>NC_136072.1:736751178-739189511 GCF_964261635.1 Lissotriton helveticus | reverse complement strand
GGTTTACATGAGAATAATATGTTATTGCTCTACTATCTGCTTTGCTTGTTAAACTATATCTGTACAGCGAGTGCTAAAGTTTCAAGAACAACACGATACAGAATTGTTATGAGGTCTGATCTCCACGACTTCATACTCATAACATAAGTGCAACTTCTGCCAATTCTGGGCATGAGGCGGGTTTTATATTGCTTTGCCGAACACACATACACAACAGTTGATGCGGTTCACATGAAGAGAGAGCTGGTGTATGCTGATGTGATTCCTTCAAATCTAAGACACTAAAGTATGGGCACGCCCTAAACCAGCACAAAGAGACCTTCTTAGCAAATAATATAATATGTGTATTAGGGAGGGTGAGATATAAGCAGCCGCGGGCCGTGGAGGGAGTTACGGTGAGGCAGGGAGGCGGGGAGGGGGAGAAGCAGGGTGGAGCCCTCTCTACCTTGCCCCTCCCCCTCCCCGCCTCCCTGCCCCACCGTAACTCCCTCCACGGCCCGCGGCTGCTTATAAGTGTTGCTAACTCTTATTCATTTACAGCATGTTAACATACTGTCACCATTCGCTTTTTATGTACTAGTAACTATGCTGGTAATTTTGCTACTGATAATATGTGTACTTGTATTCTCCACCCTGCTTCTCCCCCTCCCCGCCTCCCTGCCTCACCGTAACTCCCTCCACGGCCCGCGGCTGCTTATAAGTGTTGCTAACTCTTATTCATTTACAGCATGTTAACATACTATCACCATTCGCTTTTTATGTACTAGTAACTATGCTGGTAATTTTGCTACTGATAATATGTGTACTTGTATTATCTAAGATACTACGCCTGAGAAGACGGCATTAGTAAATAAACATTTCAAATACACATGTGTTCTTCTTAACTCCATGTTCTGGTTTCTAAGAAATATATAACGACCGACTGTTCATGAGTTCCACATATCCTGAGGTACTATAAGTTCATATTCTGGATTGTCTAAACATTGAGAGTTTGTTATATCCAATGTGACACTGTACCTAGCTTGCTAAGGAGTTTTTGATTACTAACGTGAGTTTTGGGACACCCTAATTCGCCGAGGTTCCAATCCTCTGTCCACAGTTCTGTGTGAGAACAGAAACCCTGCGACAGGGGCACCCCCGACCCTTGCTGGAGCTTCATCACACTTGCGATACAACTCCAGCAATGCGCCACCTTTACGGCACAGATACATCACGCATCTGTGCTGTTTTTGCCCCATGATGCGCCGCATTGTAAATGCAGCACACCATAGGTGACGGAACAGCGGCACAGAATGACTAACACATCCCTGGTGATGCGCCAGTCATCATAAATGTATCCCTATGCTTCTTATCTTGTTAGAGATGAACCGCCATATGTATCATCAAAGTTTTTTGCATTTCCTAAATAGCGAACTTTAAGGAATAAATAGCGATTCTTTACCATTCCTAGTTTGCGATTTACAAATTACCCATTCATTTCCTTCATTTCCATAGGGCGGTTGGACTCACTTTTAGCTCGAACGGCTGAATGGATTTCCACGAAACTTGGCAAAATTGTAGGGACTGGTAGCCCGATGTGCCTTTGCTATGTCTCAAGATATATGCTCCAGTGGTTTTTACGAAAATTAACTTTGAAAAATATATATTGGGCTACATTGGCCTATATATATGTTGGAGCCCAAATGTAACCCAATGTAGCCCAATGAAGCCCAATGTAGCCCAATGTAGCCCAAAGATGGCCGCCAGACACACAAAAAAACAAATGTAGCCCAAATATCAGCCAGATGTAGCCCAACTATAGCCCAGTGACAGAATGACCAATCAGCTTCGCAAACCTCCGTTACGCGAAGCGGAGCGCTGTTACAGATATATACCTTTTTTTGAACGTTAATTTCTCAAAATCCACTGGAGCACATATATTGAGACCTAGCAAAGGCACATCGGGCTACCAGTCCCTAATATTTTGCCAAGTTTCGTGCAAATCCATTCAGCCGTTCGATTATTATTATTATTTTTTTTTTTTGCCCCGCGGGGCCCTTTTAAAACCTCCACATCAAACCTAGGGGGTCAGCGAGGATCTACTATGCCCCCTTATAGTTATTTCCCCCTTTGTTTTGACCTCCTCTTGTCTCTCGATCCTACCGAGAGACAAGATGGCGGCCGCTACGGACTTTTTGGAATGTTGACAGACGCCGGAGAACCAATCAGCTTCGCTTCACAAAGCTCCGTTGCGCGAAAAGTACGCGTCCTGGGACGCTGCCAGGTCCGCTGTTACAGATATATATCTTTTTTTAAACGTTAATTTCTCAAAATCCACTGGAGCACATATATTGAGACCTACAAAAGGCACATCGGGCTACCAGTCCCTACAATTTTGCCAAGTTTCGTGCAAATCCATTCAGCCGTTCGGGCTAAAAGTGAGGCCAACCGCCCTATGGAAAACTCAATGTTAAAAACACGTTTTGGGACCCCCCTTTTTTCTCGGCCCCCCCTTGACGAACCCCCCCCAAATTTTCAAGGGCTGCTCAGAAACAAAATGTGCCATTTTCCTGAAAATTTCAGCCAATTCCGTCCACAAACGCCAAAGTTATTAGACATAGAATTTTCAAAAATCCCATAGAGAAAAAATCCGAACTATATATACCTACTGGAGACCGCCAGTAGGTAATATATATTACCTACTGGCGGTCGCCAGTAGGTAGTTATAGTTAGGATCGTTTTCCATAGGAAATCCGCAACATTCTATTGGGAATAACTTTGGCGCCGAATGAGGGATCTGCCTGTAATTTTCCTTAACTTTGCCTCGCTACGCTCCGCTCCTTCCCTGAAAGTTTCAGGGGATACATCAAGCGGGGGCTGAGATAAAAGGGGGTCCCAAAACTTGTTTTCCCCATTGAAATTCCCACGTTATAGTTACTGACCATGTCATGAGTGATGTAATATGTGACGTCATCAGCAGTGCATTGCACGCGCAAGTTATAGTGAGTCCAACTAACTATAACGTGGTAATTTCAATGGTTTTATGCGAGTAAAATTTCCAGCTAACTATAACTGGTGTGAACCCTATGGTTTTTTCAGTGAATTTAATAGGTTTTTTAAATACTAATTCCTAACTATAACTGGTGTGAAACCTATGGTTTTTTCAGTGAATTTCAATGTTTTTTTAATAGCAAATCTCTATAGGTATAAAAAGTAAAAAAATGTATAACGTATTTTATATTGTATAATTATGTTTTTTTTTGCCCTGGGGCACTCCTGGGGCGCGTACCGGTGAACGCACGTGTAAGCGCAATGTTACGGCGCGCCCTGGGGCGCGTGCCGGGGAGCGTCCCGGTAGCGCTATTCTCGTGAACGAAAACAACATTGTGACGTTTCGCGTAACCGCGTGATGCGTCATATGACGCACTGCGTAAGCGCACCCAGAAGCACGCGAGCGCATACGATCGCGCAACGTCCTGACGCGCTTACGCTACGCGCCCCGGGCGTGCCCCAGGGCGCGTAGCGTAAGCGCATCGGGTCATGTGATCTGAAAATAACACTTTTCATTGGTGCAGAACAGTTTTGGTTTCCAAATGATGAAAGCCCGGGTCATGTGACCTGAAAATAACACTTCTCATTGGTTCAGGACAGTTTTTTTTCCAAATGATGAAAGACCCCACCTTTTTTCCTTATTCTGACTTTGTCCTTTGACTGAGGAAGACCTGTTTCAACAATAAAGATAATTATTTTGTACTTTCAAATGGCTACTGTAGCAGCAACAGCTGAAGCATCTGCACCACCACCACCACCACCACCACCAAGAGGACCACCACAACAGTACATTGGTGGTCAAGAAGAGGAGGAGGAGGAAGAGGAAGAGGAGGAGGGGAGAAAATGGCTGCCTGAAGACAATACCCCATACAAGCCAAGGCCACACATTGTATGGGAGTTTTTTTCAATCCCAGAGGGCAAGAAAAAAGTCAATGCGGCCAAGGTAACTTGCCTAATCTGTGGCATGGAACTCTCAAGGGGCAACCCAAACAAAAAATATTCTTTTGGTAATATACCATGATTAGACATATGACTCGCAAGCATCCAAACAACTATGCTCGTGCAGAGATGAGGGAACTGGCCAGTAATTCCCCAGTCTTCAAGGACCACCTCCAAAAGAAAGTAACCCACTCCATCGGGACCAGAAACAACGGAGACGATGCCTTGCATTCAACAATGATTTGAAGATTTTAGAGTAACATGTATTTATCTTGGCAAACTCATCTCCTATGGTGAAAAGAGCGTTAAGCTCATTGTCTTTGCTGGTGACAATCACAATTGCCCCAAAAAACCCTAATTTTTTCTGTTTTTTGTTTTTTGCTCCAGTTGAGCCATTTTCAATTCCCTTTTTTTTGTTTCTCCCCATAAAAAATACAAAAAAACATTAAAAAAAATATAAAACAACAAAAAGAAGAAAAAAAACAATTATTTTTAGAACTACCTTTTATTTATAAAAATAAACCTATATTTTTAAAGAATCTCTGTTAATTTTTTTTCCTTAGGGTACGCGTACCGGGGCGCGCACGCAAAAAAAATAAATGAATGAAGGAGTTAGCATGAGGGAAGAACACAAACAGAGTAATGTTAAGAGAAAGAGAGCTACAGGGAGTAACTCAGAGGGATTCTTTATTACATAGTAAAAAACAGAGAAGGTGTAATAGGGTGAAAGTGAGAAAAGTAAAATGACTACAGGAGCGAAAGAAAGGAAGAGAAAAGAAGAAGACTAAAGTAGAGATAGTGGGAGAATGTGAGTGGGTGTTGAAAGAAAAAAGAAAGGACAGTAAAAAATAGAGAATGAAGGGTAGTGGCGGAACCGGGATAAATGAAGAACGGTGAAGGAGGGTGAGAAAAGACCAGTTAGTGTAAGTAAAGAGGAGTGAAAGAGGGTGAAAAATTGAATTAGGATAAGACATGGGGAGTGACAAAGAGAAAGGACAAAGACAGTAAAGGAAACAGTGTCTGAATGGGTTTGAGTGAAACAGCAAAGAAAGGTAAGTAATGCAGTGTGTGTGACCTATAGGGTGTCAGTGGGTGTAGGTCGGGTGTGGGTGTGTAAGGTGTGTCTGTGGGTGTGGATGTGTGGGGTGTTTCGGTGTGGGTGGAGGTGAGGGTGTGTGAAATATGTGTGAAATATGTGTGAGGGGTGTATGGGTGTGGGGTGTATATGTGTGGGATGTATGTGTGTGTGTATGGAATGTCTGTGTGTGTGTGAGGAGTGTGTGTGGGGGGATTTTTTGTGTGTATGAGGTGTGTGTTTGGTGTGTGTGTGGGGTGTATGTTAGAGGTGTGTGTATGTGTTGGGAGGGGATGAGGTGTGTGTGTAGGAGTAAGGTAAATAATTAAGAAAAACAGAATGAGTGAAGAAGCAAAGGAAGGGAACAGAGGGTAAGTGAAGTAAAGAATAGGGAATGAAAGAAGTTGAATATGAGAGGGGAAATAGGGAAATTGGAGTAAACATGGAGAATAAGAATAAGTGAGGGAAGCAGAGTAAAGAAACAGGAGTGAGGTTGGTTGAGAAAATATTAGTGAGCTTAAAGCAAAGGGTGATGACAAACTACATTTTTTTAGTCACACTTACCATATAATAAATGTAACTTTAATTACATTTTTTTACTACACTTTGTATCTGTGAAAGAGAGAAGAAAAAATAAGTTATAATTAGTAAAATATGTATTTTAAATTAAAAGATACAAATGAAGATGTTAAAAAGCATAACAGTGTATTTAGAAATAAGTAAGAGTGAAGGACATAGAAAGGGAAATAAAGTAAGGTAGAAGGACAAAAAGAGAGAAAAAGAAATAGAAGGAGAGCAAATTAGTAAGAGTAAGGCATATAGATTCACTGACAGAGAGGAAGAGAAGAACAGAGAAATGAACTGCAGGTAAGAAAGATACTTAAACAATGTGAGTTAGCAAAACGAAGTCAGGAAACAGTAGTAAGTAAAAAGATAATGACAGAGACGGAAAAGAGTCTAATTAAGGATGCATTTAGAAGAATGAGGAATAGAAGATAACTGAGAGTAAGTGAAGAACAGTCATAGAGTGAAGGGATGAAGGGAGAGAGGATAATATACAATGATTGAGGGAAATGGAGTGAGGAAGTTAGTAGACAGACACACTAAGAGAAAAACTGAGTGAGGTGGAGTACAATGAGTAAGCAAAGAAAATGAGTAAGGGAGCAAAAAAAGGAAAGAGAGGAAAAGAGGACTAAAGCCGTGGTACTGAGAGAAAGTGATTTGGTGATGAAAGTAAAGAGAAGGACACTGAAAGATAGGAAATGAGGGGTAGTAATGGAACCGGACTAAAAGAAATGGGTTGAAGAACGATGAGAGAGAAGCAGTGAAGTTGTTGTAAGAGAAATGATAGAAGGTAGATAAACACAAGTGACCATAACACAAGGAGAGTGAGGGACTGAGGACATTGAGGTAGTGAACGGAAAATAGAGAGAAGAGGTCAAAAGAAAGGAGCAAACAAAGATAAGCGAGGTAGAGTGGGTGATTTATAGTGATAGAGTGCGACAATACTGCTGAGTGAGTAAAGAGGAATTACTAAAAGAGCAAAGGAGGAAAATACGGAAAAGGGAAGTAAAGCAGAAAGACTGAAAGCTGAAAAGTTATGCAAGGGAGAGAGGGGATGCAGACAGTTGAAATGAGAATGAGGGGTTGTGAAAGAATTGGAGTAAAGGAACGGGGGTTACAGAAAGTGAGAGAAAGACATTATAAGTGAGTAAAAAGAGCTGAAAGAGGATAGAAAAAGGAAAGTGAGTGTCAGACAATGGGAATACAATTTAATTTACACAATCCAAAGTATAGAATAACTTGTACAACATATTACATAGTTTATTTTTGCTGTTCTCAGAATATATTGAATTTCACTTAAAACAGTGAGTTCGAATTACTCATCATATGACAGCGGGAAAAAAAACCACAATCTAAAAGATTGTGTTTTAAAAAAAAACTTAGATACTGACAAATGACAAATATACACTAATCTTTGATTCACTTACTTTTCCTTTAGGCCAAATAGTATATCATGAAGGTCCTTTTCTCGTTGGAAAGTACTCTGCTGTTCACTAAAAAATCCATATCATCAACTTTTTAGAAGAAAAGCTCCAAGAACATCTGAAATATTTTCATTATTTTCAAATACTCCTTTTTTCAGTCATGACTCTTTACTCATTCCTTCACCATTCCTTAAGGCCAAATAGTGTCAGATGTATCAGTATATTTTCAAATTAATTTAAAAAAACTCTAAAATTACCGTTTTTATGACGTTCTGAAAGAAAGGCTCAAACAACATTTTCACAATATTTAAATTTTCGTAATTCTATCTCTGACTCACTCATGTTCATCATTTCCTATAATACTGATATCACTTACTATGAGATCCACTTACAGGACCTATATGACAACTCAATTTTTTATATTATCTTGATCACTTTTACTAACAGAATATAATTTTAAACAGCAAACTAACCTTTATTAACTGCTCCCATCTTCATAGGCCAATTACCTTTACTTAATTTTTGGTTGTAAAAACACTAGATATGAATTTTTTAAGTCAAAAGGCAAACGTTGTTTTAAAGTCAAATGAGTGTCATTACAAAGGGTCCAACCTTTACAACTTTGTAAATAGCATGTGTAATGCCCTGATGTTGTTGAAGGACCGTCATGATAAATAATAGCTACAGTTGCAAACGTTCTTCCTGAAATTGATAATTGAGAAGCCACAACATTTTTAATAGAAGTTGTTAATTTTGTTCCATCAGGTCTACATATTTGGAACATTAACATGACATAGTGACCATAACTTCGTAGAAATAATGTGGACAGCATTACAGACTTACATTGGGTACACACCATATTGTGATCAGCTGCTTTAACAAGATTATTAAAAGGCACTGATTTGCAGTCTGGTAAACTCAAATATATAAATCTTTCAGTGTCTATTCTAGTACTACTTGATAAAGTACAGTTATCACAGTCATGCTGCCATTGATAAGAAAGGTTAGAAAGATTTTTTATATCTACTCCTTCATCTTCCAATACATCACACATATACATTAAAAATTCCTGACAATCCTGCTGAATTATCTGTGAAAATTGATTTTGACCAGAACATATGTCTAGAAGATTTCTAATTTCTGAAACACTTTCTATTTTTGCTCTATCACTGCTACATTTCTCAAACACAAAATTCAATAAACATCAGAATGTTTGATCCCGATTTTCAACAATCTGTTCTTGTAAATTTTGAAGAAAAAAACCAACATTAACTACTACATTAGCATAGCAGTTGACACCAGAACTGTTTTCAAACTGAAATCCAACATCTTCAACAGAATCCTTTTTCTTTCTCCTTACAATTAAAGTTTCATCTACTTTTTGTCTTTTTGCTAGTACCTCACTGCAATTATTCTCATTTCTTCTTTTTCGGCCTACCACACGTTTTTCAAACACAGGATATTGAGGCAAATGTGGAGCATACTCTCTTCTTAACCTATTGTATTCTTTAACACAATCTAGATCAGCACAAATCTTTGTTTCATCACACTCAATCAAGTACAATCCTGATAAAGTTCTGACTCGTGATAATGCCACATATGCCTTAAACCTTGAGATTTATGAATTGTCACTGCATATGCCAAACAAATAGGAAACTGTTTTCGGCGAACATATAAGTCTTTCACAAGCAAAAATCTAGCTGAACAACGACAAATTTGTTCTATTTCGTCAATGCCATCAAATTTAATTTAAAAAATTTCAATTCCATCTCTATTTTTCTAATTCACAAAACCAACAACATGACCCATTGCTCCATTTACCAGACCTCTTTCAACATTTAAATTCCTTCTCAAAATGATACGACAATTTAAACACACATTCAGAGTCTTTTCAAAACCAGCAGTTTTAGAAATAGTCTTCTCTAATGAATCCAATTTTGATTTCAAATTTTCTGACAAAATAATTGTTGCTCCCATATGCTCTATTTTATCTATAGCTTCCAGTTTCACTATCGCTTCATTTTCTAACTTTAACATTTTGTTGTTGAACATGGAACATTCTTTCAGAGTAGGCATCAAACATATGCCAGATTTCTTCTCGTTAATTTTCTTAAAAATATTCTCTGGAAGAATGTTTTCATTTGGGTACAAATTTGAAATTAATCGTCCATGTAAAGCTTCTTTGCCATGCTGACTTATTTTTCCAATTCTTACATCTTGTAGAATATTTTTATAATCTTCATCCTTTGCCTGACGCATATTTTGGAGTAGTTCTGCATATTTGAAATTTAACCATATATTAACATTTCCAATGCTCCCTAGGCACTTCCTGGTATCTTCATGCGTGACCATTTTAAACACTGGCTGCCCTTTCACTGGAGTTAGTTGCAGTAGATCTCCAAAAACAATGATGTGTTTGCCTCCAAATAACACATCATAGTCTGTTTTAAGAATTTCTTGCATTCTCAAATGCACAAAAGCAAGCATTAGATTTGAGACCATGCTTACTTCATCAATTATAAGAAGTTTCATTTTCTTCAGGACTCTGGAAACTTCAGAACACGCATCTCCAGATAGCTTGTGGTATTGCAATTTGTTATCATGTTCCACTGGCAGCATCAGTAAACGATGTAAAGTAATCCCTTTAATATTATGTGCTGCCAGCCCAGTTGGAGCGGTAACAGCACAAGACAGCGGTTAATCAGTCCTTTTCTGCAGATAAGTTGCAATTGCTTTAATCAGAAAACTTTTTCCAGTTCCCGCTTCTCCACTCACGTACAGTCGGACAGGCTTAAATGATGTACATGAGCACTCTTTCTTCTCATGACTCAATCCATGTTCAACCTGTTCTGTGACTTCGTCATATATCTGTTTCTGCTCAAGGTTTAATTGTTTCACCAAATCTTCTAAATTAATTACATCCTCTTGAGCTTGCTCCATAGCTCTTTCCACCTCATCCATGGCAGTGGCACCTTCATTTTGGATAATTGGTCCTCCTAGTGGATCCTGACTCAATGAAGCAGAACTCTGACTGTCTTGAGAACTGTCTCTCGCAATCTCTGCAGCAATTGTTGCTTCTTGCTCTATTTCTTCATTCAACATTTGCAGATAATTTGGAAAAACAGGACATTCTATGGTATCCTTCGTTGCATTAAAAGAGTCTTCATAACAGAGAAAATCTCCAAGTAGTTCCTCTTTTGTACGCCATGGTTTAAAGAGTTGCAAAAGAGCCAAATAGTAAAATTCTCTTTTGTCTGGATTTTCACAACTCAATTTTTGATGATTAATCAAATGACCTTTTCTCTGTTTCACTAGACATCCTTCACATCCAATGACAGCATATATTCCAATATTGATATCTTCTCTGATGTTCCTCTTATAAATATAGCTTTGAAGAACTTCATAGAGACAAGCGTTCTCAAGGTGAGGACTTCTTGGATAGTATGTATCCAACATGTTTGTCTTCAAAATATCTGTACTTTCTGGTTCTTTCTCCGCCAAATACTCTATCTCTTGTACAGATTTCAAAACTCGGTTTCGTGTTGCAGCAAGACCTAGACTTATCCAAATGATGGTTCTAGATTTGGCATAGAGACTTGCTGATGACAATCGATCAGAACATTCATATGCTCCAATTTCTCGATGCGACAACATCTTCAGACTGTAACTGTATAATTTCTTGCTTAGACTCTCTTCATGTGAAATGTCCTCCCACATTTCCTTCAGTTCTGTCTTTTCTTTTTTTGTGATGTAAGACATCACATATCGAGCCACAGCAATAGAGTTGTCAGCAACTAATTGAATATCCATGTTAGCATTCCACATGGACAAAATCACTTGGTTGTAGTCGTTGATGTACTTGGACTCTTCGTTTCTTTTTAAATTGTATGTATTTTTGGGTGATTTCCTCGTCACAGTATGTCGTAGAGAAGACATCAAATTATTTACTCTTCCTTTAGAAATCACTGGTCGTGGAAATCCGAAACGACATTTTGTGTAGAACTTGTCCTTATTTCTGAATTTTCGACGACAGTACTTTCCACAACGATGGGATTGAAAGCGTAAAACTTGTTGCCTTAAACTGTTTTCTTCGGTAGTGTTCGGAACAGCACATGTTGAATACTCTTCAATGAAGCTCATCACTGTCTCATCCGAATCTGTTCCAAATTTGGGTGCATCTTTAATCCACAACAACATATGTATATGAGGAGCACCTCTCGCTTGATACTCCTTTCTCCAAAAGAAATCCAAAACCTCTCCAAGGGGAGGATTTTTTTTGTTGGTAATAAAAGACATCATAGCTTCAAATCTATGATTAAAATATCTGCATATATTCACTGGATCCAAAGAACACAGTTCTCCAGGTGTTTTGAATTCTATATTTTGTATATTTGCATTTGCCTCTCGTAGAAATTGAAGTAAGTCGTCCCATGCATACTCGGCACAGCTAAGAGTGAGGAACCAAGTAGGAGTTCCTAAGTTTTTTAGCATACATTTCAATTCCCCATGACGACGGTACCAATACTCGTTTGTACCACGCTGACATGCCATGAGATTGATTAAATGAGATTCCAAAATATTATCTTGCAGATTCACTTTCTCCATAAAGTCCCTCGCCAAAACATTTTGCAGATGTGCTCCACTTTTCAGTATATGGTTTACTGCATAAGAAAGCCCAGACAAGTCACTTTCATACAGTAGATGAAACAAATAGGGAATGCATTGACGAAATCTTGGATCTTCAGCATATAATCTTACAGTTCGATATTCAGATGCAGGAATTTGAAGTGGTCGATCGTCATATCGTCCACCTCGACCTGTTGGAAATAGCTGTGGAAAACAACGAGCTTCCAAACTTTCTTCCCATACACTAATGGAACTTCCTTTTGCTGCTTTCATTTGAAACAATTCAATTGCATTCCCCATTACTTCTTTGGAATGCAAAGGATGAACAGTATAATGTTCATATATTTCTTCACTTCTAGACACATCAACTTTTTCCATTTGGCCGCTTGAACAATCACTGTCTTCATCTGCAGCTGTTTCCTCTGCTGCAGCACCTACATCTTTGTAATACTCATTGTTTTTGACTAAATACAACGTTGCCTTTTTGACTTTCCTAACATCCACTAAATCTTGCCAGATTTTCTTACTCTTTGTCGGAACCCCATTAACTAGAATAACTAAAGGTTCCTCTTCTACTTTTTCTATACCAATTGTATCAATATATTTTTTGACATCTAGAGGCAAAAAAACAACTCTTCCCTTTAATCCTCTCTGCAAATCTGTAGGAGGCAATTTCCCTATCTTAGGCTCCATGCGAACAATTGCCTGAAAAGGATGGACACATTGAATCAAAATAGACTCTTATGTATTTAAATCCATCAATTCACGGGGAATGTCTACCAACTCCAGATTATTATGAACAGCTCTAGCAGGCATTCTGTTTTGATTTAATTTATCATAACAATATTTACAAATACGCTGATCAGAACTCAAATCAAAACAATTCTCCACCCACAAATAAGTTGCAAAATCCTTCCACTCATAATTATTTATCTTTTCACTTTTTACGTATAAATCAACTAATCTAGTTTGATGCTTATAATGACTTCGTCGACAACACACACAAGTAAAATTTGGCCTTTCACTTGATTTCACCTTAAACCTGGTAATTTCCTGGTCAAACTTTTCTGTACTTGAAATCTGTACATTGTCTTCCACATTACCTTGAATTGCTGTGTCAATTTCTACACTGTCCTCTTTTTCACCAAAATAACAAATCTCAATTTCTTCACAAATGTTCTTCACATCTAATTCAGTTCCATGCAAAAGAGCACTGTTTAATTGTTTAAGCTTAAGTGCTGGACTTTTTGCATAATACAACATTCTCACTAATTTCCTCATTTTGGTATGATGCACTGCTAACATCCTAAAATGATGAAAAACACTCTGACAGACTTTTCTAGAAAGACAAGCCAGTGAATGCCCTTGCAAACCTGTGTTTTCTCTCACTCTACAAGAATCTAAGTCTTGCAACAACTTCACTTTCTGCTTTAGACTTTTCTTACTATATGTACGTAAGAAATTACAAAACAAATCAATTGATTCCTGTTGCACACTACAAATACGACTACACTTCCAAGTGTACACTGGACCCTTAGTACGTCTCCCTAAAACTTAATCACTTAACACCTCTTCTGGTTCTCTATGCACAAGTTTCTTTTTTTCAATCGGACAACCGTCTTTCACCTCATAAGCTCGACCACTTGTGTCAACTGCATGCACTAAATCATTCTCCTGGAAGTAACTCTCCTCATTAAAAAATGGCTCACAACTTGAACTGTGCATCCATTCTCCTGAAAAAACTTTACAAAAATTAGTCCGATTAATTACTCTTTTCCATCTACTGTTTGACTTGAAAACATCAATTGTCTTGTTAAGTGTCCTAATTCTATTGATTATTAAAATAAATGTTTTTTTCTTAACTTCAAAAGCCTGATCAACAATCTTCTCTACACTTTTCTTTTTCTTATAAAAAGCAGCTCTCTGTTTACCTTTCCTAGAGTTTTTTAACAAATTTAAAACCACCCTATTGCGAAACATTCGTTTACGAATGTCTCTAAACTGATTCTGCCTTCTATTCCTATACATATTATTCTCTCCTGCTCCAGTTGTAAGATTTTTTGAGGTTCTCTCCTTGCTTTTCAAATTTAATCTCTCATTCTCTTTTTCTACATGCTGTCCAACATTTTTTTTTGATCTACATATGTTCCGTAAGTAGGACTTAGTTGTCTTACCAGGAGCTTTGTTCCTGTTTTTTGAAGTATTTGTTGTGGAAGAGTGCTGTCGTTCCTTTGGTGTTTTTGTGTTTTTTGCGGTTATCATGTTTTCTTCTCCTTTGCCTTGAGGGCATCTTTCCTTACTCTTGAAATCTTGATTTCAATCTGTGTTAAAGAAAAAAATAGCACATTATAGACCACTATTACCAAACAACAAAGCAATGACAAAAAGAAAACGGTCTATTCAGGGTTACAGATCAGGTGAGGATTCTCCAGGGGTGCAGAAGAGGTGAGGCCTGTATTGAAGAGTGTAGTGGAAAAGCGCTCTGTCCACAGGTACAAAGAAGATGAGACCTGTGTCTAAGAGTGCAGTAGGGGATAGGCTTCATGAAGTCTAGTCCACTGCACTCTTACACACAGGCTTTACCACCTATGCTTCCCAGGAAAGGCCTCTCTCCGAATACAGTCTTGAACATAGGCCTCACCTCCTCTGTCCCTCTGGACATGCCTCACCTCATCTGCTCAATCTACTTCCTAATCTGAAGTAACACAGGTGACATTATTGTGAAAGAATGAAATATATATATTTAATCATGCAGACACTATTTATTCCTTCTTAAAAATCTAAAACTCATTCATTTGCACCAAAATAGTTTTTTAAATAACATTTTAGACACACACTGCAGGTCTTATGTATAAGCATTCAGTGTCCATGAGTACAGTGGAGAGGACTGACCTCCTCTCACCCTTGGACAAGCCTTACCTCATCGGTGTCCTCTGGACAGGCCTCAATGTATTGAGTATAATTGATGGTAACTGTCTGCAGATGAGGTGACGCATGTCCAAGGGTGTAAATAAGCTGAGGCCTGTCTAAGGATACAGATTAGTTAAAGTCTATTCAGGGTTGCAGATGAGGTGAGGATTGTCTAGGGGTGCAGAAGAGGTGAGGCCTGTATTGAAGAGTGTAGTGGAAGAGAGGTCTGTCCACGGGTACAAAGAAGGTGAGACCTGTGTCTAGGAGTGCAGTGGGGGACAGGCTTCATAAAGCCTAGTCCACTGCACTCTTAGACACAGGCCTCACCACCTACGCTCTTCAGAAAAGGCCTCTCTCCCACTACAGTCTTGAACACAGGCCACACCTCCTCTGTCCCTCTGGACATTCCTCACCTCATCTGCACAATCTACTTCCTAATCTCAGGTAAAACAGGTCACATTATTGTGAAAGGATGAAATATATGTATTTAATCATGCAGACACTATTTATTCCTTCTCAGAAATCTAAAACTCATTGATTTGCACCAAAATCGTTTTTTAAATAACATTTTAGACACACACTGCAGGTCCTATGTACAAGCATTCAGTGTCCATGAGTACAGTGGAGAGGACTGACCTCCTCTGACCCTTGGACAAGCCTTACCTCATCTGTGTCCTCTGGACAGGCCTCAATGTATTGAGTATAAATGATGGTAACTGGGTGCAGATGAGGTGACGCATGTCCAAGGGTGTAAATAAGCTGAGGCCTGTCTAAGGATACAGATTAGTTGAAGTCTATTCAGGGTTGCAGATAAGGTGAGGATTGTCTAGGGGTGCAGGAGAGGTGAGGCCTGTATTGAAGAGTGTAGTGGAAGAGAGGTCTGTCCACAGGTACAAGAAGGTGAGACCTGTGTTTAAGAGTGCAGTGGGGGATAGGCTTCATAAAGTCTAGTCCACTGCACTCTTAAACACAGGCCTCAGCACCTATACTCCCCAGGAAAAGCCTCTCTCCCACTACAGTCTTGAACACAGACCTCACCTCCTCTGTCCCTCTGGACAAGCCTCACCCCAACTGCACAATCTACTTCCTAATCTGAGGTAACACAGGTGACATTATTGTGAAAGGTTGAAATATATATTATTTAATCATGCAGACACTATTTATTCCTTCTCAAAAATCTAAAAGAGATTCATTTCCCCCAAAATCGTTTTTGACATCACATTTAAGAAACACAGCACAGCACCTCTGTACAAGCATTCCATGTAACTACTAAAACTTCACAATTTTACAAAATACATTTCCTCTATGCAACGAAACTCAATGTTCTTCCTACACTGAGTTAACAAAGGTAACATCATTCTGAAAAGGTCAAATTTATTTCTTTCAGCATGCAAAAACTATTTATTCCATCTCAAAAATGTAAAAGCCATTCATTTTCCCCAAAATCGTTTTTGACTTCACATTTAAGAAACACAGCACAGGTCCTATGTACAAGCATTCCATGTCATTACTGAAACCTCACTATTTTACAAAATACAATTCCTCTATGCAAACAAACTCAATGTGCTTCCTACACTGAGTTAACACAGGTAACATCATTGTAAAGAGTCAAATTGACGCCTGTGTCTAAGAGTGCAGTCGGGGATAGACTTCATGAAGCCTAGTCCACTGCACTCTTAGACACAAGCCTCACCACCTATGCTCCCCAGGAAAGCCCTCTCTCCCACTACAGTCTTGAACAAAGGCCTCACCTCCTCTGTACCTCTGGACATGCCTCACCTCATCTGCACAATCTACTTCCTAATCTGAGGTAACACAGGTGACATCATTGTGAAAGGGGCAAATTTATTTCTTTAAGCATGCAGACACTCTTTATTCCTTCTCAAAAATGTAAAAGCCATTCATTTTCCCCAAAATCGTTTTTGACATCACATTTAAGAAACACAGCACAGGTCCTATCAACAAGCATTCCATGTCACTACTAAAACTTCACAATTTTACAAAATACATTTCCTTTATGCAACGAATCTCAATGTGCTTCCTACACTGAGTTAACACAGGTAACATCATTCTGAAAAGGTCAAATTTATTTCTTTCAGCATGCAAACACTATTTATTCCATCTCAAAAATGTAAAAGCCATTCATTTTCCCCAAAATCGTTTTTGACTTCACATTTAAGAAACACAGCACAGGTCCTATGTACAAGCATTCCATGTCATTACTGAAACCTCACTATTTTACAAAATACAATTCCTCTATGCAAACAAACTCAATATGCTTCCTAAACTGAGTTAACACAGGTAACATCATTGTAAAGAGTCAAATTCACGCCTGTGTCTAAGAGTGCAGACGGGAATAGGCTTCATGAAGCCTTGTCCACTGCACTCTTAGACACAAGCCTCACCACCTATGCTCCCCAGGAAAGCCCTCTCTCCCACTACAGTCTTGAACAAAGGCCTCACCTCCTCTGTACCTCTGGACATGCCTCACCTCATCTGCACAATCTACTTCCTAATCTGAAGTAACACAGGTGACATCATTGTGAAGGGGGCAAATTTATTTCTTTAAGCATGCAGACACTCTTTATTCCTTCTCAAAAATGTAAAAGCCATTCATTTTCCCCAAAATCGTTTTTGACATCACATTTAAGAAACACAGTACAGGTCCTATGTACAAGCATTCCATGTCACTACTGAAACTTCACAATTTTACAAAATACAATTCCTCTATGCAAAGAAACTCAATGTGCTTCCTACACTGAGTTAACACACGTAACATCATTGTGAAAAGGTCAAATTTATTTCTTTAAGCATGCAGACACTATTTATTCCTTCTCAAAAATGTAAAAGCCATTCATTTTCCCCAAATCGTTTTTGACATCACATTTAAGAAACACAGCACAGGTCCTATGTACAAGCATTCAATTTCACTACTGAAATTCAACCATTATCAAAAAAAATGACACAAACCAACAGCAAAGAAACTCAATGTGCTTCCTACTCTGAGTTAACACAGGTAACATCATTGTGAAAGGGTCAAATTTTGTTCTTTAAGCATGCAAACACTCTTTATTGCTTCTCAAAAATGTAAAAGCCATTCATTTTCCCCAAAATCGTTTTTGACATCACATTTAAGAAACACAGCACAGTTCCTATGTACAAGCATTCCATGTCACTACTGAAACTTCACAATTTTTCAAAATACAATTCCTCAATGCAAAGAAACTCAATGTGCTTCCTACACTGAGTTAACACACGTAACATCATTGTGAAAAGGTCAAATTTATTTCTTTAAGCATGCAGACACTATTTATTCCTACTCAAAAATGTAAAAGCCATTCATTTTCCCCAAATCGTTTTTGACATCACATTTAAGAAACACAGCACAGGTCCTATGTACAAGCATTCAATTTCACTACTGAAATTCAACAATTATCAAAAAAAATGACACAAACCAACAGCAAAGAAACTCAATGTGCTTCCTACTCTGAGTTAACACAGGTAACATCATTGTGAAAGGGTCAAATGTTGTTCTTTAAGCATGCAGACACTCTTTATTGCTTCTCAAAAATGTAAAAGCCATTCATTTTCCCCAAAATCGTTTTTGACATCACATTTAAGAAACACAGCACAGGTCCTATGTACAAGCATTCCATGTCACTACTGATCTTCACAATTTTGCAAAATACAATTCCTCTATGCAAAGAAACTCAATGTGCTTCCTACACTGAGTTAACACAGGTAACATCATTGTGAAAGGGTCAAATGTATATCTTTAAGCATGCACACATTATTTATTCCTTCTAAAAAATTTAAAAGCCATTCATTTTCCCCAAAATCGTTTTTGACATCACATTTAAGAAACACAGCACAGGTCCTATGTACAAGAATTCCATGTCACTACTGAAACTTCACAATTTTACAAAATACAATTCCTCTGTGCAATAAAAACTTTTTACCAAGCATTATCAAAAAGCATGACACAAAGCAACATTAAAAACCACAATTTGCTTCCAAATCTTCTCCATAGAGTATACAAATCTCTATGTATATTAAATGAATCATTACTCACCTTTACAAATGCTTTAGGAGATTGAGAACAGTGTCAGACACACACACCAATATTTCTTTAGCA
Organism: Lissotriton helveticus; assembly: GCF_964261635.1. Lineage (NCBI taxonomy): Eukaryota > Metazoa > Chordata > Amphibia > Caudata > Salamandridae > Lissotriton > Lissotriton helveticus. The sequence continues at coordinate 739,170,808 of NC_136072.1, read as the reverse complement.
GAGCAAAAGGTATGTACTCCAGGCACTGCAACCATGAATGGCACAGAGAACCTCTAATTCTACACACATATTGCACATGGTAACCAATCAAAACTCTTCCCTCTCTATTTTCAAACCAACACCCTTCCCCCCCTCAGCCTTTTCTACCTGTTACCATAGCAACGCCCTCCTCACTGAGCTCTCAGGGTTAAACGTTTATTCTACAATGTTGCAAATGAACTAAGCAAGGATGTTTGACCTCTCAATACACCAGCTTATCCACTGCAATCTTTCTTTAAATGACTTTTTCTTAACCATTCAAATTGCTTCTTTCACAGAACAGAACCATGCAACCTAACTTCCAGTTTTCAACTATCTGAATCCACCAATCATTGCTTGTGATTGAAGAGCACTGAAACTCCACAGGTTTTTTTTTTGCAAACTGATACTGTTCCAACTGCCATTTCATTCCCACACGTCATCTGACTGCACCAGAACCTCCTCTTACCATGTATTCTGTCTGGATTATTGGACATAGCTACATCCACTGGGCTCAAAGGTATGCAGCTACCAGAAATGTTCACAACCTTGACTTACCAAATGTAGACATAAAATGGATTGGCCAAAGAGGATTGAGATGTCATCAATTGATACCATTGGTGAAAACCAGTTTGCATCTGCCACACCCTAACCTCATATTCTGTACTGTGGTGGAAATGACTTAGGCACTTTGACTGGGGTAGGTCTGGAAATGCTTTTAAAGGACACCTTTGAGCAATTGATGGCACTTTTTCTTCAAACTGCCTTGGTGTATTCGAATATATGCCAAAGACAGAAATGGAAGTGGTCCAACCAATTTTGTCCACACTTTGAGAAAGCACGGAAACATGTGAATAAATCTGTTTCTGCTTACATGAGAGACTATGGAATGGGTTCAATATACAACAACAACTTGCGTTACAACATGCAAGATATCTACAGAGGAGATGGTGTGCACTTCTCAGATGAGGGGAATAGAATATTCCTCCTGAATTTAAGACTGTGCATTGGAACCTACATGTAGGTACCTAAATCAGCCACAGAACCCAAAAGCTCTTTTCACAGAGCTACCCTACCTCTGATCACTCAAAATGATTATTTTACTCTAACTTTTTTCACTGTTTTTCACCAAAGTACGCTCCCCGGTACGCTTCCCGGTGCGCGTACCGGGCGCTCCCCCCGCGAAAATTAAAAGAAAATTGTTTTTTTATGGGCTTTCTAAGCCCCCCTCAGAAAACCTAGGGGGTCAGGGAGTGTCTACCGTGCCCCCTTTTACCCATTCCCAACGTTGTTTTTCCTCCATCTTGTGTCTCAAATCTACCGAAACACAAGGTGGAGGACTCCAATAGCGCTGCCGGTACGCGTACCGGGGCGCGCACCGGGAAGCGCTCCCAAAATTGTTTTAAAGTTAATTTACATAAAAACCACTGGAGGCACTTTCACCAAATATAGAATAGGCCATACTACATACCAATCCCTACCATTTTCCCAAATTTGGTGGAATTCCATTGAGCCATTTCAGCTGTAGCAGTGTCTAAATATCCTGAGGTAAATTACATGACAAAAACACATCTGAAGTGTTAGAATTTACAACCAATTAAAATGTTACTTTCATTTTCTACTTTTTTTCCTGACTTTTGATTGGTTATGTACATGAATATAAATGAAAAATGAGAGGGAAACACGGCCATTTTGACTACAACTACCTGAGGTACATCTTGAAAGGATTTTCGCATTTTGTCTTCTTCACCTCTCTGTAAAGTAAGATGATAATTTGTAAGGGGCACTTTAAGTTAATTTGTAAAAACGTTTTCTGATAGTTATTTACTGTCCCTCTGCTATAGTTATACATAGAGATAGGCTTCTCTGTTATATTTATGGATTGACTTAGGCTTCTCTGCTATAATTATGAATTTACTTACGCTTCTTCACAGGCACTTTTTTATATTTCTACTTCCTGCCGGTTACCATACACTGCCCAAAGTTTACTTCACTGTTAAAAATCAGAACTACCTGTCTGAACTTAAACCCAACAGTGCCCTAACTCTACTGATATAGTTATTTTTTATGCAATTTACAGCAAAAAAATGGAAGGGGAGCAAGAAAACATCAATGTTTCCTTCGAGATTACATATGAGGAGATTCTTAACGAAGATTTTGTTGAACAAGATTTTATGGATCAGTCTTTGGATCAACAATTTATTGAATGTTTACAAGATATAGAAACATGCATTTTTGAGGAGATTCCAGATGATCTAATGCTGGAAGTTTTATTGAACTATGAAAATTCTAACCAATACATTTTTATTTAATAATTAAAAATTGTTTGAGACATTATTCATTTTTATATCTAATTCATGAAGTACTACCAAAATGATTATGTTTATATTATAGTATAAAGTGAAACTTACAGTATACTGTGCAATTTTAAAACATCATAAGGGAGCAGAGTAGACTACCCATGATCCCCTAGGTCTTCTCAGGGAGTACTTAAAAGATTTATGTTTATATTATAGTATAAAGTGAAACTTACAGTATACTGTGCAATTTTAAAACATCATAAGGGAGCAGGGTAGACTACCCATGATCCCCTAGGTATTCTCAGGGAGTACTTAAAGGATCTGTTTCTGCTTTCCTGACAGACTATGGTATGGATTCCATATACCACAATAACTTCTGTAACAACATGCAAGATATCTACAGAAAAAAAGGTGTACATTGAATTTAAGACTCTGCATTGGTACCTACATGTTGGTACTTAAATCACCCACACAACACAACAACTCTATTCAGAGCTACCCTACCTCTAAGCACTTTAAATTATTATTTTACTGTTTCACTGAGTTTTCCCCATGTGTGGCGGGGGGAGGTGTGTGTGGGGGATGGTGGGGTGTGTCTGTGAGGTGTGTGTGTGTGTGTCTGGGGGGGTGAGGTGTATAGGTGTGTGTAGGTGTGTGGGGTATGTGGGTGTGGGTGGGGGTGTGGGGGTGTAAGGTGTGTGTGTGGGTGTGGGTGTGTGGGGTGTTTGAGTGTAGGTGGAGGTGTGGGTGTGTGAGGTGTGTGTGGGAGATGTGGGTGTGGGGGGTATGTGTGTAGGATGTGTGTGTATGTGTGGGATGTGTGGGTGTGTCTGTGAGGTGTGTGTGTGTGTGGGGGGAGGGAGGTGTATGTGTGGGATGTGTGGGGTGCGTCTGTGAGGTATCTGTGTGTGCGTGTGTGTGTGTGTGTGTTGGGGGAGTGTGAGGTGTGTGTGTGGGTGTGTGGGGTGTGTGGGTGTGGGTGTGGATGTGTAAGATGTCGGTGTGGGGGTGTGGGGTGTTTGGGTGTGGGTGGAGGTGTGCGTGTGTGAGGTATGTGTGGGGAGTGTGTGGCTGTGGGGGTGTGGGGTTGTGTGCGTGTGGGTGTGTATGGGACATACTTGTAGGTACCTAAAACAGCCACAGAACCCAAAAGCTCTTTTCAGAGCTACCCTACCTCTAATCACTCAAAATGATTTTTTTACACTACTATTTTCACTATTTTTCACCAACGTACGCTCCCTGGTACGCTCCCCGGTGCGCGTACTGGGCGCTCCCCCCGCGAAAATCGAATTTTTTTTTTTAAAAAATTCACCCGCGGGACCCTTTTATGGCCCCCACATCAAACTTAGGGGGTCAGGGGGGGTCTACCCTGCCCCCTTTTGGTTATTTCCCCTTTTGTTTTTGTCACCTCTTGTGTCTCGATCCTACCGAGACACAAGATGGCGGCCGCTCCGGACTGTTTGGAATGTTGACAGACACCCGAGAGCCAATCAGCTTTCCGTGCGCAAGTCGCGTGGCGCGCCCGGAGCGCTCCCCGGTGCGCGTACCGAGGCACGGCTATAGATATATATATTTTTTTAACCTAAATTACTCAAAATCCACTGGAGCACATATCTTGAGACATAGCAAAGGATCATCGGGCTACCGGTCCCTACAATTTTGCCAAGTTTCGTGGGAATCCATTCAGCCGTTCGGGCTAAAAGTGAGTCCAACCGCCCTATGGAAATTAACATGGGGAAAACACGTTTTGGGACCCCCCTTTTATCTCAGCCCCCACTTGACGAATCCCCCCCAAACTTTCAGTGAAGGAGCGGAGAGCCGCGAGGCAAAGTTAAGGAAAATTTCAGGCGGATTCCTCAACCGGCGCCAAAGTTATTCCCAATAGAATGTTGCTATTTCCCTATGGAAAACAATCCTAACTATAACTACCTACTGGCGATATGTAATCTCGAAGGAAACATTGATGTTTTCTTGCTCCCCTTACATTTTGTTGCTGTAAATTGCATAAAAAATAACTATATCAGTAGAGTTAGGGCACTGTTGGGTTTAAGTTCAGACAGGTAGTTCTGTTCTTTTAACAGTGAAGTTAACTTTGGGCAGTGTATGGTAACAGTCAGGAAGTAGAAATATAAAAAAGTGCCTGTGAAGAAGCGTAAGTAAATTCATAATTATAGCAGAGAAGCCTAAGCCAATCCATAAATATAACAGAGGAGCCTATCTCTATGTATAACTATAGCAGAGGGACATTAAATAACTATCAGAAAATGTTTTTACAAATTAACTTAAAATGCCCCTTACAAATTAACAACTTACTTTACAGAGAGGTGAAGAAGAAAAAATGTGAAAATCCTTTCAAGATGTACCTCAGGTAGTTGTAGTCAAAATGGCCGTGTTTCCCCCTCATTTTTCATTTATATTCATGTACATAACCAATCAAATGTCAGGAAAAAAAAGTAGAAAATGAAAGTAACATTTTAATTGGTTGTAGATTCTAACACTTCAGATGTGTTTCTGTCGTGTAATTTACCTCAGGATATTTAGACAATGCTACAGCTGAAATGGCTCAATGGAATTCCACCAAATTTGGGAAAATGGTAGGGATTGGTATGTAGTAGGGCCTTTTCTATATTTGGTGTAAGTGTCCTCCATCTTGTGTTTCGGTAGATTTGAGACACAAGATGGAAGACAAACAACATTGGGAATGGGTAAAAGGGGGCACGGTAGACACTCCCTGATCCCCTAGGTTTTCTCAGGGGGGTTAGGAGGCCCATATAGGACCAAAAAAAAAACAATTTTTTAAAAACTTTTCACTGGGGGAGCGCCCGGGAAGCGCACCGGGAAGCGTACCGGGGAGCGTACTTTAGTGAAAAACAATGAAAAAAGTTAGAGAAAAATAATCATTTTGAGTGATCAGAGGTAGGGTAGCTCTGAAAAGAGCTTTTGGGTTCTGTGGCTGATTTAGGTACCTACAAGTAGGTTTCAATGCACAGTCTTAAATTCAGGAGGAATATTCTATTCCCCTCATCTGAGAAGTGCACACCATCTCCTCTGTAGATATCTTGCATGTTGTAACGCAAGTTGTTGTTGTATATTGAACCCATTCCATAGTCTCTCATGTAAGCAGAAACAGATTTATTCACATGTTTCCGTGCTTTCTCAAATTGTGGACAAAATTGGTTGGACCACTTCCATTTCTGTCTTTGGCATATATTGGAATATACCAAGACAGTTTGAGGAAAAAGGGCCATCAATTGCTCAAAGGTGTCCTTTAAAAGCATTTCCAGACCTACCCCAGTGAAAGTGCCTAAGTCATTTCCACCACAGTGCAGAATTATGAGGTTAGGGTGTGGCAGATGCAAAAAGGTTTTCACCAATGGTATCAATTAATGACATCTCAATCCTCTTTGGCCAATCCATTTTATGTCTACATTTAGTAAGTCAAGGTTGTGAAAATTTCTGGTAGCTGCATACCTTTGAGCCCAGTGGATGTAGCTATGTCCAATAATCCAGACAGAATACATGGTAAGAGGAGGTTCTGGTGCAGTCAGATGAAGTGTGGGAAAGAAATGGCAGTTGGAACAGTATGAGTTTGCAAAAAAAAAACTGTGGAGTTTCAGTGCTCTTCAATCACAAGCAATGATAGGTGGATTCAGATAGTTGAAAACTGGAAGTTAGGGTGCATGGTTCTGTTCTGTGAAAGAAGCAATTTGAATGGTTAAGAAAAAGTCATTTAAAGAAAGATTGCAGTGGATAAGCTGGAGTATTGAGAGGTCAAACATCCTTGCTTAGTTCATTTGCAACATTGTAGAATAAACTTTTAACCCTGAGAGCTCAGTGAGGAGGGAGTTGCTTTGGTAACAGGTAGAAAAGGCTGAGGGGGGGAAGGGTTTTGGTTTGAAAATAGAGAGGGAAGAGTTTTGATTGGTTACCATGTGCAATATGTGTGTAGAATTAGAGGTTCTCTGTGCCATTCATGGTTGCAGTGCCTGGAGTACATACCTTTTGCTCTGCTAAAGAAATATTGGTGTGTGTGTCTTACACTGTTCTCAATCTCTTAAAGCATTTGTAAAGGTGAGTAATGATTCATTTAATATACATAGAAGCTTGTATACTCTATGGAGAAGATTTGGAAGCAAATTGTGTTTTTTAATGTTGCTTTGTGTCATGCTTTTTGATAAGGCTTGGTAAAAAGTTTTTACTGCATAGAGGAATTGTATTTTGTAAAATTGTGAAGTTTCAATAGTGACATGGAATTCTTGTACATAGGACCTGTGCTGTGTTTCTTAAATGTGATGTCAAAAACGATTTTGGGGAAAATGAATGGCTTTTACATTTTTTAGAAGGAATAAATAATGTGTGCATGCTTAAAGAAATACATTTGACCTTTTCATAATGATGTTACCTGTGTTAACTCAGTGTAGGAAGCACATTGAGTTTCTTTGCATAGAGGAATTGTATTTTGTAAAATTGTGAAGTTTCAGTAGTGACATGGAATGCTTGTACATAGGACCTGTGCTGTGTTTCTTAAATGTGATGTCAAAAACGATTTTGGGGAAAATGAATGGCTTTTACATTTTTGAGAAGCAATAAAGAGTGTCTGCATGCTTAAAGAAAAAAATTTGACCCTTTCACAATGATGTTACATGTGTTAAATCAGAGTAGGAAGCACATTGAGTTTCTTTGCTGTTGGTTTGTATCATTTTTTTGATAATGGTTGAATTTCAGTAGTGAAATTGAATGCTTGTACATAGGACATGTGCTGTGTTTATTAAATGTGATGTCAAAAACGATTTTGGGGAAAATGAATGGCTTTTACATTTTTGAGTAGGAATAAATAGTGTCTGCATGCTTAAAGAAAGAAATTTGACCTTTTCACAATGATGTTACCTGTGTTAACTCAGTGTAGGAAGCACATTGAGTTTCTTTGCATAGAGGAATTGTATTTTGTAAAATTGTGAAGTTTCAGTAGTGACATGGAATGCTTGTACATAGGACCTGTGCTGTGTTTCTTAAATGTGATGTCAAAAACGATTTTGCGGAAAATGAATGGCTTTTACATTTTTGAGAAGGAATAAAGAGTGTCTGCATGCTTAAAGAAATAAATTTGCCCCTTTCACAATGATGTCACCTGTGTTACCTCAGATTAGGAAGTAGATTGTGCAGATGAGGTGAGGCATGTCCAGAGGTAAAGAGGAGGTGAGGCCTTTGTTCAAGACTGTAGTGGGAGAGAGGGCTTTCCTGGGGAGCATAGGTGGTGAGGCTTGTGTCTAAGAGTGCAGTGGACTAGGCTTCATGAAGCCTATCCCCGACTGCACTCTTAGACACAGGCGTCAATTTGACTCTTTACAATGATGTTACCTGTGTTAACTCAGTGTAGGAAGCACATTGAGTTTGTTTGCATAGAGGAATAGTATTTTGTAAAATAGTGAGGTTTCAGTAATGACATGGAATGCTTGTACATAGGACCTGTGCTGTGTTTCTTAAATGTGAAGTCAAAAACGATTTTGGGGAAAATGAATGGCTTTTACATTTTTGAGATGGAATAAATAGTGTTTGCATGCTGGAAGAAAGAAATTTGACCTTTTCAGAATTATGTTACCTGTGTTAACTCAGTGTAGAAAGCACATTGAGTTTTGTTGCATAGAGGAAATGTATTTTGTAAAATTGTGAAGTTTTAGTAGTGACATGGAATGCTTGTATATATGTGCTGTGCTTCTTAAATGTGATGTCAAAAACGATTTTGGGGAAAATTAATGACTTTTAGATGTTTGAGAAGGAATAAATAGTGTCTGCATGATTAAATAAATATATTTCAACCTTTCACAATAATGTCACCTGTGTTACCTCAGATTAGGAAGTAGATTGTGCAGTTGGGGTGAGGCATGTCAAGAGGGACAGAGGAGGTGAGGTCTGTGTTCAAGACTGTAGTGGGAGAGAGGCCTTTCCTGGGGAGTATAGGTGGTGAGGCCTGTGTTTAAGAGTGCAGTGGAATAGACTTTATGAAGCCTATTCCCCACTGCACTCTTAAACACAGGTCTCACCTTCTTTGTACCCGTGGACAGACCTTTCTTCCGCTACACTCTTCAATACAGACCTCACCTCTCCTGCACCCCTAGACAATCCTCACCTCATCTGCAACCCTGAATAGACTTCAACTAATCTGTATCCTTAGACAGGCCTCAGCTTATTTACACCCATGGACATGCATCACCTCATCTGCACCCAGTTACCATCATTTATACTCAATACATTGAGGCCTGTCCAGAGGACACAGATGAGGTAAGGATTGTCCAAGGGTGAGAGGAGGTCAGTCCTCTCCACTGTACTCATGGACACTGAATGCTTGTACATAGGACCTACAGTGTGTGTCTAAAATGTTATTTTATAAACGATTTTGGTGCAAATCAATGAGTTTAAGATTTTTGAGAAGGAATAAATAGTGTCTGTATGATTAAATACATATATTTCATCCTTTCACAATAATGTCACCTGTGTTACTTCAGATTAGGAAGTAGATTGTGCAGATGAGGTGTGGCATGTCCAGAGGGACAGAGGAGGTGAGGCCTATGTTCAAAACTGTAATGGGAGAGAGGCCTTTCCTGGGAAGCATAGGTGGTAAAGCCTGTGTGTAAGAGTGCAGTGGACTAGACTTCATGAAGCCTATCCCCTATAGCACTCTTAGACACAGGTCTCATCTTCTTTGTACCTGTGGACAGAGCTCTCTTCCACTACACTCTTCAATACAGGCCTCACCTCTTCTACACCCCTGGAGAATCCTCACCTGATCTGTAACCCTGAATAGACCGTTGTTTGTTGTTTGGTAATAGTGGTCTATAATGTGCTATTTTTTTCTTTAACACAGATTGAAATCAAGATTTCAAGAGTAAAGAAAGATGCCCTCAAGGCAAAGGAGAAGAAAACATGATAACCGCAAAAAAACAAAAACAGCAACGGAATTACAGCACTCTTCCACAATAAATACTTCAAAAAACAGGAACAAAGCTCCTGGTAAGACAACTAAGTCTTTCTTACGGAACATATGTAGATAAAAATGTTGGACAGCATGTAGAAAAAGAGAATGAGAGAGTAAATTTGAAAAGGAAGGAGCGACCCTCCAAAAATCTTACAACTGGAGCAGGAGAGAATAATATGTACAGGAATGGAAGGCAGAATCAGTTTAGAGACATTCGTAAACGAAAGTTTCGCAATAGGGTGGTTTTAAATTTGTTACAAAACATTAGGAAAGGTAAACAGAGAGCTGCTTTTTATAAGAAAAAGAAAAGTGTAGAGAATATTGTTGATCAGGCTTTTGAAGTTAAGAAAAACATATTTATTTTAATAATCAATTGAATTAGGACACTTAACAAGACAATTGATGTTTTCAAATCAAACAGTAGATGGAAAAGAGTAATTAATTGGACTAATTTTTGTAAAGTTTTTTCAGGAGAATGGATGCACAGTTCAAGTTGTGAGGCATTTTTTAATGAGGAGAGTTACTTCCAGGAGAATGATTTAGTGCATACAGTTGACACCAGTGGTCGAGCATATGAAGTGAAAGACGCTTGTCAAATTGAAAAAGAGAAACTTGTGCATAGAGAACCGGAAGAGGTATTAACTGATTAAGTTTTAGGGAGACGTACTAAGGGTCCAGTGTACACTTGGAAGTGTAGTCGTATTTGTAGTGTGAGACAGGAATCAATTGATTTGTTTTGTAATTTCTTACGTACATATAGTAAGAAAAGTCTAAAACAGAAAGTGAAGTTGTTGCAAGACTTAGAACCTTGCAGAGTGAGAGAAAACACAGGTTTGCAAGGGCATTCACTGGCTTGTCTTTCTAGAAAAGTCTGTCAGAGTGTTTTTCATCATTTTAGGATGTTAGCAGTGCATCATACCAAAATGAGGAAATTAGTGAGAATGTTGTATTATGCAAAAAGTCCAGCTCTTAAGCTTAAACAATTAAACAGTGCTCTTTTGCATGGAACTGAATTAGATGTGAAGAAGATTTGTGAAGAAATTGAGATGTGTTATTTTGGTGAAAAAGAGGACAGTGTAGAAATTGACACAGCAATTCAAGGTAATGTGGAAGACAATGTACAGATTTCAAGTACAGAAAAGTTTGACCATGAAAATACCAGGTTTAAGGTGAAATCAAGTGAAAGGCCGAATTTTACTTGTGTGTGTTGTCGACGAAGTCATTATAAGCATCAAACTAGATTAGTTGATTTATATGTAAAAAGTGAAAAGATAAATAATTATGAGTGGAAGGATTTTGCAACTTATTTGTGGGTGGAGAATTGTTTTGGTTTGAGTTCTGATCAGCGTATTTGTAAATATTGTTATGATAAATTAAATCAAAACAGAATGCCTGCTAGAGCTGTTCATAATAATCCATCCTTTTCAGGCAATTGTTCGCATGGAGCCTAAGATAGGGAAATTGCCTCCTACAGATTTGCAGAGAGGATTAAAGGGAAGAGTTGTTTATTTGCCTCTAGATGTCAAAAAATATATAAATACAATTGGTATAGAAAAAGTAGAAGAGGAACCTTTAGTTATTCTAGTTAATGGGGTTCCGACAAAGAGTAAGAAAATCTGGCAAGATTTAGTGGATGTTAGGAAAGTCAAAAAGGCAACGTTGTATTTAGTCAAAAACAATGAGTATTACAAAGATGTATGTGTTGCAGCAGAGGAAACAGCTGCAGATGAAGACAGTGGTTGTTCAGGCGGCCAAATTGAAAAAGTTGATGTGTCTAGAAGTGAAGAAATATATGAACCTTATACTGTTCATCCTTTGCATTCCAAAGAAGTAATGGGGAATGCAATTGAATTGTTTCAAATGAAAGCAGCAAAAGGAAGTCCCATTAGTGTATGGGAAGAAAGTTTGGAAGCTCGTTGTTTTCCACAGCTATTTCCAACAGGTCGAGGTGGACGATATGATGATCGACCACTTCAAATTCCTGCATCTGAATATCGAACTGTAAGATTATATGCTGGAGATCCAAGGTTTCGTCAATGCATTCCCTATTTGTTTCATTTACTGTATGAAAGTGACTTGTCTGGGCTTTCTTATGCAGTAAATCATATACCAAAAAGTGGAGCATATCTGCAAAATGTTTCGGCGAGGGACTTTATGGAGAAAGTGAATCTGCAAGATAATATTTTGGAATCACATTTAATCAATCTCATGGCATGTCAGCGTGGTACAAATGAGTATTGGTACCATCGTCATGGGGAATTGAAATGTATGCTAAGAAACTTAGGAACTCCTACATGGTTCCTCACTCTTAGCTGTGCCGAGTATGCATGGGACGACTTACTTCAATTTCTACGAGAGGCAAATGCAAATATACAAAATATAGAATTCAAAACACCTGAAGAACTGTGTTCATTGGATCCAGTGAATGTATGCAGATATTTCAATCATAGATTTGAAGCTATGATGTCTTTTATTACCAACAAAAAAAAATCCTCCCCTTGGAGAGGTTTTGGATTTCTTTTGGAGAAAGGAGTATCAAGCGAGATGTGCTCCTCATATACATATGTTGTTGTGGATTAAAGATGCACCCAAATTTGGAACAGATTCGGATGAGACAGTGATGAGGTTCATTGAAGAGTATTCAACATGTGCTGTTCCGAAAAGTACCGAAGAAAACAGTTTAAGGCAACAAGTTTTACGCTTTCAATCCCATCGTTGTGGAAAGTACTGTCGTCGAAAATTCAGAAACAAGGACAAGTTCTATACAAAATATCGTTTCGCGTTTCCACGACCAGTGATTTCTAAAGGAAGAGTAAATAATTTGATGTCTTCTCTGCGACATACTGTGACGAGGAAATCACCAAAAAATACATACAATTTAAAAAGAAACGAAGAGTCCAAGTACATCAACGACTACAACCAAGTGATTTTGTCCATGTGGAATGCTAACATGGATATTCAGTTTGTTGCTGACAACTCTATTGCTGTGGCTCGATATGTGACGTCTTACATCACAAAAAAAGAAAAGACAGAACTGAAGGAAATGTGGGAGGACATTTCACATGAAAAGAGTCTAAGCAAGAAATTATACAGTTACAGACTGAAGATGTTGTCGCATCGAGAAATTGGAGCATATGAATGTTCTGATCGATTGTCATCAGCAAGTCTCTATGCCAAATCTAGAACCATCATTTGGGTGAGTCTAGGTCTTGCTGCAACACAAAATCGAGTTTTGAAGTCTGTACAAGAAATAGAGTATTTGGCGGAGAAAGAACCAGAAAGTACAGATATTTTGAAGACAAACATGTTGGATACATACTATCCAAATGGAAGTAGTCATCTTGAGAACAGTTGTTTGTATGAAGTTCTGCAAAACTATATTTATAAGACAACCATCAGAGAAGATATCAACAATGGAATATATGCTATCATTGGGTGTGAAGGATGTCTAGTGAGACAGAGAAAAGGCCATTTGATTAATCATCGAAAATTGAGTTGTGAAAATCCATAGAAAAGGGAATTTTACTATTTAGCTCTTTTGCAACTCTCTAAGCCATGGCGTACAGAAGAGGAACTACTTGGAGATTTTCTCTGTTACGAAGATTCTTTTAATGCAACCAAGGATACCATAGAATGTCCTGTTTTTCCAAATTATCTGCAAATGTTGAACGAAGAAATAGAGGAAGAAGCCACAATTGCTGCAGAGATTGCTAGAGACAGTTCTCAAGACAGTCAGAGTTCTGCTTCATTGAGTCAGGATCCACTTGGAGGACCAAGTATTCAAAATGAAGCTGCCACTGCCATGGATGAGGTGGAAAGAGCTATGGAACAAGCTCAAGATGATGTAGTTAACTTAGAAGATTTGGTGAAAGAACTAAACCTTGAGCAGAAACAGTTATATGACGAAGTCACAGAACAGATTGAACATGGATTCACTCATGAGAAAAAAGAGTGCTCATGTACATCATTTAAACCAGTCCAACTGTAGGTAAGTGGAGAAGCGGGAACTGGAAAAAGTTTTCTGATTAAAGCAAATGCAACTTATCTGCAGAAAAGGACTGAATCATCTCTATATTGTGTTGTTACCGCTCCAACTGGGCTGGCAGCACATAATATTAAAGGGATTACTTTACATCGTTTACTGATGCTGCCAGTGGAGCATGATAACAAATTGCAATATCACAAGCTATCTAGAGATGCGTGTTCCAAAGTTTCCAGAATCCTGAAGAAAATGAAACTTCTTATCATTGATGAAGTAAGCATGGTGTCAAATATAATGCTTGCTTTTGTGCATTTGAGAATGCAAGAAATTCTTATAACAGACTATGATGTCTTATTTGGAGGAAAACATATTATTGTTTTTGGAGATCTACTGCAGTTGACTCCAGTGAAAGGACAACCTGTGTTCAAAATGCTCACGCATGAAGATACCAAAAAGTGCCTAGGAAGCATTGGAAACCTTAATATATGGTTAAACTTCAAATATGCAGAACTGCTTCAAAATATGCGGCAGGCAAAGGATGAAGATTATAAAAAAATTCTACAAGATGTAAGAATCGGAAAAGTAAGTCAGCATGGGAAAGAAGCTTTACATGGAAGATTAATTTCAAATTTGTACCCAAATGAAAACATTCTTCCAGAGAATATTTTTAAGAAAATTGACGAGAAGAAATCTGGCATATGTTTGATGCCAACTCTGAAAGAATGTTTCATGTCCAACAACAAAATGTTAAAGTTAGAAAATGAAGAGATAGTGAAACTGGAAGCTATAGATAAAATAGAACATATGGGAGCAACAATTATTTTGTCTGAAAATTTGAATCAAAATTGGATTCATTAGAGAAGACTATATCTAAAACTGCTGGTTTTGAAAAGACTCTGAATGTGTGTTTAAATTGTCGTATCATTTTGAGAAGGAATTTAAATGTTGAAAGAGGTCTGGTAAATGGAGCAATGGGTCATGTTGTTGGTTTTGTGAATTACAAAAATAGAGATGGAATTGAAATTTTAAAAATTAAATTTGATGGCATTGACGAAATAGAACAAATTTGTCGTTGTTCAGCTAGATTTTTGCTTGTGAAAGACTTATACGTTCGCCGAAAACAGTTTCCTATTTGTTTGGCATATGCGGTGACAATTCATAAATCTCAAGGTTTAAGTGTAGATAGCGCTTTGGTGAACATTGGCATATGTGGCATTATCACGAGTCAGAACTTTATCAGGATTGTACTTAATTGACTGTGATGAAACAAAGATTTGTGCAGATCTAGATTGTGTTAAAGAATACAATAGGCTAAGAAGAGAATATGCTCCACATTTGCCTCAATATCCTCTGTTTGAAAAACGTGTGGTAGGCCGAAAAAGAAGAAATGAGAATAATTGCAGTAAGGTAGTAGCAAAAAGACAAAAAGTAGATGAAACTGTAATTGTAAGGAGAAAGAAAAAGGATTCTGTTGAAGATGTTGTTGGATTTCAGTTTGAAAACAGTTCTGGTGTCAACTGCTATGCTAATGTAGTGGTTAATGTTGTTTTTTTTCTTCAAAATATACAAGAACAGATTGTTGAAAATCGGGATCAAAGATTCTGTTGTTTGTTGAATTCCGTGTTTGAGAAATGTAGCAGTGATAGAGCAAAAATAGAAAGTGTTTCAGAAATTCGAAATCTTCTAGACATATGTTCTGGTCAAAATCAATTTTCACAGAATATTCAGCAGGATTGTCAGGAATTTGTAATGTATATGTTCGATGTATTGGAAGATGAAGGTGTAGATATAAAAAATCTTTTTAGCCTTTCGTATCAATGGCAGCATGACTGCGACAACTGTACTTTATCAAGTACTACTAGAATAGACACTGAAAGATTTATATATTTGACTTTACCAGACTGCAAATCAGTGCCTTTTAATAATCTAGTTAAAGCAGCGGATCACAATATGGTGTGTACCCAATGTAAGTCTGCAATGCTGTCCACATTATTTATACAAAATTATGGACAGTATGTCATTTTAATGTTCCAACGATGTAGACCTGATGGAACTAAATTGACAACTTCTATTAAAAATTTCGTGGCTTCTCAATTATCAATATCAGGAAGAACGTTTGCAACTGTAGCTATTATTTATCATGACGGTCCTTCAACAACATCAGGGCATTACACATGCTATTTAAAAAGTTGTAAAGGTTGGACCCACTGTAACGACACTCATTTGACTTTCAAACAACGTTTGCCTTATGACTTAAAAAATTCATACCTAGTGTTTTTGGAACCAAAATTTAAGTAAAGGTAATTGGCCTATGAAGACGGGAGCAGTTAATAAAGGTTATTTTGCTGTTTAAAAATATATTCTGAGTAAAAGTGATCCAGGTAATATAAAACATTAACTTGTCATATAGGTACTGTAAGTGGATCTCATAGTAAGTGATATTAGTATTATACAAAATGATGAACATGAGTGAATCAGAGATGGTTTAACAAATACTTAAATATTGTGAAAATGCTGCATGAGCCTTTCTTTCAGAACGTCGGAAAAACGGTAATTTCAGAGTTTCTTAGAATTAATTTGAAAATATACTCATACATCTGACACTATTTGGCCTTAAGGAATGGTGAAGGAATGAACAAAGAGTTATGACTGAACAGAAGGAGTATATGAAAATAACGAAAATATTTCAGATGTTCTTCGAGGTTTTCTTCTAGAAAGTCGATGAAATGGAATTTTTAGAGAACAGCAGATTACTTTCCAACGAAAAGGACCTTCATGATATACTATTTGGCCTAAAGGAAAAGTAAGTGAATCAAAGATTAGTGTACATTTGTTATTTTGAAGTTTAGATGGGTTTTTTTAAAACACAATCTTTTTGATTGTGTTTTTTTTTCCCGCTGTCATATGATGAGTAGTTTGAACTCACTTTTTTAAGTGAAATTCAATATATTCTGAGAACAGCAAAAATAAACTATGTAACATGTTGTACAAGTTAATCTATAGTTTGTATTCTGTAATTTAAAATATATTCCCATTGTCTCACACTCACTTTCCTTTTTCCACCCTCTTTCAGCTCTTTTTACTCACTTATAATGTCTTTCTTTCACTCTCTTTCAACCCCGTTCTTTTAGTCCACTTCTTTCACAACCCCTCATTCTCATTTCAACTGTCTGCATCCCATCTCTCCCTTGCATAGCTATTCAGCTTTCAGTCTGTCTGATTTACTTTACTTTTCCGTGTTTTCCTCCTTTGCTCTTTTAGTAATTCCTCTTTACTCACTCACCAGTATTGTCGCACTCTATCACTATAAATCATCCCCTCTCCCTCGCTTATCTTTGTTTCCTCCTTTCTTTTGACCTCTTCTCTCTATTTTCCGTTCACTACCTCTATGTCCTCAGTCCCTCACTCTCCTTGTGTTATGTTCACTTGTTTTTATCTACCTTCTATCATTTCTCTTACAACAACTTCACTGCTCCTCTCTCATCGTTCATCAACCTATTTCTTTTAGTCCGGTTTCATTACTACCCCTCATTTCGTATGTTTCAGTGTCCTTCTCTTTACTTTCATCACCGAATCACTTTCTCTCAGTAGCACTGCTTTATTCCTCTTCTCCTCTCTTTCCTTCTTTTGCTCCCTTACTCATTTTTCTTTCCTCACTCATTGTACTCCACTTCACTCAGTCCTTCCCTTAGTCTCTCTGTCTAGTAACTTCCTCACTCCTTTTCCCTCAATCCTTCTATATTATCCTCTCTCCCTTCATCCCTTCACTCTATGACTCTTCTTCACTTACTCTCAGTTATCTTCCATTCCTCATTCTTCTAAATGCATCCTTTATTAGACTCCTTTCCCTCGCAGTCATTATCTTTTTACTTACTACTGTTTCCTGATTTAGTTTTGCTAACTCATATTCTTTTAGTATCTTTCTTACCTTCAGTTCATTTTTCTCTTCTTCTCTTCCTTTCTGTCAATGAATCTATATGCCTTACTCTTAGTAATTTGCTCTCCTTCTATTTCTTTTTCTCTCTTTTTGTCCTTCTACCTTACTTTATCTCTAAATACACTGTTGTGATTTTTAACCTCTTCATTTGTATCTCTTAATTTAAAATATATATTTTACTAATTATAACTTATTTTTTCTTCTCTCTTTCTCAGATACAAAGTGTAGTAAAAAAATTTAATTAAAGTTACATTTATTATATGGTAAGTGTGACTAAAAAAATGTAGTTTGTCATCACCCTTTGCTTTAACCTCACTACTATTTTCTCAACCAACCTCACTCCTGTTTCTTTACTCTGCTTCCCTCACTTATTCTCCATGTTTACTCCCCTTTCCCTATTTCCCCTCTCATATTCAACTTCTTTCAGTTCCCATTCTTTACTTCACTTACCCTCTGTTCCCTTCCTTTGCTTCTTCACTCATTCTCTTTTTCTTAATTATTTACTTCACTCCTACACACACACCTCATCCCCCTCCCAACACATACACACACCTCTGACATACACCCCACACACACACCACACACACACCTCATACACACACACACCCCCCACACACACTCCTCACACACACATTCCATACACACACATACATCCCACACACATACCCCCCACACCCACACACCCCTCACACATATCTCACACACCCTCACTTCCGCCCACACTGAAACACCCCACACACCCACACCCACAGACACACCTTACACACCCACACCCCGACCTACACCCACTGACTCCCTATAAGTCACACACACTGCATTACTTACCTTTCTTTGCTGTTTCACTCAGACCCATTCAGGCACTGTTTCCTTTACTCTCTCTTTCCTTTCTCTTTGTCACTCCCCATCTCTTATCCTAATTCAATTTTTCACCCTCTTTCACCCCTCTTTATGTACACTCACTGCTCTTTTCTCACCCTCCCTCACCGTTGTTCATTTATCCCGGTTCCGTCACTACCCTTCATTCCCCATTTTTTAGTGTCCTTTCTTTTTCTTTCAACAGCCACTCACATTCTCCCACTATTTCTACTTTAGTCTTCTTCCTCTCTCTACCCTTCTTTCGCTCCCTTATTCATTTTACTTTTCTCACTTTCACCCTATTACACCTTCTCTGTTTTTTACTATGTAATAAACAATCCCTCTGTGTTTCTACTTCTAGCTCTCTTTCTCTTAACATTACTCTCTTTGTGTTCTTCTCTCATGCTAACTCCTTCATTAATTTTTTTTTCTTTTTTTTGGGGTGCGCGCCCCGGTACGCGTACCCTGAGTAAAAAAAATTGACAGAGATTCTTTAAAAATATAGCTTTATTTTTATAAATTAAAGGTAGTTCTAAAAAGAACGTTTTTTTTTCTTCTTTTTGTTGTTTTATATTTTTTTAATTGTTTTTTTTAACATTTTGTACTTTTTTTGGCTTTTCTGAACAGTTTTATATTTTTTTGTATTTTTTATGGGGAGAAACATAAAAAAGGGAACTGAAAATGGCTCAACTGGAGCAAAAAACAAAAAAAGGAAAAAATTCGGTTTTTTTTTGGGGCAATTGTGGTTGTCACCAGCAAGGATGATGAGCTTTACGCTCTTTTCACCATAGGAGATGAGCTTACCACAATAAATACATGTTATTCGGAAATCCTCAAATCGTGATTGAATGCAAGGCATTGTCTCCGTTGTCTCTGGTCCCGATGGAGTGGGTTGCTTTCTTTTGGAGGTGGTCTTTGAAGATTGTGGGAGGTTTCTGGCCAGTTCCGTCATCTCTGCACGAGAATAGTTGTTCGGATGCTTGCGGGTCATGTGTCTAATCATGGTATTATTACCAAAAGAATACTTCTTGTTAGGGTTGCCCCTTGAAAGTTCCATGCCACAGATTAGGCAAGTCACCTTGGCCGCATTGACTTTTTTCTTGCCCTCTGGGATAGAAAAAAAACTCCCATACAACGTGTGGCCTTGTCTGGTATGGGGTATTGTCTTCATTCAGCCATCTCTCCCCTCCTCCTCTTCCTCTTCCTCCTCCTCCTCTTCGAAGAGGTGTGGCGCCGCGGCCAGGGCGACTGACGCTGGAATCTGGGGACCACGGTTCGATCCCCGGCTCCGGCGGCAGGTCAGCCCAGCACCATGTGACTCTGGGCAATAGCTCGCTTAATCTTCCCGACGGCCCCCCAGCGCCTAGAGACCCTTACGGGTGATTGTGCGCTTTACAAATGTGGACTTTACTTTACTTACTTTACTTGACCACCAATGTAATGTTGTGGTGGTCCTCTTGGTGGTGGTGGTGGTGGTGGTGGTGCAGATGCTCCAGCTGCTGCTCCTACTGTAGCCATTTTAAAGTAGAAAATATTTCTCTAAGTTGTTCAAACAGGTCTTCCTCAGTCAAAGGACAAAGTCAGAATAAGGAAAAAAGGTGGGGTCTTTCATCATTTGGAAAACAAAACTGTTCTGGACAATGAAAAGTGTTATTTTCAGGTCACATGATCCGGGCTTTCATCATTTGGAAACCAAAACTGATCTGCACCAATGAAAAGTGTTATTTTCAGATCACATGACCCGACGCGTTTACGCTAAGCGGCCCGGGGCGTGCCCGTAGTCGCGCCCCGGGGCGCCCCCCGGGGCGCGTAGCGTAAGCGCGTCATGACATTGTGCGATCGTATGCGCTCGCGTGCTTCCGGGTGCGCTTACGCAGTGCGTCATATGACGCATCACGCGGTTACGCTAAACGTCACGATGTTGTTTTCGTTCGCGAGAATAGCGCTAACGGGACGCTCCCCGGTACGCGCCCCAGGGCGCGCCGTAACATTGCGCTTACCCGTGCGTTCACCGGTACGCGCCCCCGGAGCGCCCCAGGGCAAAATTTTTTTTTTTAAATTACATAATTATACAATATAAAATTTGTTATAACATTTTTTACTTTTTATACCTATAGAGATTTGCTATTAAAAAACCATTGAAATTCACTGGAAAAACCATAGGTTTCACACCAGTTATAGTTAGGAATTAGCATTTAAAAAACCTATTAAATTCACTGAAAAAACCATAGATTTCACACCAGTTATAGTTAGCTGGAAGTTTTACTCGCATAAAACCATTGAAATTCCCACGTTATAGTTAGTTGGACTCACTATAACTTGCGCGTGCAATGCACTGCTGATGACGTCACATATTACATCACTCATGACATGGTCAGTGACATCACTCATGACATCACTGATGACACCATCCTTGTGACAGAGTTCCAGACCTCCTTTCACTGTAATGTAACCCTTGAAACACATATTTAAAAATAGAAACTAAAATTTTCAAAAAAATGGAGATACCCATACCAGTTACAACAACCAATTCAATAATTCCACCATCTATATACACATCCACTCATTGACCAACAGTTCTATATAGTCACTCATACATATACTCACTCATCATATATAGTGATACACCTATACATCCTGTTACACACCGACAGTCATCCAAAAGATACTCTCACACATACTCACACATGCAAATAAACTATTGAACATCCATTTATTTGTATATACAGCTATAAACACACTACCACTTTACTTCTAAGCAAACTTACACATACTTACTCTCTTAAACAATCACCTATAGAAACACATATTTATTTAAACAGGAACTCTTACAATCTCTTACTCTCACATATACTCACTTATATACATCAATATTCACATATACTAGATTAAAACATATGTAGTTACTGATAAAGACACTAGTGAGACAGTCATTCCCTCACTAACACACACATATACACAATCATTCACCCATACAGTCCTGCACATATGCTGTCTTCCAAACAGATACAAACAGAGAGTCAGTGATTCATGCATCTACCACCAAACCATACAGACACACATAC
Source organism: Lissotriton helveticus (assembly GCF_964261635.1). Lineage (NCBI taxonomy): Eukaryota > Metazoa > Chordata > Amphibia > Caudata > Salamandridae > Lissotriton > Lissotriton helveticus. The sequence continues at coordinate 739,149,678 of NC_136072.1, read as the reverse complement.
TGATATTAAAAAAAACATCTAATAACCCATATACATACACATGTAGCTACTCACCAACCCATGCAGCCACTTATACACAAAGTGAAACGTGATGTGATGTCATGTCATGAGTGATGTCACTGACCATGTCATGAGTGATGTAATATGTGACGTCATCAGCAGTGCATTGCACGCGCAAGTTATAGTGAGTCCAACTAACTATAACGTGGGAATTTCAATGGTTTTATGCGAGTAAAATTTCCACCTAACTATAACTGGTGTGAAACCTATGGTTTTTTCAGTGAATATATATATATATGTGTTTATATATATATATTTTACCTATTGGCAGTCGCCAGTAGGAAGTTATAGTTAGAACCTAGTTTCCATAGGAAAAGCATTTTTGATTTGCTAATAACTTTGGTGTCGTTTGACAAATCTTCCTGAAATTCTCCCAAAAAAAGTCTATCCTGGTAGGCTCCTATCCTTAAATTTTGGGGGTGATTCGCCAAGCAGGGCTGAGAAAAAATGGGGGTCCCAAAAGTCATTTTCTCCATTTTGCAACGAGCTACAGCTCAAACTGCTGAACAGAATTGCCCCAAATATGGCGGAAATGTAGAGCTTGGTTCAGAAAGCGACCTTTTTTTTAAAGGGTGTAAATCCGTTCAGCAGTTTTTGAGAAATTAAAAAATTAAGAGTGAAAACAACATATTCTCATAGGAAAATTTGTGCAAGGCTACAGCCGAAATTACTGAACGGAATTACTCCAAATTTGGCAGAAAGGTAGTGTTTGGGTCAGAAAGCGACATTTTTTAAAAATGGTGTAAATCCGTTCAGTAGTTGCTGAGAAATTAGAAAAACAAAAGTTTTGGTATCTGGGCGGAGCCTAACTCACATGCGTGAGCTTCACTGTTATCGGCTGCTAGCACTCCAAACCAGGAAGTGTTGACAGCCATCTTGTGGCTCGGTAGAAGCGAGTCACCAGAAAACGGAGAAATAAAGGTATAAACAAGAGTAGGGGGTAGGGTAAAAAAACCATGACCCCCTATCTTTGCTCAGGGGGCCCCAGAAAGACCCCCAAGGCCCAAAAAATCATTAAAAAAATAAAACAATTGGCAAAAATTTGTCCTGGGGTTGCGGGTTCTCGCGTTTCATTGTAATGAGGCCTTTGTGTGCGCTAGGACCTGGGGGTCTTTCTTAAAAAATAATAGGGGCTCGCAGGGGTTGCGGGGGTCCACTGGGGTCTGCGCAGCCCATGGTTCCACTTAGGTTGGGAGGGGAGATGCGTGACCCCCTCATGGAGTCTTCTATGTGCTTGTAACTTTTGGGATGTATGACGAATCTTTATGAAATCATCCAAAAAGTTTCTCTTTTTTTGATAGCTCCTATATTGAAAGTTTGGGGGGTGAATGGTGTAGGAGGGGCTGTCCCTTTGCGAGTTAGAGCCGAGCTCTCCCTCTGCGAGCCAGCACACTGGTGCAGGTTTGCGAGCTGACGGCCCGTAGCTCACACTGTGCGAGCCGAGCCGAGCCGACGGTCCGCAGGTGTCCATATCGAGCCTGCCCGACGGCCCGCAGGTCTCCCTGTGCTGGCCCGATCGCAGCTGTCACTCTGTGAATTGATAATGGGTATATAAGTCGGCTCTAAAAAGAGCCCTTGTGTTTATTAGTTGGAGCTACATATAAGTGTGGATACACAGCTTCAGGTTATTCAGAAAAACTTGATTTCCCTGATCTGTGAAGTGTACTCCATCACTTTTGTAGATATCAGCCATATCAAAACATATGTAGTAGATATACCCCATTCTATGGTCTCTGAGGTATGCAGACACAGCTTTGTTTAGATTAATCAATGAGAAAGGGACACTTGTATCTACACGAACCATTGGTTCAAATTGACAACCCTCATAGACGCTGAAGATTATGACGATGCGGTATATTTGTTTTTCCGCCCCTCATCTAGCGTCATGGCATAGTCATTGGGTGGTCAAAGGTAAAGTATGCCAGCCTCACCCGAGGCACCTCTGGGAAGTGTAGAAGTGTCCAGAGATCAGAAGTGGTACCTCCAAATGGAAAGGAACACAAGGTCAAACTATGAGGGAAGTGATAAAAACAGTTTGCACACCACAGGCAAATTTATTCAAAAAGGTGAGAACTGATGGCTAAGAGAATAGGGTATATTCGGTAATCGTGTAACTAGATTATCATATACAGTTAGTTGATAAAAGTCGACATGTTTCAGCTCCTTATGGCCCAGCCGGTTCTATGGAGCTTTCGTCAGGACAAATACAAGCAAGGCGAAGTGTACTTACACAACTTGTGCAGTATTCATGTGTTTAGGTAATCACAGATTCATTTTCCTGTATATTGGAAACACAAAACACAACATCATATTGTTTATATATGTGAAGTAGGCATACTAGACTGGTCAAATGTGTCACAGTCGATGACACACTATTCTTATTAGAAGGTGCCAATTTACCAAAGGTGCATGGTAATAAATGCACACAAACTATATGTGGGCGGTGAAAAAGGTAGAAAAAGTGAAGGGAAGCAAACTGGTTATGGTCTCAATCGGAAAGCGAACACTCAAGTTACTCATATCATTTCTTTGTTATGACGCTAGTAATTTAATGGTAACCTATATCAATCATCATTACCATGTTGTCACAGGCATCGTTTGGAAAAAGCGCTAGTTGTGTAGTAAGTATTTGTATTCAGTAAACATTTTCTCATTCACTGGTTATCTTTATAATGTACACGGTTTCTCTGTGTACATAGTAAGCTGAATGGTAAAGGCTATTAGGTAAGGCTATGACGCTAGTACATATTTGAATCATTTTAGGGACTCCGCGCTAAAATACCTGATTACACGGAGAAATTCTCATCTTCAGGGTGCTATGAGCCGCTAGGAGTTGTGGTCTTGGCTGCAAACAATAGACACATAGCGTGAAATGCCTAGTTAGTCAGGGGAGCCCCGCCAGAGATGGACTCGGGAGGCTTCTCACTTACCCACGTGTGTCCGTCTAGTGCCTGTGCTGACTCTGCCCCTGGAAGCGCCGAGCGCGGGCAGAGCAGCGTCTTATGACGTTTTGTCATGAAAATGGACAATGTCTCTTGTTCTGGAAGACAGACTAGCGTCAAGATGAAATACATTAAGTGGTTGAAAATACACGCAATTGTGCACAATTCAATAAATAATTCAATGCTATACCCACATGTAATTTCTGTGTACAAACATTATTTTATAAACGGGACTTTACAGTGTCAGCAGATGCGATATTCGACACTAGTGCCATGAACTAAGACAAGGTCTGCGGTCTAGTGTCATGCACTTAGACAAGGTCTGCGATCTAGAAAAACAGACTCATGTCAGGGAAGCTGAAAATACACTTAATAGTTGGAATAACACATAGTAGTGCACGATTCATTTCACAAAATGCTACACCCACGTGTAAACTTTTTCTGAACGATTGTTTTTCAAAAATGGGGTTTTGACGTGTCAAACATAAAAAGGTATAGGGCACTCGACTGGTTTATTCAAGGTATCAGGGTCTTCCACGGGTCAGTGGGGAGATCTATTTTAACGAGAGGTATGCCAAAGTGTTTTAGCAAATGATCAATAGATGCTCAGTAACAAAAGCTAAATGGGGCCAGATGTGAATTACACATTCGTAACAGGTAGGGAGGTTAATGTGGAACTCACACTGCCTCCTAAGGCTAAAACTCAGCTTACAAAGGACTCAGTAGAAGTGATGCCAGGGAATATTATCGTTCATCCCCAACACGTGGGTTTGTAAGCGATTCACCCATCTTTGCTCCTTTTCGAAAAGGATTTGTTCAGAATTAGTGTCTCTGTCTTGAAGCATCTCAAGGACTGTCCAACTTAGGTCGTCACATGTGTGGCCAATTTCGACAAAGTGGGCACATAATTTCGTTGTGTTCTTTTTTAGCCTCACATTACTTCTATGTTCTCCGATGCGGATTTTCACCTTCCTGCAGGTCATGCCAATGTATTGTTTTTGGCAGGGACAGGTGATAAGGTATATCACGTGGGTACTCGGGATCTCCTAGTACAGATGCTTCAACCTCCCTACCTGTTACGAATGTGTAATTCACATCTGGCCCCATTTAGCTTTTGTTACTGAGCATCTATTGATCATTTGCTAAAACACTTTGGCATACCTCTCATTAAAATAGATCTCCCCACTGACCCGTGGAAGACCCTGATACCTTGAATAAACCAGTCGAGTGCCCTATACCTTTTTATGTTTGACACGTCAAAACCCCATTTTTGAAAAACAATCGTTCAGAAAAAGTTTACACGTGGGTGTAGCATTTTGTGAAATGAATCGTGCACTACTACGTGTTATTCCAACTATTAAGTGTATTTTCAGCTTCCCTGACATGAGTCTGTTTTTCTAGATCGCAGACCTTGTCTAAGTGCATGACACTAGACCGCAGACCTTGTCTAAGTTCATGGCACTAGTGTCGAATATCGCATCTGCTGACACTGTAAAGTCCCGTTTATAAAATAATGTTTGTACACAGAAATTACATGTGGGTATAGCATTGAATTATTTATTGAATTGTGCACAATTGCGTGTATTTTCAACCACTTAATGTATTTCATCTTGACGCTAGTCTGTCTTCCAGAACAAGAGACATTGTCCATTTTCATGACAAAACGTCATACGACGCTGCTCTGCCCGCGCTCGGCGCTTCCAGGGGCAGAGTCAGCACAGGCACTAGACGGACACACGTGGGTAAGTGGGAAGCCTCCCGAGTCCATCTCTGGCGGGGCTCCCCTGACTAACTAGGCATTTCACGCTATGTGTCTATTGTTTGCAGCCAAGACCACAACTCCTAGCGGCTCATAGCACCCTGAAGATGAGAATTTCTCCGTGTAATCAGGTATTTTAGCGCGGAGTCCCTAAAATGATTCAAATATGTACTAGCGTCATAGCTTTACCTAATAGCCTTTACCATTCAGCTTACTATGTACACAGAGAAACCGTGTACATTATAAAGATAACCAGTGAATGAGAAAATGTTTACTGAATACAAATACTTACTACACAACTAGCGCTTTTTCCAAACGATGCCTGTGACAACATGGTAATGATGATTGATATAGGTTACCATTAAATTACTAGCGTCATAACAAAGAAATGATATGAGTAACTTGAGTGTTCGCTTTCCGATTGAGACCACAACCAGTTTGCTTCCCTTCACTTTTTCTACCTTTTTCACCGCCCACATATAGTTTGTGTGCATTTATTACCATGCACCTTTGGTAAATTGGCACCTTCTAATAAGAATAGTGTGTCATCGACTGTGACACATTTGACCAGTCTAGTATGCCTACTTCACATATATGAACAATATGATGTTGTGTTTTGTGTTTCCAATATACAGGAAAATGAATCTGTGATTACCTAAACACATGAATACTGCACAAGTTGTGTAAGTACACTTCGCCTTGCTTGTATTTGTCCTGACGAAAGCTCCATAGAACCGGCTGGGCCATAAGGAGCTGAAACATGTCGACTTTTATCAACTAACTGTATATGATAATCTAGTTACACGATTACCGAATATACCCTATTCTCTTAGCCAACAGTTCTCACCTTTTTGAATAAATTTGCCTGTGGTGTGCAAACTGTTTTTTATCACTTCCCTCATAGTTTGACCTTGTGTTCCTTTCCATTTGGAGGTACCACTTCTGATCTCTGGACACTTCTACACTTCCCAGAGGTGCCTCGGGTGAGGCTGGCGTACTTTACCTTTGACCACCCAATGACTATGCCATGACGCTAGATGAGGGGCGGAAAAACAAATATACCGCATCGTCATAATCTTCAGCGTCTATGAGGGTTGTCAATTTGAACCAATGGTTCGTGTAGATACAAGTGTCCCTTTCTCATTGATTAATCTAAATACTACCCCTGGGGAACTGAACGGGACAAGATTCCTCATCCCTCTTCTTTGATGAATGACACAGCTTTGTTGACATTCTTCCTAGATTTTTCAATCTGAGGACAAAATTGGTTAAACCATTTCCACTTCTGTCTTTGGCATATGTTGGAATATACAAAGACAGTTTGAGGAAAAAATAACATCAATTGTCGAAAGGTGTCCTTCATCAGCATAATCCAACCCCAGTCAAAGTGCCTAGGTCATTTCCACCACAGTGCACAATCATGAGGTCAGGGCTTTGGAGATGCAAACAGGTTTTAACCGAATGCAACAATTGGTGCCTCTTCAATCCTCTCTGTCCAAACCATTTAATGTCCACATTTTGTAAACCTAGGTCTAAGTCAATACGTCTCTGTTCTGCATACCTCTTGAACCAAAACACATAGCTATTTCCTACGATCCACACTAGCATTTCGAAGGTATGGCTGGGAGGAATGGATAAATGTCTGTAGCTCATGCAGTCCATTTGTAGAATAAGAGGTATGTTTAAAGATGGGGAACTACTTTTTTTTGCAATACAAAACGATACCTGATTGGGAGATGAAAAGCATTGTTTTTTAAAAGTAGGGTGCACATTCGTTTTGTGGAAAAGCATCTTTGTGATTAGTTAAGAAATAGCAGTTTAAACGAGGAGTACATATCCTCGGATAAAATTTGCTCAACTCAACCACACCTGCTACTTGCATTTGGAAGGCACTGTTCGAACTTAAAACAATTGTGAACTTTTAACCTGCACGTGCCGTTAAATGTTCAAGAAAATGTTGCAAAAAAATATCGTTAGGTTTAAAAAAATGAATTAACTTTTAACCTGCACATTTGGTAGAATTATCTAGGAAGTGTGTTGATAGAATACGTTGCACTTCTGACTTCTATGTGTCCTTACATTTAAAAAAAATGATTATATGGAAAAAATTAGAAAAGCCAATTGAGAGAAGTTTTGAAACCTAAAAGAATCAAGCAACTATTCTAATTTGTTCATTACATGTAGTTATGTGTGGAGCAACAGAATTACAGACACAACAGCACCAGGAAGAGGAAGAAGCAGGGAGTGGGGGGACGGGGGGAGATGAGCACAATGGCACACATGCACAATTAAGTACAGCACAACTTTAGACAAACCATGGCCAAAATCAAACACACCAACAAGGAGCACAAGTCACACAAACAGCCAACATCACACCACAGAACGAGCCTAGAAGTGAAAACCACACTGTCTGAAAGGGAGAAGGACGAACAAAAACTCACATGAAGGGACATCTCACACACAATGCAGCACACACACATATGAAGCAGAGTGCATTAACATCCAACACAATGTTGTCCAAACACAAACATTCGCACAATTGAACACAAGACACAAATGCATTTGCCTGTGGCGGATAAGCGTCCAAAGGCGTCAGTACGAAAGAGGCACATGAGAACTCATAGGTACAAACCCGCAGTCCGGATGGGGTAGAAATTCACGTTTGGCAGGCAGCCAGAGAGTACATGACACACACATTCGAATACAAATCAAGACACAACACATTTGGAGACAAGTGAAAATGTGGAAACTTTATAAAAAAAAGTGTGTGTCAGTGCGGCCAAGAGTAGTGCCATGGTAAGCAGACAAATGTAGCAGCATGCCTCAATATGAAATGTAGGAAAAGTCCATGTTCACCTCGGGGTAGTCCATCACCAATGCACGTCAGTGTCAAGCAGCGTTGGTTGCCTGCGCCTTGGACATAATTGGATGCCAATGCAGCCATGTCCACTCTTGTTTTGGGACATGTGACCAGATGTACAACCTGCAATGATGCGGCGGGACACGTGCAATGTGACACATTGATTTGTGGTTGCAGGTACCTTGTCACTGGTCCATGAACGCGAGTGAAGCTGCGTAAGCCACTATCTCTAATGAGTAATGGTTGGCCTCAATATTTGACATGCCGTCGACGTAATCCATCAGGTGACCGGGATAGATGTGCTGAATCCAACCACTATACCCAATGTGCACCAAAGCAGAATCGGAAGTGGGTCAATTTGGTCACTACATACTACGACACGTGCAATCTCCCAGGCCCAGTTCCCAACATGCATGCTAAACCTCCATGCATGCCATAAACAGGCATCACCATGACACTCCTGGTCGCGGGCCAACAGGGGGAGCACACACCCGTCGTAATCCATGTCAGCTACCCACTCGTTGGAGAGGCACAAGTCCATGCACCACTCGGATAGGCACGTGCAACATTGCAATAGAGGTTGAACGTAGGTGATGTCGCAATGAGGAAGCTCAGCCGGTGCACCCAGGACATGTAGCAGACCTGCAAGGTATAGGTGGATGTGAATGGAGTTGATCATGTGTTTGGGATGCCCTGCCATTTCATCAGTGGCTCTGCTTGTACCTGCACTGGCTTGCTGTGTGCCACCATTGTGGATGACATGGCACAGCTTGGTGCAATGAGCCTAGTGTTTGTGCAATGAGTGCAGGGCAGGGGTGTGGTAGAAGTCACAATGACATGGACGGCTCATAGTACTGCATCTGTGAGTCGAGCGGACGGGCCGCAGCTGACCCTCTGTGAGACTGGGTGTGAACTGTTCATAAGTTACACTACATAAGTATTACATCTGTACGAGGCATTTGTGAAAACATACCGGAGCTCTTTCAGTTAGGGTTACCCCTTTGACAGTGCCTCTCCCCACATCAGCAGGTACCACATCCTCTTTCCACATTATCTACATACCCCCAAAACCTTCTGGGGGCCTGGAAGTGTCCCTGTGTGGGTGGACAAATAAGAATCTTAGTCATGTATAGATTTACATATAAATCATTATATTTAAAGAAAACAGCAACACATAAAACTAAAAGGAGTCTGGTGCTGTGGTTGATTCCACGAAGTTGGCATCAATGCCATTCAGGACTCAGGACACAGTTACACATGTGGGATCGGCTTATATCAAATAGGGTAAGTGGCACCTGAAGCATTGAGACTGTATGAGCCTGTGATGATGCTTGCTGTGGACGGGTCGCACTGGGAGCAATGTGTCTTGCCTACTGGACTGCGACATGTGTAACCGGGACTCTATCTGAATTGTGAGGCCTGCTGATCGTAGTGTAGGCTAGAGGGAGTGGTGAGGAAGGGCCCACAACACGTGCATACGTTGGTGGCCCCACCGGTCTGCGTAGTGCAGGTTCAGTGGCACCACTTGTCACCAGCCTTAAATGCTAATTTCTAACTATAACGTGCCTGAAACCTGTGTTTTTTTCAGTGAATTTCAAAGGTTTTTTAAATGCTAATTTCTAACTATAACGTGACTGAAACCTATGTTTTTTCAGTGAATATATATATATAAGCTCCTGGTGGCCGCAAGTAGGTAGTTATAGTTAGCGCCTTGTTTCTATTCAAAAAGCGTTTTCTCTTTTGCCAATATCTTTGGTACCGTTTGTTGAATCTTCAAGAAATTTTTAAAAACTAATGGCCCGCTCACTTGCACTGTTGTGTTGAACATTTTGGGGGCAGAGAAAAAGGGGAATTCCAAAACACTTTTTGTCCATGTTAATTGCCATAGGAAAATTTAGACACGCCTACAGCCTGAACTGCTCAACGGAATTCCACCAAATTTGGCAAAAAGGTTGCTCTTGGTTCAGGAAGAACTAATTTTATTATGTAGTGTAAATCCGTTCAGTAGTTTCTGAGAAATGTTTAGACAAATATATCCACAGACGATCCACAAACCCTTCCGATCTCGTGCCTGAGATCTGATTGGCTGCCAACACTTCAAACCAGGAAGTGTTGCAGCCAATTTGTGACTAGGTTGAACCAAGTCACAAGGTAAAAGGTAAAGAAATGTGAAAAAATTAAGAAAAGGGGGCAGGGTAGAAACACTCTGACCCACTAGGTCTGCTCAAGGGGTCTCACAAGGACACCAGGGCCCAAAAAAGCTTTTTTTTTTAAATAAAGAAATTGGCTGGAGTTGCATAGGGTCTGCAAATGCATCTGAAATGTTTAAAAAAAATGAAATGTGGGCTTCCGTGCTTTGTTTTCTTTAAGCCCCCACATGTGCCAGGTCCAAGGGGCAATTTTCTAAATAAATGCGGGGGCACGTGTGAGGACCGCCACCTCCTCGGGGCTTTACTATGAAAAAATGTGTGGGGTGCTTGTCCCCCCACGCAGCCCCAGGGATCACCAACTCCCCAGGGCAATTTTAAAAAATAAAGTGTGGGGGGCTTGAGCCCCCACACAGTGCCCCAGGGACCACAACCTCCGCGGGGCTTTGTTTTAAAAAAAAAAATGCATGTGAGGGCTCCTGCCCCACCACAAAGCCATGGGAACTGCCACCTCTCCAGGGCTATATTCATTAAATACAGGGGGCCAAATGCGATCACCCCACCCCAGGACCACCACCTTCCAGGGGCTTTATTTTATAAAAAAAGGTGTGGAGGGCTCCTCACCCCCACCCAGTCCCAGGGACTTCCACTCCCCAGGGCACAAATTAATTAAATATGGGGGTCTGTTGCGGTCCCAGGGACCACCACCTTTCCGGGGTTACGAAGAAGATGGAAGGAGGCAGCGCGAGTTATAGTTACCTCACCTAACTATAACGGCTGCATTTCTGTGGTTTTGTATGTATATCTTTTGTTTTTCATTTTTTTCTTTTTTTTACTGAAAAAACAAAGATGAAAGTAAAGTTAAAGTTAAGTGTGATAAAAAGATCTGTTTTTTTTAAAAATTCGAAATTCTCTGAAAAGACAAAGGTTACAGTAACTTTATAGTTAGGTGCATTTGTTGGTGTCAACATTAATGTTGTGAATTTTAAAAAACACATAAATTCACCAAAACTAACTTTTGCCCCAGGATGCACTACTTTTGATCTTACCTGTGATATAACTCATGAAATGTTCTATGACATCAGTAATACATCACTGATAACATCTCAAATTACATCAAATTCCAGCATGAGCTCTGAGGGTGATGTACGTACGGGTAGGTTCTCACAACCCTCTCATGAGATTGTACATTTGGGATTAAGTTAAGTCAAAGGTTTTCCTGTAAATATGAACAAAGTAACAGGTTTCAGAAGTTGACTACGTTAGTAAAATTGATTATGATTTGCTCTATTGAATATATAAAGCAATGATATTTTTACAATCTCGCAAGAAACTTGGGGGAGTGCAAAACACAATCCCCTGCATTGACTCAGAGTTGGCTGTACTTCAGGTTCTTCTCTCTTAATCGACCCGCAAGATGATCATGCATTTGCATTAAGTTAGTAACAGTGGATTCTTATAATTCTGAACAAATTAAGACATTTGAGATGTTGATTAGCTTTGAGAAATTGATTATGAATTGTTCCATGAAATATATAAAGCAATCATATTTTTACCATCTCACAAGATGCTCACAGGAGTATCAAGAGAAGATGGGGACAGGAACCACATCCTAAGGAAGGGTTGTGATCCGTTTATATGGATGTCTTATCTCAGAAGAAGATTCCACCCTTTTTACTTTATTTCACAATTGGATTTGGGTGAGAGTAGACATATTTGAGCAGAACAGATGAACAGCAAGGGGCTTCTGCAGCATCAATGCCACCACTGCCACCCCAGTAATCCTTGGTGTGGCAATTCTTCTAAATAAGGACAGGTGCCAAGAAAGTATCTGTAAAGTATGTGACCTGTAAACCTTGCAGCAAAGAGTTCAGCCGGGGGAGTTAAAATAAACAAAAATAAACAATATAGTAGGAGAACCACAGGATGTGGAGACACCTGTGGCCTATACATCCAAAAAAGGCTTACATGGGCAGAGTTGGATCGTGCTGGGGAGGTAGACAACGCTACTGAGACTTCAACATCTTTTGCAATAGGAGATAGCAGGATCATTGACAGAATATCGAGGAGCAAAATATCGACCTGGCAAAATATTGATGACAAAATATAGAATGCCAGAATATCGAATTCCTATCTCCAAACAGGTAAGTACAAAAATACTGAATCCAAATATCATTGTAAATAATATAGTTTGTAAAAAATTTCCCATCCATGCCTATCCTCGGGCATGTGTTGAAACTACGTTAATCCTTATTTTACTTCACTCAAAGCATTTTGGTCTTGTTGACCTTCTTCAGGGGTATCTACAATTATTAAAAGAATACATTCATCAACCCCATATCATTTATATATAACAGTGATTCAACACCAACATATTTTGTGCCTAAACCCCAAACTCTTAATTCATCCTTATTACATACATGACTATTCCTGTGCCTCCCCATTCAGCTTTCCCCAAACAAATCTTGTACCTTCCACTTCTGTGCCCTCCTCATCCTTTAACCAAACATGTGATATGTTTTGGTTAAAGGACGAGGAGGGGACAGAAGTTGAAGGTACAGGATTTGTAGATACCCCTGAAGAAGGTCAACAAGTCCGAAATGCGTTGTGTGAAGTAAAATTGAACATTGAATACAAAATTGGATGAACCAGAGTTTACTACAGAGTACGTGTTTAAACTTGACACAAATGTGTATGGGGCTGTGCAACTCCTTTATGACACAAAGTCACGTGTCACAACTTCACAAATGTACTTTATAGTATCCCAGATGGGAAAACATAAGGTCAGTGCCGGTGGGGACCTGGACTAATCTAAATCCCAGTAGGGTAAGTTGAGTATATTCTCTTTCCTTTCATCAGCTGTGGGGGCACTAAATGATGACATTTTGAACATAGAGAAAGTACTGGCCTTACAGTGGTGGGCTGACATTGTTTCCCCCTTACCTCTGTGTGATATCGCCAATGCAGCACACTTTTTGATGATGACGCACGCCCCCGTTCCTTGGCCTTCAAATGCTTTTAATGCTCCATCTACAGAGTTGTCCGAGGGAGTACCACAGGGCTCTTGTCTGAGCCCAACTCTGTTTAACATCTCTGTGGCTCCCTTGGCCGATCTGTTAAGGAGTATCGGGTTTATTCCCATCTCCTATACTGATGATACCCAGTTACTTTTTCCATTTGCAAAGTTTACTCCTTCTGTGCAGGTGCTTTCTCTCTGGAAATGAGGAGTATCTCACAGTGGATGAGGAGTAACTTTCTTCAGTGCAATGTGGAAAAGACGGAAATCATGCTTTTCGGGGAAGCTCAACTACTTTGAATCTCCGATTGGTGGCCCACAGACTTAGGTACTCCCCCCGTAGGTGTTCGCCTTGAGCAGACCCTTACCATGAAGGAGCATGCCGCACAGACTGCTGGCTCCTGCTTTCATGTGTTGGGTCTATTGCGTCGTATCCTTCTCTTGCTCCCTGGCTCATCCAGGAAGAAGTTAACCAAGGCGCTTATTTTAAGTCACCTGGACTAACGTAATAGTCTACTGCTGTCCGCCAACGAGGCTGCTCTTAACAGACTACAGGTTGTCCAGAACACGGCGGCACGCCTGATCCTGAATGCACCGCCCAGGACAGCCTCCCGGCCTCTGCTCTATCAGCTCCACAGGCTCCCAATACGGAAACAAGTACATTTTAAAGTCTGCTGTACCATACATAAGGCCTTGTCCAATTCTGGCCCCAGCTATCTTGCGGATAAATGTATCCCCTATACACCTCGGCGGTCTCTCCGCTCAGGATCCAAATCCCTCCTTGCAGTGCCTGGAATTAAATGGTCGAGACAAGTTGGGAAGGATCTATCCTATCCAGGACCCTGTTACTGGAAAAATCTCCCTGTGCAACTAAGACAGTGCACAGAACATCTCCATTTCAGGAAACAGCTCAAGACCCACCTCTTTCGCTTCTGATTTCTAGCAGACAATCTTCCCACATGTGGCTCATCTTGAGCGCAGAGATACCCCTTTGGGGGTCGATTCCGGCGCTTTATAAATAAATAAATAAAAATAAATAAATAAAATCTATGAATGGAGCTTTGGAAGGCCGTACCAATGCAGTTCATGTATAGGCATTAGTGCGCCAATCAAATGCTGTGGGAGTCCAGCCCTGCTGGACTTCAGGATAGAGACAGAGGCAGACTCCCATCAGCCATCTCAAGAAATGGATAAAAAAGGGAGTGGTCAGCGATAAAAGGTACTCACTGTCCAAGCATGCGTACAAAGGAGGTTGCCCCTGTTAATTCACTTGAGTACCTTGTTAACAATTCAATTCAAGATTGCGTGGACAAACTTTATGTTAAATTGGATATGCTTATTAAGGGTATACTTTAACCATAGGAGCAATCCTTGGAAATATTGAACATGTAATGAAAGATCTTAAAGACGGCCCATTAATGCCTATACAACCTCTGGTGTGCCGGCTTTAACTACGGCCTGCCTGCAGGGAACTTCGATTGGTACTACCCCTCCAAATGATGCTCTAAGAACCTTAGGCCGGGAGGGGGCTTTGGCCAGGAGCAAGGATACGTCTGTGTGGGAGATTTCTTGTTTAGATACATTGTCCACCTTTTTCTTGTAATATCCCTGATCATGCTTCTTTGGATCACCTGACTCCCCAAAAGAGCAAGGTGATTAGTGACCTGCCACCCACAGCTTCTCCATATGTGGTGGTCCTTGGATATGTGCCACCTTTGAATGGTGACATGAGGCAATCCTATGTCTTATTAGAAGATAAGGTGACAGATTTGATTGGCTCACCCCCTCATTGGACCCCCACATATATGATTGGAGTGTTATGGTGAGAACAGTGGAAACACAAAAAAGGACAGTGGACCAGATACAAACACTTGCTGCACCAATCACAAAATGTCACCAATTAAATCAGAATATTGAGTTATCTTGTGTGCAAGCTTCCAGAAGTGTCCCCTGTCCAAGAGCACACCCCTTCTCCAGGGGCAAAAGTATACAAACAAACTAGATTAGAGCTACACAACTATGAAACAAACAAGTCTATATAATCATTGCTCAGTGAAGCGCGGAATGAGATATTTTCTTCTTTATGTTTTCATTCATAAAAAGCAACAGCCAACGTGTTTCGTCCTATAGCATAGGACTTCTTCAGGGCTGTAAGTTAAAAACATATAAAAAATACATTTACAATACATACACTGTACATAATGTACAACATTCATATATATACACACATATAGAGTGTTTGAGAAACATCAAATGAATCACATACATATGAAAGCAATTCACATCAAAAAATCACATACCAAAAAACTAATACAAGACGATGCCTAAAATTACACACATGTAAAATGATTAAACAGGCAATCCTAGATCATCGAAAGTGACAAATCCATTGATAGCATCTATGCATTCGAGACAGAAAAACAAAAAAGTGAAGGTGAACAGCAGAAGAAGGAGTGAGGCCAGGTGTAAAATGATAGAGGTAGAATCCAGGTGGAGGAACCAAAGGGGGCTAACTTTTTCGCATCAGTAAACACACTTGCCAAGACAATATACATGAGACATACGTTTCCACAAAGCTCATAATTATTGCAAACCATGCATAGGTAATATAAGACATAGAATTTCACAGAACTAAAACATATTGCAGACGGGACTCAGTTGAATCAGAAACCACAAAATATGTAAAGTACGCCATGTCTGGAAGACGATGATACCATGAAAAACCTGGTGCACCCTAATGCAAGAACCAAAGATGTGCCCAGTTGCCCGAATGAGAAACAACGCACCCATGTCTACAACCACACAGTTGAAAACACCTACCTTTCATCAGTCTGAGTAGACCGGAATATAAGAAAGATAAGGTTGTAGACTTGTAGATGAATTATTCTGAGCAGGAGTAGAAATCTGGCATCTGTATAAATCAAGTTAAAAAACCCATTCATGAAATAATCAATCAAAACTTGGATAATTGGGCACAATGTATAACGTGCAAGTACAAACTAGTTATATATTGAGAATGAGCCTTCCTGATCTGTGTATCGAATAAGTGATTCAAATGAATATCAAGGCATTATTTAATGTTTTCAAATATCCAATAGTCGTAGGTTGGTCAGTAGATGTGGTATGATAGCCACAGTTAGGTAGAGACTGTGCTGGTAAAATTAAAACCTACACATCTTTAGGGAGACTCTATGCATTAGCTGCCATGCGTTTGAGGAACAGAAAAGATAAATGTAATCGAAACCTGCTAGTTTATTGTACAAAAGGGGCGGACCAAGAAATATGTCAGGAAACAAAGTTGTACTTGGGCCATCATCGCCCGCATAACCCATAACCCTGGTATCAAACTGTAATGTGCCATGGACAAAATAGGTCTCATGGGCGCATCAGTTTTAAACATAATCCTATGTAGTAGGATTATGCCTAGCCAAAAATAATGACCAGGTGCCATGCGCGATCAACCCAAGGGGCCAGGAAGTCAGTAAAGGGAAAATTCACGTTCCACCCAGTTTCCCTATCTTAGAGCACATAGCCCATGCAATACTAAAAGCCAATTCACAGAACCCCAGGACATTACGCATGGTGCTTGACACTCCCAATGCGCACAGTCCGGTAAAGGTATTTACTTCGTGATGGAGGTATAAACCAGAATAGTTTGGGGCATCCCTCTCCCTCCCATGATTCAAACCGCGGTGTTAGGTCGGCTTCTTAAAGCCGAACGATGTGACATAATCGCGTTGCACAAGTCCCGTGAGACAGGTCAACTAGACCGACGAGCTTCAAGACCCGCCATCCTAGAATGGAGTTTATATTGAACCAGGTTCATAAAGACATATACATTGCACATCTGAATGTGGGCCAGCTTATTTATTTGCCATATTAAAGACACGGCGTAACGGATATGCTGTAAATTCAATTTGAAGTTTAAAAGTCATTATAATGATTTTCCTAATAAAAACACGAGCATTTAATTCAAATTATTACAGCTATGTAAGGTGTCTATATGTCCATGTAGATACAAATATGTACACATACATAAATATGGGTTAATGCGCCTCCATAGGGTTGAGTTGACTAGATTGACGAAATTACAAAACCACCATCTTAAGATGGAGTATATATTGAACCAGATTCATTAAAAGAAATATATATTGGCCATTTGAATGTGGGTAAACTTCTATTGGTCACCGTTTTTTTTTAAAAAGCACAAGCAACACAGAGTTAGACAAATATATTTGCCATATTAAAGACAAGGGAATTTGTTTGAATAACAATTTAGGAATTTGGACTCACTAAGTAGGATGAATAAATAATCCTTTTGTGAAATTAATTCAGTACCAATCGAATAAATGATACATAATCATAAACAAAATATAAAATACACAAAACATAAAAAACAGACACCAAGGTGTATCGAAAAAAGAAATTTATCAGAAAGTTGAAGGGTCAAATATTTGATATACAGATAAAATTAATTTAGAAGCACTTAGGACTGCAGGTCAAACACAGAGTACATTAACAGTTGACACAACAAGAACTAAGGACATCTATCCAAAATCAATATTAGTCTGAATGAGACAAAAGATGGATGAGGTGGAGGTCGACGTTTCGGTCTCCTACATATGACTTTGCGAGACCATCTTCAGGACAGTTGTCAATTGTGAACTGTATAAAAAGACCAAAGTAATCTCAAGCCGAATGATATACAATTGGATTCGTCTCGAGTATGAACCTTCCAAAGGAGCAGAAGGAGTCTGTGCTTATCCTGTAGCTTCAGTTCAGGGCAGACAAAGGTCTTAGAGATTGATGGCACACGTCCGCAATCTAGCGCCTTGTAATTAGAAAACTCTCACATAGATGACCATAGCGGTTAACATCAGCGTTCACCGACGTGTGGAGATTTTATAAGGTATAATCTGGCCACAACCACTGAGTTAGTTGAGGTCGTGCAGAGTTTCAACAAGGGATTAAAGTGCTCTATTATCTGCGATAGTGTCGGTCACAGGGAGCGAGTGGAATACAGTATTTCCACTCGCTCCCTGTGACCGACACTATCGCAGATAATAGAGCACTTTAATCCCTTGTTGAAACTCTCCACACGTCGGTGAACACTGATCAAAATATTGATTTTGGATAGGTGTCCTTAGTTCTTGTTGTGTCAACTGTTAATGTACTCTGTGTTTGACCTGCAGTCCTAAGTGCTTCTAAATTAATTTTATCTGTATATCAAATATTTGACCCTTCAACTTTCCGATAAATTTCTTTCTTCTTTTTTCGATACACCTTGGTGTTTGTTATTTATGTTTTGTGTATTTTATATTTTGTTTATGATTATATATCATTTATTCGATTGGTACTGAATTAATTTCACAAAAGGATTATTTATTCATCCTACTTAGTGAGTCCAAATTCCTAAATTGTTATTCAAACAAATTCCCTTGACGGCACCTTTACCCTTTACATTAATTACCCAAGCCCTCAAGGGTATACTTGGGTTGCTCACTGTTTTCTGTTCATATTAAAGACAAGGCGTAACAAATATACTGTAAATTCAATTTGAATTTTAAAAGTAATTGTAATGGTTTTCCTAATAGAAAACAAGATTGTCCAATGCCAACTATTACGGCTAAGTAAGGTGTCAATATGTAAATATGGGTTAACACACCTTTATAGGGTATAGTTGAAGAACCTCGCACATGATATTGCCACAATGTGACCTTAACACCAAGAGACAGCAAACTAGAGTTGATAATGAATAAGTGAGGTATATCCCAATTTTGAGTCAAAATTTTGTCGACAAGGACTAATAAGTCCACCCACAATGTTCTGTTTAATAATGTCAAAAAACCTAAGGAATTTTCACAAAAGTGATAAAAACATCACAAAACTGATGCAGACATTAATCCAGGGATTACTTCATAGATAGCCCCCATGTTCCGGCGTGTGCATGGTGAGATGAAAATTTGAAAAGTGTACTAAGACCAGAATCAGAAAAGGGAGAATTGAGACAAATCTTTGAGTAGAGAATTCATGTATACATAAGTTGACAATCTGTGCTTGGACACATACAGAGCAACTTAGTATATTGTAAATTATAGAGGATCTTCATCCAAAAATATGAACGCCAGACGTCACAGATATATAGTTGACACAGCTATTACATGGATGAATAAAATCAACAAACAGGAATAGGAGTATGGCAGAACCCATCTATCTATAAATGATAATGCATCTCATCATCCGTATTATGTTCCTTTTAGATGCTTCTCAGACAGCATATCCAAATAGCCTCTCTAATGGCGTAGGGCTAATTCCTGATTCCCACCATGTGGGTGTATAGGTATATGGTCATTGCCATGGAACCACACTTTACTGTCGCCGGATAAGTCATGGGATACTTTAAGTTGTTATTCTTAATTGCTCGTATATGCTCCTGTGTACGTTGCTCAAGTGGTCTAACACTGCTACCCACATGTATCTTCTCACATTCACAACCCAATTGTAAAAAACATTTTGTTTTAGTTTATGAAATGTCTTATCTCATATTCCTTAGTTGTATTATATCTGAATTTTTTTGATCTTGTTTCTCCGAAAAGGTACACATATTACAGTTAAGAAATGTGAAAAAAAAAATTGGAGCAAGGGGAAGCCAATTTATATTGATAGCACTTCTAGTGTAGCTTGGGCAAAGTACATTTCTGAGTGTTTTACCCCTACGTAAGGTCACTTTAGGTGTAGGTGTAATATGCTCTCTCAGGCTGGAGGTATCATTTAACAGACCCCAATGTTTTCTCAAAATATTAAACAATCCAGCACTGTTGTTGGTGTACTGAGTGACAAAACCCAAATGGGAACTTGAGACCTTATTGAAGCCTCTATCTGTCTCTTTTACTCGTGTACTCGCTCTGCTTACCTCTGAATTCTTTGATCAGCTTTTCTCAAAACCTTCTCATTATACCCCCGCTGTCTGAATCTATTTTTGACATCCAGAACTTTTTCTCTAAATATCACATAGGAGCTGCAGTTCCGACGAATATGTATCATTTCCTCAAATGGGATGTTCCTGTTCACAAACTTGGGGTGGGCACTGGTAGCGTGCATGGTGCTATTGCACGAAGTAGACTTACGAAAGATGGTGTTATTATCAATATAGAATAAAAGATCTAGAAATTCCATATTCGTCTGATTGTATTTGATTGTTAGATGCATATTATGAGGGTTGCTGTTTAAAAAGGAATGATACTCGGCTAATTGCCAAGAAGTGCCTTTCCATAACAGGATGATATCGTCAATATATCTCCCCCAAAACACAATCATGTCCATCCAGGGGAAGGCATATTTGCCCCAGGCATGCTCCCTCTCCCACCAGTCCATAAATAGACCAGCGTATGAGGGAGCAAACCTGGAACCCATGGCGGTCCCTGGGTCTGGTGGTACCAAGTCCCATCATGTAAAAAGATGTTCCTTCAGAGGATGCTGTTGATCATCTCCATCAACATCTCATTGTGCTCTGCATGGTCCGCTGTACGTATCCTAAAAAAAGAATGTACAGCCATCATGCCAAAGTGTATTTGTAAAAAACACAGTTGATGGACAGAATGTAGAACAATGTCATACATTCACCCCAGTACAAGGATCTGGGCCTAAATCCGTCGTTTTTTTGCACTCCACACCACCCTGGGTTAGACACTGGCTATATGCAAATCAGCTCTGACCGTGTGCCTCATGGGAACAGTCCAGTCTGAACTACCAAGCCATGTCTTTCCCAGACCGGAATCAAGCATCCAAGGACCGGTTTCTGGCTATCAGCCTTCATCAGCCTGGATAGCTTGACTCCAGTGGTGTGGACAGCCTTTGACTCACGTCTGAGCATACCCAGCCCACTCGGGGTGAAAATTGCAAAAAACACAGTTGATGGACAGAATGTAGAACAATGTCATCCATTCACCCCAGTACAAGGATCTGGGCCTAAATCCATCGTTTTTTTGCACTCCACACCACCCTGGGTTAGACACTGGCTACATGCAAATCAGCTCTGACCCTGTGCCTCATGGAAACAGTCCAGTCCGAACTACCAAGCCATGTCTTTCCCAGACCGGAATCAAGCATCCAAGGACCGGTTTCTGGCTATCAGCCTTCATCAGCCTGGATAGCTTGACTCCAGTGGTGTGGAGAGCCAGGGACTCACGTCTGAGCATACCCAGCCCACTCGGGGTGAAAATTGCAAAAAACACAGTTGATGGACAGAATGTAGAACAATGGCATACATTCACCCCAGTACAAGGATCTGGGCCTAAATCCATCGTATTTTTGCACTCCACACCACCCTGGGTTATACACTGGCTATATGCAAATCAGCTATGACCCTGTGCCTCATGGGAACAGTCCAGTCCGAACTACCAAGCCATGTCTTTCCCAGACCGGAATCAAGCATCCAAGGACCGGTTTCTGGCTATCGGCCTTCATCAGCCTGGATAGCTTGACTCCAGTGGTGTGGAGAGCCTGGGACTCACGTCTGAGCATACCCAGCCCACTTGGGGTGAAAATTGCAAAAAACACAGTTGATGGACAGAATGTAGAACAATGTCATACATTCACCCCAGTACAAGGATCTGGGCCTAAATCCATCGTTTTTTTGCACTCCACACCACCCTGGGTTAGACACTGGCTATATGCAAATCAGCTCTGACCCTGTGCCTCATGGGAACAGTCCAGTCCGAACTACCAAGCATGTCTTTCCCAGACCGGAATCAAGCATCCAAGGACTGGTTTCTGGCTATCAGCCTTCATCAGCCTGGATAGCTTGACTCCAGTGGTGTGGAGAGCCTGGGACTCACGTCTGAGCATACCCAGGCCACTCGGGGTGAAAATTGCAAAAAACACAGTTGATGGACAGAATGTAGAACAATGTCATACATTCACCCGAGTACAAGGATCTGGGCCTAAATCCATCGTTTTTTTGCACTCCACACCACCCTGGGTTAGACACTGGCTATATGCAAATCAGCTCTTACCTTGTGCCTCATGGGAACAGTCCAGTCCGAACTACCAAGCCATGTCTTTCCCAGACCGGAATCAAGCATCCAAGGACCGGTTTCTGGCTATCAACCTTCATCAGCCTGGATAGCTTGACTCCAGTGGTGTGGAGAGCCTGGGATTCACGTCTGAGCATACGCAGCCCACTCGGGGTGAAAATTGCAAAAAACACAGTTGATGGACAGAATGTAGAACAATGTCATACATTCACCCCAGTACAAGGATCTGGGCCTAAATCCATCGTTTTTTTGCACTCCACACCACCCTGGGTTAGACACTGGCTATATGCAAATCAGCTCTGACCCTGTGCCTCATAGGAACAGTCCACTCCGAACTACCAAGC
Source organism: Lissotriton helveticus (assembly GCF_964261635.1). Lineage (NCBI taxonomy): Eukaryota > Metazoa > Chordata > Amphibia > Caudata > Salamandridae > Lissotriton > Lissotriton helveticus. Next base: position 739,127,515 of record NC_136072.1, on the reverse strand, counting down.
CATGTATGCATGTATATAGCCCTGTCGCATCCATGGTGATGAACATCACATTTTCAGACCATACTAAGCCATCAAACCTCTGTAAAATGTCCCTGGTATCCTGTATGTATGCAGGAAGATTATTCACTAAGGGGTGGAAAAATGTATCCACATATTGTGGAAGATATTCTGTTGGTGAGTCAATGCCTAAAATAATTGGGTGCCCTGGTTTGACAGTGCCCTCCTTGTGAATCTTGGGGAGGATATATGTACAGGAAGCTAGTGTATTACTAACAGTAAGGTACCTGTGTTCTTCATCTGAGAGTAAACCACTCTCATACCAGTCATGCAGTCTGATATTTATGTGGGTAAAAGGGAGGCAATGGGATTCAGGATGACTCGCTTGCAGAAGTTTGGATCCCCAAGTTGCCTGTTTATTTCATTCATGTAGTCAGTGGTGTTCATGACCACCACATTGCCTCCCTTGTCCGCCTCTCTGATAATGATGAAATCATCACTACTGAGATTGTGCAACGCTATCCTTTCAGCTTTGGTAAGGTTCTGATTGTGGTGATCATGCCTACGTGGAGCATCCAGAAGGACATGGAGATACCTGGTGACTTTCTCCTTAAAGAGATCAATATTATTATGTGTATTGCTGGGCATGAATTTGGACTGCGGTGTTTGCTGTTCGGCAGCTTCAGGCAGGAGGAGTGCCCCGCGTGGCCGATAGGCATCTCAGCATGGATCTGCAGTAGTATTGTGGATAAAGAGACGTACCGGACACAATTTCAGACCGAGGCAGGCCTACACATCGGCACGGAGCAGAGCACTTTTGAAGCAACCTGCAAGGGAGGAGGTGAGCTATGAGCTAGGGGTCCAGGGCGTAGCATTACAGGGGCCCTCCATAGAGAGGAAAGGAAAAAATATGCGGGCATGAGTCACAGCTTGTGAATACATTTTGACAGAGACACTATAGTTAACGCACACTTAAAACAAAATTAAGATCAAATCAAGGACAAAGCCAGTCTGGTTCAAGAGAGGTTCTTCATATTTGCTTGAGAGACACATGGGCATGCGTTTACATCAATCTTGTGGACCGCAAGGCAATCCACCCCGTGCTTTGGTGCTACCCGCTTTCTGCCAGTCAGCCTGCTGTCTCAGGTAGCAGAGTGAGGGGAGGACGCACCGTGCCGCACTGATCTTGCTGCTTCACCGCTTGCCTGTCAGTACTGTCCTGCGGCGTTAAACTGCGGGCACCCCCGTGGCCTTTCGGCCTGGCAGGTTTGTCAGATGGTGCGTTTCTCTCTGAGGGCCGCAGCGTAGATCACGGAGCTCACAGAGCTCTCTCCTCAGATGTCGGGTTGCCGGAGATGTGCGTACAAGGTGTGAGGTGCAGGTCCCCCTCTCTCACCCTCGTTTGCCCGTGGCTGGTGGCATCAACACTGGCAGGTCCAGGTCCAGCAGGATCAGCTAGGACCAGCAGGGGCCTGGAGAGGGACAGCCTCAATCAGAGGCATCATACAACTTTGGAGCCCATTAGTCTCCATATTTGCCTGCACCTACTTGCCACCTGTGTCCTGCAATTAACCATGCGGGGATTTGTTGTCTCTGCCACCATTGCCGCAAGCTGCTGTCTGGGTGAATCAGATGACCAGGAGCCTGGGACTACATTCCCTAGCACCACTAGTACTAGCACTAGCATTGACACACACGCCAGGAGGCACTTAGGAGGGGGCCAGGGCTCCCGCTACCTAGGGCGGGCCCATCTGCACCCTTCGTAGACCGAACACGATAAGGCAAGGACAATTCCCCAAAAACTATGTTTCACTAACAATTCAGAGCTTTGTGGTAAAGCATTATCTCGATTTCTAATTTATTTTCTCTTCCCTGTTATTATTTTTGTATATTTCTGTTTTGCTATCATGAGTAAGCGTAAACAAGGCATAGGACAGGGTGTTGCAGGGACAATTGACGCTTTTTTACTGAGGGCCAATTCAGCACTCATCCATGAGATAAAACTCACGGAACACAGACTATCCCTAGAGCCCTTACCGTCACAGTCTAGACCTGCCCCTGCTGAACCGCCTACGCTAAGTAGACATGAGACGTCCTCTCCTCAAATTAGTCTGATACATCACTCAGAGTTCGAGTCAGAAATAGTCTCCCCTAGATCACCTGACCTGGAACATGGATCTGTTAAGCCCAACGTAATTACTAGAGGCCAGAAAGCTATATTGAGCCCTGAAACTGTTAATGTACCTCAAGCCAAAAAAATGAAGGGTCGAGGACCTCAGATACAGCCTAAATCGGGACTGAAAATAACTGGGAGGTAGCCCAGAACCCCTGATAATGATAGGGATCTGGATAAAGGGCTCTGGCATCAGTACTATTGGACCCAATTTTGCAAAAAATAACTTTGGTGCAATCCAGATGAACAAATCTGGAGGAACTTGTTACTAGTAAACTCACAACCCACTCGGCCTCCTGTCAAAACATAGGACTAGACACCATACATAACAGGGGGTGTGGTTAATGGGGCGGATAAAGTTGGAGATAGCTCTATCAACGGGCAGGCTCAAAAATGTTACAACTAATTCATTTATTTCAACTAACACTATTCCTAGTATAGTTAATCCCCACACTGGGGCTGGGCATGCACCCCTTAAAACGGGACCCCCCCAGTAGATCCTCAAGGCCACCCACATGATAGAGCTGACCATAACATCCCAGCTGCTAAAGGAGCAGATGGCCCATCAGGTACTATAAAGAACACTACATACAGGGATGGAGGGAGAGGCTCAAACTCTCAGGAGCATCAGAAGTCCACTTAGGGCAAATTCGCTAACTTACACCTGCCGCCAAAAGCAACCCCCTACACGGTTATCCTGGCAAATATACAACTCTTCCACATAATGCTTTTGAGCACGGGTTCACCTTAAGGAACAAGGCATTGCTCTTTCTAAGCACAAGGACTGTTTTAAATGATATTCTGTGTTTCAGACTTTAAAATGGCCAGAAGAATAGAGTGGGCAACTCAAAAAATACTTAGGGGGGATTGTATAGTGTTACATTCTAGTTCACCCCTTTTAATGCAGACAATCCTTGACAAGGGAAGCAATCGGTTTGTCAACGCTCAGGACATAAACATATTACCATTAGGTTTTTTTATCAACCCCCTAGACGCTGCCAGTATCCACCTGTGGAGGCGAGTCATCTTGGGAGTAGGCTGCCTAGATATTTGGTCCCAGTGAGTAACCGATTTGATATTCTGAACCCACTTAAAGAGAATGACTGACTGACCACAGGGTTTGCTGGGCACCCCACTCTTAATTGTGCCCTGCATGGCGAAAGGGCTGACCATGCTAGTTTACAGTACAGTAATTCTGGCCTGGCTCACTTAGAGAAAGATACGTGTTTGCCCTCCCCTGTTTCAAGGAAGTTAAGGGAAGCAGATTCAAGCATTATTAATTGGATTTTGGACGTTCCAACTGAACCCCAGCACTTCTAGGTCTAGAACCTGTAAGCAGTATTATAGATGGGGTGCCATCTAGGAATGTGGCCATAACTAATGATGTACCTGTTAGTAATACAGCATTTAGTAAAATTGTTTCATGGCATACACTCCAAGTTGAATGACTCTATGTGGTGGAAATATACTGTGTCAGTGCTGGCAGGCGATTTTAACTGTGCACTATGCCCCAATGCAGGTGACAATTCATGTGGTCTCTTAAATGATGAAGGGACAAGAAATTCTCATTTTCGGCACTCTGCGCTGGGAGAATTGGTAATGAATTAATTTATAGTTTTGATTTGGGTTTTGTGAATGACCTATGCCCAAATCTTTCAATTATAGTGGGGAAATATACTCAGGCAAAGCAGGGAAAGCTGTACATTTGTGGACCTCACAGCAGATTTTGACTGCGTTATCCACAGTAAACCCTGGTCAACACTAGTAGCTATGGGGGTTGATATTCAGATTATTTATTTTTTAAAGCGTTTTTATACTGATGCGAGTGCTCATTTACAATATGGCTTAAAGGGTGAGTGCTCAACTCCATTTCCAATAAGCAGGGGGGTCAGGCAAGGATGTATCCTGGCCCCTTTTCTTTTTATTCTTTATATTAATGGTTTGGGCATGCACTCCTGAAAGGTAACCAAGACTTCCCCCAAGTAGCCGGACATCCAATACCAGCACTTTTATACACCAATGATGTGGTAATGATGTCCCGCACACAAGTAGGCCTACAGAGGAATTTAGATACTTTTACTAGTTTCATGGAAAACCTTGGATTAAGAGGGAACACTTTGAAGAATTTCATTAAGCGGTGTGGCCATGATATCAAGAAATCTAAGGATATGTTTGTGGCGGGTCAGATGATTGGTGTCACTAAGGGATTTTGTATCTCGTAATTCTCTTCGACCAGAGTGATACTTGGGCGCAAGTTTCAGCAAAACAATTTGTGTTATTAAGATCGATAAATGCCCTGACCAACTTTGCCAAAAAACTAGAGAGGAGACCACCCGTGGAACTGATTAAAATTTATAAAGCAAAGTCTGTCTCCACTGCAGTTTATGGGGCAGGGGTCTGGGGATTTACTGACTCGCTTCCAAATCAAAGGGCGGAAAATGCTTTTTTAAGATATATTTTATCTGTCCCGAATAGCACATCATCGTTTATCTGTCATGCAGAACTGGGTCTTCCCTTCATTTCTGACCTAATAAAAGTAGAGCCAGTCCTCTTATGGCAAAAACAATATATCCTGACAGATGCCTTGAAAACTAGAAGTGGTTTGAAAGGGGGTGGTGATGGACGGAGCATCTGAACCAATCAAACACTCACACCCAGTCAAAAGATCTGGGTTTGATCCATCACTGTTCTTTAGCCCACTCTGCCACCCCAGTTCAGACATGGCTATATGCAAATCAGTCTGACCCTGTGCCTCATGGGAACAGTCCAGCCCGAACTGCCAAGCCATGCCTTCCCTGGACCGGAAACAAGCTTCCGAGGACCGGTTTCTGGCATTACAGCCGTCTTCAGCCCGGCTTTCTTGAATCAGTGCGTCGCCTAATGTACAAGTTAGAACTTAAAACGTGTAGGGATGCTCTGAGCCCGGCAACTTAAGTTGACTTAGTTAAAGTAAGCACCTAGAAAGGTAGCTCAGATTCCATCAGTGCATGACCAGCATCACCATCTGGATGCAAAACAACTGCCTCAAGTTCAACACAGACAAGACAGAAGTACTGATCTTCAGGAACAACACCTCCTTGTGAAATGACTCCTAGTGGCCTGCTGCTCTGGGACCCTCTCCCACCCCCACATATCTTGCCCAGAACTTCAGCATCATCCTAAATAGAAAATTCACCATGTAGAACTAGATCAACCCAGTTTCCTCTACCGGCTTCCTCACTCTGTGCATGTAACAAAAGATCTTTAAATTGCACCCAATCTCCACTAGATGCACCATCACTCAAGCCCTCGTCACCAGCAGCTTTGACCACAGAAACGCACTTTATGCAGGAATTACCACATGCCTCCTGTAGAGACTGCGGGCCATTAAAAACTCAGCAGCCAGACTCATCCTCGACGGACCCACATCACCCCTCACCTGAAGAAACTCCTCTCCTTCCACAAGTGATGACAATTCAAGATTCTAACCTACCCCTACAAAGACCCGCACAACCACGGACCAGCTTACAACAACCATCACCTGAGCTTCCACCAACCCTTCAGACTTCTGCACTCTGCCTCCCTCTCCCTCACTTACACTCCCCGCAACAGTGGAGGATGCTCCTACCTCACTGCTAAGTCCTGGAAGTCCTCACTCCATCTCACGAGCTAACCCTTCCTCCAGGAATTCAGAAGAAAACTCAAGACCTGGCTACTCAACTGATGCCACCCAAGCAAGCTTGGCTCTCAGCGCTTGAATACCCTTGCAGGTGATTAGCTGTGTTTAGTAAATCCAGTTTGATTGATTAATTTACTTTTTGGCTCATCGTTAGCCAACCATGTGTTGCACATGCTAATGATTTCACCCTATGCCACGATATTGCTGCTAATCAATAGGATGCTCATTTTGAATGTATTTGCAGTAGATGCAGAGGGGCTAGGGCTGCTTATTGTAGGTATGTCGAACCTGGAATTCAACTTCGAGGAAGTTACCCAGGGAATTTTGGTCTTACAAAAAACAAGGTCTTAGTCCTGGGTGGAATCTCCCCATACCTGTATGTAAGTATCATTGCTCTCTAGGGCGCTGTATGCACACACACTTTAAATGCAGCATTTAGGGTAGGTTCTTCACCCTCCTGGTCTACCGCAGTTATAGTCCCAGTCTTTATGAAGGGTAACAAAGATAATTCACAATGTTATTGACCTATATCCCTCATTGACTTAGTTGTAAATGTCATGGGGTGAGTGCTGTCGGAAAGATGATCTTGTTGGCTGAAGGAGCGTAACATCATCTCAGAATTGCAGTATGGTTTTAGACCAGGGAAGCCCACCATTGATGAGGGTATGAGCTTGTACAGGGTTGTTAACAAATACACTGTATCCCCCCCTGAATCTGATTTCTTGGTCTTCATGGACCTCACATTGGAATTCAACCGAATACATGAGGGATAAATTGTGCAGTATTCTTCTTGTGGGGGGCTGGATCCAAATATTGTTTATTTTGGCAGGATATCCATGTCAACACCTCAGCGTCAATCAGGTATTCCAATGATTTTGCATGCATTGAGAAATAGGAAGTGGGGTCCATCAATGGTGTATATTGACTCCTTCTTTATTCTCCCTCTACATCCACGGCCTTGAACCGGCCTTAGTGTCGGCTAAGGTTGATTGCCCACTTGTAGGACCTTGTTCGTTTCCAATACTGCTTTATACAGATGATGCGGTCCAGATGGGAATGACCTCTAGGGGATTAAAAATCCTTTTGAACTATTTTGCTGCCTTTAAGTATAAGCTTGACCTGGCAGTTAATTTTACAAAACCCATTGTGATGGTGATTAGACCCAGTTAGACTAAAACACAAACATTTAGTATTTGTAACCACACCTACTCTAAACGTTAAGACTTTCCCATATATGTGTGTTTTGTTTGACTTCAAATTGAACTGGAAACCTTCAGTTGCAGCTAAGAATGAGGAGTTACTAGAGCCATCACAGCTGTACTTATTGTTGCTTCCATATCTATCAAGATAAGTGCATTGCCAAAGTTTTGTATGGGAGCGATATCTGGGGCAATGTGGCAACCAACCAACTTCAGATCTCTGAGGAGTTTGGTGTCAAATATGTAATGATTTGTTAGTGCTTTGCCCTCTGCTGGAGAGGACTAGCGTGGACAAAGGGGAACCTCTGCTTGAACAGCTTGATCTTGAGAGATTGCCTATTGTTAGACCATGTCCTTAAAATTCCATGACTGTCAGGGAGTCCTTGCAGTCTTTGTGGAGCATGGAGCTTTTGAACACCTTCGACATTTTAAACAAGTTTGATTGCGAATGGGTGAGGGATCACTTTTTAGAATGAAGAACTCTGTGCAGAGAGGAGAATGAATTGCTCAAACCTATTGTCTGTGAGTATGTGTTGTTGACCACAACCCAGTTGATGGAGCCTTCTTCAGCACTTGTGTAAAATAACAGGGATCGAATTTTGCTCTTTAAGTTTAGATTTGTTTTTTGCGTTTGTTATTAGCTTCCCCTAGAGGTTGTTAACGCTCCTGGGTCCTTGGGTCACTGCGGTTGCCACAATGTATAGCTACAGGACCTGATACAATTAATGATGTTTTGTATATTTTACACTGAGCCCAGGAGAGCTTTTATTATCCCGCTATTTAAGGATAAGGGATTGTTTTCCAGACCAACATGCTCTTATGTTTTTACGGATGTATTCTGATGAATTTATAATTTATGATGTTGTTAGGTTCTTAAAAGCTATTATGAAACTTAGAGGCTCGTGAACAGATTAGTTGTGTCGTATATTTTAATTGTATTTTATTCTTTGTACTCTGAATAGCTATGCCCATTTTGTAGTATGCTTTTATGGCTCGAAAAGTAACCAATTAAAGATTTATTTGATTGATTGGAAATGTGAAATGTTTTGTATGTGTGTAGTGACATATTTGTTTGCAAGATCTGAGATTAAGCTTTGCTTTTCCATTCTGCTAATTTGATATTTATATTCGTGGTATGTATTGAGTTAGATAAGAGTTTTCATATACCTGGGTATGTGCACGTTCTCTATCAATCTTTCAAATATAGGCATCCCTATCAATGTTATTACAATGTTGCTAACCTTACCTGCCTCTTGTTATAAAAATAATTTGGTCATGCTTAATGTATTCAGATACTTCCTTTCATTAAAAGAAATATTGTTTTCGTAGTGTATTATGTTTATATATTTTGTCTTCAAAGCACAAAGCAAACAAGTCCTTCAAAACTAGTGAACAGTGTCTATGTTGATATATGGGTGTAGTGGAGGGATGACTATAGATTGAGGCTTGAGTTCATTGCATTAAGGTCCAGGATATTATACAGGTGTATTAGAATATCAGTAGTGGTAAGTAATTGCGTGTCACTAATATTCAGGGATAGTAACAGTTTTATGTCTTTAATATACATGATGCTAACTTCAGAGTGAATTAGTAAAGGTTGAGGACGATTAAGCATGGGATGCCTGTCAATGAAATATTTATATAGTTTTAAGTTGCAGAATAATTTTTACAAATCAATCTGTATTTCTGGAAAACAACACATTTTAGATGGCCAGAAGCCAAAACTCATGGTCAGTGAGCATATTTCTGAACATATTTCACTTTTATATAAGTTCCAACTAGTTGTTTTAGCAATCAGTCGACCCTCCCAGGTTGTATTCCTTGTCTCCCTGATCAGTGAGGTCAGCAAAAATCAAGTTCTGCGTTCTGCTGGTGTTAAGCAGGTTGACTACCTGCAGCATGAAAGGGAGCCCAACCAAGAGCCAGACCTGAAGACCCACAGATGCCATGGAGACAATGATCATGCAACGCGGATACCCATGAAGGCCACAACACCCCCGCAACCACCCTCACTCCCCCCCCCCGGCCCTCCCCCTACCTGGACATACAAATACCTTGCATGACACAAGAGCCACAACAAACGCACAATGACACACAGTGCCAAAATAAATACACACTAGTGTGGCCAGAAGAACGAGAAACAGTCACACTGCACTGAAGTAACAACCAAAAACTTTATTAAAACACAACACAAAACAGCAATGTGGAAGACTCCTGTGGGGTCCGCCAGGGAAAATCTCGACGACACAACCTGGAAAAGAAAGCACAAAATCAGGACGTGCGTCATGCGCACATCAAAGGAGCGAGGCACAGAGAAACAGAGAAGGAAAGTGAGCCAGAGAGGGAAAGAGAGGGAAGAAAGGGAAGAGAGAGTGAATGAGAGAGATAGAGGGAAGAGAGAGAGAGCGAGAGAGAGAGTGAAGGGAGAGAGAGCGAAAGAGAGCAAGGGAAGGGAGGGAGAGTGAGAGAGAGAGAGAGAGAGAGAGAGAGAGAGAGAGAGCGAAGGGAGAGAGAGCAATAGAGAAAGAGGGAAGGGAGAGAGAGTGAGAGAGAGACACCACTTCCCCTGCGCACACAGGCCCCACTGCTCACCTGCTGCCACTGGTGTGTCCATCAGTAGGCACACTGCGTGTCCGTGCAAGCTCCAGGCCCCTGTCACACCACCATGGCATGGTCCACATCATCCGGGTCTGTACCGCGGCCTTGAAGGTCCCACACATGACGCTGAGTCCTGAGCCGTCATTGGAGGAGACCACATCAGTGCACACATCATCATCGCAGGCTGCACACCCACTGAGCAATTATGTGTGCCACCAACCCTCTGCAACGCCAGTCAGCACCATGTGGTGGTAGGCCTGTGTTGGACACAAGGCCTCGGGTACCACTAACCCTGTGCAACACCAGTCAGCGCCATGTGGTGGTTGGCCCGTGTCGGCCACAAGGCCCCGGTTGCAACCAACCCTGTGTGGATCAAATCATGGGCCCTTTGTGATTGAGCACCGTGGAGCGTCCGTTATCCAGTCACCACCGGCAGAGGGGAATGTGAAGTTGTCGGCCCCTCATATTTGCGGGGTCACATGGCCTGTGACGCCTGTGCCGGATGGGTGTGGTATGTGTGTGGACCTGCCCTCAGGAGTGGCCGTAACATGCTGACAACTAGACCAGTGACCTGCACACCACCAGCGAGTACGCCTGCGACAGGTAGCTATGTGGGCCCCCTCGGAGCGTCAGCAGAGTGGTATGGCCTGGCGTACGCTGGACCAGCGCAGGGCTTGCACAAATGACTCGGGGGCTCTGGGCGTGGTTCAGTCCATGTCCGGACAAGTAAGTGACTAATGTGTGTGTCCCTATTGTAGTGTCCACGGCATCCAGGACACAATATGCAATGTAGAACACGGTGGCCGCACTGTGAGGCACTGACACACCAGGGGGAGTAGATGTGGACTGTGTGGGGGTAGTAGCATTTATGAGTGCCACGCCTTGTCGCAGCAATGCTATGATGAGGATCTGCGGGGCATGGTAGATCCCATCTACATTTCGCTGATGTGTAGGGGTGGCTGCCATCCTTTCCACATCCATCCGCACCGGATGTATGACGTTACAACGCATACATTTACAACACCTACCTTTACCACGCAATTTTTACAACGCAGGATCCATTACAACGAACTACCATTACAACGCATTTTGGGGTACAGGGGTATAGGGTAAAAATAAAGTAAAATTAAAATTAAATTAAATAAAATTATATTAATTTTAATTAATTTACATTTTTAATAAAATTATATACTTACCAATACTTACGTTGTAATGGTATGCGTTGTAAAGGCATCTGCGATGTAAAAAATGCGTTGTAATGGTAGTTCGTTGTAATGGATCCTGCGTTGTAAAAATTGCGTGGTAAAAGTAGTTCGTTGTGAAAGTTGCGTTGTAACGGTTGTATACCATCCGCACCAGGTCCTCCACGAGCCTCCCCATGTGTGCCAGCTCACGGCTGGAATCGCTGGAGCCAGTCTGAGCGGACAAGTGTTCTTCTCTCCGCGTCATGACTCCAGTGATGTTAGTCAGGGCTCCTTGGAGACCACAGAGGGGGCCATGGGTGTCCATTAGGGACTGGAGCTGGTCCCTGATGGGACCTAGACGCCCATGGATGGCATCCATTTTGGTAGCCATGAGACTGAACTCCACCCGGACCTGCTCAGCTGTCTCCCTCTGGCTCTCCAGCACACAGCATTGGAAGGCCATGGGGGTCTTGAGAGAGTGCCGGGCTGTGGGTGCTTCCTGCTAGGTGCGTTGGGTAGTGGGTGGGGTCTCCTCGATGCAGCTAGGCTGCCCTGATCCTGGAGGTGAGTTGCAGATGATGTCCATGATGTTTTGGAGGGTTCCGGTGTCGATGCTGGTGGTGTCCTCCTCATAATCAGTGAAGAGTGGCTGGGTCTGCTCTGCAGGAGGTGTTGATGGTGCCCCTGCAATGAGAAGGAGAGATGGTGTATTACAATGTGTCCACATGTATGTAGCTGCATGGTACATGTTGATATTCAGAGAGCATGGCATTGTACATTGTGACAGTATGTAGATCAGGGGCATGACCCAGAGTCATTGTGAGTGTGCACTGCTTGATAGTGCATGTGTGCCATTGTGGCCCTCTCCACCTGTCCCCCCAGTACCTGGTGGTCACTCACCTTGTTGTGGTTGTGTTGTGTTGTGTCGAGCAGTGTCCGGTCCCCCGACTCCGGACACAGTATCCACATTGATGACTGTCGACACCAGCTCCTCCATGTCATCCAGCACGAGATGTGGCGCTGGGCTCCCACCTCCAGTCTGCATTGCTGCCTTCTGGTTGGCTGCGAGTTTCTCCTTGGTCTTTCGCTTGATGTCAATCCATCGACTCTTTGCCTCGACCATTGACCTCCTGTGCTCTCCGATGGCATTCGCCTTGTCCACTATGTTCCGCCATATCCCATTTTTGGTTTTCAATGACACATTGGAGGTGACGAACAGTTGTTGATGGTGTTCCATCACCTCCGTAATCAGGATCCTGTTTTTCTGTGGACTAAATTTAGTCTTCATCTTCTTCTTGTCCTTGCCCTTCCCTGTCCCTGAGGTCCTGGGCTGGTCGTCCGGGGTGCTTGTGGGGTTGCACTCGTCCTCTGCGCCTGCTCCGGCTGCCTCAATGGTGCTTGGGTGTTGGTCAGTTTGTGTTTGGGTGTTTTTTCTACTTTTGTAGTGATTTTTCCCGCCTGCCATGTGTGTGTTCCAGGCCTGGTGCTGCTTATCGCTGATTTCCTCATCACGGTTTGGCCCATCGTATATTTTTTCGTGTTGAGGTTTGTGTTTTCATCTCTGTCGTAGTGGTTGTATCACGGACATTGGCCGCGGTTTCGGCAGACTATCGCATGCTACTGTCTTGTTGTGGATTCCACGTTAACACAGGGTTATTTTCCCACGATTGGCTGCGATGTGTAAAGGTGGGTTAGCATTTTTTGGTGATGTTTAGCACACGTTCTTGTGAATATACTCCTCGGTGTGGTACAAACAATAATATGGAGGAAAATCATCAAATCAGAGTTGGAAATTGATAATAGACACAAAAGCCATCCAAACATGAGCAACGGGCAGATCCAAAGTTCACTCTATGTCCTTATTAATGTATTGATGAATAGCTCTTAACAGGTCACCCAGTCATGCATGTATGTCAATGTATTTTACAAATGTTGTGAATTGTTAAAAACAATATAAATAGTACACTTACATAGCTCTCATTCTGAGAAAAAAAAACTTTGCAATAATTTTCTCTTTGCAGCAAAATTACTCTTTGTTCCAAATTTAAGATGCTGAATAGAAAACTGTAAGATGTTCGGCTCTGATGATCAAAGTGAATGCAGATCGGATTTAATTGCACAATAGGGAAAAACCTGTCTCCTATGAAATACTTCTAAGATAAGTACGATTTCTTTTATTTCAATTTTTGTCTTAAGCAAAAATAAGGAAAGTGTGCTTTTCAATAAGTATTCAATTTCAGGAACGTTTCATTGCCTCCCGTGTCATCATTATTTACCATAACCCGGTTCTTATCTTTTACTTAAATAAATAAAAAAATCTTCCTTAAAGATCATCATCATTCCACATAGAGCATTGAGGAAATGTAAAGGTAAGAAAGTAATGGAGACAATCATCAATCATCAGCAAAGACAATAGGTCTGGCTATGTTATATATTAAAGTGATTCTTCATTGATTCGGAAAGTTTGCGTGTGGGTTTTGTGAGCAGGTGGGTGGGTGAATGTAATATTGAATCTGCAGTTGGATGGAGGCTGAGAAAAAGCATGGGTGGTGAGGATGAGTGATTTTACAGATTTGAGAATATTTGAATAAGTGAATACTTGTGTATATGGCTGAATGAACTAATGAGTGCATGAATAGATTATTGAATGAGCCTAAGGGTGGATAAGTACAGGTTACACCAATATTACAGGCTGCGGCCTAAGACAGCAGTCTTAATAATGTGAGTACTTACCACACAAAGAAGCCACCATTTGATATACTTTGTACATTACCAGTACTATTGAATTCTCATCTGATGCTGCACACCACTCACGGAACACACTTTTGGATGACTGGGACCATGGAAATGACAGCGCAGTCTGTGTCACGGGGATACACACTGAGCATGCTATCCTTCAACATACTACTTGAATGTGCAATAGGTATGCAGTTCAGGCAATTGCTTGTCATAGATATAGCAATAATCTTTAATGCATGTTCAGATTTGAAATACATGAATCTTAAAAGAATGTTTAGATTTGCTACATAACAGAATGATAATCTGTGTGTATTTAAATCTCCCCATCACGCTGCAACTTTCACGTGCATTTCAGATCTATATCATCACTCAATCATCTTGAATACCTGTACGGATTTTCATTGCGAATTCTGCAACATTAGGATTAGCTTAGCACTATCACTGAATCACTGAGAAGGCTTGGCAGCACTGACAAATATGCACCAGGACTCATTAATCTGTTTACATTTTTCAGATTTGAACCATCTCTCAGTGATCCATATTTCATGTTGAAATGTTCATCATCACTCACGAATCCCCAGTACATACAAATACGTGCACTATCACCCGCTATCCTTATACAGTCAAATGTATGTGGGTGAGGGAGCACAGGTCGTTCATTATAAGTTGCCCCTCAGAAGTGAGTAATAACGATGCAATAACTCAGGTCACTCCTAGAGGTCCCTTTGAAATCATTAAAGAGGGTGTATTACCTCAGCTTATCATGACAGATAACGCTGAAGTCAGGTGAAAGGGTACAGTAACTCACATAGTTACTACAGGTCTCTCTGAAGTCAGTAGAGTGGATGCAGTACATCTTAGCAGTACTAGATACCCCTCTGAAATCAGTACAAGAGGTAGGTACTTGAGCTTATAAGTAGTTGCTTTGAAGTTAGTGCACTCACGCTTTAATAATTAAACTGTATACCCAATATGCATCAGAAAGTATAAATCCAACAGTTGAAGTTATGAGTACTACTGAGATGGTTTAATGCTGTACTGATGCCCAGAAGTGATTTCGATTGTTGGTGACAACCATGCTCAGAAAACAAGAAGAAAAAAACTAAAAGTATACCACTGGATAAATTGAACCGGACTCATTCTCCTTATGTGGTAGCTCAGCTTCATTAATGCATCACATTGGTAAAAAATTCTGGATGAGCAAAGGGTGATGCCTGGAGTTAATTGGAGCTGGGACTGAAGCTGTCTGGCTTGGAACTACGCATGCATTGGCAATGCAAATAGTTAATAGTCAATAGGGGTTTCTTACTGTTGGGCGAAGCATTTGCGACTAGTCTGGCTAGCCTCAAGGCAGCTGCAGGATGTTGGCATTGTATGCAGAACTGTGCTGAAGGGATGTTAAACCTGAATAAGCATGGGCGGATCTAGCAGATCTCGCGTACGCGAACTTGCGGATTTACGGATTCGCAATCCGCGAAGATCCGCGAACTCTAGCGGATTTGCGGATTTTCCCGTTTTTTTTGTTGGCGCGCGTTCGCGCCGATTTTGGGACAAGTTCGCAATTGCGAACTTACTTTTCGGCTCGCAACGGCCGCGACTATGTTGTTTCTACGTCTGGTTTATCATCACAGGTTCACAGCACCCTCTGTTTCACCACTGCCACCCTCTGGGACACCCATGCCACCCTCTGGTACATCCTCACTGCCACCCATTAGGTTTATTTATCACTGTAGATTATGGTGGTTGAAAAAAGCAAGCACACCTGCCCTTCTTCAACTGCCATCAATTAATTTGTGTTTCATTAATGTGTCAGTAATTTTGAAAGTTCCAGTCTGGCTGGCACCTGCTTCCTTTCTTATCTGTAATTTGCTTTTTGTTGCAGTGAAAAAAAAATTTCACAGGACCTTTATGGTCTACTTGTAGCTATTCTATGAGCCTGCTGTTTGGGTCATAGCAGGGTCATAGAATAGTTGCAAACTCTGGAGGGGCCCATCAGGAAGCACTACCTTGAATGTTACTAATGTTAAGTTTGAACTTTTGCACCTGCTCATTGCTTTCAGTTTAGCTAAAATCGTTTTTTTCTGCAATTTCGCGCGTTTTTTGGGGCGCGAATCCGTGCGAGATCGATTTCGGAAGCCGCGAATACGTGCGAATACAAAATTGTTTTTTTTGCGACGTGTATGTTCGCGTGATCTTGCGCGTGTTCGCGAGGCGCTTCTAGCTATACGTTTGCCAAGTTACCCTATCGGTCGTACACGGGCGCGGCCATCTTGTTGGCGTGACGTAATTCCGTTTCCGCCCGCTATGTGTAATCTCGCAAAGTGTGCTGCTCGCTAGTACAATTTCGCGCGTACTCGCAAGGAAAATCTCGCGCGAACTTACCCACGCGGTCGTGAACAGGCGCGGCCATCTTGTTTCTCATTCATTGCTATGGTTCTGGGCATGCTTTCTCTATCCTCTCTCAATCTCTGCCATCCTTTGCTTGTTTGAAGTTTTTTTGATCTAATTTTACTTATTATCTATCCCTCTATTTTTCTAGCTCTATATTTTTGTGTTTTCTGCAGCTTTTAGTTACTTTTAAACTACTTTTTTAAACTCTTTTCTTTTCTTCTTCACTATTCTATTTCTTGTTTATCATTTAACTCTATTTCTGCCCAGACCATGGTAAAGGGAGCCGGGAAGCACCCTGAGAAGGGGAAGGGTCCCGCACCCCGTGCCCGGCTCCCGTGCGGGCGTTTAAGGGGGGAGCAAGTGGTCCCGAGGGAGATCTTCAGCGCGGAGGAAGTGGCGGCACTGATCTTCCACGTCCAGCGCCGCCTCCCCAAGACGATCCTGGGAGGCGGCAAGATCGCGACTGGCTATGGCATCCGGGAGCATCGCAAGCGGTGGGAGAAGGTGTGCCGGGCCATGTACAAGATCTCTGGGGTCCGGCGCACATATAACCAGGCCACCCACCGCTGGACCGATGTCATGGACCGGGAGCGGGACTTGCTGGACGCGCTCGGCGTAGAGGTCCCCGGGCTTGGTGAGTAGTAGTAGTAGTACATTTACTACTCTGTTTTATCCTGCTCTGTTATTTGCAAATCTTTGTTCTTTACCAAGAGCAATAATGCTGCCGATTACATTGAGGTAAATTATATTTCAAAATCTTCTATGCATTTCAGGTGCACTGCTCTCTTTCTCAGTAGCCTTGCTTGCTACTATGCTTCTTTGTTTTGTATGTTGTGTTCAGAAGCATTTCATTGGCCTGAGAAATTATGTATGAGTGTAGTGTAAAGAAAAGAACTGCGTAATGCTAGACAGTAAGGGTCATATTTTCAATTACCGGCGCATCCCTGCAAAGTAGCAGGGATGCGGCAGTAATTGTGTGCCATGCCACCACCACCCATTGGCCCAAAACGTCACAGAAGCCTTACGCATCTGTGCCGTAAAGGCAGCGCATTGCTGGAGTTGCGTGCCAACGATGACGCAGCTCCAGCAATGCTCTGGGGTACCCTATCTCCCCAATGCTGCATCAAGCCGTACGTCGGCTTCAAGCGCGCAGGGTTTGAGTCATGCATCATTGTCCTAAAAGTGACTGATTGACATCTTGTAGATTTCCCTCAGCCACTTTTAGGATTCGTTCCTGCGCAGGTACGCCCTCCCTTGCGCCGGAACGCCCCCTGATGGCGCAGGGCTTTACAACGTGATGCATCGCCCATATGCCCATATGTGTTTTTTTTTAATATATACGCCGCACCAACACCATGGCGAGTCTTTTGTTCTGCCGCTGCGTCACAAAAGGCACGCAACAATGGAGGAAAATGAGCCGCAACTTCCGCAAGGGACTTCTAAATCAGCCCCAACAGACTGAAGTCCAGTCCTTCCTTTAGACACATGGCTATAAGAAGAAATAGTGGCGGTGGTGGCGGGTGGATTGATAGTTTGAGTATTCACTGATCTGCAAGCAGGATGGACTTTGTCTGTCACTTCGCGTGTTGCGCACTGCTGCCTGCAGTGCCAGGCCTAGGCAAACCTCTTTAGTAGTCTGTTTATTGAGTTACATAGGAACTTTCTAAGTCAACGTTCCGCAAATCAGGCAATACGAATAACGTAGTATACCACATGAGATAGATCCCGTGGAATAGTTGTCTATCTATTTGCTATTTTTCCAAAATATTTTGTTATTGTTCTTTTGAAATGTTTGATTTGGTTGAAAAATCTCATCCATGTTTTCTGGTTTTTCTTTCTTTCATGTTGTACATCAGCTCCCCCCAAGGGCAAGAGGACACAGGAGGAGGGTGCTGAGGATGCAGGCCAGGATCGGGCAGGCGAGGGCTCCTTTGCTGGCCCCAGTAAGTTTACATTTTAATAAACAGTACCTATTTTTTCCTAGCGTTCCTCATTCGATTTTTTCTAAATCGTCTTTGATCTTCTTGTAGACTGGATATAAATTCTTATCCTGCCTCGAATATGACTCCCTGTGGTATTACTAGACTATTCTTATTAGTCTGTCTGTGTAGCTAACTAAGATTGGACATTTGGCAATTCCATTGGACTCCCATTATATTCAGCAATACCTCTATGCACTGTCTCCTTACTGACTAGATAGTGTGGCAGAGTCATTCAGCTCCCGAAGTCACCGATTATAGATCCCCAATGATCTCTAGATTATCGTACGCAGGACAAGAGAGTAGTACGGAGTCACAGCACAGTCAAGAAGTGTCAGAGGCACTCATGCTTGCAAAAATTCCAAAACCTTTAGCTCATCCACTCTAGTCTAGAGGAACAAAAACCACAGAGTCTATTTAAGTTTAAAAGCTTTATTAAAAGTAAACACATTTATTAAAATCTACTTTGTCATAAAACTATTTAACTGAAAACGGAAAAGTGGTTAGTGCTGACGATTAATTGGACACATTTCTTGTGGTCGAGCCGAGCTCTCACCTGGTTTGAACTTGATCCTGGTCGTGTTCTTAGGAGTCAAGCTTCTGTCTGTTAGGAGAAAAAGTGGTGCGTGTTAAAAATCAAAAGCAAGCATTTATCAGTTGTGCATAAAAGTGCAGCAAGACAACAGCCTTCCCTGGAAAATGGGACATTTTTACTATGGAGTAGACAGTCACAAATTATTACATTGTATTCTGTTTTTTTAACATTTCTCCTAGACCAAATATTATATAGTAGTGAGTGGTGTATTCTAACATTCTTAAATGTACTTTGTAGGTGTAACATCTGGTGACGGGGCCAGCGCGGAGGTGGCTGTGTTGGACCAGGACTCGGAGGCCTCTGGGGAGGAGGCGGTGCAAGAGCCGGCGGACGGTCCTGTGGGGGATCAAACGGTGGTGGCGGAAACAGGTAAGCTATATATTCCTTACTTATTGAGATTGAAGACTGCATAGTGTGCTTTCTGCACGGGTGTATTACAATTACAAATCAACCAGGTAGTAGTAGCCTCCTCGAAATGTACTTCGACTTAGCTGTGAAGTTTTTGGTGAGAAGAATCCCAATAAGTTCTTAGACGAACGTGATGGATGGGATGAACGAAAAGCGAAAGAAGGGTGTAAGTAAGTGGGACGCGAACTTGTATGATGGCTGGCAAAGAAGAACGATATGTGTTTGCTTGGCCCCCGAGGTGGTTGGGAAGGAAAGAATATGGTATGGTGCATGGCTGGGTCAATGATGAGGCAAGGATGGGTGGAAGGACAGCAGCCTGGGTGGGTGAAACAGAAACTGTATGTGTGCGTATACTTTGACTGAATGGATGCCTGGAGCATGGTATTCTCTGACTCTTAAATAGCACATGTGTATCTAGAGAGAGTAGATGGTCGCCAGGTGAAGTAAGTGTTACCTTGAAGAGCATGTACCACCGCACCCGCACGTCCGTTCCAGTGCAGGGAAGGCAAGGAAAAGAAATTGTAAATGTGTCCAATACTACCATGAATAGTAGTAGTACTTTGTATTGCGTTTGCAATCACAGCATATATCTGGTTATTACGGTGGACACTCCGTACCTCTCTTAATAACTTTAGTTTACTTGTAGTACGTCATTCATGTGTGGGTGTATCACTGTTCACTCAATATTAAGCAAAGCACCTAAAGTCATCTCATCTGTCATTAAATACGTCCCATGTGAAGTGATAGATAATCAAATTAGTTAGCTTCTTCATTTTCCTTTTCTAGTACTCATTTGCACTGTAGGGTGAAAGGTAAATTAATTAAGCAGTAGCCCTTGTAACAGAGTATTCTCAGTGCCACCCGTAATAGAAAAGTAATAGCTTCACCACCTGCATGTACTGGACCGGTACAGTAACGCAAGTCTGTCTCACTCATCATGGTGTGCAACTTTTTTTCTCGGGTGCAAGTTCACTGTGCTGTCCATGTCATTCTGCCGGCTTGCATAAGATAACGTACCAATTTCCCTAAACAAGAGAGAAGAAGAAGAATAAGACTGGTGTACTGTCATAGTCGACTGTAATGGAAGTCCATAGTGGTCGTAGAATTTGTTCATTAAACTACCACTAATGTTAGAGCAAGGATGCAGAAGTGGAAGGTTACATAGATACTGTCCTCAATAGTTATGTACTGTGCTTTCAATTTGCTACTTGTACTCTGTGACCCAACTTTCGGCTCAATCACTTTGTGTTATTAATAAGGAGCATTGGTTACAGACTATGTCTTTCTTTCTTCATATAGTTGCTCCTTCCAAATCAACAACAAGGAGGGAGCAGGCTAGATTGGCCCGGCAACGGAGGCTGGAGGCCACAGTCGCCGAATATCGGCGGCTGGTGGCCCTGGAGGAGGAGGAGGACACGCAGTCGAGCGGGGCAACAACGACATCCTCGACTGTGACCACTGCATCCTCCTCCGTGACTAAGCCAGCGGGACCGAGCCGGGCTAAGAAAGACGACCGCCACCGCCAAGCAACCGAAATACCAGCTGCCCCCCACAGGAGCTGCAAGGACCGCCAACGCCGCCTACGAGTCCGCATGTCCAACCTGGAGCAGGAGGTCCTAAAGTATAAGAACTTGGTTAAGGGCCTCCGCTCCGAGCTTGCCACCCTCCGCAAGGAGTATGATGCCCATGCCGCATCATGCACCAGCACCAGCACCCTCCAGTAGTGGAGTGTCCCTTGCCCTTTTTTTATAGACTTTTGGGGGGTGGGATTTGGGAGTTGGGATCGTTTTGGGATGTTTCAAAGACAATCGTTGGGGTTAGGGTGGGTGAGGGAGATTATTTTGTTAGGGCTAAATAAATATATTTTTAAACTTTATCTGACCATACCTGTTTTTTACTGCTTTTCAGTCTGGTGGGTGGGGGGCGGGGGTGTAACAGTAACTTTGTTTTCCTGAACAGTCGTAGGACTTTAGTAGTACAACCGTCAATCTCTTGTCTACTCCGAAATAATACTCCATTATACTACCTCCCACCAAACGCTTATCTTACCTGTAATTTGTGTTAGAAATTAGGGCTAGGCCCAGGGCTGGCTCCAGGTGAAATGGGGATTAACGTTGTCAATCCTGGGCGGGTGACATTTCCTCATTGCGGTGGTACTAGTGGTGTGACACAGTGGCAGTTGCATGCCTATGGAAAAAAAGAAAACGAAACCTTGTTTGTCCTCCTTACTGTAGCATTACAACGGTTACGGTACGATCGAGAAAATAGCAGGTGACAGTACACTAGAACAGTGCCATAATGTAGCCTAACAAATGGTAAAGTATTTGCTTGCAAGTATAACTAGTACTTGCGTTGAATTTATTTGACATTGGCTACTACTACTAGAAGATATAGTACTGAAGCTGAGTAAGTCTAGAAGATATCCTCGTATTCCTTCACCAGCCTGTTGCTGCTATGACCTTATCCTCCCCAGCAAGTGTGTGGAATTATTGATGTCATTTTAGTCAGACATCAAGCAAAACAACACAGCCCGGGGGAAGAGGGTTAGGGTTTGTAAAATGGATGGGAATGGGGGTTTCTTTTTGGGTAGGTTTTGTTGAGAGAAGAAAAAAAAAGCAGAGCATGGACAAACAATAATTGAAGATACAGACAATCTTTGGTTACAAACTAAAGGTAAGCACATGCAGTCACACTCATAGAATAAAAGACAACAATGGATACTGTATCTGTATTGCGTATGTTGTTGGAGTTGTCCTGTTGAATTTGGTAAGTAAGTTGCATGCAGCAAACAATTCCTCTTATTGGCGGCACTCCTCCATTCCAGCTGACGCTTCGTCCATCAATGTGGTGACCACTGACAGAAGACACCCTGTCCACTGCCTGCCTGGCGGATGTTGACTGAAACCCGGCCTGTAATTATTGAACGGAAAACAGGAAGTGCTATTACAATACCACTGATAAATAAATAAAAGGTATGTACGCTGTGTGGTTCAAAAAGTGACACTTTGATTTCCCTAATAGACAGTACAATATTTTTGAAATTGCGTGCTCTGTCTGAGTCACCTTTTTAAGGATCAATAAGTATGGCCAAAATATTATAGCGGATCTTTCCCCTCAAGGTAGGTGTACTACTGTGTTTTAGAACAAAATTTGACCTTCCCAGCAATGCTCCCACCAAGACCCTTACTAAAGCCAGTCGCAAAAATGTAGAAGAACCCCAATCATATCTCCAAAAACGATGCCTAGCAGAAAAATGGTTACAAAACGTACTTTGAAAGTAACAGTAGGCCCAAATACAGACCGTGGATTGTATTCAAACCACTTGCAAGCAAGCAAAAGTATCCATAGCCAGCATCGCTCCAACAGTGCTCTACAACAACAGAACCGCGTTGCAATAGAACCCCCCGAAACACATGCAATCCTGCTGCTAGGGCTATCCCTAACTTACAAAAAGTGCCAAAACTGGTGTTTCCTTATGGATTTTGTCCAACAAACTTCTAGCCGGTATTAGACCTTCCCAGGAATGCCCCAGGCAAGACCCGCCAACCCACCCGCAAAAAACCACCCGAGAACACCCCCAAACAGCGAAAAAGCTAAATCTCATACTTACAATATCTCTCGGCCTTCGTTCCAAATGCGGCGCTGTTCAGCTAGGCCATCATCATCAATCATCATAACTCCTGTTTTCCACCACGGATTTCCTGAAAAGCAAATGCAATCAAGATTAGACTGTCGCAGCAGTGCAGACACCAAAAATTACCCACAAACCCCCGGAACCCCGCCAAAGAGCACCTCAAAGGCAAGCAAGTCAGCAAAAACGGCAAGAAATTTCCACCTCATATTTGGTCCAAAACACTTTTGTCCATTATTAGAGCTTCACAGCAATGGGCCCAAATCCGTCAACTCACCCGCAAAGAAGTACAACACCCCCACAAGTGCTGAGTCTTTCTTCATTGGGCGTAATCCAGCACTCTGCTTGGAGGGAAATCGCAGTCTGGAGGAGGAGGATAGAGGAGCATGTTCTTCAGAACTTGTGAACCTGAGGAATGTAGACTGCGGCACCTTCAAATCAATAAGCAAACAAGTGAAGACAGTTCTGATGATGGTCTTGTTTTTGGGATTAGGTGATTAAAGTTTGAATTAAATTAACTGTGCAAAACAAAGAAAGAGAGACACAAAGCACACAGGAATAAAAGTGAATAAGGACGAAAAAGAAAGTTCTTGATTGATTGTCTCATTTTCAGGGCTCGGTGTCAGGGAATAAGAACAAGATTTCGTCATCATACTCCGCGAATTCAGGCTGGATGAGGTCAGTGGCACCGAACAGAGAAAAAATCCCCTCATCTACGTTGCTGTCCTCCTCGTCTTCATGCGGCGTGCTTTCTCGTACTTTGTAATCTGGTGGTATGAGGTGCTGATTCATCTTGATCATTGTCAGCCGCTCCACATTTTTGGGCGAGAGGCGGCTCCGTTTGGGAGTTACAATGCCACCAGCAGCACTGAAAACACGTTCAGAAGACACACTTGCGAGTGGGCAAGACAAATAGTTTATAGCCAGGTTGTAGAGCTGTGGCCACAATTGTTTTTTGCCATGCCAATACTGCAATGGCTCATCATTAAGAAAGACCACTGTTGAGTCATTCATATAGTCCTGCACCATCGACTCAAGGTCATCAACGGTTCCTCCACTTTGCTTACTTTTTGCTGTGGCTGTGACATTTTTTCGAGAACCATACCCAAGCAAACTTAGCCAATCCTCTACAACAGCCACTGTTTTTGTTGTGTGTGGTGCAGATGATCCAGTTGCCGGTGTCTTTAACGGCTGAGAGGTCACTTGTGCCCCAGCCACCGGTGCAGATTCAGAAGTGGATTCTTGTGACTGGGGATGGCCTGCTGATGCTGATGCTGATGTACTGGCTTCTCCTTCAATAACCTGCCGTTCTTTTTCAAACCTCTTGGCTGACCAGGCTAACCAATGTTTGTACTTTTGAACATCTGCATCAGCAAAAGGAAAGAATGCTTCGCCTGCCAGCGCCTTTTTGTAGCGTGGATCCAGAATAGTAGCACAAATGTAATGCTGATCTGACTTGATCTTTTGAAGACGTTCATCACCACGTAGGCGATGTAATAATTTCTCAGACAAAATGAAATGGGTTTTTTTTTTTCATCATTTTCAAACTCAGAAGACACCGCCATCAGTTGGTGCTCCAGCATGCACAACAATGGGATAGCTTTTCCCAAATTACAGTCCTCCTGGCTGACTGCACGCGTGAAGAACTCAAAAGGACGAAGCATGTCTGTCAGGCTTTTAACTATGTCCCATTGCGCCGCACTCATCCGCAGGTCCTCCTTCTGAGATGTAGCCTCTGTGAAGAAATAGTGATCGAGTACCGTATACTGCTCATACAGACGCTCAAGCATGTAGAAGGTTGAGTTCCAACGTGTTGCCACCTCCTGGATGAGTGCTTTCACTGGCATTCTACGTTGAAGTAGCAGTCTCCGCAGATGCTTCCGGGCCTTAAAAGAATGGCTGAAATGGTTGCACATTTTGCGGCAGGTGGCCATTACCTCGAACGCTGGACTCTGTTTATCACTCAAGAATTTTTGAACTACCAGGTTGATACAGTGCGCCAAACACGGCACTCTAACATGGTCACCCATGAACATGGCCTTAACTACATTGGCGCCATTATCCGTGGAAACATAACCAATCTTGCGTTTTAGGGGGGATAGCATTGTCAAGACCTTTTTGTTAAACTCTTCCAAAAGGTTTTCTGCTGTGTGACTTTTATCCAAGCCAAACATGGCTAGTGTTGCATGTTTCCGAGCAGCTTTGAAAACTTGGTCCGGGTCAACACCTGCGTTTAGCTTTGCTTTAACACCTGAAAAAGAGACCCAGTGTGCAGTGATGCACATGTAATCATCGCCTGGGCCACTGGTCCACATGTCTGTTGTCAGATGTATTGTGTGAACAGCACTCTTCTGCAAAGCTGCCCCAATCGCCTGCAGCACATCTTCATGTAGTGCTGGAACCGCAACTCTGGCAAAATAGAACCGGCTCGGAACCTTCCATTTAGGGCAGAGCGTTGCCACTAATTCAAGAAAACCTACCGCTTCTACAAAAGAAAAAGGTAGAAGGTCCACAGCTAGCATTTTAGCCAGCTTAGTGTTATACAGACGCGTCAGTGGGTGGTTGCGTTCATATGGCACGTCTGAAGTAAGCATTGTTCTAATGTTGCCCTGGACCAAGCATTTACGGGCTGATAATGACTTCGTTGACCCAATTTTGCTCGGTGGTGAACTTTTGTGCGTTGGTGTCTCACTCGCTCCAACACTCTTAGTGTGCCTCACATTGGGTGTGCTGCTGACAGGGGTACTGGGTGTAAGGGAAGTGTTTGACACGTCTTCTTCCTGCTCGTCATCATCAGATGAAACATCAACGTTTCCTTCAATTTGGCCTTTCTTGATCGCATCTAGGTGCGCAAACCATTTGACAGTGTGCTTTCTCTCAAGATGACCTCTCTGGCCGCCGGTACCATAGTTGGTACCTGACTTACCACGACTAACTGCAAGCTTACAAAGGGTACAAATGGCAAACTTTGGATTTTTTGGACAAACAGTAAAGAAGTCCCAAACTGGGGACTTGAAGTGTCTGTGGGACATGGAGGAGGCGGCGATACTGGTGGTGGTGGTCATGAAGCTAATGCCAGATGAAGTGGAGGATGTGGATTGCCCAACTTTTGTACGTTTTGCACTTTCACCGCCACTAATTAAGGTCGAGGTTGACGGAGGTCTCTTCTTGCCAGAAAGAAATATGGAAGCGGGACGAGTTGGTGTACTACTTAACTCCAATGATTGTGGTGTTTCCACTGCCTCCTCATCGACAACATCATCATCACGCTCAGCAGCTCTTCGGGCTAGGGTCAAAATGTCTGTTTGCTGCATGCCCGCTGGGGCTGCAGTGACCTTTATGATGACTGGGTCGTCGTTGGCAGAGTCTTCATCAGCAGCAGTATCCGCCACTTCTTGTTGAGACTCATCACACTCCATAACTCTGAGACTTTGGACGAGCTTCCTTTTACGCTTAACTACCTTTGTTTGTTCCCAAGTTTGATCCGTATCATGAGAAGGAGGTGTGCTTGAAGAGGATGTAGACACCACCCTTGATCTCTTCCTTGCTAGGGGTGTGGAAGACAATGAAGGATCATCAGGAGGAGTGGCTTCCTCAAATGATACCTCGCCTTGATTGTCGATTTCCTGATGTGCCCCTACTTCGGGAGGAACAACTATTGTGGGCACTTGTTGTGACCCTCCATGCACCTCTGCTTGCGCATCTCCTTGCGCTGCCTCTCCTTCCACATGTACTTGGGCTTGTACTTGCACATGTGATTGTTGTTGCGGCTGTGGTTGTTCAACACTCGTCAGATGAGCTACAACAACCTGTGTTGATTGAGGGACATTGCTGCTGCTTTCTTGCGATGAGCCAACATCACTGGTCGATGGTGATTGAAGAAGTATACTGGCTGCCTCTGCAGCACTCAAGGGCTTGGACTTAAGTTGGCGTGGTGGTGGTGGTGGCACTGAGCCCAATGGAGCGGGGGTGCTGCTGCCAGCTTGGTCCCCAGCAGATCCCGCTGCAGCTGCTGCAGGCATACTTTTTTTTTTACTCCCAAAAAAAAGGGCGGGCGGCACACCAGTGTCCTTGGTAACTTGCTTCTTCTGCTCCTTACTGGCACCTTTCTTGCTAGAGGAGCTACGGGTTACTTTTTTTGGGGCCATCTTCTTCAGAGCAGGTCAGCAGGCAGCAGTTGCACGAGTTGCAGAGGGTTCTGTGTCCAGACGTGACGTCGCGTGACGTTATGCTGCACACACCGCTGCAGGACTTCTTCCTGGCACTGGTGGTTCTATTGAGTCTTCTTGTGCACCTAAAAGCAATGGAAGACAGAAGAACATCAGTTCAGTTATACACCCCAAAAAATCGACAAAACACAGAAAAATGAGCACAATCCCATGCCATCCATGATGTTTACATTGAAGACACCCCACAGAAAGACTAGGGACATGCAAGTATGCAACACTCACTACCCCTGGGCATAAGGGATGAAAAGTAGGCAAAATAAGTGCAGGCCTCAGACACTGCCTCTCCTCAAAATGGCCCCCTTACACCCCAAGCACATGTTGCCTGTACCAGCCAGCACTCAAGATGGCCACCACCACCACCCACATGGCCAGTCCACATCAACAGTACACCCCCAAAAAACAGAAAAACAGCCAGAAATCACCACAATCCAATGCCATCCATGATGTTTACATCAAAGAGAGTGAGACCACACCACAGGCACACTCAGTCCATGCACCACCACCACCCCTGGGCAAGCAAAAGGCCACACCAGCAGCCCCCCAAAAACGACAAAAAACAATAAAATAAGCACAATCCCAGCCCATCCATGGCCTCAATTATGTTTAAATTCAAGAAGACACCCCACAGAAAGACTAGGCCCATGCAACACTCACCACCCCTGGGCAAAGGGCCACACCAGCAGGCCCAAAAAAACGACAAAAA
This sequence comes from Lissotriton helveticus, assembly GCF_964261635.1. Lineage (NCBI taxonomy): Eukaryota > Metazoa > Chordata > Amphibia > Caudata > Salamandridae > Lissotriton > Lissotriton helveticus. Next base: position 739,100,031 of record NC_136072.1, on the reverse strand, counting down.
ACAATAAAATCTGCACAATCCCAGCCCATCCATGGCCTCAATGGTGTTTAAATTCAAGAAGACACCCCACAGAAAGACTAGGCCCATGCAACACTCACCACCCCTGGGCAAAGGGCCACACCAGCAGGCCCAAAAAAACGACAAAAAACAATAAAATCTGCACAATCCCAGCCCATCCATGGCCTCAATGGTGTTTAAATTCAAGAAGACACCCCTCAGAAACACTAGGCCCATGCAACACTCACTACCCCTGGGCATAAGGGATGAAAAGTAGGCAAAATAAGTGCAGGCCTCAGACACTGCCTCTCCTCAAAATGGCCCCCTTACACCCCAAGCACATGTTGCCTGTACCAGCCAGCACTCAAGATGGCCACCACCACCACCCACATGGCCAGTCCACATCAACAGTACACCCCCAAAAAACAGAAAAACAGCCAGAAATCACCACAATCCAATGCCATCCATGATGTTTACATCAAAGAGAGTGAGACCACACCACAGGCACACTCAGTCCATGCACCACCACCACCCCTGGGCAAGCAAAAGGCCACACCAGCAGCCCCCCAAAAACGACAAAAAACAATAAAATAAGCACAATCCCAGCCCATCCATGGCCTCAATTATGTTTAAATTCAAGAAGACACCCCACAGAAAGACTAGGCCCATGCAACACTCACCACCCCTGGGCAAAGGGCCACACCAGCAGGCCCAAAAAAACGACAAAAAAACAATAAAATCTGCACAATCCCAGCCCATCCATGGGCTCAATGGTGTTTAAATTCAAGAAGACACCCCTCAGAAACACTACGCCCATGCAACACTCACTACCCCTGGGCATAAGGGATGAAAAGTAGGCAAAATAAGTGCAGGCCTCAGACACTGCCTCTCCTCAAAATGGCCCCCTTACACCCCAAGCACATGTTGCCTGTACCAGCCAGCACTCAAGATGGCCACCACCACCACCCACATGGCCAGTCCACATCAACAGTACACCCCCAAAAAACAGAAAAACAGCCAGAAATCACCACAATCCAATGCCATCCATGATGTTTACATCAAAGAGAGTGAGACCACACCACAGGCACACTCAGTCCATGCACCACCACCACCCCTGGGCAAGCAAAAGGCCACACCAGCAGCCCCCCAAAAACGACAAAAAACAATAAAATAAGCACAATCCCAGCCCATCCATGGCCTCAATTATGTTTAAATTCAAGAAGACACCCCACAGAAAGACTAGGCCCATGCAACACTCACCACCCCTGGGCAAAGGGCCACACCAGCAGGCCCAAAAAAACGACAAAAAACAATAAAATCTGCACAATCCTAGCCCATCCATGGCCTCAATGGTGTTTAAATTCAAGAAGACACCCCTCAGAAACACTAGGCCCATGCAACACTCACTACCCCTGGGCATAAGGGATGAAAAGTAGGCAAAATAAGTGCAGGCCTCAGACACTGCCTCTCCTCAAAATGGCCCCCTTACACCCCAAGCACATGTTGCCTGTACCAGCCAGCACTCAAGATGGCCACCACCACCACCCACATGGCCAGTCCACATCAACAGTACACCCCCAAAAAACAGAAAAACAGCCAGAAATCACCACAATCCAATGCCATCCATGATGTTTACATCAAAGAGAGTGAGACCACACCACAGGCACACTCAGTCCATGCACCACCACCACCCCTGGGCAAGCAAAAGGCCACACCAGCCGCCCCCCAAAAACGACAAAAAACAATAAAATAAGCACAATCCCAGCCCATCCATGGCCTCAATTATGTTTAAATTCAAGAAGACACCCCACAGAAAGACTAGGCCCATGCAACACTCACCACCCCTGGGCAAAGGGCCACACCAGCAGGCCCAAAAAAACGACAAAAAAACAATAAAATCTGCACAATCCCAGCCCATCCATGGCCTCAATGGTGTTTAAATTCAACAAAACAGTTGTATCATGCACCCATAACCAACCCTGGTCCTACTGGATACTGTGGCTACCCACAATATAATTTATTTAATTTTCTGAAAAAGTTCCAAAATTGTACTTGCAGCAACTGTAATGCCCCAAACATACTTACTTGTGAAAGTTGATTTCTAATCCAAAAGTGATCCAAAGACAGTCAAAAAGGCCTCAAATCCAAATATCCAGCAGCACCCACAAAAAGTAATCCTTCCAGCTCCAGATCCAAATGAAAGTGACCAGGAGATGGACAAAGCACTGGGAGGAGCCTGCTGGACAGGAACAGGAAGTTGGAGACTGTGGGGCACTTCCTTCCTCCCCCCCCCAAAATGGACTCCTTGCAAAAAAAAAGGCCATGCAAATGTCAACCTGAGGAGTGATTCTGATAAAAATCATAATTTTCTGAAGGTTTATCCTGTTTGCTGGTGATTTTCTTGTGCGAAATTGCAAAATCTCTATTTCGCAAGTGCGAGATTGTTCCTTTCCGCCGCAACTACGTGTTCGCAATTGCGAACTCTCGCGAGGTGTGCTGTGCAAGGTGGCAAGCCGCGAGTACGTATTCGCGGGCGACAAACTCCCGCGGGAACACGCAGCAAGATCTAAAATGGCGCGTCACTCGCAAAGAAAAACAACTCGGCAAACGCTAAAATGACGGAAAGTGAACGCCGTGCACCACGCCGCGCGCCGCAACCAAGCAAAAAATCCGCCGCGAGCGGATTCACGGATTTTCGACAAATTCGCGAGCGTTCGCGGATTGCGAATTTGCCGAAAATCCGAAAAATCCGCGAGCGGAGCGGATTTTACGCCCATGCTTAAACCTGAACTTCTCTAGCAGTAGGTGGAGTATTTACTCACACACTTGGAGTCACCAGATTGCCATCTATGAATTTACTATTACGTATCCTATTAAAGCCTGATGTTCTCTCTGGGCCAGATTGCCAACATATGACCTGACCCACTGGCAGGGCTCTAAAGAGGGGTGAGTCAGCCTGAGTGGACAGTAGTGTTGCGTTGTACCTGTTTTCTGACACAGGGAAGAACAGCACCCCCAATTGTGACTTTAGGAGCACTGCTCCTACAGATGTACGGCTTTCGTGATGCAGGAGATGGCACACGTAGCAGCAAGGAGGAGATGGGATGGCACCCTTTCGTAGAACCTCTCTTCTATCCTCCTTAGGAACCAGAAGGCAGCGGGTATAAGTATTGGCTTGTTAGAGTGATGCTACAAGCAGAATACTTGAACTGCCCTTTCACAAGGTAAAAAGTAAATAGTAAAAGTTAGACCTTCACACAATATATATAAATTCACTTAAAAAACCAAAGGTTTCAAACACGTTATAGTTAGAAAGTAGCATTTAAAAAACCTTTGAAATTCACTGAAATAACCATAAGTTTCAGGCACGGTATAGTTAGAAATTAGCATTTAAAAAACCTTAGAAATTCACTGAAAAAAACATAGGTTTCATGGGCGTTATAGTTAGCTGGACATTTCACACTTACAAAACCATAGAAATTCCACCGTTATAGTTAGTTCAGCTAACTATAACTCGCGCCCCCGCAATGCACTGTTGATGACGTCACATATTACATCACTCATGATATGGTCAGTGACAACACTGATGACATCACTGATGACATCTCAAATGACATCACTGATGACATGATGCAAAAGAAATGCAGAAAGAAGCAACAGAAGTCCTCAAAGACGAAGAAAAGTGCAGGAAGAAGCAAGACATGTGCAGAAAGAACCAACATAGGAGCAGAAAGAGGTCTTGTTGCAAAATCATCCGGTGCCCACAACTTTTTCAGATGGGTACTGGTGGTAACTGACTCTGTCTAACTAGGCCTAGAGCCAGTGCTATGCTAAAAGACACTTAGAATACAGAAAAAAAGAATAAAGACATACACTAGGGAACACTATGCGTTGGGGTACCCCAGTGATTAGCATGCCCTCCTCTGTAAGACCCTAGTACATAATAGGGCAGGGGGATTAAAACTAGCTCTTAAAACGTGCCACGGGGCGTGTTTGCACACTGGTGAAGGAGGGGCTGAGGTGACATGTGGTCAAACCCGCCCAGTGGCCGTTTTAACTTGGGGGATAAAGTCCCCTTGAATCCTGAGGGTCCCTGGGGGCTAACTAACACACCAGGTATGTCCAGTAAATGCCACAGAGTTGCATTGCAGAGATGTGTAAAATGGGGGCCTCGGACCACCTCTCTGCAACGCAGCTCTGTGGTGCTTACTGGAGGTACATGGTGGGCTACCTGGACCCAGGAACTCTCAGGATTAAAGGAGACCTAATTCCTCAACTTAAAATGCACCACAGGTTGTGTTTGCACACATCACCTCTGGCCCCGCCCCCTCTCTTTACCACTGCGCAAAGACACCATGTATCACGTTTTAAGTTGGGGGATTAAGTCCCCTTGAATCCTGGCCCCGCCCCTCCCTTCACCACTGTGCAAACGTGACCTGTGGCACGTTTTAAGTGGGGGATTAAGTCCCCTTGAATTCTGAGGGTCCCTGGGGTCCAACTAGCCCACCTGGTACCTCCAGTGGGCACCACAGAGCTGCTTTGCAGAGAGGTGTAAAAAGGAGTGTTGCCTCTGAACACCTTTCTGCAACATGGAGAAAATGCGTTTTGGGACCCCCCTTTTTTCTCGGCCCGCTTGCCAAATCACCCCGAAACTTTCAAGATAGGAGCGGACTGGAGTGTCCCATAAATTTTGAACATTTGGGGAAGATTTGTCAACCGGCGCCAAAGTTATTGGGAAAAGAATGTTACAAATTTCCTATGCATAATAGGTCCTAACTATAACTGGCGACCGCCAGTCGGTAATAACACACCACACAAACAGCAGTGGCTGAAGACCAAGAGAAACTAATGCCACCAAACCTCTCTGTGTATTTTTTGTTGTTCTGACATGAGCTTTGTCAGACAAATAATGGGACCTGCAGTAGATCTAAAATATAACCCTATTGCTAACCTGTTAGCTGAAAAATAGAACCGTGTATGTTCACACAAATCAGCCTACCTCTCCTTATCAATTCCTGCTTTCAATAACCGCAGCAGCAAAGCAAATAGGGGAAGAGTGATTGTAAGAAAGTTGATTATTTTTTGGAGTGTGCAGTCAACCACCTCAAGGAATAAAGCATAGCATTTGCAATGCAATCGGTCTCACCTTTGGGACCCTTATATGTATTTATCTATGCAGCACATTAGACTGGGTGCTGAAACATCTACTGTTCTTTAACAAGGAGGGAAAGTAAGCACCAAACTGCGTGACACACCAGGTATGGGAACACATGGAGAGAAATCTTGCCTTTCAGCAGGCAATGGTATAGTCCAAAGCTCTGTTTTTAATATAAAATCAGGGCCTTCGGTGGCCATATCACTGAAAATACAAGATTTGCAAAAAAATATTATTGTCTACGGGTGCTTGTGGAAGACAATTTCCATGGACTGGAATCTAGAGAAAGCTAAAGTGAATCTGGTAATTTACTGACCTCTGCTGGTAATTTTCTATTAAGAAAGTTAAATAGTGGCAGTTGCCAGAAAACTAAAAAAAAGAAAGTCCCTAAGCAGAAAGCAATTTTGGCATTTTACTAAACTCTACTGGACGTTTTCTATCAAGTCAGTCCTCTACTGATCGTTTTCTATAAAAACAGTTACATACAGGTAGTTGACCAGAAAAAAAAAGTCCCTAAGCAGAAGCACACAAGTCCTAGTGCTGTTCTTCAGAGCCCACAAAGTACATAACAGATAAGTATATACTAAAGTATATACAAAAGGGTCTTGAATGCGCGACCTAAAAACAAACTTATCTGTGTAAACTGCAGAGTTACAAATTTATCATGAGCTCAATCCCCTGGTAGCTATGGTACAGGCTTAACCTAGGGCAATACATAAAGCATTTATACAGTACCCAAAAGTAAGAAAGTCAAAACACCAAACAATAGAAATCCCAAACCAACTTAGAAAAATAGAGTAGAATCAAAACAACACCAAAATGATAAAAATCCAATAAGGGAAACCAGAAATATGAATTTGTAAAGATGTAAGTGAAAATAGGGACACAAAGCATTAAGTGTCAATATTAGTCTATAGAAACGAAAGACAAGGACCTGGCCATATTTAAGGCCGACTGTCATGGAGCGCGGGTCGGATAGGTTCTTCTCAGTCAAAGATTTTACATGCTGATTTATTCTTTTTTGTGGAGCTCAATATCCTCCAGTGGAGCAAGCCTGATGCTGTATCCAAGAAAGCTAAATCGAAATTGGGCCCTTTTGCAAGGAAGTCCCACTGACAGCTCCAGAGGGTTTGAAATTTCAAATATATTTTAAGGTTCAGTGTTCCTGGAGCAGTTCATGTTGGCCACTTCTAAGGCTCATAGGCTTTCAGCGACAGCACTTAAGGGCCAGGACTCAGTCCAGCGTAGGCCACCAGCAAGGACCAGCTATGGTCCATTTGGGACTGGTCAACATGTAATTTCAGGAAAATGGCGTTTTGCAGGTTGCTGTGCCTCTGAATGACACAGGAAGTCACTCTAATTACCATTTGGGTCCACTTCTTTTTCCTTGGGCACAAGAGAGAGCAGGTCCACTCCTCTAGGCTTCTCTCAGGTCACAGACAGACGGTCATCTTCCCTTCTGATCTTCTGCAGATCCAGACAGTCTTCTGAGCAGGGTTGCTTTGGATGCCACAATTATGGTTTGCACTAGCCAGTGGGGAAAGGTGTCTCCTGGACAGTCCCTCACCAATGGGGAAAAGGTTCCTAGGGGCAACCTTCCACACGTTTGCAGTACATCCTGCTTGCAGTGCAAATAGCTCACGGGAGGAACATGCCAACTCTAATTGCGCTCATGTTCCATTTTTAAATATAAGCCACCCTACCTTGTAGGTGACAAGGTTTACATAGTGGTGACCTACATATATTTAAAAGAAGCGTATCCCACCTATTAAAATGACTTATTTGACAACTGATTATTAGGCTGTGCATGATGGGCCTGAAATCATGTTTTATAGACCAACCCTGTTGATGGCACAGGTGACTTTTAACTTCCAGGGTATGGATGCAGTTTCTTCTCCAAATACATGGGACTAATAGGCAAGTTAAATATGTCAATCAGGATATGCCAATTTAACTGTGTTTAAAGGAGATGCACTCACACTTTACTCCTGTTTAGAAGAGGTAAAGTGCACAGAGTTCTAATGCCAGCAAAAGTAGGTTCCAGAAAAAGGTAAAACACCTGAGGTAATCGTGCAGAAAAGGTGGATGTGAAGGTTAGTACGTTATAATCTACATTTGTAAAGTGCACAATCACCCGTAAGGGTCTATAGGCGCTGGGGGCTGTCGGGAAGATTAAGCAAGCTATTGCCCAGAGTCACATGGTGCTGGGCTAGTCTGCCGCCGGGGATCGAACCGTGATCCCCTGAGTCCAGAGTCAGTCGCCCTAGTTGCTGTGCCACACCTCTTCCTGGACGTTAACATTTTCTTCAGATTAGTACACACTACTCTTTCAGTAATGACACCAATGAACATTTTTCTAACTTCTTCTTCAACATGGTTTCCTCCGTTTCAAATTTAATTGCCTAATCTGATTCGATTCCGAGTTCCACTGTATTGCAAAATTATAACCACATTTTCCCCAATTCGCCAACCCCTTTCCTTGTTCTGTTGTTCGAAGGACACAATTTTATATAATAGGTCCACATTTATTTCACTTCACAGTGTCAGATGTGATTTATTGTGTTGAGCCTAAAAACAAACAAAGCAAAATGCCATTCGGCATATAATTCCAGCCTCACCTTAACTTCTGTCAATGACCTTGTTGCCCGGGTCTTCTCTGTCTGTAAGCTGTCAGATATTAACAAGGACGTACTCCACTAAGCACCTGAATGGACTCCTGTGGTGTTGCTGAGTGGGGCTGGAGGACCGAAGGTCCCAGAGTCCCTGCTGACTGAGAAAGGCGTAGAAGGAGACAGAACTTTTTAGCTTGCACACATAAACCGCACTGCGGGACTCCTTAACCGACTCCTGTGGTGTTGCTGATTGGTGTCTGAGGACTTCACGGCCCAGAATCCTTGCTGGCTGAGGAATGCAGAGGTGGGGCCAGAGGTGATTTTCTACATGCACACATATGGCGCAGAGGGGGACACCTGAATAGACTCCTGTGGTGTTGCTGAACAGGACGTGAGGAATACTGGGCTTCCTGAGGTAATTCCTCTTGTTATGATTTAAAAAAAATGTCCCGCTAATACGTCCTGGACAAAATGAAGACTGGTCAGATCTCAAATATAAAGTGGTACATTACTTAGCAGAATGTGAGGGAAATAGTAGTCAGCTAAGTAATACTATTATCCTGTTAGGAGTGGGGATTGGGTGTATTTTGGGCCTAAGGTATCGACTGGGGACAGTATAGTGCTCATCTTCAGGTCACATTTTATGGTGGGTGCTCTTATGGATAAATTGAAACATCTGCAACTTGCTCACACCAAGATTAAAGCTATACACTTGGGCCACTATTACAGACACATATATTTGACTCACCATCTACTGTACATGCAACAGAAGAGCTGAAATGGAGGCCTTAATAATCTGTCTTCTTTCTGTACTTAAAATAGCTTTGCCCCAGGGAATTATTGATAATGAATGACTCCCAGAATTACACCATGACTCTTCTCTGTATGCTGACATATAGTAGCCCAGCATACTTTAAACACAAATTGTAATAGTCTCAACAAACAGTTCAAAAGAAGTCTAGTTCCATAGACAAGTCAATGTTCAATTTCAATGTATTCTTTATTTTTCATTCTTTAAAACCTTTTGAAAGCATCACTTTTGGAACCGCCAACGCGTTTCGTCCCATCCAGGGACTTCTTCAGGGCTACAAAAGTACATATAAAAAAGGGACTATTTACAATTTTGTACATGGCAGATTCAAGCAAAATAAAAACACACATCGACTTTTACAGATATATCAAGCAAGTTTCTAATGCTAAAGAATTCCATTCTTTGTAAGGCACAATTTTTTATAATCATATCAAATTATATTTTCATTCATTGTTACATAGATATTGGACCCATAACTGGTATCAATGTTCAGGGAAGGGGAGAGAGAGGGAGGAACAACTTCGTAGTATAACACAATCAATACATCAACATAGTCAAAATAAGAACATACCTTGAAAAGTAAATATAGACTATTCAGTTTGGTAACCTTTCATTTATTCGCAACTGTTGAGTCTGAAAAAACGATTGCAGAAATGTTTTGTCAATTTAGTTGAGCTATAGCTGTAAGGATGTTTACCTGCATATCTGATTTATCCTATGCTCACATTAAACAGATATTCAGTTTGGTATTTTTTCATTTAATCGTGACTGATGATTCATTAACAAGCGATTGCAGAGATATATAGTCAATTTATTTTGGCTATAGCTATACGGATTTTTAATCTGCAAAACAAATTTACACTGTACTTACATAAAATCTCAAATTGGAGTATTTCCTCGTGTGTTGAGCATAATATTTAGCAGGTAGAGGGTCTTTGTTACGGAGCAGTGTCCTAGGATGAATAAAGTTTGATACATATAACTGTCTTAAACAGTGTTGTGTTGGTTTTTAACAGTTTAGTCATGTCCATTATTGATTCTAAGAGAGTATAAAGATCATATATCAGAATCCAAGCTTGGTATTCAGATATATTATGTTCTCAGATATATTTATAAATATATCTGTAAAAGTAGTTATTATTAGTATTTTCAAAGAGAAATAGTGAGATTAGGGGTTGATAACTACAGTGTCCTCAGAGCAATTACAGTCCAAAGACAAAGAAACATCAGTTTAGGAGTCATCAAATACCAAAAATGAGTTATTTTGCCATAAAAAGCAAGACAGTGTACCGAATATTAGTTGTACCACCGTATTGCTTGATTTGAGAAAATGTGGCAAATGGCAAGCAGTCAAAAGTATTGTAAAGTCAAAAACAGTTGTTTGTCATTAATGTCGATATACAAAATCACACGATCTCTTTTTTCAAGTTTTCCATTCTATAAAAATTGTTTTCAAGATAATGGCGATACATAGGCCTCTAGAAGCACATTAAACTAAGATTGTAGGATAAGATTGATTTTGGATTTAAAACGCCAAAGTTTTAAATAAAGAGCCGTTTAACACTACGAGCTAACATCCCACATGGTAGTAACCGATATCGAACGGTTATTCTACTCACAACTCACCGGGATGCAGTGGTCCCGGTCCCGCAATGAAAAACCTCGATCGTGTCTCCTTCACATGGTTCGCCACGGCACATTTGAAGTAGCTAGAACAATACCCCTTAAATACCGATACTAATTGGAAACCGATCCAAATAGTTAGTTATCAATTGTCTAAATGTGCGCGCTCTTTTGTGAAGGTCCCTTACGGAGAAAGGTGGGCGCCATCTTAGAGTGGAGCTATTTTGTATATAATGAACACTTACAAAACCTCGGGAAGCTTGTTTATAGATGCTTCCTAATGAATTCAAAATATTATTTTGACTTATAGTTTTAGACAGGTTATTTGTGGTTTTCGGAAACTAGTAAGAACCAATATTTCGTTTTCCGGAAAACCATGTCACGTTATTAATTATTTAAGAAACATCAATCTAAATAAGTTCCACTTTTTAACTAAAGTGCTTTTAATATAGTTAATAAGTCCTAAGCATTAGTATTGTAGGAGTTTGCGTGCTCCTTTAGATATAGTGCATATATGGAGATCTCGTACGGGAAAAAATGAGCGCCATCTTAGAGTGGGACTATTTTATATGTAACGAACATTTTCAGGATCTCGGGAAACCTATTTATAAAAAATATTTCTAATAAATTCAATATGGTATTTTAACTTGTAATTTTAATCAAAATATTTGTGGTCTTCGGGAACTAGTGAAAACCTAAACTTAGGTTTCCCGAAAACCTTTCCACGTTAGTTTTGTTTGAGAAACATCGGTCTAATCAAAGTCAACATTTTAACTAGAGTACTTTTTGTATCGTCGATATGACCTAAAAATTTATCTTGAAGGTATACTTGTAAACTTATTTTCACACCAAAACAGACCAATTATTCTGGGGGCTCCGCCATCTTTGTACGGGCAATTGTTTTTAACTGTAACAACTTAAAACAGATGAATTATTTGTTGTTAAATTTTTCACTAACAACCTTTTAATGCTAAGGTCAGTCACTATGAAACAGAGAAGGGGCCCAAATGCTCCAATCGACTTATTTTATGCTCCAAAGAGTTAACATTGTGTTCATTTGCACATAATTGTGTATAAGAAGACTTTTTTGGGATATTGTTTTAGACTGGTCTTATTATGAGGGTGTGGTTGGCATTTCTATTTCTTTGAATCAGGAAAACAATGATATTTTATATATAGAGACTGGTACGAGACAGTAATGGAAAAAGGAAGTATGCTCAAATGCATATGAAATTTCTCATGTTATCAGTGTGGCACAGCTATAGTTCACAAATTAGTCACACCAATAATAATTTTTAAAAAACAATATTCAAACCAAAGAATATATATCATATCTCTGTCATTATTTGTCATAGCAGGGAGACCAGAGATATCATATCTCTACAGAAAATGATGAAACTCATTATTGATATTAAGGCCAGAGATCACACATCTGAGTTTACAAATCCAAAGGGATTCGGTCTTTCTCAAATGTATAGTCCTGTCACTACCCCTCGCATTACTCTTGATATGATCGATCGCATGAAAGGTGATGTTCTGATTTTCTGGGTGATTCTCTAATATATGCTGTACTATTGGGTTTAACACATCACAGTGTCTAATGTTCCTCAGATGTTCTTGTATCCGTACTTTAAGACATCTGGTGCTACTTCCCACATAAATCTTATTGCAAGCACAGATGATAACATATACTGTATATGTGGTGTTGCAATTGATAAATGTTTTTATGTGGTATTCCTTCGGGCCATTGTATTTAAAGGTTTTCTTTTTGTTCTGGCCAAATTGACAGACTGAACATGTCCCACAAGTATAGAAGCCACATGGTTTTTCAGAAAACCAATTCGCCGACTTCAGTTTAGGTCTAGTTACATAACTAGGACATAGTAGATTTTTTATAGTGCATCCCTTTCGATACACAACCTTGGGTTTTAAGGGTACTAAATCAGATGAAAGAGTTTCCGATTTGAGTAAGTGCCAGTTTTTTCTTAGGATGTTATAGATGTGATTACTGTAGATCCCATATTCAGTAATAAATGCCACTGGCCTTGGTTGTTTTTGTCTTTGGTAGATTTCTTATTTTGATGTTCTAGGGTGTCCTTTCTTTTGCGTTTCCTGATCTTATTTTCTGCCTTATTTAGACATCTATCATCATATCCTCTATTCTTGAAATCATTCCTGAGTTTGTTTATATTTGTTTCAAAATTGTGTTCCTCACTGCAGTTACGGCGAGTTCTAACCATTTCGCCGTATGGTATTGCAGTGAGCATTGATTTAGGATGACAGCTGGATGCATGCAACACACTGTTGCATGCAGTAGGTTTTTTGAAAAGATCACTTTGAATTCTTTGATTTTTGATATATAACCTCAGGTCCAAAAACATAATTTCTTGATTTGAGGTATTTATTGTCACCTTGACATTTCTCCTATTGTTATTTAAATAGAGGAAGTAGGCGTTGAGTTCTTCTGAGCTGCCCTTCCATATTAGGAAGATATCATCAATGTATCTTGTGTAAAACAAGATACTCTCAATCCAGTCTTTGGCTCCTGGGCCCCAGGCATGCTCCACCTCATACATCCCCATAAAGAGGTTTGCATATGATGGAGCAAATCTGGAGCCCATCGCCGTGCCCTGTCTCTGCACATACCAGTCTTCTCCATGTAGAAAAGCATTCTGGGTTAGAATCATCTCTGCCATGGTCAGAAGCATATGTGTGTGTTCTAAGTGACACGCATTCCGTTTATATAGAAAATGTTTTACGGCTCTAAGTCCATCCTCCAGACCGATACAGGTATAACGACTTTCTACGTCCATCGTAACGAACGTAAATAAGTCATCCTCCCAAATGAAATCCTCTAGTTTACAAAGTAAGTCTCTACTATCTTTTAAGTAGGATGGAAGATTATAGACGATAGGTTGTATGAAGGTGTCAACATATTCTGCCAGATGTTCAGTGGGGCCGCCATTCCCCGATATTAATGGTCGGCCTGGGGGAAAAACTCCCCCTTTATGAATTTTGGGCAGTAGATAGATACAAGGGTGTCTAGAATTGTCAGCAAGGAGATATTTATACTTAGAATCTGATATAAGACAAGATTCATGCCATTCTGTCAGTCTCCCATTGATTTGCCTCTCAATGATCTTAGTGGGATTAGATTGTAACTTCATATAACATTCCTCATTTTTTAGTTGTCTATCAATCTCTGCTGTATAGTCTGTGAAATTCATGATCACAATGTTGCCGCCTTTATCAGCCTCACAGATGACAAGGTCAGTGTCATCACGTAAGGACTGAAGAAAGGCTCTTTCTCTTTTTGTAACATTCTGCTGATGAAAACATTTTGAATTGATATCATGTTTATCCTCTAATTTATACAGTTCCTGTGTAACCAACATAGAAAAGTTGTCTATTGCTGACTTAGTCGGAACAGGTGGCATGAATTTTGAGGATTTTTTGAGACCACTGTTGATGCTGGTGTCTTCTACGATATCAAGATTTCTTGCATGTTCAAATAAATCACATGTGTTATCTTCTTCTAGAGTGGCGATGACATGAGAGGTTACAATTTCAGATATTTTAAATTCAGACACACATGAAACATTGACACTAGGAGGACAGACATTTGGGTGATCAGCAAAAAATTGTTTTAATTTTAGTTTTCGTGCAAAACGAAAAAGGTCAACATGTACATTCTCAAGTGATTGACTTCCAGTTAAACAATAATTTAAACCTTTGCTCAAAATGTTCAATTGCTCAGTATCAAACTCATTTGACGATAGATTAACAACATTTACTGTGTTGGACTCTACAGCTTCCACGTTGCTGTCCACATTGTGGTGCACAATCTCAGAACCAGTCTCTATTGTTTGTTTCCTAATTTGGCCTTGGTTATGGACCTGGTGTTTTTTGCCACCCCGTCTTGTTCTTCTCCTACATTTTTCCTTTTGTTTCCAAGAAGGTACCTTTGGACTTCCCTTAAATAATCAGACCCTTGATTTGAACTAGGACTGGCTGTGCTTGTTCCTTCTCCTGGATTACTGTCTACAGAGGACACAGAAGAGATTGAAGTGCTACTAGATGATATATTAGTGGCTTTCTTTACTATAGGCGCAACTTCTGTACTTTTGGTCATAACGTCATCATATTTACGTGAGAAGGTAAAGATACGACCACGATCATAATCTCTCTGGTCCCTATCTATTTTTTGTTGTTTTTTGCCTTTTAGATATAATTGATATGTACCCAGTTCTTTTTTAAGAATCACATAATTTTTTTGTGCAGCATCTGGTAAATTCATATCAAGTATTTCCTTCTCAAGAGTCAAAATTTCTTCTCTAATCTTTTTTACTCTACATTCAGAGTTACGAATTAGTATGTCCATCATCTTGTAGGAAGCGGCATGTAAGCCATCTTCCCACTCTCCTAGCAGCTCTTGTTCAAGGTCCTCAAAATTAGGGAATATTAATATTCGAAGGCCTCTGGGGATGCTCCTATTCTCCAGGTATTTTGTTAAAGTTGCGCCATCTTTTTCTTCTCTGTATGCTGTAGCTGTTGAGCGCATATTTCTAATTGACCCTACCTTCAATTGTGCCAACTTCAGAAGTGAGAACATGAAAACTAGGACAGCCTGCCGAATCTGCACTACCTTAGTACAATCCTGCCGAGTGAAAACTCTGACCTTTAACAATTATACAAATCATACACAAATGGAAAATCATTGTTAAAGTAACATGTGTGAAAAAACGAGGCATCCAACATAGTACATTGCTTCTTTTATTCAAAAGCACTGTTGCTTGAACTTCTCGATTTTCAAATAACGTAGATTTACAAGCTTGTCAAACAGCAAATCCCAATGCATTTCGGGTAAAAATTACACCCTTCTTCAGGGGAAAATCAAAGATAACATATAGCAAAGTCAATACTGATACTGGCTATCAATGTAGAGACCTAGCAAACATCCGGGTTTTAAAAACAATATATGTTATCCATGTCAGGTACATCTTGAAAATTAGAGTGACTGAAGTTATCATGAGTTATGAGTTGAAATCATGGCCAAGTGGAATGTGAAACAGATCTCTAAAAAGAGTGAACAGACAGGAAACCGGTTCCAAAGTGCTGTGGGGGACCATCAAACGAATATGTGCTTGTTAGTATAAACAATCTCAGCCTGCGTGCATGAAAAACAGCTGCGTATATAAAATACCTGAAACAAGTAGCTGAATGTAGTTCACAAGCTTATATGCCAAAAGAACTCTGAAACATAAGAATGACGAACGGTCAAACCTTATGTAAGACTTGGAGGTCATTAAACTAACAAAAAAGAAGAAACGACTTGTATCAACTCTCACCTCTAATATGGTGAGGTCTGTTGCAAAAATCCTCTAAGAGCCTGTTAAGCCTACTGCTGCAATAATGTAAGTATGGGCCAAAAATCCATTCCGCTTGCGGAATTTGCAGATTTTCGGCAATTTTGCGATCCGCGCATCTCACGAAATTGCCAAAAAATCAGCAAATCCGCTCGCGGGCGGATTTTTTTTTTCACTTACATTTATTTACCCAACGAGGTAGCACTTGCAGATTAGCCAGTAGAAAGTACTCCAGTTGAGTAGAGGTATGGCACAACACGGTGGCATCTTCGTGGATAAATATGCAGGACGATTTATTCTGGCACGATGCTCCTGTCACAAAAATTAAACCTCAACAGGAAGCACTTACAGATATAAATAACGCAGGTGCCCGAGTTGAAACTCAAATTCAATAACGCATTATAATCAGCCCAAAAAACTAGTGAGCACGGTCGAGGCTATGCAGGTGTGCTTTCTCCCCAGATCTACTGTCTACAATTAGCTGTATACCTTGATGGAGGTCTTTGCATCCATGAGTTTCTCGAGCGCAATCCCCGTGTTCTTCCTGTGACCAGGAGGCTGCTCTCGCCTCATCTGCTGCTCTGATCGGCCTCTGACCCTTTATAAACAAGAGGCATGTGAACTTGCATAGAAGCCCCGCCTGATTGGGCCCACACCACACACACTAGGGTATGCAACATCTTCCCGCCCTTTCCCCCACTGTGATGGAGAGCTCATTCGAGGGACCTTGGCGCCTATCGGCGCGGTGGCAAAGGTACCGGCACACGTGGTTACTGGAGACAACTTTTCTGGCCCTTTACGCAGCTGTAGTGTAGGAAAAGCACTATACATTTACCCAATTTGTGCAAATCCGTGAGTTTGTGAATTTTTTAGCAAACTCGCGGATTTGTTTGCGATTTCGCGGACCGTAGATCTGCAAAATTTGCCCATACTCTGTATAATGTCGTAAGAAGTGACTGGAAAACATGAAGATAATGACCAACGTGTGTTAATGCTTATGCCAATGTAAAAAGATGACCAAAGTGCCTTATTGCAATTAAATAACTCCATCTCACCTCTGCTGAGACGGGATATCACGAGCTCAATTGCAAAAGTGCTCAAACTGCGAACCGACAACCGCCTGTGAACAAAAAAAGACAGTGTAATGAGAAATCGTGGGTGACCATCGTGGAAACACTCACACCTCTCACCCCTTTTGCAAAAACCCAAACTTACTTGTCTCTTGATAACAGCGTGCCTAACTGTGTCGATGGCTCCAACTAACTCGCGTCCGGAGTGTGCACGAAAGTCAGAGAAACCGGTGTGTGACGCTAAAATACATGGGAATCGACGAATGGCTGCTGCTAATGACAGCCATGCGTGGCGGCCATTTTGAAACAGAATTGTGATGTTAGTACAGTCTATGTGCTCGTGTCCAATGTGTGCCTGTTCAGGCTCATTACAAAAATGTGTTGTTTGAAAGGGGCAACTTAAAAGCTTGCTGAAAGACAGCGTATTATGCAAATGTTGGATATACTCAGCTAAGTTGCACACAATAAAGATACATATACAAAAACAATGCCTGAAGACTCTAAATCGCCCAAAATAAACAGACCACAAACATTATAACTGTAGCAAAAAAGGCCACTTTATTTAGATCAGGTAAACTCTCTGAAACTAGAAATACTCTTTATTTCCATTATGTATACACAATTTGGTAAAGTGGGCCAAAACCTTTCACTTCTTACTTAAATGTTCAACTTTCTGACCAAAACCATCAATACATGTATATTTTGTACCTTTTTCCAAAAACCTTGTTTTATTACCTTTCCTTCAGCTTGTATCCAAAAGGATGGGTAAGCTCGCTCCAAACTTTGCCACCCCCAAAAGACGCCACCGTGGAAAACCAACGAGTTTTCCTGGTCCCCACCCTTCCTCTGAAACAAATATGAGCATGGTTATTTGTGTTGCACATTGCACCATAAATGTACATTAAGCTCCTTAGCTAAGAAATCACGCAGCTCCAATAAATAGTAGGCAAGGCCCAATTGTGAGAGGTGCACACCATCGTCCCTGAATAAGTGGCCTTCTTTGCTAGTGATATTCTCATGCGATGTGTAACTGAGACCCATTGCTGAACAAAAAACTTTCCTCGCCCTGTTGATCTTTCTGCGAGCTTTGTCCATTGCCGACTGACCTCGTGCATGCCGCCACTGCTGCCTGTAAATAAATTCCGTCCATGCAATTCAGTTGCCCAACCAGTTAATCGTTATCACTGCCAAATCTAGCTGCAATCTCTTAATCAATGTTAAACCCGAAAGGGACACTAAATCGTACTCGCCGAGGTGTAGAACCAAAAATTCTGGAGGCCTTCTGTCATAACTCATTTTGTCAATGGTCGGAAATAGATTGTCCCACCTCATTCCTCCCGTGCCGCATCACCTCAATTCATGTCTTGCACTGGGTACGCCAAGGGCTCGTCCATAAATCTGCTGCTCTGCAAAGAGGGTTGCCCACTTGACAAAAGAAAGTCCCACTATCCACATCTGCTTTTTCCCAAGGCAATTAGCACGAATGTCACCTAAATAGGAAAAAACAATTAGCAAAAAAACAACAGCGTAACAGAAAAAACACTGGCATTATTTGCGCACATAGCGAGCACAGCAACTGGATTTCCATCGTCCTATTCTCCTAATAGCTTCCCAGCCCATCCCCAATCTTGTCGCCTCCGTGGCTGCCCCAATTCTAAAGGAATGAGTCACAAAAGCTGTAGCGTTTTCCCCAAGCAAAAGCAATGCTTTCCTCAAAACAGTTAGCAACTGGGAACTGGTAATCTTATGACCTGATCCATGCACAAATATGGCACCTTGTTTAGAATTGGACACTGAAGAGAAATGTGCCCACTCTAATACTGGGCAGCAATCTTTTATACCACTACTGCAAAGAAAAACCCAAGCACCTCTCCCCAACTGATCTGTTTTGGACCTTCTTAACCAGATCCTAAATTTGTTACCCATTAAGAAAACCTCCTCGTAACAAAGGCCCGCCTTGTCCCTCAAACCAAAACTTCAGAGATCCGAAATACTCCAAAAAACAACCAGATCATGCATAATCTGAAGCTAGCCACTTCTGCTTCACTGTAACAAAAAACAGGCAACTGAAGTAAAAATGTTTGCAAGAGTTAAAAAGTGATAGGGGCACGGGGTGCAACACCATGGCCTTTTCCCTGCTTAAACCCTTCAACAATTTCTTAACTAGTATATTGTCTACCGGGTCAAAACCCCAAAATAACTGACCATAAAAAGACACCCCCGACAGTTTCCCCCCTATTGTGGAGTAGGACAAACCTTTGTTAGCCAAAAACATTACAAAAGCTAATATCAGAGGGATTATATCTTGCATATTTCTGTTGCAATGAAAAACCTTTTCATAACTTAAAAATTCCAACCATGCTTGTCTGTACGTCTGCCTGGTGCTGTCAGCTAAAGAGTTCTCTATTAGCTGCGCAATTCTCAGGGCCCAAACGCTGGACGAAATGGGAGTCTTGCTGGCTCCTGCCCCAGGCGCCAACTCCTGAAAACGCTGCCAATGGAAACGTGAAAGTGCATCAGCGATACAATTATTCACTCCTGGTATATGCTTTGCTTGAAAGACAATGTTAAACCTCAAGCTGAACAACATGAAAACTTTCACATCCCTAGCTTTCTGGTGATTAATCAAGTTTACCACCTCCATGTTGTCGACGTTAAAAAAAACTGACCTATTCTGAAATTCATTGCCCCACACCATCAGTGCCACAATTAAGGGAAAAAGTTCGAGAAAAGCAATACTCCGCCCTTGCTTCAACCAGTTCTCCGGCCAGCTTTCGGCACACTAGCGTCCTTCACAAAAGACTCCAAAACCATTGGAACCAGCCGCATCAGAATATATTTGCACCTGCCAAACCAATGGTTCCTCTACGAAATGTAAAGGGACTTCATTGAAATCTTGTAAGAACGTGAGCCAATCCTTCAGGTCCTCTTTTACCTGCCTAGAAATGCACACTCTATGATGTGGCAACCTAGCTCCAGACATCGCCATGCCTAATGATCTACAAAATGTGCGCCCAGCTCTAATGACTCTACACGCAAAATTGAGATATCCAAGTAAACGCTGCACCTGGCATAGCTCCAGTTTTACATTGTCCAATGCCCCCACAACACAATCCTTTATCTCCTGCAACTTATCCTGTGGTAGGCGAGCCATCATCGTGCTGGTATCAATTTCAATGCCCAAAAAAACTATCTGAGAACTGGGGCCTACTGTTTTTTCGGGCGCCAATGGCACACCAAATTCCTGAGCCAGCTTCTCAAGAATCCATGTAAACACAGATGAGTACCGGCATTGCAATGTCTTGGCTTGCCCCATGAACAAAAAATTGTCCAAATAATGACAGTCCATAGCTGACGTGCAAACTTGAGAAAAAACCCAATGTAAAAACGTGCTGAATGTCTCAAATAGTGCACATGACATATGCATAATAGGCTCCCTCAAAAAACATGCCCAAAAGTTCAAAGTCCATCAGATGAATTGGTAAAAGCCTAATCGCCGATTTTATATCACGTTTGGCCAACTCTGTGCCTTTGCCCAGGAAATGTATCATTCTTAATGCCTCATCAACAGACGTGTAAGACACCGCCGTATCCTGCTGAGAAATGAAATCATTGATTGAGTTGCCTTCTGGCCAAGACAAGTGTTGAATCATTCTGAAATCCCCAGGTGTCCTTTTTGGAATGACCCCCAACGGAGAGACAATCAAGTTAGGCAAATGACAATGCAAAAAGGGGCCCACTGTTCTACCCAAAGCTACCTCTTCCGCCAACTTTGCTCGTACAATCTGCGGTAATTCCTTAGCTGATCTGAGATTATCTGCCCAACGCCTAACTCGGGGACCCTGGTAACTTATCTTGAACCCTTCCTTAAATCCTCAAAACAATTTACTTGCTGCTTGCCTGTCAGGATAGCTTTCTAACCAGGTAGCCAATGCCTTCAACTTAACTGGGGTATGAGCTTTTTGCCATAAGAGGGAATGCCACACCCCGTCCTCTGGCACTAAAGCCCTGCTCTTGTGCTCTTTGTCTGCCTGCCCCTGATCCCGCTGCCACACATTGGATAATGGCATGTGGTCCCCCACATTGCGAGCATTCATGTCGGAAACAACACACTGGTCTATTACAGAATCCCCGATTGAAGTTCCAGCACGCTCCCCATCCAGCCGCTTGACGTCTACCTGTTCCACCCGCCCCTTGTTGGGCGGGACGCGGCAGTAAGAGCCGATATGTGACCGGGAGACCACTTGCTGTGTGCGTTGTTGCCAGTGGATGTGCAGCCGCAACTCCGCGTCAGCCTCCCCCCAGGGTTTCTCATTGCATAGGCTCATCCTGGCTCTAAATTCTTCATCATAATTAAGCCATGAATACCCCCCAAATTGCATCTGGGCCTTCCTCACTATGTCCATATACTTGAAAAGAGCAACTGCCCTGTCAGGATATCTTTCAGCATATATACAATTTCCGATGCTACGAGGAACCCTTGGGGGCCTCGCCAATTCCCACTCTTCCTCTTTCGACCCTTCCCTTGCCTGCACTTCCCTATGTAATAACTTGAAAACATCAACAAACTCGTGGTTCCAAATTCTTCGCTTTGTTATTGCTGATAAATGAGTACCCAATGGCATAGCCAACCCCATATATGGAAGCCGTTTGTTAAAACCTGGACCAACACTTCCTTGGTTATCTTTGTTACTAGACTTGGCCTGTTTCCCCTTTTTACCTTCGCCTTCAGTGCACGTGTCCACTACTTCAGTATCATTCAGCAAAGAATCTTCATCCCTAACCCACGTATTAAATTGCCTGTGTAACAACTCACCATCAACTTCCCCAGCATTACCAGAAAAGCTTTCATTAGATTCCCATACTCCCCACCACTGCTTACCGCATGTGAGCTGATCTGCTGTTTCTTGAAATTCCGAGCGAAATTTCTTCACTTTTTCTCAGTTTTTTTACCTCTTCCTTGTAGTTGCTGGGTCCGCTCTTGACTTCTTCAAACGAGTTTAAAGAAGAGGTTGCCCCCGTCCCACCCCCAAACCTCTACTCCCCTCTCCATCTCAGCATACCATTGCTCTTTGGCCGCCCTATCGTATATTTCTCCCTCCTCCAGCTCCCCAAATCCTTCTTCCCCACCTTCATCGGTGCCCTCAGCACCATATCCGACATTACTGCTACCCATACACTCACCATCTCCGACTCCTCCATCAAAATACCACCAATTAATGACAGACCCACTCTCTACAGGCCTGCCCGCACATCTAGAATCCGCACTAGACCTGTCAGTGACTGAAGTGAAATTCGTGGCAGCCGCTAATTGTGCCGCTGGACGAGCAGAATGTAATCCCTTAACAGATCCTTGATCCACGCAAAGTCGCACCTTCAGATCGCTCAAACCAGAAGAGACTTGCAACCGCTGAATATCCTCTTCCTTCTTCATATTCGTCTGACTCCCCACATCCCTCTCCGAACTAATGTTTTTGGCATGAGCTACCCACACCCATTGCCCTTTGGCCTCCCTCCCACCATGAGCAAAGGGGGGTGGACACTGTCTTGGAGGGGAACGAGCACGCGGAAATATATACTCAGTATTTAAAAGGCTTGCCGCCCGGTCACTGACCACTGATTGCCGTCCCATATCCATTCGCCTCACGTTTTGTGGGGCACACTCTTCTTCTAAGTCTAACCCAAGTTCGAGAACACCTTCTAAATTCCTATGTCCTCTAACACGTTGAGGCTGCAGCTCTAAACCAACTAACCTGCTGTCCTTAGACATAATGTTGAACCCTTGGCCAACACAGAAATCATGTTTGAAAACAGAATCATTATTGAAAACAACACCTTCCATTGTTAGTTGAGGGGTAGTGGTGGACAGTGGAAGAAATGTAGCGTCATCCTCGCCGTCACTAGAGTAATTAACCAGTGCAGGAGTCAGCTGTGACACCACTCGCTCAGGCGCACCATCCTGTCTGCTCAAAAGGTTGCCCCCAACTGAAAAGCGGCATCTTGGGCATCCTCCACCGATAAAATCATGGCCCCTCCCGCCATGAAGCCTGCTCCTAGTTGATGACGCAGTACGCGTCAGCAAAACACTCCCACCTTCCCTCCCAGGCCCGTCCCTATCCTTAGCAGCACAAAACTCACCAAGGGCTTGCGGGACCTGGGAGGAAACCCTCGTCGACGTATCAGGGGACAGAGAATGCGCCCTCCTCTTCGTCGCCTTTCGCACTACACCGGTGCCAGCACCAACACTATGCGGTCTACTCCGCTGTAGCCACGCCGACCCACGACCTCGCACCGCATGCTGAAGTAAGCATGCCTCTACCGCGCGCTGCACACCTCTATAACTGTTAAATTGCTAATGCCTATTTCCAACCATTATGTATTCAACCATGTGTTGCATTACATTAAATAATCAAACAAACAGTCTCTAACGTTTACAAAAAGAGTCTTGCATTCATACTCCTATATCAAACTGGATACAAATGGTGATACATTTGTTCGTTATTATGAATTTAAGTTACAACATCAGGTCTCACATAGCTTTACTTGGTTGTCAACGAATAATAGTGCTTCTTAATAATGTATGGGAACCTTCTAATCAACTTCTGTGTCTACGTTCACTTTAAGCTGTATGCTGCATCAAAAAGCCAACCATGAACATTTGACAGCATACTTGATACTCATCTGTGTTTACATGGAATCTTGACCATCTGTTTACTGCGCTACCTTAAAAACCATTATTAAATCAACGCAAAAATAGAATGAGTTCTCTGTCTGCATGATTGACCATAATCAAATTATATTCAACCTGCCAGCCACGTTTATGTGCAGTACCATCTGAACTTCAGAAGTGAGGCATGTCTTAGCTTCCTTAGATGTATCCCATTAGGCTAACAACTTTATTAAGCTAATTTCATGAAACATTGCTGGGGTTATTAAATTGCATATTCTGGACTAGATCTCGAACATAAGTCGTTATAGCTTTGTATGTTTACAGGAGACCTGGGTTACCAATTCTTTTTGATGCAAATGGGTATGTATCCATTCATTCCAATCCAGTTCCTTCAAAAGAATGGGGAAAGGAAGGGCAGCCTTGCCATTTTAGTATCCATCAAAAATTCAAATTGGAGACACAAATTCACGTAATTTTCAACACATAAAGGCTCGAGCCAACAGGGGGTCCTCATTTAATGGCCATACATTTCTAGAAAACTATGTTTAATTCAAGCTGTGTAGATGTTATAAGAGACCTGCATTTTTCACTGTGGACATTCCTTGCTGAAAAAGACTCTGAATTTGAGCTAATCTGGGTTGAAGATCTCGTTGTTCATTTAGGTCACCTGCCATCTAAACAGGTCTTCGAGTTGATGGAATATATTGGGGAGAAGTAATAACATTTTATAGATAATGCTTACGGAATTTCACTTAATAACTTATTAGCAAAATGTATTTTTTTTTTTCTCACGATTGTTGCCCTGCAAATGCTGCTCGGGTATTGCCACCAACTCACATGAGCAAAGGCCGCTCAAGCAAAATGGATTTTATACTTATGTCCGATAATATATGCTACAACGTTCATGAGTTTACTAATCATCCTAGTTGTATTAGCAACCAGAATCTTCTGACTGTAAATTTAGGATTGAATTTATGGAACATTTATGCCAGGTCCATCCAGTAGAAGTAGAGGTACATTGAAATGATGGGTCGGAGATCCGCTGGCAGGGTATTGATAAGATATATTATTAAAATACATTTTAGAAACAATTTTCTCAAAATTTGTAAATATGTTTATCATCAGGGCTCAATTATAACAGAATTAGGTCTGACCTTAATAGTATTTTTAACGTAATTAATAACTTACTAACTGTGCAGAACCACCCCATTAAGTCTAACTGTCCAGGATGGTCTGTATAAAAATCTGTGCACATCAGAAAATGTAACTTTAAGTCTAACATTAGCTAGATCACCTGAGATCTGGTTGAAGTACGCAGACCTAAATTTAATTAGAAGTGGGCCCTTGATTAAAGAAAACCTGAATTCAAGATGAGGTTTAGGCTGCTGTCCCAGAGGTTAGCCACTAAAAGGGCAATACTGCCTTTTGGACAGTGGCAAATATCCCTATTGAAAGGATATATCAGCCCTACAGTTTGAACTAATATTCTGGCTACTAGTTAGGTTAAGTAGTCAATCATTACTGTAATAGCTAAGCAGGGTACCTTCTTACAATCCTTAACTTTCGACCTTGATGTGATTCTCTCAGCCCTAAATAGGAGTGCTAGTGGTAAAGCCAGAGGCGACTGCTCCATTAAGGCGGAGGAGTCTCGCCCAACTGCTTTCTCACAGTGCGAGAAGCAGAAAAATAAAATGGTATTTTAAATACAATTTTACGTTTCTGCTTCTTGCACTGCGAGAAGGCAGAAGGTTATGCCTGGTTGGAGAGGGCGGGTTGGCGGGTCGGGGTGGAGTGGCTTGTCCAATGTTGTGAGCCTTGACTGTTTTGTCGGCTCTCTGGGGCCGACCAAACCAGTCGTGCACACTCTTGGATTTTCTCTATATAGGCTGCATGCAGCCTACATAGAGAAAATGGCCTCCCCATAGGCGCCCGGCTGGGGGCTGTCCTCCCCAATCACAATGCTGCCATTGCAGCATTGTGCTTGGCTTAGGGGAGTGGGGGAGGCTGCCTTCTTCCTTTTTCTGCGAGAGGCAGGAAAGCAGGAAAGCAGCAGGAAAACAAGTGACATGGCTAGGAGTGGAGGTGGCGCGTGACCCGGTAAGGTAAGTTGTTTTTTAAATATTTAAATTCCCCCCCACGCAAACCCCCGCACAACCCCCCATCCGCGATTCATGCCGGCTGCGACTGGATAAAGCTCCTGTCCCCCTTGGCATGTTTCAACATACTTCTCTTGTGACACCACTTCTTACAAATGTCTTTTACTCTATCATTAAGTCCTGTCCAGCTAGTGCATTGTCTTAGACGGTTATTGTACTGATATTTAAAAAGAGAAATAGAGATAATCCGATGTGCTATTGCCCAATAACTCTCCTTAATTCCTTGGTGAAAATCATAAGTAGTATGGTGCCTGCCCGATTGGAATTATGGAAGGCGGACAATAACATTTTGGGCCAGATCTATGGCCCAGTCACACAAGGCAAAGCAGCGCCCAAAGTTGCTGTCCTACGTTTCATTGATGTGCTGCATTATGAAACATGGAGAGAGAAGAAAAGCACCATATCTATAGAGATGTGACATTCTCCTCCCCTCTCCCTATTGGTGGTGCACAGTCAGGCTGCCGAGAGCCATGCCCATGCATTTGCACCATACAGCAGAGGTCTCTGTGTGAGTCTAGCGTATGTTTTTGTACTGGAAGGCTACCCTTCCAGTACACAATACTATGCCTAGACAAACAGTAAAACTTTTCCTGATTTGTATGCATGCCTTAGTTGGAAATTACATGAGAAATAAGAGGATTTATCGTATTAACAACTGCTTCAAAGGGGCATTTTCTTTACGAAAAGCCCTCTCTACTGTTATTAATAGATAGGCGTTTGTCTAAAAAAGCATTGGTGGTTGCATATGGGCACCCATGTACCACCCATGCAACTCCCCACTGATGTCGAGTAACACATAGCAGCCATAGCACTGCTTTGTGTTACTTTTGGGCAACTTTCTGGAAATTAAATGCAACAAAAATGTTGTCTCACTTTTCAGATACAATTCGAGTGCAAAAGGTTTGTCAGTCTGGCCCTCTGTCAGAAGTAAAAAATGAATGTAGGAAAGATAGGGGCACTGTGCAACAGTCCTTAAACCTTAACTTACAAATTGTTAAATACACTGCGGCTAAACAAGTCTCCCTACATCTGGCCTTCATGGATTTGATCAGCACTTTTTATGGTGTTGCTCACTCTAAACTCTTGTCAATCATGTTAAGCCTATGTGTAAAGGATGTTATAGTACATTTCCTGAGACAACTGTTTAATGCATCAGCTAGGGTGAGGTTTGGTCACAATGGTGAATAGTCCAATACATTCAAGACAGGAAGAGATATGAGATATAGGTGTGTGTTAGCCTCCTTCTTATTCAGTCTATACATTACTGGTCAGAAATACCATCTCTTCGAAAAGGTCTAGATATGCCTAAGGTAGGTGCTTGTGCCATCCCCAACCTACTTCATATTTGCGGTCTTGATGTCCAGATCCCCAAATGGTTTACAAAACCTTCTACATGTCTTTGCTAGTTTTATTGAGGAGCTTGACCTAAAAAAAGAAATGGTAAAACATTTTCTATGATTCGTGGGGAGAATGGTGCCAAGTCACCTGCTCGTTCAGTACTCACCACTAACTTTGAAAGGGTTTATACCTTTTTTTACCATGGGATACAGTTTAATTCGAAAGGGAAGAGGACTTGTTTGAAAGACATATGGAACTAACAACTTGCTAGTGCCAAAGAGTCAACTTTCAGATTTGTTAAAAGACTCAGTCAAAAGCCTGTAAAGGAAATTTGCTTGTTATATAAATCAAAATGTGGGTTTTTTGGCGAGCTACAGAGCAGGAATTTTGGGCTATGCTGAATATGTGAATCTCCAAATAGAGGTAAATTATTTTTTAAGACACTTTTGACGATGCCAAAAAGTTGTTCTAATTTTATAAGTCTTCTGGAGTTGGGTCTAAAGTACTTAAATGCTCTTATTAGGCTAGTCCCACTCTTATTGTGGCACTCGTTTGGTCTCAAATGGAAACTGCATTCAATCTATTGGTTTTATAGGATTGTTTAATTCAATTTTATTTATTATGTATTTTGGCTCTCACAAGAGGGCCACATAAAAATGTACAGAATTCAACACAAAACAAATACATTACAGAAGAGAAAAAAGAACAAAGAAATATACCATTTAAAAACAAAAGAGAAAACCTTGGTTAAATACAATACTGACATATGAAACAACTACAAAAAGTCGGGACATCAGGACATCTCTGGGAACATGTTAATAAATAGCTAAAAAACCTTTAAAAAAGTTAAAAATATGGAAGCAGAACATTTCATTGGGAGGGCAGTAAAGTGCAGAAAGAAAGCCATTCAAAGTGACAATGCCAAGGCGAAGACAGATAACTTTTAACCATCTAAAGCGCAATTTACGAAGCGCAGGGCAGATCAATAACACATGCATACAGTCCTGGATATCCACTTTACATAAATTGCACAAAGGGGAGGAGCCATACCATTTAGATAACAGTCGATTTAAAGATAATAAATCGTAGCGTAGAAGAAACCAGAATCTACGAATACTATGCGGTAGGGCCCATAAAACATAGGGTTGTGGTAGTTTCATCAGATAAGATTCAAGGAGAAGATCTACATTCCTTTTTTCACAAATGAATTTTTTATCCGATTGAAAACATAGGTCCCATGAAGCTGCTTTTAAAACAAGTTTTAGCTGAAAAGAAGAATACAAAAACAGAGCAGTTTCATCTAATTTTAGAAGGGTTACAGCTTTTCTAAAATTACGAACAAGTTGAGAAAACTCATTAAAATTACCCAACAATTCACTTCTGAGGAGAGCTCTCATTGTCCCTGCTTCTGCTCTCGCAAGACAGGCCACCCATCTTACAAGGGCACATAATCCCTGTACCCAGCTACTCCTAAGACCAAAGTCGAGCCTGCAGGCAGCCAGAGAGCACGCAGTATTTAGGGAAGAGAGAGATCTTAGAAGTTTCCCCTCAATCTTATGGCAAAAGTCCCAATACTTCACCTCTATGAGTTCGATACCATACAGTATTGTCGCGGGAATTTTAGATCTATACACTTCCAATAAACTCGGAAAGTGCCGTTTCCCCGTTGCATGATATAGGGAATTTAGGCCTTTGCCATGGGCAATAGCTTTGCGTGAGCAATGTTCTATATGGAGCTTCTCACTCAAGTTAGCCGTGATGATCTTCCCTAAAAAAGTATAGGACTTTACCACCTCTAGTTTTTGATCCCCGATAAACCAACCATAATCAACAGATCGGCACCTCTTCTTACCAGCTATACACATAACTTTACTTTTGGTAATATTGATCTTCATGCAATGAGCTACAGCGAAAGTGTGAAGAGCATGTAGCCGATTTGCAAGTCCTTTAGGGGTTAAATCGAAGATAAGGACATCATCGGCGTACATTAGGCAGGAAATAGGGGTCCCCCCCACCACCGGGGCGATGCCCTCTCTGGCAGACAAGGCGGCGGGTAGGTCTGCCGTGTATAGGGAGAACAAAAGGGGAGCCAATAAACAGCCTTGTTTAAGGCCATTCAAAGATGGAATTGTATCAGATAGCCCCCTTTCGCCCCCCAACAGAACCCTACACCAGGTCTCCGTATGTAGGGCCCGCACCAGCTCCAACAGATAGGATGGGAGACCAAGCACTGCCAATTTTCTCCACAGCGTTCCACGATCAACTTTGTCGAACGCTGTGGGGAAATCAATAAAGGCGGCATACACTACCCCACCTCTCACCCGAACGTACTTATCTGTGACCACATGAAGAGCGGTGAGATTATCTAACGTACCGTGGTCCCTACGGAAGCCAGTCTGTTCTAATGGCAAGATATTATTCTCCTCTACCCAAACGGAGAGGGATTTTAAAAGACATTTCGCAAATACCTTTCCGATGGAGTCGAGGAGAGCAATCAGACGATAATTACTCGGACTATCCCTGGTTCCCTTCTTAAAGATAGGGACCAAGATACTTCCCCTCCAAGAGGCGGGTACCGTTTTAGACAAAAAACAGGCTTTGTACAGGGGATACAGGATTTTGCTCCACCTTGCCGGATCCAATTTCAGGACCGTCATGGGGAGTTCATCAGGGCCCATTGCCCCTGAGACACGCATGTTCTTTATAGCCATCTCAATTTCTTTTTCTACAGGGTAATTGATAAAACCCACAGGAGTAGCACCGATGGCAGTATCATTACCTGAAATAGCACTGATGGCAATATCATTATTTAAAGTCCCGTTCCCTGCATAAAGATCCCGAATATAGGTAGTCCATACCTCTTCCGCTATAGGGATAGGAGAGGGGCTTAGTCTAGAACTGCACCCCTTACCGATTATTGCCCAAAATTCTCTGATCCTGCCATGAACAACAGATTCCCTCAAATGAATCCAAACATTATCCTCCCGTTCCTTTTTTAATTTTTGCTTGAGTCTACTTCTCTTTCTTTTTAGCCTGGAAATTTCTTTTCCACGTTCCATGACTCTATCTAGATATTGTTCACGGACTAATTTGTTTATTTCCTTGTTCAAGCTACGCAATATGCTAGGAACCGCTACCCCATTTCTGGGTCTGGAAGTTTTTTTAGCAAAAGAAGTAATATTTCGAACAAATTCTTCAAAATAAACTATTTCATTCCCACGCCATTCATTTAACGCCAATAGGGTATCGGATAAAAAATCCTGTACCCCATTAATGGCTGAAGGATTCCAAAAGCACCTTCCAGAAGAAGCGTGGAAGACAGCATCACTGCCGTGAAGAGACCAAGGTGCGATTGTCAAAGGATTTAAAGAAATAGTTACAAACAATATGCTATGGTCACTCAGAGGAGTAGATATGATCTTAAGGTCCTGAATTGAAGGAAACAAACCATAGTCTGCGATTGCGTAATCTAAGATAGAAGACCCAAAGGGAGACTTGTGAGTAAATTTTGCAGGCACGTCAGACGGAAATCTCCCATTTAATATAAGTCCGTCGACGGCCGCTAGTTCTTTTAGCAAAATCTTCCCTCTTTTATTTGTCACTAATTTATCAGGGAAGAGTGATTGAGGGACAAAATAAGCCTCTTCTTTAGGTCTATTCCTAAAAAGTTCCAAACTAACATTGGAAATTTTACAATTCAAATCTCCCACAAGCATAATTTCCGGAGGGGATGGGACATTTTTAATTAGATCAATATATCGAAATACCTGCTTCAATATCACATTAAAACACTCTTCCGGAGGAATATAAACATTCAAAATAACTATAGGGGACTTTATGCCGTTATTAAACAAATTATCAATGGTTATAGCATGAAAAAGTTTGCTAGGATCGATATAATGGGTGAATCTCCATTGCAATTTATTTGATAGTAAACAAGCCATTCCCCCCCTGGCGTGACCTTTCTTGGAGGGGACAGCCGGCACTTCCAAGACATAATAATCCTTAGAAACCTTCAACGTATTGATACACCACGTTTCCTGTAAACAGATCACATTAGCTCCTAGAGAAAATAAAAAATCAAATTTCTCTGGGCTACTGTGGATCCCTGCCGCATTCCAGGAAATAATATTTAATGAGGTGTTAAAGATGCCGAAACAATCTGGGATTATCTTTTGTTTTTGTGGATAAGGCACTATGCAGCCAGTTCCACCGATTATTATCCTCTGTAAAAGAGGAAATCTGAGTCAGCGGAAGTGGCTTCACTTGGGAAACCGAACGTTTCCCCTTAGACACCCAGATCTTCAGGTCTCTAAGAGGGGAGGCTACCCCATTTTGCTCCTCCCTTCCAGATACCTCCCCAGAAGACAGGTTTATGTTACCAGGGTTGAAGATCGGGAGAATATCAATGCCTGTACGTTGAAAATTCTCAGCTTGCTGCAATATCAAATTTACAATAATGGGTGAATAGAATTTAACCCTTATACTCGTTACCTTGACTTCACCAAACAGGGAAACTAACTCAATGTCCCTAGTTTGAATATGATGGAGACTTTCTATCTCACTAAAACACTTAAGAAGCCAAGCTCTGTTTAAGGGCAGGTCAACATCAAATAGAGGTAAGAAGTCTAACACAAGAGTTTCCACTGGAGCTTTTAAAGTTGTTAAAGGGCGATCCGGGAAATGTCGGTCTCCAATCTCAGAGGCTACAAAGAAAGGAGAAGCCAGAGGGTTAAGAGACCCAGATTGATATTTAATTTGAACTCCAGTCGCTGTCGGTAGAGAGAGATTTGGAAGGGGACCCCCCATTTGTGGAATCGCTTCCAAGGACGTTAGCGGACACAAATCACTTTCTACCTTTAAAAAAGTGGAAATGGGTGGATTCAAATCAATATCAATATCCGCCTTTGCGGATATAGGAGAAGGATCCAAGACGATCACTTCATTCTCCAGTGCCGTCGAAGAATTTTGAAAAATTATCCGACGCTGCCTTTTCTTCCTATATTTTCTAATTGGTTTCCTTCTATTCCCCTTATTGTTTCTGAGTTTACCGTTTTTTACCTTTACCTCATGTCTATCATCAATAGGTTCTTTTTTATTTTCAGACATGAAGATGGGAAATAGGTCTTGAGCCACTTTAGGGCCAGATATGGATTTATCTTCCTCCACGATCTCAAGAACTGAGTTATTAATACAGTTGGGCACTGCAGTTAAAGGGATAGCTACAGTGTGTGATATCAAAACCGATGTCCCAGCTTTCTTGTCAGAATCCACTGAAGCCACATTTATTTCCCCCATTGGCAGGCTATGTTCGGTCATAGGGGGGGGAACACTCCTCAAATCAGTTGACTTTTGTAACAAGGCCTTCAGTATTTGGGTAACGGAATCCAAGATACAATCCGAATTACCAACAAATTTCCCCAAGAGAGATAGAATAGAGGCTAGTAATTGTTCCAGAGCGATCATAGATTCAGAAATAGGTTTTTCACATGCTTCCACTGGATGGCAGATACCAGATAGGTGAAGACCCGGGATCCCAGAAGCGTCTAACAAATCAGACATGTCCTGACCATTCAACGAGGGGGTACTACTATACAGCATTAGTCCAGATGGGGTAGCACCCCCCGAGGGTTTGATAGGGGGCAGAGACTCCACTTTCGCTGTATTTACATAACGGCCGCAAAGTTCAAGGTCAATGGATAGTGATGATAAGTCACCACCCAACCTATCCTTCGACGGGGTTTGAGGCACAGATAGTTGCATCGTAAGTTCCCTTGCAGGTACTGAAGAAGCGAATTTACTCTCATCCTTCCCTTCCAAAAGGACAAGGGAGGGCGACGCCACTGGCACAGGTTGATGTAATAAGGGCTGCACAAGAGGGGACGGCGGGTATGTAATAGCTTGGGTAAGTGTCCCCTGGGCCATGACACGGGGGGTATTTTTAGTAGATAAATTAGCGTTCTTAGGGGAGGGCAAATCCCAGAGCTCAAAAAGTTGGCATTGACCCTTCAACGGGGGGTTGTTGACAGATTTATTTCTTGTGCGAACAATATCATTGTTTGCACCAGGTAAACCTTCCACTTCCCTTCCCGAACGCAATTTCTTAGACATCTTCAAGAAAAATTTAACCACAAAATTATTTTATAATAGAAAATCTTCCTCCGGATGAGTGAACGCAAGAATAATACAATACTCCTAAAATAATAAATATAGTCCATGAGATGCCACAATGACAGCCCGACAATAAAGTCCGAGGAAGTTGCAGAACAGTTTCACATAGATGAATTCTACCTCAAACAGTCAGGCGTATTTCCCATAGGTAATAGAAGACAGAATTTAAAAGCACTGTCGATGAAAATAACCGGGCCCAGCCCAGCCTACCTCGGCCACTGAGGGCCACAGAGGGCCCGCCCTTTGCCCGGGCTTAGCTCCGGGCACTCCCGCGCGCTCCCGCGTCGCGGGGGTGACGCAGCCTTTAAGCGCCGCCTGGCGCGATGTTTTCGGCGTGTAGCGCCGCAAAGGGTCTTGGGGCTTGTAGTTTAGAGGCCCCCCTCCGCTCGGCGGCCGCTCCTCGTTGTCAAATGCGGCGGCGGGAGGGGGACACTGCAGGCAGATAGCAGGGGTTTGGAAAAAGGTATCCCCTTTCTATTTTGGCCTCTCGCTCGGTCAGGCTCCTCGGTGCTTGGCAGTAATCTCTATTCGCGTCACCCGCTCTGCCGGGGTGACGCAGCCTTTAAGCGCCGCCTGGCGCGATGTTTTCGGCGTGTAGCGCCGCAAAGGGTCTTGGGGCTTGTAGTTTAGAGGCCCCCCTCCGCTCGGCGGCCGCTCCTCGTTGTCAAATGCGGAGGCGGGAGGGGGACACTGCAGGCAGATAGCAGGGGTTTGGAAAAAGGTATCCCCTTTCTATTTTGGCCTCTCGCTCGGTCAGGCTCCTCGGTGCTTGGCAGTAATCTCTATTCGCGTCATTGTTTAACTTTCGATCATGTACGTCCTATCCCTTGGCTAGCCTACAGTGAAAATGTATGTTCAAAACTGGTCAATTCTGACTTTTTTTGTGACCTTGATTATATGCAACTTCTCTAAAAATGAAATTAAAACCCTTATTTCTATATGTCTTGTGAGATTCAGTGGCGGTTCGAAGATACTTAACCTTTAATAGTGCTCACTTTTTACTTCTATCTTCAGATGGCATGCAATTGTATTTGTCTGCAGTTACGCATTCTGTACACAGACACTTGTTGACATATTTTTGGCAGTACATTTTGACACAGGGTTCCTAAATATGGGTAAATGGTCACATGACTTTCTTCTATGTCCTTGTAACATGATTTTCACTCAAACTACTTAACATTATTTGGTATTTTGAAAATTTCAATAACAGTGTTAGAAATGATGTATCTAGTTGGCATAGGTATGCACCCTGTCCAAGTACAGACCACCACTCTTCTCAGGGTAAGATAGAAACACTAAAAGATAACTTGTGCTCACCGTCTGGTAGCTTGGCACAGAGCAGTCCAACTATCTAAAAAGGTAGGGCCCCATTTTTTTTTTGGTGTTTGAAAAGCTTTATTAAAGAAGAATTTATAAGCAAACAAAGACATCAGCAGAAAAACAATAACATTGTTTAAACATGGTATAAAATGGTGAACGCTAATGTCAATGGGCAGAAATCAAAAAAGCATTTTATGGGGATTTTTTACAAAAAGGAAAGGTGGGGGGAAAGAAGGGGGAGGAAGGAAAGACCATATTAGTTCAGAGTATAAATAATGCTAAGAATAGTTACGGCAATTGTGCAAATGATACAATTCGAAGACAAAATTAAGTAGCATAAAGAGAAACAAATCATGGGAAAAACTGTAAAAGAGAAATTGACAAGAAGGAGAGAGTAAAAAAAAAAATTCTTTCAAGGATGTTTAAAATTCTCTGAGTTGACAGAAATAACCTGTTTCAAAGCCAAATGATCCAGGTATTAGGTGAGAGGTAACCAGTAAAGATCAGTGTTGCGTGGTGGTTTGCATGAAGAGGCAAAGGCGACATCAAGCCTGTGAAAGTGACATAAAGTGTTCCACCAACCCTGTATAGTTATTTTGGTGAGGGAGTTTCAATTGGAAGAAATATGTTGGAATGCAAGAGCAAGCATAAGATCAAAGAGACTATTAGAATGTAGAGGGAGTTCCAAAGAATTCAAAAGACTACCCAGAAAGAGAATAGTGGGGGTGTAAGGAATAGAGAGCGAGAAGATGCGAGAAAGACATGACCAAACCTTGCCCCCAAAAGACGGAGACAACAGGACAGAAAAAGAGCAAGTGCAAAAGGTTAGCATTGAAGGTGCCACACGTCCAGCATTTAGAATCAGAAGAAGGTGTGAAACGAGATAGAGCAAGAGGAGAATAATAGAGTCTATGATATAGGTAGAATAAAGATTGAGTAAGAGAGGCATATCGGGAAATTTTAAGAGTCCTGGACCAGATTTTATCCCATAGAGCAACGGGCTACGTGCAATCTAAATCCGCTTCCCAAGCAAGCTCCACTTTGGTCTTAACACGATCTGGGTTCGGGGAAGAGAAGAATTTATAAATAAGGGACACTTTAGGGAAAGTGATAAGAATAGTAAGAAGAGGGGATTGAGGAGATAATGATGAAGAAGAAGAAGGAAGAGAATAATAACGGTCACTAATTATTGCAATAAGAGTGGTGAATTTGTTCAGGAAAGATCGTGGACAGTTGAATTGAAGTTGGAATTGAGGAAAAGAGCAAGGGAGCAGTCCGTCAAATAGATGATTAACCCATATGATGCCTTTCAATCTCCAAGAAGTTCAAGATATGGGTCTATCATTTAAAAGGATAAGAGAATTATACCAAATAGGGGTGTTTAAGAATGATTCACAGGTCATGTCATGTGGGAAAACCAAAGGCTTTAAGAGTGTGGAAGTATGTTTGAATAGGGGAGATAAGGTAAAAGGGAATTTGGTGGAAAAGCGAATCACTTCGTTGAGAGAAAAAGGTTGTGAGAGAATTTGCTTAAT
This sequence comes from Lissotriton helveticus, assembly GCF_964261635.1. Classification (NCBI taxonomy): domain Eukaryota; kingdom Metazoa; phylum Chordata; class Amphibia; order Caudata; family Salamandridae; genus Lissotriton; species Lissotriton helveticus. The sequence continues at coordinate 739,064,207 of NC_136072.1, read as the reverse complement.
GAGAAGCCAGAGAGGGGCAAAAGGAGAGTGTTCCGAAGAGAGCCATCGTGAAGACTGACGAAGAGAAAAGGACCTATGGTAAAGGCGGAAGTCCGGAAATTTAACTCCACCATTGAGTTTAGATTTGCGAAGAGCAACAAGAGAAATTCTAAATTTATTATTTTTCCAAAGAAACTTCCAGAGGGATGAATCAATAGGTTTAAAATAAAGGGCAAGAATGTGAACGGGTAACATGGAAAAAGTATAAATTAAAATAGGGGTTATCATCATTTTGATTGACTCCAATCGGCCCCACCAGGAAAGAAAAAGAGGATTCCAAGAAGAAAAAAGTCGATCAATACGAGATAATACTGCGGACCTATTCAATTTAATTCTGGAGGATATGGAGTTGGTAAACCAAATACCTAGGTATTTAATTTTTGAGCTTTTCCAGGCAAAACCAGTTGAGGAAAAAAATGGGGAAGACAAGTTTTAGTTAAGGGAAGAATTTCAGTTTTATCAGAATTAATCTTATAGCCTGAGACTATAGAAAAGGAGTCAAATTCAGAAAGTAAAGGGGGAATGGATACTTCTGGATTAGAAATGAACAAAAGAATATCATCTGCATATGCAGAGAGTTTCAGTTGAGTAGTACCGTAAGAAAAACCAGAGATTGAAGAATTATTACGAATGGAAGTAAGAAATGGTTCAAGAGCTAAGACAAAAAGGAGTGGGGAAAGCGGACAACCTTGACGGACTCCACGCTGAAGAGCGAAAGAGGAAGAAAGTTGACCATTCACAAGTACAGAAGCTTTGGGTGCAGAATACAGGAGAGAGACAAGGGATAGGAACTTGGAACCAAATCCATGCCACCGCGAGGAATCAAATAGAAAGGACCAGTCAACCCTATCAAAAGCTTTCTCTGCATCAACAGATATAGCAGCGAATGGTGCAGAAATGAGTGGGGCCTTATTCAGAACATTAAGAAGTAAACGAGAATTATCAGAAGTGAGACTACCTTTTACAAAACCACATTGTTCCTTGCCAATAAGATGTGGCATCAGAGGGTCCAAACGCAATGCAATTAATTTAGCAAATATTTTTATAGTCCGCATTAACTAACGAGATCGGGCGATAATTTTTACAAAATTTGGGGTTGCGACTTTCTTTTGGAATAAGACAAATGGTGGCGTCTTGAAAAGTACCTTCAGCTTTACCAGATGAATAAAAGGAACGAAAGAGCGTTAGAAGTTTGGGTAATAAAAGATCAGAAAAGTGTAGACAAAATTCAACAGGGAAACCATCAGGGCCAGGTGTTTTACCTTTCGTGAGAGAAGTCAGAGCCACGGAGAGTTCATGTAATGAGAGATCAAAATCAAGGGCTGAATAGTTAAGGTGAGAATTAGAACGTATAGGAATATTCTCAAAATAATTCTGAATAAGGGTAGGAATGGGAGGTGATTCTGGAGTGTAAAGCTGCTGATAAAACATTTGGAATTGGTCCAGTATGTCCTTATCTTTATGGAGGAGAGAATTATTAGGAGAGTAAACAGATTCTATAAGAGTACGCTCCTTCCGGGACTTAAGATAATTAGCAAGGAGCTTCCCGGATTTATTACGACCGCCATAATAACAAGCACTACTGCAGGGGAGAATTGAGGATGCATTATCAGTGGTAAATTTATTAAATTCAAATTTTGCACGCAAAAGATCTGGTGAAATATGATTGTCAGGTGAAGTATAAAACTTATGTTCCAGGGAATTAATATGTGTTAGAGAAGATTTGCGTGTCTGAAGATAACATTTCTTTTTCTTAGATACAAAGGCAATAATGAATCCCCTTGCAGAGGCTTTAAAAGAGTCCCAGAGGATATAAGGAGGAATATTAGGATCGGAATTAAATAGAAAAAAGTAATTAGTAAACGAACAAAATGCAGAGGAGAAGTTCGGATCAGTGAGAAGCGTGCTATGAAAACGCCAGCGAGATGGCCTGAAACGCGGTGGAAGCAAATCAAGGTCCATTACAATGGGAGCATGGTCCGAAATAACAATTGGTTCAATAGAAGAAGACAATCAGTTTTTAGATAGAGTTTGAGAAAGGAAAATGTAATCCAGTCGAGAGAAGGATGTGTGAGGAGGAGAGAAAAAGGAATAATCCAAAATATCAGGATGGGAAAGTCTCCAAGAGTCAGTAAGACGTGATTGTGAATTAGTGTCAAGAAACTATTTATGTGTTTTGTGAGGAATGAAATGAACTGAGGATTTGCGGTCAAGAAATGGATCCATAACCTTGTTACAATCACCACCTAACATGAAAAAATCATCTTCATGCTGAGTACATTTATTTGCAATGAGGGGCCAAAAAGAACAGTCAGGTTGAGTTGGGCCATAAACATTAAAAACAGTTAAAGGAATGGAGTTGATGAGCAACTTAGTCAAAATCCACCTACCATTGTAGTCATTCTCTTGGGTTAAAATTTTACAATTCAGTTTTTTATGACATAAAATGGCAACTCCGTTCTTTTTGTTAATAGAAGTGGAAAATAAGACTGTTCCTACCCAATGTCTCTTAGATTTAAGGGATTCAGTGTCAGTAGTAGGGCCTCATTAATGATAAGTGTTGCATTGCTGCTGTGAAACAGTGATGCAACACTTTTCACTGCGCTCTCCTTGCGGCACCACCAACACCATGTTACAAGGAATGAAAGATGCATCGGGAATCCTGACGTATTTGTCGTCGCAAAACTCATGCATTGCTGCAGTTGAATCATAAGCATGACGCAGCTCCATCAATGCAGAGTAAGGAATTCGAACATTGCACTGTGTCACCCGTACTCCTGCTATGAGGCAGGCGTAAGGTTTTGACAGAGTGGCGTCCTAGAAGTGGTCCAGTGAAATCTGATTTCACTGCGCTACTTCTATGATGCTTTCTTGTAGGGGTACGCCCACCCTGCATACATTAAACCTGGCGCAGGTATAATGTGGCGCAGGGGTTTACAAATGGACGCATCTGCCTAGATTGTTTACGCTGCCACTGCATCACGAAAGTGGCGCAACGGCAGTGCAAAAGTATTGCAAGGGACTCATAAACATGCCACATAATGCTTTCAATTTTGTGGTTTTAGACAAAGCAGACCCGATCTGATACTCTTGCAGCAACTGCAAGATATGTATATCTGCATTCCACAATTTCATTCTCAAATTATACTGTAAGAGTTAGGAAACCTATACATGTTATGTAATTTTATATACCTGCAGTACCACTTATTATAGCATTATCTATAAACTTTAGTAAATATGTTTTTTTTTTGTAATCTTTATTGATTGTTTTTACCAAATAAAGAAAGTAAAGTGAAGTGATTAACTGCAATTCCAGGGTTAGTGGACTCGACATTATGTGCTCTTTGGACCCACGTGTGACCTCACATGAAGCAACATCACTTTTAAAACAAGCAGTGGAATAATCACAACAACCTCCCTAATATTAAACAGAAGTGATGGCACACAGACTTTGATATAAATGATGTGGCATCAGAGAAGTGTATGAAACGTTAACAAAAACTGCTTTGAAATTTTGACTGTAGGAAATTCATGTGCTCCAAAATTCAAACCATTTCAACGTAAATCCTGCCAGATTGTTCACGAACGATTTTAGGAACCTGAGTTACAATAAATATGAACCTCAAGATTAGCGTGGCAAAGATGATGATAAACAGTGCTTTTTCCTAATAAATGTGTATCTTTTACAATCAGAAGTTACTCACACTAGGAGCTGGAGTTGAAATACAAATGTCGACATCAAGGTGACAGGCCAGGAGTTTCACAACTAAAGAGCGAGGTAAAAGAAAGATCACCCTTCGTTACAGTGTTGCTTGAGTCTAGGAACCTGGAGAAATCTGGTTCAAGAAGAGTGGAGAGTGCTCAAATGTATATAAAACAGATCTTTTAAGGCAAGTAAGCAGGACTGATTCCCTCTTTGAGAGCACACTTTTGTCAGATAGGCACCTAGTAAAGCTGAGGAAGAAGATATTTTACTGAAGTTGTTTGAGCGGGATTAACAATGACTTGGGCCACCACATTCTGTACAATGTATAGCCTGTCAAGAAGAAAGGCTGGCATGCCTTGATATAAAGAATTGTCATAGCTAGATGAAAATAAATGAGGGCCTGGACCGTGGTTTTGTGACCGAAGTAGTACAAAACACTTATGGTAGAAATTGGGAAAGTGGCTGAGGGGTTTGGAAGCCCCACTCAGGCAACAACCACAATCTATGTCAGAGTGAACCTCAAAAGTCACTAAGTTACCTTGTGCTTCCATCTGATAGCTTGGCACAAAAGCAGTCATGCTTAACTTAGAGTAAACCGGTAAAGTATTTTTGCAGCACACAAACAGCAATAAATGAAAAATACAGCACAAGAAAAATCCCAATCACATTTGGACAAATAGAGTGAATTTCAATAAATAAAATGATACCAGAATGACGAATATCCAAATTAGAAGAGCTGGAGAGATGCAGTTTTGAAATTGAAAGTAAATATAGCACCTAAAAGCACAAAGACTCACGTAAGGTCATCTTAACATGTGTATTTTGTCCACCTGAAGGTATCTTGGTGCTGAATAACAGATGTTTCTTGTGCAAGTTTGAGGGAAAGTCATAAGTTCAGTCTGACAGCGATGGAGGCTGGGGATCATACCAGGACCAGCTTAGTCCCATTGAAGAGTCACCTTCTGAAAGTCTGACATGAAGAGTTTGGTTTGTGGTGGAGAAGGCCGACAGGATCAGGTAAAGCATTGTGGATGGCCTTTGCTGCAGAGCAAAATGCCGAGTCACAGACAGTTGTTGCTGGAGTCTCTCGTTGGCAGTCATCACTGGCAGTTCTTGCTGTAGTGCCAAGTGCAGATTTTGCATTGCTGGTTGTCACTGGCAGTCACTGTAGAGAGAAGAGCAGGTCTTAACCAGAGCGTCTCATTGATGGTCGTCGCAGGCAGCAGAATCTTGGTGCACAGGGTCCCATTCACTGTTACGAAGAGCCCAAAACTTTAGAATTTCACATTTTAGACTTGGTAAGAGCTCAAACTTATACCAGCCAATGATCAAGAACCAGGGGGGTCCAACCTATTGTATGTATGTATGTATGTATGTATGTATGTATACTTGTAAAGCGCACTATCACCTTTCAGGCATCCTGGCGCTGTATACCGCTGTGGAACCCTTCCTGGCTTTCCCTGTGAGATGCCCCCTACTGGGCACCCCCAAGGTGAAGCCAGGCATCCTAGCGCTTTCGGGGCCGTTGTGGAGATTAAGCAAGCTATTGCCCAGAGTTGCCGAGTGGGACCCATGATTAGAGTAGGCACCGAGGCGAGAAATATCGAGTCCGTGGACATTGAGCCCAAGACCCTGCCGCGTCGGGAATTGAACCCTGGTCCCGGGCCAGACCTCTGCCTCAGGGCCTGCCGCTCTAATCAGTGAGTCACACTTCTCCACAATTGGGGATCAGGATTTCACTGCCGAGAAGGCATAAGAGCCTAGGCAGGTCCAGGCAGGTTTAGTTGCAGCAGGTCAGTTGGACAATTGCAGGGAGGCCTTCAGAGCTTGTTATGTCCCTGTAGATCAAACAGGAGGTCAGCCAATTGACCTTTGGAGTCACTCAGGTTAGCCTGGGATGAAGATAAGCAGGTGGTTCAGTGTTCCTTCTCATACAGCAAAGCAGTCCTCAAGCAGCAGGGCAGTCCTCTGGCAGCAGGGCTGTGGTAAATAAAATATTACCCTATCATAATTTCTAGGCATAAACATGCATCATGCATTAAATGAGAGGCAGAGTCCGTGGTGTCCGTTTCAAAAGGGCTTTATTCCAATAACTCGAGTTAAGGGAGAATCTGTTCCATCACCACTAAGGTTCAGGAAGGGTCTTCTAAACATTATTTTCTGATTACATATTTATACGTGCAATCTTGTACATAGGAGGAGCGCTCGAGTCAGATCAAGAGAAAAAATAAGATAAGAGCATGTGGGCGTGCATGAGGGTGTACACTTGATGAGTCATAGGTGAGTCATAGGTGGGTGGATACATGGAGGGGGTTGCATGGCAGGCTGGAACTTTGCCCTACTTGTGCGTGCAACTTGATCATGACGTGCAACTGACGTGGGACTGGGGGGAAAGCTGACTTTAAGTCTAGTAGAGAAACCTTCAGTGTCAGGGCGACCAGCACGTCTGGTACTATCTGATATCTTGAGTCGGGGATGTATTATCTGAAGCAAAGGTTGCTCATCACTAAAAGACAGAAAGGGCATATATTTCTTCGTTCATTGCATGGGGGCTGTGAGGTTTCTACAGATGCAAGTACTGTAACTTCATTCAAACAGAGACAGAGAGGCTCGGCCCTATCTCTGCAGACGGGTTCTGTTTACCTTCTTCACCGGGCACGAATGTGATTCTGTAAAGCAAGCAGATAACTGTTAAGCAAAATATACTGTCTTGGCAACCCTTGCTGGGCCTCTTTCGGCTGAGCCAGAAGTATGCGAGGTCAGGGATACGTAACTGTAGCTTTCAGAGTGTCTGAGTCATGAAAAACCCTAATTCAGAAAGTGGCTCAGGCTGAACCACAAAAAGGGTTCATCTCGATATTAAACGTGCACAATGCAAAAACATGGGCCTTACTGCTAACTTAACTTTGTTACATGGGAGACTTAATTACTGGCATCTTAAAGCAGGACGTGATTGCAGAGGCCTTGTTATTCAGGCCACTAAGCGGAAAATGCATGGGTGACATGCACATATATGGAACATAGGGTACACGCAGGGGACACATTGGTCAGGCAAAATTTAATTTTCCTCATTCCCTCCTTGTCCCCTACTTTTACCCTCAGGACACATCTATATCCATGAGACCGTATAGTTGATCATACAGCATCATTTGTTCGTCTTTGATCCTTTGTATACTTGGATGTGGAATACAGGCAGTCGCACACAGGCCGCAAATGGCCGGGCCACACTGCAGACAGAGACAGCAGCCGAATATCATAAGCAGTATCATTCCTAGGAACGACATCACTTTCCATCCCCAAGCCGATATTACACCCCAGAGCCAACTGGACAAAGTCCATGTGCCTGGGTCTTGATGTATATCATGAGCAATCTTGTGGAGTCTTGTTATTGCTGCGTACACAGATGGCGCGTTATTTGGGATGAAAATGCAGCAAGTGGAGCCAATCACTCTACAGGCTCCGCCCCTATCCGCCAGTATGACGTCAAGAACAAGGTGGTTCTGAAGAACAACAAGTCTAATGGCACACTGTTCCTGGGTCAAATTCGCCAGGGCAGATGCAGTCACATTCACTACTGCTTCCAGAGTTCTTGTTAATCTGCGTATCAGTTTACTGTTTTGGACGGGACCAATGAAGAAAAAGAATCCTTTGTTGAAATCTGTATATTGCTCCCAAGCTGTTTCAGTCTGATCGATCTCAGAGACATCGGTCTCTCTCATTTGTCTAACATGCTCTAGTCGTGAATCTCGATGGTAATGGGATGGGGCCAGAAAGACGGGTGGCAGCAGGAACGCTATATAACATGTCCCACCCCAGTCTAAGGGCAGATGTACATAGGCTGTCTGACCGCAAATGAAATAGGTATGGCGTGATGTTTTGAAAGAAGACTGTCCTTTATCATTAAACTCTACTATGGCTTTACACTCGCTGTGTCCCATATGTACTCAACCTTTCTTGGTAACACACAAATTACCTTTTGCTGGTAAGACTGAAATAAACGGTGGACCTACATTTTTCAAGGGCTGAACATTTAGCATTACAAAACTAAGAGATGCATTTCCTTGCTCATACTCTTCATTTTCTAGATCTGTTCCCTTTCTTTGGGGAAATCCGTCTTTGTCTGGAAAACATGCCTTATTCATTACTTTATTCAGGTTTCCATATATCCATTCATCTTGGTAAACTATGGACTTTTTGTCTAGTGAGGTCATTAGGGCAAACCATGCTCCGCACGAACCATTGTGGGAGAACGGTAAAGGGAAGAAGGGCAGAACTTCCTTCGTCTTTTGATAAGGTGGGAGTTGGCCACATACCCAGCAATCAGTCGCATTGCTGGTCTGATGAGAACGGTGTAACATTCGAATGAAAGTATTGTTACGCAGGGCAAGTCGATATGACAGTTCATGAGGTGGCAGGTCACTGGATGTATGCTCTACGGTGTTGTTAAGGGAAGAGTGCATATGTGAGGCAAAAGGAGGAAAGAAAACATGTAGTATTAAACTAACACAGATGATAACAATGCACAGAAAAAATAGAATATTCAAAGAAACTATACATCTACTGCGTAATAACTTGCAGTACTTTTCTCTCATCTTGCTTTTCTTACTATTCTCGTATGTGATCTTATACATGTCAGAAATCTAGTCTAACCGATTCACCACCTAGTGGACTTAAACAATTAAACTTCGTCTGACTTACTAGATCGTAACTTAGACCTATACTCTTGCTGTGGAGTCTTTTCTAGCAAAGGCGGCGCAAGCGGCGCAAAGTCTTTAATGTCTTTAATGTCTTTAATGTCTTTATTCTTTTCAAAAGTACCAGATTGTCCAAAGTATCTCTTGCAGTGTTGAGCGTGAAGCCATCCCTTGCATCCTTCCACTTTAATCGCGGTCCTCGTGGTCAGTAAAACCAACTTCGGCGTCTTCCAACGTGGCTCAAGGGGGCTTGAACTATCAAAGTTCCTCACAAACACGAAATCACCAGGGACAATGGCGTGTTCCTTGACCTGGGTGTTGTCAGGGAAGGCGGCAGCAACCTGTGAACGACAAGAGAGTAGTGCAGACATCAAGGAAGCCAGGTAATCTGTCAGCATGTTACTATCAACATCAGTTATTTTCCTGGGCATAGGCGTACCCCACATATTTGGCGGTCTACCGAAAACCACTTCGTACGGAGATAGGCCTATTCTGGAATGAGCTACCATACGCATGTAAAAGAGGGCAACCGGCAAGGCTACCATCCAATCCACGCCCTTTTCTGCACAGATTTTTGCAAGTTTCGTCTTTATTGTCTGATTATGTCTTTCTACAAGGCCTGCTGCTTCAGGGTGTCGTACACAATAGAACTTCCAATTATATCCTAACAGAAGAGACACTTGTTTCATTAATTCAGAGGAAAACGGCTGACCATTGTCTGAGTAGATGACACGGGGCAATCCATATCTGGGGAAGAACTCACGCACCAATTGCCTGGCTGTTGTCACAGCAGTATAATCTGGAACTGGATACGCTTCTGTCCATCTGGATAGTGCACACACAACTACCAAGACATACTTGTAACCTCTACATCTGTTCATTTGGATATAATCCATCTGGAGGACCTCAAAAGGGTGGTCAGGAGGATGAAATCCGCCTTGTTCCACCGGAATGCCTTTACCTGGATTGAACTGGCAACAGATCATACATGTTCGTACTTTCTGTTTCGCTGCTGCACGCATGTGCTTGTTAAACCAGATATTCTGTAAGCTGTCTATCATTGCCTTTTCTCCCAAGTGTGCTGGACTATGTGTTGTGTTTATAATTACTTGTACCATGGAATCTGGAAGAAACCATGTGCCTTTTCCCTTATTCATCCAACCTTGGTCAGTCTGGACCCCTCCTTGTTCAGTCCATTTCTTTATTTCATCTGTCGTGGCATGTGTCTGTATGTCGAGTACATCTTGAGAAGGATCCCTGACTGTCATGCATTTTGTCAGTAATGGTACCTCTGTCCTTGTCGTGTCTGTTGGTGTCTGGGCTGTAAGTTTAGCAGTTCTGTCTGCCAGGTCATTACCCTGGGAAATGATGTCTGTAACTTTGGTGTGTGCTTTGCATTTCAGGATAGCTATGGCTATAGGTAAATGTATTGCTTCCAACAGGGCTTGAATAAGCGGGCCGTGCTGAATTTTGGCCCCATGAGAGGTCAAGAAACCTCTCTCCCTCCAAAGTACCCCGAAATCATGAACTACGCCAAAGGCATATTGTGAATCGGTATAAATGTTCACTCTTAAGTGCTTAGCTCTTATGCAGGCTTGTGTCAGAGCGATGAGCTCTGCTGCTTGTGCTGACAGTGTGTCTATTTTTTGTGTCTCTATGACTTTAGTAGCAGTGGTCACGGCATATGCTGCTACTAACTCTCCTGCACTCGTTCTCATGCACGATCCATCTACATAGAGTGTTAGGTCAGGGTCTGGAAGTGCAATATCTGTCAGGTCTTGTCTTGGTTTTGTCACTATATTCATTATTTCCACACAGTCATGTGGTGGTGCATTTACTGTACTTGAGGGCAAAAGTGTAGCAGGGTTTAGAATGTTACATCGTCTGATCTCTATGTGTGGTTGAAATAATGTCAGTTCATATCCTGTCAGTCTCGCTACAGTCAAATGTTGTGTCTGTGTCCTGTTTAAGAGAACTTCTACTGAATGTGGTACCTGTACTGTCAGAGGGTGTCCCAGCACTATCCAGTCACTTTGTCTTATGGCTAGGGCTGTTGCCGCAACCGATTTCAGGCACGCAGGCAGAGCCTGGGCCACTGGGTCTAGTGTACTAGAAAAATAAGCGCAAGGCTTGTGTGTTTTCCTGCATGATCTTGTGTGAGAACAGATAATGCTGTTCCATCTCGTTCAGTTACGAAAAGCATAAAAGGTTTACTGTAACTAGGAGTCGCTAGAACTGGCGCTTGACATAATGCTCTTTTTAATTCCTCAAATGCCAAGGTATGTTCTTGTGTCCAAGGGAGGACAGTCGAAGTGGCTGCCTCCTGTGTAGTTAACTGTATGAGTGGTTTGGCTAGATAGGCATACTGGGGAATCCATTGCCTACAGTATGAAGTGAGGCCAATGAATGCCCGTACTTCCTTTTGTGTCCTGGGCTGTGAAAGGTTAGAAATGAGCTGTATACGTTCTTGTGTTAGCTGTCTACCATCCTTGGACAGCAAGTGTCCAAGGTACACCACTTGCTGTTCACAGAACTGTAACTTCGAAGGGGACACTTTGTGCCCCTTGTCTGCCAGAAAGTGTAAAACTGTCAGTGAAGCATTTTCGCAGTCTGGTTCTGATCGTGCTGTAATGAGGATGTCATCTACGTACTGGAGCAGTGCAGTGTTGGGAGGCATATAAATACTGTCCAGCTGTCTTTTCAATGCTTGACTGTAAATGCTAGGACTCATTGCAAGAGCGAAACTCCTGCCAATTATTCTGTTTACACTACGAGGGAAAAAATATTCATTTGCAAGCATGCCTTATCTGAAATCAATGAAGCTTTCAGTGCTGACTGTAAGGAAGAGCAACTTGACCCCCTCCTTATATAAACATTTCTCCGCGGAAAGGAATTGGAGTATGGCCAATAATAACAAGACAGGCACTGCTCGGCTCTCCAAGAGGGAAAAGCCCTCCCTTCACAAAATATCCTTCCCTGGGAGCCAGGCCACCTCAAGGTCGAAAAACACATTCTCTGTAATTCAAAACATATCTGTACCCAGACCAGAGAACTAACCAACATTCTCTAACTTAACTGAAGCAAATTTAAAACGTGATAAAAAGCATCCTAAAATCAGTAATTAATAAGGACATATTTTATTTCGTAACCTAGACACATGCTAGCATTTTAAAATAATTATATCATAAAATATTGTTACTAGCTGCAAAGGAAAAAAAGAAACAGAACAACATGACATGGAAACACATCACAATTTACTTTTTGAAAATAACATGTGAAACACCATAATTTTGCATTGCATATCCAAAATTTTCATAATTAAGTGTGCAAGCTCTTTTATTCCACCTATTAAAAGGGCCAGATTCATCATTTTTCAAAAAGCCATGTTTTCTAATTGAGTGTATTAACTGTCACACGCTATCCTAAAGGGCAGCTTGCATTGGGAAAAACAATAATGCATATTTTGTAGAACACATTTCTTATTTTTAAAAAAAACACACGGTTGCATTACACTAATTAAATGCACATTCTATGATGGGTCTGTTTTATATTTTCTTCTCAACCGTGAAAACATTAAAGCACCCTCCGTGCAAACCCTTATCTCAATCCGACTGGTTTATTTACAACTTACCGACCTCTGAGTCAAACACATTAAATCAAGTGTTCCAAGGCAAAAACCCACACAAATACGTGGATAGAATGTTAAATGAACACTTCTTTACTCTCCATGCAAGATATTACCATTCAGTCAGCAAGCTGACAAAGCACATAGGCAGACCCAGCAACCAATGAAAAGGATAAATCAAACCATCACTCACTGACTTTTAGTGTCAGCTCACATAACCATGCATGTTAAACAGCATGTTAAAACAAATACTGCCTTCTCAATACAAGATATTAACCCTTTGGCAGCTGAAGCACAATCATTCCCCAATGACTGCAGTACATGGGAAAGTCATGAACTCATCTCTCCACGTTATCACATAACACGTACGCACATCTTCAAAACGTCTTCTCCAAGCACTTGAAAGAGATCCAGCTCTCTCCTGCCTAACGTAATGATAACATGCTCTGCACAAACCATAACCACATGGCGCTATTCACAAGCCATATTTACAAGAAACTCAACAAGTTATAATAAGGACATGCTCTTCATAAACCATATTTACAAGGAGCTATTTACAAGGAACTCCACTCTTTGGCTTTTTCCCCTGCTTGTTTAGTTCTCTCTACTTTATTAAATTCTTTCTCTGTTCTCCTATGTGACTCTTTGCGCCATAACTCAATGGCATCTTTCTGAGAGGGTCTTGATTTCTTTTTCCATAGCGCTTCCTCTACTCTCATAATGCATTCAGAATCCCATGTTCCCGAGACAGGCCATCTATACTTCTCCTCTAAATCCTTCGTGTAATCTACCCATAAATCTAAAAACAAAATGGCGTCTAGCCCGTGCTTATTATACATAAAATGACCAGGTGTGTTTCTAGGCGGGATGTTAACTGACTCTTCTAGTATACCTTTTCTGGTCCCTATCTGACGTAATTTCGAAAACAGTGGCATGTTTGAAACCAACACAATGGAAATACAATACACACAGAATAGACTGAAACAATCAACAATCATTCACACTACAACATTAAAACACTAAAACAGATACAGTCTAACCTGATACATGGAATAAAACACATACTTGAAAACAGTTAACTTTATGCACTGGAATACAGTACAACCATACCGGTCCCAAAAATGAGACACGTCTTTACCGTGCCCACGTTTACCGTGGACCCGTCTTTACCGTGCCCACGTTTTACCGTGGACCCGTCTTTACCGTGCCCACGTTTTACCGTGGACCCGTCTTTACCGTGCCCACGTTTTACCATGGACCCGTCTTTACCGTGTCCGTGTGAACGGACACGTCTTTAACCTGATGCGTTCCCCATAGTGGTACTCACCGGGAAGCAGAACTTGAAGGCCTCGGAAACTTGATACTTGATACCACGCATGCGCCTTGGAACAGGTGGGCCTTCGGAACCTCGGACCTTGCTCTCTCACGGGTTGGGCTCTGGTTGGGATGATCCGCGATCCTCACCGCCTCGTGTGGACGCCTGGTCGCAGTCCGTCTCCTCCGTGGGCCTGAGGGAGTAAGCAGGAAGTCCCGCTGCGTGTACACTTCGAAGTCCGTCACGGCTGTAGAAGGGGGCAAAGGCTGGACCTACGTCGCCGGCGCGTGGGGAAAGGGATAGACCTGTTCGGGCGCCAGATTAATGTGGTAAATAAAATATTACCCTATCATAATTTCTAGGCATAAACATGCATCATGCATTAAATGAGAGGCAGAGTCCGTGGTGTCCGTTTCAAAAGGGCTTTATTCCAATAACTCGAGTTAAGGGAGAATCTGTTCCATCACCACTAAGGTTCAGGAAGGGTCTTCTAAACATTATTTTCTGATTACATATTTATACGTGCAATCTTGTACATAGGAGGAGCGCTCGAGTCAGAGCAAGAGAGAAAAGAAGATAAGAGCATGTGGGCGTGCATGAGGGTGTACACTTGATGAGTCATAGGTGAGTCATAGGTGGGTGGATACATGGAGGGGGTTGCATGGCAGGCTGGAACTTTGCCCTACTTGTGCGTGCAACTTGATCATGACGTGTGACTGACGTGTGACTGGGGGGAAAGCTGACTTTAAGTCTAGTAGAGAAACCTTCAGTGTCAGGGCGACCAGCACGTCTGGTACTATCTGATATCTTGAGTCGGGGATGTATTATCTGAAGCAAAGGTTGCTCATCACTAAAAGACAGAAAGGGCATATATTTCTTCGTTCATTGCATGGGGGCTGTGAGCTTTCTACAGATGCAAGTACTGTAACTTCATTCAAACAGAGACAGAGAGGCTCGGCCCTATCTCTGCAGACTGGTTCTGTTTACCTTCTTCACCGGGCAAGAATGTGATTCTGTAAAGCAAGCAGATAACTGTTAAGCAAAATATACTGTCTTGGCAACCCTTGCTGGGCCTCTTTCGGCTGAGCCAGAAGTATGCGAGGTCAGGGATACGTAACTGTAGCTTTCAGAGTGTCTGAGCCATGAAAAACCCTTAATTCAGAAAGTGGCTCAGGCTGAACCACAAAAAGGGTTCATCTCGATATTAAACATGCACAATGCAAAAACATGGGCCTTACTGCTAACTTAACTTTGTTACATGGGAGACTTAATTACTGGCATCTTAAAGCAGGACGTGATTGCAGAGGCCTTGTTATTCAGGCCACTACGGAAAATGCATGGGTGACATGCACATATATGGAACATAGGGTACACGCAGGGGACACATTGGTCAGGCAAAATTTCATTTTCCTCAGGGCAGTCCTTCTTTTGTAATGTCTGCAGTTTCAAGACTGTTCTGTAGAGTCGCTCTTGAGGTCCGATATTTATACCTTGTACCAGCTTTTGTGTGTGGGGGCACACCCGATCCTACCCTCACATCTTGTCAAGGATCCAAGAAAACTGGGTTGACAAAAGACAGGGCACTGCTGGTGTCAGATTACCATGTGTGTGCGGGAGGAAACACCCTCTGAAATGTAGGTGAAGCTGGGCAGTCCCTCTCTGTCATCCTGTACACACCAATGCCTCCTTTTTGTTACTGCCTGGAAGCATTAGACAATCCCAAACAGTAGAGTCATTCACAGTCAAGTGATCAAAGACACTGGGAGTAGGCTCAAATGTATGGGACAAGAAAATGGCAACTTTCTAAAAGTGCCATTTTCAGAATTGTGACTTAAAATGAAACTTCCTTATTAAAGAGGATTATAAATTAAAATGTGTTTGAGTGTAAACTGTATATTTCTATCTGCTCCCAATCCAGTTATCACATATTAAATGCAGTAAGTTTGGTGTTAGTCAATGTTACAACAATGAAAAATGACTTTAAGAAGTTTTCACTGTCAGGTCATAAAATGTAAGTACATATGTCCAACTTTTTTAATATAATATGACATGCCGTATGAGCTTTTAAGGCTCACTTTAGAGGTGACATATGTATTGAAAAAAAAAGTTACGTTTGGAAAAAGGTTTATTTTGATAGGTCGAAATGGTAGTTTAAAACTGCATGACAGGCTGCAGTGGCAAGCCTGGTGTGTTTTAAAAGGGTACTTTAGTGGGTGGCACAATGAGTGCTGCAGGCCTACTAGTAGCATTTCATTTACAGGTTCTAGCTATATGTAGTACCAATTAGGTGTAAGGCAATTTTACCATGTTTGAAGGAGACAGCACATGCACTTTAGCACTGGTTAACAATAGTAAATTGCACAATGCCAGCATAAACAAATTCAGAAAACAGGAGGGGTGAAGGCAAAACGTTTGGAGAATACCATACCAAAAAAATCAGATCTAACAACATTTGGCATACAGGTCGAGAACAGCTCTGGATTTTACCTAGATTGTCAGAGATGGCAATGCAAATCTTGGCATCACTCCTATATGTCTTGCAAGAGAATTCGAAAATCCAGTCAAAGCTGCCAGTTGTACATGTATACATCAAATACAGTAGGACTCAAACAAGATCCCTGAAGCACCCCACAGGGAAACCTAAAGTCATCTGATGAAAAAGGGGCTAAAAAGACAGTTTCTAAAAGAAAGGATTTATCCCAATTCATAGCCAAACCAGAGACCCCAGTGCTCACTAGCCTATCTATGAGCTCACAGTGGGTAACCATATCAAACGCTGCAGAAGTCCAATGGGATCATGGTAGCCGAGACTCCCTTATAAAAGATGGTTCTGATATCTTCAGCTACAGCAAGAAATGGGAGTCTCAGTGCAATAGGATGGTCTAAAACCAGAATGGTCTTCATCCAGTAAGTGTTTCTTTACCAAGTACGATGTTAGCTGGGAGTTGACAAAGCTGTCAATTAGCTTGGTTTGGAATGGGAGGAAATAAATAGGTCTATTTTAGAGCCAAAATGGTAGTGTCAAAGAATGTTTTCTATTTAGGTAGCAGTGTGGCAGTGGCAAGAGATTTACTGAAGATTTCCACCAGTGGTGGTGCCATTAGATTCTTGCCGTGAGCCTGGCTCTGAGGGGGACAAGGATGGAATGGTGAACCCAATTTGAGATTTAGGTATCTCTATAGACAAAGAAGAGAATTTCATCAGGCAACATACAAGTCTCGCTTAGGTTGCTTATCCTATTGGTTGAAACATAGACACAGGACACAAATTAGATTATTGCTAGCACTTGCAAATAACTGTGAGGCATCAAAGTATGAATATGAATCTTTTCTTGATAGCTATCAAGTGGCCCCATGTCACGTATGACACCTTCTGCCAATACTAACATTTTTCACAACATAACTTTGGAGCCTGGAATTTGTAGTTTTTTACCAGAATAAATCTGGTTTCAACAATCTCGGTATGCTGTGCGCTTATTCCTATGTAGCCAGGACTAGCACAAGGAACTGCACATAGAACAGGCTTCTAGGTAGTTGTGCTTTATTAATATACCACTGTTGCTAACCAAGAGACTGGGTTCATTAGGTCTTTTTCAGATTCATATCACAGCAATGCAAAGTGTGTTTCTTTTCTCTCTAAGGCTCTGAATTCAAAGAAACCAGAGTCGGTGCGGGAGCATCCTGTCCATAAGCGATAAGGTAAGTGTAAGGGAGCTGCCTCGTGACTACTTCAGCATAGATACCGGCAGATGCCCAGTTACAGCTGGTTCCTGCTTGAACAGCACTGCTGTGGCCCAATTATACTTTTCATTCCTGAGTGTGCACTCTGGTATAAAAGATGGGGGTAGAGATGCAGGTGAACACATTCTAATATATGCCCCCAACACGAGTTAATTCCTAAAACAAAACATGTATTAGTTGATGGGATAATTGAGAATAAAGAGCTCCATCTCTGCTTTCAAACAGAGAACAATCTTGGCTGCTCAATAACTATTCGCAGGTTGTTACAATATTTACAGAGTGAAAACTCAGGTTCTTTAGGATTTGTGACTGTTTAAGGGCGAAGCATAACACCTTGAACACCCCATTCACATCTCTGGGACAATCACCAGGGGCATAATTATCAAGTGACCTCATGAGGGGGCTTGGCCAAGCGCAAACTAGAATGGCCGCCTAGCGAGGGAGCTCCGTAATCAGTAAGCCCTATCGACAATCCTGACGATCCATCCTGTGGCCGGTGTGCCTCCCCTGGTGCCTGAGAGGGAGTGGAGCCCAGACCGCCTGCCCCGTAGTCTTTTGCGGGCTTCATTGCTGTGCTGTGGCAGGTTTTGTAACGGGGCCGACACTGGGCCTCGGACCTGTGCCCGACAGCACCAACTTCCGGTCGGCCAGACTGGAGAGGCCGCGGCCGCGGCGGAGGACGAGCGACAATTGGACTATGGCTCCGCCCTGTAGCGACGTGACGCTGCGCTCGGCTGGTGCCGGAGAGCGCTGATTGAGAGAGGCGGTGGAGGCAGTGTAATAGCGGAGGTCCTGGCGGTCTCTAGATACACGGACGACCGGCAGCCCTCGGTACTATTGATGTCATCCACACCCTCCCCCCTCCCTCGTCGGCCCCGGGGACATTGGATGGCCGGTGAGTGGCGGTTTCCCTGCACTGACTAATACAGGTGGCAGCGGAGGTGGAGTGCTGTTTTTGGACCTGGAAAGGAGAGGGCCCCCTGTGTGGAGGTTTTCGGTAGGCCTTGCAGGCCTCTGTTGCGTTGATCCTGAGGGGCACGAATACTGAGACTGGTGTGGAGGGGAATTGCACAGAGAGCCCTCCCGCCCCCCCTGGGTTACCTGCATTGGCGCAAACGGTGGGCGCTGCTGCATCTATTCCACCCACATTGCCTGCACCACAGTTTCTTCAGCTGGGAACGTTGGGGTGTCCAGGAGCTTGGTTGGGAGTGAAGGAAGCGCACAGCCACTAGAGCCCCAGAGGGAGAAGAACTACGAGCCTCTGAGGGGATATGGGTGGAGATACCCCCCCCTCCCATGGGGCTTCCTCTCTGCATTGCATGATTGCTCTGTGCCGTGTGGACGATCCCGTTACCGCAGACCGAAATTGAATATAGCACTGGGTTGGTGGTCCGAGATTTGGAGTGCGGTGCATGGTATCTTAGTCATCTGCCTCCTGTAGCTGGCCCCCAGCGGAGTACTTCAGCTTGAAGAATGGAACGGGTGAAGGGCGCTGGGACCAAGGGCCCAAAACCGGTCCAGGCAAATAAATTGGATCGATACACAATCTCAAAGGACACGCAAAGGGGGAGGCCCTCTGAGGACTCTTTGAAGGGGACCCTGCTTGAGGAGGAACCTGAGCCCTCCCAAAAAGATATCATGAACGCGATAACAGGGGTTAAAACCTCGCTTGAACACAAGATGGACTCCATGGCTATTGACAGTAACTTGATTCGTGCTGATATGGTGAAGCTGAATGAGAAGGTGAAACAGGTTAAGCTCACTACTTCCAGCCTTGTGGATGATGTCTCTCAACTGCAACTGGAGGTCAAAGAGTTGCGAGACTCCTGTGCGGACTTCAGCCTCAAGCTAGATGACTATGAAGGCCGCCTCCTCCGCAACAATCTTTGCATCTTAGGTGTGCCGGAAAAGACAGAGGGACAGGCCCCCGACCTATTTGTGGAAGAACTCATCCTTAAGTATCTGAAACCGAAGGGCCTCAGCAAGTTTTTTGTCACTGAACTGGCGCACAGGGTCCCAGACCGGACGCTCCCCCGCGGCCTATGTTGGCCCGAGTTCCCAATTATCGAGACAGAGATGCTATCCTCCAAAGCTCGCGGGCCAACGCCCCTCTCAAATATGAGAACGCTACCATCTTCTTCTTCCCGGACTTTACGCAAAGAGTGCAAAAGCAGAGGAAATCCTTTTTGTCAATAAAGAGAGATCTAAGGGAGAGGGGCATGAAGTACTCAATGCTGTTTCCGGCCCGTCTCAGGGTCGAGGCGGAGGGACGAGCATGGTTTTTCGACCACCCGGAGGATGTGATTGAGTGGCTTGAATACCAGAGTCCTCGGGCCCCAGCGGACAAAGGAGATGACGATGATGCGGACACTCAGCCTTCTTGAATAGGCGGCCAGTGGGGTATTTGAGAGAATTGCTGGGGGGCAGCGGGTGGTGTGTGTGGGTGTGTGGGGGGAACGAGACATATCACTGAGTGGGTTTGATTGGTGCCGGGGACTATCTGTTGGCATAGGTGGTCAGTACCTCGGGCTTAATATTGTTTTTGTAAGGGCGCTGACCGGGGCTCATGGACTTTCACCCCCTAAGTAACCTTTTTTGTTCTTTCTTTCGAATGTTTAGGGCGGCAGGCACTCTGCGGTGTTCAAAGGACAGTTCTAAGCCTAATGGGCAGGGCAGCGGGGTGGGGGGATGTTGGGAGGGGCACTTTGTTTTATCTGTTGGATGGTTTGTTAGCCTTGTCAGCACATTGCACTTGATTGTTATGCAGCGTACAGAGGATTGTTGAATTTTCTATGTGATTGATGGGAGGTAGGGAAATCAGGCTTTTGAGGTGGAACGCAAATGGGTTGGGGGACAAGATTAAGCGTGGTGTGGTCCTGCAATATCTCAAGAGGCACTCGCCGGACGTTGCTCTACTCCAGGAGACGCATCTGGTGGGAAATTCCTGCAAAGCCCTGCATAGCATGGGGTATAAGCTAGTTGCGCACTCAGGTTTCACGTCAGGCTCCAGAGGAGTGGGCATATTGATTTGCAGGGCATTCCCATTGGCAATTGCTTCTGTATGGAGGATGACAGGGGTGGATATGTTGGGGTCACGGGTCTGTGGGAGGGGCATAACATCACCCTCCTGTCGGTCTATGTTCCGTCGGGGCTGCAGAGCACCACATTTGCAGACTTGGGGAGGCTTTTGCTTGGTCTCCCGGAGGGCCTCCTGATATTAGGGGCGACTTTAATGCAGTCGTCTCTGGAGCTCTTGACAGACATCCCCCGCGTGATATGGGGGGAACTATGCGGTGGTTGCCGGATTTTATGGAGGCATTGGGACTGGTCGAAAGTTGGAGACTACTCCACCCCGATCAACAGCAATACACATTCCACTCGGGGCACACAATAGCCTTTCAAGACTTGACTACTGTTTGGTCCCTGCTTCTCAAGCAGCTTACATGACTGAGGTTACACACCTGGACAGGGGCATTTCGGATCACTCTCCACTATGGGTCCAAATGACTATTACTCGAGGCACGGCTGGCAAAGTAGCCCCCATTTATTATTGGCACTTGCGCAATCCCAAAATTCGCAAGGACCTCATGAAAGCGTTGGATGACTACTTCCTCATTAATGAGGGATTGGTATCCTCTCCAGTGTCCCTCTGGGAGGCCTTTAAACAGTTATTAGGGGTCAGGCCCTCTCACTTATATTGGGCGCGAAGAAAGAAAGGAACAGGGAGTTAGTAGATCTGGAGACTGAGATTTGTTTGCTTGAAAAAGAATTGGAGCTAGGAGTGACGCAGGCCACATTACATCTCCTGAATCTTAAACAGCACAACTATAAAGTGCTGGCAACTGATAGGGCCAAGGCTCCAGGCGGGGAACAACAGGGCAGGCTTTACGACCAGGGTGATAAGGCCGGGAAACTCATTGCGTGGTTAGACAAAAAGGATTGGGCCAGCCGCCTTGTACCTGAACTCCTCACGGAAGAGGGAACTTTGCTTACAGACCCACAAGATATAGTTGACAGGTTTACAGCCCATTTTCAGACAGTTTATACTGCTTTCTCTACTCAGTCAGAGGATGACTCCCATTTGTTACTCTGGGATATTCAGCTCCGGTGTCTCTCCCGGGAAAATCCAGACTTTATGGATAGTGCTCTGACCTCTGACAAGATTGCGCAAGCTATTTGCTCCCTTAACTCCGGTAAGGCGCAAGGCCCAAACGGACTTCCTATTGAACTCGACAAACTCAAGCCGGATAAACTAGCACCCTACTTGAAAAACATGTTCATTGCGTCAAGTGATAAGGGGATCTTGCCTAGGGACCAAAGGGTGGCATCAGTGATGGTCATTCACAAAGAGGGTAAGGTCAAAACTAATTGTGCATCATATAGGCCTATCTCCCTACTTAATGCTGAGCCGAAGATTTTGGCCAAGATTTTGTCAAATAGATTGGTAAAAGTGGTTAATGGCTTGATTCACCCTGATCAGCCGGGCTTCATGCCCCACAGAAGAACGGTCCTAAATTTGCGCAGGCTACATGGTGTAATAGCTAGAGCACATACTCTGGGTGAGCCGGCCGTGATTGCTTCACTTGACCCGACCATGGCCTTCGACACTATCGAATGGCCCTATTTGTGGGCGGTTCTGGCTAAGTTCGGATTTATTAGATGGGTGCGTCTGCTGTATTCTAAACCAATGGCCCAAATAGTTGTAAATAACAGAGTCTCAACGCCATTTCTGCTCGGTCGGGGCACCTGTCAGGGATGCCTGCTATCCCCCCTCCTTTCTGCGCTGGCACTGGAGCCGCTAGCGGCCTGGCCTCTCTGGAAACCGTCTATTCGGGGTCTGCGATGGTCCTCGGAATGGGAGGATTGAATATCCTTATACGCAGATGATATTCTGCTCTATCTGACCTCGCCCTGGAAGTCCCTTATTGTTGTCTTTGATGTCTTGGCCTCTTTTGGTAGAAATTCGGGGCTCTCCATTAATTGGGGAAAGTCCCTATTGTATGTGTTGACGGGTGACCCCCGGTCCCTCCTCAGAAATGTCCTATACAAATTAACAGAGATGGGTTAAAATATTTGGGAATTTTCATTTCTCTGGACCCCGCGGCTAGGTATGCACGAAAACTTCTTCACCCTTTGCAGAGGCTTAGGAGCAATATTGCTAACTGGAGGAAACTCCCTCTTTCTCTTTTGGATCGAGCGGCACTCTTCAAAATGATGGCTCTGCCTCGCTTCCTTTATGCCCTTCAGAACACCTTGGATGTCGTGCCGGCCAGCTAGTTTCGCGAGGTCGAGGGGCTGCAGCTTAGCCTATTATGGGAGGGCAGACCTCGTATTGCGTTAACTAGGCTAACTCTTTCCTGGTACGACGGAGGTATTGCCCTCTCGGATATCAAGAGGTACTGCTGGGTTTCCCAGCTGACTGCAATTAACCATTGCACGTACGGTCCAGCGGCTGATATGCCATGGATAAGTGGCTTCTCCCTGGGGGGGGATATAGCTGTACTCGAAACCGACGAAACTGAAATTGACGGGTTCAACTAAACATGCTGTTCGGATCTGGCATTACGCCACTAGTTCCTTAGGATGGAGAGATAAACTAACATTGACTACCCCACTCTTTGACTCCGAAAGGCTGGGCAAGCTTTGGAGGACAAAAGGATTTGATAAATGGGACCTAATAGGGATCTCCACCATTGGGGATGTTTGGAGCAAGGGGAGGATCAAATCGTTTGTAGAAATGCAGGCGGAATACAAATGGTCAAACTCTGAATATTTCCGTTATGCGCAAGTCTGTCACTCGCTCAAACTGCTCTTCCCAGGGACATGGAGCCCCCGGAGGCCTCACCTCTTGAAGATAGAATCCTAGATGGTCATTTCCCTAATCTATAAGAAGCTAATTAACCATAGAGCTGCTCCCTTTGAAGTATTGAGAACTAAGTGGGTCCAAGATGGGATATAATTAGACGATGAGGACTGGCAGACGGCAGTGTCCTCCCCAAGAGAGGTTGTTATTCCGGCTCGACTGAGGCTGGTTCAACTGAAGGTACTACATAGGGTTTATGTCATGGGACCCCGGCTGGTGCATATGGGTCTGTCGGATTCTGGTCTGTGTAGACGTCAGTGTGGTCTGGCTGGCTCCTTTCTCCACATCATTTGGGAATGTACACATATCACTGAGTACTGGCGCAAGATTCATGACACCATTCATAGGGTGTTGGGGGTCTCTTTGGTGCCAGAGGCAAGGAGGTGCCTCCTAAATATATGGGAGCCTACTGACCTGAACTCCGCACAGACACAGTGGGCTACACTGGGCTTCATAATAGCAAAAAGAAATACTGCCCAACTATGGGGAGCCGCACAACCTCCCACCTTGGAAACATGGGAAAACAACTTAGACTGGTGTATGATTAGGTAAAAATCTGTTTATCTAGCGAGGGGGCACCCAAAAAAATGGTCATTGGTATGGGGACACTGGAATCGTTACAGAGGAGAGATTTGTGTGCCACCCAGAACTATTGAATTCGATGTACCCTCTTCCCCATGATGTCCCTAATCATGTATCTTTGTATTCTTTTATTACCCCCTGACGCGCTATTGGTAGTGTGACATTGCCTCTGTACTGTGATTGTTGCTGACACTTTGTTTAGTAAACAGAAGTACTACAAAAAAAAATCAAGTGACCTCATGTTATGTCTAAGTCTTTCAGACAGCCTTGGCAAACAGCACTGTGCAGATGGACACATATCCAGGGCTCGCAGTAGGTGTTACATGAACAGGCATTGTTTCTCTTGACACAGTAACAGCTGAGCCTAACGTACCAGATGACTCCATTTCACCAAAGACACCAGACTCCATATTGAGCTTTTCTTTTGTAAATCACTGTTTTGATGTGATTGAGGTCAATTGGATAAATTGAATTAACCTTGCATGCATGGGCTGTTGAATGGAGAGGCACTGCATCATTGATGGTGTGGAGCCAGCCAGTATTGTCCTCACAAAATGCTGTAGAAGGTCGCTACACTTATTATTATTATTATTATTTTTATCTTTTGACCCAGGTCACTACACTTGATGTACTGAAAACTTGGGATCTACCTGCACAGGCTTGTGGGTATTATGTTCTAATACACTGCTGAGGGAAGTCCAAACACACCGCCAGCAAAATGCCAGCCAAAGGTCAGTACACGCAGAACGTCAGCCAAACTCCAGTTTACACACACCCAACTCCTCCCTGGTTTCTAGTGGTTTTCTGCCCACTCGGGGGCAGATGAGACAAAAAATATCACTGAAACAGCCAAAATGTGTGCCTAAAAAAATGGGGAGCAACCCTTGCCTATGGGGCTTCTCCCTGACATGCCCATAAACATATTCCTGGTTCCTAGTGGTCTTTCTGCTCCCCTGGTGGGTGCAAATAAGGGTATATTGCCCTGATCTGCCTGCCGGAGGGAGCGGAAAGACTTTTTCGAGATTGTCAGCCCCCACCCCAGTGGGCTTTCTGGGGGGCAGATCAGGGGCTATTGCACCCATCTGCCTCTCGGGGGAGCAGAAATACTGTGCAATTTTTTGGAGGGTGGGGGCATTGCCATGGACATTTTGGGCAGCCCCCACCTCTATAGATATAAAAAAAATCCCTGGTGCCAAGTGTGCTTTCTGCCCCCTGGGGGTACAGACCAGGGTCTGCTGCTCCCATCTGCCTCCCAGAGGGGGCAGAAAAACTGTGGATTTATTGAGAGGGAGGGTGTTGGTATTTGCATGTCTATTTTGGGCAGACCCCAAGTCTATAGACATAAAATGATCCCTGGTGCCTAGTGTGCTTTCTGCCCCCGGGGTGCAGATCAGGGGGTGTTGCTTTCATCTGCCTCCGGGGGGGGGCAGAAAACTGTGGATGTTTTAGGGGTGATACAGTAAATAAATCCCTGGTGCCTAGTGTGCTTTCTGCCTGCCCCAGGAGGGCAGATCAGGAGCCATTGTCCCATCTGCCTTCCGTGGGCAGAAAGACTGTGGAATTTCTGGGGGATGGGGACATTGGCATGCCCATTATGGGCATGCCATAATGAGGGCAGCCCCACCCTCATAGACATAAAAATAATCCTCAGTACCTGGTGTATTTTCTGCTTTCTCTGGGGGACAGATCGTGGGCTATTGACTCCATCTGCCACCGAGGGGGGTCATAACGACTTTTCCTAGAGGCTAATACTCGAGATGTGGGGAGAGCCTTCAATGAGATGAAATGGGTCATCTGGGTTAATAAGTCTACTACAACACGGAGGGTGGTGTTTCCTTTCACAGTTTTGGTAGTTCTACTTAAAAATCTAAGGATACTGTATGCCAAGGGCTAGGTGGTGTAGGTAAGGGCTGTAACAACCCTTTGTTGAACATAGAACAGGTCTTGTTTTTTAGAGGCTTCTTGTGCACCTATTATTTCTTCCATAGCTGAAGATGTTTGAGCCTCCTTAATCTTCTCTAAATAGTCTTCTTCAGAATATAGAACACTAATTATACGTTCTCTAGCGATTAAAGAGGGAGGCTAACCTTGTGGTTCTATGGGTTCATAACCTAAGTGGGATAAGGCATCTGCCTTCCCGTTCAATTTCCTTTGTCGGAACTGTATAATAAAATCGTAATCACTAAAAAACTGAGTCCAACGGAATTGTTGCATGGATAGAGCCCTTGCAGACTTCAAGAATTTTAAATTACAGTGGTCTGTTAGGACAGATATCCTGTGATTGGCCCCTAATAAATACTGCCTCCATTCCTCAAAAACTCTTTTTATGGCCAATAATTCCTTGTCTCCTATAGAGTAGTTAATTTCAGCTGGAGTCAACATTCGTGAATAATAAGCCACTGGATAAAGATTCCCTGTGCTAGGATCTGTCTGAGAAAGAACCCTCCAACTGCCACCTGTGATGCGTCAGCCTCAACCACAAAAGGATGTGAAGGGTCTGGATGCCTTAGTATGGGTGCTTGCATGAAAGTTTAGTTTAGTTTGTGAAAGGCTACATCCGCCTTCAAAGCCTAGTTATCAGGGAGGCTAAATCAGAGAAATTACTAATGAATCGTCTATAGAAAGCCAAGGAAACCTTGAATCTCTTTTACAGTTTGTGATGCTTGCCAACAGTTGATGGCTTCTATATTCTGAGGTTCCATACTGAGTCCCCGGGGGAAACTATGAAGCCCAGGTAGCTTTTCTCTAGTTTGCAATACAAATGGTTGTCTCACTAGTGTTCTAGAACTCTTCTAACGTGGATTTCGTGTTTTTGCATGGATGGAGAGTAAATCAAGAGGTCATCAATATAAGCAATGACAAACAGATCCAGCATGTCTTTTAGGACCTCATTGATGAAAAACTGAAAAGCTGAAGGGGCATTACACAGCCCAAAGGGCATTACCAGATATTCATATAACCCATACTTGGTACAAAAGGCTGTTTTCCACTCATCTCCTTCCTTAATTCTCACAAGGTGATAAACATGTCGCAAATCTAACTTGGTAAACACTTGGGCGTCTTTTATCTGATCAAGGAGAGAGGATATCAGCGGTAAAGGATACCTGTTCTTGATGGTAATGGCATTTAGTGCCCTGTAGTCTATACAACATCTAAGACCCCCTTCTCTCTTTGGTATAAAAAAGAGAGATAAGGATGCTGGTGATCTAGAAAGTTGGATAAACCCTATTCTCAACATTTTATCCTGGTATTTTCGCAAATACACATTCTCTTTTTCTGCTAAAGAATATACTCTACTACAAGGTATGCGGGCTCCAGGCTGCAAGTCAATACTACAATCATAGATCCTATGAGGTGGACGACTAGTGGCCTATTCCACGTCAAATATTTCCCTGAGGTCTTGATAAGCGGAAGGTAATGCAGATTCATCCATATTAGTGAGTGAAATGATTTTCTCTGGACCGCTTGGGTCAAGAAGAATATGTTCCTTACAATGATCGGGGTTATAGGTTATCGCCATTGTCTTCCAATCAATAAATGGACTGTGTTAACACAACCAGGAAAGCCCTAAAATAACTGGAAACTGAGGTGATTGTAAGAGATCAAATGCAATGAGTTCTTTGTGCTTCTTCTCAATTACTAAAGTTAAACCAATCATAGCGTGAGTAATGGGACCAGACTTCAGATTGCTACCATTGATTGCTGTAACCTCTTCCCAAGAAGATTTAGACAGTAAAACAAATCCTTTTACTCTTAGCCCACTGTGAGTCCATGAAATTACCCAAAGCACCAGAATCCACCATTATTTGCACATCTACTACTTGGTGTTCCCATATTAGAAGAGAGGAGAGAAGGAAGTGACAAGGCTGGAATGCCTGTCTATTGATGAGACAATGAATCCTGAATTACCCGAAGCCCTTGTCTCCTGAGACTTCGTGCTCACTAGTTTCCCTACCTCCTTGTCTGTTTTAGTTTTACTGGACACTCCCTAAGAAAATGGCCCTGCTTTCCACAGTACAATCATATTTTCCTGTCATGCCTTCTCTGATTCTCTTCTTCACTAAGTGGTCCTCTTATGCTCTGTATTTTCATAGGTTCTGGTTCATCAACTGTTCTTTCAATGTCAGGCTTTCGTTCCCGATAAGTGAAGACTCTCCCGTCTGACCTGCTTCTGTCTCTCTAACGCTCCCTGATTCTATGGTCCAGTTTAACCACCAAGTCAATAAGGGCAGTGCAGGACTCAGGACGGTCTACCACTCGTGCCAATGCATCCTTTAATTCATCTCTTAAACCCTTGTAAAACAAAGCGCCACGCTTTTCCTCAGGCCACCCAGCTTCTGCTACTAATCTATTGAACTTAGAGATGTAAGTGGTTAGATCCTTGTCTCCCTGTTTTAATGTCAAAAGTTCAGTGTCTGCTGAATGAGTGAAAGTATGTCTATCAAAACTTTCCTAAGTTCTCTTTCGAAGGCGTTATAATCCTGTAGCAATGGGTAATTTCGTTCTATTAAAGGTAGGTCCAATTAGCAGCAGACCCACATAAATAGGATATAATAAAGGCTACCTTAGCTTGATCTGTTGGAAAACAGGCAGCTTTACACATGAAATGAAGCTGACACTGACTGATAAAAGATGCAAACTTAGCAGGATCTAAAAAAAAAACGCTCAGGAGGGGCTAGAGGAATAGACGAGGGTGCGGTGATTTGTATTACCGGAATGTTAGCACCAGGACTCAGGGTTCCTATACCTGAATCAGTCCTCATTCCCCGTTGTATGGAGTCTACTCTAGCTGAGAGGGCTTGGCTTTCCTTTTGAAGGTTACACAACATGTGGGCTAGATCGGATAAAGATAACTGATTCATCTCCATGACGTCAGGGCGGAAAGAAACATTTTCCTAGGCTTCGGGTTGTGTAAGAATCTGACCTGTGTTTCCGCAGGAACGTCATTGATATGAAGAAAGATCCACAACTTCTCCAAATCACCTATGGCACCCGACACAGTCAAGGTGACAATGGTAACCCGGGGAAGAAGGGAAACAAAACAAGGGAAAAGGAGAAGATATCCCACATCACAACCCAAATGGCAACAGGACCCTTCAAAATTAGGTGAAAGCTGTTGGTAGGAGAGAATCACAACAAACAAGTTAGCTTGTGGAATGAATCACTAGTTATTCTGTTATTCTCATTCTTTTACCACTCAATACCTTATAATATCCCTTCTTCCATGTAATGAGTAGTAAAAGCATGAAAAAGTACAGAGCTTGTGTCTGGTGCTGGAAAAATAACAGAGTTTTATTAAGTAAATGGCTAATTGAAAGAAGTGTTAAATAGTATTAATCTATGCAAATGCTTACTAATAATCCAAATCTAGCTTGGGAACACATTCTCTAATGTCACTGTCTCCAACATAATAAAATAACAAAAATAAACCTTGTCTTCAGGTGAGTAATTATCCTATTGTTTTCCCCTTTTATAGATTCTACTAAGAAGGGACGGATCCCCACAGCGCCAAGAGCACAGGATCAGGTAAGTGGTAGGAGTAATCAATAATAAGTACTTTGTCATTGCGAGAGCACTGTTAGAGTATAGATATATAATACAGCTTTTCCTTTCTCGGTAGGAATAAGTAATGACTAAGTACTTTGTTTCAGGATAGCAATGAGCCATGCATATTTATTTTATCAGCGCGAGAGCGCTGTTACCGTTGACATATAGTATGCTGGTTTTCCTTTCTTTCTTTTATATTGCAGGAAAACTGAGCTTGAGAACGAGAGACACAGAGAGATGACCCCTTCTGTAGAAATGCCACGCCAATGCCGAACTCGACGCGAGTAGAGCAGCGACCCGGAAGCAGCAGGTAAGAACGAATTTCTGTCTTGTTTTCCAGATGCGAGAACGCGAAGCGTTATTGCTGGAGGGAGGCTGGACATTAACCTGCCTGACCCGACCCCGCGCATGCGTGTTCCGGGCGTTGACCATTTTGGTAGTTCGCCGTTCCCGGTCCCGGCAGTCACGACACTGGGAAGGAGGTCGTGGTGATAGAGGTATTTAGGACTTTCTTGAGCTTGTTGCCAATCAGCCTGCTCCCGAGGCTGAAGACGTGGTTGGAACAGGGCACCGTTGGTGCTCCCAAGTGCATGGAGTTCATGATGGAGATAGTGTCTTGAGTAAAGAGAGGATCTCAATAGGTGAGCAGGAGTTCAGGGTTAGTGCTTCTGGGTGTGAGCAGGCTGATGCTGTCAACAGCAGGGGGTTGTGGTTTGAAGCTTTTGTTACTGACTGAGATCTTGTCACGAAAGAAGTCTGCCAGGGTGTCACATAGTTCTTGGAAGGGGTGATGTAATTCTCTGGGGCTGCAGTGTTGGAGAACTCCTTCACAATAGCAAAGAGCTCCTTGCTGTGGTTTGTACTGGCTCCTATGCGGTATGCTAAGGTGCTCTTCTTTGTTTCTTTCAGGAGGCGGCGGCACTGGTTGAGTGCTGTCTTGAAGGTGGTGTGGTCTCTAGCTCCTTTGCTGGTGTGCCACTTCCTTTCTAGTTACTGGCAGTGAAGTTTGGTGGGTTTGAGCTCCTCAGTGAACCAGCTGGTTTTTCTGGCCGGTCGTTTGGATTTCGCTCGCCTGACGGGGCGATAATGTTGGTGGATTCTGTGATCCAATGTGAGAAGTTCTTGGCAGCCTGATCTGGGTTAGATCTTATGTCCTGGAGGTTGGAGTTGAGAGTTTGTTCCACTGGTCTTCTGATATCTTTTTCCAGTTTCTGCATGTGGAGGTGGGTGGCATGGTGCTGGTTTTGAATGGTTCTGAGATGGTGATGAGGACGCTGTGTTAGTTGATCCGGGGGAACTGTAGGATGTGGTTGCACTTTACTCTGTTGCTGGGTGTAAACACGTGGTAGAGCGTGTGTCCTGCGATGTGGGAAGGGTCAATGGCAAGTTGCTTGAGGCCAATATTACTCATGTCCTCCAGGAGGTCAGTTGTTTGGTGTCGCTGGAGTCATCGAGGTGGAAGTTGTGATCTCCTAGGAAGATGTAGGGCCTGGAGTTGATGGCAATTGGGGTGATGAGGTTGGCATGGTGTTGCAGAAGCTGAGGCATGTATTTCTGGAGGTCTGTAGGCGAGGGTGCCTCTGATGGTGTTCTTTACTTATCTGTGGAGTTGGAAGTTGAGATGCTCCTTTATCGGGATCGAGTCATCTGGGGAGGTCATGCAGTGAACGGTGTCTTTATAGATGATGGCAACTTCACCTCTGTTTTTGTTGGTTCTGTCCCTGTGTGTTATCTTGTATCCTTTGGGTGGCGATGGTGATGTCCGGTGCGGAGGTGGGGTGCAGACAGGTCTCTATGAGGAAAATGATGTCCGGGTGAGGGAAGAGATCGTGTCCCAGATGTCTGTGAAGTGTTTGCCAAGTAATCATGCATTGAGTAGAATGCAGTTGAGGTGTGCTGTGGTGGTCCCAGTCGGCGTGGTGGGCGGAGTAGTGTTCATGGAGCCTCTGAGGTTGTTGGTTTCTTTGGTGTTGCACGTGAAACAACAGTGTTTGGAAGAAGAAATGTCCTCTGGTGGTGCATGGTGATGCGCAGCAGCAATTGTTGGTGTGCCTGGGATCCATTGCTTGGAGATCTACAGTGGTGTATCTGAGTGGGGTGGTGGACCCAGGGTTCTTGGCACTGGGCATTGCACAGGCACCAACGGGCTTGCCTGTGCCAATGGTGCTTCCACGCTGCAGCCTCCTTATGTAATCCTGGGTGGTGGCAGGGGCAAGCAGGAGGTGGGAAGGCATGGGAAATCGGGGGAAGTGGCAAAACGTCGCAGTCCAACCTAAGCAGCAGAAGAAATACAGAGGACTAAAGAACAGCAACACAATTTAAGTGAACATAACACAGTAGAAATGAAACACATCACAATTTAAATGAAAATCAGTATGTTGCTAGGAATGGGGGGCTCATGCAGTCGGATGCCAGCTAGTGAACAGCAGCAGTGGGGGGAGCAGCAACTTCGACTATGCGATTGTGGAGTATTAGTGTAACTGGCGTCATCGAGGTAGAATTTGAGATCCCCTAGGAAGATGTAGTGCTCAGAGTCGATGGTGATTGGATCAATGAAGTTCGGGATTGCTTTGCACAGGCTGGGGCGTGGTCCCCCAAGTGCTTTTGCAGGTCAAGCATACTCATTCTTGATGCAGTCTTGTCTTGCATCTGAGAGATCTTGAAGGATGTGTGGCTAGACCACACCTGAGCTTAGCGAAAACATTCAACCAGTAGCAAGTTTCATCTGTTCTCTATCTCCAGTTAGAGCAGCCTGGAGTACCTTTTTTCTGACAGGAAAATATCCCATTTCCTATGTTCCTAGTGATTCCAATGCAAACAATAGAGGCCAGGGTTCACAAGGGACGTGCAAGGGGTAGCAAGGTATATGCTAAGAATCGCAAATGTGACCTCTAGTGACTTCTAAATAACATCAATGAATATTATTAAAAAGTGCAAATATGCAAACCGCTCAACCTTGCTTTTCTGTTCGTATTTTTATATCATAGTACTTTATCTTAGTTCAGGACGTATATTCAAGACGTTCCTCCAATAAGACTTGCTTGGCTAGTGGCTCAAAGCATTTTGTGCTATCTTAAGCTAATTTTCCCTTGTCAGGATATAGCATTGGAATTTTAAGTTTCACTTTTCCAATATTAGTATGAGCATACAAGTCCCAGCAGAATGCAATTAGTTTTTGCTAAAATGCTAGGGCAAAATAAAGGTGTCACACATAAATCGGACCACTTAGCAGCTAAGGAACGAATTCATGTTGGTCCATTTATGTCCTAAGACTGGCCTGGGCACGATTTTGCCAGCAGCATCAAACAAGAGCTGACGTCTGTCTTTAACATGATTGTAATTGTTGGTGTATTTTACCGTAATTATCATCACCGACATTTTTTTGCATTGTGATAATCATACACAACTATTATAATTCCTTAAACTATTTGTACTGATGGTGGTGAGTCTGACAATTGTGATTTTCGAATGCTTTATTTACTGCATTTTCATTACCTCGTAATATAATCAGGCAATTACGACTGTCTCGGATTTTTAAGAACGTATTGTGTGGTAGTGTTCTATTTCAATATTTGTTTTTAGTGTTCTTGGTAATCTTTTTAAGTAACTATATAATAGAATGTATTATATAAACATTGTTTTTCTCTAACGTTCCTTGAAAAATTAGCTACTTCGTGATCTTTATTTATCCTAGTCCAGCATTCTTTGACAACATTTATAATCCTATCTAAAACGTCATTCTTCGTTTTAAAACAATGTTTTAGAAACTATGTTGCCCATTGTTTGAATTAATTGTAGATGTAATGCAATTGCATAGTGACACATGGGTTAGAGCACGGGTACTCATAGTACGGCCCGCGGGCCGCCAGCGGGCCAGCAAGCCTTCCTTAGCGACCCGCGGACCTTGCAGACATCTCACCTGTGTTCTTTTTTTTTTTTAAAGAGTGTCAGCAAACACAGACTCTTCTCTATGGGGCAGGCGATTCCAGCCATAGTCAGAGTGAAGCTGCAGGGTCGCTAAGAAGAGGTAAAATACAACAAAGCCTCATTAACAACTGAATGGTCTTTTAAAGACCTGTGGAGTACTCGGGTGCGGCTGTGTGTGTGCCCAGGAAGCTGTCTCCACCTGGGCTGCCACACACAGGGTGAGGTGACAGAGGGTGACAGAGGGCTGTAGCTTGGACTGGGACATAGGACTAAGCAGTGGTAGTGTGCTTGTGCTATTTTGTCATACATGAACTTGCTCAAATTGGCATACACCTTTTACACACATTTAATTTACGTACAAATCTCTAGTATATGGTACTTCATTTACCCAGGGTTAAATGCTACCAGTGAACAGAAGCCATCATTGTGCCATCCACTATGGTAACCCTGTAAAGCAAATCCAGTGGGAGGGGAAGAATTGAGCAGAACTGGTTTAAGGGAAGGACCAAGGATTGTCCTTCACACACAGGATGGCACTGAGCATAACGGTAGACCCCACAGACCTCTCCTTAGAACACTTAGGGACTTCTGCCCTACTGTCCAACAAACCTGAAGAAAGATTAGACCTGCTTCCCTTTACTCCAGAAGTGACTTTAAGGGTCAGTTGGCTGACCTCTTGTTTAAGCTATTGGACCACAACAAGCTTACAGAGGCTGCAAACTGGACTTGACATGGTATCTCCTGCTAGCCTCTGTGGAAGTGAGTATTGACCACCAAGTACTGTTCCTGAGGACCTTGACCCTTGGCTATGGTCATAGTGAACGCCTCCCTGCCTAAAAACTTCATTAGGCCCAGATGCCAAGCATTGAAGCCGACAACCTTTATCAACCATACCCTTCCAGCTTCACTGGACTTGACTTGACACACGGTTTTGATGCAAACAACCTTTAACGGCTTCACCGGACTTGACTCCTAGCAGCCTATAATCAATTGCCGGACCCCACTCTACACTGCTCTGCCGCCATCAAGCTCTGTTTTGGATGTAGCTGGCGGCTCGAACTGCAGACAGCTTGTTAAAGACCACTTTTTCTCCACAAATTTTCTAAATGTGAAGGTAATTTTCCACCAGGAGGCACCTGGTCTGCATAACTGACTAGTGCCGCTCGCTCTGAGGTTTTTCGCCCTGTGTGTTCTGATCGTCGCTACAGGAGTAGCTGACAAGACTCTGTGCAACATTCTTTTCCCAGCGGGAGGAGGAGACCAACTCCGTGGCCACAGAGGAGGCGAGAGGCGCGGCCCCGGGACTGCGAGGACCAGCATCCACCACCAACAGCTGGGTCCTCTTCCTGCGTGAGCCGCGCCCCCTCCCAGTGCCACGCCTCCTCTCATCTAATAGGAACTTAAGCAAGTCCACTAACGCGCATTGCGGGACGCGCGCGGGTCGCAGCCCGGGGCGAAGCCCGGGCAAAGGGCGGGTCCTCTACGGCCCTCCAAGGCCAGATAAGGCTCGGCTTGGCCATTTCTCTGTCGTGTACTAATTCGTCTCTGTAATTCACTCCAATACACCGTGATTTCAGGATTACACGCCAGGTATGTCTATGCTCACTGATGACGTTTTACCATCCAGGGTAGGTTCTTCCATTTTGGGCCCACTGGACAAATATTTTATAAAAGCCAAGGCTGAGGTCGACAGAGAGCTGGCCCTGGCAGAGCGCCGTGCTGCACGACGTCTATCAATTGAGCAACTTAAAAACACAGTTCTGGATCCTGGTATTAAAGTTCTTCCTGACGTCCAGTTGGACTACCCAATTCGGGAAAATACTGACGATGAGTTATTTAATACGGACAACATTCCTTTAATTTTCCAGGCCAGCTCGTCTCCCAAAGATGATAATTTTACCAGTCACCAACTAGAGCAACCTCTTCCTAGCAGTAACTCAATTATTGATCTTATTGACTTTGACACTCCTAAACCTCCTAACACTCACGAAAGTTCATGTATTATGGAGGCATCTAAATCCGCGGAGGCGGGACAGCGAAGACAATGTGATTTATTCACCTTTAAACACAAAGCCCCCAAATCGCTGAGAGGCCCTAACTCTGTGAAAAGGAAAAAGGTAGTCATTAGATCTCCCCCGAAAAAGCGCAGGAAAAAAAGTTTGGGCCAGGCAGATACCACTATCCACAAATTAATGCCTCATAAGGATTTATTAATGAAAGAATTACATAAAATAGCTGAAGGGGCACCCAACGTCCTTAGAAATACACTGACTACCCAGGTTCCTCCCACCATAAAAGACTTTGTAGATGCGATGGAACACCTAATGAAAGCATTACTCATGCCAATAGTGGAGAGAGTAAAGAAATTAGGAGCTCAATTGGATACTCTCATAGGATGCCCCACCCTAAACACTCTAACTACTAAGGATTTGGTAAATCCCCCACCAACTACCAAAGAGAGAGAGAAAGTGACTAAAGCAGTAATAACGTCCAATTCTGATATAACTGCAAAGGTATCTAATACCCCTACTATACCAACACCCACAGCTGCTTTGCGGCCAACAAATAAAGTCTCCTCTGGTTCAACCAAATTGCCCATAGATCCTCGAGCACAGTCAGCCCAAATAAAATCTCTTGTGAATTCGGCAAGAATGGGGAACACCAAACCCACGCGGGATACAAAATATTTGGTTCAGAAACATAAGAGACCACTGGGTGAGAGACATGTGGATCTACCTCCAGCAGCATCTCATAATGTCATTATTTTAACGGGGGTTCCGCCTTTACCATCTTCAGCAGGATATGAAGACCCTGTCAGCCTCAAAAATAAGGTCATTTATTGGCTAAAAAATAACAGGCCATTGCCACCCCACCTAAACGGTGACATCATCATGGTGAGGAGAACTAGCTGGGTGGGCTTACGCCCCAAAGACATTGAGGGCGATGTAATTATAATCACTTTTAAAGATCCCAGAGTCACCATCCACAACGGACTGGTTTACAGCTACCAATAAAGGCCCGATTTCACCTAAATCCTTACTATATTTTTATCCAGAAGCCTTAATGCCCCCAAAACCATATTGTCTTAAACATTATCATGAGAATCCTACTACCCAATACCACCAAAGACCACCGCGAAATTTCCATTTTCCAGGACAGGGAAAGAGGGGTGATAATTTTCCTACTCACGATCTACATTTGTATAATGGCAGGCCGTGGAGAAATAAAACCCACTTAACTCCTAGATATGACCAAGCGGGCTATGGCAACTGTTTCCCGCCAATAACTCCCTCCTGGAATTTTCCCTGCAATAACTATTATGAGCCCCTCTATGGTTTGGAGGATATAGACTGACTCTCTGCAGAGAAGGCCCAAAGGTTGGAGGGGGAGAACAATGTTAGTATACTTTTAAATGTATCACCTATGAAGAGCTTCCCGGAAAATAGCAAGACATTAAAAGGACTGGTAAATGGGGCAAATATGCAGTTTTCAGCACATTGTTCGCCCACAGTTAGTCAGCGAAGTAATAAAAATACTTTGCTTACCTCTGTGGAAACTCAAGAACTATCCTCCAAACTACATATGCTCAGTTCGAACTTGGCATGCATATCTTCAAAAATTGCTCAACCAGCATGGCTGGAGGTAGTAAATTCCTATTCTGTCCTGTGTTTCCAGGAAACTTGGGTGCTTACCCCGATACACTTATTGGGCTTCCAAACCTTTCATTCACCAGCAATAGAGAGTAACCAGGGCAGACACCGGGGGGGTCTGTGTATATACGTTAGTGTAGACGTGGGACACAGGATCCGGAAATGTGTACTAAGGGACTCTTACCAAATAATAGTTATGGATTTGGGTTCAGCTTTGAGTCTCTTAATCATTAATTTCTATAACAATATGCCCTTAGATCGTTTGGAGAAAGTATTAGATGACTTGTCTCAATCTATTGTTTCGATTAAAGAAATGCGAGGCGGTGAGTGTGTGACAGCATTTATGGGTGATTTTAATTGTCATATCTGTCAGAATATCTCCAGGGGGGTGTGTGATTTTTCTCCCCCACAAGACAAGGAATTAGAGGACGATATGCCTGATCATTTCGTACATACAAATATAGGGGAATTACTAAATAATTTAGGTTTTGCAAATGTTTTATCACTTCCCTTGAAACCATTTAAACCGACATTTCACGGCAGAGCAGTAAATTCCACCATTGACTTCATCCTGTTTTCGAAGATGCATGCCTCCTTCATATCTTGCTGGGAGACCCTTGACTACCTTTTTGGTGATCATTATCCTCTGGCTTTAGCCATTGTGTTACCCCTTCCCAGCACTAGCCATGAAAATCCCAGACCTAACTATGAACAACCTATCAGATTAGGGACACTAAATGGTTATACCCTTAAATGGGACAAAATCAATCCAGCTAATCTTCTTAAAAACTTACTTAAGCTGAGATGGGAGGAGATACACATATGCTTGTCTACAATGAACACCCCCAATCTATCCTGGAAGCCTTCTTGAAAATCCAAGAGAGTCTTAAAACACTTCTTACAAGACAGTTCAAGCAAGGCCCCATTACCCCAAAAGGGTGGTTTGACAATGATTGCACAAGAGCTCTAAAATCACTGAAGAAAGCTCTTCATACAACACCTAAACAAGTTATGGAGATACGACAAGCCAGACTCCGATATTATCTTGCTATTAAAAACAGGAAAAAGACTCTGAAGGAGGAAGCTTGGCAGACTCTCTTGTCAACAAGTGAAAATCGGGACTCTTCAGCC
Source organism: Lissotriton helveticus (assembly GCF_964261635.1). Classification (NCBI taxonomy): domain Eukaryota; kingdom Metazoa; phylum Chordata; class Amphibia; order Caudata; family Salamandridae; genus Lissotriton; species Lissotriton helveticus. The sequence goes on along the minus strand of NC_136072.1, from coordinate 739,026,388 downwards.
TTCTGGAAATTTCTAAACACCCCACTCCCATGAACAAACATGCCCGAGAGGCATCTGGATCTTGCAATTGGTGGTGATACCTGGACTGCCCATTTCCAAGAACTATACAGCAAACCAACTTCGGTAAATAGCACCCCGTTGGATTCCATCCAGCTTCCATACTTAACATCACCATCTATGAGCAAAAGTACTACTAACATTGTGTTTTCATATGAAGAGGTGATGGAAGCAATAAGGGAGAGTCCGTCCGGGAAGGCACCTGGTCCGGATGCCATCCCTGCAGATGTTTTTAAGGCTGAAATATATATGTGGGCACCAATATTAACCGCTGCTTTGAATTCAGTGAATGTCTCTGGCCAAATTCCAACTTGGGCTGAAGCAATAGTGATACCCATATATAAAAAAGGAGATAGGCACCTGCCATCATGTTATCGGCCTATCTCCTTGCTCGATTCTACGATGAAGATCGCGGGGCGAATCATCCTGAAACGTTTGCACAAGTGGACAGAAGAGGAGGACATACTCTCAAGATTCCAATATGGTTTCCGAACGGGAAGGGGCACGGTCGAGCAGAGCTTGAACTTACATCTTATTATGTCGAAATATGTGGAGATTAAGAGGGGAAGTCTCTACATAACATATATAGACTTAAGCTTAGCTTTTGATTGTGTGGTCCATGACCAGCTATGGGAAACTCTTGAGCGTCTAGGGATGGACCCATCAATTCTTGCCTTCATTATGAAGCTGTACAAAGATGCTGGTGCCAGGGTGCGGTTTGGCTTGAAGGGAGAATGTTCACCAAGGTTTACCATCAATAGAGGGGTTAGGCAGGGGTGCATCTTAGCCCCCCTGCTCTTTTCCCTCTATATAAACGTCATTGGTGAGCATTTAAAAAATATCGAATGTGACTACCCTAAGGTGGGAGGCCAAGCCATCCCAATCTTGTTGTATGCCGACGATGCGGCTATCATCTCACAAACAAGATTGGGGCTACAAAGAGCTGTTGCTGCATTCACCAATTATATGCATGAAAGGGGCTTGAAAGTCAACATCGGGAAGACCTTTTCTATGGCATGCAGTAAGAGAAGAAAGAAAATTCCATGCCCCATATTTATTAAGGATCAAAAACTGGAGACAGTTGACAATTTCACGTATCTTGGTATAAGCATAAACAGGAAGGTATTATGGCAGCCTGCTGTCAAAGCAAGGAAACTTGCCTTTGTTAGAGCAATTGGAGGTATACGTGATTTTGCAAGCAAAATAGGAGGGAGGCCAGTAAAACAACTTATCATGATATATAAAGCCAAGTGTGTTTCAACAGCGATCTATGGGGCCGGCCTGTGGGGTATTGATAACAACATCTCATCAATCCAAGTGGCAGAAAACAATTTCCTAAGATATCTGCTAGCGACATCAAAAGTAACATCAGTCTATATGATTCACATAGAGCTAGGCCTACCGTTTATCACAGATCTAATTATAGTTGAGCCACCCCTTCTATGGCACAAAATCTGGACCACCAATGAGACTGCTCTAAATCGAGATATAATAATGGATATCCTTAACTTGGAGGGGGCAAAACATATGAAATGGCTAGCATACGTCAAAAAGGTATTTCCAGATATAGATCGGCCAGAGTATTATACCGACCCAACGACATTGGAGGACATCTCGAGGAAAAAATTGAGAAAGACTCTATTGGACCACCTGGAAGCCAAAAGGTGGGCTACTCAGAAATCAAATAAATCAATCCAGGCCTATCAAAGGATCACCGTGAATAAGGGGTTACAACGATATCTTTCCACTGACTATTCCTGTTTCACAAGAATGTTGCTTACAAGATTTAGGTTGGGCTCTTTTTTTCGCTTAATAACTTTTCCGATATCTAATGATTGGTCGCGAAATTTGGGCCTAGGTCCCTGTGATGACACTTCTGTTCAATCAAACATTCATTCTATATTATTTTGTACCTATTATACGACCCCCAGGAAATCCTTATTGAGACCTTTGCTGAAAAGATGGGGACTAAGGTCTTGCAGAGATGCCCTGGAACGTTTACAAGAGCTGGAGGACAGGGATGTCATATGTAAAATGGAACATTTCTTAAAATTGCTACTTAAATTTAGAAACTCGTTAGCAGGGACAATTTGATTCGGCAATTTGCTAAAGATCCTACTGCACATTAGCCTGTTCTTAACATTGTGTTCTTCTTAAAATTAATTCTTATGAAAATGTCTTTTAAACTCTATATCTTTTTTTGATAATTATGTGTTACAAATGCAAAATGATTTTCTTTTAACCAATATTATGAATGCTTTTATGATATTCAATGTAAATATCGAATAAAGCTTATTTTGACTTTTGACTTTGACTAGTGTCCATTGTGGCCACCTTAATTTTTGCCTTTCACCCGTCTATCGGGACCAGATACCCACGGTTGGCACTTTGAACTTTTGCTGCTCTTTTTCAGTCAAACTTTACCAATTTATATCTCTGAGTCTGCTTATTGGATTTTTGTTGCTTTCATGTCAATATATTGATAAAATATTTTCACTTTTGAAATTAGCTTGGGATTTGCTCTTGAGTTGAGTTTTGACTTTATTACTATTGGAGTGCTGCATAAATACTTTACACATTACCTGTGACCTAAGCCCGGTTGTTGTGTGCCATAGCTACCAGGGGTTGGACACAGGTTTAGTTAGAGAATTCTGTGATGTACATTGACAGAGATTATAATTTTTGTTAGAAGTAGGTTCTCATCCCTTTTAACTAACACCCCAATTTCTTACATTGGTCAGATTCAGGAATAGTGCATTTGCAGTAGCACTCAGTAATGTTTGTAAAACCAAAACCCCCTTCTTATAATCTGATATCAAAATTGATTTTTAAATTCACTTCCTATTTTTAATTTGGCTTTTTTTCTTCTAAATTTCACTCATCATCATATTTTGTACCAATGATCTTGCAAGATTGGGGTGCATCTCAGCAACATTGAGGGCTTCAATATCGCCGATCTAAGGTTGCTCAAGGAGAGAGAGAGAGAGAGAGCTGAAGCTGGCCAAACGCTCCTAGAAACTGGAGTACAAGGTAGCTCACAGAGGCTGGGAGGAGGACCGCATACTGCATTCTACAACACAGGGACAAAAGGATGAGGATACATATGAGGAAAACGAGGATGATACCCTGCAGTGGCCTCAAAGCTATATACAGAGGAGAATACAAGACAGAAGAAGAATGGATCCCCTGAGAAGGAGGTCACCAAAGCAGAGAGCAGTCTGTCCTCCCACAGATTGAACCCTGTAGAGATGGAGGACAGATGGGCTGAGAAAGCCCTGCCACTGCAGCTAGTCAAGCTAACCCTGGCTGCAGAAGAGAAGAGGGCAGCCGCTGAGAGATCCTTAGAGGAAAAGAAGCTAGTTCTGGTCGAAATTAAAATATTGCTGGCCCATGAGGTGAGCCAGAAAATAAAGCAAGGTGGGTCGCAGAGTCCAGTTATGATGGCAGCAGTTACAAACATGTGCAAAGGAGAGATACAAGGGTCTACATCCCCAAATAGCATATGTATAGCTTTTTGTGCTGGTGGATGACATTGACAAGTGGTTTGAGCCCTAAGAGGTGGCCTTGTGCATTAGCATTGTGCAAGATCAGGACTGAGGGCCTAGTATCTGGAAGCATATGCCAGTCACAGTGAAGGGCTCCCTACTGGCCCAAGATAAACTTGACAGGATGAGGTTTGCCCCATGAGAGAAGCCCTTATTGTCAAGGTTGGTCTTACCCCATATAAATAGCACTTTTACTTCAGACATAGCCAAAAGTCACCTTACCAGTCCTGAGTTGATGTAGATTATTCCAGTAAGGCACTAGATTTTAGGTGAAAGGTAGCAAAGTAAGTGACCATGATGGGCCGTATAATCTATTTCTGAAAGAGCACATGTTCAGTAATTGATGTACAGAGTTGCACTAGCACCTTATTGACTCCAAGTTCAGTGTGGCCAGAGACCTTGCAAAGGAGCCTGACCTCTTGATCAGTATGGAAGTGTCAAATAAGGTTCCTGGAGGAAACCAAAGAAGGGTAGAGAGGTTTCCCGCCACCAGAAGATGGGAGGAAGCATGGAAAACCATAAGAAGTTCTCAAAGAGCCCCCAAAAGAGTTTTCAGGGGAAGAAATCACAAGCATACCCTGACCCTAAGAAGGGAGGGGTTATTAGCCCAAGTGCTATGAGTGTTACAAGCTTGGGCACACAAAGGAGGATTTCATCTGCCCCACACAAATCAGCCCCCACTGGTGGCTCAACCCTAGGAATTACCAGCATACTGCTCATATGTCTGATAACACAAAGAAGTACAGGTAGTGGCTCAACATTAATGTGCAGAAGGTGGAGGCTATGAAAAACACATGAGCCAGTATGAGGTGACATCTGGGTTCTCAAGAGCAGGTGGTTCCCAATATGTTGACAGACTAACAACCAGGTGACTCACTGCCAAGTGGCTGTGGTTCGCTTTGAGTGGGAGGGAGGTCTCAGGTTCCTTAAAAGTAACTGTGAGTCCAGTCATGCATGTTGACTGTCTCTTAGGAAATGACCTAGAGCACACCATCTGGAAAGGGGGGAGCTCAGGTCCCACTTGGAGATGTTCGGATTACTTGAGTGGGTGTGCATGATCACACAGCTCATGGCAGCTCAACAGGGTAGTGAAAAGGAACTTGGCCTGAAGCCTGAGAAAGTGGCCCAAGAGACTGTAAAGAAAAGGAAGGGCATGTGGTGTGGAAAGCCCAACCCAGAAGTTCACACTGTCCAGGAGGAGGTTGACCGTGACTGTGACACCCCAGAACCTACATGGAAAGATACTGCTGCCCTGAGAGACCTGTCTTAGCTATTTGGGTGCCAAGCTAAAAACGGACTACCCCAGGCACAATTCTACAAGACACAGAAGGAGTGCTCCACCCTTGAGGTCCTACAACTGCAGGCCAAGACACAGGCAGTGACCACTCCGGTGATCACCTCATTCATTGGGAGAATGGACTCCTGTATAGTGAGCTTAAGATCCCTAAGCCTGGGTCAACCATGTATTGGTGGTTGCCCCAGTGCTACCTGGCCTTCCTACTGTAGCTGGCTCATGACATCTTGTGGAAGGACATCTAGGGCAGTCCCAAATCTTTAACCGACTGGTCACCCACTTTTATTGAGCCTGGAATAGGATGCCTTTATATGCATGCTGCAGATCCTGTGTAACTTGTCAGGACATTTTGAAGTCAGGGGTATATCATTAGTCTCCCCTGCTTCCATTCCCTGCGGTGGGAACACACACTTTGAATGGGAGAGCACTGATATAATTAGGTTTCTATAGAGAGGGGTGGTCCACAGGAAAATCCAAGTCCATATCAGTTTTCACACAGTTTTTATGATGGGAGCACACTCAAAAAAACTCTGGACCTCTTGAGTTTTTGAACAATAAAGTTTTGAAGGGGGTAATGAGTCTGTTTGGTGTCAAATCCAGATGTCCTTAGGTTCAATCCTTCATTATATATTATTCTTTACAGTTCATCATCATTTAGTGCAGATATCAGAATATGAATCCAGAATATGAATCCGGTCTTCAATTAATGAGGGTAGAATCCCTGAAGTCTTTCGTCACGAGTATACTGGTTTAATTCCTCCGCTGTACCGATGATGATGAACTGTAAAGAATAATATATACTGTAAATAGCCTTGAAAAAGCCCTGGCGCAATTCGCCACAGGGGCGAAACACATGTCGGCTGTTCATGTTTTTATCAAAAAAATAAAGAGCAACCTTTCTACAAAATAAGGACTTCTGACTCTGATTATATAATGAAGGATTGAACCTAAGGACATCTGGATTTGACACCAAACACACTCATTACCCCCTTCAAAACTGATATAATTAGGTCCCTGCACCCACTATATTTTTCCTGGTCTTGGTGGACTATTTCACACGGTAGCCTGAGGCCATACCCCTGAGGCCAGTGACTGTACCCGTGGAGGACAAGGCACTAATGGGGACATTTAGGGATCTATGTCTTCCCAAGAACATTTGTCCTAATTCACAAAGGGCACTCATGACAGAGGCCCCGGAGTCGTGGGGGAGTCTCTGCACTTGAGCGGAATATCCGTATTGAAAATTCTCATTACAGAGATTACGCCCCAGTGCAGAGACTCCTCCATGACTGTGAGGCCTCAGCCACAAGCTTGGAGGCCCTTTGTGAATCAGGCCCATTGTGTCGAACATAGGCACTAACTTCATATATGCATGCATGAAGTTCACTTAGGGGCAACCTACAAGATCTCCATAGCATAGCAGCTCCAGGGCATAGGACTTGTTGAGAGATTCAACAAGACCCAGAAAGACATAATTATGGGCCTATCAGAGCCCTTTAAGGTCCGGTGGACAGGGGTCTATGAGGTGAAGGAGCAGAAAGGGGAAGTCACATACCCACTAGAACTCAACACACCTGGAAATCCCATAAGAGTCCTACATTCAAGCTGCCTCAAGCCCCACTTTGAGAGGTTTGAGGTCACTATATTCTTAGTGATAGATGATGGTAAGGAGGAGGAGGAGGGTCAACCCTTCCCAGATATCCTGCCTTACAAGGAGCAAGATGAGTAAGTGCAAGGAGTTGTCGTCTCCCCTGCCCTCACCCCGGAGCAACAGAGGTATTTTGTCACTTGTTTGGGGAAGTTATTCTCACTAACTCCAGGGCTCACTGATTAGTGTCCCCATGACATTGACACAAGGACAGCATGTCTGTCAAAACTAAAATGCACAGAATATCAGACAAAGTGGGAGCCAGATTCAAGGAATAGATATTCAAGACGTTGTATTTCAGGATGATTGAGCCCTCATTTAGGTCCTGGTCCAGTCCAGTAGTGCTGGTATCTGAGGCTGCTCCAGTAAGCATCACCCAAGAACATACGTTCTGTGTGGATTACAGGGGCCTCAACTCAGTCACCAAGACTGATATGCACCTCTACCCCAGAGTTGATAAGGTCCTTGATCGGTTGGGGTCTGCCAAGTACCTCAGTACCTTAGCATGGACATCAGGGTTTAGGCAGATTGCCCTAATTGAGGGGGCCAAAGAGAGGCCAGCATTCTCCTCCCAAGGAACACTTTCAGTTCAGACTGATACCCTGTGGACAAAAGAAAGCCTCTGCCACCTTCCAGATGTTTCTCAACTGGGTCCTTACTAGGTTAGTAATCTTCAGTGTTGCCTACTTGGATGACATTGCTGTTTTCAGCTCCAGCTGGGATGACCACCTGTACCACATCCAAAAAGCGTGTCAGGACCTACCATAGGCAGGCCCAACTATTAAGGACCTAAGTGCCAGATAATGCAGGAATCTGTGGTATACTTGGGACAACAAGTCAATGGAGGCAAGTTTCAGCCTCTTCAGCTCAAGACACAGACCATCATGGCTTATGAGGGGATCCTTGGCAGACCCAGATCCAGATGAGAGCTTTCTTGGGCCTCACTGGGTACTACTGGGTAGTTGTTAAGACTATGGTACCAGTGTTGCCCTCTTAACCAATCCAAAGAAGCAGCCCAAGAAGGTCCTCTGGACAGAGGTGTGCCAACAAGCTTTTGATACTCTGAAGGAAGCCATGTGCACAGCTCCAGTAAGGCTCTTGACTTCTATAAAGTGTTTCCAGTACAGACAGATGCTGCAGAGTACGACATTGAGGCTGTCTTTTCACAGCTAAATGATGAGTGCTTGCACCAACCAGTAGCTTTCATCAGCAGGATGCTTGTTCCCAGGGAATAGAGGTAGAGTGCAATTGAGAGGGAAGTATTTGCAGTGTCTGGGAAACTGTAAAAATAGAGATCATTCTTGTTTGGGACTCTGTTCTGAGTTGCGACAGAACATAGACATTTCAGATGGCGGATGCAAATGTGGAATGAGCATACAAAACTGTTCAGGTGGTTCACCACTACATCAAATAGACTTCACACTCAAACATTGCTCTGGAACTGACCATGCAAATGCTGATGATCTTTCCAGGTTTTTCATTCTTAGCAATGAGAACTCCCATGAGGGTGGTTAGTTTGGCTTGCTTTTTGCTATGGTGGGCACAGGTTGGAAATGGACATCTTTTGTGTGGTATTCCCCCAGATATTTCCCTTCTATTTCTGAATAAATATGTGCTTGCCATAGGACCCTCTGCACTTCACCCATTCTAACCAGTACTCTTCTTTTCAAACATTGTAAAATTGCATAAACCTAACTGGTCCATTTAATATACTTGTAAGTCCCTAGTATATGGTACTGCCTGTACCCAGGGCCAGTGTATTAGATGCTACTAGTGAATTGCAACGTTCATTGTGCCATTCATTACAGTAGTCCAGTGAAACATGTTTCCAGGCCTGCCAATACATCCTGGGTGTGCAGTTTTAAACTGCCAATCCGACCTGTCAAAAATAAACCTTTTGCCAGGCCAAAACTCCCACTTTTTATTGCTCAGAAATTACCCCTAAGGTAGGTGTTGTTAAAAGCCAATACAGCAAGGTGAATGATATTTAAAATCAGGCCATGCTGAGTGAAGAGCATAACGAAAGATTGGACCTGCTTTGCTTGAATCCAGGACCCAGATGTGATTCCAAGAGTTGGCTGGCTGATCTCCTGTTTGAGCTACCAGGACAGTACAAGTGTCCAGAGACCTTTTCCTGCTTTCCAGCTGACAAGTCCCAATGGGACCTGGTCTGGACCCTTCTGCTGGCCTCTGCAGAAATAAGGTCCTGAGACTTTGGCTGTGGTCAGACTGCACTCCTCCCTGCCTATTTAAAGCTTTATCTGATCCAATGGCAAGCATTGATGCTGACTAACTGCATTGACCGCTTCACTGGATTCAACGCGGAGCAACAACTGAGCATTGACTGGCCTAACTGGACATGACACTGGACAGCCTTTCATTGACTCTGGGACAATTCCCTCTAGCATCCCACCATCATTGAGCACCTCTTCAAGTCCAGCTTGCAGCCTACCCTGCCAATGGCCAAGTCTGTGGATAACCTCCTGCTGTAACGAACCTGGTCCCTGGATCCGACCAGCGATCTATCATAGTCAGCCTTCTCCACTTTTGACTTTGACATGGTCTACTCAGACCAGATACCTGCAGTTGGTGCTTTGTGCTCATTTGGTTCTCTTTTTCATTGGAAAATTCAAAATTTACATCTACAGTTCTTGTATTTTTTGCATTTTGGTGTAATTGTATTTATTAAAATATATTCAATTTTTCTAAATTGTTATGACATTTTTCATACATTGCATGTTCACTTTATTACTGTTTGAGTACTGCATAAAACTTGACACATTGCCTCTAAGTTACACCTGGCTGCTCTGTGCCTTAGCTACCAGAAGGTTGATTATTCTCATCCCTCTCAACTAACAATCCAATGTTGTACAGGTGTCCTCTATATACATATAGAAAGGACTTATTTAACTGCATAAGTGGTTTGGAAGGCTCATTTGATAATGCATAAGTCAAAGAACCATGGAGAGCCTTTGTGGATGTAGGATGACAAAGTGTTAGAAATGGGATCTCTAGTTAGCAGAGGAAGGTACCTTGTCCTAGCAGGGACCCTTCATTCTAGTCAGGAAAAGGGAGTCACTCCTAAAATAACCCCAGCTCACCCCCTTGGTAGCTTGGCACGAGCAGTCAGGTTTCTCTTAGAGGCAGTGTGTAAAGCATTTGCACATAACCAACAGTAACACAGTGTGAGCACTACAAAAGGAAATCACACCAGTTTAGAAAAATAGAATATATTTTAGTATACTTCAGACAATACCAAAAACGATAAAAATCCACAATTCAATACTTAGAAATCTTCAATAATCAAAATAGACTTGAAATAAAGTTCCTTGAATTCAATAGCTCCGTCTGGGGCTATCCTGACGTCATGAACAACAAATCCAAACAGTTCTGGCTGACCGCTGCGTCGCAGGCCAGCTATGGTGTGGTGAAGACCCACAAAACAGTACCTTTAGAAATGCAGGGCGTTGGCGACCTCTTGTTGAGCTCCAAAAGCATGGCGTCCGCAGGCTTCGGTTCTGCAAGTCAGTGCAGGAGTCGTTTGGCCCTTGAAGTCACATGCGTTGCAGATCAAACTCCTCGCAGTTGAAGTCAGGAGCGCAGACGTTGGCAGGCGTCGGGGCTGTGGTGCGAAGTGCAGCAGTGCGGCTTGCGGTGCCCTCAGGTCACGGTGCAGGCAGAGGGTCAGTGACGGTCATCCAGCAGCGTCGGTGTGACCAGGGCTGTGGTGCGAAGTGATGCGATGCTAGTTGGGGTGCTGGCAGGCCACGGTGCAAGCAGCAGCGTCGTCATTGCTAAAGTGCTGTCATCGGCTGACGAACTCAAGTCGATGGCGCTGGCATCGGTTGTCCAAGGTTGTGGTGGGGGATAAGGATGGTGCGCTGAGTAACTTACGGGCGTTGCCCTTGAACCACGGTGCAAGCAGCGGCCTCGGTGATGGCGTGAAGTGACATCATCGAGGATACCAGGGCAACGTGTGAAGCGAGGCGGGGCAGAGTGCGGTGCCTACAGGTCATGTTGCAAGCAGCAGATTGGTGGCGGCATCAGCAGGCATCATCGGTGAGACCAGGGTTGTGGTGCCCTCTGTGGTGCCTTTAGAACACAGAATCAGCAGTGGCGTCATAGATGGCGTCAGGTTGCTTTTTCTACTGTTGCAGCACAAAACACACAGTCCCAAGTGCTGGGGGTAGAAAAACGTAAAGTCTTTGCTGTTCCTGAGACTTCTTGAACAGGGGGCAAGCCCTATCTCAAGCCCTTGTAGAAACTCACAATTAGGTTTATAGAAAGTTCAGTCCAGTCCTTTCACTGCCCAACCCAGCAAAGCACTCAGCAAAGTGGTAGTTTCTCCTCACAGCTTCCCGAGTTCTTCTTTTTGGCAGTCGTCTTGGTCCAAAAGAGTTCTAAAGTTCTGAGGGCTGTACCCCAATATATAAACACCAAAATCCTTTGTTCTCCGAAGGCAGAGAGTGTCCGTACCCAGCCCAAACCAGATCTGCCCTCATTGGTGCAGCTTCCTGGCAGGGGGTGGGGACAGTATTGTGTGAGGTAGACCAGGCCAGATCAGGTTCAAGGAAATCTCCTCCCACTACTCTAAATGTAGCCCAGGTCTATTGAGCCCAGTCCTGACTCATCAGGCTCCCTGGAGCCACTGCCCCTCTCCAGCATCCTTCATCCCAATGCCAGAAAGGCAGTCCACAACCCCAGCAGAGGCAGACAGAATGGCTAAGCAAGAAAATACCTACTTTCTAAAAGTGGTATTTTCAAACAGAGAGTGTGAAAATCATCTTCACTAAAAGATGCATTTTAACATTCTAAGTCCAGACATACTAAACTTTATTTTGCTACCCTGTTCCTTGGGGTAGTTATGTTTATAAAACGGTACAAACTAACTTCTCATTCTGCCCTATGGGAACAGGTGACCTTGCAATGTTGAAAAATGAAATACTCTGTATTTCACCACCAGGACATGTCACACACATCAGTATATGTCCTAAATTTAATATACTCAGCACCCTGCCCACAGGGGTACATTGGGCCTAACTTAGAGGTGACTGACATGGAGAAAAAGGGAAGGTTGAGGCCAGAAAATGGGTGCACTTGCCAGGTCGACATGCCAGTTGTAAACTGTGCACAGGCTCTGCGGTGGCAGGTCTGAGTTACCTTTTCAGGGCTACTTCTGTTGGTGGCACATCCAGTGCCGCAAGCTCACTAATAGCATTTGTTTGACCAGCCCTGGCACTCTCAGCGCACTTTACTAGGGCCTCACCAGTAAATTAAATATGTCAATCATGGAAACACCAATCCATAACAAAATTTACAACAGGAGCCCATGCACTTTAACAATGAACAGCAGTAAGAAAATGCGCAGAGAGACTAAGCCAGCTAAAACAGAGTCAAAACCAGGAGGTCATAAAGCAAAAGGACAGGGGAAACACGCCAAAAGATGCCAAGTCTAAGACAAAGCAGCAATATTCAGAAAAAAGCAATAGACCTTGTTTTTTGGGGGTCAGAAAGGGAAGCCTGACTCAAGTCCATACTGACACTTCAATGTTTATGTCTCTGAAGAATGACAAGAGCATGGTACATCTGATAAATTCAAATAAAGGGTCCTAAAGGACAACGGTTGTGACAGAGCCTCCATCTGCTGCCTTGCTTATTTTATGATTTTACAAAGAAACAAGGGAACCCAAAGGTATTGCACTAGGGACCTTGGCCGTTAACTTATTACAAAGAACAGTGGTCCCTAGTAATTCAGGGATCTGGGGAATGATAGGCATACACTAAATAGTAAGTATGTCCTTTGTCCAGCCGGACAGGATTTTATTTAGCAGGTTATAAACAATAGCACAAGGTCTTTTTACACAGTGGGCACGACCAACGAAATGTTGGCAAAAACGAACAAGGCGGTCTGTGTACTTGTAATTCAGTGAACAGACTTAATTATGTTTCAAAACACCATTGCATACATCTTTTTTCACAATTCCGGTACATATGGTGCTACTTTGTCGACGACGTTTCGATGCAGAATCTTAGATAATTGGCATCATTTTCAGGACAGAGAAATACATTATGTTTGTCTTGAAATCATATGACATTTTGCCTTTTAGGACTATACATAAATAACAAGGTGGAGAGAAAACAAGGTGGGAAAATATAAAAATAAAAATAAGTATAAAATGTCAGGAGCTAGGCATGTATTAAGGTGGACCATATGTGACATGAAGGTAAGAGAGTGCACATTGTAAATACATTGGCTGCTGGTGATGCGAGTGTGAAAGGGTGCCGAGGAGTGGGAATTACACTAGCAACGAATGGGCTCAACGTTACAGAATTACGATAGAAAAAGATAATAACCGGACACTTGATGTGAGAGAGGCCTAATAACTGTATGCATATAAGAGAATCAATAAAACCGCGCAAATAGAATGTGACAAACGGCGCAGTGATAGGGCTGGTAACCGGAGTTTACAAGCTTGGTGCATATGATAAAGATAAAAAACACGGCGCATATACATAAAGAATGTGACATAGAACTCAAGAATTTCAAAACAGTATAACTTTTGACATAACCACGGCGCAGTGGTGATAGTATGGGTGACAAGCGCGGACATCAATGTGGGAGTCAACCGCATTATTAGTGACAACGCGGGGGAAAGCGAGTGCAGGAGTCGCGGGGCAATATGGCTGGATTTACCAAGTATGCGGAGTCCGGTGGCTGTACGTTCAAAGGAAGGGAGCGGTATGCTCAAAATGCTGCCTGCCTAAGGAAGAAGGTGGTTAAATACGAGCGTTGGGGAGCGGGCACCCTTTCACACTCGCATCACCAGCAGCCAATGTATTTTCAATTTGCACTCTCTCACCTTCATGTCACGTATGGTCCACCTTAATACATGCCTAGCTCCTGACATTTTATACTTATTTGTATTTTTATCTTTTCCCTCCTTGTTTTCTCTCCACCTTGTTATTTATGTATAGTCCTAAAAGGCAAAATGTCATGATCTCAAGACAAACATAATGTATTTCTCTGTCCTGAAGATGATGCCAATTATCTAAGTTTCGGCATTGAAACGTCGTCGAGAAACTAGCACCATGTGTAACAGAATTGTGAAAAAAGATGTATGCAATGGTGTTTTGAAACATAATTAAGTCTGTTCACTGAATTACAAGTACACAGACCGCCTTGTTCGTTTTTGCCAAAATTTCGTTTGTTTTGTCTTGTTCTCTGTGGGTCACTGGTCGTGCCCAACGTGTAAAAAATCCTTGTGCTATTGTTGATAACCTGCTAAATAAAATCCTGTCCGGCTGGACAAAGGACATACTTACTATTTAGTGTATGCCTATCATTCCCCAGATCCCTGAATTACTAGGGACCACTGTTCTTTGTAATAAATTGCTTATTTTATGAAGCATCTACGCTAGAACAGCATTTGTGCTATATTAAAGTAAGAAAAAAGCATGGCAGTCATCTAAACTTCCTTTTCAAACAGGCAAGGAATTTCCAATTGGATTTCTTAATACGGTCAGATGGGTTGAACTATTGAAGGGGTCAATTAGATCAATATCAGATGTGTACTAGAGCGAGACATTGCCACCTTCTTGACTTCTGTAGGAACTGCTATAGATACATTAACGGAAAAACGAAAAATAGAGTGAGAGAGAGACAAAGAGAGATATCATCTCAGAAAGCAGAAGATCAACCATGTGGAGCAGAGAATTAAAAGACATGGGTCAATAGGATCTCAGCACTTCAAATTAGGAATCAGTGATCTAATTTACTCCACCACCATTGGGTCATAAAGGATAAACTTATCAGAATTAGATTCAGAATCAACCAGAAAGAAAACTCTAACTTCACTGCCAGCAGGTCCATTATTGAATTTGTTTTAAAAAAACGGAGTGGTTAGTAGAGACCTCATGGAAAGGGGAGGACTTGATATTTAGGGGCTCATTTACTTGGAATTCACACAACACAGTGCAGCATGGCAAGTTGCTGTGCTGCATTGTGTGAATGGGAGAGAGCTGAAAAGCACCATATTTACTTAGATATGGCACCCTTCAGCTTTCTCCTAGCGCTGGTGCACTTGATGTCCAGTGCCAATGCAGGCACCCTGGCACTATGGTGCCAGGTGCCTTCATTATGGGGAGCATTGTTTTTGTGCAGGAATGGATACCTTCCTGCACAAAACCAATCCTTACACTCATGTTACTCGTTCTATGTGTGCTGCAGAACGCAGCATATGAGGAAAGAGGAAGTAACAAAGAGAAATAAAGACGTTTCTCCTCATTACGCCTCAGGGGGAAGCTGTAGCATTTTGAAGCATTCACAGGTTTACTTGCTTTAATAAATTTGAGAATGTGCGAAAATGCATGGGTGAATGCAAGGGAACGCCCATGCTCCACCAATTGAACACCTTCAAAAATGCAAGGTAACAGTTTTTATTTACTAAACCATGCAAACCCATGCAAAGTGACTTTGTTTGGCTCTGCAAATACCAAAAATCATTTTGTTTCAACCCTGCGCCACAAAAGTAACATGACCCGATGCAAAGTCACCGTAAATCTGACCCTCAATGCTTAAAATGTGTGCATTTGAATAAATGACATTTTGTGGCATAAGTTACGCTCATTTAAATAACTGAATAAACAATGGGCCTTGGGGAAATGTTTTAAACAAATTATGTCTTATGAAAGACAATGCCGACATTGTGTACTATTTTTAAATAGCACTATTTATGCATAACTCGAACAACAGTCACAGATATTTGGATACTTCGTGATGTTTTTTGTGCTTCTTCAATAGGGTTTTACCCACACGAAGCTCAATAATGCGACATGGCGTGCCGTAATGTCTTGTATTCTACGGTAACAACCTGGCTTAAAAATCGAAGAGCAAGTTCCTCTTTATACGGTAATGCATGCTTTTTATTGGAAATTATATCTGAGACCCATCCACTATATACACCAGCTGGCCTACCATTAGAACATTCACTAAGGAAGGGAGTGGAGGTGACAAGTCTTTATATTAAAAGGTCCAAATAGACTTTGGGTGAGTGTGCCTCAAAAGGATCAAACTTACTGAAACAATCTTCAAACGAGTTACCAAGGAAGAAAGGTTTTTATCTCAAATGGTCAGACCAGACCAAACTGTGAGAGAAAATGGGCAAATGTCATTGTATCAATGTCTCTGTCAGCTCGCAGGAGCCTGAATGCTTTGACAAAGGCCTCACATTTCAAAAGATGCAATAAGATATTGAGCAGTCCTAGAAGCTGCTTCTTCAGCACACTTGTTATATTGTCACAAAAAGAGCGCCCAAAGGGCTGTGAAATGTAAGGAGGATGCAAATTCTGCTATTTGCATTGTGAAGTAGCTAACCGACAATGACAGAAAAAAGTGTGTTAGCAGCCATTTTATTACTTTAAAAAGGGTATTTGGCCACAAGTACAACACCTCTATTAATGTGGTGCTGTTTAACGATTTACTTCCCAATGGAAACGAATGAAAATGACTGGCAAAAATGTATTGGAAAATAAGCATTCTAAGCACACCTCAATGTGAGTTGATCAATACATCAAACACCTCCGTGGCTTTATTACGTACAGTGTCACAAAGCAGCCATTTAGAAGTATCATCTGGACACAGTAATAACGCATTCCTATGGAGAAGCCCCCAGAAGTGACAACGTTTCTTGAGGGTAGTGTATCCAAAACATTTCAAACCTGATTAAATGGTTCAGAGAGATTGTGGCTTGGAAGTTTATAAACTGTAATTAAAAATCCATAGTTTGGCTACAGAATAGTTGACCAGGGTAAAGCAGTGGTGAAGGTTTACGTGCTCCCTTCTGAGCCTAATAAAAAGGCGTGAGGGAAGACGCAGCCAATGAGAAAGGCCCCATAGGCTAAAAAACTCAAGACTATGCATTAAAGACAGAGAAAGGACTCCAAGAAAACAAATTAATAGAAAGAAAATATACAGGGCCCTTGGACTCAGGTGAATGAATCACCTACTTCTGAAAATAAATGTAGCTGAAAGAAATTCAACAGGGAAAAATAGGTGATTATATAATTAAAATAAGAATACCCTGACCCAAAGGTTCATGCCCAATTAAAAAAAAATGGCAAGGAGGGCACATAAAACAGGGGGAAATTTACTAACAAGACGCCACAAAAGTGATGCAAACCCAGCACAAATGATTGAATTGGGAATTATGTACCCATGCAAATCCTAATTTAAGTTGTAAAGTAGTTCTAAAGTAGCTACATAGGGCTATGTGCTACTTTGCACTACTTGGAATAAAGTAGTAATTTCATAGGTGGTAGATAGGCATTCCAATACAGTGATTTATGGGTTTTGATGGAAAACCCTATTATTAACATTTGTAGACAGAGATTTGTGCCAACTTTACACCTTCTTGAGGCAGATGTAACGTTCGAGAAACGTTTTCCTTTCTCAAAACGTTTCCAACGCTTTGTGTATGATGAACTGTACATGACTCATTCAACGACTCAGATCAATCAACATGTTGGTTATAAAGCGATGTGGGCGCGACCAAAAACATGAGCAAGATTCTTCAATCTGAATCTTTATTTTCCATTCTTTTAAAAGGCGATGTTATTTTATAGAAATGTTTTGTTGAGACCATCAATATAAATTAGTCAGATGCTTATATACCAATATAACATGCAAAACACATTCTCTCAGTTCCACCCTTGCAAGAATTCCTTCAAAACATACTATTTTCTTTTGTTTTGTGACACATTATCTCTATCCACAGACCGCTCCTAATTTTATGTATGACATTAGTAAATATGAATGCAAATACTCTGTGTTGAACTCCTGTAATTATGCAGGGCCAAGGCAAAAACCACCGGGATATTTTAACCTCTTCTAACAAAATATTCACATTTTCCATTTCAGGTCAATTTGGCCAGAAATTATTTTTGATATCTACCATTGTAATTTGCTTCTGAAATCTTAAACTCAGTTTCTAATTCGTAACATCCAACTACTACATCAAACTATTATCAGAGGGACAGTTTTAGATGATTGCTTTTGACCCTTACACACTAGCACCTGTGCTTAATTTGTAAATGAATAAGTGCCGGGGCCCAAATTTTTACTCAGAATCTCAAGGCAGGCACTATTAAAGATCGGGTTGTGGAATACCAATGATGTTAGTCTTGATTACACCTAATGCCTCTTTAGTACATCACCAGACACTCCCTGCCGTTTTATCTCACTCTTGCAGTTACTTTTTCTTCTTTGTTTGCTTCCTTTGTCGCTGAATTTTCATCTTCCTCAATCTCCTTCTATTCCCCTTTGATGTTTTTTCTCTCTGGCTCTGGATCAAAATCTATTATGCAAAAATAAGTGCTGGTTTTCAAAAATGAGTTCCGTTGTGCCCCACCTGCAACCACCTGCTCAAATTTAGCACCACCACAATGAAATCGCTCCTAACTAGAGCAGAACAGACTGGAACTTAGGACTGCCTGCGTTTCGTACAGGGTACAGTGGGCAACGTCTGCTGTTTCTAGGGACACACACCTCTAGTATGTAAATGCAAGAACACTATGATCTGGATAACAATGCCTTGTATCATTTCACATTTCAGTGTGCACATCCTCAGTGCTTCGTTTGAGAGAGTGATCGCTGGGGGGGGGGGGTGGTAATTCGTTTTGGAAACTGGCACTTATTTTTCCTGTATCAGATATTTGAGTGCAAGAGACGAAAAACACACAGGGCCTCAT
Source organism: Lissotriton helveticus (assembly GCF_964261635.1). NCBI lineage: Eukaryota > Metazoa > Chordata > Amphibia > Caudata > Salamandridae > Lissotriton > Lissotriton helveticus. The sequence goes on along the minus strand of NC_136072.1, from coordinate 739,008,099 downwards.
TTAAGAAAAAGAATGCATTGCTGCATGAAAACAGCGATGCGTCACTTTTCATTGCACCCTCCTTGCGACATGCTGGATGCATCATATTTACAGTATGACGCATCATGTCACAAGGAGTCACAGATACGTCAGTATTTCTGATGTATCTGTAGGCATAAAAATGACGCGTTGCTGGAGTGTGTCTCGAAAGGGACGCAACTCCATCAATGGGTAATTTCACTTGGGCAAGCCCATTTCAAATGTGCCTTGTCAGTCTTACGTCTGCTGTGAGGAAGGCGTAAGATATTGACGCATTTGCGTCTTAGAAGAGATTTCACTGCGTCACTTCTATATGGCTTACTTGCGTCAGAACACCCACCCTGCAAACATTATACTGCAGGTGTTTACAAAGTGAATCATCTACCTAGATGCGTCACTTTGTAAATATGACACAACAAGGCACATTTTTTACCCTGCTGGTGCGTCACAAAAAGTGACGCACCGGCGATGCAAAAGTGACGCAAGGGCTCATAGATAAGCCCCACAGATCGGAAAGATGGTTTAAAAAAAAAAACTGTAAACTGTCACAGACACAAAGCAGGAAACCATAAGTGCGAGAAAAATTGGCAGGGAGTGTCTGATAGTGGATTAAAGTCTACCTGCATTCGTATTCAGTGCGCCCACGTTTAAGTGCATTGGCTGCTGGCTTCTGACCAGAGCTGCGAGAACCGGCACTCTTCCTTTTACAAATTAAGCACTGCGCCTGAAGGAAGATTTTTGTCTACGCTGGCAGAGCACCAAACAGAAGGCAATCCAGTTACAAATTTGCCAGACTCATACCCATCACAATTTCAGATGTGCCACAGAAATATCTTAGTACTATGTTTTATGTTAACATTTGTTTTATGTTAACATTTGATTTATGACTTTGGGGTTTGCTTTATATCGTGAAGATGTCATTCGGCTAAAGAAGCATAAAAAAAGACTACTGTTGCAAGATAGTCAAATTCAAAACCAAGGCACAGACACACGCACACGGACACGTGCACCATGGGACTTAAAAACCAAATTTCAGATCCTGATATGTCTAAGTACACCATTTTCATGGATCCTAAAAAATACCATTGCTACAACGACAACAGAGGTAGCCGGGATAGGAAAAAATGTCATGATGAATTAAGGGAAGGCCAATGAGGAAAGGCGTGTCAGATGTCTGTTATAGAGGCGTAGTTAACACTCTCAACACCACTCATTGGCTTAGTGAAAGTGAACTGTGTGTGCTTCTGGACAGATGGTGAATCACCCAAGTCGAATATTTGACTGCAGAATGCAGAGCCAAGTGTCCAGTGAAAAGTAATTAAACTGTTAGAGGTTTTAACTCTGGGTCAATTTGGTTGTCTGTTATTTTTCTATCAGATCCAGAAGGTCTAGGGTCTGTAGGTTCAATTTTTCATTTTATCATGGGGCAGCGTTTGTCCAGTAGATGCGTTTTAAACAGTGTAGGCATTCACCACGTTGGCTGTACACCATGACCTGGCTCCACATGAAATGTATGACATCAGATTAGAACATTCAGACTGGTTTGACCTCACTTCCATAGAGGGAGTCAGAAAGAGATAGGGTGTCTGGAGGTGGAAAAAAGGAGGAGTGCAGGATAGCAGGTAGCGCCAGTAGTAGTGGCTTGACATTGCACAGCTGAGTAAACAGACATTCCAATCAGGAGAGTGAGCACATTTGAACAAAGCATGACCGGTAACACACAGAATATTTTGTTTAGGGAAGAGGTGTTAAAAAAAGGTCACTTACCTGCCGGCCAGATACTCTCCGTCCTCTCCCTGGCTTCTGCTCGAACAGGAAGTCGGAAGCACCCAGGATGCCCTAAGCCAATCACAACTCTGCAATGCAGCGTTGTGATTGATCTGAGCGCTGTGGTTCTTCGTTCAGAGAGGGAATTGGAGCCTTGGCATGTTCTCTGGGCGTGGAACATGCAAAGTGCACATGAATGTTTGGCCGGCCAGAGAGGGGCAGCGAAACATTCATGCGCACTTTGAAGGGTGCCACTACTCCTCCACCCTGTGCTGCCCAGCTGCAGCAGCATGGAAAATAAAAAACGATAATAACATTGTGTTATTATAATTTTATTTTTATTTTTTTCCATGCTGAAAGGCAGTGGGGAGATACTCCTTCGTCTTAGTGGAGAAGCCACCCCTACAAGAGTGATATCACATAGTAGAAAAGCACCCCCAGTACTTGCAGTACTGGAGAGGATTGTAGATTAAGGCACTAATAGAATGGCCCAATGGCGTACCTTGTGTGCATTCGGGCACTGGGCAGAACTTATCGCCAATTGTACATTGACATTGTAGGGTCCTATAAAACACTTGAATGAATAAAGACAGGAAGCCAAAAGCAGATAAGCAAATCTTGTATTAAAGGCATTACAAACTGGGGATGGCAGCATGCCCAAACAATCCTCCCAGAAAATATAAGTGCTCTCTCTGTAGCAGGCCCCAACATTCACTCATGGCTTAGTTAGGTTCTAACATATGCATAGAAGAGCTCAGTGAGAAGAGGTTCCTCAGTGAACCTGCCGTTCATACGACACATCTTACCCTGTTGCCAACAGAAATTCTCTAATAAACACAAACAACCCAATGCAAAGACATCTTCTTAAGTAAGTGCAGCAAAAGGAGTGTAATGTCAGAGTCAGCATCTGAGGAGGAATCACTAACCACAAGGTTATCAGGTGAAACACAAGAAACAGCATTAGGTGGTGTATTGTAAGATTCCACATCCATCTCAACTGAGACCTTGTTTAAACTGCCTACATGCCACTAGTGTACTTCTTCAACCATAATAACATTTCCTCTCATGTCCACAGTGTGAGTTAGGTTTAAAATCTAGAGAGACACTTTCTCGAAAATTGATGTTCTTTAACCCTTACCCAATTTCAAACAACTCCTCATTTGTTTAGGATGATTTAAGGATGTAGATTTCACATCTCCTGGATCTGAATTTTTCTGAGCAACAACCGATGTATCTTTGAGAGGCAGTACATCTTTAGAAGCCATATTTATAATAGAATTTGGTTGAAACTCAGTACACCTCCTTCCTTCCACACATTACCTGAAAGAGCGAATTCCCCGTATTCACCGTTATTACATGAAAGGTGGTTCAATAAATTCACAACATACAACTGAAAGGTTCACACACATCCTGATTGCTACTCCAAGCACTGTCGACACATTTCACTCACCCGTAATTGGACTGTTTAATTAAACCAATCCAATGAGGACTTGGTGTTCTTAAATGCCTCACTTCTGACTGAACCAAAACACAACATAGAATTATCCATTTGTATCACCTCAGTGACTCCTTCTTTAATAAGGGCATTTCTCAAATAAACACCACACACTTTCAGCTGTGCTTTATTTGTTAACCTCTAACCTATACGTTAGGTGTTCAAAGAGAACTAACACTGTATAGGCAGAATGTGGAAAGCCCCTAAAAAATCTAGACCAACATTTTGCTTAGCTCTAGCAGGAGCAACCACAGGACATGAAATATCGTCAAGTATTTATCTCCTCCTATACATTCTTCTATAAATCTTTGGACTTCAGCATCCAACCCTAGCCACAAATAACTTCCCCTGCTTCCTCTTCTCATGAGCGTGGAACCAAGATGTCCATGAGCACCAGTTTCTATGAATATGTGTCCTAAATCGAGTGGTTGGGGCTATGGGATTCTCCCCTGACAAAAGTAAGCCATCAGCCTCTATCAATGTATCATCTATTTTCCAATAGAGTTGAATATCTGCTTCAAGATTTATTTCTTTAGGCAACCTCTTGGTCATCAAATCAAGAACGTTGCAAAGACAGTTATCATAAACCAACTAATATTTTACACTTCTCCAAGCTCTCACGAACAACTGAGTTAATCTCACAGCTAGCAATGACACATTCTCCTTGATGTCATTATCATCTTTTATAAAAAAATATTTATTTATTGATTTTCAGAGGTACATAAGAAACACCGTTTACAGTGGGAGCATACATTTACGTATAGCATCAGCATAATATTTAAAACTTTGGCAACAGCAATAAAGGCATGAAAACAGTAATAGTACAGTGTATAATATTACGCCACACATTTGATAAATTATGAAATCAGGAGCAGAAATTGTAGACACTGCAATGCACCTCAATAAATATTCCAATCAACAGCTACAGGAGGGTGAGGGACATAGGGGCATATTATCAAGCACGACGTTAACATTATTGCCGCTTTAGCGGCAGAATACTGCCGCTAAAGTGGCGATAATGGGCTTGATAATACGCTGTAGAGAATTCCCATAGATTCACAAGGGCGTATTATCAAGCCTATTATCGCCGCTTTAACTGCAGTTTTCTGCCGCTAAAGCGGCAATAATGTTAACGCGTTTCTTGATAATATGCCCCATATTTTACATCTTGTAACAATTATTATCCGTGTGGGTTGCTGCGGACGTATGCTGTGCGTGTACGGGGTGACTATGTGGTGTAAGAGCATCAGTGCGCTGATGAAACTTAATTGGGTCTTGAGTAGGGGGGTGATGTTGGTTCCCACTAACCTACGGTGCATACCCATGTCCCCTCTTGTGGCAACTCACTGCATACCTGTCAGTTATGTAGAAGTACCCATTATTTTCATCTCAATTGCGGTGAGGTAAGTTTTCCAACCTGGGGGATTGGGTGTGTTCGAGCGACCCGGTGTGTTTCTATGGGAGATCTCAAGTTCGACTTTGAGGGCTCTGCGTAGGACAGTGAGCCACGGTTGAGTAGGAGGGGTTGAGTGGGAGTTCCAACACATAGCTATCCTCCACTTAGGTATCACCAGTGCCAGATCCAAGAATTCATTTAAGGCATTATCTTTTGCTGAGTGTTAGGTGATCCCTAAAAAACAGTACAGGTCTTCACAGGTGTAACCAGTACATTGCCAACCGCAGGCTTGATCGGACTATGTGTATGAATGTGGCCTCGGTGTTGTGACGGTGGGACAACTGGCCGAGGAACATCTGTGCAATTCTTTGGGGGGTGAGGTATGCATGATGAAAACAATTGAATTATGTGTATTTGAGAGTAGTGTTTACTGAAATTATTTTTGTGATTCTTAAACATTGCACCCATTGTTTGTCAGTCAGTGTTGTCGAGAGTGCCCCATCCAAATAAGCCCTGTGTGACGCGAGAGGGATCACTCTGTCCTGACATATTGAACTATATAGCCTTGTTATGGCCCTTCGGTTGGAACCGTGTACTAGTAGTGTTTGAAGGAGCCTAAATGTCTCAGGCTCATTGTCTGTCCTGCCCCAGACCTTGTGTAGTTGGCGTGTGAAAGATGTGTAAAGGGGGAAGGATCCCATAGTCTTCCATTAAGTTCTTGAACTACAGAGGATCAAGTCTGTGAACAGGTCTCCCCATGAGGTGACAACCACCCTAGTCCAGTCTGCCACCTCTGGTCTAGGACCAAGTACTGTGCAAACAGGTATCACCCACATAGGTAGCTCAGGGGCATTGGGAGGAAAAGGGCGTTTCTTATGTAAGTAACAAAACCCAGAACAGCGGGCCATGGACATCAGGATGTTCCCTGTTTTCTTCGGGATTGTGGTCTCTGATCACAGCAGCCATTCCAACACAGCCTTTAGGAGGAAGCCAGTCAGCCAACATCCTAGTTCCCTGAAATTATGACCAGCAATCCAGCGCATTCGCCACTATAATTGCGCGGATGCAGAGAAATATTAATCGCTCGAAGCCCCCAATCCACCTTCAGAAAGTGGAGCAAACAGTTTTACGAAGGAAGCTTGCTTCCAGCTTTTACCCTATATGAGGGATGTCAGTAATGACCTATGACCCCATAAAAGTTTCTGGAGCAATAAGAGGTGGAGGGCGGCGAAAAAGTACAACAGTCTGGGCAGAAGTACAATTTTGGAAATGGCTATCCGCCCCTGGGTGAAAGCGGTAACTCCGTCCAAAATGATAGAGAAGACAGAGCACTGGACACATTACTTTACCCAAATGTCCCTCTAGTAAGAGCGCTGTCGAGTGATACACTTGAACCCCCAGATAGTTGAATGTGTTGCAGGACCAGGGAAGCAGTCTATGTGGGAGGTCTCTTCTCTGATAAGGGTTCAAGGAGGTAATAGGAAATAGGAGAGATTTATCCCAGTTCACCTTCAGACAGATATCCTTTCGAATCGCTCCAGCAGCGCTATCAGTTCCGGGAGAACCGTCGCATTCCTGCACAGGTATATCAATGCTTCATCTGTGTATTATGAAATTCCGTGCCATTAGTTATATGCCATTATGCCCCAGTGCACTGCCTGCTGACTAAGCGCACAAGCAAGTGGTTCCATTGCCAGTGCAAAATTAATCAGTGAGAGGGGGTAATCCTGCCTGGTACCCCATTCGATAACAAAGGGATCTGAAATTAAGGACCCAATCTTTACTCATGCTGTTGGTGAATTATAATGCAATGAGACAGTTCAGGAATCGGGACCTATCCCAAAGCCAGTGAGCATGCTTGTAGGAAGCACCAGCCCAAGGTATTGAACGCCTTCTCAATGTCGAGTGAGGCAACCCAGGAATGGTCGTCAGCTGTACGCACCCAGTCCATCAACAGCTAGAGTCAGTGTAGATGGAAGGTGTTTCTACCAGGTATGAAACCGATATGATCACAATGCACAAGAAGTTGGGTTACCTCAATCAGTCTATGGCCAGTACTCTGCCAAGGATCTTATAATCAGAATTCAAGAGAGACAGTGGGTGGTAGGACCTGAGAAGTAATGGGTACCTGCTCAATTTGGGTAGGACCACCACCACAGCCTCTCAGAGAGAGGAGGTGAATACACCTGTTTCATACGCATTATTATACACCCAATGGAGGCGAGGGGCCTGTTGCGTATAGAAGGTAGTGTAAAACTCTAAGGGCCAACCGTCTGTCCCGGGGATCCTACCTCTTGCTATCTGGTGGATAGTATATACTATCTAAGTTTCAAGTGATGGGAGATTCCAGCTCTGTGTATTGCATGGGCGGAACTTGAGGGACAAATATGCCCTCCAGAAGATATTGTGCCATAGTAGGTTCACACTCCTGTGGGGCTCTATACAGAGAGGCATAGTATGAGTGAGAAGTGGTATTAATCTCATTATGCGAGTTAACAATGCGTCCCTTTTAATTTCTAATAGCTTTGATCGGATTCCTGGGCCAGCCCGATCGTAGGAGCCATGCCAGCAACTTCCCGGGTATATATCCTTCTGCATGCCATCTGCCCTGATATTCCCTGTAATCTAGGGCACCCAGTTGTTACATTGTTTTCTTATGTTTTAATCTAGCTTGGGCCAGTGAAGCTTTGACCATTGGGGTGGTAGGCAATGCCTGCTCACACCGTCGTATCTCAACTTCCAATTCACCAAGCTCTTTTCAGAAGGTTAACCGTGTGCTGTATACCACTTTACTCATGTGTCTGCGGAGTACAGTTTTAAGCACATCCCAATCCACCTAGACTCCAGATGCAGTAGCCTCATTGTCTTGAAAGTAAGAAGTAATAGTCTCTGAAAGGAAGGTGTAGAGCGGGGCATCATGGAGCACCTTAAAAGGCAGTCTCTAGGTAGGAATTTTAGGTTTCCTCCTTCCACTGGGCAACCACGGTTGCAGAAGGCAGTGATCAGATAGAGTACGTCAGAGGTATTCGCTTGGAACACCCTGGTAATTTGTCTTGTGTACAATAACTTAAGTCTCTTCTGGTGTGTAGATCATGTAATCCGGAATAGCACAAATATTTTCTGGCATCTGGGTGTAGGCCATACCATGCTTCCTCTGTCTGGAGGTTAGTGGACCATGTGTGTAAGTGTTGTGCAAGTGTAATACAATGGGTACACAGGAGGGGGATGTGAGTTTCTGGCCCAGTAGACCAAAGCCAATGGGCTACAGACTAACGACGGCATCAAGGACAGCAGGAAGAAGGACTGGTTATAACTGGGCGCATACACTGACATCGGAAGGCCGTCCAAAAGCCCACAGTGTGTAGGACTTCCAGCGGTGTCCCAGGGACCACTCAGATCAGCTCTCCAATGGCTTAGCTTGAGTATGCTGTCCCCACCAGTGTCCCTCTGCAACATTTGCTCATTGAGTCCCATGTTTTCGAAGTAAGGTAGGTGTCCTGTAGGGGTGCTATGGTAATCCTGTGCCTGTGAATATACTGGTATACACTGTAGTGCTTGGACATTCCTAGTAAGTAACAGCACTGGGGATCCCCTGTCGAATGTCATTGAAGCTGTACTCTTTCAAGTGGAAGCAGCACCGCAAGGAATAACGACACACCGCACCCACCTTTAGAATCCACCCACTTTTACAGCATGCAAGCTACTCCACTTGAGATAAATGTAGTGTACTCCCTTAGGTTTATTATAACTGAACAGCAACAATCCCTAAATACCATTCCCTAGCAAGTACACCAGCCATTAGCACTCAAATTGAGTTATAACAGCTCTAGAGAAGAGTCTGTAGTAGAGGTACAATGTAAATCAGGGAGGTGGCAGATACAACAGCAGTGGCGGGACTGCATGACAGAAAGCACCTCTCTTGACCATGTTTATTGTTATTGATTAGGTGTCAGAGTGTGCTCAACCTTGGAACATATTCATCAACTAATTCATAACCCCTCCACACCTATTAGAAGTTCATCACATTAGGTCCTTGGATGTTTGCGGTGTGACTGCAGAGCCCCCACCCAGCACAACTGTGATCTGGGAGTCTGAGAGCATTGAAGGGTCTTTGCATTGGCTCTCCGCTTTCGAACCCTAGGGAGAATGTGATGCTGCATGCTTCTCCACATCTTGCACTGCTCGGGCCCTTTCTCTTGCAGCCTGCTCTATGGTGGGACCCCATGGTTGGTGTCTGGAGCATGTCCTATGCTGCTTCTGTGTTTGCCAGGGTGGAGGGGTGGTGAGGGTTCAAGGCCTCTTTGCTCAAGCCAGCTACAAGCCTCTTCCGGGGTCGGATAAAAGGTGGTGATGCTGTCATGTTGCACCCGAAGGGTGGGAGGAAACTGCATAGCGTATTTTATGCTGTGAACATGTAGGCACTTCTTCACATCAAGGACGGAGGATCTGCATCTCGGAATTTCCAGGATATAGTATGGGTAGATATGTACTGGGGTGTTTGACAGTCCACGGAGTCCATACCCTAAACACCTGTAGTATGCGGTCTCTGTCTCTGTAGTTCAATAAACGCACTACCACACGATGTGGTGGGGTGCCCGGGAGGGGAGGACTCCCTGTGGCCCTGTGGGCTCTCTCTCTACTGAGAAGATGGTGGATCATTTGCCCCATATAATTGTTTTTACGAACCAGTCTTCCAAGAAGGGCTCCTTGTTTGGGCTTTCTGCCTGCTCAGGGAGGCCAACTATGCATACATTATTTCTTCTTGACCTCCCTTCGTGGTCCTTGATCAGGACATGCAGGTATTTCACCTCATTCTGCATTGCCCGAAGGTGTTCGTCACATTTGAGTACCGTGGGTAAAAGGGGTAGCCAGTGTGGATTTTGAGTTTTCAACCCAGTCCTTCAAATTTTTTGTGATTCTATTGGAGATGATCTAGTTCAATGAAAAGGGAGTTCAGCTTTGGCCCCAGAGTAGATTTGATGTGTAGGACCACTAAAAGCAGTTTGTTGAATCAGCGTGAGCGGTCAGACAGTGTATCCACCAGCGTTTTGTCCACGGGTGCACCCACTGTCATGCACGCTTCAGTCCCCTGTGTGCCACCAGCCAATGCTTAAGAACTGTCTGGTTTATTCTTCACCAGCCTGAAAGAATTGGCGTGCACAAGGCAGGAATAGCGAAGTAGCAGCTGGTGAGGGGTTATGATGCAGGGACTTCAGCTGTGTCTAATAGCCCCACGGAGGCAAAAAGCAGTTCCACAGGTGGAGGCAACCTGGATCTGGACACCAGTCTGATAGCCTGGTTCTGTGAAGGACCACATAGTGGTCTGTCAAGGTTAGAGGTAGAAGTGGAGGAGAGCAATAGAAGAAGTACTAGACATCCAGGTGGGGCATGTACCAAAGAATGAAGGTGTTCTATGTAGACTGGCTCATACAGGGCATGATGTATCAGTCGCCGGTGAGATAGTGCCAGTGACCGGCTTCCACTGGCTCAAATGCAGTGTTTTGTAAAAGTCCTACAAGTGCTAGTCCCATCATTGCTGTCCCCAGCACTTGTTGGAGGTGATCGCAGCCAAACACCAATGTCTGTGCAGCCCTTCCATTTGTTATGTTTCCAGGTCTTTGTTCTTGGGGGTAGTGACGGCCCCTGGGCTTCCCATGGGTCATCCAGGCCGTGCTGTCACACCAGCGAATAATGTTGGGAAATCAAGAAGTCCTGGAAGGGGGCCTCCAGGACACCCCAATGGGTTACAGGGTGACGCGCTTATGAATCCTGGGCTAGCATTGCCGGTCCACTGCCTGCGTCTTACTATGGCATCACGGAATGGGTGAAAGTCGGTTCTGCACAGGTTTCAGCGTGGTAACGGGCCTGTAGCTTGAGGAATCCCCCCTGCCAATCTGTATGATTCGGTCCAGCATTGGCCGGTCAGTGTAGGGCTGCGGCGCAGTAGCAAGGGGCACTCCCCCGGACGTGGTTTAGTACATGATCCCAGGAGCATGGGCTGCACAAGCGTGGGGTGGGGGTACTAAGAAGGACCAGCGGAGAATGCAGGATTTTCAGCAGGCCATGGGTGGAGCTCTCTTTCAAGCATCCGACCCAGCTGCCATACTGACTAAGCTGCCCCAGTATGATTATCATCTTGCCCCGAGTTTCAACCCACAGGAAGTACAAGTCTAGAAAGTCAGCCAGCCCATACATTTCATCCACCTGGGATATATTTTATTTTGAATTTTTTTTCGAATAGCTTGATTGTCAAATTAGATAATTTTGCAATGGCCTTCTTTATTTTGGAACCAGACAACATGTCAACAGCTTATGTTCGCAATTGATAAGAAATTGACAACCACGTTCAGAAGAACAAAATCTTTCCACCCACAAGCACACACCAAGAAATATTTATCTATAACTATATGTATTGTAGCACTTGAATCTGGCCATCTCTGCAAGGTCGCTTCCAAACTTTTTGACTTCACTCCTCTGGTTTTACTGAATTCGTTTTTGTTGGCTTTAGAACTCTGTGCTTGTTACCACTACTAACCAGTGCTAACAGGCTCGCTCACTAAAACATGGCAAAATTGCCCATTCACCTAATTAGCGCATTTCATTTTATTTCTAAGTCCCTAGTAAATGGTACTACAAGCCCCCAGGGCCAGCAAGTTGTATGCTACTCGAGGGCCTGCAGCACTCATTATGCAACCCACTAAAGTAATACTTTAAATACTGTCTCAGACCTGCATTGGTAGCCAGTAGCAGAGTTTTAAACTGCCATTTCAAAGTAGAAAAATAAACATTTGCCAGACCAAAACTTTCCTTTTTATTACAGATAAGTCACCCGTAAAGTAGGCCTAAAAGGTCCATAGGGCAGTGTGCATTATATCTAAAAGGTAGGGCCTGTGTGCCTAAGTATTACATGTCCTGGGAGTAAAAGAACTGAACCATATAGAGAATGGGTCCGTGAACATCTTATTAAGGGAATGGCTTCTCAATTAAGAATAAACACAAAAACTCCTTATCAAAACTAATAAACAATAACCACTAAAATATCAAGTTGCTCCAGCAGTCTATAAGTACCAGAACAGTTAATTGTCAATATGTAAATTAGTGTAGTCAACTAGTATGTGAATAATCGCATTTGAATGTAAAAGTAATAATTCATGTAGACAATATATAAAAGCTAAAACCACTATATATAACAAAGACAAGTTTGATACTAGAAAACCCATGCATAAAGAGATAAACCTGGAAAAGAAATCAATTTAAAAGTACCAGGAAATAAAATATAGTAGAAAACTAGATCCTAGTAGCAAAATGTTGGTCTTCAAATGATGATAGAAGACAGTCAATTGTGACTTCAATTTTCATGAAACCAAGCCACTGTGGACAAGAGAAAACGTTGACACACATTTCGGTAGGTATCAACTGATCATCTAGCTACCTTGATCGGGACCTGAAAATAGTGACATTGGATACTACTAGTGAATCCATTCTATTGGAAATATCAAGGTAGACTGCATAATACTCATTGGGCATGGTGCTTGTATTTAAAAAGTAGGACATGTGGGTTTAAGTTTTACATGTCCTGGTCATGAAAAACTCCTAAAGTTGTTGTCCCTACTGTAAGTTCTTTCTCACCCAATGACTAACACTGGATATCTTATTACATTTAGTAGGTGCTAAGTTTGGATTGGGTGCAGGTGGATTTGTCATGTTTGGACTCAAATTAAATGTAATTCAAAATCCTCTTTAATGGTAAAGCCAGATGTTAAGTCTCAATTCTGAAAAATGCCTATTTTAGGAAGTTCAAAACACAACACGAAAAGCTGGCTTCGTACTAACATGCACTCCTAATATTTATGGAGTCAAGAACAGACTACCTTTTGATCTGTTTGAATGGAATTAATATTAAACCATTCATTATTACTAAATAGTCTTTAAATTGATACGAAATATTTTTTCAAAAGACTGAAAAAGAAACACATATTTCTCAAATTAGCATGTAAACCATCACATATAAATGCCAACAATTACAATGACCTTCAATCCAAACACAAATTAGAGACACACAAAATTAGAAGTTATTTGCAACAAAATACAAACAATGACATAATCATGAAATTAATACAAACATGAATCAAATACAGAAACAAATTTAGACTTTGCATCATCTGTGAAAAACACAATCATAACAATATCCAATTTTATGGACCATATCACAAGAGTTTTGGAGATAATGAGTTAATCCTTATCAAAAATTCATCAAACACTCAACACATTTATAATTAACTAAATGCCTCTCGAAATGTCAACGCGTTTCAAGACCCAGGCTGGTAGTACTGGGGCTCTCGGCAGGGCTTCAAACAAATGGTCAGGATATTCTAAGAACAACAAAAAAAACATGTGATGGAACAACAGCAGTGTAAATATTTTATTATATACCTGATTTTTGGAATAGGAGCAGCCGATCCAACTCGTTAATTTCAGGTGTTTCAACTTATGTGCCAGAAGACTCCTTCTGTGATCGCATGGAAGCACAACGTGGCCGTTTTATCAATGTGCAAATCTGCAATGAAATGTGAAACCAATCTCACACCGTTCAAAGGGTAAATGCCCTTCTTCAATCGCGAGCCTTCTCTGGCCCAGTTAATGTCAATAAAAACACTTTTTTACCTTGTGCTTTAACCGCAAAGTGTCACCAGGATTTATTCAATTTAGGGACTCGTGGATCTACAAAAAAGGGGTAAAGGTATTATGTTCCTATGTAGGTGTGTTAAAACAATGTCTATATTGAGCTATTTTGAAAGCCAGTGACCGCGCGAACCTACTTTGGACGTGTGTCAGGCTTCATACCTTCTACTCGACTGTGGGCATGCTCACGTTCTCATGACTTGTTTCTAAAAGGCAAGCAAGAGCATATTGAGCTTGCGATCGTATAAATATTGTCTGACAGATGCATCAAGCAAAATACCTCCCGGTAAAATAGCGAAGCGGTAAAACAGGCCGATACCAAACGCAAAACCAGAAAATGCAATGCATCAACCCCAAATCAGTAAAAAATAAAGAATCGCTAAAAAATCCCCTCGGTAAATTACCGAATCGCAATTCAGACAATCGGAAATAACGAACACCAAAGCTGACCTCGGAAATACCGAATCGCTAATAAAGAATCTCAATGGAATGTATGAAAAATCGCAAATACCGAAAATGCCCAAAATCGCTATTTTGCATGAGCAAAATAAGGGGAATCTCAAACTGGAGGTAAAGTTATTTGAAGGAATGAAAAATTTTATATATATTTCCAGGTGCTGACAATCAGTAACCCTTCAAAAATGCCCCTGGAAACCCCACAAGTCTTCCAAAATGACTGCCCCTACGTGCTTGCTAGGAGGAGGAGGATCAACGCCCAGGCTCAGCGCAGGAGGATGATCCAGGACAGGGTCTTCAGGGTGCGCATCACATTGCTGGGGCAGACAGAGGAACAGGTGTACGATAAGTACAGACTCAACCGTGCCATGATCATGCGCCTAATAGCAGATCTGGAACCATTACTGCAGCACCAGACCCGTAGGACCAACGCCATACCAGCCCATGTCCCGGTCCTTTGCAGCCTGCACCTGCTGGCGTCTGGAAGCTTCCAGGGGGTAATAGCAGAGACCGGAGGCGTGTCGCAAAGCGCATTATCACGCTTCTTCCACCGGTTCCTAGAGGCCATGCTGACATTCATACATCGCCACATCACCTTCCCCACAACCCCCCAGCAGCTGACCCGCGCCAAACGGGAGTTCTACCAGGTGGCACAATTCCTCCTTGTGATAGGGTATGTTGATTCCACGCATGTCCCCATCTGTCCTCCTTAAGCCATCGAATACATCTTCCGCAACCGGAAGTCATATCATTCCGTAAATGTGCAGGTCGTGTGCAATGCTAAGCACATCATTACGGACCTTGTAGCCCAATTCCCAGGGAGCACACACGACGCATACATCTTCCGTCACAGTGGCATCCACAGGCGCCTGATCAACAGTGAATTTGGAGAGGGACACCTACTAGGTACATATTGATGCATCATCGTTTACTCCATCCCCACATGTATCATTGCATTCATGCTGCTGACCATTCTCTCCCCATCCTGCAGGTGACAGCGCTTATGCCTTGCGTGAGTATCTACTCATTCCCTACCTCAACCCAGCAACACCTCATGAGCAGCACTACAACAGAGCACACATCAGCACAAGGAATGTGGTGGAGCGTACATTCGGCATCCTCAAGAGTCGCTTCCGAATACTGCACAAGACATGAGGTGCCTTGCAGTAAGACCCAGTGACCTGCTGCCAGGTCATAGCTGTCTGTGCCATCCTGCACAACATCGCCACCCGTAGGGGGATACCCATAGAGGTCGACGGAGTGGATGAACTGCGTGCACAGCAACCCCCCCCAACACCAACAGGCACATGTGCCCAACACAGCAGAAGGGCTACGGAGTCGGACATATAACACACCGCATCATTTCTGAGACAGGTAAGAAAGAGCCTTGACAACATGATCTGGTTTGCAAGGGTTTAATGGACATGAACACCTGACTGGTGCAGATAAATGTAACACAAACATGATGCAGCTGAAATAAAAGCAAAACTTAAATTGTCCGTTGTCAACACGGGTGCTGCATGTGGCACTATAGTTGGCCCATGGTTACGTCACCATGGGTAGGGAGACATTGCCACATGTCTACTTGCATTTGCCACATACCCCCAGTCTCCTGTCCCGTGACTCCTCCGCATCTCCACGATGAGTGTCAGTGGCTGTTGCGCCGCGCACACTGCACCTCCTACCGCTGGTCTCCGGCAAGGAGACGCTGCTCACACTTGAGGCTGCCTCACTCCCCTCATCCACCCCCACACTGCTGACACTGGCAGTTCCAGACTGCAGATGCTCCACTGCAGTGGTCACTCTCTCGAGGGCCCTTGCCACATCCCCACAATAATGCCCTAAGTCCACCTACAGAGACACGGACCTGCGGGAGAGCACAGCTGTGCTATTGCACAGCTTAGTGATTGCCCTAATGGTGGAATTTGTAGTGAGCATGTTCTGCCTGTGCCTCCGGCGCTCACTTCGTTGGCCTGTGACAACAGCACGTGTCAGTTCCTGCAGGCATAGCTTAATGTCATTGTTGCCCACAGCTACGGCTGTGGTGAGCTCACGCACAGCGTCAGTCATGGTGCCAATTCTGTTGGACAGTTTTGTCATGGTGAGATTAATTGCACCCATGTGGTGGAGGTGGTGTTCTTGTCCGCACGGATGGCAGTGGTGGAGGTGGTGTTCTTGTCCACACGGATGGCGGTGGTGGAGGTGGTGTCCGCGGTGGTGGTGAAGGGGAGGACATAGCTTCATGTCCCTGTGTGCACTCCGCATCGGTCACCACTGGGGTCTCAGAGATGACGAGGCGGCCGCTGTCATCTGATTCCATGGGGGATGCATCTGTGTGTGAAACAGTGCATTGTTATTATTTTGTCATTATATGTGGACATAGCATTCTTTTGTCTATATAAAGTACATATTTGGACTGACATTTGGCCCTTTGCTGCTGTTTTCATATCATTCACCTCTGGGGTCAGACATGCACTCATTCATATTTTGACTACAACTCCCATGATGCAACACTATGGTGAGGGTATGTGCTTTAGGCACGGCTACATGTGCACTGTGTCTGGCATGGGGGAGTGGGCAGGGATTGACAACACGCTGCATATCTACGCTGCCATGCATCTTACCTTGTCGTCCTTCCGCAGCACCAGAGGTGTCCAGTTGGGTGACCCCCACAACAGCTTCAGGTTCTATTGTTGACTCCACAAGGTCCTCCAGGGCTGTGTTCGGTGTCACATTGGATAACCCCCCACCTGTGCCTGCTGCATCCTTGACCCTCTGAGCAATCCTCTCCTTTGCCCTTTTACAGAGGTCATACCAGCGTTTCTTTAAGTCGTCAATGCTGCGGTGGGTGACTCCGACCGCATTGACCCTGTCCTTGATGCGCAGCCACATCTTTCTTTTTTCTGCCTCAGGCACCTTCAGGGACAGCTTCCCAAACAGCTTCTCATTATTGCTGCTGACACCCTCAATAAGTATTTCAAGTACCTTATCAGAGAACTTGCGCTTTCTCTTCCTGGGTGTGTCCTTTCCCTGCTGGGGTGCCTCCTTCTCCATCATCAACTGCTTGGCTGGTCCTGGTTGCTGCTGGTTCTGTGTAGCTCCTCAGCTCCTGTGCTCTGCCTCCTCCTCTGAGCTCCTCGGGCACTGAATGGAGCATGGGCTGTCCAACTTCCTGGTTGTGATATCATCAGCCTGCTACCGATGCGTTGCGTCTTTTTACAGAATTCGCAATTACCGATTTCGCAAATACCGATTCAGTATTTGCTAATTCGGTATTTGCTAATGGTGTCTCGCTATCGTACTTTCGCTGTGAAATACCGATTTTTACCGATTCGGTAATTAATACCGAATCTCTTGATGCATCGCGGTTTGCATGTCCTTATTAGCGATTCCTTATTTTTCACTAAAAAGGACATGGAATACCGATTTTTGATGCATATGCCCCAGTATTCCTTAAAAAGAGTGTTAAACCGATCTATTTAAAAGGAAATGGCAGCGCAGACTTACTTGTCCAATTTCAACCTCTATGGAATGCCGGCATGCCTTCTGCTCAACTGCGAGCATGTTCGTGTTATCAGAACTTGTTTCTAAAATGCAAGCATGAATTTATTAAGCTTGTGGTCATTCAGTGATTTGGAATTAATACATTTACTTAAAAAGAGGAAGGCACAACACAAACTTACTTTTGGTGGTTCAATGAAATAGTAAATATTCAACTCATGGACGATGCTGGTTAACTCGCACTTGGCATCTCTAATTAAAGCACTTCCTGTTTATGAAAGTTGTGGTCATGGGTAATGGGTTTTCACCCAATCAAAACACTGTATTAGTACTCATTTTATCCAAGCCGGCAAAATGCCTTGTGGGACATGTAGTTATTGAACTGTATACTAGTGTACTCGGTCATACCATTCAGCCCAGAGGATGCACTATTAAATTTCAAAATAAGGTAGGCTTCCTTTCTCAACAACGCGGTATCAATGTCAAAATAACATTTAGATGTATCAATGTGAGACAACACTGTCCATTTGAAATCCTTTTCACTGTGGGAATTATCAATGAAATGTTGCACCATAGGCGCGGTAAGTACTCTCTTTTTGATCCTTGACCAGTGTTGTGCAATTCTTTGATTTATCTGTTGATTTGTGTTGCCCAAATACAGCAAGGCGCATGGGCACACTACTGCATATATGATATTATTTGATTTACAATTTGTAAATTCTGAATGGCGCCATTTAATGCCGCTGTAAGAGAATTCAATACCTTCCAATGTGGAATCACAAGTTGTCCTAATCATGTGTGCATTCTACTAGGGTCCTTGGTTACATGACTGTGAATGGATCTGATGTTGTGGTTTGTGTATTCTTCCCCAACAGTGAACCAATGGTGATTGGGTGTGTACAGGATAGGCCATACTGCCAGGATTGCTGGGGGTGGAGCTGTTCCTTACCTCACATACACTTCAAGGACTCTGGCCTACAGCATACACAAAGAAACCTGAAACCTGTCTTTTATCACCCCAGACATCTTGGAGCCTTGATAGGGGAAATAAATAAATTTCTAGAACCGGCGGTAGGGGTTGGACAGAGTGTTCCCCCTTACGCAAAGTGTGGCACAAGGTATAATTATTGGACCCTAAGAAAGCTCATCAGTGCACTCATGGACATGTGAACATTATAGAAGAAGGACTGCTTTGCTCCCCAAATGACTGCCCTGCTGCTCCCAGAGGACTGCCCTGCTACTTGAACGATACTTTGTTCTCTGAGAAGGAAGAATGGAGGTGCTCCCGTCAGTCCAATCTAACCTTGATGACTCCAAAGGTCAGCTGACTGACCTCTCTGAGCTACAGGGACACAATAAGCTCCAGATACCTCCATGTAACTTCCCAGCTGACCTGCTTCACTGGACGCACAAGGCCTGTAAGTGCACATGCCTGTGCCATGCTGGCCTCTGCTGGAGTGGGTTCCTGATCCCCAAGAAGTTCAGTCCCAGGTCCTGAAGCCTTAGCTGGCATATTTGAGCTCCTCGTGTGAAGAAGGGTGAAATCTTGAAGTTGTGGGCTATTTGTGACTGCCAAGGGATCCAATCGTGGCAAGACTGTGCCGGCCAAGACAACCACCAATGTGAAGCTCCAGTGAACCGGACTCTTCACGATACAGTGACCTGCAGAGTTGACCAGCAACACAAGATCTAAACTTCACGCTACAGCAATGACAGTCACAGTGACCACCAACATGAAGCTGCAGAAATGAATGTGTGTGATGCCTGACCATATCTTCGTGCTACAGCAATGACTGTCTGCAATGCCAGGTCTGCTCTTCTCGCTATAGTGACAACCATCTGTGACACTTCACTTGCTCATTCAAGCTTCCCCCACCGCAAATTGAACTCTGCACACAAGACTTTGAAAAGGTAACTTTTTCATTGGAACTAACCTGGTCCCTGCATCCAGCCCACACTCCATCACGGTCGCCCTGAATTTGTGACTTTACCCCAGTCTAGCATGACCAGATGACAGCGAGTGGATTCTTCTGCTTTTAGGTGCAATTTTTACCTAAAATTACCATTTAATATCTCTCGTTCTACTGATTTGATTTTTGTCATTGTGGTATAATTTTATTTACTAAAACTTTCTCTATTGTTTTAAATTGGTTTGGGAATTTTCTTGTGTTGTGTTTCTATTTTATTATTGTTTGTGCACTTCATAAACACTTTACACGCTTCCTCTAAGTTAAACCTGACTGCTCTTGCGATGAGCTACCAGTAGGTTAAGCACAGGTTAATTAAGTGACTTTTGTGGTTCACCCTGGAAAGGATTGTGGTTGTTGCCCGAGTGGGGCTCCTACCACCCTCAACCAATAACCACATTTTATCAGGCTATAACATGTGGTAAGTGAAACCAATGGTGTCAACTGGTGGACTACTTGAGAAAGAACTGAACCTAACATATAGGCATTTGAATTTACCATTATTTGACTGACTCTTTTCTCAGTAGACAGGTGCAATGCATGGGTATCTGAAATTATTCTTTTGACTTTAGCAAAAACTATATCACAAACTTCATGCCACATAAATGTAATATCTTTTGCATAGCAGTCTGAAACCTTTAGTTATATTTGCAACCCCTAACGAAAATGTAGATCCCAAGGAAAGATCTTATTTGCTCTTTGTCTTTGGAAGCAAGAGTGTTTACAATACTATCAACTAACCCCGGTTTGCTTTAATACTACTTTCAGACAAAACATGCCATACATATCAACTTCAGAAGCTCTGAACACGCATTTGCCTGCACGAAATGCCAGCTATTTTTTTTAAAGGTTCTCAATACACATTCAATACAAATTCCAATATCTGCTAAGATCAGTACCACATCCTTCAGACACCCATGTTGCTACATTCTGAGCCAAACTTTCGCTTTCAAACTTTTTGTAGGATATCATTGCTATTTTTGCCCCTGAATCTATCAGAAATGTAAATGTAAATGTGTTTGTATTTATATAGCGCACTTCTACCCAGAAGTCTCGTAGCACTGTATTCATATCGCTGTGGAACCCTTCCTGGCTTTCCTGCGAGATGTCCACTCCTGGGCACCCCCAAGGTGAAGCCAGCCATCTAAGCGCTGCTGGGGCCGTTGTGGAGATTAAGCTAGCTATTGCCCAGAGTCACACAGAGCGACCCATGATTAGACTAGGCACCGAGGCGAGAATTATCAGGTCCGGGGAGATTGAGTCCAAGAGCCACCGAGGCTGAAATTGAACCCTGGTCCCGGGCCAGACCTCTGCATCAGGGTCTGCCGCTCTAACCAGATATTAAGATAATAAGATTATTATTGGACATTTGAACAAGTGGTTCAGCACCTTTTCAGTTAGTTTCCACTAACCCTGTGTGCTGTGCACCACATCAATAGCTAGAATCCGTTATTCTAACTTGTTGACATTTCCACACAGGAATGAATCATGAGACAAGTCATGACACGCATTCAACTCATCCTCAGCAACACATCGTATTTCCATTTTTTTTCTACTTTGCTCACTTGGCTGAAATGGCTCTTTTGATAATTTTTTGCATGGTTTCCGATTGCAGGACACTTGCAGATATTGGCCAAATGCGACAATGAACCTCATTCCGAACACAGGGATTGTTCGGATTTGTTTGCTGTTTGGTGTCATTGTACACACTTGCAGAGAAAAATTAAAAACTGCAACTGATGATTATTAAGAGTTGAGGAGGAGCCAATATGCATAAAACTGTTATATGAAAGACTGGAGTTGTTTAGAGTTAGATTGCAAACTCGGCCAACAATGTAGAGAGCTTTTTCTAAGGTTGGATATTTTCTTGTAAACTCGTGTATGAGCATCTATCTACCAAATGATTTCTCATAGGTTAGATGTAAATCCTTCAACATGACAGTCCTTGACTAGAACCTAGAGAGCCGTGACAAACGCTTCTACTGGCAAAGCATTTGTTATCAAAATACCACTACATTTTTTTCACCTTGAAAAACACTTACCTATCTGCTTAATGGCCATTCGAAATTCCGCTAGGTCTTCGGCAATTTCATCACCAGCTTAAGGAACATGGGGGCATATTATCAAGGGGGTTTATCTCTGCTTTTTTGGCTTTAAAAGCCAAGAAAGCTGAGATAAAATTATCTCCCTATTACCTAGCTGTCGCTAACACCAGTTAGCGACAGCTAGTAGGAGATAGCGACCATCTTGGGCCCCACTTTGCATGTCAGTGATATTTATCACTAATGACATGCAAAGTGGGCGTGCCAAGATGTTAGTGACTGGAAACAGTCGCTAACATCGCTATCTCCTATTACCAACTTTTGGAGATATTCGCGCTAAGCGCAAATATCTCCAAAAACTAACACCTGCCCTGAGCAGTTCTTAGCCATGTTATCCAATGGGAGGTGGATAACATGGCTAAGAGCATTAGCTCGGTAATGCATGAATATCGCTGACTTTTCAGCGATATTCATGCATTGCGGCCGTTTTTTATCGCATTTGTGATAAACCTTGATAATAGCAAGGTTTATCTGTGATAATTTCTGACGATGCTTAGCGTTAAAAAATTGGTTGCTAAGCATCGTTAGCGATAAATATCGCTTAACGTTGGTAATATGCCCCATGGGGTGTACGATTGTCAAGCATGTTTTGACCTTAAACTTCAAGAAAGTACTCCAATAATTATTTTTCCTGTCAGGGCTACATCATTGCCCATTATTAGATATGCATTAAAAGTTCTTATCCATATGCTCCATTCAAAAGGAGGCGGACCGAACTTCTCTGGAAGCAAAGGTGGGGGTGTCACACCAGAGGAGTTATATTACTTGTTGCAAATATAAAGTTACTGGTAATGTAATATTCAGTGGAAACCAGTGCACAAGAATATGAAAACAGAAGAATAATGTAAAGTTTAACAATGAAGGGGCAGATTTACAAGCCCCTTGCAATATTTTTGCGCCGCTGTTGCATCACTTTTGTGATGCAACGGCGGTGTAAACAATGTGGCCAATTTACATTGTGACGCATCTAGGGATATGCTTCACGTTGTAAAGCCTAGCGTCACATTATATCTGTGAATCCTTGCCCCAAGTTGCGCCGTATAGCACATCCACGTTGGCACAGGGATATCACAGGCTGGCGCAGGGAAACTGACGCATCTCTACAGATGTGTCAGTTTCTTGTAAATCTGCCCCAATGTTGCTATAACTTAATCTGACAATTTGCAAAAGTGTCCACATCGCTTAGAGAACAACAAGTACACCATGTGGACTAATTTGCACCAGCCTGCAAATTGCTGATGACAATGACAGAATATCGTTGGACTCCAGTTTCAAATAAGTACAGCAAATAAATGAATGAGCCAACATTCCAAGACCTATGGCATAAACTGTCTAGTAGATGGAGTTGCTCCTAGGGTGATTTAATCCGGTGTTTTTGTATTAGGAAATGATGCGCCAGAAGAGGTAACTTGAGATGAGGAGTCTGATGGGGAGAGAATGCTCTCAATGGTGAGACTGCTGAAGAACAGACTCCATGCTCAGTGTAATTTCCACCCACTGGTATAGACACGCTTAGGATGAGGGTTGGTTGCTGTATAGTTCATGCAGGCGCAAGTCATTGATGATTGGGCTAAAGGGAGTGCAAGCCGGCAGTCTGCTCATGGTGTGCGGGCACAGACAGTTATGGTGCTGCTGTTAAAACACATATACATTGTTATGAGCGATTTGTTTTGTAGGTTACTATGGTGAAGCCACAATAAGAAATGTGCCCCAGTACTAGTAGTAGCTCGGAGGATCGTATATTAAGAAAGAAGAAAGCAGTAGAACGGCCTGATGTTGTGATTTAGGTGCACGAGGGTACTGGACAGAGTTTATCGTCAAATTGTAGTATCCTGTAAATCCCTGTGAATGAAGACAAGGAAGCTGAAAGTAGATACATGACTCCTGTAATGGAAGCAGGACAAACGGGAACTGACAGCACCCTCCCTACAGATCAGCTGCTCACTTTCCAGCTGGTCCCAACATTTCCTCATGACAGAGTCAGATTTTAACATTGCAAAGGAAATGTTGCTCCAATGTGAATTTATCTTACATAAACGAAAAGAGGCGTTAGGCAAAACAGGAAAAAGTTTGGTTTTAATAAAATGCAATGGCCAGGAGAGTATCGACAGAAGCGCCTCCGAAGACATTTTCGAAATAAATACATTTTGCCCACACATATATACATTTTGTGGGTACAATAAAACATTTCAACATTCTTTGAAAAGCATCACAGTCATAAACAACAAGTTCAACCATTTGATAAGGGTGATACAGATGGCTCTTGACCTTGGGGAGAGCTAGTGTTGGCCAGTGTGAGCATGTACAGAAATCTGGTGTGGTGAGCACGTGATCACCCCGTGTGTTATACATGTTGTGTCCTGGCTGAGTGTTCGTAACTACATATGGCATCTAACTTTGTGGTATTTTGGGAATGAGTGCTTTAGGTCAAACAAGTTTTATCGCAGTCAATCTCCTCGGTCCTGTATGTGATGTGACTACCTTTCTGCGGGATCATTCAGGGTGGGTGCTCATTTTTCTTTGGGCTAAGTGCAACCCATCTGTGCCCTATCAATCGGTAGGTTTGGGTCGCAGAGCCTGTCTGACCATGTATCTCTGACTTGGAGCTGATGGAAATGTTATCTTTGATGAGTCCAACATCAATGATATGAGTTTGTGAGTGTGGATGTGTGCAACATGGCAGTCATTGATATCATATTCATTAAAATTGTCATTATTGTTCATACAGTTGTTACATCGTACATCAACTTTGGATTTACTAGTATTGACATCACAGTGCATGCATAGGTTACAGAGTACATCAATATTGAATATATTAGTACTGCTGCTGCTATGTATGCATACATCAGAATGTACATTGGTATCGTATTTATCGTTCTCGACAGGAGAGTTCAGGGAGAAGAGGTCCCACACTGAACTCCACTCAGTCAACACTGATGCCTTCAGCAAATCATTAAATCCAGAGTAGGGTACGATGTATCACACTACCCTAGACCGCCCCCACCCCCGAGGGAGACCTGGCTACTGGAGTCATGCCAAGCTCAATAAAGCCAAACCTTTTGGGTAAGATGGGTAAATCCAAGACATGTGTTTCTGGGTGAGAATTCAGTTTCTTTAATAGTACTACATTTCCTTTGGGTTCCCCCGACTGACTGGTTGGTGGCTTCTCGTAGGATTTATTAATGACATATGAATAGCGACTGAGTGTGCCATGGGAGAGTGCTGGGTATTCTTGTGCCACTACACTGGATTAGGTAGATGCAGCCCTGCAAGAGTCCTCATTTGAGAAGTAAGTTTACTCACTCAGTGGTGAGGTCCATCTCAGTTAGTCACAGAGGCATGAGGGAGGGAAAATACAGCTACCATCCTTAGACACCTATATGCGATTTGAAGTGCTGAATGTGCATTGTGCAGAATCAAGGTTTCTTAAGGGGATCACTGACAAAATATAGAATACAAAAATATAGAAGACAAAAATATCGAAGTAAAAATATAGAAAGCAAAAATATCGAAGTCCTATCTTCAAACAGGTAAGTACAAAAATATCGAAAAAATATATAGTCAAAATATAATTTTGTTTAAATGTCTTAAAAGTAATTTAAAATTAATGAAATAATAACTATAATTAACTAAAACATATTTAAAAATACTTAAATAACTTAAAAATTATTAAATAATTAATCTAAATTAAAAAACTAAGCATACAATTAGATTTTTTAACGTATATATATATATATATATATATATATATATATATATATATATATATATATATATATATATATATATATATTAACATAATATTAATTAAAAATATACAATAATTTTACTGTTGGATATCGTAGGGGTAAAAATTACTATTCCCACTCCAGTGAGTGCAACAGTAGGGAAATCGTTGGATAGCGTAGGGGTAAAAATTACTATTCCCACTCCAGAGAGTGCAACAGTAGGGAAAGCATTGGATAGCATAGGCGTAAAAATTACTATTCCCACTCCAGAGAGTGCAACAGTAGAGAAAGCGTTGAATAGCATAGGGGTAAAAATTACTATTTCCACTCTAGTGAGTTTAACAGTAGGGAAAGTAAACATTTAATATATTAATACAAATAAATTAAATATCAATACAATACAAAATTAATTCAAATACATTACACATTTAAAATTATGTAATAATTAATCAATTAAAAATACAAATAAATATTAGTTATTAAAAATAATTTCCTATTAATACAAATTAATTGCCAATTAAAATTTAATTACCAATTAAAAATTAATTACCAATTAAAAAATAATTACCAATTAAAAAGTAATTTATTACAAAGTAATAATTATTTAACAATTAATTCAAAATGAATACCAATAAATAAATTAATATATTTAATTAATTACAATTAAATTACTTCCCACCCTATTCCCCTATAAACCCGCAACTCGCTACGGAAAATAAATTAATTACATTAACATAATTATCAATTAATCAATTAATAAAAATTTATGACCAATTAAAAATGATATATTTACAAATTCATAATTAATTAACAATGAATTCAAAATAAATACCTATAAATAAATTAACACATTACATTAATTAAAATTAAATTACTTCCCACCCTATTCCCCTATAAACCCACAACCCGCTACAGAATTAAATTACACAAAAATTAAATTACATAAAAAACCCTTTAAAAAATTCGATATTATTAAAAATTCGATATATCTTATTTACTATATTATATACTTCGATATTTTAACTTTCTATATTTTAAAAATCGATATTAGATTACTTACCTTCAAAACGGTATTTTTCACCACTATATTCTGTCCTTTAGATATTTTGTACATTCTATAGTTTTACTTCGATATTTGTGCTATTCTATATTTTTGAATCGATATTATGTCTGTATACCTTCTTAAGGCCCTATAATCCCATTGAATAATATAGGATCCTAGGCTAATTAAATGTCAGGGTAATAAATTGATCCTGTAAAGGTCTATACAAGAGAATAAGTTTAACTCACCAAGACATGGTGAACAGTAGCTCTGTTGATGAAACCCATAGCCTCACAGGGTCCTGATAATACAGCTTAACTCAG
This sequence comes from Lissotriton helveticus, assembly GCF_964261635.1. Taxonomy (NCBI): domain Eukaryota; kingdom Metazoa; phylum Chordata; class Amphibia; order Caudata; family Salamandridae; genus Lissotriton; species Lissotriton helveticus. Next base: position 738,981,622 of record NC_136072.1, on the reverse strand, counting down.
ACTGAAAGTGAGATAAGGAGTAGAGAGAAGATCAATATGGATTGAAATGCCCAAACTTGTGTAGGACTTCCTGGGAGGAGAGAATCAGTCAGGATCACAGCCAACATAAAAATAGGATTTGTGGAAGCAGAATGACTGTCATATTAACCAAACTAACATTCAAGTCTGATCTAGAGAAAGATAGAAGGGACAAAAGTGAACCCAGGTGGCAAGCACATATTTACATCAAGTTGTGAATGCACTGTCAATAAGAAAATAAACTCCATTCAAGTGATGCCACTTTGGTCAATCCGAATTGGGAAAGATGTTGAGGCATGGCCAAGGAAGTATAACCATTTAATGTTAGACAGAAAGCTGGGGAAAATTTAAGTATATAATGTTAAAGGTTTAAAATAACTAAAGCAAAAGTGTGTGTCCACATTCCTCTGTGAACCTTATTCTTTTGGCAGGGACGGCTCTAGGGTGATGTGACCAGTGCCACCTTACAGATTGCATACTTCAGGGGTGCCGAGTTTTCAAGTTTATTTTGGTTTTAAGAGCACCTGCTGCCGCGTTCCTATCCTCCAGCAATTTTCAAGCAACCACAAAAATGTCAAGGTAACTCTGTGATTAATATTTCTCTTGGAGAGAGATCAAAGTATTGTCTAGGGGAAGTTTAGACTCATCATAAGGTACTGCATTGGGTTAATATGCCTGCTGCAAAGTACGTGCATCATGCACATCCCAAAGTGTGAGTACATTAAATTGGTCAGTGGGTTACTGCTTTTGTAAGAGGCGACCTTTTGTTACTTGCAGTTTATAAATTCAAATCCTAATATAGAACAATTAATTATTAACTGTCTAATGACTGCATGCAAACTGTAAGGTATAGAGTAGAGCATAGATTAATGTTGCAAAAAATGGTTCATTTGGGTAGAAATCGATTTTTATTATTAAAAAGAGTCCCCAACTATGGCGTCCTGTTTGCAAGAGTGTGTGCTTCTGTAGACTGAGCACTGTTAAAGTATACTACCTAACAGTATGAAAGTCATGTGACCTCTACACCTTGTAGTCCTCTGGCTTATGTACCATTTCCTATACACTGATTTACACATGCATGATTGATTGTCTCTGTGTAACATATGTGGGATGCAAAGAGCTCAGACAACCTACACTGGTTTGAGTGGAGCTATATAACTAATTAAATGCATCTGAAAGAGAGTGGTTATGGAGACTTGAGGAGCACTGTTAAAAGGTAGCGGTGAGGGAATCTACGGTGGCGGTGGTCTCCACTGCCTCCATGGATTTGGGACTCCAACAAATATTGTTACACCGAGTGCCAACAGCGCTAAACCCGCCCTGTCTTTTGCAGGTAGTGTTCTGAGAAGTTAGGAGGAGAGGCTTTGCCCATTCCCAGGAGGTATAACTAGGTGAAGTGGAGGCACTAAGAAATGATACTGACTGAAGGTAAATACGTATATGGAACAAAAGACTAATCTATAGGTGTAATGCAGAATTCCCACAAATGGCACTCTGAGTCCTCCTAACAATATAAAGTTATATACATCAAAACAAGAATTCAGGTTGCTGATCCCCAATCATGTGAGAAAACAAGAACCCCTCTCCTCTTTGCTGTAATCTGCGCCAAGTGAGTGAGAAATATCGACAGTAAGAATACCGTGGTCAAGAATATCGATTTAAGTTAGGAAATATCAATTTTAAAAATATAGAAGTAATTAATATAGTTTGCAAAAATATAGGGGCTGATTAGGATGGCCAGGAGACCACCACCGACAGGCTGTCGGTCGCAGTCTCCCCGCCATTTTGAGAAGCTTTCCCACCCACCCAATTTTGATGCGGGTGGTGTGCTTGCAGGTGGAAAACCCAACGCCACAAATCTGACAGGCTCCTTGAGCCTGCCGGTGTGAGAAAGGGCCTGAAATCGGTGGTGGTGTCAATCAGGCACCACCTTAGAGATTACGATGTCCCTCCCTGCCAGCATTTCCCTGGCGGATCATCCGCGATATAAAAGAAGGTGTACATAGACATTGAGGGACTGTAGCGGGCCCCCTTTACCCAAGTTCTGGGCACTGGGGGGCACCTATACTGCCCCCCTACATTTCCCTGCACCATGTGGCAGGCACCGCATGGTGCCTGCCATGTAGTGGAGGGAAATGTAGCATGTGCCATTTTTACATTTTTATGTTACAGTGGGTGCTGCAGGCAGCAGCACCTGTCGCAATGTAAAAAAAATAGGTAGTGCGAACGACGTGGTGGTGGTCGCCTTATAGGTGGGCGGTCTCACTCCCCGATATGATGGCAGAGAGACTGAAGTCCATACGCATTGTAATGAGCCCCATTGTTGTTTCAAATATGAATTGTTTAATTAGTGTATGTATTTTAATATATATTTTGAATGTATGTGATTTTTTTCTCTATATTACAGTTTTAGCAGTTATTAATTTTTTTTTAATAGAATTTTGTGTTTTTTAGCGGGCTGTTGGTTTATAGATAATTTTTGATTAATTAATATTTAATAAGTAATTTATCTTTGATTAATTTTTAATTACTTATTAATTGGTATTAATGAGTTTATTGAAAATTAAATATGGAAATTGTGTAATTAATTTAGGTATTTGTTGTGGGGTTTATAGGGGTAAAGGGTGGGAAGTAATTTGTGTTTAAATAATAAATACTTAGGGATCCATTATGATGTTGGGTGTATCGCCACTGGCTAACCGGCGGTGGCGATCTGCCCAACATCTTTCCCCTCCCGCACTTCATTTAACGCCCGCCATATTCAATGGCGGGGGTAGAGCGGCAGATGTCTGCCACATTACCACAGGCAGGAAATAAATACAATTGTCTACTTGGGGTCCTGGGTCATGATATGGTGGTGGTGTCCGTCATATTATGATATGTGTGGACTTTGGCCTTCCCATGGGGACGATGCCGCCATGGAAAGGCATGCAGTCTTTGGCTGTGGGGGCCTGTTACAGGCATCCGGGGATGTTGGTGGGGTGGGGGTTGCACTTGAGGGGTACCTATGGTACACCCTACATTGGCATAAGCAAGGTGGAAGGCACTGTCGGGTGCCTGTCACATTGTGCATGCTAATTCATAACATGCATCTTTTGCATTGCGGTGGGTGCTGCTTCCAGCACCGCCCGCCACAATGTAGCATATGCAGGGAGCGACTGCCAGGGTGGCGGTCGCATCCTAATGGGCATAGCGGGACTGCCACTCCTCTGGCGGTCGGTCCCGTTTACCGTTATGGTGGCGGGTGAACTTTGTCCGCCCGCCATCATAATGGGGCCCTTAGTTGTTGATTAATAATAATGTATACATTGATATATAATTAGGGCATTTGTTTATATTTTTTGTGTGTCGTTTTTACTTTTAAAGGGGTAAAGGGTGGGACTTAAATAAATTACACTTACTTTATAATTAGTTCTTTAATAGTAATAGTTCTTTTTTATGAAAATAAGTATTATTTGTGTAATTAATATTTTTGCAGTTTAATTTTGGTTGTGTGTTGTGGGGATTACATGGTTAAGATGTGAGTAGTAAATTAATATTTTATGTGTTTTTCCAATTTTTTATTAATAATATTTCTTTAATTTGTAATTATTTATGGAAGTAGAATTTTTAAAATTTAGATGTGAGTTGTGTTTTGTGTGGTGTTATAGGATAGGAAATAAAATAAAGACATTTATGTAATAATTAATGTTTTTGTTTGTAAAGATTTACTAGTTAAAATATGTTTGTTTAAAGCTTATTTTATATTTGAATTTACATAATATTGGTAGGAATTTGGCTTATGTAATTAACGCTATATAATGTTTTATTTTTATTTTTTATTTTTAGATATATTTGTATTTTATTCTTTTACATATGTATATTTTTCTTTATGTATTCATGTATTTATTGTTTTCTAAATATTTTGTTTGTTTTTAATTTTGAAGTGACTGGAGTGGGAATAATAAATGTTATGCCTCCGCTATCTAACATTTTCCCTACTGTTTCACTCAGTGGAGTGAGAATAGTGATTTTTTCATGTAGCAAACACCCGCACAGAAGTGCATGCTTTATTAAATACAGACGTGCTTTTGAATTTTGGGGAGTTAATTTAGAGTATCTTTAATGTGTCCTTGACTACGGGGTTACCTTACTTTTTTAAAGTTAGAAGCAGTGGCCTTGTGACTTCTGTAGAAAGTATATTTGGTGTATTTTCGGGATTTTTGCATTCGATTTTTTCCAGCATCTTTGGTGTATTGCGCTTAATACTCGCATTAGTTGCCGGTGTGCCTTTATTAATTTGTTTACATAAATATGGATGCACATCCTGCAGCAGATGACAATATGTCCCGGCTGTTGATGGTTCGCAACCAAATGCATAGTTATTATGGAGCACTGCCTCTGGCTACATTGAGTGCAGCTCATGGATTATCGTTTTGATTCTCCTTTTTCACATGCGTTCAACCTGTCTTCCATTGCCTGAGCTGCGATTTCGACTGGGCCCTGGATTTGTGTCTCTGCAGTACGGTGTCTCCCAACGCGGATTATGACCAGCTGATGAGCCCCTTAGTGGTTCATGATGTGCTCTGTTCTGGCGGTGGGATTATGGCCTTAGCAGCGATATATGGAATAATGGGACGTTGGAATGTTTTTGCAGCGGCGCTTGAGTTCTTGGAGCCCTGAATCCATTGTTAAAGGAGACATAATGTGGGTTAAAAAGCAGTTTCTGTCCCTAAGGCTCCAGAAACGAGAGGCTGATGAGCTAGTAAAGCCCACGGTGAGAGCTCATTTTTTATTAGTTACCTCCCCATCTATAGAACCGTATTTAAAGGTAGTAACAAGACCATACCATCGTTGGTTGTTAACTAGATTTAGGTTTAATCAGATACACTTTTTATTGGGAACATATCAGGGATGGACCGTACCTGGAAAGGCAGCATTTTGTGACTGTGATAACTTTTCAACCCAAGACACTACGCACTTTATGTTCTTTTTCAAACATTATTCTAAAATCAGGAAAAAGTTTATTATCCCACTTTTAAGAGGTTTGGGGTTCCATCAGGTTAAACCTGCTTTAATGTATTTGCAACTGTTGCACAACACATGGAATATTTTTAATATTGCTAGTTTTCTTGTAGCAGCCGTAAGATCTAAGAAATTAAGAGGCTGGAGTACAAGTGAACCATGAATTTTACTGTATTTTTCCAGACTTGTATATATATGAAATTTGTAAATAATTACTATAAGGACTTCTCTATGTCTCTTTCACTGTTTTAATATTGTATTTATTGAATGTGATTTATATGTGTACTTTTATGATTTTAATTAATCGAATAAAGTGATTTGACTGACTGACTGAGTTCTTGGCACGCAGTTACATTGAAGATGACCGAGTTTTCCTCCGATGGTGATAGAGGCTCCGGTCATTGAGGAACATGTATGTTCATTCCCACTATTGAACTGGATGGCTGAAATGTTTTAAGATGGGAACAATGACTTCCTGTTGGAGGCTGTTGCTACATACTGTGCTTACACGCTGTTGGATTAAGACTCTTTGATTTTTCTACGTATTCTTTATTATTTAGCTACTGCTTTCTATGAAAGAGCGAATACCTTTTTTTAGAAATGTGAACTTGACTCTGCTTTTTAGGCTTGGACTCTGCATTCCTAATTCGCCCACGTTTAAATCACGTGCTTCGATCAAGGAAGGGTGCCGTGGGGCTGAGCGGTGCACTCACACCCTGTTAAGTTAGCATGGGTTTATTAGAAGCGTGCACGCTATTTTTGCTTTCCTCCTCTGCTTTGCACATGACACATACATGTGATATTGTTTAGAGAACGCTGAGTATTTTGCTTTATATGAGAATAATTTGGTATGCTAGATTTGTAAACTGCCTCACTAGTTTTGTGTGTTTAGTGAGAGCATGGAACATCAAGGTTATCCTGAATACTGTGTCTGTTATTCAGAATGATCCTCTCACGTTCGAGATATAACACATATGCAGCTGTGGCCACCTCTAATACTTGTGCGTTTCATAATGCATTGTGGAGGCAAAATTACACACAGTTCGAGAACATTCGTATCTTGACAGTTTGTGGAGCACTAAATGTGATCCACTACTGCTGAGTACCAGAGGTATGGTCTGCCCATGTAATCCTATGAGACTTTCTGTAGTTATAAACTAATCTGCTAGGTAGGGAGGGTGAAATGTAGGTATATTTTAAGTTTGTTTACCTTTAACATTATAGGATGCTTTTTCCGTTTGTATTTCATAGAATAGTAACAATGCTGACAACCTTGTTTCTGATAATATGTTTGGTAATATTATTTAAGGTACTGTGCATGAGATTATGGCGTTAGAAATAAACATTTCAAAGTTGCACGTGTCTTTATTTACATCTTGTTTTGGACTGGTGTAAGACTATAATGAAAGAGTGCTCTTGTTATCCACTTTACTTCATGTAATCTAAGTCGCATGCTCTGGGTTGACTAGTCATTGGTGTTTTTGCTCTAGGGCCAAGAACCAATGAGTCACTGATTGCTATTCTGGTAGGGGGTTTGTGTAATAAAGTGGGTTTTGGTACACCGTAATTCACTGAGGTCCTAAGTCTTTATGCACAGTTCTGTGTATGAGCAGAATTCCTGGAACAGTAGTTACAACAAAAAGGCTCAATAAAGGGCTTGCACTTTGAATATGAATATAAAATAGAAGAAGAGTTGATAATCACAGCTAAGGAATGCAGCAATTAGATGTGTGTATGTGTGGATGATGTGTAGATTGAGTGGAAGAAGAAAAATTAATAAAGGCTGGAGAAACGCAAACTACCCACTGTATTGTCAGTAAAGTGGATCTTTGAATTTCCAGGTCATTACACAGATAGGGTGTTGGATTCCGCATTGGGAGCAAGAGAAACTAGTACCACATCTAAGGAAGAAAGCTAGTGCATAAAATACACACAGTTGGGCAGATTTACAAGCTCATGGGAAAAATGATGTAAAAGTGGCACAAGGGACTTGTAAACCTGCCCCAGTGTGTGGTAGAAAAGACGCAAGAAAGGACGGAAGTGTGCAAATTACCCACTGCTATTCACGGGTAGTAGTTACCAAGAAGGCTGAATAAAGGGCCTGCACTTTGAATTTGAATTAAAGAAGAATAATTGATAAGCTCAGCCAAGAATGGTAGCAAGTAGGTGTGTGTATTTGTGGTTGTTGTGTTGATTGAGCAGAAGATGACTAAGGTGAAAAATTAGAGAGGTTGCAGAGATGCAAACTTTCCATTTCTTTGTAAAGGAAGTGGGTGTTTAGTTTTCCAGTGCATATATATATTCACTGAAAAAAACATAGGTTTCAGCCATGTTATAGTTAGGAATTAGCATTTAAAAAATAGCAAACTCACTGAAAAAAACATACGTTTCACACACGTTATAGTTAGGAATTAGCATTTAAAAAAACCTTGGAAATTCACTGAAAAAACCATAGGTTTCACACATGTTATAGTAAGCTGGACATTTCACTCATACAAAACCATTGAAATTCCCCCGTTATAGTTAGTTCAGCTAACTATAACTCGCATGTCCGCAATGCACTGCTGATGCTGTCACATATTACATCACTCATGACATGGTCAGTGACATCACTCATGACATCACTGATGACATCTCAAATGATATCACTGATGACATCACTGATTACATCATCCTTGTGAAAGAGTGCCAGACCTTCTCTCACCATAATATAACCTTTGATACATACATTCAAAAATAGAAACTACAGTTTTGAAAAGAATGGAGATACCAATACCAGTTACAACAACCTGTACAGTAATTCCACCATCTACATACACATCCACTCATTCACCAACAGTTCTATATAGTCACTCATACATGTACTCACTCATTATATGTAGTCATACACCTATACATCCTGTTACACACTGATACTCATCCGTACAGTTACTCACACACATACTCACACATGCAAATCAACTATCAAACATCCATTTACTTGCATATAAAGCTATACACACACCACTACACTTACTTTTACAGAAACGTACACATACTCACTCTCTTAAACAATCACTTATAGAAACACATACTTATTTATACAGGAACTCTTCCATTCTGTCAAACTCTCACATATAATCACTTATATACATCAATACTCACATATAGTAGATTAAAACATATGTAGTTACTCATAAAGATACTATTGAGGCAGTCATTCACTCACTAACACACCCATGCACACACTCATCCACCCATACAGTCCTGCACACATACTGTCTTCAAAACACATACAAACAGAGAGTCACTCATTCATGCATCTATGAGCTAAGTAATACTCCCCACCGAACCATACAGACACTCATATTGATACTCAAAAAGCCAACTAATAACTCCTACAGACACTCATGTGGCTACTCACCAACCCATCCAGCCACTTATAGACAAAGTGAGACACTGATACAGATATTTACATATTTAAACATTAGTCGCTAATACATGTATTCACTAAGATACACTTAATAAGTCAGTTATGCAATCATTTTTACAAAAAAAAAAAAAATTTAGACCTTTATTTACCCATTTATTTTTCCAACAACCTTTAGATATACATATATGAAAAATATTTATTTTTCATTAAGACACACATTCACTGGATGATGTCATCACTGATGTCATCAGTGATATCATTTGAGATGTCATCAGTGATGTCATGAGTGATGTCACTGTCCATGTCATGAGTGATGTAATATGTGATGTCATCAGCAGTGCATTGCGGGCACGCGAGTTATAGTTAGCTGAACTAACTATAACGGGGTAATTTCAATGGTTTTGTATGAGTGAAATGTCCAGCTAACTATAACATGAGTGAAACCTATTGTTTTTTTCAGTGACTTTCCAAGGTTTTTTAAATGCTAATTCCTAGCTATAATGTGTGTGAAACCTATGTTTTTTTCAGTGAATATATATATATATTACCTACTGGCGGTCGCCAGTAGGTAGTTATAGTTAGGACCTAGTTTCCATAGGAAATCCACAAAAATCTATTTGGAATAACTTTGGCGCTGGTGGACGAAACTTCACAAAATTCTCCAAGAAAATGGCCTGCTCCGCTCCTTCCCTGAAAGTTTGGGGGTGATTCGTCATGTGGGGGCAGAGAAAAAAGGGGGTCCCAAAACGTGTTTTCCCTATGCAATATTCCATAGGACCTATAGCCAGGGCTACAGCCCGAACGGCTGAACGGAATTACACCAAATTTGGCAAAAAGGTAGAGTTCGGTTCGCAGATTGTGCTTTTTGTTAAATTGTGTAAATCTGTTCAGTAGTTCCTGAGAAAATCAAAAATCATAGTGATATCTAAAGACGAAGTACCATACTCTGTACTGTACTCTGTACCTTCCCGAGCACGAGCTGCATGGTCATTGGCTGTCAACTGTCTGTCAAAACACACAAAGGGGGCAGGGTAGAAACACCCTGACCCCCTAGGCCTGCTCAGGGTGTCCCACAAGGACCCCTGAGGCCCCCAAAAAATATATCTTCTTTTTTTTAAATCGCGGGGTACGAAGTTTACTGTACTGTATACCTTCCCAAGCACGAGCTGCCTGGTCATTGGCTGTCAACTGTCTGTCAACACTCCAAACCAGGAAGTGTTGGCAGCCATCTTGTACCTCGGTAGAACAAGAAAGCACGCAAAGGGGGCAGGGTAGAAACACCCCGACCCCCTAGGCCTGGTCAGGAGGTCCCACAAGGACCCCCAAGGCCAGAAAAAATAATCCCAAAAAAAAAACGCGGGTTACGAAGTACCGTACTCTGTACTGTACTCCACAAGGACCCCCAAGGCCAAAAATGTTATTATTTTTTTTTTTTTTATTGTGGGGTACGAAGTACCGTACTCTGTACTGTACTCTGTACCTTCCCGAGCACGAGCTGCGTGGTCATTGGCTGTCAACTGTCTGCTCAGGTGGTCCCACAAGGTTCCCCAAGGCCCAAAATTGTATTTATGTTTTGAAATCGCGGGGTACGAAGTACAGTACTCTGTACTGTACTCTGTACTGTACTCTGTACCTTCCCAAGCACGAGCTGCATGGTCATTGGCTGTCAACTGTCTGTCAACACTCCAAACCAGGAAGTGTTGGCAGCCATCTTGTGCCTCGGTAGAACCGAGGCACAAGAAAGCAGTGAAACAAGTGTGCAAAACATGCAAAGGGGGCAGGGTAGAAACACCCTGACCCCCTAGGTCTGCTCAGGGCGTCCCACAAGGACCCCCAAGGCCAAAAAAAATAATCAAAAAAATATCGCGGGTTACGAAGTACCGTACTCTGTACTGTACTCTGTACCTCCCCGAGCACGAGCTGCATGGTCATTGGCTGTCAACTGTCTATCAACACTCCAAACCTGCTCTCTCTTTCGAAAATCAAAGCGTATTGCTTTTCTGCATGGGGAGCAGCTTGTTAGCAGGATGCGGGGAGCCGTCAGGGACCCTGGGGGGCTTGGGGAACCCCCCACGGTCCCCAACGGAGAGGGCAGGCCCCGAGGGATGGGGTCCCTGGGGCCATAAGTTGCCCAAGAGGAGGGCAACGTGGCCCCCCTCCACCATCAAAATCATTTTTTTTTTTTAAAAGGCAGTCCCCGGTTGATGGGGTCCCCGGGGCCTTAAGGGGCAGCCCCCCTCCACAAAACAAAATGGAGAAGTTGGTCATGCCCCTTGGTGTGGGGTCCCCGGAGCCGGAATTGGCCACGGGAGGTGGGCCACGCGGCCCCCTTCCCGTAAAAAAAAAGAATTGGGGGCAGGCCCTGAGGGGTGGGGTCCCCAGGGCCCCAAAAAAAAGAAAAAGAAGGGGGTCTACACAGCCCCCCTTCTTAAAAGTAGTTTTTTTTAAAAAAAAACAGGATCAGGAGGAGGCCATGCCCATTTTTACACCTCTCTGCAACGCCGACCCCTGGTGTATACTGGAGGTTCCTAGTGGGTTAGTTGGCCCTCAGGGACCCCCAGTATGCAAGGGGAATTAGTTCCCCCTCTGAAAAAGCGCTACGGGGCTGCATTGCAGATAGGTGTAAAAAGGGGTGTGGCCACAGTACACCTCTCTGCAAAGCAGCCCACTGGCACATACTGGAGGTTCCTGGTGGGCTAGTTGGCCCCCATGGACCCCTAGTATGCAAGGTGAATTAGTTCCCCCTCTGCAAATGCGCTAGGGGGCTGCATTGCAGAGAGGTGTAAAAAGGGGCGTGGCCTCATTACACCTCTCTGCAACGCAGCCCACTGGCGCATACTGGAGGTTCCTCGTGGGCTAGTTGGCCCCCAGGGACCCCCAGTATGCAAGGGGAATTAGTTTTCCCTCTGCAAATGCGCCAGGGGGTTGTGTTGCAGAGAAGTGTAAAAAGGGGCGTGGCCTCATTACACCTCCTTGCAAGGCTGCCACCAGGCACATACTGGAGGTTGCAGGTGGGAGAGTTGGCCCCCAGGGACCTCCAGTATGCAAGGGGAATTAGTTCCCCCTCTGCAAACGCGCCAGGGGGCTGCATTACAGAGAGGTGTAATGAGGCCATGCCCCTTTTTACACCTCTCTGCAACACAGCCCCCTGGCGCATACTGGAGGTTCCTGGTGGGCTAGTTGGCCCCCAGGGACCCCCAGTATGCAAGGGGACTTAATCCCCCAATTTAGAACACGCTACAGGGCGCGTTTGCACAGTGGTGAAGGTAAGAGGCGGGGCTTGAGGTGGTGTGAGTGCAAACATGCCCTGTGGCGCGTTTTAAGTTCGGGAATGAATTCCTCTTCAATCTAGAGGTACCATAGGTGGCAGCTTGTTCAACAGGTATCTCCAGTAAGCGCCACGGAGCTGTGTTGCAGAGGGTTGTAAAAAGGGGGCGTGCCCTGTGAACACCTCTCTGCAACACAGCTGCCTGGCGCATACTGGAGGTACCTGGTGGGCTAGTTGGTTCACAGGGGACCTCAGGATTGAATGGAAATTAATTCCCCAACCTAAAACGCGCCACAGGGCGTGTTTGTACACATGTTTCCTCAGGCCCCGTCCCTCCCTTCACTATTGAGCAAAATATTCCTGTAAAATCAGCCGTACTACGAATTCCGATTTACTCACCTGTTATCACAAGAAACGTCAGTGCTGCATCTTTGAGCGCACTACTGATCCTGAAAAATAATTCTAACCATACTTACAGAAATTTTTCTAAGTGTGGAGTTTTGGAACTTTAAAAAATTCCTCAAAAATCAGCCGAACCACGAATTCCGATTTACTCACCTGTTATCAGGAGATACCTCAGTGCTGCATCTTTCAGCTCACTACTATTCCTGAAAAGTAAATTTAACTGTACTTACCAGTAACTTGAATTTCCTTCCATAGGATATCATTGCCTGCTATATCAAATATATATAAATTAAAAAAATATTAAATAAAAAAATAAATATTACAATTACAAAATTTTTTACAACATTTGTTTTTCAATTTATATTAAAAATGTGTAATGTAATTTAAAAAAATGAAATATCTAAAAATAAATACTTTAAGACAATGTAGTAAATTAGTATAAAAATAATAACAATTCATACATTTAAAAATTATCATTTACAAAACCTTTAAAATTCACTGAAAAAACTATAGGTTTCAGCCATGTTATAGTTAGGAATTAGCATTTAAAAAACCTTTGAAATTTACTGAAAAAAACATAGGTTTCAGCCACGTTATAGTTAGGAATTAGCATTTTTGTCAATCCTGAGGGTCCCTGGGGGCCAACTAGCCCACCAGGTACCTCCAGTAAGCACCACGGAGCTGTGTTGCAGAGTGTTGTAAAAAGGTGTGTGGCTTCTGAACACCTCTCTGCAACGCATTCTCCTGGGGCATACTGGCGGTTCCTGGTGGGCTAGTTGGCACCCAGGGACCAACAGGATTGAGGAGGAATTAATTCTCTTACTTAAAATACACAACAGGGCGTGTTTGCAGACATGTCACCTCAGGCCACGCCCCCTTTCTTCACCACTGTACATACGCGCCTGTGGTGCATTTTAATTTGGGGAATTAATTATCTTTCAATATTGAGGGTCCCTGGGGCCAAATAGCCCACCAGGTATCTCCAGTATGCGCCAGGGAGCTGCGTTGCTGACAAGTGTTCAGAGGCTACGCCCATTTATACACCTCTCTGCAACACAGGTCTGTGACACTTATTGGAGGTACCTAGTGGGCTAGTTTGACCTTAGGGACCCTTAGGATTGAAGGGGACTTAATCTCTCAACTTAGAACGGCCACAGGGCACGTTTACACAGTGGTGAAGGGAGGGGACGGGGCCTGAGGTGATGTGTGCAAACACGCCCTGTGGCGCGTTTTAAGTTGGGAAATTAATTCCACTTCAATCATGAGAGACCATGGGGGCCAATTAGCCCACCAGGAGCTTCCAGGAAGCGCCACTGCACTGGTTTGCCGAGAAGTGGTGAAGGCCGTGCCCCTTTTTACATCTCTCTGCTACGCAGCTCTGTGGCACTTACTGGATGTACCTAGTGCGCTAGTTGGACTCTAGGGACCCTCGGGATTTAAGGGGAATTATTTCCCCAACTTAAAACACACTAGAGGGCGTGTTTGCACAGTGAGGAAGGGAGGGGATGGTGTAGGAACATGGCTCTATATATATTGGACCTAAGTGAAATCAGCTGAACTACGAATTCCAATTTACTCACCTGTTATCAGGAGAGACCTCAGTGCTGCATCTTTGAGCCCAGTACTGATCCTGAAAAGTAATTTTAACCGTACTTACCAGTAACTTGAATTTCATTCCATAGGATATCATTGACTGCTTTTTGCTGAACAAGTTTCTGTGTCAATTTTTGAAACTTACAAATATTCCTCTAAAATAAGGCAAACTACGAATTCCAATTTACTCACCTGTTATCAGGAGAGACCTCAGTGCTGCATCTTTGAGCCCAGCACTGATCCTGAAAATTAATTCTAACCATATTTACCAGTAACTTGAATTTCCTTCCATAGGCTAACATTGACTGGCTTCAGTTGGAAATTCTTCTAAGTGTGGAGTTTTGGAACTTTAAAATATTCACCCAAAATCATCCGAACAACGAATTCCGATTTACTCACCTGTTATCAGGAGAGACCCAGTGTTGCATCTTTAGCCCAGCACTGACCCTGAAAAGTAATTCTAACCGTACTTGCCAGTAACTTGTATTTCCTTCCATAGGAATCCATTGACTGGTTTTCACCAGTAAAGTTGCAAAGTGTCTATTTTCACAAACTACAAATATTCCTAAAAAATTGCCTGTATGACTTAAACGCATTCTTTCAACTGTTTACAGGAGATGCACCAGTGCTGGATCCAGGATCCACCACTGAGTAAGAAAAAGTAACAATAACACTACTTACCTGCTAAGTGAATTTCCTCCCATAGGATAACATTGGTGATTCTATGTGAAAATGTTTCAAAGTGTCAACTTTTAAAATACAATCATTTTCCTTAAAAATCACTAATGTAACCAAAACACTTTTACTTAACTGTTTACAGGAGATGTCCCAGGACTGAATCTAGGATCCAGTACTGTGGTTAGAAAAGTAATCAATAAAGCAACTATTTGCATTTAACACCTTCCATGCTCAAGAGGAACTGAGCTTGTCATGAGGCACGGTGCTCCGGTGCTCATGACGAGCTCAGCTCGTCATGAGCCGTGGAAAGCTCATACGTGGGGATAATTCCCCTGCTGTGCTGAGCGTTCCACAGGAACGGGTACAGCTGTGACAAGCTCAGCTCGTCATGAGCACCGGAGCACCGTACCTCATGACGAGTTGAGCTCGTCATGAGCATGGGGGTGCTGTGTTATGTTATGTTATGGATACTTATATCATGCAAGAATCACCGGGGGGCATCTCGGCGCATCCCTCAGTCACAACTGGCGAGCGAAGAAAAACAGGAGCAAAAAAATGGGATAGCTAGTACAGGTGGGCTTTAAGGTGTTTCCTAAAGACATGGTAGGATGGAATTCCTCGCAAGGCCACAGGCAGACTATTCCAATATGTGGGAGCTAAGTAGGAGAAAGCCCTGCCCCCTGACCTGCTGCGCTTAATGCGTGACACTTGAAGCAAATGGAGCGAGTGAGATCTCAGCACACGGGTGGGTCGGTATCTCTCCACTTTCTTTTGCAAATACACTGGACCAAAGCCCTGAAGCGCAGAAAAGGTCAGACAGCAGACCTTAAAGAAAGACCTTTGTTTAATTGGTAACTAGTGAAGGGATTTCAGCAGAGGCAGTGATGATGTGCCAGCTGGTTTATTTAAAACCAGTCTGGCGGCAGTGTTCTGAATGATCTGCATCTTTCTTAGATGGATACTCCGACCTCGGCTAGCAGGGCATTGCCATAATCTAGCCGGCTAATGATCGTTGCTTGAGTGAGCGTCCTTCGATGCGTCATAGGAATAAAGGGAAAAATTTCCGCAGCAGCTTTAGTCTGAAATAGCAAGCCGCAGCTATAGAGGATACATGGTCTTGCATTGATAGAGACTGGTCCAGTTTAATGCCCAGATTGTTCACCCTCTGAGAGACCACTGGAGGGACGCCGAGTTGGATGGGCCAGCAGTCCGAGGACCAAGCCTCTTCAGCCTTGCCCTGGAACATCACTTCTGTCTCACTTGGGTTGAGCTGAAGACAGTTTCTTGCCATCCAGTTGGAGATCTCTAGCATACCTCTACAGAAGCGACATCTATCGGCCTCTCTATCTAGTCCACATTTAAACACCAGTTGGGTGTCGTCGGCATACGACAGCGTTTCGACACCCCCCGGCCCCCAGCAGCGAAGGGGTTAACTAGAAATTCCTATTGAGCTCAATGTTACATTGTGTTTGAAATTGTGTTGCCCATTGCAACAACTGTAACTACAGTACTTAAAAGTCTATTGCCTATTTGCAAAGTATTTAAACTAAAGTAATTCATTCTGAGAAAGCATATTTTGTAATGTAATGTATAATGTAATTATAATGTAATTTAAAAAATAAAATATCTAAAAATAAATAGTTTTAAAAAATGTAGTAAATCAGTATCGAAAAAATAAATATAACAATTAATACATTTAAAAGTTGTCATTTAAAAAACCTTTGAAATTCACTGAAAAAACATAGGTTTCAGACATGTTATAGTTAGGAATTAGCATTTAAAAAACCTTTGGAATTCAGTGAAAAAAACATAGGTTTTAGACATGTTATAATTAGGAATTAGCATTTAAAAAACCTTAGAAATTCCCTGAAAAAACCATAGGTTTTAGGGGTGTTATAGTTAGCTGGACATTTCACTTGTTCAAAACCATTGAAATTCCTCCGTTATAGTTAGTTGTACTAAGTATAACTCGCGTGCCCGCAATTCACTGCTGATGATGTCACATATTACATCATTCATGACCTGGTCAGTGACATCACTATTAACATCACTGCTGACATCTCAAATGACGTCACTGATGACATAACTGATGACATCATCCACGTGACAATCTGATACACCTCATCATACTCTAGTATAACCTTTCAACACTTATTATAAAATATGAAGTACCATATTTGAAACCATTGACACACCAATACATGTTTCTAAAAACCCACTCATTGATTCCTACATCTACACACACATCTAAACACTTACCTATAGATTCACTCATACATGCTAACAAAGATCAATAGAACATTATTAAATATACTTATACACCTACATCGACATTACACACCAGCGCACATCCTATTCACTTATGCAGTCATCCTACTCAATTATGCAAACAATTTATCATACTTAAATTTACCAAGCTACAAACTTATACAAACACCACTTTATTGATTCGTATATATAGTAACTCATACTTAGTGTGTTATAATATCACTATTACAAGTATACAGTTTTCGATACAGTCACTCATACAATCACTGAGTCTTAAGTATACTTATTTATAAACAACAACTGTCACATACACTGCCTTTTATATTTCTACTTTGTTGGACATGTATCATTGAGAAATATATTTACTCATCACCACACCCATAAAGAGATTCACTCACCCAAACAAGTGTTTCCACATGCAGTCTGACATAATGCATGGCCCATATCTCCAGCATTGGGGTTCTATTTATTCCTGTATATCTATTCCCGGAATTAAGTAATTTTTTTCCACCCACTTTTATTTCAAAACATAAAATTCCTGGAACATAATACAGAGTCTCAACTCCTTGTGTGTGTCGGAAGGCCGGGTGCTGTCCAACGCCACAATGGCCTTTTGTGTCAGACGGCTCCTGACTGTCCTAGCACCCACCCAAAGGGAAGCGCTGGCACTCCCCCGTGGGCCACCCTTCCTGTTGCCCCCATGAGGGACGGCAGCAGAAGACCTTCCGCAGCCCCCACTCCCCATGTCATTTAAGGGTATCAGTGCGCCCTGCTCACTGACCTCATTAGGTGTTTTTGGACGCTCTAGAAGCCATTTGCTTCCAGCGCATTGAGAGAGACAGGTAAGTTTCTCCTGGGGTGGGGCGTTAAACCAAATAGGCATCTGGGGAAAGGAAAGGGTTTTCCGTAATTCTGTTGTCTCCATGGAGCATTCCTGCTGCAAGTTCGCTCATGGGGCCACAGTTGTGCAGCAGGAATGCCCACTAGATACAAGGGATTTTTGTTCTCCAATTTCATTATGGTGGGGAGTGGCCCATCGGGGATGGGTCTCTTCGGAGAGCATTCCTGTGGCCGTTTCTGCCTCCCTTGGGTGTATTTGCTTTTTCTTAGCCACTAAGGATTTTTGGGGGGATGTTGGGTAGGGGCCCCTTGAACAAGGGTAGTTCCCCTTTATTGGAGTGAATATTTTGGCTGTTTTTGCTCACCCAAGGGGGGCAGGTGCCACTAGTCACTAGGGTTTTTGTACAATGTTCTTGTTGATGACTGGCCCCTTGAGCAAGGGTCGCTCACCTTTATGGGGTTATTATTTTGGCCATTTCTGCCCCCCTTGGTGGCAGATCGGCCTTATGATTTTAGGCCCAGGGACAGAGGCATCTAGACACCATGTTTTTTATTAATTGTTTTTGGAGAGTGGCCCCTTTGGCAAGAATCGCTCCCATTTATGGGGTGATTATTTGGGCCATTTGTGTCTCCCTTGGGGGCAGATTGTCCTTATGTTTTTAGGCCCATCTGCCCCAAAGGGGGGCAGAAGCCACTAGACACCTGAGAACGCTGAATGCTGTTGCTGGGGAGTGGCCCCATGGCAACGTTATTTTGACTGTTTCTGCCCTCCTTGGAGAGCTGATTGGCCTGATGCTTTTAGACCCACCTGCCCCATGGGGGCAGAAGCCACTAGACACCAGGGATGTTGGTTTCACTAATTTGCTGTTTTGGGGCAGAGGCCACTTAGGAAAGAGTCGCTCCCTTTTTGGGAGTGAATTTTTTGGCTATATTTTTAGGCCCCTCTGCCACCAAGATTGGCTGGTGGATTTTGTGAGGATTAGTGCATTATTTGCAGATGCGATTGTAATGTGTGAGGTCTCCTTTTTATTCTAGTGCACAGCTTTTTAATTCCTGTTTGCGGTTTCTGCAGTGGTTGATCCGCAGTTTGCGTAGTTGCCTGTGTTTGGTAAGAAAACCATTTTTGTTGTGTTTACTCCAAAAGAGAATTATTGTCATGCATGAATGAATTTTTTTATTGGTGTCATAATAGCAGCATATTTAGTTTATGTTTTGAGTGCAAAATTCTTTTTGGATTTGTGCACAATGTGTATTGCTTTGTCTTATAGGGAATGTTCTTTTCTTTTTTAGCGGGATATTGTAGGTCTTTGTGATAAAGCCACATTTTGTTTATTACTTATTTTACAAAATGTTTGTTTTTGTTGACTTATTTGCCAAGTCACCTTTATCAGTATGGATTATGGCAAGTCACAGTATTACTGATCAGCAGGTCGTTGGTATGCTTTTTGAATCTTTCTCCGACCATGATTATGAGACTGAGAGTGCATCTGATGCATCACAAAACGAGCTGGTTTTAAAAAGGGGGCACTTGGGTTTTTGGCCCTGTGCTCGGCGGACATCTAGGGAAACCTTCCAAACCCAGAAATTTCTGTAAACTAGACACCAGCGAAAGTCCAGCGAGGTATGGCTTGCATGGATCCCCCAAAGTTTTCCCACCCAGAATCCCCTTAAACCCTCAAATTTAGCGAACAAAAGCACATTTTTCTCACGTTTCTGTATGGGAAAGTTCTAGACTCACCGGGCTTACACAAATTTCCTACCATCCAGCGTTCCCCTAGATTAGGTTAGGTCTCCTGATTTAAATGGTACCTCACTTGTGTGGGTGGGCCAAGTACCCATGACAGGCAAGAGCCCAAAACGTATTGTGGATACATCAAAATTACCTATCAGAAAACGACCTGCTTTTGCACTGGAGGCACCTTGGTTTTTGTCCCTGGGCTTGGTTGCCATCTAGGTAAACCTACCAAAGACAGACATTTCTGAAAACTAGACACCCCGGGTAGTCCAGGATGGTATGACTTGTGTGGATCACCCAGCGTTTTTCTACCCCGAATCCCCTGCAAACCTCAAATTTTCCTCACAATTCTGTCTGATATCAACACGTCTACACAAAAGTCCTACCACCCAGCATTCCCCTTGGTCTCCCAAGTAAAATGATACCTTGCTGTAGTTCTCACATGTGTGTTATGTCGCTATATTTCCTGCTTAACTATCTGAACTTCAAATCATATTTTCACAAAGCACTACTGCAGTGAGAATACGCTGTTTTGTAATTATTGTAGTAGATCCCTACTTAAGGCACTTAGATTTATTATCTAAATTGCTGTTGTGTTACAAACCCTTTCATGCCACCTACATAATTGCAGGAATGGATAGGTATTAATTATAAAATGCTGCGTCGAAATGCTAAAACGAAAAATTCAAACACAGTTAAAAGAAGAAACAGTGGGTCAAGAGCACTCTATTCTATTTTGCTGAATGTTGTCCAAAAAATGCCACCATCGAAGAAGTAATAATTACCGACCACTGAGAATGAATGAATTGACTTCACATTAGTTAACTGTGTGTACACCATATTATAATTGGCCAAACTGTTACAATGCTTCCGGGGCGCATGCTTTCTGTGGGTCTGAGGAAAATGCAGTGGCAAGCACTCTCCGATGTGCCGTGGATCATTATGTATTATTCAAAATTAAACTACTTCTATACTGGGGTACTACTCTGCAGCTAATTGAGAGTAGAAATAAAAAAAAATGCGTTCTCTTTTGTATCAGGTCATATCTAAAATCAGAAAAATATCTAGTTGATGGCGCTTATTCCGAGGAGGGTTTTTGTGTGGAACAAAATGCAGCCACATGTGCTCACCAGTCTGTCCCAAAAGTGAATAAAAATCTTATTTTTCTAGACAAAATGAGCTTCAATTACTCATTATTTCCTGCCCCCTCAGCCTCCACGTCAAGAGCAGTAAACGCTGCTGTGTTGTCTGCAAGAAGATTATACCAGGGAACAGCAAGACTCAATAGCCCATGTTGGTTTTAAGAGAATGGCGCAGGCCCATTTAAAGCAACAGGAAGCTCGCAGGAGCCATTAGATATACCAGCACTGCTTGAATCCAGCATGGCGCCTCCTGTGTAATTGCAGTCTCCAGCCAAAAAAAGACGCTTAAATATCATTCGAACAGTTATCAGGATGGGGATTTCATTACAATCTGCTTAAACACATCTTCTTCCCATTGCCACAGTTGACTGTAATTAGGGAGGAGTAATATGCTCAGGTTCGAGATGGTCTTTTGTTAGGTAATCGGAGATTTGGCTTCTGTTCCAATATTTTTCCCATTTAATGCAATGCTTGATAAGGGACTTAGAATGAGGGGGGCTAATGACGAGGATCACACACATGTTTGCATCAATGAAACGAGTAGACTGTCCCATTGCCAATGGAAATTCTCATCACATCAGCCGAGTCAGACCTTCAACATCCGCATAACTAGACTCCTAAACCATCTTTGCACTTTTGACACATGCTGCTAGTTAATATATTAAACGACACGAACAAGCTGTAATTAAATCGCCAGTAGCGTCCCTAACACCGAAACCTGTCCAGTGACATTATGAGGATTTCTGGAGCCCCAGGAAAGCCATATTTTGGGGGACCTGAAAGAAACAACATTGAATGTTATCACCCATTGTCTGCTAATTCCAGCCCCGTGATGCCAAACAGTAATGAATTCTACTCAAAAAGGTGAGATAGAGAAAAAGACAAAAGTGTTATAGAAAATCTTTTTACCCAGGATCCCCTTAGATGACGGGTGTCCTGGGCTATTGCCCACTTTTCCAAAGCCTTAACACATGTCTGAACTGGTCATTACCCCCAGGTCCCTTATGTCCTCATCCCATTCATTACAAATTGGAGATAACCATCTTCCGGCAGAAAAAAAGACAAGAAGAACGCTGGGAGCCTAATACTGCCCCTCCCACCAGGAGTACATAAGCAGTACTTATCCAGGATCCCGCCTGTTCTTTTTTTCTGTCTGGCGACAGAATGGACTTGACTGTGCTGGTGCTGCTGGGCTGGAGTGGCGGTGCTTCTCTTCTTCCCCCGCCCGGCTTCCTGGACTGTCTCCTGGTTTGCCGGGCTTGCTGGGAGTCAGTCCCTGTAGGAGCCGGTGTCCTGCTTGCTCTGCATGGCCTCCCGGCCCTTTGCGACTGGGGCTGGATTTCCTGGTTTCTTCCAGGGCAGGGGCCTCTCTTCCCTAGCTTGGCTGGGTGAGACGTGCCGTGTTTGATGGGCTCCTGCCGCTCTCCTAGTGTGCTGGCGTTTGTAGTGGGTGCCTTGTTCCTGGGGTTGGTCCCCCGCTCCGGGTGAGTGCCGTTTGTCAGTTTTTCTTCCCTTCACTGCTTCTGAATCCTAGAAACTGCACATGTGATTCTCGCACTTGCATAACTCACTTAGTGGTTTGTCCACAGTGGAATGCAGTTTATCATGCCTGTTTCTTTCCTCCACTTCTGGTTATATCCAGAGCTATGATGAGCATGACACTGAGCTTTAAACTCATGAAGGAAGATGTTTAAATGCATTACGGAAGACATGAGCTTATCGTACTTGTTGAGTTCTCATTAGCCCCTATGCGAGCTGCTGGAGTGTTTGGCTGCGGGGCTTTTGGCTCCTGGGGACTGCTGTGGTGTGCTGCTGCCTGTGCTGTGTTTCCCTGGGGGTGTTTTCTGCCCTGGAGCTGCTGCTGTGTTCTTGGGCTCTGGGCTGCTACACGCGGCGGGAATCCGTGCCGCTGGCTCCCAGCTCCTGCCCGTGGCTCCCGCCCTCTTCCACTTTGGGTCGGGTGTTCTGCAGCGGACGTTAGGCAGGCCATGTTCGCTCAGTTGGGGGTGTGTTCGGCTGCTGATCTGAAGGTCCCTGGTTTCATCCTGGGAGTGCACTGTTCAGGCTGCGGCCTGCCCGGGTCTAGGGCAGCTCCACGTACCCTTGCTCCGCGGGGCTTCCTTCTGTCTTCTTTTCGTGTTATGTTTGCCATGTCTGTGCGCTGGCAGTGGGGGCCTTGTTGTCTGGTGGCACCCTCTTGGGTGCTTCCTTCCCCCGGCCTGTGGTGGCCGTTGCTGCCTCTTTCTGCTTGATCCTTGGTTATGCTGCGGGAGGTTAGGGCGACTGGTTTTGGTGCTGGTGTGCCCGGGTCGTGTCTCGTATGCCTCGGTGCGGTGGCTCACGGTGGGTGCTCTCCCCGTGCGTGCCCTCTGGTGGTGTTCCTTGGGGTTCCTATGCACTTCGGCGGGCCCCTGATGGTACAAGTGGTCGGGCTCTATTCCCGCCTGCCGTGAGGTTTTGCCCTTAGGTGAGCAGGCTTTGTTTCCTTATGTCACTCTTTATTTCAGCGATTTGGGATTGCCCTGGTTGTGGCGCTCCATGGCGGGGCTGGGTGCCCCGTTTTCTCTGCTGTTGGGGTCTTGCTCAGCTGCCCTGTCCTCCCTTGTTTGCAGGGGGGGGGGGATGGTTTTGCCATCTCGTCGCACGGACTTGTCACGCTGGGCTCTCGGGTCTTGTGGGTGCTTCCTTTAGAGGTGCTCCGGGGGCTGTGCGCTGTGCAGGGGTCCTGGTGTGGTGGGCTCTGCTGCTCCCTTTGGTGGCTTTGGCTCATGGGGGTGCTAGTTTTGTCCCGGGGCCTCGTGCCTGCTTGCGTTCTTCCTGCGTCTGCTTCCTCTGCAGGTTGGGTACACCTCTTGCTTCCTTGGATGCTGCCTGTCGGGGTATGCTTCTGGTCTTCCCTGCTCTGGGCTTCTCCGTGGCTCCCTGCCCCCGGGTTGGTGGTGGGACGGTGTTCCTGCTCATTTGGCGGTTCTGTTGGCTCCCCTGTGTTCCTGTTGGCCTGCCAGGGTCTGCCCCGCTTTTCTTTGCTGCCCCGCTTTCTTTGCTGCCTCTGTCTGCCAGCCATTACTCAGGGACCTTGCCTCCGCTGAGGGCGGCCTGTTTGGTTGTGGCTTTTGCTCCGCTTGGGTTTGCTGGGTGCTCACCTCCGCTTCCTGGCTTCTGCGTGGTTGTTCGGGGTTGGTGCACGGGGGCTCCGGGTTCCTGGCTCTTGTCCTCCTGTCCCTGGGCTGCACCTGGTTTCCCTTGGGGTTTTCCTGGTGTCGTGCCTGGTGCTCTCTGCGGCGCTCTGCCCCCTCAGCCCGTGGGTCTGGTTTGTGTTCTTGTTTTTTCCAGCTTCCGCCCCATTCTGTGGGTTGGCGTATCAGTGTTCCGGGGTTGCTCGTGCTGCCTCCTGTGCGCAGTTATGTTCTCCTTTGCTCCGGCCTGGGGTTTATAGGTGTTTGTCCTGGGGCCTTCTGTGTGCTTGGTTGCTCCTGCCATGGCTCTCACTGTGCTTCCATTGGGCTTGCTTTGGTGTTCCTGGCCACCCCTCCTGGTTCAGAAGCTATTCCTGCTCTTGTCTGGTCTCTGGGATTCTGTTTGGTCAGGCCTGGTTTGTTCCTAGTTGGGGCTGCCTGGGGGTGCCTAGTGTGGGCTTCTCCAGCTGGTGTGGTTGGGTGCCTGCTCTTCCTTCCTTTGCCCCCCCCCCCAGGGTGTTGTTCCAGTGGCGGTTCACCTTTGGTTCCTGGGTTTCATGCTGCTGCTGTTTGGGCGTGGCTGTCTTGCGCTGCTGCCGTGTCCTTGGCGTGGCTCCTGTTTCCCCTCTTCTGCGGTTCTCCCGGTTGGGGGTCCGTCTAGGCTCTGGGTGCGTTTGCTCCCTGAGGGGTCCTGGTCTCGTGTGGTTCCTGTCGTAGGTGCCTGGTTGGGTGTCTGCTGGGGCTTTCCCGCTCCTGCGGGTTTTGAGTGCCTGTTGGTTGCCTTTTTTGGCTCTACTCCTTGCCTGTGCTCTCTCTGTGTGTCCTGGCTGGGCGCTCTGCGGTTTGTGGCCGTGTCCTGGTGGGTCCTTCTGGGCCTGCTCTTGGCGGTGCGTCTCTTCCCGGGCTTGGTTCGGCTGTGGTTGGGTTTCCGTTTTTCTGCCTGGTTCTGGGGTTTCTGTTGGATGCTGTGGGCTTCCGGTTTATCTCTTGCCCTGATGATCCTTTTTCGTTGGCTTCCTCCTGGGTTGCGGTTCCCCTGTTTGGGCCTGTGTGGGGTCCTGGTGTTCGGTGCTTATGGGTTGTCGTATCCTGGGTTGCCTCCTGTTGCTCTGGTTCTGCCGGCCTATTGCTAGTTCAGGGTGGCCTCGGGGTGTGCCTCCTTGGCTGGCTGGCTGTGCTTTCTCTTTTTGGCCGGATTTGGAGTGTGTTTTGCTAGGCATTCCTGGTTCTTTCCTGGTTATGGCGTCCTGGCTCACTCTTGTCTTCCCTCGCTTCCCCGGGCTCTGTTCCCATTGTGTGTCTGTTTGGGTGCCCACCCCCCCTTCTCTGGTTGGGGTGCGGTTCTGTGGTGTTCTTCTGGTCTCTGTGGGGTCCTCCCTCCTGGCTGCGGGTTGCCTGGGGTTTTGCTGCTGCTTGGCCCTCTGCCTTCTCTGCTTTCTCCGGTTTCCGCATTGGCAGTTTCCTCTGTTTCTTTTTCCCGCCTTCTGGGTGGTCCGGTGGCTGGGAGTCTGTCCCTCTCTGCCTTTTTTGCTTTGGCCTGGGGGCTGCGTGGGCTCCTTCCGGTAGTTGGTTGGGCCTGCGGGTCCTCCTGCTTCGGCTGGTTGCTTGGCTCTGGCTGGCTGTTTCCTGGTTTGGGGGCTGCCGGGGGTTCCCAGTTGCCTTGGACTCCCGTTGTGCCTTGCTTTTCCCTCCCTTTTTGGGGTTGGGTTTTTTTGGGGGGTTGTGGCTGGTGGCCCTGTCCCCTCCCTTGTTGGTTAGTTAATTTTTAGTTTCTGGTCCTTGTTGGCCTCCCCGTTGTTGGTCAGCTTTCGGCTGGTTCTTTCTGGGGGCTTCTCTGGCCTGTGGTTTTTGTGTTGCCCTCGTCTGCCCTTTCTGTTCTGGGTTTTGTGGCTTTCCTGCTTTGGGTTGCGTCCTCCTTCTCTGTGGAGCTTTTGGCCTTCTGGGGTTTTGGCTCTCTGTCTCCTTCCCTGTCCTTTTGGTTTGGTTGGGGTCTCGCTCCTGTTCAGCCCCTGTGCGCTTCGTTCGGCTCCTCCCTCTGGGCTGGGTGCTTGGTGGTTGTCGTTTGGTCGCCCCTGGGGAACTGTTTTTTTCATTCCTGGTTCTTGGGGGGTTTGGTCTGTGTCTGGGTGGCTGCCGGGTCCGGTGTGCCTTCATGGTGGTTCAGGGCTCGGTGGCCTTGTCCGGTGGGTTCCTTTGCCGTGTCCTGTGTGTCTTGGTCCTGGTTGCCCTGTTTCTGGTTTCTCTGGTTGGCGGCCTCCTTGTTGAGGCCCTGGCCTTCTGTTTTTTTCTTGGTTGTCTTCGGTCTTGGTGTGGTCCCTGCTGTCCTGTTTTGGGTTGCGGGCGGGTTGCTTCCTGCGGTCCCCCTTTCCCTCCTTCTTGGTGTTCCCTTTGGTTGCTGCTTTTGTTTTGGTTTCCTAGGTGCGCTTGTGGATTCGGAAGGCCGGTTTTCTGCTTTGGTATTCTCCAATTTGTAATGAATGGGACGAGGAGATAAGGCACCTGGGGGTAATTCTCTATTACTTACCGGTAATCTTCATTACTACGGGTCCCATTGTCCTCGTCCCATTCATACACCCCTCCCTCCCGCCCCGGCGGCCGGCCTTCCTGTTTGGGCTTGGTTGTACAGGCAGGATGCTGGGTAAGTACTACTTATGTACTCCCGGTGGGAGGGGCAGTATTAGGCTCCCAGCATTCCTCTTGTCTTTTTTTATGTCGGGAGATTGTTATCTCCAATTTGTAATGAATGGGACGAGGAGAACGGGACCCAGAGTAATGAAGATTACCGGTAAGTAATAGAGCATTTCTGATTCTTTCTGGGGGCGTCCTCTCTGTCAGTACGGTATAGGTTGTTCCTATTGGACTAGGGCTAAGGTTGGTTCACATATGGCTGTTCTCAGTGAAGAGTGGCTTGGTGGACAAAAAGAAATGGACTAGAATATCTCCCTGTGTAATTACTAGTGGATGATTTTAATCTAGACATTTCGCCTATCATCTTTGTGTTATCTAAGTGAGTGCAAGCCCCATTCGTGACAGGCAGGCCCAGACATGAGTCCTGTGATCACTGTGCAAGAAAATTAAAGCTTCACCTCAATGAAGAGGCCCAAAATTTTTTTTTAAATTGGTCTAGGATTTCTTGTGTGCTTTTCTGCAAGGAATCTCACCAACCAGTGCCCAGAGAGGGTCCCCTCATCAGCTATATACTTTTTGTGCCTTCACCCAGTGAAGGTTTCTACTTTCAGACTTATTCACTTTTTTGGAGCATAGATTTTTTTGAGTGGGACAAGGCTTCAAGCTGTAGCCGAAGATAGCTTTAAGAGGTTTAGCACGATTTCCAGCGAGATCCTGCTGAATTGGATTTGCTGCTGCCAAGAATAAAACAGCTAGTGCAACCTGAATCTTTAGCCCTGCGGCAATGCACCATTGTCAGATCACCTTTTTGGTACTCAGAGCCAAAGAATTGACAAAAAGTTTCTGAGTCGCAGATTACAGAAAACCTCCGATGGAGTACACTTTGATCCTACCCAAAGGTCCAGGACCTTGGGGACAACACATGTGGAGTCAAGACTCACTCCAGCGGTGGCAGGCAGCAGGGTCTTGAGAAGATTCAGTTGTCACTGTTAAACTGGGAAAGCTGCAGAAAGGAAACTGGGAGCTTGTTTTGTCCCTGTAGCCAAAACAGGAGGTCAGCCTCATGACCCTTGGAGTCAGTTTCTTTGTCCTGTCTACATGATGGAGAGAAGGTCCAGTCTTCAAATCTCTTCTCCGAGGTAACATATAGCAGTCCCAGTTCTCTTCTGTTTTTTAACAGGTCCAGTAATGATTTGAGGAGGGTACTTGGTTGCCACATGTGTGCCTAGTGCCAGCCTGTTGGTGTGGGACGTCTTAGCCACGGCCTAACAGTGTTAAGATTTCCCAGGAGTGATCTTGCAAACATTTGTAACGCTTCCTGTATGTTTTATGTAAACTATACCACAGGGCCCATTTCTACGTAAACTCAACATGGAAAAATCTTTCTTCCACTGGTCAAAGATCTCTGTGCCCACCCAGAAGTGTAGCTATGGAAATGGGCTATGCCTCCCTTGTGTTAAATCCAAACCAGTTCTGGGGCAAGTCCCCCTTCCACTGTGTTTGGAGCCAAGCTGACTAGGAAGGCAAAGGTAGGCAGGCCTAGTTGGGAGCTATAACTGCCAGTCACAGCGTAGGCCTACTTTGAAGCTCAGGAATGGGCTGGACACAGCCCCCCGGGCCATCCTGTGCAACGAGGATAAACACCTCTTCAAAACCAAGGCTTTTGTTCCCTGTCTGGGAGCAACTCACATCTCACCACAGTAGGAGTCATTCATCAGTCAGCTGCCACTGGCTACTGCAGAAAGGCACAATTGGCTTAGGCAGGGAAATGACAATGTTCTGAAAGTACTGTTTTCAAAATAGTAATATACATTTTACTTTATCATTAAATTGGATTTTAAATTATTAATAAAATGAGTCCTTGAAACATTTTTCTAGCTGCTCCAACCTGAAATTATGCATTACAAGCTTTTATAATGTAGCCAGTGTTTTGTATAGGGGACAGCCTTTCTTGCTGCCACAATAGAGAATTACTTTAGAGGACATGTTAAATAATTAAGTATTTATGTTGTGCATTTTACATATCCTGCATCCCTCTCTATGGGCATTTAGGACCTATCTTAGGGGTGCCAATTGAATGTTATTATTTTTTTTTTTACACCCAGCAGAAGGTTGCTTTGCCATGTCAAAGTGGCAGTTTACCAAGGCACTTTGCTGTATTAGAATGCCTGGAGACATGATGTACAGTGTTAGTTTGGTGGGTGAAACAATGAGTGCTGCAGCCCACTTGTAGCATTTAATGTACAGGCCCTGGGTACATGTAGTACCATACACTAGGGACTTATAAGTAAATTAAATGTGGTAATTAGGTGTATGCCAGCTTTGAGAAAGCACAACAACCTTACCACTGGATAGCAGGAGTAAGTTTGTCATTTCCAACAACAGGTCTCTTGCAAGTGTACATAGGTGCACAAAAAACTGTCTGAGAGTGCAACCTAGAGTAATTACTAGTGAATGAGTTTCATTCAAGCATACCCCATCACCCATTTTTTCCTAAGTGGAAACCCAACGTGCAATAAATATGCCCAGCCATGGAAAACCGGCTCATTGTACAATTGGAATCAAGCTGTATTTCACTGTTAACGATTTAAAAGGCTAAAGTCAGTAAGTGGCTGGATTCTGTCTAGAGTGGTTTGGTGAGCAAAGAAAAGATTGACTGAAATTTGATCACAAGTAACTACCCAGAGAGAGGGATTCATTCAAGCAAGCTACCCACCAGTATCTCTTTAACAGAAGCAAGACAAAATGTTTGAATCAATCCCAGCAGAAGGCTGAAGAAGAAGTTGAGGAGGAGGGGAAGATGGTTGAGAATTGAGGAACACCAGTATCCATGTTATAAAGTGTGTTAAGTTTAGCGGTTGGAGCATTATGCTGCTACTGTTTAACAGGAAGGAAGTAGTCACATTCAAAGATTGTAAATGTATAACTGCTGTTACAAACTGGGTCTTCAGTTGGCAGAGTTATGTACCATATCCAAGCAGGGACCACAATCCAAGTCAGGCTAAGCTAGATATACAGTAAAAGATAACCTGTGTTCACCCTCTGGTAGCTTGGCACAGTGCAGTCAGGCTTATCTAAAGAGGCAATGTGTAAAATATTTGTGCAACAGTCACACACTAACACAATGAAAACATCACAAAAATATTCCGCGCAGATTTAGAAAAATAGAGAATCATTTTATGAATAAAACAAGACAAAAATACAATAAGTAGAACCGAAGTTATGAATATTAAAAGATTAAATCAAAATTCAAATAACGCTAGGGGATATTTGAGGTCATGGTGGACCGGGGTAAATCCAAAGTTAAGGCTATCCACGATGGTGGGCAGGCTGATTACAAGACCCACGCAAGGCCCACTGAAAACGTTCCTTGGATGGAGCAAGCATCGGTGCCAAAGACTCAATGTTCCGATTCACTCAGTCAGGTAAAAGCATTGTCACAGAGCCATGCAGTAAGGCCCTGCATCATCGTTGAACCTCTTTTGATGCAGGTGCTATGTCATCCTATCTGGCAGTTGGGTCTCACATTGACATCGAGCTACTCAGGGATATTCTCAGTTTGATACTGCTTTGCCGTTAAAATGGCACAAAGTCAGTACTGCATCGATTTTGATGCTTCTGGACAGCAGGAATCATCTTTCTAGGGCACAGAACTGGATTGACACCACTTGGTAGGGCAGTCTCACAAATGGCAGAGTACAGGTGCTGCTGCAGAGTTGAATGAAGTATTTGCTGGCCCTGAGATGTCAGACCAGGGGCAAGCCAGCAAGTCCTTGAAGTCACTCTGGGTTCAAGTGAAATGGGTCCAGTCCTTGTCCACAGCAGGGCAGAAATCAGCAGGCAGCAGAGCTGCTCCGCAAAGCAGAAAGCAGCTCCTTCAGAGCAGCAGTCCAGTAGAGAGAGTCGCAATCCTTGTAGCGAGCAGTCTGTAATCCCGGCAGAGTTCTTCACAAGACCAGTAGCATACTGTCCTTGTATAGTCAGAGTGCTAGTACTTATGGGCCTTTGAAGTGGGGGTGACTTCAAAGCAGGCGCTTCAAGTGCCCATATTCACTTTTATCTCCGCCCTGTCTGGCTGGCTATGTTGTGGGGGTAATCAGCCCTTTGTGTCAGAAACAGGGCACTGCCTATTCAGGTGTACATGTCAGCTCTCCCTCCCTTTTCCCGCTCAGGAAGAGATATCAGAATATAGATGAATGCAGACAAGTTCACTGATACTCCCACTATGTTTGTAGCTGTCTGGAGGGAATACACAAAGTGTAGCTATCACCCACCCCAGATGTGTATTGGAGACAGTCTGCAAGGTACACAGAGCAGTGTGAGCAGAGAAACGTCCACTTTCTAAAAGTATAATTTCCAAAATAGTAATGTTAAATCTGACTTTACCAGTAAAGAAGATTTATCATTACCATTCCAAAGATATGAAATATAATGCAGCTACTCCCTAATCAGGAATTACAGCTCAAACGTATTTTATGGAATTCCCAATGCTCGTCTATGAGAGAAGTAAGCTTCACAGTAGTAAAAAATGAATTTAGATGTTTATTACTACCAGGACATCTAAAACCTCAAAGTACATGTCCTACTGAAATTGGGTCTCTTGATGACAGATATTTGCACCATATCCAAGTAGGAACCACAATCCTAGTCAGGGTAAGTTAGATACACAGCCTAAATTAACCTGTGCTCACCCTAAAGTAGCTTGGCACAGAGCAGTCAGGCTTAACTTAAGAGGCAATGTGTAAAGTATTTGCGCAATATTTAAATTACACTAACAGTGAAAACACCACAAAGAGACTCTACACCAGGTAAGAAAAATAGAGTATGTATCTGAGTAATACAGGACCAAATGACAACATTCAATAAGTAGAACTCGATATATAAATTTTAGAAGATTAGACTACAATATAGTGCATTTAAGTCATTAGGTCTAAGTGATTACTTGAGGTCGCCATAGACCGGGGAGAATCCTAAGTTCAGGCTGGACATGATGGAGGGCAAACTGGCTACAGGACTTTGAGAGATACCACTGACAAAGTACCTTGGATAGAGTAAGCATCGACATCAAACATGAGAAGCGAGGAGTCGAGGAGGCACCATGTCGACATCGATCCTGTGAATGAAGGCAAAGCATGGGAGCCAATCTGCGCAATCGATGAAGGCTTCAGTATCAAACCCCTTTACAATGCAAGGCACTGTGTCAATGTCAAGCTACACTTTTAGTCGAGGCGACTTTGCCGGCAACAAACCTCATGCTCAGGAACCGTATCCTTGTCAAGCCACGTAGAGATGTCCTTGGCTTAGCACTGCAGCAGAGAAGGGTATTGCATCAGTTCTGATTGACGAAAAGTCAGCCCAGTGTGGTGATTTTGATGCACAAACAGCTGCAGAATCCACATCTGAGACCCAGTACTGGATTTGACACCTCAGATAAGGGAGAGCTCCCAGATGGTAGAGTCCAGCAGCTTAAGCAGAGTTTAAGAAAGTCTTTGATGACCCTGAGACTTCAAGAACAGGGGGGGGGGGCAAGCCATCAAGCCATTGGAGAAACTTGTGTTCAAGGGTGTAGAAAGCAGGTCCAGTCCTTCTCACATCCAGGCAATAAGCATCGGGCAGCAGGCCAACACAGCAAAGAAGTTAGAAAATTGGCAATCCCTCCTACAACACAGCAATCAGCAAGCCAACATAGCAAAGCAGTTAGTCGAGTGACTGTCCCTCCTCCAGCACATCAGCTGTTCTTCCAGCCACAATGTCCTTGGTTCCAACAAAGTTCTGACTTGGTGGTGCCAGGGGTCCAGTACTTATACCCTGTTGTGCCTTTGAAGTGGTGGAGACTTCGAAGAAGCCTTTGAAGATCAAAAGGTCCTGCCTTTCTTGCCCTCACGCCAGATCACTGTAGGGGGTATGCAGCTCTTTGTTTGGGGACAGCCACAGCCCTATTCAGGTGCAAGTGACAGCTTCTCCCTCGCTATCTACCACAGGAGGGCGCCTCAGTCTAGAGATGGACCATCAGGTTGCAAATGTTACTCCCGCAGATCCCTTTGTGTGACTGTGTAGATGGAATGCACAAAGCCCAGCTGTTACCCAACTCCGAGGTGTATTCAGGGACAGGCAGAGGCACAGAATGGTTAAAGTAAGAAAATGCAAACTTTATGACCATGGCATTTTCAGACTTAACATTTAAAATCTGACTGCAACATAATTTGTGACTTTAAATTGTGAGTTCAGAGACTCCAAGTCTTCATCTTTTCCAATTGAAACTACACTTAAAATATGTTTTAAGGCAATCCCAATTTTAACCCATGGGAGAGAAAGTCCTTGCAGAAGTGAACAACAAATATACCAGTTCTTCACTACCAGAACATGTAAAACTCAAACGTACATGTCCTACCTTCTAAAGGCACTGCACCCTGCCAAGGGGGCTACCTAGGGCTTACCTTAGGGGTGACATATGTAATAAAAGGGAATGTGTGCCTGGCAAGTAGGTTAACTTGCAAGGTTGAAATAGTTGCTTAAACTGCACACACAGGCTCTGCAGTGGCAGGGCCGAGCCATGTTTAAAGGGACTACTGTAGAGAGTGGTACAATCAGTGCTGCTGACCCACTAGTAGCATTAAATTTACATGCCCTGGGCACATATAGTGCACTTCGAGGGACTTAAGTAAATTAAGTATGCCAATTGTGGATAAGCCAATGGTACAATTTTTGAGTACAGATCATATGCACCTTAACCCTGGTTAGTAGTGGTACAGTGCCCAGAATCCTAAAGCCAGCAAAACTGGAGGTTAGAAGGCAAAAATGTCAGGAGAAACCACCCCAATGATGCCAGTTCAGGATATTTTCCTCTAGTGGTGCATTCTCAGATATTATATGTAAAATGCCCCCTGAGTTCCATGTTGGGGTCCGACCTGTAGTCACACATTCGTCAAAGTCGAGGACCCGCCTTCGTACCTACTGCGTCCGCCATTGGAACTCAGGGGGCATTTTGCAGATGCTATCTGAGAATGCACCACTAGAGGAAAATATCCTGTATCACATATTTTAATGTTATGTTATGTTAATATGTTTTGTATAGCGCACAGCTGCGCCAGCAAAGAGGCGTTCCGGCGCTGAAGCAGGAAACATAGAGGCTGGGAAACAGAGAAAGCACTAGACTATGAGGAAGAGATGGGTTTTAATTGCTCTGCAAAAGAACAAATAATTTTCCATAGCACAAATGGAGTATGGTAGAGTATTCCAGAGCTTGGCAACCAGAAGACGGAAAGAGCGACTGCCCGATCGTACCTTACATTTACGAGGCACAGTAACCAGGTGTTGTCCAGTATAGCGAAGCTAGCGCGTAGGGCAGTAAGGTGACAACAAATTGGTCAGGATGGCCAGAGAGGAGAGTTTCAGGATTTAAAATGCAGTGCAGAGGACCTTGCATTCCACACAGTTGGCAACAGGGAGCCAGTGAAACGGACGGATGGCCATAGAGATGGGACAGGTTCTGGGAAGGTCCAACAGGGTTCTAGCCGTCACATTTTGGACTCGCTGCAGCCTCGGGGTCTCAATCTTGTTCACCCCTATGTACCGTGCATTGGCATAGTCCAGTCTAGATAGAATGGAGGCCTGGATCATCATTTGCCTGACTGGTAGGTCAAAAACCAAAGCAGCGGTTTAAGCCCCCTAAGTATGCCAAAGCAGGTCCCCGCAATTTTTTTGGTTTGGAGCTGAAAAATAAGACCCGAATCTACCCAGACTCCAAGATCTTTCACCGCCTGCTAAGGAGTAGATGCGCATCCCAGTAAGGTTGGCCACCACCAGTACCCCCATAGCTCTTGATGATTGCCCACCAACAGGATCTCTAACATGTTGGAGTTCAGTTGAAGACAGTTATCAGTCATCGATTCGGCAATAGCCGTGAGATCTTCCCAAAACTTAGATGCTGCACTAGATAGTATAGTCAGAGAGGCCTGCCACTAGCTGTGTATCATCCGCATATGATACAATTGTAAGCTCTCTGCTCCTTGCCAAGACTACCAAGGGTTGAACGTAAATACTGAAAAGTAAAGGGCTCAAGACGGCGCCCTGGGAGACCCCTTGCCTGTAAGCATGGTATGAAGAGGCAAAAGGGGGGGCTATAACCTGGAAGGTCCTATTTGAAAGAAAGGACGTGCACCAGGTCAAAGCTGAGCCCACAACACCTGCCTCTTCTAGCCTGCATAACAAGATCTGATGAGAGACCGTGTCGAATGTAGAGCTGAGGTCCAACAGAATGAGTGCTGACATATGTCCCTCATCCAAAGAGAGCCTGAGGTGTTTTGTGACAGCCAGGAGAGCAGACTCCGTACTATGGTCTGAGCGAAAGCCATTCTGAGAGATGTCCAACCACTTGTTTTCTTCCAGAAATCTGGAAAGGATGGAATGGACATAAGTCTCATTGATTTTAGCAATCTATGGGAGGAGAGATATTGGGCGATAATTTTCCAGTTTGGCTGCATCAAGGGTGGGCTTCTTAAGCAAAGAAATCACCTTAGCTTGCTTCCATGAATTGGAGACTATCACACTGCACATAGAGTTGTTAATCACATGTCTTAGAGGTGTCAACAGCAAAGGTAACGATCTCATAAACTGGTCAGGTTTAAGAGGATCAGAGGGGGAACCTGATTTGATCTTGGAACACACTAACCATAGCTAGTCCAAGGAAACCTGTGGGAAACAAGCCAAAGTATGAGCAGGGGGTAGACCTGGAGCAGGGTCGGAGCTCGTGGCAGTATGAGTGAGAGATAGATAAATGTTCTCTACTTTTTCAACAAAGAACCTGAGCCTTACACTGCTCATTGGAGGAAATAGAGGGCACAGCCAGGACTCGTGCTGTTTTAGGCTTTTCAGTATGGCAAAGATAGTTTTAGAGGGGTTGCCACTACTCCTACTTTCCCCAGAAAAATATGCTGTGCGCGCAGAGTGAATGGCCCTGAGGTAGCTTTTCATAGCTGTTTGATAGAGCTTTTTCTGTGAAGAGTCATAGTCCTCCAAGACCTTTCCACCCTTTTAAAGGTTTTGCGCAAAATGGCCAGGTCATCAATATTCCAAGGATTGGATTTGGAAGTGCGGCTTGCTGACCACTTTGCCGGGATAAGAGCATCAAGAGAGCTACAGATCCAATCAGAGAATGCTTTATCAGCAGTGTTAGGGTTGTCAGGCAAGCTGATAGCAGACCTGGAGGGACGGTCATGGAATTGGATGAGGTCAAGTTTATGCCAGGGGCATTGGAAAGCCACTCTCTGACACTGCTTCCACTGAGGGGAGACCCCTGAGAGACACATAATAATCAAATAGTGGTCTGACCAGCAGAGAGAAATAGAAGTATGAATTAGCAGAGAGGCGAGGTTTGAGAACACCGGATCCAGCAGATGTCCTGTCGAATGAGTGGGACCTTGAACCAGTTGCGTCATCTCAATCAATCAATCATAGGCATTTATACCGCGCACTACTCACCCGGAGGGTCTCAAGGTGCTAGGGGGGGGGTCCGCTACTGCTCGAACAGCCAGGTCTTGAGCTTCTCCTGAAGGAGAGGTGGTCTTGGGTCAAGCGTAGGTCGGTCGGGAGGGAGTTCCAGGTCTTGGCGGCCAGGTGGGAGAAGGACCTTCCTCCTGTTGTCGCTCTTCGGATGCGGGGGACGGCGGCGAGGGCGTGACTGGTCGAGCGGAGATGGCGTTTGGGAGCGTAGAAGTTGAGGCGGCTGTTGAGGTAAGTCGGGCCTTGGTTGTGCAGGGCTTTGTGTGCGTGGGTGAGGAGCCGGAAGGTGATTCTCTTGTTGATTGGGAGCCAGTGCAGGTCTCTCAGGTGTCTGGAGATGTGGCTTCGTCTGGGGACGTCGAGGATGAGTCGTGCGGAGGCGTTCTGGATACGCTGGAGTCTCTTCTGGAGCTTGGCGGTGGTTCCGGCGTAGAGGGCATTGCCGTAGTCCAGACGGCTGGTGACAAGGGCCTGGGTGACCGTCTTCCTGGTCTCGGTGGGGATCCACCGGAAGATCTTACGTAGCATGCGCAGGATGTTGAAACAGGACGAGGAGACGGCGTTGACTTGTCTGGTCATGGAGAGGGAGGAGTCCAGGATGAAGCCCAGGTTGCGTGCGTGGTCTGTCGGTTTGGGTGCGTTGCCCAGGGCGGGGGGCCACCAGGAGTCATCCCAGGCGGAGGGTGAGGAGCCCAGGATGAGGACTTCCGTCTTGTCTGTGTTCAGTTTCAGGCGGCTGGTCGTCATCCACTCGGCCACGTCTTTCATCCCTTCGTGTAGGTTGGCTCTGGCGGCGTCGTTGGTCAGGGAGAGGATCAGCTGGGTGTCATCGGCGTAGGAGATGATGTTCAGGTTGTGTTGGCGTGCGATGGCCGCAAGGGGGCTCATGTAGACATTGAAGAGGGTGGGGCTGAGCGAGGAGCCCTGAGGGACGCCGCAGATGACTTCCGTGGCTTCTGATCTGAACGGGGGGAGGCGGACTCTCTGTGTCCTTCCGGCGAGGAAGGAGATGATCCATTCCAGTGCCTTCTCCTCGATTCCGACGTTGCCGAGGCGCTGTACTAGGGTGCGATGGCAGACCGTGTCGAATGCCGCGGAGAGGTCCAGGAGGATGAGGGCCGCCGTTTCTCCGTTGTCCAGCAGGGTTCGGATGTCGTCAGTGGCAGCGATGAGGGCGGTCTCGGTGCTGTGGTTGGCCCGGAAGCCTGACTGAGATGGGTCGAGGGATCCAGTCGTCTCGAGGAAGGCTGCCAGTTGCTTGTTGACGGTCTTCTCGATGACTTTGGCTGGAAACGGGAGGAGCGAGATGGGGCGGTAGTTCTTGAGTTCGGTGGGGTCCGCCGTTGGTTTCTTTAGTAGAGCGCTGAGTTCGGCGTGCTTCCAGCTCTCAGGGAAGGTGGCGGTGTCGAAGGAGGTGTTGATGATGTCCCGCAGGTGGGGTGCGATGACAGCTTCGGCCTTGTTGAAGACGTGGTGGGGGCAGGGGTCGGTTGGAGATCCAGAGTGGATGGAGTTCATCGTGCTGATGGTGTCTTCGAGGTTGATCGGTGTCCAGGCGTTGAGGGTGGTGGTGGGGGGCGTTGGTGTGGTCGTGGGGAGCGTTGTTTGTGTGTTGAAGCTGTTGTGTATGTCAGCGATCTTGTTGTGGAAGTAGGAGGCGAGGGAGTTGCAGAGGTCTTGCGATGGGGTGATGTCGTTGGTTCCGGCGTTGGGGTTGGAGAGCTCTCTCAAGATGTTGAAGAGTTCCTTGCTGTTGTGTGCGTTGTTGTCCAGCCGGTCCTTGAATGCTGTTTTCTTGGTGGCGTGGATCAGTTGGTGGTGCTTTCGGGTGGCGAGCTTGAGGGTCGTCATGTTGTCCGGTGTAGGGTCTTTTCTCCAGGCTTTCTCGAGGGCACGGCAGTTCTTCTTGGAGCTCTTGAGTTCGTCGGTGAACCACGGGGCCTTCTTGATTCTGGGTCTGCTGGGCGGGGTCCTCAGAGGGGCGAGTTCGTCCGCGCAGGTGCAGATCCATTTCGTGAGGTTGTCAGCGGCTTGGCTGGGGTTCGCTGAGCTGGCGGAAGGGTGCTGGTTTAGGGATGCGGCGAGTTGGTCGGCTGTGATCTTGTTCCAGCTTCTTCGTGCAGCCTGTTGCTGGTGGTGGTGGACCGTGGTCCTTCTGAAGGTGAAGTGGATGCAGCTGTGGTCCGTCCGTAATCTGACAAGCACCCAGGTCAGCAAGGAAATTACCAAGCTCCATTTCCTGGGGATTTTCTAAATGCAGGTTCAGGTCTCCGATGACACTGAAGTTGGCTGTCCTTGTAGCCAAAATATTAACAGTGTCTACCAGTGATGACCTGAACTCTGTGGAGGGACCTAGTGGGCGATAAATAATTAAGCCCGACATAGTATAACAGGCGTTCAAAGCAAGTCCAAAGTGAGGGCACTCACAGCCAGCAATAGTCTCTTTAACAAAACAGCAGGTGTAGCAAGATTTAAAAATTATAGCGATGCCTTCACCTCTGTACTCTATTGAGGTTGGCAATGTTGAAAGAAACGCACAGCCTCTTCAGTATCCGCTGCGCGGTCGCGATCTCTTCATCTAAAATAGAGGAGATCGCAAGCTAATCCCGCCCTCCTGGAGACCGACCGGAAATGCGCCTCAATTGGTGTGAGCGCTACAGGGAGGAAGAAAGAACCCACCCTCCACACAAATGGCAGTTCCGCAGCAGACCGGAGCGAGGCTGACAGGAAAGGAGGTAGGAGCTAGCGCTGGGGTCACATTAAATATAAGAACAGTTTTAAAAATAGTAAAAACACATTACATCAACACAGTAAAACACCTCAAATAGCAATATATAAAAGATCACCAAGGCTGAAGTGCTGCATACAGGGAAAGAAATGCACCGCCACTTCAGTATCCCCACCTTAGTGCGTGCAGCACATAGTTGGTCTTTTTATACACCTTTTTTAGACCATCATTTAACTTACACACACTTAAGGACCTCAAGAAAGCCATCCCACTAATGAGAGTATGGCTGAAACATGTAGACCGATTAGTTATTAAAAGACCTCCATAGATACCAGCCTCTCCTTTTTAATTACTGCCATGGGCCCACACATTCAAATAGTTCTTTTTTTTGTCTCTTGGAACCCATTGGACAGTTTTTAACACTCACTCACCTTAACCGCACATTCAGAGCGCAATAACCCGCTCTGCTGCTTCCAGGCGTAGAAGCACATCCAAGGTGCATTCGGTGCCTTGGGTGGGGCCCGATCATGAAGCATGTCACCAACTAGGTTGGAGAGTGAGGGCCTTCTGTAAAACACACTGTTTTGCTCAGTGCAGACACACACTAGGAGCATCTAGTTCTCTTTGATACTTATACATCTTAGAAATTGGGACGCATTAACATAAATAGTTGAGGTCGCCAAAGCTTGAAGAAACACTAAAGCTGCTGAGAAAAACAAATACTTTGTGTCCTCACTATAGGAAGTAAATCATTTTGAAATGATCTTGATAAAATTTGCAGAAAGAGACAACATGTGGCAAGTTTTGGAATGAGGCGTCGTCACATGTGCATGTCAGAATACTGGATATATCATGCAGGCCCAAAGGGAAATTCAAATTATGTCCTATAAAACCTAAGCGGAATCACGTTTTAATAACATTCTGACCCAGGAAGTATAAATTCACCCTAGGTATGGAGCCAAACCTGGGGTGATATACAGGGCTTCATAATCTCTGATAGTAGTTTTTAAGGACTCTATCACAGCTCTATGGTTGTATCTATTTATTTTAAACAGAGGTTTAACTCGAGCCACATCTTGCTTGGTCAAGATTCCAGATAATAGAAAAAATGCACCTCCCCCAGTTCCTCAAACATGGTCTTTACAAAGCAAATCCAGAGGATATTCATCCCCCTATCACAAGCTAGGCAATCTAGAACTGTTTCCATGTTAAAAGGCCGTGTGTGGGTTAGTCCCTATCTAGCACCACAGCAACAGACGGAACAAGGTTTTTGGAGTCCTCCACATACTCCATCCCTAGCTCCTGCTGCAAAATGAAGTTAGAACAGGTAGGTGAAACACGCAGAAGTCTCCTAAACACTCCATTTTGCACCCCGTGGAGGGGCTTGGGTTGCAATAGCCGCATATCCCTACACTATACATCAGGATGGGGAGGCACTTCCTCCTTTATACCTCCAAAAGAAAGGATATGTTTTTTTTCCAATGAATTTGGCCACGCCCAAATATTTACACTGAACTGCAGTGGTACAGGGCCCCCAGTTTCCCTTGGAATCAAAGACTACTTCCAGGTAGGTAAAATCCTGGGTGAGTGAGACCGAGTGGCCTCACAGCTCGATACGCTGCATCCTAGTATGTTTTAAATTACATGTCATAATAAATGTTTTGGACTATTTGGTAGCCAAACCCGAGCCAATAAAAGTTACAAATTCCTAGTACAGTGTCTTTAAACCATTTAGGGTTCTTGATCATAGAACGTCATCATCAGCATATAATATTATAGGGGCCTTCTTGCCACCTAGGGAGCGGGCATCAGAGACCTTGGTGGGAAGGTATGGTCCATGTCCATTTATATAAAACAAAAACAGGTGGGCTAAACCACACCCCTGTCGTGCCCACTGTCTGATGCTGAAACCCTCTGTCCTCTCGCCTGATGAACCAAACTGAACTGAAGCGGAGAGGTTTAAATGAGGCGATCTTAAGAACTGTACCAGGCCACCACCATTCCCCATGCCAATTAGTAGCTCCTAGGAGCTTGAAATTCACCATGCTGTTAAAGGGGCAGGACAGGTCCATGAAAGCCAGGCAAATGGAGCCCTGCTTTGCAACTGTGTTTATGCTTATTGGCAGGTGCAGGTTTAAACATTGCTACAATGTGCCTAGGCCCTGACGGAATCCGCACTGTGCCTCTGATAGCGTGCAAGTAGCCCCAACCCAGTCCAGTAAATGGGCAAAAACTATTCTGCCGACCAGATTGATGGCAAAGTTGAGTAACGAAATTGTGCAATAACAATCCAGCGACTGAGGATTTCCTTTTTTAAAGACGGGGGTAATAATGGCAGAATGCCATGATTGTGGTAGCCCTGTGTTGCATAGGGTATCACAAAGTAACAGACCCCAGAGGTCTGGAGAGTTTTTTCGACATCCATAGAGACCCCATCGGGACTAGGCACCTTTAGCTTGGGCTTATAGCAATTGCAACCATACTTTGTCAACAGTAAATTCCACTGGTAAGGGGTATAATACTACCTCCTCTTCAATAGCCCCAATGACACTGGAAGAGTCATAGACTCTTTTAAAAAGCTAAAGCCAGGCTTCCTGGCTTATGATGGTAACAGAGTTTGAATTTATGCCCAGTGGCTTGATATTCCCACCGGCCTCGCAAAAGGCCCTTGGGTCATTCATCCTGAAGACCTTAACTAGGTCTCCCCAAGACTCATACTGCAGTTCCTTCCACCTGACCCATATCCCTTCCCTGTATGCCAGCCTGCAATAGCGTACTTCCAGCGCATCCATGGGGTTGGCTTTTAAAGCCTCATAGAGATACTTTTAGGTCTTTCTACAGGGCCAAACAAACCTTTCAGGTGCTGCAGTCCTTGTTCTTCTGGGTTTAGTCAAAGGCCACGCACCCCAAAGCCTAATTCCACAAAATGAACAGACAATATTTGAAACAATTGGGAGCCATGAAGCAGCTAAATAACAGTGGTAGGTAATTACACCATAAATTCGTTAAAATGGTTGCCAATTCCACATTTTTCCAGACCAAGCGCTGCCCTTGCGTCTTGGTTTCTAGTGACTGAGAGGTGAAGATCAGCAAGCCACCCTCCGTCTTTGGGATACATAGTTCCACACGCAGGGGGTTGTGGTTACTATAGGGTCTTTTGTCTATTGTGGCACCCAAAAGTCAAGCACCCAGATCCTGATTAAGACAAATATAGTCTATCACTGTGGAACACCCCCCCAATCTTAAATGTTGCATTATTTCGGTATGGCGGATCGTGAGTTTCAGTTACATTCAGGTGACTGTGCAATTTGATAAGTAGATAGACAACCTATCGATAAGGTGGGCCAGGCTCTCTATCACATCAAACGGAAAGGCTATCAAACATGGTTTGTGCATTCTCCAGTTATATGGAACCTAATTTCATATTAAAGTCACAAGAATGATATTGTAACCATTATGCTGGGGTGCTAAAGTTTCCTCCACACCTAATATGAATTTGGAGAGCACTTTAAGGTTGGTAATGGAATCTGCCTCAAAAAAGCAGTATGTATTAGAATGATGCACAAACTATTAGGCAGTTTGTTAAAAGGGCTTGGATTAGGAGCTATCGGAGTGAATTGCCGTGACATTACACTCTGAAGTAATTTTGACCCAACATCTTAAACCCACATTGGCGAGGACAGCAGCCAAGGGAAATGCAGGGACAGAATAGAAAAGATAACCATCGAAAGCAACTTCCTCAGTAGCCTATGTCTCCTACAATAGAGCTATATTAAACCTCTGTATATAAAGCACCCAATCATCGTAAGCCAATTTCAAAATAGAAGGTTCACAACAATCTTCAATGTCCTCTTGAGAATTTGAGTATGCTAATTGGGTGACATCTCCCCTTCTAGGTTCTTTTCAGCGCTAGTTGGCATTGGGGAAGATGGATTATTAATTGGGGCGCTGGGATCCTTAGGGCGAGGGGGGATGACATAATATGGGGGATGAGTCAACCATTCTCAGACAAATCACCCAAACGGGAGAAGCCGTTTGAGACCGGCACAGCATGGTGTGGTAGCTGCATAACAGTAAATGTGGCCTTCTTGCTAGGTCTCTATCGAAAAAGGCCTGATCTTACTTTGATGACAAATGGCCAACCCTGGGGGCTTAATAAGGTGTCTTGCCAAGGTGTCTTGCCTTTCATGGATACTTGAAGGTGATAATACCACAGTCACCCTCAACTTCTTTCCACGTTTTCCCAATCCATCCATCTAGTCATAAGTATTTCTGGATGTGGGCAACTCTGCAACCTGGAGTTCACCTTGACCCAGTGAGCTGCTTTATTCATGAACTCTATAGTGGACTTGCTTGTTCCTGGGACCAGTTTATGAACATCCACTAATATGGCAACATAGGTAAAAGTTTCTGGGGGATGTTAGCTTCTAGAGGTATTAAAATGTGCTCGCCCTGCTGGCTTAACTGGTGGGGAGTAATAATGGTTGGGGCGATACCTGACACATATGAACTTTGAGCTGATAACATCAGTGGAGAGTTCTAGCTCACCCCCGTGCATCTGGGACAGGACAGGCTGGGGGGGCACTGCCATTCTCCATGAGCTTCTCCCTCTTCTCTGTCAAGGCCTTCCCTGCCCGAAGATCAAGAGCCAAACTGCGGAGGGCAAAGCTAGACAGCTCTCGTAACATAGCTTTAACATCCCTACCCCTCCCACTCCCCTCATCCCCACTCCAACATCTTCTGCAGTCCAAATCTGCTAGTTTGGCCTTAATTTGCCCTAAATTATCAAACATCCCAGACAGCTTACAATCAGTAACATCCACAATTTCTTTAACCAGTTGCATGAGCAGGTCCTCATGAGTCTCTTTGCAAAGGGAAGCACCAGTACTAGTTGATGGTGAAGGGGGAATTACTTTGGAGTTCTTGCAGGTGATGAGGGATATTTTGGGAGCTGGACCTTGTTTCTACTTCTCCGGGGGGGGGGGACAACACTATTAAGTCAGTTCTATTTGCCATGGGAGGAATTTAGGATTAGGGAGGCAGAGTTGGTCCCCACTTTCCCGTCCCACATGATTGGCGTGGGTT
Source organism: Lissotriton helveticus (assembly GCF_964261635.1). Classification (NCBI taxonomy): domain Eukaryota; kingdom Metazoa; phylum Chordata; class Amphibia; order Caudata; family Salamandridae; genus Lissotriton; species Lissotriton helveticus. The sequence goes on along the minus strand of NC_136072.1, from coordinate 738,938,141 downwards.
TCTGAAGCAGAGTGACAAAACAGTTGAAATGCACTTCTCAGTCACAGATTTTTTTTTCATGTGCACCAGCCGCCTTTTCAATATAGCCACTAAGAGTACCTGTTCTCTTTGAAGCTCCCCTTCCGAGTTCGCTTAACCATTGCTAGTTCTCAATGAACCCAACCTCAGAGTCAAAACAAACGACTAAGTCAAAACCCTTTGTGATCGCCCACAAGTTAATTTTATTTTAATTTTAAAGGTTTTATAAAGCGCTGGCTAGATCCGGGGGTATCAGAGTGCTTTACATGAGCATTAGATCATAGTTACAGGTTACATTGTTACAAAGGTTACACAGTTATTAGAGCATGGCAACATAGTTACTTGTAAGGTCGAGATAGACAATAAGCACAAATACGTAAGGGGAAAAGCAGGCAAGGGGAAAGATTCAGGGGAGGGGGGGAAGGAGCTGGGGAAGTAGACAGGTAATGAAGGTGGGAAAGAGGAGGGGAGGGTGAAGGACACCGCTTGGAAAGAGGAGGGGAAGGGTGACGGGGCACAAACCGGTAGATGAGTCAAAGCAACACCCAAAGTCCAGTAAGCTGTGATCCCAGGGGAAATGGTATCACTTCCCTATCTCTTTTTTTTTGTTTTTTTTTTAAATTCTGTTTATTGTTTTTCAACATAGAACAAAAACAACAAAAAAGTTGTACATACACGTGGATATGGACCTCCAATTCAGCATAGCATCATATATATCACTGAGCAATGAATGTATATTGTAAAACATTAGCATGCGTAGCAGTACATAATCATCTGGTGGAAGAGCACAATGCAAAGCGACATGAAGTGCCAACAAATATATCGATAGGAATATAAGGTGTAGGCGGCACATGGGAACTATGCAAGTCTTGAGGGCCCAGCAGGTGCGACTAAGGGGCAGTGTCAATTAACAATATGTAACTGTGATGCGTACATCGAGGTGAGATATAAAGGAAGGCGTAGGGTCAATATGTTGGACCAGAGGGGAATCGGTGATGCATGTAGCGGTAGGTAGTGCCTCCTATCCCTGAATGCCAGCAGTATCAACCTCAGGGGTGTCTTCTGGAGCATCAGCATCGCTTGTCTGGGCAAGCAGGTAGGTAACCAAGGGTCCCCAGATGTCTTTAAGCTGGGACGAGATCGGTAACAGTTCAGTGTAGGTTACATGCTGTTCCTGACAGTAAGTCAAATCCGCTAACCAGTTCTTGAATTTAGGCGCCCTGCCCCTGCCCCAGCGACACGCCACTCGCCTTTTTGCCAAGAGCAATGTGGTATCTATAAAGTTCTTACAGGATTTAGGAACGTATGGCGTGTGACCAAGTAGCATAAATAATGGATCTATAGGTATGTTTTCACTAGTCATTGTCGTAAGGGCGTCGTGTACTTGCTTCCAGTAGTGGCGAACAGGAGGGCACTCCCAAGCAAGGTGCAGGAAGCCCGCATGCTCCGCACGGCATCGCTCGCACCTGTCGTTGTCTGCCAGCCGGAACCTAAGCTTTTTTACCGGGGTATAGTACAATTGCTGCAGGAATTTGTAGTGTATTATTTTGAGTCTACTACTGGCGGATATTCGGGACGTAAGGGCGCAGCAATATTGCCATTGTTCATCAGTAAGTGTGGTAGCCAGGTCGACTTCCCAATGCAGTCGAGCCCCGGCCTGCGTTACCGAAACGTTAGCTCTGAGCTGGCGATATAGATCAGAGACTAGATGCGCGCCATCTTGTGAACATAGTAGGTAATGAAGTGGAGACAGGACTTCAGGTTCGCAAGGGAACTCAGGCAGAATGTCCTTCATCCCCTCGCGCAGACGTAGGTAATAAAACACATCGAGCGGAGTACGAGCGTGAGTAGCAAAGAACGACTCCGCAGACCTGAACTGACCATCTGAGAATAGATCGCCCCAAGAGGTGACATGTACGCGTGCACACAGCATTTGGAAGCCTCGCTCCTGTAGTAGTGCTAGTTTAGGGTGATAAGTCAGTGGTAGTTTAGGTGAGTACGGCAGATTGCAAGATAATTTCTTAGTGATGCGGCACCATGCATCTAGTGTGCAGGAGACGGAGTTATTTGACATCATTATTAATGATTCCGGACAATGTATTAGGCCATTAAGCGGGAGGGGGCGTACTATCCAGTCCTCTACAGCCAGTTGAGGAATGTAGGGGGTAGGAACCAATCAGTGATACGCATAATGCGCCTGTGCGCATTGGTAGTAAGCCTCAAGATCCGGGACATCAAAGCCTCCTTTGTCGTATGGTTGTATGAGCGTGGACCATTTCAACCGCGAGCCCTTACCTCCCCAGAACAGTCTGCATAGTTCCGACTTCAAAGTTTTAAAGAAGAAGGCTCCTGGATAGTAGGGGATATTGAGGAAGAGGTATAGGACGCGGGGCAGCACAACCATTTTAATAAGGGACGCTCTGCCAGCCATGGACAGAGGTAGGGTGATCCAGTGGTCCACTGAGGCCGTAAGTTTCGTGATTGCTACCCCATAGTTGGAGCGAAGTGTTTCCTCTCGGTCGCGGGAGATCTGTATGCCCAGGTATCGGATTTCCGACCGACACCATTCAAGGGGGTAATCGAGAGGAAAATCAGCAACCGCGTCAGTGAGTGGGAACAATTGTGACTTGGACCAGTTTATGCATACTCCAGACATCCTACCAAATACTACAAATTCTCTAAGGAGGGGATTGAGATTCAGAGCAGGGTGCTTGACGTAAAGTGTCATATCGTCAGCATTTAAGGACACATCGATCTGACGCTGAAAGCATCGTATCGCCCCATCACGGTGCAATTGTCGGAGCCTACAGGCAAGGGGTTTGATCGCAATCGCGACCAATAGGGGGGACAGTGGGCATCCCTGACGGGTGCCCCTAGAGATGGCAAGGGATTGTGAAAGGCGACCATTTATGAGGACTTTTGCCGTAGGCTGTGTGTAGAGCAATTCGACCCAGGAAATAAATAGCTTTGGGAAACCCATGCGTGCCAGGACAGTAAAGAGGTACGGCCATTTGACCGATTCGAATGCCTTGGTTGCATCCAGGAAAATTGCCGCCACCAGCATATCCGGGTGGACTGTGCGAAGCAGGGAGAACAGGGTACGCAAGTTATGTGAGGTGGACCGACCCATGACAAACCCAGACTGGTCGGGCAAGACAATTCTAGTCATCAGGAGGGACAATCTGGTAGCTAAAACTTTCGCGAGTATTTTCACATCACAATTGAGAAGGGAAAGTGGGCGATAAGAGTCGCAAGAACTAGGAGCTTTACCAGGCTTTAGTAGTGATGTGATGACTACTTCTCGCATGGAGCCAGGGAGGATACCGTCGGCCAGCGATTCCTCTAAGACCTCACGCAAGACAGGGGCCATAATGTCGATGTAAGCCTCATAGAACTCGGTGGGAATTCCATCCAATCCGGGCGCTTTACCGTTCTTTAGTGACATTATCGCCTCGCGGATTTCATCTAATTCGAAGGGGGCAGCTAGGAAGGCTCTATCACCATCGCTGAGCCAGCAGAGAGCAATATCGTCTAGGAAGTCAGCATAGGGCACATTAGCAGTGGTGGAAGTAGTATATAGTGCGTGATAATGTGTTGTAAATGCAGCGAGTATTTCATCCATGTTCCTGACTGTGTCCCCCTGACAGTCTGTAAGCTCTAGAATCGTGTTACGATCACGTGGGGTGCGCGTCAGCTCCGCAAGTGCCCTACCCGGCCTGTCGCCCTCGCAGTATTTCCTAGCCTGCCAGTGTTTCCCTCTGAACTTCGCTTCCCTATTAGCTTCTTCCTCATATTTAGACAATTTATCTCTGAACTCGGCATGTATGTCAGGGTTGCTGTCTTCCACCATCCGATGCTCTAATGCCTTCAGTTCCCCATCCAGGGTGCGGATAGTGTTTTGTATGTCGCGTAGAACCCCGAAACTCTTGGAGATGCAATACCCCCTGATCGTGACTTTGAAGGCCTCCCAAACGTGCTCCACCGAGTCGACAGTACCCTTGTTCCTAGGGAAGAAAGCAGCAACTTCTTCTCCAAGCTCCACACGGAATGCGTTGTCCAGCAGGGCCGTCGGTTGTAACCTCCATTGTGGCCTAGGGTTATCCCACCCGGGTATGCGTGTGTGAAGCAGAACGGGGCTATGGTCAGAATATGTCCCCGGCAGATGTGTCACTTCCCGAACCTCCGCCGAGATCTCCCTGGTAGTGAAGAAATAATCCAGACGCGCCCATGTGCCGGTCTGTGAGGTGAAATGCGTGCTTCCCTCCAAGTAGAGTGGAGAGATAGCCATGTGTCGACTAGCCCTCCCTCTGTGATCACGCCCTCCAGTGCCTCCCTAGATCTGGGCTTGTAATGTAGTACCCCGTCCGCTCTATCTAGTTGTGGTATCAGTACCAAGTTAAAGTCTCCCCCCCATATGACATGTCGGGACCCAACATCTACAATTTTACCCCAAAGTGTGGTGAAGAACTCGGGTGTATCAATGTTAGGAGCATAACAATTGACAAAGGTGAAAGTGTCTCAGCCTATCCGCTCCCACAGCAGAGCAAAGCGTCCCTCCCTGTCAGTCAGCTCCCCGCACCTTTGGAACAGCACAGTGTGTCGTATGAGGATAGTTACTCCCCTCGCATAAGTAGAGTAAGAGGAGAAGACACGGACTCTAGCCCATTTACTAGCAAAGGTGACATGCGTTTGTGGCGCTAAATGAGTCTCTTGTAGCATGGCAACGTGGACATGGTGTCTGTTTAGGTAAGCAATCACATTTCGACATTTCTTTGCGTTGTTAAGCCCTCTAATATTCCACGACATACAGTTCAATTGTGCAACAGTTCGCAAGTCCGCCATAAGTCACTAAGCATCAATCCATCAGCCCATGCTACCACGGATGCAGCAGCACCTGTCCCATTCGAGCTAATAGGGTTGCCATGACATTCTATAGTTTGCCTGTCCATTCCATGTGTAAAACTTCCCGTCCCATCCCAACTCAACCCCCCTCCCACTACAGCATCCCAATCATGCCAGCAGCCTTCGTTCCCACCCTTACCCCCCCCTCAACTGCATCAACTCAATGTCATGTATGGCGAAAACCCGCGAGGGAAACAACATCAAGGGCGCACAGCCACTTCTCCCGCCGCTAGCCTCCCTAACTGTACCGCCCTTGGTAGAGGCTAGGGTCGGGATAGTGGTCCTTGGGATACATTACCACTGGAGAGGTCATCTAGTCCCATTCTGCTGTGAGTCCGCTACCCCCTGGGTGGTCTTGGAGTAAGTGCAGGGACTGACCGTCCCAGGATATAGCAAGTTCGGTCAGGCAGGTCACAGCCGATCAACGTGTGTCTTCTGCAGCGGCTGGGTCTCCGTTGGGATTGAGCTCTGCATTCCGATCAGCCCTCCTTGCCCCACGAACCGTCTTCAGGTAGCCTTCAGCCTTTTGCGGGTTTGTGAAAAAGTGATGTTTACCCTGGTGCATCACTCGTAATTTCGCCGGGTAGAGCAGGGCATATTCTAGCTGTGCTTCCCGCAGTTTCTTCCTAATGGCTAAGAACTTACGTCGCTCCTCCTGCACCATGGGAGTGAAGTCAGGATAGATGGAAAATGCCAGGCCATTATAGTGCAATGTCTGTTGCATTCGAGCCGCTCTCAGCGCCACATCGCAATCGTGATAATTCAATAATTTCGCGATGATCGGCCTAGGTGGTAGTCCAGGCTTGGGGACAGGGGCCAATGATCTGTGCGCTCTCTCAACGATGAATTGAGGCGAAAATGCATCCTCGCCCACCGACCCCTTGAGGAGTTTTTCCACATAGATTTCCATCTTGCCCGTGTCTGTGGATTCCGGAATTCCCGTGACGCGGATGTTGTTGCGTCGGCTACGGGCTTCCAAATCCTCATTCTTGGCCGCTATTATTCGTAGCAGGTTATCCATGCGGGCGAGTTGTGTAGTTTGGGATGCGGTGACGTCATCATTATCTGAGATACGCTGATCAGTTGCTGTAATCCGCTCCTCGTGCCTGTCCACTTTATGCACTAAGGCGTCCATCCTGGATGTCATTCCGTCAACTTTTTTAACCACAGTGGCAAATCCCTGCCTCATCTCTTGGAACAGGTGGTGCAGGTCCAGGTCTTTGGTGGGGGAGGCATTAGTAGACGTATTCACTTCACTGGGCCCAGGCTCTGCAGTGGCCGTCTTCGCACCACTCCTCATGCCATCAATGTTGAGTTTGGGCTGGCGGTTCTCGGGGCGCACCATGCTGCCTCTCCGGTCTTTCGTTGCCTACTATCCCGAGGCCTACCACCGTAGCCGCGCGTGCCGTCAAGCCAGGTATGACGTCACAGCAGAAAACGGGGAATTCTGAGTCAGTCGCCCCCACTGCTCCACCTGCAGCGCTGTTGGGCGCCGGGATTACTCCTCGCTTCAAGCAGATTCTGCACCGTGGGGTAGCTAAAGCGTTAGCAGGCGTACAAATAGTGAGAGCTAACGAGGGGGTAAGCATAAGCAACCGCCCGGGTTGTTTATCATCTGTCAGCACCCAGCTCGGACTCCGCGCGAGTCGCAATGGCGCTGTAGGCCAGTATATGTTGCAGGCCGGTGGTATGCTGCCGTGGCACCCCCTGTAGTATCCGTAGCGTAGGGGCAAGAATAACGCCGGTACCAATCTTAGCAGAGAGCAGCGGCAGCGGTGACAATCAGCGCCGAGCACTTTCTTTTCTTTTTTTTTCCCCCCGCCGGCATACCACTCCTGTCGACGCGATCAGGCTCCACTCAGCGCCAGGGCCAAGGCGGCTGCAGGTTTGAGTACGCGGCAATCTGTTCTGCGCCTGGAAATAGGCAAGGCACTCTCGCCCTCACCCGGCTCCCAGCAGGGCGTCAAGTCGCGGCCACCATCAGCACGGCGTGCCTCTCCTCTCATGCGAGCGATCTGGGTGGTGGAACTAGTGGTCCGCCCGAGGGCCGATTCACAACGCGGGGCCGGCCGGGATCAGCAACGTACCTCTCAGCCGGTTCCGCGGCCGTCACCAAGCGCCGGACGGTGGACCAAGGCAGGCCAGCCAGGACAGCTCACAGCACTCGGCAGAAAGGGCGGCGCAGGCCGAGCGAAGGGCAGTCTCTAGGCCTGTCTCCGCTTCCGCAATGGAGAGCGCAGCTAAGGCCCGTTGCCTCGTGGTAAGCCTCGGCCTCTCGTGGTCAATGGTGTCCGCCTCCCTCGCCTCGTGAGCTCCAAGGGCAGAGTCGGTGGTTCTTTCAATGCCGATATCTCGAGCTCAGGCGGCGCTGGCGGTCTGAAAGTTAGGTCGATTGCAGAGGACGTCTCACTGAATCCGTTGTGGGGTTTTGTAAGGATTTTGCTCGCCAGTAAGTTAGGATAAATGCAGGATTAAGTTCCAAGGAACGGGAGCTGCTCAACTAAGCAGCCATTCCGCGTGTGCGCCCTCTAGCGCTCCCCATCACTTCCCTATCTCTGTTGCGGGAGGCTCCCTTTACACAGTGGACTCTCTCAGAGGGGTCTCTGAGACTCCAAGGCCAACATACTGGGCCCTTCCCCAAAAAGGGGAGAGGGAGTGCTTTGGCAAGGAGTGCCATACCATACCTCAGCTGTGAGTGGCTCCCTTGGCGCAGTGGACTCTCTCAGCGTGTACGCTGAGACTCCAGAGTATAAATATTGGATCTTTCCCCAACAATGGGAGAAGGAGTGCATAGTCAAAGGGCACAAAGGACGGGGGGCTAGGCAGACTAACAGGCAAGGTGAGAGATTCAGGGGAGAGGGGATAACAGCTAGGAGCTAGGGAAGTCGACAAAGAGAGAAAGAGTACTAAATGGGAACAAATGTAATTAATGAGTTATTATATAGCGCTGGCTAGACCCGAAGGAATCAGAGCGCTTTACATGAGGAACAATAATGTTGCAATTTACATCAGTTAAAAGTTACATAAGTATCAATAAAAGCATTTAAAGAACATAGGGGACAAGGTGAATAGAGCAAGGAAGGGTAAGGGGAAAGGGTAAAGGGGTAGGAGGAAGATAGGATGTAGAGACGAGGGGACAATCTGCCCAAGGTCTGGCTGGGTAGGTGACGGCAGGGGGGGGGGGTGGGGGGGGAGTCCACAACCCTCTTTAGCTATATGGTAGCACTGCCGGGCATCTGCCAAATCGCTTGTTCTCCACAGTCTGGGGTAAGTTCCGCAGGTTCCAAGTGTGTAGCCAGGTTAGGGGATAGGTTCAAGGTCTGGTAAATGTCCAATTGTTGTCCCTGGGAAGTAAAACAACGTTTAGGGGACCACTATGGAAGCCATCTTGGGGTCAGGTAGGGGAATGTGCTGTACACTGGTACACTGATGGCCATCCTAAGGTCAGGCATCTGGCAGTTAGAGTCAATATCCAGGACAGCAGCCGCCAGAGAATAACAAATCCAGCGTGCACACACCATCACACGCACAGACATACACAAGCACACACAAATGTGAGCACACACTCTCATATGCGCACACACACAAGCACATATACAGAAACATCCAAAAACACAAGCACACATAAAATCTCATGCTCTAATACAAAAACACCCAAGTACATGCACACGCAACACCATCACATGCACAGACATACACAAGCACACACAAATGTGAGCACACAATCTCATATGCGCACACACACAAGCACATATACAGAAACATCCAAAAAGACAAGCACACATAAAATCTCATGCTCTAATACAAAAACACCCAAGTACATGCACACGCAAACACCATCACATGCACAGAGCGGCATTGTATACAGAAAATAAAGCAATAGAGACCACTCAGTACCTTGGGGGAAGAACTTCAAGGGGGGTTAGACTGCTAGCAGCATGAACACAATGTCTGAATTGGCTGTAGTTTTGTCTGGGAGCCTCCGCCTGTGCTGCAGTGGAGCCAGAACAGCGGTGATGTGGCGGACGGTGCAGAGCAGGAATATCAACGTAGAAATATCGAGGGACATAAATATTGCAGCAAAAATATCGTGGGGAAGAAATCTCGACAGCAAAAATATCGTTGACAAGAATATCGACTGACAGGTAAGTAATATCGATTTGAAAAATAGCGACGTCTTAAATATCGTTTACAAAAACATAGTTGACAAAAATATTGAATTATTAATAATGTTATGTATTTTAGTGTTTTTAATGAGAATTGTTTGTCATTTTATTATATGTTTTCAAATTGTACTAGTTATTCATTTATTTTTAAGTTTAATTTTATTTTTTAATGATTATTTATTAAATATTTTAAAATTATTTTCCATTAATTATTTAGTAAACATTAATTGTAATTGTGTAATTAATTTTAGGTGTGTGTTGTGGATATTGTAGAGTTAATTGATGTGTAATTAATGTTTTTTTTAATTATGTTTGTTAATAATAATATATTTTAATTTATATATTAAATATGTTAATATTGGAAATTAAAGGTAATAAAAATGTTGATGTTTTTGTTTTTTATTGTTGTGGGATCCAGCACTTTCCCTACTGATGCACTCACTGGAGTGGGAATAGTAATTTTTACCCCTCAGCTATCCAGCGCTTTACCCACTGTTGCACTCACTGGTGTGGGAATAGTATTTTTTACCCATCCGCTATCCTGCGATTTCGCTACTGTTGCACTCACTGGAGTGGGAATAGTAATTTTTATCCCTCTGCTATCCAGCACTTTCCATGCTCTTGCACTCATTGGAGTGGGAATAGTAATTTTTACCCCTGCGCTATCCAGCATTTTCCCTACTGTTGCCCTCACTGGAGTGGGAATAGTAATTTATACCCCTCTGCTATCCAACGCTTTCCCTACTGTTGCACTTACTGGAGTGGGAATAGTAATGTTTACCCCTCCACTATCCACTGTTTTCCCTACTGTTGCACTCACTGGAGTGAGATTAGTACATTTTTACTCCTCCGCTATCCAGCGCTTTCCCTACTGTTGCACTCACTGGAGTGGGAATAGTTATTTTTACCCGTCCGCGATCCAGTGCTTTCCCTACTGTTGCACTCATTGGAGTGGGAATAGTAATCGATACCCCTCCGCTATCCAACGCTTTTCCAACTGTTGCATTCACTGAAGTGGGAATAGTAATGTTTACCCCTCCGCTATCCACTGTTTTCCCTACTGTTGCACTCACTGGAGTGGGATTAGTACATTTTTACTCCTCCACTATCCAGCGCTTTCCCTACTGTTGCACTCACTGGAGTGGGAATAGTTATTTTTACCCCTCCGCGATCCAATGCTTTCCCTACTGTTGCACTCATTGGAGTGGGAATAGTGATTGATACCCCTCCGCTATCCAACGCTTTTCCAACTATTGCATTCATTGAAGTGGGAATAGTAATGTTTAGCAAATCAAAAGGGAGAGAGAGGACTAGGTAAGCTAGTCCGGGTCCCCTGGTTATATGTAGAAATATCAATATAGGACTAGCTAGGTTGTGTTAGTGAGACTCAGGAGGTACATCTGTGGGCAAACCATAAGGTTTGGTCATGAAGCCCTCACACACCAACCTAGTTGGTGTCATGCTTCATCATCGGGCCCACCACAGTGACACCGAATGTGTCCCGGGTGTGCTGCGACTCCAGATTACTGAGGAGCTGGTATGCTAACTGAGTGTGCAGTGAGTGGTGAGTATGAACGTGAAAAGTTAAAAGCTATACAGGTGGTCCCAGTTCCCGAGGGTGAAAGGTAAATTTTAATATCTGGGCCCCTGTTAGCAAGATAAAAAGGCTTGTGGACGATGTGGAGTGTATTAAGAGCTCCTACGTCCTTTGTGGTCTACATGTTTCAGCCAGGCCTTTTGGTTAAAACTGGCTTTCCTCAGGACCAATGAGTATGTGTGGGTTTAAAGTAAACTATATTAAGTGACTTGGTGTGTGGTAAAAAGTGTCGCACTCGCTAAGGTGCTGTACGTGTTAGAGGGGGATTCCCTCTGCTTTACTGTACATTAAACACAAAGACATTACAGACATACAAGGGAGAACCAGTGAGAATGGTATTTTAGATAACACAACTTATTGCCGACTTCTAGTGTGCGTGAGCGACCTAGAGCGGCAGATAACGTGGCCATGAGCGTTTTTCATGGCTGTGGTGAAATATGGCGGTAAAGTTTTAAAACGCAGTGGCGGTGGTGGGCTACACAGCGAAACGAGCATGGCGTGAGGTACAGGTAAGTATGGTACATAATTCCTCACACTTGCTACTTGCTGTTAAAGCCTCATGGGTCACTTGGCAGGGAGGGAAAGAAGACCCTAGACATTGTAAAAGGCAAGAGTTTAGGATTGAACCTGTGGAGAGAAGATGCTGCTCACCCAGAGGGTCGTGAAGATTCCACATGTTTACTCACGGTAATTCCGATCAGCGTGCTCCTGCGACCTATCGTCCTGCTCCAGTGTCCCGAGTGAGATTGCATGGCTCAGGCACGGGCTTAAGTAGCTTGTTCTATTGGTTGCACCTGGAGCTGAGAGAGGAGGGTGCGGTCGCGCTGGCCTTTAGTGCGCGTGTGTAAGGAATCAGTGCTAGTCGCGTCGCGCATGCGCGAGGGTCAGTGCGGTGCCATATTGCGCATGCGCGTACTGCAGACGTGTTCACACTGCGCTTGCGCATTTGAGATGTTACAGAAAAATGGCCATGGGACCAAATAATGATGCCCAGTGGTGGGTGAATAAAACGATAAAAAGCAACTATCAAGGGGAGTCAATAAAGTTAAAGTTAAAAAGGCAACTACAGAGATGGGACAGACCACGAGTCTGAGAGTGAACAAGAATACAGTCTTTTTTACTGCATATATGCAGACAGGGGGTGGTTATTTGGATAATGCATTCCACGGGATGGAATCATTAAGCCCCTCTATGTGGGTTGAAAGGCGGTAGATCCAGCGTTGCTCTTTGGAGAGCAGGGTTTTCTCATTGCAGTTTGATAGTGCGAATTGTTCGATGACTGTCCATGAGAAGTCATTTGGGGTGTGATTTTGGGTGAGGAAATGTTGAGTCAGTTTGCTGATGTTTTTTCCACAGCGCATTGTGCTTCTATGTTCAGTCATCCTAGTTCTGACTTTCCTGGTGGTCATGCCGATGTACCTCAAGCCACATCGACATGTGATCAGGTATATTAAGTTGGATGAATTGCAGTTGGTAAATTGTCGTTGTGTCCAGGTTTTTCCGTTTTCCAGGGATAATGTCTTGAAAGGGGAGGTGAGGTGGCAGACGCTGCAATTGTAACACGGTTGGTGGCCTGTTTTTTCGGGTAGTCCCCATGCATTAAGCATTGTGTGGCCTGTTTGTTGTTTCTTTCTGGGTCTGGTGGATACCAGTTGGTCTTTGAGATTTTGTGCTCTTTTGTAGGCAAACCGTGGGGGATCCCAATTTCTGGTGCCCGAATTGATGATCTTCCAGTTCTTGCATATTATGTTTGAGACCTGGTTTGAGGCGGTATTGTAGGTGGTGACACATGTCATTGTGGGCGTTTCTTGTGGTTTGACAAATGTTTCTAGAAGAGCCTCTCTGTTCTGGTTGCGTGCTCTTTTGCAAGATTTGGAAATGATTCTGGATGGGTAACCCCGGTCTTCCAGCTTGTGGACCAAGGCTTTTGACTGGTGTTTGAAATCCTGGAGGTTGCTGCAGTTCCGTCGTATACGCAGAAACTGTCCGAACGGTAAGTTCTCCCTCAGGGGTCTGGGGTGGAAACTGTCAAAACGCAGTAATGAGTTCCTTGACGTCGGTTTGTAGTGGGTGATTGTGGTCAGACCTCCCTGATCAGGTCTTATATTGAGGTCTAGAAAGGCTAGTTCAGTTGAGCTGCTGGTGCAAGTGAACTTGAGGAAAGGGTCAAGGTTATTGATCCATGTGAGGAAGTCTTTCAGTGTTTCCTCATTGCCTTCCCAGACAATGAAGATGTCGTCGATATATCGACGCCAGATTGTGATGTTAGTTGAGTAGGGGTTCGTGGGGGCTTCGATGTTCGTCTGTTCAAAATGGTGGACGTATAGCCCTGCCACGCTGGGGGCAAAAACACTCCCCATAGAGGTTCCATTGGTCTGCAGGAAGAATGTGTCTTCATATTCGAAGTAATTCTCTTTTAGTGCGAGTGAAGCACAGTCCAAGATGAAGTGACGCGGAGTGCGATGTTGCCAATCAGTCTCCATCAGAAGATCGTGGAGTACCTTTAGTGTGGCGTCCTGGGGGAGGCTCGTATATAAGCTCTCTATATCAAGTCCGACCAGGAGTTGTTTATCTGGATCGAAGCTGACATCTTTGATGATGTTGAGGAGATGTTTTGTGTCCTGGATGTAGGATCGAGTTTTTTGCACTAGCGGGTTGAGGTAGTGATCACAGAACCGTGATAGCGGTTCTAGAAGAGATTGGATGCCTGACACTATGGGCCTGCCGGGTGGTGGGGTGACCCCTTTGTGCACTTTAGGCATGATGTAGAAATAGGGTACTTTTGCATCATGTGTGTTGAGATATTCAGCTTCTTGTTTTGAGATGTAGTTGGCGTCAGACGCCTCTTGCACTAGTTCTTTAATCCTTTTCTGTAAGTCTTTAGAGGGGTCTCTCTGTAGTTTTCTGTAGTTGTGTGTGTCGCTTAGGAGTCTGCGGCATTCGGTGTCGTAGTCGCTTTTGTTCATGATCACTATTCCCCCTCCTTTATCCGCTGGTTTTATGATGCGGGTGGGGTCATTTTGAAGTTTTTTTACGATCTCCCTATCTTGATAGGAGAGGTTGTCGAAATGGTTTTGGGGTTGTAATTTCTCGACCTCTGAGTATACTGCCATCTCAAAGGTGCTGATCTCCACTGGTACGGTGGCAGGTGGAGGGGTGAAGTTGGATTTAGGTTTTAGGCCAGTTTCATTGATGTTCTCTGGGTCATTGGGTTTCTCCTTATTTTCGAAAAACGCTTTTAACCTCAGTTTCCTGAAAAACTCGGCCAGTTCGACATGGAGTTTGAAGGTATCTAGTCTGGTGGTGGGAACAAAAGACAGTCCTTTATTAAGGACGGTGGTTTCCTCATTTGTCAGTGGTGTGTCAGAAAGGTTGAACACCAGAGTGCTGTTATTCGCTGGTGTAGTTATTTGCTGGGACCCGCTTGTTCCTTGGCTTTGTTCCTTGTGTTGGCACTCACTGGGTCCTCTTCTGGTGCCCACTGTGCCGGTTGGGGTGCCCACTGTACTTGTTGGGGGGGATTCCTTCTCTTGCCGCGGGGTCTGCGGCCTTGGCCTAAAAAAGGATATCTTTGGTTTGGGTTGTTTTGGTAATATGGCACCTGGCCAGGGGGGTATAGTGGTCGGTATCCAAAGTATGGAGGCATGGGTCCAAATGGTGGTGGTCCAAAGTTTTGGAATTGTGGAGGGCCTTGCCATGGTTGTGCCCGTTGTTTACCTCCACGGCCTCTCCCTCTGGCTTTGTAGGATCCGTTGCTGGAACCGCTAGATATGGAGCTGTTGTCTCCTGAGCTATCAGTGCTCTGGCCTTTTGTGGGTGCAGTGTATCCGTCATCAGCATAAGGATAGGTTTTTAAGTAGTTGAAATTTTTGAGGTCCTTTTCAAATTTCTTTATCTTGGTTTGGGTTAGGTACTCTTTATAATCGTTCATCTCACGATTCTGATCTTCCAATTTCTTTTTGTATCCTGTCAAAGTGGTTTTGAAGTGGGTTTCGGTTGCCTGGATCTCTATTATGACTGCGTCTGACAGACGTTTAGCAGTTTTTATTATAAGGATGAGCCAGTCCCTGGTGCAGTGCCAGGCTATCTGTGCCCAGTCCTTTCTGAAGGTTACATCGTCGAGGAATATTCTCGGTGCGTTGGTGACTAGTAGGCCTTTGGGCGCTGTGTTGGTTCTAAGGTATTGTGCGAGGATAACACCGTGTAGAATAGTGCGTATCCTGTTCCGCTTTTTCTCAGTGAGAGTGTCCCAGTCTGTAGTTTGCGCTATTGTAGTTGCTGTGTTAAAATCTGCCAAGAGCGAGGGGTCGTCGAGGATTTCGGTAACGTCATCCTCAGTGAAGGTTAGGCCGGTATTTTGTGCCATCTTGTATCGGTAAGGTGTCTCTCGCAGCTGTGCGCTGCCAAATGTCAGCAAATCAAAAGGGAGAGAGAGGACTAGGTAAGCTAGTCCGGGTCCCCTGGTTATATGTAGAAATATCAATATAGGACTAGCTAGGTTGTGTTAGTGAGACTCAGGAGGTACATCTGTGGGCAAACCATAAGGTTTGGTCATGAAGCCCTCACACACCAACCTAGTTGGTGTCATGCTTCATCATCGGGCCCACCACAGTGACACCGAATGTGTCCCGGGTGTGCTGCGACTCCAGATTACTGAGGAGCTGGTATGCTTACTGAGTGTGCAGTGAGTGGTGAGTATGAACGTGAAAAGTTAAAAGCTATACAGGTGGTCCCAGTTCCCGAGGGTGAAAGGTAAATTTTAATATCTGGGCCCCTGTTAGCAAGATAAAAAGGCTTGTGGACGATGTGGAGTGTATTAAGAGCTCCTACGTCCTTTGTGGTCTACATGTTTCAGCCAGGCCTTTTGGTTAAAACTGGCTTTCCTCAGGACCAATGAGTATGTGTGGGTGAAAGTAAACTATATTAAGTGACTTGGTGTGTGGTAAAAAGTGTCGCACTCGCTAAGGTGCTGTACGTGTTAGAGGGGGATTCCCTCTGCTTTACTGTACATTAAACACAAAGACATTACAGACATACAAGGGAGAACCAGTGAGAATGGTATTTTAGATAACACAACTTATTGCCGACTTCTAGTGTGCGTGAGCGACCTAGAGCGGCAGATAACGTGGCCATGAGCGTTTTTCATGGCTGTGGTGAAATATGGCGGTAAAGTTTTAAAACGCAGTGGCGGTGGTGGGCTACACAGCGAAACGAGCATAGCGTGAGGTACAGGTAAGTATGGTACATAATTCCTCACACTTGCTACTTGCTGTTAAAGCCTCATGGGTCACTTGGCAGGGAGGGAAAGAAGACCCTAGACATTGTAAAAGGCAAGAGTTTAGGATTGAACCTGTGGAGAGAAGATGCTGCTTACCCAGAGCGTCGTGAAGATTCCACATGTTTACTCACGGTAATTCCGATCAGCGTGCTCCTGCGACCTATCGTCCTGCTCCAGTGTCCCGAGTGAGATTGCATGGCTCAGGCACGGGCTTAAGTAGCTTGTTTTATTGGTTGCACCTGGAGCTGAGAGAGGAGGGTGCGGTCGCGCTGGCCTTTAGTGCGCGTGTGTAAGGAATCAGTGCTAGTCGCGTCGCGCATGCGCGAGGGTCAGTGCGGTGCCATATTGCGCATGCGCGTACTGCAGACGTGTTCACACTGCGCTTGCGCATTTGAGATGTTACAGAAAAATGGCCATGGGACCAAATAATGATGCCCAGTGGTGGGTGAATCGAATGCCGCAGACTCCTAAGCGACACACGCAACTACAGAAAACTACAGAGAGACCCCTCTAAAGACTTACAGAAAAGGATTAAAGAACTAGTGCAAGAGGCGTCTGACGCCAACTACATCTCAAAACAAGAAGCTGAATATCTCAACACACATGATGCAAAAGTACCCTATTTCTACATCATGCCTAAAGTGCACAAAGGGGTCACCCCACCACCCGGCAGGCCCATAGTGTCAGGCATCCAATCTCTTCTAGAACCGCTATCACGGTTCTGTGATCACTACCTCAACCCACTAGTGCAAAAAACTCGATCCTACATCCAGGACACAAAACATCTCCTCAACATCATCAAAGATGTCAGCTTCGATCCAGATAAACAACTCCTGGTCGGACTTGATATAGAGAGCTTATATACGAGCCTCCCCCAGGACGCCACACTAAAGGTACTCCATGATCTTCTGATGGAGACTGATTGGCAACATCGCACTCCGCGTCACTTCATCTTGGACTGTGCTTCACTCGCACTAAAAGAGAATTACTTCGAATATGAAGACACATTCTTCCTGCAGACCAATGGAACCTCTATGGGGAGTGTTTTTGCCCCCAGCGTGGCAGGGCTATACGTCCACCATTTTGAACAGACGAACATCGAAGCCCCCACGAACCCCTACTCAACTAACATCACAATCTGGCGTCGATATATCGACGACATCTTCATTGTCTGGGAAGGCAATGAGGAAACACTGAAAGACTTCCTCACATGGATCAATAACCTTGACCCTTTCCTCAAGTTCACTTGCACCAGCAGCTCAACTGAACTAGCCTTTCTAGACCTCAATATAAGACCTGATCAGGGAGGTCTGACCACAATCACCCACTACAAACCGACGTCAAGGAACTCATTACTGCGTTTTGACAGTTTCCACCCCAGACCCCTGAGGGAGAACTTACCGTTCAGACAGTTTCTGCGTATACGACGGAACTGCAGCAACCTCCAGGATTTCAAACACCAGTCAAAAGACTTGGTCCACAAGCTGGAAGACCGGGGTTACCCATCCAGAATCATTTCCAAATCTTGCAAAAGAGCACGCAACCAGAACAGAGAGGCTCTTCTAGAAACATTTGTCAAACCACAAGAAACGCCCACAATGACATGTGTCACCACCTACAATACCGCCTCAAACCAGGTCTCAAACATAATGCGCAAGAACTGGAAGATCATCAATTCGGGCACCAGAAATTGGGATCCCCCACGGTTTGCCTACAAAAGAGCACAAAATCTCAAAGACCAACTGGTATCCACCAGAGCCAGAAAGAAACAACAAACAGGCCACACAATCCTTAATGCATGGGGACTACCCGAAAAAACAGGCCACCAACCGTGTTACAATTGCAGCGTCTGCCACCTCACCTCCCCTTCCAAGACATTATCCCTGGAAAACGGAAAAATCTGGACACAACGACAATTTACCAACTGCAATTCATCCAACTTAATATACCTGATCACATGTCGATGTGGCTTGAGGTACATCGGCATGACCACCAGGAAAGTCAGAACTAGGATGACTGAACATAGAAGCACAATGCGCTGTGGAAAAAACATCAGCAAACTGACTCAACATTTCCTCACCCAAAATCACACCCCAAATGACTTCTCATGGACAGTCATCGAACAATTCGCACTATCAAACTGCAATGAGAAAACCCTGCTCTCCAAAGAGCAACGCTGGATCTACCGCCTTTCAACCCACATAGAGGGGCTTAATGATTCCATCCCGTGGAATGCATTATCCAAATAACCACCCCCTGTCTGCATATATGCAGTAAAAAAGACTGTATTCTTGTTCACTCTCAGACTCGTGGTCTGTCCCATCTCTGTAGTTGCCTTTTTAACTTTAACTTTATTGACTCCCCTTGATAGTTGCTTTTTATCGTTTTATTCACCCACCACTGGGCATCATTATTTGGTCCCATGGCCATTTTTCTGTAACATCTCAAATGCGGAAGCGCAGTGTGCACACGTCTGCAGTACGCGCATGCGCAATATGGCACCGCACTGACCCTCGCGCATGCGCGACGCGACTAGCACTGATTCCTTACACACGCGCACTAAAGGCCAGCGCGACCGCACCCTCCTCTCTCAGCTCCAGGTGCAACCAATAGAACAAGCTACTTAAGCCCGTGCCTGAGCCATGCAATCTCACTCGGGACACTGGAGCAGGACGATAGGTCGCAGGAGCACGCTGATCGGAATTACCGTGAGTAAACATGTGGAATCTTCACGACGCTCTGGGTAAGCAGCATCTTCTCTCCACAGGTTCAATCCTAAACTCTTGCCTTTTACAATGTCTAGGGTCTTCTTTCCCTCCCTGCCAAGTGACCCATGAGGCTTTAACAGCAAGTAGCAAGTGTGAGGAATTATGTACCATACTTACCTGTACCTCACGCTATGCTCGTTTCGCTGTGTAGCCCACCACCGCCACTGCGTTTTAAAACTTTACCGCCATATTTCACCACAGCCATGAAAAACGTTCATGGCCACGTTATCTGCCGCTCTAGGTCGCTCACGCACACTAGAAGTCGGCAATAAGTTGTGTTATCTAAAATACCATTCTCACTGGTTCTCCCTTGTATGTCTGTAATGTCTTTGTGTTTAATGTACAGTAAAGCAGAGGGAATCCCCCTCTAACACGTACAGCACCTTAGCGAGTGCGACACTTTTTACCACACACCAAGTCACTTAATATAGTTTACTTTCACCCACACATACTCATTGGTCCTGAGGAAAGCCAGTTTTAACCAAAAGGCCTGGCTGAAACATGTAGACCACAAAGGACGTAGGAGCTCTTAATACACTCCACATCGTCCACAAGCCTTTTTATCTTGCTAACAGGGGCCCAGATATTAAAATTTACCTTTCACCCTCGGGAACTGGGACCACCTGTATAGCTTTTAACTTTTCACGTTCATACTCACCACTCACTGCACACTCAGTAAGCATACCAGCTCCTCAGTAATCTGGAGTCGCAGCACACCCGGGACACATTCGGGGTCACTGTGGTGGGCCCGATGATGAAGCATGACACCAACTAGGTTGGTGTGTGAGGGCTTCATGACCAAACCTTATGGTTTGCCCACAGATGTACCTCCTGAGTCTCACTAACACAACCTAGCTAGTCCTATATTGATATTTCTACATATAACCAGGGGACCCGGACTAGCTTACCTAGTCCTCTCTCTCCCTTTTGATTTGCTGACATTTGGCAGCGCACAGCTGCGAGAGACACCTTACCGATACAAGATGGCACAAAATACCGGCCTAACCTTCACTGAGGATGACGTTACCGAAATCCTCGACGACCCCTCGCTCTTGGCAGATTTTAACACAGCAACTACAATAGCGCAAACTACAGACTGGGACACTCTCACTGAGAAAAAGCGGAACAGGATACGCACTATTCTACACGGTGTTATCCTCGCACAATACCTTAGAACCAACACAGCGCCCAAAGGCCTACTAGTCACCAACGCACCGAGAATATTCCTCGACGATGTAACCTTCAGAAAGGACTGGGCACAGATAGCCTGGCACTGCACCAGGGACTGGCTCATCCTTATAATAAAAACTGCTAAACGTCTGTCAGACGCAGTCATAATAGAGATCCAGGCAACCGAAACCCACTTCAAAACCACTTTGACAGGATACAAAAAGAAATTGGAAGATCAGAATCGTGAGATGAACGATTATAAAGAGTACCTAACCCAAACCAAGATAAAGAAATTTGAAAAGGACCTCAAAAATTTCAACTACTTAAAAACCTATCCTTATGCTGATGACGGATACACTGCACCCACAAAAGGCCAGAGCACTGATAGCTCAGGAGACAACAGCTCCATATCTAGCGGTTCCAGCAACGGATCCTACAAAGCCAGAGGGAGAGGCCGTGGAGGTAAACAACGGGCACAACCATGGCAAGGCCCTCCACAATTCCAAAACTTTGGACCACCACCATTTGGACCCATGCCTCCATACTTTGGATACCCACCACTAGACCCCCCTGGCCAGGTGCCATATTACCAAAACAACCCAAACCAAAGATATCCTTTTTTAGGCCAAGGCCGCAGACCCCGCGGCAAGAGAAGGAATCCCCCCCAACAAGTACAGTGGGCACCCCAACCGGCACAGTGGGCACCAGAAGAGGACCCAGTGAGTGCCAACACAAGGAACAAAGCCAAGGAACAAGCGGGTCCCAGCAAATAACTACACCAGCGAATAACAGCACTCTGGTGTTCAACCTTTCTGACACACCACTGACAAATGAGGAAACCACCGTCCTTAATAAAGGACTGTCTTTTGTTCCCACCACCAGACTAGATACCTTCAAACTCCATGTCGAACTGGCCGAGTTTTTCAGGAAACTGAGGTTAAAAGCGTTTTTCGAAAATAAGGAGAAACCCAATGACCCAGAGAACATCAATGAAACTGGCCTAAAACCTAAATCCAACTTCACCCCTCCACCTGCCACCGTACCAGTGGAGATCAGCACCTTTGAGATGGCAGTATACCCAGAGGTCGAGAAATTACAACCCCAAAACCATTTCAACAACCTCTCCTATCAAGATAGGGAGATCGTCAAAAAACTTCAAAATGACCCCACCCGCATCATAAAACCAGCGGATAAAGGAGGGGGAATAGTGATCATGAACAAAAGCGACTACGACACCGAATGCCGCAGACTCCTAAGCGACACACGCAACTACAGAAAACTACAGAGAGACCCCTCTAAAGACTTACAGAAAAGGATTAAAGAAATAGTGCAAGAGGCGTCTGACGCCAACTACATCTCAAAACAAGAAGCTGAATATCTCAACACACATGATGCAAAAGTACCCTATTTCTACATCATGCCTAAAGTGCACAAAGGGGTCACCCCACCACCCGGCAGGCCCATAGTGTCAGGCATCCAATCTCTTCTAGAACCGCTATCACGGTTCTGTGATCACTACCTCAACCCGCTAGTGCAAAAAACTCGATCCTACATCCAGGACACAAAACATCTCCTCAACATCATCAAAGATGTCAGCTTCGATCCAGATAAACAACTCCTGGTCGGACTTGATATAGAGAGCTTATATACGAGCCTCCCCCAGGACGCCACACTAAAGGTACTCCACGATCTTCTGATGGAGACTGATTGGCAACATCGCACTCCGCGTCACTTCATCTTGGACTGTGCTTCACTCGCACTAAAAGAGAATTACTTCGAATATGAAGACACATTCTTCCTGCAGACCAATGGAACCTCTATGGGGAGTGTTTTTGCCCCCAGCGTGGCAGGGCTATACGTCCACCATTTTGAACAGACGAACATCGAAGCCCCCACGAACCCCTACTCAACTAACATCACAATCTGGCGTCGATATATCGACGACATCTTCATTGTCTGGGAAGGCAATGAGGAAACACTGAAAGACTTCCTCACATGGATCAATAACCTTGACCCTTTCCTCAAGTTCACTTGCACCAGCAGCTCAACTGAACTAGCCTTTCTAGACCTCAATATAAGACCTGATCAGGGAGGTCTGACCACAATCACCCACTACAAACCGACGTCAAGGAACTCATTACTGCGTTTTGACAGTTTCCACCCCAGACCCCTGAGGGAGAACTTACCGTTCGGACAGTTTCTGCGTATACGACGGAACTGCAGCAACCTCCAGGATTTCAAACACCAGTCAAAAGCCTTGGTCCACAAGCTGGAAGACCGGGGTTACCCATCCAGAATCATTTCCAAATCTTGCAAAAGAGCACGCAACCAGAACAGAGAGGCTCTTCTAGAAACATTTGTCAAACCACAAGAAACGCCCACAATGACATGTGTCACCACCTACAATACCGCCTCAAACCAGGTCTCAAACATAATACGCAAGAACTGGAAGATCATCAATTCGGGCACCAGAAATTGGGATCCCCTACGGTTTGCCTACAAAAGAGCACAAAATCTCAAAGACCAACTGGTATCCACCAGACCCAGAAAGAAACAACAAACAGGCCACACATTCCTTAATGCATGGGGACTACCCGAAAAAACAGGCCACCAACCGTGTTACAATTGCAGCGTCTGCCACCTCACCTCCCCTTCCAAGACATTATCCCTGGAAAACGGAAAAACCTGGACACAACGACAATTTACCAACTGCAATTCATCCAACTTAATATACCTGATCACATGTCGATGTGGCTTGAGGTACATCGGCATGACCACCAGGAATGTCAGAACTAGGATGACTGAACATAGAAGCACAATGCGCTGTGGAAAAAACATCAGCAAACTGACTCAACATTTCCTCACCCAAAATCACACCCCAAATGACTTCTCATGGACAGTCATTGAACAATTCGCACTATCAAACTGCAATGAGAAAACCCTGCTCTCCAAAGAGCAACGCTGGATCTACCGCCTTTCAACCCACATAGAGGGGCTTAATGATTCCATCCCGTGGAATGCATTATCCAAATAACCACCCCCTGTCTGCATATATGCAGTAAAAAAGACTGTATTCTTGTTCACTCTCAGACTCGTGGTCTGTCCCATCTCTGTAGTTGCCTTTTTAACTTTAACTTTATTGACTCCCCTTGATAGTTGCTTTTTATCGTTTTATTCACCCACCACTGGGCATCATTATTTGGTCCCATGGCCATTTTTCTGTAACATCTCAAATGCGCAAGCGCAGTGTGAACACGTCTGCAGTACGCGCATGCGCAATATGGCACCGCACTGACCCTCGCGCATGCGCGACTAGCACTGATTCCTTACACACGCGCACTAAAGGCCAGCGCGACCGCACCCTCCTCTCTCAGCTCCAGGTGCAACCAATAGAACAAGCTACTTAAGCCCGTGCCTGAGCCATGCAATCTCACTCGGGACACTGGAGCAGGACGATAGGTCGCAGGAGCACGCTGATCGGAATTACCGTGAGTAAACATGTGGAATCTTCACGACGCTCTGGGTAAGCAGCATCTTCTCTCCACAGGTTCAATCCTAAACTCTTGCCTTTTACAATGTCTAGGGTCTTCTTTCCCTCCCTGCCAAGTGACCCATGAGGCTTTAACAGCAAGTAGCAAGTGTGAGGAATTATGTACCATACTTACCTGTACCTCACGCTATGCTCGTTTCGCTGTGTAGCCCACCACCGCCACTGCGTTTTAAAACTTTACCGCCATATTTCACCACAGCCATGAAAAACGCTCATGGCCACGTTATCTGCCGCTCTAGGTCGCTCACGCACACTAGAAGTCGGCAATAAGTTGTGTTATCTAAAATACCATTCTCACTGGTTCTCCCTTGTATGTCTGTAATGTCTTTGTGTTTAATGTACAGTAAAGCAGAGGGAATCCCCCTCTAACACGTACAGCACCTTAGCGAGTGCGACACTTTTTACCACACACCAAGTCACTTAATATAGTTTACTTTCACCCACACATACTCATTGGTCCTGAGGAAAGCCAGTTTTAACCAAAAGGCCTGGCTGAAACATGTAGACCACAAAGGACGTAGGAGCTCTTAATACACTCCACATCGTCCACAAGCCTTTTTATCTTGCTAACAGGGGCCCAGATATTAAAATTTACCTTTCACCCTCGGGAACTGGGACCACCTGTATAGCTTTTAACTTTTCACGTTCATACTCACCACTCACTGCACACTCAGTAAGCATACCAGCTCCTCAGTAATCTGGAGTCGCAGCACACCCGGGACACATTCGGTGTCACTGTGGTGGGCCCGATGATGAAGCATGACACCAACTAGGTTGGTGTGTGAGGGCTTCATGACCAAACCTTATGGTTTGCCCACAGATGTACCTCCTGAGTCTCACTAACACAACCTAGCTAGTCCTATATTGATATTTCTAATAGTAATGTTTACCCCTCCGCTATCCACTGTTTTCCCTACTGTTGCACTCATTGGAGTGGGATTAGTACATTTTTACTCCTCCGCTATTCAGCGCTTTCCCTACTGTTGCACTTACTGAAGTGGGAATAATAATTTTTACCCCATCACTATCCAACGTTTTCACTACTATTGTGTTTATTTTGTTATTAACTGTATGTGTTATTATTTTTTAATAGTTTCATGTGTTAATGAAATATAGAAGATTTTATTTAATTTAAATTATATATATATATATATGTGTATATTTTATTATTATATAATTTAAAAACGTAATAAATTAAATAAAGATAATAGTTAATCAAATATATTTAAGTACATGTATGTATATATGTACACATGTATTGTGTTTATATTTATTAAATTAAGTTTATTTGTTATGATTCATTAAACTATGTATTACATTTAAATAATTTTGTTAATATTAATATTATTTAATTAATTTTATTTGGTATGTGATTTTTTTAAAGTCAATAATTTTTTACCTCTATATTTTTTACATCGATATTTTTGTTTCGATATTATTGTACCTACCTGTTTATGTGTAGGGAGTCGATATTTGTGCTATCGACATTTTTACATCAATATTTTTTTCATCGATATTCTTATCGGTATTTTAACACGGATCCGCTGCGGATGGCATACATCATTTCTTTTGCTATTGTTGTCATTATCACCCATCCTGCCTCTTTTCCCTGACACCAGCTGCTCCTGACTGTAATCCCCCTTGAAATCAGTACAGCAAACAACAAGCTAAATAAATATGTACTGTGGCCACCCAGAAGGAGAATAGAGGGATTACTCTGCATATACTTGTTGCTGGAAGTCACACCTGTATGTGATCCAGAAGCAGTCCACGGCTTGCACTGACTAAACAGGATGCAACTAAAAGGAACTATGGAGTCAAACAGTTCAGATGCATAGACAGTAGGTACACACAAGAGAGATGCAGCCATACTAATGATCTGTATCTGTAGCAGATAGTCAATACGGTTATATGTAGGCATGTACCATTTGTAGGCATCCAGTGTCCCTTGATCACAAACATGGAACTTTTGACAAAGACAAACAAGGCTAAAGCATGTGTCAGAACACAAATCATGAGACTGTGGCTGATTATCCAGCTTGTACATAACAGTCACTATATTGACTTAGAATTCTGCAATGCCAGCTGAAATGTTACACATTTGTTATTTGAGTCCCTCTAGAGTCCTGGACAGACAGATGTTGCTTGCTAGGTACATTCCAGGAGAAGTTGAGAACAACCCCGGATGAGCACTGGTTACAATCATACAAGATAAATGTTCTGTATTGTCTGCACAGGAGCAACTACTGACTCTGGTTAAAGGTGGTTTACCAACCACCAAAAATGTACTCTATATTGTCCATTCATATCTGTCAGGAAAAGTACTGTATGGATTGACCTATAAGAGAGAGCAGAGCAAGCCAAGAGTATGTAAGAATTTGAATTACTGGACACTGTAGTGTCCCCCCCAGCCTGGGTACATGTAAATGATCACGCCACACACGGAGATTGGTATTACATGTTTTTATTCCTCAATATGTAACCATTAACTGAACCTTTAACTGAAAATTCTACATCAAGAATTCTATCACCGCCAGTCTTACATCACTGTTCTACAGAGTCTGTCAGGAACAAAAAGGGCCACATTATGTCTAATTCACAAGACACTGCATCTCCACCTTTAAGTAAAAAGTACAAACTAATACATGTATACATCACAACTCTTCAGTAAGATTTTTGGGTGCTTTGGCACTTAAATCAAAAGCCCAGGTCTGGTCATGTGACGATGGGAAGAAACAGGAGAAGCGTCCATGACTGGCACTGGTGACAGAGACACTGGTACAGTTGTAGGGCTCTCTGGGTTCTCAGGTGGATAAGTCTCACTTCTGACTTTTGGAGCTGGCAAATGTCGAGGCAGATGCTTGCAATGTGAAGAATCTTGTGAAATGGACTTTCTAGGACAGGAAGCAGTTTCCATGTGTTCTTTACTAGTGACAACCCTCAGTGGGACAGCATCAAAAAGAGCATTAGATTTGCATTTCTCTTTCTGCCTTACAATAGCTTGGTGTCCTCTTTTGAGCGCAGTTCTCTGAGCACAGTGGCTCGCATCCGCATAGGGCTTCATTCTGTGTTAGAATTTTGTATTGTATTGTAAGTAGTATTGTGAACTTTATCGATGTCAATAGATCTTTCATTTTGTGAAGTCTCTCAATGGGGCACTTACAGTGTCAAAGTCACATATATAGTTTGAGCAGTAATTGGTCATAACAAGGAAGGATCGGATCCTAGTTACATCTTGTGGAAAAGAAGTGGATGATAAGGCTAGCATTTTATTTGGATGTGGAGTCATTTCCCCATCAGAAAATATATGACCAAAAGAACTTGAGTTTGGATTTATGAAACTCACACTTTGCCACATTTAAACTGAAACCTGCTTCAGCAAGCATATGACACAATTGTGTAAGAACTTTGTCATTTTCCTTTCATTTGGCCCCAAAAACTAGTATGTCATCACTGTAATTGAAAGCATTTGTAATTGGCTGTATGACAAAAGACTTCCTGGAAACGTTCTGCAGCTGATGGCACTCCAAAACTTAGCCTTTTATAACTAAATAAATCCACCAGTCAAAAAGGTAGTAATGTACCTACAATTCTCTTCCAGTTCATGCTGGTGACACAATTTTCTCAAATCAATGCAGGAAAAGATGTTAGCTCCATTCAGCTGCACAGTCATATCAGCAATGTGCGCATATCAATGCAGAACTCCCTCTTTTGACTTTACCATTGTCTTTTAGAATTATCCACATTAATGTTCGATTTGGTGTCTTGATTTTACTAGAAGGGCATGTTGCTGACCAATATGCAGCAGGTAGAAGAAGAGTAGCTTGGTGCTCCTCTTATCAATATAATTTGAAAGCACTATGTTTAACCAAAATGTAGCACCTGGGAGTTCCGGAGCTTTTGCATACTCTACTTCAAGTCCATGCAAAAAAGAAGTTTCAGCACCTTAATAAACGTTTTCTTTGTAGGAAATTGTAGACCTCAGTAAAGAAAATAGGCAGTGCTAAACACAACCTCAATCATACATAGGAGTGGATGTAGATATTTTTCTTTGACCCCTCTACGTAACCAAACAGTTTTCCGGAAAGTTTACAGTACTTCTTAAAATTCCAATTTTGTAGAAAATGTTGAAGCTGTAAAGCAGAAGGACTCACACCTGGAATACCAGTCTTACAGGGCCTCGCTGTTCATGACGGGACAAACCAGCATACTCATTTGTTGAAGAGGATGAAATATCAAGGAGAGAGGAGAGAATTAAATCACTGCTAAATGCATTGTGACAAGAGACATGTAATTACGAATAGTGACTGGAAGTGTAGAAATGGGAAGTTTCTCAAGAAGTATTTTCATGGCAGATTGGTCAGTTTCAGTGAAATGCGTAACCCATGAGGAGTAGCCTGGGATAATAATCAGTGAGAAAAACATATTTTAATTCTTCATTTAATGTGTTTCGAACGGGAACACAGACATAAATGCGGGATCCTCTCACCGAACCAAACTTTTGGTTCCCTCTTCCCATCTATGGGCAGGGAAATCAGATTGCCGCCCATCTTTCTACAGAGTAAATATGCTTTTGCTGCGACCTATTTGAAGAACTGAGCATTTTTCACATGTTAACATAAATTGTTCAAATCCCCTAAAATTCCAAATAATTCCTAGACATAAGACTTCGGTGGGTAAACGGCGATGAAGCTATCAGTAGTGCAGCAGGTACAATTGCACTGCGGTGCAGGACTGTGAAGGCCTACTGTGCTTCAATCGTGGCTTTCTCTTTTGCTAGCAACCTATAGCAGAGGCAGTTTTTTTGCTTTGGGGCCTTCTAGTACTCTTTCTTCAAATGCCACCAAGGCAACAGGAACTTCTAGGGGTGGCTGCCTATATTCTCCATGGGTAGATGGAAACGAAATTCCCCAGCATCCTCTTGGTCTTGACAGCAGACACCTCCTAAGCATAGGCACACTCCAGGTTTCTTTTGAAATCCCTTAACATTAAAAGTAGAGTTGACCATCATTCTTCTGGAGGTAATCTGTCTCTGAGATCTTCTCAAAATCAGAGAGTACTTCACCTCCTAACACCAGTTGTTTAAATCAACTAAAGTATAATTGCACACAGAACATCTGTAGAGAGAACACCAGCAAGCTTCAGCATACACTATTCTTGGCTAGCTGGAACATACATCTCCCAGTGTCCCCTGGTGTGATAAAGTGCCCCTTTTGCATGGTTAGGACTGCCCTTATTGCCTGCTTTTGATGGGGTTTCAAATATAGTGCAAAGGGTCCCTACCAACCAGGTCCCCTGTGCCAGTGCTCCTTCCCTAAAACAAACTCCCAATTGGTACCTCTGCCCCTGAAAGTCCCGAGTAAATAGTACTCTGGCCACATAGGCCTGAGAGCTGAAGAGGGTTCCTTGGTAATCCCCACACTGGGACCATGCTCCTGTCCTTGCAGCCTGCATGCCCCTGTGAGGGAGAAAATGACAAAGTTGACATGACACCCCACCTGGGTTTCATGCCAGCTAGCAATGCCTGTCAGGATAGGTCTGTCACCCTTTAGAAGGCCTCACAGCAATAAGGCAGGATGCACTATACCACAGATGAGGGCATGATGGCTTCACTGAATACAGGAGTGTTAGGTCCCTAACTACTTCATTCAATAAACCCACACTGATGCCAGTGTGGGATTTATTGTATCATGTACACAGAGGGCACTTTAGAGGTGCCCCCTGAATCCCTACCAATACTGGTGTGGTCTCTGAGCAGCTGTAGGTAGCCAGCCACCACCAGACATGTTTCTGAACCCTTGGGTAGAGAACACCTATTCCCTGGGACCAGAAGCAATGCACATCCTGGCCAGAGGTGTCATGCCTCCTCCCACAGTATGGGCCACTGCTCAATGAAGGGAAGCTTCAAAGAACTGCCGCCTTTGTAATGCGACTGCCAGCCTCTGCTATTGGCAGCAGCAGGCAGCCACTGATTTACACCCCCACCTTGGGTGAGAAAATTCAAGGAGATAGGAGACATGACCACCTCTGCCAACTCCACCCCTGAGGTGGGGGGTAGCAAGGCGAAGCATAACTTTCAGTCCTCGCAATCTTGAAGATGGGAGAGCCCATCCAATCAGGGCTATGCATTTGCTCCCCACAGGAGGGTGATAACAAAAAAGGGGGGTTGACCTGTGGGAATAGATTGTTAAACAACGGAACCAATAATCTTATTAATTGGTCACAGGTTTGGTATATAATTCCAAAATGCTGTTTATTAGCCTTGTCTTAATTTGAAACCTCAAGCTCCTAGATTGGAATGAAGGAAGAAGTGGATCTACATACAACAACAAAAAAATGTCTATTGGCATATCAACATAGGACATTTCTTTTAAACAAAAGACATCTACTACAAAAATCCAAATGAACAAGATTAGTTAAGTGTTATAGTACAAAAACACATAGATACAGAGTCCCTCAAATAATGGGAACCTTCTCTCTTCTACATTTTTATACATACATATATGGCTGGGAATTCTAAATATCATATGCAGTCCATATTAGAGGCAGTCCATTATGGAGATACCCATGAGGGAATGTCCTGCTGTCCAAAAATATTTTGTGTCCCATGTATTTATAAATAAGATTTTTATTTTTATTGAACTCCTCCAATCAAACGGGTCGATGCGTTCCCATCCTTATAATTGGACCTAATAAGGACATAGGAAGATGAGAAACCCAACTATTTCAGCTGCTGTTGTGTTTGGCAAGGCTGCCAATATCTACCAGTTTTGTAACAGCCTCAATCAACACAGTATCCAAGGCATCTATATCACTGCCAGGCTGCTGATATTTACCCAAAGACCAGGAGATGATGCAGTTGTCTATAATGACTGACACAAAATCTTCAATATCCACTACACGATCTTCTTGTCAAGAGACAGGTTCCATCTGTTGACCTAAATCTGCAGCCGGTGTACTTACACCCCATGAGAGCGGCATAATAGAGGGTGTGGTCACCCCATGTAAGGTGCCCATCGGCCCTACCTGCTACTTGCCTCCTAAATTTAGTAATCTTGTGGCTCACCCAGACCAAACCCCCAGATCTGTGATCACTTAAGAAGGAATAAGATACCCTGCAGCAGAAGCTAGAAGACGACAACTGCCATGGCCCCAGCCCTACTGGCCTGTCTCCTGCATTGATGACCGTGCAACCTGTCTTACCATAACTAGCTCCAAAATCCCGGTGAGGACCATTGCCTTCAATAAAGACTCCAATCTCAGCGGAACTGTCTGTTCGAAAGAAACCGACCACATACACTCCGGATCCAGGCGGATCTATGGCTCCTGCCCCCTCTGCACCCGACAGCCACACCTAGAGTCTGAGTGGCTCACCTATGCAGTGAAGTTACCCCAGCGATCCTGACCCCATGTCTAGTGCTGGCTGACCGCCCCTCCTCTCCATGACAACACATGCAGTGTGAATCCAAGGGCTCCCCCTGACCCCGACTGGCTCTGGTAAGAAGACTCTTACATCGAAAGGCCCCCCTGCACCCAAGGCCCCTCGGCCTTGGTGTACTGAACCAACGGTGCCCCTATGACTCCCTACATTCCAACTTACCTCTGCTGTTGCTGGCCTTCCTCCTGCAACCTACAGTGCCACGCCTGCCACCTCTCTTCGGTCAAGATAATTCTCATTGAAAAGCATTGGGCACCCAACATTGAATTTGCACCCTGTGCCGCTGGTGGTGTATGTTTGGTGCTGCTTTGTGGCCCCTACTGAACTTGTACTAACCCCCAAACCTTGGCCCCTGCAACCGATTTACTTACCTGCTAGCAGTGTGGTTCAAGGCATCCTCTGTCTCCATTGCAAAGCATTGATTCAAACTCTGATTTTGACCTCTGCACCCGGCCGCTCCTGTGGTGCTTTTAGTCCACTTTTGGTACATAAATGACCTGTGGCCCTTGCTGACTTTTGGCTCCAAAGACTTAGAATTTAAGTTTAACACTTAAGTATATAACTACAATATTTCTTTCCCTTTAGAATCACATTGGACTCTGTAAAAAAGATTATGTGTCGATTTTCCAAAGTGAAAAGTGTTTAATTAAAAACATATCAACCTGATTATTATTAGCGCCAAGAAACCGCAAGGTGTACGCTGCGCTTTAGAAATGTTTTAAATTAGAAATTATTATGAAGACCGGGGTCTTAAAATAAAGTAAAAACAAAGTATAATTTTATAAAATTGGTCTGAATCTCCTACTTGAGTCTTCTGCCACTATTGATCAATGTTGTGCAATAGATGTCTTACACTCCTCTGTGTTAGGCCTAAGGTTTCTCGCCCACACTAACATTAGTAGAGCACTTTGGGTTTTACATTGAGTGCTGTACACTTTTGGGGAACCCCTGCATAGTCTAACCACCCAGTGGCAAAATCATTTGCAGAACCAGCTTCCTACCCCTAGGTACCATCAATGGTCATCTTGGATGTCCAAGAATGCTTTATCGAACATTTGACATTACGTAGTAATTGAGGTGGGGCAGGATAAAAAGGGTGCCTGACCATCTTTCTGTAAGAGTGAATCTATCAATGCCAGAGGAAAAACTGAGGGTCCTCCATTTGCTCACACAAATTGTCCAAATCACTTAAAGTGCAGCATTTTACTGGCTCATGGACTTGTTTATCTGGATCAACACCAGTGAGTGCCAGCATACGATTGCCTTGGGCTACTTCCAGAAACTACATCTCCCAATGTTGCGTAGGTCTTGTCAACAACCATCTCTGATGTCCAAGCATGCCGTGGCATGCTTTTCATTTCATATGTGTCAGGGTTGTCAGCAGCACAAGAAACAAACAACGCCACTAGCCTTTTAAACATGGCCAGCGGAGACGATGGTCATTGACAAGTCCCCCAATTCTCCTGAACGCAACCCCCAACAGAGGAAGTGAACACTACTGCGCGAGGTCGTGCCCCGGGGAAAAGGGAAAGGGATAAAACAATAAACTGTGCTGCAGTTGCCCTTGTACCTCTCTGGTCTGGTCAAGGATTCCATATGACACCCTTCTAGATTTTGGCACTGCAGTGTAAGAGAAAACAAACAAGTATGAGAAGCACCACACTTCTATAGCAGCCGGGTTCTTAAGATGTTTATTCATACATACACTCACCAGGAGAACTGCAGCTACACTCTGAAGAACTTGAGTCAGCGTAGCAAACATCAATTATATCACCAGGAAAAGAGTCCACCTCGGAAGAGGTAGATAGCCTCCCTCAATTTAGGTATGTACTATAAATGCTTACTGTTCGTAAATCACAGCAAGAAGCATTCCTCAAAAAAAGAGCGAAAGCTCTATACTCCATATAATACTGAATGGAAACGCTGAGAGCCAAGAGCACAAAAGAAATCCAGTTCAGAGTCAAGGTATTCCTGCCCCCAGACTGAGTTTGACGAAATTCAATGTCAGAGGCTGTGTCATTAAATGTACGAAAACAAAAACCCCTCTCCGGTTATTTGCGGGCGGTTCCTGACCGCAATACCAACTTGAGAGGCTGGCGGGCTGATAAGACTCAGCTGGTGAAAGGTAAAGTGTTACGGAAACAAAGCAAGCGCTCCGGCGCTCCTTCGCCGTAACTCCTGATATGCCAAACAAAAGAGAACAAGAAGCGGGAGGAAGGAAGCGCTCTGGCGTTCCTTCCAAAGTACCTGTGAAGTGGCTGGGGAAACGGGAACTGGTTCGTCATCCAGCGAGCGAAGCCAAACGGGATCCTCTGGGTCTAGGGAAACACGGGTAAATTCTTCTAGCTGGATTCCGGCGGGAAACACCGTCCGCCACCTACTGAAGCTCAGGATTGGATTGTCAAGCACTTTCCTCAGGAGGAGGAGGTGCTTAAATAGGGAGGCGGCTTCTTCCGGGTTGTATCCTGAAGTGCCCCACTGCCTGCTGGGAGTTGTAGTGCCTTGGGCTCCTCTTCCACTTACACCCGGGCCCTCGCATACAGTGAAGGCATGTACGTGCCTATCTGGCGGTCTCCTTCAGAGTGAGAGCTACAATATGACATGGAGTTAGGAGCAAATAAAAAATATCCCTTGACACCCTAATGATGTTTGTACCAGAATGAAACTTTCTCTACCATATGACCTACTTACCAACTTGAACACCTGCTTACACTAGTTACGTAAATCACCTAACAGAAATCACCTTATTTCCTCATAGCATTCCTGTATCAAGGTAAACATTGACAGGTGGCTACATACAGTCACATTGGAATGCTGAAAATTAAGTCTCCCAAAAATCCCCCTGAGTCTTGTCAATTGCCACCTCAGATGCACTGGAAAGCTCTGCCTTGCTTTTAAAATCTTAATGTGTGGGAGTTAAGATTGAATTTAAAGTATATCTGGCATGCCTATCCTTCTGCATGAGTGATTCGATCACTGCCAGACAAATGTGCTGAAGAGCTGAGTGTACTCTACCTGCTGACCCTAATTGTGCAACTCATCGAAAGTGCAATACCTTACCAGCACCAGGGACTTCTATGGCTGGAACAAAACTTGTGTAAGGCAGCATTCATTCACCTTTAGTGGCAGTAAACTTCCTCTTACAATGTACTTTCTCTTCAAATTACCATCAGGTACAAATGTGTTTTTAAGATCCCACCATATGAGCGGCAGGTTCTCCCCTCATACATGGGCTCATAGTGCTGTGCGTGCTATAAAGGGCAGCAACCAAGACATTGAGCTGTTAGCTACTATGTGCTCTAATCAATAACCCTGGGCGAAGCACTACGCTACGCTCGCGGAGTTTGCGAAGTTTTCGCAACTTCGCACTACGCGAGCTGCACGTAGCACAGTGCGAACATGCGTAGTGCAGCGTAGCGTAGTGCAGCGGTCGTTTTTTGCTTGTTCGCGGTCCTGAACGTCATGTTCGCGACCGCGAGCAAGCAAAATGACATGCCGGCGAGATTTTCAACGCGAGGAGGTCAAGTTTCTCATTGTGAGTGGTTGCGCATGCTCGCCACCGCTCTCAATGAGAAACTACCTGTTCGCGTTGAGAAAGCTGCCGCTCGAGTAATAATCTACTCGAGCAGCAGAAAACTACAGCTCGCACTGTGCAAGATGCCGTTTTCAATGCTTGCACAGTGCCGGATGCTTGTCCGCACTGTGCAATCATTGAAAACGCATCTTGGACAGTAAGAACATGCTATTACGCATCTCACGTAGTGCTACGCGAAGTTCGCGTAGTGCGAAGTGCACTTCGCGTAGCTTCGCGTAGCACTACTTCGCGAACTACGCCCACCCTTACTAATATATAGCAAATAGCTCAATACAAGTGTGGTTGTGACTGCTGCTCATCAGGTTAATACCAAAGAAGCTTCCTTTTCGAAGCAAGGTGAAGTATTTAATGGAATTGCACCAACAAAACTCACTCAATACCAGGCTGTATCAAAAAGCAGATTTAATTCTTGTAAACTTAGTTTGAGTAGATATTCCCCGCTATGTCATGAAGGGGAAAAGAGAAAGGGAACTGAGACACCTTTAATTTGCCCAACATGGGGAAAAGTTAGGTTCATGTATTTGAAGTTCACCTCAATCAGATATTCTAGATGTCTATGATTGCCTCACAATTTGTAAATTAGACTTCTATGATGATTCTCAGAGATGTGTGTGCATGGTGGGACACAGCATTAGATAACATGACAACTTCTAGTACAGAACTAGATGACCTGGGAGTTCAACAGATGTGCACATGGTCGAACACAAAATGGATGACATATGCTTAATGCTATATAAAAACTTTCATTAATTATCTATAGACATCTGCAATCTGGAGTATGCTTTTTATTCACTTCACTCTTAATACCCCAAAGTCCTCATATAAAGCACCCTCATTAACATTTGCAGTTTTTAAGAGAATTTGTACTTGGAGAGAAATGGCATTTACATCGCGGGATGAGCTACATGTGCCGTTTCAACACAAGTGGAACAACGCTTGCCTGAACCACGCTTATGCCTTAACCAGTTATTTGCCTTAAGCACGCTTATGAATGGTTAAGGTAGTCGGCCGTCTAGGTGCAGAGCGAATGGGCGGGTAGAGAAACAGGAAGGATCAGGAGAGAAAGGACCGGGACAACACTTGGTAAGTGGGGAGGGGGCTGTGTTTTTGGGGTTGTAGATTTTAGGGCTGGGGCTAGGTTTAAGGCAGGGTAGTTTTTAGGGCTGGGTGCTGGGTTTTAGGGTTCAGGGCAGTGGGGGAAGGGCAGTTTTCAGGGCTGGGGGTTAGTTTTAGGACTCAGGGCGTGGAATCGGGTAGTGTTTAGGGTTGTGGTGGGTTGGATTTCAGGGCCAGGTATCAAGTTTAAGGCTCAGAGAGTGGTGGCTGGGGTGTGATCTTTACCATGCGTATCCCTTTACCAATCATGACTTTACAACATCATTAATTGTAAAGGCCTCTGTGGTAAAGACGTGGTATAGACATGGTTGTGGTTCAGACCGTGCTGTTTAGACATGCATGGTTACTTTAGGCATGTATTGTTGTATCATACAACCGTCCATGGCTGAATAATGTATGTAATGTAACGCGGATTTGTAGAGCACATACCTGTCATCCATGAGGGTATCCAGATGCTAAGTATGCGCGGGAAATGAAAGAAGGTTTCTTGCGGGACTCCATAAGTAACGTAGCTGCCATGATGTGCTGAGGAAGGTTATTCCAGGATTTGGCTGCCAAGTAAGACAATGCCCTGCTTCCTGTCTTGCTTCTAAGGATACGCCGAGTGTGGGTGAACGTAAGTGATGCTGAGAGGAGATTATGATTAGTTGGTGGAAATGTCATCAGTGGTTGAGGTAGGTCAGACCCAGGTTGTGATGTCTCCTGAAGGTGTGGATGAGTATCATGAACTGGCAGTGTTTCTGAATGGGGAGCCAGTGAAGATGTCAAAGGTGTTATCTGCATGCAGCAAAGAAGGTTTAGTAAGGGTGTGCCAGTGGCGTTTTGGGTGGTTTGCAGCTTGCGCAGCAAGTGTGCAGAGATACCATAATAGAAGGCATTGCCATAGTCAAGTCTGCTTGTGATAAGGGCCTGGGTGATGGTCTTTTTGTTGTCAGGAGGGAGCCATTTGATGATTTTTCTGAGCGTGCGGAGTGTATGGAAGCAGGCAGATGTGACAGTGTTGTTCTCAGTAATTACATTGGATGACAGTGGACCATTCAAATCCACTCCTTAACCTCCTAAATCTCATCATAAGTAATTGTTTCCAGCAGCAACACTGTTCTCCTATTATCTACTGCACAGAAACCTTTCTAGATCTGTTGTTGATAGTCAGGGTATTAAAATCATAATTTTGTTCAATTCAGCTTGCAATCACCAAAGGTATAATGTAGGAGTCCATGGTCCAGATGGAGGGCATACATCAATTATAACCTAAAAAAGGAATAGCAGGAATGTTATAAAACTAATTTAAAGCACCTACACAGCCCAGGAAAAATGCTACTGGGAGGAGGAAATTGTGAAAGCAGCGAACCACTTTGCCACCGTTTTGTGGCCTTCTCTGGCATGGTTTAAGAGAATCTGTTAGACCTGCCTTTTTCAGCGGGCTTACCCCCAACTTTTTGATTTGTGGCGTCCTGTTTCTGACCTGTTTTTGTTGGTTTTAAGAATCTGGGCACATTACCACTGCTATTCAGTGCTAAAGTTCATATGCTCTCCGTGTAAATTGATGTTATAGATTGGAGTTTCCATAATTGGCTGATTTGATTTGAGACAGTTGCTAATACAGTGCACTGTGTGCGCCCAGGACCTGGAAATCAAATGCTACTAGAGGGTCTGCAGCACCGATTGTGCCACCCACACAAGCAATTCGTAAATTTTACTCAGGCCTGCAATTGCAGTGCCTGTGTGCAGTCTGGTACTGCCATGTCGACTTGTCAAGTCTATGCGGGAGGCCTTGGTACCCCCCGAGTGGAAGCGAGCCATGGTCATCCCTTTGTTGAAAAAGGCCGGAGCAGATCCTTCTGTACTATCTAACTTTAGACCTATATCTCTGCTTTCAGCTTTCTCCAACATTTTGGAGAAACATATCAATACTCAACTGACACAACACATAGACAAAGTTGGCTTTCTTAATTATTTGCAATCCGGGTTCAGAGCCAACTTTTCAACTGAAACCGCTCTGCTTGGGGTTACTGAGAAACTGCGCCAGCATTTAGATCAAGGGGAAACTGCGGCACTCATTCTATTAGATTTGAGTGCCGCATTCGACACTGTGTCGCATAACATCTTGCTTAACGCCCTTAGGTCTCTTGGGCTGGACGGCACTGCCCTATCCTGGTTTGCTTCATTCCTTGATGGTCGCACTTTTCAAGTCTTTTCTGCTAAGGCATCATCCAAGATCTGCGTATCAGCACATGGAGTCCCACAGGGATCCATTTTAAGCCCACTGCTCTTCAACATCAATGTCAAGCCTCTGGCCGAGATTGTGGAAGAGGCGGGTCTTTCCCTATATTCGTATGCGGATGATACGCAGATTGTCTTTTTTCTTTCCACCACTAAAGACACTATGACATCTGCCTTTCAGTGCGGCCTACGGCAACTGACAGAGTGGATGCGCCTTACCTTTTTGAAGTTAAATGGGGATAAGACTGAGGTCCTTATCCTGGGCAAGCACAAGGACCTATGGGGCCCTCACTATTGGCCTCTGGAAATGGGTTCCTTTCCCCTACCTGACACCCATGTCCGTAACCTGGGCATCATTATTGATGATAGTCTCTGTATGAGACAACAGGTGGCGAGTGTTGCTGCCATCTGTTTTACGATCTTGAGGTGGCTTCGTAAGATCATTTGGATGCTTCCTGCCTCAACCCAACGCATGGTAGTCCAGGCACTTATCTCCTCTTGCCTCGATTACGGCATTGTTCTCTATCTCGATAGCTGCCAAACGGTACTGGGAAAGCTACAGGTAGTTCAGAACTCTGCAGTACGCCTTCTTTGTCAAGTTCCTAGACAGGCTTTCATCTCGCTGTATTTACGTGACCTTCACTGGGTTTGAATTGATCTAATAATTAAATCTAAAACCCTGTGTTACATCTTTAAAATCAAACAAGGTGTGGCACCAGAGTATCTGCAAGAGATCATCCATCCCTACATTCCTTCTCGTCCCCTGCACTCTACAGCCCACGGAGACTTTGTGATTCCCAGATTTAAACTTGCAAGAATGGGAGGCCGGTCCTTTTCTTGTCTTGGCCCCAAAATCTGGAATTCTCTTCTGGTGTCCTTGAAGAATGACCCGCCCTATGTCAGCTTTCGAAGAAATCTTAAAACTTGGATCTTTTAGTAGCAAATGGTTCATGACTGCTCCTTTTTTAGTAATTTGTGTGCTAGGTGCCGGGAAACCCTTTTTGGGTAGCTGCGCGCGTTACAAAACTAATTTAATAATAATAATGAGTGCTCCCACTTCCAGGCCCTAACCTTCCCTTTTCTTAGATGTTATTCACCCGTAAGGTAGGCCCAAGGTACCTCTGTGGGCAGGTTGGAGTGTATGTGAAAGGTAGAATATGCCCTGATGTGTGTGGCATGTCCTGATAGTGAAATACTGCCAATTTTGCCTTTCACAATTGTAAGGCTATCTGTTGCCATAGGAAGGAATGAGGAGTTTGCTTATAACATTTTATTAACATAACTGCCCTTGGGAATCAGATAGGAAAATAAAGTTTAGTATTCCTGCACGCAGAATGTTAAAATGTTGTATGTTGTTGAACTCAGAATGTTAAAATGTATCTTTCAGTGAGAGTGATTTTTACATTCTGTGTTTGAAAACACCACGTTTAGCAAGTAGATATTTTCGTGCTTAGCCATCCAGTGTACCTCTGCTTGTTGGTGTATTGACTGGTTTTGGAGTGACAGGGGCTGGGGATGTGCAGCGGCACCATAGATGAGTCAGCACTAGGCTGCATAGGCCTGATCTGCATTTCGAGTGGTGGGAGGAGTAGCACCTGCACCTGAATAGTGTTGTGTCTGCCTTTCACATTATTGACTCCACCCCCCTGGGGTGTGTCTGGAGCCAGGGCTCACACTGACAATGGAGGTTGTTGTTCACTTGCAGAGTGCCCCCAGAACTGGTTTGGACTGGGCTCAGAGCCCTGGGCCAGGAGAGAACTAAGGAACCTGCCAGGAAGATGAGCCTGGAAAGCTGGAGGAGGAGTACTGCCCCTGTGCTGTGTGCTGTTGGGGTTGGCCTACAGTGGCTGCTTCTGTCTTGGGTAGGGAAAGGACTGGACTGTGCTTTCATTATCCTGCTCTTAGAGTTTTCTCCAAGGGCTTGAAGTAGAGTGCTCCTCCTGTTGGAAGTCTCATGTATAGAAAATACTTCAAAGACTACTTCTGGAATCAAGAGGAACCTTTGCCAATGAGAAGAGCTGGAGAAACTGAGGAAAAGTACTGCCCCATTGCAGTGTGTCTGGGGTTGACCTGCAGTAGATGTTTCTGCAAAGAAAAGGAGAAGGACTTTGCGGTGTAATGTGTCCCCTGCTTGAAGAAGATCTCCAAGGGCTTGAGTAGAGCTTGCCTCCTGTTTTGAAGTCTCAGGGACACAATCACTTCACCCCCAGCTCCCCTGACCTTGCTTGCTGGGAGTTATGACCTCCCAGGAGGCGCCTGTGACTGTCTTGGGCCTCTGGAGGTTGTTTCTGCTGTTGGGACCTGGAAAAGCAAGGCAAATACAAGAAAATCGATGCATAACTCTTCTTGCGGCAGTTTTTCCGATGCAGCACCTCGGTGTGAGAAGAATCTCAATGCATCGCAGCGCCGCTGCCGAAACTGATACAGCGCCTTTCGCCGCTGCAAGAACCGCTGCATCGAGGAGTTGTGGTTGACGAAACCGAAGCATTGCCAGTCGACGCCGCTGCATCGATCACCAACTCACTCCAGAATTCCATGCATCGTACCTGTGTGACAAGTTTTCCCGATGCATCACCTGCGGATCGGAGTCGCCTCAGAATTGATGCATCGCTTTCCCCCTTCAGACCGGACCTGACGCACTGCTCTCCTGTATGCAGGGGAACTGTTGCATCTCATACCCAAGGTCTCATAAAATAACGCATCTCTTTGTTTTTCAACGCCTCCTATCGCTGCGGCTGTTTGACCTTTAAATTTTGTTGCAACTGCAGGTACTTTGAGAAAAATCAAGCACCCATAGTTTTCTATGGACCCAGTTGCCTAAAACATTTTTAAAGTCATTTCATTAATACTTGTATGTCAGATTTTTGTCGTTTTGGTCTTGTTGAATTTAGAAAAGGATACTTTATTTTTGTAAACTGGTGTGGTGTCCATTTGTGGTGTTATCGCTGTATTACTGTGTGTTTTGAGTATAAATACTTTACACATTGCCTTTGAACTAAGTCTGTCTGCTCGTGCCAAGCTACCCAGGGGGTGAGCAGGTGTTATCTAAAGTTTGTACCCCCTTATCCTGACAAGAAGCAAGGGTCCCTATTTGGACAAAGGTTCCTAACTCTACCAACTAGAGACCCCCATTTCTAACAGAATCTCATTGACCGGAAAATAAGCAAAACGTTTGTTACTCAATACTTTAAAGAAGGTATATTATGACCCCTCTCAGCAAAGAAACAAATCCACCAGTATCTGAATCAGCCAACTATCATCCTATAACGACTCTCCCTCGGACAGATCTGTATCTGTCCAGCTACAATCCTCCACTGACAGAAACAATATTGTCAGCGTGATCCAAACAAATGTTATTCCTGCTCATGGGACAAAGAGCATGTTATTTTGTTTCTAGGTCGACTGCTCCTGGATAAAGTGAAGACCTCTCTTTTGGTCATGGTGTTTCTATCAGCAGACTTCTACACAGCTGACCCTTCAAGTTTCTTGAGCGCCTGAACACTATGATGAGGGCAGAACGGCTCACAACCATTTTTTGGGCAGTTAGGGGCAAAAAATTAACTTGAAGCACTGTTTTTTCACCCTTAAATGCCTGAGGTACGTAGCACCACATTGTTCAGCCCTTTCCGCTTCCCTGATCAGGACCTTTCAATGACGTAGGCAGTGGTGTTAGGGTTTACTTGTATTGATACACTCATGTTTCACAAATGTAAGTTCAATTTCCATCGAATTCTCACCCTTGTGCAGATCTAGTTTTATACTTATCTAATTTTCAAATCTAGCTAGCGAAACCAATCAAAAATGAGTTGCTTTGGCCAGCATGAAAGGCTTTCTAGAGACTAGAGACTGCAGAGCTCTGCTCAAATTTAAACCTGCAGGGGTCCCCTCAGGCACTGGTCCTTCTGGATTTGTCGGCCACGTTCGACACAGTGGATCATGACATCCTTCTCCACCGTGTCGGACAAGCAGGCATCCAGGGACCCGCCTGGGAATGGATCAAGTCCTTCCTTTCGGGCAGAGTTCAAACAGTCCACCTAGGCCCCTTCACCGCCACCCAGGTCCCCACTACCTGTGGAGTCCCCCAGGGATCCTCCCTCTCCCCATTATTGTTTAATTTATATCTTCGCCCACTGATCCACTCACTGAGCACCTGGAACTGCACTGTCCTCAACTATGCTGATGACATGCAGATTATTTTTCCCTTAGATTCCCCTGATGCTGTACCCAACTTTCAGGCAGTAATGCTGCATATCCAATAATGGATGATTTCCAACCAGCTTAAATTAAACCCTGAGAAGACGGAACTCATCCTGCCTGGTACTAGTCCTTTACATTGGGGCCCCCATTTCTGGCCAAATGAGCTTGGTACTCCACCTAGCCCCTCGAATTCGGTAAAAAGCCTGGGCGTTACCATCGACACTGACCTCTCCCTTAAAACATATGTTGGCACCATCATCTCTGCCAGCATGTTCCAGCTACGAAAAATTCGTAAGATCTCCCATTTACTCTCCCATGAATCCCTGGTGCAAATCGTCATCTCTCTTGTCCTCTCCCGCCTGGATTTTTCTAATTCTATTTACTGGGGGCTACCTAAGTCCCTTCTCCATCGCCTTCAGCTGGTGCAGAACCAGGCAGCCAGACTTATCTGCAAAACCTCCAAATGGCAATCCGCCAGACCTCTCCTGGCCAAGCTGCACTGGTTGCCTATTGAACAGCGAGTTGCTTTTAAAATAGGCTGTCTGGTATATAAGGCCCGGCAGTCCAAGGGCCCGGCTTTCCTAGAATCCCTCATCAACTCTCAC
Organism: Lissotriton helveticus; assembly: GCF_964261635.1. Classification (NCBI taxonomy): domain Eukaryota; kingdom Metazoa; phylum Chordata; class Amphibia; order Caudata; family Salamandridae; genus Lissotriton; species Lissotriton helveticus. The sequence goes on along the minus strand of NC_136072.1, from coordinate 738,895,518 downwards.
TGCCCGGCTCGCAACCTTCGCTCTGCCCATCTCCACCTCCTCACCACTCCGATGGTTAAACTTAAAAAACTGGGTGGTCGCAGATTCAGCTACCTGGCACCTAAACTGTGGAACTCCCTCCCCTTTCATATTAAAACCGCTGGCACCCTACTCAGCTTCCGAAAGAGCCTAAAAACATGGCTCTTCTCAAACCTCAATTAAGCTATGACCCCCACCCTCAATCTTAATCACAGCGCCAGGAAACCTACGGTGTCAGTGCGCTTTATAAATACAGCATAAGATAAGATAAGATAAGAAAGTGACCAATCCGGGTATCTCTTTAGGTACTTAAGTATCCTTAATACCACAAATGCAGGCTTTTGTCAAAACCTGCTTCTATACAAATGTATAAACAGAAACCCATTCAATCTCTACTGCCTCTGAAGAACAAAGCTTTACTCATCTGAACAGAAATGTATTTGCATCTAAACAGACATCAAGCTCACGCCTCAGGAGTGTGTATCATTTTTTGCCTAAAACAAGAGCACATGTCACAAAGTCCCGTTGCCTCCTGCCGTCGCTTCTCGTGCAAAATCAGAGTACATTTAAGCGCTTTGCTTATTTTTCGAATGTTTCAATCAGTAATCCCCCTTAAAATTGTCAATCAGAATAACAAATTGCCAGCCTTCATATTGTAAGCTACTAATTACGTTTCAGGTCATCAGATCAGATTGCTAATTCCAAACTACAATTTGGTATCAGGCGCCGGCTGCTCGTTTTCCATACTGACACCTACACTATGGAATGTGTTGCCTGCCAACAGTAATCCATCAACCATTCTTTTGACCTTCTGGAAGAGTATGAGACAAGCGCCAAGAGACCCAGATCGTTTGGCGGGCGCTTCATAATTGCAGTCAGCAGGTCAATCAGCCTGCTTGCTCCACTGTCAGAAAAACATAGATCATGGGATACGTCCGCCACAGGGCACATGGATGCATGGGATTCACTATATATAAAGTTGGGCTAAAGCCATGCCGGTCCCAGGCAGGAAATTAAAGAGATGACTGGGAGGGGATCAGAACAAGGCCTACCTCCATGCACGTCAGGGACATTTGCTTTAACCCATTGAATATCCAGCCTTATCATAAGTGCATCCACCACACTTGCAGATGGACAGCAAGACCCACACTGGCACATGCATAATGTCGTTTGTTGTTCTCTGCTCTGGGGGTTGAAGACAGCTGTTGCCACCAAAGTCAAGAGGGCAGGGATCACTGACAAAATATAGAATGCCAAATTATAGACCTACCAAAGTATAGTGGACAAAATATAGAATGCAAAAATATCGAATTCCTATCTGCAAACAGGTAAGTACAAAAATATCGAATCAAAAATATATTTGTAAAAAATATAGTTAGCCAAAATATCGAATTTTATTAAATGTCTTAAAAGTAATTTAAAATTAATTAAATAATAAATGTAATTAACTAAAACGTACTTAAACAACTTAAAATTAATAAATAATTATTGTAAGTAAAAAAAATAAACATACCATTTTATTTCTGAATACATATACATATTAACGTAATATTAATAAAACATATACAATATTTTTGCTGTAGGATAGTGGGAGGGTAAAATTTACTACTACCACTCCAATGAGTGCAACAGTAGGGAAAGCGTTGGATAGCGTAGGGCTAAAAATTACTATTCCGACTCCAGTGAGTGCAACAGTAGGGAAAGCGTTGGATAGGGGGAGGGTAAAAATTACTATTCCCACTCCAGAGAGTGCAACAGTAGGGAAAGCGTTTTACTAGCGTAGGGGTAAAAATGACTTTTCCCACTCCAGAGAGTGCAACAGTAGGGAAAGCGTTGGATAGCGTAGGGGTAAAAATTAGTATTCCGACTCCAGTGAGTGCAAAAGTAGGGAAAGTGTTGGATGGCGGGAGGGTAAAAATTACTATTCCCACTCCAGAGAGTGCAACAGTAGGGAAAGCATTGGCTAGCGTAGGGGTAAAAATTACTATTCCCACTCCAGAGAGTGCAACAGTAGGGAAAGCGTTGGATAGTGTAGGAGTAAAAATTACTATTCCAATCCAGAGAGTGCAACAGTAGGGAAAGCTTTGGATAGCGGGAGGGTAAAAATTACTATTTCCACTCCAGAGAGTGCAACAGTAGGGAAAGCGTTGGATAGCGTGGGGGGGAAAATTACCCTTCCCACTCCAGTGAGTGCAACAGTAGGGAAAGCGTTGGATAGCGTAGGGGTGGAAATTACTATTTCCACTCCAGTGAGTGCAACAGTAGGGAAAGCGTTGGATAGTGGTAGGGTTAAAATTACTATTCCCACTCCAGTAAGTTTAAAAGTAGGGAAAGTAATGATTTAATATATTAATAAAAATAAATTTATCAATACCAATAAAAAATTAATACAAATTAATTACCAATTTAATATTATGTAATAATTAATCAATTAGAAATACAAATAAATATTAGTTATTAAAAATTAATTACCTATTCATAATTGACAACTAATTAATTTTTAGTGACAAAAAATAATTAATAATAAAAATGAATACCAATTAATAATTAATTAACAGTAAATTATCAACACACAAAAAGTATTTTTAATATGTAATTAATTACAATTAAATTACTTCCCATCCTATTCCCCTAAAAACCCACAATCCGCTACAGAAAATAAATTAATACAATTATCATAATTATCAAATAATACAAATTAATTACCAATTAATAAAAATTAATTACCAATTAAAAATTAATTAACAATAAATTAAAAATCAATTCCGATAAATTAAAAAAATTATTTACTTATTGACAATTAAATTACTTCCTACCCTAATCCCATATAAACCCACAACCCACTATGGAAAATAAATTAATACAATTAACATAATTATCAATTAATCAAGTAATACAAATTAATTACCAATTAAAAATTGTTTAACAATAAATTCAAAATAAATACCAATAAATAAATACACATATTTAATTAATAACAATTAAATTACTTCCCACCTTATTCCCCTATGAACCCACTACCCGCTACAGAACTAAAATGCAAAATTAAATTAAAAATAATTAATACATTCTAAAAATTATTATTTAATTCAATATAATTAAATTACTTCCCACCCTATTCCCCTATAAACCCACAACCCGCTACAGAATTAAATTACACAAAAATTAAATACCATAAAATTCATTACTTAAAATAAATTAAACATACATTACAAAAATAATATACACTTTTCACATATATACTAACATACAAAACACTTTAAAAAATTCGATATTATTAAAAATTCGATATATTTTAATGCCTATATTATATACTTCGATATTTTGACTTCTATATTTTTTCAATCGATATTACTTACCTTAAATTCGATATTTTTAACTACTATATTGTGTCCATTCGATATTTTGTCCATTCTATATTTTTACTTCGATATTATGTCCATTCTATATATTTTTTTTGATATTATGGCAAGTTACCGAGGGCATCTCAGCAAGCGACAGCGATAATTATCGCTTGTGGCGGTTAGCGCGCAAAATCCTAATGCCGCCTATCGCCGGATTCTATCTCCGGTCAGCGCAATATTTACAACTTGCATCGTTGAGGCGATAGAAATCCCGGCAATAGCGGCGATAAGCAGGAAATATCGTAGGATTACCAGCGATAAACCAAAGCATTCGGGAAAACATTATAAATAGGGAGAAGTGGACTTAGCATTATGATCCACCTCCTATGCAACATATAGCTAAATCGCGAAATAAGCAGGCGTAAGGAACCGGTGATATAGCCGATTAGCGCTACTTTTAATGTCGCTAGATGGTTTAGCGATTTCCTAGTTAACAGGAAGAAGCTGTGTTAGCAATTATTCCTGCTGAAATTCAGTCGGGAACGCCAACCTTGCATCTCATTAGCGATGCGAGGCTCAAAGAAAATGAGCACAAAGGCATGGATTCACGTGTTAGCGTGTCCATGCTGATAGGGCGATAGAATTATCACCGCTTTTCGTCCGAATACGGACACTAAAGCGGGGATAATTCTACCACCGTGCCTTGTTGATATGCCCCAAGGTGCGGCCATTAGTCATTGGCAAGACAGCATGTGCTTCTGAACTTGCACTTTGAATGAACTTTTGACCAGTGAGCATTATGAGTCTCACAGGGTTTTTTTAATTTGTGGTTCTCTTCATATTTGTAGGTGATCAATTTGATGCCTTGTGCCACCTATTGTGACTGTCCCATCAAGAAATTAAAGGAATAAAGGGCCCAATTGTTAGCAAGGCCGATGGGATACTCTCTTAAAACATGGCACATCCCGTCCACCGTGTTACAAGTGCCAGAGGTTATTCCTCACTTGCAATATGACGCAAAGTATTTCCTCTACGTTTTGACAGAGTGTCCCATTCGCCAAACTCTTTATAAGGCCCAAAGTGTTTTTAAATTCACATTATAATAATGTAAACACCCATTCCTTTGTAGGAAATACTAACAGCCACCAGTTTGTTGAAGGTGATCTACACTGAATCCCACATTATAGATTTGTCGGGGGTTTGAGCAGCATTATTAGGAATCGGGAGATAACTGCTCCTTGAGGAAACTTTAAACAGTGTTCATTTGTATCTTTGTAAGATATTAGAGCTATTGCAGAAGCCCTAAGGATACTTTTTTTCTGTGGCTCTCATGAAATGTTAAAGTCTTTTTAATGGCATACTTTGAAATTGTTAATTTTACCTGCAGGCTTCTGATTTAACAGGTTTGTGAATACCTAGTAGACCAATTTGAATGTCACAGCCCATTTGTTCAATTTAAACAAAAACATTTAACAAGTTGTTTCTAAGATGAGCTAATCCGAGTTCCCATTGTCTGATGATGGTCTATGAAATTCGAATTCCCCACAAGTATTACCTCACTCAGGTGTGAACTCTGAATGTGGAAAATGCAGCCTTAGCTGCGCATCTTCGCGAGTTTGCACGTGGATTTCTTTTGTCCGGATCATATTCATGAGTACATTGGAAGGACTAACTTCTGGTGTTCTGTTTTACATAATCAAAGGACTGTCCTTTTGTCAGAGCACAAGCCTTCTTCAGAGCAGCCAAACTGGGTCAAGCAAAGATGGACAGACTGTTGCTATAGCAATACTAGCTCACAAAATCCTAATGGAGCAGACATTGAGGGCACATAAAGTATTTCATGCCTTCCTGGTCAAAGGACTTATGCTTCTCTAAACCATGTGGTACCTTAGCATCCCTTTAAAAACATAGTGTAAAAAAACAGAGGTCGAGGTAAGTTTTGGTGCTTGCCTAGCTAAATAGAAAACATAAGATTGCAAGACATGCCTGCTACTGTGTTTAAGAACAATGGTCATAACCCAAAAGATGGTTAATGACTGAAAGTCCTTTGACGCAGAGCCTTAAACCCTGAGGAATATAAATACACCAGCAGAAGTGTTATCGATTCCCCTTTTTCCTAATGTCTTTTTGTCTAATCATTTATGGAAGTACAAGTAATTAGCCACTCAGGGCCTTTTTTAGAGTTTGGCAGATGAAAGAACTTTGCAAATGTGATGGATGTCCCTTCTGACATATTACAAGAAAATTCCACGAAACCCCATACAATTTAAATGTAAGTCAATGGGCTTACATCCCGTACGGTGAATTCTTGTGAATAAAAAGGATCTGCTCAGAAGATCATGATGCAAATGAACAAATAGATGCCTGTGCGAGAAGATTAAAAAACAGAGGTTACAAACAGAGAATCTTGAACAAAAGCAAAAGAAGAGTGGAAAAGAAAACACACAGTGAGATACTCATGGCAAAAACCAGAAAAGACAAATCTCAAGTAGAAGGGGGATCAAATGAAACAACCACAAACAAAACACAGGAAGTGCAAGAGACTGTACCAAGGCTAATCTTAACGTTTAGCAAGGAAAATGAAAAAATAAAGAAAACTGTTCAAAAATATTGGCATCTTCTGCAACAAGATATTGACATTGGTAAAACCATTGTAAAGGGACCGCTGGTAACCTTTAGAAAGGCAAGGTCACTAAGAGATAATATAGTCAAAAGTCACTTCCAAGCCCCAAAGAAAGAAACATGGCCGACACAACAACAAAAAGTGCTCAAACTGAAAAGCATGCAAGATTGCCACAAATAAGGATCAAATAACAGATCCAGAAGGAAAAACCATAACAATAAATCAAAGAATAACATGCAATACACAGTTTGTAGTGTATGTGATACAATGCGAATGTGGGAAAAGATACGTTGGAAGCACAACTTGCGTGCTCAAAAAAACGGATATTGGAGCATAAAAGAGCGGTCAAGAATAAAGATATAAATTTGTGTGAAAATATATATATATATATTACCTACTGGCGGTTGCCAGTAGGTAGTTATAGTTAGGACCTAGTTTCCATAGGAAATCTGCAACATTCTATTTGGAATAACTTTGGCGCCGGTGGACGAATCTTAGCGAAATTCTCCAAAAAGATGGCCTGCTCCACTCCTTCCCTGAAAGTTTAGGGTTGATCCATCAAGCGGGGCCGAGAAAAAAGGGGGGTCCCAAAACGTGTTTTCCCAATGCAATTTTCCATAAGACCTTTAGCCAGGGCTACAGCCTGAACGGCTGAATGGAATTACACCAAATTTGGCAAAGAGGTAGAGTTCGGTTCGCAGATCACCCTTTTTGTTAAATGGTATAAATCCATTCAGTAGTTCCTGAGAAAATCAAAAGTAAAATGATAGATATATCTTGAGGAGCTTACTGTAAGCTTACAGTACGCGCACCTTTCCAAGCACGAGCTGAATGCTAATTGGCTGTCAACATTCCAAACATGGAGAACCGAGGCACAAGAAAGCAGAAAAGCAGAAAACCAAACGTGCAGAACGCAAAAATGGGGCAGGTTAGAAACACCCTGACCCCCAAGGCCTGCTCATGGGGTCCTACAAGGACACCCAAGGCCCCAAATTTTTTTTTTGTTTTTTTAAATCGCGTACCCCGCAAAAAAAAACAAAAAGCCCCCAGACTGCTTTTTTCAAATTAGCCCCCGGGGGGACCAAATCCCGGGGGCATAATGTAAAAATGTGTGGGGGGGCCCAATCCCCCCCCCGCAGCCCCAGAGTCCACCACCCCCCGGGGCTTTGCATAAAATTTAAAAAAAATCTGTGTGCGGGGCTCAAGCCCCCCCACATGCCCCGGGGACAGCCACCTCCCCGAGGCACTAATATTTAAAATAGGGGGGTCCGTGATGGACCCCCCAGCCCTGGAGACCACCACCCCCTGGGGCTATACAATTGTTGGGAGGGGGGCCGTGCGGCCCCCCTCCTGGAGCCCTTGATGGCCCTGGGAACCACCACCCCCAGGGCCGGCTCCTGCAGTGTCCCGGGGTGCCCACCCCAGGGTCACTGCTGTTTGCTATGGTAGGGCGGGAGCCTCACGGCTCCCGCCCTACCATAGTAAACTTCTTTGGTTTTTGGAAGAGAGCATGGGGAGCAGCATGTTAGCTGCTCCCCATGCAGAAAAGCAATGCTGGCTCCCGCCAGATGCGGGGAGCTGGCAGGGACCGTGGGGGTCTTGGGGACCCCTCCCATGGCCCCCAACGAGGAGGGCCCGGCCTCAGGGGATGGTGTCACCAGGGCCAGAAGTGGGCTGCCTTGCAGAGAGGTGTAAAAAGGGGCGTGGCCTCATTACACCTCTCTGCAACGCAGCCCCCTGGCGCATTTTGGAGGTTCCTGGTGGGCTACTTGGCCCCCAGGGACCCCAGTATGCAAGGGGAATTAGTTCCCCCTCTGCAAACGTGCCAGGGGGCTGCGTTGCAGAGAGATGTAAAAAGGGGCGTAGCCTCATTAACCTCTCTGCAATGCAGCCCCCTGGCGCATACTGGATTTTCCCGGTGGTCTAGTTGGCCCCCAGGGACACCCAGTATGCAAGGGGAATTAGTCCCCCCTCTGGAAAGACGCCTAGGGGCTGCGTTGTAGAGAGGTGTAATGAGGCCACGCCCCTTTTTACACCTCTCTGCAACGCAGCCCCCTGGCGCATACTGGAGGCTCCTGGTGGGCTAGTTGGCCTCCATGGACCCCCAGTATACAAGGGGACTTAACCCCCCAACTTAGAACGCTGTACAGGGCATGTTTGCACAGTTGTGAAGGTAGGGGGCAGGGCTAGAGGTGATATGTGTGCAAACATGCTCTGTGGCGCGTTTAAGTTGGGGAATTAATTCTTCTTCAATCCAGAGGTCCCCTAGGGGCCAACTAGTCCAACAGATACCTCCAGTAAGCACCACAAAACTGCGTTGCAGAGTATTGTAAAAAGGGGGCGTGCCCTCATAGCACCTGTCTGCAACGCAGCTCCCTGGGACATACTGGAGTTACCTGGTGGGCTAGTTGGCTCACAGGGGACCTCATGATTGAAGAGGAATTAATTCCCAAACCTAAACCACGCCACAGGGTGTGTTTGCACACATGTTACATCAGGCCCCGCCCCCTTCCTTCACTATTGAGCAAAATATTCCTGTAAAATCAGCCAAACTACGAATTCTGATTTACTCACCTGTTATCACTACATCTTTGAGTGCACTACTGATCCTGAAAAGTAATTCTAACCATACTTACATTAACTTGAATTTCCTTTCATAGGCTTACATTGACTGGTTTCACTTTGAAATGTTTCTAAGTGGGGAGTTTTGGAACTTTAAAAAATTCCTCAAACATCCGTCAAACTACGAATTCCGATTTACTCACCTGTTATCAGGAGAGACCTCAGTGCTGCATCTTTCAGCCCACTACTGATCCTGAAAAGTAATTCTAATCGTAGTTACAGTAACTTGAATTTCCTGCCATAGGCTAACATTGACTGGTTTCACTTGGAAATTTTTCTAAGTGTGGAGTTTTGGAACTTTAAAAAACTTCCTCTAAAATCAGCCGAACTACGAATTCCGATTTACTCACCTGTTCTCAGGCGAGACCTCAGTGCTGCATCTTTCAGCCCACTACTGATCCTGAAAAATAATTCTAATCGTAGTTACAGTAACTTGAATTTCCTTCCATAGGATATCATTGCCTGCCATATAAAATATATATAAATAAAAAAAATATAACAAATGAATAAAATATTTCAATTTCAATATTTTTAAAAACATTTATTTTTCAATGTTTTTAAAAAATATGTAATGCAATTTAAAAAATAAAGTATCTAAAAATAAATAATTTAAAATTGGGGAGCAAATCAGTATAAAAAAATATATAACAATACATTTAAAAATGATCATTTACAAAACCTTTGAAATTCACTGAAAAAACCATAGGTTTCAGCCACGTTATAGTTAGGAATTAGCATTTACAAAACCTTAGAAATTGACTGAAAAAACCATAGGTTTCATACGTTATAGTTAGCTGGACATTTCACTCATACAAAACCATTGAAATTCCCCCGTTAAAGTTAGTTCAGCTAACTATAACTCGCGCACCCGCAATGCACTGCTGATGACGTCACATATTACATCACTCATGACATGGTCAGTGACATCACTCATGACATCACTGATGACATCTCAAATTACATCACCGATGAAATCATCCAGTGAATGTGTGTCTTCCTGAAAAATAAATATTTTTTATATATGTATATCTAAAGGTCAACGGAAGAATAAATGGGTAAATAATTGTCTGAATGGATGTTTTTTTTTGTAAAAATGATTGCATAACTGACTTATTAAGTGTTTCTTAGTGAATACATGTATTAGCGAGTAAAGTTTAAATATGTAAATATCTGTATCAGTGTCTCACTTTGTCTATAAGTAGCTGCATGGGTTCGTAAGTAGCTACATGAGTGTGTAATGGATTATTAGTTTGTTTTTTGAGTATCAGTATGAGTGTCTGTATGGTTTAGTGGGGAATATTAATTAGCGTATAGATGCATGAATGAGTGACTCACTGTTTGTATGTGTTTTTGAAGACAGCATGTGTGCCGCACTGTATGGGTGGATGAGTGTGTGTATGGGTGTGTTAGTGAGTGAATGACTGTTTAAATAGTATCTTTATGAGTAACTACATATGTTTTAATCTAGTATATGTGAGTATTGATGTATATAAGTGATTATATATCAGAGTGAGAGATTGGACGAGTTCCTGTATAAATAAGTATGTGTTTCTATAAGTGATTGTTTAAGAGAATAAGTATGTGTACGTTTCTGTAAAAGTAAGTGTAGTGGTGTGTGTATAGCTGTATATGCAAATAAATGGATGTTTGGAGAAACTCTATGGATGAGTGTCCGTGTGTAACAGGATGTATAGGTGTATGAATACATATGATGAGTGAGTACATGTATGAGTGACTATATAGAACTGTTGGTGAATGAGTGGATGTGTATGTAGATTTTGGAATTACTGAATAGGTTGTTCTAACTGGTATTGGTATCTCCATTTTCATTTTAAATTTTTGTTTCTATTTTTGAATGTGTGTATCAAGGGTTATATTACGCTGAGAGGAGGTCTGCCACTCTTTCACAAGGATGATGTCATCAGTGATGTCATTTGAGATGTCATCAGTGAAGTCACTGACCATGCCATGAGTGATGTAATATGTGACGTCATCAGCAGTGCATTGCGGGCGTGCAAGTTATAGTTAGCTGAGCTAACTATATCAGGGGAATTTCAATGGTTTTGTACAAGTGAAATGTCCAGCTAACTATAACATGTATGAAACCTATGGTTTTTTCAGTGAATTTCCAAGGTTTTTTAAATGTTAATTCCTAACTATAACGTGGCTGAAACCTATGTTTTTTTCAGTGAATTTCTAGGGTATTTTAAATGCTAATTCCTAACTATAACGTGGCTGAAACCTATGTTTTTCCAGTGAGTATATATGTATATATATATATATATATATATATATATATATATATATATATATATATATATATATATATATATATATATATATATATATATATATATATATATATATATATGTATATATATATATATATATTAACCAGCATGCCTCCCTCGGGGCCGCAAACAGCGCGCGCAGAGCGGACTTGGAAAAGATATATATATATATATATATTTAATATTCACTGAAAAAACCATAGGTTATAGACCATATATAGTTAGGAATTAGCATTTAAAAAACCTTATTTTACTCACACAAAACCATTGAAATTCCTTATATAGTTAGTTGCACTAACTATATATCGCGCACCCGCAATCCACTGATGATGATGTCACATATTACATCATTCATGACATGGTCAGTGACATCACTGATGACATCACTGATGACATCTCAAATAACATCACTGATGACATCACTGATGACATCTCATTTGACATCATTCTTGTGCTAATACGATAAACCTCTTCAGACTCTAATATAACCTTAGATACACTTACTGTATACAGACACTCACACACTGTCACTCATCCATGGAGTTACTCACACACCTAGTCAGTCATGCAAAGAAACAATCTCACCTCCATTTCCTCAACTATACAGTTATACACACCTTACTTATTCAAACATATACTAACACATATTTACTCTCTTATACAATCCCTGATACAAGTTCACAATGATCCATACAGCCACTCACACATTCAGTGGCTCTCATGCACAGTTATTTATATATGCCAACTCTCACATGTACTGTGTTTTACATATGTACTTACTATTACATGTAGCATTGAGATATCCATTCACTCATCAATACACTCATGCACACAGTCAACCGCCCATGTAGCTTTTTCCACATGCACTCTTGAACTCATACACCTAGTGAATCAACTGCTCACACATCTATGCACAGAGTCACACACCTCCCAGCCACCCCCACACAAACTCAATCTCCCATACAAATACTTGGGCAACCAATCAATAACACATATAGCCTCTCGTATAGCTAATGATCAACACATGCAGCAGTTTACATCACAACAGACATACTGATGCACACATTCAGACAGTTTAGTCACTAACCCATGCATTTAGTACGACACATTTATTCACTCACTCATACAGTCAGTCACGCACCTACTAAATCCTTCATCCAGACACTTATACATCCACACATTCTTCAATATATCAAACATATTAAAACTTTACAGAAACACACAGTCACTGGATGATGTCATCAGTGATGTCATCAGTGATGTCATTTGAGATGTCATCAGTGATGTCATCAGTGATGTCACTGACCATGTCATGAATGATGTAATATGTGACATCATCAGCAGTGGATTGCGGGTGCGCGATATATAGTTAGTGCAACTAACTATATATGGAATTTCAATGGTTTTGTGTGAGTAAAATAAGGTTTTTTAAATGCTAATTCCTAACTATATATGGTCTATAACCTATGGTTTTTTCAGTGAATTTCATTGGTTTTTTAAAAGCTAATATCTGTAGCTGTAAAATGTATTCTTCTTTAAATCCAAAAATATATTTTATATGTTTATTAATAATTTTTTTTAAATATTTTTTTTTGTTCGCTCCCGGTTCGTGAACCGGGAAGCTTCCCGTTAGCTCAATTTGATGCCGCGACCCGGTCCGCGAACCGGTAAACGTTCCGTTTGCGCAACTGCCGCGTTAGAAATCAACATCGTAACGCGTCGCGGAAGCGCGACGTATCACGTTGTCGCGTAATGCGTCTTATGACGCGCCGCGTTAGCGCACCCGGAAGTGCTCCGGTACGCGAACTGAGACGCGAAGCGCAGCTCCCCGGAAGCGATCCGGGACGCGTCGCGAAAGCGCGACGTATCGCGTTGCCGCGTAATGCGTCTTATGACGCGCCGCGTTAGCGCACCCGGAAGTGCTCCGGAGCGCGAACCGAGGCGCGAAGCGCAGCGACCCGGAAGCGATCCGGGGCGCGTTCCGCAGCGCGTAACTTAAGCGTAACAGGTCATGTGACTTGTTAATAAAACTTTTCATTGGTTCATTTCACTTTTGGTTTCCTAATGATGTAAGGCTAGGTCAGGTGACCTAAAAATAACACTTTTCATTGGTTTAGAACTATTGTTTTTCCCAAATGATGAAAACCCCTCCTTCTTTCCTCACTCTGACTTTCATCTTTGTGAGAGGAAGACCTTTTTTGATATTTGAGCAATGGCTTCATTGGTAGCTTCAGCTGGTGGACCCCCACCACCACCACCACCTCCTCATGGAAAGAGAGGACCACCTCCACAGTTCATCAGCAACACAGAGGAGGAAGAGGATGAACAAGAGGAAGAGGAGACAGAGGGACCACAGTTTTTAGAAGAGGAGCCCCGGGTTTCTCATCGTAAAACTAGTTTTATTTGGCAGTTTTTTTCAATCCCTGAAGGGCAGAAAAAAGTTAATGCTAGATATGTGACGTGCCTCATATGTAAAGAGGACTTATCTAGAGGCACCTTAAAAAAGTATAGCTTCGGCAACTACACCATGCACCGTCACATGCTGAGGTGGCATCCACTAAACTACAGCCGGGCAGAGATGCGTGACCTTCAGGACAATCCTCAAACTCCTGTGGCCAGGACATCAACACAGATATCTTTGTCAGGGCCAGAGGCACGGGAAACCGTGCCAAACATTCAGGACAACTTTGTCCATATGAAGTTTACCTGTTTATATTGCGGTGCATTACTCTCATGTGGCAATATGAGCATTAACTTAATCAACAGAGTATTTGAAAACCACAAGTGCTCTAAACGCCCCAGAAAGTAAATTTTTTTTTTGTTCCTGTTGAGCCCTTTCCAATGCCTGTTTTTTGTTGTTTCCCCTCCAAAAAAAACAAAAAAAACATAAAACTGTTCAAAAAATACAAAAAAAACAAAAAATGTTCAGAAAAATAAAAAAATATATAAAACAACAAAAACATTAAAAAAAAAGTTCTTTTCAGAACTGCCTCCTCTTTCAAAAAAAATTGCTAGAATGTTTAGCACTCTGGCAAGCTGTATTTCTTTTGGTTCGCTTCCTGGTTCGCACGCCGGTACGCGAACCGGGAGCGAACCCCAAAATTTTTTTTTAAAAAAAAGAAGAGTAAGTATAAGGGAAGTAAACAGAGAGTAATGTTAAAACAAAGACAGCTATAGGGTCTAAACCAGAGATACTGTTTAATAGATTTATTTACTGAAGAAAAGAGTGAAGAGGATATAATTGTGAAAAACAAAATAGATAAGGAAGTGAAAGAAAAAAAGGAGAGTAGAAGAATAACAAAGAAGATTTTCTTGGAGAATGTGAGTGAATGTTCAAAATAAGATTAAAACATGTGGAATAACAGAGAGAAAAAACAGAAAACAGAAAAGAAGAAGTAACACAAAAAGAATAATTGAAACAGCAAAGAAATGTAAATAACATAGGGCCATATCATCAACATAGGCAATAAAAGTTTTGCAGCTTTTATCGGCAGAAATGTGTCGCTAAAGCCGCTTTTGCGGCAGAAAACTGCCGCTAAAACCACTTTAGCAGCAGTTTTCTGCCAATAAAAACAGCAATAATTTTATTGGCTGTGTTCATAATATGCCCCTTAGTGTGCTTCAACTACACAGAGAAAGCATAATGAACAAGTAATGAAAGAGTGATCAGTCAAAGACACTAGGAGTAATAGAGACGGAGTGAGTGAACAAGAGTGAGGAACTATGAGAAGAGAGGGACTGAGAAAAGGAGTGGAAGGAGTAGAGTAAGTAGGTAATAGAGAAAGGAATGAGGGAAGTAGCAAAGGCAGGAAACTGAGGATTAAAGAAATGAAGCTGTGGAACTAATATTAGGTGAATGTGATAGAAATGTAACGAAAAAAATACAAAACATTTACCTTATAATTGTCGTTAACTTACTCACTTTTTATTTTTATACTTTCAATCTGTGAAAGAGAGAACAAACATTTGAAAAATATTAAAACATGTATTTAAAAATTAGAAAAGACAACGGAAAAGATTGAAGGACAAACAGTTTTTCAACAACTTTGACACTTACAGAAGCTTCTGCTTCTCCAGGCCCCCTACACAGTCCTAAAGATATACATTTTAAACTAACAGTATCTTGATGCAGATGAAGTGAGGCCTATCTTAAAACATGGTGCATCTTTTGCACTGCTGTTGTCTCACAAAAGTGTCGCAAGACACTAACATTTTAAATGATTGTTTCAGGATGCCAATAAGATGTGTCCTATCCAGAGGTTTGTTTGAGGTGAGGCCTACTCAGGGTTCCAAATGAAATTTCGAGTTGTTGAAGAGAACAGAGGACATAATGCATGTGAAGGTCTACCAATGAAGTAAGTCATGTCCACTTCACTCTTGAACAAACGCCAGACCTCTTCTGTGTCCGTGGACAGAGCTAAACTTCATCTGCACAATGTCATTCGTAAACTTAGGAAACACAGGTGATGTAATTGAAAAACGTGCAATTTCTTTTGCTCATTTCACAATCACATCACTTGTGTTTCCTTTGCTTAGGTATCTCATTGTGCAGATGTAGTCCAGCATATGAAACAGTACCCAGAAGTGCAGCACTGCATGCGACAACTTTGACACTTACAAAAGCTTCAGCTTCTGCATGCCCCCTACACAGTGCTAATTATATACATTTTAAACTGATGGTATCTTGCTGGAGATGAACTGAAACCTATCTTGCAACATGGTGCATCTTTTACACAAAAGTGACCCACAGCGGCGCAAAAGAGGCGCACGGCCATCATAAATCTGACCCTAACATTTTAAATGATTGTTTCAAGATGCCGATAAGGTGTAACCTATCCACAGATTTGTTTCAGGTAAGTCCTACTCAGGGTTGCAGATGAAATTTAGGTTTGTTGAAGAATACAGAGGAGATAATACATGTGCAGGCCTACCAACGAAGTGAGTCATGCCCACTGCACTCTTGAACAAATGTCAGACCTCCTCTGTCTCCTGGAACAGGCCTAAACCTCATCTACACAATGTGATGTGTAATGTTAGGAAACACAGGTAATATAATAGGAAAACTTGCAATTTTTTTTGCTCATTCCACAATCATATCACCTGTGTTTCCTTTGCTTAGGTATCTCATTGTGGAAATGTAGTCTATCATATGAAAGACTACGTAGAATGTGAGCACTGTATGCAACAACTTTGACACTTACAGAAGCCTCTCCTTCTCCATGCCTCCTACACAGTTCTAAATGTACATCATAAATGAAAACAGTACAGAATTAATTATACATGTTAAATGGTTTATTTTTGCTGTTCTCAGAATGTATCAAATTTCACTAAAAACAGTGACTTGAAGGTATTCATCATATAACAGCGGGGAAAAAAAACACAATCAAAATGATTGTGTTTAAAAACCCATACAACATAACAAATCAGAATTCAGAACTCCTTAAAATTAACTTACTTTCCATGACGTCGAAGGATGTCCTATGAACAGCTTACACTCTGTTGTGCTATTATTACTTTCAGCCCGCCAATTTCTGAAAGAAAACCTCCATTGTTTTGAAAAATATGTTACATACAATAAATGACTTCTCGCTCTCTACCACACGTTTCCACAAGGCCAAATCATGTAAGAGCCATTTATAACTCTTGAAATTCTTGTAAGCCAATCCCGTCATTTTGTATTTCCGCAACTTTCAGAATTAAAATGTTGAAGATCATTTTCACAATCCTGGACTAGTAATATCTTACCCTTCTTGCTCACTCATGTTCTACATTTCCTATGACACTGATACTGCTTACTATGAAGCAGACTTACACTACCTCTATGACTACTACAATTATTTAATTCTCTACATCACTTTTAATCACAAAGCAATATCAAACAGTAGACAGCATTGCAGACTTACATTCCCTCTACTCCATGTTTTGATTGGCTGCTTCAATTAGCTTATAAAAAGAAACAGTTTTTCTGAACTCATTCAAAGTGCAATTATTTTTCCATGACGTCAAGTGTTATGGTAAGAAGTTATGTCTCTGTACTACACTTATCCTCAAGGCCAAATCGTGTAGGAGCCATTAGAACTTCTTGAAATTCCTCAGAGCACATCCCGAGATTCTTTCCCTAAAATTTTGGTTTTAAAAACACCAGGTAAGAATTTTTAAGGTCATACGGCAATTGTTTTGTGAAAATTAAAACAGAATCGTTGCAGAATGACCAGCCATTTCTAGACTTTAAATAAGCTGTGTAATGTCCTGATGTTATTGAAGGACCGTCATGATATATAATTGCTGCAGTTACAAAAGTCCTTCCTGATATTGACCACTGTGAAGCCACAAAATTTTTAATTAAAGTTGTCAATTTTGTTCCATCAGGCCTACATCGTTGGAACATTAAAATTACATACTGGCCATATGTTCGTATAAATAATGTTGACATCATTTCGGATTTACATTGGCTACACTCCATGTTATGATCAGCTGCTTTTACTAGCTTATTAAAAGAGACTGATTTACTGTCTGGCAAAGTTAAATATATAAATCTTTCTGAGTCTACACTAGTAGTACTTGATACCCTACAGTTCTCGCAGTCATGCTGCCATTGATAAGAAAGCCCAAACAGGTGATCTACATCTACACCTTCAGCATGCAATACATCAAGCATATACATTAAAAACTCCTGACAATCTTGCTGAATATTTTGAGAGAATTGGGTTTGACCTGAACATCTGTCTAACAGATTTCGAATTTCAGACACACTTTCTATTTTTGTTCTATCAGTGCTACATTTCTCTAACACAGAATTTAACAAACTGCAAAATCTTTGATCAGAATTGACCACAATCTCTTCTTTTACATTTTCTAGAGAAAACAAAACATTAACCACTACATTAGCATAGCAGTTGACACCAGAACTGTTTTCAAATTGAAAACCAACAACATCTTCAACAGAATCCTTTTTGTTTCTGCTTATAATTTCAGGTTCATCAACTTTTCGTCTTTTTGCTACAACCTCCCTAGTATTGGTCACATTTCTTCGTTTCCGGCCTACCACACGTTTCTCAAACAAAGGATATTGAGGCAAATGTGGCGCATACTCTCTTCTTAACCTATTGTATTCCTTAACACAATCTAGATCCGCACAAATGTTTGTGACATCACACTCAATCAAGTACAATCCCGATAAAGTTCTAACTCGTGACAATGCCACATATGCCATACCCTCCTTGAACACAGAACTGCCAATATTCACCAATGCACTGTCTACACTTAAACCTTGCGATTTATGGATTGTCACCGCATATGCCAAGCAAACAGGAAACTGCTTACGGCGAACATATAAGTCTTTTACAAGCAAAAATCTAGCAGAACAACGACCAATTAGCTGTACTTCCTCAATGCCATCAAATTTAATTTTTAAAAATTCAATTCCATCTCTATTTCTGTATTTCACAAAATCAACAACATTACCCATTGATCCATTTACCAGACCTCTTTCAACATGTAAATTCCTTCTTAAAATTATACGGCAGTTTAAGCACACATTCAGAGTCTTTTCAAAACCTGCAGTTTTAGATATAGTCTTCTCTAATGAATCCAATTTTGTTTTCAAATTCTCAGACAAAATAATTGTTGATCCCATATGCTCTACTCTGTCAATAGCTTCCAGTTTCACAATCTCTTGGTTTTCTAAATGCAACATTTTGTTGTTGAAGATGGCACATTCTGCAAGAGTTGGCATCAAACATATTCCAGATTTCTTCTCAGTAATTTTCTGAAAAATATTCTCAGGCACAACATCTTGTTCTGGATATAAATTTGACAGTAATCGTGCATGTAAAGCTTCTTTACCATGCTCGGTCACTTTTCCAATTCTAACATCTTGTAGAATATTCTTGTAAACTTCATCCTTCGCCTGACGCATATTTCCATGCAGTTCAGCATAATTGAAGTTTAACCATATATTGACGTTGCCAATGCTCCCTAGGCACTTCCCTGTATCTTCATGCGTGAGCATTTTGAACACAGGTTGTCCTTTCACTGGTGTCAGCTGCAGAAGATCTCCGAAAACAATGATGTGTTTGCCACCAAATAACACATCATACTCTGTTTTGAGAACTTCTTGCATTCTCAAATGCACAAAGGCAAGCATGACATTGGAAACCATGCTTACTTCGTCAATGATAAGAAGTTTCATTTTCCTCACGATTCTTGAAACTTCACAACAAGCATCTCCAGATAGCTTGTGATATTGTAATTTGTTGTCATGCTCCACTGGCAGCATCAGTAAACAATGTAAAGTAATCCCTTTAATGTTATGTGCTGCCAGCCCAGTTGGAGCGGTAACAACACAAGACAGCGGTGATTCAGTCCTTTTCTGCAGATAAGATGCAATTGCTTTAATGAGGACATGTTTTCCAGTTCCCGCTTCTCCACTCACGTACAGTCGGACAGGCTTCAACGACGTACATGAGCACTCTTTCTTCTCATGACTTAATCCATGATCTATTTGCTTGGTAACTTCGTCATATATTTTCCTCTGCTCAACGTTGAGTTGTCTTTCCAAGTCTTCTAAGTTAACCGCATCCTCCTGAGCATGTGCCATGGCTCTTTCCACTTCATTCATGGCAGTGGCAGCTTCATTTTCGATAACAGGTCCTCCTAGTGGATCCTGACTCAATGAAACAGAACTCTGACTGTCCTGAGAACTGTCTCTGGCAATCTCGGCTGCAATCGTTGCTTCCTGCGCGATTTCCGCATTCAACATTTCTACATATTTGGGAAAAGCAGGACATTCTATGGTCTCCTTGGCGGCAGTGAAAGAGTCTTCGTAACAGAGGAAATCTCCAAGCAGTTCCTCTTCTGCACGCCAAGGCTTGAAAAGTTGCAAAAGTGCTAAATAGAAAAACTCCTTTTTTTCAGGAGATTCGCCACTCAATTTTCGATGGTTTACCAAGTGGCATTTTCTTTGCTTGACCAGACATCCCTCACTTCCAATTACAGCATACACTCCTTTCTCAGTATCTTCTTTGATGTTCCTCTTGAATATGTAATTTTGTAGAACCTCATACAGACAAACATTCTCGAGGTGACTGCTTCGATTTGGATAATACGTATCCAACATGTTGGTCTTCAAAATGTCTGTACTGTTTGGCTCCTTTTCCGCCAAATACTCAATTTCCCGCACAGGTTTCAGAACTCGATTACGCTACCGGAAAAAGAAACAGGGTGGCACAAAATTTTCCACTCTTGCCCCCATGTTCTGGAACTCTCTCCCTTTTTATCTTAGGTCCCTCAATGATTACTCCGCCTTCCGCAAAGCCCTGAAGACTTTCTTATTCCCTCAGGCTCATCCCTAGTAATCTGACCATTTTTCCAGCTGCCGTCTTAGTCACTGTTCTCGCTCAGCTGATTGCCTTTTACTTTAGCGCCAAGAAACCGCCCAGGTGTATGTTGCGCTCAATAAATATTTTAAACTTAAACTTAAACTTGCAGCAAGACCAAGACTCGCCCAAACGATACTCCTAGATTTGGCATAGAGACTTGCTGAAGACAACCGGTCAGAACATTCGTAAGCTCCGATTTCTCGATGCGACAACATCTTCAGACTGAAACTGTACAACTTCTTACTGAGGCTCTTTTCATGGGAAATGTCCTCCCACATATCCTTCAATTCTGTCTTTTCTTTTTTGGTGATGTAAGATGTTACATACCGAGCCACAGCCATACAGTTATCGGCCACAAACTGTATATCCATGTTAGCATTACACATGGACAAAATCACTGGGTTGTAGTCGTTGATGTACTTAGACTCTTCGTTCCTCTTCAAATTGTATGTGTTTTTCGGTGATTTCTTCATCACATTATGTCGCAGCGAAGACATCAAACTGTTTACTCTTCCTTTAGAAATCACCGGTCGTGGAAAGCCGAAACGACATTTGGTGTAGAACTTGTCCTTGTTTCGGAATTTACGACGACAGTACTTTCCACAACGATGGCTTTGGAAACGTAGAACATTTTTTTCTTAGGCTTTTCTTCTCCTTTGCATTTGGAACAGCACACGTAGAATACTGTTGTATGAAACTCATCACTGAGTCTTCTGGATCTGTTCCAAATTTAGGTGCATCCTTGATCCACAGTAGCATATGTATATGAGGAGCACCTCTTGCTCGGTACTCCTTTCTCCAGAAGAAATCCAACACCTCTCCAAGAGGTGGATTCTTCTTATTCATGATGAAAGACATCATAGCTTCAAATCTATGATTGAAGTACCTGCATACATTGACTGGATCCAAAGAGCACAGTTCTCCGGGTGTCTTGAATTCGATGTTTTCAATGTTTCCATTTGCCTCTCGTAGAAATTCAAAGTCTTCCCAGCCATACTCGGCACAGCTCAGAGTGAGGAACCATGTGGGAGTTCCTAAGTTCCTCAGCATACATTTTAAATCACCATGACGACGGTACCAGTACTCATTAGTACCACGCTGACACGCCATGAGATTAATCAGGTGACAATCCAAAATACTGTCTTGGACATTGACTTTATCCATAAAGTCACTTGCCGAGATGTTTTGCATGTGTATACCACTTTTCAAGATGTGGTTCACTGCATATGACAGTCCAGACAGATGGCTTTCAAACAGGAGATGAAACAAATAGGGAATACATTGTCGAAACCTAGCATCTCCTGCATACAATCGCAAAGTCCGGTATTCAGAAGTAGGAATTTGATGAGGTCGCTCATCATATCTTCCTCCCTGACCTGTTGGAAAAAGCTGTGGGAAACACCGAGCTTCCAAACTTTCCTCCCAAACACTAATGGGACTCTCTTTGGCTTGTTTCATTTGAAACAACTCAATAGCATTCCCCATGACTTCCTTGGAATGCAAAGGATGAACACTATAATGTTCATATATTTCTTCACTAGTAGAGGGTTCTACTTTCTCAATTTGACCAGCACACAAATCGCTATCCTCTTCCTCACTTACTTCCTCTTCTGCAACATATACATTCTTATAGTACTTATTATTTTTTTTCAAATACAATGTTGCCTTTTTGACTTTCCTAACATCCACTAAATCTTGCCATATTTTCTTATTCTTTGTCGGAACCCCATTAACTAAGATAACCAGAGGTTCCTCTTCCACTTTTTCTACTCCAATTGTGTTAATGTTTTTCTTCAAATCTAGAGGCAAATAAACAACTCTTCCCTTTAATCCTCTCTGTAAATCTGATGGAGGCAATTTCCCTGTCTTTGGCTCCATTCTTACAATAGCCTGAAAGGGATGGATACTTTGAATCAAAATAGATTCATAAGTATTTAAATCCTTCAATTCAGAAGGAATCTCAACCAATTCCAGATTATTATGAACTGCTCTAGCAGGCATCTGGTTTTGATTTAATTTGGTACAACAATAAGTACACACACGTTGATCTGATCCCAAATTAAAACAATTTTCTACCATCAAGTATGTTGTGAAATCCTTCCATTCACTATTATTTTCCCTTTCACTTTTTGCATATAAATCCACTAACTTAGTCTGATTCTTATAATAAGTGCGTCGACAACACACACAAGTGAAATTAGGCCTCTCACTTGATTTCACCTGAAACGTCGCAATTTCCCTCTGAAAATTATCTGTACTGGAAACCTGTACAATATCTTCCACATTACCCTCTTCTTCTGGGTCAATTTCAACATTCTCCTCTTTACTTCCAAAGTAACAATACTCAATTTCTTCACAAATATTCTTCACATCTATTTCAGAACCATGCAAAAGAGCAGCGCATAATTGTTTAAGCATAATTGCTGGACTCTTAGCATAATACAACATTCTAACTAATTTCCTCACTTTATTATGATGCACTGCTAGCATCCTGAAATGATGAAAAACACTCTGGCATACTCTCCTGGAAAGACAAGCCAGTGAATGTCCATGCAAACCTGTCACTTCTTTCACTCTGCAAGGATCTATTTCTTGCAACAACTTCATTTTCTGCTTCAAACTTTTCTTATTAAATGTCCGTACAAAATCACAAAGCAAATTGATGGAATCCTGTCGCACACTGCAAATACTACTACACTTCCAGGTGTACACAGGACCCTTAGGATGTCTTCCTAAAACCTCATTACCTAACACCTCTTCTGTCTCTGTTGTCACAAGTTTTTCTTTTTCAACTGGACAACCATCTTTCACTTCATAAGCTCGACCACTGGTGTCAACTGCATGCACCAAATCATTATCCTGGAAATAACTCTCCTCATTAAAAAATGCCTCACAACTTGAACTATGCATCCATTCTCCGGAAAAAACTTCACAAAAATTACTACGATTAACTATTCTCTTCCATCTACTATTTCTTTTGAAATCATAAATTGCCTTGTTTAGCTTCCTAATTCTATTGATTATCAAAATAAATAACTTACGTTTAATTTCAAATGCCTGATCAATAACTTTCTCAACTTTTTTTTTTCTCTTATAAAAAACCACTTTCTGTTGACCTTTCTTAATATTTTTTAACAAATTGCCAATTGTCCTGTTGCGGAACATTCGTTTACGAATGTCCCTAAACTGTTGTTTCCTTCTACTATCATGCACAGAGTTATCTCTTGCTCTAGCAGTAACATTTTTCATTGGCCTTTCCTTTCCGTTTAAATTGCTTCTCTTTTTCTGGACTGAAACATTTTCTGTAGTAATACTTTTTTTACTACAAATATTTCTTATGAATGTTTTTTTGGTCTTACCCGGTGCTTTCTTGGTGACTTGACAAGTTTTTTTGGTAGAGGACTGCTGCATTATTTCATGGACCTGCTGTCTTTGACGTTTTGCAGCCTTTCTAAGTCTTTCTTTGGTTGGCATGCTCAAATCTTGAAATGATCTGCAGTTGAATCTGTGGTAAAATATAATAAAAAATGTTATTAACCACTGTTACCAAACAGTAAATCAATAACAGTCATCAAAAACTTAACACACTACTTCACATTTTTACATAGAACATTTTTTAGTGCTTTGGCAAATTTAGAATACAGAAATAGCAGAAAAGAAATGGAATTCTTCTTCATTTACCTGTCCTGTTTTATATGTGAATCTGATCTAATTTTATGAGCATATTTTAATATTTTATTGAAGACACTACACATAACCTGTTTTTGAAGGTGTGTTTAATTTAAAATTAAACAGTTTACATTTTTACTTTTCATTTATTGTAAATTTTAAAAATAAATGTTTATAGTTCCATAGGCTCAAGCAGGTCAGCTTCCCACCCTATGTCATACAATTCTGACAAATCTGCATCCTCATCATGTTCTTCTTCATCCTCAGGATTTAAATCATCCAAAGGATCTACTTCCACTGACGTTTCAATTACGAGTTCAATGATGAGGTCAAGATCAACTGATTGCTGATTGTCGCTCATGTTGATGTTGTCGTTATCTTTAAAGAAAGATAACAACAATGAGATGTTGCAGAGTAAGAGACAAATCTCAGAGATTATAATAGTAAAATTGTTTAACAAGAGTAACATTTTGCAGCTATTATTTAGCCATGTCCAGCGATGCTGAGGAGGTGAGGCCTATGTCCAAGTTTTCAGTGAACAGGACTCATCTCTTCTTAACCTTGGATAAGCCTCACCGACTCTGTGTCCCCTGCTCATACTTAAATGTACAGGGGCAGATTTATGTTAACTGGCGCATCCCCAGGGATGCACCAGTTAATGTGCACCGCTGCTCTGCCACCCATGGTGTGCCGCATTTACAATGTGGAGCACCATTGAGTGAAAACAGCACAGATGCGTCACGCATCTGTGCCGCAAAAGCAGCACATTGCAGGAATCACGTCGTAAGCGCAACATGTCTACTGCAATGCACAGGAGCAAGCCTCACATTGCATGGTGCTTCACTCCTTATGCCTGTTTCAAACAGGCGTAAGGATTTGATTCAGCAATGCTATAAAGCTGACTCAGTGAAATCTTCTAAATTTCACTGTGTTAGTTTTACAGGGCTTTCTTGCAAATTAATGCATACCTTGCAACAAAATACCTATATGAAAACTGACACAGGTTTCATGTGGCACAGGACTTTACAGCATGACACATCTGCCTAGATGCATCAATTTTTAAATATGTCGCCACATAGCAAATCTTTTGCACCGCCGCTGCGTCACAAAAGTGACGCACAGCGGCGCAAAAGAGTCACACACCTATCATAAATCTGTCCCTAACATTTTAAATGATTAATTCAGGATGATGATAAGGTGTGGCCTATCCAGAGGTTTGTTTAAGGTGAGGCCTACTCAGGGTTGCAGATCAAATTTACGCTTGTTGAAGAATACAGAGGAGATAATACATGTAAAGGCCTACTAATGAAGTAAGTCATGTCCACTTCACTCTTGAACAAAGGCCAGACCTCTTTTGTGTCCGTGGACAGACCTAAACTTCATCTGCACAATGTCATTCGTAAACTTAGGAAACACAGGTGATGAAAGTGTTTTTTAAAGCCTTTGCAGCGTTTTTGGGTCACTTTTAACATGGCTATGTAACTCAAAGAATCAAAATCTAAATTTGCCAAGCACAGGTGCGAGCATATTTACAAGGAATTTGCACCACGGGGAAAGGTCTTTTAATATAAAATGGGAAAAATAACATCAGAGACACTCAAATGCCTTATAAATATGCCCCAAACAACCTATGAAGCTCTAGCAGTACATATCCAGAAATGTAATTGATTTAAAAAAACGTGTTTAAACACAACATATAAATCAATTGTATACCTACATTCATGGGGAAATGACTTAAAATGTCCTTAAGACACATGAAAGCGATTTTTTAAAGCCTTTGCAGCATTTTTGGATCACTTTTAACATGGCTATGTAACTCAAAGAATCAAAATCTAAATTTGCCAAGCACAGGTGGGAGCATATTTACAAGGAACTTTCCCCACAGATAAAGGTCTTTTAATTTAAAATGGGAAAAATAACATCAGAGACACTCAAATGCCTTATAAAGAAGCAGACACCATTATTTCCTTGTCATAAATTTTAAAAGCATTCCTTTTCAACAAAAACGATTTTCAAGTCATAATTTGAAAACACTGCACATGGGGAAATGACTTAAAATGTCCTTAAGACACATGAAAACGTTTTTTGATTGCCTTTGCAGCATTTTTGGGTCACTTTTAACATGGCTATGTAACTCAAAGAATCAAAATCTAAATTTGCCAAGCACAGGTGCGAGCATATTTACAAGGAATTTGCACCACGGGGAAAGGTCTTAAATTAAAATGGGAAAAATAACATCAGAGACACTCAAATGCCTTATAAAGAAGCACACACCATTATGTCCTTGTCATAAATTTTAAAAGCATTCCTTTTCCTCAAAAACGATTTTCAATTCATAATTTGTAAACACTGCACATGGGGAAATGACTTAAAATGTCCTTAAGACACATGAAAGCGTTTTTTGATTGCCTTTGCAGCAATTTAGGGTCATTTTTAACATGGCTATGTAACTCAAAGAATCAAAATCTAAATTTGCCAAGCACAGATGCGAGCATATTTACAAGGAATTTGCACCACGGGGAAAGGTCTTAAATTAAAATGGGAAAAATAACATCAGAGACACTCAAATGCCTTATAAAGAAGCAGAAACCATTATGTCCTTGTCATAAATTTTAAAAGCATTCCTTTTCCTCAAAAACGATTTTCAAGTCATAATTTGAAAACACTGCACATGGGGAAATGACTTAAAATGTCCTTAAGACACATGAAAGCGTTTTTTGATTGCCTTTGCAATATTTTTGGGTCACTTTTAACATGGCTATGTAACTCAAAGAATCAAAATCTAAATTTGCCAAGCACAGGTGGGAGCATATTTACAAGGAACTTTCCCCACAGATAAAGGTCTTTTAATTTAAAATGGGAAAAATAACATCAGAGACACTCAAATGCCTTATAAAGAAGCAGACACCATTATTTCCTTGTCATAAATTTTAAAAGCATTCCTTTTCCACAAAAACGATTTTCAAGTCATAATTTGAAAACACTGCACAGCTCCTATGCACAAAAACATCCTGTCAGTACTAATACTTCACATTTTCTCCAATTACAATTTCTCAAAGAAACAAAATCTATTTGTAAAACACTTGAGACAAAGCAACATTTTAAAAACACAACTTTCTTCATAATTTTCTCCTTAAAGCACACTATTCTCTATCTAAATAAAATGAATCTTTTCTCACCTTAGCAAATACTTTATGAGTTTCAAAACAGTCTCAGAAATACACCAATTTGTCTTCAGCAGAACAAAAGGTATGCACTCCAGAGGCTGCAGCTATAGAAAGCACAGAAATGCTGTAATTCATCACACATATCTCTCATGTCACCCAATCAAAACTCTTCCCTCACTTTTTTCAAATCAAAACCCTTCCCCCCTCTGCCCTGTCTGCCTTTTTTGCATAGCAACCACCTCCTGAAAGACCTCTGGTGTTTGCAAGTTCACACAACAATGTTTCAATTGAACTCTGAACTCTCAGTGCACCTGCATATCCAGTGCAATCTTTCATTTAATGATTTTTTTTTTGACCATTCAAAATACATCTTTCAAATAACTCATCCATGCACCCTAACTTTCTGTTTTCAGCAATCAAAATCCACCAATCACTGTTACTGCTTCATTAACACAGAAACTCCACAGTTTTTTCCATTTTAAACTCTTATTTTTTCAACTGCCATTTCATTGCCACACTTCATCTGACTGCAGCAGAACCTTCTCTCACCATGTTTTCTGTCTGGATTGTTGGACATAGTTACATCTACTGGGCTCAGAGGTATGCTGATAACAGAAATGTACCTAACCTCAATTTACAAGATGTGGAAATTAAGTGGTTTGGCCACAGAGGATTAAAATGTCACCAATTGATACCATTGGTGAAAACCTTAATGCATTTGCCAAAACCTGACCTGTTAATTGTGCACTGTGGAGGAAATGATTTGGGCACTTTGACTGGGGTAGGTCTGGAAATGCTTTTAAAGGACACCTTTGAGCAATTGATGGCACTTTTTCCTCAAACTGCCTTGGTATATTCAAATATATGCCAAAGACAGAAATGGAGGTGGTCGAACCAATTTTATCCACAAATTGAGAAGTCGAGGAAGCATGTAAACAAATCTGTTTCAGCTTACATGAGAGACCATGGAATGGGCTCCATGTACAACAATAACTTGCGTTACTACATGCAAGATATCTACAGAGGAGATGGAGTTCACTTCTCAGATGAGGGCAACAGAGTTTTCATTTTGAATTTAAGACTCTGCATTGGTACCTACTTATAAGTACCTAAATCTACCATAAACCCAAAAGCTCTTCTCAGAGCTACCCTACATCTGATCACTCACAATTATTATTTTACTCTAACTTTTTTTACTAATTTTCAACAAAGTACGCTCCCCGGAGCGCTACCCGGTACGCGAACCGGAAGCTAACCGCGTGAATTTTTTTAAAAAAATGTTTATTTTCGCACATATGGGCCTCCTCAGCCATCCTCAGAAAACCTAGGGGGTCAAAATACGTCTACCGTGTCCCCTTCTACCCATTCTGAACATTATGTGCCCTCCATCTTGTATCTTAATTCGACCGAAACACAAAATGGTGGACTCCCGTAACGCTTAAGGTTCGCGTACCGGGGCGCTCGCCAGTTCGCGTACCGGGGCGCTCCCCGGGAAGCGCTCCATTAAAAAAGGTGGGAAAGTAATTTACAGAAGAAACCCTTGAGACACTTTCACCAAATATAGATTTGCTCATACTACATACCAATCCCTACCATTTTCACAAATTTGGTTGAAATTCCATTTAGCCATTTAGCCTGTAGACCTCTCTAAATACCGTGAGGTAAATTACTTCACAAAACACATCTGAAGTGTTGGAATTGACAACCAATGAAAATGTTACTTTCATTTTCTACTTTTTTTACCTGACATTTGATTGGTTATATACCTGAATATATATAAAGGAAGAGAAGGAAACACAGTCATTTTGACTACTACTTCCTGGTGTACATTTCAATAGGATTTTCACTAATCACTTCAACTTCTTTGTAAAGGTAAGTTGTTATTTTAAAAACTCAAGTATATTGTGCACTATAAGTTAATATGGTAAACTTTTTCTGATAGTTATATACTATCCCTCTGTAGTAGTTATAGATTTAGATAGACTTCTCTGTTATAGTTATGGATGGAGTTAGGTTTCTCTTGTATAATTATGAATTTACTTACGTTAAATCACATACACTTTTTTATATTCCTACTTCCACTCTGATACTATACACTGCCCAAAGATAAATTCACTGATAAAAACTGCCTATCTAAAATTAATCCCATCAGTGCCCTATCTGTACTAATATATTTTTTTTTATCCAAATTTCAGGCAAAATGGAAGGCGAACAGAAAGTTTCATTTCAAATTGTCCTGCAAGAGACCAACCAAGAAATAATTGATCCAAATTATATAGAATTTATGGATGAAACTTGGGACCAAGAACTACTGCAATGTGTGGAAGCAGTAGATGTCCTCCTTGAAAATGAGGACATTTTACACACTCAAACATTACAAGCTATGTTCAATGAAAATAACGACATTTCAGACAGTGAAATGTTAGACATTTTATTACATTTTGAAACACAATCACAATAATAAATAATTGCTTAAAAAATAAAGAAATTAAAAAATAATCAACAAAACAAACAATCAATTAACATACAATATTAGAAAAGTCTATCATTCTTTTTTCCTTTTAGTACGCTCCCCAGAACGCTTCCCGGATCGCAGACCGGGCGCTCCCCACGCAAAAAAACAAAATATTTTTTTTTTTTGCCCTGCGGGGCCTTTTTAAAGCCTCAACATCAAACCTAGGGGGTCAGGGAGGATCTACTATGCCCCCTTATGGTCATTTTCCCCTTTGTTTTGGCCTCCTCTTGTCTCTCGATCCTACCGAGAGACAAGATGGCGGCCGCTCTGGACTGTTTAGAATGTTGACAGACACCGGAGAGCCAATCAGCTTCGCTACGCGAAGTTCCGTTACGCGTCAAGTACGCGAACCGGAGCGCTGCCCAGAGCGCGCTTACAGATATATATCTTTTTTTGAACGTTAATTTCTCAAAATCCACTGGAGCACATATATTGAGACCTAGCAAAGGCACATCGGGCTAACAGTCCCTACAATTTTGCCAAGTTTCGTGCAAAATCATTCAGCCGTTCGTCCTAAAAGTGAGGCCAACCGCCCTATGGAAATTAACATGGGAAAAACGTGTTTTGGGACCCCCCTTTTTTCTCGGCCCCCCCTTGACAAACACCCCCCAAATTTCCAGTGGCTGCTCAGAAACAAAATGTTCCATTTTCCTGAAAATTTCAACCAATTCCGTCCACAAACGCCAAAGTTATTAGACATAGAATTTTCAAAAATCCCATAGGGAAAAAATCCTAACTATATATACCTACTGGCGACCGCCAGTAGGTAATATATATATATTCACTGAAAAAAACAGGTTTCAAACCAGTTATAGTTAGGAATTAGCATTTAAAAAACCTCTTAAATTCACTGAAAAAACCATAGGTTTCACACCAGTTATAGTTAGCTGGAAGTTTTACTCGCATAAAACCTCTGAAATTCCCACGTTATAGTTAGTTGGACTCACTATAACTTGCGCGTGCAATGCACTGCTGATGACGTCACATATTACATCACTCATGACATGGTCAGTGACATCACTCATGACATCACTGATGACACCATCCAGTGAATGTGTGTCTTTTTAAAAAATAAATATGTGTTATATATGTATATGTAAAAGTTGACGGAAGAATAAATGTTTAAATAAGTGTTTACATGGATGTTTTTAAAAAAAATAAATGATTGGTTAACTGGTTTATTAAGTGTATCTTAGTGAATACATATATTAGAGAGTAATGTTTAAATATTTAAATATATGTATTAGTGTTTCACTTTGTGTATAAGTGGCTGCATGGGTTGGTGAGTAGCTACATGTGTATGTATATGGGTTATTAGATGTTTTTCTTAGTATCAGTATGAGTGCTTGTATGGTTTGGTGGGGGTATTACTTAGCACATAGATGCATGAATGACTGACTCTCTCTTTGTATGTTTTTTGAAGACAGCATATGTGCAGGACTGTATGTGTGGATAAGTGTGTATTTGTGTGTGTTAGTGAGTGAATGACTCTCTCACTAGTGTCTTTATCAGTAACAACATATGTTTTAATGTAGTATATGTGAATATTGATGTATATAAGTGGCATATGCAAGAGTGAGGGATTGTAAGAGTTCCTGTTTAAATAAGTATGTGTTTCTATAAGTGATTGTTTAAGAGAGTAAGTATCTGTAAGTTTCCTTAGAAGTAAGGTGGTAGTGGGTGTATAGCTGTATATGCAAATAAATGGATGTTCAATAGTTTATTTGCATGTGTGAGTATGTGTGAGAGTATCTTTTGAATGACTGTCGGTGTGTAACAGGATGTATAGGTGTATCACTACATATGATGAGTGAGTATATGTATGAGTGACCATATAGAACTGTTGGTAAATGAGTAGATGTGTATATAGATGGTGGAATTATTGAATTGGTTGTTGTAACTGGTATGGGTATCTCAATTTTTTTGAAAATGTTACTTTCTATTATTGAATATGTGTTTCAAGGGTTACATTACAGTGAAAGGAGGTCTGTCACTCTGTCACAAGGATGGTGTCATCAGTGATGTCATGAGTGATGTCACTGACCATGTCATGAGTGATGTAATATGTGACGTCATCAGCAGTGCATTGCACGCGCAAGTTATAGTGAGTCCAACTAACTATAATGTGGGAATTTCAATGGTTTTATGAGAGTAAAACTTCCAGCTAACTATAACTGGTGTGAAACCTATGGTTTTTTCAGTGAATTTAATAGGTTATTCAAATGCTAATTCCTAACTATAACTGGTGTGAAACCTATGGTTTTTTCAGTGAATTTCATAGGTTTTTTAAATGCTAATTCCTAACTATAACTAGTGTGAAACCTATTGTTTTTTCAGTGAATTTCATAGGTTTTGTAAATGCTAATTCCTAACTATATATAGGGCCTCAAACCTATGTTTTTTTCAGTGAATTTCATAGGTTTTTTAATAGCTAATTTATATAGCTATGAAATATAATATTTTTTTTAAATAAATCCTATATTGTATATTTATGTAATACTATTTTTTTAATGTATATTTTCCCTTTTTTAATTTTTTTTTTGCCTTGGTGCGCTCCCGGTGCGCGTGCCGGTGAACGCACCGGTAAGCGCAGTGTTATGGCGCGCCCCGGTGCGCGTACGGGTGAGCGCCCCATTAGCGCCATTGCCACAAATGAAAACATCGCATGATGTGTCTTATGACGCACGGTGTAAGCGCACCCGGAAGCTCCCGAGCGCATACGATTGCACAACGTAAGCGCCGCAGGGCGCGCCGCTGGGCGCGCCCCGGGGCGCGTAGAGTAAGCGCGTCGGGTCATGTGACCTGAAAATAACACTTTTCATTGGTTCAGAACAGTTTTGGTTTCTAAATGATGAAAGCCCGGGTCATGTGACCTGAAAATAACACTTTTCATTGGTTCAGAACAATTTTGTTTTCCAAATGATGAAACCCCCCACCTTTTTTCCTCATTCTCACTTTGTTCTTTGAGTGAGGAAGACCTGCTTCTAATGATAGAGAAATGGCTACAGTAGCAGCAGCAACTGGAGCATCTGCACCACCACCACCCCCACCACCACCACAAGGACCACCACAACATCACATTGGTGGTGAACAAGAAGAGGAGGAGGAGGAGAAGGAGGATGAGAGAAGGCAGTTCCTGCCTGAAGACAATGCCCCATATAAACCTAAGGAGCACTTTATATGGGAGTTTTTTAAAATCCCAAGGGGTCCAAAGAAGGTAAACCCTGCAAAGGTGACCTGTCTCATCTGTGGCGCTGTACTATACAGGGGGAACCCTGCCAAGAAATATTCATTTGGGAATCACACAATGATTCGCCACATGCAACGATTGCACCCCAATAACTATTCTGCAGCAGAGGTGAGAGAACTGTGCAGAAACCTTCCCCAATCGTCTTCCAGAGCCTCAACAAGCAAAGAACCCACTCCATCGGGTCCAGAGGCAAGGGAGATGGTCCCAAACATACAAACCAAGTTTGGTGGATACAAAATCGTTTGTATACTTTGTCGAAAAACGATTACTTATGTGAGCAAAGTATTAATCTCATCAACCTTGCTGGTGACAACCACAAGTGCCCAAAGAAGCCTTAATTTTTTCCTGTTTTTTTTGCTCCAGTTGAGCCGTTTACAATTCCCTGTTTTTTGTTTGTCCCCATAAAAAATACAAAAAATATAAAATTCTTCATAAAAGCCAAAAAAAGTAAACAAAATTCAAAAAAACAATAAAAAATATAAAACAACAAAAATAATAAAAAAACAGTTCTTTTTAGAGCTACCTCTAATTTATAAAAAAATGCTACATTTTTAAAAAACTCTGTCATTCTTTTTTCTCCAGGGTACGAGTACCGGTACACGCACCGGTACTCGTACCGGTACACGCACCGGTACTCGTACCGGTACACGCACCGGTACTCGTACCGGGGCCCGTACCCCAAAAAAATAAATAAAAATAAAGGAGTAAGCATGAGGGAAGGACACAGAGAGAGTGATGTTAAGAGAAAGAGAGCTACAGGGAGCAACACAAAGGGACTGTTTATTACATAGTAAAACTGAGAGAAGGTGTAATAGGGTGTAACTAAGAAAAGGAAAATGAATAAGGGAGCGAAAGAAGGGAAGAGAGAGGAAGAAGAGTAAAGCAGAGGTACTGGGAGAATGTGAGTGGGTGTTGAAAGTAAAAGGAAGGACAGAAAAGAATGGGGAATGAGGGGTAGTGACGGAACCGGAGTAAAGGAACAACGGTGAGGGAGGGTGAGAAAAGAGCAGTGAGTGTAAATAAAGAGGGGTGAAAGAGGGTGGATAAAATTGAATAAGGGTAAGACATAGGGAGTGACAGAGAGAAAGGACAGAGAGAGTAAAGGAAGGAGTGACTGAAAGGGTCTGAGTGAAGCAGCAAAGAAAGGTAAGTGAGGGAGTGTGGGTGAGTTGTAGGGAGTGAGCATGACGAAAGAGTAGTGACAGAGTGAGGGGACAGAGACAGCGATGGTAAGAGCGACAGAGTGAGGGAACGGAAGTGAGAAACTGTGAGGACAGACGGACTGAGAGAAGGAGTGAGAGGAGTGAAGTAAATGAGTAAGGGAATGAGTGAGGGAGCAAAGGAAGGGAACAGAACATAAGGGAAGTAAAGCAAGGGGGACAAAAAGAAGTTGAATGTGGTAGGAGAGTAAGGGAAAGAGGAGTAAACATGGAGGATAAAAATAAGTGAGGGAAGCAGAGTAAGGAAACAGGAGTGAGGTAGGGTGAGAAAATAGTATGAGGTTAAAGCAAAGGGTGATGACAAACTACATTTTTTAGTCACACTTACCATATAATTAATGTAACTTTAATTACATTTTTTACTACACTTTGTATCTGTGAAAAAGAGAAGAAAAAATAAGTTATAATTAGTAAAATATATATTTTAAAATAAAAGATACAAGTGAAGAGGTTAAAAATCATAACAGTGTACTAAGAAATAAAGTACGAGTGAAAGACACAGAAAGGGAAATAAAGTAATGTAGAAGGACAAAAAGAGGGTAAAAGAAATAGAAGGAGAGCAAATTACTAAGAGTAAGGCATATACATTCACTGACAGAGAGGAAGAGAAAAAGAGAGAAATTAACTGAAGATAAGAAAGATACTAAAAGAATGTGAGTTAGCAAAACTAAATCAGGAAACAGGAGTAAGTAAAAAGAGAATGGTTGAGAGGGAAAGGAGTCTGATTGAGGATGCATTTAGAAGAATGAGGAATGGAAGATAACTGAGAGTAAGTGAAGGGGAGTCATAGAGTGAAGGGATGAAGGGAGAGAGGATAATATAGAAGGATTGAGGGAAAAGGAGTGAGGAAGTTAGTAGACAGAGAGACTAAGGGAAGGACTGAGTGAAGTGGAGTACAATGAGTGAGGAAAGGAAAATGAGTAAGGGAGCAAAAGAAGGAAAGAGAGGAGAAGAGGACTAAAGCAGTGGTACTGAGAGAAAGTGATTCGGTGATGAAAGTAAAGAGAAGGACACTGAAAGATAGGAAATGAGGGGTAGTAATGGAACCGGACTAAAAGAAATGGGATGAAGAACGATGAGAGAGGAGCAGTGAAGTTGTTGTAAGAGAAATTATAGAAGGTAGATAAACACAAGTGAACATAACACAAGGAGAGTGAGGGACTGAGGACATAGAGGTAGTGAACGAAAAACAGAGAGAAGAGTACAAAAGAAAAGAGCAAAGAAAGATAAGCGAGGGAGAGTGGGTGAGTTATAGTGACAGAGTGCGACAATACTGGTGAGTGAGTAAAGAGGAATTACTAAAAGAGCAAAGGAGGAAAAGACGGAAAAGGGAAGTAAAGCAGAGAGACTGAAAGCTGAAAAGTGGTGCAAGGGAGAGAGGGGATGCAGACAGTTGAAATGGGAATGAGGGGTTGTGAAAGAAGTGGAGTAAAGGAACGGGGGTGAAACAGAGTGAGAGAAGGGCAGTGTGAGTGAGTAAAGAGAGCTGAAAGAGGGTGGAAAAAAGAAAGTGAGTGTGAGACAATGGGAATACAATTTAAATTACACAATGCAAACTATAGAATAACTTGTACAACATGTTACATAGTTTATTTTTGCTGTTGTCAGAATATATTGAATTTCACAAAAAATAGTGAGTTCAAACTACTCATTATATGACAGCGGGGAAAAAAACCACAATCTAAAAGATTGTGTTTGAAAAAACCCATATAAACTTACAAATCAGATATGTATACTAATCTTCGATTCACTTACTTTTCTTT
The DNA here is from genome assembly GCF_964261635.1 of Lissotriton helveticus. Taxonomy (NCBI): domain Eukaryota; kingdom Metazoa; phylum Chordata; class Amphibia; order Caudata; family Salamandridae; genus Lissotriton; species Lissotriton helveticus. The sequence goes on along the minus strand of NC_136072.1, from coordinate 738,859,656 downwards.
TAAGCCAAATAGTCAGTTGAAAAATACTCTGCTGTTCTCTAAAATGTCCATTTCATCGACTCTCTATAAAAAAAGCTCCAAGAACATGTGAAATATTTTTCAATGTTTTCATTTCCTTCTTGTGTTCAGTCATGACTCTTTGCTTATTCCTTCACTTTTCCATAAGGCCAAATAGTATCAGATGTATTAGTATGTTTTAAATTACTCAAAACAAACTCTGAAATTACCGTTTTCCCAACGTTCTGAAAGAAATGCTCCTACAACATTTTCACAATGTTTAAATATTTATATTTCCATCTCTGGCTCACTGATATTCAACATTTCCTATAATACTGATATCACTTACTATGAGATCCATTTACAGTACCTATATGACAACTAGAATTTTTATATTATCTTGAACACTTTTACTCACAATATAATTTTAAACAGCAGTTTAACTTTTATTAACTGCTCCCGTCTTCATAGGCCAACTACCTTTACTTAAATTTTGGTTATAAAAACACTAGGTATGAATTTTTTAAGTCAAAAGGCAAACGTTGTTTGAAAGTCAAATGAGTATCATTACAGTTAGTCCAACTTTTTCGACATTTTAAATAAATTGTATAATGCCCTGATGTTGTTGAAGGACCGTCATGATAAATAATAGCTACCGTTGCAAAAGTTCTTCCTGAAATTGATAACTGAGAAGCCACGAAATGTTTAATAGAAGTTGTCAATTTAGTTCCATCAGGTCTACATCGTTGGAACATTAAATTGACATACTGACCATAATTTTGTATAAATAATGTGGACAGCATTGCAGACTTACATTGGGTACACACCATATTGTGATCAGCTGCTTTAACTAGATTATTAAAAGGCACTGATTTGCAGTCTGGTAAAGTCAAATATATAAATCTTTCGGTGTCTATTGTAGTACTACTTGATAAACTACAGTTGTCGCAGTCATGCTGCCATTGATAAGAAAGGCTAAAAAGATTTTTTATATCTACAACTTCATCTTCCAATACATCAAACATATACATTAAAAATTCCTGACAATCCTGCTGAATATTCTGTGAAAATTGATTTTGACCAGAACATATGTCTAAAAGATTTCGAATTTCTGAAACACTTTCTATTTTTGCTCTATCACTGCTACATTTATCAAACACAGAATTCAATAAACAGCAGAATGTTTGATCCCGATTTTCAACAATCTGTTCTTGTAAATTTTGAAGAAAAAAAAACAACATTAACCACTAAATTAGCATAGCAGTTGACACCAGAACTGTTTTCAAACTGAAATCCAACAACATCTTCAACAGAATCCTTTTTCTTTATGCTTACAATTACATTGTCATCTACTTTTTGTCTTTTTGCTACTACCTCACTGCAATTATTCTCATTTCTTCTTTTTCGGCCTACCACACGTTTTTCAAACAGAGGATATTGAGGCAAATGTGGAGCATATTCTCTCCTTAACCTATTTTATTCTTTAACACAATCTAGATCTGCACAAATCTTTGTCTCATCACACTCAACCAAGTACAATCCTGATAAAGTTCTGACACGTGATAATGCCACATATGCCATACCCTCTTTAAACACAGAACTTCCAATGTTCACCAAAGCACTATCTACACTTAAACCTTGAGATTTATGAATTGTCACCGCATATGCCAAACAAACAGGAAACTGTTTTCGGCGAACATATAAGTGCTTCACAAGCAAAAATCTAGCTGAACAACGACAAATTTGTTCTATTTCATCAATGCCATCATATTTAATTTTTAAAATTTCAATTCCATCTCTATTTCTGTAATTCACAAAATAAACAACATGACCCATTGCTCCATTTACCAGACCTCTTTCAACATTTAAATTCCTTCTCAAAATGATACGACAATTTAAACACACATTCAGAGTCTTTTCAAAACCAGCAGTTTTAAATATACTCTTCTCTAATGAATCCAATTTTGATTTCAAATTTTCGGACAAAATAATTGTTGCTCCCATATGCTCTATTTTATCTATAGCTTCCAGTTTCACAATCTCTTCATTTTCTAACTTTAACATTTTTTTGTTGAAGATGGAACATTCTTGCAGAGTTGGCATCAAACATATCCCAGATTTGTTCTCAGTAATTTTCTTAAAAATATTCTCTGGAAGAATGTTTTCATTTGGATACAAATTTGAAATTAATCGTGCATGTAATGCTTCTTTCCCATGCTCACTTACTTTTCCGATTCTTACATCTTGTAGAATATTTTTATAATCTTCATCCTTTGCCTGTCGCATATTTTTAAGCAGTTCTGCATATTTGAAATTTAACCATATATTAACGTTTCCAATGCTTCCTAGGCACTTCCTGGTATCTTCATGCGTGACCATTTTAAACACTGGTTGTCCTTTCACTGGAGTCAACTGCAGTAGATCTCCAAAAACAATAATGTGTTTTCCTCCGAATAAGACATCATAGTCTGTTCTAAGAATTTCTTGCATTCTCAAATGCACAAAAGCAAGCATTAGATTTGAGACCATGCTTACTTCATCAATGATAAGAAGTTTAATTTTCTTCAGGACACTGGAAACTTCAGAACAAGCATCTCCAGATAGCTTGTGGTATTGTAATGTATTATCATGCTCAACTGGTAGCATCAGTAAACGATGTAAAGTAATCCCTTTAATGTTATGTGCTACCAGCCCAGTTGGAGCGGTAACAACACAAGACAGCGGTGATTCAGTCCTTTTCTGCAGATAAGTTGCAATTGCTTTAATCAGAAAACTTTTTCCAGTTCCCGCTTCTCCACTCACGTACAGTCGGACAGGCTTAAATGATGTACATGAGCACTCTTTTTTCTCATGACTGAATCCATGTTCAACCTGTTCTGTGACTTCGTCATATATCTGTTTCTGCTCAAGGTTTAGTTGTTTCACCAAATCTTCTAAGTTAACTACATCATCTTGAGCTTGTTCCATAGCTCTTTCCCCCTCATCGATGGCAGTGGCAGCTTCATTTTGGATAATTGGTCCTCCTAGTGGATCCTGACTCAATGAAGTAGAACTCTGACTGTCTTGAGAACTGTCTCTAGCAATCTCTACAGCAATTATGGCTTCTTGCTCTATTTCTTCGTTCAACATTTGCAGATAATTTGGAAAAACAGGACATTCCATGGTATCCTTGGTTGCATTAAAAGAATCTTCGTAACAGAGAAAATCTCCAAGTAGTTCCTCTTCTGTACGCCATGGCTTAAAGAGTTGCAAAAGAGCTAAATAGTAAAATTCCCTTTTCTCTGGATTTTGCAACTCAATTTTCGATGATTAATCAAATGGCCTTTTCTCTGCTTCACTAGACATCCTTCACACCCAATGACAGCATATATTCCATTATTGATATCTTCTCTGATGTTCCTCTTATAAATATAGTTTTGCAGAACTTCATACAAACAACTGTTCTCAAGATGACTACTTCTATTTGGATAGTATGTATCCAACATGTTTGTCTTCAAAATATCTGTACCATTTGGTTCTTTCTCCGCCAAATACTCAATTTCTTGTACAGATTTCAAAACTCGGTTTCGTGTTGCAGCAAGACCTAGACTCGCCCAAATAATTGTTCTAGATTTGGCGTAGAGACTTGCTGATGATAACCGATCAGAACATTCATATGCTCCAATTTCTCGATGCGACAACATCTTCAGAGTGAAACTGTATAATTTTTTACTTATACTCTTTTCATGTGAAATGTCCTCTCACATTTCCTTCAGTTCTGTCTTTTCTTTTTTTGTGATGTAAGACGTCACATATCGAGCCACAGCAATAGAGTTGTCAGCATTGAACTGAATATCCATGTTAGCATTCCACATGGACAAAATCACTGATTTGTAGTCATTGATGTACTTGGACTCTTCGTTTCTTTTTAAATTGTATGTATTTTTTGGTGATTTCCTCGTCACAGTATGTCGCAGAGAAGACATCAAATTATTTACTCTTCCTTTAGAAATCACTGGTCGTCGAAACCCGAAACGAAATTTTGTGTAGAACTTGTCCTTGTTTCTGAATTTTCGACGACAGTACTTTCCACAACGATGGGATTGAAAACGTAAAACTTGTTGCCTTAAACTGTTTTCTTCTGTAGTTTTCGGAACAGCACATGTTGAATACTCTTCAATGAAACTCATCACTGTGTCATTCGAATCTGTTCCAAATTTGGGTGCATCTTTAATCCATAACAACATATGTATGTGAGGAGCACCTCTCGCTTGATACGCCTTTCTCCACAAGAAATCCAAAACCTCTCCAAGGGGAGGATTTTTTTTGTTGGTAATGAAAGACATCATAGCTTCAAATCTATGATTGAAATATCTGCATACATTCACTGGATCCAAAGAACACAGTTCTCCAGGTGTTTTGAATTCTATATTTTGTATGTTTGCATTTGCCTCTCGTAGAAATTGAAGTAAATCGTCCCATGCATACTCAGCACAGCTAAGAGTGAGGAACAATGTAGGAGTTCCTAAGTTTCTTAGCATACATTTCAATTCCCCATGACGACGGTACCAATACTCGTTTGTACCACGCTGACATGCCATGAGATTGATTAGATGAGATTCTAAAATATTGTCTTGCAGATTGACTTTCTCCATAAAGTCCCTCGCTGAAACATTTTGCAGATGTGCTCCACTTTTCAGTATATGGTTTACTGCATAAGAAAGCCCAGACAAGTCACTTTTATACAGTAGATGAAACAAATATGGGATGCATTGACGAAACCTTGGATCTTCAGCATATAATCTTAAAGTCCGGTATTCAGATGCAGGAATTTGAAGTGGTCGATCGTCATATCGTCCACCTCGACCTGTTGGAAATAGCTGTGGAAAACAACGAGCTTCCAAACTTTCTTCCCATACACTAATGGGACTTCCTTTTGCTGCTTTCATTTGAAACAAGTCAATTGCATTCCCCATTACTTCTTTGGAAAGCAAAGGATGAACAGTATAATGTTCATATATTTCTTCACGTCTAGACACATCAACTTTTTCAATTTGGCCAGCTGAACAATCACTGTCTTCTTCTGCAGCTGTTTCCTCTGCTGCAACACATACATCTTTGTAGTACTCATTGTTTTTGACCAAATACAACGTTGCCTTTTTGACTTTCCTAACATCCACTAAATCTTGCCAGATTTTCTTACTCTTTGTCGGAACCCCATTAACTAGAATAACCAGAGGTTCCTCTTCCACTTTCTCTACACCAATTGTAGCAATATTTTTCTTGAAATCTAGAGGCAAATAAACAACTCTTCCCTTTAATCCTCTCTGTAAATCTGAAGGAGGCAATTTCCCTATCTTAGGCTCCATGCGAACAATAGCCTGAACAGGATGGACACATTGAATCAAAATAGATTCATATGTATTTAAATCCATCAATTCAGGAGGAATGTCTACCAACTCAAGATTATTATGAACAGCTCTAGCAGGCATTCTGTTTTCATTTAATTTATTATAACAATATTTACAAATACGCTGATCAGAACTCAAATCAAAAGAATTCTCCACCAACAAAAAAGTTGCAAAATTCTTCCATTCACTATTATTTTCCATTTGACTTTCTGCATATAAATCAACTAACCTAGTCTGATTCTTATAATGAGTCCATCGACAACAGACACAAGTAAAATTAGGCCTTTCACTTGATTTCACCTTAAACTTGGTAATTTCCTGGTCAAACTTTTCTGTACTTGAAATCTGTACATTGTCTTCCACATTACCTTCTATTACTGTGTCAATTTCTACACTGTCCTCTTTTTCACCAAAATAACAAATCTCAATTTCTTCACAAATCTTCTTCACATCTAATTCAGTTCCATGCAAAAGAGCACTGTTTAATTGTTTAAGTTTAAGTGCTGGACTTTTTGCATAATACAACCTTCTCACTAATTTCCTCATTTTTTTATGATGCACTGCTAACATCCTAAAATGATGAAAAACACTGTGACATACTTTTCTAGAAAGACAAGCCAGTGAATGCCCTTGCAAACCTGTGTTTTCTCTCACTCTGCAAGGATCTGACTTGCAACATCTTCATTTTCTGTTTTAGACTTTTCTTACTATATGTACGTAAGAAATTACGAAGCAAATCGATTGAATCCTGTCGCACACTACAAATACTACTACACTTCCAAGTGTACACTGGACCCTTAGTATGTCTCCCTAAAACTTCATCAGTTAACACCTCTTCTGCATCTCTAGACACAAGTTTCTCTTTTTCAATCGGACAACCATCTTTCACTTCATACGCTCGATTGCTGGTGTCAACTGCATGCACTAAATCATTCTCCTGGAAGTAACTCTCCTCATTAAAAAATGGCTCACAACTTGAACTGTGCATTCATTCTCCTGAAAAAACTTTACAAAAATTAGTCCGATTAATTACTCTTTTCCATCTACTGTGTGATTTGAAAACATCAATTGTCTTGTTAAGTGTCCTAATTCTATTAATTATTAAAATAAATAATTTTTTCTTAACTTCAAAAGCCTGATCAACAATCTTCTCTAAACTTTTCTTTTTCTTATAAAAAGCACCTCTCTGTTTACCTTTCTTAATATTTTTTAACAAATTTAAAACCACCCTATTGCGAAACATTCATTTACGAATGTCCCTAAATTGGTTTTGCCTTCTATTCCTATACATATTATTCTCTCCTGCTCCAGTAGTAACATTTTTGGGGGGCCTCTCCTTCCTTTTCAAATTTGCTCTCTCCTTCTGTATATTCACATCCTCATCAACATTTTTTTTGATCTACATATGTTCCGAAAGAAAGACTTAGTTGTCTTACCAGGAGCTTTTTTCCTGTTTTTTAAAGTATTTGTTGTAGACGAGTGCTTTAATTCCGTTGCTGTTTTTGATTTTTTCCACTTGGCATCTTTTCTTCTCCTCTGCCTTGAGGGCATATTTCCTTACTATTGAAATCTTGATTTCAATCTGTGTTAAAGAAAAAAATAACACATTTTAGACCACTATTACCAAACAACAAAGCAATGACAATAAGCAAACAATATAAACACTAGTTTACAACATATCTAAGTTTATATCACAGCAACCATGTAACTAGGAGTAAGACAGAGAAAAAGAGCTAGAGGAACTAACACAAAAAGATAGAGAGAGTCAGACAAAGAAACTGGTAGAGGGAGTACAACATAGAGAAGGAGTAAGACAGAAAGAGTGTATAATATGTTGTAAGATAGAAAAAGGATGTAATAGGGAGAGGGAGTCAGTCAAAGAAAGGGACAAAGGGAGTAAGTCAGAAAAAGGATGTAACAGGGTGTAAGACAGAGAGAGGGTGTAAAACGATGTAAGACACAGAGAGGGTGTTAGAAGATGAGAGAATGTAAAAGAGACTAAAACAGAGAGAGGCTGTAAAAGGTAGAGAGAGAGAGTAAGTTTGAGAGAGGGTGTAAGAGGAAGTAAATCAGAGAGAGGATGTAACAAGGAGTAATGAGAGAGAGGGAATAAATCAGAGACAGTGTGTAAGGGAAAGTAAGTCAAAGAGAAAGTGTAACAGAGTGTAACACAGACTCAGGATGTAAAAAGGAATGAGTCAGAGAGAGGGTGTTAGAAGGGGACTGATGGAAAAATAGAGTAAGTCAGGAAGAGAATATAAGAGAGACTTATACATTCTTGACAATACTTGGTAAAGAAAACTTGGTGCATAAAGGATTTGTATTTTATAAATGAGCGACGTTTCAGTAGTGTAATGAAATGCTTATACATATGACCTTTTCTCTGTTTTTTAAATGTTATTCTAAAAAAAGATTTCGGGCACATGAAATAGTTTTACATTATTGACAAGGATTAGATAGTATCAACATGATTTAAAAAATATATTAGCACATTTCACAATCATGTCTCCTGTGTTTTCTCAGATTAGTAAGTACATTGTGCACATGAGGTGAGGCCTGTCCAGGGGTGCAGAGGAGGTAAGGCCTGTGTCGAAGAGTGCATTGGACAGGACTCACCTCCTCTGACCCTTGAACAAGCCTCACCTCCTCCGTGCACCCTGGACAGGCCTCAATGTATTGGGTATAATTGATGGTAACAGGATGCAGATAAGGTGAGGCCTAACCAGGAGTGCAGATGAGGTGAGGCCTGTCCAGGGGAGCAGAGGAGGTGAGGCCTGTGTCCAAGAGTACAGTCGACAGGACTTTATAAAGCCTCTCCCCCACTGCACTCTTAGACACAGGCCTCACCTCCTCAGCAACTTTCACAATCATGAAAGCCATTTCGACTTTCCTCATCTCCTCTGCACCTGCCGCAATCATGTCAGGTGTGTTTCCTCATATTATGAATCAGATTGTGTTTTTTATTGTTGCTTTCTGTTATTTTTTGTTACGGCTTGGTAAAAAATTTCTGCTGCATAGAGGAATTGTATTTTGTAAAAAAATGAGGTTTCAGTAGTGAAATGGAATGCTTGTACATATGACCTGTGCTCAGTTTTTTTAATGTTAATATAAAAACGATTAAAGGGCAAATGAATGGCTTTAACATTTTTCAGAAGGATTAGACAGTGTCTGCATGATTAAATAAATATACCTGCACTTTTGACAAACATGTCAGCTGTGTTTTCTAAGATTAAGAAACAGATTAAACTTTTTTATTCTTTCTTTGTGTCATATTTCTTGATAATACTTGGTAAAGAAATGTTACTACATAGAGGAATTGTATTTTGTAGTTTCAGTAGTGCAATGAAATGCTTCTATATATGACCTGTGCTCTGTTTTTTTAAATATTAAATAAAAATCGATTTAGGGCACATGAATTGGACCCCTGGACAGACCTCACCTCATGTACACCCCTGGACAGGCCTCACCTCATCTGCACCCTGTTACCATCAATTATACCCAATACATTTAGGCCTGTTTAAAAAACGATTTAGGGTTGCAGATGAGGTAAGGATTGTCCAGGGGTACAGAGGAGGTGAGGCCTTTGTTCAAGAGTGTACTGGGAGAGATGCGTGTCCTGGGGAGCAGAGGTGGTGAGTCCTGTGTCTAAGAGTACAGTGGGCTGGACTTCATGAATCCTCTCCCCCACTGCACTCTTAGACACAGGCCTCACCTCCTTTGCACCCCTGGGCAGGCCTCTCTCCCACTACACTCTTGAACACAGGCCTTACCTCCTCTGCACCCCTGGACAATCCTCACCTCATCTGCAACCCTGAACAGACCTCACCTCATCTGCACCCCTATACAGGCCTCAGCTCATCTACACCCCTGGACACGCCTCACCTCATCTGCACCCTGTTACCATCAATTATACCCAATACATTGAGGCCTGTCCAGGGGGCACAGAGGAGGTGAGTCTTGTCCAAGGGTCAGAGGAGGTGATTCCTCTCCACTGCACTCATGGACACAGGCCTCACCTCCTTTGCACCCCTGGACATGCCTCACCTCATCTGCACAATCTACTTCCTAATCTGAGGAAACACAGGTGACATGATTGTAAAAGGTTCAAATATATTTATTTAATCTTGCAGACACTATTTATTCCTTCTCAAAAATGTAAAGGCCATTAATTTGCTCCAAAACCGTGTTTCCAATAACATTTACGAAACAGAGCGCAGGGCATATGTACAAGCATTCCATTTCACTACTGAAACTTCACTATTTTTCAAAATACAATTCTTCTATCTAGGAAATGTTTGTACCAAACATTATCATTAAACTTAACAAAAAGCAAGAAGAAAAAAGCTCAATTTGCTCCCTAATCTAGAGTAACGCAAGTGACATGATTGTGAAAACTGCAAATATATTTATTTAATCATGCACACACTATTTATTCCTAGTCAACAATGTAAAAGCTATTCATTTGCCCAAAAATCGTTTTTCAAATAAGATTTAGGAAACAGAGCGCAGGTCCTATGTACAAGCATTCCATTTTACTACTAAAACCTCACTATTTTACAAAATACATTTCCTCTCTCTTGCAAACATTGATACCAAGCATTATCGAAAACCATGACACAACCCAACAAGAAAGAAGCTCAATCTGCTTCCTAATCTGAGGTAACACAGGTGACATGATTGTGAAAGGTTCAAATATATTTATTTAATCATGCAGACACTATTTATTCCTTCTCAAAAATGTAAAAGCCATTCATTTGCCCCCAAATCGTTTTTTAAATTACATTTAATAAACAGTGCGCAGATCCTATGTACAAGGATTCAATTTCACTAGTGAAACATTACTATTTTACAAAATACAATTCCTCTATCTTGCAAATGTTGATACCAAGCTTTATCAAAAAACATGACACAAACCAACAAGAAAGAAGCTCAATCTGCTTCCTAATCTGAGGTAACACAGGTGACATGATTGTGAAAGGTTCAAATATATTTATTTGATCATGCAGACACTATTTATTCCTTCTCAAAAATGTAAAAGCCATTCATTTGCCCCAAAATCGTTTTTTAAATAACATTTTAGAAACAGAGCGCAGGTCCTATGTACAAGCATTCAATTTCACTACTGAACCCTCACTATTTCACAAAATACAAATCCTCTATCTTTTTATCTTATCAAAAAACATGACACAAACCAACAAGAAAGAAGCTCAATCTGCTTTCTAATCTGAAGTAACACAGGTGACATGATTGTGAAAGGTTCAAATATATTTATTTAATCATGCAGACACTATTTATTCCTTCTCAAAAATGTAAAAGCCATTCATTTGCCCCAAAATCGTTTTTTAAATAACATTTTAGAAGCAGACCGCAGGTCCTATGTACAAGGATTCAATTTCACTACTGAAACCTTACAATTTCACAAAATACAATTCCTCTATCTTGCAAATATTGATATCAAGCATTATCAAAAAACATGACAGAAACCAACAAGAAAGAAGCTCAATCTGCTTACTAATCTGAGGTAACACAAGTGACATGATTGTGAAAGGTTCAAATATATTTATTTAATCATGCAGACACTATTTATTCCTTCTCAAAAATGTAAAAGCCATTCATTTGCCCCCAAATTGTTTTTTAAATAACATTTAATAAACAGTGCGCAGATCCTATGTACAAGCATTCAATTTTATTAGTGAAACATTACTATTTTACAAAATACAATTCCTCTATCTTGCAAATGTTGATACCAAGCTTTATCAAAAAACATGACACAAACCAACAAGAAAGCAGCTCAATCTGCTTCCTAATCTGAGGTAACACAGGTGACATGATTGTGAAAGGTTCAAATATATTTATTTAATCATGCAGACACTATTTATTCCTTCTCAAAAATGTAAAAGCCATTCATTTGCCCCAAAATCGTTTTTTAAATAACCTTTTAGAAACAGAGCGCAGGCCCTATGTACAAGCATTCCATGTCACTACTGAAACTTCACAATTTTACAAAATACAATTCCTCTATGCAGCAAAAACTTTTTACCAAGCATTATCAAAAAACATGACACTATGCAACATTAAAAAACACATTTTGCTTCCAAATCTTCTCCATAGAGTATACAAGTCTCTATCTATATTAAATGAATCATTGCTCACCTTTACAAATGCTTTGGGAGATTGAGAACAGTGTCAGACACACACACCAATATTTCTTTAGCAGAGCAAAAGGTATGTACTCCAGCCACTGCAACCATGAATGGCACAGATAACCTCTAATTCTACACACATATCCCTCATGTTAACCAATTAAAACTCTTCCCTCTCTATTTTCAAACCAACACCCTTCCCCCCTCAGCCTTTTTTACCTGTTACCATAGCAACTCCCTCCTCACTGAACTCTCAGGTTTAAACGTTTATTCTACAATGTTGCAAATGAACTCAGCAAGGATGTTTGACCTCTCAATACACCAGCTTATCCGGTGCAATGTTTCTTTAAATGACTTTTTCTTAACCATTCAAATTACTTCTTTCACAGAACAGAAGCATGCACTCTAACTTTCAGTTTTCATCTATCTGAATCCACCAATCATTGCTTGTGATTCAAGAGCACTGAAACTCCACAGTTTTTTTGTTGCAAACTCCTACTGTTCCAACTGCAATTTCATTCATACACTTCATCTGACTGCACCAGAACCTCCTCTCACCATGTATTCTGTCTGGATTATTGGACATAGCTACATCCACTGGGCTTAAAGGTATGCAGCTATCAAAAATTTTCACAACCTTGAATTACCAAATGTAGACATCAAGTGGATTGGCCAGAGAGGATTGAGATGTCATCAATTGATACCATTGGTGAAAACCTTTTACCATCTGCCACACCCTAACCTCATAATTTTGCACTGTGGTGGCAATGACCTAGGCACTTTGACTGGGGTAGGTCTGGAAATGCTTTTAAAGGACACCTTTGGGCAATTGATGACATTTTTTCCACAAACTGCCTTGGTATATTCCAATATATGCCAAAGACAGAAATGGAAGTGGTCCAACCAATTTTGTCCACAATTTGAGAAAGCACGGAAACATGTGAATAAATCTGTTTCTGCTTACATGAGAGACTATGGAATGGGTTCAATATACAACAATAACTTGCGTTACAACATGCAAGATATCTACAGAGGAGATGGTGTGCACTTCTCAGATGAGGGGAATAGAATATTCCTCCTCAATTTAAGACTGTGCATTGGAACCTACTTGTAGGTACCTAAATCAGCCACAGAACCCAAAAGCTCTTTTCAGGGCTACCCTACCTCTGATCACTCAAAATGATTACTTTACTCTAACTTTTTTCACTGTTTTTCACCAAAGTACGCTCCCCGGTACGCGTACCGGGCGCTCCCCCCCCCCCGCGAAAAAGTATTTTGGCCTATATGGGCCTCCTAAGCCCCCCTCAGAAAACCTAGGGGGTCAGGGGGTGTCTACCGTGCCCCCTTTTACCCATTCCCAACATTGTTTGTCCTCCATCTTGTGTCTCAAATCTACCGAAACACAAGATGGAGGACTCCCGTAGCGCTGCCGGTGCGCGTACCGGGGCGCGCACCAGTAAGCGCTCCCACAAAAAATTAAAAGTTAATTTCCATAAAAACCACTGGAGAGACTTTCACCAAATATAGAATAGGCCCTACTACATACCAGTCCCTACCATTTTCCCAAATTTGGTGGAATTCCATTGAGCCATGTGGGCTGTAGCCCTGTCTAAATATCCTGAGGTAAATTACATGACAAAAACACATATGAAGTGTTAGAATTTACAACCAATTAAAATGTTACTTTCATTTTCTACTTTTATTTCCTGACATTTGATTGGTTATGTACATGAATATAAATGAAAAATGAGAGGGAAACACGGCCATTTTGACTACAACTACCTGAGGTACATCTTTAAAGGATTTTCTCATTTATCTTCATCACCTTTCTATAAGGTAAGTTGTTAATTTCTAAGGGGCACTTTAAGTTAATTTGTAAAAACGTTTTCTGATAGTTATTTACTGTCCCTCTGTTATAGTTATAGATTGAGATAGGCTTCTCTGTTATAGTTATAGATTGAGTTACGCTTCTCTGGTATAATTATGAATTTACTTAGGCTTCTTCACATGCACTTTTTTATATTTCTACTTCCTGCCTGATACCATACACTGCCCAAAGATAACTTCACTGTTAAAAACTACTCAGAAGTACCTGTCTGAACTTAAACCCAACAGTGCCCTAACTCTACTGATATATTTATTTTTTATGCAATTTACAGCAAGAAAATGGAAGGAGAACAAAACAAAATTAATATTTCTTTCGAAATTGTTGTGGAGAACAATCCTGAGGAAAATACTGATGACTTGGACTTTATGGATCAGTCTCTGGACCAAGAGTTACTTAATTGTGTTGAAGAAATAGAATCATGGAATCAAAATGAGGAGATTCCAGATGATGTAATCTTGGAAGTTCTTTTAAATTTTGAAAAATCACAACAATAAATTTATATTTAATAATTAAAAATTGTTCGAGACATTATTCATTTTTATATGTAATTCATGAAATAGTACCAAAATGATTATAATATAAAGTGAGACTTATAGTATACTGTGCAACGTTTTTGTGTTACATAGTAATTTTGCTCATAGTTACTTCCTTTCTCCCACTATATTACCTCCAATGAGTTTTTGACATCTCTTTTTCATCTCCTGCCTCCATGTTGTTTCTGCTTTCCTGACAGACTATGGTATAGATTCCATATACCACAATACCTTCTGTAACAACATGCAAATTATCTACAGAAGAGATGGTGTACATTGAATTTGAGACTCTGCATTGGTACCTACATGTTGGTACTTAAATCACCCACACAACACAACAACTCTATTCACAGCTACCCTACCTCTAAGCACTTTAAATTATTATTTTACTGTTTCATTAGGTTATCCCCATGGTACGCTTCCCGGTACGCTCCCCGGTGCGCGTACCGGGCGCTCCCCCCGTGAAAATCGAAAAAAATTGTTGCCCCGCGGGGCCCTTTTATGGCCCCCACATCAAACCTTGGGGGTCAGGGGGGTCTACCCTACCCCCTTTTAGTCATTTCCCCCTTTGTTTTTGCCACCTCTTGTGTCTCGATCCTACCGAGACACAAGATGGCGGCCGCCCCGGACTGTTTGGAATGTTGACAGACACCCGAGAGCCAATCAGCTTTCCGCTCGTGAACTCGCGTAGCGCGCTGGTACGCACCCCTGTACGCGTACCTGGGCGCGCTTATAGATATATATATTTTTTTGAACCTAAATTACTCAAAATCCACTGGAGCACATAACTTGAGACATAGCAAAGGCACATCGGGCTACCAGTCCCTACAATTTTGCCAAGTTTGGTGGGAATCCATTCAGCCGTTCGGGCTAAAAGTGAGTTCAACCGCCCTATGGAAATTAACATGGGGAAAACACGTTTTGGGACCCCCGAATATCTCAGCCCCCGCTTGATGAATCCCCCCCCAAACTTCCAGGGAAGGAGCAGAGCGGAGCGGGCCATCTTCATTGAGAAATTTGCGAAGATTCGTCCACCGGCGCCAAAGTTATTCCCAATAGAATGTTGCGGATTTCCAATGGAAAACAATCCTAACTATAACTACCTACTGGCGACCGCCAGTAGGTAATAATATATATATATATTACCTACTGGCGGTCGCTAGTAGGTAGTCACAGTTAGGACCATGTTTCTATAGGAAAAGCATTTTTTTATGTGCTTGTAACTTTGGCATAGTTTGACGAATCTTTACGAAACTTTCCAAAAAGATTCTTTTTTCAGATCAGCTCCTATCTGAAAAGTTTAGGAGTGATTGGTCAAGGGGGCTGAGAAAAAAGGGGAGTCCAAAACTTGTTTTTGCCATGCAATTGCCATAGGAAACTTTAGACAAGGCTACAGGTCAAACTGCTGAACGGAATTACGTCAAATTTGGCATGGAGAAAGGTCTTGGTCCAGAAAGCATGCTTTTATTTAAATGGGGTAAATCCATTCAGTAGTTTTTGAGAAATATCAAATTTTGCAGATATCGATATTTGAGAATTCTGACATCTGAGTGGCTGAGTGGTTACGAGCACGAGCTTGTGGCTTATTGGCTGTGAACGGTTGAAACTAGGAAGTGTTGGCAGCCATTTTGTGACTCAGTTGAAAAGAGTAGGGGAAAAAAGAGAAACATTGTATAAGAGGATATAGTAGGAACACTGTGGAGTAACTTTAAGCAGCCTGTATGTTGCAGAGGCAGGGGGTTTGATTGTTGCGTTGGCCGTGGAAATCATGTCTGCAGAAAAACAGTGCGCAGTATTGTGGCAAGGTTGTGTAGGCTTTGGAAAGCCCATCGGGAAAACAATGAGCCGTATTGCGACAAGCAGTGTGTATGATGCACACACAGGTAGTGTGGATGTTGCGTAGGCCGTGGAAATCGCATCCACAAAACAACGATGCACGGTATTGTGGCAATGTTCAGTAGGCTGTGGAAATCATACGGGGAAAACAACAATGCACCGTTTTGCGGCCTTCCTTTAATATATTGCGTTGTAATATTTACTTATAATGCAGTGTTCACTTTTATCACGGATAGTGTCGCTTTGTTAGAGGAAATTTAATATTATGTGGGACGGTGTATTTTCTCCCTGTGCGTGGAACAAAATTAACATTTAATTGGCTGAGATGTTCCAACAACAAGCTTAATGTTCATTGGCTGCGAGCCATTGAAAGTAGAAGTGTTGCCTGTCATTCCCTTCCCCTCCGCGGAGTAGCAAGGACATCTGATTGGCTCACATGTTCCTAGGAGGACCTTCCAGAGCCTAATGTTCATTGGCTACAAACCATTGAAAGTAGAAGTGTTGCCAGCTACTCCCTCCCCCTCCGCAGAGTAGGAGGGACATCTGATTGGCTGCCGTGTTCCAAGCAGGACCTTCCCAAGCTTAATGTTCATTGGCTGTGAAGCATTAAAAGTAGAAGTGATGGCAGCCATTCCCTCCCCTTCTGCGGAACACCATGGACATTTTATTGACTTAAGTGTTCAGAGTACAAGTTTGCTCCTTATTGGGTGGGAACAGTTCACTGTTGTCAGCCATTTTGTGACGCACTTCAAAGGAGTATGGGAAAACAAAGTAGTAGAGGGGAGGATAGGAAAACTATTAACCCTGTACAGTGGTCACATGGCAGTGGACCGGAACTGTGAAGGTAAAACATGTTTTAATATATTTTAAGGGTCCTTTATATCATTTGCTTGGGAGCTACAAATCACCTCGGGAAAATAACAGTGTGTTGCAGTCTTCTTTTTATTAAGTCAGCAGGTGGGATACTTCACAGGAATAGTATTGTGTGGTGGTTACTTTTCTGATGGGGAGTGCTACATCTTTGGAGCAAATATTATAATATGTAGGAGGGGGTTGAAAAAGAAAGCACCCTGTTGCAGTCTTCATTTAAATAAGGTTCTGAATAACATACTTCTCGGGAGCAATGTTTACTTATAATGTATAGTTATAGTGCGGTGCTTACTTCTGTCGCGGGTAGTGCTATTTCCTTGCAACAAAATAGTAGGTGTGGTTGCGCTGCAAAAAATTAAGTCTGAGTTTGAAACCGTTTTTATTAAGCAATCACAAATATACTTTCTTAGGAAAGTGTAGTTGTATATATCAGAGGGGTGACAAATAAAAACGCAATTCATAAAATATCCCTTAAGCGTGGTCACACCCTCCTTTATTTTGTCACCTATAGTTTGTAGAAGTATTGCCCAATATTCTTGTTAATATAAGAGGGCATCAGTTACTTAGATAAAGTAGAAAATAAGTGCTACAAGAAACACTCCAGCACTACATAATCTCACATCACAACAACAACAAGTAAAAAACGGTTAAACACAAATGATGCCATATTGACTAGAAATGTACACTACATCAAAACATTAAATAAAGCACTATGTATAGAGAATTTATTTTTAGGGACTACTATTTTATGAAATATTAGCAGTGTTACAAACTGTAAGGTAGTAAGTTATCAACGGAAATAACTGTAGTAAATGTCGTTAATATCTCTAAGAGATAGTACTCTAAACCTCTGAAGTACTATAAGTTTACAGTATTAAAATATACACGGTGACTTTATAGTGTTTCACAGGAGAAGAAGAATAAGGTCACAACACAAAAAACATATTTTTTACAATCTCTGTTCTGAAAAAGTTGGGAAAGTTTTGTCGTAGTGCTTTGAGGTCGCTCACTGCTCTGCTAACAGATCACGTACTCCTTTCAGAATATATAGGCAAGGAGTAATATATACAATACTATTCCTATATATTCTATAGGGAGAACGAGAATAGGAACCACAACGAAGAAAAAGAGAAATAAAAAAATGTAAATTAAGAAATATAGGGTTTATCAAAGGCATTCAGTAAAAAAAGTATCTATGTAAATAATCTTTTTTTAAACTGCAATTTCGAGAAATATTCCAACTGTAAAAATATCTGATCACGTAAGTTATAAAGGTCAGTAAGCTGTATTTCAGATGGTTTACTGCTGGTGGCAACACATCTCCAAATCCTCTTGTGTGAAAGTATGACGCTCTACTACAATATAGAGTTTCACTGATGCCACACAAAAAAGGAAAAGGAAAATAAAGTCATAAACACAAAATAAGATCAATAACTAAATATTTTTCAGCTGTGAATATGTTCAAAGCTTTTTTTCCGGAACTTCGAAATCTTTCGTCTTCACGCCGATGGCTCATAAACTCCTCTCAGATCATAATGACTGTGAATCTTATAATATACATATTCACAGTATATAATCAAAGGGGGGAAACAGATTAAGAACGAGAAGCTGTTCACGTTACATATGAACCTTTAGTCTTTGCGTCGACGAGTCACAAACACCTCTGAAGTTTGCTATACTCAGATTATTACCATGTACATAGTCACAGTATATACCCTCAAAGGAGCCAGAAAAGGAGCAGTGTTTCCTCTATTCTGGGTGTTTCTCAATACAAGCTGCTGACATAACATATAAATAGCAAAAACAACCAATAACACTTTTTTCGTAATACAAATCTTTAAATATTCACAAATAGCTAAATTATATAAACATCTACTATGCTATAATCAAACAACTTACAACTCCGTAATATGTTTTGTCGTCGCAAAAGAAAAATCCAACACTAGAAAAGGGAACCTGAATCACAGAATGGACATAAATGACTCGCAAAAACAAAACTAATCAAACAATGGGTGTGGTTTATATACTTTTTGGTTATTGAGTAGTCTATGGAAGGAAGATGCAGCTCCGCCCATTTAGATGTCCCGTTTTACAGTTGACACATGCTCCCGTTTTCACTGTTTCACTTGTGCATGTGTTGGGAAAAGTTACAAAATGTGAAGAGGTAAAGGTTTCACTTTTGATCCTCATAAGTATAAGTTTGTTGGGATTGGTAGTGGTAGTGCAGCATGCTGCCAAATATATATATATATATATATGTATCTATTAAATTCCTGTGAATCCTGGGATGAGGCTATGATGTACTTCTCTTCAGTGGAGTGCTAGTGTTCATATGTTAGCAGTAGACTCCGTTTCTGCTCCGCCAAAGTGAATCTTTCAAGGGAGGTAGCCCCCTAAATGGAGCAAAAAGCGTGTTTGAGATAAATGTTTGGTATTGGGTATATATCAATCAATGTATATCTATCTATATATCTATATCTATATCGATATATATGTATATACCCAATAACACTGAATGATCAAAAGGTAGGGAGGAGGAATAAATGTCCATTTACTTCCCCTTGTTTAGTAGACAGGTTATCAAAAGTGAAAATGGACACTAGTTACAAATCTAAACCATTGGGTAAAGATACTATGGTCCCCTCAAAAAACTCAATGTATTTTCGGTTTTGCGGTGTATAACTATTCTCCGTCCCACATTGTAGTTTTTGGCAGTTATCATTGGGTACCATAGTTTGTGAATTGTGCCCGCCTCATCCAGAGGCTCCTCTGGTCTAGCTTGCAGTGTCCAGAGATGGTTTAGATTTGTAACTAGTGTCCATTTTCACTTTTGATAACCTGTCTATACCCAATAACAAACATTTTTAAAAAACATACCAATTTAGGGCCTCATTTCGATGTTGGTGGGACATTGCAGAAATTACATGCACACCTCATGGTCCTTTAGCAGCTGTAGTTTAGAATATGCACAAGACATTTACACAATAAGGGAGCACTTACTAATAACCCAAATGAACGTACTCCAGTTGGGTAGACCTTTTATTGGAGAAAATTAGGAAGATTTTGTCCCTAGTATTAATTTCACAAAATTAACCCTTAACTGAAAGCACTTACAAATATAAACATACAAGGTGACCCAGTTGAAACTACACTTCAATAAAACAATATGAAATGCTTAATGGAGGTGAATTCATTGTTCATCTATTGGAGCAAAATCTGATGTGTAATAACTGTGATGAGTGCTTTCTTGTCATCTCCAGGTAGGGGAAGAGTAACTGCCCAACATGCATAGCACCTCTCACACAACCACTCACAGACATTCACAGGCACTCACAGACGAACACAAGCACTCGCATATCCACTCAGCCACCTACACAGGGACTCACAGAGCCACTCACAGATCCACACATTTACTCACAGACTCACTCACAGATCCACATAGGCATGCACAGACCCACTCACAGACACACAGGCACTTATACACTCACTCACAGAATGACACGGACACTCACACACCCATTGTCAAAGGTGACAGGTTACATTTAGGATAAAAAAGTTTGAAAAACACAGAAATGTACTGAAAAACAAGATTACAGGGACATTATAGTCAGGAAATAGAATTTGTTTTAAACTTAGAAATTCACTGATAAAACAGGAACATTATATTTAGGCTCAACGTTCATCTGCAGAGAACCAGTGAAATTCAGCAGATATGGTTACCTGAGCTAGATATAACCTCCGCCATGCAAAGCACTGCTTATGACCTCACATTTGACATCGCTCATAACATGGTCAGGGACATCACTGATGATATCTCAAATGATATCACTGATTACATCAGTGAGGACATCATCCACAGAACCACTCACACACACCCCTATACAACCTCTCATACGCACACTCAAACAATCATATCCACTTAACCATATCCACATAACCATTCACATACCCATTCACACATCCATACAAGTACTTACACAGCCACTCACTTAACTATAGAGCCACTCACACACCCACTCACTCACTGATAGAGCCTGATCATTCAACCAGTCACTCCTCATACAGCCACTCACACAGTCACTCACTTACCCATACGGCTACTGACACATCCAGTTATTAACCTATATAGTCACTCACACACACACACTCACCTACACAGCCACTTACACACCTGTACAATAACTCACACACTCACTCACACACCTACAAAACCACTTACATAACCATTCACACATCCATACACCCACTCACTCAGTTACTCCCTTACCCATACTGCCAATCCCACATACACTCACTCTTCCATACAGCCACCCACACACCAACTCACTTAAACAAACACTCACTCACTAATAACGTCATTTACACACTCAGTCACTCTCTCATACAGCCATTTAGATACCCCCCATACAGCCACTGACACACCCACTCAATCACTAATACAGTCACCTACACAACCACTACGTCAGCCACACAGCTACTCAAACACCCACTTATACACCCATACAGCCACTCACACACCCACTCATGCACCTGTACAGTCACTGTGACATCCACTCACACACAGATACAAACAGTCACACAGCAACTCTCATAAACTATGTTACAAAAGGAGTCACTCATTAGTAGTACACAAAGTATACTAATTTAACTTGTGTGGTACCTTAGTATATACATTTAACACACAAAAATGTTTCAAAAACACTCACAATCACTGGTTGATGTCATCAGTGATGTCATTTGATATGTCATTAGTGATGTCATCAATGTCACAGATCATGTCATGAGTGATGTAATATGTGGGGTCATAAGCAGTGCATTGCCGGGGCGTACGTTACAGTTAACCCTGTTGACTATAACTACTGATTTTCACTGGTTGTGTATGAGTGGAATCTGAGCCTAACTATAATATCCCTGTAACCTTTAGTCTTTTCAGGGAATTTCTAAGTTTTTTCAAAATTCTGTTTTCTAACAATAACATCCCAGTAACCTTTGGTGTAGTCAGTAAATTTCAAAGTTTCTTAAAATTCTATATCCTAACTATAACATCTCTGTAACCTTCGTTTGAATATATGGTTTGCAAGTCTGCCTTTGCTCTGATCAAATCAATATTTTGCAGCTTGTATGTACTATCACTGTAACAAGATGTCATGGACCAAGCCTCTCTTCTCGATACATGATTAATGCTATTTATAGGCTAAGAATATTGTGTCTTTTGGTCTATTGGGATGGGAATGTTGGCTACATGGTAAATAGATGAGTATCCCTGCCATGAGTTACCTAATGACAAGTGAATATGGTACTCTGACATTCTTTTGGACCAGCACCCATGGACTCCTGCAAGTGCATTGAGCCCTAGGGCTGAGATTGACCTAGAGATCAAGAACCTGATTCTGAGGTTAAGTGCAATGCACCAAAAGAGTACATCTTTAGGGTCAGGAGTCTACCATCCATGTCCCTGTGACATGCAGAGTGAGCGGAGGAGGCAGCATACTCTTCATAATCCTTACCATAAAGCCCACCAGCCTGCTTATTTACAATAATGCTCATGTTTTATGATCAAAGACCTAGCACTGAGTTCTATGTGTGTGTTGAGTGCATGTGTTTTGTATGTTGCCTGCTAGCCGGACACATGCTGGTTAAGAATTTATGTATGCTATAAGCTAATTGAATCCATTTTGGATTGCCTTTGGTTTGACATGGCACAAGCTGCAGGTGTTGATTAAGTCTCCTCAGATAGTGGTAAGTGGAAATACATTTCTTACATTCTCGAGCTGGAGAGTGTTACTCTAAATATGGAATTATGCTGGAGACCAGGCAGTACTTAGAAATTCAATTAATCCCATGTAGCAAGGGGTTGTTTAGTATTCCTTCCTTCGCACTTTACTAAGAGAGAAATTTGTAAGTAGCGCAACTTAACCCGTAGGCATCAAGGCGCTGTATTCCATTTAGGTGATGGTAAGGGAGCAGTGGTGAGTCAGCAGATTCAATTGTTAGAAGGGAAGATGTTTCCAGACAGAGCCTGTGCTTTTTGCCTTCCTTTGAGTGGCCCATCCAAGAAGGCTGATGACAGCAAAGCTTCACAAGTACTGTGTTTGTGTAATACCTGCTCCTGTTTGGAACCAGCATCATTACCACCTTCTGTGAGAAAAAAAAACAAATGTATCTGATTTAGACCAAACTACTGAAAACAACAACAAAATATAAGTGTGCACCTTGCACATGTGTAGAAAAACAATACAGAGAACGAGTTAAGTTGAACCAGTCAGCTCTGTAAAAGTGTGCTTGGTCAGTTACAGAATAGTAGAGTCAATAAACATAGTCATTTTAAGATGAATTTTATAACTAATTACTTATATTTCTATCAAAGATTTTGTTTAAAGTAAACATGAACATTTACCATTTCTACAGAGTAATTTGATAACATATATTGGTGCAAAACATTTAGGTTACATGTGTGACCTTTGAATTTTTTGTATATATGTCTAGTATTATGTAGGTTCTAGATTTATGAAAATGCTTTTGGTAAATTGTTTTTAAAACATTTTTTACTTGTTGCTACTTTGAGAATGCAATAATAGGCCATAATTTCAGGTGCATATGTATGTGTATTAATCACTGACAAATCATTACCGAATTCTTAGATTTTATATATTTGATTGATTCTATAATGCTTTTTAACATGAATTAAGAGTTTTACACTAAATGAAGTATGAGCTTAAAGGTGTTTGAATTAACTTTCATTTTAGGTTGTGTCTTTTCAATGGCCTGATACAATGAACTTTGAAACATTTAGGAATGTTGCGTATTTGTTCTGATCATGCCACACTCCTTAAAGAACAAACCAAACACTTTTTCTTGATTCTCTTTTGTGTGGATTTCATGAGAACCTAACCTTTTGACCGTGTCCATGGACAAAGCAAAAATGTGAAAGCTTTTTCTCGCCAAACCTGTGAGGATGCAATGTACTGCTCTTCTCATGATTCATATGGGAAATTCTCCTGGAGTATCAATTTGTGCCTGCTAAACGGAAGAGTGATCACATGAGGTCACTCTGCAGTGGACTGACAACAACGTCTTGATGACAGACATGCCCTATGAAGACTAATGTATTTAGGGGGCTTGGGCTACACTGCTTCTTCGTTGGTTTTGGCTGCCTAAGGGCTCTTTGGCAATGCCCTTGACAACTGTGCCC
Source organism: Lissotriton helveticus (assembly GCF_964261635.1). Classification (NCBI taxonomy): domain Eukaryota; kingdom Metazoa; phylum Chordata; class Amphibia; order Caudata; family Salamandridae; genus Lissotriton; species Lissotriton helveticus. The sequence continues at coordinate 738,835,807 of NC_136072.1, read as the reverse complement.
GTTGCCATCTTTCCATTACTTTCTTGACTCTATTTTCCCTAATGAATTATCTTGTTTTCCTCTTGCCTTATGCTAATGACATTAATTGCTGGACTATTTGGAGCTGTCTGGTGAGAATCTAGACTTGAACGTGTTGATTAATTCTCCATTTCCCTTTGCTTATACTTATGGACTTTCACCTAGTGAACTTTAATTGGTATCCTTTGTCTTTACTGAGAGAATTCTATTTAACCATCATTTCTATTTAGAAACCACCCTTTGCATTCTTTGATTTGATAGACTAAATGTTTAGATGTTTGCTGCATACATTAGTATGCATGACAGAATTGCAAAATATGTTACTTGTATTCATTTTGAATCTCGAATACAATAAATATTTTATTGTAAAGAACTGTTGTAAGCCATTTGTTTGAGATTTCATGTTCTTTTTTTGAAACTTTGCTCGGGAGTCGGCTACCAATAAATGGTCCTCATTAGGGAGACCAGCAGTGGGTAATCCTAGATTCCACTCCTTACTACGATGAAGAAAGGTCGATCAGAGGACCAATGCCTCTGTGGTAAAGTATAGCAATAAGATTGTGAAAATTCTGCACTCCTACGGGACTTGTGCTGGAAGACTGGTTTTCTTTCATAAGAGCTTTTATTATCGCAAATCTGTCTTCCCACAATTGTCTGCAGTGCATTATGAATATGAAAGTATGAAAAGGAACCACCAAAGCCTTTCTTGAACTGTTGCTATCAATCCATATCCCTCTTTGGACGTTTTATATTAAAGTAAGTACAAAATCTTCCAATTTGGTATCAAGCTGCATTACTAATCAAGGACAGGGTTACTCGGAGAGTACTCAAAAAGATGCTGTGATCTGGGGCCTGAATCACTTAGTCTTCCAGAAATGAGGGCTCATTACCTGAAACCTCACATCTTGCTGCAGAACCTCTGGGTCTGCCTGAGACATAAGCTTGTAGCCTGTTGAGACGGGAAAATAGGAGCTCCTTGTCCCAAAGGAGTTGTTTGCCTGAATAGGAGAAGTCCAGCCATGAGTCAGGGAAAGAAGTGATGCAAAACAAATAATTTATCCAAAGGAGCATTCCTGGAGCCGACATGTGGAAACCCAATTATCTCCCAACTGGCCTGTTCAAAACAAAGACCTTCCTGGCCAGCAGAGATCTACCTGGGAGTTTGCTAATGCGACCACCAGTGAGGAAAACAGAAACCTGATTCCTTCTCAGCAGAAAGCCAAGAACGGTCCACACCATCCATGATGTACACTTGGACACCATCCGGCCTTTTACATTTCTAATCAAGTATGAGTGAGCAGAAAGTATTATCGATACAATTATATTTTGCATTCTTCTAATAAGAAAGGACGCAGAGAGAATGCTTGCAATACTAGTTCTGTTAGGAAATGTAGGGTATATTCTCTAGAACGTGCGATAATCATCAACAAAATAGGCTAACGCAATTTCACATATAGCTGTCTATCGTGGGAAAATAACACTGTCAGCGTCACATTCTCAACACAGCCGTAACATGCGATAGTGTCCCCATAATGCATCAAATGTCTGCGATGACATTACCAGAACGGCAATACAAATCCAAAACGGAATGCAAAAAAAGTTACATTAGGCCTAACTGCGATAAAAAGTCAGTGATAAGCAGCACCAGGCATGCAAGTCGAACAAGTCAGGCTGCAGAAATCAGTATAAAAGCAGCAACAAAAAACACAAACAGAACACAAACAATTGCCCTGCACCATGGAGGTAGCCGGAGCAAGTACAGAGAACAACCAGAACTCCACAAGCCCCACGCAGGACCAGCCTGGCCCCTCGGGGTAGGGAAGGTGAAGGAGAAGAAGAAGAGGATGATGCGGTTCAGTCCAAAGGAAAACAGGAGCCCGATAACAGAGGTGACACTGCCACTATCTACTTGCCATTGGTGAAATTGTCAGCACTAAATGTTGCACTTACACTTGTCCGAGTGATGTGCTAATGCAGAGGAGTGACATGCACACAGGGAATGTGTCTTTAAATGAATTTATTTGCACATGCTGTGCCTGTGGGCATTTTGTCCTGTCCCATGATTGCTAAGGACAGTCCCAAAGTGACGTGCTCATATGACCAAATTGTTATTGACAGTGTCCCTTTGGGCTAATCCTGCTGTTTCCGCACTGGTGTGTGGTCCACCAACCTCATCCTCATCATCATCGTCCAGTGCACCTGGCACATGAATCTATGGGGCATTGGTGCGTCCACATATGTTGTGCAACACACAACATGCAATGATCATCTTGCACACTATTTGCAGACTGTATAGGAGTTTTCCACCTGTGATGTCCAGGCACCTGAAACGTGACTTCAAAACACAAAATGAAAGCTCCACAATGCCCCTGGTGTGCTTGTGGGCCGCATTGCCTTGCTTTTGGGCCTGTGTGTTCGGGCTCGGAGAGGTGTCATCATCCACGGGCAGAGTGCATATCCTTGATCACCTGTGACAGGGGAAAGAGATGTGTCAATAGGTGGTTCTGCATTCTGTGTTGGCAGGCTTATTAGTATATTGGTGTGTGATGTGTGGGACTTTGGGGTTCATGTTTGATATGTCTTGCCTGTGGCAAATGAGAGGCACCCATGTGTATTGCGTTGCCTCTTAGCTGTTCCCCACTCCCCCTGAGCCTATTTACTTGTGTGCGCTGTGCGGTTGCATCACTTGCACTCCCAAGACACACTATTGTCATGACTGTCTGCGCATGCCCACAAGCCTGACAATGACACTGTGATGTTAGCCGTTGAAAGTGGTCGGCCACGTGTGTGTAGGCCTATGGTCACAATATGGTGGACACAGACTTACATGCAGTAGTTGCTTTGGTGGCCATCCTGAAAGTGAACCACGCCCTGAGCTCTGGCCTATCAATTTCCACTCCTACACTGGCCCAGCCCACTCGGCTTACGCTTACAGATGGGGACAACATAGCTACATGTCCAAGGTCTACCCCACTGCCTGAGGTAACATAGTTGCGTCCACTGTCTACAACACCAAATACACCAGCAGTATATATCCACATGGACATGTCTGAGCTATGCATACTTGAATCTCTCCAGCACATCACCGACTCACTTGGCATTGTGTTCATTCTGATTCATGGGTCACTTCCCTCCTTCACACATACCTGGTTCCCACCTCTCACCACATCCTGCTATTGTGTGGCAGAGGAGCCATGACGTGGATGGTCTGTTTACATGGCTGGCCCCAGTTACCACAGTCCCTTTTGTTGTCATGTCTGGTACATGGGCATGTTGTATATGATGTTGTAATGTGTGCATTCCCACAGTTGTGAGTTGCATGATTGTGGAGTTGAGGTGTGTGGTGTGTTCATTTGGTACTTACCAACGAGAAGTACATTTCCGCAGGTGCCATCCTCGAAGCGCTGATTGATGATGGACTATCAGAAGATGTAGGAATCATGCACAATGCCTGAATAGTTGGCGACGACATTGGTGAAGAGTGCCCAGTGGTCCACTATTGCCTGCACATTGATGGAATGGGTGTGCTTTCTGTTGCTGTAATTGTGTGCAGTGTCGGCAGGGGGCACAAGTAGGACATGAGTGCAGTCAATTGCCCCCAACACGTGCGGGAAGCCAGCTATGGCTTAGAAGCCTTGCTTGGTCTTCAGCTGTTCCTACGCAGTGTGGGGGAAGTGAAGGTGCTGGGGTACCAAGCTGATGATGGCATCCACGATAGTTTTAATGAACTTTGATAGGGCTGGCTGTGAGACTCCTCCGACTCTGGCGGTTGTTGGTTGGAAGGTATCAGAGACTAACAGGTGCAGCACAGCCAGCAGCTTTGTCCGTGGAGGGATGTTGGTTGTCCGCTGCGTTGGTACCTTCAGCCTGTGGGCAATGTGGGTCAGGATGTGGAGGATGGTTGTCCGTTTGAGCCTGTAGTGGGCAATGACTTCCTCTGGCATTAAGTCTGGTGTGTTTTCGGAAGGACCGCTGTCTTATTCTGCACTATCTCGGGTGTAGTCCGGGGGGGTTCTGTGGGGGTGTCGTCAGAAGGGGGTCTGGGGGTGGTGGCGGTAGGTGTTGTGGGCCTCTTGGGTGTCCGAGCTGCATGATCAGGAGCTCCATGACATGTGTTGGTCTGTCAATGTGGCTTTGGACTGGGCTCCCTTTCATAATGCAGGTTGTTATCCTGCTTAACACCACTAAAATATTGAAATCACCAAAAGGTGTCAAGGGAGTTTTTTTTTAAATATTCGCGATAAACCTGAGACCACTTTTTGAGCATTTATTCTGCTTATTTTTTTGTTAATTCAAAAGACATTCATAAATCAATTGGACATGTCTTTTAAAAGGAAACACCACATTAGTGAATCACACAATTGCAAAACATTTGCAAAACATTTGTATGCGTGATTTGGAACCATTTCTTTTGTGAGACAATGTATACAACACATACATAATACCAAACGTTATTTGTGACAAAAATATATACAACAAACCATTGATCACAAGACAAACAACGATAAATTATGTGTGTTAGCCTGAAATTAAACCAGTCCTGCATTTGCATTGAAAACACAAGGTGGACAATTGCTCATTCAAAGGCACATGTCTACTATCCTGCCTGTGGGAGGGTGGGGATGCATGTCCTACTTAATGGTGTTGACTCGCTAACCGGAGCGCTGTTACAGATATATATATTTTTTTGAACGTTAATTTATCAAAATCCACTGGAGCACATATATTGAGACCTAGCAAAGGCACATCGGGCAAACAATATCTACAATTGTGCCAAGTTTCGTGGAAATCCATTCAGCCGTTCGAGCTAAAAGTGAGTCCAATTGCATGGGAAAAACGCGTTTTGGGACCCCCTTTTTTCTCGGCCCCCCCTTGACGAAACCCCCCCCAAATTTTCAGGGGCTGCTCCGAAACAAAATGTTCCATTTTCCTGAAAATTTCAGCCAATTTCGTCCTCAAACGCCAAAGTTATTCGACATAGAATTTTCAACAATCCCATAGGAAAAAAATCCTAACTATATATACCTACTGGCGACCGCCAGTAGGTAATATATATATATATATATATATATATATATATATATATATATATATATATATATATATATATATATATATATATATATATATATATATATATATATATATATATATATGAATCTATAATATTAATATCTTTTTTTTAATATAAGGTTAAAACATTAAAATATATATTTTTTTTATATTTTGCACTACATTAAATATAACAATACAAAATACATTGCATTGCGTAAAGGATAACATTACTATTTCCACTCCAACAAGTGGTACAGTAGGTAAAGTGTTGGATACTGGGTGGATAAAAATTACTATTTCCTCTCCAGCAAGTGGAACAGTAGGGAAAAATGTTGGAGAGCGGGTGGGAATAATGTACTATTCCCACTCGACCGAGTGTAACAGTAGGGAAAGTGTTAGATAGCGGGCTGGTAAAAATTACTATTCCAACTCCAGTGAGTGCAACAGTAGGGAAAGTGTTGGATAGCGGCTGGGTAAAACTTACTATTCCCACTCCAGTGAGTGCAACAGTAGGGTAAAGTTTTGGATAGCGGATGGGTCAAAATTACTATTCTCACTCCAGTGAGTGCAACAGTAGGGAAAGGTTTGGATAGTGGGAGGGTAAAAATTACTGTTCCCACTCCAGTGAGTGCAACAGTAGGGAAGGTGTTTGATAGCGGGTGGGTAAAAATTACTATTCCCACTCCAGTGAGTGCAACAGTAAGGAAAGTGTTGGATAGCATGTGGGTAAAAATTACTATTCCCACTCCTGTGAGTGCAACAGTAGGGAAAGTGTTAGATAGCGGGAGGGAAAAAATTACTATTCCCACTCCAGAAAATGCAACAGTAGAGAAAGTGCTGGATAGCGGGAAGGAATAATTTAATATTCCCACTCCACCAAGTGTAAAAGTAGGGAAAGTGTTGGATAGCATAGGGGAATAATTTAGTATACCCACTCCTGCAATATAATTAACATTAATTAACAAGTAATTTTTTTCTCAAAATTAATTTACCTTCCATCATTTTCCCCTATAAACATTGCCTACAATATTGTAAAATATAAATAAATTAACAATTAACACAATAAAATGACTTTTAATTAATATAATATAAAAAATAATAAAAACTACATTCAAACTAAATTACTTCCTATCCATCTTCCCTATCAAACCACAACCCACTCCTAAAAAAGTATACAACTAGCATTGTTACAAACTTATTATTAATAATTATTACCTAAATAATTACTAATTAATATAACAAAAGGAACCCAATGAACATGATTACCAATTAATTATTAATTGTTATTAATCAATGTATAATTAATTATTAATAATTAATGTAATTAACAATATAAATGAATATAAATGATTACATACTAAATTATTAATTAATAAATAAATTAATTACAATTAAATTACTTCCGACCCTATTCCCCTATAAACCAACAACCCGCTACTGAATTAAATGACGCAAAAAGTAATTAACATATATTTAATTCATTCTAAGTAATTCTTAAAAATATATTATAATTAAATTACTTCCCACCCTAGTCCCCTATAAACTCACAACCCACTACAGAATTAAATTACACAAAAATTAATTAACAATAAATTCATTAATTTACAAAAATTCAGACATACATTACAAAAATAATACATACTTTTAACAGATATACCTAAACTTAAAACACTAAAAAAAATTGATATTTTTAACAACTCTATTATGACGGTCGATATTATTAACTTCGATATTATGCCAATCGATATTTCTTATCTGCATTTCGATATTCTGCACCACTATATTTTTGACAGTCGGTACTATGTCCACTCGATATTTTAAACTTTATATTTTGCCATATCGATATTTAAAATTCGATATTTTGCCTCTTCACCCTATTTCTTACCTCTAGAATTGTGCCCTGATAAAGCAGCTCAGTTAGGTATCAGAGATCAGGATTCACTCTCTGAACCTAGGCTGGGCCTGCAGCAGCTGTCTCTTCATTTTAGTGGCCTAACACAAAATTGAAGGCTCCCTTGCAGAAAATGCTGATGGGCACCTAAATCTCCCATATCTCAAATATATTGATTTGCATGGGGTACAATGGAAGCCACTAGAAGGGTTGGGGGCCCCATGGCACTGCAGTGGCCTGTGTTACAACACTCCTTTATTATTTAAAAACAGTGAACTAGATGCAGAAATTCCACATACACTGATGTTCCACCCTTTAACTTGGTTATTGATCGGTGCTTTGAGGAACATGCAAAGGCTCTGATCAAATTTGCAAAGATTTTGTCACACATTTCTAGAAGACAGATTGGTCTGTAGCAGATTAAGTCTTTTGTTTCTGTGTTTGTACAAGAGTAATAGATATGGGGCAATTTAGGTCCTACCACACAAGCACCATGCAGCTTATCTCCATTGTGGTGGTGCAGTGTTACCTGATGAGGTGTTAGCTGCATTTCAGTGCAGTCTCTACTGTAGAGTTGGACAGTGCGTTTGTGCTTTGTACAGCTTGAAGAAACACTTAGCACTTCTTTCCTAAGAGTTGAAAGAGTCAATACGTAGCTGCTGTAGTGCTAGCAATTGCATTGGAGACCACAGCTACTAACTAGCCCCTATTCTTCTCTCAAATGCCCCTTGTCAATTGAAGAGGCCCTATTAGTCATGGTCCAGACAGGAAGTGAGCATTAAGAGGAAGGGACACTTTATTCGTATCCCAATATTACTACACCATTACAGTCAGGGCTGGTGAACTCTTGTGAGTGTGTTGCAAGTGGGAGTAGATTTATAGGCTTAAAAAAACCATTTCACCCTTTGCATAATACCCTTTGTTGTTTTTGGTGCAGGAGCAGCGGCCAAACAGGCGTGCAAATCTCCACCCACACATACCCTTATATTTAGCAATAGCCTGTAGTGTGGTTTATGGGCCTCTTTCTGCGTGCATGTTAAGTTACCATGGCTTATTAGGAGTTTTAAACGCCATTTTCTGCTTTTTTGCACACAACACTCCTGAGCTGTTTTTGCAGAGTTAGCTTTCATGAAGGTCTGTACATGAGAAAAGGTTTGTTTTTCGACATCTCTAGACATACATTGTGCCTCCAGTCTGTACAGTAAGTGCTGAGCTGCCAAGGTTACCATAACATGCTAGCCTGTTTATCGGAGTGTCCGTGTAACACATTCTAGACACAACAATTTGGCAGCTGCAAGCCGAGTAGGATTTTGGCGCCTTTATCATAGCACACTTGCCAGAATTGAACACACTTGGAAGATTCCAGGCTTGCAGAGAGACTAACCGATCCTGATGTAATTTACACTTACTGAGCGGACAGGTAAATGTGACCCCCCTAAGAAAGCTCAAGAGACCTATAGTTTTATAATACATAGTTCCTAGATAGGGAGGGTGCTTCAAATATGCGCTTTTATCACCTGTTTGCACTATCATTGTAATATAATTCCTCCTTTTGTATTTTATGGAATGGTAACCATGCTGACCGTATTATTCTTGATCATATGTATGCTTATGTTGATTAAAATACTGCGCTTGAGATCACGTCGTTAAAATAAACATTTTAACCTTACTGTGTCTCTATTTTACTCCTGTTGTGGACTGGTATGAACGTATAACAAAAGAGTGTTCTCACTTCCCGCCATTCCTGAGTTGGTCCTAAATCGCATGTTCTAGGTTGTCTAATCATTGGTTTCTTTGCATTAGGATGAAGAGCTAGTGTGACACTGATTGCTAGTCTGGTAGGGGATTTTGGGTACTAAGGTGAGATTTGGCATACCCTAATTCACTGAGGTCCTAGATCTCTATGCACAGTTCTGTGTCAGAGCAGAATCCCTGTAATAAGGCGCCGCCAACGAGTGTGGTCTTATTGTGAGACACTTGAGTAGTGCTTATATCAGTCTGCGACTCCCTCACTATCGTTTCTGGTTGATGTTAGTGACGTATACAAAAACCTACCTATATTTACATAGATTGTTTCAAGCTTGATACTTCTCAAAGGTTTCCTCTTTGAATTATTACCCAGTTGTGCATTGTAGTATTGTATTGTACGTCTCTATTACTGTTTTGATATGGCTGCGGTTGATATCCTTTCAGAAAAGGGGGTGGTGATGAACAGAGTGTCTGAATTAAGCAGACCACTCTTACCCAGTCCAAAGATCAGGGCTCGATCCATCACTGTTATTTAGCTCACTGCCCCATCCCAGCTCAGAACCTGGCTATATGCAAATTAGTCTGTCCCTGGCCCAGTGCATCATGGGAACAGGGCAGACCAAACTACCAAGCCAATTCTTCACCAGAAAGGAGACAAGCTACCGGGGACCGGTTTCTGGCATTTCAGCCTCGTCGGCCCGGCTTGCTTGAATCCTGATGGAGCAGTGAGCAAGGGACTCATGTCTGAGTATACCCTGCCACACCTATAGTGGCCAAAAACGATTCAGAAAAGGGGGTGGTGATGAACAGAGTGTCTGAATTAAGCAGACCACTCTTACCCAGTCCAAAGATCAGGGCTTGATCCATCACCGTTATTTAGCTCACTGCCCCATCCCAGCTCAGAACCTGGCTATATGCAAATTAGTCTGTCCCTGGCCCAGTGCATCATGGGAACAGGGCAGACCAAACTACCAAGCTAATTCTTCACCAGAAAGGAGACAAGCTACCGGGGACCGGTTTCTGGCATTTCAGCCTCGTCGGCCCGGCTTGCTTGAATCCTGATGGAGCAGTGAGCAAGGGACTCATGTCTGAGTATACCCTGCCACACCTATAGTGGCCAAAAACGATTCAGAAAAGGGGGTGGTGATGAACAGAGTGTCGAATTAAGCAGACCACTCTTACCCAGTCCAAAGATCAGGGCTTGATCCATCACCGTTATTTAGCTCGCTGCCCCATCCCAGCTCAGAACCTGGCTATATGCAAATTAGTCTGTCCCTGGCCCAGTGCATCATGGGAACAGGGCAGACCAAACTACCAAGCCAATTCTTCCTGGCACACAGTCGTGTGGCTGTGCGTAATCATTTGCAGGAATACCTCATTTCTCTAGAGTCACATGCGGTGTTTTTTGTGGTTTCTGCTGATGTGGCGTACCCGTTTGAGTTGTATTACTCATGGGTCACATTTCCCGTGGTGGATGCTATTTCTGGTGTTTTTCACACTTACACCCCCACTGATGCTCCTGCGATGTACGCTCCATATCGGACGGTAGAAATTCCGATTTCTGTTTGGCAGCATGCCGTTTGGTTTAATGGCGCCCTCCCACACGTTATTACAGTGGTCAGACAAGGGCCGTTGTCCATTCCAGGCGCTACGTGTCAGGCTTACTCGTTCCTGGTCTTCGGAATAGTGCTGAAGATAAATGGGTTCCACCTCCCGACGTCCCCGGTGTCTGGCCGAAAGCATACAGATCACCAAGGCAGTCGAGCGAGGGAGGGAAAGGAAGGGGACAGCGGGGAGGGAGAGCTGTAACAACAATGCAAGTACACTAAGTATCCTCACAATACAATAGACACATAACATAAGAGTTTCCTTCCTTTACCTACATCTACAGAATACTTCAGATCATACCTGGAAAGGAAAAAGGTGGTGGCCTCAAATACCAGAAGAGATAAAGGAAAAACCAGGGACCAAACCTATCACAAGGAAACAAAGAACAGACTGAGAACACTTAAGTGTTGATCATATAACATGTAACAAACTTCATCTCCTCCTACCAGCATGAGTCCGGTATAGTTCTCAGGTCCGGGGCTTCCTTGTATCCCCTGGGAACTCTCTTCTGAAGTTTGAGACAAAATCAAAAGGTTGTGGAAACAAAACAAAGTTGTGGGCAACAGGACGTGTTAATACTTCTTAAAACGATCTGTACCCAATGGTAGTAGATGGCTCCTACATATATATAAGGTTTTTGTTGCTGGACGAACTGATTCTGTAAACAGCAGAGCCAGCGAAACAATCAGGTCTCCAAACAGGTACAGTTATAATTGGTTCCTTCTATCAGTCTCTTTCTGCAGTTCGAAGGTATACCAAAAATGTACAAGGGATAATAGTTCATACCCTGGTAGTTCACATACGTATTGTTGCTCAATGTTGAATCTCTCGGTCCTGGAGATTCCGAATCAGAGTATGCCACAAATAATGAAACCAGTTCGAGGAGGTAGAGTCTCCTTGACGGCAACAACTGATACTACGAACCGAGGATGAAATCTCCCCTCACGCTAGTTCGTAGAAACAACAGATTTGCACCCAACCCAACACGGGGTACCAAGGAATGAGTGCTAAGAGAGTTCTAGCACTTACTTGGTCAGTGGCTGAAGGCTCGCCACCTTACCGGTTCACTCGGCGAGAATAATCAGCAGCGTCTGTCTCCCTCGCTGCTAGTTTATTTCCTGGTTGTGCGCGATGAGACGCGCCACGCCCCTTACGTCACGGGCATGCCAGGAAATGTAGTTTTCTGGTCTTGCGCTCTACGAAGGAATCACAACAGAAGCAGAGACAGCGGCACTCACATACAGTTCATGACACTACGTGGCCTGTGTTGGCTGCTTACACCCGCATCCTCAGGCGGGTGCTTTTACAGCCCAACAACTGTGACCCCTATATGCCTCTTCGGTAGCAGTAATTAGGGGTCTGGTTCACTACATTACTCGCAACCTCCTGGGTGGGGCCCCGGGTGGTGTGACGCATCAGTTGGCTGTGGCGGTCTCAAACTAAGTCCCGTCATGGTTAATGCGGTCAAGGGCAAGTGTCCCCAGGATAAGGAAGAAATGCCTTTTTGGCTTGCCGCGAAATTTGACCAACTGGAAGCAGTGTTCCCGAATACTAGTCCTGTTGGGAAACACAGGGTTCTCACTGTGAGTTCGCAGAACGACTTAGTGCCTGACGTAACTGAGTGTGATTTTTGCGGCAATCTATATTAGGTGCTTTGGCACCCCGTCAATGACTGTTTTGCCCACTGTGATCAAGCGTGTTCAGGATGAGCACGGACCAGAGACAGCAGTGGAGTTTGGAATGCAACTCGTGGGAGCGTTTGATATGGTACACAATCTCGTCCTTGCAAATGTCAAGGGGGATGCGGTAAGTTTCCAAGGGCCAGATGTAGGAGAGAAAATACCGGTCGGTAACGGCCGATTTCGGCCGTTACGGACCGGTATTTAGGATTTGGCATGTAGGGGGCATTTCAATTACAGAATCGGTAAATTTACCGATTCTGTAAATATACAGAATCGATAAAATACCGAATCGGTAAATTTACCGATTCTGTAAATGAAATGTATGTGGCACTTCACAGAGTGCCACAGGCCCTTAGGAGTCGGTATTTTACCACCCAATCCTATTGGGTGGTAAAATACCGAATACAGGTGTGCATGCATATCTGTGCATGCACACCTGTGCAATGTGACACACAGACATGCCCTTAGGGCATGTATGTGTGCCACATGTTACACATGCCTGTATTTGGGGTGCTAGAGGATGTCAAAGTGCCACCCCCTGCACCCTTGCAGAAATCGGTATTTACCGAATCGGTAAATACCGATTCGGTATTGCCCATTGATTCCTATGGGCTTCAAGGCCCATAGGAATCAATGAGCAATACCGAATCGGTATTTACCGATTCGGTAAATACCGATGTTTACAGAATCGGTAATTGAAAAAAATAATTTTCCTACATCTCCCTCCTTTTAATTTACCGATTCATAGATACAGAATCGGTAAAATTCGGTATTTATGAGTCGGTAAATTGAAGTTACCTACATCTAGCCCCAAGTCTCTAATGCTCTGCGTGAGGTCCTCGACGCCGACAAACCCCGTCAGTTGCCGAAAATTATTACAGAGGCTTATACGACTGTGGGCCGTAATAGTTTGGGTGTTAAGCCTTTCGTGAAAAAAGAAAAGCAACAGCAAACTCAGCAAGGGTCATCTGATAAAGATTACCGCCTGAAAGTTCAGAAACAAAATCGGAGTAGGAACAAAAAACAGGGAAAGCAGCAGCAGCAAAAACAGGGTTCTCGTCCCGCTTCACCTACACCTGCCCCTGTTGAGCGTAAATATGATTTGCGTGACCGCAGTACTATTAAGTCACCTGATAGGTTTCAGGCTCCTGAACAACGTTCTCCTAGCTCTTTGCAGGAAACATCGGTAACAGCCACCGGTGGAGGAGCAGGCGTCAGAGGTCAAGCTGCCCAACAGAGCCGTGAGCAGCCTCGTAAGGCTGACGGAAAAGGCAAGCAGGACGAGTCACCGCGTCAAAGACCCCAGTTTCAGAAGAAGAAAGTTGCTGCTGTAACAGCGAGATATGCCACAGACAGTGAGAATGCAGCTTCGTAATCTGATATGGGCTCTGACCCTGCTGGATAGCGCAGCGGTGATTACCATTGTTCGATAGGTGCTGCGACCACTGCTGAAGGTGACAGCGACTGACACCTTCGTTGTTGTGGAGACAGCTGACACTAGAATGGCTCCCCCTGAAAAACTTTATGAAATTGTCCTTGTAATTAAAGGTGACATAGAAAGTACCATAAAAGGTTTTTTGGGGGAAATTCTAACGACTACTTATGATATATTGTTGGTGGAGGTCAACTGGCCCCCACCTTTTGTCCCGGCCGCTCTACAAGGGGAGGAGGTGATCCTCCCCGCTTTCGCGCCCACTGTGCCGAAGTAGCAGGCACTGCAATTTGCAGAAGATTGGGCTAAGGAGCTTGCGTCGGCATTGTACCATACTCACTGTGGATGGGACAAGTTTTCCCCTCGACATGAGATCCCTTTGCGGTCCATGCCACAGCCACAACCCCAATACCCCATACGGTGTAAGGCGAAAGCCTCTGTAGCCAAAATCCTTGGACAATTGGAATATCAGGGTGTAATTGAAACATCTGAGTCTCCGAAGACCAATCCACTTTTTACTGTGACCAAGCCAGATGGCTCTTACCATTTGGTATTGGATTACCGCCACTTAAACTCGCATTGTTGTACATGTGCGGTGCAGAATACTCACAGTTCTGCTATTGTGGATAGTCTTGTGCGTAACAGGTTTAAAACCACGCTTGACATTTCCAATGGCTTTTTTGCCCATAACTTGTCCCTCCTTAGTAGTCAATGGACGAGTTTTACCTGTGGTGGCAAGCAACGCCAGTTCCTTCGATTGGCCATGGGCTACAAGAACAGTCCAGGTGTTTTTGCCGCCCGAATTGTCTCTCTACTTGAGAGGCTCGACGCAGATGCATGTTCTTATGTGGATGACATTTATCTCACAGACGACGAATTATGGGCGCATCTGTGCCGTGTTGACTGCATAATTTGCCGTTTTGCGGACTTTGGCTATAAGTTGAACTTTGCGAAATCACATATTGCAGAGTACACAGTGTTATTCCTGGGCTCCGAGCTCAACAATGAAGGTAGAGGCTTGGCTCCTCACTTCTTGGAGAAATGTGCACTTTTGCGTGCTCCCACAACGCTGAAAAAGCTACAGTCCTTACTGGGCTTTTTGAATTTCAGACGTACATACATTCCGGAATATGCCCAGCGTATCAAATCGCTCTAGGCATTGATAAAACCTACTTTTTTCAAATCGTGCTGGCTGCCAGAACATTCAGCCATCTTGCAATCTTTGCAGGCTGACATACTTGAATCTAAGTTCTTGTTGACTCGTGATAACCAGACCAATCTGGTGATAAGAATCATGCCAGGGGCGGTGGGTTTCACATACCTCACTTTTAATGAGGGAGACACAGTTCCTATTGCTTACAAGTCACACCTTTACACCTCGGCTGAGTTGCGGTTTTCCACTGTGGAAAAAGTTTTGAAAGCAGTGCAAATGGCGATTCTTAAGGAACGTGCACTCTCGCAAGTAAAATGCATTGTGGTTGTTACTGCGTATCCTGCCTTGGAGGCAGTGACAAAGGTCAGGGTACCGAATTCCAAGGCTTTGCACCCTCGGTGGATACAATGGGCTACATCCTTGACATCCCCGGATGTGACGTTCATTTTCGATTCCTCTTTGCCCAAGCAGCTAAGGGTTCTAAACACGCGTATTCCACGGCCTGCGCAATTGTGGTTGGTACTATGGTGGATGGTGAGTTCAAGTCCGATGTTGTGCATACACAGACATTAGGGGACTGTACCGCCCAATTGGTAGAATTACGCACTCTGATGCTTGCGTCGGAGTACGCGGACCCCAGTTTGACTACACTTATTGTGAGTGATTCTTACTACTGTGTACACTTTTTCAATGACAATCTACTCTTTTGGACTCAAAATGATTATCGTGACTCCAAGGATCACACAATAGAACATAAAATGATCTGGGTTCGAGTGGCGGAGTTAAAAGAACATCTCCCACTCGTTTTTGTAATTCATACTCTGGGTCATCAGCGTGTTGGAGTTCACGCTGTTGGCAATGTCTCGGGGATGAGGCTGCGAAGACAGCAGTAGCAACATTTTCAGTGGCAGCGGTTACACGTTCCAAAAGTAAGATTGATGATGACATCTTGGCAGTTATTGTAGTATGAGTTTGTTCATCCAGCTCCTCTGACTATGCGCCCACTTAAGGACTTTTGTTGTATCATTTACACTGATGGGAGTGCCCAAGCAGCTAAGGGTTCTAAACACGCGTATTCCACGGCCTGCGCAATTGTGGTTGGTACTATGGTGGATGGTGAGTTCAAGTCCGATGTCGTGCATACACAGACATTAGGGTACTGTATCAACCAATTCGCAGAATTACGCACTCTGATGCTTGCGTTGGAGTATGCGGACCCCAGTGTGACTTCTCTTATTGTGAGTGATTCTTACTACTGTGTACAGTCTTTCAAAGACAATCTACCCTTTTGGACTCAAAATGATTATCGTGACTCCAAGGGTCGCACGATAAAACATAAAATTATCTGGGTTTGAGTGGCAGAGTTAAAAGAACGTCTCCCACTCGTTTTTGTAATTCATACTCTGGGTCATCAGTGTGTTGGAGTTCATGCTGTTGGCAACTGTCTCGGGGACAAGGCTGCGAAGACAGCAGTAGCAACATTTGCAGTGGCAGCGGTTACACGTTCCAAAAGTAAGATTGATGATGACATCTTGGCAGTTATTGCCGCAACTTAGAAGTGAGGTAATTATCCTAAGGATTTCCCTTTGAAGTACTCTTATCACTTAAGTCCCGATAAAGTTCCTTATGTGAGAACTAACAACGTTGGTGACAGATTGATTCCCAACGAGGACCGCAGACAGGCTTTGATTACAGCAGCCCACGCTGGGATGGCTTCAGCGCATGCCAGCGTGTCAGCTACTGTATCTCTCCTACAGCAACGATATTGGTGGCGGGGTTTGTACAAACAGACATGTGATTTTGTCCTTCAATGTGGCATTTGTCAGCAAATTAAACCTTCTTCTGCTGCACTCCCGCCCCAAACTCAGTTGTACGTATCTAATAAGCCACTTGCATGTGTTTATTTGGTTCACTGCGGTCCTTTCTCCTCTGATACTGTGTATAAGTACATATTAGTTGCAGTTGACTCTTGCACGTGCTTTGTCTGGGTGTGGCCTCAAAGGAGCGCTGATGCTAGAACTGTTGTAAGGAATTTATATGTCTTTGTGGGAATTTTTGCATGTGGCACCTTCCATTCGGACCAGGTTCCAGCACTCGCCTCTAAGGCGTACAAGGATGCCATGGCTTCATTGGGGTCCTAGTCACATTTTTGTCTCCATACAGGCCTCAGGGCAATAGTGTTGTGGAGCGAATTAACCGAGATTTAAAGCAATCCTTGACAGTGAAGGTGTTAGGTGCTGGCAGAGAATGGCTTACCCACCTGAATAGCATACAACGTGCACTTAATAATCTCCCTAGAAGGTCTCTGGGTGGGCGGACCCATACGAAATGCTCTTTGGCATTAAAATGTTTGTTCCGGACCTTTACAGTCTAGACATGGCAGCGGGAGCCGCATCCTTTGACGTAGACTAACATTCTAATGTTTTACAGAACCTACAAAAGACCAGAGAAAGTCTTGCAAAGAAACACTTGCCCTCCACGTCTGAAGCTGCGTTGCAGATTCCGGTAGTCGGCTGGCTACCCCAAGTTGGAGAACTGGTCTGAGAGAAGATCGACAACAAGAAAGAATTTGGTCCTTCCTATCAAGCTCCAGTTGCCGTGATTGGTGTGCAGGGTACAAGAACAGTCATTTCACCTCCTCTTCCTGGGCGAAAGGGGAACAGGTACATTTCAATTGACCATGTCAAACCACACAGGGTAGCCGATACTCTATAGTATGACGCCTGCAGTTTCGTGTCCAGCAATGGTGCGACATTCTGTTTTGGTCCCGGATCCTGACATTGGTCCTAACTTTGCCATTGAAATGAGTCCACTTACGAATCCTTTCTTGAATCAACCTGCTGGTGATCCATTAATGACACTGAATATACTTACCCAACTGATTTGTCTATACCTGATTTGGAGACCCGTGTGGCTAATCAATCGCATTTTTCCTTTGACACTGGCTCATCCACATCGAAGACCCTTTCGAAAGTTTTGATTTTTGCTACCTGGTTTAAAAAACATTTTTTGATTCCACCTTGGATTTACATTTGGCTGGGGCTGATTGCAATTTTTTTGTTCATGTCCATAGGATTTGTGGTATATTTTTTTCATTTTATCAATGGACACAATGTTGAAGAAAAAACGTCAATAAGAGTGATTGATGGAATTTTGGCTTCCCACTTCTCTTCGCACATCATAAAGAGGGACCAGACTTTTGTTAATATAACTGCTTGGCCCATTTTAGATGGGATTGTATGGATGCTGTAAAGTTAAAGATTCATGGTCCCACAGAGGTTATTAATGTTCCCAATGTACTCCGTGTTTCTATGAGGGATGTGGTTAAACAAAATATTCGCTCTGACGATTGGGATGTTAAAGCTGTAGAGGCTTTATTTAATGATTTGAAATACTATGCTGCCTTCGATGCTGAAGATTTATATTTGGAGTCTGCAAATTATGGTGATTTGTACTGTTACCAACATTTTGGTAATCACTTTCTGCATAAGACTAGCTCATTTAGAAGCATGGTTAATTTCACACAGTGGGAACATTGTCCCGCGCCAGTGGAAGGCAGCTCAAAACATTTTTGAAAAAGTTTTCCTATTTTACTGATTTTGATCATTCCAACCCTAGTGCATTTTATTTTAAATTGACTGGAGAGTCATTTTCCATGGTTAGACTTACGAACACCAAATTACTTTATTCGAAGTCCTTTTTTTCTTTTTCTTTTTGTTTCTCTCTTATTTTTAATTTTTTTTTTGTGTCCTCATTTGCCTTAACCCCACTTAAAGAGAAAAGAAAAAAATAAACCTCAATTTTTCATTTCGTGTCCTGCTGATCTTGTTGTTTCCTGCCATCAGCCAAAGACATTTAAATACTCAAAGGAGGATCGTGGGAAAGAGATTTTTACTCCACCTAGGATTTTACATATCCTGCTGGACCAGATGCCTGGAAGACCCTTTTTTGGTAGTCCAAGGAGTAATGAAGGCATAATCATAGGACCCAGGGAAGAAAATAAACAAAAAAAAAACCAGACTTCAATAGATCCCAAAAAGCCAAATGTTTCTTATTAAAAGTTCTAACCATATCCACCTTAGACACTTCATACAACGATGTCAACCATTCTGAGTGAGTCGGTGGTATAGACTCTACCCAATATTTGCATATTTGTCTTCTTGCCAGAAGCATTGCGTAGAAGAGTAAGGATCTTGCAGGGCCCCTAATTTTGCCATCAAGGCCGAAGATAATTAGCTGTAAAGTGATAGCCAAAGGGACCCTCAAGATGGATTCCATGGATGCTATAACTTTGTCCCAGAAATCCCATAGAAAGTGGCAGTCTTTAAACATATGTATATCCGATGCTTCTAGGAGTCCACATTTCTTACACGCTTTACCAGGCTGGAATTTTGATAGTCTGAGCGGAGAGAGGTATGCTCTATGGGCTGTAAAAATATAATTGCGCCTAAGCCAAGCTGGCTTGACAATTCTAAACAGAATGTTAAATGATTCCATCCACAACTACTCACATTGCAAATTCAACTGCTGTCCCCATAGGTCATCCGCAAGTTTAAATTCGCCATCTGCTTCCTCTGCAATAGCCCAATACCACATAGAGACCTCCCTTCTCCCTCCAGGCTTTGTCACAAGCTGCTCTTCTAGGTTGCTCTCCCACCCTAAAAGACCGATACTCTTAGCCTGTGACTGGACCCACCTATTCCATTGAATATATTTAAATTTGGATAGACCGGGCCCCACCACCTCGTAAAGATCTTCCCAGGAAGGCAGGGCGGCCCCATCCAGCAAGTCTCCCAACGTCAAAAACCCAGAATCTCTCAGAGGCGTGCTCAGACTATCTCGGAGGCATGCAGGAGTACCCGGGGAATCCCATACTGGCGCCCTTGTTGAAAAATAGCCCAGCCCTACTCTCCTTCTTATTGCTGCCCAGCTTCTAGCTATTGACTGAAGAATTTTCAATTTAACTTTTTTAAAGAATTTATGATCTCCGAACTTATACATAAAACCATCTTCCGACAAATCTGATCCCCTTAGCATAGCCCGGAACAATTCTCCCACAGTTGTATTAGTGGGCATCTTCAGCAGCATTCGTGAATGAGATAACTGGAATGCCCATGCATAATATTGCAAGTGGGGCATTGCCAGTCCCCCCTTCTCCCTCTTCCACCTGAGCTTCCTCCACGCTAACCTGGTAGCTCTGTGCTTCCAAATAAATTCATTCAAATCTCCTTGACATTTCGCTATTTGTTTCGTATCGAAAGGCAGTGGGATGGCATTAAAAAGAAATGTTATCTTAGGGAGGATAGACATTTTAACTAAGTTGATCCTTCCCAGAATAGATAAGGGAAGGTGCACCCACAAGTTCAGCTGTTTTTGGCACTCTTTAAAGATTCGATTAAGATTAAATTCTGGGATCTTTTCAACTTCCTGGGTTATTCTGATCCCTAAATATCGCGTGGTGGTAGCAATGTGATAGTGTGTGTTTTCCATATTCCACGCCATTATCTCGGTTTTATTAGCATTAATCTCATATCCCGAGATTGAGCCAAACTCTTCTGCACGTGCAATGATCGTAGGAAAAGCTGTATCAAGATCAGCTGTAAAAATCATAATATCATCTGCATACAGGGCCAATCTCCTCTCCCACTCTCCAAATTTAAAAGGGATAATGTTATGTTCTTCTCTAAGTACCTGCGCGAAGGGTTTCTATATAGAGCACGGGTCTCCAACCTTTTCTGTAGTGAGAGCTACTTCTGATCAGTAAAAATAGTCGTGAGCTACTAAAAGGCCAAGCAACTTGCGCATTTTTTCGAGAGATGCTCCACGCCAGTTTAATGGATTTTAAGCCTTTCTTTGGAGCCCTTACTGTCGTTTGAACAAAAGGGGCCACACTCCCTCTTTTGAAGTGACAGACAGCTGCAAGTTGTGCTACCTGAAGGAAAAGCTTGTCTTGCTTGGAAGCATTCCTGGAAAGTATAACAAACTATTGCGGGATACAAGCCTATGACCTTCTTTTGTGATCCTCGATCAACTTGTTCACACACTGCAAAAGTTAAACCCTCAACATATATTCCTTACCAAATGTGATTTATTTAAGTCTAACTTAGATGTGGTCATTAGTTTTTAAAAAAAGAGACACATTTTTGTAAGAAGTACCTCAATTATTTCCCCTTCACCACATGCTCTATTTTTTGTAAAGTTTAAATGTTATACTTTGCGTTGCATTGGTATGGTTTGTTGGGCCTCATCAGAACAATATAAAACCACAAATATAAATTAAATAAATACCATCACCTCCACAAAGTTGATGTTCCCCGTAATGAACATAGTTTTGAAAGTTGATGTTCTCCTCATGACGTCATTGATATTGCCCAGCCCCAGTCCCTTAGGTGATCAGGTGAGAATCGTGGGGAGAGGGAAGGTGGGACATGTCATTCTGAAGAATGTGTGGCATGAGGACATGTTTGAAGGTGCACGGTGATACAGCAGGCCTTAAGCCAGCCTTAAGCTGGAGAGAGTGTCTTCTGGTGAAAAAGTGTCAGGAGGGCAGCAACCTTTAACCTTGTGGAGGTACAGACGGGTTTGTAGGTGGTGATCTGGGTTAATGGTCACTGGTAGGTGCCAGCAATAAAGAGGCAGATGAATTTGGCATGAGATGTGTAAAACGAGGCTGCGCCGGGGTGGCAGCTGCTGTGCTTTGTTACCCCCAGTAGAGCCCTCACTGGGTTACGACAACAGAAACCGTTATTAACAGGGGCTTGATGAACCCTCTTACTCTCTGTAGCTTGCATCCCATACCCTTCCCTTTACACATCCTGAATGAGAGGCTGATTATAGACCAGGGGTCAGCACTGAGCAAGCTTCGGTCGAAGGGCATGTTACTTGAGCTAACTTGTGAAATACTGTCCATGAGACTATGGGTGGATCTGCACACCATGCACCAATCAGGGACTCCGTACAACACTTCACTTCTCAATGAGATGTTGCTAGTAGCACTTTAAAGCACAGCAAATAAAGATGCACTCACAATTACCATCGCTACATCTTCTATCCCCCTACAGTATTTTATTAAGGCTATGCACCTGAGTTCAGGGAGCACCTTACAATTATGAGCTTGCAAAGCTTTTCTTTTGCGATATTTGTACAATCATATGGACCGCTTTGCAAATGTACCTACATTATTTTTTCGCTTTGCCGTTTTAGTAACACCACACAACCAATGTTTCAGAGAAAACTATGTGGCTTATGAAGTGAAACTTAATCTGAAAGTCAGGGGAAAAAACTTCGCTCGAAAAGAGAGAAGTGGGAAAAATTGCAACCGCCACAAAGTACAGAAAGCTGGAACGGCTAAACTGGGAAAAAGAACACACACCACTTTACACTCAAGACCATCACAACCAGTGCTGCCTGCCCAGTGCTACGTCATGCGTTTCCCGTCACCCGGGAGGATTTTTTTTTTACAAACAATACTATGCATGCTCAGATTTTGGGTCCATAATTACATTTTTTTAGGAGTGCAGACTGGAAGAGCTTTCGATTCTTCTACCTTTGGTAAGGAAAACTGAAACTTGGCAACACACTGGTTCTCCTGATTTATAACCCAGAGCTGGATAGCGGGAGAAAAAGACATTTCCAGTCTTTCAAGAGCCTGTGACATACCAGCTGCTAAGTATTGAAGGCGCACATTGCAGCTCCAGTCTAGAGAACAGTGCCAGGCCAGCGCTTACCGTTTGATCTACTCCTGATAAAATATGTTTCGAATCCAGACAGAAAAAGGCAGGTGGTGCGGGTTCCTAGCAGTTTAATACTGCTTGCGCCACCTGCATGATAGCAGGCTACGGGACCTAGTCCTCTGATCCGACCCGCCTGGTGCTTGCTCCGCACACATGTGCACAATCAAGACAGCAGTGCCAGGCTGTGAAAGGCAGGTGGCGAGGTAACCAGTTCAGCAAAAGCATCATCATCATCTTTGCCCTGCCCCGCCTCAGCTGAGCTCAGTTAGGCCAATCAGAGCAGCTGGCTTTGGGGATGGCAGGTACCGGCTATGAAAAAAGGCCTTAGAACAATAAATAACAATAACCGGTTACAAAATTGAGATGCGAAGCGCGAGCTACTGATGGGGGTTCGGCGAGCTACCGGTAGCTCGTCATCGACCGATTGGAGACCCCTGATATAGAGATTAAACAGGAAAGGGGAGAGGGGGCAGCCCTGTCGCGTACCCCTAGTGATCATGGAGTCTGTCAAAGCCCCATTGACAAGTAATCTGGCAGTAGGAGCCTTATACAGCAGTTCTATAACACGGCAGAAGCCACTTCCAAAATTAAACTTCTTCAACACCTCAGAGAGGTATGGCCAGTTAACCCTATCAAAAGCTTTAGTCGCATCTAGTGTTAGTACAGCCAAAGGAAGGGTAAAGGAAGACGCGATGTCAATAGCACCTATTAGGTCGTAGTGAGGTCTGCTAGTTGACGCCCTTGAATAAAGCCTTTTTGGTCTTGATGAATGATAAGAGCCACAGTCAGTCGAAGGTTTTCCTGGTTTTAAAATTAAGACTACTGTAGCTTCATTCCAAGACCCAGGAGGATCTTCTCCCTTCAAGAGTATGCTGTTAAAAAGTCTCAGCAACACTGGGATTATAGACTCTTTAAGTAGACGATATAGCTCTCCTGGAAGGCCATCAGGCCCTGTCGCCTTTCCTGCTCTAGAGAGACTGATCACCTTTCTAACTTCATCTTCGGTAATTTCTTTATCCAAAGCAGCATGTTGTTCATTCGCAAGACATGGTAGACAAATCTTTTCAAGCCATTTTTTCCTTTTCTCAGGATCCTCAATGGTATCATTAGTATAAATTGCTTGAAAAAAATCGCGAAAGGCCATCCCTATATCTAAATTGGATGACCGAGGTGATGTTTCCCCTTCCACCACAATCTGGGTAATATGGTTTCGTATCTGATCAGATTTTACTTTCCACGCAAATAGCTTACCAGCACTTTCACCGAACTCAAAGTGGGAAATTTTACTCGCTTCCCATCTGCGAGCAATTCTCTTTTGGAGAATACTCTCCAGTTGTTTTTTAAGTGAATCTAGTTCTTCCAAGTCTGCCTTTAAATCGCTTCCTGATTGGGTGCTCAGGTTTGATTGTACTCTGACCATGTTTTCTTCTAACCCCTTGACAGCATTTCTAAATTTATTTTTCCTAAAGGAGGCACGATTAGTAATGTAGCCTCTCCAAAAGGCTTTCAGGTTATCCCACACGACCGATATGCTAGATGTGTCTAAATTTGTCTTGAGGAACTGCATAGTCTCAAGTTTGAGAAAATTGATCTCATTCTCCACTAATAGAATGGTGCGGTCAAAAGACCACGATCTAGATTATTGTTGCTGTGTGAGAGATAGGGTAAAAACTAGTGAAGAGTGATCCGACAAGTGGGATGGAAGATATTTTATGGATTTAATCGAATCCCTTAATGTATAACTACACAGTGCATAGTCAATCCTAGATTTGTGATGGTATATTAGGTTGATATACGAAACCCCCGGTTGATCTCCTGCACGCTCTCTCCAAATATCTGAAAGGCCAATCTGCCTCATTATACTCAAAAGAGTATGGCGTGATTTAGAGGGAACTGCTGCTTGTGACTTAGGAGACTTATCTAATCCAGGATTTAGAACAATATTAAAATCTCCTACCCAGATAATAGGATCAGGGTCTCCTACCCAGATAATAGGATCAGGGAAGTCAATCAGATGGTTATAAATGATATCCAAACAGGAGTGATCATCTTGGTTAGGCCCGTAGTAGGCCACCAATGTGATAGGCAAATCCCACAGTAGTGTTTTTAATATAAGCCATCTTCCGCTAGAATCCTCCCTGCATTCCAATACTTGCGCTTTAGCTTGTTTTTTTAATACAACCAACACCCCTCTAATATTAGCTGATTGGTCTGTACAAACAAAGGCATCAACCCACTTCTGTTCTTTTTTAAATTTCAGATGACTCTACCTTTAGTAGATGTGATTCCTGGATGGCGATGACCTGCGCCGGAGAATCTTTTAAATACTGTAAGATTCTAGCTCTTCTGTTCTTCGTGCGCAGGCCAATAACATTCCAGGACAGAAACTGTATTAATGCCATAATGGGTTTTTCATTGCAAACTTTTATGCCATCCCATCGGCCCAGCCCCAGTCTGATTTTAACCACCTTTTGCGGACAGCAAACAGCTTCTGCATTGTCTCCCATTGGAAGTAGAAACAAATAGAATCACAATGGAGCATCGACAAATGAGGAAATGTTATACTTATGTCCCCGGTAGCCGCCCCCAACCCTTGGGGAACCCATCCCTTATTACTATGGGCTGATGAAAGGCCATGTTCGCGTCCCACTGCTTCTGCTGATCCCCCCCTTCCCCACCTCTAAAGGTATGCTATCTAATGCTGTCTAATACTAGACATATAAATTAGAACATAGCTGAATTTGTCGCAACAAAATTCCAACCCACCACCAATTTTAACAGTGAGTTTGCAAGCCTTAAAGATTATTTTTTTTAACTTATTCATATTCCCCTCTTTTTTTTTTCCTTTCAACCTTTTGTCTTTGTTTTTTTTTTATTTTTTATTCCCTATTATTTCTGCCAGGTTTATTGGGTTTTTTTTCCACTACTTTTTAATTTTTTTTTTATTTACCCCTTTTAAATAAAGATAAATAGAGTGGTTAAGGCTTGAACTAAAAAGCAAGAAGAAGAGAAGAAAAAGGGGGGAGAACAGAGGACCAAACTACACTGCTCTCTTATTTACTCAGAAGGTTCAAATCATTCTTTCTCACGACTGCTTAGGGATTCCAGTAGCTCATCAGCCTCATACGGAGATCTAATGTTAAACATTCTGTTATTATGCATGATCTTGAGAAAAGCGGGGAATCTCAACTGCACTGTGGCCCCCAGTGAACTAAACTTATCCATTCTCTGGCCTAATTCCCACTGACGGTCCAAGGTCACTTTAGATAGATCCGAACGCACCTCATATGAGAAATCTGGCCCCTTTAACGATTTCGCCTTAAGTGCCAAGTTCAAAATCTTCTCCTTTACAGCATAGGTAAGGAAGTTTATGAGGATCTTCCTCGGTTTAGCCCTGCCGAGGTTCAGTCGAAATGGATCCCTTTGAATCTTCTGAATATCTTTTTCTAGGGACCCCACTGATTCCTCGAGATTCAGAGAGTCCTTAAGCAATGCCACAATATATGACTTTAAGTCGCTCCCCTCCTTTCAGTCCGGGATCTTAAGGAGGCGTAAGTTATTCCTGCGTGAGTTGTTCTCAAGTGACTCGACTCTCTCTCTCAAGACATCACCATCTCTGCGCAAAGCTTGAATTTTGACCTCAGCTGACCCTAGATTAGCTTTTAGATGTTCAAATCCTGCCATCGGGCCTGACGTTGCCATTGAAATGAGTCCACTTACGAATCCTTTCTTGAATCAACCTCCTGGTGATCCACTTAATGACACTGAATATACTTACCCAACTGATTTGTCTATGCCTGATTTGGAGCACCCGTGTGGCTAATCAATTCCATTTTTCCTTTGACACTGGCTCATCCACATCGAAGACCCTTTCGAAAGTTGAAATTTTTGCTACCTGGTTTAAAAAACATTTTTTGATCCCACCATGGATTTACATTTGGCTGGTGATGATTGCAATTTTTTTGTTCATGTCCATAGGATTTGTGGTATATTTTTTTCATTTTATCAATGGACACTATGTTGAAGAAAAAACGTCAATACGAGTGATTGATGGAATTTTGGCTCCCCACTTCTCTTCGCACATCATGAAGAGGGACCAGACTTTTGTTAATATAACTGCTTGGCCTGTTTTAGATGGGATTGTATTGGATGCGGTAAAGTTCCAGATTCATGGTCCCACAGAGGTTATTAATGTTCACAATGTACTCCGTGTTTCTATGAGGGATGTGGTTAAACAAAATTTCTGCTCTGATGATTGGGATGTTAAAGCTGTAGAGGCTTTATTTACTGATTTGAAATACTATGCTGCCTTCGATGCTGAAGATTTATATTTGGAGTCTGCAAATTATGGTGATTTGTACTGTTACCAACATTTTGGCAATCACTTTCTGCATAAGACTAGCTCATTTAGAAGCATGGTTAGTTTCACACAGTAGGAACATTTTCCCGCTCCAGTGGAAGGCAGCTCGAAAACATTTATGAAAAGGTTTTCCTATTTTACTGATTTTGATCATTCCAACCCTAATGCATTTTATTTTAACTTGACTGGAGAGTCATTGTCCAAGGTTAGACTTACCCACACCAAATTACTTTATTCAAAGTCCTTTATTGACCAGTTGGCTGCTGGGGGCTTTGAACTGTGGAGAGATACTATTGATCTTAAATCTGTTTGGGGTTCTAAAAATGGCCACCGCAAGGCACTGAGGCTTTGCATCGTGCATGTCTCATCCCAAACCATTTGCTGTTTCTGAATGATACCATTTCACAGACCACATGCTTTGGATTGGCTACTTCTAAAAAATGTAATGCTCCTTCATTTCCTGATTTGGGTAAATTCCCCCATTGGAATAATTTTACCAGTACCCCCTGAGTGAAATAAAGGCACTGTTTAGTAATTCCTCTTTTAATGTTTGCAGCATTAATCCCGAACGCTGGTTGCTATGGCAAAAAAGTGCAGTTTCCTGCCAACACCGCTTTCTGGGTCTGACCCCTGGCTATACGGAGGATAGAGTTGATCCCGTTTTCAGACTCACCATTCAGTCACCACCTATTCTGTAGACAAGTTGTGCCAGAGTTGGCTCCGACATTCATCCTTAGCGTCTGTTAAGTTGCATTTGTCCAAACTCACTAACACTGTTGATTTAAATGATTTTGTGAAAGGCCCTGAGGGTGGCAGATCGAAAAGATGGATATATGCAGCTTACAATGAAGTTTGGAAACTGTCTCAAATTGAAGCTGCTTCTAGGCTTAGAGCTATTGATCAGGCCAATTTAGAAAAAGTGCTTGCCATTGTAGATAATAGCATTAACACCCTTTCTTCCAGAATTTACACTCTAGACAATATTGTGCCATCTGTGGTTGATATTGTACAAGAAGATGTTGCAGCGTTGTATCATGGGCAAAATCAATTGCGTTCTGTTATGCAGTTTGCATGGACTTTGCAAATGTTAAAGAATAGTCGTGTTCCATGGGATTACATGAACACAAGCTTGTTATTTCTGCCTTTTAATTTGACTATGAAGCAGCAATTTATGTCAATGAAGGATGCCACGTTTTCCCTGTTGCATACTGAAAAGTTGGAACCTTTGCCTTTTTCTGTAGTAGAAGCCAATTCAGCAGTTTGGCTTATACACAGGTTAATAGGCTTACCCTTCTCTCTTTTCAAATTCGAGGCTTGCATAAAACACTATGCTATAGGCAGATTTGAGCCCCTGGGTGGAGCTTATCTTCATGAAGTTTGGAATATCCCATTCACATACAGATGTTTGAGGGATGGTAAAGAAGTTTTTTTGAATTGCGAAGATTGCATCACTACACCAGATCATTCCTTAACATGCAGAAATCTTCAATTGCACGGATCATGTAATGTACTTGCACCAAATTTAGCGTGTGTTTTAAAAGGCGCTCCAGTTCTGGCCATTACACCGACGTTCACATTGCTTGCTAATGGTAGTTATTTAGTATTAAATAATGAAGAGTGTAGTGGGATGCATGCCGGTATTGCTTATATCGTTACTGTTTCCCAGCGTGTAACTTGCTGCAAGAATGTGTTGTTCCCTTCTCCGCATGGCAGGCTTGATGTTTGATTCCGACCTTGAAACCAGAGTTCAACAAGATGAGCAGAATAAGAACTCTTTTGTCCCAGAAGGAAGTTCCCCTTACATCTGCGCGTGAGACATTCGTCCTTCACTTTGCAAATACTCGTACTGAGGTTAATGCCTTATTAAACAAGGACTTGCCCTTGCACTTCTGTGCTTTGATCCACACACTCTTAAATGCCTCGTCGACTACTGGCCTGGCACATTTTTTTAAAGTAGTATGCTCTGGCCTTGTGACCTCATTTCAGACTATATTTCGAGTGTCTTTGGAGGTTTCCCTTGCTCCTGGCTTTAGGCATCGGCATTCTGCTGTTATTTTGTTTAGTACAAAATGGATGCACAGTTTGTGCCCCACGATGTACAGTCCCGGCTGCTCCACCTGCGTGACCGGATGCTAGAATACTATGGAGCGCTGCCTTTGGCCACTCTAAGTGTGGCGTATGGTTTATCCTTCCGGTTCTCTTTCTTCACTTGCGTGCAGCCTGTTTTCCATTGCCTGGATTGTGACTTTGAATGGGTCCTGGATTTGTGTCTCTGCAACAAGGTGTCTCCTGATCTGGATTTTAATCTACTAATGAGTCCTTTAGTTGCTCATGAAATAGACTGTTCTAGTAATGGGATTATGGCCTGCGCAGCGGCACATGGGGTTCTAGGCAATTGGAACATTTGGACTGCGGCCCATGACTTTCTGAAACACAGTTATCTTGAAATAAGCCTGAGTTGTCCTCTGATGATGCTAGAGGCTCTGGCAATCGAGGAACATGTATGTTCTTTCCCTTTGCTTAATTGGATGGCTGAAATGTTCATGGATGAAAACAACAACTTCTTGTTGGAAGCAGTTGCAACATTTGGTGCTTACACGTTGTTGGAATGAAGTGTGGATTACATTTTTGCTTCATAGACGCTTGCTAAACTTGTGAATATTTATAATTTTTTGTCTTGAGAATTCCTTACATATTTGAGGTCTTTTCACACACCATAGCCACATGTGTTTGTATTCCCTGATTAGGCGTTTTGAATGTCCATTCCTAAATTTCAAGTTTGCCAATATTTCTGAACTTGGTTCTGTCTCTTTTGGACTTAAACTCTGTGTTTTATGATGTTTGCCCTGAGTGCTGTGTAATCCTCAAACATGGGGGGGCGTAGTGTGGTTTATGGGCCTCTTTCTGCGTGCATGTTAAGTTAGCATGGCTTATTAGGAGTTTTAAACGCCATTTTCCCTTTTGCTGCTTTTTTTGCACACGACACTGCTGAGCTGTTTTTGCAGAGTTAGCTTTCACGAAGGTCTGTACATGCGAAAAGGTTTGTTTTTCGACATCTCTAGACATTCATCGTGCCCCCAGTCTGTACATTAAGTGCTGAGCCTCCAAGGTTATCATAACGTTAAAGCCTGTTTATCGGCGTGTCCGTGTAACAAATTCTAGACACAACAATTTGGCAGCTGCAAGCTGAGTAGGATTATGGCGCCTTTATCATAGCACACTTGCCAGAATTGAACACTCTTAGAAGATTCCAGGCATGCAGAGAGACTAACCGATCCTGATGTAATTTACACTTACTGAGCGGATAGGTAAATGGGGTCCCCCTAAGAAAACTCAAGAGACCTTCTATAGTTTTTATAATACATAGTTCCTAGATAGGGAAGGTGCTTCAAATAGGTGGTTTTATCACCTGTTTGCACTATCATTGTAATATGATTGCTCCTTTTGTATTTTATGGAATTGTAACCATGCTGACCGTATTATTCTTGATCATATGTATGATTATGTTGATTAAAATACTGCGCCTGAGATGCAGTCGTTAAAATAAACATTTTAACCTTACTGTGTCTCTATTTTACTCTTGTTGTGGGCTTGTATGAACATATAACAAAAGAGTGTTCTCACTTCCCACCATTCCTGAGATGTCCTAGGTTGTCTAATCATTGGTTTCTTTACTATAGGACGAAGAGCTAATGTGACACTGATTGCTAGTCTGGTAGGGGATTTTGGGTACTGAGGTGAGTTTTGGCACACCCTAATTTACTGAGGTCCTAGGTCTCTATGCACAGTTCTGTGTCTGAGCAGAATCCCTGTAACAAGCCTGCCAGGCTTAGCAGTGGTAATTAGTCAATAGAGATCAGTTTCATAACCTATAACACCATGTGATGTACCTAAATCCTATTCATGAGGTTTTGGGCTGGACACAGGCTAGTGGGGGAGGGGGGCTGACCTGCTGGTTGTCCACACCCTCTAGTACTCTAGGGTTCTGAGTATATGATGCCTTAGGGTGTGATCGGTGTCCGTCACGTGTGGTCCCGAACAGAGAAACTGGAGGAAGAAGTTCTATAGGCTATGACAGCAAAGAACATACTTTGGCAAAAACAAAAATGTCAGTAATGAAGCTACCCACATATTGGAGGTCTGGTGGTAGCTGACTGCCTTGCTTACCTCCTGGAACAAATTAAGAAGGTGTTGTTCTAGCAAGGATGATTGCTATGAAGAAAGGTTGCAGGCCTAATGTAAGTCCAAGCTGAATTTACTGGCCACAGTTATCATCAGCTATCAGCAACCGTCCAGGTCAGCTTACACGGCTCTAACTGCCTCATACAGAAACACCCTGGTTTAACGCTCCACATGACATCCATACAACTCAGAAAGTAATAGCAACAACACTTACACATGTACAAGTCCATAACACAGTCCCTTCTACCCAAAGTTACTTCCTTAGCATGCCTGCATATATCAATGCAGGATTCATCTTACAATTACCAACTCTGCCCCTTATACAGAAAAATGGGGACTTTGAAGTTACACAATAAGGAGTGTTCCAGTGAGGCCACCACATTTCCCTAAGTATGTCTTGCAAAGGTATCTTGTTGTTGAAAGTTCTCTGGACACAAGATTTATTATCCAATTAATGCGCTCCAAAAGACCATTACTTTCAGGTAAGTATAATGCAGTTTTCAAATGCACAATGGCAAGATCCCTTAAATAAATTCTTGCATCTTGTCAGACGTGAGCTTATCCCCATTTTCAGTAATGAGATGAGTAGGTACTCCTTCATGGGAAAATTCCTCCTTAAGAAACTTGATCACCACTTTGGTGTTAAGCAACCCCACACTTTGTCACTATCTACTTTGAAGTATAATCCACCAGCAACATCACATAGCGTTCATTGGAAGGTAAGAGCTGGAAAGGACTCAGGAAATCCTACCCCAACATCTTCCAACATGTTTCCGGAATTTCAACAGGAAGCAGTTTTGTTTTAGTTACCATTTTGCTTTTGTCGTTCCTGGCACACAGATCACAATCTTTGACAACACTCACTATTTGCTGGTCAACCCAGGCTACCAATATATTTCTCATATTCTAGATTTGGTGAGATTCCCACCTAGGTGATATTCATGAGCCACATTGATCACCTTACCTCTCAAACTCCCCGGTGGTATCACTCTCATCCCTTGAGAAGTCTTCTTCAACCAAAATCAGTTTCTCCCTCACACTCCAGTATCCCTTCAAAGTCCAAGGAAGATGCTTATGTGCAGGCCACCCTCTGACAATAAAATCCTTGATGGCTCTTTCTTCAAAAAAAATTTCTTTATCTAAATTCCATTCATCCTTACCAATGGCATTCTCATTTATCCAACTAATCAAAGAGATGCCCGAGATATCATCTTCTCCTTTCATAGGTATCATCTTCTCTTTTCATAGGTGAGCATGAAGGAAAATCTGCTACTTTATTTTCAAATCCCGATATATGTTCCACCTGAAAATGTTACTCATGTAGACCATCAATCCATCTTTTAATCCTGGGAGGTATCTCATCATCCTTCCTAGTTGAAAAGATTTGGATAAAAAAAATATGGCAAGTCCTAACAACACTAGGCAACCCCCACAGGTAAAACTTGAAGTGTTTGATCACTCAAGCTCACACCAAATCCTCTTTTTTGATGACAGAATAACTCCCCTCTGTGTCAAAAGAACATGAGGCAAAGGCAACTACTCTATCCTCACCATCAATTAGCTGCGACAAGACATCATCCAATCCATTAAGAATAGCATCTGTTGTCCATGCTAGACTAGAGTGGGTATGCTACTGGTGCTTTTCTTGATGGAGAAAAATGCTGACTCACATTATTTTGTCTAAGCAATATGCCCCCTCTTCTTAAGCAGCATCCTTAGGGGTTACACAACACTCATGAATTGGCAACAAACTTTGAAGAAAATTCTGCCAAACCAAATAATGACCTGACTTGTCCCTTGTCCTGTTGCAATGGTGCCCTAGCAATGGACTCCACCAACTCCAATCCAGTTCGAATGCCCTCTCTAAATGGTGTTATGAAAATAGGAGACTACACTAATCCTTAAATTTGCATTTTGCCTTTTTCAGATGTTGCTAGCCGACTCAGACTTGACCTCAGAATGTTGTCACGTTCCTCCAAGTCCTTTTAAAAAAACAATATATCATATTGAAAGGACATGTGAGATGTCCCAATACCTAATTGTTCTTTCTAAGCAAGCTGCCACTAACACCAGCCTAAAGGGCATCTTAGTTAACCGAAAGGCTCCCAGTAGCATAAGAAACTATGTCAGATGCCTGGACTCCTCATGCAACTTAGCCTGATGATGAAATGATGTCAGATGCCTGGACTCTCAGTCCTCATGCAACTTAGCCTGATGATAGGCGGAAGAGAAGTCTACTTCTGAACTCTAACAATGTATGGGTCTCTCGCTTGAGAGACCCAACATGAGATTAGGAACCTTCATACCTTTGTGAACAAGAATGTGTGTCAGTTTTAAAATGATTTTACGCTCAAAATCTTTCAAAAGACCCAAGGTGTTACTGAAACCCCTAGGAAATGCCTCATAAATATCCTCATGCTCAATATCCGTGCTTGCAAACATAATTTACTGATGTGAATTCAGGTTTAATGTAATACTCATGTCACATTGATGACACCAGCCTAACAGGTTGACACCACAATTGGCAAAGTCGACCTTCTCAACTGTGTCTTTTCAACAAAATGTAATCTTCATGATGGTGCTCACTGGATTGATATCAGATGGAAAAAGTGAAATTCGATTGTTTCCAGATTCTCTCTCCTAGTTCTTATCCCTTACAATGTGTAAGGGGACCCAGAATCTTCTAGAACAATACTACTTACACCATACAAATTCAGACAGCTGTATGGGACCAATATCAACCTCACTCTCACATGGTTTTTGAATAAACGCAATCATATTCAAACTTTCAGACACAGCTTTCACACTGTGGAACATGTCACCCCTTTTTACCACATTTCCTGCATATTGACTATTTAGCATAAAAAGTTGAGTTATTAGAAGACTGACCTAGATTACCACAACAGTAACATTTCAGTTTGAAACCATTGTAGTCTTTTTCTTGAATTAAATAAGACAAATTATATTCCGCACCCAGGCAGAAAATAGGACTCTTATCATTCATACTCTCTGCATTCACATTCACCACCTCAAAAATGGGAGTATCAGGTGATCCATTATCACACATCTCTTGTATCCAGCTATTGGTCATTTTTTTCACTGATTGCTAATAAATTTGACTCAAGAGTTGTTTCTTTTTTTTTTTGATTTCAAGAAGATTTTATTGAGATAGATAATGATCCAAATAGTAAAAATCAAGTACAATAGAGGTGATACAATCTGACAAAAGCAAAAAAGATAAGCTTATACATTACTCAAGAAGTAAGTAGAATAGATGTAAATAAAATTGAAAAAGACAATCAATGCGAAGTTGAGAATATGAACCAATATAGGCTGTCAGTAATCAAAAGCAAAACGTATCACTCTCTAAATTGAGGATGGGAACAAGGGAGGAAGTAGAAGAAAAGAAAGAAAAAAGGAAAGAAGAGAGAAAAACACAGCAAAAAGAAAGAACGGGACAAGAAGACAGGAAAGGTGGAAGAAGAGAAAAAAGAAGGAATCCCACATGAGCGACCCAATGTAACGCAAAGAACAAACAACAATTAGACAGACGAGTCAACAGGGAATTGAGGTATGAGCCCTTTCGAGGAGAGTTCCATATAATCATCCAGGGCTCTCCAAACTCCTATAGAGATGGAAGGCGACAGGTGAGCTAGATCTACTGAGGTGTGGGCACTGCGTAAGAAGGATACCCACGCCCACCACGTATGATAAGAGACAGACGAAAAGGATTTCCATTCCATAAGAATGATTTTAACCGCTATAGTTAAGAGAAGATCTAACAATTGTAGGTCTAACGGGTCTAAAGGAAGAGGAGTAGGAGCAGCCAAAGGGCCTAGTAAAACGAAAGGAAAGGAAAGCTGGAGTTCAATATTAAAAATAAGGGATAAATGTTGCTGGATAAGGTCCCAGAAAGGTTTTAGTAAGGAGCAATGATAAAACATATGTGGAAAATCCCCAGCCACCAAGCCGCAACTCCAGCAGAGGTCGTCATCTTTAAGATGGAGCGAATGAAGACGCGCAGGCGTCCAATGGAGGAGATTGATCGAGAAAAATTTAGATTGCATTAGGGAAGGAGCTATTTTATTACGAAGGGCCAATTTACCAATGGATTGCCAAGCTTCGGATGAAATATGATCTGTGATGTTATGATCAAAATGGCGCGACCATTTTTGTTGTGCCACCGTCTGATCAGGAAGCGAAGTGGAAGATAAAAACTTATAAATTTTGGAAGCAACATGACCAGCTTTGAGCCAAATGTGGAAAAGCGAGATGGTGGAGGAGGAGGAGTGAAGACGAGTTTTAGAAACAGCAACCTTGATTTTAAGAAAGGTATAGAAATCAAAATTCGTTAAGGAGTGTACATGTGCCAAGGTAGAGAAAGGTAATGGATCTCCAGAATCACTATATAAGTGTTGGACAAGAGAGATTCCCTTAGCAGCCCAGTAAGACATGAGGGCGGGAGAAATATCAATCTTGATTTTGGAGTTCCTCCAGATAGAAGACCACCTAGTGTTATGCAAAGGAGTTGCCATTTTCCTATCTAATTTCTTAATCGCAGTAATTGTATCTATAATGATAGAGCGGGAAAACAGAATATGCAAAGTGGATGTAGTCCAAAAAGAGGCAAGTGGTAAAGGTGATGCCAATGCTTGTTCTATGAGAATCCAAGAGGGGGTATGACAAGTTGGAGGAGAGAACCAAAAAGCACCTTGAGATGCCAAGAAAGCAGTTTGGTATTTCTCCCAGTCCGGAAAGTTACAACCATCCATATCACAAGGTCGACGTAAATATTTATATGCTAATCGAGCTTGTTTACCATTCCATAAAAACTTAGAAGTGAGAGCATCAATTTCTCGAAAGAAGGAGGCAGACAGTTTAAGCGGTAACATGGATGAGACGAAATTAATAATCGGCGTGATCATCATTTTAAGGGTTTGTAAATGACCCCACCATGAAATATGTTTTGGAGACCATGTATCCAGAAGACAACGTACTTTGGCAATAGTCTGAGATTCATTATATGCAACGGTGTCATGTAGAGTAGAACAGAAATAAATACCCAGATATTTGAGATGCGTAGATTGCCATTTAAAACCAGCCGAGCCCATATGCGCAGGAAAGCAATAGGCATTTAGAGGGAACAACTCCGTCTTATCTTTATTTAAAGTATACCCCGATACCGTTGAAAACAAGGAGATGGTGTCCGAAATAGCAGGGATGGCCAAGGCGATATCATCTGAAAAGATAAGAACATCGTCAGCGTATGCGGCAGTTTTAAGACAGTGAGAACCAAAAGAAAACCCTTTAATATTAGGATGTAGATCAATCAGCCGAAGAAGAGGATCAATAGACAATAAGAATAAGAGTGGGGATAGGGGACAGCCCTGTCTTGTGCCCTGGCAAAGATTAAAAAATGAAGACGTAGCACCATTGACTCTAATGTTAGCTTTGGGTTGGGAATATAAAGACATGACCATATTAATGAAAGAATCTCCAAGGTTATGCGCACATAGGACAGCTCGAAGGAATGGCCACAAGACCTTATCGAAGGCCTTTTCTGCATCAAGGGCCAAGGCAGCGGCCGGAAGTTGGGACCGTTTGGCAGCACCGATAATATGACAGAAGGTGCGGAAATTGTCCCTCGCCAGACGACCCTTAACAAAACCAGTTTGGGAGGGATGTACAAGGTGGGGAATAAAGGATTCTAAATGCTTAGCCAGGATTTTAGCAAAAATCTTTGCTTCCATGTTTAGAAGCGAAATAGGCCGAAAGTTTTTAGGATCTGAGTGGTCCTTCCCGTCTTTCGGGATCACAACTATGGTGGCTTCAGCAGCCGTACCAGAAACAGAGCCTTCCTGAACAAAAGAATTAAAGACAGATTGTAACCTAGGGACTAGCAACGGAAGAAAGGTTTTATAGAATAATATTGGATACCCATCCGGGCCAGGGGCTTTCCCAGACCGGGTGGCCTTGATCGCAGCGATAATTTCCTCTGGAGAAATAGGTTCGTTCAGAATGGAGCGATCTTCCTCAGAGACTGACTGAATCGGAATCGATTTTAAAAAATCTTGACACTTATCAAAAGAGGATCGGTTAGATGGGGTATATAGTTTGTTATAAAAATCACGAAAAACTTCAAGAATCTCCTCCGTCTGAAACTTTTTAGAGCCATTGTGGTCTGTAATGGAAGAAATTTGCGAGGACTTAAAAGAGAAATCTTGAAATTTTAGGGTAGCAGCCAAAAGTTTCCCAGCCCGGTTCTTTAAAAGTAACTTCTTGGACTTTTGTGCTTGGACACCAATATGAGCCCTTTTAGTAACAATTGTATTATATTTGTATTTTAGGAGCTTAATTTGCTGTAGACTAATCGGATCTTTGGTGTGTCGAAAGGAAGCTTCTAGAGTTTTGATTTTAGATGATAAGTCAGTAAGCTCTTTTTTAATAGCCGAATTACGTTTGGACATACATTTAATGACTTGACCCCTAAAAGTACATTTAAAAGAATCCCAAAGAGTTATTGGGGAAGAAACAGAGTCTTCGTTCTCACGGAAAAAAGTATCTATATCCGTAGAAAATTCCGCAACTTGAGAGGAGTCATGTAACACTTCAGTATTTAAACGCCATGAACGACTACGTGGTTTAGGAGTAAAGGAAGATAGCGTAAAAGTGACCGCGGCATGATCAGAGATGACAATGGGGTGTATAAGCGGAGAAGAAGAAGAGGAGACAAGAGAAGAATGAACTAGGAGATAATCAATACGAGAGAAGGAGGAATGCGGCGAGGAAAAGAAAGAGAAATCACTACCAGTGGGATTGTGAAGACGCCAGATATCGTGAAGATGGGAAATGGAACACATGTTAAGCATATGTTTGTGTGCTTTAGGAGGACGAAATTGGAATGCAGAATTCCTGTCTAAAAGAGGGTCCATTGGTAAATTAAAATCGCCACCAACAATGAGATTTCCAGCATGTGGGGTATCTTGCAAAATTTTAGTAGTGGACTTCCAAAACGCTGGATCATCAACATTCGGAGCGTAAATATTCATAACATATAAGTCATGCTGTCCATCCGACAGTTTAGATAAGAGCCAACGACCGTCAGAATCATGCTCAGAAGAGAGAATTGATAGACCAGAATTCCTTGAGATTAACGTAACAACTCCATTCCGTTTGCCAGAGGCATCAGAACATGAAACATCCGACACCCATTCTTTCTTTAAAAACAGCGCTTCTCTGCTAGTGATCTTGGATTCTTGAAAAATAACTAAATCTGTAGAGAGGGACTTACAGTAATCCAAGATTTTAGACCTTTTGACCGGGTGATTCAGACCCTTAACATTAAGGGATAACACATTTAAACCTGGCATTCAAAAATGGAGGGATCAAAAGAAGACACCACTGATAACAGAGAAAGAACGACTGTGAAAAAAAAAAAATAAGGGACCAACTTTGAATCAAAAGAAAATCTGTGGGAGCATCCATGTGGGAGAACCATGAGAAGAAAAAGAAAAGAAGAGAGGAAAATAGAATAGAAAGGAGAGAGAGAAGAGGCAGGAGGGGAGGTCTAAAAAAGACCCATAACATGCAAGGGAGAACGTGGAAGAGGCGAGTAAGGGACCCGTATTAGGAGCAAAAGTGGGTAAAAAAAAAGAGATTAGCCCAATATTAAAATACAACGAGTGATAAAGGAAAAGCAAGAAGCAAATAACACCGGAAAACATTATTATAATGCAATTCCTAAAGTTGATAAAGAAGAGAGTACATCAATGCAGGATGGATTAACAATATCTATTGAGAATAATATCTATACTAAGCAACAATAGTACCAAAACTAATAACAGTGTAAGTATGTGCGAAAAAACTAATCAGCATATAGCATTAAAAGAATACAATACCTATTGTAAAAGGTTGCAACAAAGTTAAAGAATAACGTATATCAACAATTGATTAGACTATGAAGTTAACTAACAGAAGTAATAAAAAGAGGAGCGTGAGAGAATAGAAAAAGAAAATTGTAGATAAGACAGAGGGATAGAGAAGAAGGAAGAGAACGAGTATAGTAAATAGGAGAGCAAATAAAGAAGAGAATTGAACAGCACCTATAATATAAGAACATCCGAACAGGAAATATATGTGAGTACAAAATGCTAGTGAAATAAGTAAGAATACGTTATTTAAATACGAAAAATCTTAAACAGTAGATAAATGTAAGGCAGGTAAATTACATATTTAAAACCATAACATTATAAGTGAAAAGAAAATATGACAATATGGAGAAGAACATGAAGCTAAATCCAGAAATAAGAAAACAGAGAGGTAAGAGACCTTGGACAAAAAAAAACGAAAAAGACACTGAATAAAAGAGGAATGACAATGTTGAAGAAATAATCAGGAGGAATTGAAAAGAAGACGACAGAAAGGAAGTAAGAAGAGAAACAGTGGAAGGATAAGAAAAAGTGTTGATGTAGGATAAACATCATAAACATATAGATAGATTGAATATAAGGAAGAATGAGAAAAACGATATTAACATGGACGAAGGAAGGGCAACGTTAGGACGAACAATGGTAACAGGAAAGACCGAGAAGTAAATTAGCTGTAACAAGAGAGGAGGCAGCTAGCCATAAAAAGATCATGCAGAGAAAAAGAAGAAAACAGTTCAAGTTCCTGAGGCCCCAGGAGGCTGCGAAGTTGCTCTTTGGATTTCCATCTCAATCTCCAACTGGTTATCCAGGAATGTCGCCAAATCCGCCGGTTCATCGAAGATTCTAGAACGGCCTTTGTGTGTAATGCGAAATTTGGAAGGACCAGAAAACGAAAAAGGAATGCCCATTTCCGTGAGGCGTTTTCGAAGGTTCAGGAATCCCTTCCTTCTTATGACTGTGTCTCTGGCAAAGTCCTGTGAAATAGAGATGCGATGACCATCCCAACTGAGTTGCTTAACTTTCCTCATATGAGAGAGAATCAGTTCAGTGTGCTGATGTCGCAAAGGCTTAAAAATGATTGCTCTTGGCTGGGTTGCTGCCTTAGGTCGAAACGTTGGAACACGGTGTGCTCGTTCTATCTCAAAATCTCTATGGAATGATATTTGGAGAGTATCTGGAATCCAATGAGATAAAAAGTCTATCATAGAGGAAGATGATTTCTCTGAATCTTCCGGTAGACCAAAAATACGCAGATTAGATCTACGGTTACAGTCCTCCTGCTCAGTGAGGTCTCTGCGCAATGCCGCCATTGAGCGTTCCAAGTGGTTGAGGGATCTGGATTGCTTGTGCATGCCATCCTCAGCAGAACTGATTCGTGATTCTGTTTCTGATACACGAAGAGAAAGAGCCTTAAAGTCATTCCTGATAGCAGACACTTCCACTTGTAACAAGTCTGTGTTAGTTTTCGTTGACTGCGCAATATCATGTACTTCATTAAGGCGTGATAATATTGCGTCCAATGTGGAAGCAGTGTCTGGCTGAGGCGACTCGGGCGTCGGAGAGACCGACTTAAGCCTTTTCAACGACGTTGCAACATCCTTAGAGTCTTTGTTGGTCGAAGACCGATTCATATTGGCAGTGGTGATGTAGTAATCTGTAAGAATACCACTTGAGGAAGAGAAAAACCACAAAAGTTGCGCAGACTAACCCACAAATATTAAAAATAGAAAAGCAAGCTCAAAGTGCGCTATGATATTCTAGCGGTGAAAGAATGAGCAGAGCAGGGGGGCACCGTAATGAGTTCGTAACCAAAAATGTCAACACTTCTATGAAAAACGGACTGAGAGAAAAATAGCGTGAAAACAGCTGAAACCCAACCAAGCAGCAAGAAAGTAACATAAAGAAGGCAAAATGTTACCAGTAGTGGGCGTTGTGGACGAAATGCATCAGGCAGACAAGCAACACAGCGAAATTGTATCCGCGGCGGCTCCTTTGAAGTAAAATGACAGGAACGTCATGAGCGGGAAAATGGCTGCCGCTCGTGAGGAATGCGAGCGCCTGTGAGGCGAGAGGCAGAAATCATTCAGCCGGAGGTCAAAGCAGCAGGAAAAGAGTGTCATGCCGATCCCCACATGGTCCGCTGATGAGGGTTGCTTTTTCCGTCAAGAAGGGCAGTGATAGACGGAGAAAAACGCTCGACGGGACCAACTCACCCCGGAGCTCAAGCGCAACACGCCATACTGAAGCGGCGCGCAAGCCACGCCCCCTCAAGAGTTGTTTCTAATGCATCCAAGGTAGAACTGGTTCTTCACTCTCAGAAAGAAAGGCTGGAAGCTGACACATACTAGCTGCTGCCACGTTTCTAGATGGTGTAACTATGATGTACGAATATCAGTGTTATTAAACCTTGTATGTAGAGTCAATATTGCTCCCTGGCATTTTCAGTATTATTACAGAAGCACAGAAAAAGCAAAATTATCTTTATATGTCATAGATAAGGTAGTTCATGACTGGCGTATATAACATTACAAGCAGTGTGTTTAGAGTACCAGTGAAGCAAACAGTAATGGGAGCAACAGGGGAATCACTGCATGTTACAGTGTATTTGCTACCAAACCAAAATGGTGCCTTAATATTATATGCAATATGTGCCAGGACAGCCAAAGGGCAAAAGTAAGGTAGTGAAGGTGCATCCTCCAGCCAAGTGAGAGGGCCCTTCCACACGATGCAGAGGCTCGAGCTTGTGCATCTAATGTTGCTGTTGTGCATAGGCTCAAGAGGTTTGAAAATCTTGTGATTTCGGTAATGAAAGTGTAGTGTGTATGTGGACTTCTCGCATCTCCCCAAAAACTATGCTATGCCACAGATTACAGGGATTATTCGGACCTAGACCTTCTTGTATCTTGAGAGGGTTGGTAGTGTCAACAGTTAATCACTTACAGGAGCAGCATTTCTAAACTATGGTTGATCATTAATATCATAAATATTTGAATTGAGTTTCAACTTCCGAGACACACTCAACGTAATATGACCAAGTTCA
Organism: Lissotriton helveticus; assembly: GCF_964261635.1. Classification (NCBI taxonomy): domain Eukaryota; kingdom Metazoa; phylum Chordata; class Amphibia; order Caudata; family Salamandridae; genus Lissotriton; species Lissotriton helveticus. Next base: position 738,793,976 of record NC_136072.1, on the reverse strand, counting down.
AAAGATGTGCCAAAAACAAATATGTGTCTTAACATGTGGACCATCTGTTTCTAAATCCTGAGACTTGTCACACTAGTCTTCCCACAGACTTAAACATATTTGCATCCATGTCCATCCCTCAATGAGCTTCTCAATGTTCAGGTCTTAAGCTATGACAGTGCTAACAACGGCGACACTTGCGTGAAGGAGACTTAAAGTACAGCAGTGAAATCTGGTATGAGCCACATCAGCTGTTAATAGTTATGAACTATTTGACTTGAACCGACGAGGATATGAGTGTTTAGTTCTGCTCTGGGGTGTGCAGTCTTTAGATCATGGATGGCTTGCTTTCTCCATTTTGTATTGCTTTCCCGATTGACAAAATAATAGTATATCAATGGGTCTTTGTAGGGTATTGATCCTCGGGTAGTTAGCCAAAAACTGAACTAAATCAATCAAACATTAGCAGCTGTTTAAAATATAAAATCCACCAAATCGAAACAACCCCACATTTGTTTTAGTTTTTTAGTTATTCATTCACATGTCTAAGGGATGTTGATGTTTCCTGTAATATTTGCACTTGTTGATGTAGCTTGGCGCAACATACATACAACAGATTGTTTGAATATGTATATGCAGCCATCCACAATAATTATTCATCGTTTTGTTGTGGTGTTAGGCTGGTTTATTCATTGTGTTTGTATTGTGCGGTTGTGTTTTCTGTGGCCACTGGGAAAGCTAACACTAATTAAGGCTAATGGAATTGAATATTTAACAATGCGCCTCCATTAAATATAGTAAAATTGCATGAAGCCACCAGGCAGTACCGCGTTAAAAACATAAATTCGAACTGTGAACTGATTGAATGACTCCTTTGGTATTACTTTCTAGAACAGAGATCGTTTAGAGCTGCCAGTGTGTTGAATATTAAAGCAGACAGCAGTGATTTCCGCTTGCATCCGTAGTTTGACTTTGTATGATTGTCAGTGCCTCACCCCGGCAATTAGCGAGACTGATCCCAGACGTTAATTGGAAATGAGGCGCTTTCAGTTAAAAGCTGGAGCAAAATAAAGTTCTGTCGGGTTCTGCTTAGGGAAGACGATTACTGAATTCTGAAAGATGTTGTTATCGTCTTTGTTTCTTTTCATATCAATTTCGAAATGCTCCAAGTCGTAGAATATGATTTTAGGGATGTGAATAATTAAAAATGCAAGAGGTAATTATGTAGCTTCATTGTGATGAATGGTCTTATGCCCAAAACCAAAACCAACAAAAATAAAACTTAGTAACTTTTGTTTGTGTTGTGGTCTTATTAGTGAACACACAGGGGCATGTTTGCAAGCCCCTATCACCACAGGAACGTCGCTTTTAGTGACGTCGCTGTGGCGATAAACCCTTCGCCTTATTTGCAAGGCGATGTTAGCCACTTAACATGGTTTAACGCCGCCTTGTAAATAAGGCCCCAAGGGCGTGCAATGGGTGATGTGGTGGGCTTTCCGCCGCAACACCCATTGATTTTGACGCTGCAACCTATTTACAAGAGTGGCGTAAATAGAAGACTCAACTAATGTGCGATTCTTTGTATGTATGTGACTCTGGATACCCCAACATGCTGTGGTTGCTGACACCCCTCAGGAACCATGTGACAGCAGCCGAGATGCGCTACAATGACGCACATGGTCGAACCAGGAGAGTGATTGAGCAGGTCTCCTGAAAAGCCACTTCCGCTGCCTGGACAAGACCGGAGGGGCCCTCCCATATGGGACTGCAAAGGTGTGCAAGATTATCATAGTATGCTCAATGCTACACAACATGGCAGTGCGGAAGAAGCTGTCTCTCATACAGGATGATGATGACCTACATCCGCCACCTGTGGAGGATCCTGGCCTGGGCCACGATGCCAGTGATGATGATGATGAGGGTGATGTCTGCGCACAACTCATCAACAACTTCTTCAGCTGAATGTGAGTTTACAGGGTTGTTATGTCAATGGTATTGAGTTAGCCTGAGATGTGTTGGTTCTGCTCAGTTGCTGTTTGAGTTTGTCTGTGTGGTACTTGAGTGGATGCGTGCAGTGATGTGTCCTGTCAGATGGTCTGTAGTCCACAATCGTGTTGACATGCTAACTTGTTTCTGTGTAGGTTTCTTGTGACCTGTTTTGTGCATGTGTATTGCATTTTTAACCTGTTCTGGTGTGCTTCTTACTGTGTCTTATGTCTGTCCATCCCAGGGTACTTTGCCTGTGCTTGGTCAACTCTGACACCCAACAACCAGAATCCAATCCCAGGGTGGAATTTCTAGTATCCCATCATGTGATGTACCACACACCCCTGAAGCTCAATTCTACAACACTTGGTGACCGTGTGCCCACTGTCACGTGGAATTAGCTTGCAACTGTTGTGAAATAAACGTGTTGCTGATGTGTAATGAACCTGTGCTTCACTTAGTTTTGTGTTTTGTCTGTCTTCACACATCTGACTGACATTTGCTTACCTCACCTGTGGGCTTGTTACCACTGACTGTGGATAGGTGTGGTGTCTGTGCATTCCACTGTATTTCTGGGAAACATCTTTTTTTTTTTTTAAATCTGTTTATTGGTTTTTCAATACAAAGAGCATTAAAAGAAAACAGAGAAAACAAACATACATGGGTTGGAGCTTTGCGTCAGTAAAGTCACAAATGCAAATAGGTACAGTGAGCGTATACTGCAATTCGTTATCATAAGCAACAATAATAGCTCATCATCAGGGTGAGTACATTGTATGGTGGCGAGGTACACTGTCAAGAGAAAAGCATACACATTACGGATTGAACTGCACGAACACATAACTGTTGAGGGCACATCATGAACAATCCCGGATGCAGTGCGGACTGATAGCCAGCCTTAACAGGTTGTATTATCTAGTGGGGCATATACTGAGGTATGGGGTCGATGAACTAGCTTGGAAGAGCAGTAGTGTGACATTCAGTGGCGGGCGACACAATGCAATTCCAAGCTTCAGTGGGATCACGGGCGTCATCCCTCTCTTTGTTGTCCCCCTCATCCTTCTGGGCAAGTAGGTAGCTAACCAAGGGGCTCCATATGTCTTTAGGTTGACTTGTGATTGGTAGTAGTTCAGTGAAAGTTACGTGTTGCTCCTGGCTATAGGTCATGTCAGCCAGCCATTCCTTGAATTTAGGGGCTCTGCCATGCCCCTATCGACATGCTATTCGCCACTTTGCCAAGAGCAGCGCAATATCCAAGAATTTCCTGCAGGATTTAGGGATGTGCGGCGTGTAACCAAGAAGCATAAGTAATGGATTGAGAGGTATGGACTCCACCGTCATAGCCACAAGGGTGTTGTGTACCTGTTGCCAGTAGAGGCGAATAGGAGGGCATTCCCAAGCAAGATGCAAGACTCCCGCATGCTCCGCGCGGCAGCGCTCACATCTGTCATTATCAGTCAGTCGGAACTTATGTTTCTTAACCGGGGTGTAGTAAAGTCGCTGTAAGAACTTATAATGTATTATCTTAAGTCTACTGCTACCCGATATTTGAGCCGTGAGGGTACAGCAATATTGCCATTGTTCATCATTGAGTTCGATCGCTAATTCAGCGTCCCAGTTTAGTCGAGCCCTGGTTCCAGACACCGGAGTTTTCGCCCTAAGATGTCGATACAGACCAGATACTAGGTGTGAACCATCTTGCGAACATAGCATGAAGTGTAGTGGATGTGTATTTTCAGGTTCACTGGGGAAATCAGGCAGGATATCTTTCATCCCTTGGCGTAAGCGCAGATAGTACAATACTTCAAGGGGGGTGCGGGCATGGGAGGCGAAGAACAGCTCCGCAGTCTTTAATAGCCCATCCAAAAAGAGATCACCCCAACAGGTGACGCACAAGCGTTCGCAGAGTAGGAGTGCAAGGTTAGGGTGATATGTCAATGGTAACTGAGAGGAGTACAGTAGGCGGCAAGATAGTCTTTTAGCTATGCGGCGCCAAGCATCTAGAGTACATGAGACAGAGGTAAATGGTGTTGTTATAGATGATTTTGGGCAATGGAGGAGTCCATTGAGTGGGAGGGGATGGACGATCCAGTCCTCTACTGCCAGTTGCGGCATGAAGGGGGTGGGGACCATCTAATGATAAGCATAATGTGCTTGTGCACTTAGGTCATAAGCCTCAAAGTCTGGGACATCGAAGCCTCCTTTGTCATATGGCTGTGTCAGTGCAGACCATTTAAGCCTTGGACTTTTCCCCCCCCAGAACAAGCAAAAGAGCTCTGATTTTAATGTTTTAAAGAAGAAGGCACCCGGGTAATAAGGTATGTTGAGAAAGAGGTCAAGGAATCGAGGTAGGATAATCATTTTGATAAGGGACGCCCTGCCAGCCATGGAGAGCCGGAGGGCGATCCAGCGGTCCACCGACGCGGTGAGCTTTGTGATTGCCACGCCGTAATTGGAGCGCAGTTTTCATCTTTGTCACGCGAGATCTGTATCCCGAGGTATCGCAGGTCCGACCTGCACCACTCGAGGGGGTAATTGAGGGGAAAGTCGGCAACCGCATCCGTGAGTGGATAAAATTGTGACTTGGCCCAATTTATGTGCACACCAGACATCCTGCCGAATAGAACAAACTCTCTGAGTAAGGGATTAAGGTTCGAGGCTGGGTGTTTGATAAAAAGTGTCATATCATCGGCGTATATTGACACGTCAATCTGGCGCTGAAAACATCGTATCGCACCTTCACGGTGTAACTGTCGGAGCCTGCAGGCAAGAGGCTCAACAGCAATTGAGAATAAAAGTGGGGATAATGGGCACCCCTGACGGGTGCCTCTGGTGATGTCGATGGTATGCGAAAGGCGGGTGTTGATGAGGACCTTAGCCATTGGTTGCGTATAGAGCAATCAAACCCATGAGATAAATAACTTGGGAAATCCAATGCTCTCCAGGACCGTGAAAAGGTATGGCCATTCGACCGAATCGAAGGCCTTGGTGGCGTCAAGAAAAACCGCGCCCACTGGAAGGTCAGGGTGCACTGTGCGGAGTAAGGAAAACAAGGTACGCAGATTGTGAGAGGTGGAGCGACCCGAGACAAATCCAGATTGATCAGGTAAGACAATTCTGGTCATTAAGAGGGATAATCTCGTCGCCAGAACCTTCGCAAGTATTTTGACGTTGCAATTCAAGAGGGACAGCGGGTGGTACGAGTCGCAGGAGCTGGGGTTTTTGCCGGGTTTCAGGAGCATGGAGCAGGGGAGGACACCGCCAGCCAGCGACTCCTCAAAGACCTCGCGGAGAACAGGTGCCATAATATCGATGTATGTTTTATAAAATTCAGCCGGGATCCCGTCCAGTCCGGGCGCCTTACCGTTTTTCAGAGACATAATGGCTTTACGGATTTCATCTAATTCAAAAGGGGCAGCCAGGAAGGCCCTGTCCCCATCGCTGAGCCAGCAGAGGGCTACGTCACCTAAGAAGTCGCTGTATGGTACATCGGCAGTCGTGGCTGTGGTGTAGAGTGTATGGTAATGAGTAACAAAGGCAGTGAGTATATCGTCCGAATTTCTAACTGTGTGTCCCTGGTCATCCGTGAGCTCTAAAATCGTGTTGTGGTCGTGCGGGGTGCGTATCATCATAGCTAGCGCCCTACCAGGTCTGTACCCCTCGCAGTATTTCCTAGCTTGCCAGTGCTTCCCCCTGAACCTTACTTCCCTGTCGGCCTCTTCCTCATATTTTGTCAGCTTATCTCTGAACTCTGCGTGAATGTTGGCGCTGCCATCGTCCACCATCCGGGTTTCTACGGCCTTCAACTCGTCCTCAAGTGTGCAGATAGTACACTGAATATCACGTAGGACCCCAAAACGTTTGGACATGCAATACCCCCTGATCGTCACTTTAAATGCCTCCCAGATACATTCGACCGAATCTACAGTCCCCTTGTTTCTAGGAAAGAAAGCAGCAATTTCCTCTCCGAGTTCAGTGCGAAACATAGCGTCTAGCAGAGCCGTAGGTTGTAACCTCCATTGTGGCCTAGGGGTGTCCCAACCAGGTATTCGTATGCGCATCAGGACAGGGCTGTGATCGGAATATGTCCTCGGTAAGTGGTGTATTTTCTCCACCCCTGTAGATAGCTCCCTGGTCATAAGGAAGTAATCCAGTCGTGCCCATGTGCCCGTCTGTGAGGTGAAGTGTGTACCCTCCCTACGGGAGAGATGTAAACACGTCCACCAACCCGCCCTCTAGAATCACACCTCCCAGTGTCTCCCGGGATCTGGGCCTGTAGTGCATTACACCATCCGCTCTATCTAGTTGCGGCTGCAGAATTAAGTTAAAGTCCCCCCCAAATTATGTGTCGGGACCCCACGTCTACAATTTTACCCCAGAGTGTAGTGAAAAAGGAGGGCATATCAATGTTAGGTGCATAGCAATTAGCTAAAGTGATAGTGTCATGGCCCAAACGCCCCCACAGCAGGGCGAAGCGTCCTTCCCTATCTATTAATGCGCCGCACATTTGAAATGGGACAGTGCGTCTAATGAGGATAGCAACCCCCCTCGCATAGGTAGAATAGGGGGAAAATACTCGGGTGCTAGCCCATTTACCGGCAAAGGCAACTTGCGTTTGCGGAGATAAGTGGGTTTCCTGTAACATAACGATGTGGACTTGATGGCGGTTTAAATAGGCAAGCACATTTCAACATTTGTTAGCATTATTGAGCCCTCTTATATTCCACGACATACAGTTAAATTGTGCATTGGTTCTCAGATCAGCCACAGTCTGCGACACAACATATCCCTGATGCCCACCCCTACGAATGCAGCAACACCTTTCCGAAGCAAATAATATACATTGTCATGACTTCCCGTCGCTCTTCTGTCCTTTCCATGCATTAAACTTCCCTTCCCAAGAGGACCCATCCCCCCTCCCACTACTGCATCCCAATCATGACAGCAGCCGCCCATCCCACCCTCACCCCTCCCCCCGTCCCCCCACAACTTCCATAACTTAGTGACATATATGGGGTATACCCGTGGGGGAAGCAACATCGAGGGCACACAACCACTTCTCCCCCCAGTAGCCTCCAACACTGTACCACCCTCGGTGGAGGCCAGGACAGGAGTTGTGGTCCCTGGAATACGCTACCACTGAAGAGATTATGTAGTCCCATTCTGTATTATAGCGTCCGAGCCCTCTGGGATCGCCTAGTATGGGCAGCGCCCTCAAGTTCAGGAGTACATCAGTTCAGGTCATATAGGCATCAACCGGTTAATGCTCGTCGGCTGCCGAGGCTGGGTTATCTTCGGGGTCCGCCTCAGCATCCCGGCCATTCCTTCGCGCCTTGCGGATCGTTTTTAAGAAGTCCTCTGCCTTTTGTGGAGTCATGAAAAATCAATGTTTTCCCTGGTGTGTCACTCGTAGCTTCGCCGGGTAGAGCAGGGCGTATTCCAGCTGGGCTTCCCGCAACTTCTTTTTAACCGCGATGAATTTGCGTCTTTCCTCCTGCACCATAGGAGTGAAGTCAGGATAGATGGAAAATGCGACCCCGTTATAATGTAGGTTTTGTTGTGCCCGAGCTGCTCTCAAGGCCACATCACGGTCGCGATAGTTCAATAATCGGGCGATAATCGGTCTAGGTGGTAGGCCAGGCTTGGGAATGGGGGCCAGTGATCTATGCGCCCGCTCGACAATGAATTGTGGTGAAAACGCATCTTCTCCCACTGATCCTCTGAGGAGCTTTCCTACATATAATTCCATCTTGCCCGTGTCTGTGGACTCCGGAATTCCCGTGACCCGTATGTTGTTGCGTCAGCTACGGGATTCCAAGTCCTCGTTCTTGGCTGCTATGAGTCGTAGGAGGTTATCCATACGGGCAAGTTGTGAGGTATGGGATGCAGTGAGATCATCGTTGTCGGCGATCCGTTGTTCCGTTGTCGTGATCCACTCCTCGTGTTGATCAACCTTGTGCACTAGGGCGTCCATCCTGGAGGACATCTTGTCTACTTTCTCCACCACTGTGGCAAAACCCTGCCTCATTTCATGAAACAGGTGATGTAGGTCTAGTTCCTTAGAGGGATGAGCAGTAGCAGTTGGAGACCCGGCACTAGGCCCCGGCTCAGAAGGATTTGTCCTCGACCCTCTTTTTGCGCTGTCGAAGTTGATTTTCGTCTGGCGGTTCTCTGGGCGCACCATCCTGTCTTCGCGCCTTTCGCCTCCCTCCGCCGCCAGACCCGCCAAAACTAGTGTTGGCGCCTCCTAGCCAGTTAGGGCGTTGCGTCAGTATTCGAGCCGCTGCACGCCGGGCTCCTGTTATGCGCCACGTCGGGTGTCCCCGATCGTTAAGAGGAACTCCATTTATTCGAAGCAAGTACACAAGGCAAAGTGTCCAACCCGGCAGCAAGCACCTGGGTAGCGGCAGTGAGCAGGGACACCTTCAAGGTACAGTGATGAGTGTTCAGCGCTTGTTGGCACCTGGTGTGAGCACCCCTCAGACGGCCCGCCGCAAGGAACTCCACGCATAGACAACACCTCAGAGCATGTGGTAGAGGACTATAGGGACTGGCATCAACATGTAGGATAGTCTGCGATGAGCTCCGTCTCCTCTTAGGGACAGAAAGGTGGTTGATAAGGTCGCAGATCCCAAGCTCGGGCAGCCAGGCGGCGTCAGTACATCAGGGCAGAGCAGTGCCCCGCATCGCCCCCTCAGCTCCTCCGCCCACCAGCAGTTGTAGAAGCAAATGAAGATGCTCGGGGCTCAGTATTAGTACACGCGCCCCAGTGATAGCGCGGTGGGCCGTATGACAGCGGTCGCATCGTCAACGTTCCTACCCGTCTCTCGGCAGGGCGCCAAGCCGCAGCCGCGACCCGTGGCAGGAGCCTCCCGTCACTCTCCCGTCATCCGCAATGATGATGCCAGGGATCCTGATGGGTGTCTGCCCTCCCGCTGTGTCAGGGGTCCGGTCGGCAGCGTCGGCCCCTCACCCGGCGGCCGCCACCCAGTGCGCTCCGCGTGGGGTCCAGCAGCAGTCCCCTCGCCCGGCCTCAAAAGTGGGTAGGCTGCGGCGGGGATTCAGCGGGCAGAAGGCAGGCAGCGCAACCAGGGAGCCAGGGTCATGGGTCGGTAGTTGGGCCGGGAGACGAGCCCGCCCCGGGTTCCGCAGGCGAATCGAGCAAGAGAGGCCCACCGCCTCGTGGTAAGCACCGGACTTGCGTGCCGGCTCGCAGCCAGTCCCCTCACCTCACGAGCTCCGAGGGCGCCACCGGTCAGATCCGCAAGCCCGATTTCTCAGTCCCAGACGCAGCTAATGCTTCGAGGCTCGGGTCGATTGTAGAGGGTCGCTGTCTGCTTCGATTGAGCTGTTTTAGTGGGACACTTCACTTCAGTAGCATAGGATAATTTCAGGATTTAAGCTCCAGGGAACGGGAGCCATGTAACTAGGTGGCCATTCCGTGTGTGCGCCCTCTAGCGCCCCTATTTCTGGGAAACATCTTTGTAGGCAATGTGTCACATGGCCATGGTGAGTATGTGTTGTGGTGCCCTAGTGGTGTGTCTGCCTCATATGTGTCACATCAACATGAGTCCGTGAAGGGGGCAGTATGTTGCCCCAACCGACCGCACTATTGCATGGCGCCTGTCTGGCAAACATTTTCTTCATTTTAAGTGTTTTAATCCAGTATTTTTCTTCTTTAACCATTTTTAGTCTGTTTATCAGAAATTTTCATCCTTTGTTTCCATCCACGAACGGAATATTCATGCCATTTTTCCAGTTTCTAGTGAGAATGCTATGCCCATCCGAGCCTTTTGCATAAACACGACAGATGCAAGGGTTCTTCCAAAACAGCGTTTATTAAAAACCAATGCATTTCGAGCATCTAGTGCTCTTCGTCAGGGTACGCTGTAGACAATACAGAAACACATGTATATGAACTTCATTGCAATGCAAGGTCATACTACATCACTCCTTGTTACTTGATACCTAATTGAGAGAATAAACTAAATATCATAGCGTTCTGGTAATATAATTTATCAAAACAGTCTCTGCAACCATTTCGAACTAATCACTTTTTTAAAAAACGTGTAAACATGTAAGCACCAACCCTTTTAACTAAATATTTCTTCGCCTTATCGTACATTATCCTTCTACTCCCTAAGTTACCACCCTGTGTATTCTCTCATCCCGTCCCATGTTACCTCTCCACCTTCCATACTACTTTATCTCTCCGCTCCCCAGCTCTTAAACGTATCTTGTGAACACGTCTATCATTATTCATTTGCTACCCTTCCATTCACTTTCCACATACCTGTTTTAGGCGTTTCAGGCGTTCTTAGTCAGCCAGATTCGTATCACTGAATGGCCGTGATAATCCCCCTTATTTAAATCCCTCCCTTGTAAAGTCCCTCCTATCCCTGCGCTAACCTCCGTTACTAAAATTCCCAGAGAATTGTAGTAACGGAGGTTAGCGCAGGCATACACGTAAGCGCCAAATAGGCGGGATTGCAGCAATTATAACCCTAAGTGGTAGGAGGGACTTTACAAGAAGAAAAATACTGGATTAAAACACTTAAAATGAAGAAAATGTTTGCCAGACAGGCGCCATGCAATAGTGCGGTCGGTTGGAGCAACATACTGCCCCCTTCACGGACTTATTTACAGGTGCCATAGGGTTTTGGCACTAATCCTATCAGCACGCAAATGAGAAATTTAGTAAAAATGGATGGAACTATTTGAGCATGTTAAGTATTGGAGTGCTCCCCATACCCCCTAATTTTTGATTATCACATCAACATGAGTCACATAACGGTAATCACATTGCTGAAGTAGTTGGCATGCACTGTGTTCTTCAGCAGATCATCATCTCCATGACACATACCAAGTTTGAATCACCACATAGGCAAGTATGGTGTGATAGTGAGTTTATTTGCATACATGTGTGGAGATAGTGCACAGGATTGTGGGTGCTGTACATAAGGTTTGGAATCCAGAGTTCACAGATGAGTTTGAAGTATTGGTAGCTGAAATATCCAGAGTAAAGTCCACATTCCTCTGCTACATTAGAACAACATGAACCCTCAATGTCATGTTGGGGAGTTGTGTCATATGCAACAAGGTGAACGCTTTGCATGCAAAGGCCAATATCCAAAACAGATTCTGTGTTCCTGGGGGATGTGCATGGACATCTGTGTATCACTTGTCTTTCTTCGGACGACCCCTCTTCTTCTTCTGGGGGGGAGCCCCAAGTGCAGGCATCTGCGGTGCAGTGGACTCTCCACCAGAATCATCCTCCCTCCCTGTGACATTTTCAGATCTTGCAGCAACAGATGTGTTGGGCACACAGGGAGGTGTGGACGTATTGGTGCTGATCTGGCGGAGACATGTCAATATGTCCCTATGCATCGCAATACGTTTGTCCCACTTGGCCTCCATGTATGCATGATGGCCAGCCTGCTCCTGTTGCATGTCCTTGAGGATCCCCACTACCTGGCCAAATCCACTGGTGGTGTTGTCCGTAGCTTCCTGGGTGGCCGGTGGCCCTGTGCTGTTTGAATTCTGTGTCCTAGGTCTGTCTGTGTTGGTGGGAGTGCTCAGTCTGTTGCTAGATGTTGTAGGTGTATGTGCGGGGGTGCTGCTGGGGCTGCATGATGACTCACACCGGAGGTGCCAGGTTGTTCTTCATCATCCGAAGAGTACAGAGACTGATCCACCAAAGTCTGGGACAGGGACTCCTCTTCATTTACTCCTGTGTCCCCAGCACCACCTGTGTTTGGAAGAAACACATTGTCAATTATGTTACTACATGCATCAATGGTTCACATATGTATTTAGCAACGGGAAGGGAGGAAGAGGTACTGATCCATTCAGCATGCAATGGTTAGTACTAAAGATCAAGGAGGGGGGAATGGATCACTCGTCCTGTGCAACCAGGGTATTTATGTATTTTGATTCCTTACTAAAAAACCCTCATATACGTACACATGCATGGGTCGGTATATCTTGGTTCTCCACCTCAGTATACGGTAGCAGCATTATCATTGGGTCTCCATTGTTGCAAATATGCTATCCCTCCACCTGAAGGTAAACCGGCTGGTTTCCAGTAGTTTCCAGAGATGAAAATTAAGAGTGCGTTTCTGTGCTCAAGTGCTGTGAGTCAAAATCCCTTACATCACTCAAAGGCTAGTGTTAAATGGTGAACATTGTGATGTACGAAGTTACAAACAAAGGTGTTGCATGTGTGGATCCAGCTACTGATTCACCGCACTAGGGTTGTTCACTGTTGGTCAACATGTTTCAGCCCCATGTGATCCTAGAGGCTTTTTCTTCTCTGGACACTACTGGGAAAGCAGCCAGTCTACCTCCAGGTGGATGCATAGCATATTTATAACAATGAAGACCCAATGATAATGCTGCTACAGTACACTGAGGCAGAAAACCAAGATATACCACACTACGCCTGTGTACGTATGTGAGGTTTTCAATGAAGGCAACACAATACGTAAAGATCCTGTTTGCACAGGACGAGTGAACCGTTCCTCCTCCTTGATTTTTTTTATCAATGGTTCATATACATGACATTTGCAACGGTACGTCGGGATGCGTGCCTATACACTGCATTGTCTTAAGTCGTCACAGACAGAGATTGATATTGTTGTTGTACATTGTCCAGCCAACATATAGCATTTCAATGTGCATGTTGAAGTGTGTGCATGCCCAGCCCATGTATGGATTTCACTGTAGATGGCCATTGGCACTCAAGGGCCATCAGGAGGATGAGACAGGAATGTCATCCCTGTTCACATTGACTCTGCTTCCCTGTGAAAGGGTGTGCCTGTGCTGACAAGATGGCTGACAATGCAGTCCTGTTGCTTGTTGGTGGCCAGTTCCCAGCAGGGCATTGTTCTCCCCAAAACAAAGCCCAGTCACAGAGTTCTTGTCAGTCCATTTCCACCCCCTGTGAGGATAGCAAGGTTCAGTGTGAGATTACTGGGCAATGTAGATGGGTGAGGATTGCCAGTGGCTGCAACTCCTACATTGCTCTTGGCTACACCCCCTTCCCAGCATGCCCTCACTTCCCTCCTTTGGACTCTGCTTCCCTGTGAGGGTGTGTGCCTGTGCTGACAAGATGGCTGACAGTGCAATCCTGTTGTTTGTTGGTGGCCAGTTCCCAGGGCATTGTCTTCCCCACAACAGAGCCCAGACACAGAGTTCTTGTCAGTCAAATTCCACCCCATGTGAGGTGAGCATGGTTCAGAGAGGTGTGATGGTCCAATTGGGAGGGGGAACATTATCTGTGACAAAAACCCCATCATGCTTTTGGATACGCTCACTTCACCAGCATAGACACTATTCCTTCCTGTCAGTCAGCTTCACTGTGAGGTAGTGGTTGTGGTGGCAAAAATGTCTGACAGTGTTTATTTTGAGTAGTGCCACTCTATTGCTCTATTTGTTGGTAGGTTTGTACATGTCATGACACAGTTACAAATCAGTATGATGTGGCCGGTATTGTGTTTGTCTGACTAGCATACACTTCTTGGGCTGATTAGCTTTTGTTTGCTATGCCTTTGCTATCACTGCATGGTTTCACTGTCCCCTTAACGGTGATATGTGTGTATTGCAACACAATATTGAGTATATTGGTTGTGTACTCAAAAGGCTCTGGTATGTCTGCTAGGTCATGGACGCTTTCTGTTGGTAGGATGTCCTGCACCTTCTCCTCCCAGGACCTGAAGTATACTGGTTTGGCAGGAGGGCCACCGCCAGTGCGCTGACTCAAGGTGTGTTCCTTCTCGAGGAGCTTCTTGACCCTCCTGCACACATCATACACCCTCTTCTGGATGTCGGTCTTTGTGGGAAACATTGGTGCTTGAGCGTTCACCTTGTGCACAATCCTCGCCCACATCTTGATTTTCTGTGACATGTGGTCCTTTGTACCAATGTACCAAACAAATGTGGCTCCACTCTGGGGATTTCATCTACCAATACTTCTATCTCACTATCTGTAAACTGTGGATTCTTATTAGGGAGCATGGTGATGGGTGGTGGTGGGGATTGATGTGTGTGTGTGGGTGTAAGTGAGGGTGGGTGGGTGGCTGTCAGTTTTGCTAGGTGTATGTGGGAGTGCTTTTGGAGGGGTGCTGATGGTGTGAAGGTTGTGTGATGGGTGAGTTGTGAGTGTGTCTGTGGTTGCTTTCTGAAGTTGTTCTGTGCTGGCTGGTCTGTTATTATTATTAATATTGTGTCATTTATAAAGCGCACAGCTACCCCAATGGGGTGTCCCGGCACTGATTGAATTAGGAGACGGTCTCTCAGGCAGGGGGTTAAAGGCAGAACAGAAATGTTTTCAGGGATCGACGGAATTCAAGTTCTGAGTTACTCCTGCATAGGTTCAAAGGCAGTTTGTTCCATTTTAGGGCAGCGCATAACTCAAAGGTTTTGCCACCAGCCCAGGCTTTTTTAAATCTTGGGGTAGCCAGTAGCAATTTGTCGTTTGAACGGAGAGCTCTCGAATTACAATATGGCCGTAGAATAGCTCGTAGATGGGCAGACCCATTTCCCTTGGTGGTTCGATAGGCTAATATCATGGCTTTGAAATCAATTTGTTTGCTCATAGGGAGCCAGTGTAGTTCCCGAAGGTAAGGCGACATGTGCTGCCTGCGGAAAAGGCCACCAATCAACCGCGCTGCGGCATTTTGTACCGTCTGAAGTTTATGGCAGAGGCTTTTGGTTAATCCTAGATACAGTCCGTTGGCGTAGTCCAGGTGGGAGATAATAAGCGCATGGACTATTGTTTTCCTGTTCGCACAAGGCAGATAATTGATTAATTTTTTTAGAGTTTTGATCTTGGAAAAGCAAGCAGATGAGACTGTGTTGATCTGATTCTCAAAAGATAGTTTATCCTCCCAACAGACTCCTAGGTTTCTGACTGAGTTCTTAGGAGTAGGGGGCTGGCTCCGATCTTCCGGCCACCAAAGGTTCGAATTCAATGGAGATGGCTGATTAAAAAAAAGCACTTCTGTTTTACCTGCATTTAATCTCAGGAAGTTAAGGTCCATCCAGTTAGCGATGTCTCTTAAGCAGGTTTTGAGGGGGTCAAAGGCGCAGGGAGATATCTCCTCAAACGTAAAAATCAACTGAATATCATCAGCATAGGACATTGTTTTAATCCCTGTGCGGAAAATCAGTTCCGCCAATGGCGTAAAGTATACATTAAATAAAAGAGGGCTAAGTGAAGAGCCCTGAGGGACACCCCAATTCAATGGTCTAACTGAAGAAGTGAAGGGAGGGTATGGACCTGTTGTTTACGATTGGATAGGAACGAGCTGATCCATTTAAGGACCTTGCCCTGGATACCTATAGCCTTCAGTCTTTTCCAGAAGTATAGAATGAGAGACGGTGTCGAATGCTGCTGAAAGATCCAGCAGCACCAACACCGCCCTCGAGCCCCGGTCTAGGGTCCAGCGCACAGAATCAGCCATCTCAATGAGGGCCGACTCCGTACTATAGCCCCTACCGAAGCCATGCTGGGAATCACGAAGGAGGCCGTTGCTCTCAATGAAGCAGGCAATTTACTGGTGGACTAATCTTTCCAGAATCTTGAAAGGAGCTGGAAAGAGAGATATCAGTCTATAATTCTCCGGATTCTCTGGGTCCGCATTGGCCTTTTTTAAAATAGGAACCAAGAACGCATGTTTCCAGGCATCCGGGCAGATACCAGAGCTCATGGAAGAGTTCCAAATAGGATTAAGAAGAGGATTAAGGAAGGGTGCTATCGCTTTATACTGTTTTGCCGGCCAGGGATCTCCGGGCGAACCTGACCTACATCTGAGTAATTCCTGAAGGGAGGACTCATTAGAAATTTCTGTAAATTCTGTAAGAACTGAGCCTGCAAAGAGGGGGTCTATCTGAATCAAAGGGGAGTCGGCTCTCTCACTAATCAGGAAAGCAGCGTGAATCTGGGCAATCTTGTCCTCAAAAAATTCGGAGAGCTGAGTACAGAGTTCTTGGGAAGCTGGTTGCTTTCGGATCAGGGCTTGGGGATCAGTGAATGATCTAACAATCGAAAAAAATTCTCTAGGGGTATTGCTAGTCTTATCAATCTTATCAGCTAAGAAACTTCTTTTGTGCTTGATGATCTGTTTGCGATACTCCTTAAGAGCTCTACGGTAGTCTAATTTACTATCGGTGGCGTAATTCGTCCGAGTACCAGGGGGCCGCTGGAGAGGACCTGAATGTTTTTATCGGCCTGAGAGGTGCCAGTGAGTCAATAGCCTCTCTTAACCACTCGTTGAGGTTAAAAATGCGTGATTCCAAATCCTTGGCCGGGAGAGGGCAGCCATCTTTAAGATATTCAGCGAGAGTAGTCGGAGAAATTTTGCTCTAGTTTCTCCCAAGTTCCCTTGGGTTAGAAGAGGGTCTATCAGGACGGGTCAGTAGGATAGAAAAAGGGATCAGAAAGTGATCTGACCATATAACTGGAATAGTGTCATCGGTCCTTATTTCAGGGAGATTGGAACAGATTAAATCCAGTGTGTGACCGGCTCTGTGGGTTGGTTGTGCCACTAGTTGGGACAGGTTGTAAGCAACAAGGGTAGATATGAAATTCGCACTTATAGAGCAAGTGGCCTCTTCTACATGCAGGTTGCAGTCCCCAGTTGTATTTGCAAAGGATCATGGTAGTGATTTCTGGCCTTTATATAGGTGGAATTGTGGGTGTGTCTTTGTTACACTTTTTTTGTGGTATTTATTGACTTTGTCATTGCTTGATTGGTCCTTTTTTGTGTTTTTTCCTTTGTGTTTTGTAGGCATGTAGGAGAGGTTCTTCTGACCGAGTTAGATGCTCATGCTGGCTCGTGCGGACTTCTCAGAGTCTTTCACGCTGACTTTCTTCTGTGTTGCATACTAGTCCGTCTGGAGGGCTCTCTTGCTTCAGGTACCTGTTTTCTGTGCGTGTCGGTCATGCGGCTTGAGCTCCGTGCGAGTTGGTCTGGTTTCATATGCGGGTACGTGTGGGTCGGGTTCATTCCTGGTTCGTGTCGGTCGGTGTGGCTCGTGTCCCGTTTCCGGACGAATTACTGATTTCTGTACGGCTCGGTCGTACTGCTTGTATTCCGTAGGGGTCCGTTGTAGGTCACGGGCATTGCATCGTACTGCACGGGTGGTATGTTGCCTGTACGTGTCGGTCAGACTCCGTTCCCGGTCCGATTTCCAACCGGAATCGGAATTGGATCCTAAGTTTACTACACAATGCAGCACACATAGAAGTTGCAAATTGTCATTCTGGATTGTTTATCTTCAGGAAGGGACACCTTCCTGCACACAATCATTCCCTCACTGCAGATACCCTTGCATTATAGCGCAAGGGTGCCTGCATTGGCGCTAGCCACCTGAATTTAGCACCAGCACAGGGAAAAACTCAGGCGTGCACTGTATTACTTTAAATACTTCACATCCCTACGGATCTGAAATGACCCAGCACAGCATTAGCAATTTTGGAACTAATCCGCCCTCCGCCACTTTCTTATACATACGCTCTGCAAAGTTCTTATCTGCAACACATTATAGGAGTCATAGCCCTCTTATGGAAAGGTATTTGTAAATGTATTTTATTTAGATTTAGAATGTAAAGAATCTAAACCTACAATGCGGTTAGCAGAGCACGATGCTTTGGCATCCAGTCCTTGGCACTGGCAAAGAAGTATGCATTTGGGAATGATGATTAGATTAGCAAGTGCAATATGGAGCGCCATGTATGTCAAACATAAAAAAGGAGACTCGGAGACCCCTTTTCATACTCTGCATAGAGGCATGTGCTACTTGACCTCCACAACCCAAAATAAATAAAAATGTGCTACTTCACCCTGACACTGGCATCTTTTGCTATTGTTTTTTATTTGAAAGCTGTATCTGTCAGTGTGTCAATGTTCAAAGCTCATGATATTAATGTTTTAGATTACCTGTTACTCTACCCTTTAAATCAGTGCCTTTGACAAAGCTATTTTTTTTGGGAGGGAAAGAAAGGGGGTTAAGTTGAATCACCTCCTTCATTCCCACGAGTGTTGAATCATGACATTATATTGAAATGGAAAAATGTATATTTGAATTACATTTTAATATTTAATGACGCTATTCGTCGCTTTCAAAAGGGGTTAACATCCTCTGCTTTCAAAGTATCGCAATACCGCATACCATCAGGTCAGTTCTTGACATTTAATATGCTAAGTTATTTCAGAAGACATATACTCAACAAATCATGTTGGAATTGGGATGCAGTCAGAGAGCAGTATTGAGGATCTAAGCAACAATACTTACCCAAAATTTACAAATACTAAACACCCTTAGAACTCTGAACTGAGAATATAGGTGAATAAATAAAGGAGATGGAATGGAGAGTAGTCGTAGGAAAACCCCCAAGCTAGCATCACACATTGCTAGATTCCAGTTCTTACAACTCAACATCAACGTATTTAATACCTTGCCGCCTCCATAGAAGGTTTCAGAAAGTATCAGATAAATGTCCTCGTTGTCAGGGTGGGAATGCGGGCCTAGTGCATATGTTTGGTCATTTCCTTGCTCACTATGTACTGGAAGGAAGTATTAGAGTACATTGGGCAAATAACAGAACTAAAAATTGTTGGGGACCCTCAAACATGTATATTGGGGTAACATTTAATTTCTTTGCTCTGTTCATAAAAACCCTAAAAGCGCAATCACATGAAACATCAGAGACATACAAATATTTAAAAGCACATATCAATAGGTTCATAAAGAATAAAAAATGTGCTAACATTTGTGACAAGAATTTTCAATTCTATTAAGGACACTTAGGAGAGGATTATGCTTCTCTATTTCTTTACTGAAATATTCAGCAGTTAATAAAAACTTAGTAACAAAACTACAATACCCATGAACACTGTATGGGTCACATGCACAACCATAGAGTCTCTGCCTATAAAAGGTCCATCCACCGGAACAGTGTCCTCTTTCTTTCGTAAACCAAAATCAGATAAGTCTCTGAACCACTTGCTTCAATGAACATATCACCATAAGAACTCCTCTTACTCGATCTTCTGCGGCTCAATGGGGCCTAACTTCAAACAGGGACTTGGCCCGAAGAACATTGACAAAACCTCATATGCACGAAGAACAGTCTTCATCAGAGAATCTCAAGCTCTATTTGGAATTTGCTCCTGAAAGGAATAGAGAAAAGGAACCCATAACACCATTCCAGAACTGAGTACATATACATAACACTAGAAGGGTCGGGAACAAGAAAATATGAATGCAACACAATACAGAATACATTAACACATCATGTAAAAACATGGCCTTCAACATTCTGGGTGGGATAATCCTCACCTCTGTGTCCTTAATAGAATTGAAAATTCTCGTCACGAATGTTAGCAATTTTTTTTTCTATGTCAAGACCAGAGGTTCCAATTACGCTTCTTCAAAGCTTAGCCACCACTACAGAAGCAACATCAATAATTGGCTTATATTAAAAAGCTTTAAATGTACTCTCAGTAGACCAATCGGCCACACTCATAATGTCTGTCAGACTGACACCAGCCGAAAAGGCTTTGAACGCCATTGCTCCTCGAGCTGAATGGGCTCCAAACCTAGAAACATCAATACCCTCTTCGGTCATGAGCAAGCGCATCCATCGTGACAAGGTGGCTGGAGTCACGGGGCAAAAGGGTTTTTGAAGAGCAATCAACAATTAACCTTGCATATCTGTACGAAATTCGGCAGTACTTCCTAATCCTTGACACATTGTACAACACACAACTTTGGATTATTAGCAAAAGCTGGATAAGAGACTGAGGAGGTATTACCTTTAGTCCTTCATGAGATGTTGAATAACACCCCTTGTGGGGAAAATCTACGCCCGTGAGGTCTAGAGCTCTAACATCTGAAACCCTCTTGCAAGAGACCAGCCAAAGTAACATAGTCAACTTAGCAGATAACTGTTTTTGAGAAAGATATTTGTTAGAGGGCCAGGCTTCCAAAACTTTTAGTACAACAGGCACATTCCATAAATGCGAATACTTCGGGCACGGGGGTTTAACCATCTGAACACCTCTTAGCAGTTTACACACCAATGGATGCTCACCAAGTGGTTTTCCATCCACAGGTACATGCCCCGCGGAGATGGTCAATCGAAAGTTGTTCACTGTCCTGTAGGCTACGCCAGAGGATGCTATTGAAGCCAGAAAATTAGTGGCTAGAGAGACTTGTGCTGTAGTGAGATCCACATCCCGTTGAGAGCACCAATCACACCATCTTCTCCAAGAGGAAGTATACTGTTTGTGAGTGTTGGCCAGCTAGGCCTCGTTGATGAATTTATCAGCTTCCTTTGAAAGGCCTGGGACTTTCCATCTGTCCCTGAAACCCGCCAAGCTACCACAGGAAGCTGGCCTGACTTTACTAACGGATGAGGCTTCCGTAGAGGGTCCAGCAACAGATTCTGTAAGCGTGGTAGAAGGATTGGGATCGCACAGAGCATTTCCAGGACTACTGGAAACCATGCCTGTGCTCTCCAGAGTGCAGTGATGAGAATCTGCTTGATGATGTCTGCCTTGTGCCAGCACTCTGGGTATCATCAGGAACAGAGGGAAGGCATAACACAGGGTTGTCGGCCACTCCTGAAGGAACGCATCTGTGGCCAGAGCTTCCGGGTCCGGACACCAGCTGTAAAAGTTGGGGATTTGCCTGTTGAGACAAGATGCAAACAGGTCTCTGTGGCAGGGACCCCAAAGATCGTTCAAGTTCAGTAACACTTGGGAATGTAGCATCCAATCGCTTATGTCCCACAAGTGACAGGAGTGCAATCTGCCACCTTGTTACTGAGGCCCGGAAGATACTCCGCCACTATTGACATTCTGTTCCGGAGGCAAAAGTGCCAGAAGTCCTTGGCAATCTCTGCTAGCATTCGGGAATTCATGCCGCCCAATTTGTTCACGTACCGTACTTCCGAGATGTTGTCCATTGGAGAAGGATATAACAATCTGTTTTCTGTGGCAACAAACAGCGGGTCGCAAATGAACAAGCCAAGAGTTCCAGGCAGTTGACCAACGGCCACCCGTGGATAACTGACCACAGTGGGCTCCCCAACGCCAGCGTCTGGCATCGGATTTGATTACTATATCTGGATTCGATCCGAAGAGGGCTCGGCCGTTCCATACTCCATGTGGTGTAACCACCATAACATCTCAAGCCAAGCCTCCTCTGAGAGGGGAATCAATTCCGAGTAACTGAGGCCTTTTTGGAGATGTCGTATTTTCAGCCGTTAAAGGGCCTGGTAGTGAAGGGGGCCCGGACAAATTGGCTGGATTGAGGAAGCTAGTAAGCCCACTATCCGGGCTATGGATCTCAAAGACACCATTTACTTGTGAAGTGCCAACTTCAATTCCCTATTGATAGATCTGATCTTTTGCATCGGTAACAGAAGCTGGCAAGTCAGGGAGTTCACAAGAAAACCCAGGAACTTGATCGATTGAGACGGGGTCAACATTTACTTCCGTTGGTTCACAATGAACCCAAGACTCTGTAAGAGATTGATTGTCCATTCGAGATGTAAGATGACTAGATTGGGACAGTTCGCCATTATGAAGATTTCGTCCAAATAGATGATCAGCCGCACTCCTCGCGCCCTCAGAGATTTTACTACCGGACGGAGGAGTTTCGTGAAGCACCACTGTGCTGACGATAGGTCGAATGGGAGAACCCTGAACTTGTAACAGATCCCCTGCCAAAGAAACGGCAGGAACCTTGATAAGGAGTGAAGATAGGAATGAATAAATACGCGTCCTTCAGGTCCAGACGGACCATCCAGTCCCCCTCGCGGAGGAGGTCATGTAGAAGATGGATGCCCTCCATCTTGAAGTGACAGTAGACTATCCAGGCATTGAAATCTTTTAAGTTTATGACTAGTCTGGATCCACCCCCTTTCTTGTCCACTAGGAAAACGTTGCTGCAAAAGCCCCAATGGTGGAGAGTCGAAGCTTCAATGGCCCCTTTCTGAAGTAAGGAGTCTATTTCTGCGGAGATAAAATTCTGATCACTTTGGGAAAAAGACATCTGTAGAGGGTGTCTGTCTTTGTAAGGGTGATCGTACAGTTCTAACTTGTACCCCTGCACGGCTTCCAAAACCCATGCATCTTAAGAAATTGTGCGCCAGTTATTTAGGAAAAACATCAATCTGCCCCCCAAGATTACCTCCGAACAGGGAATTAGTCTCACCTGTTGATCCGGAATCTTGTTGTCTGCCTGAATTGCATCGAAATCTGCCTCTGCAGAATCTATTCTTGGAGCGTCGTATGGGGTAGAAGGAGGAGTTGTTGTTATGTGTTATGTTAGCAGGAAATTTTAGAGCGCACGGTCACCAGGAGGTTTCATGGCGCTAATCTTAAATAGTGTTGCGGTGTAATGGTCTATGCGTGAGCTTGCTCAAATAACCAGGTCTTAAGTGCCTTTCTGCACTCCAACAGGTTATCGCACATCCTGATTGCTAATGGTAAGGAATTCCAGAATTTAGGGGCAAGGTAAGAGAACCTACACCCTCCCTGACGTTTGAGTTTGATGGCAGGGGTAGTCAGTAGATAAAGATGAGCAGATCGTAGGTTACGAAGTGGGGCGTGCTTTATAATCATACGATTGATGAATTTGGGGCTCCTGCAGTGCAGGGCCTTAAAGATTAGGCACCCTGTCTTAAATGCAGTGCGCTGGGCAATTGGAAGCCAGTAAAGTTTAGATAGCCAAGGTCTGGCAGATTGCAATTTAGGTTGTTTGTAAATTAATCTGGCAGCCTGTTTCTGTACTGGTTGTAGGCGCTTGAGTAGGAACAGAGGCAGGCCAAGGTAAATATAGTTTGAAAAGTCAAGATGCGAGAGAACCCGGGATATCACAACCTGTATGAGGGCTGAGTGGGTCAGCAGATGGGCGATCTTCCTAATTTTACGCAATTGGAGAAAACAGCAGAGACCACTGCCCCCACTTGTCCTCTGAGCGAGAGTTCTACATTTATGGTGACCCCCGGGCTTTTCACATAGGGAGATGAAATGGGGGGATCCTAATTCTGTCAGCCAAAAGTGTGGGCCCCAGAAGATCTCACTAGTCCCAGGCAACACTAGTTCCGTCTTGCCCGGGTTAAGTGTAAGATGGTTGAGGTCCATCCAGCGCTGAATGGGAAGCATGGTAGCTTGCAATTCAAGAACAGAGTCAGGAGAATCCAAGGTGAAGACGAGCTGTAGACAGTCGGCATAGTTAAAGGTAGTTATCTTTCTATTTTTTAATGAGTGGATCAAGGGCATGAGATAAAGATTGAATAAAAGTGGGGATAGGGACGAGCCCTGTGGCACCCCGCATGTGGTGGCGAGTCTGGGAGCAGTAAAAGGGCCAAGTCACACCGCTTGAGTTCTGCCTTCAAGGAAGGACTTAATCCAGTTGTATGCGGGGCCCGTATGCTGGCCTGCTCGACACAGTCCATCAAGATTTTATTATCGACCGTGTTGAACGCAGCTGACAAGCCTAGGAGCACCAAGGCTTGTGGGGTGCCCTTGTCCACATTACCTCTCAGGGTGTCCAGTACTGCAAGGATTACTGAATTAGTTGAGTGAGCGGGCCAAAAGCCAGCTTGGTAGGGCTCCCCCAAATCATTTTGGGGGAGCCCTGCCGAAAATCGGGTTGGACGCCCATATGAGGGACCCTTGGGCTTGGTCTAGACCCCTGAAAGTGGCTACAAACGTGGTCAATTCCTTGAGGAACCGCTGTCCAAAAAGCAAGCCCTGGGCTGGTGGGCCCGATTCAGATGATGCCAGCTCTGCCAATTTGGGGTTCAACTTTAACAAAAAAGAGGGTTGACGTTCTGAAGACAGGGCACAGTTGACATTTCCAAGCTGGCACACAGCCCTCTGTGCCCAACTAATACGTTCTTCTGGGTCAATCCCCAGGCCGGACTCCTTGACCCTCAAGCCTAACTCAAGGGTCTTTGTCAGAGGGTTGGTCATGTCCAACAATTTATCTTGACATGACCGCCAAGATCCATCAAGACCCTTCTTGGGATCCTTCGAATACTTCTTGAGGTAGGTACTCATGGAGGAGTCAACCTCGGGAGTTTTAGCCACCTTGCCAGCTAAATCGGGTCTAGGGCATTTCGACCAAAGTCGTGCCCGTACAACCTTGTTGAAGGATTGGCACACTTGAGACTGGACATAATCAGCCACCTCCTGGGGTGGTAGCCAGGAGGAAGAATTGGGTGAATAATTTCAGTGGGTTCAAAATTGAGTACCTTCCGAGCCGAAGACTCCGTCATATGTCTCTCCTTCCTTGCTTTTTTGGCAGGTCAAGGAGCTTCCTCCTAATCGGTGGAGGGGTCGGAGGAGGTATATTGGTCATTCTCCTGTGGGATTTCTGTAATAGTCGCCTTAGTGGAGGGGGCGGAGTACTCCTGCTCTTCCATAGACTTCGCAAGTCTGGCGAAATCCGCAGCGTGGGGGTTGTTAACCCCCATTCCCCTAGACCTAGGACGATTGCCCGAGGTGGGGAGCCAGTGTTGTTGCTTGGTGTATGAGCACAAATGACGTGTGTAGGGGGTTCTATGGCTTTCACCAAAGCTCTGTTAACAGAATGTTGGACTCCTGCGTCCAAGGCCTCAACGAGGTCTTGCTCCATAGACCCTGAGGGTTCGTCTTCATAGTAATAGTCCTCTTCATAATAGTGCTCAGCCATTTCGACACACTAGAAGTGTAGCTTCAAAGACCCCAGGAGGACTGTCTGTGATATGCTCAGGGAGAAACCCAGGGGGCACAGATATATATAGTTATAGAAGTCAGGGGGAGTAGCAAGAACCCCAGGCAAGCTCAGTGCACTCCTAAAAGGATGTAAGAAAATATTGTAAGATGTGGAGGGAGGAAAGCTTGCCCAAAAGCCACTCTAGGCAGAGCCTATGCAATATTATACAGCCCCAACACTGTGATGTAAGTGCAGGGCATCTGGGGAGCACAACGAGCTGATTCTAGCAAAAAAACACTATAGAAATGGGAGTCAGGAGCACGAAAAATGCTGCTCCAGCGTTCACTTAAGCCCTAGTAATGGATTCAGGGCAAATATGGCTGTTGCGCATGCGTGGGACCAGCCACTCGCTGGAAATAAAGAGAGGACTGTGCGTCAATAGAGACTTGCGTCCTCGCTCCCTGGCACCTCCCTCTCCACTCTGCGGCACCTGATCGGCTGCGATAATGCTCAAAGGAGGCACGCCGTATGCCAGACTGAAATGGGCATCTAATGCGGGCACTAATCGGACACAGCGTCGGGCGGCAATACTCGGGTATGTCGGCAAATGTCAGCGGTAAGCCCTAATTATGCGCAACATAAAGCAGCATAACCGCAAGAATTTTTTCTTAAATATACAGTAGCTATAGCAACGCGACGATTACATATCACAATATCGATCTTTATAATCATTAAACAGTAGACAATGATAAGAGCACTTAACTGGCTGCGGAGCAGCAAAGAAAGAGGACACTGTTCCGGTGGATGGACCTTTAATAGGTATTGTTGTTTTGTTACTAAGTTTTTATTGGCTGCTGAGTATTTCAGTAAAGAAATAGAGAAGCATAATCGGAGCCTCCAGTTCTGACATAGAATCAAATTGCACAATCAATACTGTTGCAAAAAAAGAATAGGAAAGAAAGTGCAAAGTTCAAGGCGTTAAGCCACAATCACAAAACAAACAGCCAAGATCCAAAATAATGTCATCCAGCAACAGTTCCGAGAGGATATGTAGTTATCAATTAAATAAGATGCAAGTTAGTCAAGCGCAACCCCACCACAAAAATTCAACATGCATATCCAACTCTCAATCGCCAAAATGGGCAATTGAAACAATAAGGAGCACCGGAGTCAGAACGTGTGCTTAAAACGTAACCAAACCTAAACAGACTTTTGGTGTGGAAAGCGATAAAAGAGCAGGGATATGGAGGGGATGTGAAGTCGCCCTCAAGAGTGGGATTACACACTTTCTGATGTAACTGCTGTAAAACCCACGGAAAAACACTAAATGCACCAAAGTTTGAAAAGAACACTCGTCGCAAGGGAACACCAAGATGCCTTTTGTATCAAACTGACCTAAAGGGAAGGAATGGTAACATCTAATCTGGCCCAACCTAAACCTGGTTAAAAGGACCCTATCCCTGCCCTTCGAGACCATAATCAGAAAAGGTTCCAGACTAGAGGGCAAGATGTAGGACACCAAATACCGGTTGGTAACGGCCGATTTCGGCCGTTACCGAACGGTATTTGGTGTTTGACATGTAGGGGGCCTTATATTTATAGAATCGGTATATTTACCGATTCTGTAAAATACCGAATCGGTAAATTTACTGAATCGGTAAATCCAGATGTAGGTGGCACTTCAAACAGTGCCACAGGCCATTACCGATTCGTTATTTACCATGTAATACTATTGCATGGTAAATAACAAATTCCTGTACACCTGTGCCATGTGGCACAAATACATGCCCTAAGGGCATGTATGTGCGTCACATGGCATACAAGCCAAAATCAGGGGTGCAATAGGGTGTCAAAGTGACACCCTGTTCCCCTTGACAATTCGGTATTTTTACCGAATCAGTATTTACCGATTCGGTAATTGACATTGATTCCTATGGGCCTCAAGGCCCATAGGAATCAATGGCAATTACCGAATCGGTGAATACCGATTCGGTAATTACCGAATCCTACTGATTCAGTAAAAATACCGAATTTTTAGCTACATCTCATTTACCGAATCTAGAATACCGAATCGGTAAAATTCAGTATTTTAGGGTCGGTAAATGAGGATTACCTACATCGGGCCCCAAGGGTAGTTTGCACCAACAGGTCCTCTACATTAGTGGTCTTCCCCAGTTCGGAAGCCTCCCTTTCTCTTTTCATAAGGTCGCTCAAGGTATATTTTAGCCAGCTTCTATCTCTCGCAGTGATGTCACCAAGCGAAGGGAAAATATTAGGTCGGACAAGCTTATTAAACGTATCCTTAACAAACATATGCCTGGGGATATGAAGATCCTTTGCACATGTGAGACAGCCCAGGATAATATCACTGCTTGTGGAGGCCTCTGGGTTGTGACAAAAAGAGCACCATAACAACAGGAGGGCCAATTCAATTGCATCAGCTATGTACAGTAGAACGAGTTCCTCATGGATGGCATAGGTTGGTGCCCTGGTGGCATCCCAAGGAAACATCTACAAACCCTATTTCCTCGGCATGTAATACATTGACAGCTTTATACCCCCACAGGCTGGAACTATAAGTGCGTGTCGGCACGCACTTCCTTTTATAAATCTCGACAATGGGCGCTACCAATGCGCTATCTTTGAAGCCAAGCTAAAAAAGAAATCCAAAAGAGTTGCAAAACTTAAGACATCTTTGCTTCTGACAAGGGCCCAAGCCCCTCACGAGTCAAAAGTGACCTTCAGGTAAAGAAATTCATAAATTCTTCCTATGGGTGCGTGTACCTTGAAGTGCAAAATAGCGTCATTTCACATTCTTCGGTCCAAAAGACATTACAAAAGTGTTGCCATAATTTGTTTTTAGGCCCAAAGCATTCATAAAATCAAACAAAGAATACAGCAAGTCCTTAAGGTCATTCGGTGTCCGGGACATTAAAACAGCATCGTCAGCATAAAGAAAAAGAGGGTCACACTGACCAGTCATGGTCGCTATGTCCCTGCACCTGTCCACCAGAACTGCCTTCAGACCATTGATGTACAAAAGAGACAAGATTGGGGCTAGGAAGCATCCCTGCCGGACGCCATATCCCAAGCCAAAACTCACGGATTACTCACCATTCTACCTATAACGGATGGAGGCACTCAGAACATAATGAAGGGCACTTACAAAGGTCACTAAACCAGGGTCAAGCCCCAAAAGCATTAATATGTCCCAAAGTTTGGATCTGACTATGCCATCAAAGTTGCAAGGAAGGTCCATAAGCGCGATATAAAAAGAACCATATTTGGCCAATGTATACCTAGTATAAGAAGATAGAGATTGAGCTATTGTTTCTGAGTGCCAAAACCATGCTTGATACCATATTGGACATCAGAAATATGATTATCCGCAACCCATAACATGATTCTGCGTAAAATGACTCCACCATTGTCCTTCACAGTAGAATCCAAAAGGGGTTTGGGCCTATAGCAGAAAGGGGAGGCACTATTCCCTTTTATAAATATACGGGACCTTATTTATGAAGGTCTTGTGCCGCTGGTGCGTCACTTTTAACATGGGAAAAAGTGACGCACCGGTGGCGCAAGGCTTTCATAAATGATGCCCAGGGACTATTATTGCAGAGCTACATGACTTGGGCACGGCAGTCTAGCAGGCTAAGTTGGCATATTTTGTTAAAATGGGTGCCCAAAGATCCACCTCCAACTTATATAGGTCCCAGGGCCATGGGTGTGGGGCTGTTGCGGATAGCTTCGGCCACTTCCTCCACAGTGAATTCTATGCCTAACAGATGAGAGTGAATGTAGATATGAGGCTCGCTGCTACCACAATCATTCATATGGCAAACTTGCATGAAGTGGCGCACCCAAGAGTCAGCACAAATGTTATCACAAATGTGGTTGGAATCAGTTTTAAGCAGTCGGTTATTATTGACCCTGTACCAGAACGGTATTATCGGTCCTATGAGACGCAACCAGAGTACACCAAACATCCTCCCGGAGCTCAGTCTTCCTCCTGTGATAGCCAACTTGTAGGTTCTTCTGCAGGACGTGACCTCAGCTGGGAACCGTGGGGTTGTGTTGAGAGCCCGCAACAAACAGAGGGTGGCCTCCTTACAGGCCTTATCAAACCAGGAATTGGTAACAGGCCTAGTAGAGGGAATCCACTCCAAAAACATTTTTCTGATAGTGTGCTGTCAAATGTTAAAGAAGTTGGTACTACTTTGTGAATCATAAGTCACACACAAACAATTGTAAAGCATATCTATATGTTCAGCACAGAACCTGTGCTGCTCGTCGGGCACTTGGTCGGACTTCCATGCCAGCCTGAACCCGTCACTACTTGGCAAAAGATATGTAACTCTTACAGGAATAGCCCACAAACTGAACCTCAGACAGGATAAAAAGTAACTTAGAGAGGATTGTGATCACAAAAGCTGATGGGAACTACAATACCACCCCCATGGCCAACAAAGCTCCTGCTGACAAAAACGTAGCTTGCCCCTCTTGTCAAGGATGGGTTCTTCATGGGCCGCTGTCCGCGCAATGCGTGGTATTCGGCATTCTATCCTGTCGGAACCACAATTCCCAGAGGGCCAAGGGGTTACGCTGCGCAGGACGTCAGCCACGCAGCCCCGGAACTTAAGCAGTGAGGCGGAGAAGAACGGTGCCGATAATTCTGCCGAGTGAGAGCCGAGGTTGATGGTGGAAGAAGAACCGGAGAAACTTGTGAGTAATTACTTTCCGTGTGGTTGCCGGTTGGAGGCACACGGACGCTTTGACAAGCGGAACAAGTGCTGTGTCATATTTGGGAGATATATGCGGCTGTGTATATCAGACGCACACGAGTCCTCAAGAAACTTCTGTTTGATTTCCCCGTTTGTGGAGAAGTGCGGCTGCATTCTCTTGCGGGGGAAACCCTTGGGACACACGTGTTTTGGTGAAAACAAATCCGGATATTCACGAGCGAGTAGGATTGCAGTACTTTTGGGTGTCATAGACTCGCTCTCCACTTTTCAACAGTTTGGGCTCACACTGTATAAAGGGAACATTGCATTGAATCTCAAGACTGAGATATACATACTCTTCTGTGTTTATAAAGTATACAGTTGGAATGCTGGAAAAGACATGACATGAAGGTGCAGTGAACCTTCCGTATTTTGCATATTATTTGTTTGTCGACAACATCTTTTGTTATCTTTCTACGGTACAGGAGAGGAACTACAAGGGGGGTGCCTAATCAAATTGAATATGCGGCTCAAGGCAGAACACTGAAATAAAGTGGTAGGTGAGGTACTGGAAGAAGCTTATGCAATCGGTGAAGAAGATACCTAATCTCATACTGTTTCTTGTTCTTTCCAGTTGGTTGCCGTCACAGATAGGACCCTAGCCTCTCTCTCCTGTAGATAAAGATTTTGCATTTTTCTTTTCAGGTATGCTTGTGATTTCATAAGAATTGTGTATTACAGCACTGGTAGTGTTTAGAATTCTAGTGAAGATAGGGAGGGGGTGCGATTCTAAACACCTTGTCTTTGTCATTTCAGATCTCCCTCCCCGCTGTCCCCTTCCTTTCCCGCGCTCACGGAACCATACTGTTAGTCTGTGGTATATAGAACGGGCAGCAGGGTGATTGCTTGGGTGTGGGTATAGGTCTCTCAGCACAGCCCCGAGGAGTATCGTGGCGGAGCCTGACACCTCTCATGACATTAGGTGTTAAAAAACAATGAGAGGCAACCCATTTGAGTGTGTTACATAAGGAATGCCTAGGCAGGTAGGGGGGTAACATCAGGACTTTAGAGTCACTGGAGCGGACCAATGTATCTCTAGCGATAAGTTCGAAAAAGGAGGAAACTGAAATGGCAGAGCCACCCTCCCTCGAGCCCGATTTAGCCTTGAAGTCTCCAGCAAGTACGATATTAAGGTGAGTAGCTAAATTCCAGAGTCAAAAAGATAAACAAAATTAGGATTAGGATTTGTGGAAACATTGTCAATGTCAAAATGAATAGGAACAAAACTAAAGGAGTTAGACCACTTGATTTGGAATGCTTGAATTAGCCTACTATGTGGGGGTATTGTAGAAATAGAACAATCACACGAGGTTTTTAAACCAAACAGCAAGCCCAGCACAGGCCCTTCCCATCCTGGAGGAAACAGTTGAGGCCGAGGGACATAAAGCCATCACAAAAAGATGCCTAAGGCCCAAGTTGAGTTTAGTTTGAGTTTGGGTTTAAAACATTTATTAAGCGCGCGTACACCTGGCGGTTTCATGGCGCTATGAGGTACTGAGCCCTAGAGGGTAGGGAAGTCGGGGAAGATGAGGAGGGGCGGATTATGAAGGGAAGGCTTGTGAAAAAAGAAAGGTTTTTAAGGCCTTTCGGAAGTGGGAGCATTGAGTGGAAGATCTGAGGTGGGCAGGCAGAGAATTCCAAAAGGCGGGGGAAAGTGTGGAGAATTTCGTGCCCCCCCACTTTTTACGTCTGAAGCGTGGGACTGCCAACAGGTGTTGGGAAGATGAGCGAAGTTCCCTGGCGGGGGCATATGCCTTGATTTCCGCAGAGATAAAGGCGGGAGCTGTGCCAGCCTGGGCTTGGAAGGTGATACATCCCATCTTGAACTGGACTCGTTCTCGAATAGGGAGCCAGTGTAGGGACTTTAGGAGAGGCGTAGCGTGATGGAATTTGGCCAAGTTGTAGACCAGGCGGGCCGCCTGGTTTTGAACCAGCTGTAAACGTCGCATGCTATAGGCGGACATACCGCAATATAGAGCATTTCCATAGTCCAAGCGGGAGACCACCATCGCTAGGACAATGAGTTTAAGGGCAGAGAACGAAAAAAAAGGGAAACTTTGCGGATGGTGCGAAGTGAAAGGAAAGAAGAGGACACCACCGAACTGACCTGGGAGTGCAGGGTGAGTTGGTTATTCAGTCTGATCCCTAACGTTTTTACGGAGGAGGAAGGGGATGGAGGGGGACCTAGTGAGGGGGGCCAGAAGAGAGAGGTTCAGGGACTGGAGCAACCACCTGTCAGAATCAACTCGGTCTTATCTGGATTTAACTTTAGGTGGTTGTAATTCATCCAGTCCCGGATGAAGATCATGGTGGACTGAAAATTCACCATGGACTCTGGGGATGGGGACAGGGTGAAAATAAGCTGCAGGTCATCCGCATAGTTAAGAACGGTGACTTCCATTTGGTGGAGGGCGAAAATAAGAGGGGCGATGTACAAATTAAATAAAAGGGGAGAAAGGGAGGAACCCTGGGGGACCCCGCATGGGACTTTCCGGAAGTCCGCCGAGAAGTCGCCCAGGCGTACTGCCTGGATACGGTCCCTCAGGAAGGAGGACAGCCAGACCAGGGCCGAACCTCCGATCCCCGCCGCCCTGACACGAGAAAGTAAGATGGAATGATCAACTGTGTCAAAGGCGGCGGAGAGGTCGAGGAGGACCAGGGCCTGGGGATGGTTGGTGTCCATACCCTCTCTGAGGTTGTCAAGGACCGATAGCACCACTGACTCCGTGGAGTGTGCGGGGCGGAACCCTGCCTGCCGGGGGGCTAAAACCCCGCTCTCCTCCACAAAGGTGCTAAGCTTACGGGTGACATGGCGCTCTAGTACCTTCCCTAGGAAGGGCAATAATGAAATAGGGCGGTAGTTGACAAGGGCGGTGGGGTCGGCTCCAGGTTTCTTGAGGATGGGCAAGATGGTGGCTGTTTTTAGGGGTTGGATAACAAAGCCCTGAGACAGTGAGCTGTTGAGAAGTTTGAGAGGGGGCTGCACACAGGTGGAGTAGATATGTCTGAGGATGTGAGGGGGACAGGGATGCAGGGGTGAGCCTGATTTCACCGTCGAGAGGAGGGTAAGAAAGGCCTCCTCTGTCAAAGGGGGGAGGGATACGAGGCGAGCCTCGCCTAACGGACACTGGGGGTCGACAAAAGTAGGGGGGGGAGGAGGGATGTTTGCTTTGATATTAGAGATTTTATCTAGAAAGTAGGTATTAAGGGAGTCGCAAAGATCCTGGGATGGAGAAGGTTTGAGGGTGGTTCTGTCAGAGTAGGCCAGATCGTGTACTATAGAAATGATTTCCCTGGGCTGATTTTCAGCGGCTAAAAGTTTTGAGGAGAAAAAGGCGGTCTTAGTGGCCAGAATTGCTTTTTTATACTGGGATAGGAGAACGGAGTACTGGGTTTTAAGGTTTGGGGAGTAGTCACGCCTCCAGGCCCGCTCAGCATGACGTACTGAGAGTTTTAGGGTTTTGAGTTCTTCATTAAACCAGCGATTAGTGTCATTCGGACGTCTGGAAGACACCCGCCTGAGGGGAGCGACAGAGTCGCAAGCCGATAGGAGCCAGGAATTTATAGAGTCGGCTTGGGCGGAAGATGACAGTCCGTCTAGGTCCGGGCCAGATGCGGAGAGTGTGACAGATAGAGCGGCCACATCCACCTTGCTCCAAGAGCGCGCCCAGGTGTTTCTGGGAAGGAGAGGCTTAGTGACTGGGTTAAGGTGTAGGGAGAAGGATATCAGAAAGTGATGAGACCAGGTGCAAGGGGAGATAGACAGGGAGGCTATCGGGCAGTTGAGGGACCAAATCTGATCAAGGATATGACCCTGATTATGAGTGGGAGAGTGAACGTGGGAGTTGAAGTTGAGGGAACAAAGGGTTTCTGAGAATTCTTTGGAAGTAGGGCATTCTGCAGGGTCGGAGGGCCAGAAGTTAAAGTCTCCTAACACCAATATGGAGGAGTTGTTGACCGCAAGGGTGGCCACTAGATCTTGGAACCCGGGGAGAAAGAGTTGAGAGGGCTGGGGGGGACGGTACATGAGCAGGCAGGTAAGTGGGACTCCAAAAGACGCTGAGCGCACAACTAAAAAGACGGCTGAGCCAATGGAGGAAAAGGTTAAGGACTGAAAAGAGAACTCTCTACGAGCAATCAGTGCGACGCCGCCTCCTGATTTGCCGGAAGGACGGTCGGTGCGCAGTGCATAGTATGTGATGGGAAGGGTAGCTAACAAAGAAGGGAGGGAGTGGTCAGCGAACCAAGTCTCAGTGAGAAATAGTAGGTCTGGTTTGTGCAGGTCTAATAACACAAAAAGTTCATGGCAGTGCTTGACTGCTGACCTGGTGTTGAGGTAATAAACGGAAAGGGTAGTGGGTACAGGGGGCGCAAGGTGGGCGGAAGGAGGATCAGAGGGAAGAGGGGGGAGGACATGAGCGGGAAAGAGGGGAGAGGGCACGGAGCCGTCAAACCCACTTTACCAATGTGCAAAGTCACAGAGTCCTCTAAGGGCCATGGTCCCTGGAGATAGTGAAGCTGTGCCGGTGAATATTGAATAGTTTGGGCATGATGGGTCGCCCCTAGGCCCGGTCGGCCGTGGACGGGCGCAGACGGGCTTACCCTTGGCGCGCCTTCGGCGCGCAAACGTCGCGCCCGCTGCGCTTCCGGAAAATGCACATGTTTTATGGATAGATAGGGCGGCCGGGGGCGTGGCCTTGGCAAAAGGGGGCGTGGCCTCTGGGCACGCCGCGATGGCGGCAGAGAAGTTTGTTTAGAGGGGCCGCGCCAGCATTAAATCGGCTGCGTGACCAGGAGTGAGGAGGCGAAGTAGGTAGGTAGTGACACAGGAATACAGTGACTCTCAAATGCAATATTTAAAATACAAGTTAAAACAAATTGGCACTCCCGGCTTTTCGCCTCAGGAGCTCAGTGCTGTCAGGTCTTGGGCGCTTGCAATCAGCGTCTTAAATGAAGGGCGGCGGCCGGGGGCGTGGCCTCGGCAAAAGGGGCGTGGCCTCGACAAAAGGGGCGTGGCCTCCGGGCACGCCATGATGGCGGCAGAGAAGTTTGTTTAGAGGGGCCGCGCCAGCGCTAAATCGGCTGCGTGACCAGGAGTGAGGAGGCGAAGTAGGTAGCTAGTGACACAGGAATACAGTGACTCTCAAATGCAATATTTAAAATACAAGTTAAAACAAATTGGCACTCCCGGCTTTTCGCCTCAGGAGCTCAGTGCTGTCAGGTCTTGGGCGCTTGCAATCAGCGTCTTAAATGAAGGGCGGCGGCCAGGGGGGGCGTGGCCTTGGCAAAAGGGGCGTGGCCTCGGCAAAAGGGGCGTGGCCTCCAGGCACGCCGCGATGGCGGCAGAGAAGTTTGTTTAGAGGGGCCGCGCCAGCGCTAAATCGGCTGCGTGACCAGGAGTGAGGAGGCGAAGTAGGTAGGTAGTGACACAGGAATACAGTGACTCTCAAATGCAATATTTAAAATACAAGTTGAAACAAATTGGCACTCCCGGCTTTTCGCCTCAGGAGCTCAGTGCTGTCAGGTCTTGGGCGCTTGCAATCAGCGTCTTAAATGAAGGGCGGCGGCCGGGGGCGTGGCCTCGGCAAAGGGGGCGTGGCCTCGGCAAAAGGGGCGTGGCCTCCGGGCACGCCGTGATGGCGGCAGAGAAGTTTGTTTAGAGGGGCCGCGCCAGCGCTAAATCGGCTGCGTGACCAGGAGTGAGGAGGCGAAGTAGGTAGCTAGTGACACAGGAATACAGTGACTCTCAAATGCAATATTTAAATACAAGTTAAAACAAATTGGCACTCCCGGCTTTTTGCCTCAGGAGCTCAGTGCTGTCAGCACTGTTAGATGACAATGTCAAAGGATAGGACAACATCCACCCAGTTCTTCAACTAGATTTTAGCAGCGAGACGAGCTATGTTGCAGCTCAACAGCCTGATCATTTGTGTGAGAAGTCGTGAAAGCAATTTTGGCTTGATATGCCAAAGGCCGCAAACGAGTTTGAGGATGACATGGATTTCATACCCTGCAGTGGTCCTGAGTTTCAGAGTCACGAGCTTTGCCGCTGTCAGTATCGAATCCAAATGGGATGAGACCACAGGGTCCAGCCAGGGAAGAAAATCGATTAGTAACAGGCACTGCATAAAGGGCACTGAGGTACACCTCAGCGGAAGGGTTTTCCCAAGGAAACCCACCCCTTGGGCCCAGGGACCTTTAAAAATAACCCAAGGGTAGTACCTTCACATTACTCTTCCTTACTAAACCCAAATAAGAGGCACTGATCAATTAATCAGGATCAGATTATTTAGCAAATTCACGATAATGCAATCCCCCTCAAATTCCTGCGTCATGGGGCCCGCCTAAGAAATTTTACGGGTGAACAGAACTTCAGTGGACAAATTGGATTTATGACGAATGTGGAAATTCAGCCAATGAGTGGCCTTATTTATCAACTGCTCAGTACTTTTGATAAACTATGAATTGAGTCAGGGCACGTTGGCAAGAACCACAACAATAGGGCAGGCAGATGGAGGTAGATTAATTATAGTGTTGTTGCCACTCCTAAGTGGTACGCTTCTAGCAAAGGATGATTAACAACTTGTGGGTTGGCAGCCGTCGAGTACAAAAATAAGGGGGCACTAAGGATTTGTAAGGTGTAGTAGCATAGTGAGGGGTTCCAGATAGTACTATGGAAGTGACATGAAAGGTGGAGAAAGGCCCCATGTCATGCTCACTGGGGCAATAGACTGTGAAGCCATGGTGGCAACAATAGGCTTAGGTGCCTCCCTTAGCCCAAGACCCAAGCCAGGTCCCATAGCCTCAGACAAAACTTCAGGACAATAGGTACGTTTTACAGACACATCAGAGGTCGCCCTATAGTATATAAGTAAGCCCAGCCATTTCAAAACATATTCAACCATTTGCAAACCTATCCATCATGTATCCTTCCATCTATCATTTCACTCATCCATCCCTTCATCCATCCCCTCATCCTCCATTATCCATCCATCCATCCATCCACCCTTTCACCCTATCCATCTGTACACTTATCCATCCACTCTTCATCCCATCCATCCATTCACTCATCCATTCAGCCATTTACCCTTTCACCAATCCAGCCATCCTTTTACATACTAATCCTTACACCCATCCACTCTTTTAGTCATCCATCCATCCTCCCTTTCTCTCTCCATTGACCCTTTCACTTAGCCATCCTTCCTTCCATCCATCCATCCACCCACCCATCCATCCATCTACTCATCCACTCATGAATCCATTCATTGACCCTATCATTCATCCATCTATCATCTCACTCCTTCACACATCTATTCATCCTTTTGTCCATCTACCCTCCCTTTCACTCACTCATCCATCCTTACATCCACCCTTTCACTCATATGTCCATTCATTCACCCTTGCACTTATCAATCCATCAATCCATCCATCATTTCACTCATCCACTTACCCACTCATCATCCATCCATCCATCCTTTCACCCACCCACTCTCCATCCATCCATCCATCCATCCATCCTTTCTCCCACCCATCATCCATCCATCCATCCTTCCCCTCATCATCCATCCTTCCCCTCATCATCCATCCATCCTTTTCCCTCATCATCCATCCATCCATCCTTCTACCCACCCACTCATCATCCATCCATCCTTCCCCTCATCATCCATCCATCCATCCTTCCCCTCATCATCCATCCATCCTTTCACCCACCCCCTCATCATCCATCCATTCCCTCATCATCCATCCATCCATCCTTTCACCCACCCCCTCATCATCCATCCATCCACCCTTCCCCTCATCATCCATCCTTTCACCCACCCCCTCATCATCCATCCTTCCATCCTTACCCTCATCATCCATCCATCCTTCCCCTCATCATCCATCCTTCCCCTCATCATCCATCCATCCATCCATCCTTCCCCTCATCATCCATCCTTCTCCTCATCATCCATCCATCCTTCCCCTCATCATCCATCCATCCATCCTTTCACCCACCCATCCATCCATCCTTCCCCTCCATCCATCCCCTCATCCATCCATCCATCCATCCATCCATCCATCCCCTCATCCATCCTTCCCCTCATCCATCCATCCTTCCCCTCATCCATCCATCCTTCCCCTCATCATCCATCCATCCATCCATCCTTCCCCTCCTCATCCATCCTTCCCCTCATCATCCATCCATCCATCCTTCCCCTCCATCCATCCCCTCATCCATCCATCCTACCCCTCATCTATCCTTCCTTTCATCCATCATCCATCCTTCCCCTCACCCATCCATCCATCCCATCCATTTATCCTTCCCCTCATCCATCCATCCTTCCCCTCCATCTATCCATCCATCCATCCTTCTCCTCATCCATCATCCTTCCCCTCATCCATCTTTCCCCTCATCCATCATTTAGCTACCCTTCCACCCATACATCCAGCTATTTACATTTTCTCTCCATCCTTCCCCTCACTCATCAATCCACCCATCCTCTCTCATTATCCATTTATTCAATCTTTCATTCATCCATTCACCCTTTCACTAATTCATCCAGCCATTCACCCATCCCTTCACTTACTTACTCGCCCACCTTTCCATATTAATTTTTATGCTGAGCCCTTTTGGGAAGAGGCCCATCAAGAACTTCACCCTCGCTGCAGGGGCCGTTCCAGGACTGGGACAGAAGCCACCCTGGGCGAAGACAGGATCCACCACAGGGGGGGACAAGAGCCATCACAGGCGGGGGTGGACTGGAGCCATAACATGGGGGGGCAGGAGCCATCACAGGCGGGGGGTGGACTGGAGCCACCTCATGGGGGGACAGGAACCATCACTGAGGGGAGGGCAGGAGCCATCACAGGAGAGGGAACAGGATCCACCAGGGTGGGCACAGGGGTGGGCATGCAGTATTCTAGTATCATCATCATCATGGTTTTATTGTATGATTAATTAGAATCTTTACAATGTCTGCAAAAAAGTAATAAAACAACAAGTTTAAAATGCGAGTTAAAAAAAATTGTCATAGAGTCTGATTATTGTCTGTTGATAGTCTTTACGTTTATCGTAATCCTCGTACACAATGTATTAAGTCCATCGGTTTTAGCTTAGTCAATGTATGTTCATTAAGTCGGTTCCTTTTCTGTTACCTGCTTTTCTGCCATGGCCATAAATTTGAGTCCCCGACATGAGAGTATGGGAGAGACACCACTTAACCACCGTATAACCGCCTGTCTGCATGTGCGGATTTTCGATGTGTTGTAGATTGCCCGCAGATATCTTCTTCTTAAGGCTTGCAGCGCAGGACATACACATAGTATGTGTGACACTGTTTCGTTCTTGTATCCGCAAAGTCTGCAGCTTGCATTGTCTGTTTTTCGTTTCCAGGAAGGGATTAGGTCTTTTGTAAAATGCGTGCCCAGATGGTACGCTATTAGAGTTTTTTTTAGATGTTGACTGAAGTGTTGGGCTAAATAAACTTGCGGTTTTTGGATGGAATAAGAGTTTACTACTGTCCAGGCGTGTCTCCGTTTTCTTAGGGTTTTTTTGTCTTGAGCAGCGAGATCTTTTTTGCCGAACCATTTGCTATTTTGCAAAACTGCTTGTGGTCCATGTTTTTTTCCATGCTTCGTGGAGTCCAAGGGCTGACAAACTCAGATTTAGGAATTCTCCCCAATGGGTGGTGTTCGGCTGGTCTACAAAAAAATGTATTTCTTCCCAGCAGATGTTGTCTCAGGAGCCACTGGATGCAAGTCGGATCTTGTGGCAAAATTTTACAAATGTGGAGTTTTACCTAACATCTTGATTTTGTAAGCCGAATTCTAGTCGAACTTGGGCTCCCGATGCTGCTTTTGGCAGCCCAAACACCACTTTGTATATTTTAGTTTGTAGGCTGTTTAAGATTGCTGATTCGCTCCAGAGCCATCCGATTAATCCGTAAGACAAGGTAGGGATGATTTGGGTGGCCATGA
The DNA here is from genome assembly GCF_964261635.1 of Lissotriton helveticus. Lineage (NCBI taxonomy): Eukaryota > Metazoa > Chordata > Amphibia > Caudata > Salamandridae > Lissotriton > Lissotriton helveticus. The sequence continues at coordinate 738,754,554 of NC_136072.1, read as the reverse complement.
CTTTTAGTAAGTGGGTGTAGTTGGGACCGCCCACTGTCTTTTGCAGTTGTTTGTATGCAAATATTAAAGATTGTGCTTTCCCTCTTAGTACCTGAATGTGCTTCTTTTTTGTATTGCCGCGCTCGATGGTCATCCCCAGGTATTTGTACGAGTCCTGTTCTTCAAGTAGAGATTTATTAATTGTCCACGTGTATTTCAATTTCTTACACTCCGTGATACGAAGGACTTTGGTTTTGTTTTTATTCAACTCCAGGTTTTCCTCTGTTAGGTACGAAACTAGCCTGTTCACTAGGCGTTGCAGCCCGACTGGTGTTTGACTTAGTAAGACTATGTCGTCGGCGTACTGCATTATAGGTACGGGAACATTGCCTAGTTTCGGTGCATGGCTGTCTTTTGCATCTATTTTTCTTCCGATGTCGGCGAGGTATAGGTTAAAGAGACTGGGTGCAAGGACGCAGCCTTGTTTTAGTCCATCCTGTGTTTCAATTTTGTTGGACAGGCTTCTACCATTCGCTTGTTTGACCTTGGCCCATGTCTCACTGTATAGTCTTGAGATTGCATTTATTAGATATTCCGGTATCCCCCATTCTCTTAACTTGCTCCACAACCTGGGCCTGCTTACATTGTCGAAAGCTGATTTTATGTCGACGAAACAAGCGTATAGATGTTGTTTTCTTTTTTTGGCACTGTCGGTTAATAAGCACAGGGTGGCCAAGTTGGTAGTTGTCCCCATCTCCGTTCTGAATCCGATTTGGAACCTGGGTATTATTTTTGATGTGGTCTCCCAGTCCTGCAGCTCTTTTAACAGGCATGAGGCGTACAGCATTGCTTCCACATCTATTAATGAAATTAAGCGATAATTTCCAGGCTCCTTCCGGTCCCCTTTCTTGTGAATTGGGTGGATGATGTTTCCTCTCCATGTTTCCGGAAGGATTCCTTTTTTTAAGATGTCATTGAATAGTGTAGATAAAAGGCCAGCCCAGAAATCCGTGTCTGTTTTGTAGACTGCGGTTGGAATGCCATTTGGACCCGGGGCCCCTTCTGATTTTAATTTCTGTATTAGCCTTTTTATTTGGGCGTGTGTAATCGTTGGTTCTTCCTGGATGAGGTTTGGTTCTGTGGTAACACTGTCGCATGGGTTTGGACAGTGGTCCTCGCTCTCCCTTGGTCTCCCTTGTTCTTTTTTTTTTCCGATTCTTTGGGGATCCTTTGTTAGGTAGAACTTCTTCACGTAAGTCTCCCATTCCGTGTTACTGATCCCGGGATCCAGTTGTAATGTCTGTCCCAGATTTAGTTCGTTGATGATTACCCAGAACTCTCTAGAGGATGCTTTTTTGGTGGAAATCAGTAGCCTTTTCCATACCTGTTCTTTATATTGGCCTTTTGCTGCCCACAGTTTTTTCCGGTATTCCTTTCTCATATTTTTGAGGTCTACGGTGTTTGTATCTTGGCACTTTACTGCCGTTCGCTGGGCCCTAGCTAGTTTCTTTTTGTCTTGTTTTAGATCCATGTTAAACCAGGGTGCTGGTATTCTTGTTTGCTTTCTATTTCCTTTCGAGTGAGATGAGTGGTTTTCCATTAAGACCTCCAACAGGTTTTCCCAAATTTTAATTGGGTCACCGTCGCCAAGGCTCCTGTGTTGCAGCATGAAATTGGAGGCCGTGGTCATGATTTTTTGTGTGTCCTCGCCCCTCCATTTAATTATCCGTAAGTTGAATTTTTCTGTTTCTTGGATTAGTGATCTCGTTCTCTCGGCTCTTGGTGCAATAATGTCCAGCCTGAGGATTTGCGGGTAATGGTCACTTTCCAGGCGCTGGACTATTGTGTATTCCACGATTGAGTTTGTTAGGTTCGTTGTTACTAGTGTAAACTCCAGTACTGAGTTAACCTTGCTGCTCACATAGGTGGTGCACGATTGTGTCAGACCATCCTTTTTTTTACTTTTTAATATTGATAGGCCCATTTTTTCTATTTTCCTCTGATTAGTTTGAGTGGCCACTACTGCTGTCCTTTTGTCTCTGTTTGTTCTTGTCGTTTTAGTGTTAAGTAAGTTTTGGTTAAAGTCTCCTGAGATTATCATGGAGCATTGTTTGTTAGTTTTTTGTAAGGTTTTGATTAGGGTTAACAGTGTTTCCATTCTTTCCTTTTTTGTTTTCTGATCTGGATGTATGTAAGTGTTTAATATTAGCAGTTGTTGCCGGGGCTGTATTGTGATTTTTATGGCTTGAACCCAATTTAGTCCAACGTCCATTGTTTCTTGGATCCAGTTGTATTTCTGAGAAATAAGGATTGATAAACCTCCCCGGGGATGACCGTATTTTGCATGTTTTTCTGCCAGTATGTGGTGGTCCGTGAAGCCTGGAATTCCAAGTTGTGATGAGTTCCATGTTTCTTGTAAGAGTATTATGTCCGACTTATCAAAAAATATTAAAGTTTCATGATCCTGCTCTATGGAGTTGAAACCATGCACGTTCCAAGAGCAAAGATTGATTTGGTCTCCTGTTGTGTTATCATTTTGTCTGCCGGTTGCTTGTTTTCTGAGTGTGGTTGTTATGTCAGTTCTAGGAGCCCTTTTTGCTTAGTGCGGTTGGGATCCAAGACCAATCTTGGTTACTACCGTGGAGCCGATAAGTAAATGTCTGATTTTTCAGTCTGGTTTTTGTTTCTGTTCCTTTTTCTGGAGTGGTTGCTCTGGCTGCTTGTAAACATGATTTCGTTTGGGGCCTTTGGAAATCCTTGTCCTTTTGATAATCCGAGCTGTTCTGTAGAGGATGCGGGTATTTCGGTTGCTTATGTTGAAGTATTTTTATTCCCCAGTTCTCGAATGTTTCTTTGTGTGCGTAGATTTGTGCTGCTAACTCTTTTGATTTCCAAGTAGTAACTGATTTTTCTGTTCCTAGCCTTGCTGTGTTTTGCTGGAACTCTCCTACTTCCATATCTTGGGAATCAATTCCCTTAAGGGCTGGAATTTCCTTAAACAATTTTAAAATGTTTCCTCTGTTGAGGATGTCATGTTTTCCCTTTGTTTCGAATTCTGGCATAAATGTTAGTACTGGTTCGATTTCCTCTGATACTGTTCTCATGTAGTCCGTTTGCGATTTTGTGATGTTTTTTGTACTTGAAGTTCCTGATCTAGAATCACTTTCTGTTTCGTGGACAGTTGGTTTCTCCCTACTGGTTTCGATTTGCTTCATAATTCTAGTTCCTGTACATTGAACGGATTGTATGGGTTCACGGAGATCTTGTTTCGTTATGACCCTCCTGCCTGTTGCATTTGTCGTAATCTTTAAAGCTCTCAGATCATGATCGTGTTGTGAGATTTTTTGTTCTCTTATGGCCCTGCTTACATGTTTGATCTGGTGCTTTTTGTCCGGTTTAATTATTTCCTCCTCCTCTTTTGTTTCGGGAGTGGACAAATTGGGGTGTAGGTTGCTAGTGTTAGTGTGGATGTCGTTGTCTTTGTCCCCGGCTTTTGGACCATTATCAGCGTAAGATCTTGTACGAGGAGATTTCTTGGTGTTGCTTCTAAGTTTGGTTTTGTCTTCGGTTGGTTGTTTGGATCTAGTTGGCCCGATAGGGGTTTTTGGTTCTAGTTTTTGTATTTCTTCCGCCTTTGCAGAGTTCTCAAGGGAGAGGCTTACCCTTTCCGGGTTTTGTTGATCCTTGGTACTGTCGGAGTGTTTTTGCCTATCTTTTTGTTCGTCTGGATCTTGGCTTAGTCTCTTTCCAAACATTGGAAAGATATGATCCGGTACACCGATGGGTTTTTTGTTTTGTTTAGTCCCAGCCTTTCTTACTCTTTTTCGTTGACGTTTTGTTAATTTGTCCTGGTGTTCGGACAAAAGGGTTGGCGAGCCCTCGTTAATTTCCTCTTCTTGGCTTTCCAACAACCCTTTGTCTTGACCTTTAACTATTTTCTTCTCTGCCCTGTTGGGGGGTTGGTCCTGGATTTGCCTTCCGAATTGACTGTTTGGAGTTCTTTCCTTATGTGTGGCGATCATGTGTTCCCGGTTTCTGTTTTGATCGCCGGTGGATTTGACTGCACCCAGGATGTCAGTTAGAATCTCAGGGAGAGTGGCCAGTTTTTCGATTATGCTGCCACAGTTACATCGACTGGCTTTTGTATGATTGTTTGATTGGGGTCCATTTCCTGAATTTGTACGATTTCTACTTTTATTTACGTTGGTAACCCCATTTTCCTTCTTGGGTAGTGAGGTTAATATTATATCGACTTTAGAGTTTATTTTGGAAATGTGCTCGGCGATGATGTTTATCAGATCTATTTGTACTTCCATTTTATCCGATTGGAAGTTTAGTGCCTTTATTGCTTGTTCCAATGTACTAATTAGGGATTTCCCGCAATTTTGGTTGTATTGAGGATCAGCTCTGTTTCCTGACATTGCGCTAGTCTTTTCGATCCTGCTTGTCGACGAAATTAGAATAGGGTCCATCTGGACTTGGTTCGTTGCTTCGGTACTGGCAGTACTGGTGTCGTCTATCAAAATTATTCGGCTACTGTCGTGGTCTTTAGTATTACGTGGTGTGGAGGCCTTCTGCTCGCGTATGCGCCCCTTTGTAGAGGGAGATACGGTTGTCGATTGTTCGAAGTCTAGTGCTTTTTTTGTTTTTTTCTTGTTTGTGTTAATCGGCTTTAGTGTGTGTTTAGTTGAAGCGAGCTTTTCAGAATCTGTCTCCCGGTCGGGTTTCTGACTTATACCTCCCGTGTCCGTTCCTTCTGGTGTTTTCTTTTTATTGGTGTATTCATTGTGACTTGTGTTTTGTGGACTTGATTTGGCAAAAAGATTTTCTAGCGATTCTAGATCTTGTGTTGATGACAAGTAAGTTTTAGATTCTTTTTGCGCTTTTGTTTCTTGAACATATGAGCGAGTTGTGAGTTTGTTGTCGCCTTCATAGTTGAAGTCCATTTTCTCAGAAGGACTGAATGCGTTGTGTACTTGAACCTGGACTGTTTCTGTCTGTTTGTTCATGATGTTGGTTTTCCCAATGTTTTCGGGGTTGCCTTGTAGGTTTTCCTGTGTGCTTAGAATTTTTGGCGCCCTTTCCTTGTTTGAAACCCTTGGTGCTGTGAACGATTTGGTTACCTCTGGAAGTATTGGACTTGGGAGAATTTGCGACTCCGCTGTGTCGGAGAAAATCGCCGAAACTGGATCTTTCAAGAAAAAAAATGTATTAATTTTTTGCTGTCCGTGATTGCGTGTTGCCGAACTCGGATTCTCCGGTATTGCCACCAGCTTTCCCGGTATTGTCACCGACTTTCCCGGGTCTTGCCTCTCCGTTGTCCTCTCATTCTCTTCGTCTGATGGCGAAGTTAAGGACTCTTTAGAGATTAATTTCGCGTTAGTTTTTTTTTGCTGAGATTAGTTTGCCTTTTAGTACCAGATCTCATTTTGTGTCCTGACTGTCGCGTTCCTGACCTGTCAGACCGACTGCTGCGGGGCTTAGTTCTTGGTATTGGAGTCCTTATCTCCCCCCTTGTCGGCTGTGTGTTTGGAAAGAACTGATGCAGCGGAGGTGTTGTTGTCACAGCGCTCTTCCTGCGCTCACATCTGCCCGCCAACCGCTAAAACAAGCGTAACTAATTCCCGGTCTTGGTTCCTTGCTCTTCTTTATCAATTTTGTCGGTTTTGTCGGTGTCAGCTTTGTAAGAGATTAGGTGTGCTCTTGAGTTCTCAGTCTACTCCTCTGAGCTATAGCTCGTCCTCCGTCGGTATGCCTATGGTGCGACCGGAATTATTACTGCCCAAAGCTACCCTGGCGTTGAGGTTGTTTGACCCCTGCACGACCCCACGATACTTGGGGGTACTTGGGGGGGGTTCTCCCTCTTCCTTGACGTGAGGATGTGGTTGGTGACGGGTGGGTGGAAAGAGGAGGCAAACTTTAATGATTTTTAAATGATTTTTGACTTTTAAAATGTGTTGCCAGTTGTTGTTTTGGATTTTTCTTTTTTTTTTAAGCTGGTTCGTCCCACACAGGGCTCCTCAATGCGCTGCTCTGTTGCCTCTATTACCGTTGTCGTTTGAGGAGCAAGGGAGGCGGTGTCGGTGAATGGGGGCGGCTGGGCGACAGGGCGGCGTTGTTCCTTGCAGCGCTACTACAGCGCCCGCCTGCCCGCTCGATTTACCCTTCTGGCCGCCCACCTACTGTCTATTTTCGGCTAATGCTAATGCTCCGCTAATGCCCCGCCCGATCCGATCCGGGCTTGCCTCCAGAATCGTGGACACGGGCTCGCAGCAGGTGTTGCGGTACGGCGGGGGCGGTGGGACGGCGTTGTTTTCACAGTGCTACCACAGCGCTCACGCCGCCGGCTCGCTTTTTCTGACCACCTGTCCGCCCGCCCTGTGCCTCCTTACCGGCTGCTTCTCCCGGTCCGGTCCGGGCTTTGCCTCTGGCTCTGGCTCGGGGTCCGGGTTCTTGCCGCTAGCTCTGGCTCGTGGGCTACGGCAGGATTCGCAGCACAGAAGAATAACTCTCCACAGTCCCGGTCCTCGGTTGCAATCGCGTTCCTTGGATCCCCGGCTCAAAAGCTGAAAACCGAAGCCGAAGCCGCGCCACACCTCTCCCAGCCGCCGCAGATACTGAGCACCAACGAGAAGCAGGAAGCGGAAACCTTCAAACACCTGAATCAGAAGTTGCCTGAGTCTGATCACATCAGTATTCTAAGATCATCTTGGGATCCTCGCCCCCTCCTGCACAATACAACGAGAAGACAGGCTCTCTGTCCAAAATGCCATCCCCCACTGTGATGTACAGTACTTACAGGAGATACTCCAAGAGAACTGATTTAACTGATTGTCCTCCATACTTTGTTAATCAGTGTGGGTGCGATTGTGCCATTTCTTTATTGTATTATATTATAGACTGCATGTTTGAAGAACCGAGGTTTGCTTACAATTTAGTGACAGTAATTAAGCTCGGTGAAGAGAAGCACATGCTGCCTCGGGAGGCAATAAGGGGTGTAATCTGGCCGAGTCTAGGATATTTGGGGCCCTGGGTAGAAATGGAATGTGTGAGCCCCTTCTAAATAGCATAGACATGATGCATTCAGGGCTTTTTGCATGTGAATAGATGTCGCTGCTTCTGAACCTGCAGCCCCTCCCTCTCAGTCACCTTCGAAGCACCTCTTAACAGGTCATCAATAGCTGGAGGTGTGAGGGTTGCCATCCCGCTGTGCCTCTCCAATGCTGCTGAGTATCTGAGGAGATTTGGTGCAGTATCGGAGTGAAGAAGGGAGGTGGGTGCAAGCTGTGCCGGCTTTATGGTGGGCCAACCGGTGCCCTCTTAAAATGACGGACAAATGGCGTCCGTTAAAGAATCCTTCTCAGACAACGGACAGACGGCCGAAATTACGGACTGTCCGTGAAATTTACGGACGGTTGGTCACCCTACCCCCAACAAGTCTCCTCTTCCAGCACAGCAGGAGCGTCATATGTGATTTATAGCGGTTCGACATTGGCATCTCCGGGCACTTAGCATTATGGGTCTTGAAGTCCCCCAGCAGGCCCAAATAGGTCCCCTCTTCCAGCGCAATGGGGGTGTCATGTGTGCTTTATAGCACTGCAACGTTGGTGCCTCCCGGTGCTTGGAATTATGGGGCTTGAAGTCCCCCAGCGGCCCTCTCCGTTGGCGTTTATGCATAGACCTGAATCAAAAGTGTCAGCAAGTAAATTTGCTGATCTAGCGATGCTGCTGGAGAAATGACAAATGACAACATTTTGGAAAAGTGACTCCCTCCTCTGTTAAATCAGCGCGAAAAAGAGGTATGCAAATGGACAGAAGCTGTGACTAATACTCAGGCGGAACAGTGTAAACAAAGAATCAGAGTTACATCACTAATGAGTGGGACAGTGAAATAGATGACAGAGAAAGATGATGCTAGGCCCCCGTGATGATCAACGCTCTACATGCAATGGTCAAGAATTATACACTAATGTCAGTTTCCTTTGTGCCGACTGAATGGTACAGTACAAGATGTTTGTGCTGAGGAGAATGATGATGCTGTAATCAAGGTAACTGTTCTCTGGGTAAAACGGCAGTATAAATATGACAAGACATGATTGATATAATGAACATAAAGGGGTTCTGTAGCTTAATGAAATGCACCAAATGTTATATATGAAAAATCAATAAAATGAATGTAAAACAACATAGGGTATTCCTAATGGCATCTTGCTTAGACCTTTACATATCAGCCTAGAATTATGGTGGGTTTCTACAGTAGTAAAATATATATTCTAACTAGCAATCAATGAATTAATCATTCTGGATTTGTATAGTGCGGCTAATCACCCATAAGGGTATCCAGGCACTGGGAGAACTGCTGCAGGAGGGCTCAGTTTAACTGCCAGGTCTTAAGACCTTTTTTCTGAATTCCAACAGCGAGGATGAGGTCTAGAGGTGAAGTGCGAGGTCATTCCTGGACTTCGCAACAAGGAAGTAGAAGGAGCATCATCCACTGTTGCTACGGCGGATGCAGGGGGTGTGGGCGAGGGAAGGTGGAAGTTCAGTCAGTGGTTGATGTAAGCTGGTCCCTGGTTGTGGAAGGCTTTCGAGTTGGGGATCAATGTCTTGAACCGAAATCTCTTCTGAATGGGGAGCCGGTGGAACCTCTTGAGGTGGGGGTTGCTGTGGGTCTGCTTAGGAATGTCTAGGACGAGTCTGAACACTGAGTTCTAAATAGTTTGCAGTCTCTTGAGGAGGTGCAAGGTGATTCCTACATAGAGTGCATTGCCATGGTCCAGTCGACTGGTGACAAGGGTTTGTGTGATGGTCTGTCTGGTGTCAATGGGGAGCAACTTGAAGATCTTGCTGTGCATATGAATGGTGAGGAAGCAGGTGTACAAAACGTAATTGATCTGTCTTTTCATGTTAAGCTTACTGTCCAGGATAATGCCAAGGCTGTGGGCATGGTCGGTCGTAGTGGATGAAAGTCCTAGTTCAGGAGGACACCTGGTGTCATTCCATGGGGTCGTGTTTTCCACGAAGATCAGTACTTCTGTCTTGTCTGTGGTGAGCTTTAGGCAGTTGTCTCTCATCCAATCAGCGATGCTCATCATGCACCTGCAGAAGTTGGTCAGCATGGAGAGGGGTCTTATGATAGCGAGAGGATGATCTGGGTATTGATGGTGCAGGATATGAGGTCCAGTCCATACGAATTTAGTACGTTGGCCAAGGGAGTCAGTAGGTGTTGAACAGAGATGGGCTGAGCAATGAACCTTGATGCCACAGATGTTGTTCTTGGGTTCTGTGGTGAAGGAAGGAAGGCAGATTCTCTTGGTTCTTCCAGTGAGGAAGGAGGTGATCCACTTGAGGGCATCTTCCTTGAATTTCAATGTTTTGATCAGGGTGTGGTGTGATGCTGTGTCGAACACTGCTGAGAGGTCAAGGAGGATCAGAGCCACTGCTTTTCCTTGGTCAAGGAGGGGTAGGATATTGTCTGTGGCCGCAATCAGGTCGGTACAATGCAGTGGTTGGTGCAGAATCCAGGTTTAGAATTGTCCAAAAGTTTGTTGTTCTCCAGGTGTTCTGTGACTTGGCAGTTGATCCCCTTCACAAGCACTTTGACAGGAAAGTGCAGCAGAGAGATGAGGTGGTAGTTCTTGAGTTTGTTGGGTTTGGTGGATGGTTTCTTGAGAAGGGGCTTGAGTTCTGCATGTTCCATTCTTCAGGGATATGGTAGTTGTAATTCTCCTTGGATTCATAATCTTAAAAACAGTCTTGTTACTATTAGATTACATTTATTTTGGATTAGCACTATCTCATCCTGTTGAACAAAAACTGAGTAGGAAAAAATTATTTAGGAGAAAGTTAGACGGACAACATGTTTATCATCTCTTGCAAGCAATAAGGCCAAACAACTCCTATAATCTAAAACTGCCACTGTTACATCAAATTACTTTCATGTGATTACCAAAACTGCTAAAGAAATCTTTACATTAGATTTATCCTTGGAATACTACCGTTGCTGTAGCTGAAATAAAAATAAAAATGGCAAAAATATAATCCTGTACTTCAAACAAGTGCCATACTGCCACAATTTTCAGCACTGAGTATAAAATTAAGTGAGTTAATGATGGCTGAAGCAAATGCTGAAAGATCTTTCTGTTAGAGATATGAAGACGATGTTTTAATGTGGAGATCCTCTGTTAAACGAATCTTATTTTTGATGTGGCTGAAAAAAGTACCATATGACAAATTCACATTCACATTCTCATATATATTTTATCAAGTCGATTAGTTTGAAGAGATACATAATGCTTTTATTATGTGTCTATTTTCAGTACTCACATTGTCATTGAAAATATGTAGGTGTATAGATGGGTACCTGAATAAAGGGAAAGTGTATTTACTGTTCAAAGAGACAAAAGTGAAGCCCGCGCTGCTGATAATGTCACTCAGAAGACCAGGAAGACAAACATCACCTTTATTCACTGTTGTACTGGCACTCTCAGCAGGGTCACCCCAAACATTTTGCCTTCATTCCTTCTGTATTTGCTGAATTTGTTTTTGTTGGCTTTAGAATTTGGTGCACTTTACCACTACTAACCAGTGCTAATGTGCTTGTGCTCACTCCCAAGAACATTGGAAAATTACCTTATACCTGATTGACATATTTAATTTACTTATAAGTCCCTATTAAAGTGGTATACCATATACCTAGCACTTGTAAATGAAATGATACTAGTAGGCATGCAATACTTATTATGCCACCCACTTAAGGAGCCCCTACAACAAGCCCAAGGACAAAAGGCAGTTTCAACTATCAATTCAACTTGAATGAATGAATGAATGATTGAATTGGTGATTTATAAAGTGCATGGATACTCAACAAGGGTCTTCCGGCGCTAGACAGGGCAGCAAGCTGAGCTGACGGAAGCTCCTAACAACAACGCAGAGTACAGAAAATCAGGCATGAGCGCTAAAAAGCAATGTTTTCAAGTTCCTGCGAAAGGAAAGCAAGAAGTGACAATTCCTGAGAGCGAGCAGGAGTGAATTCCAGAGTGTTGGGTAATATAACCCCCTTGCCAAGCATTAAACTACCATTTAAATGCAAAGAAGACCTCCCCGAGGTAGGCTATAGGTAGCCCATAGGGCAGTGTGTATTTAAATGAATAGGTTAGACATATTATTTTAAGTTTGACATGTTCTGGTAGCATAAAACTCCTAAATGTGGTTTTTTTTACAACTTTGAGGCCTACCTCTCTCATAGGACAACATTGGGCTGCCTTATTACATTTAATAAGTGCTAACGTTTCATGGAGAACAGGTGAACATTTCATGTTTGCTGTCTGATTAATTGTAATTTAAAATCCTGTCTAATGGTAAAAACATATTTTAAGTTATGGTTTTGAAAATGGCACTTTTATATATTTGTAATTTTCCTGCCCCAACTATTTGGTGCCTGCAGCCTTTTCACATGACTGGGTGTAGTTGGCAGTTAGACTTTGTTTATTCCTTTCAGACAGCCCCACAATGAGGAATTAGGTGTGCCAGGATGGTCATCACTGTCAGGATGGGGTGGAGCTGGGCACAGCCCCCTTTTAACTGAATAGGCTGTGCCCTGCCTTCACACAAAGGACTTGTTTCCCTTGAATTGTTCATGCATCCAACTACAAACCAGGGCAGGGGTTGGAGGTAAACTTCAAGCACTTTGAAGGGAATTATCTATAAACATCTCTTACTTCAAAGAAAACACCAAAGATAAAACTAGGACCTTCAGACCCACTCCTCAGTTCGCTTTCTGAATCTGACCAATGACTCTCAAAAGGCTGCCTGCTACTGTGGCCTGCTGTGTACTTCAGAAGACTGCTTTGCTGCACCTGGAAGGACTGCTTTGGTGCCTGAAGCCAGCCCTGAGCCCTCAAAGGCTTTCCCTTCTGCCTGAACCCAGTACCCTTTCTTGAACCCATGACTACCAGAGTGACTCCAACAGCTAGTTGGCTAGCCTCCTGATCAGAGTCTCATCTTCAACCCTCAGTGGCCCTACCTTGAGTGGGTCATGCCCCCCTCCCCCCCCCAAAGTGGTGCCCCTCCAGTCCTGGACCCTTGATGGTGGTGTGAAAGGTGCCCTGATAACCAAACTCCAAAAGTTGGGACTTAAAACGATTTTTGACTAAAAGGTGCATAGCTGGTCGGCTTGAATTTGCGGCATCTTTTGCTACTTTCTTCTCTGCATCAGCACAACTTGTTCAGCGGTCCTTTGCCAAATATGTATCCGGTCTCATGGAACTCTCATTGACTACAGCTTCCAGCCTAGTTCCGCTGGAGAGTTTGTGACTTCCAAAAAAGAGACTTGGTCCAAATGTAAAAATCTTCATCGCAACTTTGTCCAGTGGCTCCTCCTAGGACACCGCCTGCAGCCTTACCCCACTGAAGTTTAACTTCTCAGAGACTTTTGCTCAAATTTCTTCTAAGTCCGCAGGTAAGCACCGACCAGGCCCAGTCCTCTTCTTGTATTCGACTCATTCTCCATCGCGGTTGGATATATTCTTTTTTACTTTTACCCGATCTCGCGCAACTAGATCCCTGCAGTTTGTGCTTTGATCTTTTAGATGTTAGTTTTTACCCTGAAACTTTAAACATTCCTAACTTTAGGTCTACTAATTGGATTTTTGTCATTTTGGCATCAAAACGTTAATTAAAATGACTCAATTTTTCTTAAATTGTTCTTGGATTTTTCTGGTGCTGTGTTTTCACCTAATTACTGTTTCTTGTACTGCATAAATATTTTACACATTGCCTCTAAGTTAAGACTGACTGATTTTGTGCCAAGCTAGCACAGGGTTAAGCCCAGGTTAATTTAGTGACTTTTGTGGTTCACCCTGACAGTGAGTGTGGCTTTTGCTTTAGGTGGGTTAACACCCCACTCAAATAACAAACCAATATCTCACATAGATGTTCAGTGGTGAGGTCAAGAACTTGTGTTTGTGCAGTGCCATAAAGGGATTTGTGTAACAAAAATCCTGTATAAATAATTTGATACCAGAATTGAACTTTTTAAAATTAAGCCTTTGTTCTCCATTGGCTGTTTTGTCCTTTTTCTAAATCAAAAACATTTTTCTTGTACCAAGGAAATGGAGCTGGTCATCTTCGACTCCCTCAACATATCTGAGTTGCCGAAGGTCTGAAAAGACAGGGAGTTGAAGGGAAGCAGGAAGGCCATAATGTTGGACCTCCAGGTAGCCTTCAGAGCCCATCAAGAATGCCAGAGGTGCCAGGCCACCCCAGGGGCGGAGGCGGCAAACTTGGGTGAAGATGAGAAGGAAGACCCAAACCTGAGTGCTGAGCAGCAGGAGCACAATTCCTCCAGAGAGGATGCCCAGGAAGAAGTGTTTCTGTCTGTGGTCTGTCCCCAGAGGAGGTGGAGGAAAGGAAATTGGTGAGGTAGCTCAAACTGCAGCTGAACAAGAGAAGGCTAGAAACAGAGGAAAGGAAGGCTGAGGAATAGAGGCCTTTGTCAGGAAAGAAACTCCTGCTAACAAATGAGATAAATCTGATGAAGCTGAAGTTCAAAGCTAGGCAGACCATAAAGCCCAGCACCAAAACATCACCCAAGTAATCACAGACGCAAAGAGAGTCCACATTGCAAAGGATCTGATGCCTAACTTTGTTGTGGGAGATGATATAGTCAAATGGTTTGAGGCCTATGAGATTGCCCTAGAGAGGCAAAGGGTCCCTGAGGAAGACTGTGAACCTTCCATTGAAGGTACATTTCCAATGAAGGGAGGGATCACCTGTTAGCCCTAGGGAAAGTTGATGGGACGAAGTCTCTCCTCTTGAAAGAAGTCATCACCAGGAAATATGGGATTACCCCGAAGAGATGTAGGCGGATGCACAGGGACAGCCAGAAGTGCCACAGCAGATCTGGGTGGATTGTGTTGATCATTTGCACATGGCATTAGTTGTTTGGGTGAAGGGCACTGGAGTGAATAATTACACAGAGCTGTACAATCTGATTGCTAAAGAGCACATGTGCAGTCTTTGTTTTACAGGGTTGTGTCATCACCTTGTTGATAGAAAGCTCTCTGAACCCAGGGAGCTTGCAAAGGAGGCAGACTGCTGGCTCAGAATCAAGAACTAAGAGAAGGTACCTGAGAGTGCCCCCAAGAGTGGGGGATGTCAACAGAGACACAGACAAATCCCAGAGTAAAGTGGTGGGCAAGGGTTCCCACGGCCCTTTGGATAAAAAGGTGGGAGGTTCTAGTGGATGATGGCCCAGGACGCTCCATTTCCATTCCTGCTGCTTTAAGCATCACCAGTTAGGACACAAGCAGGGTGACTATGTCTGTCCCAAGAAAGTACCCTCTTGAGGGTCCTCTACAGGGGCAGTCAATTTTGCCTTAGGGGCGGGTAGTCCTTAAGGGCAGGAGGTAGACCATACCCTAATCTCTCTTAGATGGTAGTTGACCTCACAGGGTAGATTTGTGATCCCTGAAGGTGGGAGTCGTCACTTTCACCAGGTCAAGGTGAATGGGACCCCTGTCTGCTTGGAGGGAAACAGGGGCCAGCCAGAACTTGGAAGTGAAAGGTTTGTTTCCCCAGAGTAGTACACAGGCAAGGTGTGTAGGGTGACTCAGGCCCAGGGGCGGGATTTTGTCCTAGTGTCCTTGGAGTTGGGGGGTGGGGAGGTGACCCTGAGGAGAATCATAGTTTGACCTTCGATGCCCATTGACTGCATTTTGGAACATGAGTAGGGGTGGGGTGAACTCCACTCCACTGGCAGAGTTTTCAAAGTTTTTCCCACTCTGCTGTGGCCAACTTGGAGTGCGGAGTTTGGCAAAAACTCAACCTCCCATGTAGCTTTGCGGAGTTTACCGGTGCTGGCCCATTGCTTCTACAAACCTCATCTCTATGAGGAATATGTGCATTGCCTGTGTGCTCTATGCCAGGTTTTGTCAGTACCTCTCCACTCACTCCCCTGTAGCGCAGTGTTCTTCCATCATAGTGTACCACTTTGCCACATTGGGGGTAGTCATAATGTAGACACCTGCATACGTGCAGGTTGTGGATGAGTCCTGTACGACACAAGTGACCAATATAAATAAAGGAGGAGCTGGGCTGCAAGTCAGTCACGTACAAGCAATTCTCTTGTCAAACCTCACATTATTTCTAGGCCCCCATGCTCCTGATGGTCTCGGCCTGACAGTGGGGCCGATCAGTACACTCACTTGCCCCTGCCTGGTCTTCACCTCTCCCTGCCTCTCCTTGTGCTCACTCCCTACCATCTTGTCATTCTGCCTTGTGTTGGGCTCCGGGTATAGGCTGGGAAGAGGAGCAGAAGCCATTGACCACACCCTGGGCTGAGCTTGTGGCCCAGACATGAGCTTGGAGAGACTCTACTGGAGGCAGCAGTGTTCCGGGAGTAGCAGGCCTAGTAGAAAGCATCTGGTAAGGGGGGGATGTGTGGGGGATGGGTCAGTTCCAGTGGGGGTAGGGAGGGGTCTCTGGGTGCAGCATCCGTCAACCCTGAGGTCTAGACTGATCCCCGGCACATGCCAAGAATGCAGACACTGTACGTGCGCTGATGGGGCATGCTTTCTCTGTGTGTCTCCTTCTAAGAGAAGGCCCAGGGGCCGTTTCTAGGGCAGAGTGAAACTCTTCTGAATTCCAAGGAGTTTAATGCAACTCCATGGAATTCCATTTAGTGTAACTCGCATGCTCCACCCAACCCTAGGAATGAGTTGCCACCGGCGTTTGGAGAGCTGGGGAGGGGCAGACACCCAAGGTGCAATGAAAACTCAGATTTCTGGGGTACTACTCCCAAAAGGAAGGTACACAGGCTGATCTGAAGGTGCAGAAGGAGGAAGGACTCACCCCTGTTCAGCATCAGGGATCAGGGTACATACCCTGGACTGAAAGCCCAGTCTCATTATGCCACCCCTAGACTTATGAAGGAGGGAGGAAGATTGGCGGTTAACACCTGGGGCTGCTGCACCACAGCCCGAGACACCTCAGAGAACCCTAAATGGCCTGGGGCCTGGATTTTAACACTTACAGCTGTCAGTGGCCTCTGTTGGCAAATGTCCTCATGGGCACAGTTTTCTTTGGGTTGGGGACAGAAGTCTGATCCAAGAGGTAGCATGGGCCTCATCGCTTTGTTGGCCAGTGTGGTACTGTCTGCCTACTAGGAGGCATCTGTGAGTAAATTAAAATTAGGTGCTTCATAGATTAGGTCCACAGGTGAGGAGAACGCTTTCCCATAGGTAAGCTCAGTGGCCCAGAAGAGTGTAATCAGAGGGATTCAATTTAGTTCAAATTGGCATAGAACTGTCAAGAGCCTCTGCAGCAGAGGATCCTTGTCCACATTCCATCACCTAAGCAGGGATTAGTCTTACCTGGGTTTTGGCTTGAGGGGGGCCATGTTGTATGTGGCCCTCTATGCAGGTCCACCCCCAAACCTTTTTCCCTCATCCCTCTTATTTTCGCTTTTATTTGCTTTAGAACTCTGTGCACTGTACCACTACTATTCACTGATAAAGTGCTACTGCTCACTCCCTAGAAAGTGACCTCTGGACTCTACCAAAGTTTTGTTTGGGCAAGCATACAATACATGAGTTATATCGTGCACAGTTCCATTACAAAGATCACATAAGCCTGTAGTGTTATCAGCATTATTAATTTTTTTATTAAAAGCTCTTAATGGTAAAATCCCCAAGCGTAGTAAGATAATAGAACTTCGAAACCTGTGTATTAATGTACATCACAAGTATCTTTGTTGAATCTTATATTCCATAGTTTCAGCGTAGAGTTTATACTGTGATAGCTGAGTACAATGCTTTACGTCAAGCTCATAACTTATTATCTGAGTCAGGTTTGTCAATAAAAACTTGTAAAGTTCAGGAGTCCAATACTTTAAAAGTGCTATTATGCAATGAGAAAGATCTAACACTATATTAAGATTCTTGTTTTAGGTATATTGCTTATATTCGTTTTTAAATGTTTCAAGTTTTAGTAAACGTCTTAACAATGCTATTTCAGTATGTAATAAATTAAATGCCCAGCTTATTATATTTGCTGTAGCTGTGGTCAAGGAGATAAATATGGACAGCTCAAGACACAATGCTTCGACTGGGACCGCTTGAATAACCTTTATCATTTTTTGGAAGCAGATTCCCTTCACTGATATTTGTAGCGTGCCATTTGTTAATTGAAATGTATTCAAGAGCATAAGATAGAATAGGGGGTATTTTCACTAAGGGTGGGCGTAGTTCGCGAAGTAGCGCTACGCGAAGCTACGCGAAGTGCACTTCGCACTACGCGAAATTCACGTAGCACTACGCGAGCTGCATAGGAGCATGTTCGCACTGTGCAAGATGCGTTTTCAATGATTGCACAGTGTGGACAAGCATCCGGCACTGTGCAATCATTGAAAACATTGAAAATCTTTCACAGTGCAAGCTGTAGTTTTCTGCCTCTCGAGTAGATTTTTACTCGAGCGGGAGCTTTCTCAACGCGGACTGGTAGTTTCTCATCGCGACCACTCGCAATGAGAAACCTGACCTCCCCGCATTGAGAATCTCGCCCGGATGTCGCACTGTGCTACGTGCAGCTCGCGTAGTGCGAAGTTGCGCAAACTTCGCAAACTACGCGAGCGTAGCGTAGTGCTTTGCCCAGGGTTAATTTTCACGCAATAGACCTCTATTAGGGAGGTAAAATGCCGTGGTTTGTTTTTAAAAGAAATTCCTCAGTATAGCTAAATATTGCATTTATATTTTGTTGTAGGTCAATTGGGGTATCGTCAAATATGACCACATCGTCGTCATACATTAAAATATGCTTGTTGCTAAATACTATTTAGTGGGCGGATTTAATTATTTTAAAAAAACAAACAGGGAGGTTGCCTATAAAAAGGGAAAATAGAAGAGGTGCTAAAAGACATCACTGTTTTAGGCTAGTCGGTGTAGCTATTAACCGAGTTAAACCTTTAGCTCCCCATTTGTACTCTACACCATGTGGATGAGCGTAGTGAGACGAATAGCCTTACAAGATTTTCAGAAATTCCCATCCCAAGAGTGTTTTGGACAAAATCCACCTTGGATCATGAGGATAACCCCTCTGGAAAAATCCCAGTCTTTCAATTGGTCCAGGACACTGGCCGTAAAGATATTCACTGTTGCGTCCAACAGAGTAATTTGGAGGTATTTACTGGGTATTAGGCGAGAGCCTTTTTTCAAGAATGATATCATGATATCATGATACTCAACAGCCATTAACTAAGGATTGTGCCAGTTTCGTAACAATAGGAGAACAGGGGGGCTAGAAATCTGCTCCATTCTTCAGGATTGCTCTGAAAGACTTTGATCGGGATTTTGTCTGGACACATAGATGCGGAAGATCTAGCATTCTTTATATATTGAACAATTTGTTGTTTAGATGGTGTTGAAGTATCCTGGTGCTTTTTGATCTTCAAGTAGCTGTGTTTGCCAGAGCTGCATGAGATCTTATTTACTTTATATAAGCAAAGAATATATTTTTCCCAGTCATGGAATGATACAGGAGAGGCTTTTAAACATTTTTTTGTTCCCGTTGCTTTAGCTATTGTGCTCCAGAATGCCTTGCTGTTTTTTTGTTTAGCTACTTCTTGGAGGTCTACCGAGTGTTTATCTTTTAATTCCTGACTACTTTTTTCCTTCTTTCTCCTACGGCTTTTTGTAGCCTCGCAATTTCTTTCTTCCTTGACCCCTGAATAATTGAGAAATTGTAGTCTAATTAGTTGATTTAGGTTAATTGTGGCTTTCTATTTGGTCTATTGATTTCCTTTTCCTGGGAATCTGATAATGTCTGTAGTGTGCTCATTAAGATTACTTCCTATTTGGTCTATTGATTTCTTTTTCCCGGGATTCAGATAATTTATTTAGTAAAAGAGGGCCCAGGGGTTGTTTCTAAGGCAGAGTAAAACTCGGCAGAATTCCAAGGAGTTTTTAGAGCAACTCCGTGAGCTCTGATTGGATGAGTTGCCACCGGTGTTAGGAGAGCAGGGAGGGGCGGACACCCAAGGTGCCCTGAAAACTCAGATTTCTGGGATACGACTCCCAAAAGGAGGGTACACATATGCATATGAAGGAGCAGCAGGAGGAAGGACTCACCCCTGACCCCTGTTTAGCACCAGAGTTAAGAACCAGGGCTGAAAGCCCAGTCTCTTTATGCTATCCCTTGATTTGTGCAAAGGAGAGTGGAAGAAGGGTGCCTAACACCTAGGGTTGTTGCCCCACAGTCTGAGACACCTGAGAGTTCAGAGAACCCGAAATGGCTTGGGGCCTGGCTCTTGACTCTGACACCTGTCAGCGGCCCCTGTTGGTAAATGTCCTTGAGGGCAGAATTTTCGTGTGGGTTGGGGACGGTAGTCTGAGCCAAGGGGTATAACGGGCCTCATCACTTTGGTGGCCAATGTGGTACTCTCTGCTTACTGAGATGCATCTGTGAGAAAATTGAAGTTAGGTGCTGCATAGATGAGGTCTAGAGGTGAGGAGAAGGCTTTCCCATTGGTTGGCTCAGTGGACTAGGAGAGTGTAATTGAGGGACCCAATGTAGTTCAGATTGGCATAGAACTGGCAAGGGACTCCGCAGCAGAGGTTCATTGTCTATGTTCTATTGCCAAAGCAGGGAAGTCCATCAAGGTATTGATTAGTCTTACCTGGCTTTTGGATGAAGGGTGGTCATGTTGTATGTGGCCTTCTATGCAGTTTCACCCCCAAACCTTTTTCCCTCACTCCTTTTATTTTTGTTGAATTTCATTTTGTTTGCTTTAGAGCTCTGTACCTCTGCTCACCAGTGCTAAAGTGCTGGTGCTCACTCCATAAAAATGGTAACATTGATTTACACCTGATTCGCATATTTAATTTACTTATAAGTCACTTGTAAAGTGGTATACATTTTAGCTAGGGCCTGTGAATTAAATTCTACCGGTGGTCCTGCAGCACTTATTATGCCATCCACTTAAGTAGCCCCTTAATACTAAGTGTTAGAACTGGCTAGTTCTGGTAGGCTAAGGCTGACGCCAAAGCCAGGCAGAAACCACCATTCTAGTCAGGGCAAGGGAGTCACACGCCAAGATAACCCCTGCTCACCCCCTTGGTAGCTTGGCACGAGCAGTAAGGCTAAACTCGGAGGCAATGTGTAAAGCATTTGCGCCAGCACACAACAGCAACAACATCCTAGGCATACCACAAAAGGAACTCTACACAAGGTTATGTAAAAATACCTTCTGTATTGTCAAAACACATCAGATAGAAATCGCACATGTATATTGTGCCAACTGGCACGGGCAATATTCACAAGGGATTATTCATAAGAGATCTGACCCCTCATCACTGCATCTCAAAACGCTTAAGAACAAGAGAAATGCCTACTTTAGGAAAATAAAGCGCGCAAAGTCTGACTTCTTTAGCCGCCAGCTGGACCAAGCAAAAAACAGGCCAAAAAAGCTGTTCGAACTTATCAAAATTCAATCAAAGACACAACCCTTACAATCAAACAGCACAACAAGCGACACCCCACACTGTGAAGCCTTCTCTGCTTTCTTTAAGCTAAAGACCGACAACATAAGAAATGACCTCATCATGGATGTAAACCGATTCCCCAGCCACACCAGAATGTCTAACACTCAACCTAAAAATAATGCATCATCGTTGTCCTTCGACACCTACTCGGAAGAAGCAATACACAAACTACTCTGCACCTTGAAGCCCTCTAATCACCTCATAGACCTCCTACCTGCTAATGCTGTAAAAGACTTCATCCCCCTGCTCCTCCCACTTTGGACCAAAATCATCAACAGCTCCCTTCAACAAGGTCTCATCCCAGACTCCCTCAAGGTGGGGCAAGTCACGCCCATACTCAAGAAACCTACAGCTGACCCGTCTGACCTGAACAATTACCGCCCTATCACCAATATCCCCACCCTGGCCAAACTGCTGGAAAAATGTGTCCAACTCCAACTAACAAAACACATTGACCAATTTGACCTCCTCAACCCTCATCAATCAGGCTTCCGAGCGAAACATAGCACGGAAACGGCTATGACGCACATAACTGATGACGCCCTCCAAATCATTGACCGCAATGAGTCCTGCCTCCTCATCCTTCTTGACCTCTCTTCAGCATTTGACACGGTCAAACACGAGAACTTACTGGAGCTGCTAAGCACTAGAATGGGTCTATCGGGAACTGTTCTCAAATGGTTTACTTCCTTCCTTCATAACCGGTCTCAGAAGTTCAAGATCGACAATGTGCTATCTACACCTGTGCCAGCAGATCTAGGTGTTCCACAAGGATCTTCCCTCTCCCCCACACTGTTCAACCTCGTCATGGAACCGCTCGCCACCTTACTCCAAGCATCCAATGTTCAATTCCATATGTACGCCGATGACACACAACTTTACCTAAAGCTACGATCCCCGGAAGATATCAAACTTCTGAATTCCACACTTAGTAACACTCAATCTTGGTTGGCCGATAATCACCTCAAACTAAATGCTCTGAAAACCGAGTTCCTACTCATCTCACCTCCGGGGAAAATTACCACCACCCAAACCTGGCTCAATAACCTAACAGCACTCTATGTCCAACCTACCATCGTGGATTCTGTGAAATCCCTAGGCATCACACTCGACGCCAAGCTCAACATGCAACAGCACGTTAGCAAAGCAACAAAAGGAGCTAATTTCCAAATCAACACACTGAGGAAACTTAAACCCTTCCTCCCAGCCAAGGACTTCCAAACTGCTGTACAAGCTTTAGTCATCCCTCGCATAGACTATGGAATTGTGGCCCTCTGCGGACTCCCGCTATCCACAACAGCACCCCTAAGAGCCTCCCTGAACGCTGTCGCGAGACTCATTACTGGCTCAAGAAAACATTCGCATATATCCCCAGACTTAAAATCTCTAAAATGGCTGCCTTTTGAAGCCAGAATACAGCTAAAAATTGCCGTTATGACACACTCGGCCGTGCGCCACAAGGCACCCAACTACCTCGCTCAAAAGTTGTCTATATCAGGAGGGTCGAGATCCAATAGAAGTACAAAAAATCTACTCCTGAAACCTCATAGATTCCGGAAGGAAAAAACATACAAGCGCTCCTTCTCAGGAATGGCACCCAGGATCTGGAATGCACTCCCTCCTGAAACAAGGCTTATCTCCTCCACTGCATTCTTCAAGAAAAAGGTGAAAACCATCCTTCTGGCCAAGATCTCCTGAACTTTATAGGTGTTGGATCAGAGACTCTGCATCGCTCTGTATTATTGATCACCTGTTTGTCTCTTGGCACTATATTCCTATTTGATTGTGACACTATTATGCTACTCTCCTACTACCGACCAATATATGATACACTTTAGTTTGTTGAATCACCCTCCCGATGCCCCCACCCCGTGTTCTCTCTATCCTAAGAAATTGGTATAAGCCATCCCTACATCCAAAGTTTACCTGGACTCTATTTTAGCGGGATCAATGACCTGCGCCGTCTTATATTACTTGTTACCTGATTGTATATCGGTATGTTTTCTGTACATTACTGTTATCCTATTATGTTTGTATCTATTATACTGCTCCCATTATTTCTGTTCAGTCCTGTTGCCCCTACCCCGGTCTCTGTGAAGCGCTCTGATATCTGTAAAGATCTTGTTCGCGCTATATAAAACTTTGAATAAATAAATAAATTTGAATAAATTATTCACAAGACAGGGCCACATGGGCCACTGTCAGGATCAATACTTTTAGAAATAGAAATGCTGTCAGAAATTAGAATAAAAGGATATAAAATCACTGTAGCACAAATTAGCAAGTATAGCACACAACCAGTAACTACTGGTAACAGGTAAGTACCACCTACGCAACCCTAACCACCTTAGGAGATTGTCACGCAGGGGACCAGGACCTCACTAGGACCACCTGTACAGGAAAGAACAACCACCTAAGAATAAACTACATTTAGGGGTATAAGCAAGAACACATTACACATGATGCATCAAACATTCAGCGGTGTAGGGAAAAAGGTAAACACATGATGTATAAAAACACATTCAGCAATGTAATAATAAGGCACATGATGCATCATAAACACATTCAGAGGTGCAGGGAAGGAAAAACACATGATGCATAAAAACATTCAGAGGTGCCAGAACATAACTCAATAGCGCAAAAACACATGATGCCCAAAAACATTCAGAGGTGTAAGAACAAGGTGCGTAATCATATTAAAAGCATTACATTTCCTAGCACCACATCACATTGCGCAAAACTCACATTAGGCAATTACCATCACATAGATAATCACATTGCGCCTAAATAAAATCACATACCAGCCCCCATCTAATAAAGGGACTAAAGAGCCCTGTGTCCAGAATGTCAGGGCGCGCTGCCTTGCAGCACCAGTCAGGGGTGCGCCACTGGCGCAAAACCTAAACGGTGCAGGTGCCCACTACTTGCTGGGCACCTGGGAACATCACAAGACCTAAACGGTGCAGCTGCCCACTAATTGCTGGGCAGCTGGGACGCAAAACTGCAGCAGGGCCTTCACTGGCCCTCAAGACAAACTGTGCCACAGGGGTTGGAGCCACACAGGCTCTGACATCAACAGAGGGACGTTGGAGCCATTTGGCTCTGTAACGGTGCCACATTGGAGCCACCTGGCTCTAAAACAAATACTGTGGCCAAATGCTGGAGCCCCACAGGCTCTCACTAGCCCTTTTAAACAAAATTGCGCCAAACCGAGCCGCCTGGCTCTATCAAAAATGGTGGGCGGCCCACAGCCATTTGGGGCCGCCCTAAGGCACAATCACACGGGGCTCTAACAAAAAAATTGTGTCCCAACGTTGGAGTCCCGCTCGGGTGACTCAAAAGACAAGGAACTGCCCCCGGAGCCCTCAGGCTCAAAATGCGGAATGCCTGCTGAAGCCCCTCGTGGGGTTGGGCACCAATGCGGGAGCTTCGTTGGAGCGGCCCACTGCCAGTCGGGCCGCTTTGGCACTGCCTCCCCGCCCTACCGGGAATCCTGAGCTCCACTCACCAACCTGGAGCTCTTCTCTTGCCGGTCGTCAGTGCGGCGGGGGCAGGCTCGGCGGCATCGGAGAACTCCTGCTCCTCGCGGACTCTGCCTCCAGCGGAGCTCCCTCCTGATCACAGGAGCCCTGCACATCCTCTGCCTTCCTCTTCTGAGGCCGCCTCTCCTCATCGGCGGCCTCACATGAACACCGCGGGGCTCCCTCAGCACTCGGGGGCCCCTCTTCATCACGGACGTCTTCTCACCCGGGCAGCTTCCTTCACCCGGGCCCCTCCTGCACTGGCAGGACTCTCTCCAGCACACGGGAGCCCTGCCAGAAACGGCGCCGCCATCTTCTTCCCCGGTCTCCGTCTGGTCACGGGAGACTGGCAAAACAGGCAATGGCTTTCCCCAGGCAGGGGGAAGCGGAAAACACGTCCTCCCGGCCCCGCCCACAACCAGGCGGCGGGCCGGACATCTTCTTCCGGTGTTTCCTCCGGGCTGCGGCGCTGATTTTCTCGGGTCAACGAGGGGTGGGCTCCCTTGCTAATTAAATAATAAAAACAAGCTGCAAATGCCGGGTGGGCTCCGGCTGTGGGCATAAAAGCGCTCCCTCAGCGCTAATGGGGAATAAAGTGCTTCGAAGCGCTAGAAGGGCAATGAATCAGCGCTCCCAAGCGCGAATGGCAGGACACAGCGCTCCACAGCGCTAGGACAAAGAACAAGCGCTCCCAGGCGCTTAGGGAAGTCCACAGTCCAGCAAAGTCCTTCAGGGGTCCAGGACCTCAATAGTCCAGGACATAAAGTGGAGCCCAGCAGCTCCCAGAACAGGAAAGTCCATCAGGTGTCCAGGGGCTGGGCAGGGCCCAGGGATTCCCCTGGGCCCAAGCAGCAGCACGCCCCTGGCAGATTCAAGTCAAAAACAAGAACATTTTGGAAGGGGACACAGCCCCTTTTTATACAGAGAAATCCTTTGTCTAGCAGGGTGCAGGCAGTGTAAGAACCAGCTAGAACTGGTTATAGGGAATTCCTTTCACTACCCAGGCTAGGGACATCAGACGCACCCCAGGGAGTGGAGCCAGCATTGTGTGGGGAAAACCCAGCCTCACTCCGAACCCTCAAACCAGACGGTCAATCCACAAGCAGGCCCAGGCTCACTCCTCCCCTCACATCAGCATGCTAAACACTCCATTCACCACCAGGGCAGACCCTCCCAGACTCTTGGAGCCAGGCTCACCAGCCAGCCTCAGCTAATCACACGCCAGACACAAATTACACAAATATGCCAACTTCTAAAAGTGGCACTTCTACACTAGACACAATCATGCCGCATACATCATTACGCAGCATTCAATCTCACGAGTTCGCACATACCAAATTCGACCCTGCACTCCCCACATATCAGGAACTACCATGGGCATACATAATCCCCATTCATTCCTATGGGAGGGCAGGTCACTCACCACACATACACAGAGAGCTCCCGCACTTTACACTGTACCACAGTGAGAAAGTGCGCAGAGGCCTAAAATCACCAACCCCAGGTTCCAGAAACAGGCTAGGGAAAAGCTAAAAGTTTCGGGGTGAACCTGCCAAAAAGGGCCAGGTCCAACACTAAGGTTGGGTAGAACTCACGAAGATCTGCTCCGCAGAATTCCGCAGAGTCATATAAAAACTCTGAGAGATTCTGCAGAACTCCGCCCACCCCTAGTATTGACCAAATACTAAGTAAACACTTTCCCAGCATGATGATACAGGCTGCATTCTAACATTTGTTTTAATGCAAAAACCGTTTGAAATCTTAAGGCAAATATTTGCTTCCTGCATACCACTTACATCTGCATAGTGCTGGGTAGTTTCTTCGGCAAGAGTGCAGATCTGATTTGCACTCGTACCAATGCCAAGGTGTGTGGTGGGATTGCAGTGATCTTACGCTCGTGCTGGAAGATCTTCTCTAGGAAGCTCTCTAATATTGGCCCTTTAGAAGCCATGCATTTTAGCATTACTGAAGCCTCGCATTCAATTCTGGCAGGTATTCTTTTATACAGACCTCCCGGTACCCTCCCTCAATCCCTTATGGATTTCTATACTATGGCTGCTGATCTATCACTCAAACACCCCCACTTCACTATTTTAGGTGATTTTAACTGGCATGTGGACGACACCTCTTGTCCCAAAGGAGGACTGCTCCTCGATACCATGACTGGCCTCAATTTGACCCAGCATTTTTTAATGTCTATGTTTCACCACTGGCTTCACTGGCAGAACCTTGTGGGGTCAGAGTGATCTCATACGCTGATGACACACAATTAGTGTTTTCATTTAGAGATCACTCTGACTCCAGTTTTCTGAACTTCAGACGCTGTCTCAGCAACATCTTGGCCTGGATGTCACTCAACACTCTCAAGCTTAACTCAGATAAAACTGAGGTGTTGTTTTTTAATCAAAAAACTCTCCCTCCACCCCTGCTTTGGTGGTCTCCTGAATTGAATCCCCCTCCTGCTCCGGTGGCTTCTGCTAGGAATCTGGGATTCCTATTTGAAAATGAGCTAGCTTGCAAGGCTCAAATAAATACGGTCACATCTGCTTGTTTTGGTAAACTCCGCCTTATCCGGAAAATTCTTCCTTTTCTTCCTGTGGATGCTTGCTGTACCATTATTCATGCCCTGATAACATCACATCTGGATTACGTAAATAGCCTGTATGCCGGAGCTCCAGCCTACCTGGTCAAACATCTGCAAATTGTGCAGAATGTGGCGGCAAGAATGATCTGTAACATCCCATATCGTCACTCAATTTCTCCTCGCTTAAAAAAATTGCACTGGCTGCCTGTGACTAGCCGCATTCAGTTTAAATCCCGGGTCCTGGCACATAGAGCAATGCAGAGTCAGGGGCTGGCCTACCTTAAAGCCAGACTGAAGCATGCCCAGTCCACCAGTTCTCTCAGATCAAATCATCTTTTCCTGTTGTGTACTCCCTGTTTTTGCTGCTCTAGAATTGGGGGCAGAGCATTCGCAGTTATCATGGCTCAATCCTGGAAAAACCTGCCACTGTCCCTCAGTCGAACAGAATCAGAATGCTTATTTTGACGCAATTTAAAAACCTGGCTGTTTACCAACCCCTAGTTGCATGGAGACACTTAGAAATGCTTGCTGTCCGCAGCACAGGACACCCCCGTTAGGGGTAGCTGTGCGCTATATAAGCTTTTAAAATAAATAAATCTGCAAGCCATCATAAGTCCCACAGTACTGTGGAAACCATGCCATGGATGGTTCCAGTAAATTGTAAAAATGAAGGGGCCCACAAAAAATCTGGTGAGCGACTGGGCTGAAAGTACTTGGGGGTCAACTTTTTAAAAGAGAGGTTCATGCTGAATTTGTGATGTAAAGTGTTGCAGAGCAACCCTTTGAGATTCAGGTATATTCTCCACCAGACTAAATATTATTATTTTACAATCCTCATTTAAATTCATTTAATTCCTTTAATATCACAATGTGCAGTTGGCATGCTGTAAAGAATACAGTACTTGAAGTGCCATAATGAAACCTAAAGGGGTAGATTGCAAGGCACTCACACCTAGGCACACACGTCAGACATGTCAGTTTGATATCTCAGTGTTACAAGCTTCAAGCTCTTTGTCTCTTTGTGAAAGAGCTTTCATGTCTGTGTAATACTGTATGCCTGTTCATTGTCTGTTTTCTCCAAATGCTTTTGAAGGTCTGGAGGTGAGTCAAATGTGAAGCCTCCCAGAGTCCTAGAAATCCTCTGGGGGACTCTAGGACCCAGAGAGTGATATAAGGAGTCTATATTAACACACTTGCCAAAGGAAGCTGACAGCTACTTTGCCACGCATGTGGAACACCTCTCATTCCCATTACCTACTGAACTCTGCAAATGCAACTAGCAAGTTATCATTTACATTTTTTCTCATTTGTTATGTGCAGATTAGCCAGAACGTTATAAATGACAACAAGATTGATGTGCATTTTGGGGAATCTTAACATACTCTTTACAGTAGATATAGTTACAAAGTAGATAGAGCACAGGCTGCTTTCACTTTTCTGTGACCTCTTGACAAGGACACCCACATTCTCACAGCAGCTGAACTCCAGATAATGAACCTGTTGCCTTTGAAAACACATATTTGAGAAGACAGAAGTTCCGTGCCGACTGCTGAGAGTGCAAGGGGGCGTGGCAACCCCTCATGTGAAGGGCAACCTCATTAGAAGAAGCAGGTAGGAGTTTCACTCACCACTTTTATTGCAACCAAAGCAGAGGTTGTAGGATCAAGGGAGAGAGTCCTGGTAAGAGTTGCAGAGATCTAATTCAGACCTATGCACTCAAGGAGGGCTACCCTACAGCAGCATAGGGTGAGGCCTAGATCCGAGCAGAACAGTCAAGGTGCTCTTAGGAGGAGGGAAGAATGTAGAGGGCCGCAGGAGATGACTCGCAATAGTGTATGTACTGGGTGGCTTGGCTACCCACCTCAGAAAGTGCTGCGTAGTGGAATTTGGCTGTCCCACCTCAAGCTCTATTGATAGGCAGGAACAGTGAGTTGAATGATTAATCTAACTAGTGGAGTGGTGGAATATATTTAGTAATTCCACATTCAAAGAGTAAAGCAGAATTATTAAATTCATCCAATTCCGATGGCAAAATTAAAAATTCAGCCCACCCCTACTTAAAACATGTCCCAGGCCTGCCATTGGTGCCTGAATGTAGTTTTAAAGTAAATAAACAATTAGAATCCACTCCTTGGAAACGAGGGGGTCACCTCCACAGTGGGGAATCACCCTGTGTTTTTTTATGTCCCCTCACACACCAACAGGCCCCTTGGTGTCATGCTTCATCATCGGGGCCATCGTACCCCTCTACGGGGTATGGCGTGCTGCGACCTACGGAGACGCGGGAGCATTTGTATGGAACTATGTGTGATGTTGGTGTAAGTGTTTTTTTTTAATGTGAGTGTTACGTCGGGTTTGGGGAATAGTGAAAGTTAAAAAGAACCTGGCTCGTGGGGTAACCAAAAATTATTTAATAAGCCCCCGGGCTGGTGCTGTTAAAATAGAGAGGATAGGAGGTTTATACACTAACAATGTGCGTTACCTCCTTTTTGTGTGCGTTAACATGTTTCGGTGCCCGAGGCACCTTCTTCAGGACGGGGTGCACAAATCCCCACCTTACTCACGTTTCTCTAACTATTACCAGACAATTTCTAATAAAAGTGAGGAAAAAATATTAATAGTGCTGATTATGTGCCTATCAAGAGAAGAGCGTTGTCTTTCCATCAACCTGCAAGGGAAAGGAGACAATTTTTTTTTTCTGGTGGTCTCTCTTTCCAAATCCAATGGTAAAATGTCCAACGGTTTACAGGTGACAAACTATAGCCGTACTATAGTGCTGTTAGTGAAAAAATATTTTCTTTGATAAAATACACACACTTGATGAGGAACTTATTAACTGGTGTTAGAAAACATCTTGTGGTCATAACACCCTTGTTGATAAATGCGGAACAGGTAGAGATTGTGTTTCTATCCCTATATAGTGAGGAGGAAGGAGAACATTGAAATCATGCTAATACACATTTGCAACATACTGTTTTGGAATTTCCGTAAAGCCTCATGAGCCAATGCGTCAGGATCTGGTGTGCTAAATAGCACCTATTTGGGGGAAGAAAAGGAATATTCAGATTCTAATCTTACTTACAAAATGTATCGTGGTGGATGCGCTTACAGGTGCTTGGCCCCATTACTCATGATTTCTACAAGGAAATACCTCCCGATCGATCCCTCCGCGGCTCCGGTGACTTTGCCAGAAGGGATCTCGAGACTCGCTTTTTTATACCCTTTCCCGCGCCGGAGCTAATTGGATAATTGCATGACTCACATTTCCTTATGGTCATGTATGGTCATTGTCGGTTTTCATCGATTAATTACATGATTGTTGTGTCCTTAAACACATATATGGGCATTGTCGGTTCCCTCAGTGAAGCAGTGCCCGTGTCTCTCCTTCGCGCATGCGGTTTTGTTCGTCCTGACGCGCATGCGTTTCTCTGAGAAGGGGTTTCCTTAGGCGCATGCGCATTTACCGGTGTGCCTGTTAACCCGTAAAGTGTAAGCGCTGTGTGTCGATTATACTCAGTCACATGTATCACTGTACAAAATATATGCTTGTATGAGAACCCAGTAAATCCTCCGTCGCGCGTTATTCTATGCAAAGAGCCCAGAAACTTATTGTTATCAAAATAAGTATTGCATTGGTTATCGAACAGACCCATAATTTACTGTCACACAGTATCACCGAAGGGAGGCCCCCCATGATTCATTATCCTGTGTAACGGGATAGAAGGCACATTTTAACCAGGTATTAAAATATTTTGTTATCCAGGGCGATAAGTAGACCGTCAGGGACCTGTTCGGGAGGGTAGTCAAATCTCATAAACCACTATTTATCTCAGTCCGTGGCTATCTTGAACAGGTTTGCCACCCTGATTTCATTCTACGTGAGCTGACCCCACGGAATATTGTCATTTAGACCTGTGACATTGGTTCCCAATCTGAAAACCCATCTCTGCTCTTTTTCGAAGAGTCCTTGTTCTGATGGGAGTTGTTCTACGACTGTCCACCTAATGTCATTGACACAATGTCCAGTTTCAATGAAATGCGTTGCCATTTTTGTTGTTGCCTTTTTGCAGCGGATATTGCTCTTATGTTCTCCGATTCGTGTTTTTACTGTCTCTTCGTCATTCCGATATACTCCAGGCTGCAAGGGCTGGTTATCATATATATAACGTTCTTGCTGTTGCAATTGGTTAGTTTGTGTTGTTCCCACATTGTTCCATTCTTGAAGGTCAGATTTTTACTTTTCTGAGTTAGATGGCAACTCGCACAATTGCCACATGGGTAATGACCGCCTAGTCCTTGTGGATGGAGTTGAGGCATCTGATGTGTTTTTGGCCGGGTGTGTACTAGCATGTCCTTGAGATTCTTGCCTCGTTTGTGTGCAAACAGGGGTTTCTCAATCTTTAGTTTGGCACTTGTTAAGATGCGCCAATGTTTCTTCAGAAGTTTAGCAACCTCATTGCTTTGAGGGCTATAGGTTGTTAAGCAGATGGGTCTTGCTGGTGTCTGGTTTCTCTCTGATCTGTTTTCCAACAGGGCCTCCCGATGGTTATTTCTTGCTCTTTTCATTGCACTGTAATTTTAAAGTACCAATTCAACTTGGCACTATAACCCCCTTACCTTTAAACCCCCATTTTATTGCAAATAAGCCATCCCTAAGGAAGATACTAGATAGCCCATAGGGAAAGGTGCATTGTAAATATTAGGTTGGACGTATCCTTTTAAGTTTCACATGCCCTGGTATCGAAAAACTCCAACATTTGTTTTCCACTACTGTGAGGCCTACCTGTCCCATAGGATAACATTGGGTCACCTCATATCATTTAATAGGTGCTAACATTTGATTGGGAACATTACAGGATTACATGCTCAGTGCCTGAGAAGATGTCATTATAGATCCTCTTTAATGGTAAAGTCAGATTTTAATGTAAAACTATTTGGTGCCTGCAGCTTGCTCCTGTGTCACATGACTTGTTGCAGATAGCAATAAGACTTTGTATATTCCTCCCAAACAGCCACACAATAGAGGGATTTTGTGTGCCTGGATGGGCCATCTCTTGCAAGATGTGGGGTCATAGCTTGGCACAGCCCCACTTGCAACTGAATAGGCTGTTCCATGCCTTCACACATACCACTTGTAGTCCTTTAATTGTTCATGCAGCTAGGTTGGAGCCAGGGAAGGGGAGGCAGGACATTTCAAGCACTTCCAAGGGAATTCTCTAAAAACTTCTACCTTAAAGAAAGCACCAGGTATAGAACTAAGACCCTCAGACTCACTCTTCACTTCACTTTCTGGACCAGCACAAGGACGCTCTGAAGACTGCCTGCTGCTTTGGCCTGCTGTGTACTTCAGATGACTGCTTGATGCAACTTGAAGGACTGCACTGCTGCCAGAGGCCTGCCTTGAACCCTCAAAGGCCTACCCAGCTGCTTGAGCCCTGTTCTACAGCTTGAACCCAAGACTACCAGAGAGACTCCAAGGGCTAGATGTCCTTCCTTCTGATCAGAGCCCCAAGGACAAAAAAGGCTCCAACCATCTTGAACCCATACCTAGACCCAGCCTAATTGTGTCCTAACCCCCAAAAGGTAACCCTCCCGTTCTGGACCTTTGATGGTAGTGTTAAAGGTTATAGCCAACATCCAAAACTTGGGACTTAGAACAGTTTTGGCTAAAAACTGCTCTGAGAACCGAGAGGAGACTGGGACGAACCTACTCATCTATCTACCCATGGAGCATCACCGGTCAGCCTGGTTTTGCAGCAACACCTGCCACGTTCTTTTCAGCAGCACCAAACCTTGTTCGGCGTTCTGTGCCAAAGGGATAGTTGGACTCGGGGAACTCTTGTCTGCTACAGCCCCCAGCCTAGTCCCGCTGGAGATTTTCGACTTTCAAAAAAGAGACTAAGTCTGAATGTAGAAATCTTCAATGCAGTTTCATCCAGTGGCTCCCTGGTGCTGACACATCCTCCTCAGACAACCTGCAGCCTTTCCCCACTTAATTTTACCTTCTGAGAGACTTTTTGCTGAAATCTCTTCTAAGTTCAAAGGTAAGCGCCAACAGGGCCCAATCTACTTCTTGTATATGTAAATGTAAATGTAAATGTAAATGTAAATGTAAATGTAAATGTAAATGTATTTCGATTTATATAGCGCACGATTCACCCAGGGGTCTCAAGGCGCTTGCTTAGGGAACCCGTCCTGGTATTCCCCTGTGAGAGATACCCCAGCAGGGTATTCACAAGGTGAAAGCCAGGCATCCCGCCGCGAGGGGCCGTAGTGGAGATTAAGCAAGCTATTGCCCAGAGTCGCAGAGTGTGACCCCGTGAGTCGAGTAGGCACCGGAGCGAGAATTGTTGAGTCCGTGGAATTTTTTTTTTGAGCCCGAGACCCGTCGAGGCGGGGAATCGAACCCTGGTCCACGGCTGATCTCAGCTTCCGGGTCTGCCTCCTCTAACCACTGAGCCACACTTCTCCCCATATGACTCATGCTCCATCGCAGTACACCTTATTTTTCAACCTTGACCTAGTCCCACGTAACTAGATGTACGCTATTGGCACTGTGATCTTTTAGATGCTAGTTTTTAGCTTTACTGGTTCCACAAATTGGATTTTTGCTACTTTGGTGTCAAATAATTTATTAAAATCGACTCTTTTTCTAAATTGGTATGGGTTTTTCTTGTGATGCATTTTCATTTTATTCCTATTTGTGTGCTGCATAAATATTTTACATATTGACTCTAACTTAAGCCTGATTGATTGTGTGCCAAGGTACCCTAGGGTTAAGCACAGGCTAATTTAGTGTCTTTTGCAATTCACCCTGACAAGGATTTCAGTTATTGCTTGAGCAGGGTTAACAACCCACTCAACATACAATCCATTCCTCACATTCATAAGTACCCAGTTACAATTGTATATTATGTATGTTCCCCACACGTTCTTCTCATGCTCACTTGAGCATTGCAGAGAAGTCATCTGTCAGCCATTTATAACCAGGTATCTTGCCACCCACCTCAAGCAATCTTGTCATTAGATTCAACTCCCCCACTCAAATGTAACAAATTGCCATGTATCCTGTTGTCCTCTCTTCAGTCACATATAAGGAAATCCGTACCTTGCATATGCATTCTCCCTTTCTGTGCATTCCCTCCCCTTACCATTTCTTCTTTACTTAATGATCCCCCTATCTGGCATCATGTCACCCTCCCATACCATCCATAAGATGGTATGGGAGGGTTCCATGATGCCAGGTATGGGCACCTACCTCACCACTCCCAAATATAAAAAATTATCCCATACTTTGCATTCTGCCAACCTCTAAATCCAGCCTGGTAATACTATACTGATCAACCCACAAAAGAAAACCTAAATGACATCCAGCCACCTTCCTAAACCCCTACCAGAGCATTCTCTTCTGTGAGACCCTCACTGACTGCATGCTTTTCCTTGTCTGGTCTGCAGAGTTCATGCAGAGCAGGAATGCAGCGGGAGCAAGAGGCAAAGCACCACCAACGTTTCTCTGTCTCAATCAGATCTCTGGGATCCCAGGGAGACAGAAGAAGGTAATGAGACTGCTAGGCACCATTCCACTACTTCTCCCACATTCCTGGATACCCAGGCATGGCAGGGGAACACAGGGGAAGCAAAGGGTTCCCCTTATGACATCACAACTGTAGGAAAATGTGATACTCATTTTTAAAGTTTGAATTATCTGTGGTTATCTGCTCATTCTCTACCAGGTCAAAGTAAAAAGTTAAGGCTGACTGTGATGGATCATCGGTTGAATACTGGGATGAGGTTCATCCAGCTCGAACGTTTATCTCTGCACTTAGAACTTTTTATGGAGTAAAAGTGGTCATCAATAAGTCACCGGCAGGGCAAGTTGAAAGCTGGATCTGTAGCAAGGCTCAACTATGATGGGCTGCAGAAAATCTGGGTCCCTGTGCGTTCATTGACAAAGGCAGGAAAGCAGTAGCGGTCAGCAGTAGGTGTTTCTGTAGGGCGGTGACGTGGGCAGGGGGAGGGGCAGGGTGAGGGGTAGTAATGTATGGATTACGGAGTTTTACAGGTAAGTAAACATTCACATAAATAAAACAAAATTGGTTGCGCGTACTGCATCACCAAATATGATGCAGTGCGCACAACGAAATTCGTTTTATTTTTTTAAATGTTTACTTACCTGTAAAACTCCATAATCCATACATTACTACCCCCCACCCTGCGCCTCCCCCTGCCCACGTCACTTCCCTACAGAAACACTTACTGCCGACCGCTACTGCAGAAAAGCTCTGAATGGACAAAGTTGATGTCCAGTAAGGTCTTGACATTGATGGGATGTTGATGTTGCTTGGTGTTCGTCCCGATGAAGCCCTCTACATACAGACTAAGAAACTTTTCTAGAAGTCAGCTAGGAAAACCAGCAAGCTGAGGCTGACTGGCAATATGACTGTGGCTTTACCTGGGATCTCGGTCTCCGTCATTTGTCCAGGAAAACAATTGGGAAAAAGTTTCTAAGTCGCAACTTTTGCAATCTGGGCAGAAAAAGTGCAGTCTAATGTCAGCCAAGTGTCCAAGATATGGGGTATACCACATTGCAGTTAGGACTCACTCCAACAAATGCCAGCAGCAGAGTCTGGGACAGGTTCATTTGGAACTGGTTGGCTTGGCAGTTGTAGGGAGGGAGGCATCTGTAAGCTTGTTGTGTCCCTGAAGCTTACACAGAGGTTCAGCCAAATGTCAGCTGGAGTCTCTTCTGGGGTCCTGGGGTCAACCTTCAGGTTCTTCAGACAGCAGGGTAATCCTTCTTCTGATTCTTCACGGGTCCAGGAGTGTTCCGAAGAGAAATTTGTGGAGTCCATATGTATACCCAGTGCCAATATAGAGATGGACGGTAAGCTTTTGTCCATCACCTAAACCAGTTCTAGTCAGTTCCTTTACCCCCACTAGGTTTGGTGCCAGGCTAACTCGGGAGACAAAGAGGAGGCAGGCCTAAGTGTGAGCTCGCATCTTCCAGTGACAAGGAAGGCATTTTTTGAAGGGGCAGGGCACAGTTCCCCAGGCCATCCTCTCCAGGGATGAGTTCCCCTCCCACTTCCATGGCCCTCTGTCCACTGCCTGGGAGCAATACACATCTCATCCCAAGGATGCCATCTGGGGATGGATGACAGCTGCAGGAAAGCACTTTTGATTTTAGACAGGGCCATGACACGTTTCTAATAGTGCAATTTTTGTAATAGTAATATAAAATCCAACTTGACCAAAATGTTGGATTTTAAATAACTATTACAAAGAGTCCATGGAACATTTTATAACTGTTCCCAAACTTGAATGTAACACTTATTTTTACCATTTGTTGAAGGTAATTGAGTAATCCAATTTTAATTTATGGAAGACGCTTTGCCACAGTGAAAAAACACTTTATAGGTTTTTCATTGCCAGGGTTCATAATACATAAATAATACCTGTCCTACATTTTAAATCCTATGCTGTCTACGCTACGGGCATTCAGGACATGCTTTACAGTGCTACTTTAGTGGGTGGAACACTACATGCTGCAGCCAGCTAGTAGCATTTAATTTACAGGTGCTATTTACATGTAGTACCATATGCTAGGGACTTACCTTTAAATTAAATGTACCACTCAGATATATGCCAATTTTACCATGTTTAAAAGGGAGCGTACAAGCAAAAGAAGTCGAAAATCTGGGGCAATGCCATGCAAAAAGCCATTCAAAAAATGGTAATTTCTAAGTGATATAATTTTGTTTCACGCTATTGGAATGTATTTGCAATGAAATGCGTAATTGTGTATCATATGTATTCACACTAAAGGCTCTTTACCAGAATACATTTTTGCAAGTTAGTATGTGGTGTATAAACATTCAGACGTTTTTTCTCTATCTGGCACATCTGGTGAAGCAATTTCAAGCAGTAGTGAGTGCTTCTCATGAGCGGTTTTCTACAATTTCAAGACTTTTAAAAAATGTAAAGGATTTTGGAAAGTGCACATTTTCCCTCTTCAGTTGAAGTCTTTTCCTCCAATGACTATTGGACTTAGCTAAAGTGCTTATTTTGCTGAGCTGTTTGTTATGTACCCTGTAATGCTTAAATTAAATATCTGAAATGTAACATATTTAATCAGTGAACGAGACCATAGACGCATTAAATTGCACTATTTTATCTTTTTCTTCCCCAAAAAAACAATCCTAATGAGAGAATCAGTCCTAAAGCGGCAGAACAGAACATTTTTTCTTTGCCATAACACCCCTCGTTAAAACGTGTCAATTACTTCTTTAAAATATTTGCTTCATAAAGCAAATCCTTTATATGATAAAAGCACTACACAACAGTGAATAAAAACATTGCAACGTTTAACATTAATTTGGCCAACGATAACAAATTAGCAAAGGTGACTGCTACGTCTAGTCATACAACTTCCCTCATAAAACAATAGCATCTTGACGGCAAGGTACAGGATATTTTAAAAATACTGGAAGTAACTTAATTGTGGTAGCCTGTTGGAAAAGAAAACGTCCAAGCGCCAATTTTAAGAAAGGAAACGTTTCAGTGTTATTTGCATATGCAAAGTTCCTCATCAACAATGGGGTTTACTTTTACTCTCCATTTGAATATTTCAGTACGAATTGTCCTCTCTAGGAAGTCCGCATAATTACGGATTCCTGGAAACACATCCAAGCAAGTAAAAAACTGAAAGACTTTGATACAGGTTTTCCACCCAATCAAAAACAAAGCATGCCAGACATAAACGTGCTATTTGTGTCTCCTTGAAAAAAGGAACATTTAAAGGACTATCGATTCTCCTGAGCCTCTTCCACCCCTTTTCTTAATAGGATTGTTAAAAGATAAAAATCTAGCTAAGGCTTTCCTTTTAATGGATGAAAATCTGTCCTACTTATACATGCGTACAATGAACCAGTGGCTTCGTTTTTTTTCTTCTTTTTACACAAGATGCTTTCTGCAACGTTGCTGCCAATGTTGCAAAGTGGCCATACTGTAAAAAAAGCTGATGGCAATTTCACCATGCCTGTGTGTCATGTTCTCCATGTCACTGACGAATTTGTTACTAGAAATGCACCCACAAAGTGGGCAGAAGTCGTTCAGTACTCATATTCCTGGGTCCAATTTGGGAATATCAGTACTTAGTAGTATACAAGGAAGTGTTTTGTTTAATATCTGTTTATTGAATATAAGTTGAACAGGGAAAAAGAAGAGGAGAAACAAAGCAAAATGCATCACAAATAGCATGGTACATTGACATGGCCTTGCAAAATGTATCCATTTACAATAAAAAGCAAGAGAGGATGGGGCTGTAACAAAGATAAAACAATATGCTTATCCATTAACATGATACACTGGCATAGATTTGTTTTATATTATAGTTTGCAACAAAATAACAAGGGAAGAATAAAAATACAAATAAATGTTAAAATCAATAAGACCCCTTTATTAAGGAAGGCTCACCCGATGTGAGGGAGCAAATGTATGGGGTCTTGTGAACGCAGACCTGGTGCTAAGGCTATGTGATTAGAGTTTGTGTATACCAGTGTAATAGATTGAATGTATGTTAGAACTTGCGTGATGACTGTAATGAGAATTGGGGTTAGTAGATATTCTCCTCATCTGTAGAACAGGGAAGGGAGAAAAGAACCAGGTAGGGAGGCCGATGAGAAGGAAATGTGCTCAGAGTGTCAAGGGGGTGGGTAGCTAGAACTTTCTAGGAGGGGGAAGATGCCCCATCATGATCCGGTGGAGTAGGGGAAGGTTGGCGTGTACCTCTTGGGTAAGGTAAGAGGAAATCTTCAAATAGCTGCAGTGCTCGAAGACATTGGGGGCAAAGCAAGAGTTCTATATCTGGGGTAGGTGCTGAATTAGTGGTTGCCATGTGTGGGTGAATTTGGCATCTGTATGGTTGATGCAGGCGGTGAGTAACTCAAGGGACAGGACATGCCACAGCCGAAGATAACATGTCACGATAGGTGGAGGGGCGGGTTTCTTCCAGTATAAAGCTATGGATTGTTGTGCCGCCCCCAGCATTTGTGCTATTAGGTGCGAGTCTGAGTGTGTCATGGCTGTTAATTGTGAGGGTCTAATGCCCAACATAGTCACTGTCAGAGAGCTGGGTATAAGGACCCCACCGTATCTTTAATGTGACTAAGGAACACCTTCCAATAAAGCGTCAGGCTGGGGCAAGGCCACCAGATGTGGATGAAGTCACTCGTTCCTCCCTAACATCTCCAACATGTTGGGGGAAGCCCAGAATTATCCTCTATAGACGAGCTGGCGTAAAGAACCATTGTGTCATAAGTTTATAGGCCAATTCGCATTGGGGAATGCTTTGATAGATTTTAAGTATGTCTTGCCATAGTCAGTCCCAGTTCTCTGGGGAGACCTCCCCGCCAAGATCCATATTCCATTGGTTTTGATATGTGTGGGGTTGGGGTTGCTATGAGTGTTGTAGCATTTTGTATGTGCGAGAGATCAATCCCCTAGATTCCTCAAAGGCCGAACTAGGGTCTCGAACGGAGTAAGCGGCCTTGTCGCTCCTTGTGTGTATGAGGGGGAGAGCAGCCAGTGTCTGAGATGATAATATTGCATTCTTGTATTTTCTGTGAGCTGAAATGATTTTTTGCACTGTTCAAAAGAGATGAATGTGTCCTCATTAATAAAGTCCTGGATTATGCGACACTCGCCCTCCGTCCAAGGTCTGAAGGCATGAGGTTGCAGAGCAGCCTAAAAAATGGGGTTCCGTGCTATGGGGGCTTTGTGGGACGGGAATGAGTTCAAGCCCGAGATACCGCAAGTTTGTCCCAGATGTCTAAAACCGTTTTTGTAGGGGTGGCTATGTGTGCACTACAGGGGGAGCTGCACGAGAAAGCTAAGCTAAGTCCCACAAGGGCCTACACGTAACTGCACGGTCCATGTGGAACCATTGTTTTTCGCTTTCCCTGACCACCCAGTCCAAGATCTTTTATTTATTCAAAAAGAGCCGGCGGCCTTTACCCCAGATGAAGGTGGTTAACTCACGTTGAAGAGATTGGATATCTGTTTGTGGGATTGGGGTAGGGAGGGTGTAAAATAGGTATAGCACCTTGGGAAGGACAGACATCTTGACTTTGTTAATTCGATCTAGCCAGGAGAGGGGGAGGTTTTGCCATCTACGTATATCTTCCCGTATGGCACGTCTGCAGCTCGGCCATTTGGCTGGGGTCCAAGCAGATAGTGAGGGAATCAGGTCCAGCTCCAAGTATCGCATTGAACTCTCTGACCATTTCAATGGGATCAGGTTTTGTAATTTCGGAATCTCTGAAGACGGGAGGGTGAGATTCTAGGCATGGGATTTGGCTACGTTGATCGTGAAGCCCAAGGCTTCTTCATAGGTGTGCAGGAGTGAAGCTAATTCTGGAAGTGCTGAGGTCGGAGTAGTAAGAGAAAGAAGAAGGTCGTCCACAAATAGGGAAATCTTGTGCTCATATACCCCAAAAGGAATGCACGAGATGATGGATGAGCAGCGTACTGCAATTGCAAGAGGCTCTACCACCAGGGCAAATCAGAGTGGGACTAGTGGACACCCTTGTCTAGCGCCCCTGTGTATAGCAAAAGGAGGAGTGAGGCAGCCATTGATATGGATATGCGTGGTCCGTTGTGTGTAGGGGGCCATCAGTCTGGAGATCATGGTAGGGCCTAATCCTATTCGGTGTAGGACCTCCCTGGGAAAGCGCCAGTCTACCCGATCAAACGCCTTCTCAGCGTCCAATAACCCCAGGCAGGCAGGTATGTCTATGTGTTGAACTTTTTCGATGAGGTGGTTATACAACGAATATTGTCTGTGACCTGACGGTGGCGGATAATTCTGACGTGCTCTGGGTTGATATTACCAGTTAGATAAGGCTCCAAACGATTTGCAAAAATCTTTGTATAGATCTTCAAGTATTTAAGAGGGCAATGAGTCGATAAGATGTGCAAAGCGAGGGGTCTTTTCCTGGTTTTGGGACCAGCACTACTTCTGCTCTGACATGGTTGGAGGGAGACCAGTGGTGTCAGTAAAATTATTAAAAAGATGAAGAAGTTGTTTTTGGAGCTGCGGGTAGGAGGTGCAGTATAAAACAACAGGAGGCCATCCGGCCCGGGAGATTTCCCTATTGGGAGCTGTTTTAGTACTTTTGCTATCTCTTCTAGTGATATTGGTTCATCTAGGATACTCACGTGGTGGGAGCTGATATGTTCCCAGGGGCAGAAATCAAGGAAGGAGGTGATATTCTCTGGGCCACAAGGTTCGTCAGCGTAGAGATCTTTGTAGACGTTTGAGAGAGTGAGGCCTTTATTGAATTCCGATGTGGCCCAGGAGCCATCCGGTCGCCTAAGCTTGGAAATGTGGGCGGGCGTTGCTTAGGTCCGCAGGCGTTGGGCAAGGCACTTACCCACCTCATCCCCCACTTATAACATTTTTGTTTAAGGGCTAGTAGGGAGCGTTCTGCATTGTTGGTGCGGTTTAGGAGAAGCTAGCCTCGCAATGCTGCAAGCTGTTTTTTGTTTTCTAGCAAGGGCTGTTGATGATCTTTGCACTCTAATGTCAACAGAGAGGGTCAAATAGAGAAGACGAGCCTCCCGAGAGTGGGCTATAGCATTTGAGGAGATAACTCCGTGGATAGTCGTCTTGAAGGCATCCCATTTGACAGATTCTGAAGTGTTGGAGGTGTAATTTACAATGAAGAAGGCCCTCAGTCTCCCTACTTAAGTCTGCCACATTGACTGGATCGTGCAGGACATGAGGAGGGAGTCTCCATCAAGGGTGGGCACTGCGCTGTATGCTGGGAGGTTGGAGAGAGATCGAAACATGGGCGTGATCAGAGATTGAGATGTCAGACATCTCCGCAGTCATTAAAGATGAATAAGGGGGAGGGAAAGGAAATATTATTCAATTCGCGATGAATGTGGGAGAAGAATAAATAGTCTTTGATATCAGGGTGTATGTATCTCCAGGCATCTAGTATACCTAAGTCAGTGATAGCATTCTTAAGGGCTGCTGGCATAGCGCGTGCCCTGATATGCTGGTGCGCTACGGTCCCATTCAGGGTCCCACACCAAATTGAAGTCACCCCGAGGATAGTCGCTTCCTCCAAAGGGTTTAGCAGAACTCTTAGGTGGAAGTGCAGGAACATGTCCTGGGCTTGATTACATGCATAGAGGTTTAGAAGACTCAAAGGCTGAGTGCCCTATTGTATTTGGAGTTTAGAAAGTGACCCTCAGTGTCCAGTGCCACCCTGGGGGTTCTCCCAGTCAAACCAGCCCTCAGTAGTATGGCTACTCCAGTGGTTTTGGAAGAGGAACATGCCCGGTATTATAGTGGATATTTAGGGTGTGTCATGAGACGAGTGTCTGCGGAGACAATTGGGGTTTGCTGAAGGAATATAATGTGAGGGCCTTGTAGGAGCAAGTAGCGCCAAACCTGGCATCTCTTATTAGAGGAGTTAAGGCACTTCACATTGAGCAAAAGGAGCTTAAAGGGAGACATCATTGACATCCAAGTAGGAGTATCCACAAGGTAGGAGTCTATGGATCTCTTATGTAAATACTAGCACATAATTGGGTCCGCCTGGGATAGGGAGATGTGTAAGAATGCATGTTTTACTGCTTAAGTGAGGAGGGGTCCCCGAGTTATGTACTAGGTTAATCGGGATGGAGAAATCCGGGCATGTCTCCCTCTCGAGAGACGCATCTCGGGTGCGGTGATAGGGGAGGAAAGAAGGTGTAAGGATAATATTATCAACAACAAATGGCCAACAGGGCCAACCAAGTTCAGTGACTTCGAGGAATAGCCCATAGTTCACAGAAAGGGGCATTCTGAAGAAGTCCCTCTTCTATGTACCTCTATAGTCATGGGGGGAAATGGCAGGCATAAGCAGTGATCCAAGTCTCCGCTACTGGCATCCCACTGCACGAGATGCAGTAGGGTTCACCAGACGCCGGCACATCTCGTCAGGAGTGTAGAGCAGGTGTTGAAGTAATCAAGGGCTGAGGCTGGGGGTCCCATTGCAGAGATAAGTTTACCCATGTTTCCATAATAGCAAACGCACATCCAACCAAAGCACTGGGGTACCTCGGTTTGTTGCGTGTATTTGGGCCCTCTTGAGCAGATCTGAATACAAGAAACCTGATTAAGCCTTCAGGAATTAGAGATATGAGTATGGCCAATTAAGTCATTCCATTTGTACAGAAAATTGAGGTTTTGAGGAAGAGTCATTCAGGGTTTGGATGTGATTGTTAATGTCATGCTTGGCCTGAGACGAGTCCTGGTCTTTGGGGTGCTTCCTGTACTTAGGCGGTGGGACAGTAGACCATTCCAAATGGGGGGGTCAACCAAGCTGCCCGTGTGGGGAAGGGGGGTCCCCCGCCCCATGATCCAGCGGGAGATGAAGAAGCTGTTTTGCATCTCTGAGTGAAGGACTCGGTGTTTGCCCTCCCAGGAGAACAACAGCGCAAAGGGATGGCCCCACAGATAATTTATTTTAAGATCACAAAGTTTGTCTGTAACTTGTTTAAAATCCTTGCGTCTGCGAAGGGTGGCAGGGCCTGTATCTTGGAATATTTGGATTGAGTATCAGTTGTATGACAAGGCTGTAGGTCCTTGGATCTTCTTCAGGATGATTTCTTTTTCAACAAAGAAATGGACCTGTGTGAGGATGTCCGTGATGAAGTCTGGGCATCCTCTGGGACCAGGGACTCTGTGAGCTCTATTTAGAGTGGGCTGAGATGCAATTATCATTTTCTCGGATCATCTGCAGGAGGTCCATCAGGAAGGTCACGATGTCTTCACCTTCTGGTCCAAGCGGGAGCCCCTAATGCATAGATTATTATGTCGATTTAGATTTTCTACGTCCTGCTGCTTGAGTTGTAGACTGATGTTTTGGTCTTCCAGCTTCGCCATCTGACGCCAGAGACTCTCGTGGTCTTCCGTCCTTGTGTCCATCGTGTGCTCAACATCATGTACCCATAATCCAATCCTGTGACATCCCTCTGAATGTCTTGTCTCCCGGACTTGAAATGTTGTTCAATCGATCCTATTCACCCTTGATTTCCTGAAGGAAAGAGTTTATGAAGGCCTTTGTGATCAGGACTTCAGGCGGCCCCTCATCCATCTCCGGTTACTGGAGGTAGGATGCAGGCGGTGACTGGGTATTGGATTTCATCCATAGTGATGTTACGGGATTGTCTCTAGACAGGTTAGGGTCTGGGTTCTTGTTAGCTTTAGATCTGGATTTGGCTGGCGAGTGTTTGTTGGCAGCACCTCAGTACAATAGCTGTGCTGTGGGATATGTAGCTTATGCACTTGTACCCAAGACCACACAGTTTCACTCTGTCATACAGCTCAAGGCAGTGGGGAGAGGGCTGAAAGCATGCCCAGGATCCAGGGGCAAGTCGGAGCAGCCCACCTATATAGTCCATGTTCAGAGAGAGGGCCACTTGATGTGACCAGATCAAGGTGAGCTTTATAAGGAAGGAAGATTCCAGGTACGTACCTCATATAAGTTGTTTCAAGGTTACTAGCAGGCTTCCCGTATCCCCGTTCCAGGCTTTCAGTGTGGCTCCCTGCCTAGAGGCCAGCCGGGACCCAGGGCATCCAACCGAGGGTGTTAGTTGCAAGTTTGCTGCGGATGCACCGAAGCAGGACCTGCACACGGGCAGTCACAGGTGTGTCCTTCAGAGAAAGTTTGCAGGGCTCAAGGGCGCTAATTTGCATGTCCAGCAGCTAAGCAGTCTCTAGGTGAGAGGTAACACGGGGGAGGTGGAGGATGGCCCAGATTGCTGCAATGACTTCTTTGCGGGTGGCCACTGGCTGCTAGGGTCGCAGATTGTGCTTATTGCTCCCTGCACCAGTGTGTGTGCCTGAGCAGTCCCAGGCCTGGAGTCAGTACAGAGGTTACAGAGTCCGGGACAGTCCCGGAGGGGCGAGGCCCCATGCGCCAGGCAGGATTGGAAAGTTAGCCCCCAGTAGCAACTAGGAGAGAAGGGGGTTTCCAGCACTCAAACCCTGCCAAAAACGCATTACCTGGTGTTCAGGTGGGTGAGTCCTTGTTGCCTGTAGAGCAGGCCAGCTCACTGAAGATTGAAAACCTCGCTGTGGCATCGCGTCCTCCTCCTGGCATCATCTGCGATCCAGCCGTCGCTCCTCGCCTCAGCTCA
This sequence comes from Lissotriton helveticus, assembly GCF_964261635.1. Classification (NCBI taxonomy): domain Eukaryota; kingdom Metazoa; phylum Chordata; class Amphibia; order Caudata; family Salamandridae; genus Lissotriton; species Lissotriton helveticus. The sequence goes on along the minus strand of NC_136072.1, from coordinate 738,709,738 downwards.
ATGATGGGGGCCTCACTCACTCCCCAGACTATGAAACATCAACCTCCAGCAGCATAGGCCCCACTGGTGCATCAGTAGGCTCCACCTGTCGCAGGCCCCACCCCGTCTACTTGGGCCGCGGGGCCCTCCCACTGCAGGACAACCCAGCAGGGAGCAGAAGGGACTCTGGCACCACCGAGGGCTCTTTGGGTACAGGGGGGACGGTCGCCAAGATCATCCCAGTCAGGTGCACTCCGGGGGGGTCAGGTCTCTCAATTGTGACCCCTCAGGCGCTAGGAGCAGCCAGAGAGGCAGCCGAGTGCAACGCTTGATCCAGCTGCAGATAGACCGGGCCCTCGATCCTCGGCCAAAAGTCTTGGGACTCGCCCAGAGGTCCAGCAGCCCTCAAGAGCACCACCAGTCAGGATTGCAGGCAGACTGAGCCGGGTGTAAGGCCAGGTGACAGGTCCTCCTTCACCCCCCTCAGTTCTAAGATGGTGGCAGGGGACTCAGTGGTGATTCACCTCCACTGTAGTGTCCCAAGGCAGCTCTCCATCAGGTAGGCGACCACCGCCGGTGCCCGACAGTGGTTCAACCCCTTGGTGGTAGCTGGCGTGTCCGGCGGCTTGTAATTAAGCTTTATCTGGCCATGATGGAGCAGAGTCCTAGCGTTGCACATCTCACTCCATCTGCGTCCTGGCCATGCCCCCAATGAAGGGTTTTAATTATCCATTTTGCTCCTGTTAAACACTTCCAGTACAATTGAGTATGGCAGGACATGCTTGCCATCGTGAAAGACAGTAGCTGATGAGTTTCAGAACCTCTTTTGATTCAAATTTTAGCCATGAAAGTGGCATTTACAAAGTAAAAAACCCAAAGGAACAATATGGCAGACTGTAATGATTGCATCATGAGACCAGAGGCGGCTGGTGACATTTGAAAGCGGTGAGGCGTAAAAGTTTGGTATGACTTTAATGCAGTGAGAAATGGGAGCAAGCTTAATGGACAAATGTGGGGTCCAGGCTGGGTCCTCTTCTAGAGAAAATTTTGAAAAAAGGTTGGCAGGTGGCGATTATTAAACAATTAATTTTGTGATAAAGCAAGGCTTATAAAGCAATGGGAACATATAGTCTCTTAAAGTGCATGCTTGCCCAGTATCTTTCACTGCATACGTCATAACTTTGAAAATAAATGCTCTAACCTGGCTTCAGGAAGGACCCACAGCTGAAGACTACAACCAGTTATAAAGAAATATGTGAAGACAAGTCTATAAGTGGGATGAAAAATGCGCATCTCTTTAAAATGGAACATGTAAAATACATTTCTGTGATTCCCACAGTGTGTTACCCGACCAGTATTTTGGTTTCTCGCTGAGATGCAATTGCATCCAGATCAGTGGCATAGGAAGGGAGTGGCCCGTATATGTTTTGGGGGTGGGACAGCGCCCTCCTCCCCTTTTACCTGCCTTCTCGAGGGCGGAAATAGACCTCCCCCCTTTAAACTGCGGCTGTCGTGTGGCGGGATTCAGCACCAGATCTCACCAGCAACACCCCTGCTCTTTCATGCGGCCGCTGCAGGCGGTAAAGGCTGGGCCATAGGGCTAGCTACGCCACTGATCCAGATATATTACACAACAACTGACCCACACATGTAACCTGTCAGTAAGATTGACTTTGTCAATGATTGTTAGCTGTTTAAGATAAATGAGTAACAACAAGGATGTTTTATAAATAATTACATTTAAAAATGATTACATTCTGAAATGTCAATAGTATTAATGCCTGTGGGAGGAGTTTTGGCCTTCAGTTAAATGCACTTTAAGTTAGATGTGTGTGCACCTTTTTCTCTGCACATCTCGGCCATCTGCACATCTTCAGGCACCTTTCTTTTCTCTTCAGCACCCTCTTTTCACTCTTCGTCGAATGCACTTACTCACATATCCCTCATTTCACAATTTCCAAACGTACACTGCACTCACTCACTCATATTTAAGAAATGTATTTGCCTTTGCTTCTACCCTGTAAATATGTTGCTATCTATACTCCCCCTTAATACACATTCTGACAGAATTGCAATTGCAACTGATTATTGTGCTGTGTTCTCTGCAGAGAGGCCACCCCCACTAACAGGCGCTTTCCTTAGGCTTCAGCGTCAGAGCTCTCGTTCAAAGCCCCTGGCACGACTCCAAGTATGCACAGAAAAAAAAACAGACACACAACATGATTTTTTTTAAATTTTTTTATTTTTTATTGAAATTAAACAAACATACATAAAAACAAACTAAACCTCACAAGGCAAAAACATAATAGTACATTATCATGGGTCCGTGCGGGCAGAGCTCAAAGGACAGATGGATACATTTCAATCGGCTAGTACGGGGATAGGGGCGGACAAGGAAACAAATGGAATCATTGACAATAGATGAAGAGTGAATGTCAATTAGGGGGACGAAGACACATCAATGGGCACAGTCTGCGGGGGAGTACATATATTACCACGATAGGCGTTCCATTGGGACCAGATCCTAACCCATTTCTTGGGCCGTCCCCGGGGAAGGTACATGGTCTTCTCTCGGAACATGCACCAGTCCATGTTCTCTTTCCACTTGGACAAGGTGGGCGGTCTATGTGAACCCCAGAGCTGGGCAATGTCCCTTTTCGTGACCATATTCCCAAGGGTCGCCCATACAATCTGTGCCGAGCCATAGTCATTAGGCTCCCAAACATTCAACAAACAACGCCTGGCCTCGGGCAGCAGGGACACACCCGTAACACTCTCCATGACATCATGTACTCGGGACCAGAACTTAACCTCCTCCGGGCATTCCCACAATATGTGAAGAAAGGTACCAGACATCCCACAGCCACGCTTACATAACCCATCCAAGGAAAAACCCATTCGAACCAGACAAGGCCCAGTGACATACACTCGGTGAAGTATCTTAAGCTGGACGAACCTCAAACGAGCAGGAATGGCGACCTCCCTAGGCGAGGACAAAGCAGACTGCCAGTCCTCATCATCCAATTCCAGCACGTCCGCACACCACGCAGCCCTAAGGCGAACCAGCAAGTCAGCTCTGTTATTGATGAGTTTTTTATAAATCTATGAGATCGTGCTGTCAGGTACATGACCATCCAAAATGCGGTCCTCCAGAGGGGAAGACTCAGGAATATCATCACCCGCAGCAAACACCGACAACAGAGCATGACGGACCTGGGCGTACCTAAAGAATTCATTGTCACCAAGCTCATACTCCATCTGAAGCACGTCAAAGAACTTGACAGTACCCTTCGACCACAGATCGCCCACTCTGCTGATACCAATCATATCCCATTTATCAAAGCCTTTCGTTTTCCACAAATGGCCCAAACATTCTGAATCATACAAAGGGGTGGCCAGAGTGAACCTGCCACACCAACCCAAGGCCGCAGTCGCATCACCCCACACTCTCACTGCAATCTCAGTGGGACCGGTCAACGTTCCACGAAGTCTTCCAGAGTACAGCGCTCTGCTGAAGGTCCCCCCTGGCAGAATAAATCTATCCATGGAGAACCCTGGGGCAGGGCCTGGTGCGTAAGTCGCATGATTAATCGCACTTAACTGGGATGCCCAGTAATAACGTCTGATGTCCGGGAGGGCTATACCGCCATCATACCACGGAAGCGTGAGTTTAGAGAGAGCAATACGGGCACGCCCTTCCCAGACCAGTTGTCTCTGCAGGCTCTCCACTTCACGAAAATAACCCGAGGCAATCTGGTCGAAGGAATTCTGAAGCATGTACAAAAATCGAGGCAGAGACATCATTTTAAAAAGCGCCGCTCTACCGAGGGGCGATAGCGGCAACCTACGCCAGCGAGCCACATCGAGCGTGAGCAGCTGAAGGGGGGGTAATAAATTAAGCTCGTAGCGCTTGGAGGGGTCCAAGGAAACATAAATCCCCAAGTACTTAAAACCGGCCTCAGTTACATGAATCGGAAATCTACGTCGCAGTGGAGGGAGATCCCCCGCCAAAACATAGACGCAGGATTTAGCCCAATTAATAACAAGACCGAAGTTCTTTCCGAAAGAGGTCAGAGCATCAAAAAGTACATTCAGGGACTTTTGGGGGGAAGTGAGATACAGGAGGATGTCGTCCGCGTATAGCGAGACTCGATCCTCGAAATCAGGAGACCATCGGATGCCCCGCATAGAATGTTCCCAACGGAGCCACTCCGCCAAAGGTTCAAGAGCGAGAACAAAGAGCAAGGGGGACAGCGGACAGCCCTGCCGGGTACCCCGTCCAAGCGTAAAAACGCATGACACTCTTCGATTAACAACTACCTGGGTCAGGGGACTCTCATAAAGAAGTTTCACCCAGGCTAAGAAGCCCGGCCCAAACCCGAATTTCGAGAGGGCCGCCCAAAGGTAGGGCCATTCAATAGTGTCGAAGGCCATGGTAGCGTCAAGAGAAGCCAAAATGGCCGGTTCAGTAAGCGTCACGGCTCTTGCGAGAACTCCGTGGAGTCTGCGCAGATTCAAAGCAGTGTTGCGGTGCGGCATAAAACCGGATTGATCTGGATGGATCAAGTCCCCGATCACAGTGACTAAGCGATTAGCTAATAGTTTAGCCAAAATTTTGGGTTCGGCATTGAGCAAAGAAATAGGTCTGTACGAAGCACAACGATCCCGTGGCTTACCCTCCTTAGGAATGACTACGATAGTAGCGAGTCGTTGGTCCAAGGGGAGGGAGCCAAACTCAAGAGCCTCGAGGAACATGTCCCTTAAGTAGGGCGCCATTTTATCAGGGCGCAGCTTGTACAATTCAATGGGCAAACCATTGGGGCCCATCGCCTTACCCGAACGGAGAGAACGAATAGCCACCGCAACTTCATCCACTGTAAGTGGAGCATCCATGAGGTCTCTATCAGCGTCAGAAAGGCGAGGCAAAGCAATGTCCCGCAACAACAATCGGGAGTCCTCTTCATCCCTATCACAAACAGAGATGTATACAGTCTCAAAGTGGTCCGCAAAACACTGAACAAGCCCAGCTGGATCAGTGACACACTCTCCATCAAGCCGCTCAATCGCAGGGACCACACGGTTAACCCTCTCTTTCTTGTCCAACCACGCAAGCAATTTACCCGCTTTGTCTCCCACATCATACAGTCGTCCCTGCTGCTCCCTATACATCACTTTCGCAGCATCAGTTACCAGAGCTTTGTAGTCAGCTTGTTTCAATGCAAGGGAGTGCAACTTCATACTGGAGACGCCCAACCGAAGATCGTCCTCCAGAGCGGCTATCTCAGATTCCAATCGCACAACCTCCACATTGGCGGCCTTCTTAGCAGCGACAATCAAGGACAGGGACTGACCACGGATGACAGTTTTAAATGCTTCCCATAGCGAAACAGCAGAAGAAACAGACCCCACATTTTCGACAAAATAATGCTCAATAGCTTTTACAAGTTCCGAACGGATCTTGGGATTGCGAAAGTACCATGGATTAATAGGAGCAACTCTTCCCTCATCGCCTGCCCCAACCTCATACCGGAGCCATTAGGGGGAGTGATCGGAAATACCCCTACGGAGCTGACGGATTTCTCTGATGGAGGAGGATTGGACCGCGGGCATTAAGAAATAGTCCAATCTGGAAAGGCTGCCGTGTGCCCCAGAGTGGAAGGTGTACTGCAACTGTGTAGGGTGTAATTGTCTCCAAGCGTCCACAAGCCCAAAGGTCTCTAGCAAATCACTCAACCACATTTGTGCCCTGGGTAGATCTCTGGGACGGTGACGATCAAGGGAGCCAGAAACAACCGAGTTCAAATCCCCACCCAAAATAAGAAGGCCCTCCGGAAGGTCCAATAGGACTCTACTCAGATCCGCGTAGGTTAAGGCCTGCAGACCCGGGGGGACATAAACTGAGAGTATGGATAATGTCTTCCCTTCCCACCTACCAGTGAGCACCGCATAGCGCCCCCTATCGTCAAGTTTCACATCGTCAACTGCAAAAGGGAGAGAGGACCGAATGAGAATACCAGCCCCCCTGGACCCAGAAGTAAACCCCGCATGGGCCACCAACCGATAGCCGCGCCTATTCATTGCCTGACACGCATTGCCCATTAAATGCGTCTCCTGTAGGAGGACAATATCAGGAGAATGAAGCCTGAGGAATCGCAAAACAATACTCCGCTTAATTCTGTCCCCTAACCCATTGACAGGCAGAGATCCCAACATTTCCCATACGTCACACATAGGAGTGGATGTAAGCACGTGTATTTTAGTGCCTTGTTCTCAGTAATGGTAAGTGTTAGAATGCTAATCTTGTGTTATGTATATTGTGCTGAGATCCCTCACCAAAATAACCTCCCCCTTCGGGGGGCCCAGTATGTTCATCTCTTATAGGCAGAAAGTCAAGCCAGTCACTGACATTTTCGGGGCGATCAAAAAAGAACACACGTTCCCGATATTCAATCCGAAGCCTGGTAGGGAACAACAGGGCGTACTTAAGACCCAAGTCCCGCAGTCATTTCTTCACTCCCTGAAATCCAAGTCTTTGCTTCTGGACAAGCGGTGAAAAGTCAGGATAAAAAGAGACGGAGGCATTTTCAAAATTCACTGGGCCCTTGTCCCGTGAGGCCTGCAGAACAGCATCCCGGTCTCGAAAGTGGAACAACCTGGCATTAATGGGCCTCGGGGGAGCACCCGGCTTAGCCTTCCCGCCAGGGACACGGTGAGCGCGCTCAACCGCAAAGAACTTGCTGAGTCCAGCGGGAGAAAGATAGTTGGTAATCAAGTCCTCCACCAAGAGGTGAACCCCCAGGATCTCGGGATTCTTCGGGACACCAATAAGGCGCACGTTGTTGCGACGGGCTCTGTTTTCGTAATTCTCGAGACGACGAGCCATCAGGTCATGCGAGGAACGCAGATTGCCGATCTCAGTCTGGGCTTCTGTGACCTCCGCAGTAAGACTAGAAGTCTTCAAGCCCAATGACTCGACCCTCTCATTAGTCTTCGCAAGATCCGCTCTAATCAGCGTTATGTCAACAGCCACCGTGTCGATCTTAGAGGCTAGGGCCTCGTACTGATGTCCCATAGAGGCCTGAATGTTGGCAATGGCACCCATGACGTCCTGTAAGGATGGTTCCGAAGACGCTGAAAGGACGGTCTTATGATTATCCGAAACGCGGCCCGCAGCGCCAGGCGACCCCTTGACCTGCGAATAGTGATCCATAATGTTCGTCTGGGTTTGGCCACCACGGAGAGGTGCCTTTGTCTTACGCTTCTCCAGAGGCGGTCTAGTCGCCATATTGGAAAAGGGACCCCGAAGGGGTCCCCGCGACCTGGTGAAAATGGCCGGTCGTGGAGTGTCCAGACAGTCAGCAAGACCAGATCAGATGGTCATAGGCACAAAAAGGGGCCCGGGTTGTGGGCAGTCAGTCGGGCCGGCACCAACCAGCAAAGTGAACAGGCCAGCTGAAGGTGGAACAGGGATACACCTCTGCCGATCCGAGCCGGGAGCAGAAAACGAAACCGAAAGTCAGGAGGGGTCGACCAGAGGGGACCCCCTCAGCCGTTGTTGCTCGACTACTCCACGGCCTGCCAAGCAACCGAGCCCCCCCATCCGCCTCGGGGTAGGCCACAAAATGTAGAGACGATGCAAAAGTGGACCCCAGCGTCCAAATTCGATTTTTCAAAAGGTACGAAGATCAGCAAGGATGTACGAACAAAAGCCCATCCTCAAAATCAGGATGTAGTCAGGATATCCGTGAAGGGCGACACGGGTCCGGGGAGCTCTGTGCTCATGCGACCATCTTGGATGCCCGCGAAGCTCCTCCCCACACACAACATGATTAAATAGCTAAATCTTGAGGAAGGCATGATTAAATAAAATGTGAAATAAGGGAGGAACTAATTCATTGACATGCAGTGCCTTAACTTTTTTAACATTCATTGTTCTTAAATCAATCCATGTTTGTGGCATTAATGTTGTGAAGGGCATGAAACTAGTACCAATTTTAATGTCATACAGCAGATAACTGTCTACTGTAAACACACCTCGGTTTTCGCTTGACTCAGAAAGTTGGGTCAACTTTACTAGGGAGTAGGAGCCCTGGCCTGCTCGTCTTTTGGATCAATTTCACGGGGCACAAATACAGCAGCTCAACTTCTAACACACCAGTGCAGCCAGGGTCTACGGTGTCACAGTGGGGGAGGTTATTTTGGTGAGGGATCTCAGCACAATATACATAACACAAGATTAGCATTCTAACACTTACCATTACTGAGAACAAGGCACTAAAATACACGTGCTTACATCCACTCCTATGTGTGACGTATGGGAAATGTTGGGATCTCTGCCTGTGAATGACAGACAGCTGTTCTCATGCGGGGACAGAGAATCCTACGCCAGTAACCATGACACTGAAAGCCTCACTTGCCTATAGTGGATACTGCCATGGAGAACAATGGCAATGAAGGGCTTTAGTACAGTAAGCCCTGTGTCGGGAGTCACAGTTCAGACAGTTATTTTACTGCCTGGCTTCAGTCTCCTGCTTCAGAGCGAGGCAGGGGAGGCAGCCTGGGACAGACACCCCAGAATTAAATACATTGATTTGTTTAGAGCTACAATCATATCTCTAAATGAATCAATCTATTTCATATAAGTACTGGAATGTGTAGGAAGTTTAGGGGGGCACAGCCCCAGAGCACTAATGGAGAATGCACCACTGAATGAGACCCTCTTAACATTTAATCATGGAGTTCCTTTTCAGCTCTGTGCTTACAAAGGTTTACTTCAATATTATGCAATATAAAATACTGTCTTGAGAGTAATGTGCCAGGTGGAATATTGAAACCACTTTATCGATTGGACTTAATATAAATGACAGAATATTGAAAATAAAATATTGACACATAAGTATGTCTAGAATTTCTATTCCTAACTCCACATAAGTGCCTACACTGTGTATATATTTTCAGGGTACGTAAAGGTGTAGTTAGGAATAGTAAATCTATTTTTCCTTACATGCACTTAACTTTCGATAATTTGTCCCTCGATAGGCTGTCTTCGATTTTCTTGTACCACGATATTGCTTGTATTGGTAGTTAACAGTACAATCCTTGAAAGAGAGGTCTTCCTTTAAGGGATTTGTACAGGTGCATAGCACCACAACCTTTCCATGGGAAGACCCCATTCTTAGCTGTGCTAATATTATTTACTTTGACAATCTTAAATACCTGAGCATTATTGTTAATACAATAAGGTAGTATGTAAGACCATTTGTTGGACCTGGCCCTTTTGCAGGGTTATCCACAAAATCTTTGCCTTCTTCCTCCTATTTTTTCTGACCTGTTTTTTTAGCTTTAGGACTCTGGGCACTTTCCCACTGCTAACCAGTGCTAAAGTGCATATGCCCTTTGTCTAAATTGTATTGGTGATTGGTTTATCCATGATTGGCATATTTGTTTCACTAGCAGGTCCCTAGTAAAGTGCACCTGGTGTGCCAAGGGCCTGTAAATCATATGCTACTAGTGGGCCTGCAACACTGATTGTGCCAACCACAGGTGTAGCCCTGCATACAAGTCTAAGAGCTGTCACTGCAGTGTCTGTGTGGGCGGCAGATTTAAACTGCCATGTCTACCTGCTCCCACTTGCCAGGCCCACCCCATCACTTTTACTACATGTAAGGCATCCCTAAGGTGGGCCCAGGTAACCCCATGGGGAGTGTGCAATGCATTTAAAAGGTAGGACATGTACTGTTGGGGAGTGTGCAATGCATTTAAAAGGTAGGACATGTACTGCTGTGCTTTACAGGTCCTAATAGTGAGATACTGCTAATTTAGTTTTTCACTATTGTAACATTGGAATTGCCTTGAAATATCTTTTTAGTGTAATTTTTTATTGGGAGCAGATAGAGATTTGGAGTTTAGCGCATCTGAACTCACAATTTAAAAATACAACTTTTGGTGCAATTGCTTTTTGAATTTTGAAAATGCCACTTTTAGAAAGTGGGCATTTTCTTGCTTAACCATTCTGTGCCTCTGCCTGTCTGTAGAATACACATCTGAATTTGCTGGCAGTTGAGCTCTTGTGCATTCACTCTAGACAGTAACACAAATAGAGCTGAGGTATGCCCTGAATACTCTGATGGCCCATCACCAAGCTGATGGGCCTTCCTGAGCTCGAGTTGTGGGAGGAGTTGTCACTGACACATGTATAGAGCAGTGCTTGTCCTCACACAAAACTGTCTCTGCCCCCCCCTTTTAGCTCATCTGGAGCCAGGTCAGGGAAAGGCAGTGTCTTGTGCTCTGCAAAAACTTTCCTTTGAAGTTTGCCTCCTTCAACGGCAGAAAGGGGTATAAGTATTGGACCCCTGACACCTGAAAATCAGAACACTTCTGGACTGAGGACATTCTGCCAGCTGGATGCTGTAGAAGGAACTGCCACCCTGTCTGTTGCTTTGTTGTGCTGGCTTGCTGCTTACTGCTTCTGTCCTGAAAGCAAAAGTTTTCTATATACTGCTTCTTAAGATCTCCAAGAGCTTGAATTGAGCTTGCCTCTTGTTCAGTATTCTAAGGGCCATCACAGACTTCACCTGCCAGTGCCTGGGCTCTTCTGCTGAGAGTCCCGACTTGCGAAGCGGTGCAAATCCAGTTCCTGGGCTCTTGGAAGTTTAACCTGCTGATCTTAAGGAGAAAATCCACGCATTGAAACCCAGTGCCTAGTTCCTTGATCCACCACTGCAAAAGATTGCAGCTGCCTGCACCAAAGGTGGCTCCCGCTTGATGGTCCAACCACAGCTTTAACCTCAGGCTCCAGGGTGCCATCTAAGTGCATTGGAAAAATCACCACAGAAAAAAACACAGGAGGTAACCTTAAACTCAGTTGAGACCTGGGCGATTTATGGTTACCAAATAACAATGTGTCAATAGCTAATATTTATAGACGAATAAATACAAGGCAAAAAACCAACTGTGACTCACAGAGAGTAGGGAGATAAAAACAATTATATTTAGAACAAGCATTTGCAATGCAATAAGTCTCACATTTGCAAGAGTTTAATCTATTGGGATTGTAAATGACAATGCATTTCATGTATCTGTTCTGAAAATTAGCACATAATTAAAAGGCATTGCCATTTACAATGCTATTAGCTCAAGCTCTTGTAAATGCGTGACCTATTGCATTTCAAAGAAGAGGCCACCATTGACCCGGGCTGTGTGGAAAGTGAAAGTGTGCATGGCACACTGAACGTTGCAGGAAAGCATGTCATACCTGCAGTAGATGAAACTCGTTAAAGAAAATAGTGCTTACAGACTAAATAAGACATACCTTGCAACAACAGAAGTAAAAAGGTCTGTCCTCATAGGAGGTTACAGGTGAAGACAAGGCGGTACTAAGGAGGGAATAACAGGCCTGTGAACAAATCAGTAGCCAGCATTTACGAAGGACAATCACACAAGCCAATGACAAATATGGGGAGAGAGTGGGTGGAGCTTCAAGTCAATACTCGAATACAGCATGCCTCGCAGAGGAGCACATGCGCTCCCCAGGCTTGACTTAAAAAGAGAGTGATCTTTATTAGAATTTCAAATTATGGAATGTATATTAGCACTGTTATAATGTATATAGATGTAATCAAAAATTGAGTGTGAGCAAAGTGCTGGTGCAAAAAGTGAACGGTGAAGGTGAAACAAATATTGACTTTATAAAATGGTTACAAAGCATGAAAATCAATGATACAGTTAAATAAGGAACATGTTGAGAATTACAAAAACGCCCAACAATTGGGCTGTGTTCCTTATCTAGCTGTATAACTGTCCTCTTTGCATCATAATTGGTGGGTTTTTGCATTGCATTCATTTTTCTATAAATTTTACCTGTTGATACATTGTTGTTTGTTACAGAAAAATTGCCGCAGTGTGAGTCCCGAGCACCGTGTCACTGAAGTCCATGGCATGGACCCTTACTCCGACTCAACACCTGCTTTGTGGTTGTGGAATTGACACAGCTCCTGCCTCGCCGCTATCGCATCGACGCAGAGCATCTGGATTTTCAGTGCATCATCCCTAATGCAGATTCTTCATCAATAACGCACAGCAGTAAGGAAACCATGCTGCGTGTTTGGAACTCAGCGCACTACCTCCTCTGCCATTAAGGAACTGACACATCACCTCCCCTTCCAGCAGTAAGGAATTGATGCATCACCTCCCCTGCCAGTATGGAACTGATGCAGCATCTCCCCTGTGTAGTAAGGAACTGTGGCGATTCAGAAGGAGGGACACTGAGACTGGAGCGTGGTAGTGAAGGTTTTATTTTAATAAACGTCTTTTTTCTCCTCTGAGTTAGTCTTTCCCTGGCTAAGACCGCCGGATCCAAGGTGTCACCTAAGGTGTTGGACCTCCCGGGACTTGCACGCCTTCGCTCCTTTTCCCTGGCGACGCGGTCGGCGTCTCTCGTGGTGTTCCAGCGCCACATGCGGGGAGAAAGAACACTCTTAGTAAGGCTTTCAGGGCTTAGCTTTACCCAGGGGGAGCCAGGGGAGAGAGGACACCGGTGATTCTAGGTACAAGTGAGCTGACTATACACACTGTGGTCGGTGCATGTGAGGGCGCACGGTGAGGAGAGGTCGGGGAGGTAAGCGGTAAGGGTCAGGGAGAGAGGAGCGGAAAGGAAAGTCGGGGAAACAACAAGGAAATGGAAAGGGACTTTGTACAAATTTAATAGAAGCGCCCCGCCTTCCCAGCCACCCTGCCACACGGTGACGCACCTAGGAGAGCCACACTCCTCCGCGAGCGTGGCTGGACGCTGCATAGAATTGTTGGCCTCCTGGCTCAGCTACTCGCTCCTCTGCACTTCCTCCGGTCTTCTTCACGATGGCTCACTCTCCGCTCTTCTCCTCCTCGGTGTCGAGACACCCCGCTCTACCGTCTTCCTGTCCTCTTAGCGACGCGATTGGGTGCATGTCATCCAGGGGCTTGTCCGTTACTCTTAAGCTGATTGGCTGACACGGTAGTGACTCGACTGGTGGGCGTTCCTCTACCTTGATGCCGGCCCCGTAAAAGGAACATGTCTCTCTTTTTGATTCGAGTTGAGTCCACGAGCTGTTGGACTCCGTCTCCCAGTGATCCTGAGACGGTGAAAGAGAGGTAGGACGTGAGTCAATGTTCCACCATTCGTGCACCGGGGTAAGGTTCGATTCCCGGCCCGCCTCCCCGCTACACTCCCCCCCCTGGATTCTCCCGATCGGGGAGAGTGTATGTCCTGGACAGGTAATCTGCATTACTATTGTCTCTTCCCTTTTTGTGTTGTATAGTAATGAAAATGGCTGTAAGAAAAGGAACCATCTTAACACCCTCTGATTTTGGGACTTTTGTCTATACATCCACTGTAGTGGAGCATGATCAGTGAAGAGTATGAAAGGTTTCCCTTCCAGATAGTATTTTAGCTTCTCCACAGCCCACCGTATGGCCAGACATTCCCTTTCTATTGTGGGGTATTTTCTCTCCCTGTCGTGTAGTTTCCTACTTATAAAAACAATGGGGTGTTCCAACCCGTCTTTTCCCAGTTGAGAAAGGACTGCCCCTATACCCCTATCAGAAGCGTCAGTAGCTAACAGAAAGGTCTTCTCGAAGTCTGGAGCTATCAGGACGGGGCTGGTGGTTATGGCCCTTTTTAGGTCCTCGAATGCTTTTTTCGCTTCTTCAGTGGGGTTCAGGAGGGTTTTGTGGCTTACTCCCTTCTGCAGCATATTGGTCAGTGGAGTGGCTACCTCTGCGAAGTTGGGGAGGAACCTACGATAATAGCCGATAAGGCCCAAAAAAGCTCTCATTTCCTTTTTGGAAGAGGGAAAGGGGATGTTTCCTATAGCTTTTACCTTCTCCTCCTGGGGTGCTATGGCCCCTTCGCCCAGCATGTATCCCAGGTACTTGACCTTGCCGTAGGCTGCTCTGGATTTCTTGGTGTTTATGTGTAGCCCTGCTTCTCTTAACGCGTGCATTATGGTTTGTAAGCGGACGAGGTGCTCGGCCCATGATGTGCTGAAAATGACAATGTCATCTAGATACACCGAGCAAAATGCCCTGTATGGGATGAGGACTTGGTGCATGAGCTGCTGGAAGGTTGCTGGGGCCCCATGTAGCCCAAACGGCAACACGTTGAACTCAAAGAGACCCTCATCGGTGAAAACGCTGTTTTGTGTCTATCTTCCTCCCGTAGGGGTACTTGCCAGTACCCCTTCGTGAGGTCCAGCGTGGTTATATACCGTGCTTCCCCTATGCGCTCGATCAACTCATCCACCCGGGGAATAGGGAAGGCATCAAATGATGAAATTGAGTTGACGGCTCTAAAATCCATACACAACCGGGTGGACCCGTCAGGTTTTGGAATCATTACTATTGGAGAGGACCAACTGCTGTGAGATGGTCTGATTACCCCTAGTCTTAGCATTTCCTGGACTTCCTTCCTCACGGTTTCCCGTCTGGCTGCGGGAATCCTATAAGCCCTTAACCATACGGTCTTTCCCGGCTCAGTCTCGATCTTATGTTCGATCAGGGAGGTACATCCCGGTTGGTCGGAGAATAGATCAGAAAAGGGTCGCAGTGTGGACTCAAGCTCCTGCTTCATGAGCTGACTGAGTTCGTTGTTTATGGGTAAGGACTCCAGTGTCGTGGTTTCTGAGGAGATGGAAGCCCGAACTGGGTGGTTCGAGGTGGGGGCCCTAGCCACTTCTTCCGTAAATTAATATAAAAACACTGTTTCCTAGCTGGGGAGATTTGGAGTCGGTATGTAGTGTTCCCTATCACCTGGATGACAGGATAAGGGCCCTTCCACTCCCTCTGGAATTTATGGGCCGTGGTGGGTAGAATGACTAATGCCCAATCTCCTACTCTTAGAGTCCTCCACCTTTTTCCCTTGTCATATGTTTTCTTTTGACGTTGCTGGCTACGTTCTATGTTGAAGTAGGCAAGGTCCCTAAGTTTCCCTATTTTACTTCGCAACTGCTGAATATATTCTAGGACTGATCTAGAATCCTCTTGCTCCTCTTTTTCCCAAGCTTCCCGCGTTATTTCTAACAAAGATCGGGGTTGCCGGCCATAGAGCAACTCAAAAGCTGAGTAGCCGGTGGAGCTTTGGACCTGGTCTCGCAGAACGTATAAGGCCAATGGGAGTAGCCGGTCCCAGTCTTGACTCTCTAGGGACAACATTTTCCTAAGGGTGGTTTTAAGAGAGCGGTTATAGCGCTCCACCAAGCCGTCCGTCTGTGGATGGTACACAGACGTGCGTATCTGTTGTATATTTAGCATCTGGGTGACCTCTTTCATCAGCTTGGATACGAAGGGGGTTCCTTGGTCTGTTATGACCTCTTTGGGGAACCCCACTCGTGAAAAGAGTTCTAGGAATCTTTTGGCTATGTTTTTGGCTGTAGGCGCTCTAAGGGCAAAGGCTTCTGGGAAACGGGTGGCATAGTCTACCAGTACTAGAGCGTATGTGTTCCCTTTGGATGTACGTGGGAGGGGTCCAATGATGCCCATGCCCACCCGCTCAAACGGCTTCCCTATAATGGGTATAGGCTGGAGGGGAACAGCCGGGGGTCTCTGTAGGTTTTTTTCTGGCAGACCTCGCACGTCCTACAATAGGCTGTTGCTTCTTTGTAGACACCAGGCCAAAAAAAACACTTGAGGATGTTTTGAAGGGTTTTTTCTGCTCCTATATGGCCCGCTGTTAAATGGGAATGGGCGTAATACAGTATTTGCTCACGAAAGTTTTTGGGCACTTGCAGCTGTTTGGGATCCCCATCTTTCCCTTCCCTATAAAGAAGATCGTTCACAATGCTGAACCTAGGGTATGGTGTATTGGGGTTTCCCTGGTCTGCATGAGCCGCCTCCCAAGCGTTAAATAACGTAGCGTCATTGGCTTGGGCAAAACGGAAATTCCGGTCTAGAGCCCATGGTTCTGCCACTATCAGGTTGTGGTGGGTGTTAGGTTTCTGCTCCCCTTGGGCCTGAGGCTTCTCCATAAAAAAGGCCATGAAATCGGGATTATCCAACCCCAGTATCAGGTCTTCCGGTAAGGCTTCAACTGCTCCTACTTGAACTACACAAGGTCTCCTACCTTCTGGCTGTATAGTGACCCTGGCTACAGCATAGGGCTTTACGTCCCCGTGGACACACCTTATGAAGACCCTCGACCCAGGAATGAGTTGGTGTGAGAATATTAATGCCTTTTGTATGACAGACTGGCAGCAGCCGGAGTCTAGCAAGGCTCTAACCCACCGTTGATTAACTAGAACCCTTACGTAAAATGAGGGGCCCATCTCTGCCGTATATATGATTTCTTTTGGGGTGCAGCCCACTTCCATGGGTTCTTCTCCTTGTTTTTTTCTTGGGCACATTCTGGCAATATGGCCCCATTCCCCGCAATCAAAACACTGGGGACCCCGCATTACCGGGTACTTGACTTTGAAGGGTCTTGGTTTGGGGAGATCAGGTACTGGTTTTCCTTTTTTTTCATGTTTCACAGCCGCTGTCTGAAGTCTCGCCTTCTCACTTTCCCACGGATAAGTCTTTGGCTGTGCCCTTGAATAGGTGGAGGCCATTTCGATCGCCTGTGCAGGGGTAAGACCCGCATGTTGCCGTAGCCACCTTTGGGTCCCATAGGGTAGGGCCTCCATAAATTGTTCAAGGTAAATGCAGTCCATTATTTCTTTCTTAGTTTTCCCTTCCGGTTTGATCCATTTGTCAGCTGCGTTCTTTAGGCGGAAGAATAGGGTCTTCGGGTTTTCGCCAGGCAGACCCTTCTCTATACGGAATCGCCTGGGCCTCACCTGACAGGAGGGGAGCCAGAAAAAACTGCCACTTTTCCTCTGTCCAACCACAGGCTCTGGCCGCCCCCTCGAAATTAGTTAAAAATGTGTCCGGGTCATCACCAGGAGTATATTTTTGTAGAGACACTCCGGAGGGATGGGGTACGGGTGCCCTTCTCTCTATGAGCTGTCCAGCCCCCGTCTCTTGCATCGCCTTCAGTAGTCCCTCCATCTGGGCAGTCATAGCTGCTTTGAACGCCTCCCTGTCGGCCTGCGCTGACGTCATCTGGCGTTCCACCGCCCATTCGAGTTTCTCTTGACCCTTTATAATGTGCTGGATTAATTGGTCCATCTCTATTACCGGGATGGGAGGGTCAGATCCCACTTCTGACACCAGTTGTGGCGATTCAGAAGGAGGGACACTGAGACTGGAGCGTGGTAGTGAAGGTTTTATTTTAATAAACGTCTTTTTTCTCCTCTGAGTTAGTCTTTCCCTGGCTAAGACTGCCGGATCCAAGATGTCAGCTAAGGTGTTGGACCTCCCGGGACTTGCACGCCTTCACTCCTTTTCCCTGGCGACGCGATCATCGTCTCTCGTGGTGTTCCAGCGCCACATGCGGGGAGAAAGAACACTCTTAGTAAGGCTTTCAGGGCTTAGCTTTACCCAGGGGTAGCCAGGGGAGTGAGGACACCGGTGCTTCTAGGTACAAGTGAGCTGACTATACACACTGTGGTCGGTGCATGTGAGGGCGCATGGTGAGGAGAGGTCGGGCAGGTAAGCGGTAAGGGTCAGGGAGAGAGAAGCGGAAAGGAAAGTCGGGGAAACAACGAGGAAATGGAAAGGGACTTTGTACAAATTTACATAGAAGCGCCCCGCCTCCCCAGCCACCCTGCCACACGGTGACGCACCTGGGAGAGCCACACTCCTCCACGAGCATGGCTGGGCGCTGCATAGAATCGTTGGCCTCCTGGCTCAGCTTCTCGCTCCTCCGCACTTCCTCCGGTCTTCTTCACGTCGGCTCGCTCTCCGCTCTTCTCCTCCTCGGTGTCGAGACACCCCGCTCTTCCGTCTTCCTGTCCTCTTAGCGACGTGATTGGGTGCCCGTCATCCAGGGGCTTGTCGGTTACTCTTAAGCTGATGGGCTGACACAGTAGTGACTCGACTGGTGGGCGTTCCTCTATCTCGATGCCGGCCCCGTAAAAGAAACATGTCTCTCCTTTTGACTCGGGTTGAGTCCACCAGCTGTTGGACTCCGTCTCCCAGTGATCCTGAGACGGTGAAAGAGAGGTAGGACGTGAGTCAATGTTCCACCATTCGTGCAATGGGGTAAGGTTCGATTCCCGGCCCGCCTCCCCGCTACAGGAACCAATGCATCTCTTTTCTTCTCCAGTGCTTCACCTCCCGTGCACCTTGCATCTTCTTTTTTTATTTTTGATGCATCTAAGGTACTTTGTGAAACAAAGGCAACCATTGATTTCTATGGAATAAACTTGCTGAATCTTTTAAAAGTGACAGTTTGACTTGTGTATGTTGGACTGCTGTCATTTTGCCCTTTTTATTCAAATACATATTGTCTATTTTTCTAAACTGGTGTGGACTCCTTTTGTAGTGTGTTCATCGTGTTACTGTGTGTGTGTGTGTAAAAATACTTAACACATTGCCTCTGAAATAAGCCTGAAAGGTTGTGCCAATCTATCAAAGGTGAAAGCAGGGGTTATCTTAGCTGTATGAGTCCTGTACCCTGACAGGAGTGAGGGTCCCTACTTGGACAAAGTTCAAACCACTGCCAACTAACACCATTGTATACAGAAAAATCGATTATAAAAATGTCATACCAGGGCATGTAGATTTCCTGTTGTTTATGCCAATGGGCTGATATTTTAGACAACGATAATTTGGACACAATCTTTATGTCAGCAGATATTCTGACAATGGTATCTCACCATTCAACAGGTTTCTGGCCTAAGGACAAACTCAGTTTCATGAAATGACTAAATTATATCTTACCAATTCAAATGAGTTTTTATTTGTTAAGGAACTCCTACGAAGAGCCACAAAAATACATCAATACAATAAAAAGACATATTTTAAATACAATACAATTTTTTTTCCCTTTTTGTTTTTCTAAAATACACCAGTAGATTACAAAGTGAGAAGAAGGAGAGACATAGTTTGTATACAGTGCAAAATTCTTCGGTGTCCAACCATTAGACTTTACAACCTGGTAGATAGACTTTTAAACATTTCCAAATCAATAGTCAGAAACGTTTTTAAAAATTGGAATATCCTATGACAGACCATTTCATTTGGTGGGGATAAAACAAAGGTTTGCACCTACTGAGCAGAATGAATATTACATTTAATGAATGATGATCTTAAAAACATACGCCTTGCCCATTGTAATGCAGGACACATAAATAGCACATGACTGAGATCCTGGATTTGTATATGACATAATTCACAAATTCTCTTGGGATTTTATCCCATATACCAGTAACTTCTCTTAAGGGCAACAGATTGATTCTCAAAAGAAGTATCAGGCTGTGGTCTTTTCGCCAAGGCACTCCCACAAACCACCTCATTGCAGGACTTAGATTGACTTAAAACTATATCTCTTGCCGTACTAATCGAACTTGCGGACTTCTTTAAAAATAACTTCAGTGCAGGCTTTGGCATGGATGAATCACTATTTAGACTGAGCCCAAATATGTCATTTGTGTAAGCAAATGATCTAAAGAATGCTGATTGATCCTTTCCATTCTCAAGGTGGCCCTAAGAGAGCCCTCATCCCCCCAAGGAGAGAGCATTCCCTCACCTCAGGACCGCTGACAGAGATAAAACATAGACCAAATTCTAAGCATAGAACATGTGGGACAGCCAGAGAGTTTAAAACGGAAGAACCGGCCTTCAACCTTATCAAAAGCGAGCCAATAATTATTATCCAGTACTTCTGCAGCATAAGTTAATGAAGGAGGAATTTTAACCTTGAATACTGACAGAACATGACTACAATGGTGTCTCCCACAGGTTTTATGAAATTTGTTTAGAGCTCCAGCCTGGGAGTCAGCCTTACCAACACACAGCTTAATGTGCTTTGAATCTCACCCATTTTTTAAAAAACCTTTCCCAGGTACAAATTTGAGGCAACCAATTCTAGTTCTTCACGTCCCAGCAACCACTTATACCCTTTCTTTATTTTATGACCTTTCTTGCAGAAGACTAAGATTTTGCTTTTAGAAATATTAATTTTCCAAAAATGGTCCTCTGCATATTTAGTTAGGGCAGCCAGTCGATGTTGCAAGCCAATAGGCGATAAATCGAAAATTGCAACGTCATCTGCATATAGTAAGGAGCAGATGGACAATGTACCAATTCTAGGTGCATCCCCCTTACTGAATTTAATGCGCCGGGGAGATCATATATATAAAAAGAAAACAAAAGAGGGGCCAACAGGCAGCCTTGCTTATGGCCCTTATCAGTTTCAATCCTACAAGATAGATCCAGCAGACCTCCCATCAGCATCTGACACCAGGTTTCTGTATGTAGTTCTATTAAGAGCCCCAGGAGATTGCATGGCATACCGAGATGGTGAAGCTTTCTCCACAGCGTTTGACGATCCACTTTATTAAAAAAAGTGGAGAAATCAATGAAAGCCATATAAACTGGCACGTCTAGTGTGAATACATATTTCTCTATGATGGTCTGGACAGCTGCAATGTTGTCTAGGGTTCCATGGTTCTTTCTAAAGGCAGCCTGTTCTGGTGGTAAGATGTTCTGGTCATGGGCCCATTGCTGCAGGTGACAGAGTATACTTTTTGCAAATAATTTGCCCAAAGCGACTAACAACGCAAACTGTCTAAAACTAGTAGGTAGACTTTTCAGGCCCTTTGTGTACAGAGGAACTATGATACTCCCCTTCCAAGAGGAGGGAATATTAATTGTTCGAAAACAGAAATTAAACAATGGTGCCAAAAGAGCTACCCATGCCACTGGCTCCTTTTTAATCAACACAATCGGGATTCCATTCAGCCCTTGTGCGCCAGAGGTTCTAGCATTCTTTATGTAACCCACTACTTCATCCCTTGACAGGGGACTATTTTCCAAAAAAGAAGACTCCTCTATGGCGAGCATCAAAAAAGGTACTAGACTGTTATTTTTATATAATAGTGAAATATAGACCACCCACTTCCTTTCTGGAATGGGGATGGGAGAGCCCTCTGTCTTGAATCGCAATATTCTGCGATCAGATGCCAGTATTTCTTTCAGTCTTTGGCTCTTGCGGCTTCCCTCAACCCAATCCATTTGGCATCAAACTCCCTTCTCTTTTCTCTGAGTTTTTAATGACTTCTTACAGCTTAAGGCGATTGATTTCCTGTCATTTGCCAATCGAAATTTGTAAATGTTGTTTACGGACTAAACGGTTCATTTCTTGATTTAATACTTTCAGCAAGGGCAAACCCTGGTTTGCCATACGGTGGCCATCAAAATCACAACTTACATTTTTTATCTCCTTCATTTTGGCTTTGAAGAACTGTATAATGTTTACAAAAGCATGGCCTTGCTGTTCTACGTGAATTTCCTTCACTATCACACCTACTTCAGCGGTATTTTTTGGCGTCCAAAAGGTACGTCTATTAACTTTATTAAAAACCACCGAGCCCTGGTCCAAGTTCCCTTCATTCAGTGCAGGTAGATTAACGGCTATTGTCAAACCTATTACCCTGTGGTCACTCCATACTGATTGAAAAACAACTACGTTTTCACATGCCCCAAACATTTGGTTGGAGACAACCACGTAGTCCAATAGGCTTTGTGTGTAATGGGAATTAAAAGTAAATTGTGCTATTTTATCGACCATTAACCTCCCATTTAAAATGACCAAGTGCATGCTTCTGTTACTATCAAGCAAGAGAAAACCCTGTTTGTCCGTTTTTATTTAATTTGATAGTAAAGAATCTGAATATGCCAGCTGTCCTCTTTATCTGGATTGGCAAGTATCTCCAATGCAGAGTTGGAGATTTTCGTATTCAAATCTCCCAATAATACCACGAAGTGGCATTCTTCCATGGTAGCTATCTCATAAATATATGGAAAGAGTGTACTCAATAAATGGTCGAAGTTTCTCCCAGGTGGGATATATAGATTTGCCACCAGGAAGAAGGTAGGACTGCCAGATTCTCCCAAACAAGACAGCTTAAGGTAAATGCAGAGATTTGATGGATGGCGAAAGACTTTCTGATTCCAGTTAATCGAGTTATTGAGCAAGATGGAAATCCCCCCACTGGCATGTCTCCTTTCGGAGTGCTTGGCATAACAAGAGAAGACAAAAAAGCCATCACAATCAAAATCTTTGCACAACCAGGTTTCTTGTGAACATATAATTGAAGGATTCAAGGATTTTAAAAAGTTCAATTTCTCTTCTTTATGACCCAAAGCAGCCATATTCCAGGACAGAAGTACCCCCCCTGGCTACCTCAAAGGAATGCTTCTTTCTACTATTCAGGGCTTTTGCAACCCATCTCCACTGGGCCAAATCGTCTTCTATGTCTATGTCCTGGCAGGTGCCTAGGACATCTGACATTAGATTTATTGAGCGACCCCTTTTATTTAATGAGACCATAATATTTTTAGCATTACCCAAGGGGACCTCTGAGTCGGGACCTATAGTGTCTAATACCACAGAATAACCGGCCCTCTGTACTTTCGGGCACCGCATTGTAGGACACATAGTGAGATATTCCTTAGATTCTAATACAGGCATTAGATACAGCCCTCGTCTTAAGAAATGCTCACAATTCTGCATGACCAAGTTGGCCACAATCAGAGAGCTAAAGATAACTCTAGAATAGAAAAAGCTCTCATGCAAGTTAATCTTCATGAGAGCAATATCCCTACTTTCTATCAACTTTAATGCCTTTATTTTGAAAAAAAGCTTCAGAATTAATCATCTGTTTATCGGACAGGATTCACCATCAAATAGCTAAATAATATCCATGATGGGAGAAGAAACATTCTGCACCACATTATCTTTCTTTGCAGCGTCTCTTGGAGGGATCCATAGAGGCACTCTATGACCACGACTAACAACTTGTACCTCCTCATTAGACTGAATCGTCAGGTGCGACACAGTAGTGGTGATTGGAATATCTGACTTTATATTATATGATGATATTGTCCCTATAAAAGTTCTATTAGGTCCCGTCTGTGAGTTGTCCATTGTTTGCGGCCCCACCTCTAAGTTGGCATCCACTCACGCCCCCAAAACTCTGGACCATGTCTGGTGTATGGCAGCCCCACCTCTCCTTAGAGTTCCCCTACCAAAGGGAATGCATGACTGGCTAGTCTGGAGAGAATGGGGTATTTGTGGAGACTGCAACAATAGACTCGATGGAATTGCTGCCGTTCCTATAGCCCCCACTCTCCCGTCTGATGTCGAATGCACTGTAATCGGGTCCCTGTGATCACCCTCCTCAGCTGTCAATTTGAGACCTCCCTCTTCCATCATGGTCTAAAAATCACTCTGGTTATCAGGGATCTGTGGGAAATGCAATGTTGACATTTTCCGTTTAGGGAATCTTCTTGTCTCTTTATGTTTCTTTTTAATATTTTTCCCTTTAAGGTTTGTTGCAAGACCTCCCCTCTTCCTAGCTTTTGATCCTCTTTTCCCTGATGAAGTAGGGGTTTGGGCCTGTGAGGTGGATGGAGTTGGGGCCTTCCCTTCCATCTCTCCCCTGCCTTTTTGCCCGACATAACCCCTGATTTTCTCATCTTTCTCGTTATATCTACTGCCCCCCTTTTTTCCCTTGATGAACAAAGGGTAAGATTTTAGTGTGACATTTCCCAAGGGGGGGCCCACTATGGTCTCCCCAAATAGTGAGCTTAGACAAAGCTCTTCCTTTTCAAGATTACACAAAGGTTTAATGGGGGGGCAATAGGAAAATGGGTATTCCTGCTTGAACAGACATATTTCTCTGCTCTCTCCGTGGGACAGGAGAAAGAGGCCTAACATCTGTCTGTTCTCCCATTTGCATTGATATCTTAGGCGAAGGTTTGATGGTATCAAATTTTGTTACCTTTTGCACTTCAGACAACATTACAGAAATCATTTCCAGCATATGATCTGAATTTAATACAGATTTCTCCATTAAAGACAAAATGCAACTTAGTATTCTTCCAATACAGACAAAATCTTCCCTTGGGTTAAGTTTGTCACATGCCATTACCTTCTCATCCATAGCAAAATTGCCCCCCCCCCCCCGGAATCCTCCAGGGGTCCTCTGGAACACACAGGTACACAGTAATCACATAGTCCTTTGTCAGTGTCCCCCTGCTCCGGAGAAACAACAGATGCAGCCACAGTAGTACAATTTATTGTTTCCCTATTCAGAGGAATATTTAGTTGACTCTGCTGGTTAGGAATATGTTGCGCACTCAGTTTTGCATACAAGACAGTGACTGATGCGGTGTATGTACCAGCAGTAGGGTGCTCTATGTTTGATTGGTTCAGAAAAATTTGTTGTTCGCTCTGCTGGCTCTGTTGGGTTGAATGGTGAGCACAAGAACCGGGGCCTAGGTTTATGCATCGGTGGGTAACAGATGGTTGCACGCTAGAGCCGTCCTCCCCTCCTAAATTTGTCTGGTCTATGGCCCCTTTGCAATACTTTATCTGGCGCCCCGCAAAACCACCAGGTTTCCTCCGTACTTCCCCCATAGACGAGGGAGGAGGCGTTGCTGGGAGAGGCTTAGAAAGCAGGTCTTCTTGACCCAATATTGCCTCCATAGGAGCATTCCAAGGTGTTTTTCGAAAGAAGCCACTAATGACTGGCTGGGCTTTATAAAAAAAATGCTGTAGATGTCTGGTTCCGCTATAAGATCTCCTTAATCTACTTATACAGCTTGGTGACGAGGAAATGCACGACCAGAGCGTAATTGTTTCGAGAACCTCCCGCACCAGCGTACTTGACTGTCAAAAGAAACAAGCCCTCACCTCCACTCAATTGCTTGGTTAATAATGATTCAGTGATTCAGTTGTCAACCTGATCCCGCTCGCCGGTGAGACTTGCTGTTTACTGCTACTTGCGGCTTCCCTTTATTTCTGCGGCTGATAACAGAGACCCCGCTCAGGTAGTGCACAGAAGGCGCATGGCAGCAAGCACACCATACAGGATGAGGAGGAAATGAGAAGAGACAGGTGGGAACGCCACAGAGACCAAGCTTCCCCTGCTCCCCCTGCCTTCCTCCCTCTTTACCACGGTTCGCACACCGCACCTGGCGCTTACTGGTGTCTCGTCAGTGTCTCATCAATGACACCTCAGGCTCAATAGCCACAATAATCTCAAAAGTCTCAGTGGCTACCCCAACTCCTCCAGCATAATCTGAGCCAAAAAATTGTGTTGAAGCTTGAAAGCCAAAACACTATCCGCCCAGCTACTCGGAGTCCTTCATAGCACCTTATTTGCCTCCTGACGCTTTAAAAAGCGTTAGTGCCCCCCCTTGGCACGTTGTACTCCTGCAGCCCCTCAGCCACCAGCAAGGAAGTCTGAGAAACTCCACTGACTGCCACTGACTGCCAGCTCGGGGATAATCAGCTGGTCAGTCCGCTCACATTCATCGCAGCAGTCAGCAGTCAAAAACCGTGGGAACCCCTCTAGTCAAGGGCTCCACAGCTGGCGCTAATAACAGCCTGGCCCATCCCACAGGTCGCGGCTGGACAAAGACGCTGGACAAAGATGCCTGATGTAACAGGTGTATTGGTGTAAAACACTGTCTGTATCCGCTGGGCTGGCTGGTCTGACGGCGGGCACTTGGCGAAGGCACTGGAAGGGAAAAGCCACCCGATAACCCCAGACCGCTTTTCCAGCGTTTCCTGGTGTTTCCGTTTTGCGACTCCCTCGCTACCTCCTTCATTGCTGCTTGAGCAGTTCAACAGCTCAGATGGCTCGGTTGGCTGGAAATCAGGACTGGAAAAAATATCTTACCAAAAAAGGGCAATTTCAAAGGTGAGTCCATATGCAAGACTTCTCTGGATATTTGTCTGCCTAGTTAAGTGTAGCAAGCAACATTATATTTAAACTATGTGCTAGCTAGGTCATACCCAATTCACTAACTAGTTCAATGTCAATACTGACTGGAGCAAAATGTCCACAATTTCGAGTGAAGGTACTGACATGACTTAATAAGGAGTAACCTAAGTATATGCTAACTATTGCAAACACAAAGAGATGATGGACGGAGTGCTGAAACTTTTCAAACACTCACTCCATCATCATTCTTTAGCTCACTTCGCCAGCTCAGGTCAGACCCAGATATATACAAATCAATCTTGACCCTGTGCCTCATGGGAACAGTCCAGCACGAACTGCTAAGCCAAGTCTTCCCTGAACCGGGAACAAGCATCCAGGGACCAGTTTTGGTGCAATACCCCTCTTCAGCCAGGCTAGCTTTAATCCAGGGGCAAAGTGAGCAAGAGTCCGACGTCTGGGAATTCCCTGCCAACTTAGGTAGAAAAAAACAAACACAAAGACATGATGGACGGAGTGCTGAAACTTTTTAAACACTCACTCCCAGTCACAGATCTGGGTTGAATCCATAATCATTCTTTAGCTCAAACTCTGTGAGGTTGAAGTCAAGAGTATTGGCATTGGCAGGTTTCAAGTGAAGTGGAACTGTACGGCGTGTGACATTCTCAGGTCAAAATGCAGGCAGCAGGCTCATTGGCGGTTGTCCAACGGTGTTGGTGAGACAAGGGCTGTTGTTAAAGTGAGGCGGTGCTTGTCACACTGCTGGCAGATCATGGTGCAAGCAGCAGCGTTGTCGCTGCTGAATCCCTGTGGTCTGTAGACCCAAGGCTGCAGTGAAAGTTGGGGCAATACAGTGTGTGGGGTCCACAGGTTGCGGTGCAATCAGAGGTGTTGGTTGCTAATCTGAAGCTGATGGTGCTGGCATCGGTAGGTCTAGACTGCGGTCCTGAAACTTACGAGCGGTGCCCCAGACCCCGGTGCTGGCAGCGGCATCGATTGTCAGCTTGTAGCATCTTCGTCAGTGACACCAGGGCGGCGATGTTCAGCAAGGCGGTACGGAGTGCGGTGCCCGCAAATTATGGTGTAAGCAGTGGCTCGATGCTGGAGTCAGACGTCATCGTCAGTGAGACCAGGGTTGCAGTGCAAAGTGTGGTGGTGCCATCTGTGGTGCCTTTAGGTTAAGGAGTCAGCAGCAACATTGTTGACGGTGTCGGGTTGCTTTTTCCCTCTGTGGCAGCTGAAGCATACAGTTCCAGATACATGTACCCAGAGGAAGGTAAAGTCTTTGCTGTTCATTAGACTTCTTGAAAAAGGGCAAACTCTAGCTCAAGCCCTTGGAGATACCCAGAAATCGACAGACAGAAGCAGCCACTGGCAGGCCAACACAGCAAAGCACACAGGAAAGGGATAGTCTCTCCTTACAGATTCTCCAGCCCTTCTTCTTGGCAGGTTGCTTAATCCCAAAAAGTTCTAAAGTCCTGGGGACAAGGCCACAATAGCTTTACCACATTTCCATTTGAAGTTGGTATAAACAAAGTTCCTCTGGCATACATAAACCAGTTCTGCTTGGCTCAGGCCACGTTCAATTCAGGAGGGGAGACAGCTTTGTGACAGGCAGCCACAGCTCATTCTGG
Organism: Lissotriton helveticus; assembly: GCF_964261635.1. Taxonomy (NCBI): domain Eukaryota; kingdom Metazoa; phylum Chordata; class Amphibia; order Caudata; family Salamandridae; genus Lissotriton; species Lissotriton helveticus. The sequence goes on along the minus strand of NC_136072.1, from coordinate 738,682,320 downwards.
TGAAAGTGATAACTCCTCCCACTGCTCTAAATGCAGCCAGGTCTTATCAGCCTGGCTATGAGCCACCTGGGAAGGGCAAGACACACCTCAACTTCTTTCGTGTGTCTTTCTAGTATGGCTGCACATGCCCAGCTCCTGTCACTCTCAACCCAAATGCTAAATACACAAACAGGCAGAGACACACAGGATGATTTAGCGAGAAAACGCCCACTTTCTAAAAGTGGCATTTTCAAACACAGAATTTCAAAACCACCTTTACTAAATGCCCACTTTCTGAAAGTGGCCTTTTCAAACCAAGAATTTCAAAACCACCTTTACTAAAAGGTGTGTTATTAAATTCTGGGTTCCGAGAACCTAACTCAATTTCTCTATCTTGTCCTAATTGAAAGTTACACATGCAAAACTTTACAGTGCAGCTCCTTTGGTAGCCTATGTATGGATAGCCTTTCAACAGAGAGAACAAAATACCCATTATTTCACTATCATGACATGTAAAACACACCTTTACATGCCCTACCTTTCACATACACTGCACCCTGCCCATAGGGCTACATTGGACCTACCTGAGGGGTGCCATACATGTAGGAAAAGGGAAGGTTGGGGCCTGGTAAGTGGGTGCACTTGCCAGGCCGACATGGCAGTAAAAACGTCATGCAGACACTTCAGTGGCGGGTCTGAGACACCTTTGGAAGGCTACTTGTGTGTGTGGCAGAACCAGTGCTGTAAGCCCACTAGTAGCATGTGATTTACAGGCCCTTGGCACACACAGTGAACTGTTCTAGGGACTTACTAATAAATCAAATATCCTAATCATGGAAAACCATTCATAATACAATTTACAGTATGAGCACTTATACTTTAGTACTGAATAGCAGTGAAAAAGTTTGCAGAGACACTAAACCAGCAAAAGCAAAGTCCAGCGTATCATCAAAGACAGGAGGTCAAAAAGCAAAAATACAAGGAAAACAGCCAAAAGATGACAGGTCTAACAGTCACACACAATAGAGTGCTTAGGTGTGCCTGGATGGGCCATCACTGGCAGGTCAGAAGAGCAGAGCTCAGCACAACCCTACTTACACTTGAAAAGGTTGTGCCTTGCCTCCAAACAAAGGACTATATACCCCCATGTAGTTAGTCTGGAGCCAGGGAAGGCAGGATGCCTGTGGACTTCAAAGGGAAACCAATAGAAGCGTCTTTCACTTCCAAGGTCGATCTGGGTATAAATATTTGGACTCAGACACCGATTCTTAAGTAAACTTTTGAACCTGTAGATATTCTGCTAAGAAGAAGGCTTGTTGTGCTGCTGATAGGACTGCCACTATACTGTATTGCTGTCTTTGCGAACTGTTATCTAGAGTGTAATGTGTATACTACAAATCCCATAATGCAATTCATGAGCATTTGCAAAAAGAGGGACTTTTGAGCGTTTGCATTGGGCAAAATCCATTTTCCTATGAACAATAGCTCTCCAAACATTAAGTGCTCTGGTTTGAGATGCCGAGTTGAGTCACAACCAGCATGGTGCACAAGATGAATATTCCTTCTTGTTTTTGAGTGAAAAGTAAGTCACCGTTTTGCCCCTGTGTTTGTTTGGTTAAAAATTACAATACTAAAAAACATACGACTGTAGGCTTAAATGCGCTTACGTTTGGACTTCTTATAGATAATATCTATGAGGGAAAGCACGCCCGTATTTGAGCAAAAGGAAAGTGCATTACATCCAGAGTTTTGAATTGGTGAAAATGCAGTAAAGTAAGTTCGCTTGTTAATAGTGTTTGTAAGTGCTTCATGCATTTTGCCTGTTAGGATAATTGTAAAATGAGGACAATATTGTTTTTTCATTTGTAGAATAAAGAGTCTTTAAGGAACTCAGTCCTACCCATACTCTGCAGTAAAGGTACATATCTTTTTTGTGCTTCCCTCTGGGGGTGTAAGTCGAGAGTAGAAGTAGATATATTCAATACTTTGGTTCTTTCTTTTCAGAAATGTATACTGGCAAAGTGTTAAGGGAGCCTCATAGGCAGTAACATAAACAAGTTCAGTGGCAGAAAAGCCAAAAACTCTTGGAGTAAAAGAGCTGGAGCCGCTGCTCCAACTCTAGAAAACACGTACTCACTAAGTTAGTTACATGTACAAGAGAGAGAGTCAGTTCGGGTTGACGCTGTTTTTGCATCGTTTATTTATTTTGTTTTTTGTTGACTATCTGGTCCATTTATATGAAGCCCTGATGATAGTCCCCGTACTATTCGCCTGGGTCTTGAATTGAAACGCATTTGCATTTTGGGAGGTATTTAGTTCATTCGGAATGTGGCGAGTGTTGAAGGAAACTATTGGATAAAGGATTGATGCACTATTCAGATACTCTATTGACGCTGGAGCTGGAATAACACATGTGGTTCATAACAATGGATATTTTCATGTTTAATACTAAATTTTGTTTATGATGTGAATTTTTCTAAAAAAGTATTTTGCATCAGATTCATTTATTAATTAATTTGCTGATTTTGTCATGTTACAAGCTGTTGCTAATTATTTTTTCACATTGTCTAAGTCCATTTTTGTCTTTAAGTGTATGTTATTGTGAATTGTATATGCGTGTAAGTTCATGTGTGAATTTGAGAAGTCTGTGTTTCTTTTTCAGTCCCAAACATTTTTTTTATTAACTTTCAAAGAAACAGGAATGGTCTAATAAAAATTCCATTCGGACAGATAAAAGAGTTGACTGTTCATTACTCCATGAGTAGTAAGAGTGTACGGTAGTACGGAGCTGGGTTCATTGTTTTGTGTTCGGAATTTTGAATAGCCCTACCTGGCCCCGGTCCTTTGGGCTTAACCTCTACAGGTATTTGCAACTTTTTAAAAGTGACATTTTCAGAATTGCAGTTTACAATCTGACTTCACCATAAGTTTGGATTTTAAATTGGGATTCAAGAGACACCAAGCATAAAAAGTCTATCTCTTCACAACTGGGTATTACCCTTATAAAATGTAATAAGGTAATTCAAATGTTATCCGATGACAAAGATAGGCTTTCCAGTAGTGATAAAAGCAAATTTGAGGGCTTTTCAAAAGCAGGACATGTAAAAGTTTAAAAGTACATGCCCTGCCTTTTAAATACATTTCACTCTGCCCTCTGGTTTGTCCAGGTCCTATATGAGGGATGATGTATATGTATAAAAAGTAGACCTGAGCAGAGATTGCGGTGTTCTACCGTGTGGGATTCTGAGAAGTGACAAAAAACCTCCGCCGTGCTCGGCAGAGTTCCGCAAGTGGTGTAGTGTCGTAAGTCACACTGATATTTAGCACCAAGAGTTTGTCTTGCACTGTAAAATCATTGCGAATGGCACCACACGCAGTGCAAGAGGGTGTCGCTTCTTTCTACTGTTTGAGTAGATGTTCTACTTGAGTGAGAGCTGCTTCAAAGTGAGTTGCAGGTTTCTCAACACGAGCGGTAGAAATCTGTTGCGACCACCCGCGTTGAGAAATCTTGCCAGAAGGTGGTCTAGTAAATGATTGTCCTTGCTCACACTCACCATCTTAACACTGGCGAGCTTCACAAGAAACAGTGGAGAAGGAAGGCAAAACGTTGTGGAGAAGACCACCCTATGGCTGGCAGGTCTAACATGCACCATTTGAAACCCTTTTCCCAAATCATTCTTTGGTTACTGGTGGCTACCCACAAATCTAGTAACAATAATGCTAACGCCCTAAGCAACTGCAACCAGTGCTACATGTTTTAAAATACATTGTTTGCTAGTGATTGACACAGACATTAGATCCCAAAATTCCACACACTGCCAGTTCTTTCACCCAATGTGAATTACAATGCCACATCTACCATAGTTGATATTTTGCATTTATATGGTGATCAATCAACCTTTAGCATGTTATTTCAATTCCTTTGGGAGTTCAGGGATGCTTTTTTTCAAATGGTTCCGATCATTCTGCTTACATTTGCTTATATTTCTTGAGCTCAAACTCTGAATCTACTGTTGTAGTTTGCTGAGTCCTTCTTTTATGAAGCCATTCATATTGCCAACCAGCCAAGCCTGCACCGGCTCCACGAAAGAGCTGTAAAAGTGCGCCCAAGAGGGACAGGAAGAAGTGCAAGAGAAGCAGAAAGAGGAGCACTGTCACCTACATTTACAAAGTGATGAAGCAGGAGCACCCGGATACCGGAATCTCCTTCAAGGCTATTGGCATCATGAACTGGTGATGTGTGTTTTAAAATTCACCATTACATACATATTATCTAGGAAAAATGATTACACATGACATACATGGACTAGAACAACGAAAGCAGATAGCGATATGTGTTACTCAACATGAAGATAACTTTGTCAAAAATTCAAAATGGCTAAGAGAAATGGATTCAAATGGGGAGAGGATGTGGCCTAACCGAGAGGGTGGTCGACCTCGAATCTGGGGAACCATGTTTGAGTCTTGGCAACGATGCTCAACATCAGCTGATTCGGGGCAGATCACTTCTTCTCCCTGTGCCTAACAAAATGAATATGTCTGTCTGTAAACCAACTGGTGCTGATGTAAAGTGCTCTAATACCTTCAGGTCGAGTTTGCGCTATATAATACTCCGTTAAAAATTGGTTACAAAACTTGATCAAAAATAAATGATGAAGTACCTGAACATATGTATTAAAACATGAAGGTAGGGAGGGATGTGAGATGCTAAGAAAAAACTATAGGGTTGGAAAAAAAGCTTTATATGATGTGGGTGCACAAGAATGAGAACAAGATTACTAAGCATACTACAATTTTATTAAATAGTGAAAAGGTACATGGGCATAAGGTTAGTGTTAGTTTGAGTATGCATTAAACTTGGCCTACCTCGTGGCTTTCGTTCTCCCAGTATCTGTGTCTTCTCTTTTCTAGTTTATGTATCGGCAAGAGTCAATCTGTTTTGACAACCTTTTAAAACTCCTGGAAGTACCCAAGGGAAATAGAGTAGTGATTTGATTCATTCTTCTCTGTGTCGAGAATACTGCAGCTCTTAGCCAGGGGAAGAAAGACTAGAGAAACACTTAGCCGGCTGCAAGGTAATCTATCCTGTTTTATTTAATAAATAATTTCTCAACACAAATGAACTCTTTTCCGAGACGATTTGGATGGAGCTGACTAGCGCAGTTGTTGCATTGCTTCCTGTATGCTTCTTTGCAGGCGAATGTAGTGCTCATGAAATGTGCAGGATTGATTGCACTTACAGCTTTAGTCCTACTTTCAGCCAGAAGAAGTAATATTCCTAGGAAAGACCAATGAAGTATTTACTTCGTCAAAATGTCGCTTCCGATTTGTCAATGATTTCCCTTCGGAAATCAGGCAGAATCAATGCATCAGTGTGCTCTCAAATTATCGATATCACAATAAAGTGTACTTGTATTCAAGCTCTCTCTAATTACCTTTTATTTACAATTAATACCATAGCGGAAAAGCAAATGAACATAACTCCAGTCAGCTCTCCTCATACCCCTCTTTTCATTCCTACACCATCCTACTAGAATCTAACTGTAATTGATTTGGGTTGTTGGTTGAGGAGGGTGTGAGCCCTAGTCTAATAGCAGCCACAATCCCTGTCAGGGTGAAACAGTGCTTAATTTGTGCAGGTGGTTACCAGTGCTCGGCAACAACACTCAATTGTTAGCACCAACTCTAGTTAAGACCGCCAGATGGTGGTGCTAACTTTTTAAATTTGAGATCAGCACAACAACCATGTTTTTTAAGTCAGAATACATCGAAAATTAATGATACCGGCCTCTCATGCCAATATTATACGTTTTTGTGGCTTTAAATTGTCTGATTTGCCACTCTTGGATGAGTGTGATGGTTAGGTGATATGTTGGTACTGTCATTGGAAGCGCGAGCAGGGTATGGGTGGTGCAGGCTTCAGGGCCTTCCTAGAAGTGCCCTTGCACTAAATTGTTAGGACCTTCGTAGAAGTGCCCTTGCACTTAATTGTTTAGAAATTAAGCACTGAAACACAAGCCAACCATAAATTAACCTGTGCTCAACCGCAGCCGCGGCCTGTAGAGTGAGTTCGGTGGGGCAGGGAGGCGGTGCGGGGGAGGGGCAAGGTGGACAGTGGTAAACACCGGAATATGGACAGTTTCAGGTAAGTAAACAATGTAATAAATAAAACGAATTTTGTAGCGCGTGCTGCATCGCATTTTGCGATGCATCGTGCGCTACGAAATTCGTTTTATTTATCAAATTGTTTACTTACCTGCAATTATCCATATTCCGTTGTTTACCACTGTCCACCCTGCCCCTCCCCCGCACCACCTCCCTGTCCCACCGAACTCCCTCCACGGGCCGTGGCCGCTCAACCCTCTGGTAGCTTGGCACAGAGCCTAACTTAGAGGCAGTGTGAAAGAATTTGTGCAACACTTCAAACTGTAAAAAACACACAAGAAGGATCTCACACCAAGTTAGCAAAGTAGAACATTCTTTAATAAATAAAACAAGACCAAAACAACAAGGGCCAGATGTACTACCGGTAAATCGGCCCGTTTGCTACCTCAAAATAGATCGGCCTTACTTACAAACCCTATTTTGCGAGTCGGTAACCTATTATCGACTCGCAAAATAGGGTTTACGACTTGCTATTCGGAAGGGGCGTGCCAATAACGTCCCTTCCTAATAGCGACTCGCACTTCAATGTAAGATTGTTTTGCGGCCGCAATACACTCGCAGTTTACCACCCCTTCCCCTGTGTGAATGGCATTGGAATATTTTTTTTAATTAAGAGCAGGCAGCAGTCCCAGAGACCTATGCCTACTCCTAAAAATTGAAACAGTAATATTTCATAATTGTTTTTTTAAATGCATCCCGTATTTCATTACAGAACATGGGCTGCATTTTTAAAAAATCTGCTTCATTTAAAAAGTGCTCACAGACATGGTGGTCTGCTGATCCCAGCAGGCCACCATCCCTGGGAGTGCTAGCAATTCCTAATGGGGTTGCAAATTGCACCTGCTTTGTGAATAATAATGAGGCAGGTGATTTGCGACCCCATTAGGGATCACAAACAGTGGCTGAGACACTGTTGTATATTCCTATTTGCGAGTCGCAAATTGCGAGTCACCAAACTACCCAATTTGTGACTCGCAAATGGGAAGATTTGTGTATCTGGCCCCAAAAATCTAATGAATAGAACTGGCGATATGCAATTTGAAATATTTTACTGAAAATAGTGCTAAAAAGCATGAAGTGGATATCTGGTCACCACGGACATGGACAAAATCACATGTTCTGGCTCACCGCAATGGAGCATGAGTGCGGCTGCAGGGACCCATTTTGGCCCACCCTAACAAAGTACGTGAAATCTGGATTGCGAGGGTTGCGAGGATCCGCGCTGAATATCTGTTGCACTGCTTAAGGGATGTTTCGATTCTGCAACGTGATGAGGCAGTGATGGGATGGCCTGCGTTGTCATCAAGGATCAAAGCGATAGCGCTTGTGATGTGAAGTCAAGCGTCAATGATACAGCACACAGTCAGGGTGATGCGTTGGTTCCAAGAAGCTGTGAGGCTGTGAATCTGAGTTCACCATCTCCTCCAAGGCTGCAATTGATGAGGCATGCACCGAGGATGATTCATACAGTGGTTATTTTGATGGGGATGCAAAGGCGAAGCGTGTCTTTGCGATGGATCCAATCCACTTAGCAGTGGCGAGGAGACAGTTCTGCTCTGGTTTGGGCTGCACAGCAGAGGAGATGCATCAGTTCTGTTGGATGCACAGAGGCTGGCCGAGCACCTTAAGCCCAGTTCCAAGGGTCCAGCAATGGGATGGCACCATTTGGCAGGGCAGAATCACAGATGGCAGAGTCCAGTTGCTGGTGGAAGGTTGTTGGAAGCCTGTTGTATTTTTTAAGCTTCAGATAAGGAGGCTAGTCAACTAGCCCTTGGAGTCACTCTGGGTTCTGGCTTCAAGAGATGTAGGTCCAGTCCTTCCCACCCAGGCAAGAGGGTAGTAAGCAGCAAGTCAGCACAGCACAGAAGCAGTCCTTAAGAGGAGCAGTCCAGTAGAGCGGCAATCCTTATAGCAGTATAGCAGTCCTTCTCCATGTCAGAATATCCACAGGTCCAGATGTGTACTGAAGAGTTGGTGTCTGAGGTCCAGCATTGATACAGAGTTGTGCCTTTGAAGTGTAGATACGTTTCTGAAGGTAAGTCTTAGAAGAACAGAGATACTCTACCTTCCTGGCCCTGGCTCCAGACTAGCTACAGGCAGTATGCTGCCCTTTTATGTGTGGACAGGAAACACCCTATTCAAGTGTAAGCGGGGCTGGGCCTAGCTCCTCCTTCCCATCTTGCCAGAGATGGCCAATCCAATCACACCTAAGCTCCCCATTATGTGTGGCTGTCTAGGAGAAATACATAAAGCCTAACTGTGAACTACACCCAGTTAGGTGACCCGGAGACAGGCTGTAGGCAGCAAATGGTAGAGGCAAGAAAATGCCAACTCTCTAAGGGGCATTTTCAAAATTCTAATTTAAAGTCAGACTTTACCATAAGTTAGGATGTATTCCAATTGCAGAGACACCAAACATGAGCTAGTTGCCTGTTCCCTTTTGCAATTTTCACTTATAAAATGTAAGTAGGTAACTTCAATCTTATGGGAGAGATAGGCCTTGCAGTAATGTAAAAATAATGAAGAGTTTTTCACTACCAGGACATATGGATCTTGAAGGTACATGTCCTACTTTTTTAATGCATTGCGCCTTGGCATCTGGGCTATCCAGGGCCTCTCCTACGGGTGATCTATATGTGTTGAAAAGGAAGGTTTGGGCCTGGCAAATGGTTTATCTTGCTGGGTCAAATGGCAGTCTAAAACGGTACACACACAGGCTGCAATGGCAGGCCTGAGACATGTTTAAAGTGCTACTTATGTGGGTGGTACAATCAGGCTGCAGGCCCACTAGTAGGATGATTTAATTTACAGGCCCTGGGCGCATGTAGTGCCACTTACAAGTAAACTAAATATTCCAATTGGGTATAAGCCAATTCTTCCTGTTTTAGGGAGAGAGCACAAGCACATTAGGGGTGGTAGGAGTGAGTGAGTGAGCACAGAGTCCGTAGGCCAGCAAAAACAAAGTCAGCAAAAACAGGGGGTCTAAAGCCAATAAGTTAAGGGGAAAACCACACCAAAGATGCCAGGTCTAACACTAACTAAGAGCCACTAGTGTGAATTCTAATTTTGAAACTGGTGATTTACTGCTCTGACTTAAAATAGGCTGCAGGAATTACTCTGGCTCAAATGAGTCTCCAGGGAACTGAGTGGAGGTGGAATGACAGAGAGTGGCTCATCCATCTTCTCCAGGCACTATTTTGGTCTACACACCCTTTAAAGGCCAGAGGACGAGACATTCCATTCAGTAAATCAGATTGTTTGCAAATCCTAATGCCCTCTTTTTGATGTACTAAATCCATTTAGCAACATAGAAACTGTTAGAAATGGGAGGTCTCTAGTTGGTAGAAGTAGGTACCTTTTTCCAAATAGGGATCCTTCTTCCTAGTCAGGGTAAGGGATATACACTTTTAAAATAACCTCTGCTCCCCCTCTCCCCTTGGTATCTTGGCACAAGAAGACAGGCTTATCTCTGAGGCAGTGTGTAAAGCATTTGTGCATACCTACAGTAATACAGTAAAAACGATACAAATGAACAACACACCAGTATTGAAAAATAAGTAATCTTTATCTAAATCAAACAAGACCAAAATTACAAAAATTCACAATACAATGATAAAAATATGACTTTCAAAAGGTGAAAACAGTTCTGTTGAAAGCAAATTGCAGATGCAACACTTTTCACACAAAGTACCTTGGATGCGTCATGAGTCATGTGCACAAACAAAAAGCGTCGTAGGTAAGGTGACCGGTTGGTTCCTTACACACAGGGAAGGCGATGCATTAGTTCCTTACCGCTGGAGGAAGTGATGCATCGGCTTCTTACTGAATGGGGAGGTGATGTGTCGGTTTCTTACTCCGTCCCCCAGTGATGCAACAGATCTGGCACCTTGATGCGATGCGTAATGATTTCGGGATGATGCAATAGTTCTAATAGAAGGGCCTGCATAGAAATTGGTGTGGTGATCTTGGCCTTTGTAGATCTTGCACTTGATGCAGCATGCAGCGATTTCCCGAGCCACGGGCAGGTGCTGCATTGGTTTCTTTGGCGATGCATCGGAAACAAATGCAGATGCGTTGTGCTTCTCCTAGTTGTGTTGCTTTTCCAGCTCCCAACAGCAGGAACAACCTCCAAAGGCCCAGAACAGCAACAGGCACCTCCTGGCAGTCTTTTATCCCTGAGACTTCAAAAACAGGACGCAAGCTCTACTTCAAGCCCTTGGAGATCTTCCTCAAACAGGGGACACAGCACACATCAAAATCCTTGCCCTTTCCTTGGTAGCCTCAGCAGGCCAACCCCAGACAGCACACATCAAAAGGGCAGTACTTCTCTGTTTCTCCAGCTCTTATACTTGGCAAAGGTTCCACTTGAATCCCAGAAATGATCTAAAAATCCGGGGTTTAGGCCCCACTCTTCATAGCACAAACTCCTTTGTTCTCTGGTGGCAGAGAAGCTCTTTGACCAGCCACAACCAGTTCTGTCCTCTCTGGTGCAGCTTCCTGGTAGGAGATGGAGACAGAATTGTCCAAGGCAGACCAGCCTATTCAGGTGTGAAGGAAATCACCTCCCCCTTCTCTGAATGCAGCCCAGGTCTATTCAGCCCAGGCCTGACTCACCCTGGAAAGACAGGACCCCCCCCCACCAAGTGGCTGCCTGAACAGAATGCACATCCCCAGCCCCTGTCACTCTAAAACCAGACAGTCAGTACACAAACCTAGCAGAGGCACACATGATAGCTAAGCAAGAAAGTGCCTACTTTCTAAAAGTGGTATTTTGAAACACAGAATGTAAAAATCATTCTTACTAAAAAGACGTGTCTTTATAGTCTATGTACAGGCATATTAAACTTAACTTTTTATCTTGTCCCAATTGGAAGCTATATTTATAAGATGTTATAAACTCCCATTCTGTCATAGGGAACAGATAGCCTTTCAATTGTGAAAATAGAAATTGGCAGTATTTCACTATCAGGACATGCCACACACATCAGGGCATGTCCTACCTTTCACATACACTGCACCCTGCCCACAGGCCCTACCTTAGTGGTGACTCACATATAAGAAAAGGGAAAATTAGGGCCTCACAAGTACACTTGCCTGGTCGTCATGGCAGTACCAAACTGTGCACAGACACTGCAGTGGCAGGTTGCTACATTTACAGGCTGCTTATGTGGGTGGCACAATCAGTGCTGCAGGGCCACTAGCAGCATTTGATTTACAGGCCCTGGGCACACACAATGCACTGTACTAGGGGCTGACTAGTAAATAAAATATGCCAATCATGGAATCACCAAGCCATATAAACAATTTACAGGGAGCACTTGCACGTTGGCACTGAACAGCAGTGGCAAAGTGCCCAAAGCTTCTAGACCAGCAAAAACAAAGTCCAACATACAGCAAAAACATAGAAGGCAAAGGCAAAAATACAGGGGAAACCCACGCCAATTTTGCCAGGTCAAACAGAACAATTTGTCCAAATCACTCCAGGGGTTTAAAAATGAATACTGGATTGCTATTTGGAAGGGGCTTGTTATAGGTATCCCTTCGAAATAGTGATTCAGCATCATTGCCTCCCTGGTTTGCGAAAGGAATTCTAGTTGCACACCCTTGAAAAGTTTCAGACTCCCAAGGTGGAGTTGTAACACATTTACCAAAGAGAATGGGTCTCCCTTGGGAACAATTCCCAATAGTGAACTGGCTTAAAAGTTTCAGGAGGAGAAGCAGCGGTACCACTGCCAACTCTTACTGTAACTTTAAAAAAAAGAAAACATTGTTTTCAAAGCCACCATATTTCTTTTAATAAAAGTGGGCTGCATTTTAAAAAAAATGTTCTACTTAAAGGCAATCATGGATATGGTGGCTTGTTGACCCTTGTAGACCACGATGACTGTGATAGTGACGAATCGGAGTGAGGCACAATTTGTGACCTGCCTGATAAATATTAATTAGGCAAATCAGATTACAACTCACTCTGATTACTTATTTTGCGAACAAAGCTATTAGTTATCTTTAGCCTACCAAATTATGTCTCTCCCACGTAAATCAGACTGGAGCTTGGACTACAGTCACAAAAATAGCTCGCAACGCTGCTTATGTGAAATGCTGGTTTAGGATTAGAAGCTCCGATAACTGCTCTCTGAATTTCCATCTATGGAAAGAGATAAACTCAAGCAGAGCTTGCACCCCAAAGGGTTACCTAACCGCATCCATAAACCCCCTAGGCCTGAAGGAACTCTGGGCAACCATGGGAACGCAGAACAGCTTTAAGTCTTTGGTAAATAAGACAGTAAAAATCTATCAGTACTTGAAGACAAAGAATCGCTCAGGAGAAGGTCCCATGGTTGGTGCGTGCTGCAGAGCTATACAACTCCTGGCCCTCAAGAATACCTCTGTGCGGGCTTCAGCAGGAGGCTAAGAGAGAAATACCTCTGGTTTTGATTGGGAATTCTACCTGTCCTCCCACATTTACCAACATGGAAGCGAACCGCAGAAACAACCGAGTGCCGCTTCTGCGGGGAAGCTGAAAAGAGCATCATGCATCTACTTTGCATTTGCCACGGTCTGGACCTAGAATGACGCTTGTTTTTGAAATCTATCTTTAACACCAAGAGGATAAGAACCTGCAGGCAAGCAGTGAAGGCTTGGTTTGGTGGAGGAGACATACAGCTGTCATGCCGGTTTGTACAATTTATGGTGGCGGCAGAGGAGAAAATGAAGAGACCTGGCACACCATAAAACAGCTCTAAAATAGGGGCTTACCCTGTCTGGTCCCGAGATCGGCCTCTTTTTTTTAAACGGGGAAACGCCTGACATAATAGAGTTCTCCTTCATCGCCTTGAAAACTATGGGGCTTTGGAAAGGCCGAAGGTCAAGAAGGACCAGTAGTATCTATATCATAAAATTGAAACCCACCTGATAAATGCAACTATTAATTCTGTAATTTTTAAATATAAATGCAATTCTTAATCTCTTTTAATCTAGGTTTTTATATCTCAACTTTTGGACTAAGGATTGACTAAAGCACACTTGTTGATATAGACATTCTGTTGGAGTAACGCTCATCCGAGCTGAAAAGGAAAACTTGGCTAGGCCATTTCCTCCCATATCTCTTTCTATCTTTATTGTTTGTGCAAAAATGTTGAACTTTTAGTGTACTATTTTTATGAATTTGTTTTTACTTGAGCAATCTCCTTTTTGTAAAGGTTTTTATTAACGTGTACAATAAATATTTACTTACTTACCTACTTACATCGGCTGGTTCACAAAATCTGAGTGGATCTGGTCAATGTGCAATTTGCAACCGCTTTTTGCAAGTCAAATCTTAGCACATCTGAACTCATTTTTAATGTTACGTCATATTATGTTAAGTTATATTATGGGGATTTGCTTGGCGCACTTATCACCTGAGGGGTATTAGCCATTAATACTGTCAATAATTTAGATTTTGCAAATGCTAGTTTAGGTAAAAGGTTCTATTGTTGCAAACCATGTTGTCCGTCTTTCCATATGTGTAATTACCTGACTGGCAGAATTAAGAAATATTGCAAACTAGCTGTTGTCAGGATCTATTTACTTCTGATCATAACTCCTATTTAATTTTTCATTGTTCCACGTTAGACGTGTAACATAAATAATTCTGAAGGAACTACTGGACTACTATATATACTTTTTTTCTGACTAGAATATATCGAGTTCCTTGAATATGCTTAGGTAGGATGACATATTTGATTGATTGACTACTTGTTGCTATCCAGTAATGACGCACGCTATCTAATTGATTATCTTCTAAATGGTTAATTTGCTATTTATTTATAGGTAAGTGGATGGCATGGTACATGGAAAGGTCATTAATTAGCAGCATCTAATATCTGAGTGGTGGATTTATTGAATTGAAAATTGTTATCAAGATGTGTTTCTCATTCAGACTCAAATAAATTGCTTTTGAACCGATTTATATTTGTATCATTCTCTTGAATACACTGGAGAGTGTGTTCTTAATGGGTGAGTAAATGAATCACTAATGCATCTGCATTATTTTCTCGGATTTGACGTATTTGTTCGACTCTGTTAGGAGGCATATTGTTGGATATAATATCTGAAGAGTAATTTGGAGAATATTATGAATGGATTGATGGCATATATCATAAAATACACGTACTGTGTTTTCAAGTTTTTCTGACGATTTGACTATATGAAGCAATGTTTAATTGTGCAGGCATAATTCGTACAACATTTTTGAATGTGAATTAAATCGAAAATCATGGCCCACTATTGAATTTGTAATCAAGAAGCATTTGTGAGAGTACAAAACAATGGCAGCAAGCAAAAGCTCTGTCTAGTCCACACATATAAAGGCATATATGGTCACCAATTTGACTATCATGGGTATTTATTGTGACTTGTCCATGTCTCTTGAAATCTAAATATACAATGAAAGATCTTTATTGGATACTTTCTAGAAAGCAAATGCGTTTAATTTCATAACAGTGAGCAAAACAAGATATTACCCAAACTGGAATGAAATTCTTTGATATCTTGAGTTAAGTGGGTGCAACTGTAGGAGTCCAGGTGTGGATAAATTATACAAAAAAGAAACACAACTGGAAACAGTGAATTGCTACCTTGGGGTGTTAGCTCATGTCCTTAGACAGTGACAACATAAACGTGGAATATTGATTCACCCTGCTGATCCATGTTTTCTTTGTAAGCGGTCCATTTTTTTTAACAAGGCCCATAAAGTCCTCACACAGGTGTCTGTAGAAACAGATTTTACCCATCGTTGTGCAGACTAGCAGGGTCTCCCTCCAGGGCTGGGTTCAAGGTGCACCTGAAGAAACACACAGAGAGCAAGACTTCTGCCCACCTGTAAGGTGTTTACCGGGGTAATACGAGCCTGTTGTTTGAGCGTGACTGTGTTGGGGCGACCCGGTAACCGTTCATGCTCCCTACCACAGGTTGCCTTCATTGTGTACTTAATGGGTGCTTCATTCTAGATGGGGCTATTTACCCACAAACCTACATAAAAAGTAATTCAGCGCAGACACTTGTAGAAAGGCAACCCGTCACTTGCACCAGTCAAACCAGCACACAAATGAGAGATCACACACTCAACATTCTGGCAATTATTTGCCGCTTTAATGACTTTTACAGATGGAAATGTGCTGTGTGTGTACCACTTTCTGTAATAGAAAAATGCCCCACAAGTGCACAATAGGCTGAATGCAGTTGTGCTTAAAGAGCACATTTGCCAGCAAGACTATGATACAACCACTGGTGACAAGCAGACAAGAAGAACATCCGGTGTGGCGGTCGGTTGGGGTTTGCTAAAGGTGCCAGCTGCTATCCTGGCTTGCTCTTTACTACATTTTGCAACACACGTGTGGCCTCTGAGAAAAGAGAGGGACAGTGATTGGACGACAAACTAGACAGAACACTCTGTAATTTCCGCTTCTTGTCCCTCCTTTAAATTCTCCTAAACAAACTGGAGGCACAATGGGAGATGTCATCCTTTGTCCCTTCCCTGAACCTTCAGCAGCCTTATATTTCATGCTGGAGAGCTCTGGAACTGAAATAAGTGAAAACATTCCCTCCCTTTGCAACATAGCCATGGCATGGAAGTTGGAGGTCCAATTGAGTATTTCCAAGGATCCCTACCGCCCATCTTAACTGAGCCACAGGATAGGGAATGTCTAATCACTTTTTTATCCCACTCATGGCCATGCTTAAACTACCAAAGGGGTAAGATGTTAATAATTTTAGGGGGCTCTCACTATCTGGTGCAAGAGCGGGCACACTCTGTCAACTTCTCACCTGTAGGAAAAGAAAGAAAGGTGGAGGGAGCTTCACCAATGCACATGACTCCCGCTACAATAATTTGCAGGATCCATCTCAGTGGTGCGATGCTCTAGAGTCATACTCCCCACTCTGAAAGGGGTATGAGATGGATATAGAGCCACGTAGGGAGATACCTTGCAAATAGGGCTATACTGAGGGTAGAGAGCTATACATGCCCCTTTGAACTATACTCAGTCCAATAGGAGCAGATCAGCATATGGGACCGGGTACGTCATACAACACTATACCTGCACCTATAACTATATAGCGATGATGTGCATAAGAGTGTCCGGTGGACAGCTAGAGTCTATCACGAAACCTATTTTCTGAAACCTGGAGTGCTTTGAATTAAGTAATTCCTGTAACAATGAGAGCCTGCCAAAACCGGGAGAATCTCCAACATTGGGAGAAGCATAGTCAGTGGGTGTACAATGAGAAATGTTTAGTCACCGCTCCAAATGTACATGGTCAGCGACTAGCTGCCGCCTCCCCCCCAATCCGGCACCCAACACCCAGGAACGTGGACACGAGACGTCTTTACTTTTTGGAAGGCGGGCGCTAGTCGCCCGGCCGTATTTATTAAAGTATGAAATTAAAAAAGGTTTTTTAATTGCATCATCAACAATTTATACAAAAATCAGCAGGACATTTAGATACACAATTATTATCAAAGTCAAAGTCAAAGTCAAAAAGCTTTATTTCGATAAAATGTCATTATCATAAAAGCAGTTTAAAAGTAATAATAAAATTAATGATACATGTCCAGTTGATAACAAGAAGTACAGCATTTACTAGAATAAATATTGTTTAAGAAAAAATTAAACAGAGTATTTAAGCTTTCTGGCTCGAATAGCCCAAGCCCAAAATAGAAATTTTGCTAGGGCACAAGCATAGGGTACATAACTATCCGAAACAAGTATCCTGGTTGCCTCAGCATGGCTCCTAGTTCCAAGTTGCCGACACAAGTTCTTCAGCCACACCCTTCTTGGATTGGCATATTCCTTGCAGACAAATAAAAAATGAGCTAATGTCTCTGGGTGGGCTGAACATGATGGACACAGGTCAGTTTTGTCTGTACAGGATTTCCATGTTTTGGTAAAAGTGTTCAGTGGAAGAGTACCCGTTCTGAATTTAAAATACAAAGACCGGGCAAAAGGTTTCCCGATTGTGTCTAGATAGGGTTCTCGCCTGGGACAGTCTTTAAACATCAAAAAATCCTCTGTGAGTCTGCCAATGGATGGACTAGAATGCCTTTGGGAGCAAGCCCAATCCCGAAAGAGGTTTTTAAGAACTTGTTTTGGAGGAGAGGTTCTGCTGGACCAAGAGTCTGATAGGCCCAAATTTGACAATAGATTTTTCATATCAGTTAACCATTTGACTCTGGCCCAGTGTGGTGACTCCATTATTTCTTCCAAACTTCTCGCGTAGGCACTAAGTTCCTCTACCCGCCAAATGCGGGCCCATAATAGGAGAGGGCGAAATTTCGCAATTTCGCCGATCTGGGTACAGCCGAGGTCCATAAATAAGGGCAAAAGGGGGGTACTTTGAGGGAGGGACATTATTTGCCTACAGAATTTATTCTCAGATTTTTGCAGTGCTTGAGAAGATGCGAAGCCCCAAAGTTCAGCTCCATAAAGCGCAGAGCTGACACCTTTGGCGGCATAGATCTCTAGGACTGTTCCTATTGGTTTGAACGAACTGGAACGTTGCTCCCTTAATAGGGCACCTGTGATCCTTTTATGATTCAGCAGCATCTTATCTAGATGGGGAGTCCAATCCATTTTGTCAGAAATGCGTATCCCTAAATAATCAAATTCTTTCACCCTTTCCAGGGATTCGGTGTTTAAAGTAGGGGGGCGCACTTTCTGTTTAGGGGGATTAAGGACGAGGTATTTTGTTTTATTGGTGTTTATGACCAAGCCTCGGTCGGTACAAAAGGATTGGAAGTTATCCAAGAGTTTCTGTAGTCCCATAGGGGTTTTGGAGATTAGGAGCGTGTCGTCCGCGAAGAGGAGGGTCGGTATACGTACCCCCCCCAGGGATGGTTCGTCAGATGGAGATTTAAGTAAGTGCTCCACCACCCCATTAATGTACAGGGAGAAAAGGGTGGGAGCCAGAACACATCCCTGGCGGACCCCTCTCTCGACCGGAATACAGCCTGTTTTCTCCCCTCCGGAACCCCACCTGATTTGGGCAAAGCTGTCTTGATGGAGCCTAACTAATAGGGACAATAAGTACTGTGGGAGCCCCATGTTGGCCAGAACCCTCCATAGCGTGTCCCTGGGGACGAGGTCAAAGGCAGTCTTTAAATCGATGAATGCGAGATAAAGACTGCCCTTGCCTATCACTACCACCTTCCAGTGGATCATCATAAGCCTAAAGGCCTGCTCTATCGTTCCAGTGCCTACTCTAAAGCCGGCCTGAAAATCGGTAAGTATTTTGTTTTCATCCACCCAGTTGAGTATCCTGAGTAGAATGACTTTACCGACAACTTTTTGGCTTACATCCAGTAAGCTAATCGGCCTATAATTGGACGGATCATCCCTAGGGCCTTTCTTGTGGATGGGAACCACCTCTGCCCCCTTCCAAGAGACAGGAATGGGGGCACCCCTACAGATGGCAAGGAGGAGGGAGTGGATTAATTTACCCCAATTAGCACCATCAGCTTTTAGCAGATCCCCAGGGATGCCATCTGGTCCTGCAGCTTTTTGTGGAATGATGGAGTTAATAGCATACTCTACTTCCTTCAGTGTAAAATCGGGATCGCCAGGGAAAAGGGAGTAGTCAACATGAGGAGAGGAATGGACAGACCCTCTTCCATTCATATCGTCATGGCAGGAATACAGTTTGGAAAAATGAACCTCCCATACCTGACCCGGAATATTGCAGGTTACGAGGTCAATATCCGGTCTGTTTCGCGCCCTTATGGTGTCCCAGAAGGATTTAGAGTCTTTTTTCGTGCTGGCTTCCTTAAGGGTTAGCCAATAGTTATCCTCCCACTCCCTTTTTGCTACCAGTAAAGCCTTTTTATGGTCTCTTCTGGCAATTTGGATTAGAGGGAGAGACTTCCCTTTAACTGCCTCTATTAGGCGTGATTTGGCCTTCCTGCAATTTGCCGAATACCAATCATGTGTGCCTTTTGGTTTAGGTTTCTGTTTCCCTACTGGCAATTGTACCCAAAAGAGGTCCCCAATAGTTTTTATAGCAGCTTCAAAAACAGCGGTGACCTTGTCTGCTGCTATGGTCAGATTAATAGAGCCAATTTCAGCTTGCATGCCCTTAACCACTTCGTCTATTGTGGATAGTTTGTCGGTATTGCACATAAACTTACTCCACTTTAGACGCCTGCCACAAGTAGCGACAGTAATCCCCTGTGGGCGGCCAAGAGAGACTGGCAGTGCTTCAATGTTCCAAGGATTTTTTAAGGATAAGGAGAGTGGGTTATGGTCGCTCTCTACAGTATTGGTAATAACCATATCGTTAACATAACTCCAGAGGGCCCTATCCAGCAGGATATAGTCAATCCGAGTGCATTGGCCAACCCTGTTGAATGTGGGCGCACCCTGGAGATCAGATCGAGTGCGACCATTAGCAGCTCTTAATCCAAACTCCAAAGTAAATGCATTGAGATGGATTGCACTGCGAGTCCAGCGCTTAATGGGTGGGATAGAGAGAATAGGGATACCCCATCTGCTGTCCTCTTCTCCTAAATCTGGAATTCCTTCTAAGGGGAGTGGTTCATATGTACAATTAAAATCCCCTGCTATTAGGATATGTCCACAACCACTCTGCTCTCCCAGCTGAACCTCAAGCTCCTTCATTGTGGGTGAAATACACCCATTTTTTGTTCCCCTAATATAAACATTGTAAAGGTCAACGGTTATACTTCCCCGTAGACCCAATAGGGAGACACCAAGAATATCCGGAGTTCCTGCCTTCTTAGTAGTTATTCTGCAATTAAGCAGGATACTTATCCAGATAATAAGCCCCCCCGATGGCCGTCCCTTCCCCGCCTTGGTTTTTACTGCTGGTACAAAGAGAGTGACAAACCCCACCCTATGCAGTGGCTCGATAGCCCATGTCTCTTGAAAAATGCAGATATTGTGGGCATCAACCAGGGCATTCCACTCCGGGAGGGCCAGCTTCCTTGAAATCCCAGCAAGGTTCCAGCTAAGGATTTTTAACTCGCCATGCGCTGGGTTTCAATTATTATCAACAAGTTTGAGAGCCTGACCTTAACAAAACTCTAATACATGTTGTTTCCTAACCGAGACTAAACATCCTCATCTTGATTTTTGTACATTTCTGGCCATATGGCAGGGTCACTACCGGTGTCAGGTCCTACAAGCTGCACCTCCCCCTGAGACGTGCGCATGCGCAGTGTTACCCCGGGAATTGCCCGGTCTACACCCTGAACTCCATTTAACCACTGAAGGAGGGCCCTTACTCTGCGCCAGCCGGTGACGTCATGAGTATACGCGCGCGGGGTGGCTACCAGCCTAAGGAAAGCGTGAACTACTCCTACCCGCGCTCCTTTGCAGCATGAATTACCTTGCCCCTGGAGTTCTAGGAGTGGCCCGCAGGCCCCTCCCCCTGGGCGGGAACCTCCATAGGATGATGCCCGCCCCCTCAGACCTCAAATATGTGCTCACCGATAATGACCTTACCGCATGCCCCATACCTAATAAATACGACGACCTATGGGAAAAAATTCTAAAGGACAGCTACACTGGCTAATAAATAACAGTATCAACGTATAGCTACAAAGGGAAAAAAGGCCTAAAGACACTTGGCATCAAATACAATTCATTTCACACATGGTTTGCTAAAAAAGGGGAAAAATTCCTAAACAAAAGCATCAACAAAATATACCAACAGTTCCATTTCTACTACCCTGTGAGACATGTGGACAGTACCTTCAAAACGTACCATTCAACCAGACATAAGAACTGCTACAAGACTTTGTTCCAAGGGATGGTGGGTGGGAAAACAAAGAAGCCCCGAGCGCGGGGCACACCGTTCAGCGATGGAGCGTCCAGGGACAAGGGGGTCTCCTGGGCGCTCCCCACCTCTTTATTCCCGAGGGGCCAGGCGGCCCCTCCTATAGCCCGCCCCCCCTGACCCGGACCTTCTACCTTGGATCCGGGTCAGGGAGGCCGCCGGCCAATCGGCGGTGGGTCGCGCCCCCCAGGGCACGCCCCCACCGCCGAGTGACAACAATGGGGAAAGGGGGGGCGACGGTCGCCGCGCCGCCATGCGTGCGGGGGGGCCGAGGGCCCCCCCTTTTCACATGGTCAGCGACTAGCTGCCGCCTCCCCCCCAATCCGGCACCCAACACCCAGGAACGTGGACACGAGACGTCTTTACTTTTTGGAAGGCGGGCGCTAGTCGCCCGGCCGTATTTATTAAAGTATGAAATTAAAAAAGGTTTTTTAATTGCATCATCAACAATTTATACAAAAATCAGCAGGACATTTAGATACACAATTATTATCAACAAGTTTGAGAGCCTGACCTTAACAAAACTCTAATACATGTTGTTTCCTAACCGAGACTAAACATCCTCATCTTGATTTTTGTACATTTCTGGCCATATGGCAGGGTCACTACCGGTGTCAGGTCCTACAAGCTGCGCCTCCCCCTGAGACGTGCGCATGCGCAGTGTTACCCCGGGAATTGCCCGGTCTGAACTCCATTTAACCACTGAAGGAGGGCCCTTACTCTGCGCCAGCCGGTGACGTCATGAGTATACGCGCGCGGGGTGGCTACCAGCCTAAGGAAAGCGTGAACTACTCCTACCCGCGCTCCTTTGCAGCATGAATTACCTTGCCCCTGGAGTTCTAGGAGTGGCCCGCAGGCCCCTCCCCCTGGGCGGGAACCTCCATAGGATGATGCCCGCCCCCTCAGACCTCAAATATGTGCTCACCGATAATGACCTTACCGCCACAGGCCAGCATTGTTAACCGACGATCTGGCCTCCCCCCTCTAGCCCCTACCTAAGGAACCCTCCTACTTGCAAATCCCTCTAGCCAGGCCCAGATATTGTCAGACCACAAGACATTCCCCTCCTCAGTTAAATGAACTCCGTCCCTCAAGTAATACTTGTCGCCCCAGATGCACCCATGAGGTATTGACTGTAACAAGGGGGCTCGAAACAACCTATCCAACCGTGTGTTGATCCTCTTTACCGAGTGATTCAACGCCCTGACCGAATGTCCCCCCCGCCACTGTAATCGGGGTATGAGTTGTGACCATACTAGTGTGCAACCCGGGCAGATCTTGGCCATCCAACCCGCCGTTGAGATAATCTCCTCGATCAGAATGCGCCTACCCAGTGTTGCCAAATCATTCTCCCCAAGGTGAAGTATCACCACTGACGGTGGAGATCGCCGGCGCGCTAAAAGCCCCTGGAAGAATCCCCTAAAGTCGTGCAGACACAACCCCCCTCTGCCAAAGAACGTGATGTCCAACCCTAGTTGTGCCGCCCTTTTCCCCCTGTCACCTGACATAAAGACACATTCTGCTCGTTTTACATAGGAGTGACCCACAATCCAAACACTGTTCTTCATTGTTTCCTGGCTGCCGCTCCGTGCTGATGTATGTTGCTGGTGCCCGACGACCAATTCCTCCCCTGCGTAACAGGTCTGAGAAACTGTAAGAGAGCGGAAACAAACCAAGCGTGAGCGCCATGTAATCACAGCATGTCAATTCGTACATAACGTTTGTAGCATTCTGAGGACCATCTCCCAATTGTCTTCACTCTCTCCACTGGGAGGCCCCCCGCCACCGCCTCAGTTGCTGCCCCAATCCTAAAGGAATGAGAGCCAAACTCTTTAGGGTCAAGACCTGCTTTCCTGACCCCCATCTCCAATACCTTCCTGAATTGATATCTGGTCAAGGGGCTCCCATCGGCGTGACAGAGCAGTGCCCTGCCCGCTGAGCCCACCAGCAGTCCGTGCAATAATTCCACGTGCCTCACTGGGCAGCAAGGGTTGACGGGGGCCCGTTGGAGAACTATGGTGTGGCCCCTAGACTCCTGGTCGGTCTTTGACTTCTGAATAGTCACCCACATGGTGTCCTCCCTTATCGTCACACTAGCCCTTTGCAAGCCGCCCAGTAGGTCTGACTTAGAACCTGCCACAAGTTCGCTAATTCTCAGCGCCCCATAGAATGCCAAAGAGAATGCTGCCTTAAAAAGAAGCACCTCCCACTCCGAGCTACAAACAGTGTCCAGCGTGCCCAGTAAAGCTGTCAGCCGGGCTAATCCTATGGGCTTTCTCTTATCCTTATGATGGCCCTGAATACGGCGCCATCCCCTCAAAGCCTTACGTATCATAAAGGTATTAGTGGGATCCCGGAAGCCCCTAGCTTGAGCGAAGAATGACACTGCTGCCCTATGTCTGTTTGCCGCTGCCACCGAGCGCCCCTCCTTATGCATCCATTCTAAATAGGCTGCAAAGCCATCCTCCTGTGCCCAAAGCACTTCCCATTGTTGCCCCAAAAAAGAACAATATGACAAAAACGCCCCTTCGTAAGCCGTCTTGGTCCTGGGGGCTAGGCTAGCGACCACGAGGTCCTGTAATCTGGGGCACCAATCTGCCAAAGTACTGCTGGGAAGTGCGCTGGCGAGGGGTCTGCTGTAGGAAGATGCTCCCTGAAAACCTGCATTTTGAAGCGAGAGAGGGAGTCAGCTGCATTGTTCAGAACACCTGGGACATGTTTGGCCTTAAAAATGACATTCAATTTAAGGCACTGCAAAACAATTTCTTTGATCAGACGAAGTATGAAAGGACACCGTGCCCCCTGCTGGTTGATACATTCCACCACCGTCATGTTGTCTGACCAAAACACCACTGATTGATTACATAGGTGTTCGGGCCAGACCATCAGTGCCACCCATATTGGGAAGAGTTCCAGGAAGCCAATATTGGTGTTCAGACCCCATGTTCGCCATACCTCCGGCCACTGTTGAGCGACCCACCTGTTCCCTAGGATGGCGCCAAAGCCCACACTCCCGGCCGCATCCGTCCACAGGCCCAACTCTGCTGATGTTGTCAGCGGGCCGGGCCAGACCACCCTGCCGTTAAAATCCTCCAGGAATGCCATCCATATGAGCATATCCTGGCGAATTTCAACCGATAGCCGAGTGCGGTGGTGCTTCTCCCTCAGCCCCTTCATTGCCTGGGCAATGGAGCGAGAGAAAGGGCGAGCCATGGGGATGATCCTCAGTGCGAAGTTCAATTGCCCTACCACCTCCTGTAATTGCTGGAGGGTGACCTTATCCTTCCGTAAGCATAAGCGTAGTGCCGTTTTGAATTTGTCCACCTTATCCCTAGGCAATCTAAAACATCCTTCCACTGAATCAATCTCAATGCCGAGGAATTCTAAGCAGGTAGTCGGGCCCACAGTCTTCCCGGGCGCAAGCGGGACACCAAAAGCCCGCATGAGCACGCAAAATTCCTGCAATGCTAGTGCACACTCCTGAGATCCCGCTGTACCCAGGAAGAGGAAATCATCTAAATAATGCATGACCCGCTGATGGCCCGTCACTTGTCTCATGGCCCATTCAAGAAAAGAGCTAAACATCTCGAAGTAAGCGCAAGATATAGAACAACCCATGGGCATGCATTTGTCCATGTAGAACATATCCCCAAAGGTGAAGCCTAAGAGATGCTGATCCGCTGGATGGACCGGGAGGAGGCGAAAGGCTGATTCTATGTCTGATTTCGCCATCAGCGCCCCGGGTCCCGTGGCCTGTAATAAGTTAACAGCCTGATCAAAAGAGGCGTATTTAACACTACAGATACCCTCGTCAATGGCATCATTCAGTGACGTCCCCCTAGGTGCTGACAGGTTGTGGATCAATCTGAATTGCCCTTTCTCTTTTTTGGGGACAACTCCTAATGGGGAACACACAAAATTGGGTACTGGCACTTCAGTAAAAGGGCCAGCTATCCTGCCTAACGATAGCTCCTTGTCAATTTTGGCGGCCACCACAGCCGGATTGTGCTTGACTGACAATTGGTTTCTACAGTGCGCGCTGCCTGTGTATCCCGCTGCCGGGATCCTAAAGCCTTTAGAAAAACCTTCTTGGAGTAGGGTGGCCGATGTGTGGTCCGGGTATCTGTTCAACCATGGAATCATTGCCACCACATCCACTGGAGTGGGGGGGCCTAACCTGTTTGTCTTATAGTGGCTTTCCCCTACCCCTCTGACCTGTGTTACCCTGCTTGGACCTACAGGCAGTTTCTGGATGAGAGGGGTGACCACAGGAGGAACATGCATGTCTAAACTTACACGCGGCCCTTGTGCAGGTGCGCCTATTAAAATCCCAACACACTCCTTTTTTGTCTGGCCCACTGGTCCTAAACTTCCCAGGCACCTCACTCGTTTGGGGGGGCCGAAAGGGCTGTTGAGGTCTAGCAGAGAACACCTTGACTGAACCGGAGAACTGAGGGGGGGGTGCAGTATCCGAGAACTGTTTATGCCAAGACATGGAGTCCACCGTGTCCCATGCCAATGTTCTATTAAATTCCAGTGCCTTCCTGAAATTGACATCATACCCTTTCCATGCCTCCCCAGAATACTGTTCACTCCATCCCACAATCCTGCTCGAGTAGCATGCCAATGGTGCCTGTAAATCTGGAGGTCGCTCAGCTTTAATAGCAGTGAATACAGCCCAAGCTTTCATCCAGTTGTTGAGAGTTTCCTCAACCCTAAATCTAGCACACTGCACCCTCCATTCGCTTGGGAGCATCCACTCTTTCAATGTTTTCGCCTGCTCCATTTCCCTATTATCTAACAACAAAGAATAGATATAAACGTATTTGTCTGCCCAAATCATCTCCTTCACAGCTAACGACACATGCTGAGCCAAATTCTCACTCCTGGAAGGTAAAACACCGTCCCCCAAGAGTGGCAATGCCACTTCCTTACCAAGTGCGGGCACCGGGGGCGGCTGCCCATTAGCTCCGTCCAGTTGAGGAAGACTTGGACCTGCAAGGGGAGAAGATACTGGCAATGCAACACTGTCGGCGACCGCTGCCGATTTGATTTTTTCTACAAACCTCGCCGCCTCTGCTGCATGGTCTGCAGAATTCGGGAAAGCTCCCCCTTTTTGGAGCCATGGCATCAAGGCCGTTATCTGGGACAACAGTTCAGGTGGCATTGAATCTAAATTCCCACCCGGGACAACAGGTACCACTGGGGTTATGCCCGGTGGTACCGGCGCAGCAGGCAAGGCGGGTGCCGGGTGTGGCGAGCCCGTACCCGGGATTGTGGGCACCGGTGTGGGAGCAGATCCAGCGTCTACTGGTTGACCTACAGGCACCGGCGCCACGGGGGCAAGGGGTGTAGGCATAGGTATATGCGGGGGTGGGACGACCGCCAGCGGCACGGCAGGTACCGGCTCTACTGACCCTGGGGTGGGGGCAGCATACCTGGGTCTCTTGGACTTAGACTTCCTAGGTGGGGTGACAAATTCCCCCCTTGGCACTGGTGCCACCCTCCGGCGGATAGGCCTGCCCGATGGGCCCGGGGCATCACCATGCCTCTCATTCAACCGTGCTTCCAGCTCATCTACTTTCCCTAGCTGCTGCTTAATTTCACTCATCTCACGCATCATGGCCCGCATCATAGCCTCCATGTTGGACCCACTTTTTCCACCCCGCGGACCTGGCATGATACCACCCCAAACAACCGCAGCCTACTCTCTTAATATCACAACAGGTCAACTATGTGTACCTTTTTGATGGAGGGTCACCAGGGGGCTTTCAGCACCATGCAACGGCGACCGCAACACTAGCGGCTTGTCCGCTTATGTAAGGGGGTGAGTAAACCTAATGTAGACCCACCCAGCGGCCACCTGGAGCAATGAATGCTAGCCCCCCGTACCCCTCTTACCGACCGGTCCCGTGCACTCGCCGGTGGTGATGATCTGCGGTCACGGCCCTCACCACGTCGTGTGCCCTGTCTGCGAGTTGAATGTGCCAATAATGTAGTTAAGGTTGCCTGGAATTGAAAACAAGAATTAATACCGTGTAATAAAGCAGGAAAGCGTTTTAGAAAACCCGACCTCAATAGAGGGGACCGTTGAGCCTTCTCTGTTAACCACACAGTTGCTGTGGGGCACTAGTAAAACCTTATATCAGCGACCTCGAAAATGACACTTGTGGAATAGGCGGTATAATTCTGCGCAAAGGCTTGCACTTATTCTCCTGTGTTTCGCAGCCTCCTACGCTTTTGTAACACTATTTGAACCAGTCGCTTAATAATTCATACCACACAGCAATTATATCAGCACAATTCACAATATCCCTCCTAAACAAGACCAGGCAAATACTGCACCTGCAACTGCACTGTACTGCACACTTTGTGTAATGATATGAACAACCAATCACTCAGTTACTAACATCCCCCATTTTTTCTACAATAAACACTTTGTTTCCAATCATGAACCTCAATTACTTATTAATAAATGTCGTGCAGCCGTGGAGATCGTATCTTCTTAACAATTGTGCAATATTCACATAGGGTCTCCCATCCAGGTGCTACCCTGGTGGACCCTGCTTTACTTCGTTTAGGCGCGAGTGAGAATGCGCGAGACTGCGCGCCCAAACAATTGCCTAATCAAAATAAAACACAGCTTTCTCTCGCTACACGTAATGCCACAGAATGCGGGAATGCGCGTGAATGCGCGCCAAATAATTAAGGAAGCAAGCAAGTTCTTTGTTATACTGGTTTTCCAACACGAAGGGCAACAGAATGCGACGGCAATTGCCCGCTCCCGATCCCCCTTTACCAACCGGCGCGCTTGTGAAGTCAGCGCCTCGATACCTGCTACCCCCCGTCCCCACACGATACCTTACAGGCCTCTACAACGGGCCGCACCACGCTTCCTCGGCCGCTCCCGGCACCTGCGGCGTGGATCCTCACCCGCTTCAGCAACCCGCTTCAGCAACCCGCGAAGCGATGTTCCTCGTCTCGTCCCCCGCTCCACCACGCTAAAGAGAAGCGAAAATAATTAAACACCGACAAAGACGTTCTCCGCCCGAATGACGAGGCTGGCCCAACGCGGCGGCTCTGGAGATCAGTGCTCGACAATCCCGCTCTGCTCCACGCTCTTCACCGCACACCTGAAAAATAAACGAGAGAAATCACTAAAACAAAGAAGCCCCGAGCGTGGGGCACACCGTTCAGCGAGGGAGCGTCCAGGGACAAGGGGGTCTCCTGGGCGCTCCCCACCTCTTTATTCCCGAGGGGCCAGGCGGCCCCTCCTATAGCCCGCCCCCCCTGACCCGGACCTTCTACCTTGGATCCGGGTCAGGGAGGCCGCCGGCCAATCGGCGGTGGGTCGCGCCCCCCAGGGCACGCCCCCACCGCCGAGTGACAACAATGGGGAAAGGGGGGGCGACGGTCGCCGCGCCGCCATGCGTGCGGGGGGGCAGAGGGCCCCCCCTTTTCATTCTACAGCAACTTTATCCAAGAAAACTGGAGGACTGGGCGAATAGCAGTCAGCCTGAAATGTTAGGAACTACCATTACCTGTGGATCAGTCTACAACCCAACAGCCAGCAACATCACAAAATAGAGGTAGCTTGTGACGGACAGCTGGACAACTGGCCTCGCCCCTGCCCTAATGACCTCTGAGAACAGCCTTGGGCTCACAGTCTTTAGGGAGTTTTCTTTGGCCAATATGAAGGTATAGTGACTGTTGCTGATAGGAGATTGTTTTCTTGGTGTTCAATGTTCACGTATGTCGATCAAAGAAACTACGAAAGTGAAGAAAGATCCCACTTAGTGAAACTTTTTATCCTTTATCGGCAGTATGAAATCCCAAGCACAGGTCAAAATAATTATCTCTCCATCAGACTGAGCCCTACTAGACCTGTGTAGCTCTTCCTTAATAATTCCCTATAATGAAATTAAATAGTATCACATTTTCGATAAGGTGGAAATTTGAGACAAACTTTGCTATGAATGAAGGATGAATGTGGAGTACCAGCATATGTTCGTCAAAGACTGTTGGAGGTTGTAATGCAGAAGTAGCCTGGACATTTTTGGTATGCTGACAAACAGAATATTGCCTTCCCAGTAAGGAGCTTATTTCCTCAATTTGTAACAAACGAAAACGTTTTTTTTCCCCAAAACATTCTTAAATTGGGGGAATCTGGGGGGTCATTGATACTTTGATAAGATGGGGGGAGTTGCCAAGGTCTGCTTTGTGAAACATGGCAAAATCAGACAGGGAAAATAAGCAATGACTTCAAATTGCATGAAAAAGAGAACGCCAAAGGAACCAAAACAACCTGGTGCCTCGCTCAGGATCCATCTTTGTCAAAAGTGCATATGTCACACCGGAGGATGCTTTTTTGGTAAAAAGGATCATCACTTGGCTGGTGGAAAGTTCTCAGTATGGAGGGTGCTCCCTGTCATGGGGTGTAGTGTAAGGCCTTCGACATCCCATTGTGCTGGTGGCTCAGCGGAACGAGTCTAAACTACTCCTTTCGTTCCCTGACAGGAACCAACAAATATTTCAACTTAAGTGCATAGCTCTGCTGAATAAAAGAAATCACTTACCTTATGAGTTATTGTTGTTTCAAAGACTCAAACATTTATCAAAAAATCTTTCAGTGTCGGTAGCCGCCTAAGGCATACTACTGAAAATGAATTAATTTAAAAATCCCCTAATGCCCAGAAAGTATTCAACCTATTTTGAGTTTGCCAAGTTACATGAACTTTTAATGTTTGCATTGAAAAGTCCATGCAGTCCGATTCATTAGCCTGTGAAAGGTTCTTGTAGCCAGATGTTGTTAAGAGCATCAGCCTGCCTCATGGTATTGGCAAGGGAAAAAAATAGTTGTTTTTGACAAATTCATATCGTACTGAGGAGTGAAGGTTCTAGGGGATCTTTTGGCAACATTTAGAAGGATTTTGGCAAAACAATTGCATTTTAGCCTTTTTATCGACAGTAGAAAAACCCAAGATATCTTAACAAGATTATACAGGAGGCCATTAATTAAGTAATTAAGAACAATATTTAACACATGTTTAAATTTTTCCCAACGTTTTGCACAGACTGTATTGACGATTTGGCACCACAAGGTTGATAACACATTAAAAATGGTACTTTAAATGTTGTTTCCACTGAAACAGATCACAGCACATTAATCAAGGAGTGCTGCATTTGGAGGTGGGCAGGCAGGCCTATATTGCTTTATTCATCACGCCTTACTTGAAGCTTTGAGGCCTTGCACTTGATCTTCCACAGATCGGTACATGGTTTCTCACACTTGATTTAATCATAATATTATGAAGATGTAAATTGTCTGGAGTGGGAGAGAAGCCCGTTTTTTCTCTTGTAATTCAGTTTACAGAAGGATTTGCCACTTGGTGCTTAATCATATGGAGAGTACTCTGCATGTTTTGCATTTGATTTACTCAAAACATTGATTGTAATGCTAGATTGCTTGGAGGTGCGGATGAACAGGTCTCTTCGGTGCGAAATATCAGAGGGTTTGCTGGGAGAGAGCTGTTTGAACATATAAAGAGCACTCTGCAATCTTTGACAATGAAAGAGAACTGCATTGCTTGGAAGTGGGTAGAAAGAGTATTAGCTTTGGCATACAACAGCTTCATAGAGTCCTTGACATTAGAGCCCAAATGTACTAACATTTGGCGCAATGCAGCAAGACAACTCGCTGCACTGCGTCAAATGGAGAGAGCTGCAATGCACATATCTACTAAGATGTGGTGCATTCCGGTTCTCTTTGTGCATTGGTGTACTGAGTGTTGCCTAACATCAACTCATGCATCCTTGCACTATGGTTCAAGATTGACTGTGTTACAGGCAGGATCGTTTTTGTGCAAGAGGAGACACCTTCCTGCACAACAGCAATCCTCAGAGGCATTTTCGTCTTCTATGTGTGCTGCAGAATGCAGGACATGTAGAAAGAGGAAATAACAAGGATAAATAAACATATTGTTCAACCTTATGCCTCTGTTGGGATGGTGTAGCATTTTGACACATTCCTAGCGTAGGAAAGTAGATTATTAGTAGGTGGGGTATTCACCTTCAACTAGTAATCATACCACAATCACAAGTCTCAGTAAATAAATCCTTGCTAAACACTTGGTAGCTGAGCAAACAAACAGTCAGGCTTCACTAAAGAGACAGGTATGTGTAAGGCATTAAATGCCAGCAAAACAGTAAATAAGTAAAAGACACAGCACAATAAAATTCCAACACCAATTTATAAAGATAGGGATTATTTTTATCTTTAAAATAGCACCAAAATGACAAACATCGAATGTAAGGAACTGGAAATATGAATAGTTAAAGATTCATTCAAAAATTGTTCATTCTAGTGCCAAAACGCTTAAAGTGCCACTCGTGGCACTCTGGTTGCGCTAGACAGGGGCAATGTCAAAGTTTTAGGCTGACCATGATGGAGCACCGGTCAGATAGCTTGAAGGCTAGGTCATGGTCAAAAGTTTGCCTTCGAACTTAGTCTTTTTCTTGGAGCTTTTCTCTTGTTGACGGACTTGTCAGCAGGTCCTCAAGCTTCTCAGGCCCGAAGTTCAACTCGACGCTGGCAGCCTGCTGGATTGTGATGCCTCGATGAGCCTCTGGAAGTCTTTGTCCTCGACATCGATGGTGAGGAGCACTAGATTTCAGTGGGACAAATCAGTGCTGTCAGGCCTATTCACAAGTCGATGAAGGCGTCTTGACTCCTGACACTGAGCAAGTCTCATCCTGGAGTTTTTCTGCAAAACTTTGCAGGAAGTTTCAAAACTTTCCGAGCTGGTTGTTTCTGAGTTCCTTTGGGGAAAATAAGGGTACAGTAGCTCCAGCCAAGGGTTCAGGGAATATGGATTGCCTTTTGGTGACTAGGATTCAATTTCCCACAATGCAGCTGCACAGTACCAGGAAAAATCTAGTTGAAATTGGCCAGGTGAGGTGATCCTCTCTTTGGCCTTGCAGGTGAATTTTTCCAGCTCTGTTGTACCTGTTGCTGATCAGGAAGTACACTCCTTTTCCTTTGAGTCAGGCACAGTACTTTGGAGCCTTGTGAGTGCAACAGGTGCAGTTTTCCTGAGGGAAATCCTTCTGTGGTGCAGTCCAAGGGTCCAGAAGGACAATCCTCTTTCTTCTGATGTTCGAGGCAGTGCTCTGAGGAGCTCTTGCAGCTCTCCCATAGTTATCCTCTATTCTGGACTGTTAAGAAGGAGGGGCACCCCAAACCAGTAGGGATAAACTTACCTCTTTCTTCTATGACCACTTCTTGCGACTTGTGGCATATTTTCTAACCAGAATGCACTGTTCTCACAAAAATCAAAATGGAAAAAATCTCTAATTGGTGTGTGTGTCTGTGAAACCCCACCTGAAGGTGTGGCTACCAACTGACTACACTCCCCTCTCAGCCACTCTCCCAATCTAATTAGGGGTGCTCCCATCTGGCTGGAAATCAAGGAAGTGGAACATGACCTTTGAAGTCCAGCTTATCTCAGCAGCTCTCTTCCTCTCCCTGGCTTCCCCAGGAAGCACATCTTCTCCCACCAAAGACCTGAATTACTTCACCCCCAGGCCTATTAACACCTAATCAAGGAGCGGCTTGGGTCAGGCTATCAAAGGTGGGCGAATCATGAGAGGCTGCAATAGGGCTGCTTTAGGTAACTTCAGGGTAATACGTTCTAAAACTACTGTCTTGTAATAGTTACAATAACTCTAACCTTCCAAGTTGTTGGATTTTATGTGACCATTAATTTGATACTTTAAATGAAATTGCCAGCTAGCTCCAAAGCAAAGATAGACTTTATTAAGCCTATCGAGCTAGCAGCACTACAATTGGGCAAAATTACTTAGACTGTTTTTTCTTACATGGGCATATAAAACATCTTTTATATCGTTGCTGGTTTTTACAACCAGGCACCTTTGACTTGGGAGACCTAGGGCAGACCTTAAGTGTGAATTATAAGTAATAAAAAGGTAGTTTTCGGACTTTGGGAATACTTTTGAACCCAAAGTCGAATTTAGACATAGAGTTATTTCAAAACCAGCCTGCAAGGCAGGCATGGCTTTAAAAGGACACCAGACACCATAACAGTGTACACTTAAGTCCATTAAGTCCACTGGGGTATCAAAACCTACATGTTCTACCATATACTTGTATTTGCCAATTAAATAATACCAATTACGAGATACCTTTAGAGGTCAGATCACTGGCACTGAGCCTGGTTAGCAGAGGCCAGGGCACTGTCGGAGTCAGTAACCACCAGCATCAGTTAAACAATGGGGGTGAACAGGGCAAAAAGGATGACTCCCTACATCCTCGTTTACTATTGTTAGTAAATATCTAAATACACCAAAATCAATGGGTGGATGTATGGGAACGCCCACATTGTATCCAGGAAATGCCTTTCATACACAGAGTAATGCATGCTGCCTTGCATTTCTCTGTATTTACTAAGCCACACAGAGCCATCCAAGGTGACTTAAGAGCACTATGGGGCTAATTTACAAGCCCCTTGCACCACTGGTGAGTCATTTTTAATATGGGAAAAAATGATGTTCCGGCGGTGCAAGAGCTTGTAAATAAGCCCTATACATTTTGCTTCCCACTAGACTTTATCGCAAGATGCGGTGACCACTCCATGTATCAGAAGTGAAGATAAGTATGCCTACTTGATGAGATGTAATACAACTCCCTTATGGTATTGGCTAAATCGCTTTAACCTACTAATAAGTTCCAGTATGCTATATAATTTTCAAGTATAAGCTACACTGTTGCAAAAACTCACACTAATGGACTGCAATATCTCAGTGCTCAGTATTACTCCTCTAGAGATATGAATCAACAAAAAGACCAACAATTGGTCAAATAAGAAAATTCTCACTTTCTCAGACACTTCTGAGTCAGATAATGAAGGGGGATCTACTTCATCGGACAATTTCCCTAACAGACGTGCCCAATTTGATGGTCCTCAACGCTATATTAGTTTTTTAGGGAATCGTCGGGGCACCACACGGGTCAGATTCAGACCTCAGTAGTGGGGTCATTATCAGCAATCAGAGAATCTTCCTTGTTTTCTGTAAACAAGAAGGAACCAATATTAGAGGGAATGAAATTATCTACAGATTCTGACCTTATCCCCATCTTCAATCTGTCCAAGAGATCACTAGATGAACCTACTATTAATCTTTTATCTCGTGGTTTATCATGTGTACCTAGTATGCCTTTTAATGCTTTTGAACTTAATAAAGATATTCAGGCCTTTTTTCGAAAAATCAGATTGCACAAATTTGTTTCAGGCCAAGACATGTTACCTAATGCTAATGTGTCTGGTTTTCGACCTACCTCTATGTTTACTCCCACGCTGGATCAGGTGGGTCCTGAAGTCGGTATTTTCTAAAAGAGTGTTTACGGTAAAATTCAAAGCATGACAAAATTTGTTCCTAAACCGGCCTATAATCTTAATTACCAGGAGTACCAGGCCCTCAAAAGACTTCCTTCTGACCACTCCCTCACTATCAAACCCAGCGATAAGGGGGGTGGTATTGCGGTTCTAGAGAGTCAGGATTATAAGGAACAAATACTTCTTATGCTCACCATGAACATTATCGGCGGGTTACTTCATATCCCTATAGAAGAATTCAAACTGAGATCCTTGAAGTCACTCATAGAGCCCTTAAACGAGGGTCCATTTGTAATCAAGAATTTGGATTTTTTAATAAAACCTTTTTCAAAGTCCCGGTCTTGTATGGTTTGCCTAAGATGCATAAAAATATACAAACTCCTCCATACAGACCTATTGTCTCCAGGATTAGTTCATTAACTGAACCATTGTCGAAATTTGTGGATGCTTGTCTTTCTCCTGTGGTCTCGTCTTCCTGCTTATGTCCGTGATATGGGACATCTTATCACAAAAATTGAGGACCTCGGTTTTAATGCGAATACAGATATTCTGGTCTCAATGGACATTGAGGCCTTATACACGAACATCCCGCAGGATGGTGCTTTGGAGGCGGTGAAAAAGATGCTTGATCATTCTGATTGTCCTTCAGAAAAGCTATTCATTCTTGAATGTTTGGCCATTGTTCTCAAAGAGAATTTCTTTGAGTTTGATAATACTATCTATCAACAGGTCCAAGGCATCAGCATGGGTGCAGCTTGCGCTCCTAATGTTGCGAATGCGTACAAGGGCGCCCACACCTAAAATTTAGCGTTAACACTACCTCTTCTAGAATTGAATTCTTGAATGTCTGGATTCAGACCAGCAATCAGTCTATTGAGGTGTCCCTCTATACAAAACCGACGGCACGGAATACTCTTCTTTACGATAGTTACCATCCTTGGAGTCAGTAGAATAGTATACCGTTTAGCCAGTTTTTAAGACTCCGCCGTAATTGTACTGATATCGGCAATTTTGAGTTGCATGCCTCTCAACTGAAGACAAAGTTTTTGAAGAGGGGATATCCTCATAGATTGGTTAGGGATTCATATACGAGAGCCAAATATTTTAATTGTGATGCCCTCTTGAGTCCCAATAAGGAAAAGAAAGGCCTGAAGTTGGTGGTAGTGACTACGCATTCCAACCTCAATGACAAATTGAGATATATTATTAATTCTCAATGGCATATCCTGAACACTGACAAATCAGTGGAAAAATAGACTAAACCTATTTTTGCATTCAGGCGCAAAAGGAATCTGAGGAATGTCCTAGTCAAGGCTTCTGAGCCTGGCCTGACCCAAGATCCATTACAGGTCTAAATATAATCAATGGCAGTCACAGATGTGGCAGTTGCCAGGCATGTGATTCTGTTATGACTACCCCTGAACTGGTCTGGGGCATAAGAAAGCTTCAGCTGAAGGAAATGACAAATTGTCGTACCACCAATTTTATTTACCTTTTGCTTTGTCCCTGTCGCAAGGGCTATGTTGGCGAAACAGGGAGACAGTTCAGGATGCGGTTCTGTGAACATAAGTCATCCAGTCGTAATCATTGAATTGGGGCACCGTTAGTTGCTCATTGGCAGGAGTTTAAGGATTCTATTGAAGATCTTAAATGGCTTACCCTGGAACATGTTAACTGCCCCAAGGATGGCAAAAGGGAGGTTTATTGTATCTTCACTCTTCAGATGGACGTTACGGGTTTGAAGGAATGTCTCCAGTGGGAGAATGCCATTATTTAATGACCGAGTGATCTTTGATCGACGGTTATGCCTTTTGGCTTCTCGATTCTGAACCTTACATCATTTTTTACCTTTTTGAATTATGCTGTAGACATTGTCCTGGTTGGTATTTTAGACAGGTCATTTATTTGCTCTTCACCCGCTTGGTGCGCGGTATTTTGGTAATGATGTGGTATGCTGTTTTAGTGCTATTTGTTGTGATTCTTTTTGGTCGTCTGTATTTGGATTAGTATATTGTCACTCACGTGGGAGTGCCTATGGTCCTCTCTATTGTTATCTATGTGTCAAGCTGTTACTTCCTTTCAAGATAACTTTGTTTTCTTTTTCAGTATTTTATTATTGTTGTTATTTCATATTTCAGGCTTGTATTAGTGATACCCAGCAACATGGCCGACACCTTTCGCTTCGCTGGCCGTAGTCCTTTTTTTATGTTTATACAAGGTAACCCGCTATTGGCTAGCTTCCAGTGCTGTAAACTGGCTTCTGGTATTTCCCACTGCTTTACCCTATGCAGTGGTCTAGTCCATGTCCATTCTTGTTCAGGTGCTTCTATTTAAAGAAGGACCGTCACAGGGCCCTTCTCGATCGACCACGCTTGACGACGGTATCGTGATTGAGGCCTTGTTGTGAGGAATCTTGCTTTTCAGGTAATCGGGACCGAATGCTTACGGCAGGACCTTGTTTAAGTTATCTTTTTGGCGCCTAGAGCGTAATCCAGTCTATGTCTCCTCTTTTACCTGCTTAGGATCAGTTTTTACTCTGGAAGGAACTGCCTGACACTTCTCGTTTCTACTCCTAAGGACAAACAAACCAGATATACGCACTTTGGTAAGTCTCATGTATATTTTTATAAAACTTTCTACATCTGGCATGGTGTGGGCTGGTTTTCATTTATCGAGCTTCCATTCTCAATTTTACCTAGACTTCGGCCTGATACAATGAAGGAAATGAATGGAGGCACTTCTGTGATTTTCAGGCAATTTCCACCTAGGAGATAGATCTTTTGTTTTCTCCCCCGTGTATCTGGTTTACCCAGGTGAGCGATCAGGTATTCTTTACCCCTTATATTTCCTATTGTCAGTATTTTGTATTAGAACATAGCCTCAATCCACTCTTCTGCAACACAGGAGCCTTTGTAGGGATTTAGAATTCGTGGCTGTCAGCTAGATTTAATTGCCTAGAAAATTCATAGTGCTTTTAGTGGATATCTGCCAACTTTGTTATTTCTCAAGACTGTTTCTTCCTTATTATAGTCTCTTATATTTTTTACAATTCCACTTTATCTATCTAAGAACTGCTGCCTCTCGTGGGATGCTAATTCTGTGCACTCTAGACGTTAAATGGGGCCTCGCTTTTTTTCTCCAGACTCTTGATGTTTGTATTGCATGTCATTGGTGGTGGACTAATTTAACTACTCATCTACTTTGACACATGTTCTGTTTAGGGGGTATAAGGTGTAAGAAAATGGTGGTTGATGAATGAGTCACTTTTATTGTGTATGAATGTTGTATGAGTATCTTGCGACTGTTTTGCTCAATGTTTGACCGTACTTCTTGCTGCTCTTGAATTCAGAAAAACATTGTGTATATATCTCTCTCACCCCCAGATATGTCTCTTCAGCCCTGATGTTCACATTGGTTTAGATTTCAATCCT
This sequence comes from Lissotriton helveticus, assembly GCF_964261635.1. Taxonomy (NCBI): domain Eukaryota; kingdom Metazoa; phylum Chordata; class Amphibia; order Caudata; family Salamandridae; genus Lissotriton; species Lissotriton helveticus. Next base: position 738,644,501 of record NC_136072.1, on the reverse strand, counting down.
ATGATGACTGAATCTTGGGTCACAAATGATTTATGAAACATAATATGTGTGCCCTGATGAAGGAATTTTTAGAAATGTCTCTGGTATTTTCCAAAACGTGCGTCGGTGCTTTTCTTCTGTGTATGCTATAGTTGTTCACTGTCTTATTCTTTGTTGCTTGTAATGTCTGATGTTTCTTAATGTATTCTTGGACTTAGTGTTAGTTTTTTATGTGATTGTTTCTTGGCTGCTGAACTTATATAGTATGAACCTTTATTTGTATATATGTGTGTATATTGTTATTTATGGGCTGTTTACTCTCCTTGTATGTTTCATGAAATGTTATGTGTTATTTAGATGAGACTAGGTCACTGTGATGTTTTTTGTAAATGAATTTACTTATGTGATCTATTTTATATCTTTCTTGCTTCTTCCTAAAAAAAGAGAATGATAAAATATCATAATGAAAAATAAATATGAAAATCAATTGAGCTGTTCTGTGGGGGAATTTTTCTATATTTTGGAACTTTGTCCTATTTCTATTTATATTGGGGACATCCTTTTCATGGTATTTAGTGCAATAGCATGTCTTTACTACTAAAACTGGAGGGATTCCTTTGACCAGGGTTACCGAGTTCAACCTTTAACTCATTCCTTTTAACCTGTTTTGTGTAAGGACGTTATTACGGGTTTACAAGTCCTTCTTTTCGATAGAGAAGTTACTTTTTTCCATCATCTGTCTTTGCCCATATGATCATTCTACCCTTACATTCATTGTACAGATGTAAAGGTACAAATACCCTATTTCTTCTCTTCTGTAGTAGTATTAGCTTTGACTCTTGTACTTCTAATTGAACTCAGTATTATTGTACTAACAGAATAGTAAACACAATTAGGATCCGAATAGTGGTGACAATATGAATTCTATAATAAATAAATAAGTAAATTAACATGCATTTAAAAAAGAAAAAGAGTAACACCATCAGGCAATCATAATTCATTTAACACAGTTTACAAAAGTCTAAAACCATAAAATTCTCATTAGTGGAAGAACGCTAAAAACATTGAAGATCAAAGCCCCTCCTTTAATTTCTCCCTTACAAAGTCTTTTGTTGCTTTCAGAAATTTTCCCAATGCAATTGTAATGTCTAGAGATGGCATATCCGTAACTAAACAAACTGCTTGGGTGCGTGAGCTAACCTTGTTTTTTGAAAATATTGCATATAAAAACAGTTTCCATACGGCTAAAATCAATGTGCAATCAAGCAATATGTGCAAATTGTAATTTCTTATTCCAAGCCCAGACTTGCAAATACCATCAGATTGGATCAATGCTGCCTTTATTTTTACTTCTGTCTTCCAAGGATTGTTACCAACACGAACCCTTGGAATTTAGTATCTTAACCCTTTATTGGGCAGAATATCCAAATATGGGAACCAAGCTTCATTTTCCCATGAGCTTTTTAGCCACTTGACCGATTTTTTCTCACTCATATAATCTAGGTCTTGCGATCTTGAGTATGACAGCCCTTGGTCTCTAAGCATTCTCTTTGTAAAGTCTACTTCCAGGGGTGGCTGTGAAAGTCTCACCTTAAGGCGCACTGCTATATATATTCTGGAGGATTCTTCTTACATCCTTTGCCCAACTAAGGCTACTTGTTTGAATGTCTTCTCTGCACCAGAGTGAGACCTTCTGCACACCACCTGGGTCCTGGCGTTTCTAGAATCTTACCAAGGACATTTGGGTCTGTACGCTCCATGCTATTAGCCCTAGCGCCATTCTGATTGCTTGGATCATTGTACAGCTTTGTAAAGACAATAGCATTTTTAAAATCTTCCCTTCTTCACGATCCCACCTGCATTTACCACTCAGGTAAAGAACTTCTGCCCCGTACAGTACTTGCGGCAGGATCCTTGCTTCAAATGCCTTTAACATAGGTCTGTGTGACATATCACCATACTCTTTATAACAAATTTTCAATCCACAGACTGATGAGAAAGCTTTCGCTACTTGGGCCTCCAGGTGAGTGCTCCATTTTAACACGCTATTAAACCAGAGGCCTAAGTATCTGTATTCTTTGACTATTTCCAGTTTGTCTTGTCCTAAAAACCAATTAAAATTTTTGCCTCTCTTCCCAAAGCATAAAACCTTTGTTTTTCCCATATTTACAGTTACAAACTTTTTATAACAATAATTTTTAAAAGCATTTAGTTTCCTTTGGAGTACTATTTCTGTTTTGTCAAGGATCACAAGGTCATCTGCATATAAAAGACAGGACACTTTGTTTACACTCATTCTCGGACTTGAGCTTCTTTCTACTTCTAACGCTACAGGGAGGTCTGCTAAGAAAATTGCAAATAACAAGGGTACCAAAACGTACCCCTGTCTAAGGATAATCTATAGAGGTATTTTATGAGTTACTGACCCCTGTATGTCTCTGATAACCTGGGCCCAATTCCCTCTATGGTGCTCTTTTAAAATCATCAGTATGCCATCTGGTATTCCATATTTCTTCATATCTTCCCAGAGGAAATTACGGTCCACAGAATCAAAAGCTGCACGAAAATCAACAAAGCAACAAAACAATTTATCACTTTGCTCTATCCATTTCAGGGCCAATGCCCACAAGATAAAACAATGGTCTATAGCGGAGTGTCCTTCTTTAAAACCCCCGTTTTCGACTCGAACAATAGATCCCATACAGCCCAGTCTTTTAATTTACCTAATATTATTTTAGAAAAGATCTTTTCAACAATATCTAGTAAGTTGATTAATTTGTAATTCTTTGGGCCATAAACATCCCCTTTTTTCATTTGAATCGGCCTGATGATCGCTCCCTTCAGATTTATTGGGATCGTCCCTGATTCTAAGATTACTAAAAACATTAGAGAGAAGAATTCTGCCCTCTAGGACGACTTTGATTTTATTATCAGAGCTGGTAGGTTATCTGGGCCTGCTGCTCTTGTTAAATTCAAGGTCCTAATTGTGTTAAGCACATTTGTAACTGAAAAATCTGATTTTAGGTCCTCTACAAGACCCCTCCAGTCCCTGAATTCCTCCTCATCCGTTTCTCTCCCCGGGGTATATAGTTCCTGCAGATAATTCTCCCAAGCACCCTCTTCCACCACACAGTTCATTGAGGCAACCAACATTTCTGTTGCTGATTTTACCAGCTTCCAGAACTGATGTATGTTTTTAGTTTAGATTCAATTGCCTCCAACAATTTTACCCAACATGTTTCCTTGAGGGCCCTTTCAGTACTATGAAGTAGTGTGGTGTATTCTCTCTTTAGCTTGGCTAGGTTTTCGGCCCTGGTTGGGTTACATTTTTTGCACAGGCTATGATCTCTCCTTAGTTCTCTTTTCTTATTTAGGCAATCTGTGTTGAACCATTTTCCTTGTTTAACCTGGAGGTTTTGTTTGCTCTCAGAAACCCTTGCATCAGTTCTAAGTTCTACACATATGCTTTGTACCACTTGATTTATTTTCTCAACATACCAAGTTAAGTTTAGGCACTCACACATCCTAGCTCAATATTTTGTTGCAGCCTGATTAACCTTTCTATATATTCTTCTGTTAACCGTGTTGTTATCCGCTTTGGGTAATCCATCTGCTGTGTAATTACTTTATCACAGACAATCTGATGAGAGTTTGCCAGCTCTAGTTCTATTATATTGTGGTCGCTGCCTTCCGTGTGGCTCATCCTGAAGCCTTTTACTAATACAAAATTCCATGCTGACGTAAAGACATAGTCTATGGGGCAATTTTGAGTCCCCTGTTTAAAAGTTTTCCTTGCGGGGCAGTCTTGGGCTATCCTACCGTTTAAGCGAAAAATACTTTTTGTCGCTAGGTAATTTCCCAGCTTTGCATCATCGTTTGAGAAGAGGCTTTCAGGAAACTGCTTGATTTATATCATAAGACTCCAAAATTTCTATATACCAGAGATCTACGAACTTTGGGTGTAATTTTCGATTACCAGAACTTGGTTTTATTGCCGGACGATGGAGTTGTCGAAACCCATCAACTACCGGGGGTCTCCACATAGCCAGGTCTCTTGGATACAAATGATCTCATTGTTTTTTGCCAATTCTTTTTTAAGTTCTTGCTTTATTTGATTTTCTAGTCTATTTATATGCCAAGAGACCAATTTTATGCCACGTGGCTGCCCCGTTACCTATTCTACGTCGCTAAGTAGCCCATTTATATCGGTTTCCTCTAAATATTGCTGAGAAGGCCACACAGGGCTTGTACTATAACTCCAATTCTTCCAGGCTTCCACCAAGGCTGAATTATTTATTACTATATTGAGATTTTCCATTCCTAATCCTGCTTCTCTTTCTGATAATCTCACTTGCCTCTTTCCTAGTCCAGCATAGTGCTTTAGGAAGGCTTTCTTTTGTGGAGCATTGTGTTCTACCACTACCTCTTCTTCGAGTACTAGCCTGATCCCTTCTTTTAATATCTCTCTCGCTCTCTGCCTTCTCTATAGCAATTTTTACCAGGTCAGAATAGACTTGTACCATGGTAAGCTCATTAACGTCAATGGTTGATTGGAAACCCACCTGTCAGAGTTCTTTTGATCCTATTCCTTTTTAATTGGGACAATGGGCAAATGAGTTAAGGAGATGGGACCTATTTAGATATGATCTCTTCTTCATTTTTTTCCCTCCCCTTCCCATTTTCATTTGTTCAAAATATAACCACCTGTTCCCTTTATCCTCCACTCCTACCAATCTGGATCCCCTCAGTGGCAGTTGGATATTATTTCTGGCCCCTTCCTCCAAAATATGACCCAGATATGGCCTCTCTCTAAGGGAAGTAGTAAAGTCATGAATTCTAGCTCCATTAGGTGATATGAGTTTTATATATATTTCATTGACTTTTCCTGGTAATTTTGTTTACTACTACAATTCCCCTTTTTTGAGGGGTTCTTCGCCGGATTCTCAACACTTTTTTTACTTATTCTTCTTTCTTTCACAGTTTTAAGGGGTTTTAGCTTTAGCTCTTGTTCAGGTAATCCTGTTAATTCCTCCAGCTCCCTTCTTTTTTTCACTGCTCTTACATTACCCTTTCTTAGATCGCCTCTTCCTGCAGGTCTCCCTCATTTTATTAAACCATGTCTAGTATAATTACCCCTTCTTTTAACCAACATTGGCCATCTTGAGACATAAACTTTGTGGTTGGCAGATGGGGGTTCAACGTTCCCAACCTCCTCCCCCACCACCACTGGGGCAAGAGTCTCGGGGTCCGGGACTGGTCTTAACATTGATCGCATTTGGCCCCTGATACCTTGTAGCTCCTTCTCAATCTTAGAAAGGTGCATTTTCTGTATTTTTAAAATATCGTGGTTTAGCATTCTAACTTCCTGGAGTGATTTTTGCAGCATTAACATCAATTCCAACATTGAAGACGCTGGTCTTACTGAGGATTCAAAGTTAAGCTCTAAGGATTGATTGCCGCCATTACTGCCCATGGGCGCTGAATTATGGTCACCATATAGTTCATGCCTTTCTAATCCATTTGATCTTACATCTGAGGTTTGGACTTCTTTACCCTGCCTTAAGTCCCTGCTATTTGTTTCCTGGGTCACCTGGGAAACACACTGTGGTGACAGTCGCGGCGATGTGGATAGACGAGGCAACATTATTAGCCCCTTATAACATGTAAAAAGAATGTAGGGATTGATTGATTAGATTTACGGAGTCCACCGTATGTTCATCAAAAATTAGAGAGGAACCCCCCCATCCATGATTCCTCCCCTTCTTCGGCACCTGGAGACTTGGCTGGTGAAAAGACCCTTTTAAAATGTTTCCCCACAAAGTCTTTAAGGGAGTTTGATGCTTTACCACCCTTACGTCCCACTTGAAATGACTCCTTAGAGATTTTCTCTTTTTTCTTCATTACTCGTTTAAGTTTTGGTTTTGCCCCTAGGCACACTAGGCTCTCTCCTCGAGCTTTTTGATCTGAAGGAAGTCTTTTTGCTTCTGTGCAAGTCCCAGTGTGATTTTGTTGTTCCTGTGGCCATCTTTTGACTCTTCAAATTATATTTTTAGCAGATTCACTGTACCCCATCTGACTCTACCCCCTGTTTCCAGACACAGTCCTCAGGACAGGGGGGTGGCAGTAATACTGTTGAAGGAAAGAAAACAACTTTTACACTTACCTCTGTTGTGCCTTATGCGTATACTTGCGCCCATGCCCGTGTCCTTCCCCTCTTTCACTTGGGGTGCCCTTGTTTGAAGGCAGAATTTCTCTTAGTGAAAATATCGCTTTGTAACTGTAGTGAGGTTGTCAGATGGCTTGTGCTCCTGGGAGGGTGCCTCACGGTGATTCTGCATTGCTTTTATTTGCAGGCCGCTCTTTGAGAGAGGCTAGACGTCCTCTTCATCATCCACCACTCTCACCATTCTCACCTCGCCCCCTTGCACCCCCTGCTGAAACTGCCGGCTGCCTTAGCCTCGCGTCTCACCCAGAGATGGCCCAGCTTCAGCAGTTAAGCATTCAGCATTTAAGGAGGGTTTCGAAGGAATTAGGCACTGGTCTGCCTCATTTCTGGGATTCTGGGTTTCCGCACTTCACGCTCGCTACTTGCTCACGTCTCGGCTTGTCGTCTGGGCCCTCGCTTCTCACATTGCCTCTGGGTCACGGGTCACGGATTACGCAGTACGCAGTGCGCAACAACAGAGCACTGGAAAGATATGGTATAGGTCCAGTCGCCACACCAGCTTCTGTTTTCCACTTGAAAAACTTAGTTCAAGAGAGTAGGAAATATGGATGAACCATTAACTTCAAGTTGCATCTAAACCAGCTACGTGTTTACCAGGAATCCAAAATGTGCAAAGTTGGAATAACTGGGACCTCCCAGAGAAACACAGTCAGGGTTTCCGGAGCTGCAGTTTATGGTCTTGGTGTTGAATATAACTGACTGTGTTTTATCTATGATAGAAGCTGGTATGCCCTAATTCCTCCCCTACTTACCTTCTCTTCCTTTTCTCTCTCCTCTTCACCACCCATTCACCAGCTTTCATCAAAAAGGCACTAGACTATTTATGAGGGAAATATTAAATAGATTCCCTCCTCATCCATACCCTCCCATCCCATTACTTACTTTAACTTTAGTAAAGCCATGACTGACCGCAACACTCTTTATCAAGCATCCTTTTTTTTCTTTCCACTGAAACATATAGCTCCACCCACTTTACTATTTAAGAAACACACAGATGACCATGATCACTAGCACTTTGGAATGGAAGACCAATACACAGATGTGGACCTGATGTGGACCTGAGCACTGCTTATGAAACAAAGACAAGGGACAGAACTGAGCACCACTACTACGACAAGGTTGTGGGCCCAAACCCATCTACTCAAACAAGATAGAAAAGTGGTTCAGAGCACCGCTATATAAATAAACACCAAAGTGTGAAACAATGTACAGCATCTCAAATTAATAATATACATAGGGCCCAAGCACAACATGTGCAAACTCACAAATACAGGACTCAGCGCTACAATGAATAAAACAGAACCGGGGCATTGTTTCAACAAGGCTTATCTTAACCTTAACTCAGGTCTTCCCCTCCAGAGTGCTGGTGCTCCAGATCATGGTCACTGCAGATGATCAAAGAAATAAAGGAAGCAATCTGGTTGGGCAAGAAAAAGACAGAAAAAATTCTGTGTGCTCTTTAAATATTAAAGAAAGAGGGGTTGTATTTGTGCAGGAAAGTGTGCCTTAATGCACAAAAAAATTCTGCATGCAACACAGGCACCCTTCACCATGATGAAGGGTGCCTACATTGGAGCTAGGCAGCCCATTGACCGCCAACAGTGGGAAAAGGCTAGAATGCGCCGTATTTTGATAAATAAGGCAATTTCCTGCCCTTTCCCTGTAATGCAAGGCAGCAAGGTGACTTGCTGCACTGTATTACTGTCACCCTACCTTTGTAACAGGGATCTAAAAGAGTGGCACGATCTCTTATTTGGGTGCCAGTATGTTGCTATGAATATATGCCATTGATGCCGTCTTACAAATTTGTTCTCTGCCAAGCACAGTGCTTGAAATTCTTGCAATTTTCATCAAAATCTTTCCTCATTACCTGCATCTGGTCCTACAAGATCGACATGAGCTCTTCTTGGAGAATGCACACCTTTACGAGCTAGACCTGCTATGAAGACCTTCCCAAAACAAAAGCCACTGGTTTGTTAAATTGGTTTGTGACTGCCCCTGCCCTCACCTGAGTATGAAAAAGAGATACACTACATCTATCACAAAGCCAATTCATACATCTTACACAGTACTGACTCATAGGCGAGACGGGGGCAGTTCTTCTTGTTTTGAATTGGTCTTGACACTGTAATGTTGCAATGTTCAGTTCTTTACATGTGAAGATGAAGATTAAACACCAGTAATGGCGTCTTGACCTGATTAATAACCACAACATAATGTAGTTTGGAAAAAGTGTCAAGATCACCGGGGGCTCAGTAATCATAGAAAGAGGAAGTAACAAGGAGAAATAAAGATATTTTCGTCGCTATGTATGTATGTAATGTATCAAAATCCATGTGTTAGCGTGGGAACACCCCAACATCTCTTGTGGAACAACTGCCTGGGGCAGAATAGTGCAACACAGAGATTTGCGCTGAGTTGCATTACTCCAGAATTATTGAACCCCTCAGAGCTATGCAAAGTGGCCTTGTGTGGCTTGGTAATTGGCATTTTGGGGTTGTTTTGCACATGCGTCAGGTTGTATGATGCAAAGGCGATGCAACCCCTTGATAAATATGCCCTGTCATCTATCTTAGTTCCTTCTATACATGGAGACTGATGTTCCACACTGCAGGTTGTAGGTGCAATAAGAGTTAGAGATTATGAAACTGCTAACACCAACATTTATGCCATTATGTTATCTAGAATGCAAGGAAGTGCATACAAAATGTAGCATTAGAATTGATTGACTCCTTCCTTGCAGATTGAGCACAGGTACCATAGCAACAGAGAATTCATAGCTGCGATTTACCTCAGTCTACACCTTTAATCAAATCTCAGATTTTCAGACATTAGACATGTAAACCTGTGGCATTCAAGTGCATTTATGGCAAAATCTTGTTTTCCATAGCCTTCCTTGGCTAGATCTCCACTTCCTTAGGGCTAAGATTAAGGACAGTGTCAAACATGAAACATTCTTTTTTCTCACATGCAGTTATCCCTTCCTGTGCACAAAATTAAAAAATGTATATATTTAGGTGCAAATTTACTGAGTGTCTGCAGGTTTTATATCAGGTTAATTAAGGTGGACCGTAAGAAGTGCACTTGAGTATGGGAAATGTGTTGCAAACATTTGTGAATACCTGCACAGCTATGATTGTGTGGGTGTTTGCCTCATTTGCTTTGCATTTTCCTGTTCTCTTTCATTCCTCTGGCTCACCTGGGAATGCTTTCTAATTCTTATGTAGGTGCCATGTGAATATGCAGAAAAATCTACATAGGTTCCATAAATTCGGTAATTGAAAGGGATAAATAAACATGTAAAACAAATCCCACTCTGGTGAATAAATTTTAAGTTTTGCATGCAGAGTTTAGGAGTGAGTTTACAAAATGTCTTATGTCTACACTGATTGAAACACTGCACGAGCACTGAGCAATGATTAGGCTTGCCAGGCACGCTGCATGAATCTCGCTCTGCACTTTTTTAACAAAACTTTCCTTTCTTTTTAAATTGTTTTTAAATTGCACGATAACCTGATGGAAGTGTTTTTAACTCACTTACCAACGTCGTCGTGTCAGTTCTACGCCCTGTTCCACCGCGGCCGGTGCTGTTTGTTGTGGAGGGCTGGCTGAACCAGAAGCACTCTGGCTGACTTCCGGGTCAAAGGGGGCAGCCTCTTGCCTGTGCGCCAATTCCCTGCTGCATTCACATAAAAGACGTGCCCAACGGGTGCGCCGCCGATACACCGAAGGCAAGCCCGTCTGCGCACATCCACACCTGGACTGGGCCCAGGGCCATAACCCCTGTCCGTGGCATCTCAAAAGCAGGGACAAGACAAACATATTCTAGCATCTCTCTTCGGAGTCTCAATAAAGTTAATTTAAAACCCCCCCACCATCAGCTTGACCCTTCCAAAGAGCCCAAGTCTTGCTCTCACTGTAACACTAACTTTCCTTTCACAAAAACAAAGGCCTGTTCCAAGGATGAATATGTCTCCTGTGGGCACACACCAGTCCCCAAGACATTCATAGGATTGCTCATTAGCACCCGCTCCCTGATAAAACATAACATTGAGTTTGCTGAACTACTGTCCGCTCACAAAGTATATATGGCGTTCGTCACAGAAACTTGGGCAAACAGCACCTCAGATTTTGACCTGGCCTTAGCTATACCTCAATGTTCCTCTATTATAAAAGATAGCGGCCAAATGAAACAGGGAGGAGGCCTAGCGATTATAGCCAATAACTCCCTGGATGTAAAAGGCTCCCGGGCAGGAAGCAGCTCGGATTGTGAGCTGCTTTCCTTCCGAATCACTTTAAGTGTTAACTACACCATTAATGGCACACTACTATACAGCCCACCATGCACGAAAAGCAAAAGTAAATTTGAGGAAATCATCAGCCCAATAATAGAAGCTAGCACTGACTCAGAGGACTACTGCATTTTAGGTCATTTTAACTATCAGCTCGAAAATTCAGAAGACAATAATACAGTATCACAGAGATGATGGCCAATGCCTCATTGGAGCAGAAAGTTATGCATCCCACGCATGATGCTGGTCACATCCTGGATGGGCTATTCACATCTACCCCCCACCTTAAAATATTAGAAGTTGTGCCAGTACCATGGTCAGATCACAGAGCCATCCTGTTCACCGTAACCACCACATATCACATTCCCAGCCCACACATTCCCCAAAAGACATTAAAAAGACGCAATTGGAGGAACATAGGCCCCCAACAGATGCAATGCACTCTAGCATCCTCCAAACCTGACCTAAAACCTGAGGCAAACCTAGAAACAGGCAGTTTCACCAACTGGCTCAAATCCGCACATGAAAAAAGCATTACCAGCAAGCTCACAAAGCAATCTGAACCCTGGTACTGTGATACCCTGTGCAAACAGAAGCAGAAGTAACTACACAATAGCTGGAAAAAATATATATATTCCCAATCATTGAGCACTTATAAAAAGATGATTATGGACAAGAAAAGCAAATACTTCTCAGATAAAATCCAACAAGCAGGCAACAACAGCAAAGAACTATTCACAACACTGAAGTAACTTGTCAAACTTCCAGAACCACAAAAAAATTACTTTAATGTAGCATTCTGCAACCAACTCGCAGGCTACTTTAAGGGCAAGGTGCTTACCATTTTCGAATCCCTCACAGATTGTGATCATGGCATGGCAGTCACGCCCGCTACAAACCTCTCATGTTCCACCAATGTTTTAGACTCCTTTGCTCCACCCAGTATTGAACAAATAACGCAGACAATCAAATCCATAAAATCTTGAGCGCCCTCGGACCCTTGTCCACCCATGATATTCCACTACGACGCAGGACATAATCAGCGAACAACTTAACACACTCTACAAAGAAATCATAACATCAGGCATCTTTCCAGATGCTTGGAAAATGGTGTCAATTCTGCCTTTATTGAAAAAACCTAATTTTGATCCCAGTGATACCAGGAATTACAGACCTATAGCAAGGATTCCTTTCCCGGACAAAGTATTAGAAAAAATTCTCATCTCCTAACTACGACTTTTATCTCCTCAGCAGACTTACTGGATCCCTCCCTGTATGGTTTCCAACAAGGGCACGGCACAGAAACTGCCTTGATTATGGCAGCAGAGGAGATCTGGGCAACACTGGACATGGGAGCCAAGGCCGCCTTGATCCTGGTGGATCTGTCGGCGGCTTTTGACACCGTGAACCGTGATATACTATTCAAACGGATCCAAGAGGCAGGAGTCAAGAACACTGTTCTAAAACTGGTCAACGCCTATCTGAACAGTAGATATCAATACGTTCAGCTCGGTGACTCCTGCTCAGAGCAGTTTACGCTACCATGTGGAATGCCGCAGGGCTCTTCATTGAGCCCCACCCTGTTCAACCTTTATATGACCCCTCTAGCCAACATCATCAGGCAATAAGGCTTCACACTAACATCTTACGCAGATGACACCCAAATCATGGTGTCATTTTCAAACAGCCCTGAATATACAGCTGATTGCTTTAAACAATGGATGTACCACATAAACCAATGGATGGGGTTGAATTGTCTAAAGCTTAATGGTACCAAAACAGAGCTCCTCCTACTGGGATCAGATACCTCTTTTTGGTCAAAAAACTGGTGGCCCCCCAGTATGGGTGCTCACCCCAGCCCAGTTCAAAAAGTGAGGAACTTGGGCATTATCTTTGATGACAAATTGTCCTTCCAACACCAGGTCAACAAAGTTGTATCAATGATATTTCTGATTTTAAAATCAATCAGCAAAATTCTCACTTTCATCCCCCATGAAGCAGTAAAAACTCTAGTGACAGTTCTAGCCATGGCCATATTGGACTACGGAAATGCCCTATACATAGGTCTCCAAAAACAGCACATGGCCAAGCTTCAGCGCGCACAAAATGCCGCTGCCAGAACAATATTGAACATCCCCTAATTCCAGTCCATCTCAGAAGGCCTGAAAAAACTCCACTGGCTCCCCACGAAGAAAAGAATAGATTTTAAAGCCCTATGTCTGGCATATAAACGATTACATGGAAATGAACCAGCATTTCTGAAACAACATCTCACCTGGTACCATCCACCACGACACCTTCACTCTGCACAGAGCAAACTCCTTCAGACACCAACATTTAAAAAAAAGTCAATTTGAGGGAAAGAAGCTTTGTTTTGGGCACAGTGAAACTATGGAACTCGCTTCCAGTAAACATCAAAAGTTGCCCAACTCTGCTCAGACTCAGAAAGCTTATAAAGACCTGGCCTTTTCAAATTAACTTAATTCACCCACAGCTGGAATTTTGGCACTCTCCTACGCAAAAAGCGCCGAGACTCCCACGGGCATTCGTGCGCTATAGAAAACTCACAATCAAATCAATCTACAAAATACATGTTTGATTAGGCTCAATCTGTCTCCATGTTTCCATTCGGTACCTCACAAAGTGTCTTCTCCCCACTCTTGCATTTTTTTGTCATTCTCTCTCCCCATTAGAGATATGTGTCAAAATATCAAAATCAATATCAACCTGCATATGTATCAAATCATAATATAAGCTATCAATCATCAAAATCAATATGTAAGGGGAAGTAAACAGTTACTGTTCTTAACTCCACAGCTACTCACTTTGACAATATGTTGATAGTCAATATTGGGGGATATTCCCAATAACGTGTGATAATTACCACAAAAGTAGCTTAATGCAACTCTCCTTTTTGCAGTCCATCGGCAGTACCATGCGATAGGTTCACGATAACGCGTCAAAGGTCCGCGATAAACTCAATGCGACCAGCAAAAATGTGAAACACAACGGCAAAAAAAGTTGCGATGAGACCAATTGCGATACAAAAATCTGTAAAAAACAGCGACAGGCCTGCAATTCACACACGTCAGCCGGGAAAAATCACCATAAAATTAGAAAACAAACAAACAAATTTCAAACAACAGCGAAGCACAATGTATGTTGCAGGAGCAAGTACGGAGGACAACCAGAACCCCACAAGCCCAACGGAGGACTAGCCTGGGACCTCGGGGTCAGGGAAGGCCATGGAGAAGAATAGTAGGAAGAAGCGGTTCAGTCCGCAGGGAAACAGGATCCTGAAAGCGAAGGTGATAGAACACCATTAACAACCGAGTCATTGGCAACAAAAAATGGACCATGGCAGTCCATCGTGGACAAGGTGAATGCAGTCGGAGTGCTAAAGAGGACAATGGTAGAGGTCAAGAGGCTCTGGAATGATGTCAAGCACAAAACCAAGCTGAAACTCACCAGAAACCCGAAAGGCAGCAATGCAGACTGGAAGTGGGAGTCCTGCGCCACAGGAGGAGCTGGATGAGATGGAGGAAATGGTGTGCACAGTCATCAGTGGGGAGATGGTGGCAGGAGCTGGTGGACCGGACACTGCTCAACATGATGGGACACAACAGCACCAGGGTGAGTGGCGACCAGGGACTGGGGAAATGGGGGGAGATGGGCACAATGGCACACATGTACAATTAAGTAGAGCACATCTGCTGACAAACCATGCACCAGCCCCCAACTCCCACCAAGAGATAGAGGTACCCAAGTATGTAACATATCCGCACTGTATAAGCACAGGAGTTAAAGGCACACCACATGAAAAGGAGAAGGGGCAGCAAAATCAGAGCTGCAGGGGCGACTCCCCAGAAATGCAGCACACACAAACATAACATGCAGAGCACATCAACATTGACAACAATGTGGTACAAACCGCAACACGTCCACAACAGAACACAGGAAACAACTTGTGCCGCTTGGGTGCAGTAACTGGCCAATAACATTTGGCATTGCAGTGTAATGTGAGTTGATACTGTACAAGTACAAACACACATATGTTATCGAAATGTCCACTGTCCCCCATCAAATAGGCAGCTCCTCCCAAACAGCCACAATGTAAAAAGCCATGCAGTCTGTATGAAAACATGTACCATGCAACAACATACATGTGAACACAATGTTAAACTACAACTTCCATTCACATTGCAGAGGGAGAATCAACACCTCCTGCAGAGCAGCCCGAACCTCTCTTCTCTGATGACGAAGAGGACTACCACAGCTTTGACTCCGGTGCCCTCCAACAGCTCATGGAGAACCTCCACATCCCAGCTCCAGAAGCAGCTGCTACTAGAAGACCCCACCCCCTGCACAGACCACACAGCAGGCAGGACCCACCACCACGGCTGCCTCCCAGTGACCCCCTCGAAGAACACATGGCCTTCTAATGCTGTGTTTTGGGGTGCCGGGAGAATCTGGCTGAACATGTGCGGGTGGGTTTCAACCGCATGGCAGCCAAGCTAGATGCCATACATGGGTGTCTAAGTCCCATTATGGACCACTCACGGTCCCTAACGAACACCCACATTCCTCTCCATGCCCTCCAACAGACCATGACTGACATCGTAGGAGCCCTGTCCAGTCAGAGTGGCTCCAGCAATGTCACACGGGAGTTGGGACATATGCGGAGGTCAATGGAGACCATGGAGCGGACACTGGTAGAAAGAGTGGCTGCCACGGCTGCACACCAGCGAGAGGTAGCTGGGTTTCTCAATGACCTCAAGACCATCCTCATGGCATTGCTGTCACAAGGCATGCTGCTGCTACCACTACATTCAAATCTCCGCCCAGTGAAGTGTCAGTGCCACACAGTGTGGCAGACATTGCACCTCCGGCCCTTGAGGTATCACTGCCACAGAGTGCTGGAGACAGAACACCACCTCCCACGCGCGAGGCACATGAAACAGCAGAGGACGAAGATGCGGATCAATCTGACTTCCTGGTAAGAAGGAAACTGTAGCATTCATCTCTGCCATATGGCTGGTTTGTGCTTGGTTCTGCCCTCTGCAACATCACCTTCTACTGTCCCCCGATACGCTCTGCGACACTCCCCTTGGACCTCGAAACTGACTGCCATATTCTGTTTGATCGCCAGTGACACAGCACTTAGGCTGCAGACTGAACTCTTCCTTTGGACTTGTCATTCGCTGAAGGACTCTGGCTGGCCCTCCACAGGCCTTGACTGGTATGTGGGGTTTGCATGACCCTGAACTGCTCCAGCTGCAACACTGCACTGAATGTGCATTAAACATTCGTTGTCACACAGATGTGTCATGTTTCTGATATTTCAAGTGTGGAAGTATGGTTGAAAGTAGGGTCAGTGATTCCCCCTTACGTCCATGTTGCTCATGACAATGTACTTGAGTCAGGGTTGACACATTGCCGAATGTGGTCTGGGTGGTGCCAGCACAACAACAGGTACACACGCATTAGTTACTTCCTTGTCCAGGCCAGTACAGAACCACGCCCAGAGCCCCGGTGTCATTGTTCACACCCTTACGCTGGACTGGCACACGCCAGGCCAACCCACTCTGCTTACGCACACAGGGGGGATGAAAACACTACATGTCCCAGGTCTTCCCTGTAGTGATTTGCTCATCACTGTTCTAGTTGTCAGCATGAAGGACTACGGCAGTCCTGCAAAGCATTTTACAAATTACTTCTCTGCCATAATTTTTATTGCGGTTCCTCCTCCATGAAAACTGCGGTGGAGAGGAAACAAAGGGGGCCCTAGAGGGCCCCTGGTACCTCATGCCATGTGGATGCACACAGGGGGGCACATGTGCATGTACATCAGGTCCTGCACAGCATGGATTTTACAATCCATGTCCTGCCAGAACTGGTTTTGGTGCTCCCATTGCAGTGCTCATTTTTAGAGGCACCACAGTGGGAACATGAAAAAAGAAATCCAGCCAAACATGAGGAAACTCTTAATCTGGTGGACGGCCTGCCCACAACTTTGGGGGTGCGGTGGCAGAGTTGACCTGAAGTCACACTGCCAAAGTGGTAATCAGGCCCTTTGAATTTGGCATCCCAATCTTCAATAATGCCAGCAGCAAGGTTCTGTGCAAAACGTTGGGCCCCAGCTCTTATTATTTTACAAATGTAGCACTGGATTGGAGTGGGAATAGAAAATGTCACCCCTCCAAAGCCCAACAGTTTCCCTACTGATGCTTAGACTAGAGTGGATATAGTAAATATAACACCTCTAACCTCCAACATTACCCCTTCTTTTGTTTATGTTGCTCCAGGAAAGTAAGTCTAACACCCTTCAATGTTTAACAGTTTCCCTGTTTTGCTCATGTTGGAGTTGGAATAGTAAATTGAGCCTATCCAAAGTCCAACACTTTTTCTACTATCGGTTAAGTTGGAGTTGGATTATTTAATGTGACTTCTTTGAAGTCCAAGATTTTTAAAATTCAATTTCCTAACTATATTGTCCCTGTAACCTTTGGTTTTTAAAAGGAATTTCTAAGGTTTTTTACAGTTTATTTCCTGAATGTAACCAATGTGCGTGAGTGAGTGCATGAGTGTCTCAGTAAGTCTGTGAGAAGGTGTGTGAGTCTCTGAATGGGTCTGTGCGACATATGAGCGCTCCTGAGTGGGTGTGTGTTGTGTCTGGGTGCCCTCTGTTTTGCCCTCTTCTACTCTGTTTTGCCTTTTCTGCTATTTTTCTGACCTCTGTGTGCCTTTGCTGCTCATTTTTCTGCCTCTGTTTGCTTTCCCTGTACGTTTTTCTGCCACTAATATTCTGCTTCTTTCTGTTCGTTTCTCACCTTTATCTTTCCTCTGCTTGTTATTTGCTGACATTTATTTTGCCACTTTTTGCTCATTTCTCACCTTTATTTTGCCTCTTGCTGCTGGTTTAATACCTCTATTTTGTCTCTTTCTACTCACTTCTGACCTTTATTCTGCCACTCTCTGCTCTCTTCTGACCTCTATTCTGCCGTTTCTGCTCATTGCTGATCTTCATTATTTGTTTCTTGCTGCTGGTTTAGGACCTCTATTTTGCCTTTTCTGCTCATTTTGTGCCTTTATTTTGCCTCTTTCTGCTCGTTTCTTACCTTTATATTTGCCTCTTTCTGTTCATTGCTCCCCTTTATTCTGGCTCTTTCTTCTCGTTTTTCACCTTCATTTTGACACCTGCTGCTGATTTCTGACCTCTAGTTTGCCTCTTTCTGCTCTTTTCTGACATTTATTCTTCCTCATTCTGCTTTCATCTGACCATTATTCTGCCTTTTGCTGCTCAATGCTGTCCTTTATTTGCCCCTTTCTGCTCATTGCTGTCCTTTATTCGGACTCTTTCTCCTCGTTTCTCACCTTTATTTTGCATCTTGCTGCTGGTTTCTGACCTCTATTTTGTCTCTTTCTGCTTGTTTCTCACCTTTATTTTGCCTCTACCTGCTCATTTCTCATCGTTATTTTGACTCTTGCTTCTTGTTTCTGATCTTTATTTTACTTCTTCCTGCTCATTGCTGACCTTTATTTTGCCTCTTTCCGCTCATTTCTCACCATTATTAGGCCTCTTTCTGCTCATTTCTCCATTTTATTTTGCCTGTTGCTGTTCGTTTCTCACTTTTATTCTGCCTCTTTCTGCTCATTACTCACCTTTATTTTGCCTCTCTATGCTAACTTCTGACCTTTGCCTGCCTCTTTCTGTGCGTTTCTGACCTTTATTCCCCCTCTATATGCTCCTTTCTGACCATTATTCTGCCTCTTTCTTCTCATTTGTCACCTTAATTTTGCCTTTTTTTGCTCGCTGCTGCTGATTATTTTGCCTCTTTCTTCTAGCTTTTCTCCTTTGTTTTGCTCTTTGCTTCTGGTTTCTGACCTCCGTTTGTCCTCTTTCTGCTCGTTTCTCATCCTTGTCTATAGCACATTGTGAAACATTTTCATGGAGTGAGCCATATGGAAAATAACCCCATTGCCCTCCACGCCCTCTTTCTGAGGCCGGTGAACATGCACATAAAGCAGAGACCATTTCACAAAACTTGATGTGAGATACCTGTATTCCTGCAAAAGTCACCTGACCCCATTAGGGCAATATTTGAGCACAAAACATGTTGATGGAAAAGACAAGTGGGATCCATTGCTCTGCTGTTCCTTGTGGTAGGGAGACACCAGTAAACAGTATTTCTGCTCACTCACATACTATTTCAATATAGGTATAACAGACCACCAAAGGGAGAACATAAATGTCGACGTAAGTGACATAACCACACCCAAACTAGGGAACCCAGAGCTAGGAGACTGTACAAATAGTGAACATTAACACTAGTGAATAATTCCCAGTGCAAGATATGGAACCCACTGTTGAAGACTACCACACGAGTTAGATGAATGTTGATAATCCTGTATGAGTACATAAATGTAGGTTCATTTCATAAGAGGTTTGACTTTTTCTTACAGATATTTTGCACTACTTGGGTGTTGTTTGAAGTGGGAGTCCTTATTGCTTACTGCTGCCACCAAATGCTGGAGGCGGGAGTCCCCGACCCCTAGCTTCAACATTAGTCTGAGTAAAAACACTGTCTGCTCACCCCCTTAGCAGCTTGGCACGAGCAGCCAGGATTATCTCCAAGGCACAAGGATACAGTATGTGCAACCATGCTCACAGAAACCCAATGATGTCGCCCCAAATAAACGCCACACAAGTTTTTTTATAAAATTAGCATAAACTTTATATGACTTTATGTTGGGTTGGTAGGTTCTAATCCCAACCACCACTTCTAAACAACAGTTTAGCTCACTTCTAACCGTTTCCAAAAGACTAGGCCAGTCGTATTGCTAGAATCACACATGTTGCAAAAGAAAATAAATACTGCAATGCGTAACGATATTCTCTTGTACTGTGCAACAGAGAAACAATGCAATACGTAGCGCCACAGTCATGTACTTTGCAATAGAAGGAATAATGCAATGCGTATCACTACCAGCCTAACCTGTACCAAGAAGAAACAAAGCAATGCATCACGCTACAATCCTGTACTCTGCAATGAAGAAATAATGCCATGTGACTCGTTATAATCAGATACTGTGCAATGAAGAATGCATGCAATGCGCTACGTTACACTCAGGTAATCTGCAAGGAAAAAATAACGCAGTGCCTAGCGCACCAAGCATGTAGTTCATCAGGCACAAATGAGGTCAGACGTCATATGACAGCTCAATAGTTCGTTAGCAGCAATAATGCAAAATGTAATACAACAGTTTAGGTGCTCCGTTACAGTACCCCCAATATGGATCAATGATGACACAAAAGTACTGTTTTCCACTCCGGCCCCAGTTCTGGCCCTCATTGGGTCAGCACTAACCGAGATCTGAGTCGAAGCAACAGACTCTCGCAGCTGACAGAAGCGAGAGGCCGAGAGAGTGTCCCTCCGGGCCCGCACCCCACCCGAGGTCGTGATCCACGTTATCTGGGGGGGCATGACCCCACTCTCCTCTCTGACATCAGCGACTTGGGCCTTGATCCAGAAGTCCATCATGGGGTGCAGCGACCTTGGGCCGGCGGCGCAGCTCCTCCGGGGCTGCTGGTCGGGCCGCCTCTGTTTTCCTCCGAGGGCCCAATGACTTGGCCCTCCTACGGCAGTCTCAGTGGACACCGAGACCCGTCCTCAGCACTGTGGAGACTTTACTTCAAACTCGATGCACACCCTACCCAGGCACTCCTCACCAGCGCCTCAGGTTGCACCTCGACACGCATACTGCACATCCGAGACTCATCTCTTCTCTGGTGCTCATGATGACCCAACGCTCTAAACTAGCACCTCATACTGCACCTCGACACGCACCCTGCATGTCCGAGTCTCTCCTCTTCTCCCAGTGCACATGATGTCCAGGCGCTCTTTTCCAATGCCCTGGCTGCACCATGACACACACTCTGCACCTCTTCTCCCCCAGGTGCACACGATGACCAGGCGCTCCTCACCAATGCCCTGGCTGCAGCATAGCACGCACTCTGCGCGTCCGAGACTCACTTCTTCTTTCGGTGCACACAATGTCCAGGCGCTCCTCACCAACGCCCTGGCTGCACCACAACATGCACTCTGCGCGTCCGAGACTCAGCTTACTCCTGCGAGCCCACGATCACAAGGCACAACTTCTGAGGGTCTCATGCTGCAAAAGCACGCGCACACCGCGTTGCTTGGGTCTTCTCCGGAAACATTTATGATCCTGTATTTCCAAACAGGGAGCCAGCTCATCTTGGGCCTTTGGAGTTGCACTTGTCAGGGCAACATGCTAGCATAGCATTTTGCGTGCAGGCCCTACACTGCAGGCCTGAGTTCCCTTCTCCGCGCGCCTTGCATTACTAGCCCTCACATACACAGTGCACATCATTAGGGACTTTACTAGTAAGGCAAACGTACCAATCATGGCCAACCAATTACCATTACATTTTACATAGGGAACACTTGTACTTTGACACTGATCAGAAGTGGCAAAGTACCCAAAGCATCTAAGGGCCATATGTAGGTGGCCAAATACCGGTCGGTAAAGCCGAAATTCAGTACATTTTGGCTTTACCGACCGGTATTTAGCCCTGTGCGATGTACATATTACCGAATGCCATCAGTAATAACGAATCGGTAAATAATTACCAATTCCTTATTTACTGATCAGTGAACACCGAAACAAACAATACCGAATTGGTAAATAACGAATCGGTAAAAATCCCAAAATGCGATGTAGCAAAAATCGGTAATACCGAATTTGACCAAATTCAGTATTAACGATTTGGTATTTACCACTGATCCTGAGAAGGTGGTAATCAGGTGCAGTGCTTAAAAACAGCCCCAAAATGCAACAGTGTGAACACAATGGCGGGCCTCTACCTCATAGCAAGGCGGCTACGTTTGAGAGCAGCAGGAGTGAGGATTTTGAGACGGGAAGAGCGGGTGTACAGACTGCGCGTCACATTGTTCCAATTGACTGAACCAGAAATCAATGAGAGGTAAAGGCTGCACCCACACACCATCCTTGACCTCATACCCCTGGCCCCCGCTGACGCAAGACCACCCGACAGACCTACGCCGCCGCCGCCCTCAACGCACTTAATGCCGGCCGGAACCTCGCCTGCTGCCGAGCCACCCCGAAACGCATCCACGGACCCTTCACCTGCAAAACCTGCAAGTTCACCTGCCTCCGAACCTGCACCGCACCCGCCAAGCCAAGCACCAGCAGCAACCACCTCAAGTGCATCCTGCTCAACACCCGCTCCGTCCACCGACACGCCGTGGAACTCTGGAACCTCCTCGACACAACATCACCCGACGTCGCCTTCCTCACGGAAACCTGGATGAACGTCTCCTCAGCCCCCGACATCGCCATCGCCATCCCGGACGGGTACAAGATCATCAGGAGGGACCGCGTCAACCAGACTGGAGGAGGCATCGCCATCGTCCACAGGAACACCATCCGCATCACGACCGACTCCAACGACACCTTCTCCACCGCCGAGCACCTCCACTTCCAGATACACACCGACCCAAGACGACCCTCAGAGGCACCCTCATCTACAGACCCCCGGGACCACGCACACAATTCAGCGAAGACATCACGGACTTCATAAGCCCGCACGCCCTCCCCTCCGCTGACTACATCCTCCTAGGGGACATCAACTTCCACCTGGAGAACAACAAGGACCGCAACACCGCCACCCTGCTGGACAACCTCGCCAACCTCGGACTCAAGCAACTGGTGACAACCCCCACCCACTACGCAGGCCACACGCTTGATCCCGTCTTCTTATCCAGCAATCACATCACCTTCAGCCACTCCACCGGACTCCACTGGACCGACCACAGCTGCGTCCACTTCAGCTTCAGAAGAACCACGACCCACCACCACCCGCAACAGGTTCCTCACAGGAGAACAGCTCACCACCTCCCTCAGCCAGAACCCACCCGCCAGCACAACGGACTCCAACGAAGCAGCCCGCAACTTCACGCAGTGGCTGACCGCCTGCGCCGATGACCTCGCACCACGGAAGAACCCCCCAGCAGACCAAGAAGCAAGAAGGCCTCCTGGTTCACCAACGAACTCAAGGACTCCAAGAAGAACTGCCGCACCGTCGAGAAAGCCTGGCTCCTCGACCAGACCACAGACAACATGACCGCCCTCAAACACGCCACCCGCATGCACCACCAGCTTATCCGCACCACCAAGAAGAAATCACTGAAGGAACGACTGGACAACAATGCCCACGACAGCACGGAACTCTTCAGCATCGTCAAGGAGTTCTCCAACCCCAGCACCGGCAACAACGACATCACTCCTTCACAAGATCTCTGCGACTCTCTCGCCTCGTTCTTCCACCGCAAGATCGCCGACATCCACAACACCTTCGGCTCTCCGTCCACGCACCCTACCGTGGAACCAACGCCCCCCACTGCCACCCTCCGCACCTGGACCACGGTGACCACCGAAGACACAGCCCACACGATGAACACCATCCATTCCGGATCCCCAACTGACCCCTGCCCCCACCACGTATTCAACAAGGCCGACTCCACCATCGCACCCCAACTCCAGAACATCATCAACACCTCCTTCAACACCGCCACCTTCCCGGAGACCTGGAAGCATGCCGAGCTCAGCGCCCTACTGAAGAAACCAACAGCTGACCCCACCGACCTCAAGAACTTCTGCCCCATCTCGCTCCTCCCTTTTCCTGCCAAAGTCATCGAGAAGATCAACAACAAACAGCTTGCCGCCTTCCTCGAGACGAACGGATCCCTCGACCACTCGCAGTCCGGTTTCAGAACAAACCACAGCACCGAGACCGACCTCATCGCAGCCACCGACGACATCCGAGCCCTGCTCGACAACGGGGAAACAGTGGCACTCATCCTCCTGGACCTCTCGGCAGCGTTCGACACTGTCTGCCACCGTACCCTAGCTCAACGCCTCAGCAACATCGGGATCCAAGAGAAGGCACTGGAGTGGATCATCTTGTTCCTCGCCGGAAGAACACAGAGAGTCCGCCTCCCCCCGTTTCGGTCCGAGGCCACTAAAGTCATCTGCGGCGTACCACAAGGATCATCACTCAGCCCCACCCTCTTCAACATCTACATGAGACCTCTTGCAGCCATCGCACGCCAACACAACCTCAACATCATCTCCTACGCCGACGACACCCAGCTGATCCTCTCCCTCACCAGAGACCCCGACACCGCCAGAACCAGCCTACACGACGGGATGAAAGACGTCGCCGAGTGGATGAAGAACAGCCGCCTGAAACTGAACTCAGACAAGACGGAAGTCCTCATCCTGGGACCATCCCCCTCAGCCTGGGACGACTCCTGGTGGCCCCCCGCCCCTGGGGACCACTCCCAAACCAACTGACCACGCACGCAACCTGGGCTTCATCCTGGACTCCTCCCTCTCGATGACCAGACATGTCAACGCTGTCTCCGCATCATGCTTCCACACCCTACGCATGCTCCGCAAGATCTTCCGATGGATCCCGACCGAAACCAGGAAGACGCTCACCCAGGCACTCATCACCAGCCGACTGGACTACGGAAACAACCTCTACGCCGGAACCACAGCCAAGCTACAGAAAAGGCTCCAACGCATGCAGAACGCCTCCGCCCGACTCATCCTGGACATCCCCCGAAACAGCCACATCTCCGGCCACCTGAGAGACCTGCACTGGCTCCCCATCAGCAAGAGGATCACGTTCAGGCTCCTCACCCACGCACACAAGTCTCTCCACAACCTGGGCCCCAAGTACCTCAACGACCGCCTGACCTACTACACGCCCACCCGCCAGCTACATTCTACTAGCCTCACCCTCGCCGCCGTACCACGCATCCGAAGAGCCACCGCCGGAGGCAGATCCTTCTCCTATCTGGTGGCCAAGACATGGAACTCCCTCCCCATCCACCTTCGGCTGACCCAGGACCATCTCGCCTTCAGGAGACAACTCAAGACCTGGCTGTTCCAGCAATAGCGGACCCCTTCCCCCAAGCGCCTTGAGACCCTTCCGGGTGAGTAATGCGCTATACAAATTCTATGATTGATTCATTGATTGATACGGGACCTGAAACCATATCTGAAACCATATCTTGAGCATCAGACACCAAGGGCGCACGCAATACCCACCTATGTACAGGTGCTCTGTTGCCTGTAACTCCTGGCCTCAGGAAGTTACCAGGGTGTGATAGCTGCAGTAGGAGGTGTGTCACAGAGCTGCCTATCCAGATTTTTCAACACCTTCCTGGACGCCATGATTGACCGAATGCATCATTACATAACCTTTCACAGTACACAGGCGGAGCTGCAGAAGACCAAGCTGGATTTCTACCAAATGGCGCAGTTCCCACACGTCATTGGCTGCGTCGATGGGACCCACGTACCAATCTGCCCACCTGCAGCAACAGAATATATTTATCGCAACCGCAAATCCACTCACTCCATTCATGTGCAGGTGATGTGTGATGCAAAATTAATCATAACTGACATTGTGGCAAAATTCCCAGGGAGTACCCACGACTCGTAGATATTCAGGAACAGTGGTATCCATACATGTCTGGTGCATTCGGAGAAGGATACCTACTAGGTAAATCAATGTGACACACCCTGATGTATTCCTTGGCTCAACCTAATGGTGACACAAATTAATGGCACTTTCATTTGCATTTAGGTGACAGCGCATATGCCCTCCAGTCCTACCCACTCACAACATACCTCAACCCAACCACACCAAGGGAGAGGAGATAGAATGTGGTACATAAGAGCACATGCAACATGGTGGAGTGCACCTTTGGACTGTTTAAAAGCAGATTCCGTTGCCTCCACAAAAGTGGAGGTGCACATCAGTACTGCCCCATCAAATGCTGCAAAATAATTGCAACATGTGCAATGCTCCATAATCTAGCCACAAAAAAGGAACAGCAGTGGAACTAACTGACTCTGACGACGTGGACAATTCCCAGCAAGAGCCCTGCGCAGCTGGTGTTGCAGTAGAACAGGATGGGAGACACAGACGGGCAGCGATAACGTCCAACTATTTCTGAGTGAGTAACGAGACAGAGCCAGTAACAGTTTTTGTGCAATGGTATTTAATCAGCACACCGCCAGGATTGAAAGCAGTGTCCATAAATACATGGGTTACATCACCCATCCAATGATTGCCAAATAGCAGTAGGACCTATTTTCTGCGCCCACGTGCTGCATGTCCACGTTCCCTGGCCACACTGTCTGTAGTGTCAGATTGTTCCTGGGCAGCGCTGAGGCATTCGCTGCGCCTCCTGCCCTCGGTGGGAGAGGGCATAATGCTACCATGGCTGGTAGCCTCCTCACTGTCCCCCACCTTCCATTGTGGCCGCCTTCACATTCTGCAACAGTACCAATGCAGAGGTCATCGAGACCATGCCCCTGGCCACGTCCCTGCTACAATGCGTCATATCCTCCTGCATGGCGATAGACCTGCGACACAAGAGGGAGGTAGCAGTGGCAAGCCGGTTCACTGCCTTGGTATAGGCCTGGAGTCTCTTCCTCTCCCTGCACCTACAATGACGGTCCTGCTCCAAGTGGCTGCATAGGTTGTCTACAGAGGTTGCAATTCCCATCATTCCCTTACACATGTTGTCACCCATTAAACTAATGCCCTTTTCAATCCTGCACATGTGTTTGTTCATGTGGGCCACCTCTCTGTTCAATGTTCGCATCTCCCTCCATTGCAGGCCCTGGACCTTGAGCATGTTGCCTTCCAGGCCAGCAAAGACACTTTCTTCCTGTTCGGAGCCTTGAGGACTGGCTGGCTTGCCCTGCGGTGTCTTGATGAACTGTGGGCACCCTCAGATGGAGTACCAGCCCTCACTATGTTTCCCTCATTAAGGACTGGAGACTGTTGGCCCCATGTGTCCTCCTCCTCCGACTCCTCCATCTGCTGGAGGGTGGCCATGGCATGCCTCCTGCCTGACTGTGGTGGTGGTGGTGGTGGTGATTGTTGCAGTGGTGATTGGGTATGAGGAGATGGCGGTATTCCCTGGCGCTGTGGTGATGTCTGTGAAGGAGTAGTTGGTGGTGGTGGTTGTTGTGCGGAGCTTGTGTGCCCTGCAGGCAAACTCTCTTCATCGTGTTGCCTCCCCTCTGGCCTGGCTGTCTTTGTTCTGCTCCCCTCTGCAGCACTGCGTCTCGCCTGTAATGACAGAATGTAGATGTACTCACTTATCTGGCTGCATTTGCATTGCATTAAACATCATTCCTAAAGATCTCAGTGACTGTTCTGAGCTTGCCAATTACTTTCACATGCCATTGTTTTTGCTAGGCTGACTGTCCTATACATCAGTTCCTTAGGACTACATCTCCCACAATGCATAGCAGGTAATGAGTAAGACATGAAGTGGAGTGGGAGCCCCAATGCCACTATGGGGATTGGGGTTGGGGAGGGGGTAGCACTGCATGCTGGGCAGGCATCTTACCTTGTTTCCTTGCAGCTCTGGCAGAGCTGTCTGCGTCTCCCATGCCACTTACACTCTCTGACTGGAGGGTGGACTCTACCATCAGTTCCAGTGGTGTTGGTGCAGGTGCTTTGTTCTTCCCTCCACCAGTTTTGCCTGCCTGCCTCTGCCTCTCAGCCATCCTTGCCTTTGCCGTTTTCCTGAGGTCGTATCACCTCTTCTTGATGTCCTCAATGGAACGCTGGGTGACACCAATTGCATTAATCTTGCTCTGTATCCCACTCCAGATCTGCCTCTTCTGAGACTCGGGCACATGGAGGGACTTCTTCCCAAAAAGCTTGTCATGGTCCTGACTCACATCCTGAATTAGTACCTCCTGCTCCTTCCTGCTGAACTTCATCTTCCTTTTCCTTTCAGTTGCCTCCTCTCCCTCCTGGCTTGCCATTTCAAAAGGTTTTTTTTTTTTGTAGCTGTGAGGCTATGTAGCTCCTGGATCCTCAGCTCACCTGCCTGCCTCACAGTCAGCTCCAGGTTCAGTGCAGCTGCCTGTGTGTGGCCACTTCCTGTTTGGGAGGTAATTGGATGACACAGGATTGGCTGACTCTTCAAATTACGAATTTTTGAATTACTGATTCGGTATTTACCGAATTGGTAATGGATTCGGTAATTCCGATTCGATATTGCTGTTTCGGGTTTTTCTTTTTTACCGATTCCTTCCGAATCGGTATTTTTTACCGAATTTTAGCGAATCGGTAAATTTTACTGATTTTTTACGTACATCGCATTTTCCGATTCCTTAATACCGAATTGGTAATATTCGGTATTAAGGAATCGGTATTCATAGTTTACCTACATATGGCCCTAAATTGGCAACTCTATATCAGGAGAACGGTCTAGGGGGAAAGCAAAAAGTTTAAGGAACTTTAGCCAAAAAGGTCAAGTCCTGCAGGTGTTTATTAAAATTGTACAACAGTCCTTTAACGCTTCTCCCTCACTTTTTAGTGTTTTAGCAACTTCTGTTGTACCTGTCTATTATGAGAGAGAGAATCATGTTATGTACTTCTACTACTGCCACACAATCTTAAAATATTAATTGTTTTAGAGCAGGTTGTGTTGCTGCTATACATATTGTGCCTTTATAGTGTTGTGAAGCTACACAATAGAAAAAAAACATTCATATTTCCCATGCATGATGTGAGTGAAAGAGTAAACCCTCTCAAAATAGCACGTTTCTGGCATTCTTGCTTTTTTCTTGAGGGCAATGAGGGGTTAAGCAGTCACTGGGGGGCAGAAGGCAGAGATTCCTTTCAGATGCAATTGAATCTCTCAATGTTAATCTGCTAACATTAACAGCGATTAAAAAACCTGAAATGGACTTCATTTGCCAGAACAATGCAAGCAGCAACAGTTAGATGTGATGAGCCTACAGACACTCATAGAGGAAGTATAACATATTTTCACCTCTCTATCCAAGTACGTACTCGGGTAAGAATGTGGTTGGAGTAAGTTGGGATTTTTGCAGCAATACAGTGAAGCACCCGGAGCTGAGAAAGGGCAGCACGGGCTGCAAGCATGGGCCCACGAATTGGCTCCCTGGTTTTGTGACTGAGTTGACTGCTAAATTTACTGAATGGGTTTCTGTTGAAATGTGGTGAAAGGTTCAACTCTTGGCAGAGCCGCTCAGCTTTTCAGTCTTCTGAGAGCCACAATATTAGCATCATTCACTTGTGCAACTATTAAAATATTTGACCAGCTCCAGGAATCCACCTTCGCGGTGAAGAACTGCTTTGCGATTATACTGCCACTTTGTAAAAGGTCATGTGTCGGTTTTATGGTAAACACAGAAAACTGATGCCTTAAAGGGGGTAGTGAGTGTGCTTACAGCAGTTCTTCGTATCAT
The DNA here is from genome assembly GCF_964261635.1 of Lissotriton helveticus. Classification (NCBI taxonomy): domain Eukaryota; kingdom Metazoa; phylum Chordata; class Amphibia; order Caudata; family Salamandridae; genus Lissotriton; species Lissotriton helveticus. Next base: position 738,615,638 of record NC_136072.1, on the reverse strand, counting down.
CAGGCTGAATCCTTGCTCATATAGATTGAGTCAAAAGTTCATTTTTTTATATAGAAAAGAGATCTTTATTGGTTCGGATAAAAACATGACCAGCCGACACGTGTTTCGCCCCCTGTGGCGATTCGCGCCAGGGCTTTTTCAAGGCTATTTTCATATAGGTCTACTCATTGTAGTTTTTCCTCATTATTATGCTGGTTACCAACAATCATTCGATTTTTCAGAGTATAAATTTGTAAGGGAAAATCCCTAAGTTCCGTAGTCGGTAGCCTGCAGGTCGTTCCTTCCGCTTTCGCGTATGCATACTCGAATGATTGTTGGCAACCAGCATAATAATGAGGAAAAACTACAATGAGTAGACCTATATGAAAATAGCCTTGAAAAAGCCCTGGCGCGAATCGCCACAGGGGGTGAAACATGTGTCGGCTGTTCATGTTTTTATCCGAACCAATAAAGATCTCTTTTCCATATAAAAAAATTAACTTTTGACTCAATCTATATGAGCAAAGATTCAGCCTGATGATACGAACAACTGCTGTAAGCACACTCACTACCCCCTTTAAGAATGTAATTGTTCAAAACTCAAGAGGTCCAGAGTTTTTCTGAGTGTGCCCCTCCTACAAAAACCACGTGAAGATCGATATAGCCTTGGAGTCTTTCTTGGACCCCCCCCCCTTTTTGTAGAAACAGAAAACTGATGCATTTGCGACTTCTGTTTTCCACATCTTCCCTTCCATTGTTCTCTTTGCCAACACTACCCGTCTATTTTTCTGTCGCTCCTTGGTGCTCCTACTTCCCTGCTCCTCTATGTCTCCAGTACTTCTATTGCTCTCCCTCATCCCAATGTTCCCCTTCTGTTTGTACCCCTCACCCGCACCATTTCTATTATGCTCATTACATTTGTCACAGCTATGACTTTGGACAAAATGGCAGACATATGACGAATGGGGCAAAGTGCGAACCCCACTAACATAACACAGCCTGTCTTAGACACGAGTGACGCATTTGTGATAATAGAGAAACAAGGGAAGCATATACAAAATGCGGATCTTTTCCATTATATATTTGAATGATTGTTCTCTGTACCGGGAAAAACAACACTGAAACATTATTCATTATTCCACGGGGACTGGAGTTGGAATAGTAAATTAAAGTATTCACTATCCAGCACCCCAAAGCACTATGCGTTGTAATGGACTGCGTTGTAATACTTGCGTTGTAAAGGCATGCGATGTAAAAGCATGCATTGTAATGTCATACATCCCTCTCATCCTATGTGCGACTTGTATAGAGGATCTAAAGTCACCTGTGGAAATGTCGATATCACTGTCTGTTGAAACAGAAAAGTCCTTTGCATGGTGAGGGAGGTCTATCCCTGCCCGGAGTGCCAAACTGTGGCATGGTCTGGATCCCTAATGCTTATTTTTTTGTCATAAGCGAACACAGATCATGTGTGTGCACCATGACATAGGTCTGTCTCAGGATTGTGATCTTGTTGGATCGGGAGGGGCATCCTAAGCACTACCTCATAGTGTATGTAGGAAAGTGCCTCTTTTGACATGGTTAGCCCCCCACTTTGTGCTTGATGTCTGATGTGATTTCAAACTGTATGAGCACTAGGCCTCTGCTAACTAAGTTCCCAGTGCCAATCTCTTTCCCAAAAACCTGTGCCACCATTGGCACATCTTCAGTTACCCTGTAAGTCCATAGTAAGCGGTATCCCGGGTACCCAGGACATTGTTACTAAGGAGGCTCCTCTGGGGCTACAGCACTGGTTTGTGACACCCCAAGGACCCCTCATCAAGGCTATGCTCTCTGCCATTGCAGGCTGCAAGTCTTGGTGCAGAGAAATCTGAAGAGTCGAAATGGCACACTGCCCTATGTGCCATGCCATCCATGCACTGCACAAGATATAGGTAAATCACAACTACTGCAGGCCTTTAACCCTAAGGCATGGTGCACCTAGGTGTGGGCATATCAGCATGAGAATGTATGCCCCTACAATGTCCAGTATATTCTGTGATATTGTAGGTGCACAGGGAAGCCATAAAGAGTACATGGGCTGGATACTTGTCAACAGGAGTTACATAGCTACATGATGGTTTCACTGATTTTTAAGGTGTTGGGAACCAAACATCTTGTCCTAATAAATCCTCACTGATGCCAGTGTTGGAATTTTTTAATATGTTCACACAGCAGACCCTTTTAGAGGGTCCCCTGAAAACATACCAAGCACTGGTGTGGTTCCTGTTTTCTCCAACCTGCCACTACCCTGCTGACCTCATGGAGTAAGAGTCAGTGCTCTCAGAGGACAGAGACAAAAGCTGCTCTGGGCGGGATTGCCTAACACCTCCTCCAGGACAGAAGGGCTTTCCTGGGCGGGAAGCTTCAAAGGTAATGCCATAGTTGAAATCTAACCCAGGAACCTCCTGATAGTGGGTGAAGCCAAGTTCCCTTTCCTGCTCCACTTTTGGCAGGAGGAAAGGTGGAAATATGTGTTAGATTAAGAGGAGGGTCCCCACTTAGCCTACACCAGCCCTGAGTCGGGGGCTGGCGATGTGAACCCCTCTACTAAAATTCCCCCTTTTGGGGTGGTGGAAACCATCCGATCAGGGCTAGGGTAGTCCCTCTTCCCACAGGAAGGGGTCACTAGAAGGTATAGACATCCTAAACCCATTGGCTACTACCTGTCTCCCTTTGTAACACCCCTAAATTCAGTATTTGGGTAGCACCCTGAGACCTGAACATCAGATTTGATGGACAAGAGAAGATCTGGACAAAGAAGTACTGCTGCCCGAGAACTGAAGCCCTGCTGCAGAAGAAGAAGGCGTCAAGCCCTCCCTGCTGTTCCTAGGACTAGACAGTCACTTCTGCTCTTGAAACCTGAGAGGACTCCTAGAAACCCAGAGCATCTTCAGCCTTCAAGAAATCGACCAAACCTCTCTTGGAGTAAAGGTATCCCTCCCCTGGACAATGCAGGCACCGATCCTGTGATGTCCAGTTTGTCAACTTGCAGCTCCTTGATGACTCTGACACAGCACTGAAGCAAGAGAAGGTATGCCAGATTTGGAGGGTCATACCTGTCTCCCACAAAGTTTGGAGACACCAGGACCTACCAGAGTCGTGGCATACCAATATTTGGGGTACCAGATCCCCAACGTCAAACACCAAGAAAAAGAGTCCACTCCAGACTCTCAAAGCACCAGAAGTAAGTACTCATTGAGGGACATCCAGACACCGAGACCCACTTCCTGAGTGGCCCAGCTGTCCCAAGATAGCTTCTCTAATTTGCCTGCTCCTGACTGTGAGGACCTGTGATGACCGGCTGACCCTTATGCTCTTCACCCAGCCCCACTGGTCTCAGCCTCAGTGCACTGGCCCTTGTGACCTCCTCCCTCTAAGTACACCCACCGGACTTACCTGCATCAGGCTGCAAGACCTCAGCACTCTGTTCCTGGTTGATCCAGGATGCTCCCAAAGTTCTTCTGCTGGAACTTTGGACCTCATCCTGACATCTGCCTAAAACGAGAAGGTGAACCTTGCGAAAGCATTGCCTGAATTTCTATGCATTTTTCTACTTTTTCTCCAATGTTTCCTATGGTGCATAATTGCGCATAGAAGTGATATATTTATTGAACTTTGCAAAATCGTGTCTCAGAAAGTACTTACCTTAGAACTGTGTTCTTGTTCTTAAAAATTATATGTAAATCGATAGTATTTCTACAAATTGGTCTTGAAATTATTCTTGAATGTGTGTCTCATGTATTGCCTCCGTGAGTGCAAAAAATGATTAGCACTACCTTCTGATAAGCCTAACTGATCGCCCTCACTACCACAAAAAGAGATAGGCATACACTACACGTAGTGTGAAGTGTGGTACAGTGCACATATGGTAAATGTGTTTGTGCTGGCAGGGTGTGTTTTTATAACATACTATGATGCAATACAGAGTGACTGCAGTACTGAACAGTGTTCACAGACAGAGTGCATGCACTGCACATAGGAATACTGGTGGTATCATAATGCATGAGAACAGCAGTACTAGGTGGTGAGTGTGCTGTTAATGTGCCCTAAGTGCAGGAGTGCCTGCACTAATACATAACTTGTAGGATCTTGGTTTCCATTTTCGCAAGCCCATGTCTGCCCGATGAAAATGTGAGAAGTAAAGGAATCCCCCCAGACAGAATTGTGTATTGCTGCATTCCGGTAAGCTGGGTGGGATAAGCACTGGATGAAGGGGTAGCCAGGCTTCCTCTGTCCATTTCAACAAGCTCCTTGATTCAGTGAAAGATCACAAGGAAAGGGGCCTGAACACTTCTCAAGAAGAGGGAGATGGGGCTGATAAGAGAATCATGTCAGGAGAGGCCACCGTGAACTGAGTTAGAGGAGCACAGTGGGAGAAACCAGTTCCACTTCCACAATCGGCCCCTGTGCTGATATGGCTTAGCAACCCAATATGCATGGAGCAGCCGCAGTGACTATCCATGTGAGGCTAGCGTGACCATAGTGTGAAGGCCAGAGTGTCGACCCTGTATGCCAGGAGGGGCCATCAGAAACGTTGAAGTCGAGAGGTCCAGTCGTCTCCCGGGACTGGAAAACTGTTGTGACCATAGTGGAGCACAAATGCATTTTGAGGAATACTCCCACGGAACCCCCCTGGAGCAAGGAGACCATCCCCAACCATCAGCCGAGGGAGAAAGGCCTTAAAGCATGACCGCTAGAGCTGGAACACCTTGGCCATCTGACTGCCGCTGGTAACAGTGCTCAGGGAAGAGAGCCCATGCATGCCAGGTGCTACAACGTGTAACCACGGGTGGCATTACTCAGCCAATCCAACACAGGACGAGGCGGCACTGCCACAGGGTACTTTGCTGCCGGAGTGGATAAGCCAAGAACTGGGCCTTTGGGCCCTGGGGGACATAACACTCTTGGGGTTGCTAAACCTTAGACTCTAAAAACTGAACTTACTTGCAGAGTCCAAGGGAGGAACTATTGAGTATGGTCTATTTAGTTTATATGCCCAGGATGTAGCCAGCAGTGAATGGGAAAAAACACTGACTCGTTACACTAGAGGTGTTGTGACAGGGAATGGCCAGACAACTATAAGAGCCCCAACCTCAAGGGGTTTGTGTTATTGCTTCTTGGATGTTGTTTACCTTTGCATGTGCAGAGTTAGAATACAAATTCTTCTTTTTATACAAAAACAAATATTTCACTGGACATTGATGTATTTTCGCGCTGCTTGCATGTTGAGTTATGAGTTGCATTCACTCAACTGTATCTGAGCTTTCCCTGAGAGAGCCTTGACAGCTCAAGCTATGCTACCCAGCTGAGAGTCAGATGCCAGGGGGGAACTTTACCCAGTTGAGAAGGATCTATAGTAGAGTGGGACTCGGAACAGAAGGCCTCAACTGATTCGGTTGGGCTCAGTAACCCCTGCCTGCTTCATGGCCCCCAGAATGAGGATCTGACACTGTCCTTTGTATTTATTATCCCAGGTAGCAGCACTGCCAGGCTTTTTCTTGAGGTCCTAAATTTAGGGCACCTGACACCATAGACTATAATCATGGCATTACCAGTTTGTTTCTCTTTACCAATGCTGAACACTATCAACAATAAGTCTGCAACCAAAGGATGATGCCTGTTGGTTTTTCTAATTCTTATTTTCAATTGGTTGGTGTCCCACAGGCTCTTTTCTGCTGCCTTCATTTTTATTTCCTTCTTACTGACATCCATTTTAACTGCCATTCTCATTCAACCAGTGCCATGCAGAGCAAATACAATACAACGTTTCCCAGCTATTACATGTTTCCTGCTTTGCCCATTTCCATTCATGAATCAAATAAATTGCACCTGAATTAGAATGTGGTCTCAATTGGAAACCCTCCAGTTTGTAAAGAAATTGCTAGAGGAGAATCCATAAGAGGAGTTTTCTATACCATAGGAATAGAATAGAGGAGGAAAATGGTATTTAAATTTTCCTTAGATTCTAGAATTTCCTCCAGGTTTCAGATCATTTTCAGTTACCACTCACCCCTAAATCAGGAATTAAATACAAGGCTCCTAAAGCTTTTTTTACCTATACAAAAACCTGTAAAGAATAGAAGAATGTACGGGATTATAGATGAGTAACAGTAAATAATGGGGACATTTATTTTAACTGAGGGGTTTCAAGTAACATCAAATAGACAAGAGCAAAGCAAGAGTTGTCATGATGTCACTCATAACTCTGAGGTGGTACTCATGAATGTTGCTCACTTCTTTCCCATCTATAATATTATGTTATGTATGGCTTCCAAAATCAACTGCTCCTGCTTTCAACTGCTACAAAGTATCAGAGAAGTAATGGGAGAGTCATACATAACTTGACCACTCTTCCCTGTCTCAAATGTAAAAAACGCAAACTACCTGACATCCTTACACTCACCACAACTCTATGGGCCAGATTTACCAATTTCTCAAGAAGCGCACTGCAGTAGCTGCACATGATGCGCTGCGTGAGAAGGAGAGAGCAGGAGAGCGCCAAATTTACTGAAAAATGGCACTCTCCTACCCCTCACTAGATCGGGCCCTGAAATGAGCTGTCTAGTGCCACGGAGTCACCTTTGCGCGTAGTGCAAGGGTGACTTTGTGAGTCAATCATAGGTTTTCTGCTTGAAGGGTACCCTTCCATTGCAAAATACTATGCTTAGACTAATTTTAAAAATGTTCCCACTTTGTTTGTGTGCTGTTCAGTGCAGCACACATGCAAAGTCGGAAAATAAAGGAGAGAAAAAGGATTTCCCCTTCTTAGTGCCTGGTTGAAGGGTGCACTATGTACCCTGTCTACTTTATTTAGTAAATTGTGTTAAGCATCTCAAACCATGGGTGGTCGCTTGGGAACGCCCGTGGTACACCCCCTTGGCACTAAGTAATGCAATGCAAAGCACACTACTTCCACGTTATCTTGAGCGCTCAGCAAGTTTAGCACAGGAAAGAAAATCAGACAAAAATATTTTGCGCTAATTTGTGTCACTTTTGTGACACAAACACTGCTTTAAATCTTAGTAAATCTGCCCCTATGTGCCTTACTTCTTTCCTGTTCTCTCTTCTCTCATTGGAGCAGAGAGCCATCCACACTGCCACTCTCTGTGAGAGTCAGAGCTGCATGGAATTTCTTTCTGGTGTTGCAACAAAGGGGAAAAACACTTGTTTGTCATTTTTGCTACCTCACATCAATAAATGACCAGATTTTGAATCTGGTAATCACAAAAGTGGGGCTCAGTGAGAGACATACGTAACAATAATTTCAATTTAAATAATGTGACCGTCTCAAACCCTTATTTAACTTCAATGATATCTTTCTTTGAAGACCCCTCTCTTGAGTTTTTTAGAGCCTGAAATAGCCCGTTTGAAACATAATCCCACAGGCATGCTGACTACAGAAATTACTTTCTTTCTCGGTTCTACAATATTCCTCTGTTGCAGTGAAAGGAGTGATGGTTTCAGGGAATTTTCTCGCCAGGGTCCTTGCTGACAGACTGTTTCTGGGCAACATCCTTAAAAGTTATTCCGTGGGCTTGCAATGTACATCACAGAGGTCTTGGCAGTGGGTGAGATCAAATCCCTTATCGCAGGCGCCTGCTGACAAGAGAGCTGTGGGTGTTACTCTACCGTGTCACGACACTGCCATCTAGTGCCCACATACGGGAAAGAAATCCCGTTTTTTTAATTGAAAAGATAATGAATGTATGAACAATGTGCTGCTCTCCTGAGATGTTTTCTTATTAAGAACAGGGTAGAAGCGTTCATGAAAGGAGACCTCCTTTGAGATTTGGCTCTGCGGTTTCAGAGCATTCTTTTTAGATTAAAAGAAAACAGATAGGGAAGCCAAGAAGCCCTTTCTTCTAATGAGAAGTATGCATGAAACACTGCTTTGTGAATGTACATGTAAGTATCATAGCTTAGGCACATAGGCAGAATGGGGCATATTTATAAAATGTTCACCCAGTGCAGCAAGCCACTTTGCTGAGATGCGAGAAAGGGCAGCAATGTGCCATATTGAACATTATACAGAGCATTCCTGTGGCTGCCTACCACCAACGCAGATATCCTTGCGCCATGTTGCATGTCTGCGTTGTAGGCAGGATTTGCTGTGTGCGGGAAGGGGTACTTTCCTACACATAAAGTGTCCTCAGAGGCATTTTCCTCTTTCTAAGTGTGCTGCTTCGAAACTAGAAACAATGAGGAGAAATATAGATATTTGTAATTGTTGCACCTCCCTGGGGAGGCGTGCCATTTTGACGTATTCTCAGATTTACCAGTGTTGGGGAATCTGGGAATACACCAAAATCCATGGGTGGATGCATGGGATCACCCATGCTCCGCCCATGGAATGCCTCCATGGACCGGAGTCATGCAAGGCAGTGATTTGCTTGCATTACTCTAGAAATACAAAGCCATGCAGGGCCAAACAAGGTGGCCTTGCATGGCTTAAAAAATCTTACTTTTGTGTTACGTTGCCATTCCTCCCTGCTTGCATGGCGCAAGGACGATTCAACACATTGATACATATTCTCCCCAATTCATTAATGCTTTGCGCCTGCCCAAATGCTACACAAGATGAAGAAAAGCACCAGCAATGGTTTACTTGCTAGTACAAATGGCATTTTGTGCAGTAAAGGTGCCCTTTTGATAGCACCAAATCCACTTTGCACTACTTTGTGTCAAGAGCTGTTTGATGGTGGTCGGCAGCATCAGCACAAACACTAAATCTACCTCAATCTTATAATGTAGCATGCTTGGACTTTGCATCAAATACTAATGCTTATTGGAAGCAGGAGAAAGCACATGGAAATATGTTGATTTTACGCAGACACAAATACACTGCATGCACGCTGCAGTGCACCGCATGCCATGTTCCCAGGCTAGGCCCATGAAGCGAAGCTGCTCATTTCTTACATTGTCCTATTTTTCCCAATAACATTTCTGCGTGAACATTTGCACATATTTGCATGCACGACAATGTTGGATTAGTTTCTCTGAAACTACTTTGTTTACACATCTAGCATCGCACAACATTATCATGATGCCCAGAACATCATGTACAAGGCCTCTTTATCCACTATGTAAAAATGTCGCCCTTTCCTCATCCAGGAGGCGACAGAGCTATCTACATATCCGTAACATTGCTAATGTACAATGTACATTTCAAGGCTGCTTTCTATTATAAATAATGAGCATCCTGATAGATTAGTTGAAGAGGCACTTCAGCTGACCCTTGGGTCCCTGCATGATGAGACTTCACCGCACAGCTCACTGACATCTCATGAGGGGTGTTCAGTTCATGACCAAGACAGGGTCCTTAATTCTCTCCTGCCAGGTAATGTGGTTGGATCATCTCTTGGGGAGATTCTTGGATCTGCCCCTATATACACTCTAGGTACACTTAGAGTAGGGTGTTGCATCATAGGAGTAAACCTGATTACTGCCTTGTTTATATGCCTGCTTATAAACACTGTTTTTGCACCATGGTAGAGCTGTACCTACTATTTATTCTTTTGGTGTTCGTAATCACTTTCATCTGCTTCTGTCTACTGATTGTCGGAGCACATATAATTTATACAAGAATAACGTAGGTTCAATAATAATATTGAAAACGTCCCACTGTGTATTCTGTATATTTCTCTGAGCACAAGTATTTATTTATTTTATTTATTTAAAATTTTATATAGCGCGCAGTTACCCTTGGGCATCCCAGCGCTTTTCCAGACACCATCAGATAATAAAAATGGCAAGATTAGTGCAGTCAAGCAGGAAACAAGTGAGTTTTAAGACATTTGCGGAATCGCAAAGTGCAAGTCTCGGCACGCAATTCAAAAGGAAGCGAGTTCCACAGCTTCGCTGTGTTAACTGAAAACCTTCTCCCACCGGTACGGGCCCTTTTAACTCTGGGGACTAAGAGAAAGTGTTTTTGATCAGAGCGCAGCGTTCTGCTCGCTTTATATGGGACCACTAAATTCCTCAGTATTGGGGGGCCCTTCCCCAGGAGGATTTTGTGGGCTGTACAGAGTGCTTTAAATTTGACCCTTTCCCGCACTGGCAACCAGTGCAACGCCTTTAGAGCAGGTCTGGCAGACTGTGTCCTGGGGATGCCCATGAGCAGCCTTGCTGCCGCATTTTGGACCTGCTGGAGTTTGTTCAAAGTGGATTCCGGGGCGCCCAAAAAGATTGCATTACTGTAATCCAGTCTTGATGTAATCAGACCCTGGATTAACAGCTTCCTTGATGTTACAGGCAGAAGAGGAAAAATTTTGCGAGCTGACCGTAGCAGGGCAAAACACACTCCTGCAGTTTTCTTGGCATGGGTCCTAAACGATAAATCTTGATCTAACCAGACCCCCAAGTTCTTGATCACCTCTTTCGAGCTAGGGAGGTCTCCCATGCAACTCGGCCAGCTGGTCAGGGGGAGTGAAGAGATTTTACTCCCTAACAGCATTATTTCTGTCTTCGAGCCATTCAGCTTAAGAGCTGACTCATCCATCCAAGTGTGAACTTCCGACAGGCAGGAGTGCAGTAGGTCGGGATTCTCTACCAGTTGGGATAAGGTGACCACCAACTGCGTATCATCCGCATAACTGACGATCTTAATGTCGTAGGGGGCCACCACATCCTCCAGGGGGGCCATATAAACATTAAACAATGTCGGGCTGAGAGACGAGCCCTGTGGCACTCCGCACTGGAGGGGGATAGATGTAGACCGATGACTGCCTTCCCAAACCTGGTATGTGCGTCCGGTAAGAAATGACCCCAGCCACTTCAGGGCAACCCCTGACACGCCTACCTCTGACAGCCGCTGAATCAACACCTGATGGTTCACAGTGTTGAACGCCGCACTGAGGTCCAGGAGGATCACTGCCACTGACCCTCCTGAGTCCAAAATGCGTCTAGTTTCATCCACGACTGCCAAGAGGGCAATGTCAGTGCCCTGGCCTGGGCGGAATCCGGTTTGTGAATCTCGAAGCAGTCCGTTGGACTCCAGGAAGCCCGACAGTTGTTGAATCACCAACCTTTCCGCAATTTTGCCGAGACCCGGCAACAAGGAGATGGGCCTAAAGTTTGCCAGGTCTACGGTGTCTAAACTAGGCTTCTTTAGGAGTGCCTTTACAACCGTTGTTTTCCAGCTCGGTGGCACCGAACCCAGAGCAAAGGAAGCATTCATTAAATCTGTGATGGGGGCCCCGATGGAAGCTGCTACTAGTTTAAGGAACTTCGTAGGGGCCGGGTCCATAGGAGAGCCACTTTTCATGGATCCAAGGGCTTTCAAAATGTCCGCCACTGCTACTGGGCCAAAAGTATCTAAATGGATAGATGCCTCGCTAGGCTGTGTTGCTATGTTTGGCTTATGATTGTAATGAGGCAACTGGGGCTGAGGCAGGGTAATTAAAATCTTCTCAATTTTCGTATGAAAGAAGTCTGCGAGCTCCATACACTTCTGTTCATCATGGGTAACCACGGGCTCAGGGACTTTGAGGAGTTCTTTGACCACTTTAAAAGTCTCTCTGGCAGAGATAGAGGCGGATTTTATACGCTCTTCAAAAAATTGGGCTTTAGCCTTCCGAAGAGCGGATTTATAGCCCCTCATTGCAACGCGATATTCCTCTCGCCTAGTTATCTCCCATTTCTTTCTCCACAACCTCTCCAGCTTTTTACAACCCTTCCTAAGGGATCGAAGCTCGGCTGTGTACCATGGAGCGGATCCAATTATTTTCTCCCTCTTTTGCTCTCTCTTTTTCGGAATAAGAGCATCAAGAGAGGCGGTCAGCCATTGATTGAAGTTGGCGTCTCCCTTAATTGGATCCGCATCGAAGGGAAGGGGCATGTCTTCCAGCTTAGAGGTCCAGTCCTCAATCGATAACCTGGACCACGCTCTGTCCACCAAAAAAGCCTGCTTGTCAGTTGTGGGCGGCACGTCGACTTGCCAGTTAGCCAATACCAAAAAATGGTCAGTCCACGGGAGAGGAATTGCTGGCCACACCACCAATCGGGAAATGTTGGAAAACATAGGGTCAAGTAAGTGCCCTTTATCGTGCGTCGCCCCAGCATTGATTAAGGCCAACTCGCAAGCTTTCAGATCCTCCTGAAGATCTCGGGCTCCTAGGTCGGCATAATCGTTGGAGTGGAGATTAAGATCTCCCAATACTAAGAAATTAGTCGTGGATGAGGCCAAGGACGTCACAGTTTCCATTAAGGAGCTAGCAAAGTTACCCACACAGCCTGGGGGCCGGTAGATCAGTAAACCTGATAGAGATACTGTAGGACATATCCGAAAGGAGAAATGGCAACTCTCGCAGTCCGAAACTAAGCCATTTTGGGCCCTACATACATATGTGTCCTTGTATAAAATAGCAATGCCACCCCCTCACCCCTCAGGTCTGTCAAGATGATACACAAGAAAACCGGACGGAAGATCTTGCACTATGTCGGCATCGGAACTGGAAGTTATCCAGGTTTCCGTCAGGAACAAGATATCTAAATCCCGCTCTTGTATGAGAAGGTTAACTTCTACTGAGTGCCGCGGAAGAGAGCGGCAGTTCAGTAGACCTAACAACAAGGTGTGCTTGCCTTTGTCAGGAGAAGTAAGCTCGCTCGGCCTAGAGACTGATGGCAAAAACAAGTCGTCATAGGCCGGTTTGCTTCCGACAGTGTGCAAATGGCCCAATACAATCAGATCGTCCCGAGCGTATGTCCGTCTAGCTGTAGATGTTATGGACAGAGTACCAGGCCCATGGCCCATCTGGGCCCAAACGGGCACAGACGGGCTGGACTCTGGCGTGACTCCGGCGCTGAGACAGCGCCTCCGCTGCGCGTCACCGTTGCACGTCTCCATTGCAGCTTTAAATAGGGTCCGCGCTTCCTGTGACTAAGACTAAAGCGCTCCCGAAGATGGCGCATGCAGAACGTCCCTAAACTACCCCCAATATGGCGGCGATCGTATCAATCTGCCTGAAGAACCGCGAAAAGCGCGGTGAGGACACGATTATTATGCAAGTAAGTGCTACTCTGGGGTAATCTAATTTAAAAACAGGGTATGATAACAAATAAAATAAAAACAAATAATGACAGAAACGGAATGCTGAATTTAAAAACGCGCGTCTAAGTCCACACAGAATACTCGCTAACTAAAATTGCTCCTTCCGCCGAAAACACAGAGCAAATAGCGCTATCCGCTTTTAGAGTGCACAAACCTTTGTAAGCACGAATGAATGAGCGAAAGGTTGTGATCTGTTACCACAAGTAAGCACAAATGAATGAGCGAAAGGTTGTGATTAAGCATGGGCGGCAAATCCATTACGTCCGCGGATTTTTCGGATTTTTGGTGAATACGCAATCCGTGTATTTTACGTATTTTCCAAAAAATCTGAAAAAATCCGCGGATGTAACGGGTTCAAAAGTTGAACCCCCACCCACTCATGTAATGGCGCCAGCAAGCTGCCAGCGCCGTTGTAAAATAGTTACAAAGTTAGCTTGCACAGGAACCACTAGATAAAACGAAGCAGGTGCTGCTTTATTTTATCTAAGTACTTCCTGTGCAAGCTAACTTTGTAACTATTTTACAACGGCGCTGGCAGCTTGCTGGCGCCATTGTAAACACACACATGGTCGCTGGAACTAGTTGAAGCTCAAATGCAGTGACTCATTCATCAGCCCAGAAACAATCGAGAGCGTCGTCGAGGCTGGGCAATGTGCCTTCTTTATTGAAAGTCAGCTGTGATGCTGGATAGAGGCCTTTGCATCCTTGACTTTCACGAGCACAATCCCTGTGCTGTTCCTGTGACCTGGAGTCTCTGTATCTTCATCTGCTGCTCTGATCGGCCTCTGACCTTTTATACACACAAGAGGCATGTGCAGCACAATCCCTGTGCTGTTCCTGTGACCAGGAGTCTCTGTATCTTCATCTGCTGCTCTGATCGGCCTCTGACCTTTTATACACACAAGAGGCATGTGCACTCGCATGGAAGCCCCGTCCGTTTGGCCATGAGTAGGCACATTGTGTTCGCATGGGTTTCTGCACGTTCGCAAGCGTTTTGTACAATAAAACCCTCGCGAACTTGCAGAAACCCGTGCGAACACGCAAAAAAAAAATACGTTAGGATCCGCGGATTTTGCGTATTGTCGCAATCCGCAAATCCGCAGATCCGCGGATTGCCAATACGCAAAATCCGCTCATGCTTAGTTGTGATCTGTTTCCACAAACCATGAGGGGTCAGGATTGTCATGTTCAGTGGTTGCCAGAAAGCATTTGCTCCCTGGTAATGTTAGTGGGGCTAGTGGTGGCACTGTGAGTTCACTGGTCTCTATGCCAAAATATCCTGTAGGGGTGCCAGAATCAGTCTAGGCACCTCGCCCACAGTTTAGGCTGTCCAAATAAACGTGCAGGTCCTATGGATTATTGGGAACTAAATGACAAGCATACATCCAACGTATCTGACCATACTGTGGTTGTCTATGCAAAGGAGTCTGTACAGAAACAATGTGCCTCCAGGACAAATGTTATGCTAACAATGCACATTTGTCTCAGCATCATGGTGCTAGGCTGTGCTTTGCAGACGGCTACCTCTGATTGTCCCAGCACAGTGGGATGACACCAGCAGGAGGCCATTTGCAGGTATGGTTCTGAGATGTTTTCCTCTTCATGCAGTGCAGTGCAGGACATTTGAGTGTTGTGTTGCATGATATCTAATTAAATATGGGACTTGGACTGTTGTACACAGCACCAACATATCACTTATCATCCACTTCAGAGTATTTACTTGGGCCCCCTGGCAAAATAGGAGGAGTTATATTGAAGTGCTGAGGTAAGTAGGCTCCAGAAAAATGAGGAGAGTAGGAGGAAACGTAGATAAGCAGTGAGGAAAGTAAAGCTGTAGAGCGTGATACGAAGGGCCCAACAGCGGGAGCCAATAACCCCCTTTGCAAAAGCAGACTTGAGATCAGACATGAAGGCCCACAGGACTAGCAAAGATGTGCGTCTAAGCACACTACTCCCTTGTTATACTTGGCCCTTTTTGCAGGGTCATCCCTGAGCTTTTTTGGCTTCCTCCTGTATTTTTTCTGACCTGTTGTTGGTTGTTTTATGACTCTGTGCACTTTACCACTGCTGATCAGTGCTAAAGTGCGTATGCTCTCTTTTGTAAATTGTTGTGATGGATTAGTAACCCCATGATTAGCTATTTGATTTACTTTTCAGACCCTAGTGCAGTGCACCATGTGTGCCTAGGGCCTATAAATCAAATGCTGCTGGTGGGCTTGCAGCACTGATTGTGCCACCCACAGTAGCAGCTTTTGAAATGTGGCTCAGGCCTTCGATTGCAGTGCCTATGTGCAGTCTGGGACTCCCATGTTGACTTGGCAAGTGCACCCACTTGTCAGTACCTACATTTTTATTTTCTGCATGTTACTCACCCCTAAGGTAGGCCCATGGTACCCCCACGGGCAGGGTGCATTTTAAGTAAAAGGAAGAACATGCCCTGATATGTGTTGCATGTCCTGATAGTGAATTACAGCCAATTTTGTTTTTCTCTATTGCAAGACTACCTGTTCCCATAAGCCAGAATGGGCAGTTTGATCATAACATCTTATAATCCTATCTGACCCAAGGAACAAGATAGAAATTTGAGTTTAGTATGCTTGAACTAATCCTTCAGCGAAGGTGATTTTTACATTCTGTGTTTGAAAATACCACTTTTAGAAAGTAGATATTTTCTTGCCTAACCATCCAGTTGTCTCTGCTAGGTTTGTGTATTCCATGTCTGGTTTTGAGTGACAGGGGGCTGAATAGGACCTGAATTGAATAGAGAGTAGGGGCAGAGATTTCCTTTCACTGCCCTGAGCCCTCGTAGAATAAAGAGTAGGGGGCGGAGATTTCCTTTCACTGACCTGAGCCTTCATAGAATAGAGAGTAAGGGGAAGCTTTCCTTTCAGCTTCCAGGGCCAGGTCTGCTCCTAAAGAATGCTGTCTCCACCTCCTGCCAGGAAGCTGCACCCAGGAGGACAGAACTGGTTTTGACTAGGTACAGACACTCTCTGCCTTCAGAGAACCAAGGATTCTGCAGTATAAATATTGGGGACCAGACCTGCGTGGCAGTAAGGCACCGACACATCACCTACCTGGAAGTAAGGAACAGGCACATGACCTTCCCAGGGTATAAGGAACCGACGCATCACCTTCCTGTGACAGTTTTTGTTTTTGTTTTTGTGCGCGACGCAGACAAGGGGCCCGATTCACAGAACTAACTCAAGACAAAATCCTAACCTTACTACCATTTTCATATTCACAGAAGGCGCTTACTCATTTTGGTATTCACAGAAGACACTTACTCATTTCGGTATTCACAGAAGTTAGGAGTCCTAACTTTAGGACTCCTAAATGCCTTCTGTGAATACCGAAAGTCTTAAAATTAGGATTTTTCTCAGTTTAGTATTAGTAAAATTGAGAAATATCCTAATTTTAAGACTTTCAGTATCCACAGAAGGCATTTAGGAGTCCAAAAGTTAGGAGTCCTAACTTTACTACTACTAAATTGAGAAAAATCCTAATTTTAAGACTTTCGGTATTCACAGCAGGCATTTAGGAGTTCTAAAGTAAGGAGTCCTAACTTTACTATTACTAAACTGAGAAAAACCCTTATTTTAAGACTTTCGGTATTCACAGAAGGCATTTAGGAGTCCAAAAGTTAGGAGTCCTAACTTTACTACTACTAAATTGAGAAAACTCCTAACTTTAAGACTTTCGGTATTCACAGAAGGCATTTAAGAGTCCTAAAGTTAGGACTCCTAACTTCTGTGAATACCGAAATGAGTAAGTGCCTTCTGTGAATACCAAAATGAGTAAGTGCCTTCTGTGAATACGAAAATGGTAGTAAGCTTAGTATTTTGTCTTAAGTCCCAACAGCCAGAACATCCTCCAGAAGCTCAGAACAGCTGCAGGCACCTCTTGGCAGGTCAGAACTCCCCCCAGCAAGGGAGTTCAGGGGAGCTGAGGGGGAAGTCTTTGTGTCCCTGAGACTTCAGAACAGGAAGCAAGCTCTTCTTCAAGCCCTTGGAGATCTTCCTCAAGCAGGGGACACAGCAACCAGCAATGTCCTTTTCCCTTTCCTTGGTAGAAAGTAGCCACTGCTGGCCAACCCCAGACAGCAAACAGCACAGGGCTATTACTCCTCTTCGGTTTCTCCAGCTCTTCTCCTTGGCAGAGGGCCCTCTTGATTTCCCAGAAGTGATCTGTGAAGTCTTTTCTATCCCTGAGACTTCCAACAGGAGACCAGCTCTACTTCAAGCCCTTGGAGAAAACTCTAACACCAGGATGATGAAGGCACAGCCCAATCCTTTCCCTACACAAGATAGAAGCAACCACTGTAGGCCAACCCCAACAGCACACAGCACAGGGGCAGTACTACTCCACCAGTTTTCCTGGTTCTTCTACCTGACAGGTTCCTTAGTTCAGCAGTGATCTTAAAGTCTGGGCCCCTCTTTTTATACAGTAAATGTCTTTGTTCTCTCCTGGCCCAGGGCTCTGAGCCCAGTCTAAACCAGTTCTGGTGTGGTGGTGAGCCTCAGCAGGCCTACCAGTGCTAGGGGTTCTCCCTTCTCAGCACAGAGTCCTCAGACCAATAGAAAAAAGTTGGCACAGAAGCTGGAATAGAAAAGACAGAGTTTATTAAACCTCATGAGGTGGAACTACATTCACACAACACCCTTCGGTAGTGTATGAGGTAGCACACTGACTGGAAGGAGATTGGTCCTTTTATACTCACACAGGGGCTCAAATGAAGGTGGTACAAGTACAGAATGCTGGTTTCAAATACAAACAAGGTCATACAGAGAGGGTGCTGGCAACAAGTGAGAGGGGCTGACAGTTAGCTAATTCTGGTGGACACATCCTGACAGTTACAAGTTGGGGACAGCTGTAAGCTCTACTGAGCATGTACAAAGCAGAAGAGGCTAAATATATCTCTTCTCCAGGCAGATTTCAAGAGCAGTTAACATGAAGATAGGACAGAGCACATGGCAAACAAAATTGCTGCCAGAAATACAAAAATGGATTCCACACAACGGACAAGATAGTCTTTAAATACAAGATGTCTTCTGCTAATGCTTAACCTAATCGCTGCTAAATTACACCAGATAACCCTTTCAGCATTAGCTGAAGACATTCGTCTATCTGGGGTAATATACATATGCATCCTGTACATTGATGTTCATCATCTCAGTAATTTCGTAATTTAACAATATTTCTTTTGGCAGGTGTACAAGCAGTGATGCACATGGAGCAAAGCATAGGACCGCATTGTATACAAGTACAGCATGTAAATAGTAT
The DNA here is from genome assembly GCF_964261635.1 of Lissotriton helveticus. Taxonomy (NCBI): domain Eukaryota; kingdom Metazoa; phylum Chordata; class Amphibia; order Caudata; family Salamandridae; genus Lissotriton; species Lissotriton helveticus. Next base: position 738,597,286 of record NC_136072.1, on the reverse strand, counting down.
TACCAGTAGTATACATAGAATAGTCAGCAGCTTCCAGCCCCAAGTAACAAAGAGTGTCCATATCCAGTTCGAAAATGTCCATGTACCAGTCTCTAGGTAAATTTCTGCAGCAATCTTATGCAGTTTAGAGATTGCATCATAAACTGAAGGTGAGTGATCAAGTATGAAAACACAGCAACTGCTACAGATGATGCAAAATGCACCACCTCGATCAGCCAAAACCACGTCAAGCACCATCCTATTCTGGAGTGCTACAATTCTTGCAATTTGCAGTTCTTCTGTAATGTTCCCAAGTGCCATGGTTGTCTGATTGGTGACAGCTTCCACAACATGAGTCAATCATCTGATCTTTCTGCTATTCAATGCAGCACCCATAAAGAAGAAAATACCCAAATTGAAATCGACATATTGTTGTAAAGTGGTATCTGTATGGTCGACTTCATCTGTACTTATTGTTCGTTTGTATCTATTCTTAGAAACATCATTGTACAACTTTAGGTCAAGGTGATATGATGCGGGTGCGAAAAACACAGGGGGTAACAACAATTATATGTAACATACCCCGGACCACCCAACAGGCAATTGATAGTATCCTTTATTACCACACACGAAGTATGTATTGAGCGACGATGTAAAACTACTGTTATTAGCACCTTCAATAGTTAATGTAGAAATATATTCAATCCGTCCTACAGGAATTCTCCTAACACTGCCAATACATAAATCTGCTTTAGCTCTAGTTACAGAAATCACAAAGGGTCCAGTGTTTTTCATATTCCTTATATTTGTAAAGACATACAGTGTCGCAATATTGTCCGGTTAGTACTCTTCCCATTCCCATTTAGTCCCTTTAGCTTGAGGATAACCATCTTCATCTTGGTAGCATTCTTTATTCAACCGAAAAATGATTCCACCTACTAAGGGCTTTCCGAAAGCAAACAAAAGAGCATACCAAGCTTGACATGAACCATTATGGGAAAACGGTAGAGGAATAAAAGGCGTTCCTCCCTTCTTTTGGTGTGCAGGTATCATCCCACACACCCAACAATTGGTAGTATTCGTGGCATTGTGTGTATGATGCAACATCTGAATGAATGTGTTATTCAGGTAGGATTATCGATGCTTCTGCTCATGATAGGGAAGCGTATAATAATGGTGTTCCACTGGAGCTGTAGTAGTGGCAATGAACAACTGTCGAGCAGGAGCCACTTTCTCAACAAACCAGGTGATTATTGCCATAACCACCAGGGCAACAACAAACCCTACAGCACAAATGCTTCTTTTTTTATTCATTTCAGCAACAGTGATGATTGATCTTTCTTAAAACTTGTTGAAAACAATCGTTGGAGCTCTTCTCCCTAAGCAGCCATTAATTTCTTCACCACGGGCCAAAACGGGAGTCACTACACTAATGCAGGGCTAATTACCCCCCCCCCCTTGCCACATCGGTTCTCCGTTTCACAAACCCAGGGCGGTAGCTCAACCAGTCTTGTTCAACGCTGCAGATTCTTTCCTCGGTCTCAAGTGGTATTGCGATGCTCCAGGAATTGTGTGGTCCGGGAAGACTTCCGCAGATTCGTCAGGTGAGATAGCTTGACCTTTCTCCATCTCCAGAATCTCTCGATGGTCAGTCAGCGCAGCATGTTCCACCAAGGCAGGCGATGCATGCTTGCAATGCGTGCTGTGGACACAGTTCTTCTTGTTCGTCACTCAAACTGCTGTCCTTGTAGTCAGGAGCACCTGCTCCGGACCTCGCCACCTCGGTTCCAAGCTGTTCGATCTGTCGAAGACCTTGACCATAGCATAGTCGCCCGGTCGGAGGTCATGGGCCTCACCTGTAGATCTGTCAGGAAGAGCTTCTCGAACCTGTTGATGAATAGAGATCAAACTGTCGGTTAACTGTGCCAAATAATCATTCATCAGAACACAAGGAACATCATGTATGGGGCGTGGCTTAGAAACTCCCCAAATATTCATCGGTCTCCCAAACACCACTTCGTACGAGGTGAGACCTGATCATAAGTTTGGCATCGATCTTATGGATAATAATGCCAAATGTACTGCATCTGGCCACTTTAGGGACATGGAAGCCAGTATTTTTGCCAGCTTCAATTTTAAAGTAGCGTTATACCTTTCCACCAATCTTGCTGATTGCGGGTAGAAGATTGTATGGAATTTCTGTTTGATCCCTAGCCCTTTCAGGACATACTCAACAACTTGCCCAATAAAATGAGGTCCGTTGTCATTCCACAAAAGCTTACAAACACCATACCTAGGAAAAAACTCCTTTAGAAGCACCTTTGCTGTGGTGAGAGCAGTATTATTCTTTGTAGGGTATGCCTCTATCCATTTACTGAAGGCACATACCACCACTAGGACATATTTTAGATGACTGCAGCGTTCAAGTTGGATGTAATCCATCTGCAAGACTTCAAAAGGTGCGGTTGGTGTAGCAAACCCTCCTGTAGGAGTCCGTGTCCCTTTTCCAGGATTATACTGCCAACAGATCAAACAGGACTGTACCACTCTTTTAGCTGTGCTGGCAATTTCAGGATGCTCCCAAACTTGTGTAAGCAATTTAGTTATTGCTAGGGCTCCAACATGTGCCAGCCCATGTGCCATTTGAACCATAGATTGTAAATAGGCTGCAGGTAATTTCCATTTATTCATTTCTTTGTTACGTCAACAAACCTCATCATCTAACATTCCTTCTTTAGACCATTGCTCAAGTTCTTCCACAGAGGCAGATCTCTGTATATCCAATACTTCCTCTCTAGCATCATGCCAACGCTCAGCTTGTGATTTTACTACGTACATGGATGTAGTGCTTTGCTGCATTGCAGTTTCACGGGTTACGTGGTCTGCGAAGGCATTGCCTTGTCCTATTTTGTCAATGATTTTCTTGTGTGTGCTACACTTCATAATAGCAACTTTCTTTGGGTATGTAAGTGCAGTCAAGAGATTATGTACTAATTCTCTGTGCATTGTCTGCATCCCGTGGGATGTAAGAAAGCCTCTTTCCTTCCAGAGTAGGCCAAAATCATGAACCACTCCAAAAGCATAGCGGCTATCTGTGTACATGTTCACACACAAGTCAGTGCTAAGTTCACATGCTCGTGTCAAAGCTATTAGTTCAGCTGCTTGATCCGACTTCTGAGGTATGTGAGCTGTTTCCACTACTGTCTCAAGCATGGTGATTGCATAAGCATCTGAAGTCGTGCCATCTGGTAACTTCAGACAGGACCCATCAACCCACAGTTCCCCATCTACATCTAGAAGGGGCGTATCTTGCAAATCGCCACAACCCTTTGTCTGTTCCTCAGTAAGGAATATACAATCGTGAGGTTCCTTTGACTGGGACTGAGTCGCAGGATATGGCAACAAAGTGGCTGAGTTCAGTGTTGCGCACCTCTTCAAGGTAATATGAGGTGCTAACAGTGTCAATTTGTATCCTGTCAAACGAGCACTAGTTAAGTGTTGAGTCTTAGTCTGCTTCAAAAGGGCATCTACTGCATGGGGTACTAGCACCAACAGTTTGTGTGACAAAACTATCCCTTCACTCTGACATATGGACACAGCTGTTGCTGCAACTGAACGGAAGCATCCAGGCAACACACGAGCAACAGGATCAAGAACTGCATAAAAATATGCACAGGGACGCTGCTTATTACCATGTGTCTGTACTAAAACTGACAATGCACATCCATATTTCTCGTGTACATAGAGTGTAACAGCCTTCGTGTAATCTGGTGTGCCTAACACTGGTGCAGAGCAGAGAGCTTGTCTTAACTGATGAAAAGCGTTTTGGCATTCATCTGTCCATGCAAGGGGATCGGAGTGTTTTTAGTCAAAAGCGCTAGCAGGGGTTTAACAATGTGTGAAAAGCCCTATATCCATTGCCTACAAAACGAAGTCAAACCAATGAACGCACGGACATCTCTCGGTGTGGAAGGTACTGGGGTGTCTAAAGTTGCTTGAATGCGATCTGGTGTCATTGCACTGCCCTCCTTAGACAGAAGGTATCCTAAATAGGTCACCTTCGGTCTACAATATTGCAATTTCTTCCGTGATACTTTATGGTGGTGTGTAGCAAGAAAAGAAAGCAAGGACAAGGTAAATTTTTCACACTGCTCAGGCGTATCAGCTGCCAACAAGATGTCATCGACATATTGTATGAGAGACACTCCTTCAGGCAAAGTAAATTAATCAAGCTGTCTCTTCAATGCTTGACTGTTAATACTAGGACTCTCAGTATAGCCTTGAGGAACTCTACAAAATCTATATGATTGGTTATTCAAAGTGAAACCGAACAAATATCGACTTTCAGAATGAATAGGGATCGAAAAGAAAGCGTTCTTCAAGTCTATAACAGAAAATGTAGTTGCTGTCGGCGGAACCAAAGTAAGTAGTGTCGTTATGAAAGAAACCACAGGGTACTGCCAATGATAAATTTATAAATCTTAGTGTCAGTATCTTTTTTCAAAATGGGAAGAATTGGACTATTGCAAACATTGTATGGAACTTCTTCCACAACCCCCACTTTAATGAATTTGTGAACACTGCGTGTAAGTGCTTCTTCTCCTTCTTTAGAAATTTTATACTGAGGCAGTCTTGACAAAGAAGCACCCTCCTTGACACTAATATGCACTGGAGGAATAACCATTTGCCCTACATCGGTGTCTGAAGTAGCCCACAAAGTACTAGAGACTGAGGCTAGTGCAATGTCGTCTTTAACAATATAAGATCTCTCAATCACAGGGTAGTTGTCATTCAAAATAACCTGTACTCCTTCCGGAGAACATCGTATCGTAGCCCTGAAATATTTAAGCATATCAAGACCCACAATGCATTTTTAAGGGCCAGAACATCTGCTCTCTTCCAAGGAGTGTAACTCCAATTATAAATGAAATACCCTTTAGCATCTATAGAAGTCTTAATATCATTTGTACCCATTCCCTTAGGAGGAACATATAAAGGCTCAGCTTCCCGCATGGGTTTCACATTAATTACAACATTCTTATCTGTTTCAAGAGTAGAAGTTTGTGCCATGCTGATCTGAGATGTTGGTGCAGCTTAAGCATGGGCGTAAAATCCGTTCCGCTCTCGGATTTTGCGGATTTTCGGCAAATTCGCAATCCGCAAACTCTTGCGAACTTGCCGAAAATTCGTTAATCCGTGCGAAGTGGATTTTTTGCTTGGTCGCACTTGCCAACTAGAATACTATACAATTTCGCGGGAGTAAACACTTGCGAACACGTAGATGCGGCGGGCAGCGACAATCTCGCAATTGCGAGATTGCAAAATTTACAATTTCGCACAAGAAATCCACCAGCAGGCAGCATAAACCTTGAAAATTATGATTTTTATCAGAATACCTCCTCAGGTTGACATTTGACTGCACTTTTTTTTTGCAAGGAGTCCATTTTGGGGGGGGGGGGGTGGGAGGAAGGAAGTGCCCCACAGTCTCCAACTTCCTGTTCCTGTCCAGCAGGCTCCTCCCAGTGCTTTCTTCATGTGCTGGTCACTTTGATTTGGATCTTGACCTGGAAGGATTACTTTTTGTGGATGCTGCTGGATATTTGTATTTTTGCAAAACTGAAAGCACTCAGCAGGTGCAAAAGTTCAATCTTATCATTAGTAACCATTCCCTGTAGTGCTTTCTGAGGGGCCCCTTCAGAGTTCAGTTGCCTACTTGCAACTATTCTATGACCCTGCTCTGACCCTCACAGCAGGCTCAGAGAATAGCTACAAGTATACAACAAAGGTCCTGTTAAAAAAATTACACTGCAACAGAAAGCAATTACAGATAAGGAAGCAGGTGCCTGCCTGGAAGTTCAAATTCAGTGACACATTAATCAGCCCCTAACTCACTCATGTCAGTTGAGGCAGGGCAGGTGTGCTTTTCCCCCCATAATCTACAGTGATGAACTAGAGGGTGGCATGGGTGAGCCAGAGGGTGGCAGTGGTGAAACAGAGTGTGCTGTGATGAGCCAGACGTAGAAACAACATGGTCGCGACTGTTGCTACCCGACAAGTAAGTTGGCAAACCCTTGCGAAATGGCAGAAACACTTGCGAACACACCAAAAAAAGGAATCCGCAAAATTCGCAATTTCGCGGATTGCCAATTCACAAAATCCGCCCATGCTTAGTGCAGCTGCGTCTGCTGCCTTTTTCTCCTCTAGCAAACGGGCTGCTTCAACACGCAGTTTAACCAAGCGTCTGAACGTGTCAGCCACCTGTGAGAAGACAAAAAGACCGTCACGTAATTGTTTACAATCAGTTGCTACATCATCGGGCTCCATTTCTACCGAATGTTTCCTAAATCGTTCAATAACCTTTGCAGCAAATACCTCAGTAAAATATATCTGCTCCCTTTCCTGCCAACTTTTTATACTATCTAGAAGTTGAGGAGCAGTAGTATTACTACGAACGGCTTTACGCGCAGCAGATCTAATCTGAGACGCACGTTCAGCAGATAACATTGAGCGAGTTTCTCCAGCTTTATCCTGGTCTGTAGAAGAGTCCTCATCTGACTCATAAGGAGCAGAAGGAAGAGTATACGGAGGTGGACAACGATCTAATAAGAGAGAGTCATCTTGGGGTTTATTAAGAATAGGATAAAGAGGTCTACGAACAGCGTATTGGCCATTTACCTGTAAATGGCGCTCCCTATCTTCCCTCTCTTTAATTTCTTTAATTTCCCTATTTTTCATTTCCAATGCTTTCGCATGGATACTTTTTCGCTGTTCTTTTTCAATCAAGGCTTGCTCACGCTTCATTCGTTCACGCACTTCTATCTCCCACATTCGTACACAGTCAAACATATTTTGCCTAGCCTTTCACTTAAACATCCGTTGCTCCACATACTGAATCTTTCACAAATCAAATGACCCATGCATAGGCCAACACAACTCAGGATCTTTACGAGTATATCTATTCCATAACGTGCTGTACATTATGGAAGAAATACCATACTTAACATACATGTCCCTATTAGGCATCCCCTCCGGAAGGCCTGGTTGTGCTTCATCGAGTCTCAAATTGGTACCACTACAAAAGCAACACATCCTACGAAGTGGGCTGGAAACAGGCATGCCAAAAATAGTGCAAAATATGCAGTATTATAATCAAAAGTAGCGTTTAAGGTATTCTTCGTACGTTGCGCTGTTCAAACAATTTTAAATAGAGAAAAATCTCCTCATTACCTGCCTATATGTATTGCAACAGATATATATTTATCAAACAACATTCAATATTGGCCAAATCTTTCAAACAAAGCCGCAGTAAGTGTTACTAAACTACCTTACCAATCAAAGACATCAAAACCAACAGCAAGTGCCGCAGAACGTCTCTTACCAATCAAATGGTGTCCAGGTTCCAACTGCCAAGTTCTCAAATCGACCAAATGTCACTGCATGGCGAATCAACAGAAGAGATCTCAGTTGAGGTCCGGCGCCCCCTGGATGGTCAGATCAGAAAGAAAGGAAAAACGCCGTGGGTGTTAAGACTCGGGTCTCCTCAGGCAGTGGTCAGGTCCAAAAGCGAGATTCCAATCCTTCATCTCGACCAGTCCTTCGGGTATCCAAGTCGCCGATGAGCCCCACGTTGGAAGCGCCAATTTGTGGTGGTGAGCCTCAGCAAGGCCTACCAGTGCTAGGGGTTCTCCCTTCTCTGCACAGAGTCCTCAGACCAATAGAAAGAAGTTGGCACAGAAGCTGGAATAGAAAAGACAGAGTTTATTAAACCTCATGAGGTAGAACTACATTCACACAACACCCTTCAGTAGTGTATGAGGTAGCACACTGACTGGAAGGAGCTTGGTCATTTTATACCCAGGCAGGGGCTCAAATGAAGGCGGTACAAGTACAGAATGCTAGTTTCAAATACATACAAGGTCATACAGAGAGGGTGCTGGCAGTTAGCTAATTGTGGTGGACACATCCTGACAGTTACAAGTTGGGGGCAGCTGTAAGCTCAACTGATCATGTGCAAAGCAGAAGAGGCTAAATATATCTCGTCTCCAAGCAGATTTCAAGAGCAGTTAACATGAAGGTAGGACAGAGCACATGGTGAGCACATGGCAAACAAAATGGCTGCCAGAAATACAAAATGGATTCCACAGAACGGACAAGATAGTCCCTAAATACAAGATGTCTTCTGCTAATGCTTAACCTAATCGCCGCTAAATTACAACACTGGGGGGGACTTTGCAAGTGCGCAACAACCTCCATTGCCAGTGTTAGCTCTGGTTTCAGACACACCACAGTGGGGCGGAAACATCATTGTGGAAGGCAGGCACAGCCCTATTCAGGGGCAGGTGCTGACAAGGCCTATTCAGCCTAGCACTGACTCATCCAGACTCTCTGGAGCCACTGCACATCCCTAGCCCCTGTCGCTCCAAAGCCAGACAGTCAATATACATCCTAGCAGAGGCACACTGGGAGGGTAAGCAAGAAAATGCCTACTTTCTAAAAGTGGTTTTTTTAAACACAGAATGTAAAAATCACCCTCACTAAAAGATGCATTATAACATTCTGACTTCAGGCATACTAAACTTTATTTTCCCATCTTGTGCCAATGGGAAGTTACATTTATAAGTTGTTATAAATAAACTCCCATTCTATTCTGTGGGGACAGATAGCCTTACAATAGCGAAAAACAAAATATGCAGTATTTCATTATCAGGACATGTCACACACAGGAGGGCATGTCCTACTTTTCACATACACTGCACCCTGCCCACAGGGGTACCCTGGGCCTACCTTAGAAGTAAATAACATGTAAGAAAAGGGAAGGTAAGGGTCTGGCAAGTGGGTGCACTTCAAAAACACACAACCGGGATGCAAAGGGTCTAAATGCGACAACTACAATAAATCCATACTCTCAAATGTAAAGAAAGATAGATTGTGTAAGAAGAGAAACAGGAGAGAGACAAGAAAAAGTGATACCCATCAAACCACCCATTGGCGGAGTCTCATCATCTGGGTTTAGTTAGGAGACTGGTATCTGTTGAGTACCTCATTGCTGATGTATAGAGGAATCATAACAGATCCACCAGTGATGTAAAGCCAGCAAAAAGTCTAGACAGGATGGCTGAGGGTAATGTTGCAGTGCTCAGAAAAAAGTGAAAAAAGTGAAAAGGTTAAGATTACCTAGTATTATGCCAAGTAAACGACTTTATTGGGTGTGGTCATCATACTGGCAAGATTAAAAGCAGAGTGGAGATAGTGTAAGTAGCAAATATCACTATCAGTTGTAGACGTAAGTCGGTCAACATGTTTCAGCCTCTCAAGGCTTTCGTCAGGACCTTTATGGACACACTACTGCAACTGTGAAAATATATATAAAGAAATGACCTACCAAGTGAACCCAAAGTATTGTTGGTGGTCACACCTCATGAAAGTGAACTCTCCTGAAATAAAACACAGTCATACAATTTATAGATGTATTTTCATAAATGTAATAAGTGTTAAAAACCATGAATGGAGTATCCACAATATTAAGTATTTAGTTGGATAACTCACCCACACTCGTAGTGGAAGTAGCCTCACCTCGCCTGGCACTCGCTCTGGTCAAAGAGAGGCCCCGCTCTGTAAAAATGAGAGGGAAGTAACAATATTTATAGTTTAATTGTTCAGCTTATATTGATAAACTTCAAGCAGAACACTCTAACTGGCAAAAAACACACAAAAGTAGGGGAACGCTGGAGCCAGCCTATGATGAGAAATAGTTCAAATGTGAAGAAAGTTAGTTGGAATCTCACTTTACTCCATCTCTAACGAAATCTCTACCAAGGGGCTTCTATGGTTTACTTTACAACAATGATCAAGTGTTGTGTTTTTCAATAGTGAAATACTACAGTAGATGACACAACAAAAGTACGATAAAAAGGCATCACCATAAGCTTGATGGAAACATCAAAGGAAGCCGCCATCGAACTAAACACAAAAACATGTTTAAACACCAAAGAAACCCCAACCCTTACCTGTCCGTCGGTGCCTCCTGCCTCCATCTGAGTCAAGGGAAATGTAGGAGGCAAATGGACGTGTCATGTTAAAAAGATACATGACGGACCAGGAAGGGAACTGTGGTCCCAGTGTCCTGATTGGTTAAGACACATGAGACCGAGAGAGCCAATCCATAAGCTATGGTCTCTCTGTCATGATTGGTTGAAAACAGTGAGGCCGACAAAAAACGCCAGGGGCATAGGCCACGCTATATCGTCTCAAAGTATCCTATAAAGATAGACCTGGGGATGTCTTAACCAGGTCTACAGACAAAACGAAGCAAAAACCCCCAATGAAGAAAAACGAAAACGGGGCCCAACAGCTAAACCCGCAATCTTGGGAAGTTCGTGAAAAATTCTAAAAGGAGTTAGTTTGGAAGATACGTCTCTGGCTGGAAGCAATAGAAGTGCTTCCGGCACTTCTGTAATGCGGCAATCCGGACCAGAGAGGGAACGTCCCATGCTCTTACGCGATTGGTTATTGACTGTGCCCACAGTGTGCGTAGTTGGCTGAGCAAGATAAGAGTGCTTCCGGCTGTTCTGTAGTGCAGTAGTGCGGACCAGCAGGGGAACATCTCTTGCTTTCACGCAATTAGTGACACACCGGAAACGGAAATAAAATGAAAATGAAAAGGGCCCAACATCCCATACTCTTACGCGATTGGTTGTTAACTATGCCCACAATATGTGTTGCTGGCTAAGAAACGTAGAAAAAATAATATTAAGGGTACTACCGGCTGTGCGGACCAGCGAGGGAACATCTCTTGCTTTCACGCGATTGGTGACACACCTGAAACGGAAATAAAACGGGAATAAAAGGGCCCAACAACCATGCCCACAATACGTAGTGTCACTGAAGCCTCAGTTTTCAATTATATAAGATAGCCGATTGCTTGTCTCGCATTACATTTGTCATTGATATTTAAAAAGGGGATTTGCAATTGTACAGAAAATCTGAATTTTATTCAGATGTAGTCACCATGCTAGTAATTTTTTTTTTAATAAAAACACTATTTTTAACTAGTGATGCTGATCCTGTACAGAACTAAGGCTCCAAAAATTAGTCGCTGTTGTCAGACCGGCACCTTATTATCGATATAATCTGAGAGAAGGGTATGAAGACTGCCCATATTGATCAGTACCAATACAAGAAACTACATGAAACTGGAGTCACCTTACAAACCACCAGAGATGATGGCACAGTATTGAGACCGCAAACTTAGTCTCACACAAAGATGTTTTAAAGGACTGAATCAGGACAAAATCAGGAAAAATCAGAAAAAACTGATGACAAATATCAAAGGATCAAAGTTGGACCCAGGGGATGTCGTCATTCAACCCTGTGATATCTTACTTAAGCTTAAAGATCCATTTTTGTTCTCTGATAAACAGGTATTTAGAGATATCACTGACATGTGAAGGAATAAACGGCTGTTCTAAAATTAGCCATTCCATGTCATCGGCCGAGTGTTTCATTGTCATGAAGTGGCTAGTGAGACGTGTAGCCTGTTTGTTACGCCTGATTGTACTTTTGTGTCCCTGAATTCTTAGTTTCACTTTCCTTGTCGTCATTCCAACATAGCATAGTGAACAGGGACATCTGATCAAGTATATGACCCCTTCGCTGTTGCAATTTGTGTGTTTTTTGAGCACCCAAGGACGTGTTGTACCAATATCCACTGTGAGAGTTTTCTTAGTTTGTGGACACACCGAACAGGTGCCACAGGGATAATGTCCTTGGACTGGAGATGGATTCCAGAGTGTAGTGGTGGAATTATGAGCTGTAGATCGCGGTCTGGTGTGAACTAGCTCATCTCTTAAGTTAGAGCTTCTCTTAAAGGAGAACAATGGTGGTGGAAGAACATTTTTGTCTGCAGTTCCAAGGATGCGCCAATTTCTCCGTATGATTTTTTGCACCTGCGTGGATACTGTGCTGAAAGTAGTCACGAATGTTAGGCGCTCCATTGGTGGTTTTGCCACAGGTGGAGCTAGCAAAACTGCTCGAGGATTATTGGAGGCCCTCTTGCACGATCTTCTGACAAGTTTGTTAGGATACAGGCGTCGCTTTAGTTTGGAACACAGATCTTCCGCCTGAACTTTGAAATCTGATTTATCCGAACAATTCCTTAGGACTGTAAGAAATTGTCCGAAAGGCAGATTCTCTCTCAGAGACCGCGGATGGTAGCTGTCGAATCTCAGGAGAGAATTCCTTGACATGGGCTTACGGTAGAGTTTGCTGGCTAAGTGGCCATCTTGAGGGTAGATTAGTAGGTCTAGGAACAGGAGTTCCTTCTTACTGTGTTCCACTGTGAATCTTAGGAGTTGGTTCTGGATGTTCAACCAACCCTGAAATGCAAGTATAGAGGTCACATCTCCTCTCCAAACCACTAGTACGTCATCAATATATCTTTTCCACAACACCGTTTGGTGGTAAGACGGGTTGTTGTGGTTGAGGACGTACTGTGTCTTGAAGAGATGGACATATATATTTGTCAAGCTAGGGGCGAAAATGCTCCCCATTGACGTCCCTGATATCTGGAGGTACAGGGAATCTTCAAACTGGAAAAAATTTCAGTCATGGCAAGTCTTGCTAGTTCCATGATGAACGAGATAGGTGTAATACTGTCATGAATATTTTCTTCCAGTAGGCCTCTCACAGCCCGTAGGGTCTCTTCCTGCGGGATACAGGTGTACAGAGATTCAACGTCGAAACTCACAAGGATGTCCGTCTTGACGTTGAACTCTTCATCTGGCAGGAGACGAAGAACATCTTTAGTGTCTTGAAGGTAAGTAGGCATTATCTGCACAAGAGGTCTAAGAAAGTGGTCCACAAAGGATGAAAGGGGTTCGAGGAGAGACCCAATTCCTGAAATTATAGGTCGTCCGGGGGGTGGCCTTGCTGGTTTACGAATTTTGGGCAGAGCATAAAAATACGGAGTCACTGGATGTGGAGTGATCAAAAATTGTGCCTCATGCCCAGTGATCCAGCCTTCTGCACTCGCGTCTTCAACCAGATTCTTGATTTCAGTGGTAAGTCTACTGGTAGGGTTGACACTGAGTTGGGTATAGGAATTGGTATCTCCTAATTGTCGTAAGCATTCCGCTCGGTAAGTGGTGGTGTCAAGAATAATTATTGCACCACCCTTATCTGCGGGTTTGATCGTAATATCTTTGTCTTTAGACAAGATGTCTAGTGCCATTTTTTCAGCTTTGGACAGATTCTGAAATGTCCCATTATCTGGCAAATTCAGGGAACTGATTTCATGAATTACTGCTTCTTCAAATGCACCTACCTTGGGAGGTACTTGTTGTAACAGGGGCATGAAAGTGGACTTTTTTTTAGACCAGTGTTGATAATGGTTTCAGTCTGGTCTTGCTCTTTCTTAGAGAAGAAAAAGTGGAGGCGAACTTTCCGGAAGAATTTTTCTATCTCTCCGCGCAATTGAAAAGCATCTCCGCTATAAGTTGGCACAAAACCAAGTCCTTTGTTAAGGACTTGATGTTCCATAGGGTTCAGGATGCGAGAGCTCAAATTAACTACCAGGTCCTCATTACTCCCTGGCGTGATAGTTACTGGCATCGTTTGTTGCTGCGAGTGTTTGGGGGATCTTGTTCGTCTTGCCACTGTACCTGGACTGGTGGCTGGCCTCTCCGTCTGCCCCTGCTCCGACCCCGGCCCTGTCCTAAAAAAGCCTGCTCGTCATAAAATTGGGGTTGTGGATGGTAATGAGGCATAGGATGTGGAAATTGTGGATATCCCCAGGGTGGTGGGGTCCACCATGGGCCTGGTGGATATATATTCCCTTGACCTGCTCGCCTACGGTTGAATCGGTTGTTTTGACCTCTCCCTCTCCATTGTGGTTTCCCACTGGCACCAGTGTCTGAATCGCTGGAGTCTGGGTCAGAGGAAGATGTAGAGTAGCTTGATCCGTAGTTCTTCCCTTTCTTCGTGAATTCTGGAGCGGTGTAATTGTCACTTGTATAGGGATAGATTTTTTCGTGGGAAAATTTGGCCAAATCTTTTTTGAATTTTTCCATTTTCGCAAAGAAGATGGGGTCCCTATATTCTTTATTAGTTTTGTTAGCCTCATCTAGTTGTTTTTGAAACTGTTTAGTGGTAAGTGTAGTTTTATTTTGACCTTCCAACAGTTGTATCTCAATGAGTATTGCATCTGCCACCCTTTTCGCAGTAGTGATTATGAGAATAAGCCAGTCACGGATGCATCGCCACGCGATTAATGACCAATCTTTGAGGAAGGCTTTGTCTGTCAGAAAGAGTCTTGGCGCATTGATTACAAGTAAACCAGTAGGGGCGCATTTCCCATGTAAATATTCGGCCATAATTTGTCCGTGTATGATGGTACGGGTATGGCTCTTTTTCAGATTCACAATGGCATCCCAATCTTTTGGGGTACTCGGTCCTGCAGTTGGTATGGAGTCCAGCATACTTGGATTGTCATTTAAAATGGAGTTTAGAGTTTCATCATCAAAGGCTAGGCCCGCGAAGTCCGCCATCTCAGTGTACACCTACCAGTATCAGAGAACAGTTTATACGTATATAAAAAGGTCAAGCTAATTCAGCTAGCCTATATAAACAGACCCGCAGCCGTGGCTGCACTGACAGATCAAAAAACAAAACATGAGAGGGGTCTAAGGGGAATAATTTAAAGACCAGCTAGCATCCTATCCCCCAGTCTAGCTATCAAAAACACACAACCGGGATGCAAAGGGTCTAAATGCGACAACTACAATCAATCCATACTCTCAAATGTAAAGAAAGATAGATTGTGTAACAAGAGAAACAGGAGAGAGACAAGAAAAAGTGATACCCATCAAACCACCCATTGGCGGAGTCTCATCATCTGGGTTTAGTTAGGAGACTGGTATCTGTTGAGTACCTCGTTGCTGATGTATAGAGGAATCATAACAGATCCACCAGTGATGTAAAGCCAGCAAAAAGTCTAGACAGGATGGCTGAGGGTAATGTTGCAGTGCTCAGAAAAAAGTGAAAAGGTTAAGATTACCTAGTATGATGCCAAGTAAACGACTTTATTGGGTGTGGTCATCATACTGGCAACATTAAAAGCAGAGTGGAGATAGTGTAAGTAGCAAATATCACTATCAGTTGTAGAGGTAAGTCGGTCAACATGTTTCAGCCTCTCAAGGCTTTCGTCAGGACCTTTATGGACACACTACTGCAACTGTGAAAATATATATAAAGAAATGACCTACCAAGTGAACCCAAGGTATTGTTGGTGGTCACACCTCATGAAAGTGAACTCTCCTGAAATAAAACACAGTCATACAATTTATAGATGTATTTTCATAAATGTAATAAGTGTTAAAAACCATGAATGGAGTATCCACAATATTAAGTATTTAGTTGGATAACTCACCCACACTCGTAGTGGAAGTAGCCTCACCTCGCCTGGCACTCGCTCAGGTCAAAGAGAGGCCCCGCTCTGTAAAAATGAGAGGGAAGTAACAATATTTATAGTTTAATTGTTCAGCTTATATTGATAAACTTCAAGCAGAACACTCTAACTGGCAAAAAACACACAAAAGTAGGGGAACGCTGGAGCCAGCCTATGATGACAAATAGTTGAAATGTGAAGAAAGTTAGTTGGAATCTCACTTTACTCCATCTCTAACGAAATCTCTACCTAGGGGCTTCTATGGTTTACTTTACAACAATGATCAAGTTTTGTGTTTTTCAATAGTGAAATACTACAGTAGATGACACAGCAAAAGTACGATAAAAAGGCATCACCATAAGCTAGATGGAAACATCAAGGAAGCCGCCATCGAACTAAACACAAAAACATGTTTAAACACCAAAGAAACCCCAACCCTTACCTGTCTGTCGGTGCCTCCTGCCTCCATCTGAGTCGAGGGGAAGGTAGGAGGCAAACCGACGCGTCATGTTAAAAAGATACATGACGGACCAGGAAGGGAACTGTGGTCCCAGTGTCCTTATTGGTTAAGACACATGAGACCGAGAGAGCCAATCCATAAGCTATGGTCTCTCTGTCATGATTGGTTGAAAACAGTGAGGCCGACTAAAAACGCCAGGGGCATACGCCACGCTATATCGTCTCAAAGTATCCTATAAAGATAGACCTGGGGATGTCTTAACCAGGTCTACAGACAAAACGAAGCAAAAACCCCCAATGAAGAAAAACGAAAACGGGGCCCAACAGCTAAACCCGCAATCTTGGGAAGTTCGTGAAAAATTCTAAAAGGAGTTAGTTTGGAAGATACGTCTCTGGCTGGAAGCAATAGAAGTGCTTCCGGCTCTTCTGTAATGCGGTAATCCGGACCAGAGAGGGAACGTCCCATGCTCTTACGCGATTGGTTATTGACTGTGCCCACAGTGTGCGTAGCTGGCTGAGCAAGATAAGAGTGTTTCCGGCTGTTCTGTAGTGCAGTAGTGCGGACCAGCAGGGGAACATCTCTTGCTTTCACGCGATTAGTGACACACCGGAAACGGAAATAAAATGAAAATGAAAAGGGCCCAACATCCCATACTCTTACGCGATTGGTTGTTAACTATGCCCACAATATGTGTTGCTGGCTAAGAAACGTAGAAAAAATAATAATAAGGGTACTACCGGCTGTGCGGACCAGCAAGGGAACATCTCTTGCTTTCACGCGATTGGTGACACACCGGAAACGGAAATAAAACAGAAATAAAAGGGCCCAACAACCATGCCCACAATACGTAGTGTCACTGAAGCCTCATTTTTCAATTATATAAGATAGCCGATTGCTTGTCTCGCATTACATTTGTCATTGATATTTAAAAAGGGGATTTGCAATAGTACAGAAAATCGGAATTTTATTCAGATGTAGTCACCATGCTAGTACATTTTTTTTTATAAAAACACAATTTTTAACTAGTGATGCTGATCCTGTACAGAACTAAGGTGCCAAAAATTAGTCGCTGTTGTCAGACCGGCACCTTATTATCGATGTAATCTGAGAGAAGGGTATGAAGACTGCCCATATTGATCAGTACCAACACAAGAAACTACATGAAACTGGAGTCACCTTACAAACCACCAGAGATGATGGCACAGTATTGAGACCGCAAACTTAGTCTCACACAAAGATGTTTTAAAGGACTGAATCAGGAAAAAATCTGGAAAAAATCAGAAAAAACTGATGACAAATATCAAAGGATCAAAGTTGGACCCAGGGGATGTCATCATTCAACCCTGTGATATCACACTTAAGCTTAAAGATCCATTTTTGTTCTCTGATAAACAGGTATTTAGAGATATCACTGACATGTGAAGGAATAAACGGCTGTTCTAAAATTAGCCATTCCATGTCATCGGCCGAGTGTTCCATTGTCATGAAGTGGCTAGTGAGACGTGTAGCCTGTTTGTTACGCCTGATTGTACTTTTGTGTTCCTGAAAGTGGGTGCACTTGCCAAGTCGACATGGCAGTACCAGACTGTGCACAGACACTGCAGTGGCAGGTCTGAGTTACATTTACAGGCTGCGTATGTGGGTGACACAATCAGAGCTGCAAGCCCACCAGCAGTATTTGATTAATAGGCCCTGGGCACACACAGTGCACCGTACTAAGGACTGACTAGTAAATCATATCAGCCAATTATGGAATCACCAATCCATACATACAATTAACAAGGAGAGCCTATGCACTTTAGCACTGTTCAGCAGTGGCAAAGTGCCCAGAGCCATAAAACCAACAAAAACAGGTCAGAAACAGAAGGCCACAAAGCAAAAAATCTGGCGGTAACCCGCTGTAAAAGCCAGGTCTAACAGGGTGCTTCTTGGAACCTCTTAAATATGTTAATAGTTAAAGGTTGAAAAGCTGACTGGCTCTCCCAGGATTTGAAGCTTTAACCACTTGTATACCGAGGACCCTTGAGTAAATTCCGCAAACCCAATGAAATGATGGATGGAGTGATTAAACTGTTTAACCAGTCGCCCCCAGTCACAGATCTGGGTTTCATTCATCATTCTTTTGCTCACCATGCCACCCCAGTTTGGACCCAGTCATATGCAAATCAGTCTTGACCCTGTTCCTCATGGGAATAGTTCAGCCCTAAGTGCCAGGTCATGTCCTCCCTGGACCAAAAACATGCATCCTAGGACTAGTTTTGGGGTTTAACCCTCCATTAGCCAGGCTACCTTGAATCCAGTGACTCAGTGAGCAAGGGACCCCCGTCTGGGCATACCCTTGGCCATTTAGAGTGAACATAGCAAACACAACAAGATGATGGATGGAGTGAAGAAACATTTGGACCTTTCACCCATAGTCACAGATCTGGGTTTAATCCATTATTCGTTTGCTCACAATGCCACCCAAGTTTGGACCCAGCCATATGCAAATAAGTCTAGACCCTGTTCTTCATAGGAACAGTCCAGCCCGAACTGCCAGGCCCGTTTGTCCCTGGACCGGAAACAAGCATCCAATGACCGGTTTCAGGGTTTCACCCCTCATCAGCCAGGCTATCTTTAATCCAGTGGCACAGCGAACAAGGGACCCATGTACGGGCAAACTCTTGACCATTTAGGGTTAACATAGAAAACACAACAAGATGATGGACGGTGTGATGAAACTTTTCAACCAGTCACCCTAAGCCACAGATTTGAGTTTAATCAATCTTCCTTTTGCTCTCTATGCCACCCCTGTTCTTCATGGAAAAAGTCTGACCAGAACTGCCAGGTCAGGTCCTCCCTACACCAGAAACAAGCATCCTAGGACCTGCTTATTACCCCTCATCAGCCAGGCTAGCTTGAATCCAGTGGCACAGCCAGCATGGGGCCCACATCTGCAGCAGCCCGCCTAGTCACAAAACCAGGGGCCAGATGCACAAGGTGGGGTTGCAAGGAAGTCTGAATTTTTTGTGCACCAAGGGCCACGAGTGTGACCATTTTTAACAGTTGCAAATGGAGAATCAGGCCATTGGCGAATGCTAAATCTGCTTTTGACTTATACTAATCCTATTTTGCGGATTGGTAACTTATTACCGACATCCAAAAAAGGGTTTGTGAGTCGGTATTAGGAAGGGGTGTGCTAAGGGCGTCCATTCCTAATAGCGAGTCAGAGTGGCACGTATAAATATTTTGCAACCAGAATGGGGTCGCAAAACATCCATAATTAACTGACTCCTTGAAGGAGTTGGTAACCCGATCGCAAAAGAGAAGTGGTCCCCAAGGGAACCGTTCCCATTTGTGAATGTGTGCGCCAACATTTTTTTAGAGCAGGAAGTAGTCCCAGGGACCACTGCCCACTCTTAAAAATGTAAGGTCGTTTTTCATTTTTGTTTTTGAAATGCATCCTGGGTTTCTTTAAGAAAAATGGGCTGCATTACAAAAACAATAATTTGCTTTATTTACAAATCAATCAAAGACATGATGGTCCGCTGACTCCAGCAGGCCGCTATCCCTGTGAGTGCCGGCAATTCCAAATGGGCTGCCAATGTCGCCCTGACTCATGAATATCGATGAGGCAGGTCATTTGCGACCCCATCTCAGACATAGTAGTACATTGCCTAATTAGTGGCGTAATGAAATCTGAGGGGGCCCCCCCTGCAAGGTACATGGAGAGGTCCCCGCTCCAGAATTAATCCTGAGGTGTCAGGTGAGACTACTGTGCTGAGGGGCCCCCTGCAGCTCTGCCCCCCCCCCCGCACCTTGGGGGCTGCGGGGACTGTGTTATGCCACTGTGCCTAATAGCAGTTGTAAAAAATTGCAATTAGATACTCACAAAATGAAATGGTCGTACATGTGGCCCCAACTCCTTATCAATGGCGCATTCATTTTGTGCTACATCTGATAGTCTAACTAGTACTAACTTGTACCATAAAGGTCTTTAGTTATGTAAGTTTTGTGTGGGCGCTAATATGATGCAATGTGGTGCAAGCTCATAACCTGAAAACTGATACACACTTTAACGGCCCACATCTTGAGAGCTGAACTGCATTGCATTGCATGAGCTCCCGTGAACTCTTTATTGTTGGAAAACTCTTGAATTCATATTTTTGAGGCTTCAGATTTTTTGCGACTTTCGTCAAATTGCATATGCAAGGAAGGAGGCTAGTAAAGAACAACAGACCACGTCACAGTATATGAAATTCACTGAACGCTCGCATGTTTGTTTTTTAAGCACACCTGGTGTATTTAAGGGACAGGGAGTGGGCCTCTTTCAAACATAAAATTTAGCATACAGACCCTGTCATTGGTGGAGCAAGCAGCGGTCCCTTAAGCTACGTTTTGCTCATCCCAATGCCAGCAGGCAGGATTCACTAGGTGGAAACTGTCCTTGCTCCCAATGGTTTGTAACCGCCATGGCAGCTGTAAACGCATCAGTAAATTGCATACTGAGATGCAAAGGAAAGAGTGGCATCAAATAGATGCCCATTTTTTCAAAAGAATTTTCATGGTTCGCAAAGTGCACTTTATGAGTCGAAATGACATTTTCAATTCAAAATGTAACGTTTGTACATTGTGACCTTTATGTTTGCTGTTGCAAAGCCTGTGATTTAATGAATCACAAGGTTTACAACCACATAAATGCTTTCTACATTGAGACTTAGAATTTTAAGTGCAATTTCATGTGCTTTTTTCTAGTTTTATGATACATAAAAGCGGCATTCAAAAATACATACAGTAACAGGCATTGTGCCATATTGCACCTACTATGGCAAGCTGGCTTAAGGTTAAGGGTGCCTATATTTTTCTGAACGGTGGAATTTTCTTTTTTTTCCTGAAGGTAAGGCTTTAAACCCTCCTCCAGAAGCTCATGGAGAGTGTGTTGGAAAACTAGGATCTATGCACCACAAAACATCAATCTATTTTTGTTTAGCTTAAGCGTGTACACAGGGTGGGTTCATGAATGTACAGCTATAAAGTTGAAATGTGTGAGTTAGAGACAGAGACTAAAAAAGTTTTGTCCTCGAATGCAGCATTGTAACACAAAATGGTGGGCACTTCTGCAATATAGGGTGAGGTCCCCGCCACGTGCTGTGTAACACCAGTTCCAGTCCTACATTAAGTCCTTTGAAGGCACCCATCGGGAGATCCAGTAGCAGCGGGTGATTGATTGCTTTTTAAACCATACAACATTGTTCACTTCTTTGGGGAAAGGCATTGTAAAATGTTGGTTTCTTTGCTCTTTTAACCCTTTCAGTGCCAAGGACGTAACTGTTACGTCCTCCGCCACGGTGGCTGTGTGCAGAGGACATACTAATAATGTTCTCTGCACGATGAATTTTTTTTTTCAACCTCAGGAGCAGGGAAAGAGCTTCACTTGCCAGCCAATTTTTGTTTTTGTTTTAGTGTAATGACAATCGGCACCCATGGCTTGATGACGTTATTACATTGAAAGTGAAATGGGGAAAGAAGTGTTCGTTTTCAGTGGAAAATGTTGCGTTTTTGGCCGCTTCCTGTCATTGGTACTTGATCTACCACACAAGTGAAGTACCATTTGTATCAGGAGACCTGGGGAAATGCCAGGTAAAAGGAAGTGTGTGGCTCCCTGCTGATTCCAAAAATTTCCATCACAAAAATGTGAGGAAAATTAATTTTTCTAGCCAAAGTTTGAGGTTTTCAAGGGCTTCTGGGTAATAAAACGTAGTTAGAGCCATGCAAGTCATGCAAGTCAGCCCACCCTGGCTAGCACTAGGTTGGCTGGGTTTCCCTACCTGCTGGCTGAGCTAAGTGTTATTACCAATTGTCTTGGCCCAGAAAGGCTTCCCCTGCATGGGTGAGTCCAGGAACTCCGACTGGGCCGCAGGTACACACTGAACCCCGAGGACTGAGGCGCCAGACCCCCTGGTGGTCCAGCGGGTCTCAAAAAGCTACCAGATGGCCCAGGACTTGGGTCTTGTTGGGCCCTGTGGTGGGTGCCTCACCATCCTGGGTTCTTTCCTCAGGCCTGCTGCATGGCAAAGCAACCAGGATGGGGTCCTGCAGGCCCGGTTAGGCTTCACCTGCACGGCCGGGTCCAGGAGCTCCGATTGAGGACTGGTCAGTCCCCGTGGCAGGATATGCTATCCTGGGGATTCGTCCTCTGACCTGCCAAACCCCCAAAAACCTAGGATGGTGGTCCATCAGGCCCAGGGAGGCTTGCCCTGCTTGGCTGGGTTCTAAAGCCCTGACAGGTCATCCGGCGGGCCCCTGCAAAGCAAAGTGCCTAGGACTGGGTCCTGCGTGCTCAGGGAGGTCTCCTCGAAAGGCTGGGCCTAGGAACGCCAAGCAGGCTCTTGGTCGGAGGTCTGTCAGGGGCCCCCATGCAGCTCTGTGCCTGAAACCCAGCTGCAGCTCCGAGCACCCAGGACACAGAGTCCACATCCCTTCCAAGAACAAGTGGAAGCCCTTTTGTTAAGGTACAGTGCGACTAGATGGCCAGCTCGTGGTCAGCTTGCCATGCACAAAGCTTCCGAATGGTATGTCCAGATGGCCGGGCAGCCCTGAAAGTCCTTATGAGGACTCATTTGCTTCCTTGAGCCCAGCCAGGGCTCCAGAAGGTTGATTGCATTTGGGCTTTTGGTTTCCTGTGTCATACAATGTGCACAGATTACAAGAAAGGGAGGTAGCCTTCCTTCATATTACTAGGAGCAGGGTACTCCAGAACCCCTTGCGGTTCAGCATTCCCTGCCGGGTGACGCCAAGGAACCTGGGGATACCTCCCCAGGTTCCCCAGGGGTCTGTGTCCACACCTGCCTCTCAGCCCTTTCTGATGGGCCTCTCCTCCAAGCCTGCCTTCCCTGAAAGTCCTGATGAGCGCTAATTTTCTTCCTCGAGCCCAGGCAGGACTCTAGGAGGTTGGGTGGGTCATGCCAGCAATAATGTGGCTAAATTTGACTCAACACAGGAAACCTCACCCGCCCGGACACGGAAAGGATTGACAGATTGATAGTTCTTTCTAAATTCTGAAGGTGGTGGTGCATGGACACTCTCAGTTGGTGGAGCAATTTGTCTGGTTAATTCCGATAATGAACAAGACTTCTCCAGACTAACTAGTCACGCGAGCCCCAGTTTTCGGTATCCAACTTCTTTGAGGGACAAGTGGCGTTCAGCCACACAAGTTTGAGCAATAACAGGTCTGTGATGGCCTCAGATGGCAGGGGGTGCGCGCCCGCTACATTGAATTGATCAGCATGTCTACGCTTTGCCGACAGGTGAGGTAACCTGCTGAACCCCATTTCTTATAGGGACTGGGGATTGTAATTATTTCCAATGAATGAGGAATTCCCAGCAAGTGCAGGTCATAAGCTCGCATTGATTAAGTTGCTGCCATTTGTACACATTTTGCATATCGCTACTACTGATTGGATGGTTTAGTGAGGTCCTCAGATTGACCTGCAGAGCACCGAGAACACAATCAAATTTGACCATCTAGAGGGAGTAAAAGTTGTAACAAGGTTTCTGTAGGTGAACCTGCAAAAGGATCGTTAATGGCAGAGCAGCCTGAGTGACTGACGGCACCAGCCTGAGAACCTCAGCTGCCTCCCAGTCCCAGGCAGAACACACCATAAGTACAGGGCCCGGAACTGCCCTTCCACACCCTGGGTGGTAGAGTGCTCGGTGGCGGCTGGGGCATTTGGGTGAGAGCTGGGCATGGGGCAGGCTCTTACACCCGGGAGGACCTGACTGACAGGTGTTTGAGGGACTGGGGACAGTCCCTGTTCCTCCAGGGGGGGCACAATGGTAGGCCCTCCTGAGATAGAACCCATGCACACCCAGCATGACTCAATGGGGTAGACCAAATGGCAATGCCTCCCTGGGCTGAGAGCACTCTTGAATGCCTTGCCACCACAGTCCCTCCCGTGCCCAATCATGTACTGACTGGGTGAGGGCGACCAAGAAGTTGCTCTGCTTAGGTGGCAGGGCAACCTTGAAAAGAAAGAGGAGATGCAGCAAGGGGATTCTGCCTCCTCTCAATTTAAAGACGTGCATGAACCCTCCCAGTGCTCCGGGAGACACCGGCAACAGCAGGGTTCCCTGCTTCTTTCGCTCAGAGAATACCCCTCGCCTTTGCAAGATATGAGGGTTCCCAGGCCATTTGCCTGAAAACTCTCTTCAAATCATGGAAGCCAACTCCAGAGACGAATCCTTGATGGAGCACCGGGCCATCTTGCTATGTGTGTGGTGGACGGCAGGAAAGCACCAACTTCCTATTGCCTCTTTGTTGTGAAAAGGTGCCAGTGACTCTTGGTTGGGCGTCAATGAAGAACGCAGTTAGCTGCGATAATCAGTGTGAGTTTTATGACACATTAATCATTAACACTTTGCGGCCCCAGGTTTCTCTAGGGGTTATGCCAGTCTAAGGGTCACTTGATCATTAATCGCCCCAGTGCTTCCCTGAGGCAGGAATGAGGAAATCACTGGGTAACTCCGCTCCCTTCACCACCCACACATTGACATACCCCTGATTGCCTGTCACAGAGGGTGAGAAAGCAAGACACACAATTGATGAACGGAATGCAGAACAAATCAAACAGTCACCCCCAGTCATGAGATCTGGGTTAAATCCATCATTCTTTTGCTCACTATGCCACCCCAGTTTAGACCTGGCCACATGCAAATCAGTCTTGACCCTGTTCCTCATGGGAACAACCCAGCACGAACTGCAATGCCAGGTTCTCCCTGGACAGTAAACAAGCTTCATAGGACCTGTTTCAGGGTTTCACCCCTCATCAGCCAGGATAGCTTGATTCCAGTAGCACAGTGAGCCCAGGACCCACGTCTGGGCATACCTGGTGCACTTAGGGCGAGAAAGCAAAAGACACACAATTGATGGACGGAATGGTCAAAAGAACAATGAGTTTAACTCAGATCTTTTGACTAGGGAGAATGTTTGCATTGTCAACATTCCATCCATCATTTGTTTGCTGTAACACTGTCTGTCACAGAGGTACACTGCTGGTTCACCTAGTATTCCCTCCTACTTTGTAAGGGTGCAGGCTGGCAACCGGTCCACCCCAGGCATGTCACGGGGTATCTGGTTGAATGTGGCTGTCTGTGGTATCCCACGGCTACCAGCGTGCACCCCCTCAGTAGCACACTTCTACAGCTGGGATCTTAGAGGGTTACCCCCTGCCAGTCCTGGGGGTGGTCACCCACCCCTGCAGGCCTCAGTCTCTGATCCGGGGAAAAGGATGCGCTGCTGTGACCCCTGCAGCCCAGGGGGCCGGTGTTCCCTGGCTCTGCCAGGCTTCAGCATCTAATTACAACCTCAGATGTGGCACCCCGCTGAATTTCAGCATATTACTAAGCAGAGGAAAATAAACTAACAACGATTCCCATACGGGGAGTGAAGAGGAAACAACCTAGTGCCAAATCCATGCCGGGCAGTGGGCGCAGGAAACGTGGCATACAGAAGACCGACTCCCCGATTTCACTCACAGGGTCCAAGTACTTCTGATTGCGGTTTACCCCCAGACAGCGTTAAGCTAGTAGCAGCCCCAGCGCACTGAGATCGGGTCCTCTCAGATTCAAGTTTCTTGGGATTAGAGCCCAAAGTGGAGGGTAAACTTCATGTAAGTCTAAATACAGGTGCAAGACCGATACCCAACAAGTAATGTAAGGGAAAGTTGAAAAGAACTTTGAAGAGAGAGTTCAAGAGGGCGTGAAACAGTCCAGAGGTAAACGGGTGGGGTCAGTGCTGTCCGCCCGGAAGATTCAACATGGCAGGAAGGTCAGTCATCCAGAGGGGCAGATCTCCTCTGCAGGACCACTGCCTGTGTGCACCTGACACCCGCAGGGCGCATTTCCCTCATGGTGATGCACCACAACCGTTTCCAGATCTGCTGGTAAGGCTTCAGGGCAGCAGGTGGCTGCCACAAGAGTGTCAGGATTCATGCCACAGCTCACCACTCTTGACTATCACACTATACAGGTATGACTTGTATCATTCCTCCCAACACTTATGAATGAACAAACATCTTGTACCCTGACATTTGACCATTTAATAGCTATCTATAGCTGGTGTTCTCCGGTTTGTTTGAAAAGGGTTAATAGCGTTTA
Organism: Lissotriton helveticus; assembly: GCF_964261635.1. Lineage (NCBI taxonomy): Eukaryota > Metazoa > Chordata > Amphibia > Caudata > Salamandridae > Lissotriton > Lissotriton helveticus. The sequence goes on along the minus strand of NC_136072.1, from coordinate 738,571,271 downwards.
CAAATATTTTACCACTCATATCCAAGGTCAGGATTCAGGAGCCATGGAAACAACCAGAAAATCAACAAGAGTAAGCATCAAACAACCAGCATAGATGACCTCAACTTGAACTTTCCAGAAGACAGCCCTGATCAAATTAATCCCCAGCATCCCATTGATATAAGCCATTAGAACACAACCTTTGTGAACATTCAAAACACCTTCTAGAATCCAGCCTCTTCGAGTTAATTATCTGCACCTGTTACTTGCTATAAGCAATTGGAATGTAACCTTTGTGAGCATTCTAAAGCACCTTCTAGAAGGCAGCCTCAGTAAGTTAATTTTCCACACCTGTTCCTTGTTACAAACAATGATGTGACCTTTATGAATGTTCTAAAGCTATCTTATTCAAAGACTGTTCACACTTCCCCCTTCGCTTAGTCTCTTTGTCTGCCACTTACCTGTCTCATGGCTTCCAGGACTCTGTCTTGCCAGCTCCCTTGATCCTCCCACTTCAACCTCATTGCAAAGAACGTCCTGGAGTCATGCATTAATCTTTCAACTGGATGGAAAAAAGAACAAGCAGAAAAGGAGAGTTGCATTAACAGACTTGATTTTACTACGCGCATACTCAGTCACAACATCGTACTGCAAACAAAGGTAACCAATGTTTTTGTTCAACTTGAACATACTGTTGGCATGGCTCTGCCAGAGAGGACTTGGGTGAAATAACCCTGTCCAGATTTCCTTTTAGGTTTGATGCTAAAATCATACTCACTACAGTTTCGAAAATTTTGATAAAGGGGCCTCTACGGAAAATCGAAATGAAAACAAGCAACAACAAAACTAAAGGTTGGTTGAGATTTGAAAAGCTTTCATGAGGTGATACCTTAAAAGATAGAGTTAATACGAGACTAAAGCCTCATTATTTGTTTGTGTATAGGTACCACTGGTGCAGTGTCTCCTCCTGTAAACCAAGGGCAAGTCTCGGGAGAGTACGAGAACTTGTGTTGCTGCCCCATTGCAATCATCTGGGATCCAGGTAGGTGGCTTATCATATAGAGGCTATCACTAAAGGGGAAGAAACCAAACATTTGCTACTTGCAGATATTGTAAAGAGGTTTGTGAAACAATTGCTCACATTTCAGGTACATATCCTAAAACCAAGGACATAAGGATCAAAACACATGACTACATTTTGTAACTTCTCTTTGATAAAGTAAAAAGATGTGGTTGGATGCTTCTGACTTTTTGGGTTTTAAGCAGTAAGTGTCAGAAAAGTTATCATATGGATAACTGGCTTGTGGTGGCCAAGCGTTCATAGCGAAGTCGCTTTTTGATCTTTTGATGTAGGCTCTTCCTATCATTGTAGAGCGGAATTCACCAAGCATTTGATTGTTCAACCACTAATAGGGAGCGTGAGCTGGGGTTAGACCCTCGGGAGATAAGTTAGTTTTACCCAACTGATGATGTGTTGTTGCAATAGTAATCCTGCTCAGTACGAGAGTAACAGCTGGTTCAGACATTTGGTGTATGTGCTTGGCTGAGAAACATTGGGGTGAAGCTACCATCTGTAGGATTATGACTGAATGCCTCTAAGTCAGAATCCCCCCTAAACAGTCATGATACCGCAATGCTGGGGAGCTTAGTTGGCCTTGGACATCTGGCCTTTTGTGCCAGTGCATAGAGTATCTTGCTTGGGGCCCTAAGTGCAGGCAGAAGGGGGCGTCCTCCAATGACCTTAATGTTTGTGGGGTACCCAGACCTAAATCATTCGTAGGCGACCAGATTCTGGATCAGGGTTTCGTTGATAGCAGAGCAGCTACCTTGCAGAAATATATTCAAAGTCATCCTGTGAGCAAATCTTTTGTCTCCATCCATTGGGGCCTGTGGACCCCTGCACCACAAGGGGGTGGGTCTCTTTGCTGCCAGGCTGGCAGGAGGGGCACAAAGGGGGAATATGGGCCCATGGGAGGCTGCCTCCACCACGTGTCGACTGGCACTGGGGCCTTCCCCTCCCAACCTGCACTTTCAGGTTCATGGACGGGGCCACAATCCCTTGCGAGTCAGCATGGTGATGAGATGGCCGGCCTAAGATCTCCACACTTCCACACTAGTTGCTGGGAGAAAAGCAGACCCGGGAAAGAGACTCCCAAGCACCAGCCTTATAGTGCATGCTGACTGTTGTTGTCGCCAGACAGCCATGTGACTGGGTCCTAGGTCTGGTTGTCCCAAGCCATTTGGTTGCAGGGTCATCCTGGACCATCTGGTCTCCAGGCTGTGCAACCAGGTGGCATGGCAGGCTGGGTGACCAGACGGCCGGCTGGTCTAGCTCCAACTTGTTTCCCCAATTCGGAGATCTGTAAGCCCCCACTTTGTGGCTGTTTAATAGTCAACTAAAAAGGCCTTCACAGGCAGGCCTGTGAGGAGAGGTGGGGGGCAGCCAGGCGTAACCCTTCTTGTCTCCCCTTCCCGGGCTCCAGGAAGGTGGAGTGCACCTACCCAAGTCAGCACCCTGATCCCATAGTATGATGGTAGTAGTCCCTACCCAAGGCAAGATGGCTGCAGACTGGGGAGGCCTCTTTTACTCTGCCTGTAGGTTTGGGCCTAAGGCTAGACCAGTCCTGAATGAAGGACTAGCATGCTGTTGAGCTTGCCTACGAGCCCGGGAGATCCCAGAGAAGCCCTCAGCAGATGCCTGGGCCTGGTCTTGAATGGTTGCAATGGTCGATGCAAAGCAACGACACCCAGGAGGTACCATCGGCAGGCCCTATGCAAGGCTTACCGTTCTCCTAAGAATGAGTGAGGGCCTGACAAAGGGGAAAAAGCAGGCCTGGGAAGGTCCTCATCCACCTTCTACAGGAGGGCGGGAGGCCATGGCCCCGGTCAGAGCTCTGGCAGGCTTGGGCTCCATGCGGCAGCCCCAATTGCTCGAAAGCACTTGGGGAAGGTCCTGACCAGTGTGGCCTGCACAGGGACGGTCCAGACCAGATGCCCATTTGGTGACTTTTGGCTGCTTGGTTGGAATCATACCCCCTTGGCTTCTGAAGTACATAGAGCATGCTGGACGGGGCTGTGAATGGATCAGGAAACCAGCAGGCACAGGGCTGCAGGCTCACCAGTACTCTGAGCTCCTTTTCCCTGCCTGGGAAGTGTCTTAAAGCAGATGGGAAGGCTTCCCTACATGGACAGGTTCAGACCTAAATACAATTGTTGGAAAGTTCAGATCTGATATTGTGAAGGGGTTTATTTACATTTTAAACTATGTGAAGTTTTTTCCCATCTCCAGCCAAGGAAAAAGCCGGGAATATTACCCGACTCAAAGCTCCATTGACCTGGATACAAGAAGCGACTTTGTCTCCTTGAAACTGTCCCTTGTTCCATAGGATAGAATGGGAGTTTACTTATATCATCTTATAAATATAACTTCCCATTGAGAAAAGATGGAAACATGAAGTTTAGTATGCCTGAACTCAGAATAAAAAAATGCATTTTTTCAAATAAAGATGATTTACATATTGTGTGTTCAAAAATACCACTTTTAGAAAGTAGGTATTTTCTACCTTAGCCATCCGGTTGCCTCTTCTGCTTTGTGTATTGACTGTCTGGCTTTGGAGTGGCAGGGGCTGGGGATGTGCATTCTCTCAGACAGCCACTGGGGGGTGGGCTGATGTGTGTCTTGCCTTTCCAAGATGAGTCAGGGCTGGCTGGATAGACCTGGCCTGCATTTAAAGTAGGGGCAGGAGATTTCCTCACACCTGAATAGGCCTCGTCTGCCTTACACAATGCTGTCTCCACTTCTTGCCAGGAAGCTGGACCAGGGATGACTGAACTGGTTGTGACAGAGCACAGAGCCTCTCTGCCACCAGAAAATAAAGAGAAATGGGATATAAATATTGGGGCCCAGACACCAGAACTTTAGATTACTTCTGGACTTGAAAGGAACCTCAGCCAAGGAGAAATGCTGGGAAAGCTGAAGGAGAAGTGTTCCTTCTTTGTGTGTGATGTCTGAGGTTGCTTGCAGTGGCTGTTTCGGCCAAGGAGAGGACAAAGACTTTGCTGTGGCAGTGTATCCTGCTTGAAGAAGATCTCCAAGGGCTTGAAGTAGAGCTTGCCTCATGTTCTTTAGTCTGAGGGACACAAAGACTTCACTACCAGCACCCCTAATCTTCCTTGCTAGGAGTTCTGACCTGCTAAGAGGTGACTATTGCTGTGTTGGGCCTTTGAAGGTTGTTCCTGGTGTTGGGAGCTGGAAATGAGACGCAACTACGAGAAGCACATTGCATCCGCATTTGTTTCTGATTCATCGCCTCCATGTGGCTGAAGAAACTGACACAACGGCAGCCGCTGCTGGAGAAATCGCTGCATGCTAAATCTCGTAAACCAATCTCCAAAGTGCAATATCACCGCACCTATTCCGATCCAGGCCCTGATGTGCGGCTGCAAGACCCAATGCATAGTGGGACCGTGGCCAGAGAGTCCAATGCAGCACTTTTACCGCTACATTGAGAACCGCTGCATCCCCGATCTCCATGCATCGTACTGGGGTGCCAAGATTACAAGAATGCCAGAGCCGCAGTAAGAAACCAACGTATCACCTCCCTGCACAGTACGAAATCAACGCATCACCTCCCCTTCAGTAAGAAACCAACACATCACCTCCCCTGTGTGGCAGTAAGTAACCAACGCATCACCTCCCCTGAAGTAAGGAACCAACAAATCACCTTCCATGGGTGAAAGGAACTGATGCATCACCTTTCCTGCAACTGTTTTTGCTTAAATTTGTGACGCTTTCAAGGTGCTTTGTGTTGAAAGTGTCACATCTATAGTTTGCTATGGACAGAAGTGCTTTTACCTTCTAAGAATCACATTTTGATTTTTGTATGTTGGATTTTTGTTGTTTTGGTCTGGTTTGGTTTAGATAAAGATTACATATTTTTCTAAACTGGTGTGGTGTCCATTTGTAGTATTTTCACTATATTACGGTATGTGTGCACAAATGTTTTACACACTGCCTCTGAGATAAGCCTGTTGTAGGAAGGTCGAATCTGACTACATGGTTGCCCCCACTTTTTACCTGGTGTTTTGATCGTTTTTACCTTAGTTTGGCTGGAATCCTGCTATCTAGGGTCCCCGCCTATCTGCTTTCCTCTCTAAATGAATTGCATGTACTTTAGGTACACTCCAGTTTGGTTATTGGGGTTCCCTTGTGAGTCCCTAGTATATGGTACACTAGTTACTAAGGACATAGGTACCCATGAGGCCTACCAGGGGCTGAAGCATGGATTATGCCACCCCTGGGAACCCATCCGAAATGGCAACACAGGTCTGCTACTGCAGCCTGGGTAAGGTGGTGCATGTATCCCTTACTAAGATATAGGTTACCTATATCTACCTTTAATCACTGACACATATAAACCTACCAGTCACTCCTATGGCAGGCCTTATCAATCTTTAAGGCAGAGTGCTTGGTTTTGTGTGAGAGGGTGCTCATGCGTGAGCTGGGCCCCTCTGCAGCTTGTGGAGCCTATTCTCTGAGGCTGTTCTGTGATGCAGCCAGACCATATACTCTTAAGTGCATTATAACCTCGCAGTAAATGCTAACTTTGAAATGGCTGCATGGAAACATGTCTTGTTTGGTTTCAAACACTTTGGAATCCTACCCCTGCCAGTCTTGTCAGTGGGGGTAGAATTCCACCCTTCTAGAGGGAGAGACATGTACACCCTTGTCTAACCGGTAATAGTTTAAAAGAGCCCTAGCATCACAAAATGGATGCTGCAGCCACAGACACGGTTCTGACCACATGCTGCTGGACAGGACTCCAGCAGGGGAGGCCTGGACAATAGGTTTCCTGTCACAGGAAGGTGTAACCACCTCCCAGACAGGCTTTTGTGTATTGGGGCTGGGTGGGGGCACTCTGAGAGTGCTTTGCAGACAGCACTGGGGGCACATTTGGTGTCCCTGTGCATAGCCAAGATCAAACCAGTCGCAGGGGCTACCAGCTCTTGCTCTGGCACGAAACTGGACAAACCAAGGGGGTGTAACCATCCCTCCTTCCAGTCCCTCCCATAGGTGGTTCCCCAGAGTATGTCCACCCCCTTTTCTTAGTATAAGTAAGGTACCCCTGGCAACAGAACTTTAGATTACACCTGGATGAAACTCTGATACTGAATCCGGGAACTTTGACGCTCTACTAAGACTAGACGACAGAAGAATATCCCTTGGGGTCAAGGAGTGACTACCCTGTTTAAACAGGCACCCCCGAAGCAGCGTGCCAGTCTGCATTTCTGAAGCTCCTGACGGATTCCTAAGTATCTGCGACACAGGTTGAGGAATTCCAGACTAGTCAGAGGCCAACACGAGTCCCCAGAAAAGCTGAGACCTGCAGCTCTCACGAGTGATGTGGAACCGTAACCCCTGGACACCATGCACATTTGCTAGTGCATCAACTTCCTGAGCTTTCCCAAAGTTGTGCATTGGGTTACTTGTAGCCCAAGCCCCGAGCACCATCTGCACCGAAGATTGTGGGCCTACACTCCCCGAGTGTTCCATGAGCCCACTTCTAGCATTTTTGCTCAAGGCCCCTTAGCGATCGCTGGTCCGTCGACTGGTGGGTCCCCATATAGGTAACCCTGACTCCCTACCAAGTGGTGAGTCCCTCAGACCTTGCTGGTCTGCACCAAAGCCAATCTCTGCTCTCTGCATGGGTTGCTGTTGCCAAGGCTAGTTGGGTCCAATCCGGAAACTGACAACACAGCACTCGACATCCTTCATGGGCCAGCTGGAATCCAGAACCTGGTTGTCGTTGACACCTCTTGGTCTTCGTGGCTGAAGAGTCAAGCTTCACCGTTTTCACCTAAAAGCACCGACATCTATGGGCATCCGCCTATTGTCTTCCTGGTCACTGGCACATGACCCAGACTCTGTCCCCAATGCTTTCAGGTTCTTCTCATCTTTGATCCTGGCTTGGATCACACCGGACACTTTCCACTTAAACGCCGGCAGCACTTTGCAGCAGATCGTCATTTAAAACGACAACGAAAGTCGACACCAAAAGACACCTATGCACCCGTCTTCCCTGGGTGAGGTAACTTGAGTACTCCAGTGCTCCCGTTGGTGTTGACTCTAGAACCTCCTAGTTCTAAAGGGGTTTGCTCCACGTCCTCTTCTTTAAAATTCCAACCGCGACTTTCCCCATAGAAGTTAATGGTGATTCGCGGCTGTGTTAAGACACTGCACGCGTCCCCCATGGGTCCCCTGTGTCACTACCTTGGATGGTTCCACAGGGCCACAGCGGTTCTACAGGATCTAGGCCTTGTCTCTATGTCAGTCGTGGTTCTTATATCACTTTCTTAATATATGGTTTGGTACGCCCCTAGGGCTCAACGTATATTGTGCTAATTTACTGTGTGCTATTAAGTTTACTGAATGTACTTTTACCTCTAGCCTCATAAAGGGTCTAGAGGGATGTGTTTAGAATAAATACAAATATTTTATATATACACCTGGTGTGATTCTCCTTTCATTTGATCATTTACAAGATTATAGACTGGTAAAACAAGCTGCTTTACATTCCTTCAAGACTTAGCCTGAAGGCTGCTCTCCACAGCTACCACTAGGATAGCTTTAAGGTTGTCTTTAACCTACCATCAATAAGGGTCGATTAGACTGATGCAAGGTGCACACTAGAATAGTGGACAGCATATACCAGGCCAACTTCTCACACCTGTCTGCTTTTAACAAGCTACCAAGGGGATGGGCAGGGAGTAGGAAGATTTGTCTCTACTTGGACAAAGGACAAAGGTGCAAATCATTGCCAACTAAAGACCCTCATTTCTAACTTACTTGTGAACCTGAACAACTGAAAATGTCACAAATATTACTAAATCAGGTAAAATGGCCTCTGGGAGCTACAGAGATGCTTTCTGAGGTAGAATAGGGGGTCCTGATAATAAAAAGGACCCACAAACTGTAATGATGATTCAGAAAGAAAATTAGGTCCTGGGCCATCTGGTTGCTGGGTCGTTACTGGCCATCTGGTCACTGGGATGGGCTTGGGAAGGCCTCCTCTGCGGGGTTGATTTCAGAAGCTACTGTCAAGCCCTGGTGCTGGCGCTCCAACCCTAGGCTCCATCCTCCACATGACTCAAAAAGTCATACAAGTTTTACCAGACCAGCAGGTTGAGTAACTTGAATAAACTCCATATTGTGTGCCCATTTGGAAATACATAGGTTTCCTTGATACCTATTTTTGACTTTTTGTATTTTACCAATTGATTTGCTGTATACCCTGTAAACAAAAAAAAAACATTGCAAGGTGCAGCTCCGTTATTGACTCCGGGTACCTCGGGTTCTTGGAAAGCCTACAAGCCCTATATATCCGCACAACCAGAAAGGTCCTACAGACGTAATGGCATATTGCTTTAAAAAATATGCAATAGTTACAAGAACTTACAGAGGAGAATGTAGACAAAAATGGCTGTTTCTTTCAACTCAATTTCAATATATTTTTTAAGTTCAACTGTTACTTTTTATAGGAAAACCTTGATGGATCTACAAATATGACCCCTTGCTCAATTCATTATTTGGTCTATTTTTCAGAAATATGTAGCTTTAGGTGTTCCACCATGGGGTTCATATCGGATTCTATCACTAACTGATAGGAGGTTAAACACACCAAAATTAGGCAAATGGGCTAGGTCCCAGTAAAATGCCCAAACTGCGCTGAACATTGTGTTTTCTGATTCAAGTTTACATGTTCCTGAAAGCTGGAAAGATGGTGATTTTAGCATCGCACACTCTTTCCTGATGCTATTTGCATGGACAAAAGCCTTCTTCTGCTGCACTTGTTCCCCCCCCCAAAAAAAGAAATGTGCTACAATGTGGCTATTTCTCAGTGCCCTCCGGGGAATCCACAAACCCTGGGTATGTTTAGAACCCCAGGATCTTTGTAAAAAAGCACACACATTTGGCATTGATAACGTATGTGGACACAAAGGGGTCGATTCCGATTCGTGGAAAAAAAACGTCCGTGCGATTTGTATCCGGTTCCCTCTCCGTACGAATCGTACCCGTCCGTCCGAGTCGCGAAGTACGATCCGTATTCCGTGAATCCGTCCGAATCGTCGCGATCCGTACGTATTGCAAGGCTGAAACCTTGAACCGTATGACTCGTACACATACCGTACGACTCGTACACATGCCATATGACCCGACGAGTACGATCCGGATCGGGGTATGAGGACGCGATTCGTACGGTCCACATCAGGTAAGGGCGAGTCGTACGGAAAAGCACACAAACACATACACACTGTACGGGCTGTGCCCCCCATAATTGCAGGGGTATGCATCGTACCCCTGCGATCATGGGGTGTACGAGCCATACCCCCATTATATGATTGGTGTACGAGCCGTACCCCATGTATGATCGGTGTACGAGCCGTAACCCATTGTACGATCGGTGTACGAGCCATACCCCATGTACGATCGGTGTACGGGCCGTACCCCCATTGTACGATCAGTGTACGAGCCGTACCCCATGTACGATCGGTGTACGAGCCGTATCCCATGTACAATTGGTGTACGAACCGTACCCCATGTACGATCGGTGTACGAGTCGTACACCGATCGTACATGGGGTACGGCTCGTACACCGATCGTACAATGGTGGTACGGTTCGTACACCCCATGATCGCAGGACTACGGTGCGTACCCCTGCAATCATGGGGGGTACGCACCGTACCCGGGGGGGCCGTTACTTACCTGTTTCGGCGTGAACTCTGCTTTTACGGCTGTTTTCAGCTCCCGTAGAAAAAGGGTCGTACGGTGCGTACCAGACACGTATCGTACTTGCTGGGTCATAAAAACCAGTCGCGAACCGTACAGATGTCGCTACAGCGGGTTCCGAGGGAGAGTCGTACGGAGATTAGAGTCGTACGGTGTCTTGTACGACTCGTACGGAGTACGGCTCCTGGTATGAATCGTACTTCGTCGTACCGGATCGGAATCGACCCCAAAGTTATGGGCGCCTAAGAAAGGACTACCACTTACAAAGGCTTAGTACAGGGTGGGGAAAAGGCCTGGCAGCAAAGGGGATAACCAGCTTTTTTCAGTACTCAGCAGCTACCCGCCAGAAGGGGGTTCATACCTTTTTTTCTAATTACTTATTCGGCTGCTGCTACTTGTACCAGTTGGATGCTTGATACTTTCTGTTTTGACATGACAAGATAAAATGAGTAGTCATAGATAAGAGAGAGGTTGACATGAGTTCCACATATAAATGTAGCAGTGCGCTGGTGGATCACAAAAGAATTTGCATTTGAGAAGTCTAAAGAAAAAGGTGCACTGCTGCCCCGAAAACTGTACTGTAACAGGAGATATTTAAATTGTATATCATTGAGATTTAAGAGCAATATACAAATGAAAAACTAACGTTAAAATGGTCTATAATTTTGTACTTGGATTGGACTCATTTTTCATGATCCTATCACAGTAGACCAAAGCTCAAGAAGGAGTTTGATGATGTGGCAGCTCATTGATACAATTTCAGTACTTCCTGTGTTTGACTTCCAAAGTTTTCTGTTTGTCTAGCAAGAAACATGAACAACGAAGATTGTGGCTCTTTTTCAGCAAAGGTATATTCAGAATGAGAGGTGATACCAGCTATTTATTGATCATGAGTGAGAAGTATGACTGTGGAGGAGGATGATGCTAGTTAACAGTTGGAGGTACATGGTGAAGAGACAGGTAGGGGAGACTAGCCGTATGTCTTCCTGAGTCACCCATGCCTCTGAAAAGCTTGCTCGACACCCCTCTCATTTCAGATTGTAGGGCTAGAACAGAAGAGTAGAACCAAACATAGGGGAAGACCTCAGCCATGTGTTGGCAGACAGGTGGAGATTTCCTTTGCAGTGTTGTGGGCTGAGCTGGGCAGGACAACAATGGAGACTGGAGACAGGGAGAGCATAATTAACCCAAGAAGCCATCAACATGAATTTTGTGGCACAAGAGATTTGATACATTTTTGCCTAAGGCATAATACTGAGAAAGGACATGGATGGCATGGAAGACAAACTTATGAATTGTAGTGCTATTCACTCAGATTTACTCACCGATAGCTTACTAATTTACTCTTTAAAATACCTTGCTAGTAGAGAATGTGCTGTGCAGATAAATACAAGATGACCTCCTGGCTTTACTGAACTATTCTTTTACACCTGACTTAGCACAATACACAGGTGAGACGAAGATTCAGATCGGAGTGATCAGAGAGAGTGGGAGGTTTTTCCATGAATTGTAGGGGTGGAGGAGGGGGGCACTGTATAGGCCTGAATTGAGCAAGGGGATAAGAGTGCAGCTGCTAAGGGATATAATGCCTTGTTGTCCTGATTAGCCTTGCAATGGCAGCGCAAAGTCATTCTACTGTACCAATGAGCTGCCGCAGCAGCCTACATCCGAAATATTCAAGAACTTTGCTGCTACACTTTATGTATAGCTTGTGAAATTTTATTAAAAAATGACACTAACGATTTCAAATCACAGTACAAAACAACCTTGCATACCCCTACATGGTTAATGATGTCACAAGTTGTGCCAATGAAGCCTGCTTGGTAATGTGGAACTTTGCTCCAGTGGATGGAGGTTCTGTAAGGGCTGTACAAGAGCAAACAAGAGCAAACTGCATTGTGCCTCTAAGAAAATGAGTGTAAAAATTAAAGCTAGGCAGGTTCTCCTGCTTGTTTTTGCAGAATGAGTCAGAAACAACATTGTATTCCAGATCTAGGGGCAGTGATTTTCACACTTTCCACATCCACTGCCAGCATACACCATATCAATATGTTGGTTATCAGCACATTTGGGCAAAGGAGAATGAGATAAGAGAGAAAACAGGGGCACTGAGTTTCTCCTCTCTTGACTGTCACTCTGCTGGGCACTGACACTGGTTGTAGTGGATATCTAAAGACAAAATGAATACCTTTAGGGGCATATTATCTAGATCTACGTTAAATAACGCACATCGCACATTTCCATATCGCCGGCTATCGACTGATTTTTTCGCCGTGTTAGCGCGTAATTATCAATGCGCAACATGTAGTCGAAATTAAATCCGGCGATAGTCGGCGATATGGAACATTAGCGCATGAAAAAAACTTTGTTTTCACGCGCTAATGTGTGCCTTGATAATATGGGGGGGTGGATTCAGCGTTATGATCCACACCCCCATGTTATCAATGCCTTAACACCTGGTCAGAGCAGGTGTTGGGAGACCTGCGATAAACGAGTTTATCGCAGGTCTCCTTCTCCCAACGCCTGCCTTGGTAATAGGGTGTTCCCACCTCCAACCACATTTTACATGTGGTTGTACGTGGGAACACCCACTTTACATGTCATTAGGGTTGTTTCTCGCTGACATGCAAAGTGGGATTGAGGCAGGCGTTAGCATGCCTTTGTTAATAGGGCGCTGGAAGTATCGCTGCTTTCTTGGCACAATTCGCCGAAAAAACGGCGATACTTCAGCTTGCTAATATGCCACTAGGTTCCTTATCACAATATTGAGTCATCTATCATTTGCTATGGAAATGACATACCTTCAGATTATAGCTATGTCTCATGCTACCTGTGTTTTAGTGCAACACTGTAATTTCAAGATCTCTAACATAAATAATATCTATGTATTCAATTTAATTTTGGCCTTTGCCACTAGCGTCACTGACTAGCATAACTACCTTCTTTTTTTGTAAGAATATGCTCTCTGATTGTGATATACATTTGAGGTTTTATTTGGAAAAATTGTAATACATTGAACATTCTTCAGAGTGATATAGTCCACGCTATGGTAAACAGACAAAATATCGACTAAAAAATTATCGAATGGACATAATATCGAGTCCAAAATATAGGCTGGACAAAATATCAAATGGACAGAATATAGACATCAAAAATATCGTTTTGTAGGTAAGTAATCTAATATCGAATTTTAAAATATAGATAGTCAAAATATCGAAGTACATAATATAGGTCAATAAAAATATAGATAATTTAATAATATCGAATTTTTTATAGTGTATTATATGTGTTAAAAGTGTTTATTTATGTTATAATGTAATTTAATTAATTAATTTAATGTTATTTAAATTTTGCGTAATTTAATTCTGTAGCGGGTTGTGGGTTTATAGGGGAATAGGGTGGGAAGTAATTTAATTATAATTAATTAAATATGTAAATTTATTTATTGATATTTGTTTATAATTAATTGTTAATTAATTTTTATTTTGTAATTAATTAAATGTTAATTGCCAATTAATTTTATTTAATTGATTAATTGATAATTATGTTAACCAGAACCTCGCACACTCCTGAGGCGGAAGCCGGGAGCTTACTTCTTTTAAATCTGTTATTTCTCTGTGTCACGCAATACCTGAATATTGTTTTAAATTGAGATTACTTCTTTTTAAAATGTGTTATTTCTCTGTGTCACGCAATACCTGAATATTGTTTGAAATTGCACTTACCCTCCTGGCTGCACCAGAGATAGACCTAGAATCGCCCACACAGCGGATTTATCGCTGTAGCGAACAAACCAAAATACAAACAAACCCAGCCGCCATTGACGGCGAGGGACGAGGCAACGCCTACCCTTAGGCCACGCCCACCTGACTATAAATGCGCTGACTGAAAGCATATTGCACCAGAACCTCGCACACTCCTGAGGCGGAAGCCGGGAGCTTACTTCTTTTAAATCTGTTATTTCTCTGTGTCACGCAATACCTGAATATTGTTTTAAATTGAGATTACTTCTTTTTAAAATTTGTTATTTCTCTGTGTCACGCAATACCTGAATATTGTTTGAAATTGCACTTACCCTCCTGGCTGCACCAGAGATAGACCTAGAATCGCCCACACAGCGGATTTATCGCTGTAGCGAACAAACCAAAATACAAACAAACCCAGCCGCCATTGACGGCGAGGGACGAGGCAACGCCTACCCTTAGGCCACGCCCACACGCCCCACTTCCAACCCTCAAAGATGTGCAACCACCGGACGCGCAGCGGACGGGTGCAGCGGGCGCGCCGTCAGCGCGCCGAAGGCGCGCCAAAGGCAAGCCCGTCTGGGCCCGTCCGGGCCCAGACGGCCTTAGGCCTAGACACTATGCCCGATCCTCATAGGCGCATAACTTACACCCAAGATACGCTTCGAGCTTGGCGCACGAATAAACACCCTCAGTGTAAGTACATCCTTAAGGAAGACACCCCTTTCACGGGCTGCTCCCTCTGTAATCCTACAGAGGAAACGGAACGCGGCCAAGCACTCCGACTCGGCCTTCTGAACTGCAGGTCTCTTGTAAAACATGCTCATGAAATAAACATTCTCGTCCAGAATTCTATGCTGGACGTACTGTTTCTGACAGAGACATGGATGACACCAAACAGTGACTCTGACATGGTTAATGCAGTCCCACCAGGGTACCAAATTTGCTCCCTGAACAGACCGGTCGGGAGAGGCGGCGGGCTAGCCATACTCCACAAAGACCATGTCACCTGCAGAATCGAAAGTGGAAATGTCCAAGACTGTGAAAATTGCAATTTCACTTTCCAGATCTCGCCAACTATCTCACTGTCAGGACTACTAGTGTACCGACCGCCAGGCGCGCTAGGGGAATTCGCCGGCACCTTGATGGAGCACGTCATACTAAAAACAATTACTGCCTCCAACTTCCTCCTTCTAGGGGATCTCAATCTGCATTTCTTGGACCCTGCGGATAATACCGCAGCCAGCCTACTAGCAGATCTTGCATCAGTGGACCTTCATCTTCTGAACTCAAAAGCTACCCACGAGAAAGGCCAGCTTTTGGACCCGATCTTTACAAATATTAGGAACCTCAAAACTCACGATCCCACTCCCCTCCCATGGACAGACCACTTATTGGTCCCCATGTACTGGAACCTCCAAACCAACCCGGCTGTAAAACAGAAAACCAGGACACTCGGGAGACGGTGGCACAAGCTGATACCAGAGGAATGGGAAGCGAAGTTAATAGAATCCACCGCACCTCTTTCCTCGGATCCCAACACGGCGGATAGAGAATTTAACGGTTGGCTCACCCACTCCCTAGACAGCCTTGTCCCACTAACCAGCACCCTTAAACACATCAAAAGGGTCAACCCAGCTCCATGGTACACACCCTCACTGAACGCACTAAGGAAAGAGTGCAAAAAGACAGAACGCATCTGGAGGAAAGACAAGTCTGTGAAGGAGAAAGACGTCTATCAGTTATCCATGAAAGCGTATAAACTAGCACTTCGTAACGCCAAAAGTGCTTTTTACGAGGATAAAATAAAGAATTCCTCCTGTTCAGCCAAGGAAACCTTCCTTATCCTGAAAGAGCTCCTCCATGTCCCTGCCCCTCCACAAAAATCTACGGACCCCAAAGCAGCAGAAGAAAAATGCGTCAGTCTTGCTACCTTTTTTGACGAAAAAATTAAAAAAATCCTTGCCTCTCTTCCCGCTGCTAAACCTGACACCACCGGGGAAATTAAGGACCTATCACCCTTACAGAGGAACTCCTCCGCGAAACTTGACACACCGCTTCTGGCGTTCTTCGGCCCGGTTACTATAGAGGAAGTTACAGCAACATTTGCGTCAATCAAGAGTGGCGCCCCCAGTGACCCAGTACCCATAAGATGTCTTAAAGATATCACCCACATCATAGTGCCCCCGCTGACCGCCCTAATCAACACCTCTTTAGCCCAAGGTGAAGTCCCTTCGAGTTGGAAGGAAGCGGTCGTAAAAGGGCTTCTTAAGAAACCATCACTAGACCCTGAGGATCTTTCTAATTATAGACCAATCTCTCTCCTCCCCTGGATAGGTAAGGTCGCAGAGAAACTTGTAAATAAAAAGCTGTCTCAATTCCTGGAAACCAACCAGTTACTTAAAAACTCTCAGACGGGTTTTCGACCAGGTCAGGGCACTGACACCGCTCTCCTCGCGGCAGTGGAGAAGACCAGAGAAATTCTCGATACAGGAGGATCAGTGGCAGTGGTCCTCCTGGATCTGAGCGCGGCCTTCGACACTGTCAGCCACCAGGTCTTGACCCAACGTCTAGAAAACATCGGAGTGAAAGATACAGCGCTGAAATGGCTCGCGTCCTTTCTTCACCAACGCTCATTCCAAGTCTGGGAATGTGAAAGCCGCTCCTCTTCCATCCCCCTCCGGTGTGGTGTGCCACAGGGCTCATCACTAAGCCCCACGCTATTTAACGTGTACATGGCCCCACTGGAGGAGCTGGTCTCTCCATTTGGAGTCACCATCGTCAGTTATGCCGACGATACTCAGCTGGTGGTAACTCTCTCTCACCCCAAGCTAGAGCCGTCCAATCTCCATGACTGCCTCTCCAATAGCCATCAATGGATGAGCGACTCCGACCTGAAATTAAATGGGTCAAAAACGGAGATTCTTCTCCTAGGGCATAAAACACAGAACCTACCCCCAAACATCTGGCCCGTCTGTATGGGTGAACCCCCTGCCCCTAAGATGGAAGTTAAGAGTTTGGGAGTATGGCTAGAGAAAGATCTCACCTTCAGAACGCAGGCAAGGAAAACGGCCGGCATCTGTTACGGTCTACTAAGATCATGCAGAAAGGTGCTCTCCCTACTCCCTTTCCAGTCCCGACTACTACTGATCCAAGGCCTAATTGTCTCCAGGCTGGACTACAACAACGCCATTTACTTAGGAGCTCCGGAAACCACTCTCCAAATACTACAGAAAACCCAGAATGCCGCGGCCCGGCTGCTCACGAATACCCCAGCCAGAACATCAGCCAAACCCGCACTGAAAAAATTACACTGGCTTCCGATCAGGGAAAGAGTGAGATTCAAGGCCCTATGTCTGGCTCACAAAGTACTGCATAACGCAGGTCCACCTATCCTCAGCAACTGGATCACACCCTACAAACCAACTAGAGCGCTTCGTTCGGACCATGGAAATTTAATTGTGGTTCCCAGGGTGAAAAAGGCCCGCGCAGGAGGCCGCCGCTTTTCAGTCCACACAGCGAAACAATGGAACGCGCTCCCCTTGAAACTTAGATCAGAACCTAACCTCCTGCGCTTCAGGAAATCTCTCAAAACCCTTCTCTTCCCTTAAACCACCTTCACCCCTGCACTTCCATCCTTCAGGACAATGAGGTTTAGCGCTGGGATACTCATGGGTGACTATGCGCTCTATAAAAACCCAAAATAAATAAATACAAAATTAACTCATTTATTTTCTGTAGCGGGTTGTGGGTTTATAGGGGAATAGGGTGAGAAGTAATTTAATTATCATTAATTAAATATGTAAATTTATTTATTGGTATTTGTTTATAATTATTTGTTAATTAATTTTTATTTTGTAATTAATTCAATGTTAATTGCCAAATAATTTTATTTAATTGATTACTTGATAATTATGTTAATTTAACTAATTTATTTTCTGTAGCGGGTTGTGGGTTTATAGGGGAATAGGGTGGGAAGTAATTTAATAATAATTAATTAAATATGTACATTTATTTATTGGTATTTTTTATAATTAATTGTTAATTAATTTTTATTTTGTAATTAGTTAAATGTTAATTGCAAATTAATTTTATTTAATTGATTAATTGATAAATATGTTAATTTAACTAATTTATTTTCTGTAGTGGGTTGTGGGTTTATAGGGGAATAGGGTGGGAAGTAATTTATTTATAATTAATTAAATATGTTAATTTATGTATTGTTATTTATTTATAATTCATTGTTAAATAATTATTTGGTAATTAATTAAATTTGAATTGACAATTAATTTTATTAAATGTATTAATTGATAATTATGTTAATTTTACTAATTTATTTTCTGTAGTGAGTTGTGGCTTTATAGGGGAATAGGATGGGAAGTAAATTAATTATAACTAATTATATATGTTAATTTTTTGGGGTATTTATTAGATTTTAATTGTTAAGTAACTTTTTAATTACTAATTAATTAATTGTTAATTTGTAATTAATTAGTATTAATAGATAACTAATTGTAATGATTAATTTAAATTAGTATTTGTAATTAATTAATTATTATATTATATTACATTGGTTATTACTTTTAATTAAATTTTTTTATAGATATTAATATATATATATTTTTAAATAATATATGAAATATCTACTTTCCCTACTGTTGCACTCACTGGAGTGGGAAAAGTAATGTTTACCTCTATCCTATCCAACCCTTTCCCTACTGTTGCAGTCTCTGGAGTGAGAATAGTAATTTTTACCCCTACGCTATCCAACGCTTTCCCTACTGTTGCACTCTCTGGAGTGGGAATAGTAATTTTTTACCCCTACGCTATCCAACGCTTTCCCTACTGCTGCACTCTCTGGAGTGGGAATAGTAATTTTTACCCCTACGCTATCCAACCCTTTCCCTACCATTGCACTCTCTGGATTGGGAATAGTAATTTTTATCCCTACGCTATCCAACGCTTTCCCTACTGTTGCACTCTCTGGAGTGTGAATAGTATTTTTTACCCCTAAGCTATCCAACGCTTTCCCTACTGTTTCACTCTTTGGAGTGGGAATAGTAATTTTTACCCCTACGCTATCCAACGCTTTCCCTACTGTTGCACTCTCTGGAGTGGGACTAGTAATTTTTACCCCTACGCTATCCAACGCTTTCCCTACTGTTGCACTCTCTGGAGTGGGAATAGTAATTTTAACTCTACGCTATCTAACGCCTTACCTAATGTTGCACTTTCTGGAGTGGGAATAGTAATTTTTACCCCTACGCTATCCAACGCTTTCCCTACTGTTGCACTCTTTGGAGTGGGAATAGTAATTTTTACCCCTACGCTATCCAACGCTTTCCCTACTGTTGCACTCTCTGGAGTGGTAATAGTAATTTTTACCTCTACGCTATCCAACGCTTTCCCTACTGTTGCACTCTCTGGAGTGGGAATAGTAATTTTTACCCCTACGCTGTCCAACCCTTTCTCTACTGTTGCACTCTCTGGAGTGGGAATAGTAATTTTTACCCCTATGCTATCCAACGCCTTACCTACTGTTGCACTCTCTGGAGTGGGAATAGTAATTTTTACACTTCCGCTATCCTACGGTAATAATATTGGATATTTTTAAATTATATTATGTTACTATATATATATGTTTTAACAAATATGAATGTAATTGTTTTTTTACTTTAAATAATTATTTAATTATTATAAGGTAATTTAAGTATTTTTAAGTATATTTCAGTAATTAATTTTGAATAATAATTTAATTTAACATTGTTTTTAATAAAGTCGATATTTTTATAAACTATATTTTTGTAAACGATATTTTTTACTCGATATTTTTGTACTTACCTGTTTGTAGATACAAAGTCGATATTCTGTCTGTCGATATTTTGTCCCCGATATTTTTGCTAGTCGATATTATGTCCCTCGATATTATATCAGTGATCCCCACGCTATATCATCAACTCACTCCCCTTAGCAGAACCACAATCTTAAACACAACATATGCATTGTGAATATTTCAACAGAATAGAACAAACAATTTAATGAATTTCACACGTTCTGGTAGCAAACTACTGGCAGCTGCAACAAAGTATCACAATTGGCAAGCAATGATCCTCTGGACCACAAGGAAACTTATTTTCAAAAGTAGAGATGGTCAGAATTTGGAGTTTGATTCCGTAGAATCATGCGGAATTACATTAAAATTGCTCCTAATTGCATGGAATTACTTGACGGGATGGAGTGGGCTTTTGGTGATATTTCTAAGTGCATAATGCAAAAATAAAAGTAAATATGCATTTTGCCTAGAGAAATAGTGCTGCCAAATATTACCCAGCACCCAGACATTCTCTAGAGTGATTAAAACTTGTAATCACTTCAGAGTATGAAAGGGCGCCGAGTGGTATATGCAGTGATTTCTAAAGTTTAGACACAACTACATAGCTTTTAACTCCACCAGCGGAGAAACAGAATTTAAATTTATCTGCAATTCCACGCTACAAGAATAACACAGTTATCAAATTCTTCTGATTCTACCAGGAAAATTGAAAATGCCGCCTAGTCCTATACAAAAATTCAAAATGGCAGCCGCCATTTCGACACAACATGAGAGTTCAGAACATTCACTGGATGTAAATCCTTTTTACCTGAGTGCTGCTGATGATCTAGGAGCACAGCCAGGATGTCCTTCCCTGGAATGAAGCCAGCACCAACACATGGAGAATATTGTGCTTGGAATTTCATCACAGAAATTAGTTTGAGTTTGAAGCTCAGATTGCTTGGCTCTTGTGGGAACTCTGTTAAAGCTCACTTCAAGACTGGGGCCTCTCTTTCACAGCTTCAAATTTGACTCATTATATTGTTGTTCTGCATTGTATGAGTGAATGTATACTCAGCCTTAAGATTAAAGGAAAACGTTTCATACCAGAGTTTTTGTCACTTTTTTTTTTCTATCCACATTTTTTTCAGATGTGTGGAACCGTTTGAAATTGATTTGACTTCTTTTAGAGACTGATAGTGACAACCATGAAGGCACTGTTCAATGAGAGCTGTCCTCCATTTGCCAAGAAAGGAAATAAACCTAGATGGGAAAATACCTCAGTGACTGTGAAGAAGCAAGGCGTGGCAAGGTGATTCTTATAGGTTAGAAGAAGGAGGAGGCAGGCCCTTTTAATGAGAACCTGTATGGATCATTTTCCCCCTATGTTCTCGAGCCCCATTAGCAGCACTACTGTCTATGTCTTTTTTGCAGTGAGTTGGATGTACAAATGGAAGTTAAAGTAATGCGGATTAAAGAAAAAGTATAAAGGGTTTTATAGCTTCAGTTGACCAAAGAGTATACAGCAGTGGCAGAAAGGAAAATATTGCATCTTTGTCTCTGTAGGTAAGAAAGGTAGGTTTAGCTTCAGAGACAAAGATGGACATTTTGGGGGCGGAAGAAAGGAAGACTGCCCTGGTTCATAAACATAAGGTATAGAGGAAAAGTTCCGCATGCCACATTAGCCAGCACTAAGCCTCAATCTAACTTTACAAAATAAGTAACGCGTAGTTATAATGCTGGTGGTGATGGTGATAGTTCAGACAAATCATTCGATTTGAGCTTTCCTGTGCACAACTGGAAAAGGAGCACTTTGGAAGATTATTATGAGGAGTCCCTCTCTTTGCTTTCTTCTCACAGTCAGGCCTCATACTCTTTGTCTCTATAATTGTTAACCCGCCACAAAGAGTGTAAAAACGTGGACCATGCAGGTGAATGAAAGATTACTACACTACTTGTTCTGGACTGCATTTCTATCTGTAATTCATTTGGCTTGTTAGGTTATATCTGTTCATTAATTTCACTTTTTCATTTTCTTACATTGAATTGTGTAGTCAATGTGACTTTTTTGTCAAGCTGTTGTTATCCAGGTTTTCATTTCATTTTTCTTTGGTAACGAATATGCTACTGCTCCCCTTACTAATGCTAAGTGAAAAGTGGCACAGCTCTCTGTAAGTTTAGTGGCCTGTGGTTTTCCCATTCACGAGGGCCTTTAGGGCAAGGCTGAGGACAGTGCTTTTTAGGCCCAGTGCATAGCGCACAGTGGAACTAGACACATCTTTGTTAATGTCTTTTCTCTGTTCTGTAGCCCATTGGACATAACAGACGGCTATGGCATGTGGGCTTTGGAAACATGGAGAATGGGTGCATAGCTGTGTCAAAACCCACTTCCTGTACGACACGGACAGAGGCTGTTCCCCATGGTCTATGTTTGGATGCAGAGCATTTCTAAAAGCCACATTCATACCCAGAGCACTATGAGCACAACTGAAGGACATCCACAGCACACTGTGTGCACAAAGAGAATGGGCGCTAAACATGGATGAAAGTACATCCTAAACCTATAGTTTGTTCTGCAGGCACTGAGGGGAATGGCTGGATTTTGAGCTTGTTTCAAACACCATACCCTCAACTCAGAGCCTGATGATTATTGCAAAACGAGGTCTGCCGTCTGAGTGATGGATGGATTAAATGAATTCCCTGTATTTAACTCAACGTGGTGTGGCAAAAAATCTGTCCACTGTGCTACTTGGCATGTTTGAATGAATCTTTGCACCCAGAGGCTGCTGGTCATTAGTGTAGACATTACACTGTTGACTCGGGAGCAGTACAAAATGGGTGCAGGACATTCCCTACAATCCATTCTGAAGGCTAGCTGGGCTCATTAAATGATGGAAGCCACGTCCCTTCTCCATAGCCTTTTGACATTGTCAAACACCATATGTTGTGGGTTTTCGGGGCAAATTAAATTGGCTCAGAGAACAGCCAAAAGGCCATATCTTGCTTGGCTTGGCCTATAGGTTCCCCAGGGGACTCTGGTGGCGGAGGAAATGGGTGATATGAAATCAACAAAATCCCTCTCCTGCCCTGAGATCCGACTTTACATAACTGAAGGGCGCTTCTTGTGGACTCTGGGTGCCGGGAAATGGGTGCTGGGCATAGATAAAAGCCACACCCTGCACCCAGAACCGCAACCATTATGCCCAGTGAAAACTAAGCGTAGTCTGACCTCGACCATTGGGTTATTAAAGGAATGATCTGCTCACTGAATGCGTTGGCTATGGGTGAAGTCCATCAAGCTCTGAAGACAGAGAAACTGGGCATGGGCAATGAATGCAGACCTTCTTCCATCACTGCCAGGTTAATGTACATTCCCAAAGTGTGGCAACAAAAGGGTCTGGTGCACATGGATGAGGGACATATCTAGAAGACACACCCTACAACCAAAGCCATAGACGTTTGCCAAAGGCACAAACCCCTGGCCCCTATTGGGAGAGGAACCAGGGCAAATGATGTAGGCAAAGGCCATGCCATGCTACCAAAAACCACTTTGTTTGGCACTAAGCATAGCATGAAGTCTGGTCCCTGTTTGCAACTCTGTATATATGGTCAGTGGTTTTGTCCACATGCAGACTGGGTACAGGTGCACTCGAACCTCAATGCAGGCAGCCACGTGCAGTGGTTAATGTGCTCATGAAAGCTAATCACATGTCTTGGTATTAGGCTCAGCCCTGAATGCAATACAATGCAGATATAAATTACTATACATGGTCGAAGGTAAGGGTCATATATCCACCCAAGTGCTGAATACAGAGCGTAGCTATAGTCCAGTGGATTCTCTCTACATGAGTACAGAGCACTGAGTGTGACATATGTTATGACCTGCAACCAAGTCATGCACTAAACCCCCACTTTGCACAGCCTTTGGCCATGCACAGTGCCTTTTATCCTTATTGGTGCAAAGCTGCTCACTACTCAAGGAGACATCAGTGGTTTACAACCTCACCGAGGATGAGCACACCCATAGACCAATAGACCATACAAAGTGTCTTATGGCAAACTGTTGTTTAGTGGTGGACATGGGTATAGTCCAAGAACTTTCCTCAACCCCTACTACACATAACCTTGATACAAGAAGCATGACTCATGGCAATACACGGGCTGACCTCCGGGCCTGGTCACAACCCAGGACTTGCCATCAATCTGCTCTGTGCATTGCCAGATGTCGTGCACAATGGTTATATATACCATATATAGCAGCTTATGTCCAACTGTCTCTGGGTGGTGGGCATAGTTACTGTCCAGGACCTGTCCTTAAAGATTGCTGAATATGAGTTTTATCCATGTGCCGTGGCTCATGTCCTTACTGGAGCTGAATACAGGACCTGCAATAGAGTGGAGTGTCATACAGTAGAATATTGTAAAGTGGAGTGGTGTAAAGTGGAGTGGTGTACAGTGGAATAGCATATAGTGAAGTGGTGTAGAGTCAGTGCCATAGAGTGCAGTGGTGTACACTGGAATAGCGTATCGTGGAGTGGCATACACTATAGTGGTGTAAAGTGCAGTGCCATACAGTGGAATGCAGTAGAGAGTAGTAGCATAGAGTGTTCAATAAAATAGCTTAGAGTGAAGTGGTGTAAACTGTATTTGGGTAGATAATAGTAGGGTTCATTGGAGTTCAATGCAGTGAAAAAGCATAGAGAGGAGTGACATACAGAATAGTGTAGTAGAGTGGAGTGGCATACATTGGAATACTGTAGAGTGGAGAGGTGCAGAATAGACTGTGGTAGAGTGCAATAGCGTTGAGTGGAGTGGCATAAACTGGAGTGCTCTAGAGTGTAGTAGCATACAGTTGAGTCCCTTACAGTGAAGTAACATACAGTGGATTGGTGTAGCGTGACATACAGTGGAGTAGAATAGACTGGTGGTGTGTAGTATATAGTGGCGAGGAGTGGCGAGGCAGAGTAGAATAGCGTACAGTGGAGTGGTGTATTTTGTTGTGCAGTACAGTGGAATAGCATACAGTGGTGTGATGTACTGTGCAGTGGTGTACAGTGGAATACTGTGGAGTGGAGTGGCATAGGGTGAATGCGGGTAAATTGGAGTTGCGAACAATGGATTAGAATGAAGTGGAGTGGTGTAGAGGGATGTATGACGTTACAATGCATACTTTTACCACGCATACCTTTACAACGCGGTTTTTACCACGCATATCTTTACAACGCATAGCGCTTAGAGGTGCTGGATAGTGGTAAGTATAATTTTCTATTCCAACTCCAGTCCCCGTAGACACTAGGGAAGGTGTTGGATAGAAAATTAAACTTATTCCCTATCCTAGAGCGCCCCCCAGCACAATGCGTTGTAATGGTTTGCGTTGTAATACCAGCGTTGTAATGGTTTTCGTGGTAAAAAATGTGTGGTAAAGGTTGTATACCGGTGTAGAGTGTAGTTGGGTACAGTGGAATAGCGTATTGTGGATTGGCATTGAGTGGAGTAGGGTACAGTAAAGTGGTTTAGACTATAGTGACAAACAGTAGACTGGTGTGGAGTAGAGTGGCAAAGTATAGAATGTAGTTGTGTGCAGTGAAATAGTAGAGAGTAGAGTGGCATGCAGTGAAGTGGTGTGGATTGAAGGAGCTAACAGTGGAGTGGCATAGAGTAGAATAGTTTTTCTACCAATGCATTTTCTGTAGACTACTGTACTAGATGTTACACAAAAATGGCTGAACAAATTTCTAAGAAATTTAGTAGGATTACACATTATGATGTGCAGATTATCTTTGAGGGTACTACAGGTAAAAAGGGTAAGTATTTTTCAGTTATGAGGCATTTTAACTTAGTGATAACTGTGGTCACTGTACTTTTGTGAAATTTCATGGTATTTCGCAGTATTTCACGTACGTGCTGTGGTACACAGCAATGACAAGGCATTATATGATTGGCTAATGACTGCCTTTACAAACGTTTAATGTGGGCATGTTGTTTTCAGAACACTTTGTGTTCTGCGTTACAACCTTGGATATAGGTATTAGGTTTTATAGTTTGTGCCCTACCTTTTACCACTTGTGGTAATAGGTGGGAAAATTATTTAAACATTTCTACTTATCTTAAAAAATATATGGAGTACTCTGGTTCATCCTAAGAAGTATAGCGGTTATTAATAAATAAACAAATATGTTAAAAAATGCATTGTTCTACACTATATTTTACAAATATGGTGTACTAAAGTGTATTTTCCACATTTCCATATTAAAATCTTTACAAAAACATCTATGGTATCTACAGAGCATCTCTGTAATAACTACATATTACTACACTGCTTAAAAACGTTTTAAAATGTGTAGTTCTCCCTAAACTGCAATAAAAATACAAAGATATTTACAAATTAATTTAATAAAGTGGGAATAGGTAGGGACCAATAGTAAAAGCTAATCCTTATGTCTGTTTAAGTCCCTAACCCAGAATGCAGCAAACATGTGCTGAAATATGCATGGCTGTCTTTCCCAATTTGTGAAGGCAGCCATTAACCAATCATTTACTGTCTTTACATACCGCACACTGTATATTGTGACACCATATATTTTTAAGTATTTTATCACTTATAATACTGTACACACTATTTATACCAACTACCAAAAATTAACATTTGCAACCACTTTTACGCAACATCTGTTTTAAGTATTACACTCCACTCTTTGCCTCTCCCCTTTATGTCACTCCTCTCTAAACCAGTCCATTCTACTCTATTATACTCCCCACCAGTCCACTATATGCCATTCAATTCCATATTTATCAACTGTACACCACTGCACTGTGCACTGTATGCCACACCGCTCTACCCCACTCCATCAGCACCACTCCACTCTGTACAACTCCACTATATGCTATTACTCTTTATGCTACTCCATTTGATACTCAAGTCTACGGTACCACATTGTATGCATCTTCACTGTATGTTATTCCAGTGTATGCCCTTCCATTGTATGTAACTCCACTCTATGACACTACACTCTTTATGGCACTCCACTCCATGCCACTGCACTGTACACCACTTAACTGTGTGCCATTTCACTGTACGCCACTCAATTGTACGCCACTTCACTATATGTCACTCCACTCATGTCACTCCACTCATGACACTCCACTATACGGTATGACACTGTACACCACTCCACTCAACTTTACACTACTCCAATGAATGCAACTCCACTGAATGCTACTACACTCTGCGCTATTCAACTGTACAATACTCCACTTTATGCCACTCCACTACATCCTATTCCACCATATGGCACTCCACCTTACGCCACTGCACTGTATGCAACTCCACTCTACGACACTCCAGTCTAAACCACTACGCTCTATGCTATTCTGTTCTATGCCAGTCCTTTCTATACCACTCCAATCAATAACACTTCAGTCTACACCACTCCCTTCTACACCCCTCCATTGTACGCAACTCCTCTCTACGCTATTCCACCCCATGCAACAAACTTTTCCAATACTCCACTCTCTGCCACTCCACTCTGTACCACTCCACTTTATGCCACTCCACTTGACGCCACTCCACTGTACCCCAATCCAGTGTATGCTACCCAGTGTATGCCACTACACTCTACCACACTCCATTGTACACCACTCCACTTTAAACCACTCCATTGTATGAATTAGGAATTAGCATTTAAAAAACCTATTAAATTCACTGAAAAAACCATAGGTTTCACACCAGTTATAGTTAGCTGGAAGTTTTACTCGCATAAAACCATTGAAATTCCCACGTTATAGTTAGTTGGACTCACTATAACTTGCGCGTGCAATGCACTGCTGATGACGTCACATATTACATCACTCATGACATGGTCAGTGACATCACTGATGACACCATCCAGTGAATGTGTGTCCTTCTGAAAAATAAATATTAGTGAGTAATGTTTAAATATTTAAATATATGTATTAATGTTTCACATTGTGTATAAGTGGCTGCATGGGTTGGTGAGTAGCTACATGTGTAGGTATATGGGTTATTAGATGTTTTTCTTAGTATCAGTATAAGTGTTTGTATGGTTTGGTGCGGGTATTACTTAGCACATAGATGCATGAATGACTGACTCTGTATGTGTTTTGAATACAGCATATGTGCAGGACTGTATGGGTGGATGAGTGTGTATATGTTTATGTTAGTGAGTGAATGACTGTCTCACTAGTGTCTTTATCAGTAACTATATATGTTTTATTCTAGTATATGTGAATATTGATGTATATAAGTGAGTATATGTGAGAGTGAGGGATTGTAAGAGTTCCTGTTTAAATAAGTATGTGTTTCTATAAGTGATTGTTTAAGAGAGTAAGTATGTGTAAGTTTCCTTTGAAGTAAAGTGGTAGTGTGTGTATAGCTGTATATGCAAATAAATGGATGTTTAATAGTTTATTTGCATGTGTGAATATGTGTGAGAGTATCTTTTGGATGACTGTCGTTGTGTAACAGGATATATAGGTGTATCACTATATATGATGAGTGAGTATATGTATAAGTGACTACATAGAACTGTTGGTGAATGAGTGGATGTGTATATAGATGGTGGAATTACTGAATTGGTTGTTGTAACTGGTATGGGTATCTCCATTTCTTTTTAAATTTTAGTTTCTATTTTTGAATATGTGTTTCAAAGTTTACATTACAGTGAAAGGAGGTCTGTCACTCTGTCACAAGGATGGTGTCATCAGTGATGTCATGAGTGATGTCACTGACCATGTCATGAGTGATGTAATATGTGACGTCATCAGCAGTGCATTGCACGCGCAAGTTATAGTGAGTCCAACTAACTATAACGTGGGAATTTCAATGGTTTTATGCGAGTAAAACTTCCAGCTGCCTATAACTGGTGTCAAACTTATGGTTTTTTTCAGTGAATTTAATAGGTTTTTTAAATGCTAATTCCTAACTATAACTGGTGTGAAACCTATGGTTTTTTCAGTGAATTTGGATGGTTTTTTAATAGCAAATCTCTATAGGTATAAAAAGTAAAAAAATGTATAATGAATTTTATATTGTATAATTATGTAATATTTTTTTTTTCCCCTGGAGCGCTCCCGGGGCGCGTACCGGTGAACGCACGGGTAAGCGCAATGTTGCGGTGCGCCCCGGGGCGCGTACCAGTGAGTGTCCCGTTAGCGCTATTCTAGCGAACGAAAACAACATCGTGACGTTTCGCGTAAACGCGTGATGCGTCATATGACGCACTGCGTAAGCGCACCCGGAAGCACGCGAGCGCATACGATCGCGCAACGTCCTGACGCGCTTATGCTACGCGCCCCCGGGCCCGCCCCGGGGCGCGAATACGTGCGCGCCCCGGGGCGCGTAGCGTAAGCGCGTCGGGTCATGTGACCTGAAAATAAAACTTTTTATTGGTTCATTTTACTTTCGGTTTCCTAATGATGTAAGGCCAGGTCATGTGACCTAAAAATAATACTTTTCATTGGTTCAGAACAGTTTTCTTTTCTAAATGATGAAAGACCCCACCTTTTTTCCTCATTCTACTTTAGTGCTTTGAGAGAGGTAGACCTGCAGTTATTTCAGTAGAAAATGGCTACATTAGCTGCAGCTTCTGGACCACCACCACCACAAGGACCACCACAACTTCACAGTGGTGGAGATGAAGAAGAGGAGGAAGATGAGGAGGAGGAGGAGAGGAGATTCGTCCGAGAGGGCAATATTCCATACAAACCTAAAGAGCACATCATCTGGCAGTTTTTTTCAATCCCCAAGGACAAGAAAAAAGTAAATGCGCCTAAGGCAACCTGCTTAATATGTCATCAGGAGCTGTCAAGGGGGAATCCCAACAAAAAATACTCCTTTGGCAACCACACGATGATCAGGCATATGCGACGCAGGCATCCAAATAACTATGCAAGGGCAGAGCTCAGGGAACTGGCCAGAAACCCTGTCCAATCTTCTGCCAGCACCTCCCAAACTAATGTTCCCACCCCATCGGGACTGGAAGTTAGGGACATATGCTCCACCATACAACCAAAATTTTCCAATTTTAAAATGGTTTGTATTTTTTGTGGACAAACGATATGCTATGGAGAGCAAAGCATCACACTTATTAACCATGCTTGGGATAACCACAAGTGCCCAAGAAAATATTAATTTTTTCCGCCTTTTTTTTTGCTCCTGTTGAGCCCTTTAGAATTCCCTGGTTTTTGTTTCTCCCCTTAAAAAATACAAAAAAATATAAAACTGTTCAGAAAAGTCAAAAAAAGTAAAAAATGTTCAAAAAAACAATAAAAAAATATAAAACAACAAAAAGAATAAAAAACAGTTCTTTTTAGAACTACCTTTAATTTATAAAAATAAATCTATATTTTTGAAGAATCTCTCTCAATCTTTTATTTCAAGGGTACACGTACCGGTACGTGCACCGGGGCGCGCACCAGGGCGCGCAACCAAAAAAAAAAAAAAAAGAAAGAAAGAAAGAGTGAGCATGAGGGAAGAACACAGAGACAGTAATGTTAATAGAAAAAGAGCTACAGGGAGCAACACAGAGGGATTGTTTATTACATAGTAAAAAACAGAGAAGATGTAATAGGGTGTAAGTCAGAAAAGGAAAATGAATAAGGGAGCGAAAGAAGGGAAGAGAGAAAAAGAAGACTAAAGTAGAGATAGTGGGAGATTGTGAATGGGTGTTGAAAGAAAAAGAAAGGACAGTAAAAAATGGAGAATGAAGGGTAGTGGCGGAACCGGGATAAATGAAGAACGGTGAAGGAGGGTGAGAAAAGACCAGTTAGTGTAAGTAAAGAAGGGTGAAAGAGGGTGAAAAATTGAAGTAGGATAAGACATGGGGAGTGACAAAGAGAAAGGACAAAGAGAGTAAAGGAAACAGTGCCTGAATGGGTTTGAGTAAAACAGCAAAGAAAGGTAAGTAATGCAGTGTGTGTGACTTATAGGGATTCAGTGGGTGTAGGTCGGGATATGGGTGTCTAAGGTGTGTCTGTGGGTGTGGGTGTGTGGGGTGTTTCGGTGTGGGTGGAGGTGAGGGTGTGTGTGATATATGTGAGGGGTGTATGGATGTGGGGGGTATGTGTGTAGGATGTATGTGTGTGTATGGAAAGTGTGTGTGTGTGTGTGAAGAGTGTGTGTGGGGGGTGTATGAGGTGTGTGTGTGGTGTGTGTGTGGGGTGTATGTCAGAGGTGTGTGTATGTGTTGGGAGGGGGATGAGGTGTGTGTGTAGGAGTGAAGTAAATAATTAAGAAAAAGAGAATGAGTGAATAAGTAAAGGAAGGGAACAGAGGGTAAGTGAAGTAAAGAATGGGAACTGAAAGAAGTTGAATATGAGAGGGGAAATAGGGAAAGGGGAGTAAATATGGAGTATAAGTGAGGGAAGCAGAGTAAAGAAACAGGAGTGAGGTTCGTTGAGAAAATATTAGTGAGGTTAAAGCAAAGGGTGATGACAAACTACATTTTTTTGTCACACATACCATATAATTAATGTAAACCTAATTACATGTTTTTACTACACTTTGTATCTATGAAAGAGAGTAGAAAAAATAAGTTATAATTAGTAAAATATGTATTTTAAATTAAAAGATGCAAATGAAGAGGTTAAAAATCATAACAGTGTATTTAGAAATAAAGTAAGAGTGAAGGACACAGAAAGGGAAATAAAGTAAGGTAGAAGGACAAAAAGAGAGAAAAAGAAATAAAAAGGAGAGCAAATTACTAAGAGTAAGGAATATAGATTCACTGACAGAGAGGAAGAAAAGAACAGAGAAATGAACTGAAGGTAAGAAAGATACTAAAACAATGTGAGTTAGCAAAACTAAATCAGGAAACAGTAGTAAGTAAAAAGATAATGACTGAGACAGAAAAGAGTCTAATTAAGGATGCATTTAGAAGAATGAGGAATAGAAAATAACTGAGAGTAAGTGAAGAACAGTCATAGAGTGAAGGGATGAAGGGAGAGAGGATAATATACAACGATTGAGGGAAATAGAGTGAGGAAGTTAGTAGACAGACACACTAAGAGAAAAACTGAGTGAGGTGGAGTACAATGAGTGAGAAAAGGAAATGAGTAAGGGAGCAAAAAAAGGAAAGAGAGGAGAAGATGACTAAAACAGTGGTACTGAAAGAAAATAATGTGGTGATGAAAGTAAAGAGAAGGACATTGAAAGAAAGGAAATGAGGGATAGTAATGGAACCAGACTAAAAGAAATGGGATGAAGAACGATGAGAGAGGAGCAGTGAAGTTGTTGTAAGAGAAATGATAGAAGGTAGATAAACACAACTGAACATAACACAAGGAGAGTGAGGGACTGAGGACATGGAGGTAGTGAACAGAAAATAGAGAACATTTTTTTCTTCTTCATCTCTCTGTAAAGTAAGTTGATAATTTGTAAGGGGCACTTTAAGTTAATTTGTAAAAACGTTTTCTGATAGTTATTTACTGTCCCTCTGCTATAGTTATACATAGAGATAGGCTCCTCTGTTATATTTATGGATTGACTTAGGCTTCTCTGCTATAATTATGAATTTACTTACGCTTCTTCACAGGCACTTTTTTATATTTCTACTTCCTGCCTGTTACCATACACTGCCCAAAGTTAACTTCACTGTTAAAAAATCAGAACTACTTGTCTGAACTTAAACCCAACAGTGCCCTAACTCTACTGATATAGTTATTTGTTATGCAATTTACAGCAAAAAAATGGAAGGGGAGCAAGAAAACATCAATCTTTCCTTCGAGATTACATATGAGGAGATTCTTAATGAAGATTTTGTTGAAGAAGATTTTATGGATCAGTCTTTGGATCAACAATTTATTGAATGTTTACAAGATATAGAAACATGCATTTTTGAGGAGATTCCAGATGATCTAATGCTGGAAGTTTTATTGAACTATGAAAATTCTAACCAATACATTTTTTAAAAAAAATTGTTTGAGACATTATTCATTTTTATATCTAATTCATGAAGTACTACCAAAATGATTATGTTTATATTATAGTATAAAGTGAAACTTACAGTATACTGTGCAATTTTAAAACATCATAAGGGAGCAGGGTAGACTAACTATGATCCCTAGGTCTTCTCAGGGAGTACTTAAAGGACCTGTTTCTGCTTTCCTGACAGACTATGGTATGGATTCCATATACCACAATAACTTCTGTAACAACATGCAAGATATCTACAGAAAAAAAGGTGTACATTGAATTTAAGACTCTGCATTGGTACCAACATGTTGGTACTTAAATCACCCACACAACACAACAACTCTATTCAGAGCTACCCTACCTCTAAGCACTTTAAATTATTATTTTACTGTTTCACTGAGTTTTCCCCATGTGTAGGGGGGGGAGGTGTGTGTGGGGGATGGTGGGGTGTGTCTGTGAGGTGTGTGTGTGTGTGTGTCTGGGGGGGTGAGGTGTATAGGTGTGTGTAGGTGTGTGGGGTATGTGGGTGTGGGTGGGGGTGTGGGTATGTAAGGTGTGTGTGTGGGTGTGGGTGTGTGGGGTGTTTGAGTGTAGGTGGAGGTGTGGGTGTGTGAGGTGTGTGTGGGAGGTGTGTGGGTGTGGGGGGTATGTGTGTAGGATGTGTGTGTATGTGTGGGATGTGTGGGTGTGTCTGTGAGGTGTGTGTCTGTGTGGGGGGGAGGGAGGTGTGTGTGTGGGATGTGTGGGGTGTGTCTGTGAGGTATCTGTGTGTGCGTGTGTGTGTTGGGGGGGTGAGGTGTGTGTGTGGGTGTGTGTGGGTGTGGGTGTGGATGTGTAAGGTGTTGGTGTGGGGGTGTGGGGTGTTTGGGTGTGGGTGGAGGTGTGCGTGTGTAAGGTATGTGTGGGGAGTGTGTAGCTGTGGAGGTGTGGGGTTGTGTGCGTGTGGGTGTGTATGGGACATACTTGTAGGTACCTAAAACAGCCACAGAACCCAAAAGCTCTTTTCAGAGCTACCCTACCTCTAATCACTCAAAATGATTTTTTTACACTACTATTTTCACTATTTATCACCAACGTACGCTCCCCGGTAGGCTCCCCGGTGCGCGTACCGGGCGCTCCCCCCGCGAAAATCGAAAAAAAAAATAATAATCACCCGCGGGACCCTTTTATGGCCCCCACATCAAACCTAGGGGGTCAGGAGGGGTCTACCCTGCCCCCTTTTGGTTATTTCCCCCTTTGTGTTTGCCACCTCTTGTGTCTCTATCCTACCGAGACACATGATGGCGGCCGCTCCGGACTGTTTGGAATGTTTACAGACACCCGAGAGCCAATCAGCTTTCCGTGCGCAAGTCGCGTGGCACGCCCGGAGCGCTCCCTGGTGCGCATACCGGGGCGCGGCTATAGATATATATATTTTTTTTAACCTAAATTACTCAAAATCCTCTGGAGCACATATCTTGAGACATAGCAAAGGCACATCGGGCTACCAGTCCCTACAATTTTGCCAAGTTTGGTGAAAATCCATTCAGCCGTTCGAGCTAAAAGTGAGTCCGACCGCCCTATGGAAATTAACATGGGGAAAACACGTTTCGGGACCCCCCTTTTATCTCGGCCCCCGCTTGCCGAATGCCCCCCAAACTTTCAGGGAAGGAGCGGAGAGCCGCGTGGCAAATTTGAGGAACATTTCAGGCAAATTCCTCAACCGGCGCCAAAGTTATTCCCAATAGAATGTTGTGATTTCCCTATGGAAAACAATCCTAACTATAACTACCTACTGGCGACCGCCAGTAGGTAATATATATATATATATGTATATATTCACTGAAACATAGGTTTCAACCACATTATAGTTAGGAATTAGCATTTAAAAAACCTTAGAAATTCACTGAAAAAACCATAGGTTCCACACATGTTATAGTTAGCTGGACATTTCACTCATACAAAACCATTGAAATTCCCCCATTATAGTTAGTTCAGCTAATTATAACTCGCGCGCCCGCAATCCACTGCTGATGACGTCACATATTACATCACTCATGACATGGTCAGTGACATCACTCATGACATCACTGATGACATCTCAAATTACATTACTGATGACATCATCAATGTGTGTCTTTCAGAAAAATAAATATTTTTTTTATATGTATATCCAAAGGTCGATGGAAGAATGAATGGGTAAATAAGTGTCTAAATGGATGTTTTTTTTTGTAAAACTGATTGTATAACTGACTTATCAAGTATATCTTAGTGAATAGATGTATTAGCGAGTAATGTTTAAATATTTAAATATCTGCATCAGTGTCTCACTTTGTATATAAGTGTCTGCATCGGTTGGTGAGTAGCTACATGAGTGTGTATATGGGTTATTAGTTGGTTTTTTGAGTATCAGTATGAGTGTCTGTATGGTTCGGTGGGGGATATTACTTAGCGCATAGATGCATGAATGAGTGACTCACTGTTTGTATGTGTTTTGAAGACAGCATGTGTGCAGGACTGTATAAGTGGATGAGTGTGTGTATGGGTGTGTTAGTGAGTGAATGACTGTCTCAATAGTGTCTTTATGAGTAAGTACATACGTTTTAAACTAGTATATGTGAGTATTGATGTATACAAGTGAGTATATATGAGAGTGAGAGATTGAAAGAGTGCCTGTATAAATAAGTATGTGTTTGTATAAGTGATTGGTGAGGAGAGTACGTATGTGTACGTTTCTGTAGAAGTAAGTATAGTGTTGTGTGTATAGCTGTATATGCAAGTAAATGGATGTTTGATAGTTTATTTGCATGTGTGGGTGTGTGTGTGTAACTCTATGTATGAGTGTAGGTGTGTAACAGAATGTATTGGTGTATGAGTACATATGATGAGTGAGTACATGTATGAGTGACTATATAGAACTGTTGGTCAATGAGTGGAGGTGTATGTGGATTTTGAAATTACTGAATAGGTTGTTCTAACTAGTATTGGTATCTTCATTGCTTTGAAATATTTTAGTTTATATTTTTCATTGTGTGTATCAAAAGTTATATTAGGGTGAGAGGAGGTCTGTCACTCTTTCACAAGGATGATGCCATCAGTGATTTCGTGAGTGAGGTCATTTGAGATGTCATCAGTGATGTCATGAGTGATGTTACTGACCATGTCATGAGTGATGTAATATGTGACGTCATCAGCAGTGGATTGCGGGCGCGCAAGCTATAGTTAGCTGAACTAACTATAACAGGGGAATTTCAATGGTTTTGTATGAGTGAAATGTCCAGCCAACTATAACATGTGTGAAACCTATTTTTTTTCCAGAGAATTTGCAAGGTTTTTTAAATGCTAATTCCTAACTATAATGTGGGTAAAACGTATTGTTTTTTTCAGTGAATTTCATAGGTTTTGTAAATCCCAATTTTGAAATGTATTGTTATATTTATTTTTTTATACTAATTTACTACATGTTTTATAATAATTGTTTTTAGTTATTTTATTTTTTTAATTACATTACATATTTTTAATGTAAAATAATAAAAAAACAACATTCAAAAATATATATTTTTTTATTTCGTTTTTTCAATATATTAAAATACATTTTTATATATTTTTTGCATGTTTTTATGGTAAACGTACCTTACACGTACGGTCCTCGCACCTTCCTTTGTATCTGTAATCGTACTGTATCGTACTGTACACATACCCGCGCATACGTTATGAATACGTTTTAACGTTCCGCGTCGCATCGGCGCTTCTGCGTGACGTCAAGTACGTTTGTACGGCGCACAGTACGGGTACTGGGTGAAAGTTTCTTAATGTTTAAAAAGATATATCTATGTATTTAATGTAAATATTAAGGCAAGACATTATCTGAGATAATCATGAAAATAGTATTTATTTACTTTTAATAAGCGTATTTTACTTTTAAAAGCAATAACGCAAATCGCAGGGTACGTCGTACGTACTTGCATCGTAAGCGCACCCTACGTGACTTTAAAACAAGAGATTTGGTTGGTTCATAATACTTCCTATTCTAACTGTTGAAGGACCCCACCCATTTTAATAATTCTTCCTTGACTTTCACTGAAGAACCATCTCTTTTCTGAAGTGCCTGTGTTTTTGAAGACATCTTTAATATGGCTGTACGCCAGGAGGAAGATATATCTGAACACACTTCAGAAGAAGAATTTCTTGCTGAGGATGCACAGCCAAAAAGGAAGGAAGCTCTGATCTGGAAATGTTTTACAATTCCAGACGGAGAAAAGAAAGTGAATGCAGCCAAGGTCACCTGCAAGGTGTGTGGGACCATACTTTCTAGAGGTGATCCGAATAAAAAATATTAATTTGGAACCGCCAGCATGGTACGACATGTGAAGAATCTTCATACCCGCAATTATGCGAGAGCTACATGTGACAGGCTGCGGGAAGACCCTCCACCAGCTGTAGCCAGCACTTCCACCAGCTGTAGCCAGCACTTCCACAGCACCATCTAGTCCGCATCCGGACATCCATCCCGATTTTGGAGACCTTAGAATTCTTTGTAAATTTTGGAAACCGATATTATACTATGGCAAACAGTCTATTGATTTAATTTGCAGGCGCAAACAGGAGCCCCGTTGCTCAAGGCGTAATTTTTTTTTTGTTTATTTGTCCCCATTGCAGACTGTTTTGTTTGCGCAGTTCTTTTTTTTCCTTTGAAAAAAAAACTGTTCAAAAAATCTAAAAAAAATACAAAACTACAAAAAAGACAAAAATAAAGTTCTTTTAACAACTAACAGCCTGATTCATCATTCTCCCGTTTTGCGAGCCCCTAATAGCGATTCATAAGGAATCGCTATTAAGGACTTGCAAAACGGGATTCATGTAGGAATTGCTAAATAAATAGCGATTCCTACACATTCCTTATTTGCGAGTAGCAAATTGCTAATCGCAAATAAGGAATAACTCCCCATTCATTCCTATGGGCCAAAAGGCCCATAGGAATGAATGGGGAGTATTCCTTATTTGCGATTAGCAATTAGCTATTCGCAAATAAGATAGCGATTTAAAGGGTGCCAGGGGTGTCCAAAGGACACCCTGTAGCACCCCTTAAATGCAAATTGAAACAGGTGTTGCGCACACAGATGTCCAAAGGACATGTGTGTGTGCAACATGCAACTTAGAAAAATTATTTTAAAAGCATTTTTCTAACTTTTCGCTATTTACCACAAGGTTTGACCTCGCGGTAAATAGGGGGCCGAAATTGCGAATTCGCAATTTTTAAATGGATGATGAATTGCATTTAAGGAATCTCAAATAGAGATTCCTTAAATGTAGTTCCTCGCAAAATAGCGAAATCGCTATTACCGATTTTTGCATTTGGGATGATGAATCCCAAATGCAAAAATAGCGCTCGCAAAGGGCCAGATTCTCAGAAACAGGCCCTTTGCGAGCCGATTTCGGCTTGATGAATCAGGCTGTAAGTTCACTGCTCAAATAAAGAGCTATATTAGTATGAGAGTGTGTAAACGTTTTTTGAATGTATGTGTAGTGTATAAATGAATTAAAGAATACATTAGTAGTGTATGGTAAATGTGAAACTGCAGAACTATAAGGAAGTGAAAGACAAGTGAGCAGGTAGATACAAGACTGCAAGCACAGTGCACAGGGGTTTGAAGCAGTGCATGTCCTAAGGCCTACTTTGCTGCATGAGTACTTGGGTACTGACCGAATTATTACAGTTTTGCAAGGAGAGTGCATGACTGAATTTATAACTGCTTTAGTACTGACTAAGTGAATGGATTAGTACATACTGCTGAATGGGTGACTACAACAATGGAACAGCTGTGACAGAAGTACAAGGATACAGACTGGGGTATTGAAGGTATAAAAGACAAGTGTGCAGGGAGATAGAAGATTACAAGCATAGCGCATAGCGCTTTGAAGCAGTTCATGCCCTAAGGCCTACTTCGCTGCCTGAGTACTTGGGTACTGACTGAATGATTACAGTTCTGCAAGGACAGTGCCTGACTGAATTTATAAGTGCTTGAGGTTTAGTGCACTGAATGGATTAGAACAAACTGTTGAATGGGTCACTACAACAGTGCAACAGCAGTGACAGACTGCTTCGCGGAAGTGTAAAGATACAGACTGGGGAATTGAAGGTATAAAGGACAAGTGTGCAGGCAGATAGAAAACTACAAGCATAGTGCATAGCGGTTTGAATGAGTTCATGCCCTAAAGCCTACTTCGGTGCATGAGTACTTGGGTACTGACTGAATGAATACAGTTCTGCAAGGACAGTGCCTGACTGAATTTATAAGTGCTTGAGTTTTAGCGCAGTAAATGGATAAGCACAAACTGCTGAATGGGCCACTACAATAGTGCAACAGCAGTGACAGAGTGCTTGGTAGAAGTGTAAGGGTACAAATTGCGGAATTGAAGATGTAAAAGATAAGTGTGTTGGTGGATTAAAGACTGCATGCATTGTGTATAGGGGTTTGAATCAGTTTGTGCCCTAAGGCCTATTTTGCTGCATGAGTACTTGGGTACTGACTAAATAATAACAGTTCTGCAAGGAGAGTGCCTGACTGAATTTATAAGTGCTTAAGCTTTAGCACAATGAATGGATTAGTACATACTGCTGAATGGGTCACTACAACAGTGGAACAGCAGTGACAGAGTGCTTGGTAGAAGTGTTAGGATACAGACTGCGGAATTGAAGGTATAAAAGACAAGTGTGCAGGTAGATACAAGACTGCATGCATACCATATAAGGGTTTGAAGCAGTCGATGTCCTAAGGCCTACTTCGCTGCATAAGTACTGGCTACTGATTAAATCAATAGAATACTGTAAAGAGAGTGTCTGAGTGAATCTATAAGTGCTTGAATCTTAGTACATTGAATGGATTAGTACATAGTGCTCAATGCTTCATTATTATTAAACAATAAAATTATTCTTCAGACATCTCATATTTTAACACAGATTCTAAAAGCAGTTCATCTGGTACTTCTTCCAGATCATACTGCTGGTTTGCCATTTCAGAGTTTATAGCTTCCAGTAACTCTACGTCATTCAGTACTTGCAAAAAATCATCATCATTGCTTTCATTTTCAAAATCACAGGTGATATCTGCAGTACTGATGTCCTCTGATTCAGTCTCGCTGCCAGTATTAGGTAGATTTTGTACTTCAATTAAACTGTTGCTCATTTTCAATATGTCTTCGGTAATATTCTCCTCTTCATCACTAACAAATCCGTTATGTTCTAGGACCTTGCACAAAAACATAAACACTTCACTTTCACAGTTTTATTAATACATAATACAAAAGTAGGTTTATCAACTATTTTGGCCCAAAAAAATATTATGTAAATACCATTGTCTAATAACATTCCAACAATAGAGTTTTAGTACTTCATAAGGTTATATAAATATAATTGCTCATAAAGATATCGTGTACATAAGTTTTCGTAAAATTCAAAACCAGTCACTGCTTATGACCATGGAAAATGACTCAGGCTCTTATACTAAAATGCAGCACAAAAAAATGTAGAATATGTCTATTCACCTTACCCCTTAGAAACTAGTAAATGTGTTTTAGTAAAATGCAAGGGATACTGTTGTTTGTCTAGAATAACACTGGTAATCTGTGTGTATTTAGGTAGCATTCCCACACTAGTTTTTGAATACTTCATGTGTTTTCACACACATCAATCCTTAAAGACCTATCCAGTACTCAACTTTTAACATAATTTGGTCTCTTTTAATCCTGAAAGTCCCTGCTCTCTACTAGCCAAGCATATCTTTCTATTCAATACCATACAGGTGTGTTGCAGAGAGCTGTTCTGAAGCCATGTCCCATTTTATACATCTCTGTAATAAAACTCTCTGGCACTTTTTAAATCTATCTACTAAGATAGTGGGTCCCTAGGGACACAGTATGCATATTAACTTTATCATCAATCTTTAAATGATACAAACCATCTTTGCACAGATATGTACTCCATCCATCTCTTGTTTCTTCAGCTGTGTAGAAGCACAGCACATTGACCATTTTTTATAGTTACTTATACTTACCTTAAAAATAATAAATAATAAAAAAACTGTCCAAACCTTTGTGGCAGGTAATCTCAGTAACCACAGCACCAAACACAACACCCAATACAGCGTTGGAAAGGGCAGTTGCAACAGAAGGACATAGGCTATGCAGATGGATAAAAAAATATTATAAAACAAAATGCAAAAAACTACATCATCCAGAAGGCAGAGGGCCAAAATAACAGCAAACAGAAATGATGTAATAATGTGACTCACTATATTGAGACGGAGAGCCTGGAGCCAAATTGATCGTGAACAAGGGATATGCTATCCCGAAACGCGTAAATTTGTGCCTGCCTGCTTGAGAAACTCCATGCTGTGAGGATTAAATAAAAAAGCACATAAGTGAAGACAAACGCGAGTTCGTCCCGTTTTTCTCCCAGCTGATGGAATTGGTTGTGGATTTAAATGCGGCGTGGTTCTGCCGCGGAGATTTACGAACCGGCGAGAGAGCGCTGCAAATTCTGGCAAAAAAGAACCGAGGGTATCAATATATATATATCTATACTAATATAATAAAGAGAGAGCCCAAACCTTTGAGGTGGGTAATCTCAGGAACCACAGCACCAATCACAACACCTAATACAGCATTGGAAAGGACAGTTGCAGCAGATGGACATAGGCTATACAAGTGGCCACCATATACATTACAAAGGTAAAACAACCTTAGGGGTAAAGTAGTCCCTTGGGGGCGTGGGCATTGTGTTGTCAGCGATAGGGCGCGGCAAACAAACCTTCACAGGACTCCCTTGTGGGCGTGGGTGTTCTGAGAGGGGTGTGGACAAACAGCAAACACCAATAGGCGCGGCATTCATGGGGCGCGGGGTGCGCCATTCCCCATCATTACTGTAAAAGCGAAAATGGCATTGTAAACAAAAACCTTCACATTACTCCGTTGTGGGCCTGGCCGTTGTCAGAGGTGCGTGGCAAAACCTGAATGGGCACCACATTCACAGGGCACGCCTCCTGGACGTTGTCAGAGGGGCGTGGCCAAACACCAATGGGCAAGGCTTCACGGGCCGCGGCATTGCTACGGTGCTCACGCGGGGGCTCAAGCCAGTCAGCCCAACAGCGGGGATCACAAAGCTTTGCATACTGCTCCGGTGTTCAGGCGGGGGCTCAAGCACCAACTTCAATAAACAGGTACATAACGACGTGTAAGCTCAATGATAAATAACGCTCCGAAATAATCTTACATTTTGTGATACTTACCTAATGCTGCTAACCTCACATTTTACTTTTTTCCAATGACTACAATGAAAAGGCTTTCAGAGGCACAGTTGCTCACATTTTCATTATAAATCACGTATGTCACAGGGAGCGGATTGTAAGTGAT
Source organism: Lissotriton helveticus (assembly GCF_964261635.1). Taxonomy (NCBI): domain Eukaryota; kingdom Metazoa; phylum Chordata; class Amphibia; order Caudata; family Salamandridae; genus Lissotriton; species Lissotriton helveticus. The sequence continues at coordinate 738,529,629 of NC_136072.1, read as the reverse complement.
GTGCCACACATTCTATTTCTGCCCCGGACAAAGGGGCCCATTAGGATGGCGGATGGAAATGTGTTCCGTCCGCCATGGTGGCGCCAAAATCACACCGACCGCACCGCGGAGAATCCGCGGTAGTGACTAGGATGTTTATGTCAAGAAACTCCGACCGCGGCGGACGGATCATAACAAACACCGTCCGCGGCGGACGGAGCACACCAAAGACCGCCGTAAGCGGACGGTTACAAAGAAACACCCTCCACCGCGGACGAACATGACCGCGGGAACAGGCCCAACCGCCGCCATACCTGTCGAGGTTCCGGCTGCGCGATTAGGATAAAGCCGCCATACCAACGGAACTCACCACCGTCCTCGACCGCCGCGGAAACAATGCATCGCCAAACGGACCATGACTGCGGAAGGACCACACAAACACCATCCCTGCCGTCAAACCGATTACAAAATGGCAGACAGAAGTAAATAGAAAACACACTAAACAGGACAACCAACCACCTGAAACACACACCCCCAGCAACTACACGCCCCAATGACACCCCCCAAGCACCGAAAAATGAACCAAAAACACCACACCCACAGAAGACCTCATTGCCAACAACCATTGGGACACCACCACCACAAAGAGTGTAAAATGAATCCCTCCCACTACCACAGTCCTTTGCATCACAGCATAGCTGCAAGCAAGAGCCACAAAACCATGAACAGCAGAGACACACAAACACACATACAACCTGCACACAGACACACCTACCACACAAACACCCACAACACCATCCCTACACACCACACACCTGCACACCCCACCCCACCAGACACACACCTTGCACATCACACACCATGGCACACAAGAAAAACCCCAAGTTCACAGACAGTGAGTTGAAGGTCATGGTGGATGAAATCATCCGTGTCGAACCACATCTTTTCGGCACCCTAGTCCAGCAGACCACCTTGGCAACCAAAAACAACATGTGGGACAGGATAGTGACCAGAGTCAATGCGTCAGGGACCGTGCCACGCACCAAACACGAGATCCGGAGGTGGTGGCCCGACCTCAAGGCAAGGGTGAAAGGCATCAGGGCGAAGAACCACCTGCGGGCACACCACACTGGCGGCGGCATTCCCCCGGAGCCCATATCATATGCAGAATGGGAGGACAAGGTGCTGGGCCTACTGCACTCTGAGAGCCTGGAAGGAATCGAGGAGGGACTAGAGGCTGGTAAGTACAAACCAATGACCACTATCACACTGCTATGGTCTGCCTTGCACAACTGCCAACACACATCTCCCTGGCTCCAATCCATGCATGTGTGCCACATAGTCACCCAAATGTGAAGTCCTGGCATCAAATGCAACCTCCATGACCAAACACAAATGTTGCCTCCTACCTTCCCAGCCTTGCATGTTGTCAAAGCAGCCAGCACCACAACTCCCAACAGGCCCCCATGTCTACAGGGAGTGTGGTGGTGGGTGGGGTGTGTGAGAGACCAGCACTACAACTCCCAACAGTCCCCCATGTCTACAGGGAGGGTGGTGGTGGGTGGGGGTGTGAGAGAGGTGGGTGGGGTGTGTGAGAGACCAGCACTACAACTCCCAACAGTCCCCCATGTCTACAGGGAGGGTGGTGGTGGGTAGGGGGTGAGAGAGAGGTGGGTGGGTGTGTGAGAGAGGTGGGTGGGGTGTGTGAGAGAGGTGGATGGGGTGTGTGAGAGACCAGCACGACAACTCCCAACAGGCCCCCATGTCTACAGGGAGGGTGGTGGTGAGTGGGGGGTGTGAGAGGTGGGTGTGGTGTGTGAGAGAGGTGGGTGGGGTGTGTGAGAGACCAGCACTACAACTCGCAACAGTCCCCCATGTCTACAGGGAGGGTGGTGGTGGGTGGGGTGTGTGAGAGAGGTGGGTGGGGTGTGTGAGAGATGTGGGTGGGGTGTGTGAGAGAGGTGTGTGGGGTGTGTGAGAGAGGTGTGTGGGGTGTGTGAGAGACCAGCACTACAACTCCCAACAGTCCCCCATGTCTACAGGGAGGGTGGTGGTGGGTGGGGGGTGTGAGCGAGGTGGGTGGGGTGTGTGAGAGAGGTGGGTGGGGATGTGTGAGAGAGGTATGTGGGGTGTGTGAGAGACCAGCACTACAACTCCCAACAGTCCCCATGTCTACAGAGAGGGTGGTGGTGGGTGGGGTGTGTGAGAGAGGTGGGTGGGGGGTGTGAGAGGTGTGTGGGGTGTGTGAGAGAGGTGGGTGGGGTGTGTGAGAGAGGTGGGTGGGGTGTGTGAGAGACCAGCGCTACAACTCCCAACAGCCCCCTATGTCTACAGGGAGGGTGGTGGTGGGTGGGGGGTGTCCTGATTCCATAGTGAGTTGTAATGTTAAAACAAAAAACATGTCATGTCCACAGCATTAATTTTGGAACTCTTGTCCCTCAGGTGATCGCAACTTAACCGGCAAAAGCAGCAGCCGCCAGCACCAGTCGCCCCCCTCACACCCAGGACTCTCTGGGGACGATCCAATTGACAGCTCGGGTGCAGAGGACGAAGCTGGCCCAAGCAGACTCCCAGGGCCATCAGGCCTGTGTCACTACACCAACACCTGCCATTGTGAGCTGTGCAGCTACCACCACCACCACCACCACCATCACCACCACCACCACCACCACTCCTGCCTGTGCCACCCTGCTTGACCCAACGCCCGATGATGGCCCATCGACATCCCAGGCTAGCAGGGAGAGTGGGCGGGAGAGGACACAGGTGAGGCAACAGCTCACAACTAGGAGTGTAGTTGCTCGTCGAGGTCAGGAAGGAGACGCATCCCATCCTGGGGCCGAGACCCTGGAAGCCATCGCCAGAGTCAATGCCTCCTATGAGCGGTCGCAGGCCCAGTCCGATCGGGCCCACCAAGACTCGCAAGAGAATAGCCAGCTTCTGCGGTCCATTCCGGGTTGGTGGTAGCAGCCCGGCGCCATTTGATGAGAGACACTGCATCACCGCAGACCTGACTAAAATCGCTTTTAAACTTATCATTTGTATTTTTTTTGTCATACTGTGTTTTTAACAATTACTGTGGGTAAAGCGGTAATTTTAACAGTGACTTGCATGTGGAATCGCTGGCGAGTGTTTTTGCATCTTAATGCGTGCAGGGCGGCTGATTACTAGCGCCACTTGCACTCTCACCTTGATAGCGGCCCCTCTGCCTCGTTCCATCGCGGCTTGTTGCCGATTGAGTGGAGGGCGGCTCACCTACCGCGGCTCCTAGTGCCGGTCTGGTGGTGGGAACGGGCACCATATTGGGAGGAGTCAGAGAGCGCAGGGACCTGTGGCAGCGGTCCGGTCGCTCGAGGCTCCCTCCCATAAAACGATAGGGAGTCCTCTCTCACTCGTGGATTCCGGGTTGGTGGTAGCAGCCCGGCGCCATTTGATGAGAGACACTGCATCACCGCAGACCTGACTAAAATCGCTTTTAAACTTATCATTTGTATTTTTTTTGTCATACTGTGTTTTTAACAATTACTGTGGGTAAAGCGGTAATTTTAACAGTGACTTGCATGTGGAATCGCTGGCGAGCGTTTTTGCATCTTAATGCGTGCAGGGCGGCTGATTACTAGCGCCACTTGCACTCTCACCTTGATAGCGGCCCCTCTGCCTCGTTCCATCGCGGCTTGTTGCCGATTGAGTGGAGGGCGGCTCACCTACCACGGCTCCTAGTGCCGGTCTGGTGGTGGGAACGGGCGCCATATTGGGAGGAGTCAGAGAGCGCAGGGACCTGTGGCAGCGGTCCAGTCGCTCGAGGCTCCCTCACATAAAACGTGATGTGCTGGAGGGAGCGCAGCGGACGAGCGCAGCGGGCGTGACGGAGGCGCGCCGGAGTCGCGCTAGAGTCAAGCTCGTCTGCGCTCGTCCGCGAGCGTCCGGGGCTAGGGGCCAAGGATTCTGTTTGCTCCTATACGTACACATCCGCTGATTTACTAGCGTTAAGACCTACTACTACGATGTGTCCCCCCGTATCCCTCAACACGACGAAACGAACATCCCGTCTTGGCATCAGTAATCCTACTAACTTAGTTACTGAATCTGCCCCTAAATACGCAGTTTTGGAAACCACGCCAGGTATTACTTGTAATTTTAAATGCATCTATTTAAATACCCGTTCTATGACCAGACACCAGACAGATATCTTTTTGCTGCTATCTGATATCAAACCGGATCTGCTCTTGTTGACTGAGACATGGCTCACTCCGGATTCCCTACCGGACATCTTAGCTACTTTGCCTGCCGATTACTATATCATCTCAGTAATCCGTCCGGCAGGTAAAACTGGGCGCGGGGTGGCCATTATCGCCAATAAGAAACACCAACTTAGACAACTTCCTTCTCTAGACATACCTAATGTGGAGAATATAGTTGCCAAATTAGATACTGCCAATGGGACTCTTGTGGTGGTCCTATTATACCGCCCACCCCAAACTATGGCCACGTTTCCTGCCACCTTTGCTGAGCAACTGGCTACGCTGGTTACAAATAATTCCAAACTACTCCTGATCGGGGATTTGAATCTCTGGTTTGATAATATAATATTAGATCCCCAGGCAGCCGAGACGAAGGACCTTCTGAATGATCTGAACTTAATACAATATATAGATACCCAAACTCATCAAAAGGGCCATAGTCTTGATCAACTCTGGTCTCTGAACTTACCCATTGATTTTATTGATATTAAACCCTGTAGCTGGTCTGATCATTTTAGCATTAGTTTCTCATTTTGTGTTGATAAAACCCCTCAATTTAAGCTGCAGGCTACCAATTCGACTCGTAAATGGTCCTCTATGGACATGTCAGCTTTTTTAAATCTGTTAAAGTCCACTCTGCCAGTGCAGAGTCCTGATGTGGAGACAGCCGATTGCAGGCTTAAAGAGTGGCTAATTTCGGCCATTAACATCCATGCCCCCCTCACTCGCTTTTGTAACTCACGTGGCGCGGACGCACATAAGTGGTTCACGCCGGAGTTGAGGAAATTAAAACTAGAAGTGAGGCAGCAAGAGAGAATTTGGCGAATTAATTACTGTCCCCAAGCAAGGATTGTATATTGTTCAATCCGTAAAGCCTATCAAAAAACGCTGCACACTCACAAAACTGCCTATTTCTCTTCTAAAATATTAAATGCGACTAATAAGTCGAAAGAAATTTTCAGGATTGTGACTGAGCTGTGTAATGATGATAGAACCTCTCCCCCGGTCGTCCCCTCACAATTACTCTGCAACTCGCTGAACGACTTTTTTAATGATAAGATATTACTGATCAAGGATACTCTATCCAAACTTCCAGTTTGTGCCCCGATAGATGATATCTTTTTTAATCCCCTTACCTTGCACTTTTTTCCCTTAATTAATGATCAAATCCTTCTAGATTTGCTCATTAGAGTCAAATCAGGATCTCCTGAGGATGTCTGCCCCCCCCAAGTAATGAGAGAAATTGGTCGGGCAATCCCAGATAGTTTGATCCCTTTGCTTAACAACTCCCTTACGTCAGGGATAGTTCCCAATAGTTTTAAACAGGCCTTACTGATTCCCTTAAAAAAGAAACCTGGCATCGACTCCTCAGACCTCTCTAATTACCGGCCAATATCACTTCTGCCTTATCTGTCTAAGATTTTGGAGGCCCATGTCACCAATAGCCTCTCAAACTTTGTGGAAGCCTCTGGCTACTTACAACTTAACCAGGCGGGCTTTCGGCCTGGTCATTCCACTGAGGCAGTCATACTGGCCGTTCAGAACACCTTAAGGTCTAATGCCGATGAGGACTTGCACCAGGCCTTGGTGCTACTGGATCTGTCTGCCGCATTCGACACGGTTGACTATACCACCTTGGTCAACCGTGTCGAACAGGCCGGTCTTCGAGACTCGGCCTTGGCCTGGCTCAAGTCTTTCATCTCAGAACGCACCCAGTCGGTTCGGCTGGGTTCCTTTACAGCCCCAAAAAACACTTCCCTCTGTGGGGTCCCCAAGGGTCTTCCTTGTCCCCCTTATTATTTAATTTATATATGCGGCCTCTTTTGTTCTCCTTAAGAGAGCATAAGGTTACTGTATATAATTATGCAGACGACCTGCAGATGGTTTTTGTGCTAAACTCACTGAATGCGGCCGAGGACTTTCAAGCAACCATGTCTTTTATTCAAAGGTGGATGTCTTTAAATCACCTTAAACTAAACCCGGGAAAAACCGAACCCATCCTGCCTGGGAAGAGTGAGATCAGTTGGAGTCCACGTTGTTGGCCGTCGGACATGGGTTCTCCTCCAAAAAAATCCCAAACAGTAAAAAGCCTGGGAGTGACTCTTAATGAGGACCTTACCTTGAAAAGTCAAATCGGAACGGTGGTTTCCTCTGGCTTTTTTCAATTGAGGAAGATTAAGAAAATTGCACACCTCCTTACTGATTTGGCTTTAATTCAGGCAGTCAGTGCTCTGGTCCTGTCTCATATCGATTTCTCAAACGGCCTCTATTTGGGCGCGCCTATTGGCCAACTTAGAAGATTGCAATACCTGCAAAATCAAGCTGCTAGACTCATCTGCAAGGTACCTAAGTGGGAATCGATCAGACATGGACTAGAGACCTTGCACTGGCTGCCTGTGGAACAGAGAGCCACATTCAAGGTGGGCTGCATTGTGTATAAGGCCTTGGAGGGTAAGGGCCCAACGTTCCTTAGACAACTGCTGAGTAGATACAGACCCCTACGCAGCTTGAGATCAGCTCACAAGGACCTACTTGTGGTCCCTCGTTTCAAAAAGAAACGACAAGGAGGTAGCAGCTTTCAATTTTTAGCTGCTTCCTTGTGGAATTCCCTCCCTTTGACTCTGCGACACAGTAGGGACCTTCTTGCCTTTAGAAAGGCATTTAAAACTTTTCTTTTCACTCAGGCCTATTTGAAATAGTGATTTTATGTTTTTTTTTATGCACTGTTATGTTTTGATTCTCTCCTCAGCGCCAAGAAGCTCTTGGGCGTACACGCGCTTAACAAGTAATAAATAACATAACATAACATAACATAACATAACATAACATAACATTGACACACGGATTGGCCAAATTGTAGACCTCATGGGCCAGCAAACTGCTCTGTGGAGGGATTGGTTATCCCGGGCCACACCACCACCCCCTCACCCAACTACTCAGCTGGACAGGTCACCAACCCCACTGCCACCATCACCTGAGGCCACGGACAGGGAGGTGGACCCTGACCAACCTGCCCCCACAGCTGTCTCCGCTCTGGTTCCAAGACGGAGGGGCCGTCCGAGGCTGGATGCAGCTGAGAGCAAGGGAAGTGCCCCATTTACCCGCTCGAAGAGGAGCCGCCGGTGACTTCACCCTTCCTTGAGCCTGCCATTCACCCTGTCAACTATCCTGCCCCACAATGCCAAGCATTGGCACACGTCTGTTGGACTAATGTGGTGTCCCCTCGGTGTTTTCATCTGTCATGACCTTCAACTCTCACTTCCCCCAACACCTACTTGTAAATATGCACCAAAATCAATCCACAACCTGTAAATAAACACCACTTAAATACTCTATGCTGTGTGACCTCCATGTTTTAATCACATGTTTGTCTAATAAATTGCCATTACCAGGTACAGGGATCAATGTTCTGGAGAATCATGCCTCTGTGGGAGTGACCTAGGGAAAATGACAAGCACAGGTCAGGAAAGTGATTCACACACATCACAACACAATGTACTGCAACATCGCACAAACCACACTCATCACCAATTCAGTGGATCACAGGACACACATCAGGGAGCATTGCATGTACAACATCTCACACACACATCTGCTAATAGAACATACCAGAACAGGCAGCATAGACACAGCACACCCACACATCACTAGCAAACATCCCTCACGCATTGTCTAGCTGAACAAGAGGTAGCTACTTACATTCAAGTAAAATATCAAACAATTAGCTGACGCCTCTGGTCCACACCTTCTTCCTCCCCACTATCCTCATCAGTGGACATGGGTGGGATGGGAGGCGGAGCAACCTGTTGGTCTTCAAGGTCCACAATTAGTTCAATGTTATTTCGCAAGGCCAGGTTGTGGAGCATGCAGCAGGCAATCACGTTTTTGCAGACTTTGCCTGGTGAGTATGGCAGGGCCCCTCCGGTTTTATCAAGGCAGCGAAACCTAGACTTCAGCAGTCCAAAAGTACGTTCTATCACTCAACGTGTCCTCCCATGGGCATCATTATAACGCATATCACCAGGGGTAGTAGGGTTCCATATGGGGCTCAGCAGCCACGGCCGGTTTGGGTACACAGAGTCGCCTAGGTGGGGGGATGACAGACACAAATATCATTACCAGGATTGGTGGCAACACCATGCCACACATACAACACAATTGTTCTCACAACACACTGACAACACAATTGTCCTCACAGCACATTCACCTACAAGCCACGCATGTTCTGGTCGCAGCTTAGCCATCAGTTGGGGGGCAATGCTGCTCCGCAGAATGTGTGAGTCATGGGCGAAGCCAGGAAATCTGGCACACAAATGTGAGATAATGTTGTCAGCCAGGCACACCACTTGCACATTGATGGAATGGTAGTGCTTTCTATTCCTATATACAGGTTCACATGCCTGGGGTGGTATGAGACCAATATGTGTTCCATCAATGGAACCCACTACGTGTGGTATCTGGGCGAGGGCATAGAAGTCCCCTTTGACTGCTGCCAACTCTGCCGGCCGTGGGAAATGTATGTAATCATCCCTGTAAAGCATCATGGCATTCAGAACATCTCGCAGTACCATGCTGAACATGGATTGTGACATCCCCCCGGCACGACCAACTGTGTACTGGAAAGTGCCAGTTGCAAAGAAGTGAAGGGCCGCCATCACCTTTGCTGTGGGTGTAATAGATCCTGGATATGTCCTGCGTGGCTGCAGATGAGGTGACAATTGGGCTACAAGCTCCAGCAATGTACGTCGATCTAGCTGGAATTTGCGGATCACCTCCTCGTTAACCATGTCCTCCAGCACAGTGTATGGTCGATGCACATTTGGAGCCCTCCTGTGTGGGAGTAGATGATAGCAGATGCCAATTGAACAACACCGCATAGCTGTGCCACACTATCATATCTTGACCAACACAATGCAAACAATACATGTTGCAGACAGTGATTAAATGTGTGACGTGACCAATATCTAAGGCAATACAGCTAACTACACACTAAGGGGTCGATTCCGATCCGGTAAAAAAATCCGCCGTATGATTCGTATTCGTAGCCGAATCCGTACGAATGGGAAACTACCGTCCGACCTGCGAAGTACGATCCATTTCCGTCGAGTGCCGTACGAATATCAGCGAACCGTACGAACCACAGTCGATGACCCATACGAATTAGCATCGGTAATACTACCGTACAATTTGTAAACATGCCGTACAACCACACTAGTACGATCCTGTACGGAAAGCCTGTCCGCGATTCGTACGGGCCTAAGTATTCGCGCAGGAAGAATGATTCGTACGGGATTTTTCGCCTCACAACAAGCGGCAACAACACATACCAGCCGTGTACGCCTCGATGAAGCGTACGCGAACCCCCACCCGACAACGCACAAGTATGACACGCACACCCCCCGATCAAGCCTATGCGAACTCCCCCACCCGCCAACGGCCCGAACAAGTCAACCGCATGCACAAGTATGACACGCACACCCCCCCGATCAAGCCTACGCGAACCCCCCCACCCGCCAACGGCCCGTACAAGTCAACCGCATGCACAAGTACGACACGCACAACCCCCCATCAAGCCTACGCAAACCCCCCACCCGCCAACGGCCCGTACAAGTCACCCGCACGCACAAGTACGACACGCACACCCCCCCATCAAGCCTACGCGAACCCCCCACCTGCCAACGGCTAGTAAAAGTGACCCGCACGAACAAGTACGACACGCACACCTCCCCATGAAGCCTACGCGAACCCCCACCCGCCAACGGCCCGTACAAGTCAACCGCACGCATAAGTACGACACGCACACCCCCCTCAAGCGACCAAGAACCCCCCCACCCACCAACGGCCCGTACAAGTCACCCGCACGCACAAGTACGACACGCACAACCCCCCCATCAAGCCTATCGAACCCCCCACCCGCCAACGGCCTGTACAAGTCAACCGCACGCACAAGTATGACATGCACACCCCCCGAACAAGCCTACGCGAACCCCCTACCCACCAACGGCCCGTACAAGTCACCCACATGCACAAGTACGACACGCACAACCCCCCATCAAGCCTACGCGAATCCCCCACGCGCCAACGGCCCGTACAAGTCAACCGCATGCACAAGTACGACACGCACACCCCCCGATCAAGCCTATGCGAACCCCCCCACCCACCAACGCCCGTACAAGTCACCCGCACGCACAAGTACGACAGGCACACCCCCCCATCAAGCCTACACGAACCCCCCCACCCGCCAACGGCCCGTAAAAGTCAACCGCACGAACAAGTACGACATGCACAACCCCCCATCAAGCCTACGCAAACCCCCCACCCGCCAACGGCCCGTACAAGTCAACCGCACGCACAAGTACGACACGCACACATAACGCCAATACCTAAACCAGCACAAGGACTTTGCTAACGAGTCGCACAACAACACTGAACATGTCTCCTGTGTACACACAATTGAGAAACAATGTCCTGGTCACAGCCAAACAGGCAAACAGAGGTCAACTCTAACACCCACCCCATATAACACACACACCACCAATTCAAAATAAGCCACACCCACAAATTGACCAATAAAAGGGTCCACTCATATAACCCATCATCCTTTGCAACATACCTAATCTTGCTAAGACACAGACATCACACCATCAATTGCAGCCACACACCTTCACACATACAACCTATCTCATCTACACCCACACCACCCCCTTCACAATCAGACCCACACACCCTCATCCATACACACCATCGCCCCCTCAATCACATACACCCCACACCATGACCACACCCAAGAATCCAAAGTTCACTAACCCGGAGAATGAGATACTTACAGATGAAATCATCAGAGTCGAGCCACAGCTGTTTGGCGCATTGGTCAGACAGACCAGCATGGCTGACAAAACACGCCTGTGGGAGAGGATCGTAGACCGGGTCAATGCTGTTGCACCCATCATGCGCACCAGGCAGGAATGCCAGTCCAGGTGGTATGAGCTGCGGAGGATGGTCAAGAAGAAAATGGACCAGGACTACGCCAATGCACACTACACTGGAGGTGGTGGTCCACGCAGACCTCCAGTACACCATCCCTGGGAGGAGAAAGTCATGGCCCTGCTGCCGCCAGTGGGAGTACACAGAATTGAAGGAGCCGTTGAGCCTGGTGAGTGTACAAAAAACACATGTTACATGGGTGGATTTAAAACAGTGCCCAGCAGCATGGGGGTGGGTGGCCATGAGTCCCAGCAGTACACAACAGAATGGGGGTAGTTGCAAGGGGGAGGCACAAAGGGTAGAAGTTGTAGGGTAGGAGGCTGCTCTCATCCCATATGTCCCAGGTACACACCCAAGCACCATGCCCAATGCACAGGGATATGGAAATTTCACACAAGATAGTAGACCACAGCTTCAAAACAATTTCATGTTGCTGACACACTTTTCGGAGATGCATCATTTTGTGACACAGTAAGGCAGTGTAGCAAGCGAGCGAGCACAAACAACCTGTCTCCATCCCTCTGTTGCCCTCCTCCCTCTGGTTGTCTAGCTTCCTCTGTCTATCACCCTCTGTCTGTCACCCTCTGTCTCCCTCCCTCTGACTCCCTCCCTCTGTCTTCCTCCCTCTGTCTCCCTCCCTCCCTCTGACTCCCTGCATCCCTGTCGCCCTCTCCCTCTGTCTTCCTCTCCATATGTCTCCCTCCCTCTGTCTCCCTCCCTCTGACTGTCTCCCTATGTCTGTCACCCTCTGTCTCCCTCCCTCTGTCTCCCTCCCTCTGTCTCCCTCCCTTCCTCTGACTCCCTCCCTCCCTGTCTCCCTCTCCCTCTGTCACCCTCTCCCTCTGTCTCCCTCCCTCTGTCTACCTCCCTCTGTCTCCCTCCCTCTGTCTCCCTCCCTCTGTCTCCCTCTCCCCATGTCTCCCTCTCCCTCTGCCTCCCTCTCCCTGTCTCCCTCTCCCTCTGTCACCCTCTCCCTCTGTCTCCTTCCCTCTGTCACCCTCCTCCCTCTGTATCCCTCCCTCAGTTTTCCTCCCTCTGTCACCTCACCCCAGCTTCCTGGGCACACACAGGTGCACCCGAGCACTACACAGGCCTTATAAAGACCATAGAGCAGAGTGTCTAGGGATGTCTCCTAATTACCAGCAGTCATGTACTAAGTGCCTGCGACACACCCAGCATTTGCAGACGACGCAGTACTGTGTCAGGACACACAGTTTGGAAAGCTCTGTAGTACACAATGGGTCCAGGTGTAGGCAGCACAAGTCCCTCCTGTGAACATTGCAAACACAAACACCAGGACAAGGATAGACATCCTGTGCAGGAACCCACAACCACGATTATGCCAGCATGCTACATGAGGGCACAGCCAAATCACGAAGGATGGACGCTTGCAAATCACACTCAAACTACTAGCATGGCCTGTCACACCCCCCCTTACAGAAACCTATCCCCTGGGGACAGGCAATGGAGTGCAACACTGTCATAATTGTCATGTCCCACAACTAAACACTCACTCATATGAATATGCATACAACTTTAACATGCACATTGCAGATGATCCAGTCCATTGTGCCTCTCACACAATGCACGTGCCCCATCTTATGAACGTTGTGGATGCACTTAAGTACCAACATGGGCATGGGTATTGACAAGGTGATGCGTCTTGGAGAAGTGCCACGTTCTAAAGCCATGATCTAGAAGTGGGTGTACAGGTCCAGGGGTGTTGGCATTGGTTGACCATCACGGAACAGCAACACCTATCCAAAGTAGAAGAATTTATCGTAATAAATAATGCTCTGTCTCTTACATGAACATGCTGCATCTAAACTCTGTGCATGCTTGACGCAGGCATACGGATTTACACTGTATCCTGGATGTTGTGTGAAACAGAACACTGCTGTATATGTGTTGTGCTGGCAAGACAAGACACAGCAATGGCTGTGTCAGTCATTGTCAAGAGAATGGAAGAAGGAAAATACCCCTGAGTACATGTCAATTTGCTACCACTACATACACATCTGAACAATGACAACAATGTAAAGCTGGTGGAACTGTGATGCTGATAATGGCTAACAAATTAAGATGTCACTTGATAGTGCATTAACAGTGTCTGTCTCTCCCACACACAGGGCAACTTGTGGAGACCACCCCCAACCAGGGGGGAGAAGGATCCCAGTCCCAGGCTCAGCAGGACCCTGACCCCACCAACAGCAACGCCACTCAACGCTCTGTGGATGACCCCAACCAACCTGGCTCCTCTGGATCCCAAACCCCTGCAGCAACTGTACCAGCTACATCTGTGCCAACCACCGGAACCATTCCCACCACATCCCAGCAGACAGGTCAGAGCCCTGCCCATGATCCACCAGAGAGCCTGTCTGAAAATGAGGGACACCCTTTGTCGGGCACCCCTGAGGTGGCAGACAACATCCACCCTGCCAGCACTCGGGGGGGCCGTCGATCGGATGTGCCCACAAGCGCAGGCCGTGCTCGTGTGGGTCAGGGTGGTGGGAAGGCGGAAGTGAGATTCTGGCCAGTCAGCTGCAGGGCCCGGTATGCCTGAACTGACTAACATCCTGGAGGCATACCGGCGGGACACCAGGGAGGTAAGCCAGGTAGCGGAGGCCCTCAACCTGGTGAAAGAACAGCAGGCTGAGCAAAATGCCAGGCAAGAACAACATTATGGACGGGTGGAGGCAAGTCTAGCTGAGCTCTTGACGGTGCGTCGGAAAATGAGCCAATCACTACGTCAGATTGCTGCCAACATGCAGCACCCTCCCTGTGTCACCAGGCCAGCTACATCAAGGCAAAGTGAAACACCAGCCACAGGGAGGGAGCAGGAGGGGAGGAGGAGGAACTGTCTGACGTAGCGTCCCATGCATCGTCCATGCCTGCACGTGAGGGTCCCCCAAGGAAGAAGGGTCATCCACGGCTAAGACGTTGAGAGGCAGTGGGGCATGCACAACTCCCAGGACACCTGACCTGGCATATTGCCCTTGGGTGCAACAGCATCCCCTATGAGACTCTCCCACATGGACTTGCTGGTCACAGTCTGCCCAATGATGCAAAGCACTGTGGCCTGGACTCTGTTGACTCAAACTGTAAGGCATCTCATCTCCAGCAGTGAACTTTGGATTTCCCCCCTTTCTGTACAGCACCTACTCACGTTTCCTGCACAAGATCACCCAATAAATATAACAAACATCATACGCATTTGTTGAGTTATCTTGTACCCACAGTATAAAAGAATATGTGTGTGCAAATGTATGAAATGCAAGAGTATCCAACAAACTGCAGCCATCCACACACTTGGATCTGAGTCCAAATGAGGACACACATAGATCACAAATGTCTAACAACTAGATACATGGATGGAAACACACACCTGTGATGGATAGTAAATGCTGGAGGGGGGTTTGGATCACAAAACTGCAATTACAGACAGGCACAGGAGAGTCACTTGGAGGTGTATAGATCAGTGTTAAAAAGCTAGTTGTCCACGTAGGGATACCTACATCTGTGTCCTCAGGTATGTGAACTATCATCAGCATGCTGCTGTACTGTGGATGTGATGAATGGCGCACAGGACAAGGTTGGCAGGACAGACTGTGGGCAATGGGCTGTAGCACTCTACCCAAGCTCAACTGATTACGTGACCTCCCCCTATGGAGCTACACGTACTAAACTCCTGTGATGGGTGCTACGCATCTAGAACAACTAGCCACGTCTGACAATTATCTACACCAGAACGGCCAAATCACATCACACCCAAGAGACGTGGTCATGGTGTGTGTCCCCTGTGGCTACTTGACAGACTGTGACGGCTATGTTGAAGTGGTGTGACCAGGTCGTGTACTGCCACGTGACTGTAAGGAAGGTGACTTTTGCTGCTGTGGTGTTGACAAGGTAACGCTGTACAATATTGTGCCTATGGAAGGTGTGTGTGTGCTGTACAAGGCACATGACCTGGTGGTACGTAGACACACTGTCATGTGGCTCAGCATAGTCTTGCCAGTATGTGTTGCACACACAGGCATAGAAGCTGTAATGGGTGAGTTTGAGGCATCGTGATACCAGGAGGATGATTGTCTGGTGTTCTCTGTGTGTAGGGTGGCTGGAGCATGCTCTACAAATGGATGGAAGGAGGGGTATCCTGTAGGCGTATGTGGTCCTGGATAGTGTGCGCTGCATAGTGGCTGTGTATGCAGCAGCAGGAATGAGTGAAGACATGACGACAGGAGGGGTGTGACAACTTGCAAAACAAGCACATACCACAAGGGCATTGGCAAGCCACAAAGTGACATGTGCCTGTGAATGCAGGAGTGGCTGCTTCACTCAGGGTCACTGCAAATAAAATGGCACAGTAATCGCCAAAGATCACGGTCACAGGATCAGGCCCCTTAGGGACAAGTGGGGCACAGGACACACAGCGTCAGCAGGTGTAGTCTACAGATAGTGTGTTCCAAGCTAAACAGCAGCTACACAGCCATCTACCTCACACACAATATAGTACTTTGGCCTTAATCAACACCATGCATGTTGTCACTGTACACGTAAACACATAACAAGAATAAGCTTACTTCATGCCATATAGTATACATGCACATTAGAACGACATGTGCGTTGACATCAAGGAGGCACAAAATTCAGTTGAAATCACACGTCATGCACAACATGATGATTTACCTCGGGAGCCCATGGAGCAATATCAAACATACATGGTCATTGGCATTGGCAAGAAGACAAAAAAAGACTATGAAGGATGTCACCTGTAATGCAGCAGAACGATTCGCTACAAGCCTGCCAGGGACTGGCCGTACCTTTCTTCATCAGAGTGGTGTGATGCTCAAAGGGTTTCACCTCCAAATAGCCCCTTGGTCTGAGTACAAATGACAGACACAAAAGGGTGATCAGGCGAGGGAAAGAGAGGATGGGAACTGCAGGGAGAGAGACCTGAAACAGAGGCAAATAACCATTAGGAGTACTTTCTCATGTCACTGACACTACAAATACCTCATGAGATACACTGTACCAGTCACACCTGTGAAGTGTAACGACTGTAGCCAATTTGAGATCACTCATTATGCTATCACATGAGATCCGATGCTGTAACACGGACACATAAAACCTAGGACAGTCTGTCATCTATTTGAGTCTTGTGTAACGCTCACAAGTCTGCTACTATGCAATGAGATCTATGTGGACAAAAACTAATTCACAGTGTCTGATGATGTGGACCCTACAAACAAATTAAAATATATGGCAATGCTACTTACGCAAAGTGTAATATCTGTATTTGTTTATGTGTACCCGTAAGGGCCATGTAGGCAAACTTGACATCACCCACAACAGCTGTAAGAATCACATATGATGAGGAAGCTAATGACCTACATGCAATGAAGGCACTCTGTAGCCAGTCTTTTGCTCTATCAACTTTGCATCACTATGCTAAACATGACAAGCAGGTTGAAAATAACTCAACAGCAAGTGATGTTGATCCAAGCCACATAATGAACCCTACCGTCGCACAGAAATGCTGCACGGGACAAGAGAATCATGTGAATGACCGCACTCCACTGGTGCAACACAAGAATTCACATATGAATCATCCCACCATTGTCATGTCTACTGCTAAACATACATGGCATCATGTGAATGAAAACATAACTGCTACTCACTGTGAAGGCTGGCGTAGCAGTATTCTCAACCTGCACTGAGGTAACGACATGACAGTGACATGCCATACTGCAACAAGGGGCAATGCATCCATGCAAACAGAATCACAGGACAGTTGTCTTAACATGTGGAACATACACTGGGCCACCCCTACACGACATGGTTTTTTTGTAAACAAACTGGACTGGCCCACAAGGTTGAGGTGAGGATCCAGACACATTCTAATGCACACAGTGAGGCTGCAATCCCCCACAGAGTCCGTGGTTGTGACCTCTAACACAATGTCAAACCATGGTATATGCAATGTTGCAGTGTCAATGTCTACACACATTGATGCATTCACCAGAGTCTAAAACTACGACAGATGACTGTCATATGGGGTGACTATCCTGTCCTGGGAGTGGGCCTACATGTAATAAGATACATGATGTTGTTGCATGTGTGCATGGTCTAACAACATGCGCATGAACATGTACCACACAATAGAAACCATACCAACGCTAAACAGCCTCATATGAGTCCTTACCCAAATTGACTTTTCCACATGTCCATGCATGCTCCGTTGATTCGGCTGACGTTGCAATCATAATGAGCAATAGCAGGCTGACCACGATGACACCAACGGACAACAGGCAGGGCGAGCTGGGGATGAGAGGCACACAAGGGGTCAAGTTCTGTATAATGTCATTCTGACATTGTCCTGTTGAATAGCCTGATGTTGTAGTACACCTGTACATTCCAAGTACACACATAGCACGTATATGTGTTGCCTTACATCTGCACCTGTGTGACACTGCACAACAAACATCCAAGTGACATTGCATACAGTCAGTTGCATACACAGCATGCTACCCATGCAACTCTATAGTACATGTTTTACCAAACTGCACCTATGACACACCATTATGAAAAGAAGTTGCGGATGAGGTGACTCCAGATATCATCTTCATCCTCCTCGTCACTGGCATCCTGGGCAAGGCCTACATCCTCAACGGGTGGATGTTCCAGCTCATCAGGATCAAGGATGAGTGGCACGGCCTTCTCCACTGCCATGTTGTGTAGCATGCAGCACACAGTGAAGATGTCACACACCTTGAGTGGGGTATTGGAGGGCTCCGCCTGTCTTGTCCAGGCACCTGAACCGGCTCTTCAGGAGTCCAAATGTTCGCTCGATCACCCGCCTGGTCTTCCCTTGAGCATTGTTGTACCGCTGGTCTGCAGTTGTCCTGGAGTTGCGTAGCGGAGTCATTAGCCACGGCATGTTTGGATATCCTGCATCTCCTGCAAATTGACATCATGGAAATGAGTGTGTAATATGATGTAGTTCATGAAGTTTTGACATACTGACATACATGGCTAACAGAGTTTACCCACCAACAAGACATGCCCGATGGTTGTGCAGCTGCAGCATCATCTGTGGTACCCTGCTACGCCGCATGATGAATGCATCGTGGCACGATCCTGGAAAACGTGCACAAACATGTGAGATAAGCATG
This sequence comes from Lissotriton helveticus, assembly GCF_964261635.1. Classification (NCBI taxonomy): domain Eukaryota; kingdom Metazoa; phylum Chordata; class Amphibia; order Caudata; family Salamandridae; genus Lissotriton; species Lissotriton helveticus. Next base: position 738,511,256 of record NC_136072.1, on the reverse strand, counting down.
TTGGCAAGACACACCACCAGGGCATTTATCGAGTGTTAGTGTTTCCTGTTGCGGTACGCTTTCTCCTGAGCCTGTGGTGGCACCAGAGTAACATGGGTACCATCAATTGCACCAATTACATGTGACATGCGTCCCAGGGCATAGAATTCCCCCTTGACATGTGTCAACTGTTCTGGAGTAGGGAATGTAATTAATTCATCTATGTGCAGCAACATACCTGCCAATGCATCGCTTAATACCCGGCTAAACATTGTTTGTGACATCCCTCCCACATCAGCTATGGTAAATTGGAACGTACCTGTGGCAAATAAATATAGGGCTGCCATCACCTTTACCTTGGGTGTCAGCGCAGTTGGATACCTGTGTCGTGGTTGCAGGTGTTGTTCCAGCCTGTCTGTCAGGTCCTTGATCAACTGTCTGGAGAAGCGGTAACGCCGTATGCAATTACGTTCCCTCATGGCTTCCAAGTCTGGCAACGGCCTTTCCAGAGGGGGTGCCCTGCAAACCATATTTAGTAGAAAATGTGTACAACTGTCAGACAAAGACAATAACAATGTACATGGCACAAGCAACACTGCTTCAACAAATCTAGACGATTTTGAGTGTGGCTTGGGATACACACTGAGGAAACATGTGCCAGCTGCCAGCCACTCCTCCGTGAAAAGTAAAAGACCTGTGGTCTGTGGAATGGATATTACATGCATACAAATGATCTGATGGGAAGGTCTGAGTGAGCATTACAATGTATCACGTCAGTGACACACGTCACATTAATTGCATTAGGAGGTTGTCTGCACATCCAGACAGCTGACAGCAATACACACACCCACATCACATGTGCCATCATTTGCACAGATCTGACATATTCCTATAGCGGTGTGATATTTCCAAAACTAATACATGGACATCATCAGACAACAGAAATGTTTGATTTGTGACAAATAGTCTGTGACTCCATCACACATATGAGCGGTTCATTTGCACAAGTGGCATGGTGTGCGTACATGTGAAACCCTGTCATCACGGCAAAGACCCATCATAGATGCTCCTACAGCAGATATACTGAACAGTATGAACAAGTTACTTACCTTTTGTAACAAAATATCTGTAAGGAACAGTATTTAGTACCATATTCCTACCTTGGAATACATACCAGGCTTTTCCACCGTGGATGCCATTGCTCTGCCCAGTGAGTCGGTGCTATCCAGCCCACACCGGATCGAATACCGTGCCGCAGATCGGCATTCTACAAGGGCTTGGCCAAGTATTGCCCGTACCTACAACGCGCACTCTGGCAGCAGTTCCACAAACGTGTCCCACAGAGAGTGTGTGTATCGAACAAAGAGGCATGTGATGTTGGAAGACCTCAGTCCCAGACTCAGGGAGGATGATACCATCTTTCCGTACTGCTCATACCTCTTGGATACCCTGTCCAGCGGTGCAAACGGGAATTCGGTCTGTGATTTGGAGGCCTGGATGCCCATGCTTTCTGGGGTGGGGTGGGAGGACAGGAAACATGGGTCGTCTGGGGACGGGTGTGGGCGTCTGGTGTCATATAGCTACTGTTTATCTTTATATTGTGTTAAGTTAGCATAGGCTTATTAAATGTTTAAATGCCATTTTTCCTTTTGCTGCTTCTGCACACGACACTTAATTGTTGATTTAGCTTTCAACCTAGTAGCCTGTTGTGGTTTACATGAGAATAATATTTTATTGCTCTGATATCAGCTTTGCTTAATAAACTATGTCTGTACAGAGAGTGCTGAAGCTTCAGGAACAACACGACACAGAATTGTTATGAGGTCTGATCTCCGCACCTTCATAGACATAACATAAGGGCAGCTTCTGCCAACTTTGGGCTTTAGGCGGGTTTTATATTGCTTTGCTTGGAACACAGATACACACTTGATGCTGTTCGCATGCAGAGAGAGCTGGTGTATGCTGATGTGATCTCTTCATTCTAGGATCTTGAGGTATGGGCCCGCCCTGTTAAAACCCAAAGAGACCTTCTTAGCTAATAATATATTATGTGAGTTAGGGAGGGTGAGAAATAAGTGTTGTTAACCCTTATTCATTACAGCATGTTAACATGCTGTCACCGTTTGCTTTCTATGGACTAGTAACTATGCTGATAACTTTGCTTCTGATAATATGTTTCCTTGTATTATCTAAGATACTGCGTTTGAGAAAACGGCAATAGTAAATAAATATTTCAAATGTGCACGTGTCCTCATTTACTCCATGTTCTGATTTGAAATGATTGTATAACGAAAGAGTGCTCATGTGTTCTACGTAACCTGAGGTATTGTAAGTTCGTGTTCTGGTTTGTCTAAACATTGGGAGTTTGTTATGACCAATGAGACACTGTAACTAGCTCGGTAAGGGGTTTGTTGGGTACTGAGGTGAGTTTTGGGTCACCCTAATTCGCCACGGTTCCAATCCTTTGTGCACAGTCTGTGGGAGAACAGAAACCCTGCTACATGGCGCCCATACGTTGGTGGTCTTATATCATGACACTCGAGCAGTATATCATTCAAACCTTAACCCCTTCTCCATCGTTTCCGGAAAACGGTGGTGTCGGAAAAACCTACCTATTTATGAAATAGGTCTTTTCAAGCTTGAATCTATCTAAAACGGTTTCCTTGAATTACTACCCAGTTGTGCTACAAAGTTTCCTTTCTTTTTCCGTAGTTCCGGTGTAATCATGGCGCAGGCTGTGAACATCCCGCAGCATAGTCGCATTGCGGTGCGCAACCATTTACAGACTTTCCAGGTCCCAGTGGATGGCTTGGCTGTGAATTTAGTGGTGTGTGGAGATCCGGCGTACCCTTACGAACTGTTTTACTCGTGGGTAACGTTTCCGGCAGTGGACGTAAATTCTGGTGTGTTCCACACCTACACACCCTCACCTGTACCGGCTGAATATACGCTGTACAGGGCACTGGAAATACCTATTGATTATTGGCAGCATCGCGTTTGGTTTGATGGCGCCCTACCCCACTCTTTGTCCGCTGCGAGGTTAGGTCCTTTGTCCATTCCAGGCACAAATTGGCCTGCGTTGGCTGGATTTACCCCGCACCCGAATCACGGCGCATGTCCCCTGGCGGATATTCGCAGACTACATGTTGTTTCAATTGCCGTGATTCGTGAATAAGTGCAATACATAGGTCGACATCTCCCGGGTGGTCCCCCGGGGGGTCCGGCTGTTCAGACGGAACATGGCGGTTTAAAGCTCAATCCGGTTATGGTCAATTCGGTTTTTGGTAAGCGCCCCGATGATAAAGATGAGTTCCCTTTCTGGCTTGCCGAGAAATTTGACCAACTGGAGGCTGTGTTTCCGAATTCTACTCCTGCTGATAAACATAGAATGTTGACGATTACTTTGCCTAAGGATTTAACTCCTGAACTCGTTGACTGTGAAAGTTGGGGGAAAACTTTTGCGGCTGTTTATGCGAGGTGTTTCGGCACCCCATCTATGTCCGTACTGCCTACGATCGTTAAACGTGTTCAGGATGATCACGGACCGGGAGCAGCGGTTGATTTGGGTATGCGCCTGTGTGGTTCTTTTGAGATTGTTAGCGATCTCATACTCTCCAATATAAAGGGAGATGCGGTGAACTTTCAGGTGTCAAATGCTTTGGCTGCTCTACCCAATGCCGAAAAACCTAGACAGTTGGCGAAAATAGTTGTGGCCGCATATAAAACTATAGGTCGCACAAGTAAAGGTCTGAAGTATTTTGCTATCAAGGAGAAAAAACAACCACAAGGGCAGTCTGCTGAGGCAGATGTCCAGCCCAAGTCCAAAAAGCAAAATTGGCCTAAAAAACAGAAACAGGGGAAGCAACAACAGCAGACTCAGGATTCGTATCCTGGCCACAAGTTTCTGCGCCGACAGAGAGAGTTTATGACTTGCGCAATGATTAAATCACATGATCGATTTCAGGTTTCTGATCAACGCTCTCCTCGTTCCTTTCAGGACTCATCGGCCCCGAAGACCGGTGGAGGAGGAGGCGGAAGGGGACGTGGTGGCCAACAAGGACGTGGCCAGCCCTGCCAGACAGACGGCGCAGCGAAGCAGGAGGATTCTACGCCTAAAAGACCGCAGTTTGCGAAGAAGAAAGTCGCAGCCTTAACAGCGCATTGATATGCCACAGATAGTGAGAACGCGGCTTCAGAATCTGACGTGGGCTCTGACCTTGCTGGACAGCGCGGCGGAGATTACCATAGTGATAGAGGCGCTGCGTCCACTACTGCGGGTGACAGCGACTGATGTCTACGTTGTAAAAGAAACAGCCGATACAAGACTTGCCCCCCCTGAAAGACTTTATGAAATTGTCCTGTTAATTGAAGGTGACATACAACGTACCATCAAAGGGGTATTTTGGGAAAATCTTTCTTCTACGTATGATATTTTGCTTTCGGAGGCTGACTGGCCCCCAACTTTTGTGCTCGCGGCGCCGCGAGGGGAGGAGGTGATTCTCCCCAGTTTCGCGAACACTGTCTCGAAAGAGCATGCGCAGCATTTTGCAGAAGAGTGGGCTCGGGCTCTCGCACCGGCTCTGTACCGTAACCAATGTGGTTGGGATAAATGGTCCCCGTGCCACGAGATTCCTTTGCGGTCTCAGCCGCAGCCTCAACCTCAATATCCCTTACGACGTGAAGCCAAAGCTTCCGTCGTGGAAATCCTTGAACAATTGGAATATCAAGGAGTTATTGAAACGTGTGTGTTACCGATGAATAATCCTCTTTTTACTGTGACCAAGCCTGACGGATCGTATCGTTTGGTATTGGATTACCGGCATTTGAACTCGCATTGCCGTAACTGTGCAGTACAGAATACTCACGGCTCTGCCCTAGTGGATAGTCTAGTGCGTAAGTGTTTTAAAACAACGCTTGACATATCCAACGGTTTCTATGCCCAGAGATTGGATAGCTTTAGCTCCCAATGGACCAGTTGTACATGCGCTGGGGTCCAAAAACAATTCCGGCGTCTCCCAATGGGCTATCAGAATAGTCCTGGTATATTTACCGCCCGCATAGTCTCTCTTTTGGAGAGAATTGACCCAGATGCTTGCTCGTATGTGGATGACATCTATCTCACGGACGACGAAATTTGGGAGCATCTGTGTCGTGTGAATTCGATTATTTGTAACTTTGCAGACATGGGTTACAAATTTAACTTTGCAAAATCGCACATTGCTGAGTACACAGTGTTGTTCCTGGGCTATGAGCTCAACAATGAAGGTAGAGGTTTGGCTCCTCACTTCTTGGAGAAATGCGCACAGTTGCGCGCTCCTACAACACTGAAAAAATTACAGTCTTTGCTGGGCTTTTTAAATTTCGGGAGGACATACATTCCGGAATATCCCCAGCGTATCAAGCCTTTGCATGCTTTGATACAACCAACTTTTTCAAAATCATGCTGGCTGCCTGAGCACTCAGCCGTTGCGCATGGATCAAAACATGCCTACGTTTCCGCTTGCGCCGTTGTGGTCGGTGCCATGGTGAACGATGAGTTCATATCCAAGGAAGTACACACGCTGCCTCTGGGGGACTGCACCGCACAATTGGCAGAGCTTCGTGCTCTCTTACTAGCGTTGGAGTACGCTGGCCTAGTGTTACTACTCTTATTGTGAGTGATTCTTACTACTGTGTCCAGTCTTACAATGAAAACTTGTTCTTTTGGATTCAAAATGATTTTCGTGATTCCAAGGGTAGCACAATAAAACACAAGTTGATCTGGGTTCGAGTGGCGGAGCTTAAGGCTACGTTGCCGCTCTTTTTTGTAATTCATACTCTCGGCCATCAGCGTGTTGGAGTCCACTCTGTCGGTAACTCGCTTGCGGATGAAGCCGCGAAATCAGCGGTGTCTACATATTTAGTTGCAGCAGTTACTAGGTCCAAAAGTAAGATTGATAGTGACATCTTGGCGGCTGTTGCTGCCACTGAGAAGGGAGGTAAACATCCTACGGGGTTCCCTTTGTAGTACACATACCACTTAAGTCCCGAAAAGGTTCCTTTTGTGAAAATTCCTGATGTTGGGGAACGTTTGATTCCCAACTCGGATCGCATGGCTGACTTGATTACAGCGGCGCATGAAGGTGTGGCGTCTGCGCAAGCGGGCGTCTCGGCCACTGTAACTCAATTACAACAACGTTTCTGGTGGCGGGGACTGTACAAACAGACGCGTGAAAATGTCCTTCTATGTGACATTTGCCAGCAGATTAAACCTTCGTCTGCTGCGTGTCCGCCCCACACACAGTTGTACATTTCTAATAAACCACTAGGTTGTGTTTATTTAGATCACTGCGGTCCTTTTTCATCTGATACTGCGTATAAGTACATCTTAGTAGCAGTTGATTCATGCACACGCTTTGTGTGTGTCTGGCCCCATCGCAGTGCTGATTCACGAACTGTCATTAGAGATTTGCGTATCTTTGTAGGGATTTTTGCCTGTGGTACCTTCCATTCGGATCAGGGTCCGGCTTTCGCCTCTAAGGCGTATAAGGATGCCATGAATTCGCTGGGGGTCCAAGTCAAGTTTTCGTCTCCCTACAGACCTGAGGGTAATAGTGTAGTGGAGCGAATGAACCGTGATTTAAAGCAATCTTTGACAGCTCAAGTGATAGGCACAGGCAGAAACTGGCTAGCCCACCTCTATGGCGTGCAGCGTGCTCTTAATAATCTCCCTAGAAGGTCTCTGGGTGGGCAGACCCCATACGAAATACTCTCTGGCATCAAGATGTATGTCCCTGACCTTGACGGTCTAGACTGCGTGGCTCGCGCCACACCCTTTGACGTAGATGAACATTGCAATCTTTTACAGGATCTACAAAAGACCAGAGACAGTCTTGCAAAGGAACATTTGCCCTCCACATCGGATGTTGCGTTGCAGATCCCGGTAGTCGGCTGGCTACCCCAAGTTGGAGAACTGGTTCGTGAGAAGATCGATAACAAGAAAGAATTTGGTCCATCCTATCTAGCTCCGGTTCCAGTGCTTGGTTTGAAGGGCACAAGAACAGTCATTTTACCACCACTTCCTGGCCGTAAGGAAAACAGGTTTATCTCTATTGACAATGTCAAGATACACAGAGTGGCCGATTCTTCTTAGCATGACACTGGCTGTTTCCTGTCCTTCCATTGTGAGAAATTCAGTTTTGCCCACTGCTTCTAATCATGAAACTGAAGTGGCCATCGAATTACCTGCAATTTCCAGTCCTTTATTAAGTACTTTGCCCGGTACTGCCCATTATGAAATAGACTACACTTACCCTACTGACTTGTCCATACCTGACCTGCAAGCACGTTTGGCCACAGAATCCAGATTTTCTTTTGACACTGTTTCCAATGCTTCGAAAAATCCCTCACGTTTTGCAGTTTATCCCACCCTATTTAAAAAACATTTTTTGATTCCCCCTTGGACATATATTTGGCTGGTGCTTTTTTCAATTTACCTTTTTATGTCAATTGGGTTTGTGTTTTATTTTTTCCGAATTATGAATGGACACTATGTCGTAGAAAGAACATGCATTCGACATCTAAATGGTACGTTGGCCCCCCTTTCCTCATCGCATTCTGCACACAGATTGAAATGAGACGTGACATTTGTTAACATCACTGCTTGGCCTGTCCTTGATGGGATAGTGTGGGATGCCGTTAGGTTTCAAATTCATGGCCCTACCGAGGTTGTTAATGTCCCCAATGTGCTTAGAGTTAACATGGGGGATGTAGTGAAACAAAACATATGTTCTGATGATTGGGATGTTCAGGCCGTAGAGTCTTTGTTTTCTGATTTAAAATACTATGCTGCCTTTGATGCAGAAGATTTGTACTTGGAATCTGCTAATTATGGTGATTTGTTTTGCTTTCAACATTTTGGCAATCACTTCTTGCATAAAACATCATCCAGAAGGAATACTGTAAATTATACACAATGGGAGCATTGCCCAGCTCCTCAACAGGGCAGTTCAAGTACTTTTTTGAAAAAGTACACTTATTTTACTGACTTCAATCAGTCTAATCCCGAGTCCTTTTATTTCAAAATGACGCAGAAGCCTATGTCCAAGGTTAGACTTACCGATACCAAATTATTGTACTCTAAGTCCTTTCTTGATCAGCTAGCTGTTGGCGGCTATGAATTGTAGAAGGAAACTATTGACTTAAAATCTGTTTGGGGTTCTAAAATTTGGCAGGTACAAGGCGCTGAGGCTTTGCACCGTGCTTGTCTCATCCCGAATCAAATGTTGTTTTTGAATTCTTCTATTTCACAGACAACATGCTTTGGATTGGCTACTTCTAAAAAATTGAATACTCCAACCATCCCTGACTTAGAAGAATATTCTGGCTGGAGTAATTATACTCAGTTTTCGATTAGGGACTTGCAAACCCTGTTGCTGAATTCATCCTTTAACATATCCAGTATGGATTCAAAAGGTTGGCTGATGTGGCACAGGAGTGCTGATTCATGGCAGCATCATTTTCTGGGTTTATCTGATGGCTTTACACAGGTCAGACCTGATCCACGTTTTGAAACTGAGCATTCTGTCACAACTTACTCTGTGGGCAAATTATGCCAAAATTGGCTGACACATTCTAAATTGTCTGCAGTTAAATTACATCTGGCAAAGTTAAATGATGATGTAGATTTAAATGATTTCATAAAAGGCCTGGCTAGTGGTATATCAAAAAGATGGATATATGCTGTTTACAATGAAATCTGGAAGACATCACAGATTGAGGCAGCGACACGCCTTAGAGCTATATATCAAGCCAATCTAGAAAAAGTGCTTGCTGTGGTAGATAATAGTATTAACATGCTTTCTTCCCGCATTTACACTTTAGATAATATTGTGTCTTCTGTAGTGGATATTGTGCATGATGAAGTGTCTGTGTTGTACCATGGTCAGAATCAATTATTTTCTATCATGCAATTTGCATGGACCCTTCAAACGCTTAAATCTGGCAAGGTGCCATGGACCTACATGAATGTTTCTTCTCTCTTTGCCCCCTTTAATTTGACTGACAAGCAGCGCCTGCTTTCCATGTGAGATGCTTCCTTTTCTATGTTACATATTGAGAGATTAGAGTCCTTGCCTTTTTCTGTAGCAGAGGCCAGCGCTGCTACGTGGCTTATCCACGGTTTGATAACATTACCTTTTGCTTTGTATAAATTTACAAATTGTATGAGATATGTTGCCATAGGTCGCTATGAGCCCTTAGTAGTGCGTTTCTCCATGAAGTCTGGTCCCTTCCTTTCACTTACAGATGTTTGAAAGACGGACAAAAAGTTTATCTGAATGGGGAGGAGTGTACAGAAACACCAGACCACTCGCTAATGTGTAGGCATATACAATTGCACGGTTCTTGTAACCAGGACCGGCCAAACTTAGCCTGTGTTTTAAAAGGGACTCCAGTTCCTGCAATCACCCCGACTTTTACCTTGCTGGGAAACGGAAGTTGCTACACTGGCAACGTGCCTATCTACAGCCAAACCTGCAGCGGGCCTAGACATAGTGGCAAAAATAGCGTCAGTCAATGCCTCATGAAACGGCTGCAGAGGCTCAGCCGAGCTTGACTGCAGTTTAAGGACCTCAGTGAAGAGGTTGGTCCTCACGGGCGCAACGGGGAGATGAAGGGGCAAAGCTTTGGCCACCCACGTACACACTACTATGTACGTTGCCCGCTCCTCCAAAGACACGGTTGGATTAGAGACATTACTAGTGTCTGGCAAGGTGTCCAGACCACTCGCATCCCCCAGTCCACCTGTCCATTCGTCTTGGGACTGACACTCACTTGTCAGTGGGTCTTCAGAACCCTCCCAATACTCCTTATCACCCATTCTCTGATAATCAGGGTTGTCAAAAGATGTGCCCGGCTCGTTGAAGTTAAACTCCCCATGCAGCATTAAAAGCGTTGCTCTGCCGCGCCGTTCCCACGCCGGAGCCGTATAGTGTGTGGTATCGGGAACATCACCACCCGAGGACGGCGCCGAGGGTGACACCTGGGGCACTGTTGCCGGTGAGGTCGTGAGGCGAACAAGCGAGGACCAGGATCACCTATCGGATCCAGTGTGGCCCAGCGGTGCCGGGACGAAGGCGCCGCCAGTGTCAGAGCCAAAGCAAGAGACAGCGTCGGGGCCAAAGCACCAGACCCGCTAGTGCCCCCAGACGGGTCCGCTGGGCCCTAAGCCGCGGCATAGCCCATCGGTGGAGTGAGGGACATCATGACCATGAGGAAGCGCACTAACTCCTCCTGCGTCGCATGCTGCCCAGGGACCAGAGGTCGTGGTGCAGGCTACTACGGCTGCAAATGTGACGGAGCCGCGTGGGCGGTGTCACCCAAATCCCATGCAGCATTGTACGTGCATTGTGGTGAGTTTGAAGTGCGATGACATCTCTTTGACTTCTTGTTGTTACCTGACGACTTTGCCCTGGAGGAGTGATGTCAAATCCCAGGGCTCTGATGGCTCAAACCCCACGCCCGGGCACTCGACCTACGTCCAGACCATGAGCTATTGCGGTGCTGGGCCAACTGCTGGAGTCCGAGCCGCTTGCGGGACCACTCCCACCTAGCTTCATATGTCTGGGCCCGGCAGTCGGAGCAGAACTTGTTGCCGTGCTTGACGTCGAAACAGTGGAGACACCGACAGTGAGGGTCAGTCACTGACATCAGTCGGTCGCAATCCTCACAGGCTTGGAAACGGCCATCCCTATTGGCACCGTCCTGAGTCGGACAATCCAAGTTAAATGATCTGAAGTGATCGTACTATGATTTGAAAAAAAATGAGTAAGGTTACACTTTTACGGGAACTCCGCTGCTGGTGTGAAAAAAGAGGACCTGACGAGAGCACGCAGAGGCGACATATGAGTACTCAGCCAACGTCATCACGGCGCACACAATGCCAACGACACATGCGGAGCCGCAGACGATGCCTACCGACACACAAGGGTACTGCTAAGCCGAAATTGGCAGATCCAGTCTGGCACTTGGGGATATTGTAAGGTGAGAAATATAATACTGACCTGTTTCTTTCATATGCAAACAGCATGCACAATGTCGCACATGGCACACACATAACGTGGTCACACAGGGTCATGCTGTGCGTCAATTCGACATCTGTGACAGTGGGCATGTTGCTGTCATCATGTGACAGTTCCCTGTACTGAATGGTTGCCATTCCAGTGTTGTTGTGCATCACAATATGTTGCAGACGTTACTCAGGTGCGAAGTGTTGAATGTATGTGATACACATGTGCACAATGATTAATGACATGTCTCAACAGCTCTTCACACATCAACTGAGCCACAAGGTCACAGTCCCTGTGCTTCTTCAATGTCTGCCACACCTGGGGCCGGCTGATGTAAGGATGCAACACAAATTTGGCAACAGTTTGACTCGTAGATGGTACTCGTGGCTTGAGAGTCAAATAAACCATTTAAAGATGGAGCTGACGCAACGTGCGTCGCAACATAAACTTTAAATTTCGACTGATATGGTTTTTATAATAACATGGGCTACTGTAAGGTGGCGCAGACGAAGCGCGTGTAGAGCGATAACATAAAATACTAAGCCTGGTAGGTGCCTATTTTCGAAAATTATAATAAGCCACTCTAAGATGGCGCTGATATAGCGCACGTTGCATTACAAGTGAAATAACTAGGCAAAGATGGAGTCTACACTTCAGGACTACAAATAGCCATTCATAGATGGCGCTGATATAGTACGCGAAGATAGCCACTCTAAGATGGCGCTGATATAGCGCACGATGTATTACAAGTGAAATAACTAGACAAAGATGGCGCCTACACTTCAGGACTACAAATAGCCATTCAAAGATGGCGCTGATGTAGCACGCGAAGATTTACCGATGGGTTTCCAAGATATACGGTGAGTGGAATGGGCAATAGATACTCATATTGCAGCAAGATTTAAATATAAAATAAGGATAAGACTCTTATTGTCGTTACCTTTGCTTCATAGAACTATGGACCAGAACAAACTAATATTTACGGGACCTGTGACAAGGCATAAACTACAGGTAAAAATATCGAAAATAAGATCTGATATAACTAATCTGCTACAGTTTGATTAGAACTATTAATTAAAATAGAGTGATAATCGAGTTTAGTTATTGATAAAATTGTCTAATTTTGTTGCTTTATAATAAATGCCCGCTACGAAGGGACATTAGGATTTAACTATCAGGCTACACCTGATCTAGTAAGAGGTGAATGTAAGCTATGTTGAAAATATAATACTTCTCAGTAGGATAAATGTACTGTAATATTAACCACTTAGAACTGATAGTAAAATTAGATTAAAACTGACACATAACTTATTACTTTAGAAGTACGAACGCAGGATAAGGATACTCAAATACCGAGACGCTAACGATACCGTGCTACCGAACTGTCCACTTCTTACTAAAAGGTGAGCAAGTGTGATATAACGTGAAATGCACTATATCATTTACTAGACTAGAATTTGGGCAGTGGCTCATGACAGGGGATATGTTGTTGTTTGCTATTACAGTCATAACGCCTCATAGGAAACAGTGGACAGAACCCCACGAATATGATTTAAACAGGATTTATACTGGTATGTTAAATTTACAATATATGGAATTTCTATTTTGCAATTACCTTCAGGTTCTTCCACTGATTATACTGATCTGTTTAGATTTACTTTTATTTCTATACTGTATCGCACTTTGGTGAATCTAGTTTTTTGCTTGGTAATAGGGTCTACAAATGATGACTTTACTATACCCCACAAATTCTTGGTGATCTTCTCTTGAAGATTAATTTATTAATATGAAAAATATATAAGTAACATTCTGTTACATACTGTAATTATTTACAGCCCTGAAGAAGTCTTAATGTCCAAGACGGTCTAGACGAAACACGTGTTGGCTGTTATATTGAAATTATTTTGGAAGAAGAATACTATTTTGGTTTGGATGAAGAAAAGTATATGAATAAAGAATAAGAAAAAGTGAAGAAGAAGAATACAGATTTGTGGACTTTAATTGACATTTTGAGTGCTCGGTGGATCATTGGTAACTGATGTAAGGATGCCATGCTGATGTATGCATCCACATGGTCAACATGAGTCTAGACTACATCCCTGCAATGTGATTTCCTGGGGTCACACTCCCAATGGTGACATGAAGGAGGTCAGGAACGCAGCCTAAACAAGCGTTCACTTGAGCATGTCTGACGCACAGCGTACCCCAATGGTACGTGCGTGTGTACGCCTCGTTTCCCTATCGCATTGTAGCCATACGCGAGCACAGCGTATCCCAATGGTACGTGTATGTGTACGCCTCGTTCCCTATTGCATTGTAGCCATACGTGAGCACAGCGTACCCCAATGGTACGTGCTTGTGTATGCCTCGTTTCCCTATTGCATTGTAGCCATACGCAAGCACAGTGTACCCCAATGGTATGTGTGTGTGTTGTGTGTGTGTACGCCTCGTTTCCCTATTGCATTGTAGCCATACGCGAGCACAGCGTATCCCAATGGTACGTGCGTGTGTACGCCTCGTTTCACCATTGAATGGGTAGCATTTGGAACGGCTATCGCACCGTACTTGTGTGGGTAATCAAATAAATACATAGGGAACATCTAGGGGAACAGTGGAATGATCAGAATGCAGCCAGGTTGTCATGGATACAGAGAGTTTTGAGCCTCCTACAGGTGTTCTAGAAAATTCAGTTGGGCAAAAGTATACAATGTTGCAAAAGTTGTTGTTCAGCTCTGGCTCAGTTTTCAAACCATGCATATGTGTGTCATGGCCTTATGTGTGACGGGATTGGATGAAACATAGGATGCAAACTATGGTGGCCTATCACACACTACTCCTTGGACTCACAGACCCTCTGCAGCACAAATATAAGGCAGCATGTGGCTGTGGGAGGGCACTTGCCTGCACAACATTGGAGTGGAAAACACAGCTGCTGTCTCTGTATCCTCTGGACCCTGATTAGCTGAGCATGGAGAGGGCACCTGCATTCAGTGATGGTGAGAACAAGGCCCTGCTGGATGCCCTCCTGCCTAACTACAGCAAGCTGTATGGGAGACCAGAGGAGCAGGTGAGTGATGTGTGCACTACCTTGGAGTGTGCACCGATTGTGTGTGTGACACTATAGCCACTGTGTATGTATAGTGGATAGATGCTATGTTGTTGGGAGTGAGTGCCAGGGTGTACAGTGTTGTGTGAAGAGGATTCTTTGTTGTAGTGGGGTGTGTGGCAGCATGTCACGTGCTGCAGTGCACCCAGATGTAGCATATATTGCTCAGTGAGTGCCATGCTCAAAGAGTAGTTTGCACACCTTATGTCATCTGTAGCCTTTAAATGGCATGTAGTGCAGTTGTGTTTGCTCACAGGCCACATAATCCTGGACAATGATGCAAATGTGTGGAGCATCCGATGCCCTGTTGTCCTCAAGTATTTTGTGCACATATGTGTGTCTTTGGAACATGGACCAGGTGTACTGATGTTCTTTAACTTTACATTCGTGACAGGTATCTGCCTATGAGAAGGGTGAAATCTGGCTGGACATCGCCAGGGCTGTCAGGAGTGAGGGGGGGGTGGCCTCGCAGGAGGCTCAGAAACATCAAGAAGAGGTGCCAGGACGTCCGGTGCTGGACCCGCCGCATCGCCAGGGTACAGCTGAAGCTGGAAGCTCCACGCCGGCATGGCGGCACCCGCCACCTCACCCCCCACATGCTCCGGGTCCTGGAAGTGGTGTTCCCAGACCTCCATAGGCAGTTGCAGGAGGGACAGCAGCAAGAAGGGGGTAGGTACATGTCTGTTTGTTGTCTTGTTTGTCACATGCTACCTGCAGTGCTCTGAGGCATGGTAACACTCCCATAGTTGGAGTGGTGTGGTGGACAGGCACTTTATGCATTGGCATAAGAATGGCCCAGTTTCAGCAGATGCTTCTTTACATGCCTTGCCCTACTCCACATCTGACCAGCTCTTTGGCTAATGATTGTTTTTCACATGTACTCCTATGGTGCAATGTCTTAGTATACATCTTCCTTTGCACATCATCATGTTGGAGGGGGGTCTGTGACACCTGTTGGTACCTTACATGTAGCACCACATGTGCACTGTGTCTGGCCTTCTTCATATTTTGGCACTGATCTTGAGTCTCAACATGTGTTTCCTGCACGAGTCAGCCTCAGTGGCCTTTGTCCATGGTACACTTTCTAATTGCCATGTGTTAGCTACAGGTGCACACTGTACATGTGCACTAATTTTGGCTTGTGCATACTCACACTGGGCAGTGCGTGTGTGCATATACTCAAAATATGTTGCATGTTGTTTGTAAATAATATTGACGGTCAGCCACACAATGTGACTTTGGGTGTAGACAGCTGTGATGCCAGTGTGAGGTGATGGAACACTTGGTTCAGGTCCCAGGATGGCATCACATGGCAGTTCAGGCAGGACTTTTCCCATGTGGCACAAGGTCAAAGTGAATCAAACATGACCAGGTCTGGATTTGGGTGGCAGGGTGGGCAAATGAACTGTGATTCATCATCAGCTATCCTGTTGTCAGGCAGTGACTCATCATTGTGTCTCTCATACACGTTTTTGCCTTGCCTGTTACTTGTATCCTACTATACATTGAGCGTTGTGTCACTTACAATTGCCCAAGACTAGGCTTGGCATTGTGCAGAGTTCAGTGGCATGTGACTCATGATTAGGGCTCCCGGTTTTCCCTTTTTACGGATTTTTACACATAAATACAGACGGAAATGTATATTTCCTTTGTCTGTATTTATATTTAAAAGCGGCAAAATACTAGCACATTTTGCCGCGCTGCCGTCGGGTATTTTGCTACCGGCGTTCCAAAGGAACAATGCTGCTGTCCCGTGTAACAGGTGTTGTATTTCTGTAACAGCAAAGCAATCACTTAAACTTTGTTTGTCAAATGAAATCAAAGCATATTTGGAGAGTGCGAGAGGCCCCTCCGGAGGACATCCAATCTCGTTCACAATAACAGCCATCAAGAAAAGAAGACCCGGGTGTTTATGCTGACCTCAAAAAGCTGTGAGCCTACATGGTTGTAGAAACTTAAACAGAGAGATAAACAAACAGGCTTCGGCACCAAAGACCGCTCAGGGGTTGTCTACGGTGCTGAAACACCACCACAAAGTAATACAAGCCCACGAGATAACATTGGGCATGAGAGAATATTTCATTTTGTATACAAACTTATATATAAAAAATAGGCTTAAAAAAGCTATTAGTTTATGTGATATATTGCAGGTGCCTTTACACCACATTACAATATTTGAAAGCTAAAAAAATGTCTCCTTTTGGAACCCCGTCTTTTTTATTGTATATCCCCAATTCCCATACTGTGTTGTACTGTCAGCTGTCTTCTGTAAGAATGTGCGTATTGCCTAGAGCGTAAAGACCGCTGAGTGGTTTTACTCAATCACATCAATAGGATTAACATGGCAGATTTAGACTATGGGGGTTTGCCATGCCTCTTGTGGTGATGTTTGCTTGTGAAAAAACGGCTGCCGAAGGCATATCCAAGATGTGGACAATGAGGAGAGGGTACTGGGTGTGCCACTGGAGGTGTGAGAATTTGTGAGGGAAGAAAGCATGTTTAGGATATGACTCGGTTGTCTGTCTGTGGGGCTGTTTAGGTGTGAGGAAGGTTAGGGGGGAAAATTTACTAGGGATATAGATCGTTTTTTTTCTTTTTGTATTTTTATCTCGCGCAAACTTTTCTCGAAGGCACTGGAGCGCTTTAAATGAGTACCAGTTACATTACACAAGGACACATAGGTGGCATGGAATAGGATTGGGGATGTTAAGGATAACGCTGCAGAAGTAAAAGATGAACCCGAAAGGAAAGTCTTGGAGCGAGGCCTGGAGAGAGGTGGCATGCCTTGGGAGGCAGCCTCCCAGATCAGCAGAGGTGATCCTTCTGCATACACCCCCGCAGTCCTGCAGGCAGCAGACAGAGGGTGCAGGCGCTTTGAAGATGGATAACGTAATCGCACACGAGGCACTTTGGCAGCCTAGAGAACAGGCACAGTGTCAGGGCGCCCCAGGAGAGATGACCCAGATTTCACACCTACACTGCATTTCTCCGCCCACTGCAGACCCGACTTCATCCTTAGCACTGCCATTACTCCTTTATCACTCCACCCTGCCTGTCCCAGCCCTTTTGGATTATGTTACTGGTTCTGAATGTATACCACAAACTGCGAGATTGAAAACGGGGGAGTGTCTTCCAGCAGCAGATCAGCGAGTCATGTGATTAATTGGGTGATAACGACCTGAAGGCCTATCTGTCACCAACCCTAACACTCAGTGCGCCACTTATTCGGTCCCCGATTTACCCAGCTATTGTGTGTTCGAGCACCTGCCTGATGAACAGGTCCAACTCTCACTGGCTGTCCAATACAACTTCCTCCCTTCCATCGAAGGCCAGGTGCGCCATATCATGACAGACTGGGCGCGCAAGCTGCCAGTCGCATGATCAGGTCTAGTCATGCCCGCCCACGACCCATCACAAAGCCCTAGGGAAGGATGGTGAGTTCCGGATGCACTGGGTTGTGTTTAAAGAGCACACAGTGTTCATTGAATCACTTCCGGCTCAGACTTGACTCACTCTGGGGGACCAGGCAGGGAGAGACCGGACTCGTAAGACGGTTCCACCGCACAGGAAGGGCTGCAGAAAAGACGCACAAGGCATGTGCTTTTACAAGTGAGTAATAAAATTACAGAGAGAAAGAGAAACATATCCTTTATTTTAAAATATCAAAATAGGACTATATCCTCCAATTTTAAATTTTTGGGGGGAGACAATTTGGGTGACATGGCCTTGGTAGCTATGGGTTAGTCCACTCCGCTTCCAGTAAAAACAATTGGGGTCTCTTAAGCCACGTTAGAGCTAACGTTTAACATGGGACTCACTCTGTCACAACCAGTATTTATGTCCTACAGCCTCTTTCCTGTGTCAATTTAAATAAATGTGGAAAAATACTAGCTGTTGCGTCGTCTTTTGCTTGTCGCAAAAATAAATGTGGATAAATACAGATAAAATGCCCAAAAAATAAATATGGATAAATACAGACGGAAATGGCAAAAAAATAAATACCATAAAACCGGGAGCCCTACTCATGATGCATGCCATGTTTAGAAATGTGCCCAAATGATTTGTAGCTGATATGTCTGATGTGTACAGGTGACTGATATGTTTTTCTTATTCTACTTGCCAACAGCATCATCACCAGAATCCGGAGGAGACACAGGCGCGGACCAGGCAGAGGGACCGAGCGACAGTGTCACCTGCTTTGAGGAGTCAGGGGGAGGCAGTGGCACGGAGGGTGAGGAGAGTCTGCAGGCCAGACCCCATGTGACTGACACATCCTACCATGCGGACGGCTCGGAATCAGACTCTGAGGAGGAGGGGGAATATGCAGCAATGGTCTCTTCTTCATCTTTGGCTGGCCTCTCCTCCTCCAGTACCATCTCCACCCTCCCAGTTCTTAGGGTCCCTAGGGTCCGTGCTAGCCCCCATGTCTCCTTTGTTCCCGGCACCGCAGCACCTACCCCTGTGTCCCCTGCTGCCCTCAGTGCTGAGTCTGTGGACCTACTCTGGCAGATTGTAGTAGGTCAGACATCCATGTTGACTGTCCTCCATGGACATACACGACTCATTACACAGTTGTCGTTCATGGAGGGCATGTCATATGCCATGTCTGATCTACGTCGGAGTGTGGCTGCCATAGAGTCAATACTGACGGCAGCTCTGTAACCCAGCAGCATCTGTCCCCCCCCATCCTTCAGACCCAACCACCTCAGCCTCTCCCATACCTACCCAAAATACACGCAGACGCCATAGGTCAGACACAACAACAGACACACCCAGCACACCCACAGGGCAGAAAAAGCTCAAATCTCCACGCACCCAATCTCAAGGGAATGTAGGCACACCCACAGGGAGAGGGGACACACCTCACACACGCATCCACAGACCCAGGACAACAGGCTCACAGCCCTCTACCTCCACCCCCAATGTGTCCCCGGGTTCAGGTGGTAGTTTTTCCGAACTGGCTGAAGTGTGCAGCCAAGTTTATCTTGCTACTTTCTGCGATGCACCGGCCAGTGTGGATGAATCCACAACACCTGCACCCACTCCACCTGTCCTTCCCTCTCCTGTCCATGCGGTGCCGGAGGATTCCACAGATGATGCACCCACTGTTTCCACAGCGGATTGAACTCCATGTGCAGGCAAGTTTGGGTGTGAGAACATCCATGAAGGCACAAACTGTTTATCTGACTTGTTTGGACTGGCCATTGGCCTTCTGTGAGCGAGGACTCTTATTTGCATTTTCAATTTTGAACCAGCTGAATAAAGCTATTTTTTTCAGTTTCTGTACTTTAGTTTGTCTGATAATGTCTGTGACTGCTGTGTGCCTGGGAGCTGGTGTGATGTTCAAATTTGGCTATAGTAACATGTGTCTATTTCCTGATGGTAATGAGGTTAACAATGGTATGTTTTTGCTTTAACTGCTGGGCACTGCTGGGCACTGGTGGGCACTGGTGGGGGTCTTAGCCACACACACTCTAATGCTGGGCACTGCTGGGTACTGGTGGGGGTCTTAGCCACACACACACTCTAATGCTGGGCACTGCTGGGCACTGGTGGGGGTCTTAGCCACACACACACTCTAATGCTGGGAAATGGTGGGGGTCTTAGCCACACACACTCTAATGCTGGGCACTGCTGGGCACTGGTGGGGGTCTTAGCCACTTACACACTCTAATGCTGGGCACTGGTGAGGGTCTTAGTCACACACACACTCTAATGCTGGGCACTGGTGGGGGTCTTAGCCACACACACACTCTAATGCTGGGCACTGCTGGGCACTGGTGGGGGTCTTAGCCACACACACTCTAATGCTGGGCACTGCTGGGCACTGGTGGGGGTCTTAGCCACACACACACTCTAATGCTGGGCACTGCTGGGCACTGGGGGGGTCTTAGCCACACACACACTCTAATGCTGGGCACTGGTGGGGGTCTTAGCCAAACACACTCTAATGCTGGGCACTGGTGGGGGTCTTAGCCACACACACACTCTAATGCTGTGCACTGCTGGGCACTGGTGGGGGTCTTAGCCACACACACTCTAATGCTGGGCACTGCTGGGCACTGGTGGGGGTCTTAGCCACACACACACTCTAATGCTGGGCACTGGTGGGGGTCTTAGCCACGCGCACTCTAATGCTGGGCACTGCTGGGCACTGTTGGGGGTCTTAGCCACACACACACTCTAATGCTTGGCACTGGTGGGGGTCTTAGCCACACACACACTCTAATGCTGGGCATTGCTGGGCACTGGTGGGGGTCTTAGCCACACACACTCTAATGCTGGGCACTGGTGGGCACTGGTGGGGGTCTTAGCCACACACACACTCTACGGCTGGGTACTGGTGGGGGTCTTAGCCAAGCACACTCTAATACTGGGCACTGCTGAGCACTGGTGGGGGTCTTAGCCACACACACACTTTAATGCTGGGCACTGGTGGGGGTCTTAGCCACACACACTCTAATGCTGGGCACTGCTGGGCACTGGTGGGGGTCTTAGCCACACACACACTCTAATGCTGGGCACTGGTGGGGGTCTTAGACACACACACTCTAATGCTGGGCACTGCTGGGCACTGGTGGGGGTCTTAGCCACACACACACTCTAATGCTGGGCACTGCTGGGCACTGGTGGGGGTCTTAGCCACAGACACTCTAATGCTGGGCACTGCTGGGCACTGGTGGGGGTCTTAGCCACACACACACTCTAATGCTGGGCACTGCTGGGCACTGGGGGGGTCTTAGCCACACACACACTCCAATGCTGGGCACTGGTTGGGGTCTTAGCCACACACACTCTAATGCTGGGCACTGCTGGGCACTGGTGGGGGTCTTAGCCACACACACTCTAATGCTGGGCACTGCTGGGCACTGGTGGGGGTCTTAGCCACACACACTCTAATGCTGGGCACTGCTGGGCACTGGTGGGGTACTTAGCCACACACACACTCTAATGCTGGGCACTGCTGGGCACTGGGGGGGTCTTAGCCACAAACACACTCTAATGCTGGGCACTGGTGGGGGTCTTAGCCATACACACTCTAATGCTGGGCACTGCTGGGCACGGGTGGGGGTCTTAGCCACACACACACTCTAATGCTGGGCACTGGTGGGGGTCTTAGCCACACACACACTCTAATGCTGGGCACTGCTGGGCACTGGTGGGGGTCTTAGCCACACACACTCTAATGCTGGGCACTGCTGGGCACTGGTGGGGGTCTTAGCCACACAAATACTCTAATGCTGGGCACTGGTGGGGGTCTTAGCCATGCACACTCTAATGCTGGGCACTGCTGGGCACTGGTGGGGGTCTTAGCCACACACACACTCTAATGCTTGGCACTGGTGGGGGTCTTAGCCACACACACTCTAATGCTGGGCACTGCTGGGAACTGGTGGGGGTCTTAGCCACACACACACTCTAATGCTGGGCACTGGGGGGGGTCTTAGCCACACAGACTCTAATGCTGGGCACTGCTGGGCACTGGTGGGGGTCTTAGCCACACACACACTCTAATGCTGGGCACTGGTGGGGGTCTTAGCCAAGCACACTCTAATGTTGGGCACTGCTGGGCACTGGTGGGGGTCTTAGCCACACATACACTCTAATGCTGGGCACTGGTGGGGGTCTTAGCCACACACACTCTAATGCTGGGCACTGCTGGGCACTGGTGGGGGTCTTAGCCACACACACACTCTAATGCTGGGCACTGGTGGGGGTCTTAGCCACACACACTCTAATGCTGGGCACTGCTGGGCACTGGTGGAGGGTCTTAGCCACACACACACTCTAATGCTGGGCACTGGTGGGGGTCTTAGCCACACACACACTCTAATGCTGGGCACTGCTGGGCACTGGTGGGGGTCTTAGCCACACACACTCTAATGCTGGGCACTGCTGGGCACTGGTGGGGGTCCTAGCCACACACACTCTAATGCTGGGCACTGCTGGGCACTGGTGGGGGTCTTAGCCACACACACACTCTAATGCTGGGCACTGGTGGGGGTCTTAGCCAAACACACTCTAATGCTGGGCACTGCTGGGCGCTGCTGGGCACTGGTGGGGGTCTTAGCCACACACACACTCTAATGCTGGGCACTGGTGGGTGTCTTAGCCACACACACTTTAATGCTGGGCACTGCTGGGCACCTTAGCCACACACACACTCTAATGCTGGGCACTGGTGGGGGTCTTAGCCACACACACTCTAATGTTGGGCACTGCTGGGCACTTGTGGGGGTCTTAGCCACACACAGACTCTAATGTTGGGCACTGGTGGGGGTCTTAGCCACACACACACTCTAATGCTGGGCACTGGTGGGGGTTTTAGCCACACACACACTCTAATGCTGGGCACTGCTGGGCACTGGTGGGGGTCTTAGCCACACACACTCTAATGCTGGGCACTGCTGGGCACTGGTGGGGGTCTTAGCCACACACACACTCTAAAGCTGGGCACTGCTGGGCACTGGTGGGGGTCTTAGCCACACACACACTCTAATGCTGGGCACTGGTGGGGGTCTTAGCCACACACACTCTAATGCTGGGCACTGCTGGGCACTGGTGGGGGTCTTAGCCACACACACACTCTAATGCTGGGCACTGGTGGGGGTCTTAGCCACACACACTCTAATGCTGGGCACTGCTGGGCACTGGTGGGGGGTCTTAGCCACACACACACTCTAATGCTGGGCACTGGTGGGGGTCTTAGCCACACACACACTCTAATGCTGGGCACTGCTGGGCACTGGTGGGGGTCTTAGCCACACACACTCTAATGCTGGGCACTGCTGGGCACTGGTGGGGGTCTTAGCCACACACACTCTAATGCTGGGCACTGCTGGGCACTGGTGGGGGTCTTAGCCACACACACACTCTAATGCTGGGCACTGGTGGGGGTCTTAGCCACACACACTCTAATGCTGGGCACTGCTGGGCACTGCTGGGCACTGGTGGGGGTCTTAGCCACACACACACTCCAATGCTGGGCACTGCTGGGCACTGGTGGGGGTCGTAGCCACACACACACTCTAATGCTGGGCACTGGTGGGGGTCTTAGCCACACACACTCTAATGCTGGGCACTGTTGGGCACTGGTGGGGGGTCTTAGCCACACACACACTCTAATGCTGGGCACTGGTGGGGGTCTTAGCCACACACACACTCTAATGCTGGGCACTGCTGGGCACTGGTGGGGGTCTTAGCCACACACACACTCTAATGCTGGGCACTGCTGGGCACTGGTGGGGGTCTTAGCCACACACACTCTAATGCTGGGCACTGCTGGGCACTGGTGGGGGTCTAGGCCACACACACACTCTAATGCTGGGCACTGGTGGGGGTCTTAGCCTTGCGCACTCTAATGCTGGGCACTGCTGGGCACTGTTGGGGGTCTTAGCCACACACACACTCTAATGCTTGGCACTGGTGGGGGTCTTAGCCACACACACACTCTAATGCTGGGCACTGCTGGGCACTGGTGGGGGTCTTAGCCACACACACTCTAATGCTGGGCACTGCTGGACACTGGTGGGGGTCTTAGCCACACACACACTCTACGGCTGGGTACTGGTGGGGGTCTTAGCCAAGCACACTCTAATACTGGGCACTGCTGGGCACTGGTGGGGGTCTTAGCCACACACACACTCTAATGCTGGGCACTGGTGGGGGTCTTAGCCACACACACTCTAATGCTGGGCACTGCTGGGCACTGGTGGGGGTCTTAGCCACACACACACTCTAATGCTGGGCACTGGTGGGGGTCTTAGCCACACACACTCTAATGCTGGGCACTGCTGGGCACTGGTGGGGGTCTTAGCCACACACACACTCTAATGCTGGGCACTGCTGGGCACTGGTGGGGGTCTTAGCCACACACACTCTACTGCTGGGCACTGCTGGGCACTGGTGGGGGTCTTAGCCACACACACACTCTAATGCTGGGCACTGGTGGGTGTCTTAGCCACACACACTTTAATGCTGGGCACTGCTGGGCACCTAGCCACACACACACTCTAATGCTGGGCACTGGTGGGGGTCTTAGCCACACACACTCTAATGTTGGGCACTGCTGGGCACTGGTGGGGTCTTAGCCACACACACACTCTAATGCTGGGCACTGGTGGGGGTTTTAGCCACACACACACTCTAATGCTGGGCACTGGTGGGGGTCTTAGCCAAACACACTCTAATGCTGGGCACTGCTGGGCGCTGCTGGGCACTGGTGGGGGTCTTAGCCACACACACACTCTAATGCTGGGCACTGGTGGGTGTCTTAGCCACACACACTTTAATGCTGGGCACTGCTGGGCACCTTAGCCACACACACACTCTAATGCTGGGCACTGGTGGGGGTCTTAGCCACACACACTCTAATGTTGGGCACTGCTGGGCACTTGTGGGGGTCTTAGCCACACACAGACTCTAATGTTGGGCACTGGTGGGGGTCTTAGCCACACACACACTCTAATGCTGGGCACTGGTGGGGGTTTTAGCCACACACACACTCTAATGCTGGGCACTGCTGGGCACTGGTGGGGGTCTTAGCCACACACACTCTAATGCTGGGCACTGCTGGGCACTGGTGGGGGTCTTAGCCACACACACACTCTAAAGCTGGGCACTGCTGGGCACTGGTGGGGGTCTTAGCCACACACACACTCTAATGCTGGGCACTGGTGGGGGTCTTAGCCACACACACTCTAATGCTGGGCACTGCTGGGCACTGGTGGGGGTCTTAGCCACACACACACTCTAATGCTGGGCACTGGTGGGGGTCTTAGCCACACACACTCTAATGCTGGGCACTGCTGGGCACTGGTGGGGGGTCTTAGCCACACACACACTCTAATGCTTAGCACTGGTGGGGGTCTTAGCCACACACACACTCTAATGCTGGGCACTGCTGGGCACTGGTGGGGGTCTTAGCCACACACACTCTAATGCTGGGCACTGCTGGGCACTGGTGGGGGTCTTAGCCACACACACTCTAATGCTGGGCACTGCTGGGCACTGGTGGGGGTCTTAGCCACACACACACTCTAATGCTGGGCACTGGTGGGGGTCTTAGCCACACACACTCTAATGCTGGGCACTGCTGGGCACTGCTGGGCACTGGTGGGGGTCTTAGCCACACACACACTCCAATGCTGGGCACTGCTGGGCACTGGTGGGGGTCGTAGCCACACACACACTCTAATGCTGGGCACTGGTGGGGGTCTTAGCCACACACACTCTAATGCTGGGCACTGTTGGGCACTGGTGGGGGGTCTTAGCCACACACACACTCTAATGCTGGGCACTGGTGGGGGTCTTAGCCACACACACACTCTAATGCTGGGCACTGCTGGGCACTGGTGGGGGTCTTAGCCACACACACACTCTAATGCTGGGCACTGCTGGGCACTGGTGGGGGTCTTAGCCACACACACTCTAATGCTGGGCACTGCTGGGCACTGGTGGGGGTCTAAGCCACACACACACTCTAATGCTGGGCACTGGTGGGGGTCTTAGCCTCGCGCACTCTAATGCTGGGCACTGTTGGGGGTCTTAGCCACACACACACTCTAATGCTGGGCACTGGTGGGGGTACTGCTGGGCACTGCTGGGCACTGGTGGGGGTCTTAGCCACACACACACTCTAATGCTGGGCACTGGTGGGGGTCTTAGCCACACACACTCTAATGCTGGGCACTGCTGGGCACTGGTGGGGGTCTAAGCCACACACACACTCTAATGCTGGGCACTGGTGGGGGTCTTAGCCTCGCGCACTCTAATGCTGGGCACTGTTGGGGGTCTTAGCCACACACACACTCTAATGCTGGGCACTGGTGGGGGCACTGCTGGGCACTGCTGGGCACTGGTGGGGGTCTTAGCCACACACACACTCTAATGCTGGGCACTGGTGGGGGTCTTAGCCACACACACTCTAATGCTGGGCACTGCTGGGCACTGGTGGGGGTCTTAGCCACACACACACTCCAATGCTGGGCACTGCTGGGCACTGGTGGGGGTCTTAGCCACACACACACTCTAATGCTGGGCACTGCTGGGCACTGGTGGGGGTCTTAGCCACACACACTCTAATGCTGGGCACTGCTGGGCACTGGTGGGGGTCTAAGCCACACACACACTCTAATGCTGGGCACTGGTGGGGGTCTTAGCCTTGCGCACTCTAATGCTGGGCACTGCTGGGCACTGTTGGGGGTCTTAGCCACACACACACTCTAATGCTTGGCACTGGTGGGGGTCTTAGCCACACACACACTCTAATGCTGGGCACTGCTGGGCACTGGTGGGGGTCTTAGCCACACACACTCTAATGCTGGGCACTGCTGGGCACTGGTGGGGGTCTTAGCCACACACACACTCTACGGCTGGGTACTGGTGGGGGTCTTAGCCAAGCACACTCTAATACTGGGCACTGCTGGGCACTGGTGGGGGTCTTAGCCACACACACACTCTAATGCTGGGCACTGGTGGGGGTCTTAGCCACACACACTCTAATGCTGGGCACTGCTGGGCACTGGTGGGGGTCTTAGCCACACACACACTCTAATGCTGGGCACTGGTGGGGGTCTTAGCCACACACACTCTAATGCTGGGCACTGCTGGGCACTGGTGGGGGTCTTAGCCACACACACACTCTAATGCTGGGCACTGCTGGGCACTGGTGGGGGTCTTAGCCACACACACTCTACTGCTGGGCACTGCTGGGCACTGGTGGGGGTCTTAGCCACACACACACTCTAATGCTGGGCACTGGTGGGTGTCTTAGCCACACACACTTTAATGCTGGGCACTGCTGGGCACCTTAGCCACACACACACTCTAATGCTGGGCACTGGTGGGGGTCTTAGCCACACACACTCTAATGTTGGGCACTGCTGGGCACTGGTGGGGTCTTAGCCACACACACACTCTAATGCTGGGCACTGGTGGGGGTTTTAGCCACACACACACTCTAATGCTGGGCACTGGTGGGGGTCTTAGCCAAACACACTCTAATGCTGGGCACTGCTGGGCGCTGCTGGGCACTGGTGGGGGTCTTAGCCACACACACACTCTAATGCTGGGCACTGGTGGGTGTCTTAGCCACACACACTTTAATGCTGGGCACTGCTGGGCACCTTAGCCACACACACACTCTAATGCTGGGCACTGGTGGGGGTCTTAGCCACACACACTCTAATGTTGGGCACTGCTGGGCACTTGTGGGGGTCTTAGCCACACACAGACTCTAATGTTGGGCACTGGTGGGGGTCTTAGCCACACACACACTCTAATGCTGGGCACTGGTGGGGGTTTTAGCCACACACACACTCTAATGCTGGGCACTGCTGGGCACTGGTGGGGGTCTTAGCCACACACACTCTAATGCTGGGCACTGCTGGGCACTGGTGGGGGTCTTAGCCACACACACACTCTAAAGCTGGGCACTGCTGGGCACTGGTGGGGGTCTTAGCCACACACACACTCTAATGCTGGGCACTGGTGGGGGTCTTAGCCACACACACTCTAATGCTGGGCACTGCTGGGCACTGGTGGGGGTCTTAGCCACACACACACTCTAATGCTGGGCACTGGTGGGGGTCTTAGCCACACACACTCTAATGCTGGGCACTGCTGGGCACTGGTGGGGGGTCTTAGCCACACACACACTCTAATGCTGGGCACTGGTGGGGGTCTTAGCCACACACACACTCTAATGCTGGGCACTGCTGGGCACTGGTGGGGGTCTTAGTCACACACACTCTAATGCTGGGCACTGCTGGGCACTGGTGGGGGTCTTAGCCACACACACACTCCAATGCTGGGCACTGCTGGGCACTGGTGGGGGTCGTAGCCACACACACACTCTAATGCTGGGCACTGGTGGGGGTCTTAGCCACACACACTCTAATGCTGGGCACTGTTGGGCACTGGTGGGGGGTCTTAGCCACACACACACTCTAATGCTGGGCACTGGTGGGGGTCTTAGCCACACACACACTCTAATGCTGGGCACTGCTGGGCACTGGTGGGGGTCTTAGCCACACACACACTCTAATGCTGGGCACTGCTGGGCACTGGTGGGGGTCTTAGCCACACACACTCTAATGCTGGGCACTGCTGGGCACTGGTGGGGGTCTAAGCCACACACACACTCTAATGCTGGGCACTGGTGGGGGTCTTAGCCTCGCGCACTCTAATGCTGGGCACTGTTGGGGGTCTTAGCCACACACACACTCTAATGCTTGGCACTGGTGGGGGTCTTAGCCACACACACACTCTAATGCTGGGCACTGCTGGGCACCGGTGGGGGTCTTAGCCACACACACTCTAATGCTGGGCACTGCTGGGCACTGGTGGGGGTCTTAGCCACACACACACTCTACGGCTGGGTACTGGTGGGGGTCTTAGCCAAGCACACTCTAATACTGGGCACTGCTGGGCACTGGTGGGGGTCTTAGCCACACACACACTCTAATGCTGGGCACTGGTGGGGGTCTTAGCCACACACACTCTAATGCTGGGCACTGCTGGGCACTGGTGGGGGTCTTAGCCACACACACACTCTAATGCTGGGCACTGGTGGGGGTCTTAGCCACACACACTCTAATGCTGGGCACTGCTGGGCACTGGTGGGGGTCTTAGCCACACACACACTCTAATGCTGGGCACTGCTGGGCACTGGTGGGGGTCTTAGCCACACACACTCTACTGCTGGGCACTGCTGGGCACTGGTGGGGGTCTTAGCCACACACACACTCTAATGCTGGGCACTGGTGGGTGTCTTAGCCACACACACTTTAATGCTGGGCACTGCTGGGCACCTTAGCCACACACACACTCTAATGCTGGGCACTGGTGGGGGTCTTAGCCACACACACTCTAATGTTGGGCACTGCTGGGCACTGGTGGGGTCTTAGCCACACACACACTCTAATGCTGGGCACTGGTGGGGGTTTTAGCCACACACACACTCTAATGCTGGGCACTGCTGGGCACTGGTGGGGGTCTTAGCCACACACACTCTAATGCTGGGCACTGCTGGGCACTGGTGGGGGTCTTAGCCACACACACACTCTAAGGCTGGGCACTGCTGGGCACTGGTGGGGGTCTTAGCCACACACACACTCTAATGCTGGGCACTGGTGGGGGTCTTAGCCACACACACTCTAATGCTGGGCACTGCTGGGCACTGGTGGGGGTCTTAGCCACACACACACTCTAATGCTGGGCACTGGTGGGGGTCTTAGCCACACACACTCTAATGCTGGGCACTGCTGGGCACTGGTGGGGGGTCTTAGCCACACACACACTCTAATGCTGGGCACTGGTGGGGGTCTTAGCCACACACACACTCTAATGCTGGGCACTGCTGGGCACTGGTGGGGGTCTTAGCCACACACACTCTAATGCTGGGCACTGCTGGGCACTGGTGGGGGACTTAGCCACACACACTCTAATGCTGGGCACTGCTGGGCACTGGTGGGGGTCTTAGCCACACACACACTCTAATGCTGGGCTCTGGTGGGGGTCTTAGCCACACACACTCTAATGCTGGGCACTGCTGGGCACTGCTGGGCACTGGTGGGAGTCTTAGCCACACACACACTCCAATGCTGGGCACTGGTGGGGGTCTTAACCACACACACTCTAATGCTGGGCACTGCTGGGCACTGGTGGGGGTCGTAGCCACACACACACTCTAATGCTGGGCACTGGTGGGCGCTGCTGGGCACTGGTGGGGGTCTTAGCCACACACACACTCTAATGCTGGGCACTGGTGGGTGTCTTAGCCACACACACTTTAATGCTGGGCACTGCTGGGCACCTTAGCCACACACACACTCTAATGCTGGGCACTGGTGGGGGTCTTAGCCACACACACTCTAATGTTGGGCACTGCTGGGCACTTGTGGGGGTCTTAGCCACACACAGACTCTAATGTTGGGCACTGGTGGGGGTCTTAGCCACACACACACTCTAATGCTGGGCACTGGTGGGGGTTTTAGCCACACACACACTCTAATGCTGGGTACTGCTGGGCACTGGTGGGGGTCTTAGCCACACACACTCTAATGCTGGGCACTGCTGGGCACTGGTGGGGGTCTTAGCCACACACACATTCTAAAGCTGGGCACTGCTGGGCACTGGTGGGGGTCTTAGCCACACACACACTCTAATGCTGGGCACTGGTGGGGGTCTTAGCCACACACACTCTAATGCTGGGCAATGGTGGGGGTCTTAGCCACACACACACTCTAATGCTGGGCACTGTTGGGGGTCTTAGCCACACACACTCTAATGCTGGGCACTGCTGGGCACTGGTGGGGGGTCGTAGCCACACACACACTCTAATGCTGGGCGCTGGTGGGGGTCTTAGCCACACACACACTCTAATGCTGGGCACTGCTGGGCACTGGTGGGGGTCTTAGCCACACACACTCTAATGCTGGGCACTGCTGGGCACTGGTGGGGGTCTTAGCCACACACACTCTAATGCTGGGCACTGCTGGGCACTGGTGGGGGTCTTAGCCACACACACACTCTAATGCTGGGCACTGGTGGGGGTCTTAGCCACACACACACTCTAATGCTGGGCACTGCTGGGCACTGCTGGGCACTGGTGGGGGTCTTAGCCACACACACACTCCAATGCTGGGCACTGGTGGGGGTCTTAGCCACACACACTCTAATGCTGGGCACTGCTGGGCACTGGTGGGGGTCGTAGCCACACACACACTCTAATGCTGGGCACTGGTGGGGGTCTTAGCCACACACACTCTAATGCTGGGCACTGCTGGGCACTGGTGGGGGGTCTTAGCCACACACACACTCTAATGCTGGGCACTGGTGGGGGTCTTAGCCACACACACACTCTAATGCTGGGCACTGCTGGGCACTGGTGGGGGTCTTAGCCACACACACACTCTAATGCTGGGCACTGCTGGGCACTGGTGGGGGTCTTAGCCACACACACCACACACACACTCTAATGCTGGGCACTGCTGGGCACAGGTGGGGGTCTTAGCCACACACACTCTAATGCTGGGCACTGCTGGGCACTGGTTGGGGTCTAAGCCACACACACACTCTAATGCTGGGCACTGGTGGGGGTCTTAGCCACGCGCACTCTAATGCTGGGCACTGCTGGGCACTGTTGGGGGTCTTAGCCACACACACACTCTAAAGCTTGGCACTGGTGGGGGTCTTAGCCACACACACACTCTAATGCTGGGCACTGCTGGGCACTGGTGGGGGTCTTAGCCACACACACTCTAATGCTGGGCACTGCTGGGCACTGGTGGGGGTCTTAGCCACACACACACTCTACGGCTGGGTACTGGTGGGGGTCTTAGCCAAGCACACTCTAATCCTGGGCACTGCTGGGCACTGGTGGGGGTCTTAGCCACACACACACTCTAATGCTGGGCACTGGTGGGGGTCTTAGCCACACACACTCTAATGCTGGGCACTGCTGGGCACTGGTGGGGGTCTTAGCCACACACACACTCTAATGCTGGGCACTGGTGGGGGTCTTAGCCACACACACTCTAATGCTGGGCACTGCTGGGCACTGGCGGGGGTCTTAGCCACACACACACTCTAATGCTGGGCACTGCTGGGCACTGGTGGGGGTATTAGCCACACACACTCTACTGCTGGGCACTGCTGGGCACTGGTGGGGGTCTTAGCCACACACACACTCTAATGCTGGGCACTGGTGGGTGTCTTAGACACACACACTTTAATGCTGGGCACTGCTGGGCACCTTAGCCACACACACACTCTAATGCTGGGCACTGGTGGGGGTCTTAGCCACACACACTCTAATGTTGGGCACTGCTGGGCACTTGTGGGGGTCTTAGCCACACACAGACTCTAATGTTGGGCACTGGTGGGGGTCTTAGCCACACACACACTCTAATGCTGGGCACTGGTGGGGGTTTTAGCCACACACACACTCTAATGCTGGGCACTGCTGGGCACTGGTGGGGGTCTTAGCCACACACACTCTAATGCTGGGCACTGCTGGGCACTGGTGGGGGTCTTAACCACACACACACTCTAAAGCTGGGCACTGCTGGGCACTGGTGGGGGTCTTAGACACACACACACTCTAATGCTGGGCACTGGTGGGGGTCTTAGCCACACACACTCCAATGCTGGGCACTGCTGGGCACTGGTGGGGGTCTTAGCCACACACACACTCTAATGCTGGGCACTGGTGGGGGTCTTAGCCACACACACTCTAATGCTGGGCACTGCTGGGCACTGGTGGGGGGTCTTAGCCACACACACACTCTAATGCTGGGCACTGGTGGGGGTCTTAGCCACACACACACTCTAATGCTGGGCACTGCTGGGCACTGGTGGGGGTCTTAGCTACACACACTCTAATGCTGGGCACTGCTGGGCACTGGTGGGGGTCTTAGCCACACACACTCTAATGCTGGGCACTGCTGGGCACTGGTGGGGGTCTTAGCCACACACACACTCCAATGCTGGGCACTGGTGGGGGTCTTAGCCACACACACTCTAATGCTGGGCACTGCTGGGCACTGGTGGGGGTCTTAGCCACACACACTCTAATGCTGGGCACTGCTGGGCACTGGTGGGGGTCTAAGCCACACACACACTCTAATGCTGGGCACTGATGGGCACTGGTGGGGGTCTTAGCCACACACACTCTAATGCTGGGCACTGCTGGGCACTGGTAGGGGTCTTAGCCACACACACTCTAATGCTGGGCACTGCTGGGCACTGGTGGGGGTCTTAGCCACACACACACTCTAATGCTGGGCACTGCTGGGCACTGGTGGGGGTCTTAGCCACACACACTCTAATGCTGGGCACTGCTGGGCACTGGTGGGGGTCTAAGCCACACACACACTCTAATGCTGGGCACTGGTGGGGGTCTTAGCCACGCGCACTCTAATGCTGGGCACTGCTGGGCACTGTTGGGGGTCTTAGCCACACACACACTCTAATGCTTCACACTGGTGGGGGTCTTAGCCACACACACACTCTAATGCTGGGCACTGTTGGGCACTGGTGGGGGTCTTAGCCACACACACTCTAATGCTGGGCACTGCTGGGCACTGGTGGGGGTCTTAGCCACACACACACTCTGCGGCTGGGTACTGGTGGGGGTCTTAGCCAAGCACACTCTAATACTGGGCACTGCTGGGCACTGGTGGGGGTCTTAGCCACACACAAACTCTAATGCTGGGCACTGGTGGGGGTCCTAGCCACACACACTCTAATGCTGGGCACTGCTGGGCACTGGTGGGGGTCTTAGCCACAGACACACTCTAATGCTTGGCACTGGTGGGGGTCTTAGCCACACACACACTCTAATGCTGGGCACTGGTGGGGGTCTTAGCCACACACACTCTAATACTGGGCACTGCTGGGCACGGGTGGGGGTCTTAGCCACACACACACTCTAATGCTGGGCACTGGTGGGGGTCTTAGCCACACACACACTCTAATGCTGGGCACTGCTGGGCACTGGTGGGGGTCTTAGCCACACACACTCTAATGCTGGGCACTGGTGGGGGTCTTAGCCACACAAATACTCTAATGCTGGGCACTGGTGGGGGTCTTAGCCATGCACACTCTAATGCTGGGCACTGGTGGGGGTCTTAGCCACACACACACTCTAATGCTGGGCACTGGTGGGGGTCTTAGCCACACAGACTCTAATGCTGGGCACTGCTGGGCACTGGTGGGGGTCTTAGCCACACACACACTCTAATGCTGGGCACTGGTGGGGGTCTTAGCCAAGCACACTCTAATGCTGGGCACTGCTGGGCACTGGTGGGGGTCTTAGCCACACACACACTCTAATGCTGGGCACTGGTGGGGGTCTTAGCCACACACACTCTAATGCTGGGCACTGCTGGGCACTGGTGGGGGGTCTTAGCCACACACACACTCTAATGCTGGGCACTGGTGGGGGTCTTAGCCACACACACACTCTAATGCTGGGCACTGGTGGGCACTGGTGGGGGTCTTAGCCACACACACACTCTAATGCTGGGCACTGGTGGGGGTCTTAGCCACACACACTCTAATGCTGGGCACTGCTGGGCACTGGTGGGGGTCTTAGCCACACACACACTCTAATGCTGGGCACTGGTGGGGGTCTTAGCCACACACACTCTAATGCTGGGCACTGCTGGGCACTGGTGGGGGGTCTTAGCCACACACACACTCTAATGCTGGGCGCTGGTGGGGGTCTTAGCCACACACACACTCTAATGCTGGGCACTGCTGGGCACTTGTGGGGGTCTTAGCCACACACACTGTAATGCTGGGCACTGCTGGGCACTGGTGGGGGTCTTAGCCACACACACTCTAATGCTGGGCACTGCTGGGCACTGGTGGGGGTCTTAGCCACACACACACTCTAAAGCTTTGCACTGGTGGGGGTCTTAGCCACACACACTCTAATGCTGGGCACTGCTGGGCACTGGTGGGGGTCTTAGCCACACACACACTCTAATGCTGGGCACTGGTGGGGGTCTTAGCCACACACACTCCAATGCTGGGCACTGCTGGGCACTGGTGGGGGTCTTAGCCACACACACACTCTAATGCTGGGCACTGGTGGGGGTCTTAGCCACACACACTCTAATGCTGGGCACTGCTGGGCACTTGTGGGGGTCTTAGCCACACACACACTCTAATGTTGGGCACTGGTGGGGGTCTTAGCCACACACACACTCTAATGCTGGGCACTGGTGGGGGTCTTAGCCACACACACACACTAATGCTGGGCACTGGTGGGGGTCTTAGCCACACACACTCTAATGCTGGGCACTGCTGGGCACTGGTGGGGGTCTTAGCCACACACACACTCTAATGCTGGGCACTGCTGGGCACTGGTGGGGGTCTTAGCCACACACACACTCTAATGCTGGGCACTGGTGGGGGTCTTAGCCACACACACTCTAATGCTGGGCACTGCTGGGCACTGGTGGGGGTCTTAGCCACACACACACTCTAATGCTGGGCACTGGTGGGGGTCTTAGCCACACACACTCTAATGCTGGGCACTGCTGGGCACTGGTGGGGGTCTTAGACACACACCCTATGCTGCTGGGCACTGCTGGGTGTGTTTTCTACACACCTCTTACACTTACACTGCCATAGCAGACGTATGTCCCACACGTCTCACTGTTACACAGGGATATGCGGTAGTGTACCGTACCCTGAGGCCGATGACGATGACGTAGGTGCGGCACGTCTCCGTATTACACTGGTGATGTGCGGTGGCGTACCGTACCACGAGGTCGATGACGTAGGTGCGGCACGTCTCCGTATTACACTGGTGATGTGCGGTGACATACCGTACCCCGAGGGCGATGACGTTGGTGCGGCACGTCTCCGTATTACACTGGTGATGTCCGGTGGCGTACCGTACCCCGAGGTCGATGACGTAGGTGCGGCACGTCTCCGTATTGCCCTGGTGATGTGCGGTGACGTACTGTAACACGAGGTCGATGACGTAGGTGCGGCATGTCTCCGTATTACACTGGTGATGTGCGGTGGCGTACCGTACCCCGAGGTCGATGACATAGGTGCGGCACGTCTCCGTATTACACTGGTGATGTGCGGTGGCGTACCGTACCCCGAGGTCGATGACGTAGGTGCGGCACATCTCCGTATTGCACTGGTGATGTGCGGTGACGTACCGTACCACGAGGTCGATGACATAGGTGCGGCATGTCTCCGTATTACACTGGTGATGTGCGGTGACGTACCGTACCCCGAGGTCGATGACATAGGTGCGGCACATCTCCGTATTACACTGGTGATGTGCGGTGACGTACCGTACCTCGAGGTCGATGACGTAGGTGAGGCACGTCTCCGTATTACACTGGTGATGTGCAGTGGCGTACCATACCCCGAGGTCGATGATGCAGGTGCGGCACGTCTCCGTATTGCACTGGTGATGTGCGGTGACGTACCGTAACATGAGGTCGATGACGTAGGTGAGGCATGTCTCCGTATTATACACTGGTGATATGCGGTGGCGTACCGTACCCCGAGGTCGATGACGTAGGTGCGGCACGTCTCCGTATTACACTGGTGATGTGCGGTGGCGTACCGTACCCCGAAGTCGATGACGTAGGTGCGGCACGTCTCCGTATTACACTGGTGATATGCGTGAGTGTGTGGCGCAACGTACCCAGACATTACAGTCGTGCAATGGAGATGTGCGCGTGTGGCATCACGTACAGGTATGTTGGACTTCGTTGTACTCACCGTCTGCGCCGTCGTCGGTTTCTATGTACGAGGTGGTGGCCGTACATGATTGGGATGACACGGACGATGGCGTTCATGTCTTGCTTGTCGCGTACCGGGGTGCGGTTCATGCCGGAATCTGGTTTCACAGTAGTTTTGAGCTCTCGCAGCAAAGGAGCCGTACGGAGTGTGTTCAACACGGATCGTACTTCCTGGTTTGGAAGACGCGGTCTATTTACGTTCGGACGTAGCGTGGAGCGTCAGCCGACTGCAAATCGTATGGACTTTCGATTTGTACGGTGTTTTTTACGAGCCGTACGGAGTGACGCTTTTGTTTGGGATCGTACTTGCTGATTCGTACGGGGACGCTTACGGGTACGAATCGTACGGGGAAAAACGCTCCGAGCGGCAATTCGGAGCGCTTTTTACCTGATCGGAATCGACCCCATAATGTTCACTCACAAACAACATCCTGTGTGCACACATGTCCAATGAAACGTGCACACATGTTGAAATATTTGGCAACAACACAAGCCTGAGGGCCCAAATGTGGACAAGCCTCCACACAGACACACATGTACGTGCACACACAACACGAACATGGAACACAGCCTCCTTGTCTGCATGCACCCATGACCCCACCTGCAATACTGGGCATCCTCACATGACATGCATGGGCACAAAACAACAGACACGTATACACAGAATGTATGTACACCCCCATCATTGTTACTTGCACACACAAATCACACACTCACAACAGCTTCTAAATGTGGGTACACACCCTTGATGTACTGTGTAGATGTGTACCAATGGAAACGTGTGTCCGTAAAACAAAGACGTCAACACGTCGACATGCACATCTGACACAACTTGGGTGCACATCACTAGCCTTTGTTAACCACTGGCAAGGTCAACAGTATGAGCACACATGCAACAAATGGACATGAATACCACACGTGGACACCGGCCATTGACTTGACATCATTATTCTTGCAGCATTCCGGACATGTCCTGACACACATGTACAACTATGAACATTACATGTGTGCGGAGACATGCAGTGTGTGTACATACGCCATCTGGGGACGCCTTCCCCCAACACAGAAGATGATCGTTGACACAGCAATTAAGCATGACATATGCTGTATGGTCAAGGACCATCCCGGGCACACCCCGCAAAACGCATGTGCGCACTACCGCGACGGTGCATCATTTGAAAATAATCAGTCACTGGCGTCGCTATGGTGGTGCACGCATTCTGCGGGGGGGTGCAGACTAACACATACATTTGAAGATGCAATTTGAAATGGCAGGTGAAACCCCCCCTTACAGTCACATAGCGTCACCCACCGCCAGTCCTGGCCGGTCACACACTGCCAGTCCTGGCCAGTCAACCACCGCCAGTCCTGGCCGGTCACACACCGCCAGTCCTGGCCGGTCACTCACCGCCAGCACAGGGCGGTGGGTGACCGGCCAGCACACGGTGGTGGGTGAACGGCCAGCACACGGCGGTGGGTGAACGGCTAGCACATGGCGGTGGGTGACTGGCCAGGACTGGCGGTGGTTGACTGGCCAGGACTGGCGGTGGGTGACCGGCCAGGACTGGCAGTGGGTGACCGGCCAGGAGTGGCAGTGTGTGACCGGCCAGGACTGGCGGTGGGTGACCGGCCAGGACTGGAGGTGGTTGACCGGCCAGGACTGGCAGTGGTTGACCGGCCAGGACTGGTGGTGGGTGACCGGCCAGGAGTGGTGGTGTGTGACCAGCCAGGACTGGCAGTGGTTGACCGGCCAGGAATGGCGGTGGGTGACCGGCCAGGAGTGGCGGTGTGTGACCGGCCAGGACTGGCGGTGTGTGACCGGCCAGGACTGGCGGTGTGTGACCGGCCAGGACTGGCGGTGGGTGACGCTATGTGACTGTAAGGGGGGTTTCAACTGCCATTTCAAATTGCATCTTCAAATGTATGTGTTAGCCTGCAGCACCCCCGCAGAATGCATGCACCGCCATAGCGATGCCAGTGAATGATTATTTTCAAATGTTGCACCGTCGTGGTGGTGCGCACATGCGGTTGCAGGTGTGTGACCATGACGGTCCGTGCACATGTAGCCAATGGAAATGGGTTACACGGGGCACGTAAGCGCATTAAAAAATAGCGGAAGCCGTGCACCGCCACACCAGGGCGAGTCATTGGCTCATTTTGAAAGATGCATCCAGGGAAAACCAATTGCAGACGTGTGCCACAGATATGAGCTCAGGACCCTATATATGTGTGAATTTCTTCAGCACACATTCACTGCTTCCAGCCACTGCTGCCTGCGACCGTTACCTCGACCTGCTGCTCCTGAGCAATCCAACAACTGCTGCCTGCGACCGTCTCCTGGACCTGCTGCTCGTGAGCCATCCAACAACTGCTGCTGTTGTGCCACAGTCCTGGACCTTGCCATGCAGAGAGTGAGAGAGATCCTGTCTCGTCCCTTCACCGCAGCGGAGCTGGATGTTCTTGTGGACGGTGTGGTCAGCCACTATGAACGGCTCTACGGTGCACCCAGACAGGTGGTAAGTGCAGTGGGTAACATGTTGGTGGGCATGAGGTGGTCACTGACTCCTGGCTTCTGCAAGCTTGGCGGTGTGCTGTGGGCCCTTCACATGTGTTGTACTGAGCATGGCTGCATGAAGATACGTGTTTCTACGATGTTTGTGAATGTCAAACTGTCCACTGACTTTCCATTCTTGTCTTCCATCATGGTAGGTCAAGCTGCACCTTCGCAAAGCCGTGTGGAGCACCATAGCATGTGATGTACGGGCAGTGGGGGTATGCAATAGACGACACACACACTGCCACAAGCGCTGGGACGACATATCCAGGTTCAGCAAGAATGTTGCGGAGATGACACTGGGGATTATTCCAAAATCAAGCCGCCTTCCCCAACGCACCATGACCCCTCTGATGCACCGTATAATTGCTGTGACGCATCCTGACCTGTCCGCCCGGCTAAGAGGGGATCAACAGCAAACTAGTGGTAAGCAGACTGTATGTGTCTGTAACCTGTGAGTGCATGCATGTATTGGTGCTCAGACACAGTTGTGACATCCGTGGTGCGTATGTTTTGCAGCTATTGCATGTTGGTGCCATTAGCGGAGTGAGCGTTAGCACCCATGTCCGCCAGGTGGACATGCCAGTTGATTTGTAGTTGAGGGTTCCAGGACATGCCGTTGAGGTCTGTGGTCCCATGGCATGACATGTGTGGTGGTCTGCATGCACTTTCCCTGTTTCTATGATGTACAAGTTTCACGGGCACCCCCGGTTCTTTGATATGAGGATGTCTGGTAGGGGTGGTTCGTGTGCAGGATGGGAGCTACATGTCAATCGACCGTAAGGAAAGGTGTGAATTTGTAACCTTCAGTACGTGAGTGTGGCACCTAGGTTAACATCTCTTCCCTCTCTTCCAGCTTTGGCCGAGGGCACTGACACACAGACGACAGAGATGAGTGGTGGCAATGCATCCAGATCCGAGATGACACACGCGCAGACGGACACTGAAGGGGGCAGCCCCGGAGAGGGGGACAGAACCGTCCCTGAGGACTCACATGTGGAGACCCCATCGTCCTCATCCTCAGACAGTGTGGGTGAGTCAGCACTGTTGTCACAGACAGGGAGTGGGCAAACAACACCTTCAGTCAGTACACAGCACACAGGGCCCACACTGCCACCAACTGCAACAAGTACTGCTCGTGCTCGCCAGAGTAGGAGGAGCAGGGTTGCCTTCGGTGCAGGCACCGCTGCCCCTGCCCCTGTGCCACAAAGTGCACTTTGTGCTGAGGCTGTTGATCTGCTGCGACAGCTGTGTGTAGGGCAGACCAACATGATCAATGCATTCCAAGACCACGATAGGAAGTTGGGGCAGGTGGTAGCATTCATGGAGGGGATGCATGGTGATGTTGCTGGTCGCCACAGGACAGTTCAGTCATTAGCAAACACTGTGTCTTCAGCCATTCTTCAGTCGCATGGACAGGGTGCTGCTTCTGTTCCCCCATCCACACCACTAGATATCTCAGGGGAGAGTGAAATTTCAGACCAGGCATCATTTTCGGGGTATTGCACTAGAAGCAGCCGCAGGCAGCAAGGCAGGGCACAGAGGGCACAAACACTATCCCCTAGGACAGGGATATCTTTCACACATCACGACATGAGCTACACTGGGGTTGACACACAGGATCCTCAAGGGGTGTTGGTGGAAAGTGATTCACATGTAACAGACGCATCCCCCTGAAAAGGTACTCCCAAGGCAAGGGCACCTCCCAAGTCCATTGACACTCCCAAGGACAAGGACTCTACGCAGGAAAGGGCACCTCCCAAGAGTAGGGACACTCCCAAGGACAAGGACTCTACGCAGGAAAGGGCACCTCCCAAGAGCAGGGACACTCCCAAGGACAAGGACTCTACGCAGGAAAGGCACCTCCGAAGAGCAGGGACACTCCCAAGGACAAGGACTCTACCCAGGAAAGGGCACCTCCCAAGAGCAGGGACACTCCCAAGGACAAGGACTCTACGCAGGAAAGGGCACCACCCAAGAGCAGGGACACTCCCAAGGACAAGGACTCTACACAGAAAAGGGCACCTCCCAAGCGCAGGGACACTCCCAAGGACAAGGACTCTACACAGGAAAGGGCACCTCCCAAGAGCAGGGACACTCCCAAGGACAAGGACGCTTCACAGGAAAGGGCACCTCCCAGCAGCAGGGACGCTCCCAAGGGCAAGGACACTACAAAGGAAAGGGCAACTCCCAAGAGCAGGGACACTCCCAAGGGCAAGGACACTACAAAGGAAAGGGCAACTCCCAAGAGCAGGGACACTCCCAAGGACAAGGACACTTCAAAGGACAGGTACACTACAATGGACAAGTCTGCTCCCAGGGACAGGGCACCGCCCATGGATCAGGGACATTCCAGAGACAGGACACCTCCTACGTCCAAGGCACATCCCAGTGCCAAGGGTTTTCCCATGGACACGAGCTCCATCAAGGACAGGCATACATCACCCCTGGCTGCCCTGAGGCTGATGTTGTTGAAGGAACGTAAACACATGTGTCAGCGGTGGAGTCCCCACATACCTCAACTCCCATCCACACCCCCCAGAAGCAGAATAAGGAGTACACTGTAGTTGCATCCCCCATTACACATGAAGCAGAGGACAGAAGGCAGGGCCACAGCAAATGTCAAGCAGGGTCCAGCACGTCCCCAGAGAGCAGACCAGCACAAGCACATGATCCTTCTTTGATGTCTGATGAGGCCACAACACTTACCAGTCCAGTCATGTCCAGGGTGCCCATACATTTCACAAAAAAACGGAGACACACACCAGTGAGACCTGAGCACCCCAATGTTGCTCCAGTACAGCTGTCCCCAGCTCCCAGAGCCACCCTGCCTCCTGGCCCATACAGCCCTGTGGCTCATCATTTCAGTGGTCCTAGTGGGTGAGCTGCCGTTCACTCTCATGTGT
Source organism: Lissotriton helveticus (assembly GCF_964261635.1). Classification (NCBI taxonomy): domain Eukaryota; kingdom Metazoa; phylum Chordata; class Amphibia; order Caudata; family Salamandridae; genus Lissotriton; species Lissotriton helveticus. The sequence goes on along the minus strand of NC_136072.1, from coordinate 738,469,380 downwards.
CAGATAGTGGCACTGTGTCTGTTGTTCGCTGTCATGCATCATGTAGTAGCACTGTGTCAGTTGTGCCCTCTCCTGTTTCAGGTACTGGCACTGTGTGTGTCAGCCACTCTCATATGTCAGATGCTGGCATGGTATTTGTTGGGCAGTGTACAGGGACATGTCCTGGCAGTGTGTCTGGGTCTATGGCTCATGTGTCAGTCACTAGAGCTGTGGCTGTGTCTCACACTCCTGTTTCTGGTGCTGGCAATGTGTCTGGGTCTATGGCTCATGTGTCAGTCACTAGAGCTGTGGCTGTGTCTCACACTCCTGTTTCTGGTGCTGGCAATGTGTCTGGGTCTATGGCTCATGTGTCAGTCACTACATCTGTGGCTTTGTCTCACACTCCTGTTTCTGGTGCTGGCAGTGTGTCTGGGTCTATGGCTCATGTGTCAGTCACTAGAGCTGTGGCTGTGTCTCACACTCCTGTTTCTGGTGCTGGCAATGTGTCTGGGTCTATGGCTCATGTGTCAGTCACTAGAGCTGTGGCGGTGTCTCACACTCCTGTGTCTGGTGCTTGCAGTATGTCAGAGGCGACTAGTTCAATCAGTCCACCAGATTCTGTGCTGTAAGGTGTAGCTCCCATCACTCACATGTAATGTGACTTTGTGTCTCGTTTGTCCATTGTAACCCCCCTAGCATTGTTACAGTCCTTGGGCCGGGGCGGTTGACCCACGTACTTGTGTTGCCTCTGATGTACCTGTGCCTTGCCATGGACTGTGGGTGCACATTGCCCCTCTAACATGCTGCCTCTGATGTACCTGTGCCTTGCCATGGACTGTTGATGCACTTTGCCCCTCTCATGTGCTCCTTCAGATTGTTGTAAACACTGCCCTGTTGCTGTTCTGATACTGCATTGTGCCCTCATGTTCTGGCTCTGATGTACCTGCTCTGTTGTGAACACTGCCCTGTTGCTGTTCTGATACTGCATTGTGCCCTCATGTGCTGCCTCTGATGTACCTGCTCTGTTGTAAACACTGCCCTGTTGCTGTTCTGATACTGCATTGTGCCCTCATGTGCTGCCTCTGATGTACCTGTTCTGTGCCATGGACTGTTGATGCACTTTGCCCCTCCCACGTGCTGCCTCTGATGTACCTGTTCTGTGCCATGGACTGTTGATGCACTTTGCCCCTCTCACGTGCTGCCTCTGATGTACCTGTTCTGTGCCATGGACTGTTGATGCACTTGGCCCCCTCACGTGCTTCCTCTGATGTACCTGTTCTGTGCCATGGACTGTTGATGCACTTGGCCCCTCTCACGTGCTGCCTCTGATGTACCTGTGCCTTGCCATGGACTGTTGATGCACTTTGCCCCTCTTATGTGCTGCTTCAGATGTACATGTTCTGTGCCATGGACTGTTGATGCACTTTGCCCCTCTCACGTGCTGCCTCTGATGTACCTGTTCTGTGCCATGGACTGTTGATGCACTTGGCCCCTCTCACGTGCTGCCTCTGATGTACCTGTTCTGTGCCATGGACTGTTGATGCACTTATGCACTTGATCCCTCTCACATGCTGCCTCTGATGTACCTGTGCCTTGCCATGGACTGTTGATGCACTTTGCCCCTCTCATGTGCTGCTTCAGATGTACCTGTTCTGTGCCATGGACTGTTGATGCACTTTGCCCCTCTCACGTGCTGCCTCTGATGTACCTCTTCTGTGCCATGGACTGTTGATGTACTTGGCCCCTCTCACGCGCTGCCTCTGATGTACCTGTGCCTTGCCATGGACTGTTGATGCACTTGGCCCCTCTCACGTACTGCCTCTGATGTACCTGTGCCTTGCCATGGACTGTTGATGCACTTTGCCCCTCTCATGTGCTGCTTCAGATGTACCTGTTCTGTGCCATGGACTGTTGATGCACTTTGCCCCTCTCACGTGCTGCCTCTGATGTACCTGTTCTGTGCCATGGTCTGTTGATGTACTTGGCCCCTCTCACGTGCTGCCTCTGATGTACCTGTGCCTTGCCATGGACTGTTGATGCACTTGGACCCTCTCACGTGCTGCCTCTGATGTACCTGTTCTGTGCCATGGACTGTTGATGCACTTGGCCCCTCTCACGTGCTGCCTCTGATGTACCTGTGCCTTGCCATGGACTGTTGATGCACTTCGCCCCTCTCACGTGCTGCATCAGATGTACCTGTTCTGTGCCATGGACTGCTGATGCACTTGGCCCCTCTCACGTGCTGCCTCTGATGTACCTGTTCTGTACCATGGACTGTTGGTGCACTTGGCCCCTCTCACGTGCTGCCTCTGATGTACCTGCTCTGTTGTAAACACTGCCCTGTTGCTGTTCTGATACTGCTTTGTGCCCTCATGTGCTGCATCAGATGTACCTGCTCTGTCCTAAACACTGCCCTGTTGCTGTTCTGATACTGCATGTTGCCCTCATGTGCTGCATCTGATGTACCTGCTCTGTTGTAAACACTGCCCTGTTGCTGTTCTGATACTGCATTCTGCCCTCATGTGCTGCCTCTGATGTACCTGCTCTGTTGTAAACACTGCCCTGTTGCTGTTCTGGTACTGCATTGTGCCCTCATGTGCTGCCTCTGATATACCTGTTCTGTGCCATGGACTGTTGATGCACTTTGCCCCTCTCACGTGCTGCCTCTAATGTACCTGTTCTGTGCCATGGACTGTTGCTGCACTTGGCCCCTCTCACGTGCTCCTTCAGATTGTTGTAAACACTGCCCTGTTGCTGTTCTGATACTGCATTGTGCCCTCATGTTCTGGCTCTGATGTACCTGCTCTGTTGTAAACACTGCCCTGTTGCTGTTCTGATACTGCTTTGTGCCCTCATGTGCTGTATCAGATGTACCTGCTCTGTTCTAAACACTGCCCTGTTGCTGTTTTGATACTGCATTGTGCCCTCATGTGCTGGCTCTGACGTACCTGCCCTGTTTAACCCAGTGCCCATGCTCTTGGGTAGTGTACGATTATACCCCTATTCTGTTTAATAAAGCAAGTCAATCATGTGTCGTGGTTTGTTGTTGTCATTCCTGGTTGTGTACTTGAATTGTGGCTATATTGGTGCGATCGTACATGCAGTTTATCAATCATGACACTCCCACTCCCTACTAAAAGTGTAAGAACCGGGCACAGCCTTTGATAATTCTTCTAGAAAATGTAATGGTTTTGTAGGTGCTCTTAGGTATCGCCCATCACTCCGGGCGAGTATTGATGAATCAAAGCAAGTGCAATCAATGGATCATTGATGACATCCCTAAGGCACTCTTTCGAATATGTTAGTTCAAATATTCTTCAAGAAAAATAATTGCTGTTATTCAATTGATCTGTTTAATTTACTTTCCATGGTTGATATTAATTTCATATCCACAGCATAAAGGATTTTCAAACATTTTCATATTTCACAAATGCAAAACGTAAAGTCCGCTCCAATGCATTTCGGGCCACCGCCCTTCATCGGGGAGCATCTACAAAGAAACGATATATTGATATACTCCTTATTCCTAGTACATAACATATCACTGATAGGGTGACTAACAAAATTAATTAAAAGTGCGTGTTACCCTTGCTATCACCGATAATGTGTGTAATCAGGTTTATTACGAGCATGTGGTCTAAAAAGGAACCGGGTCAGTGCAAACAACGTGGGTGCTTTAAAAAGTCTATGAAAGGCATGCAGGGTTAACTACGATTGAAAGTGGTGAGCGTCATATGGGTTCGGGCTTTAGAAATAGCGTAACCGTGCAAGGTTAAAGGAAATAACTGCACGCATACCGCGGTGCTACAGGTTCAGCATTACTTACTTCTGGTGAAACTTTCAATCGTTCCGGACGCCGGAGACGGCTTTGTGAACCAGATAATTCGTGGCGTACAGAAATAGACGCCGGACTGTGTGTATGAGTTGACCTAGACCTAGAAAACGGACTAGGTATAAGATAGTAGAGCTAGATGAAGGACTACAGATCTAGCCTAAGTAAACAAAGTGCGTTTAACCGCTATCTAAATAAGTGATAATTTCTAACATGATGAACAAGAGGAAACTAAAACATAAAAAAATAATAATACATTAAAAAATGTGTTAAACAGGAATACTTTCAACAGGAATAAGGTCTGGTGGACTAGCCACTGGCTGGGATCAGGACAGAACAGGATGGCATGATATTGTCATTATAATAGTCTTATAGGTAACATGCAAACTCCACACGTTCATTTAAGCCCGCGGGCTTAATCGAATTCAGTTTATAGATCCAATAATTTTCCCGTTGTAGCAACATCTTGTTATTGTCTCTACCTTCTTTTTTTTGGATGATTTCCAAAGCCATGAATCTCAGTTGGGATATATTATGGTTCTTTTCCAAAAAGTGTGCTGCGACTGATGACTTTAGGTTGTTTGTAAGAATATTAGATTTATGTTCGTTCACTCTAGTCTTCAGTTTACGTTCGGTCTTGCCGACATAAACTTTTCCGCAAGGACATTTAAGGAGGTATATGAGGTTGTTGGAATCACATGTTGCTGTCACTTGTAATCTGATATTGTATCCTCTCATGGGATGAGTTATCGTGTTTCCCGGAATGACATTGTGACAATTGTTACAATTGTTACATGGTTTAGTTCCTTTTGCTGTTAGTGAGGGTTCTGTTGTTTGTTTCAGAATCTCTCCCAAATTTTTACTCCTTGTGTGAGCAAATATTGGTCTTTCTTTAAACATGTCTTTAAAGTCTGGTTCTAATACTAACATTGGCCAATGTTTAAGTATTATGTTTTTGTACTCAGTGCTTACATTGGAATATTTTGACACTATGACCATCCGGTCACTGTTCTGTTTCTTTGTCATCTGGTGAAGTAGGTTTCGTCGGTCTAATTTATCTACTTCATTTGTGGCTTGTGTTAGTAGTTCCTCTGGATATTTCCTATCTCTGAAACGTTCCCTCATTTCCTCCATTCTTATTTTTGTAAGGTTCGGGTCTGAAGTAATGCGTTTGACTCTCATTAATTGTGACTTCGGAAGATGCTTCTTCAATGAAGACTGATGAAAACTGTTGTAATGTAACATGTTGTTACGGTCTGTGGGTTTCCGGAAAATGTCCGTTGTTATTCGGTTGTTTTGTAGAGTAATTTGAACATCCAAAAATGTGATGGTTTTAGGATCTATTGTCCATGTGAACTGGATTCTTGGGTTAGCTGCATTCAATATTACTAATGCTTGTTCCAAATTAGATCGTGTGTCGTTCCAAAGAATAAACAGGTCATCGATAAATCGACCATACATTCTAAGGTTGTTCTTCCACTTTGGGTTTGACCATATATGAGACTGTTCAAATTCTCCCATAAAGATATTCGCGTATACTGGGGCAGCGCTATTTCCCATGCTGGTGCCCACTAGTTGCAGAAACCAATTGTCTTTATACGCAAAGTAACTGTGGTATAAAGTAAACATAACTAACTCCATTAAAAACGAGTTGACATCAGCTGTGGTTATGCACCGCTGATGTCAACTCGTTATACACGACCATCCCACACCAAGAGGGCATAGAAGCTATGGAACAGGCTATCTTGAAACTTGAAGTAGACGAACCCATGAAAATATTTTTAATGGAGTTAGTTATGTTTACTTTATACCACAGTTACTTTGCGTATAAAGACAATTGGTTTCTGCAACTAGTGGGCACCAGCATGGGAAATAGCGCTGCCCCAGTATACGTGAATATCTTTATGGGAGAATTTGAACAGTCTCATATATGGTCAAACCCAAAGTGGAAGAACAACCTTAGAATGTATGGTCGATTTATCGATGACCTGTTTATTCTTTGGAACGACACACGATCTAATTTGGAACAAGCATTAGTAATATTGAATGCAGCTAACCCAAGAATCCAGTTCACATGGACAATAGATCCTAAAACCATCACATTTCTGGATGTTCAAATTACTCTACAAAACAACCGAATAACAACGGACATTTTCCGGAAACCCACAGACCGTAACAACATGTTACATTACAACAGTTTTCATCAGTCTTCATTGAAGAAGCATCTTCCGAAGTCACAATTAATGAGAGTCAAACGCATTACTTCAGACCCGAACCTTACAAAAATAAGAATGGAGGAAATGAGAGAACGTTTCAGAGATAGGAAATATCCAGAGGAACTACTAACACAAGCCACAAATGAAGTAGATAAATTAGACCGACAAAACCTACTTCACCAGATGACAAAGAAACAGAACAGTGACCGGATGGTCATAGTGTCAAAATATTCCAATGTAAGCACTGAGTACAAAAACATAATACTTAAACATTGGCCAATGTTAGTATTAGAACCAGACTTTAAAGACATGTTTAAAGAAAGACCAATATTTGCTCACACAAGGAGTAAAAATTTGGGAGAGATTCTGAAACAAACAACAGAACCCTCACTAACAGCAAAAGGAACTAAACCATGTAACAATTGTAACAATTGTCACAATGTCATTCCGGGAAACACGATAACTCATCCCATGAGAGGATACAATATCAGATTACAAGTGACAGCAACATGTGATTCCAACAACCTCATATACCTCCTTAAATGTCCTTGCGGAAAAGTTTATGTCGGCAAGACCGAACGTAAACTGAAGACTAGAGTGAACGAACATAAATCTAATATTCGTACAAACAACCTAAAGTCATCAGAAGCAGCACACTTTTTGGAAAAGAACCATAATATATCCCAACTGAGATTCATGGCTTTGGAAATCATCCAAAAAAAAGAAGGTAGAGACAATAACAAGATGTTGCTACAACGAGAAAATTATTGGATCTATAAACTGAATTCGATTAAGCCCGCGGGCTTAAATGAACGTGTGGAGTTTGCATGTTACCTATAAGACTATTATAATGACAATATCATGCCATCCTGTTCTGTCCTGATCCCAGCCAGTGGCTAGTCCACCAGACCTTATTCCTGTTGAAAGTATTCCTGTTTAACACATTTTTTAATGTATTCATGTATTATTATTTTTTTATGTTTTAGTTTCCTCTTGTTCATCATGTTAGAAATTATCACTTATTTAGATAGCGGTTAAACGCACTTTGTTTACTTAGGCTAGATCTGTAGTCCTTCATCTAGCTCTACTATCTTATACCTAGTCCGTTTTCTAGGTCTAGGTCAACTCATACACACAGTCCGGCGTCTATTTCTGTACGCCACGAATTATCTGGTTCACAAAGCCGTCTCCGGCGTCCGGAACGATTGAAAGTTTCACCAGAAGTAAGTAATGCTGAACCTGTAGCACCGCGGTATGCGTGCAGTTATTTCCTTTAACCTTGCACGGTTGCGCTATTTCTAAAGCCCGAACCCATATGACGCTCACCACTTTCAATCGTAGTTAACCCTGCATGCCTTTCATAGACTTTTTAAAGCACCCACGTTGTTTGCACTGACCCGGTTCCTTTTTAGACCACATGCTCGTAATAAACCTGATTACACACATTATCGGTGATAGCAAGGGTAACACGCACTTTTAATTAATTTTGTTAGTCACCCTATCAGTGATATGGTATGTACTAGGAATAAGGAGTATATCAATATATCGTTTCTTTGTAGATGCTCCCTGATGAAGGGCGGTGGCCCGAAATGCATTGGAGCGGACTTTACGTTTTGCATTTGTGAAATATGAAAATGTTTGAAAATCCTTTATGCTGTGGATATGAAATTAATATCAACCATGGAAAGTAAATTAAACAGATCAATTGAATAACAGCAATTATTTTTCTTGAAGAATATTTGAACTAACATATTCGAAAGAGTGCCTTAGGGATGTCATCAATGATCCATTGATTGCACTTGCTTTGACTCCCACTCCCTACGTCACAGCCCTGGGAGGTATTCCCCTTCCGACAGCAATTGGTGTATTGGCGTACCTGCGTCGTCGTCGCCGATGGGCCATGACTTGCAGGTGGTGGTGCACGAAGAGTATCGGAAATGCGTGTAGCGCTGGATCCATGACGGCGATCTGCTTGTGGTGGGAATCTCTGCAATGTGTTGTATCTCCGCTGTGGTGAATCCGCCGTGTTCAGGCAGGTTGTTTTTCCGCAGCGATTTGATGTGATATGTGTTTTCCGCCATCGTGATTTAGAGGACGGTCGGAGACGTCATTCCGTACGGCGGTGTGTCTGGATTGGTTCCGTCCGCCGCGGGGTCGGGTGTACTTCCACGGCAGTGCGTGCTCTTCCGACGCGTACGGACTTTTGACAGTGTTTCCCATCCTAATATGGCGGACGCAGTGCCCGCGGCAAGCGTACGGAAAAAAGGCATTTTCCGCCTACTCCAGGACGGCGGTCGTCCTTCCGTCCGCCATCGTAATCGACCCCAAAGTCGGGACAGGCTGCTAGTATATTATGAAATTAGGATCTGTGGAAGACAAGAAAAATACAGTTACAATATATATTTTACAACACAGAATAATTTGTAAAAGATTTCATTTGCCTTTTTTTGCTGTTCTCAGAATATATTGAATTTCACTAGAAACAGTTATTTCAATTGTACTCATCACATAACAGCAGGCAAAAAAAAGAAAATCAATAAGATTATCTTAAAAAACCCATTAAGCATTCTCAATAACAATCCAAAAAATAGAAATAAAACATATGTTAAATGTTTTTTTTTCTAAGAGCAATTTCTTACGTAAATATGAAACAACTCAAACAATGATAAAATAACAAAACGTTATTATTAATTTCCATACACTGTAAATAATGTTCTTTAGAAATATATGCTGACAAAATATACAACAAAAAGTCCTTCATTGTTTTAGATACTTTTCCTCAATGCCAAATAGTATGTGTCAAATCCTTTGTTTGGAAGTTGTCCAATAGTAATCTTGAAAGGTCAAATTTTGTTCCTAAACCTATAGCTTTAAGAATATAAGGTAACAATTTGGTCATTCTTTAGGCAAATGTTGTTTAGAAACCAATTGACTATCATTGCAATGTATCCAATCATTATCACATTTGAAATAAGCAGTGTAATGTCCAGATGTTGTAGAAGGACCATCATGAAAAATAATTGCTACAGCTACAAAAGTTCTTCCTGATATTGATACTTGAGTAGCTACAAAAATTTTAATTAAAGTTTCCAATTTTCTTCCATCAGCTGTACAACGTTTCATCATTAAAATGATATACTGTCCATATCTTTGTATAAATAATAGATTCACAATCTGGTAAAGTGAAATAAATGAATCTTTCAGTGTCTATGTTAGTGCTACATGTAAACAAACACTTTTCACAGTTATATTCCCATTTATAAGAAAGGCCAAAAAGATTTTCAATATCTATACCTTCATCTTCCAATACAACAAGCATATACTTTAAAAATTCCTGACAATCTTGCTGAATATTCTGCGTAAATTGAGTACAACCAGAACATATGTCCAATAGATTTCGAATATCAGAAACACTTTGTATTTTACTTTTATCACTACTACATGTCTCATAAACAGAATACAACAACGAACAAAATCTTTTTTTCCCGATTCTCAACAATTTGCTATTGCAAACTTTCAACAAAAAAAACAACATTAACAACTACATTAGCATAGCAGTTGACACCAGAACTATTTTCAAACTGATAACCAACAATCTCTTCAACAGTGTCCTTTTTCTTTTTGCTTGCAATTACAACTTTATCCTGTTTTTTTCTTTCTCTATACCTTCACTACAGATATTCTCATATATTCTTTTCTGACCTACCACATGCTTTTCAAATACTGGATATTGACCTAAATTGGGAGCATATTCTCTCCTTGACCTATTATACTCTTTCACACAATTTGCATCTGTACTAATCTTTCTCTCATCAAAATCAATCAAGTACAATCCAGATAAAGTTCTGACCCGAGACAAAGCAACATATGCCATACCCTCTTTAAACACGGTACTTCCAATATTCACCAAAGTATTATCTACACTTAAACCTTGAGATTTATGAATGGTCACCGCATACGCCAAAGAAACAGGAAACTGTTTTCTGTGAACATACAAATCTTTTACAAGCAAACACCGAGCTGAACAATGACTAAATTGTTGTACTTCTTCAATTTGATCAAATGTGATTTTCAAAAATTCCATACCATCTCTATTTAGATAATTAACGAAATTTACAACTTTACCCATTGCTCCGTTTACTAAACCTTTTTCCACATTCAAATTATGTCGCAAAATTACCCGACAGTTTCTACATGCATATAGATTCTTTTCTAAACCAGCAGATTTAGATATCGATTTCTCTAAAGAATCCAATTTTCTCTTCAACTTTTCTGTCAAAATAATAGTGATTCCTTCATGCTGTATTTTATCAATAGCTTCCAATTGTATAATTTCTTAATATTTCAACTTTAGAATTTCTTCATTGAATATAGAACACTCATGCAGTGTTGGCATTAAGCAGATTACAGATTTGTTTTCTGCAATTATTTTATATATTTTCTAAGGAACGATATTTTTATTTGCAAATAAATTGGAAGGGTAAGCGTCTCAGTAAAGCTTGTTTGTCATGTTCAGTCACTTTTCCAATTCTTATATCTTGAAGAATAGTTCCATAATCAGCATCATTTGCCTGTCGCATATTTGTAATAAGTTCCTTATATTGAAAATATGCCCAAATGTTAACATTTCCAATGCTACCCAAAGACTTTCTGGTATCTTCATGTGCAAGAGTTTTAAATACTGGTTGTCCTTTTACAGGAGTAAGTTGTTGTAGATCTCCAAAAACTATGACGTGTTTTTCTCCAAATAACACGTCGTACTCTGTTTTAAGAATTTGCTGCATTCTTAAATGCACACAGGCAAGATTTAAGTTTGATACCATGCTTACCTCATCAATTATGAGAAGTTTCATTTTCTTTAAGACTCTTGAAACTTCACAAGCTTCTCCAGATAGCTTGTGGTATTCCAATTTGTTTTCATGCTCTACTGGTAGCATTAGTAAACGATGTAAAGTAATTCCTTTAATATTGTGTGCTGCTAACCCAGTTGGAGCAATGACAGCACAAGACGAATGTGACTCAGTTCTAATTACTTTAATTAAAAAACTTTTTCCTGTTCCAGCTTGTCCACTCACATACATTCGGATAGGTTGAAATAACGTGCATGAGCTCTCTTTCTTTTCATAGAGTAATCCATGGTAAATCTGTTCTCTCACTTGCTCATATATTTGTTTTTGCTCTACATTTAGTTGTTCTTCCAAGTTTCCTAAGTTTGTTACATCTTCTTGAGCTTGATATATTGCTGTTTCTACCTCATCCATGGCAATTGCTGCTTCCTTTTGAACAATTGGTTCTCCTAGTGGATCCTGACTCAATGGAGCAGAAGATTGACTATCTTGAGAACTGTCTCTAGCAATCTCAGCTGCAATTGTAGCTTCTTGCTCAATTTCGTTGTTCAACATTTTCACATAATTAGCAAAAACAGGACAATCTATAGTATCTTTAGTAGCGTTGAACGAATCTTCATAGCTCTGAAAATCTCCAAGTAATTCCAATTCTGAACGCCACGGCTTGAAGAGTTGCAAAAGAGCTAAATAGTAAAATTCCCTTTTTGTCAGGAGTATCGCAACTCAGTTTTCGGTGATTAATCAAATGTCCTTTTCTTTGTTTCACCAAACATCCTTCAGTACCAATCACAGCATATATTCCTTTATTAATGTTTTCTGTAATATTCCGTTCAAAAATATGGTTTTGCAGCACTTCATAGAGACAAATGTTCTCAAGATGATAACTTCTATTTGGATAATATGTATCCAACATATTTGTTTTCACAATATCTGTACTTTCTGGCTCTTTTTCAGCTAAATATTCAATTTCTTGTACAGATTTAAGTACTCGATTTCAAGTTGCAGCAAGACCTAGACTCACTCAAATTATTCTTCTAGATTTGGAGTATAGGCTTGCAGATGATAAGCGATCTGAGCATTCCAATTTCTCGATGAGATAACATTTTCAAATGGTAACTGTATAATTTCTTACTTAGACTCTTCTCGTGGGAAATCTCTTCCCACATTTCCTTCAATTCCGTCTTTTCTGATTTTGTTATGTCAGATGTTACATATCGAGCAACAGCAATGGAATTGTCCGCAACGTATTGAATATCCACGTTAGCATTCCACATAGACAGAATAACTGGATTATAATCATTTATATATTTTGACTCTTCACTTCTTCTCAAATTATAGGTATTCTTTGGAGACTTTCTTCTCAAGGTATGTTGCAAAGCTGACATAAAACTGTTTACTCTTCCTTTGGATATTACGGGACGTGGAAAACCAAAATGACATTTGGGATAAAACTTTTCCTTTGACTTGTACTTTCGACGACGATGGCTTTGGAATTGTTAGAGTTGTTGTCTTAAGTTCTTTTCTTCTGTGCTTTTCGGTATAGCACATGTAGCATATTCTTCAATAAAAGACAACACAGTTACATCCGAATCTGTTCAGAATTTGGGAGCATCTTTAATCCATATTAGCATATGAATGTGAGGAGCACCTCTTGCTTGATACTCCTTTCTCCAAAAGAAATCCACAACCTCTCCAAGAGGAGGATTTTTTTTATTGGTGATGAAAGACATCATAGCTTCAAATCTATGATTGAAATATCTGCATACATTAACTGGATCCAAAGAGCACAGTTCTCCAGGTGTCTTGTATTCTATATTTACTATATTTGGATTTGCCTCTTGAAGAAATTCTAGTAAATCATCCCTAGAGTACTCAGCACAGCTTAGAGTAAGGACCCATGTAGGAGTTCCTAAGTTCCTTAGCATACATTTAAGTTCTCCATGACGAGGGTACCAGTACTCATTAGTACCACGCTGATGCCATGAGATTAATCAGCTGAGATTCCAAAACATTATCTTTCTGGTGTACTTTATCCATAAATTCCTTTGCCGAAACATTTTCAGATGTACACCTGTTTTCAATATATGGTTGACTGCGTAAGAAAGTCCAGACAAGTCACTCTCAAACAAAAGATGAAACAAATACGGAATACATTTTCGAAATCTTGGATCTTCTGCATAAAATCTTGATGTTCGGTATTCAGATGCAGGAATCTGTACAGGTTGTTCATCATATCGTCCTCCTTTTCCTGTTGGAAACAACTGAAGGAAACAACGAGCTTCCAAACTTTCTTCCCATTCACTTATGGGACTTCCCTTTGCTTCTTTCATTTGGAATAACTCAATAGTATTCCCTATCACTTCTTTAGAATGTAGTGGATGAACACTGTAATGTTCATAGATTTCTTCAGTTCTGCACATATCCATTTTTTCAATTCAGTATCTTCTTCTAAAGTTACATCTTCTTCTCCCACATACACATTTTTATAGTACTGATTATTTTTTACCAGATACAACGTTGCCTTTTTCACTTTCCTAACCTCCACTAATTCTTGCCAGATTTTCTTACTCTTAGTAGGAACGCCATTAACTAAAATAACTAGAGGTTCATCTTCTACATTTTCTACACCAATTGTTTCAATATTTTTCTTTAAATCTAGAGGCAAATATACAACTCTTCCCTTTAATCATCTCTGTTAATCTGAAAGGAGGCAATTTCCCTGTCTTCGGCTCCATACGAACAATAGCCTGCAATGGATGCACACATTGAATAAGAATAGACTCATAGGTATTTAAATCCATCAGTTCAGAAGGAATATTTAACAATTCAAAATTATTTTGCACAGCTCTAGCAGGCATTTTGTTCTCATCTAATTTGTTATAACAATATTTACAAATACGTTGATCCGAACCCAAATCAAAACAATTCTCTACCAACAAATAAGTTGCAAATTCCTTCCACTCATTATTTTCTCTTTCACTTTTTAAATACAGATCAACAGTCATAGTTTGATTTTTATAATGAGTTTGTCGACAACAGATACAAGAATAATTTCACCTTTCACCTGAAATCACCTTAAACATTGTAATTTTTTGCTCAAATTTTTTGTACTAGAACTTTGTACATTCTCTTCAACATTTCCTTCTATTAATGTATCAGTTTCTGCACTGTCTTGCTCACCACCAAAGTAACTAAACTCAATATCTTCACAAACGTTCATTACATCTGATACTGATCCACGCAAAAAGAGCACTGTTCAACTTTTTTAACATTACTGCTGGACTTTTTGCATAATACAATGTCCTGACTAATTTCCTCATTTGAGTATGATGTACTGCTAACATCCAGAAATGGTGAAAAACACTTTGACATACTTTTTTTAGAAAGACAAGCCAGAGAATGACCTTGCAAACCAGTATTTTCTCTCACTCTGCAAGGGTCTAGTCCTTGCAACATCTTAATCTTTTGTTTAACACTTTTCTTAGTATAGTTACGTAAGAAATTGCGTAAAAAATCAAAAGATTTCTGTCGTACACTACAAATACTACTGCAATTCCAAGTGTACATTGGAGCTTTAGGACGTCTCCCTAAAACTTCATCAGCTAACACCTCTTCTGCATTTATGGGAACAATTTTCTCTTTCTCAATAGGACAACCATTTCTAACCTCATAAGCTCGACCACTGGTGTCACCTGCATGCAACAAATCATTACTCTGAAGATAACTCTCTTTATTAAAAAAGGCTCAGAACTTGAACTGTGTTTCCATTCACCCAAAAAAACATCAGAAAAATTATTTCTGTTAATTAGTCTACTCCACTTACTTTTGGCCTTCATTAAATGGATTGGTTTATCTAGTGATTGAATTCCATTGATTACTAAAATAAATATATATTTTTTTAATTCAAAAGCCTTCTCAACAATACTTTCAATATGTTTCTTCTTATTGTAAAATGCTGATTTTCTTTTACATTTCTTCACATCTTTTAATAAGTTTAAGACAAGTCTATTGTAAAACATTCTTTTTCTAATTTCCTGAAACTGATTCTTCCTCCTTTTACTATACATTGTTTCTTTAGAACATGATTTCCCATCATTTACGTTTTTTCTCTTGTTTTCATTTTTTGTGGCAGATACATTCTTTTTATTTTTCGCATTCTCCACACTATTCATAGTGTTTGATAGCTTCTTTAGAAAATCCTTAGTTCTCTTACCAGGAGATTTTTTTGTTTTTCACCACAGACTGTTGTTCAGGTAAATCTTGTGGATGACTTCTCTTGAAATAATAAGCTTTATTACATTGTTTCCTCTTTTCCCTTTTGTAGGCATGATGAATTTCTTTTAGTGTTGATAAATAGAATCTGTTATAAAAAAATATATAATGTTATAAAAAATACATTTATGAAATATACTATTCTATTACTAAACAGATACAATCTACAATGACTAAGTATGAAAAACAAATGTGTAACTGATAACAGAAGTGCATACATACTGCATATGACTTTCAAGAACTACATCTGCAAGAAGAGTACCTGAATTAATGTATAAATGGTTGGATTTTGGAACAGTGAATGGATTAGTGCATGGTGCTCAAAGCATCACTAGCACAGTACAAGGTGAGACACAGAGTATTTGCTGCAACATCATGGTAACTAACTGGGGAATTCAAGGTATGAAAGACACATGTGCACGTAGATAGAAGAGTGCATGCATACAGCATACGGGTTTGAAGTAGTCCTTGTCCAAAGGCGTACTTCGCTACATGAGTACTTGGGTACTGAATGAATATTTACAGTACTGTAAGGAGAATGTCTTAGTGAATGTATAAGTGTTTGAGTTCTAGTGCACTGAATATTCAGTTCATACCGCTAAATGGGTCACTACAACAGTGTAAAAGCAATGACAGAGTGTTTACTGGAAGTGTAAGGATACAGACTGGGGAATTGAAGATGTGAAGGACAAGTGTGCAAGTAGATACAACACTGCATGCATAGTGCATAGGGATTTGAAACAGTCCATGCCCTAAGGCCTACTTTGCCGCATGAGTACTTAGGTACTGACTGAATCATCACAGTTCTGAAATGAGTGTGCTTAACTGAATTTGTAAGTGCTTCAGTTTTAGCGCAGTGAATGGATTCGAACAAACTGCTGAATGGGTCACTACAATAGTGCAACAGCAGTGACAGAGTGCTTGGTGGAAGTGTAAGGATACAGACTGGGGACTTGAAGGTATAAAAGACAAGTGTGCAGGTAGATACAAGACTGCATACATAGTGCATAGGGATTTGAAGCAGTCCATGCCCCAAGGCCTACTTTGCTGCATGAGTACTTGGGTACTCACTGAATGATTACAGTTCTGCAAGGAGAGTGCCTGACTGAATTTATAAGTGCTTTACTTTTAGCGCAGTGAATGGATAAGCACATACTACTGAATGGGTCACCACAATAGTGCAACAGCAGTGACAGAGTGTTTGGTGGAAGTGGAAGGATACAGACTGGAGAATTGAAGGTGTAAAAGACAAGTGTTCAGGTAGATACAAGACTGCATGCATAGTGCATAGGGCTTTCAAGCAGTCAATGTCCTAAGGCCTATTTCATTGCATCAGTAATTGGGTACTGACTGAATTACTACAGTCCTGCAAGGAGAGTCCTTGACTGAATTTAGAGGTGCTTCAGTTTTAGCACAGTGAATAGATTAGAACAAACTGCTGAATGGATCACTACAACAGTACAACAGCAGTGACAGACAGCTTGGTGGAAGTGGAAGGATACAGACTCGGGAATTGAAGGTATAAAAGATAAGTGTGCAGGTAGATAGAAGACTACAAGCATAGTGCATAGTGTTTTGAAGCAGTTCATGCCCTAATGCCTACTTCGCTGCATGAGTACTTAGGTACTGACCGAATGATTACAGTTCTGCAAGGACAGTGCCTGGCTGAATTAATAATAAGTACTTGAGTTTTAGCGCAGTAAATGGATTAGGAAATACTGCTGAATCGGTCACTACAACAGTGCAACAGCAGTGACAGTGTTTGGTGGAAGTGTAAGGATACAGACTGGGGAATTGAAAGTGTGAAAGACAAGTGTGCACGTAGATACAAGACTGCATACATAGTGCATAGGAGTTTGAAGCAGTCCATGCCCTAAGGCCTACTATATATCTAACTACTGCATTTTAGGGTACAACCCTAACTCATTTTGCAAATACATAAGCAATTTGAGGCACTATTTGCACCAACATTACATCAAAAAAGTGCCACAATACAACCACAAGGAGATGCAAGGGGCTTGTAAATCTGCCCCAGAGTGTCTGCAGCAGTGTATGTATACTGACTGGGGAATTGTAGATTTGAAACACAAGCCTGATTCTAGACAAACAACACTATTAATTACTCTTCAAGGGCTAGTATGACTGCACACATTCAAGAAATATAAATACTGCATTTTACTGTACAACCATGAGTCTTTTTCCGAATACAAAAGCAATAACTGGTTTCCAATTCTATCAAAACTTGAAAAAAGGATAGATTTTTAAGCAGTTACGTTTCTGCAAACACAAAACATACAAAAATGCATCTCTCAGAATAATTCGTAAATGCACACAGACGCACAGTGTGATTCTAGACAACAAATATTAGACCTTGTAATTTACCAAAACGCATTTACTAGTCTAGAAACAGTAAAATGAGTAAACACATTCTATATATATGACTGCTGCATTTCACTATACAATCCTGATTCATTTTGCAAATACATAACCAATTTGGTACATTATTGGCTCGAACATTACATCAAAAAGTAACACAATAGAACAGCAAATAGGCACAAGAGGCTTGTAAATCTACCTCCGAGTGTATGCAGCAGTGTATGCATACTAACTGAGAAATTATAGATTTGAAACAGAAGTCTGATTCTAGACAAGCAACACTATTAATTACTCTTGAAGGGCTAATATGACTGCACACATTCCAGAAATATAAATACTGCATTTTACTGTACAACCATGAGTCATTTTCCAAATACAAAAGCAATAACTGGTTTCTAATTCTATCAAAACTTGAAAAAAGGATAGATTTTTCAGCAGTTACGTGTCTGCAAACACAAAACATACAAAAATGCTTCCCCCAGAATAATTCCTAAATGCACACAGATTCTAGACAAAAAATATTAGACCTTGCATTTTACCAAAACACATTTACTAGTCTAGAAACGGTGGATTTATAATGTTACACCGCACAAATTATCATCACAAACATTCACATCGCCGTCTTTACATCGCACACACATTCATAAAGCACGCTGACACAACGCAACCCATTACTTTGCTCCACCATTGAAATGCATACAAAACACAACCACTATGCGCACAAACACCCGCATGCTTTAACATCGCATTTTTTTCCCCCCAAATAACACACACTACCCCCAGCACGAGCAGATTCCCTACGCCCGTCCCCCTAAACCCGTACTCCTAAATCCTTAATTAGTTCCTAACACTACGGCCCCCTGACCCGACCCTTAACCTGAAAACACACGCTCCACAGTGATAGATGTTTGCCGTTTGATCAGTCGGAATGAAAAGCAGCAAATTTCCATGAACTATGAAACATCTTCTGCATGCACCTGTCACACCAGCATCGATGTAAGTTTGATCACGTGCAGGTTAGGTTGGGACACTAGTATAGGCTACAGCAATATAAACATAAATTAATTTAATGTCCATAATGCGAGCGCAATTCTTCAAAGGCTTTTACAGCAAGCGAAGGAGAGCGAAGGTTAAATATTTTGTTTAGTTTGACCATGAAGAGATTTGTGAGGAAGAAAAGTGTGCAAATACGTTTCCTACCATAATTTCCATGTGACAGTTTATGGATATTTTCAGACTCTTTCAGCAAAGTGTCCTAGACTAAACTCTTCCTCAACGCAATCGCTAGAGATGAAATGTGCGCGGCAATCTGTTTCTGTCACGCAGCATCTCTATGTAATATCAGTTGCAGTTCTTGCAGTCAACAAGTTGATTTCAACAAATAATGTTTCCCAACTCAGAAATAGCGTCTTGAGGATAGGCACAGAAAAGCTAAAAAATCGCAGTGTATATCATTATATTAATACTTAATTTTTCTTATAAACTGATAAAGAGGGATTTGTCCCCCACAGTGCAAATATTTGAATGTGCATTAAGATAGCTACTGCGTCATCCCTACATCCATCCTTCATCCATCCACCTTTGCATCCTTCCATCCATCTTTCATCCATCCACCCTTTCACACATCCATCCATCCATCATCCATCCACCCTTTCATCCTTCCAACTATATATCCTCTATCCATCCTCCCTTTCATCCTTCCATTAATACCTCCTTCATCCATCCCCCCTTTCATCCATCCATCCATCCATCTATCATTCATCCACCCACCCTTTCACACATCCATCCATCTATCTTTCATCCATCCACCCTTTCATCCTTCCATCCATACATACATCCTTCATCCATCCACCCTTTCATCTATCATTCATCCACCCACCCTTTCAAACATCCTTCATCCTTCATCCATACACCCTTGCATCCATCCATCTATCCTTCATTCCTCCACCCTTTCATCATTTCATCCTTACATCCATCCTTCACCCATCCACCCTTCCATCGATCCATCATCCATCCATCCATCATTCATTCACCTTTTCACACATCTATCCATCCATCCATCATTCATCCACACTGTCATCTGTAAACTTCCGTATCCAGCATCATCTGTTACTATCAAGCACTTGCTGTCACGCGTTGTAATGGGGCTCCGAAGAAAGATATTTAGACATATTTAGACACTGCTGAGAAGAGTAAAAGAAGTAGCTAGGCTCTGCTTTAACTGCCTACAATCGGGTCACTACACCACGGATCTGTAACAACATCAATTAAACACTATGCCCAGCAAAGTACATGGGTGCATAGCTTAAAATACTTAGGAAATTTAACCTTATACGCCTAACAAAAACCTTAGGCCAAACAAAACAAACCAGAGCATTCCAACCAGATTCAGCCAAAAGATACAGGGTGCTGAACGACCCATGTAAGTTAGAAACACTATGCCCAGGAAAGCACATGGGTGCATAGCCCAGCCAGAAGATGCAGGGTGCTGAACGACCCTTTAACTGGAAAAGTAACTGCACACATTCTACATTTTTTAGTACTGCACTTTCCTGTACAAAGGTGACTTACCAAAGACATTAACTTACCAAATGCTTTCATCACAATGGTTATCGAAAAGCAGACAAACTCAGAATGTGATTCTACACAACTTAAATACTCCTTGCAATTTACAACGACAAACACATTACTATTATTCAAAACAAAATGCACCACATACAACCCCTTACAAGTTAACAACTCACCTTTCAAATTGATTTGTAGATTAAGAAGAATGTCAGTCACACAGCAGATATTCTTATACAGAATCTCTGTATTTCACTGTTCTTAAGAAAACCAGAAAATGGCAAGGTTTCCATCTCATACTACTCACACATACATGTAAATAACAAATCACATTTCTTCCCACATTAATTCAAAAGCAAACACACATTTCTATTGGTTGAACTTTGAACCCTATCCAACTGACATAACTTTGAACCTTACCCCATTCTGCCTTCTGCCTGTTACCATAGAAACACTTAACTGAGCACACAGGTCAAAAGTTCATCACACAATGTTACTAATCAAAACAGTAAGTATGCTTGACTTTGAACATTACATAAGATAAGCTGATATGTTGAAATCAGTTTTTGTTAACCAATAAGAAACATGCTTTTAAAAAACAGAAACATACACCTTAATTTTCAGTGTACAATGTTATCAAACAACCAATAATTTCTTATCTTTTTTACAGACTGTATCTTATCCACCATTTTAGAAAAATCTTAGTTTTCAAACTGCCATTTCATTTTCAGAGACCATCTGAGTGCATCTAGACCTCTCTTAAACGTGCTAAGAGTGTGGTTTGTGGGACACAGGTATATTTTCTGGAGCCAAAGGTACGCAGAACAGAAAGAAATTCACCAAGACCTAGGTTTACCAAATGTAGACATTAAATGGATTGGACAGAGAGGGTTAAAATGGCAACAATTGATACCATTGGTTAATTCCTTTTTACATCTCTAACACCCTGACCTCATAATTGTGCACTGTGGTGTCAATAACCTAGGCACTTTGACTGGGGTAGGTCTGGAAATGCTTATGAAGGACTCCTTTGGAGAATTGATGGCACTTTTCCACCAAATTGCCTTTGTCTATTCTAATATATGCCAAAGGCAGAAATGGAACTGGTCCAACCAATATTGTCCACAGATTGAGAAAGCTAGGAAACATGTGAATAAATATGTTTCTGCTTTTCTCCGAGACTATAAAATGGTGTCCATTTACCACGACAATCTGCGTTTCAATATGCATGGCATCCATAGGAGAGATGGTGTACATTTTACAGATGAAGGGAACAGAGTCTTCCTCTTAAACTTTAGACTCTGCATCGGTACTTACTTGTAGGTACTAAAATCTCCCAATAAACACAAGGGCTCTATTTAGAGCCACTCAACATCTAAACATATAAGCTTGATAAATATCTGAAAAATATTTTTCTTATTCTTGCTTGCATACTCGTACGGGACACCTTTTAAACCAGGTAGCATACGGGGTATGGTACGCATTCCTAACGCGTGCACTCCCGAGGTCCCAAGGGCCCCCTCAAACCTCCAGGAGGTTTTTGGACCATTTAACAGCCCTGGGGGGTGGTGGTCTCCGGGGCTGGGGGGGTCTGTCAAGGACTCCCCAATTAAAACATTTAGTGCCCTGGGGAGTTCGCGGTCCCTGGAGCGTGTGGGGGGGGGCTTGAGCCCCCCACACAGGTATTTTGTATTTTTTGTAACCTTTTACAAAAGGGTTACAAAGAAATTAACTTCAACTTGGGCACCTGCTGCTGTAAGCCTGTAAATCAAGCCTGTAAGTGATTTCTGGCACCTCGTTCCCTACTTGCAACTATGCTCTGACCCTGCTCTGACCCTTGAAGCAGGGTCAGAGAATAGTTACAAGTAGGCAATGAGGCGCCTGTCACAAAAATTAAACCTCAACAGGAAGCACTGACAGATATAAAAACAAGCATTTGCAATGCAATAGGTCTCGCATTAGGAAAGTTTGAGCTATTGGTCTTGTAAATGACAATTTTTTTTATTTATCTGTTGGTTTTGAAAATAGCTAAATTAATAGCTTTGTCATTTACAATGCCAATAGTTATAACATTCGCAAATGTGAAACCTATAGCATTTGTAATGCAACATGTTTTGTATTTAAGTGACTTAGCTGTATTGATATTACAAATTACAATGGCTTTTAATTTTTTGAAATAATTAATACTTAAATAAAAGTGATTTTAAGTTATAATGGCAATAGCTTAAACTTTTGTAAATAACTTTTGTGAAGATTATGTTCAGTGTATTTTATTGTGCCGAAAATCCAAGAACAGAAGTGAAATAATAACATCTTTTTGTGACATTTGTAATAAAGTTTGAAACATTGAGATAACATATTTGAACTAGTTGTTGTTGAATGGTTGCGCAGATTGATGCTGGGGTGGCGCTGAGTGGTGCTGTGGTGGTGCTGAGTGGTGCTGTGGTGATGCTGAGTGGTGCTGTGGTGGTGCTGAGTGATACTGGGATGGTGCTAAGTGATGCTGGGGAGGTGCTGAGTGGTGCTGTGGTGGTGCTGAGTGATGCTGTGGTGGTGCTGAGTGATGCTGTGGTGTTGCTGATTGGTGCTGTGGTGGTGCTGAGTGATAATGTGGTGGTGCTGAGTGATGCTGTGGTGGCGCTGAGTGATGCTGTGGTGTCGCTGAGTGGTGCTGTGGTGGTGCTGATTTGTGCTGTGGTGGTGCTGAGTGATGCTGTGGTGGTGCTGAGTGATGCTGTGGTGGTGCTGAGTGGTGCTGTGGTGGTGCTGAGTGATAATGTGGTGGTGCTGAGTGATGCTGTGGTGGCGCTGAGGGATGCTGTGGTGGTGCTGAGTGGTGCTGTGGTGGTGCTGAGTGATAATGTGGTGGTGCTGAGTGATGCTGTGGTGGCGCTGAGTGATGATGTGGTGGCGCTGAGTGGTGCTGTGGTGGTGCTGATTGGTGCTGTGGTGGTGCTGAGTGATGCTGTGGTGGTGCTGAGTGATGCTGTGGTGGTGCTGAGTGGTGCTGTGGTGGTGCTGAGTGATAATGTGGTGGTGCTGAGTGATGCTGTGGTGGCGCTGAGTGGTGCTGTGGTGGTGCTGAGTGGTGCTGTGGTGGTGCTGATTGGTGCTGTGGTGGTGCTGAGTGATGCTGTGGTGGTGCTGAGTGATGCTGTGGTGGTGCTGAGTGGTGCTGTGGTGGTGCTGAGTGATAATGTGGTGGTGCTGAGTGATGCTGTGGTGGCGCTGAGTGGTGCTGTGGTGGTGCTGAGTGATGCTGTGGTGGTGCTGAGTGGTTCTGTGGTGGTGCTGAGTGATGCTGTGGTGGTGCTGAGTGATGCTGTGGTGGTGCTGAGTGGTGCTGTGGTGGTGCTGAGTGATAATGTGGTGGTGCTGAGTGATGCTGTGGTGGTGCTGAGTGATGCTGAGGTGGCACTGAGTGGTGCTGTGGTGGTGCTGAGTGATGCTGTGGTAGTGCTGAGTGATGCTGTTGTGGTGCTGAGTGATGCTGTGCTGGTGCTGAGTGATGCTGTGGTGGTGCTGAGTGATAATGTGGTGGTGCTGAGTGATAATGTAGTGGTGCTGAGTGACGCTGGGGTTGCGCTGAGTGATGATGTGGTGATGCAGAGGGCAGAAGGGCACAAAAAAACAGTCTAACAGAGGACAGAAGGGCAGAAAAACAAGGGAAAAACGAGTCTAACAGAGGGCAGAAGGGCACAAAAAACGAGTCTAACGGGGCAGAAAGGCACAAAAACGATTCTAACAGATGGCAGAAGGGCACAAAAAACAAGTCTAGCAGAGGGCAGAAGGGCAGAAAAACAAGGGAATAACAGAGGGCAGAAGGGCACAAAAAACGAGTCTAACAGAGGGAAGAAGGGCAGAAAAACAAGGGAAAAACGAGTCTAACAGAGGGCACAAGGGCACAAAAAACGAGTCTAACAGGGGGCAGAAGGGCAGAAAAACAAGGGAAAAATGAGTCTAACAGAGGGCAGAAGGGCAGAAAAACAAGGGGAAAACGAGTCTAACAGAGGGCAGAAGGGCACAAAAAATGAGTCTAACAGGGAGCAGAATGAATCCAGCCCTGCGTGTTTGTCCACGAAGATGCCACCTTTTTGTGCAATACCTCTACTCAACTGGAGTAATTTCTACTGTCTAATCAGTAAGTGCTCCCTCGTTGGCTAAATGTATAGGGGCAGATTTACAATAACTGGCGCATCTCCAGGGATGCGCCAGTTATTGTGCGCCGCAGCTCCGCCACCCATGGGGCGCCACATTTACAATGCGGCGCACCATGTGGCAAAAACGGCACAGATGCGTCACGCATCTGTGCCGTAAAAGCAGCGGATTGCTGGAGCTGTGTTGCGCTTGCGATGCAGCTCCAGCAATGCTCTGGGGGGCCCCATCTCCCCAATGCTGCATGAAGCATGGCGCCTGCTTCAAGCAGGCGCAGGGTTTTGATGCAGCATTGGCCTAAAAGTGACTAAGTGAAATCTTGTAGATTTCACTCAGCCACTTTTAGGAGGCGTTCCTGCGCAGGATCGCCCTCCCCTGCGCCGGAACGCCTCCTGATGGCGCAGGGCTTTACAACGTGATGCATCTCTCAGATGCGTCACGTTGTTAATACCCAGCACCTTGGCGCATCTTTGTGCTGCCGCTGCATCACAAAAGGTCTCGGTAGAGGGTGGCAGTGGTGAACCAGAGGGTGGCAGTGATGAGCCAAAGGGTGACAGTGATGAACCAGAGGGTGGCAGGGGTGAACCAGAGGGTGACATTGTTGAACCAGAGGGTGGCAGTGCTGAACCAGAGGGTGGCAGGGGTGAACCAGAGGGTGGCAGTGGTGAACCAGAGGGTGCTGTGCCATACACGACCGCATGGGTAACTTCGCCATGCAAGCGGCCCGCAAACACGCAAAAAGCCCCGCGAACATTCAAAAAACCCCGCGAACACGCAAAAAAAACCGCAAACACGCAAAAAAACAAAAATTCGCACAAATTTGCGGATTTTGCAAATTGCAAATTCAAATTCGCGGAACGCGAATTTGCAAATTTCGTCCATACTTAGTTTTTTTTTCTTTTTCACAGGGTACACATACATTATGTGATTACTCTACAATAACAAGATGTGCATGCAACTCCGACACTCGAACACTGATTTCCAGCATCAAGTTGTACAGTGTACCTGAATGAGAACAGCCAAAAACTACAACTTAAACCTTTGCCAGCCCTCTATTACTACAACTACAACACTCCACTGAATGTACAATAAACATTCATAATCGCAGAAATACGTCATGTCTACCATATTTTATGTGTGCAACTATAAACGAATATACAGTCAGTGATACTCCGTACTTTCCATGTTGGCCAAGTTGTAGAACTTTACAGATATAATGACACATTTACTTTTAAGACCCGGGTGACGTCAGCACTACAAAACGGACACCCGAATCACATGATTTTTCATTTAGCTCACAACGGGACCACACCCATAGCAACGGAATCATGCTTCAGAGCCTTGCGCAGTACTAGTGTACGTCAGACCAGCCCACTCCACTTACGCTTCCAGGAAAACACAACAGCACTACATGGCCCAGATTTCCATTGTGGTGATTTCTTAGTTCCAGGTGTAGTTGTCAGAACGGCACACACACTCCCTTATGGCTGGTATACACCCACACCACACCCATCCAGCACATGCGTCACAACACACGTGACTCTACCTATAAAAAAGACGGGGCGCATGTACTCTATGCCATTTCAGAGTTGCTCCCATCCGCACCGCTGTGATGGTTCGTCCTAGTGGTTTGAACGCCTCATGTAGGCCCGAACCACCGAACAGGGGGCCCACCACCACGTGCCTGGCCTCTTTGGTCACTGAGTTAGTGGTACCCGAAGCACTGAGCGGGTGAAGAACCTGCGATGATGATGATGGGAGCACGAGTATGTCGTTAGCCATACCAATATCAAGACTCGGCATGATACGTCAGATTTCTTCGTGGCAGATCGGGACTACATGATGTAGAAGTTGTCCTGTCCACGAAAAGGTGAGCAGTGAGGCCTGGGTGCGCATCGGAGTGAGTCGAAGGGCTGTAGCAGACTGGATACAAAAAAGCAACGCAGCGATTTAGATGAACGCAGGGCCATATTATTAAGAAAGGGCGATACATTATCGCTGCTTTTATCGGCAGGAAACTGCTGCTAAAGTGGCGATAATGGGCTTGATAATATGCCCTTGTGAATTCACATAGAAGACCAGGTTAACATCAGAACCTGGGCTTCTATGGGAATTCACAAGGCATATTATCAAGCCCATTATCGACAGTTACCTTCCGAAATATACAATTACCTCGGGGCAGTGAGAATAGATAGGTTACAACAGTCTGAAGAACTGATCTACAAGCTTCATGCTCCACTTTTGTGTCACTTTTAACATGGGAAAAGTGGCGCAAGGAGCTTGTAAATCTGCCTCTGACTTCTCAAGAAAAACACTCACCTCCAGACTCTGCGAGTCAATGGGGTGCAACAGTCTAGGTACGCAATATTGAGAACTTACTGCTATGCAGTGGGAGTGCATGAGATATACTACTGTGGAAGAAAAACAGCCTCCTTACAGTAGAACTTGATAAAATATATTTACCTGAGTGTAAAGAAAAATGAAGCAAAAATATACGTGTGCAGTTGTATGTACTATGTACTAACTCTATATATTATCTTTCAGATCACTAAACTGGAGGGTGGACTATATATCAGCCCGTGTTTGGACACACAACGGAGGCAAATGGTGAGCTACTAGTATTTTCTCCACTATTAACGTCTCCATCTATAACTTTCTCTCGCCCACGCTGTAATGTCGTTTTTTCTCTCTTTCTCTTTCTCACTCTCACTCTCTCTCACCTCGTTTCTCTTTCTCTTTTAAAGATATGGACGCTGCTGTCCACTCTGCCGTGTACAACCTTAGCTGAATTCAAGTAGTGAACGCTGTTGGCCACAGTGAAGCCAGTTTTGACACTTAGTGCACCCTCTTTGAATCACGCCAATGGCACTATGTGAGCAAAGAAACTTGTTTCCGAAACAACAACAAGTTATCTGTGAAAGGAGAGAGTGGGTAGTGTGCAGCAGCTTGACTGCGTAGAAATATACAATTATCTCAGAGCAGTGAGAATAGATAGGTTACAACAGTCTGAGGAACAGATCTAGAAGCTTCTTACACCACTTTTGTGTCACTTTTAACATGGAAAAAGTGGCGCAAAGAGCTTGTAAATCTGCCTCTGACTTCTCAAAAAAAACACTCAACTCCAGACTCTGCGAGTCAATGGGGTGCAACAGTCTAGGTACGCAATATTGAGAACTCACCGCTATGCAGTGGGAGTGCATGGGATATACTACTTTGGAAGAAAAACAGTGCACAGACAGCTCCTTACAGTGTTACTTGTTGTAATATAGTATCCTGAGTGTACAAAAAAATAAAGGAAAAAAACGTGTGCATTTGTATGGACTATGCGATTACTTACTCTTTATACTATCTTTCAGATCACTAAACTGCAGGGTGCACTCTGAAGCAGCACGTGCTTGGACACACAACGGAGACATAAGGTGAGCTATGAGTATTTTCTCCAGTATTAACTGCTACATCTATAACTTTCTCTCACAGTTTTAATCTCTTTGAATCACGCCAATGGCACTAGGTGAGCAAAGAAACTTGTTTCCGAAACAACAACAAGTTATCTGTGAAAGGAGAGAGTGGGTAGTGTGCAGCAACTTGACTGAGTAGAAATATACAATTACCTCCAAGCAATGAGAATAGATAGGTTACAACAATCTGAAGAAATATAAAAATATTAGAGTATTTTCTTCAGTATTAACTGATGCATCTATAACTTTCTCTCACAGTTTTAAAATCATTTTCTCTCTTTATCTCTCTCACTCTCTCTCACATCATTTCTCTTTCTCTTTAAAAGTTATGGACGCTGCTGTCTACTCTGACGTGTAGAATCAAAGCTGAGTTGAAGTTGTGAACTCTGCTGGTCACAGTGTTTACACAAGGTAAGCAGAGCGGCCTAGATATACAATGCCTCCGATTAAATTCATTAGAAATAAAAGAACTTATTTACAATCCCATTGCGCCACTTTTGCGTCACTAATGCAGTAGGCACTTCCATACGAACACCGCTTCAATGCGGGCCTATAACACAAGTGAAATGTACCAGGCACACTGCACACGTAAAATCCTAGTGTTACCTTGACTTGTAAAGTTTGACCTCATTTAGTCACATCGATCTAATTTTAAACACTAATTTTCTTTTCTGTTTTGCAGATTACCTACTGTACGTCTATTGGAGTCCACATCACATTTTGTTTATTATATTGTTTTTATTGAAGTTATGTTTCTAGTTCTTTATTGTATTGTTATCTTTAAGTTAAGTTTCCAGTTATTTATTGTTGTTTTAATAATATTTTATTTAAAAAAATGTATATACTTCTTTTTTTTGGGGGGTAGTGGTCCCCAATAAAAAAAATATTTATAATTTGAAGTACTATTGTAACAGGCAGAAAGCCGTTTGGAGGTAGGGTTGAAAAGTACTGGCTGTACAAAAACCGTTACATTTACCCTGGATCCTCTACAACACAGAAAGGAAAGCAAAGTAAAACAAAACACTGTGTACCAGATTTACAACCCCCTTACACCACTTTCATGTGCAAGCCCCCCCTACAAAATTAAAATGACGCCCCTCAAACCCTGGGAACAACCACCCCACGGATATTTCTGTATTATTTGAGGGGGCTGCGTTGCCCTCCACCTGGTGCCCTCGAGAACCCTGGAGACTGCCACGCCCACAGCCGGCTCTTGCAATGTACCGGGGTGCCTACCCCAGGGACAATGCTGTTTGCATTTAAAAAACCTTTGAAATTCACTGAAAAAAACCATAGGTTTTAAGTGTGTAATAGTTAGGAAATAGCATTTAAAAAACCTTAGAAATTCACTGAAAAAACAATAGTTAGTTGGACATTTCACTCATACAAAACCATTGAAATTCTTCTAATATAGTTAGTTGTACTCACTATATCTCACACGCCCGCAATCCACTGCTGATGATGTCACATATTACATCATTCATGACAAGGTCAGTGACATCACTGATGACATCTCAAATGTCATCACTGAGGACATCACTTATGACATCATCCATGTGACAATCAGATACACCTCATCATACACTAGTATAAACTTTCTTCAATATATAGTGAGTACAGCTAACTATATCCGAAGAATTGCAATGGTTTTGTTCGAGTGAAATGTCCAGCTAACTATAACACCCCTAAAACCTATCTTTTTTTCAGTGAATTTCAAAGGTTTTTTAAATGCTAATTCCTAACTATAACATATCTGAAACCCATGTTTTTTTCAGTCAATTTCAAAGGTTTTGTAAATGACAATTTTTAAATGTATTAATTGTTATATTTATTTTCTTGATGCTGATTTACTACATTTCTTTAAACTATTTATTTGTATACATTTTATTTTTTAAATTACATTATAATTACATTATACATTACATTACAAAATATAATTTCTCAGAATGAACTACTTTAGTTTAAATACTTTGCAATTAGGCAATAGACTTTTAAGTACATTAGTTACAGTTGTTGCAATGGGCAACTCAATTTCAAAAACAATGCAACATTGAGCTCAATGTGAATTTCTAGTTAAATGCAATTAGTTACTTTATGGATTACTTTTCTAACCACAGGACTGGATCCTAGATTCAGTCCTGGGACATCTCCTGTAAACAGTAGAATAAAAGCGTTTTGCTTACAGTAGTGATTTTTAAGGAATATTATTGTATTTTAAAAGTTGACTCTTGGAAACCTTTTTACATAGAATGACCAAGTTTTCCTACGGGAGGAAATTCACTTAGCAGGTAAGTAGTGTTATCGTTACTTTTTCTTACTCAGTGGTGGATCGTGGATCCAGCACTGGTGCATCTCCTGTAAACAGTTGAAAGAATGAGTTTAAGTCATACAGGCGATTTTTTAGTAACATTTTTAGTTTGTGATAAATAGACACTTAGAAACTTTTCTGGTGAAAACCAGACAATGGTTTCCTACTGAAGGAAATACAAGTCGCTGGTAAGTACGGTTAAAATTACTTTTCAGGGTCAGTGCTGGGATAAAAGATGCAGCACTGGGTTCTCTCCTGATAACAGGTGAGTAAATCGGAATTCATTGTTCGGATGATTTTAGGTGAATATTTAAAAGTTCCAAAACTCCACACTTAGAAGAATTTCCAAGTGAAACCAGTCAATGTTAGCCTATGGAAGGAAATTCAAGTTACTGGTAAGTATGGTTAGAATTACTTTTCAGGATCAATACTGGGCTCAAAGATGCAGCACTGAGGTCTCTCCGGATAACAGGTGAGCAAATAGGAATTCGTAGTACATCCAGTAAGCGCCACAGAGCAACATAGCAGAGAGATGTAAAAAGGGGCATGGCCTGCACCACCTCTCTGCAATTCAGCACAGTGGCGCTTCCTGGAAGCACCTGGTGCGCTACTGGACCCCCATGCTCCTTCAGGTTTGAAGTGGAATTTTTCCCCGACTTAAAACGCGCCAAAAGGTGTGTTTGCACACATCATGTCAGGGCCCGTCCCCTCCCCTCACCACTGTGTAAACTCGCCCTGTCACCTTTCTAAATTGAGGGATTAAGTCCCCGTTGCAGAGAGTTGTAAAAAGGGGCATGGCCTCTGAACACCTGTCTACAACGCAGCTCCCTGGCGCATGCTGGGGATACCTGTTGGGCTATTTGGCCCTCAGGGACCCTCAGTATTGAAAGAAAATTAATTCCCCAACTTAAAATGCGCCACCGGGCGCGTTCGCACAGTGGTGAAGGAAGGGGGCGTGGCCTGAGGTGATATGTGTGCAAACACACCCTGTGGCGCATTTTAAGAATGAATTCCTCCTCAATCCTGTGTGTCCCTGGGGGCCAACTAGCCCACCAGGTACCTCCAGTATGCGCCAGTAGGCTGCGTTGCAGAGAGGTGTTCAGAGGCCATGCCCCTTTTTACAACACTCTAAAACACAGCTCCGTGGCACTTTCTGGAGGTACCTGGTGGGCTAGTTGGCCCCCAGAGATCCTCAGTTTTGACAAGGAATTAATTCCCCAACTTAAACCGCACCACAGGGCGCGTTTGCACACATGTGAACTCAGGCCACGCTCCCTCACTTCACCACTGAGCAAACACGCCCCGTGGAATGTTTTAAGTTGGGGGATTAACTCCCCTTGAATACTGAGGGTCCCTGGGGTGCACCTAGCCCACCAGCGACCTCCAGTAAGCGCCACAAAGCTGCGTTGCAGAGAGGTGTAAAAAGGGGTGTGCCTCAGAACACCTCTCTGCAACGCAGCTCCCTGGTGCATACTGGAGGTACCTGGTGGGCTAGTTGCCCCCCAGGGACCACGGTATTCAAGGGGAGTTTTTTCCACCACTGCAAATGTGCCAAGGGTGCATTTGCATAGTGGTGCAATGAGGGGGCGTGGCCTCTGTCTGCGATCCCGTTTTTTTTCTTCTTTTTTTTAAGAAGGGGGGCTGGGTAGCCCCTCTTCTTTTTTTGGCCCTAGGGACCCCATCCCCCAGGGCCTGTCCCCAATTTTTTTTTGTAAATAAACCATTGGGAAGGGGCCGCTTGGCCCCCCTCCTGAGGTCATAATCTGCCCCGGGGACCCCATCCCCTGGGGCATGGGCCTTTATTTAATTTTTTTTATTTGGAGGGGGCTGCCTTGCCCCCCTCCTGTGGCCACTTATGGCCCCGGGGCCCCCTCCCCCGGGGCCGGCCCTTTTTAAAAAAAAATCATTTTGGGGAGGGGCCCCCTACCTGGCCACTAATAGCCCTGGGGATCCCATCCCCCGGGGCTGGCCCACTCTGTTGAGGACCATGGGGGGGTCCCCAATCCCACTGTAGTGGGGGCTACATATAGCCCCAAAACAATCGCACAGCTTGATGTGCACAATTGCAAAAATGTTTACTTATTTCTTCAACACTCATCCATTTTACTCCGTAATTTTCAAATTTATCATGCTTATTCTCTTATTTTAATTCGAGTCCACACGCAAAAGTGTAAATGCTGTTTCCGAGTTTTTACTGTTCAATCCATGTCTATCCAGACTTTAAGAATGAGCAGGACTAAAGCATAAATTCATTTCAGGCAGCGTTTATTCAACAAATACCCAATGCATTTCGGGCACAACGCCCTTCTTCGGGGGTGTCTGTAAACAAATAAAGATGACCACAATCACAAAATGATTTATCCACTTCCATATTAGCATTACCAACTACTAACCCAATTTGATTGAAGCTATTGCACGATTCCAGAAAATATTTATACGGTCCCCAATCCCCCCACGGTCCCAGCTGGTTCCCCACATCCTGCGGGAGCCGGCATTGCTTTTCCACCTGGGGAGCAGCTAACATGCTGCTCCCCATGTGGAAAAGCAATCTGCTTTGCTATTTGGAAGAGAGAGCAGGTTTCCCGATACCAAATAGCAAAGAAGTTTGCAATGACAGGGTGGAAGCCGCGAGGCTCCTGCCCTGTCATTACAAATGGCAGTGTCCCGGGGGTGGGCACCCCGGGACACTGCAGGAGCTGACCCTGTAGGGTGGCAGTCCCCAGGGCCATCAAGGGCTCCAGGAGGGGGCCGCACGGCCTCCCCTCCCATCATTTGAAAAGCCCCGGGGGTGGTGGTCCCCGGGGTTTGGGGGTCCATAACGGACCCCAAAATTAACAACTTAGTGGACTGGGGAGGTGGCGGTCCCCGGAGCAAGTGGGGGGGCTTAAGCCCCCACACAGGTTTTCTTATTTAAAAAAAAAAGCCCTGGGGGTGGCAGTCCCAGAGGTTGCAGGGGAGGCTGTGAGCCTCCCGCATACATTAGCAAAAAGTCCCCCACCCACTTCTGATGAAAGCCCCGGGGATGATGGTCCCCGGGGATGGGGGGGCTATGAGCCCCCACAATTTATAATAAAGCACTGGGGGGTGGCGTCCCCGGGGCTGAGAGTCCCCTCTGGGCCCCCCATAAATATAATATAATGCCGCCAGGACTTGGACCACCCGGGAGCGAATTATAAATGAAGCACAGGAGCCCACGCTTTGTTTTTTTTTCAGCAGCGGGATGCGCGGATCCTACGCGCATCCCGTGATTTTTTAAAACAAAATTTTAAAATGTGGGGCTTGGGGGTCATTGTAGGACCCCCTGAGCAGGCCTATGGGGTCAGGGTGTGTCTACCCTGCCCCCTTTGCAACAACAGGTCGGTAGCTGTCTTACCTGCAGATGGTAAATGCGGAGCAGGCAGTGCGTGTTTTTAATTGAGAAACTGACTCTGTGAATCAGGAAAAAACTTAAAAAAAACTTTTTGTGAAAATGGTGAGAAGACAGCAACCCACGTGGGTATAAACTATTGGAACTTCCAGTCCCATGATGCAATACGAAGTTGTTCACCTGAGGGTGATAAATAAAGGGAAGACACTGGAGTTGGCTGTCTGTCATCATTTGGGCAGTTTGCTTTGGAAGAAGGGCGCATGGCCCAAAACGCGTCGGCGAAGACTGCAGAGTGTGATTCATGTGAACTGACTCTTGCAGCAAGTAAACCTACCTGTGAGTGCGTCTCTCCTAGGGGCAACCTCTTTCTTCACATTAATACCTCCGGTCCGGTCGTGAGCGAACCCCCGCAAGACAACCAGCTGGTCCATTGCTGTCTTACTTGGATGGTGAATACGGAGCAGGTAGTGCGTGTTTCTAATTGAGAGACTGACTCTGTGAATCAGGAAAAAACTTTTCCAGAACTTTTTGTGAAAATGGTGAGAAGACAGCAACCCACGTGGGTATAAACTATTGGAACTTCCAGGCCCATAATGCAATGCGAAGCTGTTCACCTGAGCGTGATAAATAAAGGGAAGACACTGGAGTTGGCTGTCTGTCATCATTTGGGCAGTTTGCTTTGGAAGAAGGGCGCATGGCCGAAATGCATCGGCGAAGTGTGATTCATGTGAGCTGACTCTTGCAGCAATTCAACCTACCTGTGAGTGCATCTCTCCTAGGGGCAACCTCTTTCTCACATATATATTCACTGAAAAAACCATAGGTTTCAGGCACGTTATAGTTACAAATTAGCATTAAAAAACCCATTGAAATTCACTGAAAAAACCATAGGTTTCAGGGACGTTATAGTTAGTTGGACATTTCACTCATACAAAACCATTGAAACATTGATGACCATTGGTGTCATCAGTAACGTCATTTGAGATGTCATCAGTGATGTCAGTGACAATGTCATGAATGATGTAGTATGTGACGTTATCAGCAGTGCATTGCAGGGGCGCAAGTTATAGTTAGCTCAACTAACTATAACAGCGGAATTTCAATGGTTTTGTATGAGTGAAATGTCCAACTAACTATAACATCCCTGAAACCTATGTTTTTTCAGTGAATTTCAATGTTTTTTTAAATGCTAATTTGTAACTATAATGTCCTTGAAACCTATGTTTTTCAGTGAATTTCAATGGTTTTTTTAAATGCTAATTTCTAATTATAATCTTCTTTAAACCTATAGTTTTTTCAGTGATTTTAAATTATCACTCCATTCTTAACCTAGTAAAAACAGCCGAGATCCCCAGTTTTTTAGCAATAGCTTCCACATAAAAAAATGTGCCACTAATGAGAGCAACAACTAACGGTAATAATATGCAAAGTTGACGTTCCCGTGCAAAAATAAAACAAAAACACCACTTCCCGATATTTTCAACAAGCAGCCAAATCTGGGGTGCGATACAAAAACAGGCAATAAGCCGCATTAGCAGTAGGAATCTAACATTTGCCATTAACTGGTGTAAACCAGGGAAACTACCTACAATGTGAAAGGAAGCCCAGCCCAGAATCACATTTGAAGACCAACATATGTCATGGAGTTACTGATCATGCAGCTCAGACACAACACCCACTGCCACCAGCCTCAGGACGTCCTCCCCGGACCACCCCCCTCCCTATTACCACAGTGGCAGCGCAGAATGGGCCAGCGGACCTTCCAAAAACAGCATGGTCCCTCAGCCACACAGTAGCTGAATGTTGGCAGATATGGCAACCAAGTATGTGTGAAGGACGCAACTCACCCATCAATAATAATAATCAAGAGGGGGGGCCTGGATTTCTGTATAAGTTTGGGGCTCCCAGGTTCTTCAAGAAAGTCTGCTTAAAGGTGATTAGATCGGCACTTAATACTTGGCATGCTCTCAAAGCAAGGTGGGGGATAAAATATTATTCTGACTTTGCCCCAATCTGGGACTCCCCGGGGCTTCCTGCTTGTTTGAAAGATAGCTTGGCTGTTCCAATCGAGCACGCAGGAACTCTGATATGGTCTGATTTAATTTCTTCAAACGGAGTTCACCCCTGGGAGGTTCTAAAAGCAAAGATTGGGGATTCTTTTTCCCGATTTAAGCTTATACAACTTTGCTCATGGTATGCGGCAGAGAAGGCAAACATAGGCGTGAATTGGAAGGTGGAATATAAGCTCCAAAACCCAGCTCCCATTAAAAAGGAAGTTGGGATATGGTATAGGGGCCTACTTGATAGGGAGGATATTGAGCTTCCTTCACCACACCTAGGGGCCTATTAGGCTGGCGGACGCAAACGGGTTCCGTCCGCCATGGTCGCGGCAAAAATACTCCCGACAGCTCCGCGGATAAACCGCCGGTGCGATTAGGATATTTATGTCAACACGCACCGACCGCGGCGGACAGATCACACCAAAGACCGCCGCAAGCAAACGGAACCAATGAACCACCGTCCACCGCGGACGCAAAGGCCGCGGAAACAGGCTCAACCGCTGCCATACTTTCGGAGGTTCCGGACGCACGATTAGGATAACCCCGCCATCCCTACGGAACTCACCAATTTCCATGACCGCCGCGGAAAATCAGCATCGACGAACGGAGCTTGGCTGCGGAAGGACCAAACGAACATCACCCCTGCAAACAAACCGAAGGAAGCAAAAATGGCGGACGGTAGTAAATAGGAAAAAAAATTAACAGAAGACACACCCACCTGGAACAACCACGTCTAACAACTACACGATCCAATGACACCCCCCAGCCTTAACAAGAGCACCCAAGTCAACACACCCACAAAACACCTGACCGCCATAAACCATTGGGACACAACCACCACACAGAGTATAAAAGGAATCCCTCCCATTACCCCAATCCTTTGCATCACAGCACAGCTGGAACAAAGAGGCAGAACATCAGAAACAACAGAGACACACAAACACACATACAACCTGCACACCAACACACCCACCACACCAACCCTCACAGCACCATCCCTACATACCACACACCTGCACACCCCACACCACCAACACCTTGCACATCACACACCATGGCACCCAAGAAAAACCCAAAGTTCACAGAGAGTGAGTTGAAGGTCATGGTGGATGAAATCAGCCGTGTTGAACCACATTTGTTTGGTACCCTAGTCCAGCAGACCAACTTGGCAACTAAAACCACCATGTGGGACAGGATAGTGACCAGAGTCAATGCTTCAGGGACCGTGCCACGCACCAAACACGACATCCAGAGGTGGTGGCACGACCTCAAGACAAGGGTGAAGGGCATCAGGGCCAAGAACCACCTGCGGGCACACCACACTGGCATCTGCAGTCCCCCGGATCCCATACCATTTACCGAATGGGAGGAGAAGGTGCTTGGCATACTGCACCCTGAGAGCCTGGAAGGAATAGAAGAGGGACTTGAGGCTGGTAAGTACATATCAATGACCACTATCACACTGTCATATTCTGCCTTGCACAACTGCTAAGACACATCTCCCAGGCTCCAATCCATGCATGTGAATCACATAGTCACCCAAATGTGAAGGCCAGGGCTCAAATGCACCCACCATGATCAACCACAAATGTTGCCTCCTACCTTCCCATGCTCGCATGTGGTCAAGCAGCGAACACTACAACTCCCAACAGGCCCACATGTCTCCTGGGAGGGTGGGGGTGGGGGTGTTGAGAGTCCAGCACTACAACTCCCAACAGGCCCACATGTCTCCTGGGAGGGTGGGGGGTGGGGGTCCAGCACTACAACTCCCGACAGGCCCACATGTCTCCTGGGAGGGTGGGGGTGTGTGGGGGTGTCCTGCACTACAACTCCCAACAGGCCCACATGTCTTCTGGGAGGGTGGGGGTGGGGTGGTGAGAGTCCAGCACTACAACTCCCAACAGGCCCACATGTCTCCTGGGAGGGCGGGGGTGTGTGGGGTGTCCTGCACTACAACTCCCAACAGGCCCACATGTCTCCTGGGAGGGTGGGGGTGTGGGGGGGGGTCCAGCACTACAACTCCCAACAGGCTCATTTGTCTCCTGGGAGGGTGGGGGTGGTGAGAGTCCAGCACTACAACTCCCAACAGGCCCACATGTCTCCTGGGAGGGTGGGGGTGGGGGTGGGGGTCCAGCACTACAACTCCCAACAGGCCCACTTGTCTCCTGGGAGGGCAGGGGTGGGGGTGGGGGTGGTGAGAGTCCAGCACAACAACTCCCAACAGGCCCACTTGTCTCCTGGGAGGGCAGGGGTGGGGGTGGGGGTGGTGAGAGTCCAGCACTACAACTCCCAACAGGCCCACATGTCTCCTGGGAGGGTGGGGGTGGGGGTAGGGGTGGTGGAAGTCTAGCACTACAACTCCCAACAGGCCCACATGTCTCCTGGGAGGGTGGGGGTGTGTGGGGGTGTCCAGCACTACAACTCCCAACAGGCCCACATGTCTCCTGGGAGGTTGGGGGTGGGGGTGGGGGAGGTGAGAGTCCAGCACTACAACTCCCAACAGGCCCACATGTCTCCTGGGAGGGTGGGGGTGGGGGTGGGGGCCAGCACTACAACTCCCAACAGGCCCACATGTCTCCTGGGAGGGCGGGGGTGGGGGTGGTGAGAGTCCAGCACAACAACTCCCAACAGGCCCACTTGTCTCCTGGGAGGACAGGGGTGGGGGTGGGAGTGGTGAGAGTCCAGCACTACAACTCCCAACAGGCCCACATGTCTCCTGGGAGGGTGGGGGTCCAGCACTACAACTCCCAACAGGCCCACATGTCTCCTGGGAGGGTGGGGGTGTGTGGGGGGGTCCAGCACTACAACTCCCAACAGGCTCATTTGTCTCCTGGGAGGGTGGGGGTGGTGAGAGTCCAGCACTACAACTCCCAACAGGCCCACATGTCTCCTGGGAGGGTGGGGGTGGGGGTGGGGGTCCAGCACTACAACTCCCAACAGGCCCACATGTCTCCTGGGAGGGCGGGGGTGGGGGTGGTGAGAGTCCAGCACAACAACTCCCAACAGGCCCACTTGTCTCCTGGGAGGGCAGGGGTGGGGGTGGGAGTGGTGAGAGTCCAGCACTACAACTCCCAACAGGCCCACATGTCTCCTGGGAGGGTGGGGGTCCAGCACTACAACTCCTAACAGGCCCATATGTCTCCTGGGAGGGCGGGGATGGGGGTGGGGGTGGTGAGAGTCCAGCACTACAACTCCCAACAGGCCCACATGTCTCCTGGGAGGGTGGGGGTGGGGGTAGGGGTGGTGGAAGTCTAGCACTACAACTCCCAACAGGCCCACATGTCTCCTGGGAGGGTGGGGGTGTGTGGGGGTGTCCAGCACTACAACTCCCAACAGGCCCACATGTCTCCTGGGAGGTTGGGGGTGGGGGTGGAGGAGGTGAGAGTCCAGCACTACAACTCCCAACAGGCCCACATGTCTCCTGGGAGGGTGGGGGTGGTGAGAGTACAACACTACAACTCCCAATAGGCCCACATGTCTCCTGGG
This sequence comes from Lissotriton helveticus, assembly GCF_964261635.1. Taxonomy (NCBI): domain Eukaryota; kingdom Metazoa; phylum Chordata; class Amphibia; order Caudata; family Salamandridae; genus Lissotriton; species Lissotriton helveticus. Next base: position 738,430,459 of record NC_136072.1, on the reverse strand, counting down.
AGGGTGGAGGTGTGTGGGGGTGTCCAGCACTACAACAGGCCCACATGTCTCCTGGGAGGGTGGGGGTGTGTGGGGAGGTCCAGCACTACAACTCCCAACAGGCCCACATGTCTCCTGGGAGGGTGGGGGGGTGTGGGGGTGTCCTGCACTACAACTCCCAACAGGCCCACATGTCCCATCCCAGAGCAAGATGTAGTCCGCCCACCATTTGGTGATCAGTGCATCTCCCCCTTCAAACTTACAGGTAGGTAGCCATTTGCACAGGGGCACCATCCAATAGCAGGACAGGAACACACATAGCCAAGTATTGTCTCCCCACCTCCACACCACCAAAATGTCCACTCATGTGTGCCACACCAATATGATGACACCAACAACCATGTCCTGATTCCATGGAGATTTGAAATGTAACTACTAGAAACCTGTCATGTCCACAGCATTGATTCTTACATTCTTGTCCCTCAGGTGATCACGACTTGACACGCCAAAACACCAACCGGCAGGACCAGTCGCCCCCCTCACAGCCAGGTCTCTCAGAAGAGGATTCCCAGTACACATCGGGTACAGAGGACGATGCTGGGCCAAGCACACTTCTAGGGCCATCAGGCTCCCAGGACCTCCCAGCCTCCACCACCTTGGCCAGTGGTACTACACAAACAACTGCCACTGTGAGAAGTGCAGCTACCACCACCAGCAGCACCACCACCACCACCACCCCTGCAGTGCCACCCTGCCTGAACCATCGGATGATGATGGGCCATCAATGTCTCAGGCAAGCAGGGAGAGTGGACGTGGGAGGACACAGGTGAGGCCACAGCTCACCAACAGGAGTGGAGGTGTAAGGGGAGGTCGGGGGCAAGACCCAGCCCATCCTGGGAACGAGACCCTGGAAGCCATTGCCAGAGTGAATGCCTCCTACCTGCGGCCGCAGGCACAGGCTGATCGGGCACATCAAGATTCGCAACAGACCTGCCAGCTGTTGAGGTCCATGGACACCCGTATGGGCCAAATTGTGGACCTCATGGGGCAGCAAACTTCACTTTGGAGGGAGTGGTTATCCCGCGCCACACCACCTCCCCCTCCCCCAAGTGCCCAGCGGGACAGGTCACCAACACCACCGCCACCCTCACCTGAGGCCCCTGACAGGGAGGTGGAACCTGAACAACCTGCCCCCAAAGCTGGGTCTGCTCCGGCTCCAAGACGCAGGGGCCGTCCGAGGCTGGACCCTGCACAGAGCAGTGGCAATGCCCCATCCACCCGCCCGAAGAGGGGCCGAAAATGACTTCACCCTTCCTTGAGCCTGGCATTGACCCTGAAAACTATCTTGTCCCACATTGCCAAGCATTGTCACACGTCTGTTGGACTAGGTGTACATCACACAATGTGGTGTCCCCATCGGTGTTTTCATCTGACATGACTTTCAACTCACTCTTCCCCACCACCACCTTTTTGTAAATATGCACAAACACTTATCCACACCCTGTAAAAAATATTCACTGTAATGCTCAATGCTGTGTGATCTCCATGTTTATATACAGGTATGTCTCAGATTTTGTCATCAGCAGGTGCAGGGATCAATGTTGTCTTGAATTCTGGCTCGGTGTGAGTGACCTAGGGACAAATAGAGAACAACAAGCACAGGTCAGGAAACTGAATCACAACCATGACAAAAGAACGTACAGCAACATCCCACAAACCACAATCATCACAAAGTAAGCGGAACACAGGACACACATCAGGGAGCATTGCTCGTAACCATGACCCACACCCATGTGCAAACATAACATAACAGGCAGCATTCACACACCACATCCAACCATCTCCAGCAGACATACGTCACGCATTGAACAGCAGCACAAGAGGTAGTTACTCACATTCAAGGAAAGTAGCGAGCAATGAGCTCACGCCTCTGGTCCACACCTTCTTCCTCCCCACTATCCTCATCACTGGACATGGGTGCGATGGGAGGCGGAGCAACCTGTTGGCCTGCAGGGTCCATGATCAGTTCAATATTGTTGCGTAAGGCCAGGTTGTGGAGCATGCAGCAAGCAATCACTATTCTGCATACTTTGCCGGGTGAGTATGGCAGGGCCCGTCCGGTTTTATCCAGGCAGCGAAACCTAGACTTCAGCAGTCCAAATGTATGTTCCACCACCCGACGTGTCTTCCCATGGGCCTCAATATAGCGCATTTGCCCTGGGGTAGTAGGATTCCGTAGGGGGCTTAGGAGCAACGGCCGGTTCGGGTACGCAGAGTCGCCTAGGTGGGGGGATAACAGACACATACAGCATGGCACACATACAACACAGTAGTGATCACAGTACACTCACCTACAAGCCACGCACGTTCTTGATGTTCTTGACGCATATTGGCCATCAGTTGGGGGACAATGCTGCTCCGCAGGATGTGGGAGTCATGTGCGGACCCGGGAAATCTGGCACTCACATGGGAGATGATGTTGTCAGCCAGGCACACCACTTGCACGTTGATCGAATGGTAGTGCTTCCGATTGCGATATACGGGTTCACGTGCCTGGGGTGGAATGAGACCAATATGTGTGCCATTAATTGCACCCACTATGTGTGGAATCTGGGCCAGGGCATAGAAGTCCCCTTTGACTGCAGCCAACTCTGCCGGCTGTGGTAAATGAATGTAATCATCCTTGTAATGCATCAAGGCATTCAGAACATCCCGCAGTACCATGCTGAACATGGATTGTGACATCCCCCCGGCATGACCAACTGTGTACTGGAAAGTGCCTGTTGCGAAGAAGTGTAGTGCGGCCATCACCTTTGCTGTGGGTGTAATAGCTCCTGGATATGTCCTGCGTGGATGCAGATGAGGTGCCAATTGGGCTACAAGCTCCTGCAATCTACGTCGGTCAAGCCGGAATTTGCAGATCACCTCCTCGTAAACCATGTCCTCCAGCACAGTGTAGGGTCGATGCACATTTGGAGACCTCCTGTGTGGGAGTAGATGGGAGCAGATGTCAATTGACCTACACCGCATAGCTGTTCCACACTATCACATCTTGACCAACACAATACAAATAATACATGTTGCAGGCATTGATTGTATGTGTGACGTGACCGAAATCTAAGGCAGTACAGCTAACTACACACACAATGTTCACCCACAAACAACATCCTGTGTGCAAACATGTACAATGTAACGTGCACACATGTTGAAAGAACAGCCAACATCACATGACTGAGGGCACAAGTGTGGACAAGTGTCCCCACAGATACACATGGACGTGCACACACAACACGAACATGGAACACACCCTCCTTGTCTTCATGCATCCATGACCCCACCTACAATGCTGGACATCCTCACATGACATGCATGGGCACACAACAGGCGACACACATACGCATAAACAGAATGCATGTATATCCCCATCATTGCTACTTGCAAACACAAACACACTCACAACAGCTTCTGAATGTGGGTACACAGCCTTGAAATGTCCAGCTAACTATAACACCCCTAAAACCTATCTTTTTTTCAGTGAATTTCAAAGGATTTTTAAATGCTAATTCCTAACTATAACATATCTGAAACCCATGTTTTTTTCAGTCAATTTCAAAGGTTTTGTAAATGACAATTTTTAAATGTATTAATTGTTATATTTATTTTCTTGATGCTGATTTACTACATTTCTTTAAACTATTTATTTTTATACATTTTATTTTTTAAATTACATTATAATTACATTATACATTACATTACAAAATATAATTTCTCAGAATGAACTACTTTAGTTTAAATACTTTGCAATTAGGCAATAGACTTTTAAGTAACTTAGGGGCATATTACCAACCAATAGAGATAATTTTTGTCTCTAACTTGTTTAGAGACAAAAATTATCGCCGCAAATCGGCGATTTTTATCGCAGATAAACCTTGCTATTAGCAAGGTTTATCGCAAATGCGATAAAAAACGGCCGCAATGCATGAATATCGCTGAAAAGTCAGCGATATTCATGCATTATCAAGCAAATGCTCTTAGCCATGTTATCCACCTCCCATTGGATAACATGGCTAAGAACTGCTCCTGGGCAAGTGTTAGCTTTTGGAGATATTCGCGCTTAGCGCGAATATCTCCAAAAGTTGGTAATAGGAGATAGCGATGTTAGCGACTGTTTTCAGTCGCTAACATCTTGGCACGCCCACTTTGCATGTCATTAGTGATAAATATCACTGACATGCAAAGCGGGGCCCAAGATGGTCACTATCTCCTATTAGCTGTCGCTAACTGGTGTTAGCGACAGCTTGGTAATAGGGAGATAATTTTATCTCCGCTTTCTTGGCTTTTAAAGCCAAAAAAGCGGAGATAAAGCCCCTTGATAATATGCCCCTTAGTTACAGTTGTTGCAATGGGCAACTCAATTTCAAACACAATGCAACATTGAGCTCAATGTGAATTTCTAGTTAAATGCAATTAGTTACTTTATGGATTACTTTTCTAACCACAGGACTGGATCCTAGATTCAGTCCTGGGACATCTCCTGTAAACAGTAGAATAAAAGCGTTTTGCTTACAGTAGTGATTTTTAAGGAATATTATTGTATTTTAAAAGTTGACTCTTGGAAACCTTTTTACATAGAATCACCAAGTTTTCCTACGGGAGGAAATTCACTTAGCAGGTAAGTAGTGTTATCGTTACTTTTTCTTACTCAGTGGTGGATCCTGGATCCAGCACTGGTGCATCTCCTGTAAACAGTTGAAAGAATGAGTTTAAGTCATACAGGCGATTTTTTAGTAACATTTTTAGTTTGTGATAAATAGACACTTAGAAACTTTTCTGGTGAAAACCAAACAATGGTTTCCTACTGAAGGAAATACAAGTCGCTGGTAAGTACGGTTAAAATTACTTTTCAGGGTCAGTGCTGGGATAAAAGATGCAGCACGGGGTTCTCTCCTGATAACAGGTGAGTAAATCGGAATTCATTGTTCGGATGATTTTAGGTGAATATTTAAAAGTTCCAAAACTCCACACTTAGAAGAATTTCCAAGTGAAACCAGTCAATGTTAGCCTATGGAAGGAAATTCAATTTACTGGTAAGTATGGTTAGAATTACTTTTCAGGATCAATACTGGGCTCAAAGATGCAGCACTGAGGTCTCTCCGGATAACAGGTGAGCAAATAGGAATCCGTAGTACATCCAGTAAGCGCCACAGAGCAACATAGCAGAGAGATATAAAAAGGGGCATGGCCTGCACCACCTCTCTGCAATTCAGCACAGTGGCGCTTCCTGGAAGCACCTGGTGCGCTACTGGGCCCCCATGCTCCTTCAGGTTTGAAGTGGAATTTTTCCCCGACTTAAAACGCGCCACAAGGTGTGTTTGCACACATCATGTCAGGGCCTGTCCCCTCCCCTCACCACTGTGTAAACGCGCCCTGTCACCGTTCTAAATTGAGAGATTAAGTCCCCGTTGCAGAGAGTTGTAAAAAGGGGCATGGCCTCTGAACACCTGTCTACAACGCAGCTCCCTGGCGCATGCTGGGGATACCTGTTGGGCTATTTGGCCCTCAGGGACCCTCAGTATTGAAAGAAAATTAATTCCCCAACTTAAAATGCGTCACCGGGCGCGTTTGCACAGTGGTGAAGGAAGGGGGCGTGGCCTGAGGTGATATGTGTGCAAACACACCCTGTGGCGCATTTTAAGAATTAATTCCTCCTCAATCCTGTGTGTCCCTGGGGGCCAACTAGCCCACCAGGTACCTCCAGTATGCGCCAGTAGGCTGCGTTGCAGAGAGGTGTTCAGAGGCCATGCCCCTTTTTACAACACTCTACAACACAGCTCTGTGGCACTTTCTGGAGGTACCTGGTGGGCTAGTTGGCCCCCAGGGATCCTCAGTTTTGACAAGGAATTAATTCCCCAACTTAAACCGCACCACAGGGCGCGTTTGCACACATGTGAACTCAGGCCACGCTCCCTCACTTCACCACTGAGTAAACACGCCCCGTGGAATGTTTTAAGTTGGGGGATTAACTCCCCTTGAATACTGAGGGTCCCTGGGGTGCACCTAGCCCACCAGCGACCTCCAGTAAGCGCCACAAAGCTGCGTTGCAGAGAGGTGTAAAAAGGGGTGTGGCCTCAGAACACCTCTCTGCAATGCAGCTCCCTGGTGCATACTGGAGGTACCTGGTGGGCTAGTTGCCCCCCAGGGACCCCCAGTATTCAAGGGGAATTTGTTCCACCACTGCAAATGCGCCAAGGGTGCATTTGCAGAGTGGTGCAATGAGGGGGCGTGGCCTCTGTCTGCGATCCCGTTTTTTTTCTTCTTTTTTTTAAGAAGGGGGGCTGGGTAGCCCCTCTTCTTTTTTTGGCCCTAGGGACCCCATCCCCCAGGGCCTGTCCCCAATTTTCTTTGTAAATAAACCATTGGGAAGGGGCCGCTTGGCCCCATTCCTGAGGTCATAATCTGCCCCGGGGACCCCATCCCCTGGGGCATGGGCCTTTATTTAATTTTTTTTATTTGGAGGGGGGCTGCCTTGCCCCCCTCCTGTGGCCACTTATGGCCCCGGGGCCCCCTCCCCCGGGGCCGGCCCTTTTTAAAAAAAAATCATTTTGGGGAGGGGCCCCCTACCGGGCCACTAATAGCCCTGGGGATCCCATCCCCCGGGGCTGGCCCACTCTGTTGAGGACCATGAGGGGGTCCCCAATCCCCCCACGGTCCCAGCTGGTTCCCCACATCCTGCGGGAGCCGGCATTGCTTTTCCACCTGGGGACCAGCTAACATGCTGCTCCCCATGTGGAAAAGCAATCTGCTTTGCTATTTGGAAGAGAGAGCAGGTTTCCTGATACCAAATAGCAAAGCAGTTTGCAATGACAGGGTGGAAGCCGCGAGGCTCCCGCCCTGTCATTACAAATGGCAGTGTCCCGGGGGTGGGCACCCCGGGACACTGCAGGAGCTGACCGTGTAGGGTGGCAGTCCCCAGGGCCATCAAGGGCTCCAGGAGGGGGGCCGCACGGCCTCCCCTCCCATCATTTGAAAAGCCCCGGGGGTGGTGGTCCCCGGGGTTTGGGGGTCCATAACGGACCCCCAAATTAACAACTTAGTGGACTGGGGAGGTGGCGGTCCCCGGAGCATGTGGGGGGGCTTAAGCCCCCCACACAGGTTTTCTTATTTTAAAAAAAAAGCCCTGGGGGTGGCAGTCCCAGAGGTTGCAGGGGAGGCTGTGAGCCTCCCACATACATTAGCAAAAAGTCCCCCACCCACTTCTGATGAAAGCCCCGGGGATGATGGTCCCCGGGGCTGGGGGGGCTATGAGCCCCCCACAATTTATAATAAAGCACTGGGGGGTGGCGTCCCCGGGGCTGAGAGGCCCCTCTGGGCCCCCCATAAATATAATATAATGCCGCCAGGACTTGGACCACCCGGGAGCGAATTATAAATGAAGCACGGGAGCCCACGCTTTGGTTTTTTTTCAGCAGCGGGATGCGCGGATCCTACGCGCATCCCGTGATTTTTTAAAACAAAATTAAAAAATGTGGGGCTTGGGGGTCATTGTAGGACCCCCTGAGCAGGCCTATGGGGTCAGGGTGTGTCTACCCTGCCCCCTTTGCAACAACAGGTCGGTAGCTGTCTTACCTGCAGATGGTAAATGCGGAGCAGGCAGTGCGTGTTGTTAATTGAGAAACTGACTCTGTGAATCAGGAAAAAACTTTAAAAAAACTTTTTGTGAAAATGGTGAGAAGACAGCAACCCACGTGGGTATAAACTATTGGAACTTCCAGTCCCATGATGCAATACGAAGCTGTTCAACTGAGGGTGATAAATAAAGGGAGGACACTGGAGTTGGCTGCCTGTCATCATTTGGGCAGTTTGTTTTGGAAGAAGGGCGCATGGCCCAAAACGCGTCGGCGAAGACTGCAGAGTGTGATTCATGTGAACTGACTCTTGCAGCAAGTCAACCTACCTGTGAGTGCGTCTCTCCTAGGGGCAACCTCTTTCTCACATATATATTCACTGAAAAAACCATAGGTTTCAGGCACGTTATAGTTAGTTGGACATTTCACTCATACAAAACCATTGAAACATTGATGACCATTGATGTCATCAGTACCGTCATTTGAGATGTCATCAGTGATGTCAGTGACAATGTCATGAATGATGTAATATGTGACGTTATCAGCAGTGCATTGCAGGGGCGCAAGTTATAGTTAGCTCAACTAACTATAACAGCGGAATTTCAATGGTTTTGTATGAGTGAAATGTCCAACTAACTATAACATCCCTGAAACCTATGTTTTTTTCTGTGAATTTCAATGTTTTTTTAAATGCTAATTTGTAACTATAATGTCCTTGAAGCCTATGTTTTTCAGTGAATTTCAATGGTTTTTTTAAATGCTAATTTCTAATTATAATCTTTGTTAGAAGCGGCTGTCTCTAGTTGGCAGAGGTTTACACTTCTGACAAATAGGGACACACCTTTTCTAGTCAGGGCAAGGGGATCACACACTTAGATAACCCCTGCTCACCCCCTTGGTAGCTTGGCAAAGCAGACAGGCTTATCTCAGGGGCAGTGCGTTAAGCATTTATGACCACATACAGTAATAAAGTGAATACACTACAAATGGACACGACACATAGTATTATAAAAATAAGGATTTTTATATAAGGCTTAGCACAAGACCAAATAACGACAAAAATATACCACAGTCTTAATAAATACTCTTGGAAGGAAAAATAATAGTTCAAGCACGGTTTCTTCTTAGCACAAAGTCTTTAGTATCAAAAGCAACTCTTCTTCTCTAAAACACAGTTCTTGGCAACAATGTAACCCACACGGGAGTCACACGACGTCGAGGCAAAGTTAGTCCAAAGGTTCGGCGTCGACCGCGAGGAGCGCTACGTCGAGCCCGGAGTCGCACAGACCCCCACAACACAGTACCTTGGAAAAGTGAAGCACTCGATGATCAGCGGCGTCGAGATGTCCGGCGTCGCGTCTTCGGCGTCGATCGGGCCTCGGAGTCGGGGCGATCTGCAGCGGCGTCGACCGAAGTCAGGCAGGAGCAGCGCTCACGAGGTGAAGCAGGATACGGCGTCGTCGATGTCGATATTGCAAGAGTGAGCAGCGCTCACGGCGTCGAGAGGGCTCGAAGTCGATGCGATCAGCAGCGGTGCCGACACGAGGTCACTTGGAGCTGGAGCCGAACTCACTACTCACTGGCGTTGTTGCTGGCGTCGATCGGGCCCGGCAGCCGCCGTCGAGGAAGCGGGACACTGGAGCCGTTACCCACGATGTCGAGCTGGATTCGGCGGCGTCCGTCGGCGTCGAGATTGCTGGATTCTTTCAGAGGTGCTGGAGTCACAAGTTCCAGCAAACAGCACTTTAAGCAGATGAAGTCCTTTAGCTCTGTGACTTCAACAGGAGACTGGCACTCTTCCAGCCCTTGGAGATTTTCTTAGCAAAGATTGAGAGTACACACACAGTTCCTCTCTCCTGGTTCCTTGGCAAAAATAAAGAAGCAATGCAGGATTCCCCCAACAAACAGCACTCTGGCAGAAGGGGTAGGCAGTCCTTAGATCAGCAGGCTTCTTGTCCTTGGTTCAGGTTTCCTTGTCAGAAGTGATCTAAATTCTTGGTTCAGGGGTCCTTCTCTTATACCCCTTTTTGGCTTTGATCCCTTTGTCCATGCAGGGGAATTTCCCCCCATCTTGGGTTTGTTGTGGGTGTTGCCAGGCCGAAGCACCTGGCCTATTCACTGTGCAGGGCAGAGTCTTCAGCCGCCCAGCAGGAGCGGAGCCAGCATTGTCACTGGCAGGGGCAGGGCCATCAGTTGCCCGGCAGGAGGGGGGCCAGGAAAGTCCCAGGCAGGCACAGAGTCATCAGTCGCCCGGCAGGGGGGCGGAGCCAGCATTGTATCAGGCAGGGCAGGCTATCAGGAGCTACTCTTCCCCTACTCTCAATGCAAATGTCCCACTCACCCCACACTGACTCATTCAGACCTCTGGAGCCACCCAGCTCCTGTCACACGCACACCAGAACCAGCAGAGACCGGTAGACAGTTAGACAAGAAAATAGCTACTTTCTAAAAGTGCTATTTTCAAACACAGAGTCCAAAAACCATCCACACAAACGGATGCGTTATTAAACCCTGAGTTCAGGGATACCAAACTCGACATTGCACCATGCTCCCCGAGCCTGCTAGGATTATAGCATTAATAATCCTGGCAGCCCATTCTAACTGATGGAGAGCAGGTTACCTTACACTAGAGAAAAACGAATATGGCTGTAATTCACTATTAGGACATGCCAACCTTGTCAGGCTTGTCCTACCTTATGCTTACAATGCACCCTGCCCGTGGGCCTACCATAGGGGTGACTAACATGAAGTTAAGGCAAGGTTTAGGGACTGGCAAGTAGGTGTACTTGCGCAGTCTGCGTGACAGTACCAGACTGCACGTGGTCTAGCAATGGTAGACCTTCAGACATACTTTTACTGGGTGGCACAACACGTGCTGCAGGCCCACTAGCAGCATTTGTATTTACAAGCCCTGGCACTCCTGGTGCACTCTACTAGGGACTGACAGTAAACCAAATAAGCCAAACATGGAATTCAATCAATACAGCAATTCACATAGGGAGCACTTGCACTGTGGCACTGATCAGCAGTGGCACAGTACCCAAAGCATTTACCAGCAAAAACATCGTAAACAGAGGAGGCAAACAGAAAAAATGGAGGAGAGACTCATGCCAATGATGCCAGGTCTAACAATCTTCTTTAAACCTATAGTTTTTTCAGTGATTTTAAATTATCACTCCATTCTTAACCTAGTAAAAACAGCCGAGATACCCAGTTTTTTAGCAATAGCTTCCACATAAAAAAATGTGCCACTGATGAGAGCAACAACTAACGGTAATAATATGCAAAGTAGACGTTCCCGTGCAAAAATAAAACAAAAACACCACTTCCCGATATTTTCAACAAGCAGCCAAATCTGGGGTGCGATACAAAAACAGGCAATAAGCCGCATTAGCAGTAGGAATCTAACATTTGCCATTAACTGGTGTAAACCAGGGAAACTACCTACAATGTAAAAGGAAGCCCAGCCCAGAATCACATTTGAAGACCAACATATGTCATGGAGTTACTGATCATGCAGCTCAGACACCCATGAAGGCCACAACACCCACTGCCACCAGCCTCAGGACGTCCTCCCCGGACCACCCCCCTCCCTATTACCACAATGGCAGCGCAGAATGGGCCAGCGGACCTTCCAAAAACAGCATGGTCCCTCAGCCGCACAGTAGCTGAATGTTGGCAGATATGGCAACCAAGTATGTGCGAATTACGCAACTCACCCATCAATAATAATAATCAAGAGGGGGGGGCCTGGATTTCTGTATAAGTTTGGGGCTCCCAGGTTCTTCAAGAAAGTCTGCTTAAAGGTGATTAGATCGGCACTTAATACTTGGCATGCTCTCAAAGCAAGGTGGGGGATAAAATATTATTCTGACTTTGCCCCAATCTGGGACTCCCCGGGGCTTCCTGCTTGTTTGAAAGATAGCTTGGCTGTTCCAATCGAGCACGCAGGAACTCTGATATGGTCTGATTTAATTTCTTCCAACGGAGTTCACCCCTGGGAGGTTCTAAAAGCAAAGATTGGGGATTCTTTTTCCCGATTTAAGCTTATACAACTTTGCTCATGGTATGCAGCAGAGAAGGCAAACATAGGCGTGAACCATCTGCCACATTGGTGCGCTCGCGCTCTACCAGCGCTGTGCTATTTTAATACTTTCCTCGTTTTGGATTTGGGTTCGTTGCTTACTTTAACTTACCCCTGCTTTTAATACCGCTGCCTGCAGTTCGCGCCCCTCTCTCCCCTTACTGCACTTAAAATCGCACTAGTGTGCCTCAAAGCACCACCACTTTGGTGGGTTCGGGTCTGGGGGCACTAATTTGGGGGCCATTTTGGATTGGGGATCTTTCATCCGGCGGCGGCCGCCATCTTTGAGCGGACTCGCGCAATAGGGATGACTGGAGCACCTATTTAAGGCGGTCCTCAGTGTGGCGCCGGTCTACACCATCTGCCACATTGCTGCGCTCGCGCTCTACCATCGCTGTGCTATTTTAATACTTTCCTCGTTTTGGATTTGGGTTTGTTGCTTACTTTAACTTACCCCTGCTTTTAATACCGCTGCCTGCAGTTCACGCCCCTCTCTCCCCTTACTGCACTTAAAATCGCACTAGTGTGCCTCAAAGCACCACCACTTTGGTGGGTTCGGGTCTGGGGGCACTAATTTGGGGGCCATTTTGGATTGGGGATCTTTCATCCGGCGGCGGCCGCCATCTTTGAGCGGACTCGCGCAATAGGGATGACTGGAGCGCCTATTTAAAGTCGCTACCCTACGCGCAGCGGGATGCGCAGGTGGACGCCCTCGCTTAGCCTGAGTCGTGCCGGAGTCCTGCCCGTCTGCGCCCGTCAGCGTCCCGGAGGCGCCGGGGCGGCGGAGGACTGCGGCCCGGCCAGGTGAGGGGGAGGATGATCACTTACACCTCGGCGATGCTGCACGCTATGCAGACCCACTCTTGCTCGTGCCGCACCGTTTTTCCGGGGCGCTTCAGAGGGAAACGGCGCTGTCCGGCTTGTGGCTGGTCGCCGATGTGGACTTCTATTAACGTGGACAGGCCTGCCGAGTCCTGTGCGAAGCATCTCTGCCTGCTGTTGAATACGCGGTCACTAGGTTGTCATGCCCTGCACCTATATGATCTTCTGGTGAAGGAAAATCCTGTGTGTCTTCTCCTAACCGAAACTTGGCTGGGAGAGGCGTCTCAGCCGGATATATTCTCTGCCATTCCTCCGGCTTATAACATCTTCCGGCAGGACAGAGGGAAGGGCAGGGGTGGTGGAGTTGCTGTGGTGGTGAGGAAAAACGTTCTTTGCTCAGTTCTCCCTCTGAACTCCATTGGGGGCTCGGAGTCTATTGCCTTTACGCTCAGACTGTCCCCGGCCCAAGCGTTTAAGGGGTTGCTGGTCTATAGGGCGCCAGGCCCTCTGGGTTCCTTCCTCGAGGATTTGCAGATAGCGATATCTGAGTTGGCGCTGACTACACAGCACTGTGTTGTGGCGGGCGACTTCAATTTCCATCTTGAAGCGACCAGTGACCCGGACACCATCAAATTGCTTGACATTACATCTCCGCTGGGCCTCGCACCGTTTGTATCAGGTCCCACGCACGAGAAAGGGCATACCCTCGATCAGGTCTTCTCGTCAGTCCCCATTGTGGATGTCGAGACTCTGCCGGTGCTCTGGACGGATCATAGGCTGATTAGGTTCTCCGTGTTGGAGAGTGGGCGGCCGGCCAATAGTGCCCCCATGCTGCCTAGACCAGCCTCAAGAGCGCTGCATAGAGTGACACCCGAGATGTTGGAGCAGGCGCTCTCGGAACATCCTTCTCATCTCTCGGGTGATCTGGAAAAAGACACGGAGGCTCTGCAGCGGTGGCTGACGGAAAGGCTAGACGATTTTGCTCCAAAGGCTGCCCCTCGGGCCACGGTATGTCGGCAATCTGTGCCGTGGTTTACGGAGGCACTGCGGTCGGCCCGCAGCCAATGCAAGGTTGCGGATCGGGCCTGGCGTCTTCAGTATAACGGGGAGGCCAAACTGGCCTATAGAGCGGCTGTTAAGGCTTATCACCGGGACATCTTAGGTGCCAAGAAAGAATACCTTGCTAGGAGGATTGAGATGGCGGCGAACTCCTGTAAGGAGATCTTCACCGTGGTGAGGGAGTTTACCACCCCCAGTTCCCACTCACCCCCGCCAGTATCATCGGATGCGTGGGCGTGTGATCTCGCCAATTTTTTCACCAATAAGATCAAGGCTATTCAGGCTTCTTTCTCGGAGTGGGTGGAGGAGGGTGGCTGCGGCCCCGGGGTGGGACATGAGTCATCGCCCACGCCTGCCGCTGTACTGGCAGATTTTCCTGCTGTCTCTAGCGAGGCGTCCCGGGTATTGCTGGCCAGCCTCAAATCAGGCTCGCCACTTGACCCCTGTCCTGACAAATTTTTGCCAGAGATGGCGCCGGTGGTGAATCCCCTGGTTAATCCCATCCTCAATACCTCTCTGAGGGAGGGGAGTGTTCCTCGCACCTGGAAAAGGGCGATGGTGATCCCCCTCCTGAAAAAGCCTGGTCTTGATGCCGATGTCTTGGCCAATTATAGGCCAATTTCAATTCTTCCGGCTTTGGCGAAGATCACCGAAAAACATGTTCATGGCGTCTTGTCCGCTTTCTTGAAACTAACAATCTGCTCCATCCTTCCCAATCCGGATTCCGTCCTAATTTTAGCACGGAAACGGCGCTGTTGGAGGTCTCTGAGATCATCAGGGAGACCCTGGATGTTGGTGGCAAGGCCATGTTAGTCATGTTGGACCTGTCGGCGGCCTTTGACACCGTCCCCCATGAGGCGCTCCTCGCCAGGCTCCATGACATCGGCATCAGGGGGACGGTGTTCAAATGGTTTACATCTTTTTTGGAAGGCCGCCGCCAGACGGTCTGGGTCTCTCAGAGCTCCGCCGAGATGCCGCCTTTGGGAGTAGGGGTTCCACAGGGCTCTGTGTTGAGCCCGTCGTTGTTTAACATCTATATGTCCCCTTTGGCGGCGGCGGTGGAGGCTTATGGGGCCCAGATCGTGTCCTACGCCGACGACACGCAACTCCTCTTCACATGCGGTAAAGACCTAGCATTTGATGGAGAGAATATCCGGGGTTGTCTTGGCATGGTATTCGATTGGCTCCAGCGGAATAGCCTGAAGGCTAACTCCAGTAAGTCGGAGGTGTTATTCTTCGGCTGTGTCACCGACCCTGAGTGGCGGCTATGGTGGCCGTCTGAAATGTGCCCTCCCGCACAGTCATCAGTGGTCGCCAAAAATCTGGGTGTTAAACTGGATAATAAGCTTTCGCTGAGGGCACATGTCCTGGGTCTGGCCGGCGCCTGTTTCGGCATTCTGAAAATGCTCCGCAAGTTTCTTCCACTGCTTTCTGCGGAGCATAGGCGGATAACCGTCCAGGCGCTTATCGGATCCAGGTTGGACTATGCCAACGCCCTTTTTCTTGGCCTCCCTGACTACCTTGTCCAGCGCCTACAGGTGGCTCAAAACTCCGCTGCCTGTGCCATCTTTGGTTTGCATAGGCGAGCACGAGCTTCCGGGCTGTTGCAAATGCTCCACTGGCTGCCTATCCGGAAGCGGATTATGTTTAAATCCCTGATGCTGATGCATAAAGCACTCTTTGGCTCAGGGGCTGGGTACCTAAGGCGTAGGTTGGCCTTCTATCGCCCAACCCGCTCGCTACGGTCTGAATCTCTTTTCACAGCTGTGGTTCCGCGTGTGAGGAAGGCCCGCACTGGGGGCCGTTCTTTCAGCTGTAAGGCCCCCAGCTGTGGAATACTCTTCCACTGGCGCTACGCAGTACCCCTAATTTGCTTCAGTTTAGGAAGAGTCTGAAAACGTGGCTTTTTAATCTTTAGTTTCTTCTGGGTGGGCTTTGCTCTGTCTGTTTTCTGTATTTGCTTTTGCTGTTATGTCACTCTGTATTGAGCTGCCTGTGGAAAGCGCCTGGACACTCTTTTAGAGTAGCCGTGCGCTATATAAACCTGGTCTAACAAACCTGGTCTAACATAACAATTGGGAGGTGGAATATAAGCTCCAAAACCCAGCTCCCATTAAAAAGGAAGTTGGGATATGGTAAAGGGGCCTACTTGATAGGGAGGATATTGAGCTTCGTTCACCACACCTAGGAGCCTATTAGGATGGCGGACGCAAACGGGTTCCGTCCGCCATGGTCGCGGCAAAAATACTCCCGACAGCTCCGCGGATAAACCGCCAGTGCGATTAGGATATTTATGTCTACACGCACCGACCGCGGCGGACGGATCACACCAAAGACCGCCGCAAGCAAACGGAACCACTGAACCACCGTCCACCGCGGACGCAAAGGCCGCGGAAACAGGCTCAACCGCTGCCATACTTTCGGAGGTTCCGGACGCACGATTAGGATAACCCCGCCATCCCTACGGAACTCACCAACTTCCACGACCGCCGCGGAAAATCAGCATCGACGAAAAGAGCTTGGCTGCGGAAGGACCAAACGAACATCACCCCTGCAAACAAACTGAAGGAAGCAAAAATGGCGGACCGTAGTAAATAGGAAAAAAAAATTAACAGAAGACACACCCACCTGGAACAACCACGTCCAACAACTACACGATCCAATGACACCCCCCAGCCTTAACAAGAGCACCCAAGTCAACACACCCACAAAACACCTGACCGCCATAAACCATTGGGACACAACCACCACACAGAGTATAAAAGGAATCCCTCCCATTACCCCAATCCTTTGCATCACAGCACAACTGGAACAAAGAGGCAGAACATCAGAAACAACAGAGACACACAAACACACATACAACCTGCACACCAACACACCCACCACACCAACCCTCACAGCACCATCCCTACATACCACACACCTGCACACCCCACACCACCAACACCTTGCACATCACACACCATGGCACCCAAGAAAAACCCAAAGTTCACATAGAGTGAGTTGAAGGTCATGGTGGATGAAATCATTCGTGTTGAACCACATTTGTTTGGTACCCTAGTCCAGCAGACCAACTTGGCAACTAAAACCACCATGTGGGACAGGATAGTGACCAGAGTCAATGCTTCAGGGACCGTGCCACGCACCAAACACGACATCCAGAGGTGGTGGCACGACCTCAAGACAAGGGTAAAGGGCATCAGGGCCAAGAACCACCTGTGGGCACACCACACTGGCATCTGCAGTCCCCCGGATCCCATACCATTTACCGAATGGGAGGAGAAGGTGCTTGGCATACTGCACCCTGAGAGCCTGGAAGGAATAGAAGAGGGACTTGAGGCTGGTAAGTACATATCAATGACCACTATCACACTGTCATATTCTGCCTTGCACAACTGCTAAGACACATCTCCCAGGCTCCAATCCATGCATGTGAATCACACAGTCACCCAAATGTGAAGGCCAGGGCTCAAATGCACCCACCATGATCAACCACAAATGTTGCCTCCTACCTTCCCATGCTCGCATGTGGTCAAGCAGCGAACACTACAACTCCCAACAGGCCCACATGTCTCCTGGGAGGGTGGGGGTGGGGGTGTTGAGAGTCCAGCACTACAACTCCCAACAGGCCCACATGTCTCCTGGGAGGGTGGGGGTCCAGCACTACAACTCCCAACAGGCCCACATGTCTCCTGGGAGGGTGGGGGTGTGTGGGGGTGTCCTGCACTACAACTCCCAACAGGCCCACATGTCTTCTGGGAGGGTGGCGGTGGGGTGGTGAGAGTCCAGCACTACAACTCCCAACAGGCCCACATGTCTCCTGGGAGGGCGGGGGTGTGTGGGGGTGTCCTGCACTACAACTCCCAACAGGCCCACATGTCTCCTGGGAGGGTGGGGGTGTGTGGGGGGGGTCCAGCACTACAACTCCCAACAGGCTCATTTGTCTCCTGGGAGGGTGGGGGTGGTGAGAGTCCAGCACTACAACTCCCAACAGGCCCACATGTCTCCTGGGAGGGTGGGGGTGGGTGTGGGGGTCCAACACTACAACCCCCAACAGGCCCACATGTCTCCTGGGAGGGTGGGGGTGGGGGTGGTGAGAGTCCAGCACTACAACTCCCAACAGGCCCACATGTCTCCTGGGAGGGCAGGGGTGGGGGTGGGAGTGGTGAGAGTCCAGCACTACAACTCCCAACAGGCCCACATGTCTCCTGGGAGGGTGGGGGTGGGGGTCCAGCACTACAACTCCCAACAGGCCCACATGTCTCCTGGGAGGGTGGGGGTGGGGGTAGGGGTGGTGGAAGTCTAGCACTACAACTCCCAACAGGCCCACATGTCTCCTGGGAGGGTGGGGGTGTCCAGCACTACAACTCCCAACAGGCCCACATGTCCCCTGGGAGGGTGGGGGTGGGGGTAGGGGAGGTGAGAGTCCAGCACTACAACTCCCAACAGGCCCACATGTCTCCTGGGAGGGTGGGGGTGGTGAGAGTCCAACACTACAACTCCCAATAGGCTCACATGTCTCCTGGGAGGGTGGAGGTGTGTGGGGGTGTCCAGCACTACAACTCCCAACAGGCCCACTTGTCTCCTGGGAGGGTGGGGGTGGGGGTGGGGGTGGGGGTGGTGAGAGACCAGCACTACAACTCCCAACAGGCCCACATGTCTCCTGGGAGGGTGGGGGTGTGTGGGGGGGTCCAGCACTACAACTCCCAACAGGCCCACATGTCTCCTGGGAGGGTGGGGGGGTGTGGGGGTGTCCTGCACTACAACTCCCAACAGGCCCACATGTCCCATCCCAGTGCAAGATGTAGTCCGCCCACCATTTGGTGATCAGTGCATCTCCCCCTTCAAACTTACAGGTAGGTAGCCATTTGCACAGGGGCACCATCCAATAGCAGGACAGGAACACACATAGCCAAGTATTGTCTCCCCACCTCCACACCACCAAAATGTCCACTCATGTGTGCCACACCAATATGATGACACCAACAACCATGTCCCGATTCCATGGAGATTTGAAATGTAACTACTAGAAACCTGTCATGTCCACAGCATTGATTCTTACATTCTTGTCCCTCAGGTGATCAAGACTTGACACGCCAAAACACCAACCGGCAGCACCAGTCGCCCCCCTCACAGCCAGGTCTCTCCGAAGAGGATTCCCAGTACACATCGGGTGCAGAGGACGATGCTGGGCCAAGCACACTTCTAGGGCCATCAGGCTCCCAGGACCTCCCAGCCTCCACCACCTTGGCCAGTGGTACTACACAAACAACCGCCACTGTGAGAAGTGCAGCTACCACCACCAGCAGCACCACCACCACCAACACCCCTGCCAGTGCCACCCCGCCTGAACCATCGGATGATGATGGGCCATCAATCAATCAATCAATCAATCACAGACATTTATATAGCGCACTACTCACCCGGAGGGTCTCAGGCAAGCAGGGAGAGTGGACGTGGGAGGACACAGGTGAGGCCACAGCTCACCAACAGGAGTGGAGGTGTAAGGGGAGGTCGGGGGCAAGACCCAGCCCATCCTGGGAACGAGACCCTGGAAGCCATTGCCAGAGTGAATGCCTCCTACCTGCGGCCGCATGCACAGGCTGATCGGGCACATCAAGATTCGCAACAGACCTGCCAGCTGTTGAGGTCCATGGACACCCGTATGGGTCAAATTGTGGACCTCATGGGGCAGCAAACTTCACTTTGGAGGGAGTGGTTATCCCGCGCCACACCACCTCCCCCTCCCCCAAGTGCCCAGCGGGACAGGTCACCAACACCACCGCCACCCTCACCTGAGGCCCCTGACAGGGAGGTGGAACCTGAACAACCTGCCCCCAAAGCTGGGTCTGCTCCGGCTCCAAGACGCAGGGGCCGTCCGAGGCTGGACCCTGCACAGAGCAGTGGCAATGCCCCATCCACCCGCCCGAAGAGGGGCCGAAAATGACTTCACCCTTCCTTGAGCCTGGCATTGACCCTGAAAACTATCTTGTCCCACATTGCCAAGCATTGTCACACGTCTGTTGGACTAGGTGTACATCACACAATGTGGTGTCCCCATCGGTGTTTTCATCTGACATGACTTTCAACTCACTCTTCCCCACCACCACCTTTTTGTAAATATGCACAAACACTTATCCACACCCTGTAAAAAATATTCACTGTAATGCTCAATGCTGTGTGATCTCCATGTTTATATACAGGTATGTCTCAGATTTTGTCATCAGCAGGTGCAGGGATCAATGTTGTCTTGAATTCTGGCTCGGTGTGAGTGACCTAGGGACAAATAGAGAACAACAAGCACAGGTCAGGAAACTGAATCACAACCATCACAAAAGAACGTACAGCAACATCCCACAAACCACAATCATCACAAAGTAAGCGGAACCCAGGACACACATCAGGGAGCATTGCTCGTAACCATGACCCACACCCATGTGCAAACATAACATAACAGGCAGCATTCATACACCACATCCAACCATCTCCAGCAGACATACGTCACGCATTGAACAGCAGCACAAGAGGTAGTTAGTCACATTCAAAGAAAGTAGCGAGCAATGAGCTCACGCCTCTGGTCCACACCTTCTTCCTCCCCACTATCCTCATCACTGGACATGGGTGCGATGGGAGGCGGAGCAACCTGTTGGCCTGCAGGGTCCATGATCAGTTCAATATTGTTGCGTAAGGCCAGGTTGTGGAGCATGCAGCAAGCAATCACTATTCTGCATACTTTGCCGGGTGAGTATGGCAGGGCCCGTCCGGTTTTATCCAGGCAGCGAAACCTAGACTTCAGCAGTCCAAATGTATGTTCCACCACCCGACGTGTCTTCCCATGGGCCTCATTATAGCGCATTTCCCCTGGGGTAGTAGGATTCCGTAGGGGGCTTAGCAGCAACGGCCGGTTCGGGTACGCAGAGTCGCCTAGGTGGGGGGATGACAGACACATACAGCATGGCACACATACAACACAGTAGTGATCACAGTACACTCACCTACAAGCCACGCACGTTCTTGATGTTCTTGACGCAGATTGGCCATCAGTTGGGGGACAATGCTGCTCCGCAGGATGTGGGAGTCATGTGCGGACCCGGGAAATATGGCACTCACATGGGAGATGATGTTGTCAGCCAGGCACACCACTTGCACGTTGATCGAATGGTAGTGCTTCCGATTGCGATATACGGGTTCACGTGCCTGGGGTGGAATGAGACCAATATGTGTGCCATCAATTGCACCCACTATGTGTGGAATCTGGGCCAGGGCATAGAAGTCCCCTTTGACTGCAGCCAACTCTGCCGGCTGTGGTAAATGGATGTAATCATCCTTGTAATGCATCATGGCATTCAGAACATCCCGCAGTACCATGCTGAACATGGATTGTGACATCCCCCCGGCATGACCAACTGTGTACTGGAAAGTGCCTGTTGCGAAGAAGTGTAGTGCGGCCATCACCTTTGCTGTGGGTGTAATAGCTCCTGGATATGTCCTGCGTGGATGCAGATGAGGTGCCAATTGGGCTACAAGCTCCTGCAATCTACGTCGGTCAAGCCGGAATTTGCAGATCACCTCCTCGTTAACCATGTCCTCCAGCACAGTGTAGGGTCGATGCACATTTGGAGACCTCCTGTGTGGGAACAGATGGGAGCAGATGTCAATTGACCTACACCGCATAGCTGTTCCACACTATCACATCTTGACCAACACAATACAAATAATACATGTTGCAGGCATTGATTGTATGTGTGACGTGACCGAAATCTAAGGCAGTACAGCTAACTACACACACAATGTTCACCCACAAACAACATCCTGTGTGCAAACATGTACAATGTAACGTGCACACATGTTGAAAGGACAGCCAACATCACATGACTGAGGGCACAAGTGTGGACAAGTGTCCCCACAGATACACATGGACGTGCACACACAACACAAACATGGAACACACCCTCCTTGTCTTCATGCATCCATGACCCCACCTACAATGCTGGACATCCTCACATGACATGCATGGGCACACAACAGGCAACACACATACGCATAAACAGAATGCATGTATATCCCCATCATTGCTACTTGCAAACACAAACACACTCACAACAGCTTCTGAATGTGGGTACACAGCCTTGAAATGTCCAGCTAACTATAACACCCCTAAAACCTATCTTTTTTTCAGTGAATTTCAAAGGATTTTTAAATGCTAATTCCTAACTATAACATATCTGAAACCCATGTTTTTTTCAGTCAATTTCAAAGGTTTTGTAAATGACAATTTTTAAATGTATTAATTGTTATATTTATTTTCTTGATGCTGATTTACTACATTTCTTTAAACTATTTATTTTTATACATTTTATTTTTTAAATTACATTATAATTACATTATACATTACATTACAAAATATAATTTCTCAGAATGAACTACTTTAGTTTAAATACTTTGCAATTAGGCAATAGACTTTTAAGTACATTAGTTACAGTTGTTGCAATGGGCAACTCAATTTCAAACACAATGCAACATTGAGCTAAATGTGAATTTCTAGTTAAATGCAATTAGTTACTTTATGGAATACTTTTCTAACCACAGGACTGGATCCTAGATTCAGTCCTGGGACATCTCCTGTAAACAGTAGAATAAAAGCGTTTTGCTTACAGTAGTGATTTTTAAGGAATATTATTGTATTTTAAAAGTTGACTCTTGGAAACCTTTTTACATAGAATCACCAAGTTTTCCTACGGGAGGAAATTCACTTAGCAGGTAAGTAGTGTTATCGTTACTTTTTCTTACTCAGTGGTGGATCCTGGATCCAGCACTGGTGCATCTCCTGTAAACAGTTGAAAGAATGAGTTTAAGTCATACAGGCGATTTTTTAGTAACATTTTTAGTTTGTGATAAATAGACACTTAGAAACTTTTCTGGTGAAAACCAGACAATGGTTTCCTACTGAAGGAAATACAAGTCGCTGGTAAGTACGGTTAAAATTACTTTTCAGGGTCAGTGCTGGGATAAAAGATGCAGCACTGGGTTCTCTCCTGATAACAGGTGAGTAAATCGGAATTCATTGTTCGGATGATTTTAGGTGAATATTTAAAAGTTCCAAAACTCCACACTTAGAAGAATTTCCAAGTGAAACCAGTCAATGTTAGCCTATGGAAGGAAATTCAAGTTACTGGTAAGTATGGTTAGAATTACTTTTCAGGATCAATACTGGGCTCAAAGATGCAGCACTGAGGTCTCTCCGGATAACAGGTGAGCAAATAGGAATCCGTAGTACATCCAGTAAGCGCCACAGAGCAACATAGCAGAGAGATGTAAAAAGGGGCATGGCCTGCACCACCTCTCTGCAATTCAGCACAGTGGCGCTTCCTGGAAGCACCCGGTGCGCTACTGGGCCCCCATGCTCCTTCAGGTTTGAAGTGGAATTTTTCCCCGACTTAAAACGCGCCACACGGTGTGTTTGCACACATCATGTCAGGGCCCGTCCCCTCCCCTCACCACTGTGTAAACGCGCCCTGTCACCGTTCTAAATTGAGAGATTAAGTCCCCGTTGCAGAGAGTTGTAAAAAGGGGCATGGCCTCTGAACACCTGTCTACAACGCAGCTCCCTGGCGCATGCTGGGGATACCTGTTGGGCTATTTGGCCCTCAGGGACCCTCAGTATTGAAAGAAAATTAATTCCCCAACTTAAAATGCGTCACCGGGCGCGTTTGCACAGTGGTGAAGGAAGGGGGCTTGGCCTGAGGTGATATGTGTGCAAACACACCCTGTGGCGCATTTTAAGAATTAATTCCTCCTCAATCCTGTGTGTCCCTGGGGGCCAACTAGCCCACCAGGTACCTCCAGTATGCGCCAGTAGGCTGCGTTACAGAGAGGTGTTCAGAGGCCATGCCCCTTTTTACAACACTCTACAACACAGCTCCGTGGCACTTTCTGGAGGTACCTGGTGGGCTAGTTGGCCCCCAGGGATCCTCAGTTTTGACAAGGAATTAATTCCCCAACTTAAACCGCACCACAGGGCGCGTTTGCACACATGTGAACTCAGGCCACGCTCCCTCACTTCACCACTGAGCAAACACGCCCCGTGGAATGTTTTAAGTTGGGGGATTAACTCCCCTTGAATACTGAGGGTCCCTGGGGTGCACCTAGCCCACCAGCGACCTCCAGTAAGCGCCACAAAGCTGCGTTGCAGAGAGGTGTAAAAAGGGGTGTGGCCTCAGAACACCTCTCTGCAACGCAGCTCCCTGGTGCATACTGGAGGTACCTGGTGGGCTAGTTGCCCCCCAGGGACCCCTAGTATTCAAGGGGAATTTGTTCCACCACTGCAAATGTGCCAAGGGTGCATTTGCAGAGTGGTGCAATGAGGGGGCGTGGCCTCTGTCTGCGATCCCGTTTTTTTTTCTTTTTTTTAAGAAGGGGGGGCTGGGTAGCCCCTCTTCTTTTTTTGGCCCTAGGGACCCCATCCCCCAGGGCCTGTCCCCAATTTTTTTTGTAAATAAACCATTGGGAAGGGGCCGCTTGGCCCCCCTCCTGAGGTCATAATCTGCCCCGGGGACCCCATCCCCTGGGGCATGGGCCTTTATTTAATTTTTTTTATTTGGAGGGGGGCTGCCTTGCCCCCCTCCTGTGGCCACTTATGGCCCGGGGCCCCCTCCCCCGGGGCCGGCCCTTTTTTAAAAAAATCATTTTGGGGAGGGGCCCCCTACCGGGCCACTATTAGCCCTGGGGATCCCATCCCCCGGGGCTGGCCCACTCTGTTGAGGACCATGGGGGGGTCCCCAATCCCCCCACGGTCCCAGCTGGTTCCCCACATCCTGCGGAAGCCGGCATTGCTTTTCCACCTGGGGAGCAGCTAACGTGCTGCTCCCCATGTGGAAAAGCAATCTGCTTTGCTATTTGGAAGAGAGAGCAGGTTTCCTGATACCAAATAGCAAAGCAGTTTGCAATGACAGGGTGGAAGCCACGAGGCTCCCGCCCTGTCATTACAAATGGCAGTGTCCCGGGGGTGGGCACCCCGGGACACTGCAGGAGCTGACCCTGTAGGGTGGCAGTCCCCAGGGCCATCAAGGGCTCCAGGAGGGGGGCCGCACGGCCTCCCCTCACATCATTTGAAAAGCCCCGGGGGTGGTGGTCCCCGGGGTTTGGGGGTCCATAACGGACCCCCAAATTAACAACTTAGTGGACTGGGGAGGTGGCGGTCCCCGGAGCATGTGGGGGGGCTTAAGCCCCCCACACAGGTTTTCTTATTTTTAAAAAAAAGCCCTGGGGGTGGCAGTCCCAGAGGTTGCAGGGGAGGCTGTGAGCCTCCCACATACATTAGCAAAAAGTCCCCAACCCACTTCTGATGAAAGCCCAGGGGATGATGGTCCCCGGGGCTGGGGGGGCTATGAGCCCCCCACAATTTATAATAAAGCACTGGGGGGTGGCGTCCCCGCGGCTGAGAGGCCCCTCTGGACCCCCCATAAATATAATATAATGCCGCCAGGACTTGGACCACCCGGGAGCGAATTATAAATGAAGCACGGGAGCCCACGCTTTGTTTTTTTTTCAGCAGCGGGATGCGCGGATCCTACGCGCATCCCGTGATTTTTTAAAACAGAATTAAAAAATGTGGGGCTTGGGGGTCATTGTAGGACCCCCTGAGCAGGCCTATGGGGTCAGGGTGTGTCTACCCTGCCCCCTTTGCAACAACAGGTCGGTAGCTGTCTTACCTGCAGATGGTAAATGCGGAGCAGGCAGTGCGTGTTTTTAATTGAGAAACTGACTCTGTGAATCAGGAAAAAACTTAAAAAAAACTTTTTGTGAAAATGGTGAGAAGACAGCAACCCACGTGGGTATAAACTATTGGAACTTCCAGTCCCATGATGCAATACGAAGCTGTTCACCTGAGGGTGATAAATAAAGGGAAGACACTGGAGTTGGCTGTCTGTCATCATTTGGGCAGTTTGCTTTGGAAGAAGGGCGCATGGCCCAAAACGCGTCGGCGAAGACTGCAGAGTGTGATTCATGTGAACTGACTCTTGCAGCAAGTCAACCTACCTGTGAGTGCGTCTCTCCTAGGGGCAACCTCTTTCTTCACATTGATACCTCCGGTCCGGTCGTGAGCGAACCCCCGCAAGACAACCAGCTGGTCCGTTGCTGTCTTACTTGGATGGTGAATACGGAGCAGGTAGTGCTTGTTTCTAATTGAGAGACTGACTCTGTGAATCAGGAAAAAACTTTTACAGAACTTTTTGTGAAAATGGTGAGAAGACAGCAACCCACGTGGGTATAAACTATTGGAACTTCCAGTCCCATGATGCAATGCGAAGCTGTTCACCTGAGTGTGATAAATAAAAGGAAGGTACTGGAGTTGGCTGTCTGTCATCATTTGGGCAGTTTGCTTTGGAAGAAGGGCGCCCGGCCCAAAATGCGTCAGCGAAGACTGCCGAGTGTGATTCATGTGAGCTGACTCTTGCAGCAATTCAACCTACCTGTGAGTGCGTCTCTCCTAGGGGCAACCTCTTTCTTCACATGAATACGGCCGGCTCGGTCGTGAGACGAACCCCCGCAAGACAACCGGCGGGTCCATTGCTGTCTTATTTGGATGGTGAATGCGGAGCAGGTAGTGCGTTTTTCTAATTGAGAGACTGACTCTGTGAATCAGGAAAAAACTTTTAAAGAACTTTTTGTGAAAATGGTGAGAAGACAGCAGCCCACGAGGGTATAAACTATTGGAACTTCCAGGCCCATGATGCAATGCGAAGCTGTTCACCTGAGCGTGATAAATAAAGGGAAGACACTGGAGTTGGCTGTCTGTCATCATTTGGGCAGTTTGCTTTGGAAGAAGGGCGCATGGCCGAAATGCATCGGCTAAGACTGACGAGTGTGATTCATGTGAGCTGACTCTTGCAGCAATTCAACCTACCTGTGAGTGCTTCTCTCCTAGGGGCAACCTCTTTCTCACATATATATTCACTGAAAAAAACATAGGTTTCAGGCACGTTATAGTTACAAATTAGCATTAAAAAACCCATTGAAATTCACTGAAAAAACCATAGGTTTCAGGGACGTTATAGTTAGTTGGACATTTCACTCATACAAAACCATTGAAACATTGTTGACCATTGATGTCATCAGTAACGTCATTTGAGATGTCATCAGTGATGTCAGTGACAATGTCATGAATGATGTAATATGTGACGTTATCAGCAGTGCATTGCAGGGGCGCAAGTTATAGTTAGCTCAACTAACTATAACAGCGGAATTTCAATGGTTTTGTATGAGTGAAATGTCCAACTAACTATAACATCCCTGAAACCTATGTTTTTTTCAGTGAATTTCAATGTTTTTTTAAATGCTAATTTGTAACTATAATGTCCTTGAAGCCTATGTTTTTCAGTGAATTTCAATGGGTTTTTTAAATGCTAATTTCTAATTATAATCTTCTTTAAACCTATGGTTTTTTCAGTGATTTTAAATTATCACTCCATTCTTAACCTAGTAAAAACAGCCGAGATCCCCAGTTTTTTAGCAATAGCTTCCACATAAAAAAATGTGCCACTAATGAGAGCAACAACTAACGGTAATAATATGCAAAGTAGACGTTCCCGTGCAAAAATAAAACAAAAACACCACTTCCCGATATTTTCAACAAGCAGCCAAATCTGGGGTGCGATACAAAAACAGGCAATAAGCCGCATTAGCAGTAGGAATCTAACATTTGCCATTAACTGGTGTAAACCAGGGAAACTACTTACAATGTGAAAGGAAGCCCAGCCCAGAATCACATTTGAAGACCAACATATGTCATGGAGCTACTGATCATGCAGCTCAGACAACCATGAAGGCCACAACACCCACTGCCACCAGCCTCAGGACGTCCTCCCCGGACCACCCCCCTCCCTATTACCACAGTGGCAGCGCAGAATGGGCCAGCGGACCTTCCAAAAACAGCATGGTCCCTCAGCCACACAGTAGCTGAATGTTGGCAGATATGGCAACCAAGTATGTGTGAATTACGCAACTCACCCATCAATAATAATAATCAAGAGGGGGGGGGCCTGGATTTCTGTATAAGTTTGGGGCTCCCAGGTTCTTCAAGAAAGTCTGCTTAAAGGTGATTAGATCGGCACTTAATACTTGGCATGCTCTCAAAGCAAGGTGGGGGATAAAATATTATTCTGACTTTGCCCCAATCTGGGACTCCCCGGGACTTCCTGCTTGTTTGAAAGATAGCTTGGCTGTTCCAATCGAGCACGCAGGAACTCTGATATGGTCTGATTTAATTTTTTCAAACAGAGTTCACCCCTGGGAGGTTCTAAAAGCAAAGATTGGGGATTCTTTTTCCCGATTTAAGCTTATACAACTTTGCTCATGGTATGCGGCAGAGAAGGCAAACATAGGCGTGAATTGGGAGGTGGAATATAAGCTCCAAAACCCAGCTCCCATTAAAAAGGAAGTTGGGATATGGTATAGGGGCCTACTTGATAGGGAGGATATTGAGCTTCCTTCACCACACCTAGGGGCCTATTAGGATGGTGGACGCAAACGGGTTCCGTCCGCCATGGTCGCGGCAAAAATACTCCCGACAGCTCCGCGGATAAACCACCGGTGCGATTAGGATATTTATGTCAACACGCACCGACCGCGGCGGATGGATCACACCAAAGACCGCCGCAAGCAAACGGAACCACTGAACCACCGTCCACCGCGGACGCAAAGGCCGCGGAAACAGGCTCAACCGCTGCCATACTTTCGGAGGTTCCGGACGCACGATTAGGATAACCCCGCCATCCCTACGGAACTCACCAACTTCCACGACCGCCGCGGAAAATCAGCATCGACGAACAGAGCTTGGCTGCGGAAGGACCAAACGAACATCACCCCTGCAAACAAACTGAAGGAAGCAAAAATGGCGGACCGTAGTAAATAGGAAAAAAAAATTAACAGAAGACACACCCACCTGGAACAACCACGTCCAACAACTACACGATCCAATGACACCCCCCAGCCTTAACAAGAGCACCCAAGTCAACACACCCACAAAACACCTGACCGCCATAAACCATTGGGACACAACCACCACACAGAGTATAAAAGGAATCCCTCCCATTACCCCAATCCTTTGCATCACAGCATAGCTGGAACAAAGAGGCAGAACATCAGAAACAACAGAGACACACAAACACACATACAACCTGCACACCAACACACCCACCACACCAACCCTCACAGCACCATCCCTACATACCACACACCTGCACACCCCACACCACCAACACCTTGCACATCACACACCATGGCACCCAAGAAAAACCCAAAGTTCACATAGAGTGAGTTGAAGGTCATGGTGGATGAAATCATTCGTGTTGAACCACATTTGTTTGGTACCCTAGTCCAGCAGACCAACTTGGCAACTAAAACCACCATGTGGGACAGGATAGTGACCAGAGTCAATGCTTCAGGGACCGTGCCACGCACCAAACACGACATCCAGAGGTGGTGGCACGACCTCAAGACAAGGGTAAAGGGCATCAGGGCCAAGAACCACCTGTGGGCACACCACACTGGCATCTGCAGTCCCCCGGATCCCATACCATTTACCGAATGGGAGGAGAAGGTGCTTGGCATACTGCACCCTGAGAGCCTGGAAGGAATAGAAGAGGGACTTGAGGCTGGTAAGTACATATCAATGACCACTATCACACTGTCATATTCTGCCTTGCACAACTGCTAAGACACATCTCCCAGGCTCCAATCCATGCATGTGAATCACACAGTCACCCAAATGTGAAGGCCAGGGCTCAAATGCACCCACCATGATCAACCACAAATGTTGCCTCCTACCTTCCCATGCTCGCATGTGGTCAAGCAGCGAACACTACAACTCCCAACAGGCCCACATGTCTCCTGGGAGGGTGGGGGTGGGGGTGTTGAGAGTCCAGCACTACAACTCCCAACAGGCCCACATGTCTCCTGGGAGGGTGGGGGTCCAGCACTACAACTCCCAACAGGCCCACATGTCTCCTGGGAGGGTGGGGGTGTGTGGGGGTGTCCTGCACTACAACTCCCAACAGGCCCACATGTCTTCTGGGAGGGTGGCGGTGGGGTGGTGAGAGTCCAGCACTACAACTCCCAACAGGCCCACATGTCTCCTGGGAGGGCGGGGGTGTGTGGGGGTGTCCTGCACTACAACTCCCAACAGGCCCACATGTCTCCTGGGAGGGTGGGGGTGTGTGGGGGGGTCCAGCACTACAACTCCCAACAGGCTCATTTGTCTCCTGGGAGGGTGGGGGTGGTGAGAGTCCAGCACTACAACTCCCAACAGGCCCACATGTCTCCTGGGAGGGTGGGGGTGGGTGTGGGGGTCCAACACTACAACCCCCAACAGGCCCACATGTCTCCTGGGAGGGTGGGGGTGGGGGTGGTGAGAGTCCAGCACTACAACTCCCAACAGGCCCACATGTCTCCTGGGAGGGCAGGGGTGGGGGTGGGAGTGGTGAGAGTCCAGCACTACAACTCCCAACAGGCCCACATGTCTCCTGGGAGGGTGGGGGTGGGGGTCCAGCACTACAACTCCCAACAGGCCCACATGTCTCCTGGGAGGGTGGGGGTGGGGGTAGGGGTGGTGGAAGTCTAGCACTACAACTCCCAACAGGCCCACATGTCTCCTGGGAGGGTGGGGGTGTCCAGCACTACAACTCCCAACAGGCCCACATGTCCCCTGGGAGGGTGGGGGTGGGGGTAGGGGAGGTGAGAGTCCAGCACTACAACTCCCAACAGGCCCACATGTCTCCTGGGAGGGTGGGGGTGGTGAGAGTCCAACACTACAACTCCCAATAGGCTCACATGTCTCCTGGGAGGGTGGAGGTGTGTGGGGGTGTCCAGCACTACAACTCCCAACAGGCCCACTTGTCTCCTGGGAGGGTGGGGGTGGGGGTGGGGGTGGTGAGAGACCAGCACTACAACTCCCAACAGGCCCACATGTCTCCTGGGAGGGTGGGGGTGTGTGGGGGGGTCCAGCACTACAACTCCCAACAGGCCCACATGTCTCCTGGGAGGGTGGGGGGGTGTGGGGGTGTCCTGCACTACAACTCCCAACAGGCCCACATGTCCCATCCCAGTGCAAGATGTAGTCCGCCCACCATTTGGTGATCAGTGCATCTCCCCCTTCAAACTTACAGGTAGGTAGCCATTTGCACAGGGGCACCATCCAATAGCAGGACAGGAACACACATAGCCAAGTATTGTCTCCCCACCTCCACACCACCAAAATGTCCACTCATGTGTGCCACACCAATATGATGACACCAACAACCATGTCCCGATTCCATGGAGATTTGAAATGTAACTACTAGAAACCTGTCATGTCCACAGCATTGATTCTTACATTCTTGTCCCTCAGGTGATCAAGACTTGACACGCCAAAACACCAACCGGCAGCACCAGTCGCCCCCCTCACAGCCAGGTCTCTCCGAAGAGGATTCCCAGTACACATCGGGTGCAGAGGACGATGCTGGGCCAAGCACACTTCTAGGGCCATCAGGCTCCCAGGACCTCCCAGCCTCCACCACCTTGGCCAGTGGTACTACACAAACAACTGCCACTGTGAGAAGTGCAGCTACCACCACCAGCAGCACCACCACCACCAACACCCCTGCCAGTGCCACCCCGCCTGAACCATCGGATGATGATGGGCCATCAATCAATCAATCAATCAATCACAGACATTTATATAGCGCACTACTCACCCGGAGGGTCTCAGGCAAGCAGGGAGAGTGGACGTGGGAGGACACAGGTGAGGCCACAGCTCACCAACAGGAGTGGAGGTGTAAGGGGAGGTCGGGGGCAAGACCCAGCCCATCCTGGGAACGAGACCCTGGAAGCCATTGCCAGAGTGAATGCCTCCTACCTGCGGCCGCATGCACAGGCTGATCGGGCACATCAAGATTCGCAACAGACCTGCCAGCTGTTGAGGTCCATTGACACCCGTATGGGTCAAATTGTGGACCTCATGGGGCAGCAAACTTCACTTTGGAGGGAGTGGTTATCCCGCGCCACACCACCTCCCCCTCCCCCAAGTGCCCAGCGGGACAGGTCACCAACACCACCGCCACCCTCACCTGAGGCCCCTGACAGGGAGGTGGAACCTGAACAACCTGCCCCCAAAGCTGGGTCTGCTCCGGCTCCAAGACGCAGGGGCCGTCCGAGGCTGGACCCTGCACAGAGCAGTGGCAATGCCCCATCCACCCGCCCGAAGAGGGGCCGAAAATGACTTCACCCTTCCTTGAGCCTGGCATTGACCCTGAAAACTATCTTGTCCTACATTGCCAAGCATTGTCACACGTCTGTTGGACTAGGTGTACATCACACAATGTGGTGTCCCCATCGGTGTTTTCATCTGACATGACTTTCAACTCACTCTTCCCCACCACCACCTTTTTGTAAATATGCACAAACACTTATCCACACCCTGTAAAAAATATTCACTGTAATGCTCAATGCTGTGTGATCTCCATGTTTATATACAGGTATGTCTCAGATTTTGTCATCAGCAGGTGCAGGGATCAATGTTGTCTTGAATTCTGGCTCGGTGTGAGTGACCTAGGGACAAATAGAGAACAACAAGCACAGGTCAGGAAACTGAATCACAACCATCACAAAAGAACGTACAGCAACATCCCACAAACCACAATCATCACAAAGTAAGCGGAACCCAGGACACACATCAGGGAGCATTGCTCGTAACCATGACCCACACCCATGTGCAAACATAACATAACAGGCAGCATTCATACACCACATCCAACCATCTCCAGCAGACATACGTCACGCATTGAACAGCAGCACAAGAGGTAGTTAGTCACATTCAAAGAAAGTAGCGAGCAATGAGCTCACGCCTCTGGTCCACACCTTCTTCCTCCCCACTATCCTCATCACTGGACATGGGTGCGATGGGAGGCGGAGCAACCTGTTGGCCTGCAGGGTCCATGATCAGTTCAATATTGTTGCGTAAGGCCAGGTTGTGGAGCATGCAGCAAGCAATCACTATTCTGCATACTTTGCCGGGTGAGTATGGCAGGGCCCGTCCGGTTTTATCCAGGCAGCGAAACCTAGACTTCAGCAGTCCAAATGTATGTTCCACCACCCGACGTGTCTTCCCATGGGCCTCATTATAGCGCATTTCCCCTGGGGTAGTAGGATTCCGTAGGGGGCTTAGCAGCAACGGCCGGTTCGGGTACGCAGAGTCGCCTAGGTGGGGGGATGACAGACACATACAGCATGGCACACATACAACACAGTAGTGATCACAGTACACTCACCTACAAGCCACGCACGTTCTTGATGTTCTTGACGCAGATTGGCCATCAGTTGGGGGACAATGCTGCTCCGCAGGATGTGGGAGTCATGTGCGGACCCGGGAAATATGGCACTCACATGGGAGATGATGTTGTCAGCCAGGCACACCACTTGCACGTTGATCGAATGGTAGTGCTTCCGATTGCGATATACGGGTTCACGTGCCTGGGGTGGAATGAGACCAATATGTGTGCCATCAATTGCACCCACTATGTGTGGAATCTGGGCCAGGGCATAGAAGTCCCCTTTGACTGCAGCCAACTCTGCCGGCTGTGGTAAATGGATGTAATCATCCTTGTAATGCATCATGGCATTCAGAACATCCCGCAGTACCATGCTGAACATGGATTGTGACATCCCCCCGGCATGACCAACTGTGTACTGGAAAGTGCCTGTTGCGAAGAAGTGTAGTGCGGCCATCACCTTTGCTGTGGGTGTAATAGCTCCTGGATATGTCCTGCGTGGATGCAGATGAGGTGCCAATTGGGCTACAAGCTCCTGCAATCTACGTCGGTCAAGCCGGAATTTGCAGATCACCTCCTCGTTAACCATGTCCTCCAGCACAGTGTAGGGTCGATGCACATTTGGAGACCTCCTGTGTGGGAACAGATGGGAGCAGATGTCAATTGACCTACACCGCATAGCTGTTCCACACTATCACATCTTGACCAACACAATACAAATAATACATGTTGCAGGCATTGATTGTATGTGTGACGTGACCGAAATCTAAGGCAGTACAGCTAACTACACACACAATGTTCACCCACAAACAACATCCTGTGTGCAAACATGTACAATGTAACGTGCACACATGTTGAAAGGACAGCCAACATCACATGACTGAGGGCACAAGTGTGGACAAGTGTCCCCACAGATACACATGGACGTGCACACACAACACAAACATGGAACACACCCTCCTTGTCTTCATGCATCCATGACCCCACCTACAATGCTGGACATCCTCACATGACATGCATGGGCACACAACAGGCAACACACATACGCATAAACAGAATGCATGTATATCCCCATCATTGCTACTTGCAAACACAAACACACTCACAACAGCTTCTGAATGTGGGTACACAGCCTTGAAATGTCCAGCTAACTATAACACCCCTAAAACCTATCTTTTTTTCAGTGAATTTCAAAGGATTTTTAAATGCTAATTCCTAACTATAACATATCTGAAACCCATGTTTTTTTCAGTCAATTTCAAAGGTTTTGTAAATGACAATTTTTAAATGTATTAATTGTTATATTTATTTTCTTGATGCTGATTTACTACATTTCTTTAAACTATTTATTTTTATACATTTTATTTTTTAAATTACATTATAATTACATTATACATTACATTACAAAATATAATTTCTCAGAATGAACTACTTTAGTTTAAATACTTTGCAATTAGGCAATAGACTTTTAAGTACATTAGTTACAGTTGTTGCAATGGGCAACTCAATTTCAAACACAATGCAACATTGAGCTCAATGTGAATTTCTAGTTAAATGCAATTAGTTACTTTATGGATTACTTTTCTAACCACAGGACTGGATCCTAGATTCAGTCCTGGGACATCTCCTGTAAACAGTAGAATAAAAGCGTTTTGCTTACAGTAGTGATTTTTAAGGAATATTATTGTATTTTAAAAGTTGACTCTTGGAAACCTTTTTACATAGAATCACCAAGTTTTCCTACGGGAGGAAATTCACTTAGCAGGTAAGTAGTGTTATCGTTACTTTTTCTTACTCAGTGGTGGATCCTGGATCCAGCACTGGTGCATCTCCTGTAAACAGTTGAAAGAATGAGTTTAAGTCATACAGGCGATTTTTTAGTAACATTTTTAGTTTGTGATAAATAGACACTTAGAAACTTTTCTGGTGAAAACCAGACAATGGTTTCCTACTGAAGGAAATACAAGTCGCTGGTAAGTACGGTTAAAATTACTTTTCAGGGTCAGTGCTGGGATAAAAGATGCAGCACTGGGTTCTCTCCTGATAACAGGTGAGTAAATCGGAATTCATTGTTCGGATGATTTTAGGTGAATATTTAAAAGTTCCAAAACTCCACACTTAGAAGAATTTCCAAGTGAAACCAGTCAATGTTAGCCTATGGAAGGAAATTCAAGTTACTGGTAAGTATGGTTAGAATTACTTTTCAGGATCAATACTGGGCTCAAAGATGCAGCACTGAGGTCTCTCCGGATAACAGGTGAGCAAATAGGAATCCGTAGTACATCCAGTAAGCGCCACAGAGCAACATAGCAGAGAGATGTAAAAAGGGGCATGGCCTGCACCACCTCTCTGCAATTCAGCACAGTGGCGCTTCCTGGAAGCACCCGGTGCGCTACTGGGCCCCCATGCTCCTTCAGGTTTGAAGTGGAATTTTTCCCCGACTTAAAACGCGCCACACGGTGTGTTTGCACACATCATGTCAGGGCCCGTCCCCTCCCCTCACCACTGTGTAAACGCGCCCTGTCACCGTTCTAAATTGAGAGATTAAGTCCCCGTTGCAGAGAGTTGTAAAAAGGGGCATGGCCTCTGAACACCTGTCTACAACGCAGCTCCCTGGCGCATGCTGGGGATACCTGTTGGGCTATTTGGCCCTCAGGGACCCTCAGTATTGAAAGAAAATTAATTCCCCAACTTAAAATGCGTCACCGGGCGCGTTTGCACAGTGGTGAAGGAAGGGGGCTTGGCCTGAGGTGATATGTGTGCAAACACACCCTGTGGCGCATTTTAAGAATTAATTCCTCCTCAATCCTGTGTGTCCCTGGGGGCCAACTAGCCCACCAGGTACCTCCAGTATGCGCCAGTAGGCTGCGTTACAGAGAGGTGTTCAGAGGCCATGCCCCTTTTTACAACACTCTACAACACAGCTCCGTGGCACTTTCTGGAGGTACCTGGTGGGCTAGTTGGCCCCCAGGGATCCTCAGTTTTGACAAGGAATTAATTCCCCAACTTAAACCGCACCACAGGGCGCGTTTGCACACATGTGAACTCAGGCCACGCTCCCTCACTTCACCACTGAGCAAACACGCCCCGTGGAATGTTTTAAGTTGGGGGATTAACTCCCCTTGAATACTGAGGGTCCCTGGGGTGCACCTAGCCCACCAGCGACCTCCAGTAAGCGCCACAAAGCTGCGTTGCAGAGAGGTGTAAAAAGGGGTGTGGCCTCAGAACACCTCTCTGCAACGCAGCTCCCTGGTGCATACTGGAGGTACCTGGTGGGCTAGTTGCCCCCCAGGGACCCCTAGTATTCAAGGGGAATTTGTTCCACCACTGCAAATGTGCCAAGGGTGCATTTGCAGAGTGGTGCAATGAGGGGGCGTGGCCTCTGTCTGCGATCCCGTTTTTTTTTCTTTTTTTTAAGAAGGGGGGGCTGAGTAGCCCCTCTTCTTTTTTTGGCCCTAGGGACCCCATCCCCCAGGGCCTGTCCCCAATTTTTTTTGTAAATAAACCATTGGGAAGGGGCCGCTTGGCCCCCCTCCTGAGGTCATAATCTGCCCCGGGGACCCCATCCCCTGGGGCATGGGCCTTTATTTAATTTTTTTTATTTGGAGGGGGGCTGCCTTGCCCCCCTCCTGTGGCCACTTATGGCCCGGGGCCCCCTCCCCCGGGGCCGGCCCTTTTTAAAAAAAATCATTTTGGGGAGGGGCCCCCTACCGGGCCACTATTAGCCCTGGGGATCCCATCCCCCGGGGCTGGCCCACTCTGTTGAGGACCATGGGGGGGTCCCCAATCCCCCCACGGTCCCAGCTGGTTCCCCACATCCTGCGGAAGCCGGCATTGCTTTTCCACCTGGGGAGCAGCTAACGTGCTGCTCCCCATGTGGAAAAGCAATCTGCTTTGCTATTTGGAAGAGAGAGCAGGTTTCCTGATACCAAATAGCAAAGCAGTTTGCAATGACAGGGTGGAAGCCACGAGGCTCCCGCCCTGTCATTACAAATGGCAGTGTCCCGGGGGTGGGCACCCCGGGACACTGCAGGAGCTGACCCTGTAGGGTGGCAGTCCCCAGGGCCATCAAGGGCTCCAGGAGGGGGGCCGCACGGCCTCCCCTCACATCATTTGAAAAGCCCCGGGGGTGGTGGTCCCCGGGGTTTGGGGGTCCATAACGGACCCCCAAATTAACAACTTAGTGGACTGGGGAGGTGGCGGTCCCCGGAGCATGTGGGGGGGCTTAAGCCCCCCACACAGGTTTTCTTATTTTAAAAAAAAAGCCCTGGGGGTGGCAGTCCCAGAGGTTGCAGGGGAGGCTGTGAGCCTCCCACATACATTAGCAAAAAGTCCCCAACCCACTTCTGATGAAAGCCCAGGGGATGATGGTCCCCGGGGCTGGGGGGGCTATGAGCCCCCCACAATTTATAATAAAGCACTGGGGGGTGGCGTCCCCGCGGCTGAGAGGCCCCTCTGGACCCCCCATAAATATAATATAATGCCGCCAGGACTTGGACCACCCGGGAGCGAATTATAAATGAAGCACGGGAGCCCACGCTTTGTTTTTTTTTCAGCAGCGGGATGCGCGGATCCTACGCGCATCCCGTGATTTTTTAAAACAGAATTAAAAAATGTGGGGCTTGGGGGTCATTGTAGGACCCCCTGAGCAGGCCTATGGGGTCAGGGTGTGTCTACCCTGCCCCCTTTGCAACAACAGGTCGGTAGCTGTCTTACCTGCAGATGGTAAATGCGGAGCAGGCAGTGCGTGTTTTTAATTGAGAAACTGACTCTGTGAATCAGGAAAAAACTTTAAAAAAACTTTTTGTGAAAATGGTGAGAAGACAGCAACCCACGTGGGTATAAACTATTGGAACTTCCAGTCCCATGATGCAATACGAAGCTGTTCACCTGAGGGTGATAAATAAAGGGAAGACACTGGAGTTGGCTGTCTGTCATCATTTGGGCAGTTTGCTTTGGAAGAAGGGCGCATGGCCCAAAACGCGTCGGCGAAGACTGCAGAGTGTGATTCATGTGAACTGACTCTTGCAGCAAGTCAACCTACCTGTGAGTGCGTCTCTCCTAGGGGCAACCTCTTTCTTCACATTGATACCTCCGGTCCGGTCGTGAGCGAACCCCCGCAAGACAACCAGCTGGTCCGTTGCTGTCTTACTTGGATGGTGAATACGGAGCAGGTAGTGCTTGTTTCTAATTGAGAGACTGACTCTGTGAATCAGGAAAAAACTTTTCCAGAACTTTTTGTGAAAATGGTGAGAAGACAGCAACCCACGTGGGTATAAACTATTGGAACTTCCAGTCCCATGATGCAATGCGAAGCTGTTCACCTGAGTGTGATAAATAAAAGGAAGGTACTGGAGTTGGCTGTCTGTCATCATTTGGGCAGTTTGCTTTGGAAGAAGGGCGCCCGGCCCAAAATGCGTCAGCGAAGACTGCCGAGTGTGATTCATGTGAGCTGACTCTTGCAGCAATTCAACCTACCTGTGAGTGCGTCTCTCCTAGGGGCAACCTCTTTCTTCACATGAATACGGCCGGCTCGGTCGTGAGACGAACCCCCGCAAGACAACCGGCGGGTCCATTGCTGTCTTATTTGGATGGTGAATGCGGAGCAGGTAGTGCGTTTTTCTAATTGAGAGACTGACTCTGTGAATCAGGAAAAAACTTTTAAAGAACTTTTTGTGAAAATGGTGAGAAGACAGCAGCCCACGAGGGTATAAACTATTGGAACTTCCAGGCCCATGATGCAATGCGAAGCTGTTCACCTGAGCGTGATAAATAAAGGGAAGACACTGGAGTTGGCTGTCTATCATCATTTGGGCAGTTTGCTTTGGAAGAAGGGCGCATGGCCGAAATGCATCGGCTAAGACTGACGAGTGTGATTCATGTGAGCTGACTCTTGCAGCAATTCAACCTACCTGTGAGTGCTTCTCTCCTAGGGGCAACCTCTTTCTCACATATATATTCACTGAAAAAAACATAGGTTTCAGGCACGTTATAGTTACAAATTAGCATTAAAAAACCCATTGAAATTCACTGAAAAAACCATAGGTTTCAGGGACGTTATAGTTAGTTGGACATTTCACTCATACAAAACCATTGAAACATTGTTGACCATTGATGTCATCAGTAACGTCATTTGAGATGTCATCAGTGATGTCAGTGACAATGTCATGAATGATGTAATATGTGACGTTATCAGCAGTGCATTGCAGGGGCGCAAGTTATAGTTAGCTCAACTAACTATAACAGCGGAATTTCAATGGTTTTGTATGAGTGAAATGTCCAACTAACTATAACATCCCTGAAACCTATGTTTTTTTCAGTGAATTTCAATGTTTTTTTAAATGCTAATTTGTAACTATAATGTCCTTGAAGCCTATGTTTTTCAGTGAATTTCAATGGGTTTTTTAAATGCTAATTTCTAATTATAATCTTCTTTAAACCTATGGTTTTTTCAGTGATTTTAAATTATCACTCCATTCTTAACCTAGTAAAAACAGCCGAGATCCCCAGTTTTTTAGCAATAGCTTCCACATAAAAAAATGTGCCACTAATGAGAGCAACAACTAACGGTAATAATATGCAAAGTAGACGTTCCCGTGCAAAAATAAAACAAAAACACCACTTCCCGATATTTTCAACAAGCAGCCAAATCTGGGGTGCGATACAAAAACAGGCAATAAGCCGCATTAGCAGTAGGAATCTAACATTTGCCATTAACTGGTGTAAACCAGGGAAACTACTTACAATGTGAAAGGAAGCCCAGCCCAGAATCACATTTGAAGACCAACATATGTCATGGAGCTACTGATCATGCAGCTCAGACAACCATGAAGGCCACAACACCCACTGCCACCAGCCTCAGGACGTCCTCCCCGGACCACCCCCCTCCCTATTACCACAGTGGCAGCGCAGAATGGGCCAGCGGACCTTCCAAAAACAGCATGGTCCCTCAGCCACACAGTAGCTGAATGTTGGCAGATATGGCAACCAAGTATGTGTGAATTACGCAACTCACCCATCAATAATAATAATCAAGAGGGGGGGGGCCTGGATTTCTGTATAAGTTTGGGGCTCCCAGGTTCTTCAAGAAAGTCTGCTTAAAGGTGATTAGATCGGCACTTAATACTTGGCATGCTCTCAAAGCAAGGTGGGGGATAAAATATTATTCTGACTTTGCCCCAATCTGGGACTCCCCGGGACTTCCTGCTTGTTTGAAAGATAGCTTGGCTGTTCCAATCGAGCACGCAGGAACTCTGATATGGTCTGATTTAATTTTTTCAAACAGAGTTCACCCCTGGGAGGTTCTAAAAGCAAAGATTGGGGATTCTTTTTCCCGATTTAAGCTTATACAACTTTGCTCATGGTATGCGGCAGAGAAGGCAAACATAGGCGTGAATTGGGAGGTGGAATATAAGCTCCAAAACCCAGCTCCCATTAAAAAGGAAGTTGGGATATGGTATAGGGGCCTACTTGATAGGGAGGATATTGAGCTTCCTTCACCACACCTAGGGGCCTATTAGGATGGTGGACGCAAACGGGTTCCGTCCGCCATGGTCGCGGCAAAAATACTCCCGACAGCTCCGCGGATAAACCACCGGTGCGATTAGGATATTTATGTCAACACGCACCGACCGCGGCGGATGGATCACACCAAAGACCGCCGCAAGCAAACGGAACCACTGAACCACCGTCCACCGCGGACGCAAAGGCCGCGGAAACAGGCTCAACCGCTGCCATACTTTCGGAGGTTCCGGACGCACGATTAGGATAACCCCGCCATCCCTACGGAACTCACCAACTTCCACGACCGCCGCGGAAAATCAGCATCGACGAACAGAGCTTGGCTGCGGAAGGACCAAACGAACATCACCCCTGCAAACAAACTGAAGGAAGCAAAAATGGCGGACCGTAGTAAATAGGAAAAAAAAATTAACAGAAGACACACCCACCTGGAACAACCACGTCCAACAACTACACGATCCAATGACACCCCCCAGCCTTAACAAGAGCACCCAAGTCAACACACCCACAAAACACCTGACCGCCATAAACCATTGGGACACAACCACCACACAGAGTATAAAAGGAATCCCTCCCATTACCCCAATCCTTTGCATCACAGCATAGCTGGAACAAAGAGGCAGAACATCAGAAACAACAGAGACACACAAACACACATACAACCTGCACACCAACACACCCACCACACCAACCCTCACAGCACCATCCCTACATACCACACACCTGCACACCCCACACCACCAACACCTTGCACATCACACACCATGGCACCCAAGAAAAACCCAAAGTTCACATAGAGTGAGTTGAAGGTCATGGTGGATGAAATCATTCGTGTTGAACCACATTTGTTTGGTACCCTAGTCCAGCAGACCAACTTGGCAACTAAAACCACCATGTGGGACAGGATAGTGACCAGAGTCAATGCTTCAGGGACCGTGCCACGCACCAAACACGACATCCAGAGGTGGTGGCACGACCTCAAGACAAGGGTAAAGGGCATCAGGGCCAAGAACCACCTGTGGGCACACCACACTGGCATCTGCAGTCCCCCGGATCCCATACCATTTACCGAATGGGAGGAGAAGGTGCTTGGCATACTGCACCCTGAGAGCCTGGAAGGAATAGAAGAGGGACTTGAGGCTGGTAAGTACATATCAATGACCACTATCACACTGTCATATTCTGCCTTGCACAACTGCTAAGACACATCTCCCAGGCTCCAATCCATGCATGTGAATCACACAGTCACCCAAATGTGAAGGCCAGGGCTCAAATGCACCCACCATGATCAACCACAAATGTTGCCTCCTACCTTCCCATGCTCGCATGTGGTCAAGCAGCGAACACTACAACTCCCAACAGGCCCACATGTCTCCTGGGAGGGTGGGGGTGGGGGTGTTGAGAGTCCAGCACTACAACTCCCAACAGGCCCACATGTCTCCTGGGAGGGTGGGGGTCCAGCACTACAACTCCCAACAGGCCCACATGTCTCCTGGGAGGGTGGGGGTGTGTGGGGGTGTCCTGCACTACAACTCCCAACAGGCCCACATGTCTTCTGGGAGGGTGGCGGTGGGGTGGTGAGAGTCCAGCACTACAACTCCCAACAGGCCCACATGTCTCCTGGGAGGGCGGGGGTGTGTGGGGGTGTCCTGCACTACAACTCCCAACAGGCCCACATGTCTCCTGGGAGGGTGGGGGTGTGTGGGGGGGTCCAGCACTACAACTCCCAACAGGCTCATTTGTCTCCTGGGAGGGTGGGGGTGGTGAGAGTCCAGCACTACAACTCCCAACAGGCCCACATGTCTCCTGGGAGGGTGGGGGTGGGTGTGGGGGTCCAACACTACAACCCCCAACAGGCCCACATGTCTCCTGGGAGGGTGGGGGTGGGGGTGGTGAGAGTCCAGCACTACAACTCCCAACAGGCCCACATGTCTCCTGGGAGGGCAGGGGTGGGGGTGGGAGTGGTGAGAGTCCAGCACTACAACTCCCAACAGGCCCACATGTCTCCTGGGAGGGTGGGGGTGGGGGTCCAGCACTACAACTCCCAACAGGCCCACATGTCTCCTGGGAGGGTGGGGGTGGGGGTAGGGGTGGTGGAAGTCTAGCACTACAACTCCCAACAGGCCCACATGTCTCCTGGGAGGGTGGGGGTGTCCAGCACTACAACTCCCAACAGGCCCACATGTCCCCTGGGAGGGTGGGGGTGGGGGTAGGGGAGGTGAGAGTCCAGCACTACAACTCCCAACAGGCCCACATGTCTCCTGGGAGGGTGGGGGTGGTGAGAGTCCAACACTACAACTCCCAATAGGCTCACATGTCTCCTGGGAGGGTGGAGGTGTGTGGGGGTGTCCAGCACTACAACTCCCAACAGGCCCACTTGTCTCCTGGGAGGGTGGGGGTGGGGGTGGGGGTGGTGAGAGACCAGCACTACAACTCCCAACAGGCCCACATGTCTCCTGGGAGGGTGGGGGTGTGTGGGGGGGTCCAGCACTACAACTCCCAACAGGCCCACATGTCTCCTGGGAGGGTGGGGGGGTGTGGGGGTGTCCTGCACTACAACTCCCAACAGGCCCACATGTCCCATCCCAGTGCAAGATGTAGTCCGCCCACCATTTGGTGATCAGTGCATCTCCCCCTTCAAACTTACAGGTAGGTAGCCATTTGCACAGGGGCACCATCCAATAGCAGGACAGGAACACACATAGCCAAGTATTGTCTCCCCACCTCCACACCACCAAAATGTCCACTCATGTGTGCCACACCAATATGATGACACCAACAACCATGTCCCGATTCCATGGAGATTTGAAATGTAACTACTAGAAACCTGTCATGTCCACAGCATTGATTCTTACATTCTTGTCCCTCAGGTGATCAAGACTTGACACGCCAAAACACCAACCGGCAGCACCAGTCGCCCCCCTCACAGCCAGGTCTCTCCGAAGAGGATTCCCAGTACACATCGGGTGCAGAGGACGATGCTGGGCCAAGCACACTTCTAGGGCCATCAGGCTCCCAGGACCTCCCAGCCTCCACCACCTTGGCCAGTGGTACTACACAAACAACTGCCACTGTGAGAAGTGCAGCTACCACCACCAGCAGCACCACCACCACCAACACCCCTGCCAGTGCCACCCCGCCTGAACCATCGGATGATGATGGGCCATCAATCAATCAATCAATCAATCACAGACATTTATATAGCGCACTACTCACCCGGAGGGTCTCAGGCAAGCAGGGAGAGTGGACGTGGGAGGACACAGGTGAGGCCACAGCTCACCAACAGGAGTGGAGGTGTAAGGGGAGGTCGGGGGCAAGACCCAGCCCATCCTGGGAACGAGACCCTGGAAGCCATTGCCAGAGTGAATGCCTCCTACCTGCGGCCGCATGCACAGGCTGATCGGGCACATCAAGATTCGCAACAGACCTGCCAGCTGTTGAGGTCCATTGACACCCGTATGGGTCAAATTGTGGACCTCATGGGGCAGCAAACTTCACTTTGGAGGGAGTGGTTATCCCGCGCCACACCACCTCCCCCTCCCCCAAGTGCCCAGCGGGACAGGTCACCAACACCACCGCCACCCTCACCTGAGGCCCCTGACAGGGAGGTGGAACCTGAACAACCTGCCCCCAAAGCTGGGTCTGCTCCGGCTCCAAGACGCAGGGGCCGTCCGAGGCTGGACCCTGCACAGAGCAGTGGCAATGCCCCATCCACCCGCCCGAAGAGGGGCCGAAAATGACTTCACCCTTCCTTGAGCCTGGCATTGACCCTGAAAACTATCTTGTCCCACATTGCCAAGCATTGTCACACGTCTGTTGGACTAGGT
The DNA here is from genome assembly GCF_964261635.1 of Lissotriton helveticus. Taxonomy (NCBI): domain Eukaryota; kingdom Metazoa; phylum Chordata; class Amphibia; order Caudata; family Salamandridae; genus Lissotriton; species Lissotriton helveticus. Next base: position 738,386,238 of record NC_136072.1, on the reverse strand, counting down.
GTACATCACACAATGTGGTGTCCCCATCGGTGTTTTCATCTGACATGACTTTCAACTCACTCTTCCCCACCACCACCTTTTTGTAAATATGCACAAACACTTATCCACACCCTGTAAAAAATATTCACTGTAATGCTCAATGCTGTGTGATCTCCATGTTTATATACAGGTATGTCTCAGATTTTGTCATCAGCAGGTGCAGGGATCAATGTTGTCTTGAATTCTGGCTCGGTGTGAGTGACCTAGGGACAAATAGAGAACAACAAGCACAGGTCAGGAAACTGAATCACAACCATCACAAAAGAACGTACAGCAACATCCCACAAACCACAATCATCACAAAGTAAGCGGAACCCAGGACACACATCAGGGAGCATTGCTCGTAACCATGACCCACACCCATGTGCAAACATAACATAACAGGCAGCATTCATACACCACATCCAACCATCTCCAGCAGACATACGTCACGCATTGAACAGCAGCACAAGAGGTAGTTAGTCACATTCAAAGAAAGTAGCGAGCAATGAGCTCACGCCTCTGGTCCACACCTTCTTCCTCCCCACTATCCTCATCACTGGACATGGGTGCGATGGGAGGCGGAGCAACCTGTTGGCCTGCAGGGTCCATGATCAGTTCAATATTGTTGCGTAAGGCCAGGTTGTGGAGCATGCAGCAAGCAATCACTATTCTGCATACTTTGCCGGGTGAGTATGGCAGGGCCCGTCCGGTTTTATCCAGGCAGCGAAACCTAGACTTCAGCAGTCCAAATGTATGTTCCACCACCCGACGTGTCTTCCCATGGGCCTCATTATAGCGCATTTCCCCTGGGGTAGTAGGATTCCGTAGGGGGCTTAGCAGCAACGGCCGGTTCGGGTACGCAGAGTCGCCTAGGTGGGGGGATGACAGACACATACAGCATGGCACACATACAACACAGTAGTGATCACAGTACACTCACCTACAAGCCACGCACGTTCTTGATGTTCTTGACGCAGATTGGCCATCAGTTGGGGGACAATGCTGCTCCGCAGGATGTGGGAGTCATGTGCGGACCCGGGAAATATGGCACTCACATGGGAGATGATGTTGTCAGCCAGGCACACCACTTGCACGTTGATCGAATGGTAGTGCTTCCGATTGCGATATACGGGTTCACGTGCCTGGGGTGGAATGAGACCAATATGTGTGCCATCAATTGCACCCACTATGTGTGGAATCTGGGCCAGGGCATAGAAGTCCCCTTTGACTGCAGCCAACTCTGCCGGCTGTGGTAAATGGATGTAATCATCCTTGTAATGCATCATGGCATTCAGAACATCCCGCAGTACCATGCTGAACATGGATTGTGACATCCCCCCGGCATGACCAACTGTGTACTGGAAAGTGCCTGTTGCGAAGAAGTGTAGTGCGGCCATCACCTTTGCTGTGGGTGTAATAGCTCCTGGATATGTCCTGCGTGGATGCAGATGAGGTGCCAATTGGGCTACAAGCTCCTGCAATCTACGTCGGTCAAGCCGGAATTTGCAGATCACCTCCTCGTTAACCATGTCCTCCAGCACAGTGTAGGGTCGATGCACATTTGGAGACCTCCTGTGTGGGAACAGATGGGAGCAGATGTCAATTGACCTACACCGCATAGCTGTTCCACACTATCACATCTTGACCAACACAATACAAATAATACATGTTGCAGGCATTGATTGTATGTGTGACGTGACCGAAATCTAAGGCAGTACAGCTAACTACACACACAATGTTCACCCACAAACAACATCCTGTGTGCAAACATGTACAATGTAACGTGCACACATGTTGAAAGGACAGCCAACATCACATGACTGAGGGCACAAGTGTGGACAAGTGTCCCCACAGATACACATGGACGTGCACACACAACACAAACATGGAACACACCCTCCTTGTCTTCATGCATCCATGACCCCACCTACAATGCTGGACATCCTCACATGACATGCATGGGCACACAACAGGCAACACACATACGCATAAACAGAATGCATGTATATCCCCATCATTGCTACTTGCAAACACAAACACACTCACAACAGCTTCTGAATGTGGGTACACAGCCTTGAAATGTCCAGCTAACTATAACACCCCTAAAACCTATCTTTTTTTCAGTGAATTTCAAAGGATTTTTAAATGCTAATTCCTAACTATAACATATCTGAAACCCATGTTTTTTTCAGTCAATTTCAAAGGTTTTGTAAATGACAATTTTTAAATGTATTAATTGTTATATTTATTTTCTTGATGCTGATTTACTACATTTCTTTAAACTATTTATTTTTATACATTTTATTTTTTAAATTACATTATAATTACATTATACATTACATTACAAAATATAATTTCTCAGAATGAACTACTTTAGTTTAAATACTTTGCAATTAGGCAATAGACTTTTAAGTACATTAGTTACAGTTGTTGCAATGGGCAACTCAATTTCAAACACAATGCAACATTGAGCTCAATGTGAATTTCTAGTTAAATGCAATTAGTTACTTTATGGATTACTTTTCTAACCACAGGACTGGATCCTAGATTCAGTCCTGGGACATCTCCTGTAAACAGTAGAATAAAAGCGTTTTGCTTACAGTAGTGATTTTTAAGGAATATTATTGTATTTTAAAAGTTGACTCTTGGAAACCTTTTTACATAGAATCACCAAGTTTTCCTACGGGAGGAAATTCACTTAGCAGGTAAGTAGTGTTATCGTTACTTTTTCTTACTCAGTGGTGGATCCTGGATCCAGCACTGGTGCATCTCCTGTAAACAGTTGAAAGAATGAGTTTAAGTCATACAGGCGATTTTTTAGTAACATTTTTAGTTTGTGATAAATAGACACTTAGAAACTTTTCTGGTGAAAACCAGACAATGGTTTCCTACTGAAGGAAATACAAGTCGCTGGTAAGTACGGTTAAAATTACTTTTCAGGGTCAGTGCTGGGATAAAAGATGCAGCACTGGGTTCTCTCCTGATAACAGGTGAGTAAATCGGAATTCATTGTTCGGATGATTTTAGGTGAATATTTAAAAGTTCCAAAACTCCACACTTAGAAGAATTTCCAAGTGAAACCAGTCAATGTTAGCCTATGGAAGGAAATTCAAGTTACTGGTAAGTATGGTTAGAATTACTTTTCAGGATCAATACTGGGCTCAAAGATGCAGCACTGAGGTCTCTCCGGATAACAGGTGAGCAAATAGGAATCCGTAGTACATCCAGTAAGCGCCACAGAGCAACATAGCAGAGAGATGTAAAAAGGGGCATGGCCTGCACCACCTCTCTGCAATTCAGCACAGTGGCGCTTCCTGGAAGCACCCGGTGCGCTACTGGGCCCCCATGCTCCTTCAGGTTTGAAGTGGAATTTTTCCCCGACTTAAAACGCGCCACACGGTGTGTTTGCACACATCATGTCAGGGCCCGTCCCCTCCCCTCACCACTGTGTAAACGCGCCCTGTCACCGTTCTAAATTGAGAGATTAAGTCCCCGTTGCAGAGAGTTGTAAAAAGGGGCATGGCCTCTGAACACCTGTCTACAACGCAGCTCCCTGGCGCATGCTGGGGATACCTGTTGGGCTATTTGGCCCTCAGGGACCCTCAGTATTGAAAGAAAATTAATTCCCCAACTTAAAATGCGTCACCGGGCGCGTTTGCACAGTGGTGAAGGAAGGGGGCTTGGCCTGAGGTGATATGTGTGCAAACACACCCTGTGGCGCATTTTAAGAATTAATTCCTCCTCAATCCTGTGTGTCCCTGGGGGCCAACTAGCCCACCAGGTACCTCCAGTATGCGCCAGTAGGCTGCGTTACAGAGAGGTGTTCAGAGGCCATGCCCCTTTTTACAACACTCTACAACACAGCTCCGTGGCACTTTCTGGAGGTACCTGGTGGGCTAGTTGGCCCCCAGGGATCCTCAGTTTTGACAAGGAATTAATTCCCCAACTTAAACCGCACCACAGGGCGCGTTTGCACACATGTGAACTCAGGCCACGCTCCCTCACTTCACCACTGAGCAAACACGCCCCGTGGAATGTTTTAAGTTGGGGGATTAACTCCCCTTGAATACTGAGGGTCCCTGGGGTGCACCTAGCCCACCAGCGACCTCCAGTAAGCGCCACAAAGCTGCGTTGCAGAGAGGTGTAAAAAGGGGTGTGGCCTCAGAACACCTCTCTGCAACGCAGCTCCCTGGTGCATACTGGAGGTACCTGGTGGGCTAGTTGCCCCCCAGGGACCCCTAGTATTCAAGGGGAATTTGTTCCACCACTGCAAATGTGCCAAGGGTGCATTTGCAGAGTGGTGCAATGAGGGGGCGTGGCCTCTGTCTGCGATCCCGTTTTTTTTTCTTTTTTTTAAGAAGGGGGGGCTGGGTAGCCCCTCTTCTTTTTTTGGCCCTAGGGACCCCATCCCCCAGGGCCTGTCCCCAATTTTTTTTGTAAATAAACCATTGGGAAGGGGCCGCTTGGCCCCCCTCCTGAGGTCATAATCTTCCCCGGGGACCCCATCCCCTGGGGCATGGGCCTTTATTTAATTTTTTTTATTTGGAGGGGGGCTGCCTTGCCCCCCTCCTGTGGCCACTTATGGCCCGGGGCCCCCTCCCCCGGGGCCGGCCCTTTTTAAAAAAAATCATTTTGGGGAGGGGCCCCCTACCGGGCCACTATTAGCCCTGGGGATCCCATCCCCCGGGGCTGGCCCACTCTGTTGAGGACCATGGGGGGGTCCCCAATCCCCCCACGGTCCCAGCTGGTTCCCCACATCCTGCGGAAGCCGGCATTGCTTTTCCACCTGGGGAGCAGCTAACGTGCTGCTCCCCATGTGGAAAAGCAATCTGCTTTGCTATTTGGAAGAGAGAGCAGGTTTCCTGATACCAAATAGCAAAGCAGTTTGCAATGACAGGGTGGAAGCCACGAGGCTCCCGCCCTGTCATTACAAATGGCAGTGTCCCGGGGGTGGGCACCCCGGGACACTGCAGGAGCTGACCCTGTAGGGTGGCAGTCCCCAGGGCCATCAAGGGCTCCAGGAGGGGGGCCGCACGGCCTCCCCTCCCATCATTTGAAAAGCCCCGGGGGTGGTGGTCCCCGGGGTTTGGGGGTCCATAACGGACCCCCAAATTAACAACTTAGTGGACTGGGGAGGTGGCGGTCCCCGGAGCATGTGGGGGGGCTTAAGCCCCCCACACAGGTTTTCTTATTTTAAAAAAAAGCCCTGGGGGTGGCAGTCCCAGAGGTTGCAGGGGAGGCTGTGAGCCTCCCACATACATTAGCAAAAAGTCCCCAACCCACTTCTGATGAAAGCCCAGGGGATGATGGTCCCCGGGGCTGGGGGGGCTATGAGCCCCCCACAATTTATAATAAAGCACTGGGGGGTGGCGTCCCCGCGGCTGAGAGGCCCCTCTGGACCCCCCATAAATATAATATAATGCCGCCAGGACTTGGACCACCCGGGAGCGAATTATAAATGAAGCACGGGAGCCCACGCTTTGGTTTTTTTTCAGCAGCGGGATGCGCGGATCCTACGCGCATCCCGTGATTTTTTAAAACAGAATTAAAAAATGTGGGGCTTGGGGGTCATTGTAGGACCCCCTGAGCAGGCCTATGGGGTCAGGGTGTGTCTACCCTGCCCCCTTTGCAACAACAGGTCGGTAGCTGTCTTACCTGCAGATGGTAAATGCGGAGCAGGCAGTGCGTGTTTTTAATTGAGAAACTGACTCTGTGAATCAGGAAAAAACGTAAAAAAAACTTTTTGTGAAAATGGTGAGAAGACAGCAACCCACGTGGGTATAAACTATTGGAACTTCCAGTCCCATGATGCAATACGAAGCTGTTCACCTGAGGGTGATAAATAAAGGGAAGACACTGGAGTTGGCTGTCTGTCATCATTTGGGCAGTTCGCTTTGGAAGAAGGGCGCATGGCCCAAAACGCGTCGGCGAAGACTGCAGAGTGTGATTCATGTGAACTGACTCTTGCAGCAAGTCAACCTACCTGTGAGTGCGTCTCTCCTAGGGGCAACCTCTTTCTTCACATTGATACCTCCGGTCCGGTCGTGAGCGAACCCCCGCAAGACAACCAGCTGGTCCGTTGCTGTCTTACTTGGATGGTGAATACGGAGCAGGTAGTGCTTGTTTCTAATTGAGAGACTGACTCTGTGAATCAGGAAAAAACTTTTCCAGAACTTTTTGTGAAAATGGTGAGAAGACAGCAACCCACGTGGGTATAAACTATTGGAACTTCCAGTCCCATGATGCAATGCGAAGCTGTTCACCTGAGTGTGATAAATAAAAGGAAGGTACTGGAGTTGGCTGTCTGTCATCATTTGGGCAGTTTGCTTTGGAAGAAGGGCGCCCGGCCCAAAATGCGTCAGCGAAGACTGCCGAGTGTGATTCATGTGAGCTGACTCTTGCAGCAATTCAACCTACCTGTGAGTGCGTCTCTCCTAGGGGCAACCTCTTTCTTCACATGAATACGGCCGGCTCGGTCGTGAGACGAACCCCCGCAAGACAACCGGCGGGTCCATTGCTGTCTTATTTGGATGGTGAATGCGGAGCAGGTAGTGCGTTTTTCTAATTGAGAGACTGACTCTGTGAATCAGGAAAAAACTTTTAAAGAACTTTTTGTGAAAATGGTGAGAAGACAGCAGCCCACGAGGGTATAAACTATTGGAACTTCCAGGCCCATGATGCAATGCGAAGCTGTTCACCTGAGCGTGATAAATAAAGGGAAGACACTGGAGTTGGCTGTCTGTCATCATTTGGGCAGTTTGCTTTGGAAGAAGGGCACATGGCCGAAATGCATCGGCTAAGACTGACGAGTGTGATTCATGTGAGCTGACTCTTGCAGCAATTCAACCTACCTGTGAGTGCTTCTCTCCTAGGGGCAACCTCTTTCTCACATATATATTCACTGAAAAAAACATAGGTTTCAGGCACGTTATAGTTACAAATTAGCATTAAAAAACCCATTGAAATTCACTGAAAAAACCATAGGTTTCAGGGACGTTATAGTTAGTTGGACATTTCACTCATACAAAACCATTGAAACATTGTTGACCATTGATGTCATCAGTAACGTCATTTGAGATGTCATCAGTGATGTCAGTGACAATGTCATGAATGATGTAATATGTGACGTTATCAGCAGTGCATTGCAGGGGCGCAAGTTATAGTTAGCTCAACTAACTATAACAGCGGAATTTCAATGGTTTTGTATGAGTGAAATGTCCAACTAACTATAACATCCCTGAAACCTATGTTTTTTTCAGTGAATTTCAATGTTTTTTTAAATGCTAATTTGTAACTATAATGTCCTTGAAGCCTATGTTTTTCAGTGAATTTCAATGGGTTTTTTAAATGCTAATTTCTAATTATAATCTTCTTTAAACCTATGGTTTTTTCAGTGATTTTAAATTATCACTCCATTCTTAACCTAGTAAAAACAGCCGAGATCCCCAGTTTTTTAGCAATAGCTTCCACATAAAAAAATGTGCCACTAATGAGAGCAACAACTAACGGTAATAATATGCAAAGTAGACGTTCCCGTGCAAAAATAAAACAAAAACACCACTTCCCGATATTTTCAACAAGCAGCCAAATCTGGGGTGCGATACAAAAACAGGCAATAAGCAGCATTAGCAGTAGGAATCTAACATTTGCCATTAACTGGTGTAAACCAGGGAAACTACTTACAATGTGAAAGGAAGCCCAGCCCAGAATCACATTTGAAGACCAACATATGTCATGGAGCTACTGATCATGCAGCTCAGACAACCATGAAGGCCACAACACCCACTGCCACCAGCCTCAGGACGTCCTCCCCGGACCACCCCCCTCCCTATTACCACAGTGGCAGCGCAGAATGGGCCAGCGGACCTTCCAAAAACAGCATGGTCCCTCAGCCACACAGTAGCTGAATGTTGGCAGATATGGCAACCAAGTATGTGTGAATTACGCAACTCACCCATCAATAATAATAATCAAGAAGGGGGGGGCCTGGATTTCTGTATAAGTTTGGGGCTCCCAGGTTCTTCAAGAAAGTCTGCTTAAAGGTGATTAGATCGGCACTTAATACTTGGCATGCTCTCAAAGCAAGGTGGGGGATAAAATATTATTCTGACTTTGCCCCAATCTGGGACTCCCCGGGACTTCCTGCTTGTTTGAAAGATAGCTTGGCTGTTCCAATCGAGCACGCAGGAACTCTGATATGGTCTGATTTAATTTTTTCAAACAGAGTTCACCCCTGGGAGGTTCTAAAAGCAAAGATTGGGGATTCTTTTTCCCGATTTAAGCTTATACAACTTTGCTCATGGTATGCGGCAGAGAAGGCAAACATAGGCGTGAATTGGGAGGTGGAATATAAGCTCCAAAACCCAGCTCCCATTAAAAAGGAAGTTGGGATATGGTATAGGGGCCTACTTGATAGGGAGGATATTGAGCTTCCTTCACCACACCTAGGGGCCTATTAGGATGGTGGACGCAAACGGGTTCCGTCCGCCATGGTCGCGGCAAAAATACTCCCGACAGCTCCGCGGATAAACCACCGGTGCGATTAGGATATTTATGTCAACACGCACCGACCGCGGCGGATGGATCACACCAAAGACCGCCGCAAGCAAACGGAACCACTGAACCACCGTCCACCGCGGACGCAAAGGCCGCGGAAACAGGCTCAACCGCTGCCATACTTTCGGAGGTTCCGGACGCACGATTAGGATAACCCCGCCATCCCTACGGAACTCACCAACTTCCACGACCGCCGTGGAAAATCAGCATCGACGAACAGAGCTTGGCTGCGGAAGGACCAAACAAACATCACCCCTGCAAACAAACCGAAGGAAGCAAAAATGGCGGACGGTAGTAAATAGGAAAAAAAAATTAACAGAAGACACACCCACCAGGAACAACCACGTCCAACAACTACATGATCCAATGACACCCCCCAGCCTTAACAAGGGCACCCAAGTTAACACACCCACAAAACACCTGACCGCCATAAACCATTGAGACACAACCACCACACAGAGTATAAAAGGAATCCCTCCCATTACCCCAATCCTTTGCATCACAGCACAGCTGGAACAAAGAGGCAGAACATCAGAAACAACAGAGACACACAAACACACACACAACCTGCACACCAACACACCCACCACACCAACCCTCACAGCACCATCCCTACGTACCACACACCTGCACACCCCACACCACCAACACCTTGCACATCACACACCATGGCACCCAAGAAAAACCCAAAGTTCACAGAGAGTGAGTTGAAGGTCATGGTGGATGAAATCATCAGTGTTGAACCACGTTTGTTTAGTACCCTAGTCCATCAGACCAACTTGGCAACTAAAACCACCATGTGGGACAGGATAGTGACCAGAGTCAATGCTTCAGGGACCGTGCCACGCACCAAACACGACATCCAGAGGTGGTGGCACGACCTCAAGACAAGGGTGAAGGGCATCAGGGCCAAGAACCACCTGCGGGCACATCACACTGGCATCTGCAGTCCCCCGGATCCCATACCATTTACCGAATGGGAGGAGAAGGTGCTTGGCATACTGCACCCTGAGAGCCTGGAAGGAATAGAAGAGGGACTTGAGGCTGGTAAGTACATATCAATGACCACTATCACACTGTCATATTCTGCCTTGCACAACTGCTAAGACACATTTCCCAGGCTCCAATCCATGCATGTGAATCACACAGTCACCCAAATGTGAAGGCCAGGGTTCAAATGCACCCACCATGATCAACCACAAATGTTGCCTCCTACCTTCCCATGCTCGCATGTGGTCAAGCAGCGAACACTACAACTCCCAACAGTCCCACATGTCTCCTGGGAGGGTGGGGGTGGGGGTGTTGAGAGTCCAGCACTACAACTCCCAACAGGCCCACATGTCTCCTGGGAGGGTGGGGGTGGGGGTCCTGCACTACAACTCCCAACAGGCCCACATGTCTCCTGGGAGGGTGGGGGTGTGTGGGGGTGTCCTGCACTACAACTCCCAACAGGCCCACATGTCTTCTGGGAGGGTGGGGGTGGGGTGGTGAGAGTCCAGCACTACAACTCCCAACAGGCCCACATGTCTCCTGGGAGGGCGGGGGTGTGTGGGGGTGTCCTGCACTACAACTCCCAACAGGCCCACATGTCTCCTGGGAGGGTGGGGGTGTGTGGGGGGGTCCAGCACTACAACTCCCAACAGGCTCATTTGTCTCCTGGGAGGGTGGGGGTGGTGAGAGTCCAGCACTACAACTCCCAACAGGCCCACATGTCTCCTGGGAGGGTGGGGGTGGGGGTGGGGGTCCAGCACTACAACTCCCAACAGGCCCACATGTCTCCTGGGAGGGCGGGGGTGGGGGTGGTGAGAGTCCAGCACTACAACTCCCAACAGGCCCACATGTCTCCTGGGAGGGCAGGGGTGGGGGTGGGAGTGGTGAGAGTCCAGCACTACAACTCCCAACAGGCCCACATGTCTCCTGGGAGGGTGGGGGTGGGGGTCCAGCACTACAACTCCTAACAGGCCCACATGTCTCCTGGGAGGGCGGGGATGGGGGTGGGGGTGGTGAGAGTCCAGCACTACAACTCCCAACAGGCCCACATGTCTCCTGGGAGGGTGGGGGTGGGGGTAGGGGTGGTGGAAGTCTAGCACTACAACTCCCAACAGGCCCACATGTCTCCTGGGAGGGTGGGGGTGTGTGGGGGTGTCCAGCACTACAACTCCCAACAGGCCCACATGTCTCCTGGGAGGGCGGGGGTGTGTGGGGGTGTCCAGCACTACAACTCCCAACAGGCCCACATGTCTCCTGGGAGGGCGGGGGTGTGTGGGGGTGTCCTGCACTACAACTCCCAACAGGCCCACATGTCTCCTGGGAGGGTGGGGGTGTGTGGGGGGGTCCAGCACTACAACTCCCAACAGGCTCATTTGTCTCCTGGGAGGGTGGGGGTGGTGAGAGTCCAGCACTACAACTCCCAACAGGCCCACATGTCTCCTGGGAGGGTGGGGGTGGGGGTGGGGGTCCAGCACTACAACTCCCAACAGGCCCACATGTCTCCTGGGAGGGCGGGGGTGGGGGTGGTGAGAGTCCAGCACTACAACTCCCAACAGGCCCACATGTCTCCTGGGAGGGCAGGGGTGGGGGTGGGAGTGGTGAGAGTCCAGCACTACAACTCCCAACAGGCCCACATGTCTCCTGGGAGGGTGGGGGTGGGGGTCCAGCACTACAACTCCTAACAGGCCCACATGTCTCCTGGGAGGGCGGGGATGGGGGTGGGGGTGGTGAGAGTCCAGCACTACAACTCCCAACAGGCCCACATGTCTCCTGGGAGGGTGGGGGTGGGGGTAGGGGTGGTGGAAGTCTAGCACTACAACTCCCAACAGGCCCACATGTCTCCTGGGAGGGTGGGGGTGTGTGGGGGTGTCCAGCACTACAACTCCCAACAGGCCCACATGTCTCCTGGGAGGGTGGGCGTGGGGGTGGGGGAGGTGAGAGTCCAGCACTACAACTCCCAACAGGCCCACATGTCTCCTGGGAGGGTGGGGGTGGTGAGAGTCCAACACTACAACTCCCAATAGGCTCACATGTCTCCTGGGAGGGTGGAGGTGTGTGGGGGTGTCCAGCACTACAACTCCCAACAGGCCCACATGTCTCCTGGGAGGGTGGGGGTGGGGGTGGGGGTGGTGAGAGACCAGCACTACAACTCCCAACAGGCCCATATGTCTCCTGGGAGGGTGGGGGTGTGTGGGGGGTCCAGCACTACAACTCCCAACAGGCCCACATGTCTCCTGGGAGGGTGGGGGGGTGTGGGGGTGTCCTGCACTACAACTCCCAACAGGCCCACATGTCCCATCCCAGAGCAAGATGTAGTCCGCCCACCATTTGGTGATCAGTGCATCTCCCCCTTCAAACTTACAGGTAGGTAGCCATTTGCACAGGGGCACCATCCAATAGCAGGACAGGAACACACATAGCCAAGTATTGTCTCCCCACCTCCACACCACCAAAATGTCCACTCATGTGTGCCACACCAATATGATGACACCAACAACCATGTCCTGATTCCATGGAGATTTGAAATGTAACTACTAGAAACCTGTCATGTCCACAGCATTGATTCTTACATTCTTGTCCCTCAGGTGATCACGTCTTGACACGCCAAAACACCAACCGGCAGCACCAGTCGCCCCCCTCACAGCCAGGTCTCTCCGAAGAGGATTCCCAGTACACATCGGGTGCAGAGGACGATGCTGGGCCAAGCACACTTCTAGGGCCATCAGGCTCCCAGGACCTCCCAGCCTCCACTAAGCATGGGCGGATCTAGCGGATCTCGCGTACGCGAAATTGCGGATTTACGGATTCGCAATCCGCGAAGATACGCGAACTCTTGCGGATTTGCAGATTTTTCCGTTTTTTGTGTTGGCGGGCGTTCGCGCCGATTTTGGGACAATTTCGCAATTGCGAACTTACTTTTCTGCACGCAACGGCCGCGACTATGTTGTTTCTACGTCTGGTTTATCTCACAGGTTCACAGCACCCTCTGTTTCACCACTGCCACCCTCTGGGACACCCATGCCACCCTCTGGGACACCCATGCCACCCTCTGGTACATCCTCACTGCCACCCATTAGGTTTGTTTATCACTGTAGTTTATGGGGGGTGAAAAAAGCAAGCACACCTCCCCTACTTCAACTGCCATGAATTAATTTGGGGTTGATTAATGTGTCAGTTATTTAGCAAGTTCCAGTCTGGCTGGCACCTGCTTCCTTCCTTATCTCTAAATTGCTTTCTGTTGCAGTGAAATTTTTTTTCACAGGACCTTTATGGTCTACTTGTAGCTATTCTATGAGCCTGCTGTTTGGGTCATAGCAGGGTCATAGAATAGTTGCAAACTCTGGAGGGGCCCCTCAGGAAGCACTACAGTGAATGTTACAAATGTTAAGTTTGAACTTTTGCACCTGCTCATTGCTTTCAGTTTAGCAAAAATCGTTTTTTCTGCAATTTCGCGCGTTTTTTGGGGCGCGAATCCGTGCGAGATCGATTTCGGGAGCCGCGAATGCTTGCGAATACACTTATTTTTTTTGTGCGACGTGTATGTTCGCGTGCTTTTGCGCGTGTTCACGAGGCGCTTGTAGCTATACGTTTGCCAAGTTACCCTAGCGGTCGTACACGGGCGCGGCCATCTTGTTTGCGTGACGTAATTCCGTTTCCGGCCGCTATGTGTAATCTCGCAAACTGTGCTGCTCGCTAGTACAATTTCGCGCCTGCTCGCGAGGAAAATCTCGCGCGAACTTACCCACGCGGTCGTGAACGGGCGCGGCCATCTTGTTTCTCATTCATTGCTATGGTTCTGGGCATGCTTTCTGTATCCTCTCTGAATCTCTGCCATCCTTTGCTTGTTTGAAGTTTATTTAATCTATTTACTTATTATCTATCCCTCTATTTTTCTAGCTGTATATTTTTGTGTTTTCTGCTACTTTTAGTTACTTTTAAACTACTTTTTTAAACTCTTTTCTTTTCTTCTTCACTATTCTATTTCTTCTTTATCATTTAAGTTTATTTCTGCCCAGACCATGGTAAAGGGAGCCGGGAAGCACCCTGAGAAGGGGAAGGGTCCCGCACCCCGTGCCCGGCTCCCGTGCGGGCGTTTGAGGGGGGAGCAAGTGGTGCCGCGGGAGATCTTCAGCGCGGAGGAAGTGGCGGCACTCATCTTCCACGTCCAGCGCCGCCTCCCCAAGACGATCCTGGGAGGCGGCAAGATCGCAACTGGCTATGGCATCCGGGAGCGCCGGAAGCGGTGGGAGAAGGTGTGCCGGGCCATGTATAAGCTCTCTGGGGTCCGGCGCACATATAACCAGGCCACCCACCGCTGGACCGATGTCATGGACCGGGAACGGGACTTGCTGGACGCGCTCGGCGTGGAGGTCCCCGGGCTTGGTGAGTAGTAGTAGCTATTCATCACTACTCTGTTTTATCCGGCTCTGTTATTTGCAAATCTTTGTTCTTTACCAAGAGCAATAATGCTGCTGATTACATTGTAGGTAAATTATATTTGAAAATCTTCTATGCATTTCAGGTGCACTGCTCTCCTTCTCAGTAGCCTTGCTTGCTACTATGCTTATTTGTTTTGTACATTGTGTTCATTTCATTGGCCTGAGAAATTATGTATGAGTGTAGTGTAAAGATAAGAACTGCGTAATGCTAGACACTAAGGGTCATATTTTCAATTACCGGCGCATCCCTGCAAAGTAGCAGGGGATGCGGCAGTAATTGTGTGCCATGCCACCACCACCCATTGGCCCAAAACGTCACAGAAGCCTTACGCATCTGTGCCGTAAAGGCGGCGCATTGCTGGAGTTGCGTGCCAACGATGGCGCAGCTCCAGCAATACTCTGGGGTACCCTATCTCCCCAATGCTGCATCAAGCCGTACGTCGGCTTCAAGCGCGCAGGGTTTGACTCATGCATCATTGTCTTAAAAGTGACTGATTGACATCTTGTAGATTTCCCTCAGCCACTTTTAGGATTCGTCCCTGCGCAGGTACGCCCTCCCTTGCGCCGGAACGCCCCCTGATGGCGCAGGGCTTTACAACGTGATGCATCGCCCATAATTTCTTTTTTTTAAATATATACGCCGCACCAACACCATGGCGAGTCTTTTGTTCTGCCGCTGCGTCACAAAAGTCACGCAACAATGGAGGAAAATGAGCCGCAAGGGACTTCTAAATCAGCCCCAACAGACTGAAGTACACTCCTTCCTTTAGACACATGGCTATAAGAAGAAATAGTGGTGGTGGTGGGTGGATTGATAGTTTGAGTATTCACTGATCTGCAAGCAGGATGGACTTTGTCTGTCACTTCGCGTGCTGCGGACTGCTGCCTGCAGTGCCAGGCCTAGGCAAACCTCTTTAGTAGTCTGTTTATTGAGTTACATAGGAACTTTCTAAGTCAACGGTCCGCAAATCAGGCAATACGAATAACGTAGTATACCACATGAGATAGATCCCGTGGAATAGTTGTCTATCTATTTGCTATTTCTCCAAAAAATTTTGTTATTGTTCTTTTGAAATGGTTGATTTGGTTGACAAATCTCATCCATGTTTTCTGGTCTTTCTTTCTTTCATGTTGTACATCAGCTCCCCCCAAGGGCAAGAGGACACAGGAGGAGGAGGGTGCTGTTCAGGATGCAGGCCAGGATCGGGCAGGCGAGGGCTCCTTTGCTGGCCCCAGTAAGTTTTAATTGTAATAAAGAGTACCTATTTTTTCCTAGCGTTCCTCATTCGATTTTTTCTAAATCGTCTTTGATCTTCTTGTAGACTGGATATAAATTCTTATCCTGGCTCGAATATGACTCCCTGTGGTATTACTAGATTATTCTTATTAGTCTGTCTGTGTAGCTAACTAAGATTGGACATTTGGCAATTCCATTGGACTCCCATTCTATTCAGCAATAGCTCTATGCACTGTCTCCTTACTGACTAGATAGTGTGGCAGAGTCATTCAGCTCCCGAAGTCACCGATTATTGATCCCCAATGATCTCTAGATTATCGTACGCAGGACAAGAGAGTACGGAGTCACAGCACAGTCAAGAAGTGTCAGAGGCACTACTCATGCTTGCAAAAATTCCAAAACCTTTAGCTCATCCACTCTAGTCTGGAGGACCAAAAACCACAGAGTCTATTTAAGTTTAAAAGCTTTATTAAAAGTAAACACATTTATTAAAATCTACTTTGTCATAAAACTATTTCACTGAAAACGGAAAAGTGGTTAGTGCTGACGATTAATTGGACACATTTCTTGTGGTCGAGCCGAGCTCTCACCTGGTTTGAACTTGATCCTGGTCGTGTTCTTAGGAGTCAAGCTTCTGTCTGTTAGGAGAAAAAGTGGTGCGTGTTAAAAATAAAAAGCAAGCATTCATCAGTTGTGCATAAAAGTGCAGCAAGACAACAGCCTTCCCTGGAAAAAGGGACATTTTTACTTTAGAGTAGACAGTCACAAATTATTACATAGTTTTCTGTTTTTTTAACATTTCTCCTAGACCAAATATTATTTATTTATTTATTTTTAATATTTATAGAGCGCAGCATATACCCTTGGGCGTCTTGGCGCTAATAAATCATTTGTTTACATACGGAGCATGATGCTTTGGACCGGATGAAGAAGCAAACTGGCCAGGTGATATAGTTATTGAATAAACAACCAGGTCTTCAGGAGTTTACGGAACTGAAGGAGGGTGGTGCTTTGCCTGATGTTGAGAGGCAAGGTGTTCCAGAGTCTGGGGGCCGCCACCAAAAACCGTCGGTCTCCCCAGGTAACGGTTTTTGTGCGAGGTACAACCAGTTGATGAAGAGTGGCTGATCGTAAAGCTCTGGTGGGTTTGTGGAGTTGCAATTGTTCCTTGAGAAAGTGTGGTCCTTGATTGTTGAGAGCTTTAAACACAATGCAGAGGGATTTAAAATGAATTCTTTTTTGTACAGTGAGCCAGTGAAAGTCTGTTATATTTTTGGAGATGGATTCGAACTTTGTTTTGCCTGAAAGCAGGCGTGCCGCTGCGTTTTGTATTGTTTGTAGCTTTGTGATTACTCTGGTTTGAGCATTAAGAAATAGCCCATTGCAATAGTCCAGGGATGCAAGGACAAGGGCAGTGACTAGTGTCTTAATGGCAGAATCAGGGAGAAAAGGACGTATCTTCCTGATCATTTTTAATTTCAGGTGTGCCGTAGACACTGTTTTATTAGCATGGTCCAGGAAGATAAGACCGTCATCAAAGATGACTCCGAGGTTCCTGACCTTGGTGGTAGGAGTAGGAGGGGTACCAAAGGTTTCAGGCCACCAACTGGTTGGCCAGGCTGGTGACAGGGGTCCAAAAATGAGTACCTCGGTCTTTTCTGAATTTAACTTTAGGCAGTTGGTAGCCATCCATTTGCCTATGTCTAGGAGCCCCTTCTTAAATTTATCGGCTATTTGTTCTCCGTTCCCTTTAATTGCCAACACTAGTTGGGTATCGTCGGCATAGGAAGTTAGGCTCATCCCATGTGCCTTGATGGTATTGGCAAGGTCCGACACGTAGATGTTAAAAAGTGTCGGACTCAGGGATGAGCCTTGGGGAACTCCACAGGGAGCGGAGAGTTGGGCCGATTGAAAGGGACCTAGAATGACAGCCTGTGTTCTTTTGTCAAGGAAGGACGCAATTAGGTCTTTGGCAGTGTGGCCAATGCCACATCCCTGGACACGGTCGACCAAGGTGTTGTGGTCGACCGTGTCGAAGGCCGCCGATAAATCTAGCAGAACCAGTATGGCAGTGCCACCCTGGTCCCTGATTACCCTGATGTCGTCGGCGGCTTTGATCAGGGCTGTTTCTGTGCCATGATGTTTCCTGAACCCAAACTGCGTGCTGTCAAGGAGCTGGTGTTTTTCGATAAATTCAGAAATCTGGATGTTCATGATTTTTTCAGTCACCTTTGCCATGAAAGGGAGGCTAGCAATGGGACGATAGTTTTTTAGCTCACTTTTGTCTAGGGAAGGTTTTTTTAACAGGGGTTTTAGTAAGGTGTTTTTGAGGAGATCAGGGTAATTGCCTGACAAAAGAATCAAATTGCAGACCTGCGTGATTGCCGGTATGATAGAGTCCATGACCGGTCGAAGTACAGAGAGAGGGCAGGGGTCCAGAGAAGATCCTGATTTGATGGTGGATAATATATTTTTTATTTGGTCAGGGGTGACTGGTTGAAAAGTGAGAAACCTATTAGCAGAGGGAATAGTGGGTGTAGTTACAATTTGAGGTGATTTGGTGGAGAAAGCCTGGTAAATATCATCCACTTTAGTAAAGAAAAAGGAAGCAAGAGAGTCACACATAAGTTGCGACGGAGGGGGGGTAAGGTCGGGGGAATTCCCTGATAGTGCTTTGGTGATTTGGAAAAGTTGTTTACTGGAGTTCTTAGCTCTCTCAATTTGGTCACTGTAATATTGTTTTTTGGCTTTTGCTATCATGACTTTGTAAAGTGCCAGGGCTTCCTTGTAGATTAGTCTACTGGCTGTGTCGTAGTCTTTTCTCCAATTTCGTTCCTTGCTACGATTAATCTGTTTTTGTGCCCTTAGTTGTTCGTTATACCAGGGGGCAGAAGGTTTAGATCTATTTTTGGAGTGTTCTTTGGAGGGAGCAGATTGATCCGTGGCCTGGCTCAACCAGTCGTAGAGTTGCTGGAGAGCTAAGTTAGGGTCCGAGGCAAACGCGGGACGGGTTTGTTCCAATATAAGTTGCAGTTCATCATGATTTATGTTTTTCCAGTCTTTAAAAGGCTGTTTGGGCATGGGACATGGATGGATGCTGGCCAAATTATTGATGGGTATGTTTGCGAAAATTGCAGAATGGTCAGTCCACGTCATAGGGAGGATGTTGGTAATTTGTAAGCCTTCTAAATTGGAAAAGATGGGGTCCAGGATATGGCCCGCTTGATGAGTGGAGGACGTTACAAATTGTCTTAGCCCTAGGGTATCTAAGTCAGAGATGAGGGCAGCGGAGTCGGTAAGGTGACCTTGATCTAGATGGAAGTTTAGGTCACCTAGAACCGTAAATGCTTTCCGTTGCTACGGATTCCATCATGGTGTTAATACTGGATAGGAAAGCCGTCTTGGGTCCTGGAGGGCGATATATTAGTATTCCCTTAAAATTGAACAAAGGGGAAACGTTAATGGCAAATTGCATAGCCTCACAGGAGGTTGATGGAATGGAAGTTGTTCTGACAGGATACAAGCCTCTGGCAATAATGGCCAGCCCACCCCCTCTTTGTTTGGGCCTGTCCTGACAGTAGGCTTTATATCCCTCTGGAACTGCTATGACTAGGTCTGGCTGTGAAGTGTCATCCGTCCAGGTTTCGGTAATAAACAGTATATCTAATTTAAAATCAGTTATTAGATCGTGGATTTCCTGTCTATGCTTACCGAGAGAGCGCGCATTTATGAGGGCTATTGAGATTGCAGCTCCCAACTCCTGTTTTGTTGTAGTGCTTTTGCTGTTGGAGGATATGAGAGGAATGGTATCATAACAGCAGGGACAGGAGGTGGCGGAATCCTTGTGGATCTCCGAAGGATTAATGTCTAAGCAATTGGCCATGATGGGTGGTCGAAGCGCGAGTAGGCTTTCGCTGGAAAATGTCTTAATGGTTCCAGGCAAATTTTGGGCAGGGGTTGTGGCCCTTGGCCCGGTCCCGGCGCGGACGGGCGCAGACGGGCTTGCCTCTGGCGCGCCTCCGGCGCGCCGCCGGCGCGCCCGCTGCGCCCGCCCGCTGCGCGGTCGGGAAGATGTGTTGCTTTTATGCATGGGGCAAGAGGGAGGGCGTGAGGTTTCGAATCACTGCACCGCCACCCTTCCCTCACTCAAGATGTCTGCTGAGGTGGGTGGGGTGATGTGTCAGCGCGTGTGAGCAGCGCTGTGAAGCTGTCAAGCCTGTCTGCAGCCTCGGCGCGACGCTAATCTCGAACCGAGGTGAGGGCTGGGCAAGTAAACACGGACTAGTTAAAATATCTACAAAATGTTAAAAGCGCTAATATTGTTCAGTAGCGCGTGTGGCCAGCGCAAAGAGTAAAGCAAGGTGCCCCCGGCTTTCCGCCTCAGGGGAGAATGATAGCAAATGATTTACCTGCGGGGGAAGTCTCCTGACCCTTAAGTAGTCTGGGAGGGCGGGAGGTTTCAAATCACTGCACCGCCACCCTTCCCTCACTCAAGATGTCTGCTGAGGTGGGTGGGGTGATGTGTCAGCGCGTGTGAGCAGCGCTGTGAAGCTGTCAAGCCTGTCTGCAGCCTCGGCGCGACGCTAATCTCGAACCGAGGTGAGGGCTGGGCAAGTAAACACGGACTAGTTAAAATATCTACAAAATGTTAAAAGCGCTAATATTGTTCAGTAGCGCGTGTGGCCAGCGCAAAGAGTAAAGCAAGGTGCCCCCGGCTTTCCGCCTCAGGGGAGAATGATAGCAAATGATTTACCTGCGGGGGAAGTCTCCTGACCCTTAAGTAGTCTGGGAGGGCGGGAGGTTTCGAATCACTGCACCGCCACCCTTCCCTCACTCAAGATGTCTGCTGAGGTGGGTGGGGTGATGTGTCAGCGCGTGTGAGCAGCGCTGTGAAGCTGTCAAGCCTGTCTGCAGCCTCGGCGCGACGCTAATCTCGAACCGAGGTGAGGGCTGGGCAAGTAAACACGGACTAGTTAAAATATCTACAAAATGTTAAAAGCGCTAATATTGTTCAGTAGCGCGTGTGGCCAGCGCAAAGAGTATAGTAGTGAGTGGTGTATTCTAACATTCTTAAATGTACTTTGTAGGTGTAACATCTGGTGACGGGGCCAGCGCGGAGGTGGCGGTGTTGGGCGAGGACTCGGAGGACTCTGGGGAGGAGGCGGTGCAAGAGCCAGCAGACGGTCCTGTGGGGGTTCAAACGGTGGTGGCGGAAACAGGTAAGCTATATATTCCTTACTTATTGAGATTGAAGACTGCATAGTGTGCTTTCTGCATGGGTGTATTACAAATCAACCAGGCAGTAGCCTCCTCGAAATGTACTTCGACTTAGCTGTGAAGTTTTTGGTGAGAAGAATCCCAATAAGTTCTTAGACGAACGTGATAAATGGGATGAACGAAAAGCGAAAGAAGGGTGTAAGTAAGTGGGACGCGAAATTGTATGATGGCTGGCAAAGAAGAACGATATGTGTTTGCTTGGCCCCCGAGGTGGCTGGGAAGGAAAGAATATGGTATGGTGCATGGCTGGGTCAATGATGAAGCAAGGATGGGTGGAAGGACAGCAGCCTGGGTGGGTGAAACAGAAACTGTATGTGTGCATATACTTTGAATGAATGGATGCCTGGAGCATGGTATTCTCTGACTCTTAGATAGCACATGTGTATCTAGAGAGAGTAGATGGTCGCTGGATGAACTAAGTGTTACCTTGAAGAGCATGTACCACCGCACCCGCACGTCCGTTCCAGTGCAGGGAAGGCAAGGAAAAGAAATTGTAAATGTGTCCAATACTACCATGAATAGTAGCAG
This sequence comes from Lissotriton helveticus, assembly GCF_964261635.1. NCBI lineage: Eukaryota > Metazoa > Chordata > Amphibia > Caudata > Salamandridae > Lissotriton > Lissotriton helveticus. The sequence goes on along the minus strand of NC_136072.1, from coordinate 738,365,190 downwards.
TACTTTGTATTGCGACTGCAATCACAGCATATATCTGGTTATTACGGTGGACACTCTGTACCTCTCTTAATAACTTTAGTTTACTTGTAGTACGTCATTCATGTGTGGGTGTATCACTGTTCACTCAATATTAAGCAAAGCACCTAAAGTCATCCCATATGTCATCAAATAAGTCCCATGTGAAGTGATAGATAATCAAATTAGTTAGCTTCTTCATTTTCCTTTTCTAGTACTCATTTGCACTGTAGGGTGAAAGGTAAATTAATTAAGCAGTAGCCCTTGTAACAGAGTATTCTCAGTGCCACCCGTAATAGAAAAGTAATAGCTTCACCACCTGCATGTACTGGACCGGTACAGTAACGCAAGTCTGTCTCACTCATCATGGTGTGCAACTGTTTTTCTCGGGTGCAAGTTCACTGTGCTGTCAATGTCATTCTGCCGGCTTGCATAAGAAAACGTACCAATTTTCCTAAACAAGAGAGAAGAAGAAGAATAAGACTGGTGTACTGTCATAGTCGACTGTAATGGAAGTCCATAGTGGTCGTAGAATTTGTTCATTAAACTACCACTAATGTTAGAGCAAGGATGCAGAAGTGGGAGGTTACATAGATACTGTCCTCAATAGTTATGTACTGTGCTTTCAATTTGCTACTTGTACTGTGTGACCCAACTTTCGGCTCAATCACTTTGTGTTATTAATGCTAAGGAGCATTGGTTACAGACTATGTCTTTCTTTCTTCATATAGTTGCTCCTTCCAAATCAACATCACGGAGGGAGCAGGCTAGAATGGCCCGGCAACGGAGGCTGGATGCCACTGTCGCCGAATATCGGCGGCTGGTGGCCCTGGAGGAGGAGGAGGACACGCAGTCGACCGGTGCAACAACAACATCCTCGACTGGGACCGCTGCATCCTCCTCCGTGACCCCACGGGACGCCAGCATGCGCAGTGCTCCAGCGGGACCGAGCCGGGCTGACAAAGCCAACCGCCACCGCCAAGCAACAGAAAGACCAGCTGCCCCCCACAGGAGCTGCAAGGCGCGCCAACGCCACCTAGGAGTCCGAATGTCCTACCTGGAGCAGGAGGTCCAGAACTATAAGAACTTGGTGAAGGGCCTCCGCTCCGAGCTTGCCACCCTCCGCAAGGAGTATGATGCCCATGCCGCAAAATGCACCAGCACCCTCCAGTAGTGGAGAGTGTCCCTTGCCCTTTTTTTATAGACTTTTGGGGGGTGGGATTTGGGAGTTGGGATCGTTTTGGGACGTTTCAAAGACAATCGTTGGGGTTAGGGTGGGTCTTGAGGGAGATTATTTTGTTAGGGATACATAAATATACATTTTTAAACTTTATCTGACCATACCTGTTTTTTACTGCTTTTCAGTCTGGTGGGTGGGGGAGGGGGGTGTAACAGTAACTTTGTTTTCCTGAACAGTCGTAGGACTTTAGTAGTACAACCGTCAATCTCTCGTCTACTCCTAAATAATACTCCATTATACTACCTCCCACCAAACGCTTATCTTACCTGTAATTTGTGTTAGAAATTAGGGCTAGGCCCAGGGCTGGCTCCACGTGAAATGGGGATTAACGTTGGCAATCCTGGGCGGGTGAAATTTCCTCATTGCGGTGGTACTAGTGGTGTGACACAGTGGCAGTTGCATGCCTATGGAAAAAAAGAAAACGAAACCTGGTTTGTCCTTACTGTAGCATTACAACGGTTACGGTACGCTCGAGAATATAGCAGGTGACAGTACACTAGAACAGTGCCACAATGTAGCCTAACAAATGGTAAAGTATTGCAAGTATAACTAGTACTTGCGTTGAATTTATTTGACATTGGCTCCTACTACTACAAGAAATAGTACTGAAGCTGAGTAAGTCTAGAATATATCCTCGTATTCCTTCACCAGCCTGTTGCTATGACCTTATCCTCCCCAGCAAGTGTCTGGAATTATTGATGTCATTTTAGTCAGACATCAAGCAAAACAACACAGCCCGGGGGAAGAGGGTTAGGGTTTGGAAAATGGATGGGAATGGGGGTTTCTTTTTGGGTAGGTTTTGTTGAGAAAAAAAAAAAAAAAGAAAAGCACAGCATGGACAAACAATAATTGAAGATAAAGAGAATTTTTGGGTACAAACTAAGGCTAAGCACATGCAGTCACACTCATAGAATAAAACAATGGATACTGTATCTGTATTGCGTATGTTGTTGGAGTTGTCCTGTTGAATTTGGTAAGTAAGTTGCATTGCATGCAGCAAACAATTCCTCTTATTGGCGGCACTCCTCCATTCCAGCTGACGCTTCGTCCATCAATGTTGGTGACCACTGACAGAAGACACCCTGTCCACTGCCTGCCTGGCGGATGTTGACTGAAACCCGGCCTGTAATTATTGAACGGAAAACAGGAAGTGCTATTACAATACCACTGATAAATAAATAAAAGGTATGTACGCTGTGTGGTTCAAAAAGTGACACTTTGATTTCCCTAATAGACAGTCCAATATTTTTGAAATTGCGTGCTCTGTCTGAGTCACCTTTTTAAGGATACATAAGTATGGCCAAAATATTATAGCGGATCTTTCCCCTCAAGGTAGGTGTACTGTAAACTGTGTTTTAGAACAAAATGTGACCTTCCCAGCAATGCTCCCACCAAGACCCTTACTAAAGCCAGTCGCAAAAATGTAGAAGAACCTCAATCAGATCTCCAAAAACGATGCCTAGCAGAAAAATGGTGACAAAACGTATTTTGAAAGTAACAGTAGGCCCAAATACAGACCGTGGATGGTATTCAAACCACTTGCAAGCAAGCAAAAGTATCCATAGCCAGCATCGCTCCAACAGTGCTCTAAAACACCAGAACTGCGTTGCAATAGAACCCCCCGAAACACATGCAATCCTGCTGCTAGGGCTAACCCTAACGAACCCTAACTTACAAAAAGTGCCAAAACTGGTGTTTCCTTATGGATTTTGTCCAAAACACTTCTATCCGGTATTAGACCTTCCCAGGAATGCCCCAGGCAAGACCCGCCAACCCACCCGGAAAAAACCACCCGACAACACCCCCAAACAGCGAAAAAGCTAAATCTCATACTTACAATATCTCTCGGCCTTCGGTCCAAACGCGGCGCTGTGCAGCTAGGTCATCATCATCAATCATCATAACTCCTGTTTTCCAGCACGGATTTCCTGAAAAGCAAATGCAATCAAGATTAGATTGTCGCAGCAGTGCTTCGACAGAGACCCCGGCCGCAACCCACCCACGAACAGCAGGAAGCCCCCCCAAAACGCTACATTGAGCAAGATGACAGAAGAAATAGCAAAAAAAAGGCTGTTCCTTAAGGATTTTGTCCAAAACACTTCTATCCGGTATTAGACCTTCCCAGGAATGCCCCAGGCAAGACCCGCCAACCCACCCGGAAAAAACCACCCGACAACACCCCCAAACAGCGAAAAAGCTAAATCTCATACTTACAATATCTCTCGGCCTTCGGTCCAAACGCGGCGCTGTGCAGCTAGGTCATCATCATCAATCATCATAACTCCTGTTTTCCAGCACGGATTTCCTGAAAAGCAAATGCAATCAAGATTAGATTGTCGCAGCAGTGCTTCGACAGAGACCCCGGCCGCAACCCACCCACGAACAGCAGGAAGCCCCCCAAAACGCTACATTGAGCAAGATGACAGAAGAAATAGCAAAAAAAAGGCTGTTCCTTAAGGATTTTGTCAAAAACACTTCTATCCGGTATTAGACCTTCCAAGGAATGCCCCAGGCAAGACCCGCCAACCCACCCGGAAAAAACCACCCGACAACACCCCCAAACAGCGAAAAAGCTAAATCTCATACTTACAATATCTCTCGGCCTTCGGTCCAAACGCGGCGCTGTGCAGCTAGGTCATCATCATCAATCATCATAACTCCTGTTTTCCAGCACGGATTTCCTGAAAAGCAAATGCAATCAAGATTAGACTGTCGCAGCAGTGCTCCCAGACACCAAAAATCACCCACAAACACCCGGAACCCCGCCAAAGAGCACCCCAAAGGCAAGCAAGTCAGCAAAAACGGCAAGAAATTTCCACCTCATATTTGGTCCAAAACACTTTTGTCCATTATTAGAGCTTCACAGCAATGGGCCCAAATCCGTCAACTCACCCGCAAAGAAGTACAACACCCCCACAAGTGCTGAGTCTTTCTTCATTGGGCGTAATCCAGCACTCTGCTTTGAGGGAAATCGCAGTCTGGAGGAGGAGGATAGAGGAGCATGTTCTTCAGAACTTGTGAACCTGAGGAATGTAGACTGCGGCACCTTCAAATCAATAAGCAAACAAGTGAAGACAGTTCTGCTGATGGTCTTGTTTTTGGGATTAGGTGATTAAAGTTTGAATTAAATTAACTGTGCAAAACAAAGAAAGAGAGACAAACAGGAATAAAAGTGAATAAGGACGAAAAAGAAAGTTATTGATTCATTGTCTCATTTTCAGGCCTCGGTGTCAGGGAATAAGAAGAAGATTTCATCATCATACTCTGCGAATTCAGGCAGGATGAGGTCAGTGCCACCGAACAGAGAACAAATCCCCTCATCTACGTTGCCGTCCTCCTCATCTTCATGCGGCGTGCTTTCTCGTACTTTGTAATCTGGTGGTATGAGGTGCTGATTCATCTTGATCATTGTCAGCCGCTCCACATTTTTGGGCGAGAGGCAGCTCCGTTTGGGAGTTACAATGCCACCAGCAGCACTGAAAACACGTTCTGAAGACACACTTGCGAGTGGGCAAGACAAATAGTTTATAGCCAGGTTGTAGAGCTGTGGCCACAATTGTTTTTTGCCATGCCAATACTGCAATGGCTCATCATTAAGAAAGACCTCTGTTGAGTCATTCAGATAGTCCTGCACCATCGACTCAAGGTCATCAACGGTTCCTCCACTTTGCTTACTTTTTGCTGTGCCTGTGAAATTTTTTCGAGAACCATACCCAAGCAAACTTAGCCAATCCTCCACAGCAGCCACTGTTAGTGTTGTGTGTGGTGCAGATGATCCACTTGCCGGTGTCTTTAACGGCTGAGAGGTCACTTGTGCCCCAGCCACAGGTGCAGAAGTGGATTCTTGTGACTGGGGATGGCCTGCTGATGCTGATGCTGATGTACTGCCTTCTCCTTCAATAACCTGCCGTTCTTTTTCAAACCTCTTGGCTGACCAGGCTAGCCAATGTTTGTAATTTTGAACATCTTCATCAGCAAAAGGAAAGAATGCTTCGCCTGCCAGCGCCTTTTTGTAGCGTGGATCCAGAATAGTAGCACAAATGTAATGCTGTTCTGACTTGATCTTTTGAAGACGTTCATCACCACGTAGGCGCTCTAATAATTTCTCAGACAAAATAAAATGGTCTTTTTTTGTACATCTTTTTCAAACTCAGAAGACACCGCCATCAGTTGGTGCTCCAGCATGCACAACAATGGGATAGCTTTTCCCAAATTACAGTCCTCCTGGCTGACTGCACGCGTGAAGAACTCAAAAGGACGAAGCATGTCTGTCAGGCTTTTAACTATGTCCCATTGCGCCGCACTCATCCGCAGGTCCTCCTTCTGAGATGTACCCTCTGTGAAGAAATAGTGATCGAGTACCGTATACTGCTCATACAGACGCTCAAGCATGTAGAAGGTTGAGTTCCAACGTGTTGCCACCTCCTGGATGAGTGCTTTCACTGGTATTCGACTTTGAAGTAGCAGCCTCCTCAGATGCTTCCGGGCCTTAAAAGAATGGCTGAAATGGTTGCACATTTTGCGGCAGGTGGCCATTACCGCGAACGCTGCACTGTCTCTATCACTCAAGAATTTTTGAACTACCAGGTTGATACAGTGCGCCAAACATGGCACTCTGAAATAGCCACCCTGCGACATGGCCTTAACTACATTGGCGCCATTATCCGTGGAAACATAACCAATCTTGCGTTTTATGGGGGATAGCATTTTCAAGACCTTTTTGTCAAACTCTTCCAAAATGTTTTCTGCTGTGTGACTTTTCTCCAAGCCAAACATGGCTAGTGTTGCATGTTTCCGAGCAGCTTCGAAAACTTTGTCCGGGTCAACACCTGCGTTTAGCTTTGCTTTAACACCTGAAAAAGAGACCCAGTGTGCAGTGATGCACATGTAATCAGCGCCTGCGCCACTGGTCCACATGTCTGTTGTCAGATGTATTGTGTGAACAGCACTCTTCTGCAAAGCTGCCCCAATCGCCTCCAGCACATCTTCATGTAGTGCTGGAACCGCAACTCTGGCAAAATAGAACCGGCTAGGAACCTTCCATTTAGGGCAGAGCGTTGCCACTAATTCTAGAAAACCTACCGCTTCTACAAAAGAAAAAGGGAGAAGGTCCACAGCTAGCATTTTAGCCAGCTTAGTGTTATACAGACGCGTCAGTGGGTGGTTGCGTTCATATGGCACGTCTGAAGTAAGCATTGTTCTAATGTTGCCCTGGACCAAGCATTTACGGGCTGATAATGACTTTGTTGACCCAATTTTGCTCGCTGGTGAACTTTTGTGCGTTGGTGTCTCACTCGCTCCAACACTCTTAGTGTGCCTCACATTGGGTGTGCTGCTGACAGGGGTACTGGGTGTAAGGGAAGTGTTTGGCACGTCTTCTTCCTCCTCGTCATCATCAGATGAAACATCAACGTTTCCTTGAATTCGGCCTTTCTTGATCGCATCTAGGTGTGCAAACCATTTGACAGTGTGCTGTCTCCTAAGATGACCTCTCTGGCCTCCGGTACCATAGTTGGTACCTGGCTTACCACGACTAACTGCAACCTTACAAAGGGTACAAATGGCTAACTTTGGATTTTTTTGACAAACAGTAAAGAAGTCCCAAACTGGGGACTTCAAGTCTCTGTGGGACCTGGAGGAGGCGGCGATACTGGTGGTGGTGGTCATGAAGCTAATGCCAGATGAAGTGGAGGATCTGGATTGCCCAACTTTTGTACGTTGTGCACTTTCACCGCCACTAATTAAGGTCGAGGTGGATGGAGGTCTCTTCTTGCCAGAAAGAAATATGGAAGCGGGACGAGTTGGTGTACTACTTAACTCCAATGATTGTGGTGTTTCCACTGCCTCCTCATCGACAACATCATCATCATCATCACGCTCAGCAGCTCTTCGGGCTAGGGTCAAAATGTCTGTTTGCTGCATGCCCGCTGGGGCTGCAGTGACCTTTATGATGACTGGGTCGTCGTTGGCAGAGTCTTCATCAGCAGCAGTATCCGCCACTTCTTGTTGAGCCTCATCACACTCCATAACTCTGAGACTTTGGACAAGCTTCCTTTTACGCTTAACTACCTTTGTCGGATCATGGTGTGCCTCACTCTCAGACGGCTGTGGTGCTGGTTCCCAAGTTTGATCCGTATCATCAGAAGGAGGTGTGCTTGAAGAAGATGTAGACACCACCCTTGATCTCTTCCTTGCTAGGGGTGTGGAAGACAATGAAGGATCATCAGGAGGAGTGGCTTCCTCAAATGATACCTCGCCTTGATTGTCGATTTCCTGATGTGCCCCTACTTCGGGAGGAACAACTATTGTGGGCACTTGTGACCCTCCATGCACCTCTGCTTGCGCATCTCCTTGCGCTGCCTCTCCTTCCACATGTACTTGGGCTTGTACTTGCACATGTGATTGTTGTTGCGGCTGTGGTTGTTCAACACTCGTCAGATGAGCTACAACAACCTGTGTTGATTGAGGGACATTGCTGCTGCTTTCTTGCTATGAGCCAACATCACTGGTCGATGGTGATTGAAGAACTATACTGGCTGCCTCTGCAGCACTCAAGGCCTTGGACTTAAGTTGGCCTGGTGGTGGTGGTGGCACTGAGCCCAATGGAGCGGGGGTGCTGCTGCCAGCTTGGTCCCCAGCAGATCCCGCTGCTGCTGCAGGCATACTTTTTTTTTTACTCCCAAAAAAAGGGGCGGGCGGCACACCAGTGTCCTTGGTAACTTGCTTCTTCTGCTCCTTACTGGCACCTTTCTTGCTAGAGGAGCTACGGGTTACTTTTTTTGGGGCCATCTTCTTCAGAGCAGGTCAGCAGGCAGCAGTTGCACGAGTTGCAGAGCGTTCTGTGTCCAGACGTGACGTCGCGTGACGTTATGCTGCACACACACACCGCTGCAGGACTTCTTCCTGGCACTGGTGGTTCTCTTGAGTCTTCTTGTGCACCTAAAAGCAATGGAAGACAGAGGAACATCAGTTAAGTTATACACCCCAAAAAATCGACAAAACACAGAAAAATTAGCACAATCCCATGCCATCCATGATGTTTACATAGAAGACACCCCACAGAAAGACTAGGGACATGCAAATATGCAACACTCACTACCCCTGGGCATAATGGATGAAAAGTAGGCAAAATAAGTGCATGCCTCAGACACTGCCTCTCTTCAAAATGGCCCCTTACACCCCACGCACATGTTGCCTGTACCAGCCAGTACTCAAGATGGCCACCACCACCACCCACATGGCCAGTCCACATCAACAGTACACCCCCAAAAACAGAAAAACAGCCAGAAATCACCACAATCCAATGCCATCCATGATGTTTACATTAAAGAGAGTGAGACCACACCACAGGCACACTCAGTCCATGCACCACCACCCCTGGGCAAAAGGCCACACCAGCAGCCCCCAAAAAACGACAAAAAACAATAAAATAAGCACAATCCCAGCCCATCCATGGCCTCAATTATGTTTAAATTCAAGAAGACACCCCACAGAAAGACTAGGCCCATGCAACACTCACCACCCCTGGGCAAAGGGCCCCACCAGCAGGCCCAAAAAAACGACAAAAAACAATAAAATCAGCACAATCCCAGCCCATCCATGGCCTCAATGGTGTTTAAATTCAAGAAGACACCCCTCAGAAACACTAGGCCCATGCAACACTCACTACCCCTGGGCATAATGGATGAAAAGTAGGCAAAATAAGTGCATGCCTCAGACACTGCCTCTCTTCAAAATGGCCCCTTACACCCCAAGCACATGTTGCCTGTACCAGCCAGCACTCAAGATGGCCACCACCACCACCCACATGGCCAGTCCACATCAACAGTACACCCCCAAAAAACAGAAAAACAGCCAGAAATCACCACAATCCAATGCCATCCATGATGTTTACATTAAAGAGAGTGAGACCACACCACAGGCACACTCAGTCCATGCACCACCACCCCTGGGCAAAAGGCCACACCAGCAGCCCCCAAAAAACGACAAAAAACAATAAAATAAGCACAATCCCAGCCCATCCATGGCCTCAATTATGTTTAAATTCAATAAGACACCCCACATAAAGACTAGGCCCATGCAACACTCACCACCCCTGGGCAAAGGGCCCCACCAGCAGGCCCAAAAAAACGACCAAAAACAATAAAATCAGCACAAGCCCAGCCCATCCATGGCCTCAATGGTGTTTAAATTCAAGAAGACACCCCTCAGAAAGACTAGGCCCATGCAACACTCACCTCACCACCACCCCTGGGCAAAGGGCCCCACCAGCAGGCCCAAAAAAACGACAGAAAACAATAAAATCAGCACAATCCCAGCCCATCCATGGCCTCAATGGTGTTTAAATTCAAGAAGACACCCCTCAGAAACACTAGGCCCATGCAACACTCACTACCCCTGGGCATAATGGATGAAAAGTAGGCAAAATAAGTGCAGGCCTCAGACACTGCCTCTCCTCAAAATGGCCCCTTACACCCCAAGCACATGTTGCCTGTACCAGCCAGCACTCAAGATGGCCACCACCACCACCCACATGGCCAGTCCACATCAACAGTACACCCCCAAAAAACAGAAAAACAGCCAGAAATCACCACAATCCAATGCCATCCATGATGTTTACATTAAAGAGAGTGAGACCACACTACAGGCACACTCAGTCCATGCACCACTACCCCTGGGCAAAGGGCCCCACCAGCAGCCCCAAAAAAACGACAAAAAACAATAAAATAAGCACAATCCCAGCCCATCCATGGCCTCAATTATGTTTAAATTCAAGAAGACACCCCACAGAAAGACTAGGCCCATGCAACACTCACCACCCCTGGGCAAAGGGCCACACCAGCAGGCCCAAAAAAACGACAAAAATCAGCACAATCCCAGCCCACCCATGGCCTCAATGGTGTTTAAATTCAACAAAACAGTTGTATCATGCACCCCTAACCAACCCTGGTCCTACTGGATACTGTGGCTACCCACAATATAATTTATTTAATGTTCTGAAAAAGTTCCAAAATTGTACTTGCAGCAACTGTAATGCCCCAAACAAACTTACTTGTGAAAGTTGATTTCTAATCCAAAAGTGATCCAAAGACAGTTAAAAAGGCCTCAAATCCAAATATCCAGCAGCACCCACAAAAAGTAATCCTTCCAGCTCCAGATCCAAATGAAAGTGACCAGGAGATGGACAAAGCACTGGGAGGAGCCTGCTGGACAGGAACAGGAAGTTGGAGACTGTGGGGCACTTCCTTCCTCCCCCCCCCCAAAAATGGACTCCTTGCAAAAAAAAAGGCCATGCAAATGTCAACCTGAGCAGTGATTCTGATAAAAATCATAATTTTCTGAAGGTTTATCCTGTTTGCTGGTGATTTTCTTGTGCAGAATTGCAAAATCTCTATTTCGCGAGTGCGAGATTGTTCCTTTCCGCCGCAACTACGTGTTCGCAATTGCGAACTCTCGCGAGGTGTGCTGTGCAAGGTGGCAAGCCGCGATTACGTATTCGCGGGCGCCAAACTCCCGCGGGATCACGCAGCAAGATCCAAAATGGAGCGGCACTCGCAAAGAAAAACAACTCGGCAAACGGTTAATGACGGAAAGTGAACGCCGTGCACCACGCCGCGCGCCGCAACCAAGCAAAAAATCCGCCGCGAGCGGATTCACGGATTTTCGACAAATTCGCGAGAGTTCGCGGATTGCGAATTTGCCGAAAATCCGAAAAATCCGCCATCGGAGCGGATTTTACGCCCATGACTAGCCTCCACCACCTTGGCCAGTGGTACTACACAAACAACTGCCACCGTGAGAAGTGCAGCTACCACCACCAGCAGCACCACCACCACCACCACCCCTGCCAGTGCCACCCTGCCTGAACCATCGGATGATGATGGGCCATCAATGTCTCAGGCAAGCAGGGAGAGTGGACGTGGGAGGACACAGGTGAGGCCACAGCTCACCAACAGGAGTGGAGGTGTAAGGGGAGGTCGGGGGCAAGACCCAGCCCATCCTGGGAACGAGACCCTGGAAGCCATTGCCAGAGTGAATGCCTCCTACCTGCGGCCGCAGGCACAGGCTGATCGGGCACATCAAGATTCGCAACAGACCTGCCAGCTGTTGAGGTCCATGGACACCCGTATGGGCCAAATTGTGGACCTCATGGGGCAGCAAACTTCACTTTGGAGGGAGTGGTTATCCCGCTCCACACCACCTCCCCCTCCCCCAAGTGCCCAGCGGGACAGGTCACCAACACCACCGCCACCCTCACCTGAGGCCCCTGACAGGGAGGTGGACCCTGAACAACCTGCCCCCACAGCTGGGTCTGCTCCGGCTCCAAGACGCAGGGGCCGTCCGAGGCTGGACCCAGCACAGAGCAGTGGCAATGCCCCATCCACCCGCCCGAAGAGGGGCCGAAAATGACTTCACCCTTCCTTGAGCCTGGCATTGACCCTGCAGACTATCTTGTCCCACATTGCCAAGCATTGTCACACGTCTGTTGGACTAGGTGTACATCACACAATGTGGTGTCCCCATCGGTGTTTTCATCTGACATGACTTTCAACTCACTCTTCCCCACCACCACCTTTATGTAAATATGCACAAACACTTATCCACACCCTGTAAAAAATATTCACTGTAATGCTCAATGCTGTGTGATCTCCATGTTTATATACAGGTATGTCTCAGATTTTGTCATCAGCAGGTGCAGGGATCAATGTTGTCTTGAATTCTGGCTCGGTGTGAGTGACCTAGGGACAAATAGAGAACAACAAGCACAGGTCAGGAAACTGAATCACAACCATCACAAAAGAACGTACAGCAACATCCCACAAACCACAATCATCACAAAGTAAGCGGAACACAGGACACACATCAGGGAGCATTGCTCATAACCATGACCCACACCCATGTGCAAACATAACATAACAGGCAGCATTCACACACCACATCCAACCATCTCCAGCAGACATACGTCACACATTGAACAGCAGCACTAGAGGTAGTTAGTCACATTCAAGGAAAGTAGCGAGCAATGAGCTCACGCCTCTGGTCCACACCTTCTTCCTCCCCACTATCCTCATCACTGGACATGGGTGCGATGGGAGGCGGAGCAACCTGTTGGCCTGCAGGGTCCATGATCAGTTCAATATTGTTGCGTAAGGCCAGGTTGTGGAGCATGCAGCAAGCAATCACTATTCTGCATACTTTGCCGGGTGAGTATGGCAGGGCCCGTCCGGTTTTATCCAGGCAGCGTAACCTAGACTTCAGCAGTCCAAATGTATGTTCCACCACCCGACGTGTCTTCCCATGGGCCTCATTATAGCGCATTTCCCCTGGGGTAGTAGGATTCCGTAGGGGGCTTAGCAGCAACGGCCGGTTCGGGTACGCAGAGTCGCCTAGGTGGGGGGATGACAGACACATACAGCATGGCACACATACAACACAGTAGTGATCACAGTACACTCACCTACAAGCCACGCACGTTCTTGATGTTCTTGACCAGATTGGCCATCAGTTGGGGGACACTGCTGCTCCGCAGGATGTGGGAGTCATGTGTGGACCCGGGAAATCTGGCACTCACATGGGAGATGATGTTGTCAGACAGGCACACCACTTGCACGTTGATCGAATGGTAGTGCTTCCGATTGCGATATACGGGTTCACGTGCCTGGGGTGGAATGAGACCAATATGTGTGCCATCAATTGCACCCACTATGTGTGGAATCTGGGCCAGGGCATAGAAGTCCCCTTTGACTGCAGCCAACTCTGCCGGCTGTGGTAAATGGATGTAATCATCCTTGTAATGCATCATGGCATTCAGAACATCCCGCAGTACCATGCTGAACATGGATTGTGACATCCCCCCGGCATGACCAACTGTGTACTGGAAAGTGCCTGTTGCGAAGAAGTGTAGTGCGGCCATCACCTTTGCTGTGGGTGTAATAGCTCCTGGATATGTCCTGCGTGGATGCAGATGAGGTGCCAATTGGGCTACAAGCTCCTGCAATCTACGTCGGTCAAGCCGGAATTTGCAGATCACCTCCTCGTTAACCATGTCCTCCAGCACAGTGTAGGGTCGATGCACATTTGGAGACCTCCTGTGTGGGAACAGATGGGAGCAGATGTCAATTGACCTACACCGCATAGCTGTTCCACACTATCACATCTTGACCAACACAATACAAATAATACATGTTGCAGGCATTGATTGTATGTGTGACGTGACCGAAATCTAAGGCAGTACAGCTAACTACACACACAATGTTCACCCACAAACAACATCCTGTGTGCAAACATGTACAATGTAACGTGCACACATGTTGAAAGGACAGCCAACATCACATGACTGAGGGCACAAGTGTGGACAAGTGTCCCCACAGATACACATGGACGTGCACACACAACACGAACATGGAACACACCCTCCTTGTCTTCATGCATCCATGACCCCACCTACAATGCTGGACATCCTCACATGACATGCATGGGCACACAACAGGCGACACACATACGCATAAACAGAATGCATGTATATCCCCATCATTGCTACTTGCAAACACAAACACACTCACAACAGCTCCTGAATGTGGGTACACAGCCTTGAAATGTCCAGCTAACTATAACACCCCTAAAACCTATCTTTTTTCAGTGAATTTCAAAGGTTTTTTAAATGCTAATTCCTAACTATAACATATCTGAAAACCATATATTTTTTTCGGTCAATTTCAAAGGTTTTGTAAATGACAATTTTTAAATGTATTAATTGTTATATTTATTTTCTTGATGCTGATTTACTACATTTCTTTAAACTATTTATTTTTATACATTTTATTTTTTAAATTACATTATAATTACATTATACATTACATTACAAAATATAATTTCTCAGAATGAACTACTTTAGTTTAAATACTTTGCAATTAGGCAATAGACTTCTAAGTACATTAGTTACAGTTGTTGCAATGGGCAACTCAATTTCAAACACAATGCAACATTGAGCTCAATGTGAATTTCTAGTTAAATGCAATTAGTTACTTTATGGATTACTTTTCTAACCACAGGACTGGATCCTAGATTCAGTCCTGGGACATCTCCTGTAAACAGTAGAATAAAAGCGTTTTGCTTACAGAAGTGATTTTTAAGGAATATTATTGTATTTTAAAAGTTGACTCTTGGAAACCTTTTTACATAGAATCACCAAGTTTTACTACGGGAGGAAATTCACTTAGCAGGTAAGTAGTGTTATCGTTACTTTTTCTTACTCAGTGGTGGATCCTGGATCCAGCACTGGTGCATCTCCTGTAAACAGTTGAAAGAATGAGTTTAAGTCATACAGGCGCTTAGAAACTTTTCTGGTGAAAACCAGACAATGGTTTCCTACTGAAGGAAATACAAGTCGCTGGTAAGTACGGTTAAAATTACTTTTCAGGGTCAGTGCTGGGATAAAAGATGCAGCACTGGGTTCTCTCCTGATAACAGGTGAGTAAATCGGAATTCATTGTTCGGATGATTTTAGGTGAATATTTAAAAGTTCCAAAACTCCACACTTAGAAGAATTTCCAAGTGAAACCAGTCAATGTTAGCCTATGGAAGGAAATTCAAGTTACTGGTAAGTATGGTTCAGAATTACTTTTCAGGATCAATACTGGGCTCAAAGATGCAGCACTGAGGTCTCTCCGGATAACAGGTGAGCAAATAGGAATCTGTAGTACATCCAGTAAGCGCCACAGAGCAACATAGCAGAGAGATGTAAAAAGGGGCATGGCCTGCACCACCTCTCTGCAATTCAGCACAGTGGCGCTTCCTGGAAGCACCTGGTGCGCTACTGGGCCCCCATGCTCCTTCAGGTTTGAAGTGGAATTTTTCCCCGACTTAAAACGCGCCACAAGGTGTGTTTGCACACATCATGTCAGGGCCCGTCCCCTCCCCTCACCACTGTGTAAACGCGCCCTGTCACCGTTCTAAATTGAGAGATTAAGTCCCCGTTGCAGAGAGTTGTAAAAAGGGGCATGGCCTCTGAACACCTGTCTACAACGCAGCTCCCTGGCGCATGCTGGGGATACCTGTTGGGCTATTTGGCCCTCAGGGACCCTCAGTATTGAAAGAAAATTAATTCCCCAACTTAAAATGCGTCACCGGGCGCGTTTGCACAGTGGTGAAGGAAGGGGGTGTGGCCTGAGGTGATATGTGTGCAAACACACCCTGTGGCGCATTTTAAGAATTAATTCCTCCTCAATCCTGTGTGTCCCTGGGGGCCAACTAGCCCACCAGGTACCTCCAGTATGCGCCAGTAGGCTGCGTTGCAGAGAGGTGTTCAGGGGCCATGCCCCTTTTTACAACACTCTACAACACAGCTCCGTGGCACTTTCTGGAGGTACCTGGTGGGCTAGTTGGCCCCCAGGGATCCTCAGTTTTGACAAGGAATTAATTCCCCAACTTAAACCGCACCACAGGGCGCGTTTGCACACATGTGAACTCAGGCCACGCTCCCTCACTTCACCACTGAGCAAACACGCCCTGTGGAATGTTTTAAGTTGGGGGATTAACTCCCCTTGAATACTGAGGGTCCCTGGGGTGCACCTAGCCCACCAGCGACCTCCAGTAAGCACCACAAAGCTGCGTTGCAGAGAGGTGTAAAAAGGGGTGTGGCCTCAGAACACCTCTCTGCAACGCAGCTCCCTGGTGCATACTGGAGGTACCTGGTGGGCTAGTTGCCCCCCAGGGACCCCCAGTATTCAAGGGGAATTTGTTCCACCACTGCAAATGCGCCAAGGGTGTATTTGCAGAGTGGTGCAATGAGGGGGCGTGGCCTCTGTCTGCGATCCCGTTTTTTTCCCCTTTTTTTTAAGAAGGGGGGCTGGGTAGCCCCTCTTCTTTTTTTGGCCCTAGGGACCCCATCCCCCAGGGCCTGTCCCCAATTTTTTTTGTAAATAAACCATTGGGAAGGGGCCGCTTGGCCCCCCTCCTGAGGTCATAATCTGCCCCGGGGACCCCATCCCCTGGGGCATGGGCCTTTATTTAATTTTTTTTATTTGGAGGGGGCTGCCTTGCCCCCCTCCTGTGGCCACTTATGGCCCCGGGGCCCCCTCCCCCGGGGCCGGCCCTTTTAAAAAAAAATCATTTTGGGGAGGGGGCCCCTACCGGGCCACTAATAGCCCTGGGGATCCCATCCCCCGGGGCTGGCCCACTCTGTTGAGGACCATGGGGGGGTCCCCAATCCCCCCACGGTCCCAGCTGGTTCCCCACATCCTGCGGGAGCCGGCATTGCTTTTCCACCTGGGGAGCAACTAACATGCTGCTCCCCATGTGGAAAAGCAATCTGCTTTGCTATTTGGAAGAGAGAGCAGGTTTCCTGATACCAAATAGCAAAGCAGTTTGCAATGACAGGGTGGAAGCCGCGAGGCTCCCGCCCTGCCATTACAAATGGCAGTGTCCCGGGGGTGGGCACCCCGGGACACTGCAGGAGCTGACCCTGTAGGGTGGCAGTCCCCAGGGCCATCAAGGGCTCCAGGAGGGGGGCCGCACGGCCTCCCCTCCCATCATTTGAAAAGCCCCGGGGGTGGTGGTCCCCGGGGTTTGGGGGTCCATAACGGACCCCCAAATTAACAACTTAGTGGACTGGGGAGGTGGCGGTCCCCGGAGCATGTGGGGGGGCTTAAGCCCCCCACACAGATTTTCTTATTTTAAAAAAAAGCCCTGGGGTTGGCAGTCCCAGAGGTTGCAGGGGAGGCTGTGAGCCTCCCACATACATTAGCAAAAAGTCCCCCACCCACTTCTGATGAAAGCCCCGGGGATGATGGTCCCCGGGGCTGAGGGGGCTATGAGCCCCCCACAATTTATAATAAAGCACTGGGGGGTGGCGTCCCCGGGGCTGAGAGGCCCCTCTGGGCCCCCCATAAATATAATATAATGCCGCCAGGACTTGGACCACCCGGGAGCGAATTATAAATGAAGCACGGGAGCCCACGCTTTGTTTTTTTTTCAGCAGCAGGATGCACGGATCCTACGCGCATCCCGTGATTTTTTAAAACAAAATTAAAAAATGTGGGGCTTGGGGGTCATTGTAGGACCCCCTGAGCAGGCCTATGGGGTCAGGGTGTGTCTACCCTGCCCCCTTTGCAACAACAGGTCGGTAGCTGTCTTACCTGCAGATGGTAAATGCGGAGCAGGCAGTTTTTAATTGAGAAACTGACTCTGTGAATCAGGAAAAAACTTAAAAAAAACTTTTTGTGAAAATGGTGAGTAGACAGCAACCCACGTGGGTATAAACTATTGGAACTTCCAGTCCCATGATGCAATACGAAGCTGTTCACCTGAGGGTGATAAATAAAGGGAAGACACTGGAGTTGGCTGTCTGTCATCATTTGGGCAGTTTGCTTTGGAAGAAGGGCACATGGCCCAAAACGCGTCGGCGAAGACTGCAGAGTGTGATTCATGTGAACTGACTCTTGCAGCAAGTCAACCTACCTGTGAGTGCGTCTCTCCTAGGGGCAACCTCTTTCTTCACATTAATACCTCCGGACCGGTCGTGAGCGAACCCCCGCAAGACAACCAGCTGGTCCGTTGCTGTCTTACTTGGATGGTGAATACGGAGCAGGTAGTGCGTGTTTCTAATTGAGAGACTTACTCTGTGAATCAGGAAAAAACTTTTCCAGAACTTTTTGTGAAAATGGTGAGAAGACAGCAACCCACGTGGGTATAAACTATTGGAACTTCCAGTCCCATGATGCAATGCGAAGCTGTTCACTTGAGCGTGATAAATAAAAGGAAGGAGTTGGCTGTCTGTCATCATTTGGGCAGTTTGCTTTGGAAGAAGGGCGCCCGGCCCAAAATGCGTCAGCGAAGACTGCCGAGTGTGATTCATGTGAGCTGACTCTTGCAGCAATTCAACCTACCTGTGAGTGCGTCTCTCCTAGGGGCAACCTCTTTCTTTACATTAATACGGCTGGCTCGGTCGTGAGACGAACCCCCGCAAGACAACCGGCGGGTCCATTGCTGTCTTATTTGGATGGTGAATGCGGAGCAGGTAGTGCGTTTTTCTAATTGAGAGACTGACTCTGTGAATCAGGAAAAAACTTTTAAAGAACTTTTTGTGAAAATGGTGAGAAGACAGCAGCCCACGAGGGTATAAACTATTGGAACTTCCAGGCCCATGATGCAATGCGAAGCTGTTCACCTGAGCGTGATAAATAAAGGGAAGACACTGGAGTTGGCTGTCTGTCATCATTTGGGCAGTTTGCTTTGGAAGAAGGGCGCATGGCCGAAATGCATCGGCGAAGACTGACGAGTGTGATTCATGTGAGCTGACTCTTGCAGCAATTCAACCTACCTGTGAGTGCATCTCTCCTAGGGGCAATCTCTTTCTCACATATATATTCACTGAAAAAACCATAGGTTTCAGGCACGTTATAGTTACAAATTAGCATTAAAAAACCCATTGAAATTCACTGAAAAAACCATAGGTTTCAGGGACGTTATAGTTAGTTGGACATTTCACTCATACAAAACCATTGAAACATTGATGACCATTGATGTCATCAATAACGTCATTTGAGATGTCATCAGTGATGTCAGTGACAATGTCATGAATGATGTCATTTTCATTATTAATCTTTATTCGGTACTTAAAAAGACACCATAAAAGCACATACACAATATACACACAATATTTTAAAAAAATTTAAAAAGTATGAGTTAAAAGATATGAGTTAAAAAATATCAGCTAAAAAGGAAAGAGATATTTCATTAGGCTAGGGGAAAGGGATTGTCTTTACGGGATTTGATTGGCATTAGAGTCAGTTTTCTCTTGTATTCCTTAACCGTAATGCAACCCGGATGAAGCTTACAATACAGAACAATGTGTGGGCATCTGTGGCTTCCTGTAAGAATCTCAAGGCCCTTTTTGCTTGTCTGAATTTTGTTTCTTTCAGGATCCCTACTAGGAACTTGCGTCTTGGGGCAGAATAAAAGGGGCATAGTAAAACAAAATGAAGGGTATCCTGCGGAGACCTGTCGTCGCAGCCGCAGGTACCCTTCGCCTCCACTGTAAGGGTAAACCCGGTAGGAACCGCAAATAAATGGTGGAGCATGTTCAGTCTAAAGCGGGTCATATGGTAACGGTCCTGAGCATTATGCATGACCCTCAAATACGGTTCCATTCCCTGCTTCACTGTTAATTGGCAATAAGATGAAACCGTGGTTTTGCATTTTTCCCTTTCTGCCCTAGTCGTGCACGACCAATCTAAGAAAAGTTTTTTAACCATTGATTTATTCTCGGCAGTTAGGGATTCTGGGGCTGCAAAGAAATTTTTACAGCCAATGTCCTCCATAGAGTCCTTGATGTACTTCAGCCAGGGTATATGACCCCATTTATCCCGTTTGAGGCAGTCTTTTATAATTTGTCTTGTGAAGTGTGCATCAGGGTCGGTCCAGATTTTAACCCACGCTAGGAGAGGTTTGACTTTAATCTGGTCCTCGATATAAGACTCTCCAACTTCCTCATGAATAATGAAAGTTGAGACAATCTGTGGTAATTTCAGAATTCTTCTGAGGAATTTATTTTCTTCCACCTGTATCTGTTGCAATTTTTCATCTATAAAACCCCAGACTTCTGCACCGTAAGTGACCTTTGCACAACATATTGACCTATACAGATTTAATATCTGCTCTGGGGACCATCTACCCAGTCTTCTCCCGAACCCCATGATAGCCCCTGATGACGCCGCCAATTTCATTGCATGTTTCTCCACCAGGGGTTTAAAAGTCAATTGATTGTCAAACAGTACGCAAAGATATGAAAAAGTCTTAACCTGGCCAATTTTATGTGATCCGATGTTATAGATAAATTTCCCTTTTTCTTTTGATCCTGTTGACATAATATAAGATTTTTCCAGATTTGTCGATAAATCAAGTTTGGCCATAAAATCGACAAAGCCATCAATCAGCTTCTGCAACCCCAAGGGGGTTCTTGCTAACAATACTGCGTCGTCGGCATAAAGTAATACCGGCACCACGCAATGACCAATTTGGGGCGAATCCACCTGTAACTTAAGGAGTTCTTTTTCTAAGAGGTTTATGTATATGGAAAATAGGAAGGGCGCTAAGATGCAGCCCTGCCTCATTCCACTGGTGCATACAAAGGGGTCGGTCTTACTTCCCTGTTGATTATACCTCACACTTGCAGACGTATTCCAGTGTAAAGCCTGTAAGACATCTACAAGGGGTTGATCCACTCCTAAACTTAGCAACAGCGACCAAAGTTTTTCTCTATTTACGCAATCAAACGCCGCGGAAAGGTCCATAAACCCCATATATATGGTCCGACTACAAGCAATGGTATATTTTGCAGTCAGGAGATATAAGTTCAAACATTGGTCGGTGGTGGATCTGCCCTCCCTGAAGCCATATTGGACATCTGTCAGAATCTGATACTCCTCAGCCCATTCTTGCAAACGATGTAAAATGACCCGTCCCAATACTTTCGCTGTCACATCTATGAGGGATATGGGGCGATAGCATTGGGGGTCGTCACGATTCTCCTTTTTGTAGATCGGTACTATAGTTGCTGTTGACCAAGAACGGGGCAGTCCTGCCACCACTGCCTCGTTCAGGACCCTCGTGAGCAGCGGGACCCAGAGATCTATATTGCTCAAGTAAAGATCGGAAGGTATTCCGTCCGGGCCGGGTGCTTTGTTCTTACTGAGCCCTGTTATTGCCAATTCTACTTCTTCCATGGAAAAGTCCAGTTTCTGATTTTGAGTTAACCTTGGTACTTCCCCTTGAGTTACATGACCTGTGAAGTTATAAAGGCTCTGGAAGTGAGTCTGCCATTGTTCAGGTAGAATAGTATTCATTATTTTAGGTGCTCCTGGGTCCTGGAAGCATGGGGTGTTGATGACCTTCCAAAAACCCGAAATGTCTCGCCTTTCAGCAGCCTCCCTTAAATCCTCCCAGGCTTGGATCTGTAAACTCTTTTTCCTTTCAATCAGTACCTTTTTATAATCAATTCGGTTTTGTGCTATTTTCAGCTTATCCCTGGGTTTGGCGTGAAGGCTAAGTTTCAGGTTTTTTTTGCGCCTTAGTGCAAGCAGTGTCAAACCATCGTGCAGTGGAAGGCACTTTATTGTTTTTAGATGACTTCAGAAGATTATCTACGTGACATGCAATTTCTTCAAACGCGCTCACTACTGTCGCTCCTTCCACTAGAGGGTCAAGACATATGTTTATAGCATTTAATCCTTCTATTATCAATTTTTTATAAAATCTGTCTCCATCAATCTTGGCCCACTTAATCATCCTTCCCTAATCCACTGCCTTTTCCATAACGTCTATTCTCTTAGAATTTTTTTTAAAAACAAACATGTGACAATGTCATGAATGATGTAATATGTGACGTTATCAGCAGTGCATTGCAGGGGCGCAAGTTATAGTTAGCTCAACTAACTATAACAGCGGAATTTCAATGGTTTTGTATGAGTGAAATGTCCAACTAACTATAACATCCCTGAAACCTATGTTTTTTTCAGTGAATTTCAATGTTTTTTTAAATGCTAATTTGTAACTATAATGTCCTTGAAACCTATGTTTTTCAGTGAATTTCAATGGTTTTTTTAAATGCTAATTTCTAATCATAATCTTCTTTAAACCTATAGTTTTTTCAGTGATTTTAAATTATCACTCCATTCTTAACCTAGTAAAAACAGCCGAGATCCCCAGTTTTTTAGCAATAGCTTCCGCATAAAAAAATGTGCCACTAATGAGAGCAACAACTAACGGTAATAATATGCAAAGTAGACGTTCCCGTGCAAAAATAAAACAAAAACACCACTTCCCGATATTTTCAACAAGCAGCCAAATCTGGGGTGCGATACAAAAACAGGCAATAAGCCGCATTAGCAGTAGGAATCTAACATTTGCCATTAACTGGTGTAAACCAGGGAAACTACCTACAATGTGAAAGGAAGCCCAGCCCAGAATCACATTTGAAGACCAACATATGTCATGGAGTTACTGATCATGCAGCTCAGACACCCATGAAGGCCACAACACCCACTGCCACCAGCCTCAGGACGTCCTCCCCGGACCACCCCCCTCCCTATTACCACAGTGGCAGCGCAGAATGGGCCAGCGGACCTTCCAAAAACAGCATGGTCCCTCAGCCACACAGTAGCTGAATGTTGGCAGATATGGCAACCAAGTATGTGTGAATTACGCAACTCACCCATCAATAATAATAATCAAGAGGGAGGGGCCTGGATTTCTGTATAAGTTTGGGGCTCCCAGGTTCTTCAAGAAAGTCTGCTTAAAGGTGATTAGATCGGCACTTAATACTTGGCATGCTCTCAAAGCAAGGTGGGGGATAAAATATTATTCTGACTTTGCCCCAATCTGGGACTCCCTGGGGCTTCCTGCTTGTTTGAAAGATAGCTTGGCTGTTCCAATCGAGCACGCAGGAACTCTGATATGGTCTGATTTAATTTCTTCAAACGGAGTTCACCCCTGGGAGGTTCTAAAAGCAAAGATTGGGGATTCTTTTTCCCGATTTAAGCTTATACAACTTTGCTCATGGTATGCGGCAGAGAAGGCAAACATAGGCGTGAATTGGGAGGTGGAATATAAGCTCCAAAACCCAGCTCCCATTAAAAAGGAAGTTGGGATATGGTATAGGGGCCTACTTGATAGGGAGGATATTGAGCTTCCTTCACCACACCTAGGGGCCTATTAGGATGGCGGACGCAAACGGGTTCCGTCCGCCATGGTCGCGGCATAAATACTCGCGACAGCTCCGCGGATAAACCGCCGGTGCGATTAGGATATTTATGTCAACACGCACCGACCGCGGCGAACGGATCACACCAAAGACTGCCGCAAGCAAACGGAACCACTGAACCACCGTCCACCGCGGACGCAAAGGCCGCGGAAACAGGCTCAACCGCTGCCATACTTTCGGTGGTTCCGGACGCACGATTAGGATAACCCCGCCATCCCTACGGAACTCACCAACTTCCACGACCGCCGCGGAAAATCAGCATCGACGAACAGAGCTTGGCTGCGGAAGGACCAAACGAACATCACCCCTGCAAACAAACCGAAGGAAGCAAAAATGGCGGACGGTAGTAAATAGGAAAAAAAAATTAACAGAAGACACACCCACCTGGAACAACCAAGTCCAACAACTACACGATCCAATGACACCCCCCAGCCTTAACAAGAGCACCCAAGTCAACACACCCACAAAACACCTGACCGCCATAAACCATTGGGACACAACCACCACACAGAGTATAAAAGGAATCCCTCCCATTACCCCAATCCTTTGCATCACAGCACAGCTGGAACAAAGAGGCAGAACATCAGAAACAACAGAGACACACAAACACACATACAACCTGCACACCAACACACCCACCACACCAACCCTCACAGCACCATCCCTACATACCACACACCTGCACACCCCACACCACCAACACCTTGCACATCACACACCATGGCACCCAAGAAAAACCCAAAGTTCACAGAGAGTGAGTTGAAGGTCATGGTGGATGAAATCATCCGTGTTGAACCACATTTGTTTGGTACCCTAGTCCAGCAGACCAACTTGGCAACTAAAACCACCATGTGGGACAGGATAGTGACCAGAGTCAATGCTTCAGGGACCGTGCCACGCACCAAACACGACATCCAGAGGTGGTGGCACGACCTCAAGACAAGGGTGAAGGGCATCAGGGCCAAGAACCACCTGCGGGCACACCACACTGGCATCTGCAGTCCCCCGGATCCCATACCATTTACCGAATGGGAGGAGAAGGTGCTTGGCATACTGCACCCTGAGAGCCTGGAAGGAATAGAAGAGGGACTTGAGGCTGGTAAGTACATATCAATGACCACTATCACACTGTCATATTCTGCCTTGCACAACTGCTAAGACACATCTCCGAGGCTCCAATCCATGCATGTGAATCACACAGTCACCCAAATGTGAAGGCCAGGGCTCAAATGCACCCACCATGATCAATCACAAATGTTGCCTCCTACTTTCCCATGCTCGCATGTGGTCAAGCAGCGAACACTACAACTCCCAACAGGCCCACATGTCTCCTGGGAGGGTGGGGGTGGGGGTGTTGAGAGTCCAGCACTACAACTCCCAACAGGCCCACATGTCTCCTGGGAGGGTGGGGGTGGGGGTCCAGCACTACAACTCCCAACAGGCCCACATGTCTCCTGGGAGGGTGGGGGTGTGTGGGGGTGTCCTGCACTACAACTCCCAACAGGCCCACATGTCTTCTGGGAGGGTGGCGGTGGGGTGGTGAGAGTCCAGCACTACAACTCCCAACAGGCCCACATGTCTCCTGGGAGGGCGGGGGTGTGTGGGGGTGTCCTGCACTACAACTCCCAACAGGCCCACATGTCTCCTGGGAGGGTGGGGGTGTGTGGGGGGGTCCAGCACTACAACTCCCAACAGGCTCATTTGTCTCCTGGGAGGGTGGGGGTGGTGAGAGTCCAGCACTACAACTCCCAACAGGCCCACATGTCTCCTGGGAGGGTGGGGGTGGGGGTCCAGCACTACAACTCCCAACAGACCCACATGTCTCCTGGGAGGGCGGGGGTGGGGGTGGTGAGAGTCCAGCACTACAACTCCCAACAGGCCCACATGTCTCCTGGGAGGGCAGGGGTGGGGGTGGGAGTGGTGAGAGTCCAGCACTACAACTCCCAACAGGCCCACATGTCTCCTGAGAGGGTGGGGGTGGGGGTCCAGCACTACAACTCCTAACAGGCCCACATGTCTCCTGGGAGGGCGGGGATGGGGGTGGGGGTGGTGAGAGCCCAGCACTACAACTCCCAACAGGCCCACATGTCTCCTGGGAGGGTGGGGGTGGGGGTAGGGGTGGTGGCAGTCTAGCACTACAACTCCCAACAGGCCCACATGTCTCCTGGGAGGGTGGGGGTGTGTGGGGGTGTCCAGCACTACAACTCCCAACAGGCCCACATGTCTCCTGGGAGGGTGGGCGTGGGGGTGGGGGAGGTGAGAGTCCAGCACTACAACTCCCAACAGGCCCACATGTCTCCTGGGAGGGTGGTGGTGGTGAGAGTCCAACACTATACCTCCCAATAGGCTCACATGTCTCCTGGGAGGGTGGAGGTGTGTGGGGGTGTCCAGCACTACAACTCCCAACAGGCCCACATGTCTCCTGGGAGGGTGGGGGTGGGGGTGGTGAGAGACCAGCACTACAACTCCCAACAGGCCCACGTGTCTCCTGGGAGGGTGGGGTGTGTGGGGGGGTCCAGCACTACAACTCCCAACAGGCCCATATGTCTGCTGGGAGGGTGGGGGGTGTGGGGGTGTCCTGCACTACAACTCCCAACAGGCCCACATGTCCCATTCCACCATCCAATAGCAGGACAGGAACACACATTGCCAAGTATTGTCTCCCCACCTCCACACCACCAAAATGTCCACTCATGTGTGCCACACCAATATGATGACACCAACAACCATGTCCTGATTCCATGGAGATTTGAAATGTAACTACTAGAAACCTGTCATGTCCACAGCATTGATTCTTACATTCTTGTCCCTCAGGTGATCACGACTTGACACGCCAAAACACCAACCGGCAGCACCAGTCGCCCCCCTCACAGCCAGGTCTCTCCGAAGAGGATTCCCAGTACACATCGGGTGCAGAGGACGATGCTGGGCCAAGCACACTTCTAGGGCCATCAGGCTCCCAGGACCTCCCAGCCTCCACCACCTTGGCCAGTGGTACTACACAAACAACTGCCACTGTGAGAAGTGCAGCTACCACCACCAGCAGCACCACCACCACCACCACCCCTGCCAGTGCCACCCTGCCTGAACCATCGGATGATGATGGGCCATCAATGTCTCAGGCAAGCAGGGAGAGTGGACGTGGGAGGACACAGGTGAGGCCACAGCTCACCAACAGGAGTGGAGGTGTAAGGGGAGGTCGGGGGCAAGACCCAGCCCATCCTGGGAACGAGACCCTGGAAGCCATTGCCAGAGTGAATGCCTCCTACCTGCGGCCGCAGGCACAGGCTGATCGGGCACATCATGATTCGCAACAGACCTGCCAGCTGTTGAGGTCCATGGACACCCGTATGGGCCAAATTGTGGACCTCATGGGGCAGCAAACTTCACTTTGGAGGGAGTGGTTATCCTGCGCCACACCACCTCCCCCTCCCCCAAGTGCCAAGCGGGACAGGTCACCAACACCACCGCCACCCTCACATGAGGCCCCTGACAGGGAGGTGGACCCTGAACAACCTGCCCCCACAGCTGGGTCTGCTCTGGCTCCAAGACGCAGGGGCCGTCCGAGGCTGGACCCAGCACAGAGCAGTGGCAATGCCCCATCCACCCGCCCGAAGAGGGGCCGAAAATGACTTCACCCTTCCTTGAGCCTGGCATTGACCCTGCGAACTATCTTGTCCCACATTGCCAAGCATTGTCACACGTCTGTTGGACTAGGTGTACATCACACAATGTGGTGTCCCCATCGGTGTTTTCATCTGACATGACTTTCAACTCACTCTTCCCCACCACCACCTTTTTGTAAATATGCACAAACACTTATCCACACCCTGTAAAAAATATTCACTGTAATGCTCAATGCTGTGTGATCTCCATGTTTATATACAGGTATGTCTCAGATTTTGTCATCAGCAGGTGCAGGGATCAATGTTGTCTTGAATTCTGGCTCGGTGTGAGTGACCTAGGGACAAATAGAGAACAACAAGCACAGGTCAGGAAACTGAATCACAACCCTCACAAAAGAACGTACAGCAACATCCCACAAACCACAATCATCTCAAAGTAAGCGGAACACAGGACACACATCAGGGAGCATTGCTCGTAACCATGACCCACACCCATGTGCAAACATAACATAACAGGCAGCATTCACACACCACATCCAACCATCTCCAGCAGACATACGTCACGCATTGAACAGCAGCACAAGAGGTAGTTACTCACATTCAAGGAAAGTAGCGAGCAATGAGCTCACGCCTCTGGTCCACACCTTCTTCCTCCCCACTATCCTCATCACTGGACATGGGTGCGATGGGAGGCGGAGCAACCTGTTGGCCTGCAGGGTCCATGATCAGTTCAATATTGTTGCGTAAGGCCAGGTTGTGGAGCATGCAGCAAGCAATCACTATTCTGCATACTTTGCCGGGTGAGTATGGCAGGGCCCGTCCGGTTTTATCCAGGCAGCGAAACCTAGACTTCAGCAGTCCAAATGTATGTTCCACCACCCGACGTGTCTTCCCATGGGCCTCATTATAGCGCATTTCCCCTGGGGTAGTAGGATTCCGTAGGGGGCTTAGCAGCAACGGCCGGTTCGGGTACGCAGAGTCGCCTAGGTGGGGGGATGACAGACACATACAGCATGGCACACATACAACACAGTAGTGATCACAGTACACTCACCTACAAGCCACGCAAGTTCTTGATGTTCTTGACGCAGATTGGCCATCAGTTGGGGGACAATGCTGCTCCGCAGGATGTGGGAGTCATGTGCGGACCCGGGAAATCTGGCACTCACATGGGAGATGATGTTGTCAGCCAGGCACACCACTTGCACGTTGATCGAATGGTAGTGCTTCCGATTGCGATATACGGGTTCACGTGCCTGGGGTGGAATGAGACCAATATGTGTGCCATCAATTGCACCCACTATGTGTGGAATCTGGGCCAGGGCATAGAAGTCCCCTTTGACTGCAGCCAACTCTGCCGGCTGTGGTAAATGGATGTAATCATCCTTGTAATGCATCATGGCATTCAGAACATCCCGCAGTACCATGCTGAACATGGATTGTGACATCCCCCCGGCATGACCAACTGTGTACTGGAAAGTGCCTGTTGCGAAGAAGTGTAGTGCGGCCATCACCTTTGCTGTGGGTGTAATAGCTCCTGGATATGTCCTGCGTGGATGCAGATGAGGTGCCAATTGGGCTACAAGCTCCTGCAATCTACGTCGGTCAAGCCGGAATTTGCAGATCACCTCCTCGTTAACCATGTCCTCCAGCACAGTGTAGGGTCGATGCACATTTGGAGACCTCCTGTGTGGGAGTAGATGGGAGCAGATGTCAATTGACCTACACCGCATAGCTGTTCCACACTATCACATCTTGACCAACACAATACAAATATTACATGTTGCAGGCATTGATTGTATGTGTGACGTGACCGAAATCTAAGGCAGTACAGCTAACTACACACACAATGTTCACCCACAAACAACATCCTGTGTGCAAACATGTACAATGTAACGTGCACACATGTTGAAAGAACAGCCAACATCACATGACTGAGGGCACAAGTGAGGACAAGTGTCCCCACAGATACACATGGACGTGCACACACAACACGAACATGGAACACACCCTCCTTGTCTTCATGCATCCGTGACCCCACCTACAATGCTGGACATCCTCACATGACATGCATGGGCACACAACAGGCGACACACATACGCATAAACAGAATGCATGTATATCCCCATCATTGCTACTTGCAAACACAAACACACTCACAACAGCTTCTGAATGTGGGTACACAGCCTTGAGGTACTGTGTAGATGTGTAGAAATAGAAACGTGTGTCCGCAAAACCAACAAGCAACACATCTCCATGCACATCTGACGCAACTTGAGTGCACATCACTGGCCTTTGTTAACCATTGGCAAGGTCAATAGTATGACCACACATGCAACCAATGGACATGAATGACACACGTGGACACGGGTCATTGACTTGACATATTGATTCTTGATGCATTCCGGACATGTCCTGACACACATGTAGAACTATGAACATTACATGTGTGCGGAGACATGCTGTGTGTGTACACACGCCATCCGGGTACGCCTTCCCCCAAAACAGAAGATGATCCTTGATACTGCAATTGTGCATAACAGATGCTGCATGGTCAAGGACCATCACGGTCACACCCCGCCAAACGCACGTGCGCACTACCGCGACGGTGCATCTTTTGAAAATCGTCACTCACTGGCATCGCAATGGTGGAGCACGCATTCCGCGGGGGCGGGGCAGGCTAACACATACATTTGAAAATGCAAGTGGAAATGGCAGTTGGTACCCCCCTTACAGTCACATTGCAGCACCCACCGCAGAGTGCCAGCCCTGGACGGTCATCCACCGCCGGGTGCTGGCCGGTCACCCACTGCCGGCCCTTGCCGGTCACCCACCGCCGGGTGCTGGCGGTGGGTGAGCGCCCTGTGCATTGAGGTCACCCTGGCATGGATGGCCCTGGCCGGTCACCCACCGCCGGCCCTGGCCGGTCACCCACCGCTGGCCCTGGCCAGTCACCCACCGCCGGGTGCTGGTGGTGGGTGAGCGCCCTGTGCATTGAGGTCACCCTGGCATGGATGGCCCTGGCCGGTCACCCACCGCCGGCCCTGGCCAGTCACCCACCGCTGGCCCTGGCCCTGATTAATTTCAAATAATGCACCATGGCGATAGCGAGCACATGCGGTTGCCGGTGTGTGACCGTGACGGTCCATGCACATGTAGCCAATGGAAACAGGTAACACGGGGCGCGTAAGCGCATTCAAAAATAGCGGAAGCCGAGCACCGCCACACCAGGGCCAGTCATTGGTTCATTTTGAATGAGGCATCCCGGGAAAACCAATTGCTGCAGACAAGTGCCACTGATGTGAGCTCAGGGCCCTATAAATGTGTGCATTTCAGCAGCACACATCCACTGCTTCCAGCCACTGCTGCCTGCCCCCATCACCTCAACCTGCTGCTGCTGAGCTATCCAACAACTGCTGCCTGCACCCATCACCTCGACCTGCTGCTGCTGAGCTTTCCAACAACTGCTGGCTGCACCCATCACCTCGACCTGCTGCTGCTGAGCTATCCAACAACTGCTGCCTGCACCCATCACCTCGACCTGCTGCTGCTGAGCTATCCAACAACTGCTGCCTGCACCCATCACCTCGACCTGCTGCTGCTGAGCTATCCAACAACTGCTGCTGTAGTGCCACAGTCCAGGACCTTGCCATGCTGAGAGTGCGAGAGATCCGGTCTCATCCCTTCACCGCAACGGAGCTGGATGTCCTTGTGGATGGTGTGCTCCGCCACTATGAACGGCTCTACGGTGCCCCCGGACAGGTGGTAAGTGCAGTGGTGGACATATTGGTGTGCATGCGGTGGTCACTGACTCCTGGCTTCTGCAAGCTTGGCGGTGTGCTGTGGGACCTTCGCATGTGTTGTACTGTGCATGGCTGCTAAAAGATACGTGTTGCTACTATGTTTGTGAATGTCCAACTGTCCACTGACGTTCCCCTCTTGTCTCCCATCATGGTAGGTCAAGCTGCACCTTCGCAAGGCCGTGTGGAGGACCATAGCACGTGATGTACGGGCAGTGGGGGGTGTGCAATAGACCACACACACACTGCCACAAGTGCTGGGACGACATCTCCAGGCTCAGCAAGAATGTGGCGGAGATGACACTGGGGCTGATTCCAAGATCAACCCGGCCTGCACGACGCACCATGACCCCTCTAATGCACCGTATCATAGCTGTGACGCATCCTGACCTGTCCGCGCAGCTGAGAGGGGATCAACAGCAAACTAGCGGTAGGCAGACTGTATTTGTCTGTGACTTGTGTGTGCCTGCATGTGTTGGTGCTCACACACAGTAGTTACATCCGTGGTGCGTATGTTTTGCTGCAATTGCATGTTGGTGCCATTAGCGGAGTGAGCATTAGCATCCATGTCCGCCAGGTGGACATACCAGTTGCATTGTAGTGCAGGGTCCCAGGACATGCCGTTGAGGTCTGTGGCATCACATGTGTGGTGGTCTGCATGCACTTGCCCTGTTTGTTTGATGTACATGTTTCACAGGCACCCCTGGTTCTTTGTCAAGAGGATGTCTGGTAGGGGTAGTTCGTGTGCAGGATGGGTGCTACATGTTAGTCGACTGTGAGGAAAGTTTTGATTTTGTAACCTTCAGTACGTGAGTGTGGCACTTAGGTAAACCTCTTTTCTCTCTCTTTCAGCTTTGGCAGAGGGCACTGACCCACAGACGACAGAGATGAGTGGTGGCAATGCATCCGGGTCCGAGATCACACACATGCAGACTGAGACTGAAGAGAGCAGCCCCGGAGAGGGGGACAGAACTGTCCCTGAGGGCTCACATGTTGAGACACCATCGTCCTCATCTTCAGACAGTGGTGGTGAGTCAGCACTGTTGGTAGGCACAGGGAGTGGGTAATCAACATCTTCAGTCGGTACACAGCACACAGGGCCCACACTGCCATCAACTGCAACAAGTACTGCTCGTGCTCGCCAGAGTAGGGGGAGCAGAGTTACCTTCGGTGAGGGCACCGCTGCCCCTGTCCCTGTTACACAAAGTGCACTCTGTGCAGAGGCTGTTGATCTGTTCCGACAGCTGTGTGTAGGGCAGACCAACATGATCAATGCATTCCAAGACCACGATAGGAAGTTGGGGCAGGTGGTAGCATTCATGGAGGGGATGCATGGCGATGTTGCTGGTCTCCACAGAACAGTTCAGTCATTGGCAAACACAGTGTCTGCAGCCATTCTACAGTCACATGGACAAGGTTCTACTTCAGTTCCCCCATTCACACCACTTGATGTGTCAGGGGAGAGTGAGATTTCAGACCAGGCCTATATTTCTGGGTATTGCACTAGAAGCAGCCACAGGCGTTGCGCAGGGCACGGAGGGTACAGACACCATCCCCTAGGACAAGGAAATCTTTCACCGAACATGACATCAGCTACCCTGGAGTTGACACACAGGATCTTTAAGGGGTGTTGGGGGACAGGGATTCACATGTAACACAGGCATCCCCCTCAAAAGATACTCCCAAGACCAGGGACACTCCCAAAGACAAGGACACTACAAAGGAAAGGGCACCTCCCAAGGCCAGGGACACTCCCAAGGACAAGGACACTACAAAGGAAAGGGCACCTCCCAAGGCCAGGGACACTCCCAAGGACAAGGACACTACAAAGGAAAGGGCACCTCCCAAGGCCAGGGACACTCCCAAGGACAAGGACACTACAAAGGAAAGGGCACCTCCAAAGGCCAGGGACACTCCCAAGGACAAGGACACTACAAAGGTAAGGGCACCTCTCAAGGGCAGGGACACTCCCAAGGACAAGGACACTACAAAGCAAAGGGCACCTCCCAAGGCCAGGGACACTCTCAAGGACAAGGACACCTCAAAGGAAAGGGCACCTCTCAAGGCCAGGGACACTCCCAAGGACAAGGACACTTCAAAGGACAGGTACACTACAATGGACAGGGACACTACAAAGGACAAGCCAACCCCCAGGGACAGGGCACCGCCCACGGATCAGGCACATTCCAGAGTCAGGACACCTCCTACGGCCAAGGCACCTCCCAGGGCCAAGGGTTCTCCCATGGACATGGGCTCCATCAAGGACAGGCATACATCACCACTGCCTGCCCTGAGGCTGATGTTGGTGAAGGAACGTAAAACACATGTGTCAGCGGTAAAGTCCCCCCATACCTCTACTCCCATCCAGACCCTGCTGAAGCAGAGGAAGGAGTACACTGTAGTTGCGTCCCTCATTACACATGATGCAGAGGGCAGAAGGCAGGGCCACAGCAAACGTTAAGCAGGATCCAGCACATCCCCAGAGAGCAGACCCCCACCAGCACATGATGCACCTTTGATGGGTGATGTTTCTGATGAGGCCACACCACTTACCAGTCCAGTCATGTCCTGTGTGCCCCTACATATCCCAAAGAAATGGAGACACACACCAGTGACACCTGACCACCCCAATGTCGCTCCAGTACAGCTGTCACTAGCTCCCAGAGCCACCATGCCTCCTGGCCCATACAGCCCTGTGGCTCATCATTTCAGTGGTCCTGCTGCAGTTCACTCTCATGTGGCAGATGGTGGCACTGTGTCTGTTGTTCGCTGTAATGCCTCATGCAGTAGCACTGTGTCAGTTGTGCCCTCTCCTGTTTCAGGTACTGGCACTGTGTGTGTCCGCCACTCTCATGTCTCAGATGCTGGCATGGTATTTGTTGGTAACTGTACAGGGACATGTCCTGGCAGTGTGTCTGGGTCTAGGGCTCATGTGTCAGTCACTAGAGCTGTGGCTGTGTCTCACACTCCTGTTTCTGGTGCTGGCAGTGTGCCTGGGTCCATGGCTCATGTGTCAGTCACTAGAGTCGTGGCTGTGTCTCACACTCCTGTTTCTGGCGCTGGCAGTGTGTCTGGGTCTATGGCTCATGTGTCAGTCACTAGACCTGTGGCTGTGTCTCACACTCCTGTTTCTGGTGCTGGCAGTGTGTCTGGGTCTATGGCTCATGTGTCAGTCACTAGAGCTGTGTCTGTGTCTCACACTCCTGTTTCTGGTGCTGGCAGTGTGTCCGAGGCAACTAGGTCAAACAGTCCACCAGATTCTGTGCTTTGAGGTGTAGCTCCCATCACTCACATGTCATTGGACTTGTTGTCTAGATTGTCCATTGTAACCACCCTTGCATTATTAATGTCCATGGGACGGGGCGCTTGACCCACGTACTTGTGGTGCCTCAGATGTACTTGTTCTGTTATGAACACTGCCCTGTTGCTGTTCTGATACTGCATTATGCCTCATGTGCTGTCTCAGATGTACCTGTCTGTGCCATGGACTGTTAATGCGCGTAGCCCCTCTCATGTGCTGCCTAAGATGTACCTGCTCTGTTATGGACACTGCCCTGTTGCTGTTCTGATACTGCATTGTGCCCTCTCATGTGCTGCCTCTGATGTACCTGCTCTGTGCCATGGACTGTTGATGCACGTAGCCCCTCTCATGTGCTGCCTCAAATGTACCTGCTCTGTTATGGACACTGCCCTGTTGCTGTTCTGATACTGGATTGTGCCCTCTCATGTGCTGCCTCTGATGTACCTGCTCTGTGCCATGGACAATTGATGCACTTAGCCCATCTCATGTGCTGCCTCTGATGTACCTGTGCCTTGCCATGGACTGTTGATGCACTTAGCCCCTCTCATGTGCTGCCTCTGATGTACCTGCTCTGTGCCATGGACTGTTGATGCACTTAGCCCCTCTCATGTGCTGCCTCTGATGTACCTGTGCCTTGCCATGGACTGTTGATGTACTTAGCCCCTCTCATGTGTTGCCTCTGATGTACCTGTGCCTTGCCATGGACTGTTGATGCACGTAGCCCCTCTCATATGCTGCCTCTGATGTACCTGCTCTGTTCTGGACACTGCCCTGTTGCTGTTCTGATACTGCATTGTGCCCTCTCATGTGCTGCCTCAGATGTACCTGCTCTGTGCCATGGACTGTTGATGCACGTAGCCCCTCTCATGTGCTGCCTCAGATGTACCTGCTCTGTGCCATGGACTGTTGATGCATGTAGCCCCTCATGTGCCGCCTCAGATGTACCTGCTCTGTTATGGACACTGCCCTGTTGATGTTATGATACTGCATTGTGCCCTCTCATGTGCAGCCTCAGATGTACCTGCTCTGTGCCATGGACTATTGATGCACGTAGCCTCTCTCATGTGCTGCCTCAGATGTACCTGCTCTGTGCCATGGACTGTTGATGCACTTAGCCCCTCTCATGTGCTGCCTCTGATGTACCTGTTCTGTGCCATGGACTGTTGATGCAATTATTCCCTCTCATGTGCTGCCTCTAATGTACCTGTTCTGTGCCATGGACTGTTGATGCGCTTAGCTCCTCTCACGTGCTGCCTCTGATGTACCTGTTCTGTGCCATGGACTGTTGATGCACTTAGCCCCTCTCATGTGCTGCCTCTGATGTACATGTGCCTTGCCATGGGCTGTTGATGCACTTAGCCCCTCTCATGTGCTGCCTCTGATGTAAATGTGGCTTGCCATGGACTGTTGATGCATTTAGCCCCACTCATGTGCTGCCTCTGATGTACCTGTTCTGTGCCATGGACTGTTGATGCTCGTTGCCCTACTCATGTGCTGCCTCAGATGTACCTGCTCTGTTATGGACACTGCCCTGTTGCTGTTCTGATACTGCATTGTGCCCTTTCATGTGCTGCCTCAGATGCACCTGCTCTGTGCCATGGACTATTGATGCACGTAGCCCCTCTCATATGCTGCCTCTGATGTACCTGCTCTGTGCCATGGACTGTTGATGCACTTGGCCCCTCTCATGTGCTGCCTCTGATGTACCTGCTCTGTTCTGGACACTGCCCTGTTGCTGTTCTGATATTGCATTGTGCCCTCTCATGTGCTGCCTCAGATGTACCTGCTCTGTGCCATGGACTGTTGATGCACTTAGCCCCTCTCATGTGCTGCCACCGATGTACCTGTTCTGTGCCATGGACTTTTGATGCACTTAGCCCCACTCATGTGCTGCCTCTGATGTACCTGTTCTGTGCCATGGACTGTTGATGCACTTAGCCCCTCTCATGTGCTGCCTCTGATGTACCTGTTCTGTGCCATGGACTGTTGATGCACTTAGCCCCTCTAATGTGCTGCCTCTGATGTACATGTGCCTTGCCATGGACTGTTGATACACTTAGCCCCTCTCATGTGCTGCCTCTGATGTACATGTGCCTTGCCATGGACTGTTGATGAACTTAGCCCCTCTCATGTGCTGCCTCTGATGTACCTGTTCTGTGCCATGGACTGTTGATGCTCGTTGCCCTACTCATGTGCTGCCTCAGATGTACCTGCTCTGTTATGGACACTGCCCTGTTGCTGTTCTGATACTGCATTGTGCCCTCTCATGTGCTGCCTCAGATGTACCTGCTCTGTGCCATGAACTGTTGATGCACGTAGCCCCTCTCATGTGCTGCCTCAGATGTACCTGCTCTGTTATGGACACTGCCCTGTTGCTGTTATGATACTGCATTGTGCCCTCTCATGTGCTGCCTCAGATGTACCTGCTCTGTGCCATGGACTATTGATGCACGTAGCCCCTCTCATGTGCTGCCTCTGATGTACCTGCTCTGTGCCATGGACTGTTGATGCACTTAGCCCCTCTCATTTGCTGCCTCTGATGTACCTGTGCCTTGCCATGGACTGTTGATGCACTTAGCCCCTCTCATGTGCTGCCTCTGATGTACCTGCTCTGTTCTGGACACTGCCCTGTTGCTGTTCTGATACTGCAGTGTGCCCTCTCATGTACTGCCTCAGATGTACCTGCTCTGTGCCATGGACTATTGATGCACGTAGCCCCTCTCATGTGCTGCCTCTGATGTACCTGCTCTGTGCCATGGACTGTTGATGCACTTAGCCCCTCGCATGTGCTGCCTCTGATGTACCTGTTCTGTGCCATCGACTGTTGATGCACGTAGCCCCTCTCATGTGCTGCCTCTGATGTACCTGTTCTGTGCCATCGACTGTTGATGCACTTAGCCCCTCGCATGTGCTGCCTCTGATGTACCTGTTCAGTGCCATGGACTGTTGATGCACTTAGCCCCTCTCATGTGCTGCCTCTGATGTACCTGTACCTTGCCATGG
Source organism: Lissotriton helveticus (assembly GCF_964261635.1). Lineage (NCBI taxonomy): Eukaryota > Metazoa > Chordata > Amphibia > Caudata > Salamandridae > Lissotriton > Lissotriton helveticus. The sequence goes on along the minus strand of NC_136072.1, from coordinate 738,328,445 downwards.
ACTGTTGATGCACTTAGCCCCTCTCATGTGCTGCCTCTGATGTACCTGTGCCTTGCCATGGACTGTTGATGCACTTAGCCCCTCTCATGTGCTGCCTCTGATGTACCTGTTCTGTGCCATGGACTGTTGATGCTCGTTGTCCTACTCATGTGCTGCCTCAGATGTACCTGCTATGTTATGGACACTGCCCTGTTGCTGTTCTGATACTGCATTGTGCCCTCTCATGTGCTGCCTCAGATGTACCTGCTCTGTGCCATGGACTGTTGATGCACGTAGCCCCTCTCATGTGCTGCCTCAGATGTACCTGCTCTGTTATGGACACTGCCATGTTGCTGTTATGATACTGCATTGTCCCCTCTCATGTGCTGACTCAGATGTACCTGCTCTGTGCCATGGACTATTGATGTACGCAGCCCCTCTCATGTGCTGCCTCTGATGTACCTGCACTGTGCCATGGACTGTTGATGCACTTAGACCCTCTCATGTGCTGCCTCTGATGTACCTGTTCTGTGCCATGGACTGTTGATGCACTTAGCCCCTCCCTTAGCTTCTTAGCTGTCATTATACCTGTGCTTACGCTATTGCAGCGCGAGTGCTGAGCTGCTGGCATATTTTAACTATCGCCTGTTTTCCTATTTAATTTGTGATTTTCGTTTTTCTCCCCTGATTTTATAACGCGCTTGGCCCTTACCTGCACAATAATTTTGTATCATCCACCGCTGTTGGGCGGGTCCACTTCCCGGCATCTCTTCCTACAGCTGCACCATCTTGGGGGTAGGCGGTGCCGCTTTCCGGTGCATTCTGGCAGCCTACACGCTCTAGTCGTCACAAGGACGCTAGGCGGGTATAAAGGAGAGGTAAATCTTCAATTCTCCCTTCTTAGCTGTCATTATACCTGTGCTTACGCTATTGCAGCGCGAGTGCTGAGCTGCTGGCATATTTTAACTATCGCCTGTTTTCCTATTTAATTTGTGATTTTCGTTTTTCTCCCCTGATTTTATAACGCGCTTGGCCCTTACCTGCACAAAAATTTTGTATCATCCACCGCTGTTGGCCGGGTCCGCTTCCCGGCGTCTCTTCCTACAGCTGCACCATCTTGGGGGTAGGCGGTGCCGCTTTCCGGCGCATTCTGGCAGCCTACACGCTCTAGTCGTCACAAGGACGCTAGGTGGGTATAAAGGAGAGGTAAATCTTCAATTCTCCTTTCTTAGCTGTCATTATACCTGTGCTTACGCTATTGCAGCGCGAGTGCTGAGCTGCTGGCATATTTTAACTATCGCCTGTTTTCCTATTTAATTTGTGATTTTCGTTTTTCTCCCCTGATTTTATAGTATAAAGGAGAGCCATGTCGACGCGCAGCGGGTACGCGCTGCGGGGACGCCTGATTGACGCCGGAGTTACGCCAGAGTTCAGCCCGTCTGCGCCCGTCCGCGCTGAGGACGCGCTGCAGGACGGGCTGGACCCTGGGACTCCTGATAGGACGGTCTCAATGCCTCCGGAAAATCTGTCACGCGATCTCTTGCTTTATAGACCTTCCGTGCAGTCATGCCATCATCGGCTCCGGCCTGAAATCCTGCGTCAAGCTCTGGTATGTTCTGCTTGTAAATCCGGTTTTAATTTCACTTCATGTGCGGCTACGAAATCTGTTCTCCCTTCTCATGACGGAGGGGGAACCTCTCAACTTAGACAGGGCTTTTTGATTAATGCACGATCCCTCATCAAACATAATATAGAGTTTCATGATTTCGTCAGTGAGAGGCAACCTGATTGGGTCTTTGTGACCGAGACATGGGCCTCTGAGTCCTCGGGCCACGATCTTCTTTTGGCCTTACCTGAAGGATATACTCTTCTCAGGTTGGACAGAGTGCGACGCAGGAGGGGGGGGATTAGCAGTCCTTTATAAAACTACCCTCTCCTGTATTATAAAACCTTTGTCTGTTCCCTCTGATCCCTTTGAGGCTATATACTTTTGCATTATATGTGCTTCTTCGATCTCCTTTACCGGAATTTTGGTATATAGACCTACGGGACCCAGGGCTAACTTTTGCCCTGAACTATTCAGAATTATGGAACCCTATTTTGGGAGATCCTCCTTTACTGTTCTTGGTGATATGAACTTTCATTTAGATGACCGGTCATCCTCGGATACATGTTCTTTGGTTAATGCCCTGGACGCAGGTGAGCTTTCCCAAAGGGTGTCCTTTCCGACGCATAAGGCGGGTCATACCCTTGATGGGGTGTTTTCTAATGACCCCAGGCTAACGGTCGGCACTCCTTTGCCGATAGTCTGGTCTGATCATTTAGCAGTACCACTATATCTAAATATGCCCAATATGGAAGGTAACTTGGTTATCACTAAGAACTGTCTTAAAAGAAATTTTAGAAATATTACGAATGAGGGACTGGTACCTTTTGTTCAAACTGTAAATAGCATATCCCAGTTGATGGTAGATGATGCAGCACAAGAGTTGGCTGACTCTCTCTCCAAAGCGGCGGATGAGCTAGCCCCTGCCTCATTTAAATATGTTGCGCGACAAAAACCTACAGCCCCCTGGTTCACCGATACTCTGAGGCTTCTTAGACAAAAATGTAGAAGGAAGGAAAGATGTTGGCGCAAATCCTGGGATCCGACTGATCGGGAAGTGTACAGGTGCCAGATACGAGAGTATAAAAGCAGAGTCATTAAGGAGAAACAGGATTATTTTACCAACTTAACCAGTTCTCTTACATCTTCCAAAGAGCTCTTTAAGATTGTGAGCTCTCTCTGCTCTCTCCAGGCCCCTGACCCCGTGGTAGTCGCACAGGAGCTCTGTAACAACATCTCGGACTTCTTTTTAAAAAAAATAGATGATATCTATTTGGCTCTACAAACTCAGAGGAGCTTCCTGAGTGAAGAGGACTCCGCTCGAGTTAGACATCTGGAAGCCTGGGTCGATGAGCCTCCCCAGGTGCTTAATCACTTTCCTGCACTCTCGCTGGAAGGACTGAACCTCTTGCTGGAAAGAACTAAGTCTGCTTCTCCCTTAGATCCGGTCCCTTTGAAAGTGCTTAAGGCCTGCAGGGATACTATCCTACCTCCCATGTTGAAAATCATGAATGATGCGATGGAACATGGTATTTTCCCTGTAGCCTGGAAGAAAGCCATAGTGAAACCCTTGCTTAAGAAGCCCACTTTGGATCCAGGAATCCTACAGAATTTTAGACCCATATCTCTTTTGCTGGCCCCTGCTAAGATGCTTGAAGCCCACCTAAACTGTCATCTCTCTCGCTTTTTGGATGCCTCAGGATTCTTGGATGGGTCTCAACATGGTTTTAGAAAGCTTCATAGCACGGAGTCTGCTCTGACTATGGTTACTGACAACATACGTAGGAAAGTAGACTTGGGTCAAACCACCGTGCTAGTATTGCTAGATCTTATGGCAGCTTTCGATACCCTGTCTCCCATTATATTAACATCTAGGTTAAGGGAGGCAGGAGTAACAGGACCGGCCCTCAGAATCCTGAGCTCTTTTTTACAACAAAGAGAGCAGCGTGTGATGCTTGGTGATCTCCTCTCCCCTGCCAAGTTCTTGCAATGTGGGGTGCCACAGGGGTCGGCATTGAGTCCGACCCTGTTTAATATCTACGTGGCCCCCCTTGCTAGACTTGTAAGATCTCAGGGGTTGGAGGTAGTGTCGTACGCCGATGACATGCAGATCATGGTGTCCATGACCCACTCTGTGACTGTCACCGCTTCTAACTTTAGGTCCTGTATGCAACTTGTTGCAGAGTGGATGATTCTCAACTCTCTAAAGTTGAACGGTGACAAAACAGAGGTCCTGGTCTTTGGCAAAGACCAGGACATATGGTCTGGTGATTGGTGGCCTCCATCTTTAGGCAACTGCCCCATTCCCACTCAATCTGCTAGGAATCTTGGGGTCATTTTTGACACTCGGCTATCTATGGAAGCCCAGGTCAACAAAACTGTGGCCACCTGTTGGGGTGTTATTAGGACTCTGAAGAGAGTCCTACATTATCTCCCCCCACAGGCACGCAAGCAGGTTGTAGTCGCCCTTGTTGGCTCAAGGCTCGATTATTGTAACTCCCTGTATGCCGGAGCCAACAAGGGCCTTCTGCAGCGCTTGCAGGTCCTACAGAATGCGGCGGCACGGTTTGTCTTGGCCCTGCCCTGGCTGTCATCAGCGACTGTGGCAAGGAAGAGTCTTCACTGGCTCCCCATCATCTCTAGAGTATCTTTTAAACTTCTTTGCCTCACATATCGTGCCCTTATGGCTGGCCCTGCTGATGCTCTTGGATCTCGGCTTACACGATATGTTCCGAGTAGGTGCTTACGCTCCTCAGAACTTAATCAACTGGTAGTTCCTCGCTCCATGAAGGCTAGATGGGGGAGTAAGGCCTTTTCCATCCTGGCACCCCAAATATGGAACTCACTTCCCCTAGAGATTAAGTCACAACCCTCATTGGATCTTTTTAGGAAAGCTCTGAAAACTTGGTGTTTTGTTAACGCATATCAGTAAGCTCTATCCATCCTTTGACTCAGCTAGATTAATGTTAGGCGCCTTGACGCCCATTGGGCTAAGTCGCGCATGTGTAAATCCTACTTCATTCATTCATTCATTCATTCATGTGCTGCCACTGATGTACCTGTTCTGTGCCATGGACTGTTGATGCACTTAGCCTCTCTCATGTGCTGCCTCTGATGTACCTGTGCCTTGCCATGGACTTTTGATGCACTTAGCCCCTCTCTTGTGCTGCCTCTGATGCACCTGTTCTGTGCCATGGACTGTTGATGCTCGGTGCCCTACTCATGTGCTCCCTCAGATGTACCTGCTCTGTTATGGACACTGCCCTGTTGCGGTTATGATACTGCATTGTGCCCTCTCATGTGCTGCCTCTGATGTACCTGCTCTGTTATGGACACTGCCCATGCTCTTGGCTACTCTAGGAATATACCCATATTATGTGCAATAAAGCAAGTCAATCATGTGTAGTGGTTTGTCTTTGTCATTCCTGGTTGTCTCCTTGCATTGTTGATATATTGGTGCTATCGTAAATGCTGTTTCCCCAACATAACGCTCCCCCTCCCCACGTCACGACCCCGGAAGGTACTCCCCTTCCGACAGCAATTGGTGTGTTGGCGTACTTACGTCGTCGTCAGCGATGGTCCATGACTTGCTGGTGGTGGAGCACGAAGAGTATCGGAAATGCCTGTAGCGCTGGGTCCATGACGGCGATCTGCCTGTGGTGGGTATCTTTGCAATGTGTTGTATCTCCGCTGTGGTGAATCCGCCGTGTTCAGGCAGGTTGGTTTTCCACAGCGTTTTGATGTGTGTTTTCCGCCATCGTGATTTAGAGGACGGTCGGAGACGTCATTCCGTACGGCGGTGTCTCTGGATTGGTTACGTCCACCGCGAGGTCGGGTGTAGTTCCGCGGCGATGCGTGCTCTTCCGCGGCGTACGGACATTTGACAGTGATTCCCATCCTAATATGGCGGACGGACTGGCCACGGTTGGCGAACTGTACAAAGGCATTTTCCGCCTACTCCAGGCCGGCGGTCATCCTTCCGTCGCCATCATAATCGATCCCCTAGTTTGGAATTCATCTATATTAGAAAATAGTTCTGCAGAGTCTTATTTTCTCTCTCTTAAAAATGTATATAAGTTTGTTAAGTCCGCCTCCCTGAAGAAGAAGAATTTTTTTACTATCAATAGGTTGTACTATACGCCAAAGAAAATCGCAAAGTTTGCCTCAGATCCACCCCCTCAATGCCCTAAATGTGGTTTGATAGAAGCAGATGACCTCCACATGTTCTTTGAGTTCATTCAGTTGAAAGGCTATTGGCAGAACGTGGAGCTTGCACTGACGGGAATTTTTAATTTTAAGGTCAATCTTGATCCAGCTCTAGTCATATTTGGTATAAGTGCTGATATTGTAAATTGTATATCTAGCTTACAAACGGGTCTATTTCTATGTTTGATTTTGTTAGCCCGAAGGAAAATTTGTAAATCATGGAAAGACCCTGCTCCTCCCTCTTATGAGAAGTGGGTTCTGGCTGTACTGAATATGGCGAGATTGGACCAAAGGGAGGGAAACATCTGGTTACCTTTGGGATGTTGGGGCACGGAATTGCGGCTGGTTTAAGATGGTCCGATGATTACACCAAGCCTCGTACAAAAGAAGCTGGCCTGGTGGGCCCGAAAGTGAATGCAGGAACATGGACCCAGGGTGCGCAGGGATGATGGGGTCTATTATGTTACAATTGCGAACGCTTACGGTGGTATGATGACTAAAAAAAGAAAAAAAACAAAAGAAAAAAAATAATAATAATTCACACAATACCAAGTGTAGCGGTGATGGCTGGAAAGACCTCGCTATGCAGAGCACAGACCTCTCATGACGAGCTCAGCTCGTCATGAGCACAGTGCAACCGTGCTGCATGACGAGCCAAGATCGTCATGAGCACCACGGCGTTGCGTGCACCCCTTCCCCAGCACAGCAGGGGAATTAGCCCGGTGGGGAAGGGGTTAAGGCAGAATTCAATAGACACAGGACATTTCTTCGAGCGCGGCTCCTTGAACCATGCATCATCGCAGGGTATGTACACGCTGAGCGCCAAAGGTACTACTAATTCACTGCACCATAAGTCATCGCCACGTGGCCATATTGAGGCAGAATTCAATAGACAAAAGACATTGCTCCGAGTGTGGCCCTCCTGGACCACACATCATCATAGGGTGCCCATGCGCTGGTTGCTTCAGCTGCCACTAACTCAATGCACCACTTATCATCACTGGTTGCACACACGCTGAATTTCCAATACTGTGCAGGTCTACTCAACACCACGTGCCTGTGCGCCCTTGCCCACTGTTGCCTCCTGTCTACACTGCGATCATCAGGGCTCACAATTAAAGTGACTTTTCAGTCAGTACTTACAGAGTGGAGTAGGCAACTAACTACAATGTCCATAAAACCTACATAATATCCTTTTAATATCCTAGCTTCAAGAACTTTTTAGACATCAATTATAGCATCATCGCAGGGTTTACACACATTGAGTGCTTCTGGAGCCACTAACTCAGTACAGCTCACCTCATGGACCCTTTATGAAACAATATTTTCTTATTTTCAACAAAATAGATTACTGCATGCAGTTCATACCTGTGATCGTTCTTATGAACTCAAAAATGTCTTTCCAATTGAAAAAGAAAAGATAGTTCCTAGAAATGTCGAGCGAGTAATAGCTCAAGAACTTCAAGGGAGACGTACCCAATCTATTGATATTTTACTAAATTTGCTAAGACAATATAGAAAAAAAACTATGAAGCAGAATATTAAGATATTACAAGAACTAGATCCTTCCAAAGTGAAAAATACAGAGTGGCAAGGTCATTCTCTGGCATGTCTTTCTAGGAAAGTGTGTCAAAGTCATTTTCAACAAAAAAAAATAGGAGGAAGGTACCCCTGTATTTAATGTCAGGGAAGGGGTTATCAAACAGAAGAGCTAAAAACCCTGTTCTGAGGTGACCTTGAATACACCTCTTTTCATTGGAGTACTATCACTCCCTAACTCTCTATCAGTACGTTTAACAGTATTAGCAATCTCACAGTGCACTACAAATCATGTCTGGAGTAAAATATAAAATGCATTTATTTAGATTTAAAAAAAAGACCTCCCAATGGGTTACAATCTAAAACAATTATATTTCTAGTATCATATATAAAAAACAAAATCTCATAAAAACAGTCGACGCGGCGTTTCGGTGTACAGTTTATCTTTTTCCACCTTTATCAGGACGAGAACATTTTAAAATCTGATCGAATTATTACGAATTTCTGATTCTTCAATTTCAGAATTTCTTCACAACTCAGTATATCTTCTGGTTATTTTAATAGTGCCTTATAAATTAATTGTCTTTAAGGTATAGTCAATTACCGCTGTACATTTGGAGCCGCACTCGTACGTGTTAAATTACAAGTGGAGGCGAGTTCTCTGTTCGTGATGCATATGCTCAAGATCCTAGTATTGCCCATACATTGTCATTTCTTCTTGATTATTAATATGTTGTATTTTGGCAAACCTTTCCGAGGCACTTCCGGAACTGAACGCTTGGAGCAGGGAGGCGACGTGAAACCAACAGATCCCCCAAAAATACCTTAATGAAGAAGGATTGCCAAAATACAACACATTAATAATCAAGAAGAAATGACAACGTATGGGCAATACTAGGATCTTGGGCATATGCATCACGAACAGAGAACTCGCCTCAAGGAGAGAACTTATTTCTGAAATATCTCTCATATGCAAATAAAGAACCTCTACAGGTGAGAGCAGATGCCAGAGAGACCTGCATCACGAACAGAGAACTGGCCTCAAGGAGAGAACTTATTCCTGAAATATCTCTCATATGCAAATAAAGAACCTCTACAGGCAAGAGCAGATGCCAGAGAGATCTTTATAGCTAGCTACGCGATATCATATCTTTAGTTCGACCATGATTTAAAACTGATGATGTGTTTTCAGTGCGACCATATTTTGGAAACTGGTGATGTGACAAGGTAAACAAAAATTATATATTGTAATAACTGACAAAATTTATCCTCAGAAATGCGGCTAATGTTTTTCATAGCCACCTGCATAAGATACTTGTGCTGACCAAAGCTTTTTTATCAATTATGGGCAACAAGGCCAATGATACGGCACAAAACAGTTTTGTCCAAAAGGGAATCAAGAACACCCCGTATAGTGATGTATAGGATCTAAGCAATTATTTCATGAATCGACTTTATTGGTGCATTTATTATTCACTTAGAGGGTGATGTTAACTGACAAGATAATATATTCTATTGGTAGGAGGGAGAATACATATTTTTAACTAACAATTCTCATATTGCAATTTCAGTGCTTTCCGCAAATCAGGATATGTAGCCCCTATTCTTCCAGCTAATGGAGAGCGTTCGTTCAGCGGCATCACATGGTAATATACAACCGCAGCGGCCATCTTGAATACCCTACGTTTACTATGTATAGCGCAGGTTAGCAAATGCCAGGTAGCTAATATATGTCATCATAAATATGTATGAAACATCTAAAAAACGGTGGCTCAGTAACCAACTTCCTTTCTAGTGATTAGTTGAAACCAAGGATATAAGAGCCATATTTAGCCAGTAATGTAAGGTTCACCATAGAAGAGGATAAACAATCCCTGACCACTGACCACTGACTCATTGTCAGTGAAATTGCTCTCCCACACTCGCAGCTCCACCATTAAGTGAGGTGCCCCTGCCCCTGCACTCTTGATTGTTGGTGATCGAGGCCCTCCTCCACCCGCAGGTTTCCCTGCGCCTCATCCCTGGTGGTCCAGTGGACCTCTGTCTCCTTTCTCTCACTCTACTCCTTCACTCGGTTTTCTACTCTTTCTATCTTTCACCTTTCTGCACCTTTCTGCATCTCTGCTCTTTTGTGCCTTATTTCTGCCCATTTTCCCTTTCTCTCCCTCTGCTCCTTCACTCGTTTTCTCTCGTTTTTTTACCCTTTTTATCTTTCACCTTTCTGCACCTCTGCTCTTTTGTGCCTTATTTCTGCCCATTTTCCCTTTCTCTCCTTCTGCTCCTTCACTCGTTTTTCTACCCTTTCTATCTTTCACCTTTCTGCTCTTTTCTGCATCTCTGCTCTTTTGTGCCTTATTTCTGCTTATTTTCCCTTTTTCTTTATCCCTTCTTTCCTCCCTTTACCTTTCCCCACCGCTGCTACCCCCGCGGCCCCACCCCCCCAGCGCGACCGGCCCAATCCAGCTCCCCTCCCCGCTCCCGCCTCCCAGCTGTCCAGCCCTCCCCGACCCCTACTTAATGGCGGCCACTGCGGGGACAGGCGAGCAAGACCACTGACTCATTGTCAGTGAAATTGCTCTCCCACCCTCGCAGCTCCACCATTAAGTGAGGTGCCCCTGCCCCTGCACTCTTGATTGTTGGTGATCGAGGCCCTCCTACACCCGCAGGTTTCCCTGCGCCTCATCCCTGGTGGTCCAGTGGACCTCTGTTTCCTTTCTCTCACTCTGCTCCTTCACTCGGTTTTCCACTCTTTCTATCTTTCACCTTTCTGCACCTTTCTGCATCTCTGCTCCTTTGTGCCTTATTTCTGCCCATTTTCCCTTTCTCTCCCTCTGCTCCTTCACTCGTTTTCTCTCGTTTTTCTACCCTTTCTATCTTTCACCTTTCTGCACCTCTGCTCTTTTGTGCCATATTTCTGCCCATTTTCCCTTTCTCTACCTCTGCTCCTTCACTCGTTTTTCTTCCCTTTCTATCTTTCACCTTTCTGCTCTTTTCTGCATCTCTGCTCTTTTGTGCCTTATTTCTGCTTATTTTCCCTTTTTCTTTATCCCTTCTTTCCTCCCTTTACTTTTCCCCACCACTGCTGCCCCCATGGCCCCTCCCCCCCAGCGCGACGGGCCCAATTCAGCTCCCCTCCCCGCTCCCGCCTCCCAGCTGTCCAGCCCTCCCCGACCCCTAATTAATGGCGGCCACTGCGGGGACAGGCCAGCAAGACCACTGACTCATTGTCAGTGAAATTGCTCTCCCACCCTCGCAGCTCCACCATTAAGTGAGGTGCCCCTGCCCCTGCACTCTTGATTGTTGGTGATCGAGGCCCTCCGCCACCCGCAGGTTTCCCTGCGCCTCATCCCTGGTGGTCCAGTGGGCCTCTGTCTCCTTTCTCTCACTTTGCTCCTTCACTCGGTTTTCTACTCTTTCTATCTTTCACCTTTCTGCACCTTTCTGCATCTCTGCTCTTTTGTGCCTTATTTCTGCCCATTTTCCCTTTCTCTCCCTCTGCTCCTTCACTCGTTTTCTCTCGTTTTTCTACCCTTTCTATCTTTCACCTTTCTGCAGCGAAGGCGCGTCAAAGGCAAGCACATCTGCGCATGTCCGCGACCCGTCCGCGACCAGCACCAGGAACCCTGGACCTCCGCCCCGCCAACGCTACGACCAAGCAGCACTCCACGCACTCAACCCAGGCTGCAACAACAACTGCAAGCTAGCATCACCAGCCGACACCCATGGACCCTTCAGCTGTCACCACTGCCGGCACACCTGCAGCACCGCCAAGAACACGGATCCAGCACAACCCGCCCACAAGAACACAACCGAACCGAAGACCCTGCAATGCATCCTCCTCAACGTCCGATACCTCCACAAACACGCCACAGAAATCTGGGACCTACTTGACAGCACCACCGCGGACGTAGCATTCTTCACCGAAACCTGGACCAACACCACCTCGGGACCGGACATCGCCATCCCCCAAGGATACAAGATCTCCAGGAAGGACCGCCCCACCCACCCAGGAGGAGGAGTCACCATCGTCCACAAATCCAGCCTCCGCCTGAGCACACTCCCTGACGAGTCCACCGAACTGACGGAACACCTTCACTTCAAGATACTGGCCAGCCCCACCGCCGCCCTCCGAGGAACCCTCATCTACCGACCCCCTGGATCCCGCTGACCCTTCGCCAACTCCATCACGGACATTATCTCCCCGCAGACCATCGCATCCACCAACTACACCCTGCTGGGAGACCTCAACTTCCACCTTGACAATCAACTGGACCCCAACAACACATGCCTCCTGGACAACCTCCACAACATTGGACTCCGCCAGATCGTGACCGAGCCCAGGCACTCAGCAGGACACACCCTCGACCCCCTCTTCACTACAGGAAACTCCATCACCTTCAGCCACACCACCGAACTCCCATGGACCGACCATCGTTGCGTCCACTTCACCTTCAGAACACCCACCATCCACAGACACCAGCACCTGCTTCCACAAAGAAACTGGACCAAAATCACCGACGACCAGCTCACCTCCTCACTCAACAACTCCACCCCAACCATCGCGGAAAACGACGACCCCAACACCGCAGCCCGAACCCTGCATAGATGGATCTCGGACAGCACCAACACCATAGCCCCCTCAAGAAAAACAACAATACCCGTGCCAAGAAAGCCAGATGGTTTACCACCGAACTTCGAGAATCCAGGCGCACATGCCGCCGCCTCGAAAAGGCCTGGAGAAACACCAAATCCACAGAAGCCCACAACAACTTCAGAGCCGCCACAAACGCCCACCATCAACTCATCAGAGAAACGAGGAAAAAAGCGATTGAAGACAGAATCTCCACCCACACACACAACAGTAAGGAACTCTTCAGCATCATCAAGGAGTTCGCCCAACCCACCAGCGAGTCTACCGACATCCCTCCCTCACAAGACCTCTGCGACAAACTCAGCACCTTTTTCCACCACAAAATCAAGAGCATCTACGACAACTTCGACGAAGACAACCAACACACTGAACCCTCACCAACCACCCCGACACCCGGAAACCAGCGATTGATGACTGGACAGCCCTCACCACCGAAGACACACTAAAAACAATGAAGTCAATCCACTCAGGGGCCCCCACGGACCCCTGCCCCCACCACATCTTCAACAGAGCCGCCGACACCATCGCACCCATGCTCCACAACACCATCAACTGCTCCCTGGCGACTGCCTCGTTCCCCGACGACTGGAAACACGCCGAGGTGAACCCCCTCCTAAAGAAACCCTCAGCGGACCCCACCGACCTCAAAAACTACAGACCCATCTCCCTGCTCCCGTTCCCAGCGAAAGTCATTGAGAAAGCCATCAACAGCCAACTCGCCACATTCATTGAAGAACACAACATCCTCGACTCCTCCCAATCCGGCTTCAGAAAAAAACCACAGTACGGAAACCGCCCTCCTCGCCGCAACAGACGACATCCGCACCCTACTGGACAAAGGAGAAACAGTAGCCCTCATCCTCCTCGACCTATCAGCGGCATTCGACACAGTCTCCCACCGCACCCTAATACGCAGACTCTATGACGCAGGAATCCAGGACAAGGCCCTCGACTGGATCTGCTCCTTCCTCTCCGGCAGGACGCAGCAGGTCAGACTCCCCCCTTTCCTCTTGGACCCCACATCTACCACCTGCGGAGTCCCCCAGGGCTCCTCCCTCAGCCCGACGCTCTTCAACGTCTACATGGCTCCACTTGCCCCCATCGTCAAAACCTACGGACTCAACATCGTGTCATACGCAGACGACACCCAGCTCATCCTCTCCCTATCCAACGAGCCCAACACCGCCAGACGCAACTTACGAGAAGGCATGGAAGCCGTCGCCAAATGGATGAAAAACAGCTGCCTACAACTAAACACCAACAAAACAGAAGTACTCATCATGGGCCCAAACCCCGACGCCTGGAGCGACACCTGGTGGCCCACTTCCCTCGGAAACCCGCCAACCCCCACAGACCACGCACGCAACCTGGGAATCATCCTGGACTCCGAGCTCAAAATGGACCGCCAGATCAACTCTGTCTCATCTTCCTGCTTCCACACCCTCCGCCTCCTTCGTAAGACCTTCAAATGGATCCCCCTCGAACACCGAAAGACAGTCACTCACGCCCTGGTCACCAGCAGACTCGACTACGGCAACGCACTCTACGCCGGAATAAACAAAAACCTCATCCGCAAGCTACAGAACATCCAGAACGCCACCGCAAGACTGGTCCTCAACCTGCCAAAACACTGCCACATCTCCCAGCACCTGCGCACACTCCACTGGCTCCCCGTCGAGGCGAGAATCACCTTTAAGATGCTCACCCACGCACACAAGGCCCTCCATGGCACCGGAGCAGCATACCTGAACAGCCGACTCAAATTCCACGCACCCCAAAGGACCCTACGATCAGCCCAACTCTCCTACGCCATGGTCCCCAGCACCAGAAAGACCAGATCGGGATGCCGCTCCTTCTCCTTCCTCGCTGCCAAAGCATGGAACGCCCTTCCGCTCCACCTCAGACAGACACCATCGCTCCCCATCTTCGCAAGAAACCTCAAAACCTGGCTCTTCGACAGACCCCCTCCTTGATGGAATGGAACCTGCACTCCCCCACCCCTAGCGCCTTGAGACCCTTACGGGTGAGTAGTTGCGCTTTAACAAACCCCTGATTGATTGATTGATTGTTCTACTTTTGTCAATGTGTAACAGTAGTGGCCATCTTAAATGTCCCGCATCCTGCTGAGCATAGTTAAAAAAGTTTTTTTTTTTTAAAGAATATGGCTATTGTATATCTCAGCTAGTGACATCATGAGCATAATTGTTGCCAAGCTGTATTATTTTATATATCAAACATATTACTTAGCTTCATGGCCTAATCATTTTTAGAAAGCTAGAACAGCTTTTCAGTTTAAACAAAAATGCATATAACGTTATCTCGTCTCAATGTCACTCACCAGCAATAGCATGGTAACCCACAGCTAACGTTCTCCTAGCATTACAATTCAAAACCGAATGCACGGAGAAGGGCATTTTTAAATCCCCCGCCCGGAAGTGATAAATCTTTGTCATGTGATGACAATGGAAAGCGTCAGCCAACGCCATCCAAAAAGTGTAAAAGAGACAGCCATCTTAGAACAATATGAGGCCCCCCATCAGCACATCCATCGCCACATGGATCATTCTAACCCATAGGTTACACAATGGTCTATTTGCGGCAAAAAGTTTAAAAGACTAATTTTGAATTTAAGGTAAGAATTCTGCATCGGATTACACAATGTAGTGGTCGCCCGATTCCACAACGACCTATATATATATAGTACGTAGTCAGTCACCCATACATCACCATGTGGGCAAACGAAACATCCGCAATGTAATAAACCAACCATATTTTTGGATGATTCCCCAATGTCAGATCAGTGCACAACCCGGAATTGTTGATAAAAAGCTGTCATTTTTAGGTGATGAATTATAAGAAAGAGGCGAGCACAAAATTGATATCACATTATTGCTAGGCGCAAGTAAAACTCACAAGTTGGCCATTAGGACAAAAAACCTATTGCAATTTCATCCTTAGAGACAGATTATACAATAGAAAACATAATAAAATATGTGACTGAATTATTGCGGTAATATGCTAAATAATGACCATTATATGCACAATAAGTGAATATGTGTCTGAGCTAGAATAGAAGTCCTCTATCATGTATCAATCGCAATGCATCGAATTGGTTTCAAGCAAAATCGTTTAGCTTACATAAATTTATAATAACCACAGTGCTCGAATTTTATATAAGAAACTCCCATATTTCAGAAAACAAGACAACATTTGGATGTCATTACCCTTCAACTCTAATAAAAATTCTGTATATAACAGAACATGTATCTAACAGGTGGAGTGAACAAATATGTCACCAAATGTTTTTAGTTCATAATGTGTAGGTATCATATTTCAGACTCCAATGTCAGATGGTAGCATTTCGAGTAAAAAAGTCATATATAGTCAGAGGTTTAAAAAGTAAAAATATTTAGCTGTATAGTTATCCAATAGCTCCAAATAAAGAACAATTTAATCAGTTTACAGTTGTTTGACATTTAATTGAACAAATATGGGCATCCGCCCATTTACATTTGTAATCAGTATACATTTTCAGCAAGCGTTCTCCAAATGGTCTCACAAAAAATGATGTAATTCATCATTGATATTGAGCCCAAACTTAACCGTCCTGAGATGACATATCCAGGACGCCTCTCGCTGTCTGAGAGTCAATTCTCTGTCACCCCCTCTCTCAGATATCGGGACATGATCAATACCACAAAAGGTGATGTTCTTGTCATTTGGATGATCACGATGTATGTGTATGGCAACAGGGTATTTAGCATCACAGTTTTTTATGGCTCTCCCATGTTCTTGAATTTGCAGTTTAAGACTACGAATGCTACTGCCAATGTATGCCTTTTTACAGGCAAATACAATCATGTACACCATGAACGTTGGATTGCAGTTAATGAAACAATTTATAGAAAACTCTCTCGAGTGACTGCCACTGAACTTCTTAACCTTATTAAGACCAAATTTGCATATGCAGCAATTGCCATATATATAAAAACCTATTGGTGTATCCGGAAGACAAGTTGAGTTACGTGTTGGAGCACTTTTAACGTAGCTAGGAATTAATAAGCTTTTTAATGTTCAGCTCTTCCGGTACACCACTCTGGGTTTATTGGATATTATGTTAACTGTTCTGTTCACTACCTGGTACTACATGGTACTCTGCGACACTATTCTTTTGTCAGGTGCGGTCTCTTATAGCCTCTACCCTCATTCTTCTGAATTTACCTTTATGATACAATCTTTTTTGTATAATTTCACATTTGGTGTCCTACCTCAGTGTACCACAAGTCATGAACCCTTTACGATAGAATTGGTTCTGTATTATTTGACATCTGGTGCCCGTACCTTAGCGCAGCACAAATCATTGACCCTTTAAGATTGAATCTCTGTGTCTGATCCAGTGATTACTGTTGTACTTGTTGCCAGCACCAATCTCTCTCTTCCTCTCTCTCACTCTTTTTCTCTTTCTCATTGTTTCTCTCTGTCTTCCTCTCACTTTCTTTCTTTTTCTCTCTCTTTCTCTTACTCTCACTTTCTTCTGCTCACTCTTTCTTTCTCTCTCGCTCTCTCCTTTGATGGACGCATGACGCACAATATTATCTTAATTTGTATCTAACAGGCTGTGATTCACGAATAGATGTTCCCCCACACACCCCCCACACCACCAGAGCTGAACGTCCGTACAATGTGTGATGATGCGTGGCAATCCTCAATGCCTGAGAAAGTTGCTTTCTCAGGCATTGAGGATTGCCACTCATCATCCAAAATCCTAACTTAGGTTAGGATTTTGTCTTGAGACCAAAACTTAAGACAAACTTATGACACAATCCTTACTTTACTACTCCTAAATGCCTTTTGTGAATACCGAAAGTCGTAAAGTTTGGATTTTGTTTTAGATTACTTTTGTGAATCAGGCCCTATATCTTTATTGTTCCCCAGTTTCTTCGTCAGGTTGCAATATTGAGTGTGTTAATATTTTCTATGACGTACTTGTCATTTGGTGGTTTTGTTTAGTTTCTTTAATTCATCTACAAATCTATGACCAAAAACATAGATGGCATACTTTGGAATCATGGGAACAAATGTAGAAACTGGGGGGAAAGGACTGAGCGCTACTCTATTGCTGTTTATCCCAGCCATAGACAAATCCTGTTGTGTTGAGTTTGAGGAATCATTGTTGTCATTCTCTAAGGAATGTAGAATCCTTAGTGTGGTGATGTATGTTGCCTGCAGGTTAATATCGGTTTCTTGGGGCGTGTATCGTGATTGATGTTAGTCATAAAGATTTTGAGTTGATGGAATTTTATTAGTTTTAATTTGTGAATGAATTTGTTCACATCGACTCTAGATTGATTATATTTAAAATTACTCTCCTAACAATAGGTAAGTCCCAGGGATAATAGTTGTGACTCAACAACAGTTAAGAGAGTATCAATTAGGTTGATTACGGTGTTGTCTTGTGGTGCAATTAGCGTTTCCACTTTTTGGCTTGTGCCCCTCTGTTTGTATTGCAGTTTGAATTTCCTCCGCCTCTCTCTCATGCGTTGGGTCCTTCTTCTCCTTGTTTCAATTGGGTCTGTCTCCTGTCCTGTCTTAAAAAATTAATTTCTTCTGCTGGTGTGAGATTGTCTCTGGAGTGGCTGATGACTGTTCCCTACCTTCTTCTGAAATCACTGTTACTAATAATAGAACTTGCTTCGGATTCTGAAGTGAGAATGGTGCTACCTTCCTGTGTTGTTTTTCGAACATTGGGTAACTTAGATGCTTGTCTTTTAAACGTATCAAATTTCTTTGAGAACGTGAATACTCTTCCTATCTCATAATCTTTTTTTTCACACGCAAATTTAAAGATTTTTCTTGTCTTTATAATTTCTTCATTTTTTTTATCCTTTCTGCAATTTCCGCATGGCCTTTGCATATCAAGGGGCTCATTACAATGACGGACGGAAGCCCATCCATACTGGTGGTGGAAAACGTTAACCTTCCCGCTCCAGATGCGGACATTGCGACCACCACATTACAATGGTCAAACAAAGGCATTTTTCTATCCGCCGTGGTCTTTCAGGCTCCAAACATTTTTTTGCGTACAAAAGGGTGGTGGGGGGAGCCAACAGAGCAAGACCGGTGTGTGGAAAGACATTCCGTCTGTCAACCAGATGACGATGTGGCAAACAGCCCTTCCCACTACCGTGTAGAAACCACCACATTGCGGATGGCGAAAACACAACAACGGAGAGGAAGAGCCAATAAAGAACCCATTTAAACTACCGGAGTCGCCACTACCTGCAGACAAGATGCCGCTGCGCTCACAAGCAGAGGTACGTACCAAACATCTACATGCATGCAAACCCTGAACAACTACAACTCCCAGCAATCGTTGCGGCACCACGATGAATGTGGCAACCAGCCAAATGCAAAGTGTGAGGCCCACCCAATTCCCATGAGTGACCCTTTTTGCTTCTAAAGGCAATTGGGGCCAATGCCAAGCCCTGTGGTTACAGATCACGTACAACGCAATATCAAAATATATAAGCTGAAGGCTAACATTGGCTGATGGCACATTCATAAAGTGGTTGCCACACCGCAGCAGCCAGGAAGCTGTGAACGCAACCCTACATCACTCAATTAGGGCCAATGTGTGTCATCGCTGCGGATGCCAGCTACCACGCATGCAAACACATACTGCATTTGCATCTGCACCATGTAAATTACATCACACAGCACAACTCATTTGCCTAAAGTGATTAGTGCACCCCAGGTGTAATGTTGTGGGGCACGAGGCCCCCATGCTTATAAAGTAACCGCACAGACACCATAAATGTATAGGACAACTGGCCCACGGCACGTGCGTCCTGCTTCATTTGTTGGCAGGGTCACATGCCCAGTGACGCCTGTGCTGGGTGGCTGTGGGGTGGTGGGTAAGCCAGCCCTCTGGGAGTGGCTGGTACATCAGTACAACTAGAATAGTGACCAGTTGGTCACAACACTGTGAAGGTAGGAGAGAGTGTGACCTTTAAGTCAAGTTCTCACACACAATGTATGTCCAAGAAAAGGAGAGTGAAATTACCTACATAGTCATGCCTCTTGGCCAGCATGGACTGAAATGAGGGAAGGAGACAAAAAAGGACAAAGGTCTCTTGCACTGTACCAATGTTGTGTAATGAAACATCCAACCTGTGAACATCGCTTGACTATCCCTTGACATCTGACTGACGTCTCTTGGCCAGGGGACGTCTTGCAAAGGGCCAGTGACGTAGGCAGACAATCGGAGGTGTCCATTGTCTGCAAATCAAACATACTTCTAATCCCTAGCACTCCCAACACACGTACTGGTGTGGCGTGCAGTGTGCCTAGATGCCATTGCCCGTAAATGTTCCCACACACGTCATAGGAGTGCACATGTGGAACAAACAAACATAACTCTGACCGACATCATCAGTCATTTTCAGCTATGTGGGCATGTCACGCAGGTTGGACCCCATATTATCCACATGTGTTGTCCACTGTGCTGTATATCCATGTTGCCTTGTCGAGATGATACTCACTTCCCTCATCCTGTAATGTTGTTGTTCATTGTGGGACTAAAGCTTGCGGTCGTTCAGTGACAGCAGCTCCATGCAACTCAGCTCTGACGCTGAGAAACACAACTGCTGTGCCATCTAACCACAGGGCAGCTCATCCATGATGTAGCAGTGTACTATATGCCATCCACATCGACTTCTTTGGATGTTGTAGTGTCAGTATGTCGAGTGAGTGAAGAAAAACATCTGCATGCAAGTCACTTGTGCATTTCACGTGGCCATGAGTCCTGTCAACGTTGTGGTTGTGTGAGTCTCTGGGTAATCTGTTCCCCACATCTCATCTATAACTCAGGTTTCCTGACATACATAGGAGGAGACCGGCCATCTTTCGAACTGTCCCCGATCTGGCGACGATGGAGGACATCAAAATCATCCGGAAATTCTGTTTGAATCATTGCACACTACGAAACTTATGTACCCAGTTGGAGCCCCCATTGAAGCCCAAAAGATTATATCTGGCTGCATTGTCTGCTACAGAGAAGGTAATGGCTGCACTGCATTTCTTCGCTACTGGGTCTTTCCAGTACACTGTGGCCAGCGCCGGTGGGATGTCACAGCCCATGTTCAACATAGATTTGCGTGACATCCTGTCAGCATTGATGCTTTACAAGGACAGTCATGTCCACTTCCCGAGGATGGAAGGATTGGCAGCTGTGAAGGGGGAATTATATGACTTGGGAGACATTCCAAATGTTGTGGGAGCCATTGATGGTACCCACAATGCCCTTGCTCCACCACAGGCATATAAACACTTCTATAGGGACCACAAACACTACCACTCCATCAACGTGCAAGTGGTATGCCATGCAGATCAGATCATCTCACAAGTGTGTGTGTGCAAAGTATCCTGGGTCGGCACATGGCTTCCACATCTTGCAGAACAGCACCATACCCCAAATGATGGTGAATCAGCACACCGAGCAGACCTGGCTTGTTGGTGAGTGTCAATGACTGTGATGTATGTGTGACATGCAGCTCTCCTCACATATTCAGATCACACTGTTTGCCAGTTTGTCTCACAACTAGGTGACTCTGGGTATCCCAATAGTCCAAGGTTGCTGTCCCCACTGCGGAATCCAACAACGCCGGGGGAAGACCAATACAATGATGCACATGGGAGGACACGTTGTGTGGTGGAGCACACTTTAGAACTGCTGAAGTCAAGATTTAGGTGCCTGGACAAGACTGGTGATGCACTTATGTACTCACCCCAGAAGGCATGCCAGATGGTAGTCGCCTGATTCATGCTTCACAACCTTGCCTTGTGCAGAAGGATCCCCCTGATTCTGGACGATGATGAACAGCAACAGCCCCTCGCTTCCAACCCACACATGCCGATTGACGATGACAGTGGTGAAGAAGAGGGCCTTGACGAGCATCAACAGCTCATTGTCAACTACTTCTGTTGAGTGTAAGTGAACAATGAGCAACTATGACTGTGTCTGCGTGCCTTGCTGTTGTTTCACAAATTTGAGAATTGTTGCTGGCATTTTGTACACATACAGTACTATGCACAGAAATACAGAACTTGGGCAGGCAGAGAGTGAGCACCCAGAAGCACACCCAATTGCTATATTGCCCCACTAGCTCTCCTACTCACTCAGAGGTATTCAAGCACCTGTACACAAGTAGATAAGTTGAAGACAAGAAACGCTGTGAAATGAGCATTTTTTTCTAAAGTGTCAAAACATGCAACATACATGCCACAACAATTTGAGAATTCATGAGTACAAAACCGGTTACCATAGTGACACGTTCATAACACATGAAGCAAGATGTCACATCAATGATCCCTCTGGACGAAGACCCACAAGCATGGCCCCCCACCCCTTCCTGGGAGGTGTTGTATGAGATGTCCCAGGTCTAGGAGTTTTGTCAGCAGACCCCATTACTCAGCCTATACATGGTAAAATGTACATCACATGTGCTGTGTTGCTCTCATCACTGGATAGATCATTCTCCAAGTGTGGGGAATCTATCCCTCCTTCCCATGACATCCAAAAGGCACCCTTGTCCTCTAGCAGCTGTGATACTTTGTTGAGTCAGGTGCTAGGGCCAGTCCAGAACAGAATGATAAGGGAAAATGTTCTCCGACCATGGACAGAATTTTCAAACATCAATCCTGGACCACGCAAAGAACAAGCTCTGCGGACACTTCTCATGTGACAGACATATACTAAGGTGTTTGCAAAACAACTATGCCATGTAGTATTTGTGCGCTACAGCTGTTATAAACTTTTCTTGAAAGACACGCCAGAGAATGCCCATGCTTCTCAGAATATTTTCTTACATAACATAGATCTAGTCCTTGTACCAACTTAATGTTCGGTTTAATACCTTCTCTTCAAAATCACAATGAATAACTTCTGTTTTAAATTGAAAGCACTATTCACTATACTTTCAATACGCTGCTTTTCTTTGAATTCAAACACTTTACTTTTATATTTGCATTATGTTTTCATTGAATTCTGAATCACTCTAGATCGAAAAAGTCTCTGACGAATTTCATGAAACTGCTTTTGTCTCCGAGTAACAGATACTATTTTTTTTTTTTTAATGTATTTCCTCATTCTGCAATAGAGTGTATTTGGAGTTATCAGGGACCCGCTTCTCTGCTTTCTGAACCTTCACAGCCCTCGGTCTTATAGGGTTTCGCCATGCGTGCTTTCAGAGTAGGGTCCCCTTACGTCCGTAACACCTTTAATACCTTCCACTCGGGATGGGGTAGCTGGCCACCCTGGCCACTCACACAGGTATTTTGCCTGTAAGTTTATTGCCATTGCATAATCATTGGAAATAGGTAGGCCATAACGTGTTTGTATTCCCAGTGTCCCAATTTTAGTTTCCAAATTGGGAATCTTCCCATATCTCCCAGTAATTATACTTCCTGCTGGGTTTCCCTTTCCTATCCCACTTATTTATTCTGTTTATAGAGGCCACCCATTCTTAGTGAATAGGGGGGACTGATCGTATTCACTTAATGCATAGTTCCCTTCGTGCAAGCAAAATCAACATAAGCAGGAGATTTTCTTCCTTTTTTGTTAAGGCTATTTCTACCTCTTGTCTTTAACCCCAAAGATAACAAGATCAATACTTACTACAATTGGTCTTCTCAGTACCGATTCTAAGATATTACTCACTTTTCCACCAGAAGTCCTCAAGCTGGGGCCACTGCCAAAACATGTGCACGTCATCTGCCCTTGGTAAGCCACATTTGGGACAGGTTTTCATGTTAGGTCCGCCGAATTTAGACAATCGCTTCGGCGTCCAGTAGGCTCTGTGGGAGGTAAAGAGGTGATTTCTCCTTAAGGCAGCAGATTTCACAATGGACCAGCATTTATTCATAGATACTTGCCACAGATTTTGAAGATCCAGCGACGGCAGATCTTTCCCCCAGGTCTTTTCTGGAATCAGGAAGTCCTCCTCCCCGGCTTCAATAAATGCCCAGTTCCAAAATGCAATTTCTTTTTTCTTAGATGAATGTTCTATCATGGATGTTTCTAAGATTTTATTCCCACTGCTTTTCTCCTTCAATGTTTTCGCCCAACTAGTGAGTTGATAGAATTTAAACTTTGAAAGGGATTCATTTGTACTCACAGAGTACCCTTGCCAACCATCAATTGGCCCCATACTTGGAAACCTGATGTTTACAGTGGATTTGTCAGTTTGTCTTTTAGACAGTCTGGGGTCCCTGGATAGTCCCATATAGGAGCAAACTCACTATAATATGGAATATTCAAGGTGCTCCTTATCTGATACCAAAGCTTGGCTGCTCATCTTAAACTCTTCAATTTTATTTTTTTTAAATACTTTGGGTGTCCGGTATTTCCAGTCATTACTTTAAGATGATCCGGGTACTGATCATGATTCCTCAAGAGAACCCTCATATGCTTAAACTGAAAAGCTCTGTAATATTCCACTAGATCTGGACTAGCGATTCCTCATTCTACCTTTCTTCTTCGCAATTTTCCCCAAGCTATACGTGTACTTTTGGACGCCCAAATAAAGCTTGCTAGTTCTCCTTGTATTTTCTTTAATGCATCCCTCTTGAATTCTAGAGGGATTGCACCAAATAAAAACGTGAATTTTGGGAGGATAGACATCTTAATTAGATTAGATCTACCCAAAAATGTCACAGGGAGGCCTCCCCACGCTTTTAGTAACTTTCTGACTTCCGCTGTTATTCTATCCAGGTTTGTCTTGGTTATCTTGTCTAAGTTTTTAACCAGATCTATTCCCAAGTATCTGATTTTCTCCCTGGAGTAGGTACTATTTACCTGGGTATACCAACTCATAATCTCCGTTTTTGATTAATTGGTTTGATAACCCAATACCCTCCCGAAATTTCTTAAGGTGTCTTCGATACCTTTAATAGATTCATCATAGTTGCCCGTAAAAATCATTAGATCGTCTGCATACAAAGCTATTTTCTTTTCCCATCCACTTTATTTGAATGGGGTTATTTCCTGGTGAGCTCTAAGCCTATGTGCTAGCAGCTCAATATATAAGTTAAAAAGCAGGGGAGATAGGGGACATCCCTGTCGTGTCCCTCTATATATAGATATATTCTCTGTTAAATTCCCATTTATTAGGAGCTTGGCTTTTGGTGCTCGATACAGTTCTTTAATGGCACCCTGAAAATTTTCACCCAGGTTATATTTTTCTAGAGTCACATTCAGAAAAGCCCAATTCACTCTATCAAACGCTTTGGCCGCTTCCAGAGTTATTATAGTTAGGGGAATTTTTTCACTTGTCGCTATATCTATTGACCCGATAAGTTCCTGTGTAAGTTCTTGCAGCTGACCGCCCCTTAAAAACCCTTTCTGATCTTCTTTTATTAATTTCCCTGCAATTTTACCAAGCCTTTTTGCTAGAATTTGTGTGAAGATCTTATAATCACAATTAAGTAGGCTTATAGGGCGGTAAGATTCACATTTAGCGGGATTTTTACTGGGTTTTAGCAAGATGCTTATCGTGGCGTCATTCCACGAGTGAGGAAGTTTTCCCTTCTCTAAGTAGATTTTATTTAATAAGTTTGTAAGTGGGAGAGACAGGACCTCGCTAAGTTTGATGTAAAATTAATTTGCTGCTTTACCCCTCTTCAGGTCTTTCATCGCTTCCTCTACCTCTTCTTTTGTGATTAAGGCGTTCGATTCTTCATTTTCAATCAATCAATCAATCAATCAGGTCATTTATAAAGCGCACTACTCACCCGTAGGGTCTCAAGGCGCTGGGTGGGGGGGGGGGGGGTGCCGTTTACTGCTCGAACAGCCAGGTCTTGAGCTTCTTCCTGAAGGAGAGGTGGTCTTGGGTCAGGCGCAGGTCGGTCGGGAGTGAGTTCCAGGTCTTGGCAGCCAGGTAGGAGAAGGATCTTCCTCCTGTTGTCGCTCTTCGGATGCGGGGGACGGCGGCGAGGGCGTGGTTGGTTGATCTGAGGAGGCGCTTGGGAATTTTCCAAACTTGTGAACTCGGGAAGACCCAGATTTCCTAGATACTCGTCTAAGTCCTCTCATACTGGAGCTATATCCTACGTAAACAGAGAGGAGAAAAAGTCTACGAATTCTTTCATTATTACTGTCTCTTCTGAGCAGAGGTCTGAGCCATCTAGCGGTAGAATATTAAGAATCTTATTTCTACTGGCGTCTGAGTCCGCTTCAGCTTCTATTAGTAACTCTAGGTTTCTGATGTTAGTTTCCAATATTCCTATTTCTTGCTTTGATCTTTTTGTTTTGTATGCAGACAAACTGAGTATCTTCCCCCTAATAACAGCCTTATATGCATCCCACGTGACTTGCGGCGATACTCCCTCTTTATTAATCTCAAAGTATTCCACCGAATCTGTTTTAAGCTTCTCAATATTTTGGGAATCATTAAAAATGGTGCGATCTACCGTCCATCTCGTTACTAATTGTTCATTACCCAGCTGAGTTTTTAATAGCACGGCTGAGTGGTCCGACAACAGGGCAGGCAAGTGTTCCACTTTGTATATCTTATCCAATAATAATTTATCTGTCAGAAAGAAGTCAATTCTGGAATGTAAACTTAATCTTTTGTTTTTGAAGGTGAAAGGGTATTTTTTGTCCCCTTTTTCCTTCCAAATATCCACCAAACCCAGATCTCTTTTGTAGATTCCCAACCACTCCCTCATTATTGGGAGATTCACTTGTTTCATAGGGGGCAGGCGATCTACTTTAGGGTCTGGAATCAGATTAAAATCCCCTCCCTTAACTGTGCTTGACAGACCCTGATAACTTCTTTTCTGCATTCCGAGGTCATTTTTTCATTTTTTCCCCCTAGTTTGCTCCCCTTCCTTGTGCTTATTTTTATATTTTTTGTGACTTAAAAACAACCTCCCTGGGGAAGCCTCCCTTCTTTCCCTGGTGGGCTGCATTATTAGCCCATTTTGAGCTCCATGACTGCTCACTTTTTCCAACAGATGCCCCTTTTATTTTTCTTAAAGTTGCAATTTTTTTTCCCTTTTCCGTTTCCCTTTCCCTCCTTCAAGTTAAACGTTAGCCTCTTAGACTCTTTATTTCCTTAACTAAATTTCCTCAACTGAGTTTGTTTTGCTTCTCTTCTTCACAAATGTAAAGATCAGGTACCTGACCCAGGCTGCATTCTCACTTGGTCTTTCATCTGTTCTAGGAAGTGGGCAACTTCGGCTGGCTCCCTTATATTATACATTTTATTTCGCCTCATAATTCTGAGTGCAGCAGGGAACTTCATTTGTACCGTGGCCCCTAGGCTTTTCAGTTCTTGCATATATTGGCCTAATTCCCATTGTCTGTCCTGGGTTGCTTTGGAGATATCTGACCGAATCCTGAATGCCCAATCCTCTTTGCTATATGGGCCATCTTTTAGTGCCTCACTCAAGATTCTCTCTTTGATAGTATAAGTTTTAAAATTTATCAAGATTTTCCTTGGGTTCTTTCTTTCTTTATTTCTACCAAAGGGGTCTCGGTGCGCTCTTTGAATATCTTCATCTAGTTTTATCTCCTTTGTCCATGGGAAATGTTCCTCAAGTAGCTGTACTATGAATTTCTTAATATCTGCCCCTTCTTTTCCTTCTGGAACATTCAATATTCTCGGATTGTGTTTTCTAGTTTGGTTCTCTAGGGATTCCAGTTTTTCATTAGTACTTTTCCCACTTTCTTTTAAAACCCTTATGTCCTTTTCATTTCTTTCCATTCTTTTAGAGAGTCCCTCAACTACTGATTCCACTTCTGTAACCCGATCATTCAAGGCAATCATTTTAGTATCTAGAGCTTCTCATACCTCCCGGATTTTACTCTGATTTATTTCCGATACGGCGAACTTTGCCCTCATTTCCTCCAGCATTTTCTCGAGGAACAAGTCCGTAGAACTTGAGCCAGAATTTGGACCAGGCATCAAATTTTGGGGTTGATCTTCTCCAGATTTGCTGCCATTATGATGTGGACTCAGTTGATTTACTGGCAGAGGAGATTGTAAGACTGTTGCCCCTTCAGATATTAAATCTGATTGCACTTGCCTTTGCAATGTAGTAACCGTCAGATTACTTTGTGTGGGATCTATATTATTCACTTCTCTTATAGTAAGAGCAGATACGGGACTGTATATGGCTGCTAAGAGATCAGTTATAGGTGACCCTGATATAGCTGAGGGCGGTTTGGGCGCTAAAGAGAAAGCATTAATTTGTAATGCTTCAGCTGCCTGGGCCCCCTTAGAGGGAGGCGCTTGACTTTGTTCCTGGACTTTAAAGAAGGATCTGAGAGATGGAGTTACCTGGAGAGGAAGTTCTAATGTATTACCGATCTTCCCTGTTTCCTTTGGGTTTTTCCTCTTGGTATAGTAATTATTTGAGTCTATCTGAGGTTGTGTTTTTAGACTTCCGTTTGGTGCTGCGAGGGGCGATATATTGCTTAGATACCACCGGAGTGGTGTATTTAAGGAACTGTCTATTTCTCAGGCAGTAGCTTGATCTGCCCTTTTCCTGCACGTACTTATTTTGCTTCTTCAGAGCATACCTCTTCCGAAGACACAAATGCTACTGCTCCTCGACCCTCGCTTGTTATTTTAGCATAGCACCGCCTGATTCAGTACAGTTTATCTCTGATTCCGCTCTCAATCCGAGCGCTTGACCTATTTGAACTACTTCTGAGCCTCCAGCCCCCCTTTTTAGGGTTTTATCTCCATCATTGCCTCTTGCTCCCCCAGTGTTGTCGATTTTTTTCATCCGCTGCTGCTGTTGCTGCACACCGGGGTGTTCCTTGGACTGTAACTGTGCTGCACCGTGAGCAATTAAGCCTCTTCCTCTTCTTTCTTTATCTCCTTTCCCAGGCACAAACTTTAATACTTTAACCCCCCTGGTCTCGTTAATTATAGCATTAGTTAAGGAACTTCCTAAGACGGCATTTTTTAAAGAGTATGTTATTCCCTCCACTCCCACACTCTGCGAGGTATCACTCACCCTTCCTTCTCCTCTGTACTCCACAGTGGGCAGCTTTTTCATCTCCTCTCTTTGAGCAGCATCACCGCTTACAGACCGGGTCTTGCCACTTCCCTCGCTGACCTTGCTCCCCCGGAACAGGAAGTTGACTCTGCTTGCTGCTCTCCTGCAAGCCCTGTGAGCCTCGCTCGCAGCGCTCCACACACCGGGATACAGCGCGACCACAAACTCCCACCTCCCCTGCCAAGCCACACACAAGCCAGGAAGCTCTGAACCGGGCGGGTGTGCAAGATCGAACTGGCGAGACTCAGCCAGCAACTTCTCCAGAACGGGCGGCAACATGTAGCGTGCAAGCACCGCCCAAGGTCGTCTATCAGCGGATCGTGGGGGCAGAGACAGTGTCAAAGGTTAGTGTTTTCTGCCGTTTTCTGTTGTGTAGGTTTTAAGGGCATTTAGCGGAATTTCGGAGGTAAAGGGAAAAGGGTACACACAATATGCGGTAGAAAATGCAATTAACGGGGGTCGCGCATTCTTCCAATAGCAATAGCAGTCATTCAGGAGCTCCCGACCTGGCGTCCTAGCCGGCCGTCACCTTCCCCCTTGCCAAATGCTACTATTTCTTTATCATGTTTCCTTTTCCTGGTATTTGAAATTGACCTTACTTGAAAAATTCTTCTTTTTCCTCTTGTGTGATCCTTTTTTCATTAAATTTTCACAATATTTTTTTTTTCACAAACTATCTTGTACTTATATTAGAACAAACTGTTTCTGTACTACTCGCATTTTTTTCTAATTGAAGATTTTTCCTTTTGCTGAAATATATATTTTTCTTCTCTTTTCTTTTTTTTACTTCTTCTTGGTATTTCCAAATTTTAATCCAAATGAAATATTTTTCTGAAAAACAGAAAATAGATTCAATTTTTCACATTTGTTCACTACGTTAAAATAATAAAATACAATTACAAAACTTCAACTAACGACTTCCACACCCAGTGCTGTAACTTAATGAAGCATGACAGAGGAGCACTAGGATGACAAGTAGTGCCATAGAACATTCAGCAAGTATTTATTTAATTATTTACATACACCTTTGCAATTTATATGTAACTGCACTACCTCTCCGCTGCACCCCACCACCCCACAGCACTCGCTCTGCAACCCAACACAGACAACTTTACAGAAAGTATTTTTAAAAATTGTAATCTATGTACTTAGGATGATATAATCAACCAAACAGCACACACACAAATTACCATTATTAGCCTACAATTGCATCTACAACTTCCCAAACAGAACACTGTACACAGGGCTTTAAGTGTGGGCGGTTGTCTGTGGGGGTCTGAGCACTAGCACTTTATTTTTGGGGGCCTCGAAACAGGTCTTTATGGGGGTCTATTTTCAGTCCTCGCAAACCTCATCCTTTTTTTTTCTTTATTGCACTGCAGTGAGACTGTGAGAGCATGCACATTACTCACTACTTAGAAGTGCAGACATCATGCCAGGTGACTTGCATTGTAAGAGAATGGAAATCCTTTAAAAAGATAAATTTTCTCTCAGAATTTCCCTTCTCTTTTTGCAACGCAGGAGCAACGTCATTGTGGGGTAATTAGCAAACAGACCACCAGGCGCGCATCGCCCATTGCCTAGGACTCTCTCAGACAGCTTCCCGGGCGCACACACACAGCCGCGCCTGAGTACTTCGCGCCTGAGTACTTCACAGGTCTTTAAAAGATAATTGTTGGGTAATGAAGACTCTGTTCTTTTTCACCCCTTTGTACAGCCCCTACATCCCCACTCTGGCTAGTGCTGAAAGAATTAGGCTCCCCCGAAATTTCACTCTTGTTGCGCCTCTGGAAATGACCACAAGCAGGCAACTCCAGCATGAACCTGCTCTGACCATACACACTCTCTTGTTTTAGTGCTATGAAAACACAAACTTTGCCTGTCTCACTTAGTTCTCACACCCCCTCTTTAATATGAACATAAAAGTTTTCCAAATACTTTTATATTTCTGTACTGTACTTCACATGGAAATTTAGAACTCAAGGTTCTCACCAACCCAAATTAGCTCTCTGGTATACTTTCTCAAATGTAAGAAGAACAGATATTCAGTATCTGTCAGTCATGGCCACTTTAAAACAGTGTACGTATATACAACTTGACAAAAGGTTATGTTTCTAAATTAACGTCTTACACTTAAAAGCTCCTTTACATTTCTGTCGCTAGATGTACCTTTGTTTAAAACACCACCAGAGAAGGGTGGTGACATATACTCCACAGGGAGCAACTCAAAGCTTTGTTATTCTTTATAAAAAAAATCTGTCTGTCAATACTTTTCGCAAGCCTTTTCGACCCCTTAAGAGGCTGGGTGGATGAGTATAATACGTCGTATTTAGGATTGGGGCGGACGATGCACGGAAATCAGAACGTACAGTTGAATAAAGGGTGAATGGATGCATGGCCAGATGCATCAATGCATAGATACATAGATGGATGTATCAATGTATGGATGGATGGAAGGATGAATGAATGCAGGGATCAGTACTTACGTTAGACGGTGGGCTGATAGATGCTTAGGATTGGTTCTGGGACAGATGTATCTATGGATATATAGGCGTATGGCTGCCTGAATGGCACAGTGCTTACAATAGGCGAGTGGGCGCATAGATGCTTAATATAAGTGCCGGATCAGATGTATGTATATTTATAAGTAGGAATGTATGGATCAATTAAAAGATATTTTGATAGCGCAGTGCTTAGGATGGATGGATGCTGGGATTTAATTGGGCTGGGTCTGAGGACCAGCACTTATTTTCAGGGAGCCTCCAAACAGGTCTCCAATGGGCTCTATTTTCGGCCCTCACAAACATAGTCAATTATACTTTTTTTTATTGCACTGCAGTGAGAGCATGCACATCGATGTAGGCATGCTTTTTTTGCTCACTACTGAGAACTGGAGACATCACGCTAGGTTACCCAAGTTGTAGAAGGAAGGGAAATCCTTTAAAGAATGTTTTTTTCTGAGCGTAGGATAATTGAAGAGGATTTTCTAAAGCACACAATGATACTTATCTTGATTTAGACCACGGCCCAACTTGCATAACCCACACCCTTTTAAGAGATTTGCCCCCCCCCCTTTTAGAGCACTCCCACCTTTTTCTCCCACTGAGAACCCTAACTACACCATAGTAACAAAGAAACAGTATAAGCTTCCATCGAAATCTACAATGGCACCAAGTTTCATAATTTCCCATCATCGCTATCAGCCTTCTACCACAGTACAAGAGTGTCTATCAGCACAAAGATTTCTTATCCACATTAATGTTGTGTAATTTGTGTACCTGTCTGCTGGAACACTCATCACCAAAGGTATTAAAACATGGGAATTTGCCAGACAAACATATACCATACCATAAAGCGATTCATAAATGGGCACACTGCCACTGCACCACCCTTTTCCCCATCCTTCCTTAGCCTTACAAAATCAAAGAAAGACCCACAACAAACCTAGTAGCCACACTATAGAAATACAGGAACTTAATTTCAACAACTGTCTGCCGGAATACTCATGAGCAAAGCATAATAAAACATGCAAATTTGTGAGTAAAACATATACCATGCCATAGAACACTTTATAAGTGCGCCTAGTGGCACCTTCAGTAGCTCGACATCTGCATGTTACTAAATTCTGTATTTCAACCAGCAACATAACCACCTCCCCAGCAGCCACCCCCGCCCTTCCTTAACGTTACAAAATCAAACAGAAACCCCCCACCATTCCTAGTAGCGCCACTATACCCATACACAGGCTTAATTTGAACAGGTGTGTGCCGGAACACTGATTCTGCCCATTACTTCTTACCGGCTCATTCCCTTTGGTGTAAATAAATCTGACTTTGGACCCCGGACCTGCGTGTGCTTTCCGCTCCCCCCCCCCCCGCCGCTGCAGACCAACAGCAGCCGCCGAGTGAGGGAGAGCGAGAGGGCGCCTAACTACATCACCCAGCTGCCCTTGCACCGGGACCGCAAGGGAGTCTGACAACCAGCGCGCCAGGCGGTGCTTAAAAACAAGGCTCCACATCCACGTCGCGGGAGCGCCGGGCGAAGCCCGGGCAAAGGGCGGGCCCTCTACGACCCTCAGAGGCCAGAAGAGGCTGGGCTGGGCCACCCCCCTAACCTCACTGCTACACCAAAAAAGGTACTCATACTTTTTCTAAATCCATCTGATGCTCTAATTTGTTCATACCGCTTGTGGGTGGACCTTCCATTGTTCCACCTAAGTAAGAACAGCTAATATCCAAGTGCCATTTACACCTTTTCTGACTTTGAGTAACATGAGGAAGACCACCAAAACCACCAGGATGCCCACTCTAAGGTCAAACACTGAACAGAAGGTGGTTACCCCTCAACCGGTTCCCACACTTACAGCAATTGATATAATGCTGCAGCAGACCATAGGGGCAGTATCAACTGCAATAGCCAATACAGAAAGGAGGATGTCCCTACCCCCAACGATACTTGTTCATGATTCTCAAGATGCAGTAATCGACCCTCTGGCAGCCACTAGAGATGCCACTGATGTCTCAGATTTAAGCCTTGGTGTCACCTCCTCCTTTGCCGAGCTCCCGTGTGCTCAGGCACCCACTGAGTCAATAGGGGACATAGAAATTTCACAGTCCAATTTAAGTACTCTACGGGATGGACAGATTCCGAATCCAATCAATCCTGTGCCGAAAAAAGCTTGTGAAGCCCGTGCACACATTAAGAAAAAAAAGGGCCAGAATACTATGCCAAATCACAATTTAGTTGCCCCAATTCCCAATTCCACACCTGGAATACCTTTTGGGTAGCGAATATGATAGCTGATCTCAAGGCCGATCTCGAAGACACGATCATTGCCCATATTAAACCACTTATGTCAAAAATTGACAGATTGACGTCCCTTATAAACAATAAAGGAATGGGCCCTACTAGGCAAGTGGCAAACAAGGGTATATTGATCAAAGGGGGGGACAAAAGTGGGTTCTGCAACTAATATACCAAATGATAAGACCACAGCAGTTAATCAATCCTCAGCCAGCACATCTAAGGAAGCAACACAAAATAACACCCTGGCTGGGAAGAAAGCTTCTGCACTCTTGAACCCCAGTGTACCGAGTACCATCCCACAAGCCCAACCGAAGCAAGGACAAGGAATTGGAAACGCCTCGCCCTCACATGATAAAACTGGACAACATTCTAAAAAAAGTATAAGCACAGATAATGCTCAAATAAAAAACCAAGTAGGAAAGGCAAGATTGGCACGCTTCAAGACAACCAATCTTCCACCTGAAGCCCTTCCCTTTGTGGTCGTATTAACAGGAGTGCCACCCATGAAGGAGGGAAAAAAGGAAACACAAATTGAACTAAAGAACAAATGTGCACAATGGTTACAGCTAAATAGACCTCTACCTCCCAACATCTCTGGAGAAATATTAACGGTTAGACGAGGGGAATGGATAGGTAGAAGTATTAAAACAATAGCAGGGGACATTATAACCATTAATTTTAGAGACACGGCTGCAGTGGAATACATATGTAATGCACCCCCTAGTGGAACTAATACACAAATCTCTCATATTTCTATCCGACCATACCCCAAAGGCAAATGCAAAGAAACAGAATACCCATGGGCAGGACATTCCAGCAAGCACCCCAGCAAAGATTCCTACAATGGCAATCCCCCTGGCAAGGCACCCTTGACTTTGATCCTTTTCTATCACAGTACGCACACTGGAACAGGTTCTGCGCACTGGACGAGGTGGATTGACTCAATCCTGAGGAAATCAATACCCTGCCACTAGACTCTAGATTTGCTAAGGAAGGGAACATACCAATGGAAACTCCAATCCTATGCTCCCATCCTATCCCTACATTAGTGTCTAGTAACGCCCAGGTTATACCTTTAACATTGACTATGCCTCTAAGTGAAGCTCTGGGCACTCATAATAGTAATGGTTATGATCCCAAGGGTACACTAAAGATTCTTAGCTGGAATCTAGCAGGTATCCATCGGAAATTGGGGTCACCTGAGTGGAACACTCTGGTGGAGGCACATAAGATCTGCCTATTTCAGGAGACCTGGAGCCTAGTACCACTCCACCGCGTTGGCTATGTCACATATTTTGTGCCTGCGGAAAAACATATAAATGGGAAAGGACGCCCTTCGGGGGGCCTGCTTACTTGGGTAAGCATCTCCCTTAATTGCTGTATAAAATCTAAGCAGATTAATAGTCTTGACATTCTAGGACTCTCTTTGAAAGGTCCTCGCAGGGGGTTAGCCCTTGACTTGTTCATTATATATGTTAGAGGCACCAAACATGGGTCCATGTCCCCGATTGTAACAACTCTTGAAGCTGAACTAAGAGAAAATGTTGAGGGTGCCCAAATCCTAGTTGCAGGTGATTTTAATTGCACCTATGAGCCACTCTCCTCAGATGACATCCTGGACTTGGGTGAGGATGACACCAGAAGGGGTATTCCAGCCCTAACTATCCCCCCGAACAAAAGATGGTCTCATAGTGCGATTCAGTTAAATGCTCTGACATTGGAGTTCGGCCTAAGAGCCGCAAATGGTCGTACACCATCAGACCCCCTGGGTGCTGCCACATATAATAGAACCAACTACAACTCGAGGATTGATTACATTCTGTTAGATTTTACGCTATGGGGTCTAATGCAGGACATGGTAGTTTTACCCACGGTAGAAAGCGACCATAACTCGCTCTCTCTATCTTTAACAAAGCCCTGGCCCAATAAATCACTCGAGAAGTCCCCTAAACATGCTCATAATATCTCCGTTTCTACTTGTGGGAGACGCCTAAAGTGGAATAAAATTTCTGTTAATGAAGCCAAACTTAAAACAAATAATGAATTGCTCATTACCTCACAAAAGGAACTGGATACTATTAACCCAGCCTTGGTAACAGGAAGAGTGACATCTATTTTTGAGGACACACTTAGGTCTATAGGGGACATATTCCTGGAAAAGGGGTGTGCGGGGAGGAATAAGGTATCCCAGAGCTCTAGGGGTAAGCATGACTGGTATACATCTGCTTGCAGACATGCCAAATCCCTTCTGATTGAGGCTGTCAAAGGCAAATTACAACCCCAGATTCAGGAAGCCAGGAAAGAGCACAAGCGTGTACTGGTAAGAGCAAAAAAGGACTGGGAAGAAGTGTTCTGGTGTACATTAAAAGAGGCAAGTGCCAAGAAAAACCCAAGGTGTTTCTGGGATACAATCAGAAACAGAAACAGACCAGATAGTGACCTCATAACATGCAACATCACTAGCCAAGTGTGGGTCAACCACTTCTCTAAACTATATACCCGTCAACCCGGTCATAACATCTTAGATACATCCAAGGAAGACAAGGGATGGGAAGTGGCTCCAACTATGACCCAAAAGGACTGGGAGGCAGATCCAACCAACCTAGACTTCTCAATAAAAGAAGTGGAGTATGCCATTAGCACCATCATGCCCCAAAAGTCGGCTGGTCTGGATGACATTCCTGGGGATCTATTGCGCTCAGACATCCCGACATGGGGGAAACTTATCCATTGCTTGCTTATTGCCATCTGCAGGGGGGCACCGATTCCCACATCCTGGAAAGGGGCGGAGGTCGTCCCTATTTTTAAAAAAAGCGCTAGAGACGACCCGTCTAATTATAGACCTATAAGCTTGTTGGACATAAGCCAAAAGGTAGTCGGAAAGGTATTGGTTAGAATACTGGATTGGATTAATGAGAACAACATCCTCTCTGACTATCAGGCAGGATTTAGAGCAGGCACTGGCACAATTGAACAAGCCTTTAGACTGATGTTAGTGTACTGGAAGGTGGTGGTCATAGGCAAAGGCAGTCTTTATCTCGCTTTTATCGATTTAAAGACTGCCTTTGACCTTGTACCTAGGGAGACCCTCTGGAGAGTCCTTGCTGATATGGGGATACCGCACTACATGTTATCGTTACTTGTAGGGCTCCACGACAATAGCTTTGCCCAGATAAGATGGGGCACAGGGGGAGAAAAAACTAGCAGCATCCCGGTGGAGAGAGGGGTTCGCCAGGGATGTGTTCTAGCTCCCACCCTTTTCTCCCTATATATCAACGGAGTGGTTGAGCATCTGCTGAAAGATCCTTCAGACGAACCATCCCTGGCGGGGGAGCGTATCCCCACCCTTCTCTTTGCCGATGACACGCTCCTCCTGTCTAAATCCCCAATGGGTCTCCAAAAACTCCTTAACAACTTTCAGACCTTCTGTGTAGAAAGGGGCCTGGTAATCAATACCGACAAAACGAAATATCTTGTGATGAATCCCCCCCAAAAATCTGTACGCCCCCCAAGCTGAACGGTGTACCCCTGGGGAGGGTAGACGTATTTGATTACCTAGGCATCCGTTTGTCGCACAACATGCAGTGGACCCCTCATTTAGATAAAATGCTGCTAGCCCATAAAAGGGTAACCGGGGCCCTTCTGAAGGAGCAACGTTCTTGTGCTATGAGACCTATAGCACCTGTCATCGACATCTACACAGCAAGGGGAGTCAGCTCTGCTCTGTATGGGGCAGAGCTATGGGGTTCATGCAACATCAATGAACTGGCAAGATCTGAGAGGAAATTCTGTAGGGCTATTATGTCACTGCCCCAAGGCGTTCCTATGATTCCTCTAATGCTCGATTTAGGTTGTCGACCTATTGAAGATCTTGCAAAGTTACGGCCTCTACTCCTATGGGCCCGGCTGTGGCGAGTTCCGGAGCTCGCCAATTATGCAAAAGGACTCTCAGAAATCATGTCTCTACCAGGATGGCACAGAATTAAATGGTTAAGAGACATGAAATCCCTCCTGTGTAACTTGGGCTTGGGTGAAGCCTGGTCAAATAAGTCATCTCCACCAAAGGCAACACTCAAGAGCCTGTACTGGAATTGGATTCTGGTCAAGCGGAGTACTATTCGCTCATTGGGCAGATTGACGGAGGACTTCTTGAGATTCAAGGACTTACCATTCCGGGAACTCTACTTAGACATCATCGAGAGACCATTTGATAGGTCCCTTTACTTCAAATTTAGAACTGGAACTCTGCCTCTGCATACCTTTACATCTCGGTGGAAACCGTCAGCACAGACCACAGAGTTTTGCCCCCTCGTGTCCACTCAAACAGGAGTCAGTGGCACACTTCATGTTCGAGTGTCAGGATTATGCCCGACCAAGAAGAAAATGGCTTAAACAATTGTGCCGCTTGCTGGGGACTAGGCATTATGCCGAGGCATTACGTATTTTAATGTCAGACTCACGCCCACTGTATGTTTGTATCCTCTCAACATTTTTATCATGGACCTGGTGTATTAGAAGCAAAAGGCTCAAAGAAACTGTTTAATTCTTTTTTAACTAAACCTCTATGACATGCTTCTTTTATTTGAAAATCAAGTTTTTAAAGTTGAATGTAATTAGCTCTTTTTAATTAAATGAACTTGTGTATTTTTATTGTGAAGCATTTATGATAATTTTTTATCGAAATAAAGCCTTTTTTGGCTTGACTTGACACTTATCAACAAAATGTATACAAACATGCAAATTGCTGGGAAAAACATAAACCATCCCATAGCACGGTTTATAAATGGGCCCAGTGAAACTACATTACCTTTACTAACTACACATGCCCATGTTACAAATGTCCGCCTTATATTTCGCAACATACACACCTCCCCTACCCCCACCCATGCCCTTGCTTAACCTTACAAAATCAAACAACGAGCCCCAGCACTCCCATTACCGCCACTATAGCCATACATAGACTTATTGTCAACAGGTGTCTGCCGGGACGCTCATCAGCAAAAGCTATTAAAACCTGCAATTTTCCAACTCAGACATACACCATACCATAATACGGTTTATATATAGTCACAGTACCACTATGCCACCTCAACAACCGCCCTTGCTTAACTTTATACAATAAAAGAAAGAGCCCCAGCATACGTAGAAACACCACTATAGCCATACAGAGGCTTAATTTCAACAGATGTCTCCCGAAATGCTCATCAGCTAAACGTATTAAAACATTCAAATTTGTGACTAAAACATATCCCATGCTATACGGCCCTTCATAAGTGCTCCCAGTGTTACTACATTACCTTTATTGGCTCGACATCTACACGTTACTATATTCTGCGTTTCAATCAGCAACATAACCACCTCCCCCACACCCACCCCGCCCTTGGTTAACCGTACGAAATCAAACAGAAACCCCCACCATTCCCAGTAGCGCCACTATACTCATATACAACGTTAATTTTAACAATTGTCTGCCGGAACATTTATCAGAAAAAACTATTCAAACATCCAAATTGGAGGGTAAAACATAAACCATCCCATAGCATGGTTTATAAATGGGCCCAGTCGAACTACACCACCTTTACTAGCTAGACATCTATATGTTACGAAAGTCGTTTAAACACTCTGTAGAGTGTATAGCAGGGAATGGGTAGAGTAAACAAAGCTCTAATTCCCAAACTTTCGATATACCGTCCCTTTACTGTATCTATATTAAAGATATTAAATGGAATGAATAAATTGAGGAGTGTCTCAAAAGGGATAGTGTAGCTCAGCATCCGTAAAACCTGGACCACTTCAACACCTACATATATCCAGCACAGCGACACAGCATATCAAATAGTATCACTTAAAATTACATGTAGTTCTCTATTGTCAACAAAGTCATACAGAAAATACATAAGTATGGGCGAAATTTGCGAATTCGCGTTCCGCGAATTCGTGCGAAATCGAATTCGCAATCTGCAAAATTCGCGACTTCTTGCGAATTTGCGGAATGTTGGTTTTTTTGAGTGTTCGCAGGGTTTTTTGCGTGTTCGCGGAATTTTTGCGTGTTCGCGGGGCTTTTTGCGTGTTAGCGGGCCGCTTGCATGGCGAAGTTACCCATGCGGTCGTGTATGGGCATAGTACCCTCTGGTTCACCACTGCCACCCTCTGGTTCATCATTGCCACCCTCTGGTTCACCACTGCCACCCTCTGGTTAACCACTGTCACCCTCTGCTTCAGCTCTGCCACCCTCTGGTTCACCACTGCCACTCTCTGGTTCACCACTGCCACCCTCTGGTTCACCCATGCCACCCTTTGGTTCACCACTGCCACCCTCTGGTTCACCCCTGCCACCATATCGTTCATCACTGCCACCCTCTGGTTCACCACTGCCACCCTCTGGTTCACCCCTGCCACCCTCTGGTTCAGCACTGCCACCCTCTGGTTCACCCCTGCTACCCTCTGGTTCATCACTGTCACCCTCTGGTTCATCACTGCCACCCTCTGGTTCACCACTGCCACCCTCTTCCGAGACCTTTTGTGACGCAGTGGCAGCACAAAAGATGCGCCATGGTGCTGGGTATTAACAACGTGACGCATCTGAGAGATGCGTCACATTGTAAAGCCCTGCGCCATCAGGAGGCGTTCCGGCGCAGGGCAGGGCATTTCTGCGAAGGAACGCCTCCTAAAAGTGGCTGAGTGAAATCTACAAGATTTCACTCAGTCACTTTTAGGCCAATGCTGCGTCAAAACCCTGCGCCTGCTTGAAGCAGACGCAAGGCTTGATGCAGCATTGGGGAGATAGGGCCCCCCAGAGCATTGCTGGAGCTGCGTCGCAAGCGCGACGCAGCTCCAGCAAAGCGCTGCTTTTATGGCACAGATGCCTGACGCATCTGTGCCATTTTTGCCACATGCAGCGCACCATGGGTGGCGGAGCTGCGGCGCACAATAACTGGTGCATCCCTAGGGATGCGCCAGTTATTGTAAATCTGCCTCTATACATTTAGCCAACGAGGGAGCACTTACTGATTAGACAGTAGAAAGTACTCCAGTTGAGTAGAGGTATTGCACAAAAAGGTGGCATCTTCGTGGACAAACACACGCAGGGCGGGATTCATTCTGCCCCCTGTTAGACTCGTTTTTAGTGCCCTTCTGCCCTCTGTTAGACTCGTTTTCCCTTGTTTTTCTGCCCTTCTGCTCTCTGTTAGACTCGTTTTTCCCTTGTTTTTCTGCCCTTCTGCCCCCTGTTAGACTCGTTTTTTGTACCCTTGTGCCCTCTGTTAGACTCATTTTTCCCTTGTTTTTCTGCCCTTCTGCCCTCTGTTAGACTCGTTTTTTGTGCCCTTCTGCCCTCTGTTAGACTTGTTTTTGTGCCTTTCTGCCCCGTTAGACTCGTTTTTTGTGCCCTTCTGCCCTCTGTTAGACTCGTTTTTCCCTTGTTTTTCTGCACTTCTGTCCTCTGTTAGACTGGTTTTTTGTGCCCTTCTGCCCTTTGTTAGACTCGTTTTTCCCTTGTTTTTCTGCCCTTCTGCCCTTTGTTAGACTGCTTTTTGTGCCCTTCTGCCCTCTGTTATTCCCTTGTTTTTGTGCCCTTCTGCCCTCTGTTAGACTCGTTTTTTGTGCCCTTCTGCCCTCTGTTAGACTCGTTTTTCGCTTGTTTTTCTGCACTTCTGTTAGACTGTTTTTTTCTGCCCTTCTGCCCTCTGTTAGACTCGTTTTTGTGCCCTTCTGCCCCGTTAGACTCGTTTTTTGTGCCCTTCTGCCCTCTGTTAGACTCGTTTTTCCCTTGTTTTTCTGCCCTTCTGTCCTCTGTTAGACTCGTTTTTTGTGCCCTTCTACCCTCTGTTATTCCCTTGTTTTTGTGCCCTTCTGCACTCTGTTAGACTCGTTTTTTGTGCCCTTCTGCCCTCTGTTAGACTCGTTTTTGTGCCTTTCTGCCCCGTTAGACTCTTTTTTTGTGCCCTTCTGCCCTCTGTTAGACTCGTTTTTCCCTTGTTTTTCTGCCCTTTTGTCCTCTGTTAGACTGGTTTTTTGTGCCCTTCTGCCCTCTGTTAGACTCGTTTTTCCCTTGTTTTTCTGCCCTTCTGCCCTTGTTAGACTGCTTTTTGTGCCTTTCTGCCCTCTGCATCACCACATCATCACTCAGCTCTACCCCAGCATCACTCAGCACCACTACATTATCACTCAGCACCACCACATTATCACTCAGCACCACCACAGCACCACTCAGCACCACCACAGCATCTCTCAGCACCATCACAGCATCACTCAAAACCACCACAGCACCACCACAGCACCACTCAGTGCCACCACAGCATCACTCAGCACCACCACAGCATCACTCAGCACCACCACATTATCACTCAGCCCCACCACAGCACCACTCAGCACCACCGCAGCAGCACTCAGCACCACCACAGCACCACTCAGCACAACCACAGCCCCACTCAGCGCCACCACAACATCACTCAGCACCACCACAGCATCACTCAGGGCCACCACTTGATCACTCAGCACCACCACAGCACCACACAGCACCACCACAGCATCACTCAGCACCACTACAGCAGCACTCAGCACCACCACAGCACCAATCAGTACCACCACAGGACCACTCAGCACCACCACAGCATCACTCAGCACCACCACAGCATCACTCAGCACCACCACATTATCACTCAGCACCACCACAGCACCACTCAGCACCACCACAGCATCACTCAGCACCACCCCAGCATCACTCAGCACCACCACAGCACCACTCAGCACCACCCCAGCATCACTTAGCACCATCCCAGTATCACTCAGCACCACCACAGCACCACTCAGCATCACCACAGCACCACTCAGCAGCACCACAGCACCACTCAGCGCCACCCCAGCATCAATCTGCGCAACCATTCAACAACAACTGGTTCAAATATGTTCTCTCAATGTTTCAAACTTTATTACCAATGTCACAAAAAGATGTTAATATTTCACTTCTGTTCTTTGATTTTCGTCACAATAAAATACACTGAACATAATCTTCACAAACGTTATTTACAAAAGTTTAAGCTATTGCCATTATAACTTAAAATCACTTTTATTTAAGTATTATTTATTTTAAAAAATTAAAAGCCATTGTAATTTGTAATATCGATACAGCTAAGTCACGTAAATACAAAACATGTTGCATTACAAATGCTATAGGTGTCACATTTGCGAAAGTTATAACTATTGGCATTGTAAATGACTAAGCTATTAATTCAGCTATTTTCAAAACCAACACATAAATAAAAAAATTGTCATTTACAAGACCAATAGCTCAAACTTTCCTAATGCGAGACCTATTGCATTGCAAATTCTTGTTTTTATATCTGTTTATATATATATATATATATACATATATATATATATATATATATATATATATATATATATATATATATATATATCCAACCAACAGAGTTGCCTGTAGTGAGGAGCCCACGCAGGTAACTTGCTTTAGCCAGCTTTTTTAATGGGGAATTACATTGCAGGTAGTAGAGAAGAACTTCGCGTTGCATCTAGTCCTGCCCGAAGCGTTTCATGCAGAGCACTTCATCAAGGGCTGCGGGCTTTTGAAAGAGTTCCAGTCACAGATGTTTTCGCAGCACCACTCAAATACTCAGTCCCTGCCGGCAATGTAATTCCCCATTAAAGAAGTTGGCTAAAGCAAGTTACTTACCTATGTGGGCTCCTCACTACAGGCAACTCTGTTGGTTGGATTTATGCGGCGCAGCCTGAGTCGCGAGGGAGGTCCCGCTGTACCGTAGTACATTCCTGCTGTGGCGCCAAACGGCGGACGTCGTTGGGAGCAGATAAAGCCCAATGGTGGATT
The DNA here is from genome assembly GCF_964261635.1 of Lissotriton helveticus. Taxonomy (NCBI): domain Eukaryota; kingdom Metazoa; phylum Chordata; class Amphibia; order Caudata; family Salamandridae; genus Lissotriton; species Lissotriton helveticus. Next base: position 738,285,746 of record NC_136072.1, on the reverse strand, counting down.
TTGAAAAGCATCGCTAGCGACCCACTGTGGAAATAATGTGAAAACTTGGATCCAGTCACTAGCGACCCACTAGGGAAGACAACAGTACTACAAAGTCCAGTGAGCCATGCGAGTGGATACGCCCATTGGGGCGGGTCTGAGTATTTGAGTGGTGCTGCGAAAACAGCTGTGACTGGAACTCTTTCAAAAGGCTGCAGCCCTTGATGAAGTGCTCCGCACGAAACGTGTCAGGCAGGACTAGATGCAATGCGAAGTTCTTCTCTACTGCCTGCAATGTAATTCCCCATTAAAGAAGTTGGCTAAAGCAAGTTACATGCGTGGTCTCTTCACTACAGGCAACTCTGTTGGTTGGATATATATATATATATATATTCACTGAAAAAACCATAGGTTATACACCATATATAGTTAGGAATTAGCATTTAAAAAACCTTATTTTACTCACACAAAACCAATGAAATTCCATATATAGTTAGTTGTACTAACTATATATCGCGCACCCGCAATCCACTGCTGATCATGTCACATATTACATCATTCATGACATGGTCAGTGACATCACTGATGACATCACTGATGACATCTCAAATGACATCACTGATGACATCACTGATGACATCTCAAATGACATCACTGATGACATCACTGATGACATCTCATTTGACATTACTGATCACATCACTGATGACATCATTCATGTGATAATATGATGAACCTCTTCAGACTCTAATATAACCTTAGATACACTCAGTGTAAACAGACACTCACAGACTGTCACTCATCCATGGAGTTACTTACACACCTAGTCAGTCATGCAAAGAATCAATCACACCTCCATTTTCACAACTATACAGTTATACACACCTTACTTATTCAAACATATACTAAAACATATTTACTCACTTATACAATCCTGGATACAAGTGCACAATGATCCATACAGCCACTCACACATTCACTGGCTCTTATGCACAGTTATTTATATATGTCAACTCTCACATGTACTGTATTTTACATATGTACTTACTTTGACATGTAGCACTGAGATATCTATTCACTCACCAATACAGTCATGCACACAGTCAACCGCCCATACAGCTGTTTCCACATGCACTTTTGAACCCATACATCTATGCACAGAGTCATACACCTCCCAGCCACCCACACACACACTCAGTCTCCCATACAAATGCTTGGGCAACCAATCAATAACCCATATAGTTACTCATATAGCTACTGATCAACACATGCAGCAGTTTACAGAACAACAGACATAATGATGCACAAATTAAGACAGTTTAGTCACTAACCCATGCACTCAGTGAGACACATTTAACCACTCACTCATACAGTCAGTCATGCACCTACTAAATCCTTCATCCAGACACTTATACATCCACTCATTCTTAAATATGTAAGACATATTTTAACTTTACAGAAAAATACAGTCACTGGATGTTGTCATCAGTGATGTCATCAGTGATGTCATTTGAGATGTCATCAGTGATGTCATCAGTGATGTCATTTGAGATGTCATCAGTGATGTCATCAGTGATGTCACTGACCATGTCATGAATGATGTAATATGTGACATGATCAGCAGTGGATTGCGGGTGCGCGATATATAGTTAGTACAACTAACTATATATGGAATTTCATTGGTTTTGTGTGAGTAAAATAAGGTTTTTTAAATGCTAATTCCTAACTATATATGGTGTATAACCTATGGTTTTTTCAGTGAATTTTCAAGGTTTTGTAAATGCTAATTCCTAACTATATATGGTCTATAACCTATAGTTTTTTCAGTGAATTTCATTGGTTTTTTAAAAGCTAATATCTATAGCTGTAAAATGTATTCTTCTTTAAATCCAAAAATATATTTTATATGTTTATTAATAATTTTTTTTAAATATTTTTTTTGTTTCGCTCCCGGTCCGCGAACCGGGAAGCTTTCCGTTAGCTCAAATTGATGCCGCGACCCGGTCCGCGAACCAGTAAGAAATCAACATAGTGACGGTATCGCGTTGCCGCGTAATGCGTCTTATGACGTACTGCGTTAGCGCACCCGGAAGTGCCCCGGGGCGCGGACCGAGGCGCGAAACGCAGCTCTCCGGAAGCGATCAGCGGCGCGTCGCGAAAGCGCGATGTATCGCGTTGCCGCGTAATGCGTCTTGTGACGTACCGCGTTAGCGCACCCGGAAGTGTCCCGGGGCGCGGACCGAGGCGCGAAGCTCAGCGACCCGGAAGCTAACCGGGGCGCGTTCCGCAGCGTGTAACATGAGCGTGAGAGGTCATGTGACTTGTTAATAAAACTTTTCATTGGTTCATTTCACTTTTGGTTTCATAATGATGTAAGGCTAGGTCAGGTGACCTAAAAATAACACTTTTCATTGGTTGAGAAGTATTGTTTTTCCCAAATGATGAAAACCCCTCCTTCTTTCCTCACTCTGACTTTCATCATTGTGAGAGGAAGACCTTTATTACTATATCAGAAATGGCTTCAGTAGTTGCTTCAGCTGGTGGACCCCCACCACCACCTCCACCTCCTCATGGGAAGAGAGGACCACCTCCCCAGGTGATGACCAACACTGAGGAGGAAGAGGAAGAAATGGATGAAGAGGAGGGAGAAGAACCACAGTTCTTAGAAGAAGTGCCCCGGGTTTCCCATAAGAAAGCCAGTTTCATCTGGCAGTTTTATTCGATCCCTCCTGGCCAAAAAAAAGTGAATGCGAGGTATGTCACCTGCCTCATCTGTAAAGAAAAATTATCCAGAGGGACGGATAAGAAATATAGTTATGGCAACCATACTATGCACAGGCACATGACAAGGAAGCATCCACTGAATTATAGCCGGGCGGAAATACGGGATTTGCAGGAAAATCCAAGATCAACTCCTGTGGCCAGATCAAGAATATCCATTTCATTGACACCAGCAGAGGCACGGGAAACTGTGCCAAACATACAAGAACATTTTGGCCACATGATCCACACTTGTATGCACTGTCGTGCGTTGTTAGCATGTGGCAATATGAGCATAAATGCTATCAACCTGGCGTATGAACACCATAATTGCCCTAACCGCCCCCAGTAATTTTTTTTTTGCTCCTGTTGAGCCCTTTTCAATGCCTGTTTTTTGTTGTTTCCCCCCCCCAAAAAAAACCCAAAAAAATATAAAATCGTTCAAAAAATACAAAAAAAACAAAAAATGTTAAAAAAAATATATATAAAACAACAAAAATATTTAAAAAAAAGTTCTTTTCAGAACTACCTTCCCTTTCAAAAAAAATTGCTAGAATGTTTAGCACTCTGGCAAGCTCTATTTCTTTTGGTTCGCTTCCCGGTTAGCTTCCCGGTACGCGGACCGGGAGCTAACCCAAAAAAAAAAAAAAAAAAAAAAAGAGTAAGTATAAGGAAAGTAAACAGAGAGTGATGTTAAAAGAAAGACAGCTATAGGGAGTAAAGAAGAGATACTGTTTAATAGATCTATTTACCGAAGAAAAGACGGAAGAGGGTATAATTGTGAAAAACAAAATAGATAACGAAGTGAAAGAAAAAAAAAGAGAGTATAACATTAACAAAGAAGAGTTTCTTGGAGAATGTGAGTGAATGTTCAAAATATGATTAAAACATGAGGAATAACAGAGAGAAAAAATAGAAAACAGAAAACAAAAAATAACAGAAAAAGATTAATTGAAATAGCAAAGAAATGTAAATAACATAGAGCCATATCATCAACATAGGCAATAAAAGTTTTGCAGCTTTTATTGGCAGAAATGTGTCGCTAAAGCTGCTATTGCGGCAGAAAACTGCCGCTAAAACCACTTTTGCACCAGTTTGCTGCACCCCTGAAAAAGAAATTTGGGGGCATATGGCGCACATAAATTTTAACAACATTCCTTTACCTCAAAAACGATTTTCAATTCATAATTTGAAAACACTGCCCACAGGGAATTTACTTAAAATGTCCTTAAGACACATGAAAGCGTTTTTGATTGCCTTTCCAGCATGGTTGGGTCACTTTTAACATGGCTATGTAACACAAACATTCAAAATCTAAATTTTCCATGCACAGGTGGGAGCATATTTACAAGCAATTTGCGCCACATAATTCATAATTTTCTCCTTAAAGCACACTATTCTCTATCTAAATTAAAGAAATATTTTCTCACCTTAGCAAATACTTTGAGTTTGAAAACAGTCTCAGAAACACACCAATTTGTCTTCAGCAGAGCAAAAGGTATGCACTCCAGAGTCTGCAGCTATCAAAAGCACAGAAATGCTGTAATTCTTCACACATATCTCTCATGTCACCCAATCAAAACTCTTCCCTCACTTTTTTTCAAATGAAAACCCTTCCCCCCTCTGCCATTTCATTCCTTTTCTGCATGGCAACCACCTCTTGGAAGACTTCTGGTGTTTGCAAGTTCACACAACAATGTTGCAATTGAACTCTGAACTCTCAGTGCACCTGCATATCCAGTGCATTCTTTCATTTAATGATTTTTTATTGACCATTCAAAATACATCTTTCAAATAACTCATCCATGCACCCTAACTTTCTGTTTTCAGCAATCAAAATCCACCAATCACTGTTACTGCTTCATGAACACAGAAACTCCACAGTTTTTTTCATTTTAAACTCTCATTTTTTCAACTGCCATTTCATTGCCACACTTCATCTGACTGCAGGAGAATCTTCTCTCACCATGTTTTCTGTCTGGATTGTTGGACATAGTTATATCCACTGGGCTCACAGGTATGCTGAGAACAGAAAATTACCTAACCTCAATTTACAAGATGTGGAAATTAAGTGGTTTGGCCACAGAGGATTAAAATGTCACCAATTGATACCATTGGTGAAAACCTTTATGCATTTGCCCAAACCTGACCTGTTAATTGTGCACTGTGGAGGTAATGATTTGGGCACTTTGACTGGGGTAGGTCTGGAAATGCTTTTAAAGGACACCTTTGAGCAATTAATGGCACTTTTTCCTCAGACTGCCTTGGTATATTCAAATATATGCCAAAGACAGATATGGAGGTGGTCAAACCAATTTTGTCCACAAATTGAGAAGTCGAGGAAGCATGTAAACAAATCTGTTTCAGCTTACATGAGAGACCATGGAATGGGATCCATGTACAACAATAACTTGCGTTACTACATGCAAGATATCTACAGAGGAGATGGAGTTCACTTCTCAGATGAGGGCAACAGAATTTTCACTCTGAATTTAAGACTGTGCATTGGTACCTACTTATAAGTACCTAAATGTACCATAAACCCAAAAGCTCTTCTCAGAGCTACCCTACATCTGATCACTCACAATTATTATTTTACTGTAACATTTTTCACTAATTTTCAACAAAGTACGCTCCCTGGGGCGCTACCCGGTACGCGAACCGGGAGCTAACCTCGCGAATTTTTTTTTAAAAATTGGTTTTTTTCGCACATATAAGCCTCCTCAGCCACCCTCACAAAACCTAGGGGGTCAAGATAAGTCTACCGTGCCCCCTTCTACCCATTCTGAACATTATTTGCCCTCCATTTTGTATCTTAATTCGACCGAAACACAAAATGGTGGACTCCCGTAACGCTTAAGGTTCGCGAACCGGGGCGCTCAACGGTTCGCGTACCGGGTCGCTCCCTGGGAAGCGCACCATCAAAAAAGGTGGGAAAGTAGTTTACAGAAAAGCCACTGGAGACAATTTCACCAAATATAGATTAGCTCATACTACATACCAATCCCTAACATTTTCACAAATTTGATTGGAATTCCATTTAGCCATTTAGCCTGTAGACCTCTCTAAATACCCTGAGGTAAATTACTTCTCAAAACACATCTGAAGTGTTGGAATTGACAACCAATTAAAATGTTACTTTCATTTTCTACTTTTTTTACCTGACATTTGATTGGTTATGTACCTGAATATATATAAAAGAAGAGAATGAAACACAGCCATTTTGACTACTACTTCCTGGTGTACATTTCAATTGGATTTTCACTAATCACTTCAACTTCTTTCTAAAGGTAAGTTGTTATTTTAAAAACTGAACTATATTGTGCACTATAAGTTAATATGGTAAACTTTTTCTGATAGTTATATACTATCCCTCTGTAGTAGTTATAGATTTAGATAGACTTCTCTGTTATAGTTATGGATGGAGTTAGGCTTCTCTTTTATAATTATGAATTTACTTACGTTAAATCACATACACTTTTTTATATTCCTACTTCCACTCTGATACTATACACTGCCCAAAGATAAATTCTCTGTTAATAAATGCCTATCTAAAATTAATCCCAACAGTGCCCTATCTCTACTAATATATATTTTTTTTATCCAAATTTCAGGCAACATGGAAGGCGAACAGAAAGTTTCATTTCAAATTGTCCTGCAAGAGAGCAGCCAATAATTAATTGATCCAAATTATATAGAATTTATGGATGAAACTTGGGACCAAGAACTACTGCAATGTGTGCAAGCAGTGGATGACCTCCTTCAAAATGAGGACATTTTACACCCTCATAGATTACAAGCTATGTTCAATGAAAATGACGACATTTCAGACAGTGAAATGTTAGAAATGTTATTAAATTTTGAAACACAATCACAATAATAAATAATTGCTTAAAAAATAAAAAAAATAAAAAATAATCAACAAAACCAACAATCAATTAACATACAGTATTTGAAAAGTCTATCATTCATTTTTCATTGCAGTACGCTGCCCAGAACGCTTCCCGGTTCGCGGACCGGGCGCTACCCACGCAAAAAAAACAAAACAAAAAAATTTGGGTTTTTTGCCCCGCGGGGCCCTTTTAAAACCTCCACATTAAACCTAGGGGGTCAGGGAGGATCTAGTATGCCCCCTTATGGTTATTTCCCCCTTTGTTTTGGCCTCCTCTTGTCTCTCAATCCTACCGAGAGACAAGATGGCGGCCGCTCCGGACTGTTTAGAATGTTGACAGACACCGGAGAGCCAATCAGCTTCGCTACGCGAAGTTCCGGTACGCTTAAGGTCCGCGGACCGGAGCGCTGCCCAGAGCGCGCTTACAGATATATATCTTTTTTTAAACGTTAATTTCTCAAAATCCACTGGAGCACATATATTGAGACCTACAAAAGGCACATCGGGCTACCAGTCCCTACAATTTTGCCAAGTTTCATGCAAATCCATTCAGCCGTTCGGGCTAAAAGTGAGGCCAACCGCCCTATGGAAAACTCAATGTTAAAAACACGTTTTGGGACCCCACTTTTTTCTCGACCCCCCTGGACGAACCCCCCCCAAATTTCCAGGGGCTGCTCAGAAACAAAATGTTCCATTTTCCAGAAAATTTCGGCCAATTCCGTCCACAAACGCCAAAGTTAGTAGACATAGAATTTTCAAAAATCCCATAGAGAAAAAATCCTAACTATATATACCTACTGGCGACCGCCAGTAGGTAATATATGTGTAACCAAAAACGCCCAGAAGCTTGAGGTCGCAAAGGGATGTTAAGCTGCCTGCTTGGTTTAAATAGAGTTGTTACTCACCTGCAATGCTGTGCGGCCTCAAGCTTCTGGCCGTTTTTGGTTATATATATATATATATATATATATCTATATATATATATTTATATATATATATATATATATATATATATATATATATATATATATATATTTATATATATATATATATATATATATATTCACTGAAAAAACCATAGGTTATAGACCATATATAGTTAGGAATTAGCATTTACAAAACCTTGAAAATTCACTGAAAAAACCATAGGTTATAGACCATATATAGTTAGGAATTAGCATTTAAAAAACCTTATTTTACTCACACAAAACCATTGAAATTCCATATATAGTTAGTTGCACTAACTATATATGGCGCACCCGCAATCCACTGCTGATCATGTCACATATTACATCATTCATGACATGGTCAGTGACATCACTGATGACATCACTGATGACATCTCAAATGACATCACTGATGACATCACTGATGACAACATCCAGTGACTGTATTTTTCTGTAAAGTTAAAATATGTCTTGAGTGGATGTATAAGTGTCTGGATGAAGGATTTAGTAGGTGCATGACTGACTGTATGAGTGAGTGATTAAATGTGTCTCACTGAATGCATGGGTTAGTGACTAAACTGTCTTAATTTGTGCATCATTATGTCTGTTGTTCTGTAAACTGCTGCATGTGTTGATCATTAGCTATACGAGAGGCTATATGTGTTATTAATTGGTTGCCCAAGTATTTCTATGGGAGATTGAGTTTGTGTGGGGGTGGCTGGAAGGTGTGAGACTCTATGCATAGATGTGTGAGCAGTTTATTCACTAGGTGTATGAGTTCAAGAGTGCATGTGGAAACAGCTACATGGGCAGTTGACTGTGTGCATGAGTGTATTGATGAGTGAATGGATATCTCAATGCTACATGTCATAGTAAGTACATATGTAAAACACAGTACATGTGAGAGTTGGCATATATAAATAACTGTGCATGAGAGCCACTGAATGAGTGAGTGGTTGTATCGATCATTGTGAACTTGTATCAGGGATTGTATAAGAGAGTAAATATGTGTTAGTATATGTTTCAATAAGTAAGGTGTGTTTAACTGTATAGTTGAAGAAATGGAGGTGAGATTGTTTCTTTGCATGACTGACTGGGTGTGTGAGTAACTCCATGGATGAGTGGCAGTGTGTGAGTGTCTGTATACACTGAGTGTATCTAAGGTTATATTAGAGTCTGAAGAGGTTTATCGTATTAGCACAAGAATGATGTCAAATGAGATGTCATCAGTGATGTCATCAGTGATGTCATTTGAGATGTCATCAGTGATGTCATCAGTGATGTCACTGACCATGTCATGAATGATGTAATATGTGACATGATCAGCAGTGGATTGCGGGTGCGCCATATATAGTTAGTGCAACTAACTATATATGGAATTTCAATGGTTTTGTGTGAGTAAAATAAGGTTTTTTAAATGCTAATTCCTAACTATATATGGTCTATAACCTATGGTTTTTTCAGTGAATTTTCAAGGTTTTGTAAATGCTAATTCCTAACTATATATGGTCTATAACCTATGGTTTTTTCAGTGAATTTCAATGGTTTTTTAATAGCAAATATCATAAGCTGTCGAATGTCAAGTACGTGGTAAGTAAAAACATTTTCGTGTTTATGCACACTGATCTGCTTTGAATGCTGCCCCCCACCCCTCATTTCTATTAGGAGTACTCTCTCTTTGCAGATAGTGAAGGGTAGTTAACGCAGCCCTTTGCCCCCTTTGTAATCCGTCGTGCCTGCTTCTCTCTCCATTTGATTGATTGTTCTCTTTGGTTCATTCTCTATTTACAAACAAGCACAGAGTCGCAATACTCTGTTTAGTCTTTGCAGATAGCGAAAAATCGTGTAAAAAAACAAAAGGAATCGAGCAAAATCAGTAGGCCACTAATGGGATCTCTTTTTGACCTCGCTAAAATAGAAACATTAGGAACAACCTGTTGAAAATAGCAATGCGTATGTACATAAGCGGCGTTCATTTGTGTTCACAGTACCCCTTGTTGATTGTTTCAATCGAGCATTGAATTGTTCGATGTTAATTCTCTTAAGGATCTTCTCTACCTGCAAACGAGGAAGAATAGGAATATTCTCTCTCCCTTTGCAGATAGTGAAGGGTAGGTAACGCAAGCCTTTAACACGTCGTACCTATTTCATTCCTCATTGATTGATTGATTGTCCGAACATTGACTGTTTGGGAATTAGTTCTTTTTGGAGGTATTCCCTGTTTGCAAATAAACGTAGGAAAATCTTTGCAAGTAGTGAAAGGGTACGTAATGCGGACCTTTCTCCCCCGTTGTAATCTGTCATGCCTATCTACTCCCCACTGATTGATGCACCTGTTTCACCCGGACCATTTACTAGACATACGTCATCTGGCCCGACCAGAGAGCACCCCTAGTGAAAAGGACATATGCAATAATAACGAAGTGATCACTGTATCCTGTTAACAGAAACTTTAGCATGAAACAACCTGGAAAGAAAAGAATAGGAAAACGAAAATCAGTAGGCCACTGATGAACATGAACTTTTATTAAACAACGAACAAAGAAACGATAACATAACGTAATGATAAAACCTATTAATGTCCTAGAAACAAGAAAACGTTAAAATATGCCAGTGGTGAGAGACCAGAAAAACAGTAAGAGAAACCAAATCACCCCTCGCTGTCCCACCGCCTGCCACGCCAAAAAAATCGATAGACTAGGGAAAATGCAAGTCAGTAGAACATCCGCCCCCACTCTGGAAACTTCCAAGGTGGGGCAGGGTTCCGGCTACGCCCAGCCGGGAGCAGCCCATATAAGGCAGGTCCTGCTGCCACGCCTCGGCCAGGAGATCCTAACGTAGGGTGTAGCCGGAGGAGAGGCCGAGACCAACGGGAACCCGGCCAGGGGATTGCCTTTACAACGCTGAACAGTTGCAGGGGGGGGGAATGTCTCCTCGACCCTCCCCTCTCTCTCCCAGTCCGGCCGCGGTGGCCCTTGAGAGTTGCAGGTAGTCCCGCCACATGCTCTTCCGGTCCGGCCACCAACGGTCGGGGGGCCGAGGCCGACGGAATCCGGCTGCAGCCGATAAACCAAGAAACCCGTTCATGGGGCCAGAGCCAGGGGCGTCCGGCCGACATCTACCGGAAGCCCGGCCCGAAGACGGACGGGACACTTCTTCTTTCTTGTATAATTGCTGCAACAACCCTGGGGGGGGATGTCTTGCACATGCCTCCGACCCCCCCCCCTCGTCCTCATCGCCTGGTCCGGCCATAACAAATCTCAAGCGAGACGCCGTGGGGTGCACTGGGAGGGAGAGACGGTGCGAACAGGCCTCTCCCGCCTCCCCAGTGGAGGCTTCCCAGCTGCACCCTCAGCGGTCCAGGCGCCCGGAAAAGAGTTCTTCCACTGTGGCCATGCTGCAACGTCTCGCCCGGCAGGGTGGAGCCCGTCCGCTCATTTGACCCCGCGATCGCCAGTAGCTACCGAACTCTCAAAATGGCGGTCGACCTGGCAAGAGCGGGCCCAGCATAAAGAAATGGCCCGGTCACTGGTTGACTCCACCACCGTAGTCCTCCACGACCTTGAAGATTCTAGAGGAGCCGCGGGAGTCTCCGACCCCCGATGGGGAATGACTGCCATGATCACCCGTGGAGTGACGAAACTGTATCCGCGGGACGTCGGCGCCAGCCTCACTTTGAATTACTAGAATCCTGCAGACCTCACTTCCGGTGAAAGCACAGTGTGACCCGGTAGGAAAAATTGTTGCACCCCCTCCCCTTTTTGACTGATAGTTCAAACCACCGATCCTTTCCTTTGCCCTTTTAACGGAACTTTGGACTGCCTCCCCCTCTTTTACATTTTCTAGAGAAAACAAAACATTAACCACTACATTAGCATAGCAGTTGACACCAGAACTGTTTTCAAATTGAAAACCAACAACATCTTCAACAGAATCCTTTTTGTTTCTGCTGTGACCCTGCTCCAGCACAGGCATTGTCCCCAGCAGTAATTCTGCAATGCCGGTAAGAATAGCTGTGGTGCCTACTGGACTCACTCACCCCCGCGGCGCCCCACGCCGTTATTTGCTGGGCGGCAACTTGCTAGACATCACCTTCGTGACATCCAGATTTCAGCGCGTTCTGCTGCCTTGGAACTATTCGCACAACAGACCGCTACTGACAAGAATATTTCATTATTGGTGCTGTCAATTTCAATAAATCTATTGGATAATTCAAAAGAAATTGCCACGGTCTCTTCGTTGTTTAAATGTTTTTACTGTTTTTGTTTTGTTGTATATATTTATATGTTAAATAAAGTTTTATATTCCTACTACTTTGTTGGAGTGCTATATATTTTTTATGTGACACATAATTGTAAAAACTTTGATGTACAAAGAGTCATTCCTGGAATCTTCCGCTTCAGGCTCGGTCCCCTCCCCAATCACAATACAGGATAGTTTTCAGATAGTAGGAACACGTGTGGTGTGACGGATCTCATCGGGTGTGGGCCTTGATCTACTATAACTCCTTTGAAGAGGGGTGATTCTTTACAGCTGGGGCCATAAACTACATCTGCAGGGCTAGCTGATAGCCTGGACAATCGGACACAGAGGAAGAGGAGTGTCACAGGGTGCGGTAGTGAATAGGGCGAAAGGGAGGTGTCGGGCGGGCACAGTGTGATTCTCAGGGAAGAGCAGCGCAGATGGGGGGAGGTTTATTGCCCATGCATAAGACAGAGAGCGGGGGTGACCAGTGCCTGGGGAAGATGCTTGCGAGGGTGAGGAGCCATGCTACGAATCGACAGCGTGCAGAGAGTGGGTCTGGTCAAGACATCTAAAATGGCTGCCGTGCACGACAAAAGTGTGGCATTTCAAAAAAGGCAAGATGGCGCAGACAATGTTTTTCAACACTTCCTCATTTCCTTCGAATCGAACGTTAACAGACGTTGGGGCATATTACCAAAGTTAAGCGATATTTATCGCTAACGATGCTTACCAACCAATTTTTTACCACTAAGCATCGTCAGAAATTATCGAAGATAAACCTTACTATTATCAAGGTTTATCGCAAATGCGATAATAAACGGCCGCAATGCATGAATATCGCTAAAAACTCAGCGATATTCATGCATTACCGAGCTAATACTCTTAGCCATGTTATCCACCTCCCATTGGATAACATGGCTAAGAACTGCTCAGGGCAGGTGTTACTTTTTGGAGATATTCGCGCTTAGCGCGAATATCTCCAAAAGTTGGTAATAGGAGATAGATATCTTGCATGTTGTAATGCAAGTTATTGTGGTATATGGAACTCATACCATAATCTCTCAGGAAAGCAGAAACTGATCCTTTTGGGACCGCCTAAAAAGGCCTAGGGGGTGAGGAGTACTCTACTTTGCCCCCTTTTCACGTTCCGAACTATTTTATTTTACTCTCTTCTGTAATTACACAAAATACCAGCGATAAGATGCATCGGAGACACACAGTGAGAGAAAGGAGGCCGGAGATGAAGAAGACATGTCAAATACACATTGGAGATAATATAGTGGCAGAAGGGAAGTAAATATGAGTAAACTTACCATGTAACATAAAAATGTTGCACTCTATACTATAAGTCTCATTTTATACTACAATCACTTCGCTACAACCTCATAAATTAAAAATAAAAATAAATAATGTCTCAAACAATTTTTGATTTCTAAATATAAATTTATTCTTCAGAATTTTCTAAATTTGAAACAACTAGTAACATGTCCTCATCAGTAATTTCCTCTTCAATCATCTCATCTGGAATCTCCTCATTAAAAGTCTGCAATGATGATTCTTGTAACTCTATGGTCTCCAAACACTCGATAAATTCGCCATCAAGAGATTGATCAAAAAAATCATTCAAGTCATCTCCTCCTTCTGACAATATTTCATTATTGGTGCTGTCCATTTCAATCAATGTAGTGGAATCATTCAAGTCATCTCCTCGTGACAATATTTCATTATTGGTGCTCTCAATTTCAATCAATGTAGTGGAATCATTCAAGTCATCTCCTCCTTGTGACAATATTTCATTATTGGTGCTGTCCATTTCAATCAATCTAATGGAATCATACAAGCCATCTCCTCCTTGTGACAATATTTCATTATTGGTGCTCTCAATTTCAATCAATGTAGTGGAATCATTCAACTCATCTCCTTGTGACAATATTTCATTCTTGGTGCTGTCCATTTCAATCAATCTAATGGAATCATACAAGTCATGTCCTCCTTGTGACAATATTTCATTATTGGTGCTCTCAATTTCAATCAATGTAGTGGACAATTCAAAAGAAATTGCCACGGTCTCTTCATTGTGAGCCATTTTATTTTGAAATTGCTTGCTGTAAATTGCAGAAAAAAATAATCACTTTCATTTATCGTTTTTAGTAATACATAATATAAAACTAACTTCATCAAGTATTTAGTATAACAGAAGGACTGCAAATAAATAACAGAAAACATTTTTCAAATTATCTTCAAGTGTACAACATAGTTCCCCTTACAAATTAACAACTCACCTTTTTAAAAGTAGCAGAAGTGTTAGTACTGTGTAAATCAAACACCAGAAATTCACCACCAAAAATTCCTCACAAATGTACCTCAGACAGTAGTATCACAAAATGGCTGTGGTTTCCTCTCATTTGACATATATACATAACCAATTAACTTTCATCACACACAAATACAAAACCAAAGTAACATTTTAATTGGTTCTAAATTTCAACACTTTCAAATGTGTTTTCCCCATGCAATTTTCCATAGGACATTTACATACGTCTACAGCCTGAATGGCTGAACGGAATTACACCAAACTTGGCAAAATGGTACATCAAACCTAAGAGGTCAGGAAGGATCTACTATGCCCCCTTATGGTCATTTCCCCCTTCGCTTTGGCCTCCTCTTGTCTCTCAATCCTACCGAGAGACAAGATGGCGGCCGCTACGGACTGTTTGGAATGTTGACAGACGCCGGAGAACCAATCAGCTTCGCAAAGCTCCGTAACGCGAAAAGTACGCGAAGCGGAGCGCTGTTACAAATATATATCTTTTTTTGAACGTTAATTTCTCAAAATCCACTGGAGCACATATATTGAGACCTAGCAAAGGCACATCGGGCTACCAGTCCCTAATATTTTACCAAGTTTCGTGCAAATCCATTCAGCCGTTCGATTATTATTATTATTATTTTTTTTTGCCCCGCGGGGCCCTTTTAAAACCTCCACATCAAACCTAGGGGGTCAGCGAGGATCTACTATTCCCCCTTATGGTCATTTGCCCCTTCGCTTTCGCCTCCTCTTGTCTCTCGATCCTACCGAGAGACAAGATGGCGGCCGCTACGGACTGTTTGGAATGTTGACAGACGCCGGAGAACCAATCAGCTTCGCTTCACAAAGCTCCGTTGCGCGAAAAGTACGCGTCCTGGGACGCTGCCAGGTCCGCTGTTACAGATATATATCTTTTTTTAAACGTTAATTTCTCAAAATCCACTGGAGCACATATATTGAGACCTACAAAAGGCACATCGGGCTACCAGTCCCTACAATTTTGCCAAGTTTCGTGCAAATCCATTCAGCCGTTCGGGCTAAAAGTGAGGCCAACCGCCCTATGGAAAACTCAATGTTAAAAACACGTTTTGGGACCCCCCTTTTTTCTCGACCCCCCCTGGACGAAACCCCCCCCAATTTTCAGGGGCTGCTCAGAAACAAAATGTGCCATTTTCCTGAAAATTTCAGCCAATTCCGTCCACAAACGCCAAAGTTATTAGACATAGAATTTTCAAAAATCCCATAGAGAAAAAATCCTAACTATATATACCTACTGGCGACCGCCAGTAGGTAATATATATATATATATATATATATATATATATATATATATATATCCCAACTTCAGGTTGCACCATAAGAGAAAAGCCTCAGGAAGCACATTTAAAGTTCGTACTCTTTAATGTCATCAACTTGCAAACATTCACCTCGCCAGGAGCAGGCATCCCATATCTTTAGCCAGACGCGTTTCAGGAGTTGAAATCCTTTCTTCAGTGGCAGAGTAGGGAAGTTGGGAAGTTGGGATATATATATATATATATATATATATATATATATATATATATATATTCTTAACACCAATGTAAGCCCGTTATCGAGGGCACACTTTGCACAGCTGGTGCGATAGTCAGGGACGGGCGTTCTCTGTCATTAATTATTCACCAAGAAAAATAATGCTCGCACTCCACCAGGATACTTATTTAAGCAGATTTTAATGCCAACCAACGCGCATATATATATATGCTGTGTGGCCTCAAGCTTCTGGGCGTTTTTGGTTATATATATATATATTCACTGAAAAAAACATAGGTTATAGACCATATACAGTTAGGAATTAGCATTTACAAAACCTTGAAAATTCATTGAAAAAACCATAGGTTATAGACCATATATAGTTAGGAATTAGCATTTACAAAACCTTGAAAATTCACTGAAAAAACCATAGGTTATAGACCATATATCGTTAGGAATTAGCATTTAAAAAACCTTATTTTACTCACACAAAACCATTGAAATTCCATATATAGTTAGTTGCACTAACTATATATCGCGCACCCGCAATCCACTGCTGATGATGTCACATATTACATCATTCATGACATGGTCAGTGACATCACTGATGACATCACTGATGACATCTCAAATGACATCACTGATGACATCATCCATTGACTGTGTGTTTCTGTAAAGTTTAAATATGTTTTACATATTGAAAAATGAGTAGATGTAGAAGTGCCTAAATAAAAGATTTAGTAGGTGCGTGACTGACTTTATGAATGAGTAAGTGATTAAATGTGTCTCACTGAGTGCATGGGTTAGTGACTAAACTGTCTTAATTTGTGCATCATTATGTCTGTTGTTCTGTAAAGTGCTGCATGTGTTGATCAGTAGCTATATGAGTAACTATATGGGTTATTGATTGATTGTCCAAGTATTTGTATGGGAGACTGAGTGTCTGTGTGGCTGGCTGGGAGATGTCTGACTCTGTGCAGATCAATGTGTTCTTGTATCAATGATTGTATAAGAGAGTAAGTATGTGTTAGTATATGTTTGAAAATGTAAGGTACTCTATGTTTAACTGTATAGATTAGAAAATGGAAGTGTGATTGATTCTTTACAGGACTGACTAGGTGTGTGAGTAACTCCATGGATCAGTGGCAGAGTGTGAGTGTCTGTATAGGTGTATGAGTGCATATGATAGTGTTGT
Organism: Lissotriton helveticus; assembly: GCF_964261635.1. Classification (NCBI taxonomy): domain Eukaryota; kingdom Metazoa; phylum Chordata; class Amphibia; order Caudata; family Salamandridae; genus Lissotriton; species Lissotriton helveticus. The sequence continues at coordinate 738,268,908 of NC_136072.1, read as the reverse complement.
AAAGATGAGTGATTGTATGTATGAATGATTGTATGGGTGAATGAGTGAATGTGTGAGTAGACGTAGGAATCAGTGAGTGCGTATGTAGTAACTAGTATTGGTGTATCAATGGTTTAAAAAATGATATTCTGTATTTAACACTGGGTGTAACAGAGGTTATATTAAAGTGTGAGGAGATGCATTGTATTGTCACATGAATGATATCATCAGTGATGTGACCATTGATGTCAAATGAGATGTCATCAGTGATGTCATTTGAGATGTCATCAGTGATGTCATCAGGGATGTCATTTGAGATGTTATCAGTGATGTCATTTGAGATGTCATCAGTGATGTCATCAGTGATGTCATCAGTGATGTAATCAGTGATGTCACTGACCATGTCATGAATGATGTAATATGTGACATCATCAGCAGTGGATTGCGGGTGCGCGATATATAGTTAGTGCAACTAACTATATATGGAATTTCAATGGTTTTGTGTGAGTAAAATAAGGTTTTTTAAATGCTAATTCCTAACGATATATGGTCTATAACCTATGGTTTTTTCAGTGAATTTTCAAGGTTTTGTAAATGCTAATTCCTAACTATATATGGTCTATAACCTATGGTTTTTTCAGTGAATTTTCAAGGTTTTGTAAATGCTAATTCCTAACTATATATGGTCTATAACCTATGGTTTTTTCAGTGAATTTCAATGGTTTTTTAATAGCAAATATCATAAGCTGTCGAATGTCAAGTACGTGGTAAGTAAAAACATTTTCGTGTTTATGCACACTGATCTGCTTTGAATGCTGCCCCCCACCCCTCATTTCTATTAGGAGTACTCTAGTGAAGGGTAGGTAACGCAAGCCTTTAACACGTCGTACCTATTTCATTCCTCATTGATTGATTGATTGTCCGAACATTAACTGTTTGGGAATTAGTTCTTTTTGGAGGTATTCCCTGTTTGCAAATAAATGTAGGAAAATCTTTGCAAGTAGTGAAAGGGTACGTAATGCGGACCTTTCTCCCCCGTTGTAATCTGTCATGCCTATCTACTCCCCACTGATTGATGCACCTGTTTCACCCGGACCATTTACTAGAGATAGGTCATCTGGCCCGACCAGAGAGCACCCCTAGTGAAAAGGACATATGCAATAATAACGAAGTGATCACTGTATCCTGTTAACAGAAACTTTAGCATGAAACAACCTGGAAAGAAAAGAATAGGAAAACGAAAATCAGTAGGCCACTGATGAACTTTTTATTAAATAACAAACAAAGAAACGATAACAATACGTAATGATAAAACCTATTATTGTCCTAGAAGCAAGAAACGTTAGAAGTAAGCCCGTAATAAGAAACCTGAAAACATCGCCCCTCACTGCCCCAAAACGTGTCTGTCCCACCGCCTGCCACGGCCAAATAACGGCAAACTGGGAAAGATAGAAGTCAGCAGACATCCGCCCCATTCTAGAAACTTCCAAAGGGCAACAGGTTTTCGGCTACGCCCAGCCGGAAGCAACACATATAAGGCGGGTCCTGCTGCCACGCCTCGGCCTGGAGATCATCACGTAGGGTGTAGCCGGAGGAGAGGCCGAGGCCAGCGGGACCCGGCCAGGGGGATTGACAACACTGGAGAGTTTCAGGGGGGGGAATGTCCGTGTCCTCGACCCTCCCCTCTCTCTCCCAGTCCGGCCGCGGTGGCCCTTGAGAGTTGCAGGTTGTCCCTCCACACTCTCTCCCGGTCCGGCCACCAACGGCCGGGGGCTGGGGCCGACGGGATCCAGCTGCAGCCGATGAGCCAAGGAACCCGTTCATGGGGCCAGAGCAAAGGGCGTCCGGCCGCCATCCACCGGAGGTCCGGCCCAAAGACGGACGGGACATTTCTTCTTTCTTGAATAATTGCTGCAACAACCCTGGGGGGGGATGTCTTGCACATACCTCCGACCCCCCCCGCTCTCGTCCACATCGCCTGGTCCGGCCATAACAAATCTCAAGCGAGACGCCGTGGGGTGCACTGGGAGGGAGAGACGGTGCGAACAGGCCTCTCCCGCCTCCCCAGGTGGAGGCTTCCCAGCTGCACCCTCAGCGCTCCAGGCGCCCGGAAAAGGGTTCTTCCACTGTGGCGATGCTGCAACGTATCGCCGGCAGGGTGAAGCCCGTCCGCTCATTTGACCCCGCGATCGCCAGTAGCTACCGAACTCTCAAAATGGCGGTCGACCTGGCAAGAGCGGGCCCAGCATAAAGAAATGGCCCGGTCACTGGTTGACTCCACCACCGTAGTCCTCCACGACCTTGAAGATTCTAGAGGAGCCACGGGAGTCCCCGACCCCCGCAGACACCCCCGATGGGGAATGACTGCCATGATCGCCCGTGGAGTGAGTGACGAAACTGTAGCCGCGGGACATCGGCGCTCCCATGCTGGCGCCAGCCTCAGTTTGAATGACTAGAATCCTGCAGACCTCAGTTCCGGTGAAAGCACAGTGTGACCCGGTAGGAAAAATTGTTGCACCCCCTCCCCTTTTTGACTGATGGTTCAAACCACCGATCCTTTCCTTTGCCCTTTTAACGGAACTTTGGACTGCCTCCCCCCCCCCGCGGTGCCCCACGCCGTTATTTGCTGGGCGTCAACTTACTAGACATCACCTTCGTGACATCCAGATTTCAGCGCGTTCTGCTGCCTTGGAACTATTCGCACAACAGACCGCTACTGACAACCCACCCCCCGGGACGCCCCACGCCGGATACCCAAATCAGTGCGGCACCCAGGCAACATCTTCTGAATTTTCATAATTTGAAAGAACTAGTAACATGTCCTCATCAGGAATTTCCTCTTCAATCATCTCATCAGGAATTTCCTCATGAAAAGTCTGCAATGATGATTCTTGTAACTCTATGGTCTCCAAACATTCGATAAATTCGCCATCAAGACATTGATCAAAAAAATCATTCAAGTCATCTCCTCCTTGTGAGAATATTTCATTATTGGTGCTGTCAATTTCAATAAATGTAGTGGATAATTCAAAAGAAATTGCCACGGTCTCTTCGTTGTTTAAATGTTTTTACTGTTTTTGTTTTGTTGTATATATTTATAAGTTATTAAAGTTTTATATTCCTACTACTTTGTTGGAGTGCTATATATTTTTAATGTGACACATAATTGTAAAAACTTTGATGTACAAAGAGTCATCCCTGGAATCTTCCGCTTCAGGCTCGGTCCCCTCCCCAATCACAATACAGGATGGTTTTCAGATAGTATGAACACGTGTAGTGTGACGGATCTCATCGGGTGTGGGCCTTGATCTACTATAACTCCTTTGAAGAGGGGTGATTCTTTACAGCTGGGGCCATAAACTACATCTGCAGGGCTAGCTGATAGCGTAGGACCGGCCTGGACAATCGGACACAGAGGAAGAGGAGTGTCAGAGGGTGCGGTAGTGAATAGGGCGAAAGGGAGGTGTCGGGCGGGCACAGAGTGTGATTCTCAGGGAAGAGCAGCACAGATGGGGGGAGGTTTATTGCCCATGCATAAGACAGAGAGCGGGGGTGAGCAGTGCCTGGGGAAGATGCTTGCGAGGGTGGGGAGCCATGCTACGAATCGACAGCGTGCAGAGAGTGGGTCTGGTCAAGGCATCTAAAATGGCTGCCGTGCACAACAAAAGTGTGGCATTTCAAAAAAGGCAAGATGGCGCAGACAATGTTTTTCAACACTTCCTCATTTCCTTCGAATCGAACGTTAACAGACGTTAGTGCATATTGCCAAAGTTAAGCGATATTTATCGCTAACGATGCTTAGCAACGAATTTTCTACCGCTAAGCATCGTCAGAAATTATCGAAGATAAACCTTGCTATTATCAAGGTTTATCGCAAATGCGATAAAAAACGGCCGCAATGCATGAATATCGCTAAAAAGTCAGCGATATTCATGCATTACCGAGCTAATGCTCTTAGCCATGTTATCCACCTCCCATTGGATAACATGGCTAAGAACTGCTCAGGGCAGGTGTTAGTTTTTGGAGATATTCGCGCTTAGCGCGAATATCTCCAAAAGTTGGTAATAGGAGATACATATCTTGCATGTTGTAATGCAAGTTATTGTGGTATATGGAACTCATACCATAATCTCTCAGGAAAGCAGAAACTGATCCTTTTGGGACCGCCTGAGAAGGCCTAGGGGGTGAGGGGTACTCTACTTTGCCCCCTTTTCACGTTCCGAACTATTTTATTTTACTCTCTTCTGTAATTACACAAAATGGCAGCGATAAGATGCATCAGAGACAGACAGTGAGAGAAAGGAGGCCGGAGATGAAGAAGAGATGTCAAATACACATTGGAGATAATATAGTGGGAGAAGGGAAGTAAATATGAGTAAACTTACCATGTAACATAAAAATGTTCCACTCTATACTATAAGTCTCATTTTATACTACAATCACTTCGCTACAACCTCATAAATTAAAAATAAAAATGAATAATGTCTCAAACAATTTTTGCATTTCTAAATATAAATTTATTCTTCTGAATTTTCAAAATTTGAAAGAACTAGTAACATGTCCTCATCAGGAATTTCCTCTTCAATCATCTCATCTGGAATCTCCTCATGAAAAGTCTGCAATGATGATTCTTGTAACTCTATGGTCTCCAAACATTCGATAAATTCGCCATCAAGAGATTGATCAAAAAAATCATTCAAGTCATCTCCTCCTTGTGAGAATATTTCATTATTGGTGCTGTCAATTTCAATAAATGTAGTGGATAATTCAAAAGAAATTGCCACGGTCTCTTCATTGTGAGCCATTTTATTTTGAAATTGCTTGCTGTAAATTGCAGAAAAAATAATCACTTTCATTTATCGTTTTTAGTAATACATAATATAAAACTAACTTTATCAAGTATTTAGTATAACAGAAGGACTGTAAATAAATAACAGAAAACATTTTTCAAATTATCTTAAAGTGTACAACATAGTTCCCCTTACAAATTAACAACTCACCTTTTTAAAAGTAGGAGAAGTGTTAGTTCTGTGTAAACCAAACACCAGAAATTGAGCACCAAAAATTCCTCACAAATGTACCTCAGACAGTAGTATCACAAAATGGCTGTGGTTTCCTCTCATTTTAGATATATACATAACCAATTAACTTTCATCACACACAAATACAAAACCAAAGTAACATTTTAATTGGTTCTAAATTTCAACACTTTCAAATGTGTTTTCCCCATGCAATTTTCCATAGGACATTTAGATACGTCTACAGCCTGAATGGCTGAACGGAATTACACCAAACTTGGCAAAATGGTACATCAAACCTAAGAGGTCAGGGAGGATCTACTATGCCCCCTAATGGTCATTTGCCCCTTCGCTTTGGCCTCCTCTTGTCTCTCGATCCTACCGAGAGACAAGATGGCGGCCGCTACGGACTGTTTGGAATGTTTACAGACGCCGGAGAACCAATCACCTTCGCAAAGCTCCGTAACGTGAAAAGTACGCGAAGCGGAGCGCTGTTACAGATATATATCTTTTTTTGAACGTTAATTTCTCAAAATCCACTGGAGCACATATATTGAAACCTAGCAAAGGCACATCGGGCTACCAGTCCCTAATATTTTGCCAAGTTTCGTGCAAATCCATTCAGCCGTTCGATTATTATTATTATTTTTTTTTTTTGCCCCGCGGGGCCCTTTTAAAACCTCCACATCAAACCTAGGGGGTCAGCGAGGATCTACTATGCCCCCTTATGGTCATTTGCCCCTTCGCTTTGGCCTCCTCTTGTCTCTCGATCCTACCGAGAGACAAGATGGCGGCCGCTACGGACTGTTTGGAATGTTTACAGACGCCGGAGAACCAATCAGCTTCGCTTCACAAAGCTCCGTACCGCGAAAAGTACGCGAACTGGAACGCTGCCCGGTCCGCTGGTACAGATATATATCTTTTTTTGAACGTTAATTTCTCAAAATCCACTGGAGCACATATATTGAGACCTAGCAAAGGCACATCGGGCTACCAGTCCCTACAATTTTGCCAAGTTTCGTGCAAATCCATTCAGCCGTTCGGGCTAAAAGTGAGGCCAACCGCCCTATGGAAAACTCAATGTTAAAAACACGTTTTGGGACCCCCCTTTTTTCTCGGCCCCCCCTTGACGAAACCCCCCCAAATTTTCAGGGGCTGCTCAGAAACAAAATGTTCCATTTTCCTGAAAATTTCAGCCAATTCCGTCCACAAACGCCAAAGTTATTAGACATAGAATTTTCTAAAATCCCATAGAGAAAAAATCCTAAGTATATATACCTACTGGCGACCGCCAGTAGGTAATATATATGAAGAGAGCCCCTCTCGATAAGAAGGAAATGAGCCGCACACATCACGAAGGAGTAAACAGGTTTAATTGCTTTTTGTTACTGCGCTGGCATTGTTATGATCCCTAATGCATTTCGGTCTTCCTAGACCTTTTTCAAAGGTGAAAGCCAAGAGCATCCATAAGACTGGGAAAACACGAGGGAAACCATATTTGCTGTTTTTTAATTGTTTACCCCCTGGTGGGCGTCACAATAGACTTTCATTGAAAGCATTATGGTTCATGTAGTCCTTTCACAGTCTGGTTGTTTGACACCTTTCAGTAGTTGATGCTTGAAAGTTATTCCACATGTTTTAAATCTTTTACATGATCCCTGTACATAACTAGTTTTGAAGTTTGTTGGGGCCCAGAACCAGGGTCCAGTCCCTGGTGGTGCCGCTGCCCTTGTTTGACTTCTGCAAGTCCACAGATTGGTCCATGATCGGGCAGTGATGGCGCTCTTTGTCACTGGGGGTGCGTTGCACATGGGAGGACCCAGCCGTGAAATATGAAGAGAGCCCCTCTCGACAAGAAGGAAATGAGCCGCACACATCACAAAGGAGTAAACAGGTTTAATTGCTTTTTTGAAACTGCGCTGGCATTGTTATAATCCCTAATGCATTTCGGTCTTCATAGACCTTTTCAAAGGGGAAAGCCAAGAGCATCCATGAGACTAGGAAAACAAGAGGGAAGACATATATGCTGTTTTTAAATTGTTTACCCCTTGGTGAACGTCACAACAGACTTTCATTGAAAGCATTATGGTTCCTGTAGCACTTTCACAGTGCCGCTGTTGGATACCTTTCAGTAGGTGATGCTTGAAAGTTATTCCACATGTTTTAAATCTTGTACGTGATCCCCGTACATAACTAGTTTTGAAGTGTGTTGGGGCCCAGAACCAGGGTCCAGTCCCTAGTGGTGCCGCTGCAATATTTTGCTTGCGCAAGTCCACAGATTAGTCCATGATCGGGCAGTGATGTATATATATATAATATATAAGCTCCAGATCCACCTTGAATGCCCGGTCAGCACTCCAGAATGGGTGCAGTTATGACGTGGCTGCGGAACCACGAATAGATACAGCTCAAACTTCCCCTCCAACGGAAAAGAAGGCACTGCACTCACAGGTATAGGTTTGCATCTATTTAATCACAAATGATGGGCCGCATTTCGGGACGTCTTCCTTGGCCATAGTTTGTTTACCAGCATCATACGCCATTTTAGCTCATTCTCGCACATGCACAAATACTTTTAGCATAGAAATAAAAAGCAGCTTTGCAAAAGTCGATCTTAGCGACTGACAACGGACGCCATTGCTGAGTGAGTTTGTTTTACCTCACTAATCATTTGCAGTATTAAATCATTTCATCATTCATTTGAATTAAGCAATTTATGAGAATTAATTAATTTCAAATCATCATATTATAAATAAACAAACGTGCGAAGCCAGTTTTATAAATTAATGCTCTGTTGTGGGGACTCAATAGATGTTAAATCTTAAAAATAAGAATAATCTTAACCTATATGAATAGCTAACTCCTCTTCCGTGTTCAGACCCCCTGTGACCCTTGTCTGCAAATAAATCATGTACCTTGACTCCAACCTCCGTAAACAGAGGGGGGGCGGCCCTACCAGACTTCCAGCTGTACTGTTGGGCTTACCAACTAAAGAATTGTAGACTGTAATTGCTCTCCCCGCATAATTCATTGATAGGCTACATGTTTGAAGCCATGTTAGTAGGGGATGAGGAGTTAGGTTTCATGTATAAGTTTGGCTCTCCTAAATTTTTCAAGAAAATCCACTTAAAGACTCTGCGTTCGGTGGCTAGGTTGGGGTCTGACTGCCGAAATTGTTTAGGAGTGTCCTATTATAGCAAGTGGGTGCCAGTTTGGGATTCTCCCGGTAAACCTGACTGTCCTTTGGACTCCCTTGCTTACCCACTAAAAGAGGCAGGGGTTGTATATTGGAGAGACCTTGTACTGGGTGACGAATGCCATTCTTGGGAATATTGGAACCATATTACCAACTGCACTCTGTCCAGGTTCAAGTTCTATGAGCTCTCTTCCTGGTGTAAAAGTCAATGCTGGCCAATCATAGACGATAGCAGTATGGAAAGTGAACAACAGGATCTAGCTCCTAGGAAAAAAGAAGTGGCACAATGGTATAACCATCTCTTGGCAGCTACGGACAGCAAGATGGATCAACCATACAGAATCTGGGAGAACTACTTGCCGAGTGAGAAGCTGGAACCCTTATGGCAAGAATCTCTAGATACTCTTTACCCCTTGATTAAATCTGCTGCACTCAGAAAAAAAACACTTTTTTACACTTCATAGAATCTATTGGTCTCCCCTCAAGTTATCCAAGATAAAGGGTGGCGGAGAAGCCAGCTGTATGAGATGCGACCACCAGAATGCAGATGATGTCCACGTATTTGTTTCCTGCCCCAAGATACAAGAATTTTGGATACATGTGGGTAAGACTATATCTAGAGCCCTGGGTCGCATTGTGGAGGTAAGCCCATCTCTTATATTATTTGGTTGTACTCCAGCATTGGGGGGAGTTTCAGATCTGATAGGGCCACAACAAAGACTGATCTTTTACCTGATTTTGCTGGCTAAGAGGTAGATTTGTAAATTGTGGCGTCAGATGACACCTCCCACTTGGAATGCTTGGAAGAGTTTGGTTGGATATTTCAGAGCGATGAATCAAAAAGTAAATGTTTATAGGGAAAGCTCAGATAAGGGGCAGTTTTGGGATCTTCTGGATGATGCAGCATCTGGTTGAGTGTAGGGACAGGACAATGACCCAATGATTAAAACCTCTGGTCAGCTCAGGTTGTATGTTATGGGTATCCCCGTAAAGAACATTAGCTGAGAGTAGAACCACCAAGCTAACATGCATCAGAGGTGGTACAGATCGAATGGGTGCCATAGCTACGGAGGTCATATGAGATGAGACAAAAAAAAAAGAAACTTACTAGGAAGGAGGCGAGTTGAAAACAAACATTTTTGGGAATTTTCATGAAGACTCATCAAATTGCACCAAAGATGGAAGCAAACCCAAAAATGCATTTCTTATGGAAACACGATCCTGACTATAGGCCTCATTATGAGATTGGTGGTCTGACCACCATAGGACCGTGCCCACCCCCACCCCTGCCAGCAGCCTACAGCGCTGGTGGACCAAAGACTGCTGTATTAAAAGTTTAGACCGGGCTGGCAGTGTGGAGGCAATGATCTTGTTGTGTTGGTAAGAACTTTTTACAAAGATATTGATGCCTGTGTGTACATTTCAACTGCAGGTGTGTCAGAAGCACATATATGCATGATATATGTGGAAAAATACCATGTACCTATTACCAGGGTGCAGCCCATATGTGGGCAGTCCTGGCAATGTGTACATGGTTCAAGAAGTACTCACCTGTAGATTGCCGAAAACAGGGTAAATCCTTGGGGTGAAGATCCTGCTTTGAAGGGGAGACCTGGAGAAAGAGATCCACATCGGAATCTACCTGGAAGAAGAAGAAAGGGGGCAGTATGCACTCCAAATCCTTTAGCACCCCCACATTGAAGAAGGCTGTCGGACTGCGGTGTTCTGTATGGGGAAAAGGCAACTCATAATATAGACGGCTGTGCAGCTCCCCTGTAAGGCCCTATGGTGGCTGCCTTTCTCTGATCGTGAACCTGGGGGTTGGCGGTCTGCTTGCGGTCTCTGCAGTCCAGCAGCGATCTTCACAAAGCCGATCCATCCAACTCATAATACAGCGGTCGGACCCCCAAACTTACCGTGCTTAGACCGCCACTGCTGATACGGTGGTCCAGGGGACCGCCAAACTCGTAATAATGACCTAAAACTACCCAGAGGGGGCCGCCATATATTCATCTCTTGAACTGCACATCCTGATAAAAATACATGACAAACAATGAGTAAGTTTGTCAAGAGTGGGTATTTTGTTGGGCTGGCAAGAGTGGCGGTGAGGTGAGGAATTACACTGGAGTAACAGAGGGTCATTTTCAGAAACATTTGCAAAGGATCACACAGGGTGGCATTTTCAAGAACTAAACATGTGGCTCCGATCCCTGTGCAAAAGTTTGCACAGTGATCAGACTTAATAGTTGCGCTATAATTATTACACTGCCACAAGTTTCCTCAGATTTCAGCAGGTCAGCATTGCCTAAAATAATCGGGATTAAGGGTAAGAAAAAAGGCAAAATATACGGAAATTGTTTAGTTCCTTTTTATGTTGATATCTTGGGATAAACGTTATTTACCATATCCGGTGAGTACCTTAGTGCAAGGTAATGCTATTTATCACCTTAGTTCCATTGACTTGTAATAAGGGCTGTAGAGTTATAGAGCAATTTCAAATCAGCCATTTATTCCTCCAAAGATAACCAAAAGATAGTGATTCTGGAATGCTGTTCATATTTAAAAATACATAGGAAAGCGTTTTGAACATAAACACGGTGACGTGTTAGACCTGGTGGCAATTATTTAACGTTTAACCATAGGCACCTTTTCTTAGAAATAATAACTATATGCTTCCTAGTTTAGCACGCACACAAAATCTAGGCAACCTTTCTCCGCTCCCGCAAAACAGACATCATTCCGTGCTCATTTCCATAGCAACCGATCAATGCCGCCAATTCTTTCACTAGAGATGGCTGTTATGCATGTTTTTTCCGCGCCATTCTAATAGTTCCCATCTTCACATCTGTCCTCCTAACAAAGAGGCTGCTTTGGAAGAGAAAAAGGTTGGAAATCTTCCCATCGTTTATTTTTCCTTCCTGTCAGAATTGTAAAGGGTTGCAAACTTCGATAGATCGGAAAGCAGTGTAAAATATGAAACTTTCTCAGAAGTCTCTGCGCATAGGAATTCGTGCGTGGACGGACTGTCTTCAAAGCTCCCATGATCCGTTTTAAAATAATCTTCAAAGACTTTATTTGCTGCTTCTCATGGCCAGCGCTTAACGCCTCGCAGCGCTACTTGTTTCCGCTCCGATCCGCCTTCAGAACTAGCCAAACGATTTCTGCATTTATTGTTTGCAAGTGGTTTATATTGAAAATCCTTGAAGGTTCTGTTTTACTGTGCATTTTTTAACTTCTGTTATTGAGCATTTTTTTAATGATGCGAGCATGAACTCGGGGATATAAAACAGAGTGTCGCTTGGTGTTAAAAATACTAGAAAAGGGCTTCGCTTGCAAGAGGACATAGTGATAGGTGTGACATTTATCTGCATAGAACATTTGCGCTGGCGGCGCAGAGACAAACAGTAATTGGATCATGTGTATCCAGTGGTAGACTGTGAGCTGAAATCAGGCAGGAGCGGAAACTGATTTCAATCTAGTCACATATTGTACCATCTGAGAGAGGTGAGGTCTACCACATGAAGGAATTATGAATGTGCGTACAACAGTATTGGGTGTGTTTCTTCAATACTGTTTACCGGGCTTGCCAGTGCATGATCCCTTTAATCCATCGGCCACTTAAATCTCCTTGACTAGTGATATAGTATGGGCGCCAAGGGCCCTAATGTGACATATGAAGATGGCCCCCCGCCCCTGCTTTCGTGGTAAGATCAGTGGTGGTTGGGGTACATTGGACCCCTGGAGCCCCATGCCCAAGTGGCACAATGACTGCTGCACTCCTGGTGGTCTGCCGCTGTGGGATTTCCCCCCCACCCTGACGGAACACGAAAGCAACTTCAGCATCATACTGGACTCATTCCGCACAATGAATCACCAAATCAATGTAGTTTCATCAGGCAGCTTCCACACGCTTCGCCTGCTTCAAAAGACGTTTAGATGAATCCCCACAGGATCCAGAAAGACGATCACCCATGCACATCACCAGCGGACTCAACAACGGCAACCCATTCTACGCAAGCGTCACCCAGCAACAGCTCAAGAAACTTCAGTACATCCAAAATGCATCAGCCAGACTGGTATTCGACATCCCACGACACAGCCATATCGCGCAACACCTCAGACAACTCCACTGGCTCCCAGTCAACAAGAGTATCCCTTTCAAGTTCCCCACTCATGCCTACAAAGCTCTACACGATGAAGGACCAGCATACCTGAACCACCGCCTCACATTCTGCACACCCGCCAGACAACTCTAATCCTCCCAACTTGCCCTTGCCTCCGTCCCCAGGATCCACAAGACCAGAACAGGAGGAGGGTCTGTTTCCAACCTCGTGACCAAGACTCGGAACACCCTGCCCTTCCACCTCAGGCAATCCGCGTCGCTGACCCAATTCAGGAAGGAACTCAAGACCTGACTCTACGAATAATCCTCCACCTAGTCTGACCACCAACCCCCATCTTCCAGCACCTTGAGACCCTCTCTCATGAGTAGTCACACTATGCAAGAACATGATTGATTGACTTCTGATAGCTATGCCCTTGTCTCCGTTGCTCAGCCCACTACTAGTTTTCCCTGCCTGTTTACCAATAGGGTTGGTATTCTGCTGATAGTACTTTTTTCTTATATAATCTTAAATCTGCATTCCAATTCTGTATTATGTCAAGAAAGTTTTCAATTGAAAGAAGGAATAGTTGGACGCGCACTTAGAGAGGTTGGCTGCACCAATCCAGGGCTAGAGTGAAGTGCAGGATTGCAATAATGTTCAGGATTTCCACCACATGCTACAGTGCCCCTACAGTCCCAAATACAGACGTGCCCTGTGACATGAACGAAGGGCTGAATTAACAAACCATAAATGATGAGACCCTTAAAGAAGACTCCAGTAGAAATATTACCTAGGAGCTAGGCTTGCTCTAATACTACACATGGGGTCAGAGAGGCTAACACAGAACCTTTTGTAATATAGATTGTTTGTACACACATTTTGCCCCCACACAATAAAAAAGGACATTCCCTCACTCAGGTTTGACTTCATGTATTTTGGAGGACACTCTGAGATTGTGTCACCACATCATGGATGAAGGGACAAAGTTGGTGCACCCCGCGTGGGATACACATGAATGCGACCCTGAAGCCTCTCTCAACAGATGGATGTGTGAAGTTTGACACGTGCATCCACCTGTGGGTGAGTGCTGCACCTCTTTTCCAAATAAGTCCAGTCTGCTGGCAGTGAAAGATGGAGCCACAGTTTCATATCACTGCTCGTGCTCCGATCAGTGCAGGCACGAGCACAGGAGTTCATACTTTTCTGTAATCTAGTGCACAACTCCAGTCTGCACCAGGCACAGCAGATTAATCTCTGCCTGGCTGAAAACAGGTCTCTGTGCTGAGATAGTGTAGTCTGGGCAAGGGCTTTCTCTCACTTTCTGACCTAGTAGAAGTGATTGCAGTTTCCACTCCTCTAGATAATAGCAAAATTAGACTCAGGGAAACAGGACTGTGTCGAACAAGACAAAAATACATAAGTGAGCTATGTGTAGAAGTGTTTTTTGGAAGCATTTGCTTAGGCCTATTCATTTATTTTCATACTGCTATAGCAGAAATGTACAACATGGGATCAGAATAAGGATTGTTCTTCCCAAGACACATTTGCAGGATCACCACTGACTTTTTAAATGACTTCCATTTAGAATCGTAGTATCTGAATTTTTATTACGTGAATATCTTCAAAATCCTACATTTATCTGGCTGCCCTGGATCTACGCTGCATTCAAATACCCTGCAGTGTCATTTGAGGAAACCTCAGAACTGGAAGAATAGAGCAGGAGTAGAGAAAATGACTAAGGGGGCTCGAACGCAAGGCATGAGAGGAGACAACCCGTGAATAGTATTCTTAATTACAACACTGTTTCTGAAAGTTTTCTGTAAAATTGCAGCCTGCACTATTGTGCTTTCAGGAGTTTATTGTGGTTATGTTCTTCCCTCAATTTAGGGATCAAAGGGCCCGATTTTGATGCGGTTAGAAATGGCTCTGACCCTCAATCGGAACCATCCTAAACGCATGGACCTGCCTGTTTGGATTCCTTTCCGACCTTTGTTTTCCGGGTGGCTTCAGATGGGCTCAGAAAGCCTGTCTGCCATCCAGAAACCCTTCAGTACACCCACAGCCGTCTCTTTCTGGCCCGAGGGAGTACAATGGCAGTTTCCCACTGCCTTTCTCTGCCGGCCGTTCCGACACAGAAAGACAGTGGGGAACTGTCTTTGGGGGCCCATAGCAGGGCTCCATGTATGCAAGGCCACCGAATGGTGGCCTGTTGATCCCTGCACCCAGTGGCAGGAACATTGTGGTGCTTGCCACGGAGTGCAAGGATGAACTGCACCTCACACCTCTGCACTTAACAATGTGCACATGCCTTCCATTCAGAATGCATGCTCCCCTTGTTAAGTATAGGATTGCGACCTAACAGTGTTCGGTCACATCCTACTTGCAGCTCTGGAACGGACTACAAGAGGTCTTTTGGTTCCACCTCCTGACCACTGTCGGACGGACTCCGGTCCGTCCAACATCGGAATCGGCCCCAAAATCTATTGGCTTGGTTTACAGTTAGAATGAAGTTCTTGGATCCAAATGCATATTATCTTAGAATAACAGGCAAATCAGATGGAAATGTATGGATCTTTTGCCGCCCAGATTTAAAATATATTTTTTGCTGTTTTCATAAAGAGAGAGAGATATTACTCATTTAGTGATAGAGATTGTTGAGGCAATTGGTTATGTCAGAATGACTACTCAGATAGTTTACTAGCAAAAGATAATCCTGGCATCTTTTCTTAGATTTAAAAATGCAACTGGTGCTATTCTTGCAACTGTGAGAATGTAATATTGATAAAGCCATAACGCACACTACATGTCACCTTCATTGCTGATGATAATAGTGGTTCAATATGAACTTGTTATCTATGGTCATTGATAATAGAGTGAATCCAATTTAAGGCAGTGTCATAAATTCCCACCTGTTCTTTCATTCTTTTGATAAGGATCTCATGGTGAACTGCTGAAAGTTCACCATGCCTCTTTTACACATGGTTATCCCCAGCTTTTTTAGAACCTAGTCAGATGTTATTTGACTCTGTGCATTGGGAAAGTGCTAACAAAGCCCCAGTGCATGTGCCCTGACCCTTAACACATTGTGAATTGGCTACCATCTTATTGGCATATTTAATTTATCTATATTGTAATTGTAATTTATATTTATATAGCGCATTATCACCAACGCTTGCTTTGGGAACCCGTCCTGGTTTTTCCCTGTGAGATAACCCATACTGGGAACCCCCAAGGTGAAAGCCAGGCATCCCGCCGCGGGGGGCCATAGTGGAGATTAAGCAAGCTATTGCCCGGAGTTGCAGAGTGTGAACCCGTGATTCGAGCAGGCACCAAAGCGAGAATGATCGAGTCCGTGGACATTTTGGGCTCAAGACCCTGCCGCGTCGGAAATTGAACCCTGGTCCCGGGTCTGACCTCTGCTTCATGGTCTGCCTCTTCTAACCATTGAGCCACAGTATATGGTTTCCAAAGTATACCTATTACATTGAAAGTTAAATATCACCTATGAACTACAGCACCACTGTGCCATCTGCTAGGCAAACCTGACTCCAGGCCTACCATAGTACTGTCTTTTTGTGATAGAAGACAACCTTCCTTTCAAATATTAATAAGTCATCGCTATGCAAGCCTGCTAACCCAAAAGGCAGGGTGCATGGTATTTACAAGAAGGGCATGCACAAATGTGTAATTAACATAATTTTACATTAAGGAGCACCCAAAAGCATTTATCACTGTATGAAGGATGACTGTTCTATAGAGGAACACTGAGATCCACAATTACATTTAATAATGCTTTCTGCTGTTCGGAAACACCTAGAAAAGTAATTCTTGCACTCTTCGTAGAATTTATTAAAAAATCAATTCACTGTTGCTAATTTGCAATAGCCTCCAGCCGCAGCCCTCTGAGTGTTTAAGGCATCAATGACGTATGAAAACTTTTCCCAGAGCATGAACAGAGGCCTGGGTGTGGAGATGTGTTTCTGTTCTTCTGACAGAATGACCATTTGGGCACTACGCAGAAACTTAATTAAGTTGGAAGGGACCTCCTATGTCACAGGCAGATGTAATATAACACTTACACAGGTGCCTTCTTTGTTCCCAAATCACAAAGACTCCAATCCAAGGGGAGAGGGAGCTTCCCCAGAATTGTTCTGTAATGATAGCAGAGGAGGTTTTGCTAATTTTCCTGGCCACACTTTTGAATTGGGAACACAGGCTTTGCATATGTCAAGAAGGGTTTCATCATTTTGGATTCAGGAAAAGAGGGGCACCGAGGAATACTTTGCAGTCGGGCACACAGGAACTGATGCAAAAGTGGTTAGGATTACCCGTGAGGAGTTTTCTCCTAGTGGTTTGGGAGGGTCGAGGAGTCATCACCACCCACTAGCTAGTGCCAAGCATAAATGTGACTTCCCCTTTCACTCTCCTCAGAAAACTATGGACTGGTGGTAGAGCAGAGGATTGCACCTGCTGTTTGAGATCTGTAAGGAGATCTGAAGGGTTTGACATGTTAACACCTGTACCCAGGACAAATAAATGGATTTCCAGGGTCAGTTGTTTGACCTCCTGTTAAGCTACAGGGCCACAACCAGCTGCACAAAGTCTTTTTCTGAACAGCCCATCTGACCAGATGTAACTGGAACTGGCTTGGAGCCTGCTAATAGCTTTTGCTGGTGTGAGTCTTGACTCTGAAAAACCTGATTCCAAAGACCTCTGGATGATTCTTTTAAATTGATGCAACCAAGGCGAGTTACTGCTCGACTGAAAATGTAGGTTTCTCCTGCTCAGAGCTTTTCCACAGCAACAAATCAATGTCAGCGGGACCTCATAGATAGTGTATTAGTGTATCCTGCCTGATAGGGTCCCCTTCTGCTGCAGCCTGAAGCCTTGCACTGCTGGAGGAATCAGAGCTACATAAAAGGGAGTCAAAGTTTGAACAAGGTAACTTAGCTGTGTGAAGATGGCAAAAGGACTTCATGGCTTAGAAATGTAAATTTTCTTTCTCAGAGCTTTTCGCACCTAAATCTGTGGCTTCACTCTGACCTAGTCCAATGCCTATCTGATGTTGTGGAGTCCTTCTCAGATAGAGCCTTCTGCCTTGACCCACTGAAGGACTTTGGCTTCTATTTTCAAGAAAAATCTGAAGGTAAAATCTCCAACCAAGTAAACCCTGGTTGGGGTATCCAAACCACGCTCTCCTCCAGTCAGCCTCAAACCTGCCTAGGACCCAGTCCATAGAGACCTGTTGACCTTCATTGGTGCTTGATGCTTCTTGGAGATATTTTCATTTACATTTTAAAAATACATATGTCTGGGTCTCCTTATCAGGTTTTTGTAGTTTTGGTATAATTTTGCTCATTAAATTATTCTTTGTTTTCATAAATTGCAGTGAGATTTTAATTGTGTAAGTATTTGTTCACACAGTAACACAGTGAAAACACCACAAAAGGACAACACAACAGTTTAGAAAAATATCTATTATTTATCTGATTAAAACAAGATAAAATGACAAACATACACAACTCAAAATATGGATTTTCAAAGTTAAATAAAGGTCAAGTTCCTAGAAACTAATGGGTGCGCTTGATCAGGACAAAGTACATTAAATACATTAAAAATCAAAGGTGATGCATGGTGCAGGGGAGGTGCAGTGTTTTAAAGGCAGGTGATGTGTATGTTCCTTACTGCTATTCAGGTCAGTGGCATGTTTGTGCTTGTGGACAGTGCACTGGGCAGCAGAGGTGATGCGTCACTGTAGGCAACATTGCATTGTTTCCGTAAAGCAGTGCAGAGTTGTTGAGCTACTAACACCCAGTGATGATGCATGGTGCAGGGGAGGTGATGCGTCGATTGTGGGCCCGATACCTGGGCTCCTTACTGCGGTGCAGTGTCAATGAGGAAATCAACGTTCAAGGACATTGGAATTCCGCAGCGTCAAAAAGGGTACTGTGTCGGAGACAGAGTGGTGCATCATGGACTTCGGTGATGCCGTGCTCAAGACTCACGCAGCGATGGATCTTTGAAGGAACTGTGGCAAAAAGTCGGGGACCGCATTGAAAGAGGTGGTTGTTATGTTGAGCAGGGACCAGGTTTGGTGCCAACAGCAGCAATGCATCGAGTGTTGTGATGATGCACCCATTCCAAATGATGTTGGGAGTCGATGCATTGGTTTTCTCTCCTTGTTGAACCAGAACTCACTCTGACGGCCCCAGGAACTGCATTTGGCACCACTAAGCATTACTGGTCTCTCAGCATAGGAGTCCAGGTGCTGGTAGGTGAAGTCGCTGATGGCCCGGATACTTGTTAACAGGATGCAAGCTCAGATCAAACTCTTGGAGAACCTCAGAAAGCAGGATGTAGAATGCAAAGTTCAGTCCTTTCATTTCCTTTACAGAAGCAGCAAGCAGCAGGGCAACACAGCAAAGCAAACAGCAAAGTGGTAGTCCCTCCTGAAACAACAAAGCTCCTTCCTGGCAGAATGTACCCATTCTAGAAGTTTTTAGAGTATACGGTGTCAGAGGTCCAGCACTAATACCCATTTCAGCTTTTGAAGTAGGCAAACTTCAAAGGAAAGTCTTTGTAGTGAACAAGACTCTGCTCTTCCTGTCCCTGATTCCAGACATACTACATGGGGGTGGAGACTGTTTTCGAGGGGACAGGCATAGTCCTATTCAGCTGCAAGACACACCTCAGCTCCCTTTGTGTAACTGTTGAGAGGAAATGCTCAAGAACCCAACTGTTACCGTGACCGAGACGTGTATTCAAAGATAGGCAAAGGCACAGAATGGTTAAAGCAAGAAGATGCCCACTTTCTAAAAGTAAAAAGAACTATTGATGGACAGAATGCAGAACAATGTCATACATTCTCCCCAGGCCTAAATACATTATTTTTTTGCTCACCATGCCATTCCAGTTTGGACCCAGCCTTATGCAAATCAGTCTTGACCCTGCGTCCAATGGGAAGAGTCCAGCCCGAACTGCCAGGCAAGATCCTCCCTAGATTGCATCGTTTTTTGCCGCCTCTCCCGCAGTGTGTCCACGGCTGCTGTGCCCCTGATTGTGTCCCAGCAATTGGTTTCATAGTTTGCCTTCTACCGCAGTGTTTCCGCGGCTGCTGTGCCCCTGATTGTGTCCCAGCAATTGGGTTCATAGTTAGCCTTTTTCCCGCCGTGTTTTCTCGGCTGCGGTGCCCCTGATTGTGTCCTCTTCAATTAGGCTATCGTAGCAGCCTTTTCCCCCGCTGTCCCACCCCGCTCCCTGCCGCTGCTCCCCCGCGGCCCCACCCCCTCCCCTTCTGTTCCCTCTACCCTCTCCCATTCGCCACCCCGCTCCCACCTCCCAGCTGCTCCTCCCTCCTCCCGCCCCCCCGACTCTCCATTTATGGCAGAGTCCACGCGTACGTGCAGCGGGCGCGCAATTGTGCGCCAAAGGCGCACCAAAGGCAAACCCGTCTGCGCCCGTCCGTGCCTGGACCGCGCCCAGTGCCAGACCCCCTGGCCCCCGCAGCGGCCAGCCCATCCGCCAGACTTACGACGACGCCACACTCAATGCACTAAACTCCGGCCAGATCCCCGGTTGCTATCGTGCCACCCCAAGACGCACCCACGGACCCTTCACCTGCCAATCCTGCAAGTTCTCCTGCATCCGGACCTGTACCGCACCCGCCAAGCCGAGCACCAGTAGCAACCACCTGAAGTGCATCCTGCTCAACACCCGATCCGTCCACAGACACGCCGTGGAACTTTGGAACCTGCTTGACACCACATCTCCAGACGTCGCCTTCCTCACGGAAACATGGATGAATGCCTCCTCAGGGCCCGCCATCGCCATCGCTATCCCGGACGGATACTAGATCACCCGGAAGAACCGCGTCAACCAGACAGGAGGAGGCATCGCCATCGTCCATAAAAACACCATCCGCATCACGACCAACTTCGACGACACCCTCACAGCCACCGAACATCTTCACTTCCAGATACACACCGACCCCAAGACTACACTCAGAGGCACCCTCATCTACAGACCCCCTGGACCCCTCACACAATTCAGCGAAGACATCGCAGACTTCATCAGCCCACACGCCCTCCCCTCCGCCGACTGCATCCTCCTAGGGGACCTCAACTTCCACCTAGAGAACAATAACGACAACAACACCACCACCCTGCTGGACAACCTCGCCAACCTCGGACTCAAGCAACTGGTAAGCACCCCCACCCACTACACCGGACACACGCTTGACCCAGTCTTCTCCTCCAGGAAGTACGTCTCCTCCAGCTACTCCACCGAACTCCACTGGACAGACCACAGCTGCGTCCACTTCGGCTTCAGAAGGACCACGACTCACCACCACCCGCAACAGGTTCCCCGCAGGAGCTGGAACAAGATCACCACCGACCAGCTCACCACATCACTGAGCCAGAACCCTCCCGCCAGCTTAACGAACCCCAACCAAGCAGCCAACAACCTCACACAGTGGATCACCAACTGCGCTGGCAACCTCGCACCTCTGAAAAACCATCCCAGCAGGCCCGGCAGCAAGAAAGCCTCCTGGTTCAACAACAACTTCAAGAACTCCAAGAAGAACTGCCGCACCCTCGAGAAAGCATGGCGAAAAAACCCGACTACAGACAACATGACCGCCCTCAAGCACGCCTCCCGCACCATCAGCTGATCCACACCACCAAGAAGACAGCATTCAAGGAACGACTAGACAACAACGCACACAACAGCAAGGAACTCTTCAGCATCGTCAAAGAGCTCTCCAACCCCAGCGCCAGAAACAAGGACATCACCCCCTCACAAGACCTCTGCGACTCACTCGCCTCGTTCTTCCACAGCAAGATCACCGACATACACAACAGCTTCGGCGCACAGACCACGCACCCAACCCCCGAACCGACGCCCCCACCACCACCCTCCGAGTCTGGACCCCGGTCAGCACCGCAGACACCATCCACACGATGAACACCATCCACTCCGGATCACCAACCGACCCATGCCCCCACCACGTCTTCAACAAGGCCAACACCGTCATCGCACCCCAACTCCGGGACATCATCAACTGCTCCTTCAATACCGCCACCTTCCCGGAGAGCTGGAAGCATGTCGAACTCAGCGCCCTCCTGAAGAAACCCTCAGCAGACCCCACCGACCTCAAGAACTACCGCCCGATCTCGCTCCTCCCTTTTCCTGCCAAAGTCATCGAGAAGACCGTCAGCAGACAGCTTGCCGCCTTCCTCGAGACGAACGGATCCCTCGACCACTCGCAGTCCAGCTTCCGAGTCAACCACAGAACCGAGACCGCTCTCATCGCAGCCACTGACGACATCCGCGCCCTGCTCGACAACGGGGAAACAGCGGCCCTCATTCTCCTGGACCTCTCCGCAGCGTTCAATACTGTCTGCCACCGCACCCTAGTGCAGCGCCTCAGCAACATCGGAATCCAAGAGAAGGCACTAGAGTGGATCATCTTGTTCCTCGCCGGAAGAACCCAAAGAGTCGGCCTCCCCCCGTTCAGATCCGAGGCCACCGAAGTCATCTGCGGCGTACCACAAGGATCATCACTCAGCCCCACCCTCTTCAATGTCTACATGAGCCCCCTCGCAGCCATCGCACGCCAATACAACCTCAACATCATCTCCTACGCCGACGACACCCAGCTGATCCTCTCCCTCACCAACGACCCAGCCACCGCCAGGACCAACCTACATGAAGGGATGAAAGACGTAGCCAAATGGATGATGAACAGCCGCCTGAAACTGAACTCAGACAAGACGGAAGTCCTCATCCTTGGATCATCACCCTCTGCCTGGGACGACTCCTGGTGGCCCCCTGCCCTGGGCAGCGCACCCAATCCAATGGACCATGCACGCAACCTGGGCTTCATCCTGGACTCCTCCCTCTTGATGACCAGACAAGTCAACGCCGTCTCGTCATCATGTTTCAACATCCTACGCTTGCTCCGAAAAATCTTCCGATGGATCCCCACCGAAACCAGGAAGACGGTCACCCAGGCACTCGTCACCAGCCGACTGGACTACGGAAACACCCTCTACACCGGAACCACAGGCAAACTACAGAAAAGACTCCAACGCATCCAGAACGCCTCCGCACGACTTATCCTCGACATCCCCCGACACAGCCACATCTCCGGACACCTGAGAGACCTACACTGGCTCCCTGTCAGCAAGAGAATCACGTTCCGACTCCTCACCCACGCACACAAGGCCCTCCACGACCTGGGCCCCAGGTACCTCAACAGCCGCCTGACCTTCAACACTCCCACCCGCCAGCTACGATCGACCAGCCACGCCCTCTCCGCCGTTCCACGCATTCGAAGAGCCACCATGGGAGGAAGATCCTTCTCCTACCTGGCAGCAAAGACTTGGAACTCCCTCCCCATCCACCTCCGTCGGACCCAAGACCACCTCTCCTTCAGGAGGCAACTCAAGACCTGGCTATTCGAGCAGTAGTGGACCCCCCTCCCCCAAGCGCCTTGAGACCCTCCGGGTGAGTAGCGCGCTATACAAATTTCTTGATTGATTGATTGATTGATTGGAAACAAGTATCCTAGGACCGGTTTCGGGGTTTCACCCCTCTTCAGCCAGGATAGCTTGAGTCCAGTGGCATGGAGAGCACAGGACTCACGTCTGAGCATACCCGTCCCACTCGGTGTGACAAATGCAAAAAGAACTATTGATGGACAGAATGCAGAACAATGTCATACATTTACCCCAGTACAGAGATCTGGGCCTAAATCCATTGTTTTTTTTGCTCGCCATGCTATTCTAAAGGTGGCATTTTTAGGCCTGCAATTTAAAAACCAACTTCACTAAAAGATGTATTTTAAAATTGTGTGTCTAGAGAATCCAAACTCCAAATTTCTCTCAGCTCCCTATTGGAAAATACAGTCGTAAAATGTTACATAGTAGCTCCAATGCTAACCTATGTGAGAGATAGACCTTGCTGAAGTGCAAAACAAATTTAGCATTTTTCACTTCCTGGACTTGTATAACTCACCAATACATGCCCTACCTTTTAAATGCACTGCACCCCCTGTCCATTGGGCTACATAGGGACTTCCTTAAGGGTGACTTACCTATAATAAAAGGGAAGGTTTGGGCCTCGAAATAGCAGTTTAAAACTGCACACACAGACACTGCAGTGGCAGGCCTGAGATGTTTTGCAGGGCTACTCATGTGGGTTGCACAATTTGTGCTGCAGGCCCACCAATAACATTTGACTTATTGGGCATGGGCACACCTGCTGCATTGTACTAGGGACTTACTAGTAAATCAAATAGACCAATCATGGAGAAACCAAATACCATTACATTTTAGACAGAGACCACTTGCACTTTACCACTGGTTAGCAGTGGTACAGTTCCCAGAGTCCAAAATCCAGCAAAAAAAGAATCCAGCACTCAGTCAAAAACAGTAGGTCAGAGGCAAAAAGACAGGGGAAACCATGCAAAAAGATGCCGGGTCTAACAATGCGTTAATCACCGAATTTGTTGAGAGGGTACATAACTCTTAGGGTGAGTTACATTTGTATAAGCTTTTTTCTTGTTTTTATTTAACGTTATGGCAAAATTACAAGTAATTATAGTAACTATTTGAAATGAAAGCCCATAATTTTGCCCTACATTTTAGAACAGAATGCGTCTTTGTGTCATTTATTTGGTGCGAGGATGCATTTAAAGGGCAATTTAAACATTAGCCTCTCGGGTTTTTGTTGATCCTGTGCATTCACATTAAATTGCAACATTCAAATTCCTTTTTTCGGGAGCAACTTATAATTGCGAGAAGTGGCGTAATGCCCTAACTATGGAATTTTGCGTAAGAAGCATAACGCAACATTTCCAAAATTATGTGATATATTTAACGATTAATTAGATTGAGAAAGCACTCATTTTGTGTACATTATTCAATTGCATTTCTATGTACTTTCACTCCTTCTTCACATTTCTGTATACTAGAATCCTATAAATATCTTATATCTGCTGTACTCTGTGTTTCTGCCCTCGCCTCTTCACTCTCAGTTCTGTTAGTCTGTTATATATACCTATCTCTCTATCCTTAGCCAGTTTGTCTAACTTTCATTTATTGTGCCTGTATTTAAAAGCCCACTCTCCTCTTTTCATGTCCCTGAACATTCTCCTCTCCCACGTTTGCTACGAATCTCGCCTTCATCTATATATTCCCCAAGTACCCACTCTCATAAACAGTTACTATTTTATTTTACCCTCTGTTTTCTCCCTTTTGACTTGCACTCGTCTCTTTCTCTTTTAGTGGCCTATTTCTCTCGCATAAGTACTGTCCTAGCCAGGGTCTTAGGTAGTTCATACAGATTTCTTCCTTACTCTGTATTTGAGTTCAGAACGCTTTTGCTTCAATTTCAATGCATATTATGTCTAGACTTCTTGCTCCGAACATATATCTAGACAGTAACTATTACACATGATGTCAGTACTTTTGAGGTGCAGTATTCAATCAATTTGAAACAAAGAAACAAGGGACAAACAATCAGGACATGAAAAGAAAACACATTTTGCAATTCAATCTTGCCTGAAAACTGATTTTGTGATAAATCTGTAAAACAATTCATAGGGCAATCAGAAGTTACCTGGCCCGATTGAGTCCATGTGCGTCTTTCTCAAGAAACTCGGTGCCACAAAACGTGAAACTGGGGTCCACGTTCTCCAGTTATCAGAGTAATGAGTCAGATCAGTCCAAGGATGACGCAGGGAGGTGTTGTGGGCTAGAAGTTCCTAAATCAGCAACAAACACAATAATGAATTAAATAAATAAATAAATAATTGTCCAGCCAGTGCTCTTTCTTAAAATGGAAACATAATTTGAGGTGCAAACAACTAAACGCAACGCACAGAATTACTAATAATTACATGTTCTAGGGTGGAATTGCAAATTAGAACACCTCATAAAGAGGCCTTTCAGAAGAAAACAGGGTACCTAACGAAATGTCATACGTTGCAGTTAACTCTTTATATCAAGCCTGTTTTGGTTATCTTAGAGGCACTTTGTGACCATTTATGGAATAGCATTGCATTGCCCTAAAAAAACGCAATACTGCTAAATAGCGCGGTGGCAAACAGATATATGGGTTTTCACTGTTTAAAAGTCGTCATGCCTACAGGTTTTATCAAGATATTCACACTTAATATTTTATTTATTTTATTTATTTAAAGAGTTTTATATAGCGCTGCTGGACCCGGGAGTATCAGAGCGCTTTACATAGTGATGAAACATGAACAGAGCAAGTACATATTGAGTAATATACATAATTAGAAATGAGCAGGAGAAATAAAAAGAAAAGAAAATGTACAAAGTGGTAGGTTAGAGAAAGAGGTCAGTAGAGCAGAGTAGAGGTGGTGCAGGGGGAGTTGAAGATAATGCTAAGGAAGAGGGTGAGGAGGGGGGCAGGTGAGATGAAGGGGGGAGAATGTTGGGAGACAGAGGGAGGGTGATAGAAGGGTGATGAGGGAGTTCAAGATCAATGAGAAAAATTAAGAGCCCCAGTATTTATTGAGGAGAAGAGCTTTGAGTCTCTTTTTGAAGAGAGGATAGGAGGGGTTGCAGCGAAGGTCTTTGGGTAGTGCATTCCAGATAGTGGGTGCATTACCAGAGAATGCACGAGATTGTGTCTTTTTGTATTTCAGTTTGGGAGGGATAAGGACAAGGGAGTTTGTACTTCTCAGTGATCTAGTGCTCCCTGCTTTTTGTAGTTTGCTTGACAGGTAAGAGGGGGTGTCTTGGTGAATAGCTTTATGGGTAATGCATGCAATCTTGTAGGTGGAGCGACCTTAGATAGGGAGCCAGTTCAGGTTTTTGAGAACAGGGGAAATGTGGTTGAATTTGCGACAGTCAGAAATAAGTCTAGCGGCTATGTTAAGGACAGATTTAATTGGTGCAAGGTGGATTTTGGGGATGCCTGCCAGAGTGGCGTTTCCATAGTCAATCTTGGATAGGACAAGGGATTGTACGACGATTTTGAAGTCATCTGCTGGAATGAAAGGTTTCACTTTTTTGAGAAGGTGTAGGGTGGAGAGAGTGCTTCTTGCTGTATTTTTGATGTGGGGGATGAGAGTAAGGTTCTGATCAATGCTGATGCCCAGGGATTTGACCGTATTGGAGGTGGAGAGGACGCAATTAAGGGCTGTGATGTCTTTAGTCCAGAGTTGAATGGGAAAGGAGTTGAGTTTAGGGGTGAAAAGGATAATTTCGTTTTTTTTAGGGTTGAGTTTGAGATGATTAAGGTGGAACCAGGCTTGGACTTTCAACAGAGTGTCATTGAGGTGCAGGATGTCATTGTGGGTTTTAATCTTGTAGTATAGTTGGGTATCATCGGCATATAGGTGGTAGCTGATTTTGGCTTGTTTGAGAATGAGAGTGAGGGAATCCATGAAGAGGTTGAAAAGGGTTGGAGAGAGGATAGACCCTTGGGGGACTCCAAGAGCGACCGGTTGAGGTTTAGAAAGGCAGTGACTGAGTTTAATTTGTTGGGATCTGTTATGGAGGAAGGAGGTGAACCATTGGAGTACAATGTCTTTAAAACCAAAGCGAACTTTTAGTGTGTTCAACAGGGTGGGATGGTGTACTGTATCAAATGCCGCCGAGAGATCCAGGAGGATTAGTAGGGAGGATTCGCCCTTGTCAAGAGAGCAATGAATGTCATCAGTAATATTGAGCATGGCTGTTTCTGTGCTGCATCCCTTTCTAAACCCAGATTGGAAGATGTCAAGTAGGCTGAAGGAGGAGATATGGTTGTCTAGCTGTGACAAAACACATTTTTCAAGGGCTTTAGAGAGGAAGGGAAGGTTGGAGAAAGGACGCAGATTGTTCAGATCATTAGGGTCGGCAGTGGGGTTTTTAAGAATGGGGGAGATTTGACCTAGTTGAAGGGAGGCAGGAACGCAGCCAGAAGAAAGAGAGGAGTTAATGAGAGCGGTCCAGATTGGGGTAATGGAGTATTTGAGTTCTTGAACTACGTGGGCGGGGAGGGGGTCTTTAGAATGTGAGGACGGTTTCAGTTTGGAGATGATGTTGATGATAGTGGTTTCGGAGGTTGGGTTAAATACACTCCATGAAGCGTTATTTTTAGGAAGGGAAAGGGTAGAGGAGGCATCCTGCAGGGTGAGAGAAGGGAGGGGTTGGGTGGGATCGGGGTGCGGGGGGTCGGAGGAAATAAGTGAATAGGGAGAGCTGGGGAATGAGAGTTGGATGGGGGAGGGTGATAGGTGAGATGAGAGAGGGAGGGGGGAGGAGGTGAACTGGGTATATTAGGTAAGGTGGGTTGGGTGGAGGGAGGTTGAAGAGAGAGAGGAGGGGAAGAGAAGGATAGTTCAATGGAGTTGACTTTGTTCGAAAAGAAACGTTAGCTGCCACATGGGCTTTCTAACCTAGGCCCCACATGGCCTGCTTGCTGTGGTTGCCTTGCCCTTTCAGGGCACCCACGCTCTCAGAGACGTAATGCAATGTATTCTCTCCATGTATTTAGGGCTAAGTGGTGGCATGCCCCTGCTTCCGGTAGGCCATTCAACATATATGATTGCTGTGTTGTTGGTGTCCCATTCCCCTGAGGGGCATCGCATTTTAATATGTACATTTTTCCTGGCCGACCATACTTCTGCGTTATCTATTTTCTTTGTTTGCTTCTTCAAAAGCTGCCCCAGAGTCCTTCTTTTCCTTCTATTTCGACACTGCCTGTGTTCATGCCCCTCGGTGGGCACCCATGTATCTCTTTTCGAAAGCATAAGGCAAATAAAACATGGGGCCTAATTTACAGTTGGCAGACCCTTTACTCAGTCATAAACGTGAAGGATATCCTGGACTCCAAGCACTTAATTTGTAAAAGAATGAGTGCCGGTGCCCATAGCTTCGCACAGAAGCCCGTGGCAGGTGCTAACAAAAGTCCGCACGGTGAATACTAAGGCCTTGAATTCACTTGATGTCTCTTTATTACACTACCAGGCACTCCCTTTCCCTTTATCTCACCATTGTAGGTTAGAGTTTTTTCCCCATGTGTCTGTTTATCCATCGTTCTCTTCCTCCTTCACCTGATGTGTTTTCCTTCTACCTCTCGAGAAATGTCTGAAGAGGAGAGAATAAGTGCTGGTGCCCAAAAAATAAATTTGATGGCTGCCGCTTGCAACCTTCGGTACAATGCACTTTTACTAAGGCAGACGCATATCCGTCCCCCAATCGCTAAATCAGTCTCATAGGTATATATTGAATTTCTCTAATATTATAGTCAACATTTGAACTCAACTAGGAACCCCTAAAACACGTCTAAGGCCCCAGCAGACCACCCTACCTTGAGAAAATGTGTTTCTTTCTGGCGCTGTGTAGAAGCACGTGGAGCGGCAAATGTGGTATGTATGTTATGTGTGTGCTGAATGCTGCTTTGGTTCTGTTTTTTGTTGAAACAGCCTTGTTAATTTTCCATGAGCAATTCTTTATCTCATTGCCATACAAAGGTAAAAGTGCTGCTTTGTTCATGCAGCTGCTATTAACAATCTGCAGTTGAACTAAAACATATTGGCTCTCTTCTATGCCCAAACTAATTGCTATTATATATGTCCCACAGAAAAAAAGTTCTATTTTTGAAGCAAAACCTTTCTGCTGTGAGCAATTTATTTAAAATACCTTATTATTCAGTTTTGAATAGTGAGTATGCATATAATTAAAACGGTGCTTTTACAAAGTAGAATTAAACGCATCGACCGTTAAGTGAAGTCAAGCTGCCATGAAATGGTAAACAGCGCGCTCTGCAATTTATCAACCATGGGGCGACCTGTGCACACAGCGCTATTTACAAACGTCAGCATCCATTGCAGCATTTGCATATTTGTTTCAGGTCAGCATATATAGTGGCTAAATAATTAGACATGGTGATAGTACAAGGTGCGCTGAGCACATTTAAAAACAGGCGATAAGGTAACTTTTTTTATCGTCCTAAGATCATAAGAAAGTGGAGTGGTTCACATACTCAAAACCAACCAACCAATCCATACCTGCACACATTCACTCTGCTCTGAATAGCAACATACATAATATAAACAGTTAAACCCACCTCTACCTCACACTCTCCATGCAACAAACGCACTAATTGTTCAATTCACGAGCACATGACAACACCCACTCACACGTCCATCATCCAATGCTGCATTCAGCACCACCTCTAACCATAAACATTCCACCTTCAACATACGCAATAGAAAGCAACTCCAGAACACTCTTTATAACCTTATCTCTCCGTGTCAATCACACAACCAACCTAGCCTTCAAACACAACCCCACAGCTCATTCCCTCAAATTCAGCCAGGCTCATCACCATCCACATATGTAGACCCAAACATACCAATGTCAGCGGGCTCGATAAATCTCGCCTCGGTGCCTCTCTAACCATGGGTCCCACGCTGCAACTCTGGGCAATAGCTTGCTTAATCTCCACAATGGCCCCCTCGCTGCCGGGGATGCCTGGCTCCACCTTGGGGAGCCCAATAGGGACCATCTCACAGGGAAAGCCAGGACGGGTTCCCCAGCGGTACACAGCGCCAAGAAACCCTGGGGTGAACGTGCGCTCTACAAATTCATACTAACATAACACAATGGGGCAGATTTACAAGCCCCTTGCATCACTTTTACGCTACTGTTGCATTTGTGACGCAGCAGCATCGTAAAAAATGCAGCAAATGTACAATGTGACGCATCTAGGGAGATGCGTCACGTTGTAAAGCCCTGCGTGACATTATACCTGCGTCAGGTATACTGTATGCAGGGTAGGCGTTCCCACGCAGGAAAGCCTCGTAAAAGTGGCGCATGTCTTTTAGGACGCCACTGTGCCAAAACCTTACGCCTGCTTGAAGCAGGCATAAGGAGTGACACAGTGTATTAGAAATAGGCCACAAAACGCATTACTGAAGTTGTGTCTTGCTTGTGACACAACTCCAGCAATGCGTGACTTTTCCAACAAAAGATGCATCAGAATTTCTGGCGCATCTGTCAATCCTTGCACCATAGTGCGCCCTATTGTAAATATGGCGCATATGTTGTGGCATAAGGGTTTTCCACTCAGGCGCAGGGAAACTGACACATCTCTACAGATGCGTCAGTTTCTTGTAAATCTGCCCCAATGTCTTCCAAGCCTTTTGGAAGAAAACAAATATAAAGAAAAACAAAACGTTATCTGGTGTCCTGTTATGGTTGACACTACCAAAAACAGCACACTACTCACAACTTCAAAGAACACTAGTTTCTGTCCCACATAACAACCTCACACCATCTACAAAAATATGATTTAAACCGCCTACTCATAAATACATGGTCAATTAAAAAAAGTTCCAATATATTAGACCTGTTGATGAGCACAGAACCTGATTTATTTCTGATAAAAGAATCATGGCTGGAAAGATCTGGCACTAGTATCACATGAAGATGTTCCACCAGGCTATCAAACTGTGAAATAAAATCTCATTGTCAAAAGAGGAACCGGCTTAGCCATCATATTTAAATGAAAAACAAATCTCACCACAATTGAGGATGTTTCTTTACTAATTTCTGAGGCCCTACTTGTCAGATGCAACCCTACCCGACCCTTTTCACATAACTTTCTTTCTCTACAGACCACCACCTAGCAATGCAACACCCACATTCCCAGACACATTTCTATACACAACCTCTAACCCTTCTACAATATACTGAAACCTATGTTTTCTTAGTGACCCGAAAATATGGTAAAACAACAAACCTAACATTCCACACCACAAAGCCAAACTCACTGGCCTGGACTAACATAACCTACATCAGCTCAGTCCCAATCCCATTTACATCACAGGGATCAGTTTATTTGTCATTTTTGACAGCCCAGACCCATTCACATTGGGAAGGATGACTCCAGTCATGTGAACGGACCACTACCTAGTTGTCATCCAAACCAGGACACCACAACTCACCCCACCTAAACTCATCTTACCTGCAGCTATATATCGACCTTGGAACAAACTGTATTTGGAGAAGATAGAAACTGCTTACCTCTAAAACAGGTCTGGTCACAATAAATTCTGTACACAAGCACTATGCATGACTCCAGTAAGCATTTGATCTTTTAATTTTACTGAAAACATCTATATATCACAAAGATAAACTTATCCCTTGGATGAATGCATCATTTTAAAAAAATCAATAAAGAAGTTGCTAAGATTGAGCGCAACTGGCTCAAAAAAGCAACCCTCAGGACAGAATATGCATTCATAAACATAATCAAAATACACAAACCAAGAAGCAAAAAAACTAAATAAAACACAATATTATTCCAGCTGATGCAAAATGCAACAATAAAGAATTTAATAAATTACCCATGGAATTCCGTAACACAAAATACATAGAAGGCACTACTCCTATTTCTCAAGAAATTTGTGACAAACTGGTAAATCATTACACAACTAAGGCAAACATGCTGGATTAGTAATGGCTATAGTTACTAAGTATGGCAGAATACGCTGATTTTTTTTTAAAGAGGAAGAACAATAGCAAGTCTTCAAAGGAAGACTCTAAACCGTCTTTGAGAGAAATTTCATAGACTGTCAAGTATCTCGCCAAGAGTAAGAAACAGGCTGGGAATTGATTCAACGAGGAGCCTAACTTCATTGTTAGGGTGTTTTTTTTTGCTAAATCAAGATCCAGTGATCTGAAATCACTCGGAACAAAGACAATCGGGCTATCTGAATGTGACTGAATGCTTATTGAATGGGTTTTGGTAGTGTTGTGTGTTTCCTACAAAGCCCATTGTAGTTGTCCCTGTGTTGGCCTCACTGTTGGATTTTAGGCATTATTTTCCCTTGCACGCGTGTTGCAAAGTCATCCTGTGTCCTGGGCACTCCCCAACTTTTTGCTAACTGATACTGGTGGTAATTGACTCCGACTGGACCAGGCCCAGGGCCAGTGCTATGCTGAAAGAGACACATTAGAATACAGTAAAAACACCTACATACACTGGGGTATACAATGGTATGGTGGGGTACCTCTGTGATTGGCTTGACCTCCCCTATAGGCCCCTAGTGCATAATAGGGTAGGGGGATTGAAACTACCTAGAAGTCCGCAGTAGCCTGGGGCATGGCAGTTTAGAGGCCAGCAGCTCTTTTTTGCACTTGCCCAGCCCTTAACATTGAACGCAGGTCTGGATTAAAATCAGAATGGAATAGGCTGGGTGTTCGGTCCTGCAGGCAAGCCATCATGGCAGCTTTGAACCCGGAAAACACAGTGCTAAACATAAAATTTACAAAATTTATCCTGCAAGCATATCACATCTTTAACCTAAGGAGACCATGCTAAAGTGCCCTTTTTATTCTTAGCAATGTTAGATACAATTTGGTTATATTCATGCAAGCTGGCGTCTTGTTTCAATTTTTGTGATTTTAAAATACACTACGAGATAAAATTCCTGTTTTTATAATGTTTGTTAATGGATTGTGCCTTTATATCTACACTCGTGTTGTTATTCCTAGAAGTTTTTATTCTAATATTCGGTCAGGCTGTGAATCTGTAAATTCTTTTAAAGATATGTTTTATATCTAAATAAAGATCATTATTATTATTATTATTATTGTGTGCACTCGATTTTGGTGTTTGGGGCACTTAAAAATGGATAACCTACAATGTTCTGGCATATTAGGGACCCCCAGGGTCTCCCTTAGGTATCCCAGGGGTTGGGGACAGTTATTTATAAGGTACACCCTTCTAAAATGAGTTTTTATATGCCTGGGTAAAGGGAAAATTCACATTTCACTCCCCACTTTGTGGTAACGTGTTGCTCAAATTCGACTTTGATGCTAAGAGCATTCTGGAGGGAGAATCTGCAATATTTCTACAGACTCAGGACCCCTGAAGTCTTCACTAGTTGCACATGGGGTGGGGTTCCTGTAGATATAGGGCAAATACTTATAAAATATGTTTTTGTAAGACCTGGTGCTGGAAAAATGGCCCACATCATTTTTCACATTGCAAATCATCCCCTGTTACATAGGTTAACAAGGTAGGAAGTTATTGATTATTAACTCTTGATAGGAGAGGGATAGAAATGCCATTGAAAGACTACCCGGAATTGTATTAAAAAATTCAACAATATCATATTGTTGAATTTCTCCTAAAGTGTAAATACAAGACGTTATAAGACTTTCTTGTTTGCAAGTCCAAATTCAGTCTTCCAGTGGTCTGCCCTGATTGGTCAGTGTTAAGTGGATTAGCCAGGCTGCCTTGAAGAGATGATAAAGAGCCCCTGGGGATAACCAGCTCTGCTGGCAGGGCAGTGTGCTGTTCTGCTGGCAGGGCAGTGTGCTGTTCCATAGCAATGCCAGACCAGGGGGAGGAATTGTAAACTATGTTCTTGAAAGAGGAGAGTAGAGACCATTGTCATTTACAGCTCTGAACTTCCCAACTTAAACAGATGGTAGGATTGAGGAAGGGATGAGCAGATGCAGGGGGAGAGTCTAAGTAAATTTGCCACCGAGGGGTGTGTTTAGCCAGCTCTTACCTCCTTGCTGGAAAATCAGCCATTATGGGTTTGGAAAATTTGATGCACTCTGGGACAAAATAATGCAACACTCTACAGAATGTGGTCATATCTTGGACAAGTTACCATGGTCCCATTGGTCAGAAGTGACCATCTTCTTGACCCAGAGATCTAGGAATAAGTATCTGAGAGGGGCAGAGCCCTCCAGATCTGTTGCTTGAAACTTACTGAAGCAAGAAGTGCCCTGTTGGGAAGTTTTGCTGTCCAAAGAGTCCTAAGGCCACACCTCTGAAGACTGCACCACCTGAAACTACATCCCTGTGGATTATCTTGCTAAAGAAGAACTAAAGAGTGGACTCCCTGAAAGCTACAGGTTGAAAGAGCTCATCTGGAACGTCACCAACTAAATCTACACCTTGGAGAACCATCAGTGAATTTGTAAGGGTTTTGTACCAGTGGATTGTGGGAACTGAAGTTCTCAACTTTCAACTGCCATCTTGGAGCTTCCAGATCCTCGTGGTGAGTTTGAGATACTTTGGGACCCCTTAAGGAACTTCAGGAAGAAGTTCAAGAAATTTGGAGAACTTTGTACCAACTTTGAAAAAAGCTCCATAGAGGGACCGACTCAGCCTGGCCAGCCAGGCCGCCTGCCTTCAACCGCGAGCCAGCCAAGCTAACCAGGTTCCGCCCACTAAAAACTCCATCGCTCCAACTTCCAGAGATTGATCGGGACTAGAGAAAATCTGAAGCCGGCGAACCCTCACTGATCCGGCTACATGAGGAGCACCAAGAGACCCCGTGAGGAAAAGGTCCAGAAAAGTTTATTCGTCCGCTTGTAGGAAAGTTGAAAAGGAGCAACCGCGAAAGCCAAGCCACCTGCCTTCCATCGCGTGCCAGCCTAGATTCCTGGGTTGTCCGGCTGAAGCGATCTTGAGAAATGTCTTTAAGTCAGCTCCAGGGAAGTTGACCGTGACCTTGTCACAAGTCAAGCCGGCGAACCCTCACCAAATCCGGACTGGCTGGGAGCTTTGAGGGGCCTCGGGGAGAAAAGCTCCAGAAAAGTTTCTAAGTGTGGAGGTAGAAATTGAGACCAGGACCTGCCACAAGCTGTAGTCGCTCAGGGAGGGGGATTTAGAATATGCTGTCCTATAAAATAACTGGGCTTTTCACAATATATGGATCATTGACCATACTAACAGTATTTTTAGAATGTATTTGTTTTTTAATTGTGGCACGTATATTGTATTTCAGAGCACAATAGTTTAAACAAATATTCAAAACTTCCTTTGTGTCTCCTGGTTATCTTATTGTGGGCGAGTATGAGTGAGAGTGCGAAATGGTGTGTCTTGTTGCCGCAATCCCAGAGAGGGTTGTGGTCTAGTGTGTCAACTCACTTGTTACTCTGGTACGGCTAGGAGGGCAAGTGAGGCACTGTGCTAATCGGAGTAGGAATTATAGATACTGAGGTGGTGTGGTGACTCATTCCCTACAATACTGATGTTCTATGGTTCCAAGCATAGTTCTGTTCCAAAGCAGAATCCATCCGAGCAAATAGCACCACCAATGTTTGGTCTGTACTTACTTGCAGGAACCCAGAGTACTGCTTGTCCACAATGCCGTTCTCCCGGAGATGTCTGCGGTGCTAGGGATTTAGCCTCCATGAATGTCTGACAAAATATCGACAGACAAAAAATCAACCTACAATAATATCGACACATAAATATCAAAGATCAAAATATTGAAGTCCTATCTACATAAAGGTAAGTACAAAAATATCGGGAAAAAAATATTGTCAAAAATATCGACGTTAAAATATTGTTTTTTAAAATGTTTTAATAATAATGTAAAAATAAGTAAATAATACATATCTTTAAAAATATATAGATATACATGTTAAAACATAAAAATAATAACTAATACATATAATATTAAAATTAATTAAACATCTACATATACATTAATTTATATACTTACTCCACATATTGCAAAATTAGGGAAAA
The DNA here is from genome assembly GCF_964261635.1 of Lissotriton helveticus. NCBI lineage: Eukaryota > Metazoa > Chordata > Amphibia > Caudata > Salamandridae > Lissotriton > Lissotriton helveticus. The sequence goes on along the minus strand of NC_136072.1, from coordinate 738,233,080 downwards.
CGTTGGATAGTGTCAGGGTAAAAGTTACTATTCCTTTTCTAGAGGGTGCAACAGTAGGGAAAGCGCTGGATAGCGTGGGGGTAAAAATTACTATTCCAACTCCAGATAGTGCAACAGTAGGGACAGTGTTGGATAGCGTAGGAGTAAAAATTACTATTCCAACTCCAGTGAGTGCAACAGTAGGGAAAGTATTGGATAGCGTAGGTGTTAACATTACTATTCCCACTCCAGTGAGTGCAACAGTAGGGAATGTGTTGGATAGCGGAGGGGTTAAAATTAATATCACCACTCCAGTGAGTGCAACAGTAGGGAAAGTGTTGGATAGCAGAGGGGTAAAAATTACTATTCTCACTCCAGTGAGTGCAACTGTAGGGAAAGTGTTGGATAACGGAGGGGTTAAAAGTAATACTCCCACTCTAGTGAGTGCAACAGTAGGGAAAGCGTTGGATAACGGAGGGGTAAAAATTACTATTCCCCCTCCAGTGAGTGCAATAGTAGGGAAAGTGTTGGATAGAGTAGGAGTTAAATTAACATACTTATCAATTAAATATTTTTTTTAAAATAAATAATATATGAATCATTAATTAACACCTTAGGAGCTAGTAAACAAACCTCCCCAGTGCTGCGCTGTCCATTATCCAGTGCTGAACTGGACGTCCAGCGGTCGCACGCAGCACTGGGGAGGTAGTGCCCGTGACGACCGTTGGCCGACGGCAGCACCTAAAGGGCTAAATAAAAAAATTATTAATAAACATCTATTAAATTAAATTAATATTTACTTAAATAACATTAAATGACTTCCCACCCTATTCCCCTATAAAAACACAATGCACTACATATGAAAAGTAACACAATTAATTTAATTATCAATTAATTAATAAATAAAAATTAATTACTATTTAATAATTATTTAACTATAATTTAATTAACATTAACAAAAAATAAAAAGTAATTATAAATGAATTACAATTAATTTAATTTAAAATTAACTAAATAATAAAAATGAATTGCCAATTAATAATTAATTAACAATGAATTAATAATAAATAACAATAAATAAAAACATATGAATTAATTAATTATAATTAAATTACTTTGCATCGTATTCCCCTATAAACCCACAACTCACTCTAATACTAAAATGCAAAAAATAATGTTTAAAAAAAGTACTATTTTCTAAACATTTAATACATATATTTAAAAATAATGAAAAAACATAAAAAAATGTACACATACATATAAAATACATACTAAATAAGTGACACTAAAACAAAATTCGATAATATTTACAACAATATTCATCCAGCATTTTGAAAATTCTAGATCCTCAAGGTGGAATGGAAACACAGAGTGAAAAAATTTCAAAGGTATTCCTGGATCATTATGAGATCATTTATTCCTCAGAACATCAGGTAGAGGAAGTAATGATTCAGCAATATTTTGATAATCTAGAAATCCCCAAAATCTCTGAAACTCGAAGTAATCAAATTGGGTGTCAGATAAGCTCTACTTAAATACACAACAGCATAAGGGCAACATCGGGAGCAAAGGCTTCCGGACAGGATGGGTTCCCTATCGAATTTTATAAGGTTTTCATTAAAGAACTCGAGGTACCTTTGAAAAAACTTTTTAGTTATATTAGATTAGGTGGTAATGTTCCTGCAGAATTCGAAGAATCCATAAACATAAGCTTCGTCAAAAAGGATAAAAACCCCGAGGATGTGAATTCTTATAGGCCGATTAGCTTACTGAACTCCGTCTACAAAATACTTATGAAAATCTGGGCGCAAAGATTTGTGTTTGCGGCTCAGGAGGTAATCCATCAAGACCAGACGGGGTTAATTGCGGGTCGGTATATGGCAACAAATACTGAATTTTTGATACAGGCATTAGATTATTTTAATATTAATTCGATTTCTGCATGTATATTAATGATTGATGCAGGAAAGGCATTTGATTTGGTTAATTGGTCAGCTCTTTTTTTTTTCTCTGCGTCACTTTGGATTCCCTGCCCCAATTATTCGAATGATACTCAATATTTATGAGGGTGCATCGGCCCAGGTAATTATCAATGCTAAGCAGGCTGGGAAGATTAACATAAATCGTGGAACAAGGCAGGGTTGCCCATTGTCCCCCTTGCTCTTCACTTTTTTTATTGAACACTTAGTCACAAAAATAAGGAACAATGTTGCTATTTTGCCCCCCATCATCGGGATGTCTAAGTTAAAATTGTTCGCTGATGATATTATCCTCTATTTGGCTCCTGAAAAAGAAAACATCGAGCGCCTTACGGGGGTACTCAAGGACTATGAGAAGATAGGGGGGTATAAGATTAGTGAAAAAAAAACGGAAGTTCTTGCATTAAACACCAGTCTAGATTTTCTTCCGATTTATCTTCAGCCCCAAGCAGCAAAAAGGGATCCGATTAGATACTTAGGTATCTTTGTGACCGGGGAATATGATAAACTCTATGCCTTGAATTATATAAAAATGAAGAACAAAATAAGAAATCTGCTAGATCAATGGTGCTTACTTCCTTTGTCATTGATTGGTAGGATGTGACTGGTCAAGATGTCAGTTTTGCCACTGCTTATATTTTTGTTCAGTAATATCCCAATTAAAGTCAATGTTGGTTTCTTTAAAGAACTTGAAACTATGCTGAGAGGATTTATTTGGAACAAGAAGGCCTCAAGAGTCAAACTTCCGGTGGTTCAACTATCTGTTGATCAAAGTGGCCTGACTCTTCCCCATTTTAAGACATATTATGAAGCAGCCTCTTTTGACATTGTGGCAGGATTACTAAGGACTAGACAGACAAGAGATAATTTCTTTCTTGAAAGTATGGTACAGGAAGCAGGTTCTCAAATTCCTATCTTTCTAAAAACTGCAAAGCTCCCCAAGAAATCAAGATACAAGACGATGAAAGGGTATACATCAAGATTGCTGCGCCTTTTTGAAAAAAATGGCTCATATGGTTCTATTTATTGGAGCTTGACGGAATGTGCTAAAATGGGTCTTAAGATTAGCTCGAATCACTTGAACAACTGGGAACTTTCCGGGTTTTGTGAACTAAGACATTTATGTGTACAAAATAGGGTAATTAGCTAGCAAGAGATTTTAGCCAGAACAAACAATCCCAGGCGGCCTACGTTCTTTGAATATTTGCAGATGGTCTATTTTATTAGAAAGGAGACAGGTGGCTTCCCTAATTTTCCCACTGCCTTGACAACAGCCCTGTATGGAGACAAAAATAAAGGCATAGGATATTGGTATAAAAAGCTTTTCTTTTTTAGATCATCTCCAGTAATAGATAGACATTTAGAGAAAATAAGTCTCTCGACACAGTGTATTCTTTCAGATAAGGATTGGGAGGTATTGTGCCATCTGGGAAATAAATCACTCCGGGCAGCTAACTACAAGAGAATGTCCTTTTTATCACATTGGTTGGCGTACTATACACCGGAGGCCTTGGAGAGAATGTACCCTGAAGTTGAGAATAAGTGTTTTAGATGTAAAGCTATGGACCAGGGAGGATGGTGTCATATTTTCTTTTCCTGCCCAAAGTTGGAATCTTTTTGGAGGGGATATTCGCAGATATTGAGCTGGCAATAGGGAAAGCATTTTTGCCAGAAGCCGAAGTGGCCCTGTTTGGTATATGTAAAGAGTGGAGCAGGTTTAACAAAACAGAAGAAGTATATCATTTTATATCTTGTGTAGTTGCTAGGTCTTTGATTCTTCAAAACTGGAAATCCGGGGAGATTCCATCTCAGCTAAAATGGTTTAATAAAATGAGGAGATCATGTAATTTAGAAAGAGCTTATGCAGGTAGGGTGGGAGCCATCGCAAGATTTGAAAGAAATTGGAAATATTTTAAGAATTTGGAATTATTGAAGGGAAGATGATGAGGAAGGAGAGGCGAAAGAGAGTGCCGGCTTAATAATGAAAGTATCAGAGTTTTTATTCAGAATATTTGCACTTTATTGTATTATTGCAGATCTATAATAGCTGTTTTTGCACTTTTTTGCACTAGCACTTTAAAAATTGCACTTTATTGGACTATATTACATTTTGCAGTTGCACTTTATTGCGGTTTTGCACTTCTGCAGTGGTACTGTTTACCTAAAATTGCGGTTTTTGCACAAGGGCTGTTGTAAGTTGCTATAATATAATGGAACCGGCTGTGTTCTTTTTCCTCTTTTTTAATCCTCTCCTTTTAATCCCGTTTTGTCTCTTGTTATTTGTCTAAAAATTGTCTAATAGTTAAAATTTGATGTGAAAGATGTCAATCTGGCAGATGCATCAAAGTTATTTTTTGCGAGTCCTTAATAGCAAATTTTAAGGAATCGCTATTAAAGACTCGCAAAACGGGATGCATGTAGGAATCGCAATGTTATTAGCGATTCCTACAGATTCCTTAATAGCGATTCGGTAATAGCTAATCGCTAATAAGGAATGGTTTTCCCATTCATTCCTATGGGCCTAAAGGCCCATAGGAATGAATGGGAAAGCCATTCCTTATTAGCGATTAGCTATTACCGAATCGCTAATGTTCCGCTATTTCAAGGGTGCCAGGGTGTCCAAAGGACACCCTGTTACACCCCTGAAATGGACTTGTGCACAAATGTTACACACACACATGCCCTAAGGGATTGTGTGTGCCCAACATGTAACTTTGAAAAATGCACTAAAGTGCATTTTTCAAAGTTTTTGCATATTACCACGAAGTTCAACTTCATGGTAATTTGCTCCCCCTATTAGCGAATTCGCTATTTTTTTGGGTTTCATGCATCGCATTTAAGGAATCTCATTTTGGGATTCCTTAAATGCAAGAGCAATTTAAGAAATCGCTATTTAGAGATTCCTTAAATTGCGATTTCTGCATTTGGGATGATGCATCCCAAATGCAAAAATACCGGGAGCAAACGGCCAGATTCTCAGAATCTGGCCGTTTGCTCCCGGTATTTTCTTTGATGCATCTGCCTGTATGTTTTTTATTCTGTACCATTGACTTCCTATTGCTATGTTCAATAAAAAAATAAAAAAAATAAAAATATTTACAACAATATTTTTGCTAGCGATATTTTTGTTAATGATATTATTTGCTTCGATATTACTTAGTTCGATATTAAATAAATCAATATTATTTACCTTGCAGTCGATATTCTGGTCAACGATATTCTTGACTTCGATATTCTGTCCCTACGATATTAAAACCTCGATATTAGGGAGTATCTAGTTATGTTTGGTTTTTCAGACTCGAATATTAAAAGGTTTTATAGCCCATACTTGTGCTGTACGTTGGATCCTTTCAAAATTAGCAATGGCTCAACCTGTAGCTATTCCTGTTAATTGCCGCCCAGCAGTAACTCAGCATTTAATGCAACACAGAGTTCCTAATACAGGAGCTGCTGTTATTTTTGTATTTGAGGCAACCGTATCATTCTGCTTTGAAGTATTTTACTCATGGGTCACATTCCCAGTTGTCGACGCTAATGATCATACTCTTCATGAATACACCATACCACCAGTTCCTAATGCTTATTGCCCTTGTGCACTTACTGAGATTTGTCTAACCACCTGGGAACACAGGACTTAGCTTAATGGCGTCCTTCCATATGTACTTGGAACTGTCTGAATGGGCCCTTTGAGTATCAAAGGACCCACCACATAGCCATCATTAGCGGGCTGTCCCCAGTAGTGGCTCCTCTGCAATGGCAGAGGAGCGTCGCCCCACTACTTTTGAGCAGTGAACTAAAGGAAATATGAAATGATAATAACTTTGTTATTATCTTTTCCTGTTTTCTTTGTGGGCACGCGGGTGGGCGGGGCTGCTCTGCTCTTCGAGACGGCAGGGGAAGAGTTGTTTGCCCTCTCCTAAGTGCGCAATGACTGTTTTGTCAGCCCTCTCGGGCCACCCAAACCACTGATGCGCACTTTCCCAGTTCTATATGCAGGCTGTATTATAGCCTGAACAGAGAACATGCCCAGGCCCCCATTTCCTGGTTGAGAAACATACCAGGATGCTCAAAACCAATCACAATGCTGCATTGCAGCATTTTGATTGGTCAGGGCAGTCTAGGTGCTTGCCAATCACAATACTGCATTGCAGCGGTGTGATAGGTCAGGGGAGCCTGGCTGTTCTTCCTGGCTTCCTGTTTCTCGAGTCCCACAAGGAGAGCAGGAGCAGAGGTGTGGGACCCTGCAGCAAGGTAAGTGTATAATATATTATTAGTATCTTTTGTATTGTGCAACAGCTTGCACACCCGCATCACCCCTCCACTCCCCTACGCCCACCCCCGCCCACTAGTTATGCCAGCCATCACTGGCTAAACCCTGCATCCAGATTTAGGCAATATAAATTTTTTACAGACTTGCGCTTTACATAATGTTCTTGTTGTCTCTTTATCAACGGATGACCCAATTCATTGCACATCCTTGTTGGCTGGATCAGCTAGGGTTGCACTACTAGGACAACCTCAGGCACCTGCAGCTCATGTTATAAGCCCTGTTATTATTAATTAAGTTATGGGCGAGTGTCCGTCAAATTATGAAGAAATACCCTTTAGAAGCTGTGCTCACCCCTCATGGGAGCACAAAACAAGCACAGAATTTTAACTATGTGTTCCCCAAATGCACTGATTTCCCCGCTAGCAGACTGCAATACTAGGTTGAATATTTTTGTCACATTTTATACTCTTTGTCAAGGCACTCCCTCGATGGCCCTTCTACTGCACGTCCTCAAACAGATACAGCATGAGCATGGGACAGGTCCTGCTCTTGATTTGGGGATGAAATTCGTGGGGAAATTTTCAAGTTGTCCCCTAAATGATTCTTTCACAAATTAAAGGTAAAGCAGTGTCGTTAGCTACACGTCAGCGACTTGCCGCTGTGGCTGTGACCGAACATGAGTTGCCTATCAATATTGCTAATGTGTACACGTCTTTAGGACGTACAATTTGGGAACCAGGTCTTCAGTACCACCACTTTGCAAGCCTAGCTCTGGCAACAATGCCATACATACCCGTGAGATCCCATGGAAACAATGGGATACATCTAAACAATAACAAAAGCTTAGACTACGTGGAGGTTCTCCACCCTCAGAGTCCTCCCTTAGAAGTTATGACCTTCATGATCACACTAAAATTAGGACTCCTGACAGGTATCAGTCTTCTCATACATGTTCTCCTTGTTCCTTTTAGGCAACATCTGACCAGCTGTATGATAGAGGAGGATGATCTGATCGCAGACAAGGAGCATATTTTCAACTAAAACAGGAGAACTAATGAAATGATGTAGACTATGTACTCCTCACTGTGAGATTTTGTATACCATGAATCAAAATTTCTACTGATCTGTGTGCTGCATCTGACTGTGTGTACCTCCCACACTAGTTTAAAGAAAAAAGAGGGACTGCAGCTAACCTGCCTGCTGGACACAGGTGCACACAACTTATAAATGATATACAGTACATTTAACATGAAAACATAACATTCAATTATTTTCTCTCAAAAACATTCAATCTTATTCCTTTGAGTTTAAACCATGAAAATCTTCTATGATTTGAAATGCTAATAGATCCAGATCATTATGTTGGTGATACTGTAATGATTCTAACAAACAATTCTAAGGCAATGTCATTACATCACAGTGTAAACAGAAAGCAAAAAACATGGCCAATGCATTGTGGGACGGATGTCCCTTCTTCAGGGGAGCTTCTGTAAAACAAAAGTTAACAATGCATTACTATAGAATGTACTTAAATGGGTAAATAACCAAACTACCCACCACTCGCATGTCACAATAGCCCTTTCCTGGAATCTCTAACTAATGTTTGATTTACATGGAAGCCATGTTCACATTAACTAAATCAGGAGACACAACGCTCATCTGACATGTAGATGAAAAAGGAGGATAGACCTCTTCCATATAAACCCCCTTTTAAGAAAAAGAAAGTTGCTGCATTAACTGCAAAGTATGTCAGAGACAGTAAGAACCCTCCTCCTGAGCAGGAGTTGGGTGGTAACTCTCCGTGCCAGTGCAGCTGAAGTCACCACTGAATAATAATATCATTTGTAAAAAATACAAAACAATTTTAGACTTTTCCAATGTTTTTTCAGTCACAATCAGGCTCCAGATTGCCGCTACTGGTCTGCGTTTAGCACCCTCGATTTTCGTAGGCGTTACGCTCAACTTCCAATGGGCTATAAGAACACCCAGGAGTCTTTGCGGCATGCATTGTATCAGTTCTTCATGAGATCGCCCCTGATGCACATTCCTACGTTGATGATAGCTGCCTAACTGACAATTAATTAAACCCCCATTTGGGTAGAGTAGATCACATCATTTTGCGATTTGCTGAACTAAATTGCAAGTTTAATTAAAGAAAAAGTCTTATATAGCTTTTCTCAGTGTCCTTTGCTCGGGATATGAACATACTAATGAGGGCAAACGTTTTGCCCCTCCTTTTCTCGAGAAGTGTGCAAATTGCAGCCTCAAAGTAATCTTAAAAAATTACAGTCTCTGCTGGGATTATTACATTTTGGCAGGACATACATACCTGATTAGGCACAATGTATTAAACCGTTTTATGCCTTAATATGCCCTGATTTTTCTGCTTCTGACTGGACATTTGAACACACTGCTACACTCAGATCTTTACAGTCAGATTTACTTAAAACATGTAGCCTACATACATGTGTTAATACCACTAATTGGTTATCTGTGTTTTGCTGGGTGGAATTGGATTTAAATATGTAACCTTTAATGAAAATGAAACGGTGCCCTTTGCATATAAATTGCATCTCTATTGATCTGCGGAATGTGTTTTGCTCCTACTGAGAAAATTCTAACTGTGGTACAGATGGCTATCCTTAAAGAAAGGCCACTTGCTCAAGAGAAATGCATTATTGTTGTATCTCCTCTGCTTGCCCTAGAGGCTGTCACAAACGCCAGCATCCCTAACATGAAAGCCCTCCATCCCTGATACAATTGGCCACATCCTTAACAGCCAAAGAAATATACTTAATCATTGACCCTTCTTTACAAACACAAGAATCTTTGCAATATGAACCTGTTTATCCTTTGCCTTCTTCGATTCTGCCTCTTGAACAATACAAATCCATCATTTTTATAGATGGTTTGTCTCAACCTGCTATAGGTTCTAAGCAGCAATATTCTGCCACATGAATTTGGCTTTATTCCAGATGGAATTGGTTTTATGCCAGATGGAATTTTTCATCCACAAACTACTTGCACACAGGTGCAAATTTACAAGCCCCTTTCGCCCACGCTACATCACTTTTAGTGATGTGTTGGCGATAGGGGCTTTGCCTTATTTACAAGGCAGTGTTAAGCTACTTAATGCGGCTTAAAGCAGCCTTGTAAATAAGGCACCCTATCACACTGTATCCGAGGTGACCCTTCCTGCACATAAACAATAAAAAAATTATGTTTTGCAACTTCTAGATGTGTGTTGCATATTAGAAGTTTCAAAACGAAGGATTGTTTATGTGCAGCAAGGGAGTCCTTCTTGCACATAAACAATCATTTACCCCAATGCAGACACCCTTGCACTAAGGTGCAAGCGTGCTCGCGTTGGCACTAGGCAGCTGAACTGTGAATAAGGTGCATCCCTGCATTTTCAGAATGGAGAAGCATGGCACTAATAATGTTTGCATAATGCCAAGCTTCTCCATGCTGTTGTAATTATTCCCCATAGTCTCTTGGAGATTGTACTGCACAGTTGGTTGAATTGCAGGCTTTACTTCAGGTACTCGAAAATACAGATCCTGAAAATCTCCACCCTTATTGTGTGTGATTCGTTTTAAAGTGTACAGTCCTTTAATGACAACTTAAAATGTTGGCAGCAAAATTATTTTAAGGATTCCAGGGGTAGCACACTAAAGCACAAACAGTTGTGGGTTAAAGTGGCAGATTTTAAGGATAAGATACCACTAGCCCATGCTATACATACATTGAGTCATTAACATGTAAGAACACACACTTTAGGGAATTCTCTGGCTGATGAAGCAGCCAAATCTACAGTAGCTAAAACAGCAGCATTAACATTCTTTAAAACTCGTATAGATAATGATATCTTGGCTGCCGTGAAAAATGACACTCTTTTACCAAAGGGCTTTCCTTCTAAATATTGTTATAATTTAAATGACCAGAATGTTCCTTTTAACTATTCCAGGCATTGGTGATCTTGTGATTCTCGATTTAGATCGCAGACTTGATTTCATTGTCGTCGCACATGAAGGTATAGCTTCTTCCATGCCAGTGTGGCTGTCATTATTTTACTCTCACAGCAATGCTATTGGTGGCAAGGTTTATATCAACAAACCAGAAAATATACTTTAACTTGTGACATTTTTCAACAAATAAAAGCTCCATAGTGTCTCGTTCACCACAGACACATTTGTTTATTTGGAAACCAGCCTTTTGGCTGCCTTTCCTTAGATAATTTTGGTCCACTGATCGCATTCATGTATATTTTGGTTGCAGTTGATTTCTGCTCTAGATGGCTCTGGGTTTGGCATAGTGCTCAGCTGACGCTCAAACCGTTACTTAAGACTTGTAAGTCTTTATTGGGGCATATGCCTGTTGTGCTTTCCATTCAGACCAAGGTCCGGCATTCATTTCTAAAGTGCACCGAGATTTAATGAAGTCCATGGGTGTGCAAGTTCATTTTTCATCTCTGTATAGACCTGATGGCAATTCTGTTGTGGAGAGAATGAACTGTGACTTAAAGCAGTCTTTAGTGGCTAGAGTATTAGGTACAGAGCATGGTTGGTTGAATCATCTGTATGGGGTTCAACGAGCATTAAATAACCTCCCTAAAAGGTCTTGGGGTGGCGGATCCTGTATGAAGTGCTTTTTGTCATCAAGATTTATGTTCTGGACCTTGATTGCCCAGACATTGTGGCGGCTGCCTCAATATTTGATGTAAATAAACCGTTGTGCTGTTTTAAAGGACCTACAAAAGGTCTGTAACACTCATTCTCACAAACACTTGCTTGAATCTCACTCTAACAGTGCTGCTGATCAAATTCCAAATTTTGTCTGGCTTCCAAAAATCAGAGAATTGGTTCGACAGAAGGTGGCTATCAAAAAGGAATTTGACCCATCGTACCGTGCTCCTGTTCCGGTCCTTGTCTTTCAAGGTACACAAACTGTGATTTTGCTTTCTCTCAAAGGTTATAAGGACAATCGCTTTGTCTCCATTGAACATGTCAAACTACACCATGTAGCCAATACTCCATAGTATGCCACGGAATAGCAGTTCATTTTTGCTGCAGCCTGTGAGAACCACTGATGCTGAAACCCCCCAGCTGATAAATGGGAAGGCTGAGTCCTCCACTGACAATTTCTCTGACCCGATATCCGTTCATAAGATATCATCTTCTACGACACTTGCCATTTATAATGATCCACCATTGGAGAGTCCTTCTGAGTTGAATTTTTTATGTCCTACTGAGGAATCCCATCCACCTGTTTTTCAGCTGAGTTTCTCCCGGTACTATATGGATCAAAATTATTTTTTTTCTGACTGTTCATCTGTTTTGTACATACCTCCTGAACAGATCTGTGTTTTTATCTGATGGTTAAAACATACTCCTAGGATATATGTCTGTATTATATTTTCCTGGTGTTCTTGTTCATGTGGATTGGATTTGTGACAGTTTTTTTCCTACTGATTAACGACCATTCCCTTCTAGAAGTTTGTGCCACAGAACTGGTCGATGGGATGTCCTTCATCACATAAAATAAAAATAGACTTCTCCCTCGTTAACATTTCAGCCATTCCAATGATTGATGGAATAGTTTGGGATAAAGTTCCTTTCAACATATGTGGTCCAACGGAGATCCTGCAGATACCATATGTGTTCAAAGTTTCTTTGGGTTATGTAATAGTACCAGGTTGCATTTGGATGACTGAGATGTTGATATTGTAAATTCTATCCTTTCTGAACTAGAGAATTATACAGTTTTTGAATAAGAAAATCTATACCTTAACTCTGCCAAAAACACTGAGATGTTCTGCTACCATCATTATGGATACACTTTCCTACATAGAACTGGTAAACAGCATCCCCATTTTAACTATACTCAATGGGAACATTGTCCAACTCCCCTTCTTGAAAGTTCCTAAAAGCAAAGAGAGAAATTTACATTTTTCACAGGTCACTTCAGACCCCATGTCATATTATTTTAAATGAACCCCAACACCACCAATTAAATATATGCATACTCAAACAAAGCGTATATAAACTACAATGTTTGTCAATCAGTTGGCCCTTAAAGGTTATGATAACTAGAAGGACAATATTCATTTGAAATCAATTTGGGGTACAAAGGGCCATAAGTAGGTAAATTATATTTACAGATTCTTAAGTATCGAATTTTACCGATTCGGTATTTAGGATTCGGTAAATGAGATGTAGGTAAAAAATTGGTAACATTTACCGATTCGGAAAAATTCGGAAAATGTGCAAGGAATTGGTATTTACCAAATCGGCAATTACTGAATCGGTATTTACCGAATCGGTAAATACCGAATCGGTAAATATCGAATCTGATATTCATTTCAATTTTTTCATTTCAAATGTCTTTATTTCGATTATTTAAAAGACAATGCCATGCTAAAATACATCATTAAAACATATATCAATATATAAAATGGCATTTAAAAACATTTTATGTACAATTTAAAACATTCAAACAATCTAAAATAAAGTTTCAAAGCCATTGTAGTGCAATCAAGTCAAATCACTATAGGGTCACTCCACTGTATCCTGTTTGGCCCTCAAAATCCACACCCATCCCAAAAATTTAGCGGTGGCTATGACAATGGATTCGCTCATGTCCGACCTAAGGATCCTTAAGGCCACAGACCCTACCCTTATGGACATATTACGACAGATTGGTTTAAGCCATTTAGCCCATGGGGCTGCATAGGCCGGGCACTCAAAGAATATATGGGCAATGGACTCTTTGCGGTCTGGGCACCAACGACAGGAATCGGATTCCTGACCCTTCCACTTTTTTGTAAACATTCTCGTTGGAAGAGAGCCTACCCTTAACTGGTGGTAGAGTTTTCTATCGCTGGACCTGGTGATAGTGTCCCAATAATCTTCTAAGTGGGGGTCTGCTTTGAGCTCCAGAAATAATCCAGACAGGGATGTGAATGGCACTTGGCGAACATGTTCCTGACATATTGATGACCAGTAGAGGCTTTTAAATGCTTTTTTAGGAGGAAACGGGTTGTTAGCAGGATCAGTCCACAGATTGCCCAAACCCATAGACTCCTAGGGGTCGATTCCGATCCGGTAAAAAGCGCTCCGAATCGTCGTACGGAGCGTTTTTTCCCCGTACGAATCGTACCTGTAAACGTCCCGTACGTACGACGAAGTACGATTCGTACCGGGAGCCGTACTCCGTACGAGTTGTACAAGACACCGTACGACTCTAATCTCCGTACGATTCTCCCTCCGAACCCGCTGTACGCGACATCTGTACGGTTCGTGGCTGATTTTTACGACCCAGCAAGTACGATACATGTCGGGTACGCACCGTACGACCCTTTTTCTACGGGAGCTGAAAACAGCCGTAAAAGCAGAGTTCGCGGAGAAACAGGTATGGAACGGCCCCCCCGTACCGTGCGTACCCCCCATGAACGCAGGGGTACGCACCGTACCCCTGCGGTCATAGGGTGTATGAGCCGTACCCCATTGTACGATCGGTGTAAGATCCGTACCCCCATTGTACGATCGGTGTACGAGCCGTACCCCCATTGTACGATCGGTGTACGAGCCGTACCCCCATTGTACGATCGGTGTACGAGCCATACCCCCATTGTATGATCGGTGTACGAGCCATACCCCATGTACAATCGGTGTACGAGCCGTACCCCCATTGTACGATCAGTGTACGAGCCGTACACCCATTGTACGATCGGTGTACGAGCCGTACCCCCATTGTACGATCAGTGTACGAGCCGTACACCCATTGTACGATCGGTGTACGAGCCGTACCCCCATTGTACGTGGGTGTACGAGCCGTACACCAATCAGTACATGGGGTACGGCTCGTACACCGATCGTACAATGGGGGTACGGCTTGTACACCGATCGTACAATGGGTGTACGGCTCGTACACCGATCGTACAATGGGGGTACGGCTCGTACACTGATCGTACATGGGGTACGGCTCGTACACCGATCATACAATGGGGGTACGGCTCGTACACCGATCGTACAATGGGTGTACAGCTCGTACACCGATCGTACATGGGGTACGGCTTGTACACCGATCGTACAATGGGTGTACGGCTCGTACACCGATCGTACAATGGGGGTACGGCTCGTACACCGATCATACATGGGGTACGGCTCATACACCGATCGTACAATGGGGGTACGGCACGTACACCGATCGTACATGGGGTACGGCTCGTACACTGCGATTATGGGGGTACGGACCGTACGGTGTATATGTGTTTGTGTGCTTTTCCGTATGACTTGCCCTTACCTGACGTGGACCGTACGAATCGCGTCCTCATACCCCGGTCCGGATCGTACTCTTCGGGTCGTACGGCATGTGTACAAGTCGTACGGTATGTGTACGAGTCGTATGGTTCACGATTTCAGCCTTGCAATACGTACGGATCGCGACGATTCGGACGGATTCACGGAATACGGATCGTACTTCGCGACTTGGACGGACGGGTACAATTCATACGGAGAGGGCTCCGGTTACAAATCGTACGGACGTTTTTTTCCCGAATCGGAATCGACCCCCAAGAGTAATCTAATTTGTTTAAACCATGAGATGTTACCCGAACCCATAATAGATTTAACATCCATAATTGCCTTCGCAAATGGAGCTAGTTCGGGGGTGGTCCAGATCCTCCTCCATAGAGCCACTGGCTTAAAGTGAGCAATTTCGTCTAGTGCATGACAACCTAGGTCCATTATTAACGGCATCATTGGACTAGCGCAGGGAAGACCTGTAAGATTTCTTAGGAATTTATTCTGTATTTTGACCAGCGGGGACAGATCTGCAAAACCCCAACGGTCCGCACCGTACAGGAGCGCTGAACCTATCCTGGAGTTGTAGATCTTCATAGCTGGGCCTATCCTTTTGGTCTGGGACCTTCTCTGCTCTTTAACCAAACACCCTGAGAGCTGGGCAAACTTAAGGGATAAGGCTTCGATCTGTGGCTTCCAGCTCAATTTGCTCTCTATGACAATTCCCAGATAGTTCATAACGTTAGTCTGCTCTAACTTTGTGTTATTCATCGTAACATGGCCAACCACTGGTCTACCTTTTGTGAGAATCATGAATTTTGTTTTGGATACATTGACCTGCAGATCGTGGTCATGGCAAAATTCCTCGAACTTATTCAGAGCCGCCTGCAGGCCCACCTGTGTCTGCGATAGTAGGAGGGTATCATCCGCAAACATTAGTCGCGGAAACTTGATACCACCCAGGGAGGGGGCGTCTGTCGGGAAGGCTGCGTAATACTGCACAACCCAGTTGATGACTAGCAAAAACAGGGTTGGCGCTAGAACACACCCTTGCCTGACACCCCAAGACACTGCAAATTTATTGGTGACCTGCCCTTTCTTACCCAGCGTACTTGTGCAAAGTTAGCCTCGTGCAGCTTGATCACAACATTCAAAAGCTCCGAGGGCATCCCCAAATTCCTAAGGACCCCCCACAATGTACCCCTGGGAACTAAGTCGAATGCCGACTTGAGATCAACAAAAGCGGCATAGATGGTTCCACCACCTAGGCTAACTACTTTCCAGTAGAGCAATTGGAACCTAAGGACCTGCTCGATTGTACTGATGCAGGATCTAAACCCAGCCTGAAGCGGTGATAATATATCCTCCAGCTCGATCCATCTCTGAATTCTTGCCAAGACCATCCTAGCAATGATTTTTTTGTATAGAGTCGATCAAGCTGATCTGTCGGTAGTTCCCTGGGCTTGAGCGATCCCCCTCATTGAATATTGGCAGAATCTCAGCTCCACGGCAGGAGTCGGGGATGTCAGCCCCCTTAGAGATTGCATTTCCCAGAAAAACAATATAGGGGACCCAGTTTTCTTGGTCGTACTTGAAGAGATCTGTGGGGATACAGTCCATACCCGGGGCCTTTCCGCAGGGGATCTTTTTAAGGGCTGCCTCAGCTTCACTACTGTCAAATGCTATTTTGTGTGCAGTGGACATAGAACAAGGAATAGATGGGGCGTTGTCATCAATCAGATTCTGCCCGGAGAACTGGGACTCAAAATGCTCGACCCAGACCTCTATCAGGACATGATTCACAGGAACCTGTGAGTCTTGAGAGTTGCCCCATTTGACTATGTGCCAGAACTTGGTCAAGTTTTTTTAGCTTTCTAGCAGCAAGAAGATCTTGCCAATGTTGATTGTCCCAGTCTTGTTTAGCCTTGTTTCTAACTTTGCAATAATTTTGCCAATCTGTCCTAATGTCAGGCATTATTTTGGATTTAATGGCAAGGGCCAGCTTACCATAAGATTCCCGGCACGATTTATTATACCATGATTTGCGCGGTGGTTGGCCAGTGGGCTTCTTAAGTGTGCTAGGTTTGGAAAAATGGGATCTGAGGTTGCTGAATAGGTCTTCATGGAGATTGATTATGTCCCTATTAATATCTTCCTGGGTTGGGAGTGAGAGCAGAACGGATGTATGACGTTATAACGCATACTTTTACTCCGCAGACCATTACAACGCGACTTTTACTCCGCATACCGTTACAACGCATAGCGCCTTGGGGCGCTGGATAGTGGTAAGTATAATTTACTATTCTAACTCCAGTCCCCGTGGACCCTAGGGAAGGTGTTGGATAGTAAATTATACTTATTCCCTATCCTAGAGTGCCCCCCAGCGCAATGCGTTGTAATTGTATGCGGAGTAATGGTCGCGTTGTAATGGGTCTGCGGAGTAAAAGATCCGTTGTAACGGGTGTATACCGAGCAGAACTCCCAGAGTCCTAGTTACCTTAAAGGTAATCTCACCCAACACCCCAGGGTCAATAGCAATCTTCACTAATGACGAGAGGTTGACAATTAAGGATTCTATCGCTCTATCATGGTCTGACCACTTGGCAGTTCCATTTGAGCTATCTTGTCCTTCTTTTCATATGCTCAAAAATACCTTAAGTCATAAGGAACTTCATAGGAATTTTAAGAATATTACAAATAGCTCTCTTACCCCGTGGGCACCCAAGTTGTTCGCCCCCCATGAGGAAAATGTCTCTATGGCAGTTTTACAGTTTGAAAGGATCGTGACTGAGGCATTGGACGAACTAGCCCCCATCAAACTATGCCATCAAGCCAGGAAAAGGCCCTCAGCCCCCTGGTTCTCTGAACAACTTAGACTTCTTAGACAAGAAGTAAGGAGACGGGAGCGACTATGGCACTCTGGTTGGGATTTGAAGGATAGGGAAGCCCATAAGACCCTGTTGAGGAATTATAAAAGGGAAATTATAAAGGCCAAACCAGAACATTTCACGTCCTTGACAACCTCTTTGACCTCCCCTAAAGAGCTCTTCAGGGTAGTGGACTCCCTCATAACGCTTCAAACTCCAGATCCCGTAGTAGCTTCCCAAGAGCTTTGTAACAACATTGCCTCTTTTTTCCAGGAGAAAATCTTAGACATACACTCTGCCTTGGAGATACAAAGATCTCTTACGATTGGGCCCCCTGCCCTGGGAGCTATGGACCATGCCCTGGTAGAACTACCCTTTTTAAACACCTTAGATTCTTTTCCCCCTCTCTCTTTGGAGGACTTAGACAGCCTCCTAAATAAAATTAAATCTGGCTCCCCCTTGGATGTATGTCCTCTTAGGATCCTCAAACAGTGCAGGGACATTTTTCTGCCCCTGCTGGTTGACATTATGAATAGAGCCATTAGGGATGGCCTTTTTCCCACCCAATGGAAAAATGCGGTGGTAAAACCCTTACTTAAAAAGGCCTCCTTGGATCCAGCAGTTCTAAAAAATTTCAGGCCCATCTCACTCCTTCCAGCCCCTGCAAAGATGCTAGAAATACATCTTAATAAGCATCTGGCTGCATTTATAGAGAACTTGGGTTGCCTCGACTCTTCCCAACATGGATTCAGGAGGGAACACAGCACGGAGTCGGCCCTCACCATCGTGTTGGATAATATCCGCACACGTGTGGATGGGGGCCAGACCTCCCTCCTGATCCTCCTGGATCTGACGGCGGCCTTCGATACCCTGTCTCCCTCAGTATTAACAGCCCGGCTGAGGGAGATCGGGATTCAGGGAGCAGCCTTAGATCTACTCACTTCTTTCCTCAACCATCGAGTGCAAAGAGTGAAGTTGGGGGAGTACCTATCTCTATCCCTGCCTGTGCAATGTGGGGTCCCCCAGGGGTCGGCTTTAAGTCCGACCCTATTCAACATCTATGTGACCCCACTTGCCAGGCTAATTAGATCTTACGGGATGGAGATAGTATCCTATGCAGATGACACCCAGATCCTCGTCTCTCTCTCCCAGTCAGATATCCCGACTGCCTCTAACTTTAGATCTTGTATGGAGGCAGTCGGGCAATGGATGATTCACAATTCATTGAAACTGAATTGAGAGAAGACGGAGGTGATGGTGTTCGGAGGGAAAGAGGATGTATGGTCATCTGTTTGGTGGCCAGACTCATTAGGAGCCTGTCCCACCCCCACCTCCTCTGCAAAAAATCTAGGGGTTATGATTGATCCCTCCCTAAATCTGGACAAACAGGTCAACAGAACCATCTCCACTTGCTGCGGCATTATTCATATCCTTAGGAGGATCAGGCACTACCTGTCATTACAGGCAAGGAAACAGCTGGTAGTGGCCCTCATTGGCTCACGACTGGACTACTGCAATGCTCTGTATGTGGGACTGAATAAAAGTCTACTGCAGCGCTTGCAAGTAGTCCAGAACGCTGCTGCCAGGTTTGTCCTTGATCTCCCCAAACGTGCCTCAGCTACAGCAGCTAGAAAGCTGCTGCACTGGCTTCCCGTGGAGTATCGTATCCATTTTAAGATCCTGTGTATGACCTATAGGGCATTGGCTAAAAACAGTGCCACGGGTGTAGGATCCATCTTGTCCCGCCATACTCCTGTTAGGAACCTGCGCTCTTCGAGTAAACTTCTTCTGTCAGTCCCTCGCTTTAGGAGGGCTAAATGGGGGGGTAGTGCTTTTTCCACCTTGGCGCCTAAATGGTGGAACTCCCTCCCTCTGGAACTAAGATCTCTACCCACTCTTCAGGCCTTCAGAAGTGCCCTGAAGACCCATTTATTTGTGCAGGCCTATCTGTAATGGTGACATGCCCATGCTTATGATATATTTTGTTAGGCGCCTTGATACCTTCAGGTTATTGTTTTGCGCAGTATAAATGTAATTCAATCAATCAATCCTTGCCCAGCGCACCCTGCGTAGATCATTTGTGAGCAGGGCGTCGGCGTTGGCTATCTCTGTTTGATTATTACGCTTACCACCGTGTTTTATTTGGAGACTCACTACACGGGGGTTGTGGTCACTCTCGGGGCGATCCATGATCACCATGTCCTCTAGTGTGAACCAGTACTCTATTTTGATGAGGACATAGTCTATTCTGCTTTTGTGAAAGCCATTATCAAAGGTAACCCTACCCATTTTGTCAGAGACCGACCGTCCATTAGCCGCCCTGAAGCCATGCTCAAGACAGAGACCCATCCACTGCAAGGCAGATTCGGACCATTTCTTAATGGGCTTAAGGTCGAGTAGGGGAATGTTCCACTCGGCGTCCTCCTCCATCAGGAGGGTTTCCCAATCAGAATTTAGGGGCTCAAACGAGCAGTTGAGATCACCTGCAATTAATATATTGCTATCGGGCCTAAGAGAATCCAAAAAGGTGTCCAATATTAAAAAAGTAACAGAGCCACGCCCACCAGGCTTACCTCTGTTGTACACATTAACAATGAGGATCTCTGATCGATCAGGCTGGTGCAACTTTATGGCAAGGATATCTGGGCTGTCAACATGGAGTTCTGAGGTTCTATAGTTGGTGGATTGTCTAACCCAAATACTTAGACCCCCTGACCGGTCTGCCTTTGGCCCCTCTAATTGCAGCTTTGTAAAAATTAAGATACCCTGTATGATAAATGGGGTCTACTGCCCAAGTCTCCTGGAATACCAAAATATCATATTTTTCCACCAGGTCTATCCACTCTGCTGTGGAGGTTTTACTCTTTAGACCCGCTATGTTCCAGGATACCAGGGTAAGTGAGTGGGTATCACCCACTGTACACGGATGAGGGGGAGACAAGGCCTGTTGAGAGGCCAAGGAGCCTATGTGACTCACACTGAGGGTACCATGCTCACGGGATCTAGAATCCTTATTCTTACATTCTCCCTTTGTCATCTTGTCAGCCCCTGCCAAAGCCTCTGCTACGGTGACCATGGAAATTGGACAAGACGAGGTAGAAACATGAACACCCTCATTGGAAACAGGTACAGATAGAATGCTCTTTCTTGCTGGGAGCTGGGGGTACGGGGGGGCTATTAGTGGGACCTCGCCACCTACCCCTTGTGTCGCCCATTTTGTGCTGGTACTGGTTGTTGTCTCTACTCGGTCTTTAGTTCCAGTTTTCATGCGCCGGCTGGCGCTATTTTCCCTTTGGCAGGTTCCCAGTCAATCCACCCCCTCCAAGCCGCAAAATGACTCAAAACGGTTAGTCAGGGGGAGGTGGAACTCCTGTCTACATACGATGTGTGGGCATCTTGATATTGTTTCTCACCCGTTTTGCTGGGCAGGGGTCAATCTGCAGGTTGGGCTTGGGTAAAAATAACTCAAGTTAAGGGTTTGGATTCCATTTATACCCCGGTTCTCCCAATCATAACATATATGCCTAACCGCTCTAGTGTCCCTGAAGTTTACGGTTATACAATCGCCCTCTAGATCCTTGTGTCTCGTTCCTAGCCAGCTCACCCTTCTTGCAAGTAAGATCTCTGTGTTCACATGGGGTGGGAGCGATCTGTTTCTATTAAGCCAAAAAATGACCTTGTTCTTCAGTTCTCTGTGGGACTCTATTTTATCATGCTGGATTACTGGGACGCCAGCCAAGATAACAGTATATGGTGCTGACTCCCGAGGTAAATTGATGCAAGGGAGCTTCGCTGGCAAGACCTCCTTCCTGGGTTCATTGATCCCTCTAGACTTTGATTGTACACCACGATCTGGGGTGGCCAACTTCTTCCTGCCTTCACTAGCAGCTGCTTCAACTCCCTCCCTAATGTGATCGATGGCAGTTGTTTGGGCTGTGCATTTGCAGTGGCATTAGAACTTAATTGGATATTTGGGCTGGGTGGTATGTCATGTGGGGTTGGTATTGGGAGACTCTTGGGGTCGACAGCCACTCTCAAAGGCAATGGGAACCAAGGGCCGCGAAGGGACTCCGCTGGTTTTTCCAGAGTTGCTGAATTGGCCATAACAGCACTTTCCAGTTTCGCCACAGTCTCATTGATAAGTTTAACCCTCTCGAGTAATGGAAGCAGCAAAGGTTTTAATAGTTGCTCTAGAGTTTCCAGGGTGCCTTTAGGAAGTTGGTTATCTACAGGCGAGCAGGGTATTTGCTTGTTTGACCTATTACCAAAAGCAGTAGTAGCTGTTTGATGTTGCACTTTGGGGTGGGTTGATAGGGTTGGTGTGGTGGTTTTTGTTACTTTGGCACATCTACCCTTTTGAATCCCTCCCCCGTGCTTTCTTTTGCCTACTATAGGTAGCAATTTTTGGGCCTTTCCAGTTTTTGGTGCATTAGGTACATTTGTATGGGACGGGATAGGGGTGGTGGGGGTATTAGATTCAGCTGGTCTATTGCCTACTATAGATATACTATCTGAGGTTGTGTCTAAGGAAGTACTAATAGGGGTAATGGTAGACCCGTCCACTCCCGCCTGCTCCACGCTTGTGCCAGAATGGGAGACACCGTTGTCCTGGTATCGCTCTGGGGAAGCAGCTGCCATGATTGTACCCAAGGAAGAGCGCTTAGATAATATCTCTAGAGACAACCTTTTTTCAGTGAGCTTGATTTAATTTTCAAGAACATTAACTGCTCTGGTGATAAATTGGTCCAGAGTTCCGGACGCAGAGCCCCCAGCACTACTTTGTGTAATCTTCCTCCCATTCCTTAGGCGGAGCGCCATAGCAAGATACACCCAGAATTCTGGTATAATTGGTAATCTGATTGGGGCAGATGTAACTGGATATTACCACAGCAAACGACTTATAGGATAGGTGGCAAAGTAGACATTTGCTAGTAAGTACATAAAAGTCTCACTTCTTGTAGCGCAGGTAAGGGGGGTGGCCCAGCTCAGCCTCATCCGGCCCCGGCCTTGTCCCGGGCTTCTCCCAGTGCCTCCCGCGCGCGTCCTCGCGGGACGAGGGACCAGCCAGGGCTTTAAGCGCCTCCTGGCACGCACAGGTGCAGCGTCGAGCCCCATGGGATCCTGGGAGTTGTGGTGAGCAGTGGCATGATCGGCAGAGCCAAGCCCGGCCGGCCAAGATCCAAAAAACACCCTCGGTGGGTGAATCAGCAATAGAGCGGGGGCGGAGCCAAGCCCGGCCACTGGGAGCAAACGGGTAAAGTCAGAGGTATCCCCACAGTCACGCACAGTGTCACCGCTTATTAGCTGTATTGGCTGTGTTGGGGGTGTTGGCAGTTGTTCCCAGTTGACGGTAGCTCAGCCGTAGTTCCTCTTCTGGGCTTCGCTCAGTTCATCCCCTCAATTCACCCCTAACCCCATGCTCTTCACAGTGGCTCTAACAGTGACTCCCAGTGGGGGCAGGGAACGTTTGCAGGTGACGTCGGCGGGAAACGGCTCGCTCGAGCGGCTCTCGGCACCACACAGGCTGCAAATTTTGGTTATTTCAGTGAGCGAGCCCCTGGGAGCCGTACAGCAGGACCGAGGGCTAACGCAGTCACCACGAGCTGCAGGAAGGACAAAATGGCTCTGAGCTCCGAGCTGCCTGCCTGCCTCCACCTCCGCCTCCTCCTCTGGCTCTGTGGCTCCCTCTCCGGCTCTGCGGCTCCAAAATCTCCGCTCCAAGCTCACCTGGAGGCTGAGGACTCCTCACACCATGCGCGGCTCGCCAGATGCAGCCGGCCGCTCCCGGTCCAGTCCTGTGCTACGTCCGCGGTGGGGGGGCATGGACATGGGCAGAGGCACAGGCACAGGCCCCACTGGGTTCGCAAGAGAAGAAACTGCCGCAGTCCCGCTCTGCTCCGGACAACGCAACGGCGCAGCTCAGCTCAACCGGCAGTGAAAGCGAGGAGAGCATATGGCGCAACTGCCTTGGCAGGTGAGTTGTGACGACCTCCAGATTAAAAAAACAAGCAATTGAGGAATCAACCAATCCTGTGCATCCACCCCACCCCACAACCAGGAAGTGGCCACACCCATGCAGGTGCAGACAATTAGAACCTTCTGGAGAGCTGGGAGTGCAGAGGAGAGCAACTGAGCCACTGGTTGAACATTGCTGAGGAGAACTGCATGATGGTATCCAATGAATCTGAGAGGGAAGGAGCAGACAGGAAAAGGAAAATGAAGTTCAGTGCAAGTGAGCTTTGGGTCCTTGTGGAGGAGGTGGTGAAACACCACACACAGCTTTTGGAAAGCAGTCCCTGCAGGTAGCAGAAGCTGTAAAAAGGAAGATCTGGCTGGCAATCCAGGCGCAGGTGAATGCCATTGGGGTGAGCCGATCGGGACATCGATGACCTCAAGAAAAGGTGGTATAACCTTCTGATCATCACCAAGAGGAAGCTGGCTGCACAGAGTAAAGAGGCCAGTGTCACAGGGTAGGAAGGAGCAGGGAACCTGCCTTCACTGACCTGGAGCAGCTGGTTGAGGCAACCTTGGAGCCCGAGAGTGTGTCTGGAATCAGGGATGCTGACTGCTCAGCCAGAGCTGCCACAAAACAAGGTAAGAAGCATGCACAGCAATCCTCCCCCTTCCCTATCCCCATTCCCCAATGTGGCTGTGTGACTCACACTCCAATACAGGTTTTAGTATACACCAGCAATGCATTATGGAGATCAGTGAAACACCCATCATGACAGTCATCACACTAAACAACAAGGCATGCCACACACATCAGTCAGAGGCAGCAGAGGACATTGAGATAGTGTGACAGGAATGTA
Source organism: Lissotriton helveticus (assembly GCF_964261635.1). NCBI lineage: Eukaryota > Metazoa > Chordata > Amphibia > Caudata > Salamandridae > Lissotriton > Lissotriton helveticus. The sequence goes on along the minus strand of NC_136072.1, from coordinate 738,208,870 downwards.
ATTTAATATTGAAATGTAGGGCTGCAGGACCACTGAGCTAATGTCCATATCTGTCCACAGGAGAGTCATTGCGCAGGACTGGGCGGGAGAAGGAAGGAAGTGCACCCCATAAGGGAAGAACAGAGGATGCCAGCACAAGTGCAGGTCGCAGCACTCCACCACCACCGGCATTAACACCACAGACAGCTGCACCAACAGAGCCAGCCACAACAACAGAGCCAGCATCAGCACTGCTGATTGACTCACCACCACAGCAAGCCTCACAACAACTCTCAGCCTCACCAGCAGCAACATCACCTGTAGTGGTAAGGGAGGCATTCTGTTGCCACTCACCATGTCATGGAGTTATCCTCTGAGGACACAAGGGGGGGTGATACACCAACTTGTCCACTAGAGGAAATAAATGCTGGGCTGCAGTCCACCTCCGAGGGTGCGCACACAGGTGCGAGACGCCGCAGGGTCCGGGAGCACAGCACAACTCTGCAGGGTGATGGGGTCTTCGGAGGGCTGTCGGCCAGTATGGTAAAGGTGCAGCATCTGCAGGGAAAGGCAAACCAGTCAGTACAGAGACAAATGCGGCACCTAAACCAGAACATGGTTAACATTGACAGGGGCATCAGCTCTATGGCGGAGGGCATCAAGGAGATGGCTGAAGGCATGCCGGACATGTCCCAGTCTGTGTTGGTGCTGTGTGACGAACTGGACGAGGACAGGGCAAGAAGGCGCAGGAAGAGGCAGTATATGGAGCAGCACACCAGGGCAGTGAACCGCCTGGCAACTGCCACTTCCCTGCTCTGCAGGTGCTCCGTGGCAATGCAGGAGGGGCTTGTGCACTGCTGCACTGATGTCTCCAGGGTGATGGGGAAGGTGCCATCCGCACTGGAAGTGTTGCTGACCACCAAGTCAGCCAACACTGGTGCACTAGGTGTGGGGGAGAGTGCTGAGACCACCAGCAGGAGCAGCATTACCCTCCCTGTACCAGAGACCCAGAGGAGCAGCAGGCGGCATGCTGCGGGCCCTGGCTCAGCAGACTGTGAGGATAGCCAGTTGCAGGCATCCAGCACTGTTGTGCGTGGGTGCAGACGTTAATGCTTCCCACACATTTATGAACATATTTAGGGTGAAGTAACCCATGACTACATATTAAGGTTGTCACCATTTAGAATGGCATGGTGTGCCATTTGTTCATTGTCATAGTGCCCAGTTATTAAACTGCGTCATGTACATGCATCACCTGGCTGTGTCTCCTTACTTACTTAAAAACAGTTGTGTGTGATCTCTCCCCGTCTCTGTCTCCCATCTATTGCTGGTGCCACTCCTGCTGTGTTTGGCTCAGGCTGTGCAAATTCATCATCATTATCCTCAATATCTGTTAATTCTACTGCTGTTTCTTTCCTAGTGGCAAGGTTGTGCAGCATTGCGCAAGTTGTAATGATTTTACAGCAGATGAGGGGTGAGTACTGACATGCGCCTCCGCTTTTGTGGAGGCAACGGAACCTGCTTTTTAACAGCCCAAAGGTGCACTCCACGATGTTGCGTGTAGATTTGTGTGCCACGTTGTAACGTCTCTCACTCTGGCTTCATGGTTTCAGGTAGGGAGTGAGGATGAATGTGCGGACGGCATATGCGCTGTCGCCTATGTGGAAAAGAGAGAGCCATTACTCACATGTACAACAACACCTACATCTGCAATATCTATCAGGGTGTGTCACAGTGTTTTACCTAGCAGATATCCTTCTCCGAATTCCCCCGCTGCCAGCGGTGTGTAGATCTCACTGCTCTGGAAGATGTAGCAGTCGTGGGTGCTTCCTGGGAATTTGGCCACGATGTCTGTGATTATGTTGGGAGCATCACAGATTACCTTCACATTTATGGAGTGGGTGGACTTTCTGTTTCTGTAGATGTACTCAGTGGCTGCAGGTGGGCAGATTGGGATGTGTGTGCCATCAATACAGCCGTGACATGTGGAAACTACCATTTAGTAAAAGTCATTCTTGGTCTTCAGCAGTTCCGCATGTGTGTCAGGGAAGCTGATGTAATGATGCATTCTCTGCATCATGGCCTGCAGGAACTGCCTGAAGAAATGGGACAGGCAGCTTTGGGACACCCCACCTATCGCAGCTATCACCCCATGGTAATTGCCAGATGCAAGCAGGTGTAGGCTGCAGTGCACCTGCACATGTGGTGGTATGGCGTGTGCGCCCATGGTGTTGGGTGCTCCAGGAGTGGGTGCAGGTCCCTTATCAAGTCCAGGATGGTGTGGGGGTGTAGCCTGTACCTTTCATGGATCTCTACCGTAGTAAGTTGGAAGAGTGTGATCCGCTGTCTGTAGACTTGCTCCTCCCATATCCAGATGCTCTCTCCTGCTGCCTGTAGCCGCAGCCGCCTTGCTATCACATAGAAAGCCGCCATTCTGATCACACTGTTGCATTTTGGGACCTGTTTTATGGCCTGCACCTGGTTACCACCTGCTTTCAATCCATGGTAATTACCGACTCTTTAAATACTGAATTTCATGAAATTCGGTATTTTTGAAATTACCTACATCTCTATTCTAATTTTTACCGTTTCTTATTTACCGATTCGGTAAATAAGGAACGGTAAATCACATTCGGTAATTTTGAATTCGATAATGATGTATCAGTATTTACAGATTCATAATTACTGAATCCTTCATTTTGGACTCCTACATCTCAAATGCCTAAATACCGGTCGGTAAAGGCAAATTTACCACATTTCGGCCGTTACCGACCTGTATTAACCTACCTACATATAGCTAAAAGTCCTGGCAGGTTCAGGACATGGAAACCTCGTTTCAAGCCTGCTTACAAATTCTCACATGAATGATTTTCCTGAATGAAACAATCCAGCAGACTACTTGTTTGGGATTGGACACAATTAAATAAATGAATGCCCTGACCATTCCCTCCATAGCTCACTTTGATAATTGCCAATGTTATACAAATTACACAGAAGAAAAATTAATTGGCCTTGTGCAAAATGGTACATTTAATTCTTTTTTTTTATTCCTGGCTTGTGGTTATTCTGGCCAGTAGACAAAAATGGTTGTAAAGCTCGTTTTATGAATTCCACACATTGGTTTAAGTCTAGTAGACCTGGTCCCGGAATCTCCCAGTTCAAACATTCTGATACTATTACCACTTACTCCGTGGGAAATTTATGTCGGCAATGGTTAGAACATTCTACACTGTCTGCAGCAAAACAACATATTTCTCTCCTGTCTGAGGACATGAATTTACAGATTTTCTTTTAGGTCCAAAATACCTACATTATAAAAGATTTATATATACTACCCATAACGAAATTTGGAAAGTATTTCAAATGGAAGCTGCTGACGTTTAAGACGAATTGACAAAGATAATTTGGAAAAACAACACCTGTTGTTGATAATAGTATTAATACGTTGTCATCTCATATTTATAACTTGAATAATATTTTGTTGTCTGTTTATTGATATTGTGCAGAATGAACTGTCAATGCTGTATCATGGCAGAGTCAACTCAGATCTATTATGCAGTTTAGCTGGATGCTTCAAATACTCAATAATGGGTGCGTTCCATGGCATTACTTGAAGATTTGTTCCTGCCTTTCAATTTAACATACAAACAACAATTGATGGCCATGAAAGATGCGATCTATACAATGCTGAATAGAGAGAAATTAGAACAGCTTTTATTCCCCATTGCCGAAATGCCTTTGATAATGTCGCTAATACACAGTTATTTCTCTGCCTATATAAACATTTCAATTCACAGTTTGCATGAAATATTTTCCTGTAGGTAGGTACAAACCCTTAGGGAGCAGTTACATACATCAATTATGATAACTCCCCTTTGCTTATCATTATGTACGTAGGGACAAGGACAATGTAAAGAATGTGACTCTACTGTAAGTGATTCACTTGTTTGTAAACAGGTTAAAATCCATGGTGCCTGCAATACTTCAGCTTCAAAATGTACTTGTTTTTTAAAAGGAATCCTGGCTCCTGGAATTCTCGCTTTCATTACAGTGCTCACTAATGAGAGTTATCTCATGCTTAGTGATCAAGACTTCTGGAATGCAGGCTGGGGTTCTTTATATGTTGTCTGTTTCCCTGTTATTTACTTGTTGCAACAATGTATTTTTTCCCCTCCACGTAGGATAGTAGATAGCTCATTGTGGCCTTCCATTCCAACTTTGAAGGCTGATTCTAACAAATTATGCTGGCTCAAAGCACTATTGCTTCAGCAAGAAGAAGCTCTTGCTCACGAGACCTTCGAATTGCAGGTGGATAGAACTTTTAGTGAGATACAGTCATTGTTAAACACTAACGTTCCCCTGCATTTTGGAGAATTAGTGTATCAAATCTTTAATGCTTCTATTACAGCCTGCCTTGCACACTTTTTTAAGGTCGTAGGCTCCGGCCTCATTAGTTCTTTTCAGACAATATTTGGAGTAATATCAGCTTTTATCCACTCCATTTTCTCTAATGTGTTTGGAGGATTCCCGTTGCTGTTATTCCTCATTTGTGGCATTCTTGTCTTATTCATGCTTCTGCACAATCGATGCTCCTTATGTGGGTGCTGCGGAACTGGCATTGCTCTAACACTATAGTAAGCATATAAATCATATCTTTGGAAGGCTCCTGCTGCAAGAGCTGGATCGTTATTCTCACCTGCCTGGTTCTCCTGTGTGCATCCTGTGTTCCACTGCATCTGTCATGCGTTCGAATGGACACTAGATATATGCTTTGTTTCATAAACATAAACTGCCTAGGACTTTGGACTGCTGATGAGTTCCTTAGTGACCCATTTTCTGAACTGTCCTTTGGGCTTCGGACTTCTTCACAATGCAATGTTTAAGTCTTTGGCCTACGAGGAACCATGTGCATCAGTGCATGGATCACAAGATACAGGCTCTGTTAACACGGACGCAGGTTACCCGGTAACTGTCTCAGCCCCAGCTGAAACTGGAGAGCATGTTTATTCTTTGGTGCTCGTGACTTGGACTGTGGACCAATCGTTATGTGTGGAGTCGGATTCCTTCATGGAGTCTTTGTCTTCTGAAACGGCGAATAACATTATGGATTCCTCTTGATCACCTTGATTTGATTATTGCTCCAAATGGACATTTCTTTCTAATTTTTGTTTTTAGTCATTCACATTTCTGAAACAAGTGTTTGAGTGTGCTTACTCTCTGATTACATTAATCATATTTAGTATCTTTCTAAGTGCAATTATCCTGACTAAAGCAAGGGGGTTGTCTGTTTCTTTATCGGACCATTGTAGTTTTCCCTGTCTGCCTAACTGAGCACATTGTAGGCTTCATTTTCCTTTGCATACTTAACATTATAAGCATGCTTGCTTTTGTGCCACATTGTACTTTCACACGGAACCTGCATATGTTTACACATTCAGTTTTTTTCTTGGGATTTGGTCTAAAATACACCGGAGAGATCAAACAACAATGTCCCTCATTATTCTTTTGGCCATACACTAGCACCTACACATAATAAAAGAATGCAGTGGTTGTTTATGTGCATACATGTCCTATCATATAGGGGAGCACAGGAACAAAATCACATGTGGAAAGAGAGTTCTGAGCCAGGAGCACTGTGTCTGCTGAGATGTAGAACACCCATCTGTTAATGTTGAGGTACGGGGTCTGTCAGTATCCCAGAGATCTTTGCTATATAATCATTTATCAATTTAGGTTATGCTATCCTATAAAATTACAGGATTGTTCATGATATTTGGATTATTAACCATGCTAACAGTATTTTTAGAATATATTTGCTTTCTAATTGTAGCACGTATACTGCTGTTCAGAGTACAATAGTTGAAATAAATTTTCGAAACTTCCTTCATGTCATCTGGTTATGTTATTGTGCATGAGTGTATTATCTACACATGTATTATCATTGATAATATCATTAATCTTTTTTAGAAATTTCAAATTTCCATCATTGATGATGCCTAGACATCATAATTAATATAGACAAAATGTCTAAACAATTCAACCCGTAAATGGTTTTGAGCACAGTGATCTGATCAAACCTATAATGTATTGTAACTGTCCATTTGAAATAAACTGCCTCAAACCCCATTTTCCAAGGTTTGAGTTTACTATTCTCTTGGTGACAGATGATGGTAAGGAGGAGGACAGCAAGCCGCTCCCAGACCTCCTGTCTTTCAAGAAGCAAGATGGGTCAGTGGAAGAAGTTGTCCTCTCCCTTACCCTGTCCCTAGAGCAACAGAGGGACTGTTGCCACTTGTTGGGCAGTTAGCCCCTCTCGTCTCACTGACCATAGGAATCACTGATTGGTGTACCAATGACATATTCATCATCCCCTTTTGTATCGCATAGACATGGTAGCCAGCATGCCTGTCAAGAATAATGCGGTAATGGTGCTGTTACATGCAAGCAGTGTGTTTCACCAAGAATAAAATCTACAGGCTGTCTGACAAGGTGAGGGCCAGCATAAAGGATGAGGTGTCAAAGATGTTGGATTCACGGGTGATTGAGCCCTCCTGTAGTTTCAGGTCCAGTCCAATGATGCTGGTAGCCACTATTGCCCTACCAGGCACAACTCCAGAACGGAGGTTTTGTATGGATTACAGAGGCCTCAACTCAGTAAACAAGACTGATGCTCACCCTATCCTCAGTGTGGATGAGCTTATTGATCGGTACAGTCCGGCCAAATTCCTCAGCACTTTGGACTTGACATCAGGGTATTGGCAGGGCAGGGCTAAGGAGAGGCAGGTATTCTTCATCCCAGAATACACCTGCCACTTTCCAGATGTTTGTAAACTGGGTCCTAACATGGCTAGGACACTTCAGTGCTGCCTAATTGAATGACATTGCTGTTTTCAGCTCTAGGTGAAATAACCACCTGAACCGCCGCCAAGAAGTGCTTCAGGCCCTGCATTGGGGAGGCCTATCAAGGCCAGTCAGTGCCCGATGAGGCAGGAATCAGTTGTGCACTTTGGCCACAAACTTGGTGGGGTGAGTGGAAGACCCACCAAACATAGATACAGACCATTACAGTTAGGGAGCCACCCAAGACCCAAACTGAAGTGAGAGCCATTTTAGGCCTTAAAGGGTACTACTGGGGATTTGTTACGGGTTATGGCACCATTATTGCTCCCTTATCAGAGCTGACTTCTAAGAAGCAGCCCAATAAGATAATCTTGACAGAGAAAGGCCAGAAAGAATTTGACCCTCCTGAATGAAGCCATGTGCAGAGTATGTATGCTCATGCCCCCTGACTTCTCCAAAGAATTCCTGGCCATTTTTCAATCTGGCAAGTCTGGGCTTCCATAGACTAACAGTGGTTTACCTTATCACATTAAATTAGTGCTAAATTCAGTTTAGGAACAGCTCTAGAGATACTTCTTATATTTGGTTTAAGTAGATTTTAAATCCTCTTTAATGGTAAAATCGAATTTGTTAATTATTGTTTTTTAAATGCCATTTTTAGAAAGTTGACATTTCCATCCTTAACGTACAGGGGTCTTTCTATAAGTAGTTAGCTGTTCTTGGACTGTTGATGGCTCCCTCATTGTGAAATGTGTATTAGGGTCAGACAGTGAACAAAGGGTCTGGTTGTGTAGAAGTCCTTCCTGAACAGTTTACTGGGGAGGAGCTGTTCCTTTGCCTTTATTACACACCAAAGGGTAGCCTGGGAGCTGTACCCAGCGTTTCCTGACTTCAGAAGCAGTATACCCTGTCACTGGCAGATGCAACTCATACCTGGGCTGGCCTGCCTGTCCTTTATTAATTTTACAACCAAGGCTGGAGCCAAACCTAGAAGAAAGGGAAGAACTGACCAGAACCAATTTCAGAGGCCCCCACAGAGAGGCTGGCACTGGGCATAAAAGTAGCATTCACAGAACTTGAAAATAGAACACTCCTAGACCTGAGAAGATTCAGAAGAAGGACTGCAACTCTGTCTGAAGAAGGAAGATTTGACCAGCTTGTCTTGGACCCAAGACAACAGAAGTGACTCCAATGGCCAGTTGGCTGACCTGTTTGAGCTACAGGGTCAAAAGAAGCTTCCAGAGCTCTTCTCTGCTTTCTAGCTGACTACACCCACCTGGACTGGCCCTGGTCCCCTCTGCTGTCCTCAGTGGAAGTGAGTCCTAACCCCCAAGTCCTGCCCTCAAGGACTTTGACCCTTGGCTGAAGCCAGAGCATACTTCTATCTGCTTAACTGAAAGCTTCACCAGATCTGATACAAGGCCAGCTTAGTGTGACGCAGGGCCTCACACCACAGGACCCCACAGTTCCTAATTGGCAGCATCACTGGATCTGCATCAGAGCCTTGCATCACAGCACCACACATCACCTGGCCTGTGGTTTCTTGGATCTGAAACAGAGCAACTCAGAGCCTCGCGTAGCAGCAACACACAACTCCTGATCTCCATCTTCAACATACCTGGGTAGCCCCCGCATTAAGGACCGGAGGTACAGCTCCCAGTTAGCTGAACTTCATCCTGTACATCACGGCTGGACTGAACTTGTGCCTTTGTCATGCCATTTGGTGGTATTTTTAACCTTAAACTTTAAAAAGGTATAACTCCAGTTCTACTGACTGGATTGGTGTCAATGTTGTGTCATTTTATTTAATAAAATATCTTCTCATTTTCCAAAGGGGTTTGAGATGTTCTTGTGTTGTGATTTCACTTTATTACTTTTTTTGAACAGAAATACTTAATACATGTGCTCCCAGTTAAGCCTGACTGCTTTTATGCCAAGCTACCAGAGCGATAAACACAGTTTCATTTAGTGACTTTTGGGGTTCCCTCTGACAAGGATTATGAGCACAGATGAGATGAAGTCAGTAACAGAACCATTGAATATTCAGGTGGTACCAGGAGCGATGCACCAGGGTAGTCAAGAAAAGAGCACATGGGGGAATAGAATAGTTATTAAGTCGAATAGTTCATAGAGAATAGAGATACGGTCTCTAAATATGCCAGCTAGTCTGTCCCGTTTTATGACAGAAAAGGGAAGATGTAACACTTTGTTTCTTAGGGAAGATGAAAGGACTAGATCTGGAATGGAATCCTTGTAAGACCAGAAATCCATGATATATGGAATGTCACCGTAACGTTAGAGTCTGGCATTTTCAACAGATCTGGCATTGATCAAAGCACAGAAAAATTCTTAGGTACAGGGATGAGAAATATTTTTAATAGTGGCGTAAAAACGATGGACATGCGACCGCCTGTTGAAGGTAATGAGCAAGTTTTGGGCCTATCATTAGCACAGTTTTTAAATTCAAGGGGGCAGATTTACAAGCTCCTTGCGCCACTTTTGCGTCACTTTTAACATGGGAAAAGTGACGCAAAAGTGGTGCAGGGGTCTTGTAAATCTGCCCCAAGAAGTTTATAGAAGGAGTAACTTATGCATACTGAGCTTTTCTGAGAGCATAATGTTGCTGGGGCGCCGTGGCTGGTGTTGAGCGCATCAGGTGTATGAGCGGATGCAGATGGGCTAAACACGTTTCCACTTTATGCCTATATTTTTTACAAGCCCCTGTTCCCAATTGCTTCCTTATTGTTACAAATCCCTTGCGCTCACTCCTGGTTTAGTTCCATCTTTTAAAATCTGTTTGTCCCCTTTTGCTTTACTCAAATATAGGCATCTTTTCCAATTGTGGAAGACCTAAGGTTGCATTGGATTCACAAAGGTTACAAGGTTTAGCAAGTTGAGTGTGGCGGACCCAGATATTGAAATTTTCCTTCACCAGCCGAGATAAGTAGCACAGGTAAGTTGAAGTCATCAAGCAAACTACTAAACATTCAGGTGGTGGCATAGACGATAAACCAGGTCTGTCCAAAAAGAGCATTAGTGGGATAGCACCGTTTTAACTACCTGATTGCTAGGCCTTCCTCCCCTAAACTCTTGCTGCCAAGTATTTTTTGGGATGGTTGAGAACTTTGCACTTAAACCTTCATAGTTAGTTTGTGCATGAAAGATATTCACACTAATTTTGCATGTTTTTACATCGTGAGGATTCTGATGGTGTCCAGGGTTCAAAGAGTCCCCTAGAGGGAACTGGGGAAATGGCAAATATATAGCAGTATATTTTTTTTTCAAAAAATAAGGGGAAATTTGCTTGGCAAGAAACCACGTTTTTTTCCTAAAAAATGCATCAATGAAAGGTTTGCAATGCTAGGACTACAGCTTCCCACCTCCTAGGAACAAGCAGAGTTGTATCAAAAACACTTTTTACCTCCAATATTTTGCATTTTTCTTGGAGGAAGTCCATTTAATCTAATTTCTGTAGTTTCAGCCTACTTGCATATGAAGGGGAAACATGAGCAGCCCGTGAGTAATGCCAGAAAGCTACACATTCCTGAAAAGTAGGGCGAATCCTAAATTCAGAAAGGAGTCATTCTTGTTGATGCCTCAAGGTTTTCCAAAAGAAAGCAGTCATTGAAGTAAAAATAATGAAAATGAGCACGACAAACTAGTATTAGTGACAATGTTTATATCTGTAATTTTTTTGCCAAAATAACTAATTTACAAATGCAGTATACCATTATGTCTAAAAGACCCTTCTGGTCGCAGGAATATATAGGGTTTGTAGAATATTTAAACACATGTGATTCCCACAGTCAATAAATGATCTGCAGCTTGTAATGTGTTTTCATTTGGCACTGATCATACAGCAATTCATGTGGTTAAACATAATGATTGAAAAAGATGTGGGAAAGAAACCTATGTATTTCTGAAATGTGCACAGGAAAGTGGTTAATTGAACACATCTAAACTTGTGGTTACCCATGCTTTCATGTGATTCATAGGACATTTTGTAAAATGTCTTTTTTGTTGCACACTGGTTTACATTGAAGACAAAATCGAAGAATTATCTAATTGGTAATATCAAATGTTCTAATTTTCTCTGTTCCTACAAATCGCCCAATAAACACAAAACTGACTTTTGTGGCTGGGCCTAACACCAATGACACAAAATGCTACAAAACGCAAGACATCAAAAAATCCAAGCAAAATATGCCGGGCTTGGCCATGTTTGTAACAGAAAATGTTTGACCCTGGCTAACCCTCTACAGAGGGAAACCCACCAAAAATAAACGTTTCTGAAAAATCAGGGGATTTCAGGATGGTGTCTTTTGTGTGGATCCAATGCTGAAGGCCTTGCAAACCTCTCATGCCTGCCCCTGAATCCCACAACAGGAACATATCAAACCAGTGACCATGTGAAGACCATGCTGACGTGGCATGATCCCTGGTTTTCTCTGTTAATTTTGTGTATGCCCTGCCACCACAAGGGGTGGAGTTTTTTATTGGGAGCAGTGTGGTAACGCTGGCAGGTAGGAATTCCTGAAAATGTGTGATTTTAAGCAACATTTGAGATTTGTAAGGCTTTGTGGGTTAGAAACCATTGTGAGATGCACACAAGGCACACAGCTCTGCACTAATCTGGGTATCCAGTTTGCAAATGTTTCTGCGTCTGGTAGGCTTCCCTGTTTGTTGGCTCACCCCATTCCTGAATTGAGCATTCAGGATGGCAAGTGTTGCAATTGGGGATTTACACCTCCTCTGCTGGTTCACATGTGAATACTCAGCCCAAATGAATCAACAATCCCTTTGCTTGCCATGGAGAAGGGAATACGTTAGTCCCCACTGAGTCAAAAAGACTGTTGAGCTTGTTTTTAGGTTGGCAGCCCCAAGCGAGGGCGATCCACGCCATCCCTTTCTTTTTAAAAAAAAGAAATCCTCTATGTCTAGTAGACTTTCTACAACCAGGGTGTAGAAAGACTATATTTTCCTATGCTTAGGGTGGGGCATGGCCCCATCCCTTTTTTCTTTCTGTTTAATTGCATGGTTGCTAGTGGGCTTTCGGCCCTCGGGGGAGGGCAACAAAGTCTGATTGTGCTCATGTGGGGAGAAAAGGACCATGGCCTGGTTTGCTCCAATCCCACAAGCAAGTCATCCCTTGTCTCTGGTGATGTGAATATTTCTCTTCAGATCTCCTTTTTAGGGTGATCACAAAGCAGAGCTCCACTATGGAGAGATGTTTTTGAAAAAGGGTGATTCTCTCATTTTCAGCAATGCATCTTCCATCTAAATCAGTGATTAGGGGCCATGAAATACCCCTGGGTCTTGATGCAAGTTAAAATAAAATCAGCTGATTGGCTCATTTTAATATTACTTTTACAGTAACGACGTAAATGTGGCATGTGCGCTGATCTTCATTACAAATAGAAAGCATCTGCAGCTGTTAGTGAAGCTCTTCCTTAGCAGCCTGTCTTGAAATGATAAAAAGTGCATCCCTGCCCTGGGTGTTTAATATGAGCAACCTCCTAATACATAGGACCCTATTTGAAGTGCTGCTAATGGTAAGGGAATCCAGTGCTGCCGAAGTAGTAACCCAAGTACTAAGCCTCCAGATAAGAACTGAGTTTAAAAAATGAGATAGTGTCTGTAAACATATGTAACACTCTGAGTTAACTACAAATTTATATAAACTTCTGGCTACATTTCTTTCTACAAATCCCTTAATGCACTCCAGCTAAACTCCCTTTTTTTCCAAACCCCTTACTCCTACTCCTGCATTACTCCCTTTTATCAAAGCTGTTTTTTCTGCTCCCGTTGGGCTTCCTTTTTTTTATAGACCCCTGATCCAGCGATCCAGTACTAACAGATTTCTATTACCTGGGCCCAATTCATTACCCAACAAGCCCCTTCACGCTGGGTGAGTGAAGTACCAAACTCACCAAATTCCAATTAGTATATCATCCTCGCATATACTTTGTGGCATTGCGATCTTTATTTATGTAATCAGGGTTTGACAAACTCATACCTGGATCTAGTAAAACTCAATATAAACCAAATTCAATAGCTCTAATAAAGACAAACTCACTTGTATATTTATAATGCTTTATCTAAATATTGTGATTGCTCATCGTATACAATACAGCTCGAACCATTGATTACCACACAAGAAACAATAAATGAAAATGACAGACGTACATCTCAACATCAATGCAATGAGTGAGTAGATAGGCATAGAGACAAAAGATTAGAGATAAAAGACATTTGAAAAGTGATTATGCAAATTCAGATAATATGCTAACCCACAAAGGAAATTTGGAAAACTACTCTCTGGCCACGAGAGCAGCAAGGCCCCTCAAGAAGAATTTGAAGAGCAAAGACTAATTCAGGATTCAGCAAAAAGGAACAGCCAGTCCAAAAAGGAGACAGCAATGCATCTCTCTCCTCTCACAAAGAAGGAAAACACGCAACCACCTAACTCCTCCCATCGGGTTCCTAATATTATACTCTAAACCCAAAAAGACCAACCCACAATGTATCATAATACACAATTTCTCTTCATTCTATTGGTTAAGGAAGGGGGTGTACTGTCACACCACTCTCGTCATGACACTTCGGTAAGACTGTCCATTGTCCTCTTTACTCGTTTTATCAACTTCCAGCCCAGGAAATACAAATTTGAGCTGTCGTCATAGTACACATTTACTCTATCTTGGTCATGTAACAACTTTTGTGCCTCGATTGCCCCATTGTGCCACTCTCTAAGGAAGTGTTCAGCTTCGGAAGATTATTTTGTTTCTCCACGCAAACTTTGGCAGGCACAGAGGACCCGCGCACGACAAACAGGTTTCCAACTTCCCTTCTCGCTCAGATTAAACTTTCTAAATTGACTCTTGGGCCTTTTCTGCAGAGCAGAAAACCATACTTCTATGAAAAACAAACACATTCATTATTAATCACTTATAATGTTATACCATAACACACCCACCCTATGTGTTCCATTTACCCATGCGCATCCCTGATTAATGTTACTTCCAACACATATTAGTATAGAACAATCAAGCTGCATTACTCCTTTTATTCTTCATTAGTCATGAGCATTTGCAGCCTACTCCAGCATTTTAGTTTGCAGTTTTCATTACCCCTTATGTTAACCCTTTTCGCATGCATTTTGCACATCACACGATTATTAATTTCACACTATCGGAGTTCAATCCGAGCAGGTTTTATCTAGCGAAAACCCTGCTCCATCAATCCCCCCTTTGATGGCGACTTTGAGCCATCACCAAAAACCCACAAATACAATATTTCACCATTTTATCACTTAGAAAGCTGTACTTCTCTTTTGTTTCAACATACCTCTGTAGTGTAGTTCCTATATTCCCAATAGGCTCTGCGCATTGGAATAATATATCCTATAGATTTGACGTAGGACTGAGGTCTCTATCGAATATACTAGACTTAATTGTGAGTGCCAGCTAGCTCAGAGGTCACTAGAAACTTTCTTGAATAAACAAAAAGGGATTAGTCTCTGACAACCGCATAAACATAACAACTTTGTTTCCCAAGAATAAGAAATGTATCTCTAGAGTCGCGGAAACAATAGTTATTTCACTCAGTCAATCGTGCATGCTTAGTTTCACCAGAGGTGCAGAGAAATAGAGAGACGGGCGTTTTCAATAAAAGGGTATTTATTGAACAGTCTTCTTTCTCATGCAGAGGAAATGAACTGCTACAATCGTAATACTGGTTGCAAAGTATAATGCGTACAGTACGAAGAGTATTATCAAATAATACTGTAAAAGCATGATATGGTTTCTAAGCCATAAAATACATAGAATACATACATTAATAAATAAAGACTAAAAGTACTCAACTGGTGCTTCTAAAATGCGCCTACCCCGGTGTACCTCACCTAGGTCTAGTACAAGGGAAGAAGTAAGTGAGGTGTACCTTAGTTTCAGTATTCTTTGCCAAGAATCTAATCCAAGAATTCTCTAAGGGTCTAATCAGCTCCGTACCTTGGTTTAGAATGTAGGAGGTCTGATATCTCTCTCTCAGGACTCGATTTCCCAACAACCCACAAAAGTAGCTTGGAAACACTGGAGCTGGATTTCTCGGCAAGAGAAAAGACAGCGTCTCTCTTAGTGCGTCTGCTGGAGGTTCGGCTTCCTTCGGCACTTGCTGTATCAGGGCATGTCGGGCAAGTAGTTAGTCGAACTGCTCCAAACCACTGTGTGTTTGCCTGGGCAAGTGTGTGAATATTTATACATTGAAGGTGCCTAGTTTGACGTAAGGTTGGACATAAAAACGTCATCAAAGACTCAGTTCTTTGAAAACTCCATGAGTTCTTGGATAAATCAATACTCAAGCAAGGGGAAGTCCCTGACTGCTGAAGGCGGGTTTTTCCAAGAAATCGTTGTGGATTTTCGGAACTAGTGGAAGTAGCCATGCCGTATTTAGACTGCATAGGCTAAGTCTAAATATGGTTATGATTTGTATGCCTATATAAGGATAGGGTGATTTATACCTATATATGGGCATGAATTGGGAAAATTACACTAGGGTCTTAAATTCATAAACAACACCCACTCCACTTTATTATGTTAAACATTACTAAACTATAAGTACTAAAACATATCTAAAGCATGTGTTTACAATCCCACCCAAAATACACAAAATGCATTTGAAGAAGGTTTGTACAAGAAAAAATGAGCATTTGACAGTACGCATTTAAGAATAGTGTTTTCAGACGAAGTATAAAGCATGAAAGCATTAATACTAACTAAATCAATAATGAAATGTATATTCATGAAATGGCTCTTAATAACAGAAGAAAAAAAAGTCGAGTCCATCCCATAGCAGAATAATATACTGAAGTATTCAAAAGGGAATTTCTTGTTCTCTAAGAATAGTTCTACTTTAAGCAGATTACTTTGTGCCCCAAAAAATATATTTTCAAGGTCTTTGGGAAAAGGTCAAAAATGAGCCGTAGAAAAATAGAGTTCCAAAGCTTTGGATGGATTGTTAAGAAAAGCGAGGGCCAAGTTTAGAGTTCATGTGTACAGATTTCAAAAGTTATTCTCGGTGTCAGGAGAAAACATAAAATCGTCTAGGCTGGCAAGAAAATCGTCTACCACAGTAGATGAAAGTGGAACTACTTCATTAAGTAGATCAATTGTGCACAGATGTGAAGCATCGCTGTCAGCGTCAGTTGCTGCGTTAGAAATGTACATAGCAGATGGTACTTGAGTGCCTTTTGTTCCTCGTACCTCACCTCCAGTTGGATTTGCTGGTGAGATCTCAGTGAACGCCGTCATCAGGATTGGTAGCCCTTGGGGGCAATACAACACGTGAGCCGTTACCGGACCCAGTAATGCATCCGTTGGCAGTGCTGATGGAAGTGTAAGACAAACGTCCAACACGCATTCCTCTCCACAAAGCAGGCATCGTAGAACAGGTAAGATGCAATGTTGCTAGATTGGTCTGAATGAAAGAAACCAAGTGATATTCAGATCTCTTAAAAGAGCCAAGCCAAGAATCTGTGTAATTCTGTCACGGTACCACATGGCTAGGAGAGCATGCTCCATTGTAGTCTGGGTATCGATGGCGACTGGACTTGCCATATCGGAGCAGAAGAAATAAAAATAGAATTCCTGCTACGAGTCCCAAAAGAAGAGGCAGGCCGCCGAACACAGAGTGCACGAAATTTGGAATAATGCCGCGGACTGCTTCAAATGGTGCTAACAGCCCTGAAAAAATCGTCTTAAATACATGTGCAATACCTGCTATGAGTCCCAAAAGAAGAGGCAGGCCGCCGAACACAGAGTGCACAAAATTTTGAATAATGCCGAGGACTGCTTCAAATGGTGCTAACAGCACTGAAAAATTTGTCTTAAATACATGTGCAATACCGCTGGTATCAGACATGTTTAAGATCTGACCTAACATTTCTGCGAAATGTACTGGGCAGTTGTTGATAATAATGCATGTATCTCTGCAGAAGTCCTTGCAACTTGCAGATCATACGTTTCTCTGGACGAGGTCAGTGGCACAGTTTTCTGCAAAAGAATGGCTTTCATTCTGCTTAAAGTATCAATTCATATCAATCATCCCATCATCTCGCTTAAACCTCCGGAAGACCCCCCCAAATGGTCGAGAAACCTCTCCCAAGTACCCCAAGATATCCTGGAAGGTCAGCTAAGTTCACTTCTTCCAAATAACACACTGCACCTCTCGACCAATGATCTCGTCGACCACTATAACTCGGGGTTAGTCTCCATACTCGACAATCTAGCTCCTCTAAAGCTCAAAAGAAGCCGAGCCACTCCATCTAGAACCTGGTTCACTGCGGACCTCAACGCAGAAAGAAGAAACTTGAGAGCCAAAGAAAGAAAGTGGAGAAACAACCCAACCGCCATTCTCCGCCTCCAACTAAAATCAGCCCGTAGGAAGTACAACAACCATATCAAAAACAAGAAATCCAGCATCTTCCGCAAGGCATTGGTCAAACCCAAAAACAGACCCAAAGAGCTCTACAACATAATCAGACAACAAACAACCACGCCCCTGCCCTCAACCCTGCAGGCATCCAAAGAACTCTGTGATAACTTTGCCAACTTCTTCTACGATAAGGTCTTAAAAATCGAACTATCTCTAGACATCAACAACCCACACCTCCAGAAGAGCAACTCGGCCATCCCATTGGCACTCCCATCCAACTCCTTTCCCTCCCCCTGGCTAAGCTTTCGCCCCGTCCAGGAAACTGAGATAATCTCGCTGATCTCAACCTCCAAACCATCAGCACACGTTTCAGACCCCATTCCCCCCTCCTTAATCAAAAAAAGGAAGCATACCTTAGCGCCCATCTGGGGAAGAATCATAAACAGCTCCTTACAAAGCGGAGTGGTCTCCGATTGTCTAAAAACGGGGCAAATCACTGCTCTGCTGAAAAAACCCGGTCTTGACTCAACTGACTTGAACAATTTCAGACCGATATCCAACCTCCCTTTGCTCTCGAAAACACTTGAACACTGGGTACTGCTGCAACTGACGCAACATCTGGACAACATCAATCTCCTGGACCCCCTCCAATCCGGCTTCAGACAAGGCCGCAGCACAGAAACTGCGATGCTGAACATCATAGACGACATTCATGGATCTCTTGACGCAGACAAGTGCTGCCTACTCATACTCCTTGATATCTCCGCAGCGTTCGACACGGTGGACCACAAGCTCCTCATCATGACTCTTCAAGAAAGAGCCGGCCTTGGCGAGGTAGTTCTCAAGTGGTTTTCCTCCTTCTTACATAACCGTACGCAAATAATAAAAATTAAGAACTTCACCTCCGAAACCCAGCAAGTCAACAAGGGTGTCCCTCAATGATCAGTGCTCTCTCCGCGGCTCTTTAACATCTACATGGAACCGCTCGCCAAATTACTCAGGAACGCCAACATCCACTTCCACCTGTACGCGGATGACACGCAGATTTACCTGGAAACCTCTTCTCTCAAAGACATCCACAGACTTAACGATGTCTTAAATGAAGTTCAAGATTGGCTGACAAAGAATCACCTGAAACTCAACCCCGACAAGACAGAAACACTCCTCATCTCAAACAAAGAAGATAACCCTCAAATCACCGAGTGGCTAAAGTCGATTGATGCTCTCAAAGGTAACCTCATGCTAGCCGACTCGGATAAATCCCTGGGCTTCACCCTAGACCCCAAAGTAACCCTGCCAAACCACATTAAGATCTCGGCGAAAAGCACATTTTTCAACCTCAGATTTCTGAACAAAATCAAACCCTACATTCCTAACACGGACCTCAAACTAGCCACGCAATCTCTAGTTCTATCAAGACTGGACTATGGGAACTCAATCCTAACAGGCATCTCCACATCGCACCTGGCCCCACTAAAAACAACACTTCACGCGGCAGCGAGAATGATCACAGACTGCAAAAAATCTGACCACATCTCCCCCGCACTCAAAGAACTCGAATGGCTCCCTGCGGAAATGCGGAGTACTTTCAGAACAGCCTGCCTAACCCACAAGGCCCTCCACACCGGCAAACCGGAATACTTGGCAAACAAGCTCAAAAAAGCAGGCCAAGCCAGAAATTTGAGAAGCTCTAACTCCCTGCTGCTCATCCTACCAAAAACCAGAAAGAAGAGAACTGCGGACTGCTCTTTCTCAGGAAATGCCCCCTAAATATGGAACGCCATCCCCCCGCACATCAGAACTATACCGTCCTATGCAGAATTCAAGAGCCAACTCAAATCCTTGTGCCTTATCCGCTCCCTTGGTTGTGGGTAACTTGGATCAGCAAGCGTCCCCAGAATCCATGCGGTAACGTTGAATCCTGTTACCAAGAAGGCCTGCTGTCCGAACTTTTCCTCATTCCAAATTGTAGCTCGCTGATTGCTTTATTGGTTTTATGTCATGTTGTTCTCTTTTTCATTCCCTCTACTGTAAAGCGCTCTGCTACCTTCGGATCTTGTTAGCGCTATAGAAAATGTCTAAATAAATAAATAAATAAATAATAAATAGAAGAGATATTCAGTGAAGGCCATAACCCCTTCTCCCTGTCTGTCTTGCTTTTTGGAAACAATACTTGCATACAACAAGTGACCCTGGCTGACACACTAACTAGATAGGCTTTTCCTGGCAACATGCCACAACAGCTGTGATCATTCAACATTATGTATCTACAATTGGATAGCTGCCTAAAAACTGGATCTATCACTGCTGCTGGTGAACCGTGCAGGTGGCAAGTAAGGTTATTTGAAGAACCCTCACAGGCTTCGTGTAAATTAATACCCTGACACAAAAGTGTACCGCTTAGTGAGTTCTTATAATTTTTTCCACTAAGAAATACTTCCTTTCCCCCACTCCAACATTTGTGTGTGTATGGTAAATTCCAGGTTGACTTAATGTATTCTTTACCCAACCTTTCATACAGGCCCGCTGGTAAGTGTTTTAAGCAATACTGAAACTGGAAAATCGTCACTGGTATCGTGATGGTGCCATGTATTATCCATTCCACAACTAGTTTCTCAGAAGCAGTTAATGGTAATCTTTCCAGTTTTTCTTTGATCAGCACCATATAGTCTGCTCCTCTTTGTGCCAAAGGGATTTGTTAATCTGTAAGGTTAAAGACAGTAAATAATGACGTGGTGTTGATTAGACGACATGGCACGTAGCCTGAACGGAGATTTTGTATTGTCCAGCCTATCAGCATTATAGAACGTAATTGAGACTGGCCATGTTGTAACATTAGCAAGTCCTGCTCTATTATGTCAATGGCAAATTATACAATTCTGTCCAAAGAATAAATTCTGGAGGACAGAGTTGTTAACCCATTGTCCACTACAGAGAGAGCTTTCTCTAAATTAATACGATCAATTCCTCGTATTTTTTCTGCAGTTTCTATTTGCGTGACTTTCCATGCTTCATTGTAAGCAGAGTATATACCGGCGTATATGAAACGTTTTTGACGTGGTTTACGAGGTCCAAGTAAGAAGTCTCATAAGTCAACGCCTTCTTTAAGTAAAGTTAAGTGTTGTTTAATTTCTGGAAGTGTGGATTTCTGTAGCCACTCAAGGCATAGTTTCCCTACACTGTATGTTGTAACTATCCCTGGATGTTGTCTCTGGGAATATCTTGGATCTGGCCTGTTCACTTTGAACCCTTGTGTTTTGTTCAGGAATCTATCTTGACAGTTATTCGTGTCTGTGGGCCAGATTAACCATTTTTTCCAATCAGGATTAGTTCTGTTCTGTTGTAAAATATAATTTATGTCTACCTCCTCATGTGAAGTTAAATTACTGTCAGGTGTGGCTTTAGGTATGGACGGTTTGTTTAAATCTTTTATCCTAGCTAAGCCAAGACATGATGTTTGTTGAACAGTGTCATTTAAAAATATTATTTGTTCTGGGATAATGCAGGCTCTGAATAAGGCTTCTAAACCATGCACCTGCCAGTCTTTTGTGCCCCAGACAGTTTTTGTCTCAATGTTGTCTTTCCAAAAGTTAAACCCTAATGTAGACAGCTGAGCATAAAAGTTTGCAGAATAAATTTGTTTAGTATTGGTCAACATGTTTTTCATTCCTGTCTTATTCACATTTTTTAAATAAAACGTTTCTGGATGTGTGTGATATTAAAACCTGAGAAGTATGGAAACTTTTCATAAAATGTTTCTGAGCTGCCTTTTGGCGGTGTCGGACAATGTTCCCATTGATTATAAGTAAAAACATTTCTAGGGTTTGCGGATTTGTGCAAATAATGGTGACCATAATGATTAAAACAATACATTTGTTCATAATCTGATGAACCTTCTAAGTATTCATGTTAAGGGAATTTAGCTGACATTTCTAAATCTGTCATCATGTTATTAACAGTTTCAAAGTCCCAATCATCAGAAAATGTGCTGGGTGAGACAAAGTCACTTCAAGAAACCTTAAACTGGTGTAGAATCTTCAACAGTTCCACCGGGCCATAAATGTCATAATCAGTTGTGTCCCATGCTATACCACCAGGTATAGGAACGGCTGTTATGTTTACTGATGACACGTCTCTTCGTTCACGATGAGATGATTTGTGAGGTTTCAGGAGCAAGTTGATGTTCTTACTTGCTGTGTCCATTGTACTGTATTTTCCATCTATCATCTGTCCCAAACTTAAAACAAGAATGAGCCAAAGTAGGAGAAAAAACACACCTAACACAATCCAAAATTCAACCCATGTTGAAACCAGATATGTATTTTCAAGCTGATGAATGAGCTCCGTGATTTTTTCTGTGAAAGTTGTATTTGCTGCCGTAGTTTCAGGTTCACTGGGATCCTCAGAAAATGTATCAAAGTTGATAAAATAGCCAGAGGTAGTTCTGTCAATTGTTGGGATTGCATTTGGATTTTTCAGAATCGCTGAAGCTGTTTCTTCCTTTGTCATATTAGTATAGTCAGAGGCTATATCATTGTAGACAGGTGTTTCTTGACGAACTGTTATTTGAGTTTCAAGAGATACAAAGTCCATTGCGTTGTTGCATAGTCCTTCTTTTCTTACTGCAGGTTTATCAAAGGTGATAAGTCTTTCAGTTTGAACCTCTTGGATTGTAGCAAGATTTTGTCGTCTGCTACATGTTGGGAGTCCACCAGGCCTACTACTTATTATTGGCAACATGATGTGGTTTGACCAGGTCGATGGACACGATTCTGTTCTCCCTTTTTCCAGCAAGGGGCGGTAGTAACATTGATTGCTAAGACAGGTACTGCTTTTCTGTAAGCAGGCCCAAAAATTATTCTTCACCGAGATCTTTTCCCTGACTAGATCCCGAATCTTTGGAATCCAGAGAGGTCTTGCTGGGACAGGTGGCTTTTCTTCAGTGGTTGTTGGCTTTTGTGTTGTGTTACTCAGACTTCTTCTTGTTTCATTTAAGTACTGTAAAACAGCCAAACGGTCTTTGATATCAAAGGGTTTCTGTTTCACCACTGAAGTTTGACAATCAAGATCCTGGATGAGCATTCTCGTACCAAATAGTAATTCATATGGAGTGATTCCCCCTAGAGAATTTCTTGGCAGAATATTAAGACTACGTTGGACACTTATTAGATGTTTGACCCACCCGTCACCCGAACCTGATATCCTAGCTGTTATAGATTGCTTTATGTCACGTTTTTTTCTTTCCACTACCGCATTTCCCTCAGGATGGAATGGACTTGAGTACCGCAATGCAACGCCCAAGCTAGCCATGGCCTCCTTGTAAGCTCGAGAGCTAAACGCAGGACCGTGGTCAGAATGTAGCGTGCCGTTTGCGTATGTGCCGATAAAGACTCGCAAATCTTTTATAACAGTTCAGGCGTCAGCCGAGCGCTGAGGCCACATCCAAACAAATTTTGTGCAGGAATCCATTGCGATCATGATATAGGACCACAGTGGTCCAGGTAAACACACGCTGATGGTTTATCTGAAATTAGAAGGGGCGTCTGCGCAGGTCGTGTCACTGTAGAAACGTTACATTTTTGGAAGATTTCACATTCTAGAACATAGTTTCTAGTTTGTTTCCTCATGCGCGGCCACCAATACCTCTGTTTTATTAATGATACTGTGGCGGAAACTCCTGCGTGTGCAGAGGCAAGTCCTTCATGTGCTGCTGAGATTAGTCCTAACCTATGTTCCATGTTTGGGATTGCCCTATCCCCACTCCAGGGATTTGAGCAAAAGGAACATTAGTTTCATCAGTTATTTATGAGTATTTTACTGGATAGCCGTTCGGGAGTGTTTTACCACTGTTTTTTACTGAAGCAGTGACAGCTTGCATTATTTCGCTGTCTATTTTTGTTTTTGAACGAGTGATTGCAGCTACGGAAGTTGTTTGCACAGCTGCCTTCGCAGCTTCATCAGCCAATGAATTTCCTGCAACGTGAACGCCATCACGCTGATGACTCAGTGTATGAATCAAGTGAGTCTTTTGTAGTTCTTTTTGCAAAAGAACTACTTATTTCCAAAGCATTTTATGCTTAATTGTGCCACCTTTTGTATCTTTGAAACCTTTTTCAACCCAGTTCTGCAGATATTTATTGTAAGACTGGACGCAGTAATACGAATCGCACACTATGAGTGTGGGGAATTCGCGATCGGTATTTTCAAGCGCCATCTTGAAAGCCTGTAGTTCAGCTTGCTGAGCTGTACAGTCTCCGAGTGATTGAGTTTTAGTGACCATAGGTCGAACTTTACCTTCGCAGCAGCGACCTTTAACAATCCCGCACGCAACACTATAGTCTTGTTTACCCCCTATTGCGGGCTGTGCTGATCTGTCTGTATAGAGTATACAGACGTAATGTTCTAGAGGCAGAATCTCAGTCGGCAGAGGACATTCGTGTTCGTATTGTAGAAATTCTTGTGTTTTCAAGTAGGGGTCAAAAACGTACTCAACGTCTGTTGCAGCAAGAGAGTTAACGCATTGTATCCATCTCGGATATAAAGCCTTAGCATTTGGAATGCTCGCTTTTGTCACTGCCTCTAAAGCAGGTACAGGTGTAACAATCATTATGCGTTTACCCTGCGCGAGAGCTATCTCTTTTGCTACTGCAGTTTGAACCGCTATCAGAATCTTTTCTGTTGAAGTGAATTTCATTTAAGCGTGTGTGTACAAGTGTGATTTGTAAGCTATTGGTACCTTTTCCCCTTCATTAAAGGTTAGGTATGTGAATCCGCATCTCCCTGGGATGATTTGAATCACAAGGTTGCGCACATTGTCGCGTGTTTTTGCTAACATGTCTCTTTGCACTGAACGCAAAATTTCTGTGTGTTCTTGAGTCCAATTAGTTGATTTGAAATCAGGTTTTATTAGTTCGTAGAGAGGTTTAACCATTTCTGCGTAATTTAGAATAGGTGGGCGATTTTTTTTTTTTTTTTTTTTTATTGGCATTTCAAAAACGTACAAAGTCAACAAAGTTATACAAACTTGACCTTGGCACAACAGCATCCATCTTTCAGTGTACATCAGACTTCAGAAGAAATGCATAGTCAGTGTAATTATTCCAACTGTCTGTTTAACACATGTATTTAATCAATCTGGTAAGTTTTCAGAAATTCAACTAGGTAGGTCCAATAATCTTTCGTCTTAGAGCGTGCAGGCAGTTCTTCCTCATACGCCAATAATAAGTCTTTACAGTAGGTCAAGTCCAGAATCCATTGTTTTATCGTCGGAGCCCGTTTACCATTCCATCCCATGGAGACCCTACGTTTTGCCAAAAGCAATGCCACCACACAGTATTTACGCTTAACAGCTCTCACCCCGGGCACTAGGCCCAGTAGACATTTCGCTCAACATTTTAGTGACCGTTAACCAATAGTCCGCTGCCTGTGGGCAAGTCCACCCTAAGTGTATAAAGTCTGCATCATATGAATGACATCCTTTACATTTCGAGTCTGCACTGAGTCCGTATTTATAAAGTCTGGCAGGCGTATAATAAGTCTGGTGGAGATATTTGTAATGTATTATGCGCAGGTTACCGTTAGGCGTTAGCAGCCCAGTAAGGGTACAGGTTGTAGTCCATTCCTCTGGTGGAAGAGAAACATCTAAGGCGGTATTCCATTTATCTAGCGCTCGGTGTGTGTTAGCTGCAATGTCAGTCTGTAATGCGCAATACAGCTTGGACACCATATGATTCGCAGTGGGGGTCATAAGAATTAATTGCAGAGGTGCTAGTTGTTGGGGTTCTGCAGGGTAAGTAGGATACAGCCTCTGCATCGCTTTCTGTAGTCTTTAGTACGTGAATTTAAAAAGTATGGTTGGGTTACTTATGTATGACAGGTCCTTGAAGGTCCAAAATTGCCCGTTGTAGTATAAGTCGCCCATGGTATCTATACCCACCCTGTGCAGCAGCTCCATTCCCACTTCCTCCTGAGTGACCAAAAGTTCTGGGTGATGGTGCAGTGGTAGTGCAGCTGCATATAAAGGTAACTTGTTAGCCTTTTCCCCATTACATGCCATGCCACGCTTCATTTGTTGCATCAATTGTGTTGATATCTCTACTGTGCAAAGGGGGTCGCCGGTGAGTTGTAATAGCCGTTAGCGGGGTGGGTAGCGCATCACCTTTCTCAACTGCCATGTGCGTAAGGAAAGGGATTTCATGATACCAGTGATGTGCGTATTGTGCTTGCGCACATAGGTAATAGAGGAAGAAATCTTGCACTTTAAATCCTCCTTGCTAGAACGGCAGCGTTAAAGCTCGCATTTCTATTCTGGCTTGTTTGCCTGCCCATATTAATGTTAACACCATGGATGTTATTCTATGAAATACTGCCATTGGTGGTTTGATCGGAATAATATTAAATAGATACAATAGTTTTGGCAGAATTACCATTTTGACTATGGCCGTGCCATCAGCTAATGACAATGGTAAGCTGTTCCATTGCCTGATTTTATCTTCTATAGCACTGATCGCCCGTCCGTAGTTAGTGCGATAGACAATTTCCGGGTCCCTATGAAACCATATTCCCAAATACCGTATCGGCTCAGACTGCCACTCTAGTGGGTAATCCAATGGATGTGGAACCGTGGTGTCTGTTAGTGGAATTATTTGTGATTTGGCCCAGTTAATTGTAAGTCCCGAATGTTGGCCGAATTTGAAATATTCTCGCATCAGAGAGTTCAAGTTTTGGACTGGTTCACGAACGTACAGCATCATATCGTCTGCGTATAATGAGATGTGTAATGGACGGCTTGGGAACTGAAGAGCGTAATAGTGATGTTTCTGTCTGATTTTACATGCCAGTGGCTCCAGCGCTAGAGCGAACAATAGAGGGGACAGGGGGCAACCCTGTCTCGTTCCTCTGCTGATTGGAATTGGATCAGATATATATTTATTGACCTTAATACGCTCTGTAGGGGCAGAATAGAGTAACGTTATCCATTGCACAAATACGGCAGGGAATCCCATCCTATGCAATACTGCATATAAATATGACCACTCAATGGAGTCAAAGGCTTTGGCAGTGTCTAGCAAGACCGCTGCCGCTTTGGTGTCGGGGACCAGGTAGTGCGACACCGCAAATAATGTTCTGGTATTATGTGCCGTGGATCTCGCCGGGACAAAGCTCAATTGATCCGGCCGTACCAGCATAGGCATCAATGGCTGAAGACGTGTGGCAATAAGCTTGGCAATTATTTTCGCATCCACATTTATAAGGGAAAGTGGTCTGTAAGAATTGCAACATTCTGGATCCTTGCCTGGTTTTAGCAATGTGATCAAAATTGCTTCACGTAAGGAGGGGGGAAGTTTTTCTTTATCATGTGCGTCACCATACATACGCACTAGATGTCGAGTTAGTAAATCTGCAAACGTTTTGTAGAATTCGCATCTGAAGCCATCTGGGCCTGGCGCCTTGCCATTCGGTAATGATTTGATAATAGTTATGACCTCCTCCACAGTGACAGGCAATGAGAGATATTCCCTATGTGCCTCCGACAACCAGGCTATCTCCACATCCGCCAGGTATGTCATAGTGTCAGCAGTATCGGGGGTGGGGTGTGATGTGTATAGGGCCTCATATGTTTGCATAAATTCCCGTAGTATGTTATGTGTTTCATACCATGGAGTGCCTTCAGCGTCTCTGAGCAATTGAACCGATTGAGATGCGCGTGCCGTGCAAATTTTGTTCCCTAAAGTCCTCCCAGGTCTGCCTCCCTCACCATAGGCCTGTGCGGTGTGCTGTTTTGTGATGTAATTTAGTTCGTCCTTTGCATAGGATTGATATTCCGATATGACCTGTCTGATCTCCCCCAGTAATTCAGAATTTTGTGTGCGTGTATAGTCCCTTTCAAGGTCACGTAATCTGTCTTCGCGTGTTGTCAATTGGCGTCTTATGTCTTTAAGTATACCGGCCGTGGTGTTGATGCAGACCCCTCTTATAGTTGCCTTGAACGCTTCCCACAACAGGCTAGGGTCCTCAGTCGTTGCGGCATTGAGTTGGAATTACTCAAAGATTGCAGTATGTATAGTATCTGTATATACCGAATCTAGTAGAGCAATAGCGTTAAATCTCCAACTAAAAGGAGGGGGGGTTTAATGTAGTATGGTGAGGGAAAGCAGCACTGGGTTGTGATCGGACACTGTCCTAGGTAGATGCCTTATATCAGTCGTCCATAATGACATGTCTGCCGTGCCCAGCCAGTAATCGATACAGGACCAGCTGTTATGTGCTGCAGTTATATGAGTGGCTGCTGTACAATTTAGATTGCGTGCTCTCCATATGTCAGTGAGACGATTATCTAACATGAAATCTTTTAGTGTAAGTAATGCGCGTTTGTGCGGTTCAGGTGTGTTCGCCGATCTGTCTAACCCATCCTGCATCGCTACATTAAAATCCCCGCCCCACAGAATCTGCACATTTTGCAACCCCGACAATACTCGCCCTATATCCCGATAGAATTCGGGGTCATCCACATTGGGCCCATATATATCGACCAGTGCCATACGTTGCCCTCGTATAGTCCCCACCACCACCACGTAGCACCCTGCCTCATCTGTAAGGACTTCGGTGACGTTATAATTTAGACCTCTCCTGATTAAGGTTAAGACCCCCCTGGAGTAGGTGGAGTCATTCGAGCCATGAGTGGATTCCGCCCATCTACGGCCAATATTATGTAATGTGTGCGGGCCAAGATGCGTTTCCTGTAGTAGTGCAACATCCACTTTCTGCCTATCCAAATAAGTACAAATTTGCCAAATCTTTTTCGGGTTGTTCAATCCTCGCACGTTCCATGTCAGGAAGTTAATGTGCTTAGGTTCTACTCGATCAGCGAATCTCTAGTACTTGCCATATCATACCAGTTAGAATTAGACAGTAGGTACATGCATAACCATGGTAATGTTCCTGTTTTTGAAGTCTTATCGTTACATATGGCAATAGTGTACTGAACATCAGCGATGCTTCTCTAGTGCCTTGGCTTGTATTACAAAACCCAACAGTCCCCCCACCTCCCCCCACCCACTTTAGCATCCCAATTATGCCAAAGACACGCCCATAATACAACAAATATAGGAACAAACATTGGTTCGGGAGCACCCAAACGGGGGGGTCCGCCCGGTGCACATAGCTCCATCCAACAACTTGGATGTGACCAGGTACTCAATATCTATACGGATAATAGCATTTGTGAGTGTCCGTTGCATGTCAGCATACAGTAGGAACGTCCGGTTAACTGCTGCGGTGTTGAAATGTTACCCGCTAACCACCCAGCAAAGGGACAAGGATCCATTATGCCAGATACACATAAACATTATTGGTATCATCAATCGAGCAGTGAACTACCACATTTCAAGGTACAGGTGGCTACTCGGCATGAACCACAGATGCTGTTATAACTAGGGCTTCTGGTGCATCTACGCCCACGAGTGGTAGATAGCACTGGAGAGAACCTGTTACGCAAACAGAGAGTCGTCTCTAGGAATGTTCCTGATAGTGCCTGACTCGCGTGTCTCTGCAATTTCGCTGCCAATTGCAGAGTGTGCAGCAAAGCAGTATAACCTGGCACGCAATTTGAAACAAGCAATGCATATGGCCCCCGGTTAGTATGTGTCGGTTCCATTTTGAGCCACATTACCAACAGATCCTGCAGCAATCGATGACACCTCAACAGGGGCACAGCACGTTACCACTATGAACAGTACATGAAGGAACATCAGCCCTTGCTAGTCCCGTGCCACATCAACAGGGCGCGAAAGTCCGGCATGTCGACCCCAAGGACAACATCATGTACATATGGCTTACCAGTGCAGCAACACCATAGGTTGGCATACCTCAACATACCCTCCATCGCTCAGTCCGAGTCCTGCTGCATGTCATCGCGGTGTTTCTCCTTACGTTTACGGGTAAGTTTCTTCAGAAAGCCCTGAGCAGCCTGTGGAGTCTGAAAAATAAGAGGGCGGCCCTCCTGCGTCACCTTGAGCCGTGTCGGGTACAACATCGCATATTCAATACCTAAATCACGCAGTTTCTTTTTCGTCGGGTTGTATTCTTTGGGCGCCATCTAAACTGCCATATGTTATGTTATGTTAAATGAGTCTTGTTAAGCGCTCTAACACCCGGAGGTTTCATGGCGCTGGCTGAAGGGACGTGTTAATGAGCAGAAAAAACAATTTATTCAGAAAGGGAAAATAAAAAAGTCTTGAGAAGTTTCCTGAACTGAAGAAGAGATTTACTGGATTTGATAATCAGAGGAAGGGAATTCCAAAATTTGGGGGCGAGGAAAGCAAAGCGACGGCCGCCGAGTTTCTGAAGTTTGAACTTGGGGGTTACAACCAAATGTTGGGAGGCTGAGCGGAGAGAGCGAGCAGGTTGGTACAGGGTGATCAAAGATTTCAAAAAGGCAGGGCAGGAGCAGTGAAGGGATTTGAATACCAAGCAGCCCATCTTAAAGGCTGCTCTCTCCTTCACTGGTAGCCAATGAAGCCTGCGGAGCAGAGGCCTAGCCGATTGCCACTTAGGGATCTTAAATATGAGGCGGGCTGCCTGGTTTTGTACAACCTGGAGGCGGTGTGAAAGAAATCGCGGGAGTGCATAATAGAGAGAGTTAGAAAAATCAA
This sequence comes from Lissotriton helveticus, assembly GCF_964261635.1. Classification (NCBI taxonomy): domain Eukaryota; kingdom Metazoa; phylum Chordata; class Amphibia; order Caudata; family Salamandridae; genus Lissotriton; species Lissotriton helveticus. The sequence goes on along the minus strand of NC_136072.1, from coordinate 738,178,967 downwards.
GGCGCGATATGACCAGGGACATGACGACCTGACACAAGGCCGCATGTGGAAGTAGGTGCCTGATCTTCCGGATTTTTCGGAGTTGGAACATGCACGAAGAAATCATGGCACCCACTTGGGCCTTAAGTGACAATTCAGCGTCGATCGTCACCCCCAGACTCCTAACGGCCTTGAGCGGTGTTGGAGGGGAACCCAAATCGGGAGGCCAGAACTGCGGACCCCAAGAAGCAGCACTGGAACCAGGAAGAAGTAGCTCGGTCTTTCCAGGATTAAGTTTTAATTGATTCTGATTCATCCATTGATGGATGTGGGTCAGAACGGCGTGAAAGTTGTTAGCCGCCTGAGGAGAATCAAGCGGAAAGACGAGCTGCAAATCGTCAGCATAGTTGAAAACGCTGACGTCCCAGTTGTGGAGGGAAAGAATTAAAGGGCGCAAATAAAGATTAAATAATAACGGGGAAAGTGAAGAGCCCTGGGGAACACCACAGGTGATAGGGGATTTAGATGCAGTGAAGGGGCCAAGGCGTACGGCTTGTGATCTTCCCGTCAGGAATGACTCCACCCACTTGAGGGCTGTGCCCCGGATGCCGGCTTGTTCGACACGGTGGAGCAGGATGTCGTGATCCACCGTGTCGAACGCGGCAGACAGATCCAGAAGAACCAGAGCCTGTGGTCTCCTGGCATCTGCGTTCTTTCTCAGGGTGTCCATAGCTGCCAAGATGACTGCCTCCGTAGAGTGGGCCGGCCTAAAGCCGGCCTGGTTGGACTCAAGGAAGCACGAGCTCTCGATGAAGTTAGAGAGGCACCAGGTGACATGGGCTTCAAGGAGTTTTGAGAAGTAAGGCAGCAGAGATATTGGGCGATAGTTGGAGAGTTCAGCCGCATCAGCCCCTGGCTTCTTCAGGAGAGGCAAAAGAATGGCCTCCTTGAAGGTTCCAGGGACTGTGCCCGAGATGAGGGAAGCATTCAGGAAGGGAAGTATACACTCCGGTAGTTTAAGACAGACCTCCCGCAGTACCGTGGGAGGGCAATGGTCCTCCGGTGAGCCGGATTTTACGCGATTGGCTAACTTCGCCAGGGAAGGAGGATCCAGAATGGGAAATGAAGTAAAAGAAAATAGATTGCCAGGAAGAGTGTCCAAAGATAATGACGGCAGAGGAATAGGGGTAATGGAGTTTTTTATTTTGCTGATTTTTTCAATAAAAAAAAGGTTGCCATAGTAAAGTCAGGATAGAATTGCACTCATTACCTTGGTAATTGATGTCTCGTTTCTCGCGAGCCAGTCTCAGAATAGTGTCCCTGTCCCTATAGTTGAGAATGCGGGCAACTATCGGACGTGGAGGGGCTCCAGGCTTCGGCCTCGGTGCGAGAGATCTGTGTGCACGTTCCACTAACATAACAGATGAAAAGGATTCCGCGCCAAATACTGCGCGACACAAATCCTCCACTCTTCTGAATGGCCTGCAGAACCTGCTCCATACCGCTATTTGCCGCCCCTTCGGAGTCAGGTTCAGTGTCCGATAGAGTTGATGCGCCCTTTTCTTGTTTTTTAGCTTCAAATGACAGCTTGGTTTGCTATTTTTCTGGCTTCCCCATGGCTGGACTGAGCGACGAAAATAGGAGTAGTGCTATACCTCGTTACGTGGAGTTGGCATACAGTATAGCGTATCAGGGTGTGATATGCTGCAAAGTCCTAGTTGTAGGAAGGTTGTGGTGCTGGCAATGCGTGCAGACGTGCTGGAGCAGGAGCTGGTCAGTTTCCCCACACCATACCTCGGCCAGACAAACGTCCTTAACAACACCTGTATCCTCCTGCAGGTTATCCAATTACCGAGGCATTTTGTCACTAATGCTACGGCCCCCTTACATCAGCACAGTCCATTACGTGGGTGTACCGCTACTGTGCGCTGTCCCATCCCCGACTGGGTGAGTAGTTATATTTTATTACAGGGAAACCAGGGCTTCCTGCTCCCATGCGATTGTAAGCAGCGCTGATAAGTCTGTGCAGTATGTTGTGTAGTTGTCACAGGAGGTGCAGTGACCCAGGGCCACACCGTGCAGTAGTTCCGTTATCAAAAAAATAAAGCAGGTACCTCAGTCATCGCAGTACATCAGAGGTGTAGTCGCCATCTTGGTGCAGTTCATGAGGCACGAGCAGTTTCACCCACCCGGCGCCTCCTAAACCTGGGTATTGCCACACCATGCCACGCAGTACTAGCGCTGGACATCAGGACCGCTGGGCAGCGTTGTAGTCGATATACGCCGATTTCCACCCTGAATGTGCAGCCGGCGGGTCACAGTCGAGAGTCTTCGTAGGGCGCCGCCATTTTGAATCCCGCAGTTTGCGCCCGTGCGCTCCGCCATTAAAAGCTGTTTTCTGCCCCAGTATGTTAGGTCTATATTCTTGTTTTACCTATGGTGATGGGCTAGACATTCCGACACCTGCAGCCACCCTTGAAGTTCAATTTGCCATCCGTTAGCCGCACTTATGCCTCGCGGGATGGACCTGGTCGGCTTACCTGTCGTATTAGGCAGCCATTCCCCTGTGCGCCCTCTAGCTCCCCCAAATTCGTGATTTCTTAAAATTGAATTTGTACCCCTTAGAAGCGAACCCAAGTATTATGGTGTTCACTCTTTTCAAGTGCACGTCCAAATCATCGTCTGTAAGATAGATGTCATCGACATAAGATAATGCCTCATCATCATACGGTTGTAATAACTCTGTTACTGTGGCCGAGAATAAACCTGGACTATTCTTGAATCCCTGGGGGAGACAGCAAAATTGTCGCTGTGTCCCCATGATTGTGAAAGCAGTCAAATACCTGCTTTCTGGTGCAATGTTTTGACAGAAGAAACTGTTAGATATATCTAATGTAGTTTTATAGTTTTTTCCGCACGATGTTATTCATCAGTGCTGCACTGTGTGCATTTTGTACTGCAAAAGTTTTGCAACAAGAGTGTCTGTAGTCCAAAACTAGACGATATGTATTGGCTGGTTTGGAGACAGGAAACAAAGGATTGTTCATAGATGAGGTGCATGTTTCAATCACCCCTAGGTATTCAAGTTGATCTAAGATCTCCCTGACCTGTTTTTTAGCTTCTTGTTTAACTGGATACTGCCTTTGTGCAGTAGGTTGATTTTTTAACTGGAGTTTATGAAGAGGAGAGTCCTCCTGCTATCCTACGTGATTTTTGTATAATGCTGGAGCCTGGGCTACAGCCCATTTTCTGACATAGGTGTATTTTTTATGAATTGGAATGTGATTAGAGAAGGCTGGCATAATTATCTCTTTGCCATGTGGGCACTCCCTGACAAATTCAGGTTGCCAGTCTTGTTCAGCTAGAAGAATGTCATAATCCCTAGATAGCTTTTCCCAAAACAGTGCTTTTATTTTTCTAGTTATGCCCCCTTCCATCCGGAGTGATACTTCATATAACTTATGGGGTACACTAACCCTGGTGTCGGCAGTTTCAACTTGAATGCATTCATTCAAGTCCACTGTCTCCAGATGATCTTTCAGGATCTTTCAAGCTATGGTGACTGCTGCTGCGCTGTCTAGCATTGTCTGGGCCCACTCCCTGTTCTTGAGTTGTGTCCTCAAGATCCTTGGCATGTCTGATCTTTAGACTTGCTACCTTCTTTTTGGTGAATTGGGTCTTCTTATTTTTTGGAACGTGCTGTTCGTCTTTGGACTTCACGCGTTCTTCCTTTTGTTCTGATTGTCCTCTTCTTTCGGATTTCTGCAAAGAAGTCTGAAAGGTACGAGAGGAACGTGTATCAATATCTTGATATCTATCAGGTTTTCTCAAATTATCCCTATTTCTGAGGTTATACCTCTTTTCAGAGGGCTCCTGTTGAGGAGACCTTCCTCTGGACTGAGAACGCTTCTCTTTAGGAAGTGTCTGTTTAGTATTTTCCCACTTCTTTTTAGGAGTAGTGAGATTATTTTTAATAAAAACTTTTTCAGGATTTTCAGGTAGTTGGGGTTTTACTGGTTACCCACCCAAACTATCTCTACCTAGTTCTTCATATGATTTTTCAATATTTCTGGCAAGCTCATATGGTTGCTCAGTAATATCTGTTTCTTTTAGCTTCTGGCGGATCACCACGGATGCTACTTCACCTTTAATGTTGGGTAATAGTATAGCCTAGACCTGTTTGAAATCTTTCAGTAATTTCATGCCAAGATTCACGGCCGGTTCTGGACCGTATTCATTTTGAATCTGTCTTAGAAAGTCTGGTGTTACCGCCATAGGCGGAAACACCATGTGTTTTTGTATAGATTGAAGCAAAGACTGTACCCCAAGTGTCACAATCCTCTACGTGTGGTGCACTCCCCATTGGTAAACAGATTGTCAGAATCCTGTGTTTCTCGTGAGGTGTACTATCAGGCAATACTGCCTCTATTTGAGTAATTTTTTGAGCTAACCAAAACAGAATTTGCTCCCGTTTTACGGGCAATTTACCAATGACTGACTGTATAGTCTGTGGTGTTATTTTGTTTGTGTTCCCCCGATGAGGGGTGCGCTGTGGAATCCTTATAGTAGGTTGGACTCTTAAAGTCCACATGACATATTGAACCAATTGTCTGTGTGTTTGTATTAGCTGTTTTAGCTGAGCTAATAGTTCTGGACCTGTCATCCTTTCAATGTCAGGATGTGGTGTATAGCTGGCTAGTATCGGCCATGTTGCTCCTGGTCTACCTAGTGGACCGAGCCTGGTAATGTGATTTTGATGTTGTAGGGCGCCATTAGACCAGAGCTGATGCTCTTTGTAGGTTAGGGGAATTTCAACGTCCTTGAAAGGAACGTATTCCGCTGGAGGTTCCTCTACTTTGTAGTAGTGGAACTCGTGTGTTACTGGATTTGCTGCAGGAAACAGAATCCATGAATAGAATACCTCTGTCTGCTGATATTCACTTGCCTCTATAACAAATATTACTTTACCACCTCTCGATGATACTCCATTTTCTATAAGTTTTATAGTAATTGTTTTCCTTATATTTACCGGGATGAGTATAGCATCCGGGTTATTTTGTTGGAGACTTGTGTCGTCTAAAACTGCCTGAGCTGCTAGTGCAGCTCTTTCCCTTTCATCGTCACTCTCTGACATTTTGTTGACCAAAAGTTTGCAGAGCAAGTTTCAGGGAAACAAAGATTAGGTGCACAGTATTTTGGAACACTGAATACTTCAACGTTGAACAAACCAAAAACTAATACATAGGATTTTCGTCCTACTCAGTTATGGCGGATATTATATCCTTTAACTCACTCCAGACTTCTATTGGAGTATTTTACGGGAAAAAAGGGGTCTGTGTGAAAAGCACGATTGAGTTACTCTAGTATCTAGCGTTAAATTATCGCCTTATCAAACGTTGGGCACCATGTAGTGTAGTTCCTATATTAGCAATAGGCTCTGTGCATTGGAATAATATATCCTATAGAATTGACGTAGGACTGAGGTCTTTATCGAATATACTAGACTTAATTGTGAGTGCCAGCTAGCTCAGAGGTCACTAGAAACTTTCTCGAATAAACAAGAAGTGATTAGTCTCTGGCAACTGCATAAACATGACAACTTTGTTTCCCAAAAATAAGAAATGTATCTCTAGAGTCTCGGAAACAATAGATGGTTATTTCACTCAGTCAATCGTGCATGCTTCGTTTCACCAGAGGTTCAGAGAAACAGAGAGACGGGCGTTTTCAATAAAAGGGTATTTATTGAACAGTCTTCTTTCTCATGCAGAGGAAATGAACTGCTACAATCGTAATACTGGTAGCAGAGTACAATGCGTACAGTACGAACAGTATTATAAAATAATACTGTAAAAGCATGATATGGTTACTAAGCCATAAAATACATAGAATACATAAATTAATAAATAAAGACTAAAAGTACTCAACTGGTGCTTCTAAAATACGCCTACCCCGGTGTACCTAACCTAGGTCTAGTACAAGGAAAGAAGTAAGTGAGGTGTAGCTTAGTTTCAGTTTTCTTTGCCAATAATCTAATCCAATAATTCTCTAAGGGTCTAATCAGCTCCATACCTTGGTTTAGAATGTAGGTGGTCTGGTATCTCTCTCTCAGGACTAGATTTCCTAACAACCCGCAACGGCAGCTGGATACACTGGAGCTGGATTTCTCGGCTAGAGAAAAGACAGCGTCTCTCTCAGTGCGTCTGCTGGAGGGTCGGCTTCCTTTGGCACTTGCTGTAGCAGGGCGCGTCGGGCAAGCAGATAGTCGAACTGCTCCAAACCACCGTGTGTTTGCCTGGGCAAGTGTGGGCATATTTATACCTTGAAGGTCCCTAGTTTGACGTAAGGTTGGACATAATAACGTCATCGAAGACTCAGTTCTTTGAAAACTCCATAAGTTCTTGGATAAATCAATACTCAAGCAAGGGGAAGTCCCTGACTACTGAAGGCGGGTTTTTCCAAGAAATCATTATGGATTTTCGGAACTAGTGGAAGTAGCCATGCCATATTTGGACTGCACAGGATCCCTGAGGCGGAAGCCGGGGAAGCTCTCTTTGCTTTTTAAATCTTTTAAATAATATTTGCACTATTTGTCTGTGTTGGCACTGATGGAATCATGTTTTAAATACCTGTTACCACTATTGTGCCGCACTTGGCCTCATTCTTCCCTCTCACCGCCGCAGCCGAGTTGGGGCTACAGTCAGGTGGGGGGTCGCCATTTTGGACGAGGAGTGGGTCGGCAGACTAGTGCTCGCCCTTCCCGCCAATCCCCTGCATAAAAGATGCGCTGCCACTAACGCCCGTAACATACATGACCTAACCTAGGTCTAGTACAAGGAAAGAAGTAAGTGAGGTGTAGCTTAGTTTCAGTTTTCTTTGCCAATAATCTAATCCAATAATTCTCTAAGGGTCTAATCAGCTCCATACCTTGGTTTAGAATGTAGGTGGTCTGGTATCTCTCTCTCAGGACTAGATTTCCTAACAACCCGCAACGGCAGCTGGATACACTGGAGCTGGATTTCTCGGCTAGAGAAAAGACAGCGTCTCTCTCAGTGCGTCTGCTGGAGGGTCGGCTTCCTTTGGCACTTGCTGTAGCAGGGCGCGTCGGGCAAGCAGATAGTCAAACTGCTCCAAACCACTGTGTGTTTGCCTGGGCAAGTGTGGGCATATTTATACCTTGAAGGTCCCTAGTTTGACGTAAGGTTGGACATAATAACGTCATCGAAGACTCAGTTCTTTGAAAACTCCATAATTTCTTGGATAAATTAATACTCAAGCAAGGGGAAGTCCCTGACTACTGAAGGCGGGTTTTTCCAAGAAATCATTATGGATTTTCGGAACTAGTGGAAGTAGCCATGCCATATTTGGACTGCACAGGATCCCTGAGGCGGAAGCCGGGGAAGCTCTCTTCGCTTTTTAAATCTTTTAAATAATATTTGCACTATTTGTCTGTGTTGGCACTGATGCAATCTTGTTTTAAATACCTGTTGCCGCGATTGTGCTGCACTTGACCTCACGCTTCCCTCCCACCGCCGCAGCCGAGTTGGGGCTACAGTCAGGTGGGTGGTCGCCATCTTGGACGAGGAGTGGGTCGGCAGACTAGTGCTCGCCCCTCCCGCCAATCCCCTGTATAAATGGCCACGCTTACCAGGAAGCGCAGCGGGCGCGCCGGCGGCGTGCCAAAGGTGCGCCAAAGGCAAGCCCATCTGCGCCCGTCCGCGCCAGACCGGGCCAGAGGCCTATGCCCCATAAGTCATCAACTTCGTCCCTCATTAGTTATACACATGAAACCCTCCTCCAGCTTAGGAATACCATCCCCGTACATTGCCCGCACACGATCTCCTTAGAAGATCGACAAACGAGATGCCACCACTGTTCATATACCTTAAATGCTCCCACTACCCCCAAGAAGCACTGGGCCAAGATGGCCTTACTCAATTGCAGGTCATTACCCAAACACAGCACAGAAATTAATCTGCTCCTGCAGGAGACAGAATTAGAGGTGCTGTTTCTTACAGAATGTATGTATGTATGTATTTGCATACTTGTATAGCGCTGTTCTGTCACCCAGAGGGTATCCTGGCGCTTTTGACTCAGCAAGCCGAACCACCGATACGGAGCTCAGGCTACTCTAGGAAACAAATGAGTTTTAAGCCCTTTTTTGAACTCTGGGAATTCACCCTGACTCCTTAACAAGAGCGGGAGGGAGTTCCAGAGTCTGGCGGCCGCAAAACTGAACGACGGCCCTCCCATCCTTACCCTCTGAACTCTGGGGACCGTCACCAGACATGCAGAAGAGGAGCGTAGGCTCTGAGATGTAGAGTACCAGGAGAAAAGGTTCTGTAACAAAACTGGGCCCTGCCCAGGTATAGCTCTAAAAACCAGACAGGATGCTTTAAAAAGGATCCACTGATGAACCGGCAGCCAGTGTAAATCATGTAATGCCAAGGTAGAAGAGGCAGCGCGCGGTCGAGAAAGTGCCAGCTTGGCTGCCATATTTTGGACCCACTGCAGCCTGCCCACCAACGTTCTAGGCGCCTCCAGGAGCAGTGCGTTGCAGTAGTCCAATCTGCTTAGGATCAGACCCCGCACTCCCTCTGGCCTAGCCTGCGCTGGGAGTAGTGGTAGGACCTTCCGCAACATCCGAAGCAACATCATACAAGTGGATACGGTTTTGTTAACGAAAAGGTCCAGTTGAAGGTTGGGGCCAAAGATGACCCCCGGATTTCGAGCAGACTCTGCAGCAGTCACTGTCCCGGAGAAGGAAGGGGGCCAGAAATCATCCAGTAATGCACGCGGTACACGGTCATTGGAGCAGTAGAGCACCTCCGTCTTAGATCCATTAAACTGGAGGGAGTTGGAGCGCAACCAGTTTGATGTAGCAGTCAAGCAGCGGTGGAATGTCTCTAAAGAGACAGCGTCTTTGCCCTCCAAGGAAAAGACCAATTGGGTATCGTCGGCGTAGTTAAACACCGGGATACTGAAAGATTTTATCAATTGGATCAGAGGGCGGAGGTACAGATTGAATAATATGGGGCTGATGGCCGAGCCCTGCGGTACCCCCTGCCCAACTTTCCGCACATCCGACTTAAAAGGCGGCAGAGCCACCACCTGCTGTTTGTTGTTAAGGTAAGAGACTAACCAGTCCCTGGCCAGCCCCGTAACCTCGATCTCCTCCAGTCTCTCAATGAGGGTGGAGTGGCTGACTGTGTCGAACGCGGCCGACATGTCCAGCAGCACTAAAAAGGCTGCCCGACCTGTGTCGACCCGCGAACGAAGATTGTCTAACACGGCCATTAGCGCAGATTCCATCCCATGCGCTGGCCGAAACCCAAACTGGGCCACATCCAGCCAGATGTTATCCTCTAGGAAACTGGATAGAGAGCGGGTGACCAGCTTCTCCAAGATCTTGACCGGAAAAGGGAGCAGGGAAATAGGCCTATAGATAGACAAACAGGTGGGGTCAAGTGTGGGTTTTTTCAGGAGGGGGGAAACCACCGCCAGCTTCCAACTTTCCGGAACAGTCGCAGTAACAAGCGACTGAAGGCAGATGGAATACAGAGGGTGGAAGAGTTCGTCCTGGAATAGTTTCCAGATTTTAGAAACGTGGCTCACCCCAGCATCCGACCCTGACATTGTCCAAACACTGCCACCAGGATATCTAATTAAACGCCACGATAGACTCTCCGGGATAGGAGGCGGATTCGCGATCATTTATAAAACTCAGCTGTCCTGTCGCTTTATGGACAGCCCAATTCAGGACTGTGAAGATATACATTTCTCTATTCAACTTTAACCGTTAAAAACATTCTCAGGCATCCTTGTCTAGGCCCGCCAGGATCACAAGGACAGTTCTGTAATTCCCTTGTGGAAGCTACCACCTCCTATGTCTGTCTATCCCCCAATTTCACCGTCTTAGGAGACCTAAACATCCACTTCGACGATCTGTCAGACAAAGCAGCGGAAGACCTTAAGGCAGACCTATCCTCCTATAACCTTCACTTAAAAAAATTTCAACCAACTCACGCTAAGGGCCATCTTTTGGACCCTATTTTCTCGAATATTCCTGATTTGACTGCAGAAGTGCCCCTTCCCGTCCCCTGGTGGGACCACTACATAATCCCCTTTAAGTATCAAATGTCCATAGAAACCCCAGTCAGACCCCCCCCCTCAGGTACCTTCCCGCCCATGGCCAAAATTAGACACAGTAGCCTGGACATGCAAACTGGCAGCCACTGCTCCAATTCTCGATTCAGACCCGGCGATAGCCGATCAACAACTCCGCACCTGGATCGAAACATCCCTCGATTCAGTCCTGCCTAAAAAACCTCTCTCCAGCAAGAAAGGAACATTTAAATCTCCTTGGTTCACACCCGAGCTGCGTGAATTAAGGAAAAACTGCAAAAAGCTTGAACGCCTATGGAGAAAGGACTGGGCTGCAAAGAGTAAAGGAGAATGCAAAGCAGCCATGAAGTGCTACAAAGCCAGTTTAAAAAACACCCAAGCTGCCTTCTTCGAGGAAAAAATACAAGCTGCCACCCACTCCTCAAAAGAAACCTACCGCATCATCCGTTTAGTGACGAAAGTTCCTGAACCACAGCCCTTTGCTGATTGTGGAAGAGGTGTGGCGCCGCGGCCAGGGCGACTGACTCCGGAATCTGGGGATCACGGTTTGATCCCCGGCTCCGGCAGCAGATTAGTCCAGCACCATGTGACTCTGGGCAATAGCATGCTTAATCTTCCCGACGGCCCCCAGCGCCTAGAGACCCTTACGGGTGATTGTGCGCTTTACAAATGTGGATTATTATTTTTATTCCTCAGTCTCCAGATGTAATCAGCTAGCCGAGTTCTTCTCCTTCAAAATTACCAACATCTTAAAAACCCTCCCCACTCTCAATATCCTCTCAGACCTGCCATTCTCTCCTATGGCTTCCAATGCCCCTTGCCTTGACTTCTTCTCCCAGGTAACCACAGAGGTGTTTTTAGCCACTTTAAACTCAGTCAAGAGCGGAGCACCGACAGACCCCGCTCCCTTGAATAAACTAAAACTCGTAGCCCCCACGGTGACTCCCCTTTTCACCAACCTAATCAATTCCTCCCTTATCCAAGGCACTGTCCCCCCAAACTGGAAAAAGGCTACAATCAGATCCTTGCTGAAAAAAACCTCACCTTGACCCATCAGACCTGGCCAATTTTAGACCGATCTCACTTCTCCCCGGTATCAGCAAGGTGGCTGAAAAGATTGTTAATCAACAACTATCCACCTTTTGGAGTCCAATGATCTCCTGCGCTTCTCCCAGACAGGGTTTAGACCAGGGCAGGGCACAGATACCACCCTTATAGCCATGATCGAAGAAGCTAGAACCATCTTGGATGCAGGGGGATCAGTGGCAGTGATCCTCCTGGACCTAAGCGCTGCATTCGACACGGTGGACCATGCCATCCTTATCCACCGGCTTAACAGGGAGGGAATCACTGGCACTGCCCTGCGTGGTGAGCAAAATAACGATGGATTAAACCCAGATCTGTGACTGGGGGTAATGTTTTGCCATTGTGCAACATTCCGTCCATCAATTGTTGTTTTTGCATTTGTCGTCCCGAGTGGGACGGGTATGCTCAGACGTGCGTCCGTGCTCTCTATGCCACTGGAATCAAGCTAGCCTGGCTGATGACGGCTGATAGCCAGAAACCGGTCCTAGGCTGCCTGATTCCGGTCCAGGGAAGACATGGCTTGGCAGTTCGGGCTGGACTGTTCCCATGAGGCACAGGGTCAAGGCTGATTTGCATATGGCCATGTCTGAATTGGGGTGGTGTGGAGTGCAAAAAAATGATGGATTTAGGCCCAGATCTCAGTACTGGGGTGAATGTATGACATTGTTCTGCATTCTGTCCATCAACTGTTGTTTTTGAATTTGTCACCCCGAGTGGGATGTGTTTGCTCAGACGTCAATCCCATGCTCTCCACACCACTGGAGTCAAGCTATCCTGGCTGAAGACGGCTGATAGCCAGAAACTGGTCCTAGGATGTTTGATTCCGTCCAGGAAAGACATGGCTTGGCAGTTCGGGCTGGACTGTTCCCATGAGGCACAGGGTCCAGGCTGATTTGCATATGGCAATGTCTGAACTGGGGTGGTGTGGAGTGCAAAAAAACGATGGATTTAGGCCCAGATCTCTGTACTGAGGTGAATGTATGACTTTGTTCTGCATTCTGTCCATCAACTGTTGTTTTTGCATTTGTCCTGACACAGCAGCATCTGCTTCTGATTGGTCATCGGGCTGGGGTGAGTAGGTTGTACTACTGAATATCAGCCCCCAGAATATCGACATACAAGAAAATTGAGGGACAAACTATTGAAAGGAAAGTGCATACGGGAAAGGATAGATTTGCTATGCATAACTCCACATCTTACATACCATGAAAATGAAGATATTTATCGCCAAAGTACATAATTGTGATGTTAGGTAGAGAAAATCTATAATTGCTTATCTGCCGATATAACAATTTAAGATTTTCGTCTCGATATTCTGTTCCATTGATATTCTGGTTGCAGTATTCAGGGTGCACACCTGTGAGTGTGCACGTGTAAGCTCAAAATATTAGATTTGAATTTTGTTTAATTATTAAAAGGTACATCGTAAATACGTTCTAGATTTGGTAGTTCAGCTGTGTGTGTGTATCTTATCTTGCAACAGAACAGCGCCTGAACTTTTCAACTCATTTGAATGTACTGAAATGTGCCTTCTCTGCAAGACTATTAGTAGAATGGATGTCCCACATTTCTGCATAACTCATTTGAATCTGGCACACAGGCAGAGCCACATCATTAATTCCTAGTGTTGGATGTACGAGTGCTAGGGGTGGTACAGCACCCCCAAAATAGCCAAGCTGGCATTCAGAAGGTGAATGAGCAATGAAGATGCCTTTAAATGTTATGTTTTAGCATGTTTCATTTGCTGTGTGTTCAAAGACAGAGGTCAAACGTGAGGCTATATTTTTTCAATAATTGCAGCTTATTCCTTTAACATGGAGATTGGTGTTTCATTTTCATTTGCTGAGTGCAAAGTTAAGTGAACTATCTGACAGTCTTGCTGGGGTAGTGGGAGCATGAATAGAAAAGTTGCAGGACCTCAGTTTTTTCCAAACAGCTTAGATCTCAATACCTGTATAATTTCTATAAATATTTCAAATATATTGCAGTTAGGAAAGCACCAATGAAGCATATTTTTGGTCATTCTGAGGTGTTTTGGAAGCAATTATTTGCATAGGATCAGAACATATCCAGATACTTTACTTTGTGATGTCGAAAAGGTAATTATTTGCTGAGAACTGATTTCCACACATTTTTGCCATATTGTTTTATCAGTAAAACTGAATATCAATTTAAATGTTGTTGCCGCTTCAATGGGAAAGGTGCTGCCTGCAAATGACAGTGTGCTACCTTACCAGGCTTAGGTAATTTGCGACAGTGTGCTCAACAATGCACCACTGGCTACATACCACCCTTACAAGCAGTGGCTTGCTCAGGAAATTGTAGTGGGACTGTGAGGCGGGGCAAGGCCGGGGCAGGCGGGGTAGGGAGTGTTGGATTCGGACAGACAACGGCAATGTAAAAACTAAGAAAATAAATAAATAAAAGCAATTACCTTGTGCGTGCCGCATAGCAGACTTCAGCGATGCGACGAGCACAAGGTAAGTGCCTTAATTTATTTATTTTGTTCGTTTTCACATTGCCGTCGAATGTCCGATTCCACTACCCCCCACCCCTGCCCCACCTCACCGCCCCACAGCATTTACCTGTGAGAGCCCCTGCTGCCCCTTACCACTCTCCTGCATGGATGTGGCTCATTTGCTAGACTTATTCTTGGAATGACGCCAGCATTTTTACACTCGCTAAGACATCAGTGATGTAACGTTGATGACAACACCCCTGGTCTGAAATTTGTTCCAGGACCACTACATTTATTCTGAGCATTTAACAACCACTTAAAAGAAAGATATGTGGTCATGACCGCAAGATATGGCCAGCAGTAACTAAAATCATTATTATATTGAAGTGTGGCTTCATTCAAATCATTTATTCTCCCAAAAATGATCAGGCTACCATTTACCCTGGGCAAAAATCAGCATATCTGATAGACGTTGACTATCTTCCCATATCACAGTAAAAGTAAAATATATCACAATGTGCATCTAAGAGGGGTCACTGTAACAGTCACGACAGTAGACTGTAGCAGCCGTTCAAGCCACCTGCTCCCTTCACAGAGACGAACAGTTGAAGAGGATTTCCAAAGGTCAGGTAAAGGGAAAAGTAAAAAAGTGCACTTTTCTAGCACTCACCTCACAGTTTGCACGCGGTGCCATTACAGGCTAGTGCTGGCTCTTTGGACATACCTAAGCCACACCCCCCTCCTTGCCACTTTTTGTATATTATGGGCTCTCAGTAGAATAGGTCACTGTGACCCATTTCTTGAACCCCTCTGGATGCCAGTATGTTTTTAAAGGTTTACAGGGTTAGAAGACCTATAGGTTAATCTGCCGAACCAGAAGGACACATTTCACAGGTCAGTGTGTGGATCTGTTATCTGTCTATGTATTGGACTGGTGGGCCAGTTTTGTGGAAGGATGACTGATGAACCCACAGTGGTGGCTCTTATCTGATAATAAAACAATTGGCAACAGCACTATGCTTGCAGTGTTATTGCCCAAGGCCAGAGAGCCTTAGACAATGCTTTCACTCACTAACTTTTCTTTCCGGGTACCGAGGACCACAGAAGGGGCAGCTCAATCCTAGCTTTGATAGGACTTTTATGATAAAATAACAGGGGTGTTAGTGGAATTGTAAATGAAGATTCTGTGTGCACCTTGTGGTTCATCAGAATCATTCACTATGTATATTCCATAGAATCAAAATGTAGATCCTGCTACTCTCTAGTAGAATGCTGTCATTCAAACAGTGTTGTGATGTGATGTGATGCAGCATTCATATAGCGCACTACCACTCCAAGGAGCATCTTGGCGCTTAACTCCATATCTGCCAGCAGATGTATGCGGCTATGCTGTCCTTACTAGAAGGGAAATCCAACAGATGATAATGTCTAGACTATCCCTACTAGAAGTGAAATTTATATTAGTGCGTTGCATCCTGTGTCTGACAAGGTATAGAGCCACGTTTTTAGAGATTTTCTGAATCTTTGCTCAGTATTGATCTCACGAAGTTGGTGAGGTAGCTTGTTCCAGGCCTTTGCCCCAATCACTGCCAAGGATTTACCTCCCTTTGGGCCATATGTAGGTAAATCAAGAATACCGAATCCTTAATACCGATTTTTACCGAATCGGTATTAAGAATTCGGTAAACGCGATGTAGATAAAAAATCGGTAAACATTACCGATTCGTTAAAATTCGGTAATAAATACCGAATGTGAACGAATTGGTAAAAAATAAAAATACCGAAAGACAAATACCGAATCACAGTTACAGACTACATTACCGAATCGGTAAATACCGAATCAGTAATTCAATAATTCGTAATTCGTGGAATCAGCCAATCCTGTATCCCCCAATTACCTACCAAACAGGAAGTGGCCACACCCAGGCAGGTGCACAGGACCTGGAGCTCACTGTGTGGAAGGCAGGCAGGTGAGCTGAGGAGCCAGCAGCAACAGAGCCTCACAGCTACAAGCAAGAAATTTAAAAACAAGATATCAAACATTGAAATGGCAAGCCAGGACAGGGAGAAGGAGGGAGGTGATAGGAAAAGAAAACTGAAGTTCAGTGACAAGGAGCTGGAGGTACTGATCCAGGATGTCAGCCAAGACCATCACAAGCTTTTTGGAGCCCAGTCCCACCAAGTGCCCGAGTCACAGAAGAGGCAAATCTGGAGTGGCATTCGGGACAAAATCAATGCCATAGGTGTGACCCAGTGCACCATAGAGGACATCAGGAAGAGGTGGCACGACCTCAGGAAGACAGCAAAACTAAGGATGTCAGAGAGACAGAGGCAGGCTGGCAAAACAGGTGGAGGAAAAAACCGAGCCCCAGCACCAACACCACTGGAACTGATGGTGGAGTCCACCATCCAGCTGGAGAGTGTGAGTGGCGTGGGAGACGCAGACAGCTCCGCCAGAGCCGCAAGAAAACAAGGTAAGAAGCATGCCCAGCATGCTGTGCGACCCCCTCCCCAACCCCAATCCCCATAGTGGCATAGGAGCTCCCACTCCACTCCATGTCTTACTGATTACCTGCAATGCATTATGGGTGATGTAGTCAGAGTGAACTTATGTATAGGACAGTCAGGCTAGCAAACACAATAGCATGGTAAAGTAATTGGCTACGTCAGGACAATCACTGTGCTCTGTAGGCATGATGTTTAATGTAATTCCATTGCAGACAGAGCAGTGAGTATATCTACATTTGTGTCATTACAGGCGAGTCATCTCGCAGTGCAGCAGAGGGCAGCAAGGCTAAGTCAGCCAGGCTAGAGGGGAGGCAAAATGAGGATGACAGCATGCCTGCAGGGACCACAAGCTCGGCACCATCACAGCCATTAAATCCTCCACCACAGCCATCATCACAGCGCCAGGGAAGTCCGCAATCCCCTCTCACCCAGTCCCCACTGCGACGATCACCAACACCACCACCACCATAGTCAGGCAGGAGGCATGCCATGGCCACCCTCCAGCAGATGGAGGAGTCGTCAGAGGAGGGCACAGTGGGCGAACAAAGTCCAATACGTGAGAGAATCAACAGGGAGAGAGCTGGTACTGCATCCGAGGGCGCCCACATTTCATCCAGACGCCGCAGGGCAAGGCCGGACAGTCCAGAAGCATCCGAGCAGGGTGAAAGTGTGTTTGCTGGACTGGCAGGCAACATGCTGAAGGTCCAGCGTGTGCAATGGAGGGAGATGAAATCAATCCACAGGGAGGTGGCACACATGAACAAGCACATGCACAGGATGGAAAATGGCATCAGTGCAATGGGAGATAACAGGTGTGCGGGAATGGAGAGAGTAGCAACCTCTGTGGACAACCTCTGAAGCCAGCTGGAGCAGGACTGTCTTGGCAGGCGCAGGGAGAGGCAGAGGCTCCAGGCCTATACCAAGTCAGTGAACCGGCTGGCCACTGCAACATCACTGATGTATCGCAGGTCCATCGCCATGCAGGAGGAGATGGCGCATTGCAGCAGGGATGTGGCCAGGGGGATGGTGTCTATGACCTCAGCTTTAGAGCTCCTGCAAAATGCTAAGGCGGCCACAATGGAAGGGGGGGGGCAGTGAGGAGGCTACCAGCCGTGGTAGCATTACGCCCTCACCCACCGAGTGCAGGAGGCGCAGTGAACGCCACTGGGCTGCACAGGAACAGTCCAACACACCAGACAGTGTTGATAGGGAACGTGCATGTGCAGCGCGTGGACGCAGGAAGTAGAGACCTATGCCTGTTGCCATACATGAGATGGGTGATGTAACCCATGTCCGATTGGACATTGATCACAATACTGGAGGTGTGCTTAATAAACACCGTAACATGTAACTGTTACTGGCTCTTTCTCGTTACTCACTCAGAAATAATTTGACGTAATCTCTGCCCGTCTCTGTCTACCATCATGTTCAATTGCAACACCAGCTGTGCAGGGCTCTGGCTGAGGGTTGTCCTCATCCTTGTCCTCTGAGTCAGTTAGTTCCACTGCTGTTCTTTTTTTTGTGACCAGATTGTGTAGCATTGCACATGTAGCAATTATCTTGCAACATTTGATGGGGCTGTACAGACGTGCACCTCCAGTTTTGTGGAGGCAACGGAATCTGCTTTTGAGCAATCCAAATGTGCGCTCCACCACGTTGCGTGTGCTCCTATGTGCCACATTGTATCTCCTCTCCCTTGGGGTGGTTGGGTTGAGATATGGTGTGAAGAGATAAGGCCGGAGGGCATATGCGCTGTCACCTATGTACAGAAGAAAGTGGCATTAATTTGTGTGACCAACACCTTGAGCCAGGGTGTACATCAGGGTGTGTCACATTGACTTACCTAGTAGGTATCCGTCTCCAAATTCACCAGCAAGCAGACGTGTATGGATGCCACTGTTCCGGAAGATGTACGAGTCGTGGCTACTCCCGGGGAATTTGGCCACGATGTCAGTTATAATGTACTTGGCATTACATATCACCTGCACATTGAAGGAGTGGGTGGATTTGCGGTTTCTGTAGATGTATTCACTTGCTGCAGGTGGGCAGATGGGTATATGGGTCCCATCGATGCAGCCAATTATGTGTGGGAACTGCGCAAGTTGGTAGAACTCCAGCTTGGTCCTCTGCAGCTCCGCCTGTGTACTGGGGAAGGTAATGTAATGTTCCATTCTGTCCATCATGGCATCCAGGAAGGTGTTGAAGAAACGGGATAGACAGCTCTGTGACACACCACCCACTGCGGCTATCACACCCTGAACACTTCCTGATGCAAGGAGGTGCAGGCAACAGAGTACCTGGACATGGGTGGGGATTGCGGGGCCCTTGGTGTCTGATGCTCCAGATAGGGTTTTTGGTCCCTTATTAGGTCAAGGATGGTATCTGGGTGCAGTCTGTACCTCTCATGGATTTCTGGTTCAGTCAATTGGAACAATGTGATGCGCAGTCTGTACACCTGCTCTTCCCGTCTCCAGATCCTCACTCCTGCTGCTCTCAAGCGTAGCCGCCTTGCTATGAGGTAGAGGGCCGCCATTGTGTTCACACAGATGCATTTTGGGCCTGTTTTATGCACTGCACCTGATTACCACCTGCTCTTGAAAAGTGGTAAATACCGATTCGTTATTACCAAATTTGGTCATATTCGGTAATAACGAGGTTTGCTACATCGCATTTTTAGGGTTTTTACCGATTCGTTATTTACGATTCGGTATTCATTGTTTCGGTATTCTCCAATCAGTAAATAAGGAATCGGTAATTTTTTACCGATTCGTTATTATCGATTCAATTCGGTATTACGTACATCTCACATGGCTAAATACCAGTCGGTAACGCCGAAAACGACCCATTTTCGGTGTTACCGACCGGTATTTGTCCACCTACTTTGTCGCCAGCCTGAATTTGGGGACAGTGAGCAAGTTGGCTGTGGTTGACCTAAGTTTCCGAGATGGATGGTATTGCGTAAAATATTTACGCAAATACAGTGGACCCTGATGATGAAAAGCCCTATAGGTAATAGTCAGGACCTTAAACAGAATACGCTTATGAATCGGGAGCCAGTGCGAGGTGTCCAGTGCAGCAGAGGCCGACGATTTCCTCGGCCATCAGTACCATTCTGGCGGCCGCGTGCTGGACCATCTGAAGTCTGCGCAGGGCCGATTTATTAGACCCTGCATATAGGCTATTACAGTAGTCTAATCTGGATGTTATAAGCGCAACTGCGACCGTACGTCTGGCACTCAGAGGAAGCAGGTCAAAGAATATTCTAAGCTGCTATCTAAAGCTGCAGGTAGTGGGGGGTGTAGGTGGAAGGGAATGAACAAAAAAAAATTAAACACTTACCTGTGTGCCGCCACCATTCAGTCCGCTTCGCCTGCGTCCAGGGGAGGAACAGGAAATACCCAGGCTTTCAGGCTCCCCTAAGCCAATCACAACGCTGCAGGGAAGCATTGTGATTGGTCTGAGCACCGTGGTTCAGCACTCAGATGGGGACAGGGAGCCTGGCCATGTTCTCCATCCAGGCTGTAATGCAGCCTGGGTGGAGAACATGCAAAGTGCACATGACGGTTTGGCCGGCCCAAGACAACCAGCCAAACCTTCATGTGCACTTTAGAGAATGAGAACCACTCTTCATCCTCCTGCTCCAGCTACGGCCCGTGCAGATCAGAGCAGTGGGGTCGGTTGAGGGGGATTTCAACGGATGATGACGAGGTAAAATGTATTCTTTATTTAATTTTTCCTCATCATTGCCAGCTCCTCTGTCAGCGCCCAGCCCTGCCCCCACTCACCCAGCTGAACTACAACTGAAAAATTAAAGGATACTAACAATGAGTTATTATCACTTTATTTTTACCTTTTTGACCTCCTCAGTGGGGCAATGCTCCTCTGCCTTAGTGGAGGAGCCGCCCATGCATTCAAATAGACAAGGGTGTTAATTACAAATGGAGATGAAGGAAGGAGGCTGATGTGAAAGATGTAACTTGAATAAGGCTACAATTTCTTGAAGTTACAGTGTTCCCTCACCACCATATCTCAACCCAATCACCCCAAGGGAGAGGAGATACAATGTGGCACATAGGAGCACACGCAACGTGGTGGAGCGCACATTTGGATTGCTCAAAAGCAGATTCCGTTGCCTCCACAAAACTGGAGGTGCACGTCTGTACAGCCCCATCACTTGCTGCAGGTGGGCAGATGGGTATATGGGTCCCATCGATGCAGCCAATTACGTGTGGGAACTGCGCAAGTTGGTAGAACTCCAACTTGGTCCTCTGCAGCTCCGCCTGTGTACTGGGGAAGGTAATGTAATGTTCCATTCTGTCCATCATGGCATCCAGGAAGGTGTTGAAGAAACAGGATAGACAGCTCTGTGACACACCACCCACTGCGGGTATCACACCCTGAACACTTCTTGATGCAAGGAGGTGCAGGCAACAGAGTACCTGGACATGGGTGGGGATTGCGGGGCCCTTGGTGTCTGATGCTCCAGATAGGGTTTTTGGTCCCGTATTAGGTCAAGGATGGTATCTGGGTGCAGTCTGTACCTCTCATGGATTTCTGGTTCAGTCAATTGGAACAATGTGATGCGCAGTCTGTACACCTGCTCTTCCCGTCTCCAGATCCTCACTCCTGCTGCTCTCAAGCGTAGCCGCCTTGCTATGAGGTAGAGGGCCGCCATTGTGTTCACACAGATGCATTTTGGGCCTGTTTTATGCACTGCACCTGATTACCACCTGCTCTTGAAAAGTGGTAAATACCGATTTGTTATTACCAAATTTGGTCATATTCGGTAATAACGAGGTTTGCTACATCGCATTTTTAGGGTTTTTACCGATTCGTTATTTACGATTCGGTATTCATTGTTTCGGTATTCTCCAATCAGTAAATAAGGAATCGGTAATTTTTTACCGATTCGTTATTATCGATTCAATTCGGTATTACGTACATCTCACATGGCTAAATACCAGTCGGTAACGCCGAAAACGACCCATTTTCGGTGTTACCGACCGGTATTTGGCCACCTACTTTGTCGCCAGCCTGAATTTGGGGACAGTGAGCAAGTTGGCTGTGGTTGACCTAAGTTTCCGAGATGGATGGTATTGCGTAAAATATTTACGCAAATACAGTGGACCCTGATGATGAAAAGCCCTATAGGTAATAGTCAGGACCTTAAACAGAATGCGCTTATGAATCGGGAGCCAGTGCGGGGTGTCCAGTGCAGCAGAGGCCGACGATTTCCTCGGCCATCAGTACCATTCTGGCGGCCGCATGCTGGACCATCTGAAGTCTGTGCAGGGCCGATTTATTAGACCCTGCATATAGGCTATTACAGTAGTCTAATCATGATGTTATAAACGCAACTGCGACCGTACGTCTGGCACTCAGAGGAAGCAGGTCAAAGAATATTCTAAGCTGCTATCTAAAGCTGCAGGTAGTGGGGGGTGTAGGTGGAAGGGAATGAACAAAAAAAATTAAACACTTACCTGTGTGCCGCCACCATTCAGTCCGCTTCGCCTGCGTCCAGGGGAGGAACAGGAAATACCCGGGCTTTCAGGCTCCCCTAAGCCAATCACAACGCTGCAGGGAAGCATTGTGATTGGTCTGAGCACCGTGGTTCAGCACTCAGATGGGGACAGGGAGCCTGGCCATGTTCTCCATCCAGGCTGTAATGCAGCCTGGGTGGAGAACATGCAAAGTGCACATGACGGTTTGGCCGGCCCAAGACAACCAGCCAAACCTTCATGTGCACTTTAGAGAATGAGAACCACTCTTCATCCTCCTGCTCCAGCTACGGCCCGTGCAGATCAGAGCAGTGGGGTCGGTTGAGGGGGATTTCAACGGATGATGACGAGGTAAAATGTATTCTTTATTTAATTTTTCCTCATCATTGCCAGCTCCTCTGTCAGCGCCCAGCCCTGCCCCCACTCACCCAGCTGAACTACAACTGAAAAATTAAAGGATACTAACAATGAGTTATTATCACTTTATTTTTACCTTTTTGACCTCCTCAGTGGGGCAATGCTCCTCTGCCTTAGTGGAGGAGCCGCCCATGCATTCAAATAGACAAGGGTGTTAATTACAAATGGAGATGAAGGAAGGAGGCTGATGTGAAAGATGTAACTTGAATAAGCCTACAATTTCTTGAAGTTACAGTGTTCCCTCACCACCATATCTCAACCCAATCACCCCAAGGGAGAGGAGATACAATGTGGCACATAGGAGCACACGCAACGTGGTGGAGCGCACATTTGGATTGCTCAAAAGCAGATTCCGTTGCCTCCACAAAACTGGAGGTGCACGTCTGTACAGCCCCATCACTTGCTGCAGGTGGGCAGATGGGTATATGGGTCCCATCGATGCAGCCAATTACGTGTGGGAACTGCGCAAGTTGGTAGAACTCCAACTTGGTCCTCTGCAGCTCCGCCTGTGTACTGGGGAAGGTAATGTAATGTTCCATTCTGTCCATCATGGCATCCAGGAAGGTGTTGAAGAAACAGGATAGACAGCTCTGTGACACACCACCCACTGCGGGTATCACACCCTGAACACTTCTTGATGCAAGGAGGTGCAGGCAACAGAGTACCTGGACATGGGTGGGGATTGCGGGGCCCTTGGTGTCTGATGCTCCAGATAGGGTTTTTGGTCCCGTATTAGGTCAAGGATGGTATCTGGGTGCAGTCTGTACCTCTCATGGATTTCTGGTTCAGTCAATTGGAACAATGTGATGCGCAGTCTGTACACCTGCTCTTCCCGTCTCCAGATCCTCACTCCTGCTGCTCTCAAGCGTAGCCGCCTTGCTATGAGGTAGAGGGCCGCCATTGTGTTCACACAGATGCATTTTGGGCCTGTTTTATGCACTGCACCTGATTACCACCTGCTCTTGAAAAGTGGTAAATACCGATTTGTTATTACCAAATTTGGTCATATTCGGTAATAACGAGGTTTGCTACATCGCATTTTTAGGGTTTTTACCGATTCGTTATTTACGATTCGGTATTCATTGTTTCGGTATTCTCCAATCAGTAAATAAGGAATCGGTAATTTTTTACCGATTCGTTATTATCGATTCAATTCGGTATTACGTACATCTCACATGGCTAAATACCAGTCGGTAACGCCGAAAACGACCCATTTTCGGTGTTACCGACCGGTATTTGGCCACCTACTTTGTCGCCAGCCTGAATTTGGGGACAGTGAGCAAGTTGGCTGTGGTTGACCTAAGTTTCCGAGATGGATGGTATTGCGTAAAATATTTACGCAAATACAGTGGACCCTGATGATGAAAAGCCCTATAGGTAATAGTCAGGACCTTAAACAGAATGCGCTTATGAATCGGGAGCCAGTGCGGGGTGTCCAGTGCAGCAGAGGCCGACGATTTCCTCGGCCATCAGTACCATTCTGGCGGCCGCATGCTGGACCATCTGAAGTCTGTGCAGGGCCGATTTATTAGACCCTGCATATAGGCTATTACAGTAGTCTAATCATGATGTTATAAACGCAACTGCGACCGTACGTCTGGCACTCAGAGGAAGCAGGTCAAAGAATATTCTAAGCTGCTATCTAAAGCTGCAGGTAGTGGGGGGTGTAGGTGGAAGGGAATGAACAAAAAAAATTAAACACTTACCTGTGTGCCGCCACCATTCAGTCCGCTTCGCCTGCGTCCAGGGGAGGAACAGGAAATACCCGGGCTTTCAGGCTCCCCTAAGCCAATCACAACGCTGCAGGGAAGCATTGTGATTGGTCTGAGCACCGTGGTTCAGCACTCAGATGGGGACAGGGAGCCTGGCCATGTTCTCCATCCAGGCTGTAATGCAGCCTGGGTGGAGAACATGCAAAGTGCACATGACGGTTTGGCCGGCCCAAGACAACCAGCCAAACCTTCATGTGCACTTTAGAGAATGAGAACCACTTTTCATCCTCCTGCTCCAGCTACGGCCCGTGCAGATCAGAGCAGTGGGGCCGGTTGAGGGGGATTTCAACGGATGATGACGAGGTAAAATGTATTCTTTATTTAATTTTTCCTCATCATTGCCAGCTCCTCTGTCAGCGCCCAGCCCTGCCCCCACTCACCCAGCTGAACTACAACTGAAAAATTAAAGGATACTAACAATGAGTTATTATCACTTTATTTTTACCTTTTTGACCTCCTCAGTGGGGCAATGCTCCTCTGCCTTAGTGGAGGAGCCGCCCATGCATTCAAATAGACAAGGGTGTTAATTACAAAAGGAGATGAAGGAAGGAGGCTGATGTGAAAGATGTAACTTGAATAAGCCTACAATTTCTTGAAGTTACAGTGTGCCCTCATCTTTGATAGTGTGTTATTGGTTTTACCTTTTTGTGAAGGAACAAGCAGTAACATTCACTGCTTCATTTCCAAAGTATATTTCCACAAATATGCCCTGCAGCAAGCATAAATGCATGCAATCACACACAGCTCATGGATCACACAGATAGCATGTGTTAAAAAGTTCTATTGCCACAAGTCAAATAATTGGGTCGCTTTTTCTACTACCCAATTCACTACATGGCAACCACTTTTATTTTAGTGCCCGACCTTTCATATGTTTCAGTCAAACTGTGCAGGTTTTGGTCACTTTGTGTTTGGCCAACAATGTGGGTGGGAGGATTCCTAGTCTTGAAGAAGATTCAGACTGAATATTAATGATTAATCCAGTGAAGGAGGTTCAACCTGGTCTATAATGAGAGATACTTTTCCTCAAGAAAAATCCTCCCAAGTTCACAGCAAATGTATCCACGTAAAAGAGTGACCACATCTATTGACATTACTCTGTGAACATCCCAAGTAGGATTATCAATAGTGACCATCAAATATTTCAAGTGACGTTCCCAGAAGAAATGTCAAGAAAAGCTCATTGATCTGAAATACCTCTACATGACTATTGAAATTACAGCTAAAACAGCATATGCTCTCTTGCACAAAGAACAAAGCCACAGAAATTATTTCCCTCAGCTCAACTTGAATTATCATTCAACTGTTAGCTTTAAACATGTATTGGAAATGCAAAGTTTTGTCTTCATCAGCATAATAATGTTTCCCAAAACATGCTTTTTTTCCTATCAAATACCACTTTCCATTTTGGTCTAATAAACTTGACAATCCCTAGGAAAAATATTTTCAGAACAAAACAGACATTTGCCTTTCAAATATCAGTTTTTATTTTTAGGCAATGCACAGCCTCCAATCACCAGCTTGTCATTTGCATCAAGTACTTACACATTTGTGACACAGACAGGTTCTGCTTCAGATGCTTGGTTATTACAGCCATAAGCTATGGACATTTAACATAACACCAAGGATGTCTATAATATGTTACTAATGCCCTCTAATAATGGGCCACCATTGAGCCAAACCTGGAACCATAGTGACAGGATGCCAACAATATATCAGACACAGCCATGATTATGCAGGGACAGCTGCTGTAATGTCATGGATGGCTACAATCTAGGCAATAATGTTCTTATAGTCTCCATTATACCATGAATGGGATCAGTTGTGCCAGGGATGAATCTCCTTCATTTTGTTGCAGGACTGCACATCAGGGGCGGCTTTAGCGCACTTAGCGCCTGGTGCGACAATCATTTTTTGTGCCCCCACACCCACGACCGCCTGCTCATATTTCACCTTCTATCGATACCACGGACAAAAGTGCCTCTCATCTCTCTAGTCATAAGGTATTACTAAACACGGTGCCCACCCTGAGGTCAGCGCCCCCTCCACAGGTTAGCGCCCAGTGCCGCCGCACCAGTCGCACTGCCCTAAAGCCGGCCCTGCAGCACTTACAATGTCAAGGTGCTCCTTGACATTAGGCATAGCTTCCAATGCGAGATATTGTTTGTTACGAAGGCACACAATGCCAGACACACACAGGTACACATATAAATGTGAACCTATACCTGATCTCACACAGACACATGCGTGTGATGGTCCTAAATGCCTCAGCTTTGTATCTAGATGCTGTTCCTGGGCTTATCATGCATGAAACTCACATATTTCTATTCTCACTCTTGCAATACCACACTTTCACACTGGCTTCTACTCTAACTACTGCTTTCACTCTTCTTTTCAGGCACATTGTTTGCACACATATAGGGCTATTCCAAAAGGTAACTTACAATTGTTAGTAATTTACACCTGTAATTTACTCTTAAATAATTGAGCTCCTCTACTACTTTTTGCTATTCTCAAAATTTGAGTGTAAAGATTCTCAAAACTGTAGAGCTACACTTCTCCACCCCCTGAAAAAGTCCAGTATCATACATGGCCAGCCTCTGGTAGTGCAATAACGTTGTATAGAACTTAATATAGTTAGGGACTAAAATAAAAGTGTTCAAAATAGTTAAAAATATGCATCTAAATGAAAATAGCCAATAAATAAACTAAGATATAAATGTTTGTGGAGATTCCCTCCACCAGAGTGGAAATATGCTTACAGGAAAGAATGAGTTAACTTATTAATGTTTAATATTTTGTAAAATATATCTATAAAAAATGTTGCAGCATATCATATAGACGTTCAAAAATGTTAAACATATTATTAATCGGCAACAAATCACATATAAAATTAGAGAGCTTTAACTCATCAATTTAATGGGGCATTAAACAATATAATATTTGCAATAAATTATGTCAATACATAGCTTCTCTCTCTCTCTCTCTCTCTCTCTCTCTCTCTATATATATATATATATATATATATATTTTCACTGAAAAAACCATAGGTTATAGACCATATATAGTTAGGAATTAGCATTTACAAAACCTTGAAAATTCACTGAAAAAACCATAGGTTATAGACCATATATAGTTAGGAATTAGCATTTAAAAAACCTTATTTTACTCACACAAAACCATTGAAATTCCATATATAGTTAGTTGCACTAACTATATATCGCGCACCCGCAATCCACTGCTGATGATGTCACATATTACATCATTCATGACATGGTCAGTGACATCACTGATGACATCACTGATGACATCTCAAATGACATCACTGATGACATCACTGATGACATCATCCAGTGACTGTGTGTTTCTGTAAAGTTTAAATATGTTTTACATATTGAAGAATGAGTAGATGTATAAGTGTCTGGACGAAGGATTTAGTAGGTGCATGACTGAATGTATGAGTGAGTGATTAAATGTGTCTCACTGAGTGCATGGGTTAGTGACTAAACTGTCTTAATTTGTGCATCATTATGTCTGTTGTTCTGTAAACTGCTGCATGTGTTGATCAGTAGCTATATGATTAACTATATGGGTTATTGATTGATTGTCCAAGTATTTGTATGGGAGACTGAGTGTGTGTGTGGCTGGCTGGGAGGTGTGTGACTCTCTGCAGATCAATGTGTACTTGTATCAATGATTGTATAAGAAAGTAAGTATGTGTTAGTATATGTTTGAAAATGTAAGGTGCTCTATGTTTAACTGTATAGACAAGAAAATGGAAGTGTGATTGATTCTTTACAGGACTGACTAGGTGTGTGAGTAACTCCATGGATGAGTGGCAGAGTGTGAGTGTCTGTATAGGTGTATGAGTGCATATGATAGTGTTGTAAAGATGAGTGAGTGTATGTATGAATGATTGTATGGGTGAATGAGTGAATGTGTGTGTAGACGTAGGAATCAGTGAGTGCATATGTAGTAACTAGTATTGGTGTGTCAATGGTTTCAAAAATTATACTCTGTATTTAACACTGGGTGAAACAGAGGTTATATTAAAATGTGAGGAGATGCATTGTATTGTCACATGAATGATATCATCAGTGATGTGGTCATTGATGTCAAATGAGATGTCATCAGTGATGTCATCAGTGATGTCATTTGAGATGTCATCAGTGATGTCATCAGTGATGTCACTGACCATGTCATGAATGATGTAATATGTGACATCATCAGCAGTGGATTGCGGGTGCGCGATATATAGTTAGTGCAACTAACTATATATGGAATTTCAATGGTTTTGTGTGAGTAAAATAAGGTTTTTTAAATGCTAATTCCTAACTATATATGGTCTATAACCTATGGTTTTTTCAGTGAATTTTCAAGGTTTTGTAAATGCTAATTCCTAACTATATATGGTCTATAACCTATGGTTTTTTCAGTGAATTTCAATGGTTTTTTAATAGCAAATATCATAAGCTGTCGAATGTCAAGTACGTGGTAAGTGAAAACATTTTCGTGTTTATGCACACTGATCTGCTTTGAATGGTGCCCCCCCTCATTTCTATTAGGAGTACTCTCTCTTTGCAGATAGTGAAAGGTAGTTAACGCAGGCCTTTGCCCCCGTTGTAATACGTCGTGCCTGCTTCTCTCTCCATTTGATTGATTGTTATCCAAGCATTTACTGTTTTAGAATTGGTTCTCTTTCGTTCATTCTCTATTTACAAACAGACACAGAGTCGCAATACTCTGTTTAGTCTTTGCAGATAACGAAAAATCGTGTAAAAAAAAAGAAAAGGAATCGAGCAAAATCAGTAGGCCACTAATGGGATCTCTTTTTGACCTCGCTAAAATAGAAACATTAGGAACAACCCCTCATGACAAATACAAAACTAGTGAGATGAACTGAACTCCACACAATGATGGCTGCAAAACAGCTCGGCTCCGCCACCCACCCCGCCCAAAATAACGATAAAGAGCGGCTGCCATGATTGGTTGCGGAATGGCCACGACGGAGCTACGAAATGGTGGTGCTCTCATGCTAACCCCAGCTTCAGTCTGAAACATCCAGAAACACTGTAGACTACCAATTCGATCAGTTCCGGTAGCGCCCCAATGTAACCCGGTAGAGAAGAACTAGCCCTCCCCTCTTTGACTGATGGTTCTTGTTGCCTGTCCCTTCTGTTGTCATTTAACAGAACTATTTAGCCTGCTGAAAGGGGTTGTGTTCCGACCGCTGGTTGGTGGAGACATTTTGACTATATTCTGGACCTGCGTTGTCGCGTAATGCGTCATATGACGCGCCGCGTTAGCGCATCCGGAAGTCATCCGGGGCGCGACGCGCAGCGCGTAACGTAAGCATAACAAGTCATGTGACTTGTTAATAAAACTTTTCATTGGTTCATTTTACTTTTATTATTCTAATGATGAAAGGCTTGGTCATATGACCTAAACATTACGCTTTTTATTACTTCCGAACATTATTTTTTCTTAAATATATGTTATAATGTTCCAGGCTAATGTACTTTCCCGGAAAATTTACAACTGTCCTGCAAGTAAAATATATTCTTTTTTCGAGAAAAAGAGCGTTTCTTCGTCCCATGACGGAGCCGTTGAGCAAAAGAGGGTCGACCTGCTGTCTTAGTCGCCGATACGCCTGAATATGAGATTCTTATCGATCACTTTATGTTGCAGGAGTAGAAAACACAACAGCCCTTGACCATTTATCTTTACTGCGTTCCTGCGTAATTTACCTTTTACCCTTCATGTAATTGGTCTGCTTTATTTCACTTGCCTTTTAATGCTTCTAAAACAGTGACTATTATTAAAAACTTTACCAATGTATATACTACTACCATGTTTTCTTTTAAAAACCTTTATTGTGAAAATTTCATTATACAAATACGAGCCTATAACCACGTGGGCGGCCACGGAGCAAACTGTAATCGTATATGATGAGTAGACATTTACACTGTAGAGGAACGTAATGGGCGGGCCATTAGGTTGCAAGAACTAAGGTGTCTAACAGTTGCGGAATCGGTGGACGTACATTTTATAATTAAAATACGACAGGGCCAGTTACAATAAAATTATCTAGATATACATTTGCGGGCAAGTACCATGGGTGACGTTAATTCGAACTTTCAATAGTACAGTAATCAATAACACATCAGAACTTAATATCAATAGGGATGTCGAAATATTCAATCAATTCTCGTCCCCGCCCGCCATATGCTTCAAAACTGCATACGTATCTCGTGATTTCAAGGTTCTGCAACCAGTACACAACAAGGAGTTACGAGTCCCATTTATTCCGGCGCCATTTTGGGCGAGGACGGGCAGGTCCAGGATATAGTCAAAATGTCTCTACCAACCATCGACTATGATGATGTTCATATGCTGTATTTATTAGAGTAACACTCATCTGTCCACATGAAATTAATTTGCCACAATCTAAACATGTCATTTTAATCTTTCCAAAGTTCTAAATATTTGGGACCATTTCCCTTGCCTCTGATGCTGTCAGTGCCACTTCTTTGATGAATGTACTGGCAGGTCGGGGGTTCTCCTCCAAATCTCTCTTTTATGCAGCACTATAATTAATTGGTGCCACCTCTCCATATGACGATGCATGGTATAGTTACCATAACTATATTTTTTTTCGGTTCCCCTGGAGAGTACATCGTGGCAGATGAAGCGTGTAACGTACCGGGCATTTACATTTTTTTGCATGTACAGGAAAGGAAAAAAAAAATCGAGCGTCCGAGTTCTAAAGTGTCCCAGGGCCATTTTATTAGACCAGGCCCAAATCCAAAGAACAAGCCGCCATTTTGAGAGTCCTGTTGCAGCCGCCTGTCGCTGTAGCATCAAGAGCAGCCGAAACTCAGCTGAATGGCAACTGAAACGGTAAAGGGGCGCCCCACTACAGCAGACGAGCCTCCACCTAGGAAGGCCCGTTCACGCCGCCTCCCCCCCCCCCTTCGGGCACCCCACGCCGTTATTCGGAGCAGTATTGTAGGATGGCCACACCAGTGCGGCAACTTGCTAGACATCACCTCGGTGGTAACCGAATCTCAGCGCCTTTTGGTGTCTTCTCTTCAGAAAATATTGTTGCGCTGCCTTTGGCCCCATTCGCACATCGGTCCGCTACTGACGCCATCTCACAGGCTAATGGGGCGCCCCACGCCGAGTTTCAGCATTGTAGGATGACCACACCAGTACAGCAACTTGCTAGACATCACCTCGGTGCCATCCGGATCTTCGCATCTCAACGCCTAGTGGTATCTTCCATACAGAAAATATTGTTGCGCTGCCTTTGGCCCCATTCGCACATCGGTCCGCTACTGACACCATCTCACAGGCCAACAGGGCGCCCCACGCCGACTTTTACCATTGTAGGATGGCCACACCAGTGCCACAACTTGCTAGACACCACCTCGGTGCCATCCGGATCTTGGCATCTCAGCGCCTTGTGGTGTCTTCTATTCAGAAAATATTGTTGCGCTGCCTTTGGCCCCATTCGCACATCGGTCCGCTACTGACGCCATCTCACAGGCCAACGGGGCGCCCCACGCCGACTTTCAACATTGTAGGATGGCCACACCAGTGCGGCAACTTGCTAGACACCACCTCGGTGCCATCCGGATCTTGGCATCTCAGCGCCTTGTGGTGTCTTCTAGTCAGAAAATATTGTTGCGCTGCCTTTGGCCCCATTCGCACATCGGTCCGCTACTGACGCCATCTCACAGGCCAACAGGGCGCCCCACACCGACTTTTACCATTGTAGGATGGCCACACCAGTGCCACAACTTGCTAGACACCACCTCGGTGCCATCCGGATCTTGGCATCTCAGCGCCTTGTGGTGTCTTCTATTCAGAAAACATTGTTGCGCTGCCTTTGGCCCCATTCGCACTTCGGTCCGCTACTGACGCCATCTCACAGGCCAACGGGGCGCCCCACGCCGACTTTCAACATTGTAGGATGGCCACACCAGTGCACCTTACTAGACACCACCTCGGTGCCATCCGGATCTTGGCGCGTTGTGCTGCCTTCGGCCTATTCGCACATCGGTCCGCTACTGACGCGAACTCACAGGCCAACAGGGCGCCCCACGCCGACTTTCAGCATTGTAGGATGGCCACACCAGTGCTGCAACTTGCTGGACACCACCTCGGTGCCATCCGGATCTTGGTGCGTTGTGTTGCCTTCGGCCTATTCGCACATCGGTCCGCTACTGACGCCGCCTCACGTGCCAATGTATTTTCTCCGCATTTTATACCCTATGCCGCATAACAGGTCATGTGACTTGTTTATAAAACTTTTCATTGGTTCATTTTACTTTTGTTTTCCTAATGATGGAAGGCTTGATCATATGACCTAAAAACAACACTTTTCATTGGATGAAAACTTTTTTTTTCCCCAAACGATGAAAGCCCCACCTTGTTTCTGGATGTTTCAGACTGAAGCTGGCGTCACCATGAAAGCACCACCATCTCGTGGCTCCGTCGTAGTCATTCCGCGAGCAATCATGGCAGCCGCTCCCCACCAGAAGCCTGCAGGAGTCGGGGGCCCCCAAAACTTTTGATGAATCCTCAAGGCGGAGGGGGCGCTTTCGAGAATGGGGTCCAAGACCTAGCAGACAAGCGTCCGATTTCCAAGGTGTCCCAGGGCCATTTCAGTGGACCAGGCCCAAAAAGGAAACAGCCTGCGGCCATTTTGAGAATCCTGTGACAGCCGCCTATCGCTGCACCGCAAGAGTGGGCGCAACTCAGCTGAATTGCGGCTTTTGACACAGTGGACCAAAAGCGGACGGAATGGCAACTGAAACGGTAAAGGGGCGCCCCACTACAACAGACGAGACTCCCCCTGGAGAGGCCCGTTCACGCCGCCTCCCCCGGGGCGCCCCACGCCGTTATTCGGAGCAGCATTGTAGGATACCAAAACCAGTGCGGCAACTTACTGGACATCACCTTGGTGCCATCGTTCTGCTGCCTTGGAACTATTCGCACAACAGTTTGCTACTGATGACCCACCCCCCGCGACGCCCCACGCCGGATTCCGAAATCAGTGAAATCTGGACGTTGTGCTGCGTTGGGACTATTCGCACAGCCGACCGCTACTTCGTTGTTTTTCCCTAAAAATGTTTATATGTTATTACTGTTTTTGTTTTCTTGTATATATTTATAAGTTATTAAAGTTTTATAATCTTACTACTTTGTTGGAGTGCTATATATTTTTAATGTGACACATAATTGTAAAAACTTTGATGTACAAAGAGTCATCCCTGGAATCTTCCGCTTCAGGCTCGGTCCCCTCCCCAATCACAATACAGGATGGTTTTCAGATAATAGGAACGCGTCTGCTGTGACGGATCTCATCGAGTGTGGGCCTTGATCTACTATAACTCCTTTGAAGAGGGGTGATTCTTTACAGCTGGGGCCATAAACTACATCTGCAGGGCTAGCTGATACCCTAGGACCGGCCTGGACAATCGGACACAGAGGAAAAGGAGTGTCAGAGGGTGCGGTAGTGAATAGGGCGAAAGGGAGGTGTCGGGCGGACACAGGGTGTGATTCTCAGGGAAGAGCAGCGCAGATGGGGGGTGGTTTATTACCCATGCATAAGACAGAGAGCGGGGGTGACCACTGCCTGGGGGAGATGCTTGCGAGGGTGGGGAGCCATGCTAAGGATCGACAGCGTGCAGAGAGTGGGTCTGGTCAAGGCATCTAAAATGACTGCCGTGCACGACAAAAGTGTGGCATTTGAAAAAAGGCAAGATGGCGCAGACAATGTTTTTCAACACTTCCTGATTTCCTTCGAATCGAACGTTAACAGACGTTGGGGCATATTACCAAAGTTAAGCGATATTTATCCCTAACGATGCTTAGCAACGAATTTTTTACCGCTAAGCATCTTCAGAAATTATCGCAGATAAACCTTGCTATTATCAAGGTTTATCGCAAATACGATAAAAAACGACCGCAATGCATTAATATCGCTGAAAACTCAGCGATATTCATGCATTACCGAGCTAATGCTCTTAGCCATGTTATCCACCTCCCATTGGATAACATGGCTAAGAACTGCTCAGGGCAGGTGGTAGCTTTTGGAGATATTCGCGCTTATCGCGAATATTTCCAAAATTTGGTAATAGGAGATAGCGATGTTAGCGACTGTTTCCTGCTTAGGACCTAATAGTATGCTAACACATTAGAAAGTTGTAATGTGTAATGATGTAACAGCCTGCATTTGAATACGTGCTTTTCTGCAAAATATTTTAAACTGATTCTATTTTTTGGTTTCACGTTATTCACTGATTCTCACTTATTATGAAGATTTTACAATAACCCAGTTAGGGCCTATAAGAGACAGATTTTTCATACGTATTCTGATGGGTCCATTGTTTTATTTTTATCTCAGGTAAAGGAAGTACACTGAAGCACAGGAAGAAACCTCACTTGGGTGTTGACTGGTGATACTTATGCTGATGAAAGAATTAGCTCTCACTTGGGACGTTAAACTTGTTATAATGGCTAAGGCGGTTTACATCAGTAGAGTTGCATAAAATGGAATCTCACTTGGGATCATGTATTTGCCGAATTGTGTCCACTAATGACAATAATTTACGTTATATTATGCCACCATATCTTCTCCCAGGTCAGCACTATATATTCTTTCCGAGTGGGGACACGCATTGAAAATGTTAAATACCTTCAGGAATATCATAACGTTTGATCCTAGAATTAGGTAGCTATAAAAGTGACATTTACATGTGCAAATTATACTTTGCTAATTGAATTTTTATTTATGTACAATATGCCATGCCTGAAATAGTTGACAGGATTGTCTCCATTGATTTTGATTTATACTAAGAGGTAGGATCCATCAGTTACATGTTATTTACTCCACTCTAAGATGGCCGCGAAATAGGGGTTGAAAGTCCTTTGTTTATTTTGAGCACATATCACGTGTGAACTTTATTTAATGTTTTGAATACTGACAATGTAATTACCCGTGACCAAGGCGAAGGTTCGCCGAAACGCGTTGGGTTGTTTTCGTTGTTTACAGTCACGATGCTGCACATGATGGATTAAACAAACTTTGAAAACGCACAAGAAGGATTGGGAGTAATCTTTTCTGTCAGGGAGAGTGCATTTGCGTAGTCGCGCTGACTACGTGTTGTGAGCCTGAATGTCTTCAGGGTAACCTTTGCCCCTGGATTGCACCGCTGTTTTTGTGTCCCGGTAACTGCGAAGGAAGTGGAACTGCATATATATATATTACCTACTGGCGGTCGCCAGTAGGTATATAAAGTTAGGATTTTTTCTCTATGGGATTTTTGAAAATTCTATGTCTAATAACTTTGGCGTTTGTGGACGGAATTGGCTGAAATTTACAGGAAAATGGAACATTTTGTTTCTGAGCAGCCCCTGAAAATTTGGGGGGGTTTCGTCAAGGGGGGGCCGAGAAAAAAGGGGGGTCCCAAAACGTGTTTTTAACATTGAGTTTCCAATAGGGCGGTTGGCCTCACTTTTAGCCCGAACGGCTGAATGGATTTGCACGAAACTTGGCAAAATTGTAGGGACTTGTAGCCCGATGTGCCTTTGCTAGGTCTCAATATATGTGCTTCAGTGGATTTTGAGAAATTAACGTTCAAAAAAAGATATATATCTGTAACAGAGGACCGGGCAGCGCTCCGGTTCGCGGACTTTTCGCGATACGGAGCTTTGTGAAGCGAAGCTGATTGGTTCTCCGGCGTCTGTGAACATTCCAAACAGTCCGTAGCGGCCGCCATCTTGTCTCTCGGTAGGATCGAGAGACAAGAGGAGGCCAAAGCGAAGGGGCAAATGACCATAAGGGGGCACAGTAGATCCTCGCTGACCCCCTAGGTTTGATGTGGAGGTTTTAAAAGGGCCCGCGGGGCAAAAAAAATAAATAATAATAATAATCGAACGGCTGAATGGATTTGCACGAAACGTGGCAAAATATTAGGGACTGGTAGCCCGATGTGCCTTTGCTAGGTCTCAATATATGTGCTCCAGTGGATTTTGAGAAATTAACGTTCAAAAAAAGATATATATCTGTAACAGCGCTCCGCTTCGCGTACTTTTCGCGTTACGGAGCTTTGCGAAGCTGATTGGTTCTCCGGCATCTGTAAACATTCCAAACAGTCCGTAGCGGCCGCCATCTTGTCTCTCGGTAGGATCGAGAGACAAGAGGAGGCCAAAGAGAAGGGGCAAATGACCATAAGGGGGCATAGTAGATCCTTCCTGACCTCTTAGGTTTGATGTACCATTTTGCCAAGTTTGGTGTAATTCCGTTCAGCCATTCAGGCTGTAGACGTATGTAAATGTCCTATGGAAAATTGCATGGGGAAAACACATTTGAAAGTGTTGAAATTTAGAACCAATTAAAATGTTACTTTGGTTTTGTATTTGTGTGTGATGAAAGTTAATTGGTTATGTATATATCTCAAATGAGAGGAAACCACAGCCATTTTGTGATACTACTGTCTGAGGTACATTTGTGAGGAATTTTTGGTGGTGAATTTCTGGTGTTTGATTTACACAGTACTAACACTTCTCCTACTTTTAAAAAGGTGAGTTGTTAATTTGTAAGGGGAACTATGTTGTACACTTGAAGATAATTTGAAAAATGTTTTCTGTTATTTATTTGCAGTCCTTCTGTTATACTAAATACTTGATAAAGTTAGTTTTATATTATGTATTACTAAAAACGATAAATGAAAGTGATTATTTTTTTCTGCAATTTACAGCAAGCAATTTCAAAATAAAATGGCTCACAATGAAGAGACCGTGGTAATTTCTTTTGAATTGTCCACTACATTGATTGAAATTGACAGCACCAATAATGAAATATTGTCACAAGGAGGAGATGACTTGAATGATTCCACTACATTGATTGAAATTAACAGCACCAATAATGAAATATTGTCACAAGGAGGAGATGACTTGAATGATTTTTTGGATCAATCTGTTGATGGCGAATTTATCGAATGTTTGGAGACCATAGAGTTACAAGAATCATCATTGCAGACTTTTAATGAGGAGATTCCAGATGAGATGATTGAAGAGGAAATTACTGATGAGGACATGTTACTAGTTCTTTCAAATTTAGAAAATTCAGAAGAATAAATTTATATTTAGTAAACAAAAATTGTTTGAGACATTATTCATTTTTATTTTTAATTTATGAGGTTGTAGCGAAGTGATTGTAGTATAAAATGAGACTTATAGTATAGAGTGCAACATTTTTATGTTACATGGTAAGTTTACTCATATTTACTGCCCTTCTCCCACTATATTATCTCCAATGTGTATTTGATATCTCTTCTTCATCTCCGGCCTCCTTTCTCTCACTGTGTGTCTCTGATGCATCTTATCGCTGCTATTTTGTGTAATTACAGAAGAGAGTAAAATAAAATAGTTCGGAACGTGAAAAGGGGGCAAAGTAGAGTACCCCTCACCCCCTAGGCCTTCTCAGGCGGTCCCAAAAGGATCAGTTTCTGCTTTCCTGAGAGATTATGGTATGAGTTCCATATACCACAATAATTTGCATTACAACATGCAAGATATATATCTCCTATTACCAACTTTTGGAGATATTCGCGCTAAGCGCGAATATCTCCAAAAACTAACACCTGCCCTGAGCAGTTCTTAGCCATGTTATCCAATGGGAGGTGGATAACATAGCTAAGAGCATTAGCTCGGTAATGCATGAATATCGCTGAGTTTTCAGCGATATTAATGCATTGCGATCGTTTTTTATCGCATTTGCGATAAACCTTGATAATAGCAAGGTTTATCTTCGATAATTTCTGACGATGCTTAGCGGTAAAAAATTTGTTGGTAAGCATCGTTAGCGATAAATATCGCTTAACTTTGGTAATATGCACCAACGTCTGTTAACGTTTGATTCGAAGGAAATGAGGAAGTGTTGAAAAACATTGTTTGCGCCATCTTGCCTTTTTTGAAATGCCACACTTTTGTCGTGCACGGCAGCCATTTTAGATGCCTTGACCAGACCCACTCTCTGCACGCTGTCGATTCGTAGCATGGCTCCCCACCCTCGCAAGCATCTTCCCCAGGCACTGGTCACCCCCGCTCTCTGTGTTATGCATGGGCAATAAACCTCTCCCCATCTGCGCTGCTCTTCCCTGAGAATCACACTCTGTGCCCGCCCGACACCTCCCTTTCGCCCTATTCACTACCGCACCCTCTGACACTCCTCTTCCTCTGTGTCCGATTGTCCAGGCTATCAGCTAGCCCTGCAGATGTAGTTTATGGCCCCAGCTGTAAAGAATCACCCCTCTTCAAAGGAGTTATAGTAGATCAAGGCCCACACCCGATGAGATCCGTCACACCACACGTGTTCCTACTATCTGAAAACCATCCTGTATTGTGATTGGGGAGGGGACCGAGCCTGAAGCGGAAGATTCCAGGGATGACTCTTTGTACATCAAAGTTTTTATATTTATGTGTCACATTAAAAATATATAGCACTCCAACAAAGTAGTAGGATTATAAAACTTTAATAACTTATAAATATATACAACAAAACAAAAACAGTAAAAACATTTAAACAACGAAGAGACCGTGGCAATTTCTTTTGAATTATCCAATACATTTATTGAAATTGACAGCACCAATAATGAAATTTTCTCACAAGGAGGAGATGACTTTAATGATTTTTTTGATCAATCTCTTGATGGCGAATTTATCGAATGTTTGGAGACCATAGAGTTACAAGAATCATCATTGCAGACTTTTCATGAGGAAATTCCTGATGAGGACATGTTACTAGTTCTTTCAAATTATGAAAATTCAGAAGATGTTGCCTGGGGGTGGGTCGTCAGTAGCAGTCTGTTGTGCGAATAGTTCCAAGGCAGCAGAACGCGCTGAAATCTAGATGGCACAAAGGTGATGTCTAGTAAGTTGCCGCCCAGCAAATAACGGCGTGGGGCGCCGCGGGGGTGAGTGATTCCAGTAGGCACTACAGGTATTCTTACCGGCATTTCAGAATTACTGCTGGGGACAATGCCTGTGCTGTAGCAGGGTCACAGCAGAAACAAAAAGGATTCTGTTGAAGATGTTGTTGGTTTTCAATTTGAAAACAGTTCTGGTGTCAACTGCTATGCTAATGTAGTGGTTAATGTTTTGTTTTCTCTAGAAAATGTAAAAGAGGGGGAGGCAGTCCAAAGTTCTGGTAAAAGGGCAAAGGAAAGGATCGGTGGTTTGAACTATCAGTCAAAAAGGGGAGGGGGTGCAACAATTTTTCCTACCGGGTCACAGTGTGCTTTCACCGGAACTGAGGTTTGCAGGATTCTAGTAATTCAAAGTGAGGCTGGCGCCAGCATGGGAGCGCCGACGTCCCGCGGATACAGTTTCGTCACTCCACGGGCGATCATGGCAGTCATTCCCCATCGGGGGTGTCTGCGGGGGTCGGAGACTCCCGCGGCTCCTCTAGAATCTTGAAGGTCGTGGAGGACTACTGTGGTGGAGTCAACCAGTGACCGGGCCATTTCTTTATGCTCTTGCCACGTCGATCGCCATTTTGAGAGTTCGGTAGCTACTGGCGATCGCGGGGTCAAATGAGCGGACGGGCTCCACCCTGCCGGGCGAGACGTTGCAGCATCGCCACAGTGGAAGAACCCTTTTCCGGGCGCCTGGAGCGCTGAGGGTGCAGGTGGGTAGCCTCCACTGGGGAGGCGGGAGAGGCCTGTTCGCACCGTCTCTCCCTCCCAGTGCACCCCACGGCGTCTCGCTTGAGATTTGTTATGGCCGGACCAGGCGATGAGGACGAGAGGGGGGGGGGTCGGAGGCATGTGCAAGACATCCTCCCCCAGTGTTGTCGCAGCCATTATTCAAGAAAGAAGAAGTGTCCCGTCCGTCTTCGGGCCGGGCTTCCGATGGATGTCGGCCGGACGCCCCTTGCTCTGGCCCCATGAACGGGTTCCTTGGTTTATCGGCTGCAGCTGGATCCCATCGGCCCCGGCCGTTGGTGGCCGGACTGGTAGAGAATGTGGCGGGACTACCTGAAACTGTCAAGGGCCACCGCGGCCGGACTGGGAGAGAGAGGGGAGGGTCGAGGACACGGACATTCCCCCCCCTGCAACTCTCCAGCGTTGTCAATCCCCCTGGCCGGGTCCCGCTGGCCTCGGCCTCGGCCTCTCCTCCGGCTACACCCTACGTGATGATCTCCGAGGCGTGGCAGCAGGACCCGCCTTATATGTGTTGTTTCCGGCTGGGCGTAGCCGAAAACCTGTTGCCCTTTGGAAGTTTCTAGAATGGGGCGGATGTCTGCTGACTTCTATCCTTCCCAGTTTGCCGTTATTTGGCCGTGGCAGGCGGTGGGACAGACACGTTTTGGGGCAGTGAGGGGCGATGTTTTCAGGTTTCTTATTACGGGCTTACTTCTAACGTTTCTTGTTTCTAGGACAATAATAGGTTTTATCATTACGTATTGTTATCGTTTCTTTGTTTGTTATTTAATAAAAAGTTCATCAGTGGCCTACTGATTTTCGTTTTCCTATTCTTTTCTTTCCAGGTTGTTTCATGCTAAAGTTTCTGTTAACAGGATACAGTGATCACTTCGTTATTATTGCATATGTCCTTTTCACTAGGGGTGCTCTCTTGTTGGGCCAGATATCTCTAGTAAATGGTCCGGGTGAAACAGGTGCATCAATCAGTGGGGAGTAGATAGGCATGACAGATTACAACGGGGGAGAAAGGTCCGCATTACCTACCCTTTCACTACTTGTAAAGATTTTCCTACG
Source organism: Lissotriton helveticus (assembly GCF_964261635.1). Lineage (NCBI taxonomy): Eukaryota > Metazoa > Chordata > Amphibia > Caudata > Salamandridae > Lissotriton > Lissotriton helveticus. Next base: position 738,138,337 of record NC_136072.1, on the reverse strand, counting down.
TTTATTTGCAAACAGGGAATACCTCCAAAAAAAACTAATTCCCAAACAGTCAATGTTCGGACAATCAATCAATCAATGAGGAATGAAATAGGTACGACGTGTTAAAGGCTTACGTTACCTACCCTTCACTATCTGCAAAGGGAGAGAGAATATTCCTATTCTTCCTTGTTTGCAGGCAGAGAAGATCCTTAAGAGAACCAACTTCGAACAATTCAATGCTCGATTCAAACAATCAACAAGGGGTACTGTGAACACAAATGAACGCCGCTTATGTACATACACATTGCTATTTTCAACAGGTTGTTCCTAATGTTTCTATTTTAGCGAGGTCAAAAAGAGATCCCATTAGTGGCCTACTGATTTTGCTCGATTCCTTTTGTTTTTTTACACGATTTTTCGCTATCTGCAAAGACTAAACAGAGTATTGCGACTCTGTGCTTGTTTGTAAATAGAGAATGAACCAAAGAGAACAATCAATCAAATGGAGAGAGAAGCAGGCACGACGGATTACAACGGGGGCAAAGGCCTGCGTTAACTACCCTTCACTATCTGCAAAGAGAGAGTACTCCTAATAGAAATGAGGGGTGGGGGGCAGCATTCAAAGCAGATCAGTGTGCATAAACACGAAAATGTTTTTACTTACCACGTACTTGACATTCGACAGCTTATGATATTTGCTATTAAAAAACCATTGAAATTCACTGAAAAAACCATAGGTTATAGACCATATATAGTTAGGAATTAGCATTTACAAAACCTTGAAAATTCACTGAAAAAACCATAGGTTATAGACCATATATAGTTAGGAATTAGCATTTACAAAACCTTGAAAATTCACTGAAAAAAACCATAGGTTAGAGACCATATATAGTTAGCTGGACATTTTATTGACATAAAACCAATGAAATTCCATATATAGTTAGTTGCACTAACTATATATCGCGCACCCGCAATCCACTGCTGATGATGTCACATATTACATCATTCATGACATGGTCAGTGACATCACTGATGACATCACTGATGACATCTCAAATGACATCACTGATGACATCACTGATGACATCTCATTTGACATCAATGACCACATCACTGATGATATCATTCATGTGACAATACAATGCATCTCCTCACATTTTAATATAACCTCTGTTTCACCCAGTGTTAAATACAGAGTATAATTTTTGAAACCATTGACACACCAATACTAGTTACTACGTACGCACTCACTGATTGCTACGTCTACACACACCTTCACTCATTCACCCATACAATCATTCATACATACAATCACTCATCTTTACAACACTATCATATGCACTCATACACCTATACAGACACTCACAGTCTGCCACTCATACATGGAGTTACTCACACACCTAGTCAGTCCTGTAAAGAATCAATCACACTTCCATTTTCTTGTCTATACAGTTAAACATAGAGCACCTTACATTTTCAAACATATACTAACACATACTTACCTTCTTATACAATCATTGATACAAGTACACATTGATCTGCACAGAGTCACACACCTCCCAGCTAGCCACACACACACTCAGTCTCCCATACAAATACTTGGGCAATCAATCAATAACCCATATAGTTACTCATATAGCTACTGATCAACACATGCAGCAGTTTACAGAACAACAGACATAATGATGCACAAATTAAGACAGTTTAGTCACTAACCCATGCACTCAGTGAGACACATTTAATCACTCACTCATACAGTCAGTCATGCACCTACTAAATCCTTCGTCCAGACACTTACACATCCACTCATTCTTCAATATGTAAGACATATTTAAACTTTACAGAAACAAAAAATCACTGGATGTTGTTATCAGTGATGTCATCAGTGATGTCATTTGAGATGTCATCAGTGATGTCATCAGTGATGTCACTGACCATGTCATGAATGATGTAATATGTGACATCATCAACAGTGGATTGCGGGTGCGCGATATATAGTTAGTGCAACTAACTATATATGGAATTTCATTGGTTTTATGTCAATAAAATGTCCAGCTAACTATATATGGTCTCTAACCTATGGTTTTTTCAGTGAATTTTCAAGGTTTTGTAAATGCTAATTCCTAACTATATATGGTCTATAACCTATGGTTTTTTCAGTGAATTTTCAAGGTGTTGTAAATGCTAATTCCTAACTATATATGGTCTATAACCTATGGTTTTTTCAGTGAATATATATATATATACAAGCCACACAGTGTACTGTTTGGTATGTCCGTGTGGCTTGCGTTACATAGGAATTACAATCCACCCCACCAAAATAAGAATTTTGGAACATCTCAGGGCCATACAGAACAGAGATCCCACATACCCAGTGGCGAGGCATTTTGATAATACAATAATCCTCTTTATGTTGGTATAATTGCGGACCTTGGTGTTTATTCTTCAGACCTGAGCGCTTGATTGGAAGCCGTTCTGCCAGTCATATATATATATATATATATATATATATATATATATATATATATAAAGTCAAAATTTGCGAGCAGTTGCTCACAGTGCCTTTCCCAGCCACTTCATGGCGGCGGTCCGTGATGAGGCAGGCAGCCTCAAACATATGCACCCAAGCCGTCGCACAATCGAAGCAGGACAGCAATCACGGACACAAAATCTGCTGCAGTTATCCTCCGTTTATTTCCAGGTCAGAATGGCAAATAACACTCAACGCGTTTCAGGATCACTCCCTTGTTCACTCGTGAAATCTGTTCTTTAAACCCCCGGAGCTGTGTCACTCTCTTTCTTGAGCAAGAGGGAGTCTAGTGGCTATGTTTTACCAGTCTGCAGGTACTGGTTTGGTGACATGCCCTCTCGTTCTGGAGCTGCGCGGATTACCTGCAATCTTTGGAGGATTGTATTGAAACGCGCCGCCCCCCCAGCGTTGGATTTTCCACTTGGAGGTGATTACATACATGGGGAGAGAGGAGGCAAACGTGGCTTTTGCCTGATAAGGGGACAAAGAACAGTCTTATCTGCAAATCCGGCTGTAAAAAGGCGTGGAACCATCGGCCAATTAATTTTGGAAGCACCACCTGGTGTTTTGGAAACCCCTTCACTGTATGGACTCTGACGAAGGACTTCAACGCCCAGCATGCAGCGGGACTGCAGTTAAGCGCAATTTGTCCCACACCTGTGAGGCAATAAGGTGGGGCCAGTGATCACATGACCAAGAGTGGTCACAGGCTAAAACACCGCTACAACGGACCCCTATAAACAGCGAGAAGGTAGCTGAGACGGGCACTGATGAGGCCAATGGATGGCTGAAACGCGTCTGCCCAGCGTTTCAGGGACAAAGACTGCCAGTGCAAAGAAAATCAATAAATCTGTTCTTTTAACCCCCGGAGCTGTGTCACTCTCTTTCTTGAGCAAGAGGGAGTCTAGTGGCTATGTTTTACCAGTCTGCAGGTACTGGTTTGGTGACACGCCCTCTCGTTCTGGAGCTGCGCGGATCACCTGCAATCTTTGGAGGATTGTATTGAAACGTGCCGCCCCCCCAGCGTTGGATTTTCCACTTGGAGGTGATTACATACATGGGGAGAGAGGAGGCAAACATGGCGTTTGCCTGATAAGGGGACAAAGAACAGTCTTATCTGCAAATCCGGCTGTAAAAAGGCGTGGAACCATCGGCCAATTAATTTTGGAAGCACCACCTGGTGTTTTGGAAACCCCTTCACTGTATGGACTCTGACGAAGGACTTCAACGCCCAGCATGCAGCGGGACTGCAGTAAAGCGCAATTTGTCCCACACCTGTGAGGTAATAAGGTGGGGCCAGTGGTCACATGACCAAGAGTGGTCACAGGCTAAAACACCGCTACAACGGACCCTTGTAAACAGTGAGAAGGCAGCTGAGACGGGCACTGATGAGGCCAATGGATGGCTGAAACGCGTCTGCCCAGCGTTTCAGGGACAAAGACTGCCAGCGCAAAGAAAATCAATAAATCTGTTCTTTTAACCCCCGGAGCTGTGTCACTCTCTTTCTTGAGCAAGAGGGAGTCTAGTGGCTATGTTTTACCAGTCTGCAGGTACTGGTTTGGTGACACGCCCTCTCGTTCTGGAGCTGCGCGGATTACCTGCAATCTTTGGAGGATTGTATTGAAACGTGCCGCCCCCCCAGCGTTGGATTTTCCACTTGGAGGTGATTACATACATGGGGAGAGAGGAGGCAAACATGGCGTTTGCCTGATAAGGGGACAAAGAACAGTTTTATCTGCAAATCCGACTTTAAAAAGGCGTGGAACCATCGGCCAATTAATTTTGGAAGCACCACCTGGTGTTTTGGAAACCCCTTCACTGTATGGACTCTGACGAAGGACTTCAACGCCCAGCATGCAGCGGGACTGCAGTAAAGCGCAATTTGTCCCACACCTGTGAGGTAATAAGGTGGGGCCAGTGGTCACATGACCAAGAGTGGTCACAGGCTAAAACACCGCTACAACGGACCCCTGTAAACAGTGAGAAGGCAGCTGAGACGGGCACTGATGAGGCCAATGGATGGCTGAAACGCGTCTGCCCAGCGTTTCAGGGACAAAGACTGCCAGCGCAAAGAAAATCAATAAATCTGTTCTTTTAACCCCCGGAGCTGTGTCACTCTCTTTCTTGAGCAAGAGGGAGTCTAGTGGCTATGTTTTACCAGTCTGCAGGTACTGGTTTGGTGACACGCCCTCTCGTTCTGGAGCTGCGCGGATTACCTGCAATCTTTGGAGGATTGTATTGAAACGCGCTGCCCCCCCCAGCGTTGGATTTTCCACTTGGAGGTGATTACATACATGGGGAGAGAGGAGGCAAACATGGCGTTTGCCTGATAAGGGGACAGAGAACAGTCTTATCTGCAAATCCGGCTGTAAAAAGGCGTGGAACCATCGGCCAATTAATTTTGGAAGCACCACCTGGTGTTTTGGAAACCCCTTCAGTGTATGGACTCTGACGAAGGACTTCAACGCCCAGCATGCAGCGGGACTGCAGTAAAGCGCAATTTGTCCCACACCTGTGAGGCAATAAGGTGGGGTCAGTGATCACATGACCAAGAGTGGTCACAGGCTAAAACACCGCTACAACGGACCCCTGTAAACAGCGAGAAGGCAGCTGAGACGGGCACTGATGAGGCCAATGGATGGCTGAAACGCGTCTGCCCAGCGATTCAGGGACAAAGACTGCCAGCGCAAAGAAAATCAATAAATCTGTTCTTTTAACCCCCGGAGCTGTGTCACTCTCTTTCTTGAGCAAGAGGGAGTCTAGTGGCTATGTTTTACCAGTCTGCAGGTACTGGTTTGGTGACACGCCCTCTCGTTCTGGAGCTGCGCGGATTACCTGCAAACTTTGGAGGATTGTATTGAAACGCGCCGCCCCCCCAGCGTTGGATTTTCCACTTGGAGGTGATTACATACATGGGGAGAGAGGAGGCAAATGTGGCGTTTGCCTGATAAGGGGACAAAGAACAGTCTTATCTGCAAATCCGGCTGTAAAAAGGCGTGGAACCATCGGCCAATTAATTTTGGAAGCACCACCTGGTGTTTTGGAAACCCCTTCACTGTATGGACTCTGACGAAGGACTTCAACGCCCAGCATGCAGCGGGACTGCAGTAAAGCGCAATTTGTCCCACACCTGTGAGGCAATAAGGTGGGGCCAGTGATCACATGACCAAGAGTGGTCACAGGCTAAAACACCGCTACAACGGACCCCTGTAAACAGCGAGAAGGCAGCTGAGACGGGCACTGATGAGGCCAATGGATGGCTGAAACGCGTCTGCCCAGCGTTTCAGGGACAAAGACTGCCAGCGCAAAGAAAATCAATAAATCTGTTCTTTTAACCCCCGGAGCTGTGTCACTCTCTTTCTTGAGCAAGAGGGAGTCTAGTGACTATATATATATATATATATATATATATCGAAGTCTCGAGGGGTTTGGAGCACGTGCTCAATTGACTTGGAGGTACAAATTTACACTTTGTTTTAATATGTAACCCCTAGGTGAGAGTAGACTTTATCCGGGCCCGTGCCACTTATCAGTAGCAGCGCGATGTCAGTAACAAGGCAGAATTCACTGTGAATTTGGGCCATATTATCAAGGGGGTTTATCTCCGCTTTTTTGGCTTTAAAAACCAAGAAAGCGGAGATAAAATTATCTCCCTATTACCTAGCTGTCGCTAACACCAGTTAGCGACAGCTAGTAGGAGATAGCGACCATCTTGGGCCCCACTTTGCATGTCAGTGATATTTATCACTAATGACATGCAAAGCGGGCGTGCCAAGATGTTAGCGACTGGAAACAGTCGCTAACATCGCTATATCCTATTACCAACTTTTGGAGATATTCGCGCTAAGCGCGAATATCTCCAAAAGCTAACACCTGCCCTGAGCAGTTCTTAGCCATGTTATCCAATGGGAGGTGGATAACATAGCTAAGAGCATTAGCTCGGTAATGCATGAACATCGCTGACTTTTCAGCGATATACATGCATTGCGGCCGTTTTTCATCGCATTTGCGATAAACCTTGATAATACCAAGGTTTATCTGCGATAAAAATCGCCGCAGCTCAGCGGTAAATTTTCGTCTCTAACCAAGCAATAGCGATAATTATCACTATTGCTTGGTAATATGCCCCTTTGTTCTTTGGATCAGAGGTCATGTTGATACGGAATTGTTAGCAGCTCGGGAGAGCTTTACCCGGGGCATTGGCAAAGGTTAAGAGACATGAACAGCAATGAACGGCAAAATTAATCTTTTAATTTTGTTATTTTATGATAAAATGGCATCACCGGATTTAGGTTTGGCTGCATAAGTTGTTCCCGAGAGTGTTCAACACCACAAAGAAGCTTCCAAATCCACATGGCTCTCGAACTCAAGGAGCCATGGTCCGCTAATTAGACGTCGGGGCGTTTCCGTGACGAGGGGCGCCGCAATTTAAACCACACACAAAAGTTTCCTTTGCTTAGAGACACCAACACAAATGGAAGTAGAATACTTCATTTTTTGTGGGCAGCAGAATGGAATTTTTTTTAAATTGCCAATATCTGTGGCACCGGTTGACGAATCTTTGAGAAATTTTCAAAGCTAATGGGGCGCTCTGGTCAGCTCTTGTCTTAGAAGTTTGGGAGTGATTCGCCAAACGGGAGAGAAAAAAGGGGGGTCCCAAACACGTTATCTCCATGTTAATTTCAATAGGAAACTTTAGACAAAGCTATAGCCCGAACTGCCAAACGGAATTACACCAAATTTGACAAAAAGGTAGCTCTTGGTTCGGAAAGCGTGCTTTATGTTAAATGGTGTAAATCAGTGCAGAAGTTCCTGAGAAATAAAAAAATATTGATATCTGGCTGCTGCCATGGATCCGCAAACCCTCCAGAGCACAAGCTTGATTCTGATTGGCTGCCGACATTTCGAACTAGAAAGTGTTGGCAGCAATCTTGTGACTCGGTAGAACCAAGTCCCAAGAACAAAGTTTAAAAATTAAGAAAAGGGGGCAGGGTAGAAACAAGCTGCCCCCCTGAACCTGCTCATGGGCCCTGGGGACCAGCACTTCCCTGGGCATTCCAATATTAAGGGCATGGGGGGCCCCCCAAACCCTGGGGACCACCACCTCCCCGGGGCCTACATTTTGTAAAATAAGTTTGGGGGCTCCTGCTCCTCCCCACTCTGCCCCAGGGACCACCACCTCCCTGGGGCACACTGCATTTAAGGGCGAGGGGCCTTGTGGAACCCCCAAGCCCCCGGGAATGCAACCTCCAAAGCAATTTAAGAAGTGTGAAAGGGGTTCCTGCCCCCCCACTGCCCCGGGGACCACCACCTCGCCTGGGCACTGATAATGCTAATGCGGGGGTCTGTTGCAGACCCCTGGACCCAGGATACATGTTGGGAGGGGGGCCACGCAGGCACCCTCCAGGAGCCCTCCTTTGCCCTGGGGACCACTTTGCCCCAGGGCCGGCTTCAGCAAAGGCCTGGTGCGCCCACCCCCAAGACATTGCAGTTTACAATGGGAGGGCCGGAGCACTGCTCCAGCCCTGTCATTGCAAACACTGCTTTGCTTCATGGAAGCGAGAGCAGGAAACCTGCTCTTGCTTCCAGTAAGCAAAGCAGTATTGCTTTTGGAAAAGGGGAGCTGCATTTCAGAAGCTCCCCTTGTCCAAAAGAAATGCCGGCTCCCACAGGAGGTGGGTTGCCAGCTGGGATCGTGGGGGCATTGGGGCTCCCCCGCGGTCCTCAACAGTGTGGCCAGGCCAAGGGGGAATGGGGAACCCGTGGCCAAAAGTGGCCCAGGGAAGGGGGGACAGGCGGCTCCCCTCTCGTAATTAAATACATTTTCTTAAAATGAAAGAGACAAAGCCCTGGGGGAGGGGTCCCTGGGGCCAAAAATGGGCTCAAGAGGGGGCTGGTGGCCCCCCTACTTTAAAATAAAATAAATAAATAAGTGACCATGCCCTGGGGGATGCGGTCCCCAGGGTTGAAATCGGCATCGGGAAGGGGGCACTTGGCCCCCTTCCCATTTAAAAAAATAATAAATTAAAATGGCTAAAGCCCTGTGGGATGGGGTCCCAGGTCCTACAAAATATTAAGAGAAGGGGGTCCACACAGCCCCCCTTCTTACCTCCAAAAAACCAAAAGCCAGTATCTCGTCGTAGGCCCTGCCCCACCCCTGCAACACTCTACAAACGCGCCTCCTGGTGCGTTCTAAGTTAGGGGATTAAGTAGTAATAAATCCTGAGGGTCCCTGGGAGCCAAATAGCCCATCAGGTACCTCCAGTAAGCTCCACACAATGGGACTTCTGAAGGGTAGGCCAAGGCCATACCACTTTTTACACCACTCTGCAAATGCACCTCAGCACTAAAGTGGGCTTCATCCCGCGCGTAGCAGTGCACCTGAAGGCGCATTTGCAGAGTGGTGTGAAAAGGGGGTGTGGCCTAGCACCACTCTCAGAAATCCAGCTGTGTGGGGCCTACTAGAGATAAGAGGAAGGCTAGTTGGCCCCTAGGGACCCTCAGGAGGCAAGGCGACTTCATCCCCCAACCAAGAGCATGCCAGGAGGTGCATTTGTAAAGTGGCGGAAAAAGAGGGCATGCCCTGTGTCCACCTCTCAGCAATCCACTATCTAGGGCTTACTGGAGGTACCAGGTAGGCTAGTTGGCTCCTTACGACCTCCAGAAGCGACGGGGACTTTAATCCCCATCCAAGAGCGTGCCATGGAGTGCTTTTACAGACTGGTGGTCAAAGGGGCGTGGCCTGCTATGAGAACTTAGCAATGCTCCTGTGTGGGACTTACTGGAGGTAAGTCCCACACAGTGGGATTGCTAAGACGTCTACGGAGGCCATACCCTCCCTTTCTCCACCATTCTGCAAACGCGCCTCCTGGCACACTACAGGTTGGGGAATGAAGTCCACTTTTTTCCTGAGGAACTTTGGGGGCCAAGAAGCCCTCCTGGTACCTCCTGTAAGTCCTACATAGCGGAATTCCTGAGCACTGGTTGGAAGCCCAGCTCCCTTTCTCCACCACTCTGCAAATATGACTACCAGTTAAAGAAGCATTTGTAATGTAATAGGTTCCACATTTGCAAGAGTTAGACCTATTGGCATTGTAAATGTAAAGGTTTTTTACTGATTTTTTGGAGTGGAGTGGATGTAGGTTGTGTGTAGTGGAATTATGTGGTATGTTATGCAGTGAAATTATTTGGTTGGAAAATATTTGATATTTAGTGTATAGGATTTATGTAGAGTAGTATTATGTGGTATGGGGAGTAATTATGTGGTATGGTAGTCTGTGTTGTGGAATGGTAACCTCAGGTTTAGTCTCCCTCGTTTCCATAGAAGCTAAACTATAACCTCAATGAGACAAAAAAAAGGAACCACTGAGGAGCACTTCTGGACCTAGATAGAGGTATGAGCAGGGCCACTGGAATTATGCGACTGTTTGACTGCACTGACTTTCACACAATTATAGATTTTTCGCATTTGCCACATAATCCATCATCTACTGCATAATCTGCAGATTTTAACAAAAAAAGAATTTCTTTCTAGCTGAAACATTACCAAAATTGCAGTGACAAGTGTTAAAGCATGGTGGAAGGCCCTGTGCAGACCTAGAATAGTTGCCTGTTACATATTGCTAAATGTGGGTGTTAAATTGGTAATAATGGTGTGCAAATCACTCTTGCTTCTTTATATGCCTCTCTTGCCTTTTGTAGCATTTCTGTTGCTTCTTTCTTCACCTTTCTTTCTTTTTCTGTGCTTCTCTTGCCTCTTTCTACACATCTCATCCACTTTGTGCACCTCGCTTGCCTCTTTCTGTACCTCTGTTGCCTCTTTCTGCACCGCACTTGCTTCTTTCTACACCCCTTTTGCTTCTTTCCGCATCCTTCTTTCCTCTTTCTGTACCTCTTTGTGCACCCCTGTTCGCTCTTTCTGTACCTCTCCTGCCTGTTTCTACCCCTCTCTTGACTCTTTCTGCACTTCCATTACCTCTTTCTGCACCTCTCTTGCTTCTTTCTGCACTTATCTTGCCTCTTTTTGCATCCTTCTTCCCTCTGTGTGCAACTCTCTTGCCTCTCTCTGTACCTCTCTTTCCTCTTTTTGCACCTCTTTTGCCTCTTTGTACACCTCTGTTCCTTATTTCTGCACCTCTCTTGCTTCTTTCTGTACCCTTGTGCCTATTTCGGCACGCTTCTTCCCTATTTCTGCACCTCTCTTGCCTTTTTCTACACCTCTGTTCCCTCTTTCTGCACCTCTCCTGCCTGTTTCTGCACCTCTCTTGCTTCTTTCTGCACTTGGCTTGCTTCTTTTTGCCCCTCTCATGCTTTATTCTGCACCCCTGTTGGCAGTACCTGCACTTGTATTCCCTCTTTCTGCACCTCTCTTGCCTCTTTGTGCACCTCTGTTCCTTATTTCTGGACCTCTCTTGCTTCTTGCTGTACCCTTGTGCCTCTTTCTGCACCCTTCTTCCCTATTTCCGTACCTCTATTGCCTGTTTCTGCACCTCTCTTGCATCTTTCTGCACATCTATTGCCTGTTTCTGCACCTCTGTTGCTTCTTTCTGCACTTCTCTTGCCTCTTTCTGCAATTCTGTTGCTTCTTTCTGCACTCCTCTTGCTACATTTCTGTTGCTTCTTTTTGCATTTCTCTTGCCTCTTTCTGCACCTCTCTTGCTTCTTCCTGCACCCTTTTTGCCTCTTTCTGCACCTCTGCTACTATTTTCTGCACTTCTCTTTCTTCGTTCTGCACCTATCTTGCCTCTTTCTGCACCTTGCTTGCCTCATTCTCCACTTCTCTTGCTTCTCTCTACACCTCTGTTGCTTCTTACAGCAATTCTCTTGCCTCACTCTGTACTTCTCTTGCCTCTTTCTGCACCCCTCTTTCTGCACCTATCTTGCCTCTTTCTGCAGTTCTCTTGCCTCCTTCTGCACCTCTGTTGCTTCTTTCTGTACTTCTCTTTCCTCTTTCTGCACCCATCTTGCCTCTTTCTGCACCTCACTTGCCTCTTTCTGCACCCCTCTTGCCTCTTTCTGCACCTCTCTTGTTTCTTTCTGTTACTCTCTTCTTTCATTCTATACTTCTCTTGCTTTTTTCTGCACCCTTGTGCCTCTTTCTGCACCTTCCTTCTATCTTTCTACACCTGTCTTGCCTCTTTCCACACTGAGTTTCCTCTTTCTGTACCTTTCTTGCCTGTTTCTGCATCTTTGTTGCTTCTTTCTGCACTTCTCTTGCTTCTTTCTGCACCTCTCATGCTTCTTTCTGTACCTCTCATGCTTTTTTCTGCACCCTTTGTTGCCTCTTGCTGCACTCATCTTCCCTCTTTCTGTACCTCTCTTGTCTCTTTGTACTTCTCTCTAGCCTGTTTCTGCATCCCTCCTGCATCTTTCTACAACCGTGTGTATCTTTCTGCACATCTTTTGCTTCTTTCTGCACCTCCCATGCTTCTTTCTGTAACCCTCTTGCCTCTTTCTGTTCCTATCTTGCCTCTGTCTGCACCCCTGTTCCTTCGTTCTGTACCTATTTTGCCTGTTCCTGCAACTCTCTTGCCTCTTTCTGCAGTACTCGTGCCTACCTTTTCACCTCTGTTGCTTCTTTGTGCACTTCTCTTGCCACTTTCTGCACCCCTCTTCCCTCTTTCTGTTCCTCTATTGCCTCTTTCTGCACCTCTCTTGCATCTTTCTGAACTTCTCTTGCCTCTTTCTGTACCTCTGTCCCTTCTTTCTGCACCTCTCCTGCCTATTTGTGGACCTCACTTGCCTCTTTCTGCACTTGTCTTGCTTCTTTATGCGCCTTTCTACCTCTTTCTGTACATGTCTTACCTATGTAGACATAATTAGGAATTAGCTTTTAAAAAACCTAAGAAAATCACTGCAAAAAACACAGGTATCAGGGATGTTATAGTTAGTAATAAACATTTAAAAAACCTTAGAAATTCACTGAAAAAAACAGAAGTTTTAGGGACATTATAGTTAGGAATCAACATAAAAAAACCTTAGCAATTCACAGAAAAAGACACAGGTCTCAGGAACGTTATAGTTAGTCAGACATTTCACTCGTACAAAACCAGAGAAATGTTCCCGTTATAGTAAGCTGAGCAAACTATAACGTGCGCCCCTGCAATGCACTGCTGATGATGTCCCATATTATATCACTCAATACATGGTCAGTGACATCACTGATGACATCACTGATGTCATTTCAAATTACATCACGGATGACATCATCCAGTGACTGAGTGTTTCGAAAAAGTTTAAGAATGTTTTACATATATACATGCCAAGGTTTATTGAAGAATGAGTGGGTGTATGAGTGTCTGAATGGATGATTTAGTGGGTGCGTGACTGACTGTATAAGTGAGTGAGTAAACGTGTATTAGTGAATGCATGGCTGAATGACTAATCTGTGTAATTGTCTGTATCAGTCTGTCAGTTGGTGTGTAAGTGGCTGCATGGGTTGGTGAGTAGCTACATGAGTGTCTACATTGGTTAATGATTACTTATCTAATTACCTGTATGGGTGCCTGAGTGACTGTGTGGGTGGTTGAGCATTATGTGACTCCCTGAACGGATGTGTGAGTGGGTTATTTAGTGGGTGTATGGGTTCATGAGTGCATCTGCGAGGGGCAATATGGGTGAGTGAGTATTTTTATGGCTGTGTTGGTAAGTTAATGGATATTTCAGTGGTATATTTGTGAGTAACTACATATGTCAAAGGCAGTATGTGTGAGTGTTGGAGTATATAAGTGACTATATGTGAGAGTGAGTGATTGTGAGAGTGGCTGTATGGATGAGTGTGTGCGTGTGTCAGTGATTGTATAAGAGAGTAAGTATGTGTTATTATCTGTATGAATACGTGAGGTGGTGTGTGTATAACTGTATAGGTGAGTAAATGGTAGTGTGATTTAGTCTTTAGTTGACTGACTAGGTGTGTGAGTATCTCTGTGGGTGAGTGGCAGTAAGTGAGTGTCTGTATGGGTATATGAGTAGCAGCATGTATGAGTGACTGTATGGTTGAGTCAGTGGATGTGTCTAGACCTATGAATCAGTAAGTTGGTATGTACTAACTGGTATTGGTGTGTCTATGGTTTTGTTTATGATAGTCTGTATTTTAGAGTGGGTGTATGAAAGGTTATATTAGGGTGTGAGGAGGGGCATCAGATATTAAGTGGATGATGTTATCAGTGATGTCACTGGCCATGTCATGAGTGATGTAATATGTGATGTCACCAGCAGTACATTGCCGAGGCACGAGTTATAGTTAGCTCAGCTAACAATATCAGCCGGATAGCAGTCGCCAATAGGTAGTTATAGTTAGGACCTAGTTATTATAGGAATATGGCAACATTCTATTACCAATAACTTTGGCGCCGACTGACGAATCTTCGCACATTTTTTAAAACTAATTCAATCAGCTCCTATGTTGAAAGTTTGGGGGTGAATCTTCAAGGGGGGCCTAGAAAAAATGGGGGTCCCAAAACGTGTTTTCTCTATGTTAATTTCCATAGGAAACTTTAGGCAAGGCTACAGGTCGAACGGGTGAACGGAATTACCCCAAATTTGTTCAGTAGTTTTTGAGAAATATCGAAATTTACAGATATCGATATTTGGGAATTCTGCCATCTGATTGGCTGAGGCGTTACGAGCACGAGCTTGTTGCTGATTGGCTGCGAGCAGTGGGAGCGGTTGCAACTAGGAAGTGTTGGCCGCCATTTTGTGATTCCGTTGAAGCAAGTATGGTGAAAAAAGGGGGGAAAAGTTAGAAATAGGAGGGTAGGAGCACTGTAAGGGGTTGTGAAGCAAAGTATTTACCCCTACCGGTGTGTAAGTGGTGGGCTATGGAAATAAGTGAGGTATTGTGTACAGTCTGATGCGGGTAAGGTGATCTGCTGCTGGAGTCGGGGATTAAAGCATGAGCCCAAACTGTGTGTCATGTGCTGTGAAGTCATGTGCTCTGGCGTCTGTGCCACAACTGTGCAAGTAGTGTCAGCATGTAGTTATAGCTACTTGGATGAACTTTTGTTTAGAACAATGTAGTTTGTGTATGGTGCTCAGGTGGTTTTTTATAGGGAATGCAAAGGTACATCAATATGGTATTTGTAAAGCACAAACTACTCACCCCTATGGGTGAGTGGAGCTGGGGATCAAAGCAAGAGGTCTGTACTGCAAAGTGAGATGGTCAGGCTGCTGCGCCACAGCTGTGTGGAGAATACATTTTGGCGAGGGGGCAGGAGTTGGCGTTATATGGCCCTAAAATAGCGGGCCTAAGTTGTAAGTGATAGGGTGGCTCTAAAAAGAGCCCTTGTGTTCTTTAGTTGGAGCTACATATAAGTGCGGATGCACAGCTTCAAGTAATTCAGGAAAACTCGTTTTCCCTGATCTGTGAAGTGTACTCCATCACTTCTGTATATATCCGCCATATCAAAGCGTATGTTGTCATTGTATATGGACCCCATTTTGCGGTCTCTGAGGTATGCAGAGACAGCTTTGTTGACTTTTTTCTGAGATATTTCAATCTGAGGACAAAATTGTTTGGACCATTTCCACTTCTGTCTTTGGCATATATTGAAATATACAAAGACAGTTTGAGGCAAAAGTAACATCAATTGTCCAAAGGTGTCCTTCATAAGATTTTCCAAATCTACCCCAGTCAATTTGCCTAGGTCGTTTCCACCACAGTGCACAATCATGAGGACAGGGTGTTGGAGATGCAAACAGGTTTTAACCAAAGGCCACTATTGGTGCCACTTCAATCCTCTCTGTCCAAACCATTTAATGTCCACATTTTGTAAAACTAGGTCTAAGTCAATATGTCTCTGTTCTGCATACCTCTTGCACCCGAAAAAATAGCTGGAAGGTATGGAAAGATGTCTGTAGCTCATGCAGTTCCTTCGTAAAATAAGAGATATGTTTAAAGATGGGTAACTAGTTTATTTTCACATACAAAACGGTACCTGATTGGGAGATTAAAAGCATTGCTTTTTAAAAGTAGCGTGCACATTCGTTTTGTGGAAAACGTATGTTTGTGATTGGTTCAGAAAAAGCAGTTTGCACGTGGAGTACATATTATAGTATAAAATTTGCTCAACTAAACCACACCTGCTACTTGCATTTGCAAGGCACTTTTTGAACTTAAAACAACTGTGAATTTTTAACCTGCACGTGCCATTAAATGTTCGAAAAAATTTTGCAAAAAAATATCAATAGGTTTTAAAAAATTGATGAACTTTTAAACTCCACTACGTTGCATTCCTAACTTCGATGTGTACTTGAATATTAAAAAAACTATTCATATGGAAAAGTAGAAAGACAGTAATAGAGAGAAATTTTTACAAACTAAAAGAATCAAGGAACTATTGTAATTTGTTCTTGATTACCTACTGGTGATCGCCAGTAGGTAGTTATCACTGTTAACGGTCTGAAATGTGCTGTGTTGCTCAGAGTGGCATGGTGGAGATATGATATGTAAGCATGGGCTGAAAATTCGTCCCGCTCGCGGAATTTGCGGATTTTCCGCGATTATGCGATCCGCGAATATCGCGAAATCGCGATCCTTGAATCTCACGAAATCGTGGTAAAATCCGCGAATCAGCGGGGTTGAATTTTCAGCCAAGCACTTACAGGGTTATAGCAGCAGGTGCAAAAGTTGAAGCTAATTTTTTGTAACCTTTTACAAAAGGGTTACAAAGAAATTAACTTCAACTTGGGCACCTGCTGCTGTAAGCCTGTAAGTGCTTCCTGGCGCCTCGTTGCCTACTTGCAACTATTCTCTGACCCTGCTCTGACCCTTGAAGCAGGGTCAGAGAATAGTTACAAGTAGGCAATGAGGCGCCTGTCACGAAAATTAAACCTCAACAGGAAGCACTGACAGATATAAAAACAAGCATTTGCAATGCAATAGGTCTCGCATTAGGAAAGTTTGAGCTATTGGGCTTGTAAATGACAATTTTTTTTATTTATGTGTTGGTTTTGAAAATAGCTAGATTAATAGTTTTGTCATTTACAATGCCAATATTTATAACTTTCGCAAATGTGACACCTATAGCATTTGTAATGCAACATGTTATGTATTTACGTGACTTAGCTGTATTGATATTACAAATTACAATGGCTTTTAATTTTTTTAAATAATTAATACCTAAATAAAAGTGATTTTAATTTATAATGGCAATAGCTTAAACTTTTGTAAATAACTTTTGTGAAGATTATGTTCAGTGTATTTTATTGTGACGAAAATCCAAGAACAGAAGTGAAATATTAACATCTTTTTGTGACATTTGTAATAAAGTTTGAAAGATTGAGAGAACATATTTGAACAAGTTGTTGTTAAATGTTTTTTTTTGCAGAGTTTTATATAGCGCGAACTAGACCCGAACTGAATCAGGTATCAGAGCGCTTTACATAGCACGAGTTACGTTACATGAGGACACGCATTCATTTTAGGCATGGGAGATTAAGTGATTTGCCCAGAATCACAGGAGGTTTTTGGCGTCGTTACCGAGACTCGAACCCAGATCCCCAGGTCCGAGGTCGACCGCCCTAGCCGTTGAGCCAACCCCTCTCCCTCTCTCTGGTTGTGCAGATTGATGCTGGGGTGGCGCTGAGTGGTGCTGTGGTGGTGCTGAGTGGTGCTGTGGTGATGCTGAGTGGTGCTGTGGTGGTGCTAAGTGATACTGGGATGGTGCTGAGTGATGCTGGGGTTGTGCTGAGTGGTGCTGTGGTGGTGCTGAGTGATGTTGTGGTGGTGTTGAGGGATGCTGTGGTGGTGCTGAGTGATGCTGTGGTGTGCTGAGTGGTGCTGTGGTGGTGCTGAGTGATAATGTGGTGGTGCTGAGTGATGCTGTGGTGGTGCTGAGTGATGCTGTGGTGGCGCTGAGTGGTGCTGTGGTGGTGCTGAGTGGTGCTGTGGTGGTGCTGATTGGTGCTGTGGTGGTGCTGAGTGATGCTGTGGTGGTGCTGAGTGGTGCTGTGGTGGTGCTGAGTGATAATGTGGTGGCGCTGAGTGATGCTGTGGTGGCGCTGAGTGATGCTGTGGTAGCGCTGAGTGGTGCTGTGGTGGTGCTGAGTGGTGCTGTGGTGGTGCTGAGTGATGTTGTGGTAGTGCTGAGTGGTGCTGTGGTGGTGCTGAGTGATGCTGTGGTGGTGCTGAGTGGTGCTGTGGTGGTGCTGAGTGATAATGTGGTGGTGCTGAGTGATGCTGTGGTGGTGCTGAGTGATGCTGTGGTGGCACTGAGTGGTGCTGTGGTGGTGCTGAGTGGTGCTGTGGTGGTGCTGAGTGATGCTGTGGTGGTGCTGAGTGCTGCTGTGGTGGTGCTGAGTAATAATGTGGTGGTGCTGAGTGATAATGTGGTGGTGCTGAGCCTTGCTGGGGTAGCGTGAGTGATGATGTGGTGATGCAGAGGGCAGAAAGGCACAAAAAGCAGACTAACAAAGGGCAGAAGGGCAGAAAAACAAGGGAAAACGAGTCTAACAGAGGGCAGAAGGGCACAAAAAACCAGTCTAACAGAGGACAGAAGGGCAGAAAAACAAGGGAAAAACTAGTCTAACAGAGGGCAGAGGGCCACAAAAAACGAGTCTAACGGGGCAGAAAGGCACAAAAACGAGTCTAACAGAGGGCAGAAGAGCACAAAAAACGAGTCTAACAGAGGGCAGAAGGGCAGAAAAACAAGGGAAAAATGAGTCTAACAGAGGGCAGAAGGGCACAAAAAACGAGTCTAAAAGGGGGCAGAATGAATCCCGCCCTGCGTGTTTGTCCACGAAGATGCCACCTTTTTGTGCAATACCTCTACTCAACTGGAGTACTTTCTACTGTCTAATCAGTAAGTGCTCCCTCGTTGGCTAAATGTATAGGGGCAGATTTACAATAACTGGCACATCCCCAGGGATTCGCCAGTTATTGTGGGCCACAGCTCCGCCACCCATGGTGCGCCGCATTTACAATGCGGCGCACCATGTGACAAAAACGACACAGATGCGTCACGCATCTGTGCCGTAAAAGCAGCGCATTGCTGGAGCTGCATCGCGATTGCGACACAGCTCCAGCAATGCTCTGGGGGGCCCTATCTCCCTAAGGCTGCATCAAGCCTTGCGCCTGCTTCAAGCAGGCGCAGGGTTTTGATGCAGCATTGGCCTAAAAGTGACTCAGCCACTTTTAGGAGGCGTTCCTGCGCAGGAACGCCCTCCCCTGCGCCGGAACGCCTCCTGATGGCGCAGGGCTTTACAACGTGACGCATCTCTCAGATGCGTCACGTTGTTAATACCCAGCACCATGGCGCATCTTTTGTGCTGCCGCTGCGTCACAAAAGGTCTCGGTAGAGGGTGGCAGTGGTGAACCAGAGGGTGGCAGTGATGAACCAGAGGGTGACAGTGATGAACCAGAGGGTGGCAGGGGTGAATAAGAGGGTGACAGTGCTGAACCAGAGGGTGGCAGTGCTGAACCAGAGGGTCGCAGGGGTGAACCAGAGGGTGGCAGTGATGAACCAGATGGTGACAGGGGTGAACCAGAGGGTGGCAGTGGTGAACCAGAGGGTGGCATGGGTGAACCAGAGGGTGGCAGCGGTGAACCAGAGAGTGGCAGTGGTGAACCAGAGGGTGGCAGTGGTGAACCAGAGGTGCTGTGATGAACCATAGGGTGGCAGTCGTGAACCAGAGGGTGGCACTTGTGAACCAGAGGGTGACAGTGCTGAACCAGAGGGTGGCAGGGGTGAACCAGAGGGTGCTGTGATGAACCAGAGGGTGGCAGTGGTGAACCAGACGGTGGCAGGGGTGAACCAGAGGGTGGCAGTGGTGAACCAGAGGGTGGCAGTGCTGAACCAGAGGGTGACAGTGGTTAACCAGAGGGTGACAGTGGTGAACCAGAGGTGCTGTGATGAACCAGAGGGTGGGAGTCGTGAACCAGAGGGTGGCAGTGGTGAACCAGAGGGTGGCAGGGGTGAACCAGAGGGTGGCAGTGGTGAACCAGAGGGTGGCAGTGATGAACCAGAGGGTGGCAGTGGTGAACCAGAGGGTGCTGTGCCCATACACGACCACATGGGTAACTTCGCCATGCAAGCGGCCCGCGAACACACAAAAAGCCCCGCGAACACGCAAAAACCCCGCAAACAGGCAAAAACCCCCGCGAACCCGCAAAAAAACAAAAATCCGCAAATTCGCACGAATTCGCGGATTTTGCAGATTGCCAATTCGATTTCGCGTGAATTCGCGGAACGCAAATTCGCAAATTTCGCCTATACTTGATATGGTGCTACACTTGGGTATGAACCCAAGGGCCATATTATCAAGAAAGGGCGATACATTATCGCCGCTTTTATCGGCAGGAAACTTCCGCTAAAGCGGTGATAATGGGCTTGATAATATGCCCTTGTGAATTCCCATAGAAGCCCAGGTTAACACCAGAACCTGGGCTTCTATGGGAATTCACAAGGGCATATTATCAAGCCTATTATCACCGCTTTAGCGGCAGTTTCCTGCCGATAAAAGCGACGATAATGTTTCGCCCTTTCTTGATAATATGGCCCTCAGAGTCTAAACCGTGAGGTCATTGCTGCAAAGTGATGTGGTCTGGTGTTTGTAGCATACGTGTGCAAATAGTGTTAGTAGACGTTTATACCATACATGGAGTGGTACCGCTACTGTGTATTGATAGTATACCGGAAGCGGGAAGCAAAGTAGTTACGCCTACTGGTGTGAAGACTTGGGGATGAAACTGAGCTTATTGCTATAAAGTGATGGGTTCTGGGCTCTCTAGGATATTAGCTGCTGTAGTATAAGTGTGTAAGTAGTGTTAGTATGCGTTTATAGTATATAGGGAGTGGGAAGCAAACTACTCATGCCTACTGGTGTAAAGACTCGGGGATTAAACAGTGAGCTCATTGCTGTAAAGTGATGTGCTCTGGGCGCTGTAGCATACTTGTGGAAGAAGTGTTAGTTTACGTTTATACAATATAGGTAGTGGCAAGCGAAAGTCTTACCCCTACCGGTCTCAAGACTCACGGATGAAACAATGAGCTCATTGGTGTAAATGTTTTCAAAGAAGGGAGGGAGTGAACAAGGGCGACTTTCCCACTCGTAAGGAAGAGTTGTAGGTCCAGCCAAGGGTTCGCCCAGGGTAGCAAGAACCTCTAGAGGTACCAGGCTGTTCCTAATATTGTGGTAGTGGTGTTGGTGGCACCCGTGCGTCGTGGAAAAGCGTGTGGATGTAGTGGCCTCACACACCCTTGCAGGTGTCATGCTTCATCATCGGCAATGCTCCTCGTTGGGTCGGCGGTGCAATACCCAACGGGCAACACCTCAAAGAGGGGCGCTTTGGCGGAGATCTTTTATCCAACTGCCGTATGGGTGAAGTGTGGGTATGGGGCCAGTGTTATGTAGACGTAGTGAAGGTTAAAATTGGGGCAAAGGGTACCAAAATCAAGTTTATTCTAGCGGTCCCTCACTCCAAGTTAAAAGGGATATAGAATAGGCTCGGGGGGAATAATGTTTATGTTTATGTGTTTATGTTTTTGCCATTTATAAAGCGCAACTTATACCCGCGGGCGTCTTGGCGCTAGAACCCTGATGCGAGACTAGACTAGTGAATGAATCTATAGGTCGACATGTTTCTCGCTATTTGTCCACTGACAAGCGATTCCTCAGGACCAAAGAAAAACAAAAAGTTTGTGGTTAAAAAACTATCTACAAAGTGCCTTTACCTTGCTAAAGAATCATTATTCCATTAAGTGTAATGGATCAAAAAATACCTGTGTTGTGCTGTGTTTGCCTATGTATATGAAGGTGAGCTACAACATCAGCACCCGGCAGGTAGAGCAGCGGGTTTTACCTCGTAATTTTCAGGTTGCAGAATCCCGTGCCTCCTCGGGTGGACCTACCCCTCGCTGCCGGGTCCGGGAAGGTGTAAAGTCATGTGCTCTGTGTAGTATTCCATTGTAAGTCATAGTAGAATGTTAGTATGTAATTCTATTAGAATCTAAGGGGCATATTATCAAGGATTAGCGTTAGGATTATTGCCGCTTTAGCGGCAGGAAACTGCCACTAAAACGGCGATAATGGGCTTGATAATATGCCGTAGAGAATTCCAATAGAAGCCCATGTTAACACCAGAACATGGGCTTCTATTGGAATTCTCTACAGCATATTATCAAGCCCATTATTGCCATTTTAGTGGCAGTTTCCTGCCGCTAAAGCAGCGATCATTTTAACACCTTGATAATATGGCACTCAGTATGTAATGTTAGAATGTAGGGCTGTCATGTGGGGAACATTGCGGAGTTTGTACACGGTGCTGGATTAGACAGTTGCTTTGCTGTCTGCTCCTTTTGGTGGTTGTGTCAGGTGTCTAGTTTTCTTGTAATATATCGACTTATTGGATCCACTGCTGTCTGCCTCTTCACTACACAAATTTTACAATGAGCGGAAGAAGGCAAAAAGAAGGCACCACTCACCAATATTTCAAAATAGTTTGCGTTATGCTGAAGACCCGTTGTGTTCATGTAGCTGTTTCTACTCATGCCAGGGTCGTCGTCTTATTGAACTATGTCATCCGACTTCTGGTAGGATTTAGATTTTTAGATTTTGCGCTTCCTCTGCTTCTTCACTACATTATAATTGCTGTACTACACGTGTGTAAGTAGTATTAGTATGCGTTTATATTAACAAATGCATCATGGTAATAGGGAGGGTGACCTCTCAGGCGCAGCTCATACAATGTCCTGGGGTGTGCATTTGCTGGACATTTGTGTTTTCTATTAGAGGGTGGGGCATGGCTTCCACTGTGTGATAGCAAATACTTGTTCGACTTCTTGAAGCAAGAGGAGGAAAACCTTGTATCGCTGTAATAGAGAGGATGCGGATGGTAAAAATGGAGAGAAAAGACCAAAGAAAAAGCGGGGTCTTAACCGTTCTTTTAAATTAGGCCCCTGGTGGGTGGGTAATGTTCCATGGTTAATCCAATTATTATATTGCGGGGTCTCTGTAGGACTGGGGATCTTAATATCACACATAAATTAGGCGCGGAAAGTCACAGAGCCATTTTGCAACCTAGGGGTACGCCACATTCCTGGGTATTGTTCACTAATGTTCGGGGTGTTCGAGGCCAACTGAAGTCCGGGGATCGCCACACTCTGGGTCTTTATTTAAATACTCAGGGTGGGCCTCAGCAGTCCCTGATCCTCGGTGGTCCTAGGCTGTGCATTATTTGTTTTACAATCACACGGGCAGTACTTATAGTGTTATAAAGTGATATACTCATAGAACTCTTGCAGTTGTACAATTACCCAGGCTTCATTTGTCTAATAGTCAGTTAGAATATGTTTGGTAGGTGCACTCTAATATTAAATAATGTTTCCTTAAAATCTCCTATAAACAGATGGTTTTCACAATAAATATTAGACAAGTGTTGTCAGAAAAAAAAGACCTATACACTCAGTTATTTATTTGAAAAAAGAGAAACCTTATTAAAACAGAAATGAATGAAATGTAACTTAAAAAAATAGTATAATAAAATAAAAACGTGGGTTGGACTCCAGAGGAAGCAGCGTAGGAAACCTGCAAGACAAAAATGAAACATAAGTATGTGTGCTATATGGAAGAGGTAAAGAAAGGTAGTCCAAATGAAAGGACCATAGTGAGAATGGAAGGGAGTGGGTGGAAGGGAGAAGGGGAGGGAGAGTCAAAAGAAGAGAGGGAGGAAGAGACAGAGCATCGGCCTATTGCACCCAGCCCGTAGTGTTTACCCTTTATCACCCGTTTGTCCAGGATGCTGGGGTCTGCGAGAAAGAGTGTGGTTCAGCAAATCCTTAAAATTAAATACATGAGGCCAGAGATTATGGGCCATATTATGAAGGAAGGGCGATAACATTATCGCCTCTGTAGCGGCAGGAAACTGCTGCTAAAGCAGCAATAAGGGGTGGATAATATGCCCTTGTGAATTCCCTTAGAAGCCCAGGTTCTGGTGTGATGTCATCAGTGATGTCACTGATCATGTCATGAGTGATGTAATATGTGACATCATCTGCAGTGCATTAGCTCAACTAACTATAACAGGCGAATTTCTCTGGTTTTATATGAGTCAAATGTTCAATTTACTATAACGTCCCTGTAACCTATGTTTTTTTAGTGAATTTCTAAGGTTTTTCAAATGCTAATTCCTAACCATAACTTCTGTAAAACCTATGGTTTTTTCAGTGAATATCTATATATTTCCTACTGGCGGTCACTTATAGTTCGGACCGTGTTTCCATAGGGAAAGAGTTATTTGACCTGCCCATATCTATAATGCCGTTTGTAGAATCTTCACCAAATTTTCCAAGTTCTTGTAAATCTTGTTGTGCTTTGAAAGTTTCTGGGCAATCTGTTAAGTGGGGGGAGAAAAATTGTGGTAAAAATAAGTGTGTTTCCCATGTTAATTCTCATAGAACTTTTTTGCAGAAATGTAGCTTTTGGTTTTCAGATCAGATTTTCAGTTATTTTATGTAAATCTGTACAGTAGTTGTTGAGAAATTTAAGGAAAACCAAATGTGTATATTTTTGATTGAAGCTAATCCACAAATAATAACAAGTGTGAGCAGGATAATGCAGAGCTCTGATTGGCTGCCAACGCTTCAAACAGGAATTGTTGGCAGCCGTTTGGGGACTTTGCTGAAGCCGTAGTCTAGCCTATCGTCTAATTAAGTGACCTCTAACTTAAAGTGCGAGTGTGCTTTAGAGTGTGAATTAATTGTGCAAATTAAAATCCTGCCTCTGTTTTATTTGAAGCTTTGCTGGGATTCCTACAAATATGTATTTAAATCTTCCTCCATGTTTAATCCTTTCGGGATCTTTTTATTTAGCTCAATGATGTAACATGATTCTAATCATTTTAGTGAAATTTCTCTGTCACCTCCCTGGATGTTAACCTGTATTGTATTGATTACATAAAATACTGAAGCTTTCACCTCTCGATTCATTATGGCTCGCAGGTGCTGAAGTAATTTTTTGTGCACTGCTAATGTAGTGCTACCTACATACATCATTGAAAACAGACATTGGAGGAAATAGACTGAATGATATATTTTACAAATCTAGCTGTCTTTTGTGCGCCTATTACTTTGCAAGAACTGAGATTTATATTCTTTCATGTTCTTGCCATGCTGGCACGCTTTACACCTGCCACATCCCTTGAAGCTTGCTTTGATTGAGCAAGGTTGTCTTGCGGATCTCACTACTTTCAGGACTACTTTTGACTAAGTTTTCTTTCATACATCTCGCCTTTCTGAATGTTATCCCTGGTCTATGTTGCACAACTGTGCCTAAAACTGGCAAATTTTTAATTACAAACCAGTGTTTTTGTAATATAGATCATAAAGCTCTCTCTTGTCTGTTAAAAGCCATGACTACTAAGTGGACGAGCTGTATCCATGCAGACAATGTCCCCTTTGTTCAGGTGCATGGCGGCCGCCAGCAAAAGGCATATATATATATTCACTGAAAAAACAAAGGTTAAAGTGACGTTATAATCAGGTGAACATTTCAGTGACAATGTAACATTTTAAACTAAAACAAAAAACACTGAAATGTACCATTTATAGTTATCTCTAGTAACTTTGCTCATGACCTAAGGTAACCATAACTCGCGATTCACCATGCACAGTCTCTGCATCAATGATATTATAACAATTCTTGCAATTTAATCAATGCTGTTCTAGAACATGTAATATGTGATGTAATATGTGGGGTTAATTAGCTGTGCTTTGCGAGAGTGCAAGTTTTAGTTACCTTACAGCACAAGTACATTTACTCAAGATAAGCATTCCTAGATCGAAAATCTCTAAAGAGAAAAGATAAGAGAGGTAAAGGCTTAGATTTGTGAAAAGCATTTTGTTATTGCACTGTGTAGCACTACAGTAACTCTGCTTCTTGGTGGTTTCCATTAGTACAATTTCCCGATAACTCGTTGGTTGAAGTAAATGCCAGGCATACATTTACACAGAATTTGCATATTGTTATTTTTTGGGCTTCCGAAGCCCACTTCACATATATTAGTGTCTCATTTTTCAAATACAATTTAGGCTGTGTAGTGACATTGATGTAGTTTCTCCGGTACAGATGGAGAAATAAATGTGGTGCTTCACCAAAGAAAGAAAACTCAGCTGCCACCTCAGCACACAACAGCATTCGAGTTGGGATCAGTTCCCCATTCAAGATATATGGTCATATTTACCTCTCAGGTAGTTCCCACGCAACTTAATTGAGAAAGGTTGTTGATGATAAGTTAAAAAAACATTTTTAAAACAACAGTGTTATGCATACTCTAATTTTAAACATACATGTACCATCACCAGCCCAAAGCCCTGAAGAGAACTCTGAGTGACCTCTGGTTTGAAACATGTTGGCTATATCCATCGGAGGTTCCACTCATTAAACTTTTCTATGGACTGTATAATCAAATTGTACAATCATGTTCCATCCATAATAGATAGCTTGGAACCTGATTGCCAGCACTGATAGGGTCAGGTTTATTTAATTGCCATGAAATGACCCTCCAGTTTTGAAATTCCAGACTGGTTTGAACAAATTATGTGTATCTTCAACTGTACTAAATATTGTTTTATCCACTTTATTTTTGTTAGAAAGTGATAATGATTATTTCCATGCCACAGTATTATTGCACTATAATAACTGATTTGCCTAGGAATTTACTGTCATTTGAGTTATTAGATTAATGTGGTTTGTGTTAAAGAAATGCGGTGTGCCTTTTGATGACTTGTCAATTGTATTAACTATATTTAATGAATGGTGGTATGAACATATAGATCCAGTGTATTGTCAGTCAGTCAGTCAAAGTCTTTATTTCAATTTAAAATCACAAAAGACAATACAATAATACATAGAGGTGAGAATATATAAAATATAAACATATTTGGACGTAAAAATAGCTTTTACAATTTCATGATAAGTTCTTCATAAAATTCAAAATTATATAATAAATAGCTAAAAACTGCTAAAATAAACCCCGGAAAAACGGCCACCTAAGATGACCAGATTTCCGTGATTCTGCATACACACCAATTTAAGTTCATTCTGTGGTAATACAGTATGTGCAAAACATAATGTACAATCGCCCAAAACAAGGGAACATGAAGCAATTAACTAGGGCTCCTCGGTTTAAAACGAATCACCCACACCCAGCCTAAGTACTTATCAACTGCGATCACTATGGACTCTTTGGTAGATGTTTTTAGAATCCTAAGTGCCTCGCTACTCGACCCCGGGCCCAAATTTAAACATAAAGGTTTCAATCATCTGGTCCTAGGATTTCTATAGGCTGGGCAAACAAACTAAATATGTGTCAGTGATTCTTTGTGATTGGGACAAAATGAACATTTGCTACTAGTCGAGCTACGCCATTTGCTAATAAATACATTAGTAGGAAGAGAGCCCACCCTAAACTGATGGTACAGTTTCCTATCTTTGGGGTGGTATTTAAATCCCAGTACTCTTCATATTCCACTTTGTGCTTTATCTCATGGAAGTCTCTGGATAATGAGGGACCAGTTAAGGCAGCGAACCGCTTCATAACTAGCAAGTTCCAGTATGTTTCTTTGAAATCACTCTTTGCTAGAAATACACTGACGGTGGGGGATGCCCATTAAACTGCTCATCCCCATCTCACACAGAGTGACTTTTACTCGCCTTAGCCACAGAGTTTTGCTCATGCCGTCGGCCTCCCTAACTTCTAGAAGAACCTGAGCATAGTGGAAAAGCTCTGGGGTGACCCAGAGCCTTCTCCAGTATGCCACTGGCCTAAAGTGTGCCACATCCTCAATTGAGTAGCAACCCAGATGTAGAAATAAGGGTAATAGCGGGGTGGACTGTGGAGGGGGATTAATGACCTCAAAAATTTATTTTTGCTTTCACTAGGGGGTCTAAATTGGCGAAACCCCACAGTTCGACCCCATACAAAATCAAAGCAATAATTTTTGAGGAATATATTTTTATTGCAGGGGCAATTGTTTTGGTGTATGATGATCGCTGCTCCTTCAACAAGGCACCTGAGAGTTGGGCGGGCTTGACAGAGAGCAGATCTATCTGTGGCTTCCAATTAAGTTTGCTGCCAATAGTTACCCCCAGATAAGTAAACTTCTGTGTTTGTTTCAGGGTAATTTCCTGCATTTTCACTCTACCCCTGATATTCCTATTTTTTTTGTAGGACCATATATTTGGTTTTATCTACAATTACTACGAGGTCATGGTCCTGACAAAACTCCTCGAATCTCTCAAGGGCATACTGTAGGTCCTTTCGAGTTTTGGAGAGTACAACGGTGTCATCTGCAAACATAAGCAACAGGATCTTCATCCCTGCTAGAGTGGGTGCATCGTGGGATAATTTTGAAAGTACTGTACCACCCCGTTAATATATAAAGAGAAGAGAGTTGGTGCTAGAACGCACCCCTGTCGAACCCCCTTCTCTACAGGAAACCTTTGGGTAATGCTCCCCTGTGCGTCCCATCTCACCTGCGCATAGTTAGCATTGTGTAACGTAACCAGAAAAGCTAGAATTTCTAATGGCATGCCTAATTTCAAAAAGGTTCTCCACATTTTAATGTGGGGTACAAGGTCAAAAGCCGACTTGAGGTCGACAAAAGCTGCATAAATAACACTACAGTATGCCAATAAATCAAAATGAACCTGAACACCTGATCAATGGTGCTGGTGCTGGTACTAGAGCGGAAACCCGCCTGGAGTGAAGACAGGATGTCATGTTCCTCAATCCAGGCCTGGATTCTGCTCAGAACAACCTAGCCGAAACTTTTTGTATGCAATCAATAAGGCTTATTGGCCTATAGTTGCCTGGTTGAGAGCGATCCCCTTTCTTATAGATAGGGAGTATTTCTGCTCCTGACCATGTACCGGACATGGGTGCTCCACTTGCTATGGCGTTCACAAAGAGCTGAATGTAAGATGCCCAGTTAGGTATATCATGGATGAACAGATCCGTGGGGATGCAGTCATGCCCTGCCGCCCTGCCTCTTGGGACTGAGAGTAAGACGTTTTCCACCTCTTTCTTGGAAAAATGCAGGATGGAAATAGGGGGTGGCAGATCAAATGAATCTTGTACCTCCTCCGAAAGTGCAAACTGTGCTTTAAAGTGCGATACCCACTGGTCAGGGGCTACATGATTCACAGGCACCCTACTAGGTGCACCACTGCCTCATTTCACCAAGTGCCAGAAGGTAATCATGCTTATCCCCGAGCATGCCTTAAGCAGTTCGACCCAGTGCTGTACATCCCAGTCCCTTTTAGCTCGGTATTGGGCCACCTTATATTCTGCCCTTGCCCTTCGTATATCATACCGATTCTTTGACCTGATTGCCCTAGCTAGGGTTCTGTAGGTCGTTCGGCACAAAAGATCATACCAGGCAGCAGCCTTAAATCCAGAGTGTTTCAGGGTTTTTTTGGTTTTAATATTAAAAAAGCTTTTAAGCTGATTAAACAATTCTCCATGGACCTGTACGACTATTGAGTTAATCTCTGCTTGAGTAGCACATGTCTGTAGCATACCCAGTGCACTAACCACCAAGTTACTCATTTGCTTTAGGTGATCTTCTTTTTTGATCACATTTGACCATTTAACTCGCCTGGCATCATTAGTCAACAATGCCTCCACGTAGTCAGTTCGTGGTGCCGGACTAACACCAAGGGCAAAACATGCGGGATGCAAGGAGAGCACTAGCTGGTTATGGTCACTCTCAGTACATTCACAGAACACCATATCTATTAAGTTGGACCACAATTCCTTGTTTAGCAGGATAAAATGAATATGACTACAACGCAGCCCAATGTTAAAGGTGTGCATGCCCTGCTTATCTGAGGCTGTTCTCCCGTTGACAGCCCTGACTCCCTGTTCCATGCAAAACATCTTTAATTGCAGGGCAGACCCTGTCCATTTTTTAATTAGACGAAGATCCAAAGGTGGAATAGACCACTGAGCATCCTCCTCTGCATTGAGATTTACGTCGTTGAAATCCAGGGGTACAAAGTGCAATTAAAATCACCAGTTATTATCAAATTATTATCCCCTCTACGTTCTGTTAAGAACATATCTAAAATATCAACAGTGGAAGAAGCTTTACCCCTTGCACACCCCTTGCATAGACATTAATAAGCAACAAGTCGGTACATTTACCTGCTGTATCCTAATTATTAGAATGACCCTTCAATCTATGTGCAATTCCTCCACCCTATAATGATTAGAATGTCTAACCCAGGTTGTAAGCCACCCCAGTCTACCTCTCTGGCCTCCTTCCGCTACATTTAAAAAGTTTAAATAGCCCTGGCGATGTACATGGTCCATAGCCCAGGCTTCTTGAAAGGTCAGCATATTATGGCCCTCGATAAAGATGGACCAGTCTACTGAAATAGTTTTTGGTAAGAGCCCTTCTATGTTCCAAGAAGCTAATTTGAGTCCTACAATCGGGCCAGGATTGTAACTACTGCATGGAGGGTGGCATGTGCTAGCTGCCTCCACTAGACAAGTAACCCCTAAATAAGGGGGGATATGCCTCCCCCATCCTCTTTGCAACCAGAGCATTGTCACAGATTTGATCGATTGGAGTAGTTGGTAAGAAACTTCCTAGGTTGTTAGAACCTGATACCCATCCACCCTCACCCAACTCAACCAGTGGAGGAAGAACTGTATTGTTACTAGTGATCGGTCCAAGTTAATCTATATCCTCCAGATTAGAAAAAAGTTCAAATCTGTTGTGTGTGGGAACCACATGTCATAGGGGCCTGGAACCAGGTCTACATCCCTCAAACCTGCCCTTCTTCTTGAGTTATGATAGAATAAACCTAATGGCAAAATGTTAATGTTGTCCTTGCTTAGGTGCCCAGACCCTGCCCTCTCTAAAATAGTTTGGACTAGGCACGGGGACCCAAAACTCAGGACCACGCAGTCTCCTCTAAGGGCTTTCGAGATTTCCCAACTCACGGAATTCTACGTATCATTTTGAATTCACTGTATAGAGCATTACCCACCCCAGTTCTAGAATTCAACAAGTGAAGAGCTTTATTCTTAAGTGATGGCCAATGTTCGTCGCCACCTGAAGGGAGCACTGGCACATTCGATAATATGACAGTATATGGTGTGGCTTCAGGTGGGAGATGAAGAGACATACTAATACTCTCAGCCCCTCCTTGTGACAATACCGGGGCTTGACAACCTACTAGTTCCCCTCTGTGTGGTACGTTGTCAGTAGGTAAATGTATGCTCTGAGGGTTAACCATAAGAGCCCTCTCTTTACTATGGGGAGGGCAACCATCCACATTAGTGGATATTCTAGTTTCGGTCGCACTTACTTGGCTAGGTACGTTGAATCTCACTGACACACCCTCACTTGCTAAATGGGTGAGGAAAGAAGATGCTGCTCAATTTTGGCCGGTCTCATGTCTATATCAGAGAGCTTTAATAATAGCGGGTCAAGCATGGCCATACATTTTTCTTCGAACTTTGTAAGCAGAACAGCCTCGAAATTACTAAACACCTGTGTGTCAGTGACCTTAGTTCTAACATCTCTAACACCCGCAATGTCTGGGGCTGAAACAACCTTGGGGCCACCATCACTGCCCGGGGCTGTCGCTTTCCGTTTTGCCATTTTACATGCCTGGTGAGTGATTAAAGGCAAGCCACGCGCCCTTCTTTTTTTGTTAGTGACTTCCCCACCTTAAACCTGTATAGACCTTTGATGGCGTGTAAGTACCTTTACAGGGGGTTTGGGCGATAATGATGGATTACTAGCTGCCACAGAAGACCAATTTAACTTATGCTCTTGGGGGATAGAACTCACTGGGACCGTAAGTCAATCACTGTGCCGACTCTAATATAGGCAAAAGTGGAGGTGAGATAGCTTCAAAGGAGACTCTCTATGGGTTTAATGAGAGTCTCCTTTCTGTTAGCTCAATTTCATGAATTAAAACTGACTCCGCCCGTGTCAGAAAGGCGTCCAGCATGCCTGCAACTTCTGGCCCCCCTTATACTTGACCTTGCTCATACTTTCAAAGTGGTGGCACACAAAATCACTACAGATAGTTATTTAGTTAAGAATAAATGCTGACCAGATTTTGGAGAGGCTGGAGAAAGAGGGGTGGCCCAGCCCAGTCTCTTCCTGGCTCTGACCGGTTCAGACAGGCCCGCCTTTGGCCCGAGCTTCACCAGGGCGCGGCCTGGGCACACCCACGCGCGTAACGCCCTGCGGGAGCCCTGGCCCCCTTTTAGCGCCTCCTGGCATGCTGGTGAAGGTGCGGCACGGCGTGGGGTGCCGCAAGGGGTGATGGGAGAAGTAGTTTCCTGGTCTCCCCTCCACGTTCCCCGCTCGGTCAAGGGTGGCGGCAAACAATGGTGGTGGCAAGCAGAGCAAAGGTACGTCCTGCAGCAAAGGGCCTCCCACCCTGTGGGAACCCTGGCCCCCTTTTAGCGCCTCCTGGTGCGCTGGTAACAGTGCAGCACGGCGTGGGGTGCCACAAGGGGCGATGGGAGAAGTAGTTTCCTGGTCTCTCCTCCGCGTTCCCCACTCGTTCATGGGTGGTGGCAAACAATGGTGGTGGCAAGCAGAGCAAAGGTACGTTCTCTCAACTGAAGCAGCCACTAGTGTAGCTTGCACACTGGCTTGCTAAAAGACGTCCAAATTGTTCCCGTTACATATCGCTGTGATTTACAACAGCCTCTCGAAATAATCACCCTGATCGCTGGCTCACTCTGAATGTGAAACAGTGTATTGACTAACTGGGTCTTCAGTAAAAAGTTTTGTTTCAAAACCAACCACCATTTTCAGTTGTTTTGACTTTAAATAGAGGCCCAGGGTGGTTGACGTTAAGGGCCCAAACCCATAGTATTTCACTTTCTAAAAGTGGCATTTTCAAACACACAATTTAAAAACTACCTTTCCCCAAAGATATGTTTTTAAATCCTGAGCTTAACGAGCCCAAACTCCAAATTTGTAGCTCTTCTCAATTGAAAGTTTCACTTGCAAGATGTTACAAGGCAGCTCCAATGATAACCTATGGGAGAGCTAGTGTTTGCAAGAGTGGAAAACTAAACTGGCATTATTTCACTATCAGGACATCTAAAATACACCAGTACATGCCCTATCTTCCACATACACTCCACCCTGACCATAGGGGTAATCTGGGTCTACTTTAAGTGTGCTTACATGTAGAAAAATGGATGGTTTGGGCGCACTTTCTCGCTCGACGTGCCAGTCAAAAACTGCACTCAAACAACCTGGAATGGCTGGTCAGAGACAAGCTTACAGGGTTACTTATGTGGTTGGCACAACCAGTGCTGAAGGCCCACTAGTAGCATGTGCTTGGGCGCACACACAGGGCACTTCACTTGGGACTTTCCAGTAAATAAAATATGCCAGTTATACAAACCAATCACAATTGCCATTTACACCAGACAGCATATGCACGTTAGTATTGATTAGCAGTGCTGAAGTGCCCAGAGTCCTATAGCCAACAAAAACAGGTCAGAAAAAAAAAATAGGAGGAAGGCAGCAAAATGTTTTGGGATAACCTTGCAAAAAGGGCTAAGTCAAACACAGACCCCAGGTGCATCTATTTCCAACATCAAAACACCCTTAAGAATGAGGCAGAAGGTTTGCCAATGTACTAAGAAATCGTGTCAACAGTGCAAAATTACCAGGGGCATTTTAAGGCATTGGCAAGGTGAGCGCTTGCCCAGGGGCCCCACCTTCCAAGGGGCCCCTCGAAAAGTGAACTTTCTCTCCGGCTCACTTCTGAGTATTTTTCATCTAAACATTTAATGTACAGTTCAATATTGTTAGGCAACGTAAGGATTGATTTAGCAAAAATGGGTAATAACATTTAAAATGAGGGCCCCATACATATTTCTTGCTCGAGACCCCAAAATCCTTAAGATGACACTGATGCAGTAAAGTACATGCTACAACATTTAAAGAAACGAGAGGTTATTTAAAAGTGGTTGAATCCTCAAGGAAGGAATTGCACAATAACTATCAGAGACGTCAAATGTGTATGAAACTGGAAGAAATACTCAGTTAAAGCAGCCACTTAGGACTACTACGTGGAGCAGACAGGCCCTATTATCCATGCTTGAGCACACCTTCACAAATGTGCTTGGCTCGCCATTGTTATGAGCTCGTATTTTCAATGATTTAGAGTAATTGTCCCGTTCAAATGAAAAATATCTCTAATTAGTCAAAGACACGTAAGCATCTGATATACACTGGCACTGAACAATCACTGATTGACGGTGCGCACTGAAATTAGCGCATTTTAGCCATCAGCAGATGTCGACACTCAAACCAGTTCCTTCAATTTCATGTTGAAATCCATGTATCTCTTGAATGCAAAACCTCACGGAAATGTCAGAGAATCAAATTCCGAATGGCTCCTGACATTTGATGCCTGGTTGGGTCTGCAGGCTCTGATATTTCACGGCTGATGAGGCTTGCAGTGGCTTACATGCAGGCGAGCACGTTAGCGTGAAATGAAATTATTGGTTTTCAATGTGAAGTTGTAACTATATACTGTCCTTACCTCTCAATGTCCAGTCGCCTCGCTCAAAGGGCATCGTTTCACAAATCATACTATACAAACAACTGTACTTCAGAGAGGAGCTGCTTTGTGAGCAAAGCCTGTCTTGTTCTCAAGGGCACAGACTTGTTTAGATTCATGGAAAGGCAACTCAGTGGCAAGATTTAAACTCGGGACGTCGCTTGTGTAGCATCGTAAACTACTGGAACAACTTGAATTTAATTTTCAGTTATATTGACGTTCAATTAAACTTAGCTAAGAACCTAACAGATGCCTAGTCAGCTCTTGCTCAGCAGTCCCCCCCCCCCAGGAAAAATGTTTTTGGGAAGTGTGTGCAAACAGTGTCATTTGCATGTGTGGCCCAGCAGGTAAGTGTGGTGGGGCGGGGTCGGGGGGATTCGACAGACGACCAGTGGCGGCTCGCACAGGTAAGAGTGAAGAAGTGTAGTTGAAGTCGGCAGACAAAGGGATAAGAAATCTAAAATATGTGATAAGTGCAAAGTAAGATGTTTTATTTATTTATTTGTTTAATAATACTTATCCCGTCATCTGTGGACTTCCAATAGCCCTCACCAAGTCATCACTTTTACCTGTGGAAGCCCCTACTGCAATCAATCAATCAGGGAATTGTATCAGTCAATCAGGGAATTATAAGCGTGCTACTCACCCTTGAGGGTCTTAAGGCGCTGAAGGGGGTGCAGATCCGTTCAGCCGAAGAGCCAGGTCTTGAGAGTCTTCCTGAAAGTGGTTAGGGAGGGGGGTGTCTGATGTCTGCCAGTAGTTCGTTCCAGGTCTTGGATGCAATGTGAAAGAATGATCTTCCGTCAGCTCTGGCTCTGTGGATGCAGGGGATTTCTGCCAGTGAGAGGTTGGAGGATCGGAGGTTTCTTTTGGGTAGGTGGAAGTTTAGTCTGTCGTTGAGGTACTTGGGTCCGATGTTGAGTAGGCATTTGTAGGTGTGAGTGAGGATTTTGAAGGTGATTCTGTTCTCCACGGGGAGCCAGTGGACTCCCTGTAGATGTTGGCTGATGTGTTCGTGCCGCGGGATGCTGAGGACGAGTCGGGCCGTGGTGTTCTGTATTGACTACAGTTTGCGAAGTAGTGTCTTGTTGATGCTGGCGTAGAGTGTGTTTGCGTTGTCCAGACTGCTGGTGATGAGTGAGTGGGTGACTGTCTTCCTTGACTCTGGCGGGACCCATTTGAAGGTCTTGCAGAGAATGCAGTGGGTGTTAAAGCCTGTCGGTTCATAGCTAGTGATGAATCGAGTACAATGCTGAGGTTTTTAGTGTGGTCTGACGGGGTGGGTGGGCTTCCTCGGGCGGTGGACCACCAGGTGTTGCCCCATGCTGAAGGGTTGGTTCCAAGGACAAGGACTTCTGTCTTATCTGCATTTAGTTTTAGGCAGCTGTTGTTCATCCAGACCGCAACGTATTGAATTCCTCTCTGGAAGTTGAGCTTTGCGGTGGTGGGGTCTCTGGTGAGGGAGAGGATGAACTGCGTGTCATCGGCATAGGATACGATATTGATGCTGTGTTGTCGGACTATGGCTGCGAGGGGGGCCATGTAGATGTTGAAGAGCAGATGACGATGAGGGGCAATTCATTATTTATCTAATTTTTCCTTGTTGTCGTCTTTGAGTAACCCAAACCCCGCCTCACTGCTCTTACCTGCACCGCCCATGCAGGCAAGAGCATTGTGGCAATAGGGCAGGATTGGGTGACTTGGCAGATGACGATGGAAAAATTATTTATTTATTTAACTATCCCTCATTGTAATTTGTTGAACCCCCCCCCCCCCACCTGCCCTGTTGCCCCACTGCTCTTACCCACATGGGCGGTGCAGGTAAGAGTGGTGGGGCTGGGTGGGGGGTTATTCAAAGACAACAACAAGGGAAAATTAAATAACTCTTCTTGGTCAAGTCCTATGCTAGACTCAGGAACGCACCCTAGCGCTATGGCGCTAAGGTATGTGTCTGTACACGGCTGCTGAAATCAGACAGAGACGGAGACGGAGACGGAGTTAGGGAGAGGGGAGGAGAGTGGCCTTTCTCTGTGAATATGGTGCTCTCCTGCTCTCTCCCTATCAAGCGACGGAAGGCAGCCTATTAGGAGGCTTCATTGTGTTGCTTGACAGTGTTTAGAATCTGGACATTAGTTCTATATTTTAGCGTGAAATGCATCTTTGTGTAAATTTTAGACTTGAAGACTCACTATGTTCTAAAAAATTGCATGAATAACACAATAACAACGCCCAACAAATTGTGGACTAATATCGCAAGGTGGTATAATGGCATACTATGGGGAATTTCACGTAACAAGCTCATTGTAAAAATTAAATAAAATACGTTAGCATAATTTATATTTTGCCCAGGCCTAGCCACGTGTAACAAGCCAGTGGGGAGAATAGTAATCTTATATTTATACTTTGACATCTTGATATGTTACATCATTTTATTTAACCTTATTGACATTTTTTAAACGCAAAGTTGCGTGCATCTGGTATTCCCTTGTGTAGCTACTGGTTGTATGGGGAGTATATGTCATAATATTAAATACAAAAATATTGACCTGCAACAATTTAGCCAGCAACATAAGAACGTTCACAGTGTTGTTAAGGTAAGAATACATAGTATTCAATAACTTGAAGAATCTCCGAGCTATTGCATGCTTTGCATACAGCAGAGCTCGGATACACAAAAAGACACCTACTGTCCTCTGTTTCAGAGGTGTGCTGCCTGCGGGCCATGCTTTTTTTAGGGTAGTTTTCAGTTAACGTATGCACTGAAGATGTGAAAAAGAAATGCACAGTCCACTTGTGCGCAGATGAAATGGGATCATGATATGTTCCCAAGTGTCTTCTGAAATATATTCGAACGTGTGGCCCTGAGAATGGTGATTTTCCGGCGTTATGCATTAAAAGCTCCATAAACGGACTTGGTCATCTAATACAATTTGGAAAGATAACATCATTGAAGGTAGTCTCCTTTTTTATGACACAGTGTGTCTTATTGATAACTCCGATATCATTCGCAATGCCAACAAAAACAACATCCTGAATTTGCATTTTCCAGATGAAGGGGTGGGTCTTTCTTTGGATAATGTCCTCATCTTGCTCAAGGTCTTGGTGTAAACAGCTATCTGGATAGACGGTAGACTTAAACTTTGTCAGAGTGACTGTGAAGATCACGGAAATCAGGGTCATATTCTGGTGTTTGCCCAAAAATATGGTTTCCTTAAGGATTTCTGGATGAAATTGGTAACATGTAAATTGCCCCTTACCATTTCTCTTTCTCTTTATTGGACGGTGCAGACTTGACTTTCTTTGTAGTAAGGAGCACTTTGTGTTAGACATCGATTTTGTATGTTATGCCTCATTTGCAAGTCACATGCTCGGAATAAGATATAGTTACCACGTGCTAAGTACCTCACCTATGCGAAAGGGTATTTACCACGTATGGTAAATACCTCACTCTAGTCCACTTAACTTACAACGAGGGTCTTAGAGAAGTGAAGGCTGCCCATATCACCGACTATGAGACAGGAACAAAAAATAGGAATGAAAAGAGTTGAGAAATAAAAGAGCGACATGTTGGAAAGTATATGAGATAGAATGATAAATTAGAGGAAAAAGTTGGAAGAAAGCACTGGAGCCTGACTCAAGGAACACCCGTGGACAGGAGCGGAGGACCTGAGACTTTCATGGATAGGCAGAACTAAGAGTTCAAGTTTGGGAAGCAGAAAAGAGAAAAACCAGAAACAGGAGCATAGTCACCGCAATGGAAGGTAACAAAGACAGTCTAAGGAAGAAAGAATAGGATAGTTGCTATGAGAGAGACTAGATAAAAGCTGAACAATGAGAAGAAGCAGACAAAAGAATGAGCTGTAGGAGAGATAGGCTGGAGAGGTTGTAAAATATGGCATTTTAGTGAAGTGCACGTGGAAACAGAAGACAGAGTCTGGGATGGGGAAAGTGTCAAAAGAGGGAGGGGTGAAATGTGAATGACGAATGGGGAAAGAAAATGATTTGAAAATATGAGGTAGGGCAGCCTGGGGCAGGAGAAATGAGGAAATGATGTAAATATTGTGTTGAACGAAGAGATGAGAATGTACACATTTCTGTAAACATATTAATAGGCTAAAATAAACATGTCAAAGAGTAGAATATTTTACATGATATTCATCATATTTAATTTGCATTCCTACTGTGTGTAATCAAATACCTTCACATCCTCGGCAGCTTCTCCACTAAGGCGGACTAGCATCGCCCCACTGCTCAAAGAGCAGTGCAAAGGAAAAATAAAACGATAATAACAGAACTTTATTATCATTTTATTTTTAGTCTAGCTGCAAGCTCCATGTTAAGGTGTGGCAGGCTGGGGCTGAGATTGTGTGACATTAGTGGGAGGAGGAGTGACTGCTGCACCATAACTGCACATGATGGTTTGGCCGGCCATTTTGGCCTAGCCAAACAGTCATGTGCATTTAGCATGTTCTCTACCGGCTGTATCGCACAGCCTGGGTGGAGAACATGCATAGCCTCTCACTTCCCGTCTCAGTGCCCAACCACAGCCCTCAGACCAATCATGACGCTGCTGTCATGGCAATGACAGCATCATTATGATTGGCTAGGGAAGCCTGGGTTCTCCCGGAAGCAGGGCCGGACTGGCTACCGGGCAGTTTGGAATGCTGCTGAGCTGGGGGTGATTTCGTTCATGGAGACCTGCGTGTGCTAAACGAAATTCGTTTTGCATTAAATATTTCGAAGCACACGCAGGTCTCCATGAACGAAATCAGCCCCCACAGCAGTTTTTGCAATTTTCACCCCTAGTGGGCTAGGGATGCTTAGAAGTGAGTCCCAGGCTCTCCACACCACTGGAGTCAAGCTATCCAGGCTGATGAAGGCTGATAGCCAGAAACTGGTCCTTGGATGCTTGATTCCGGTCTGGGAAAGACATGGCTTGGTAGCTCGGACTGGACTGTTCCCATGAGGCACAGGGTCAGAGCTGATTTGCATATAGCCAGTGTCTAACCCAGGGTGGTGTGGAGTGCAAAAAAAAGATGGATTTAGGCCCAGATCCTTGTACTGGGGTGAATGTATGACATAGTTAAAAAAAAAAAAAAACTGTGTTTTTTGCAATTCCCACAGCAGTGAAAGCAGCCCCCAGCTCGGCAGCATTCCAAACTGCCCGGTAGTCAGTCCGGCCCTGCCCAGAAGGCAGGATGCAGTGAGGATGGAGGAGAGGTGGCGGCTGGCGACCAGCAGGTAAGTCTTCTTTTTTTCTAACCCTCATCCCCACCACTGTCTCCTACTAGCCACCACTGCTTCATATTAACTTTAAGTTTACTTTAAAAATGGCTGGAGGATGCATCTGTCAACAAATGCTTCTAGTATATTCATACATGAAATTTGAAGGTCAAGTCTGCATCTTACATTCGGCTTTCCATTTACTTATATTTTTGGGAATTGCTCCCCGGGCAAGGCCATATAGTGGGATGTATGGGTGGGATGTTGGATGCCTTAACCGACCCATCCTTTCTGCCCACTAGGACTGAGTTACTGGTGAATCATCAACTATGATGACATACTGGTCTTCCCATCATTCATCTGCGTAGGAAGTGATATCAATGGATTTCCTATCATTCAAGTGCACAGGTAGTGACATCACTGGCTTCCTGCCAAAGCTGGCTTCACATAATGGTGTATATGAAACAAAAAGAGGAGTATCCCCAGCGGAGAGTTTGGAAAAAATTCTCTGGAGGGTAAACCTTTTGGCATAAAGGAATTTTTTTTTCCTTTTGTTTAAAACCCCTCACTCACCAGCCTAGTGGTGACATGCTTCATCATCGGGGTCCACCCTGGTGACCTAGCGTCACCAGGATGTGCTTCAACACCTGTAATACAGTGGAGCGGGTTGTGAATGTAGGTGCAATAAAAAAATGTTAAAAATTGTCCTGGTTTAACTCAAAACATAATTTTTATTGTAGAGCAACTGAACAATATTAAAAAATGATAGTGGCGAGATACTGGTAGGCGAGGTACGACCAGAAGATCTCTATATGTGTTTGTGTGGATTGGTCAACATGTTTCTACCAAATGGGCGATATTCCTCAGGACCAAAAACAGGTGGACGGAAGGTGTGGGCCCCCTAAAAGGCGCACCCTGTCCTGAACCCCTGTGTACCTAATGGCAAATGGCCAGTGGTATATACGCTCAATCAAATAGATGAGCAGACAAAAAAATTAAAAAAGAAGAGACCTGTGGGAAGAAGGTAAACAAACTTCAGTTATGATCATGCTTACTCTCCTGTAACATCGTGATGTGTCTCTGTGCTGTGAAATTTCATGCCATTGAGGTTTATTTGTGGCCCTCCGTGTGATAAAATAACGTAATGATTGGGTGTCCGTGTGGGGTTTTACTGGACACATACACTGATCAATAGGTGTGTGCATTACTGCATGCATTATTATTTATCGCACTCGTATGTCTTCTTGAGAGCGCATTTATCAATAGGTACGTGCATTGCTACATGCATTATTGTTTATCGCACTCATATATATTCATGAGGGTGCGCTGAATTTTCCGTCATGTTCCTCAGTCATTGTATGGTAGAGGTGAGCCGCGCTGACTTGGCCCGGCTCAATCGAGTGATCTGCGCCGTGATCCCCGACTGTGTGTCGGGTTCTCTGGAGGAAAAAGAGTGGAATCTACTTACAGTTGGTGAGTGAAGGAACCGGCTCCCACACACGTCTCTATGTAATATGACGTTTGTAGCCCCGCCCTTTTCCGCGACGGAGCCACGCCCATACCGGAAGCGGCCGTCGTCTCTTTACCGAGACCACTCTGCACGGCAACACTAGCCGAGCAGAGGACGATAGCAGTAGGTTAAAAGCCGGTTCCTTCACGGGCCAAATCAGCACGGCTCGCCTCTTATCATCTCATATTCCGCCATTACAGAATATGTTGCCCTTACGTGAAGAGCCTACGCCCTGCCCGTTGAAGCACTTTAGAGCCCATAACTAAGTAAGCCTTCGCTCACGCCATGGAACCTATGTGTACTCTTATGTGTTACATGTGTGTTAGTCTTGTATGTTATTTCACGTTATCTCACGCTATTCAATAATGATGTGCACTATTTGCAGCGCCGATTTTTCGTAATTACCATACAATGACTGAGGAACATGACGGAAAATTCAGCGCACCCTCATGAATATATATGAGTGCGATAAACAATAATGCATGTAGCAATGCACGCACCTATTGATAAATGCGCTCTCAAGAAGACATACGAGTGCGATAAATAATAATGCATGCAGTAATGCACGCACCTATTGATCAGTGTATGTGTCCAGTAAAACCCCACACGGACACCCAATCATCACGTTATTTTATCACACGGAGGGCCACAAATAAACCTCAATGGCATGAAATTTCACAGCACAGAGACACATCACGACGTTACAGGAGAGTAAGCATGATCATAACTGAAGTTTGTTTACCTTCTTCCCACAGGTCTCTTCTTTTTTAATTTTTTTGTCTGCTCATCTATTTGATTGAGCGTATATACCACTGGCCATTTGCAATTAGGTACACAGGGGTTCAGGACAGGGTGCGCCTTTTAGGGGGGCCCACACCTTCCGTCCACCTGTTTTTGGTCCTGAGGAATACCGGGCAATCGCCCATTTGGTAGAAACATGTTGACCAATCCACACAAACACATATAGAGATCTTCTGGTCGTAACTCGCCTACCAGTATCTCGCCACTATCATTTTTTAATATTGTTCAGTTGCTCTACAATAAAAATTATGTTTTGAGTTAAACCAGGACAATTTTTAATTTTTTTTTATTGCACCTACAGTCACAACCCGCTCCACTGTATTACAGGTGTTGAAGCACATCCTGGTGACGCTAGGTCACCAGGGTGGACCCCGATGATGAAGCATGTCACCACTAGGCTGGTGAGTGAGGGGTTTTAAACAAAAGGAAAAAAAAATTCCTTTATGCCAAAAAGTTTACCCTCCAGAGAATTTTCCAAACTCTCCGCTGGGGATACTCCTCTTTTTGTTTCATATAGTTCCTTCCAGGGGAATAGGAGTTGTCTCGGTTTCACTTGTAAGTGGACAAAATCCCTTGCTCTCCCTTTGATTTCTAAAATTCACATAATGGTGGCCACAGCGTAGATTTGCAGTGGACGTGTGCAACAGGTGCATCACTTGCATGCCAAATAATGTAATTATAGTAATTCTCCAATTCACGCTTGACAGTATTCTGTTTGTGCATAATAGAATGTTCGTGGTATTAGCACTTTTCCACATTTAAATTGTCACCAAGAAAACAATCTATAGCCCAGCTAGCCTTCAGGGATTGTGGTCGGTTTCAGACCTTTGTATCACCTTCATGTCATCCTTCCTATTTCAAGCTGGCACGTTGTTTAAGATAAAATCTATCAACCTTTTCTTGGTTCCAAAACTAACAGTATAGTTAGCTGCACAATTAGAGTCATGCTATTTAAGAAGCATAAACCACAGTTTAACAATAAAGTCTTTACAGGTGTGAGAAATTGGGATGTTGGTTGAGTGGGGTGTTAACCTTGCTCAAACAACAGCCTCAATCCCTATCAGGGTGAACCACTAAAGTTACTAAATTAGCCCGTGCTTAACCCTCTGGTAGCTGGGCAGAAAGCAGATATGCGTAATTTAGAGGCAATTTGAAACATTTTATGCAGAACACAAACAGTAATGCAGTGAAAAAACTGAAAATGAAAAATCCCACACCAAATCAGACAAGTAAAGTAAATTTTAATAAACTATTTGACAACAAAACTACAAAAATCGAATTCATAGAACCAGAGTAATAAATTTTTAAGGTTTAAGATAAAAATGAGTGCCTAATAGGTCAAAGCGCCAACCGCTGATATCTAGTCATTCGAGACAGAGTCAAAATAAAAACAAAGGGCAAACCACGATGGAGCCTCAGACATATACAAAATGTGGATTGAGCCCGGTCAGCACTTACCTTTGGGTTTGGAAGAAATTTCAGCAAAAATGCTTTGAGAAGTTAAAAGTGCAGCGAGGCTGTCGGAGGTGTCGGAGGTGGAGTCGTCATTGTCAGGGAGCCACAGGATGAAGTTGTGGTGAAGATTTCCACATTCAGACTTAGTCTGTTATTTGGAAGTCAAAGATCTCCAGCAAGATGAGGCTGGAGTTTTATAGCAGATGAGGGCTCCACAAGGCCGGGTACCCCTTCTGCAAAGGACCACTAAACATAGTGAGAGCCGCTGTGATGTTAGGCCGACCGGCAATGAAACTTGGGTGGATAGAAAAGCATGTTGATCCTTTTCTCCTCTCAGTTTTCAGGGCAGATTTCAGCCTGTAGGCCGAAGTTTTGTATTTTGGCTATTTGGACACCTTCAGGACCTCTTTCAAGGGCATAGGATCAGGGATGCACCACTTGAGGGTTGGTACTCACTCAGGCTGGGTCCAAGTGTTGGTTCAAAATGGTTGGAGTCTTTTTTTGTCCCTGAGGCTCTGATCAGGAGTCACTAGTAACCTGAGTTCAAGCAGTAAAACAGGGCTCAATCAGCAAGTTGGGACTCTGACGGCTCAAGGCAGGCTTCAGACAGCTGAGACGTTCTTCCAGGTGCCGCAAAGCAGTACTCTGAAGTAAAAAGCAGGCCACAGAAGCAGGCTGTCATCTGAGAGTACTTGTGCAGGTCCAGAAGGTGAACTGAAGACGGGGTCTGATGGTCCTACTTATATATATGGTGCCTTCTTTGAAGTATGAGAAGTTTCTAAAGAATTCCCTTTGAAGGACTTGGAGTGTCCTGCCTCCCCTATCCTGGCTCCAGTCTTTCTGCATGAACAATGAAGTGGTGTGTAATAGGGGTGGGTAGCAAACTTGGCTCTGCTGGCAGAGTTCCAAGAGTTATGCCACTC
Source organism: Lissotriton helveticus (assembly GCF_964261635.1). Lineage (NCBI taxonomy): Eukaryota > Metazoa > Chordata > Amphibia > Caudata > Salamandridae > Lissotriton > Lissotriton helveticus. Next base: position 738,094,362 of record NC_136072.1, on the reverse strand, counting down.
CACTCTTTGCATGGAATATGAAGTTCAGCAAAAACTCTGCCACCGACGATGGGGCAGAATTTACCAGCCCACTTACACCTGGTTTGGGCTAAGCATATATTAAATAACTTCACTTTCATTAGGCAGTCCTCATCGTGTGCTATGTAAGAGTTGCACCGCTACAGAATAAGGGAAAAAGTGCCAACCTTCACCACTCTCTGTTTTTGGAATCACTGGTCCCCTCCGTAGCAGTGCCTTAGATTGGTTGAGTCCAGCTGGGAGTGGCGAGGCGAGTGGCATGGTGACTTGAGAATAGTTACTTTCAGAGTGCTCGAGAACATCCACAGCAACACGTCTGTCCTGCTGTTGCTCAGATAAGGAGAGGTGCACATGCGCTCTGATGGCTGGACCCGCCCCGGGTAACGTCCAGAGTCATGGAGAAACCTCCTGCCATCCCTCAATCAGCCCCAGGGTGGGCTCCCCTTCCGGCCCCACTCCATGCTTAGAGAGAATGATGCAGAGCCCAGAGGAGGGCGGCAGAGAGCGGGCTGCACTGAACCTTCCATATACCTGTGCAGTATGGGAACAGAATCACACGGCCCTGCTTGCTGCCCGGTTTTATACTCCTTCTGCTGCCACTACCTGCCCCCACCTGAGCAGTAGGTCAGCGTGCCGGCTGGGCCCAGCATTGGCTCTCCTCCCTGCCGGTCCAGCTGCCAGTGGGCACCCGAGCAGTGTCGGAGCCGCTTCACAGCACCGAGTGTGAGTCCCTGTCACTGGGCTTCTTTTTGTTGTGCAGAATTGATTGTTGATTGAGTGTAACTTTGAGGAGTGGTTGGTGTAGGGGTTTGTCAAATTCTTCTTTGTTGGTCAAGTGGTGATGGTAATTATTGACAGGCGCATGTACCCTAATTCCATGCCAGGTGATTTTGAATGATCCATTACGTCTTGTTCCGTGTCTGGGAGTGTCTTGGGGTACCAGATGCCCATGCACCAAGCCTTCCTTTTTGTTGCTTTGGAGGCTGTGCGGGGTCTGCATGTGAGAACTTCACATGCCCTTCCGCTCACTTGTGTCCATGGCCAGCGAATTTCCTGGACGGGATACATGCAACCATAGTCCCAAACAAACACACAGGGTAGCAACGGTATGTAGGAACTGGGAAGTGTGAAAGCGGGGGCTGAGCTGTGATAAGTGAAAGTGAAGGTGGGTATGTCATGATGTAAAAAAATAAATACAATTTGGTGGATAAACAGTACATTTGAAAGACTACACACTCAATACCCTCTGTGTCTGCACCGTTTGTTATCCTGCTGGCTAGGGCCATTATGATTATGAGTCATGAATAACCTCTCTGTGGGTAGAAATGGTAGAAGCAAAAGGCTGAAGAGGCGGTGCACGGAAAATCCTTTGTTTATATCTGAGGCTAAGAGTCATAGGGGTGGCATGGAAATACTCCACCTGCGTGGAACTCCACGGAATTTGGTAGAGTTCTACAGTCACTTCACGGAATTCTGAGGAGTGAGACTCTGCGAGCTCCACCAGACCCTAGTGTGTAGTCCTTTGTGTGAAGGCAGGACACATCCTATTGATTTGAAAGTGGACTGCGCCCAGCTCTGACCCCATCTTGCCAGTGATGGCCCAACCAGGCATGCCCAATCCCTCTAATGTGTGGCTGTCTGGTCGGAATAAACAAAGTCCAACTGCCAATTACACCCAGTCATGTAACCCAGGAACAGGCTGTGGGCATAAAATAGGGCAGGAAAATACCAATTTTCTACAAGTGGCATTGTCAAAATAATGACTTAAAATTCAACTTTACCTTTAAAGACAATTCAAAATTATGATTTCTCAGACACCATACATGAAGTCCTTACATGCTCCCAATAAAATGTTAAATTTAAAGAGACAAAGGTCCTAAGCATAAATTAGATAATCAACCAATGTAATATAGACCACAATAGGCTCTATATATTTCTTTTCCTTGTCCAGCCGGACAGGGAACTTTAATAGTTAGATAAACAATCTTATTTTGAATACAAATACACAGCAACAAATCATTGCAGTACAACACACTCCTGTGCCATACCGTGGAGAGCAAGAAAGAAAAAATAAGGTGATAGGAAAGGGTGTCTCAGGCAAAGGGAAGAGCAAACAGGACACTGTTTTGAGTCAAAAAATGTTTTCAGTATAACCTGAAGTGGTACATACAGCGACAAATACACAATGAATATACTGTATGCCCACTATGAGGAGTCGACGTTTCGATCCCGGTCTCTAAATTATAATGGGATCATCATCAGGACTTAATTAAATGTTTGCCTGGTTTTATCAGTATAGTACGCCTGTTGGGGAGAAAACAGGGAGGAAGGAAAATAAAAAATACAAGGGTAGAAATTATCAATATGTAACTCGGGAGAGAGGTCAGTTTTAGCCATCTTCTGTAACTGTAACAGTCGGATTCGCAGTAGGTGCTACGTGCAGGTGATTGTGAACATTCAAATTACTGCCAGAAAGCATCTAAAATATATACAGAACACTCAAAAATCGGAATCGCAGTGATGGGACTGTGGTGGGTTGGAATCTCGATAGTGCAATTTTTCGACTAAAAATTATGCTCATCCCCCTGTGTTTGTGATGGGGGGAGCAGTGTGCACTTGTCTCTATTGAACGATGCGACAGGTAGGGTCAGTATACCTTTGGGGTTGAGGAATCAAGGGAAGAGAGGTATCACAGGGCGAAGGACAGTCAACGGATGGCAGTCCCTGCAAGTTTCAGCGTACGTGGTGCTAAGAGGGTTAACTGTGGGAGAAGAGCGTGGGTTAGACCACAATGGGGTAGGACAATGCTGAACTAATTAAAGCGGTGTTACGAGACATACCTTGTGCTCAATTGTGGAGCACTCAAGGAGCATCAAAAGTGGTTTTTAATGATCGTTCCCTCCGTCGTTGTGAATACGGTTAGTGGGATCGGTAGGCGGTGTCCTCAGGATCTGGCAGGGAAAGTTGAGGGTAAAGTTGGTAGTGATCGCATATGGTTAACAAGGTAGTGAGGTTTGTGAAAATTACTGAGACATACCCTTGTGCTCGAAAAGGGGAGGGTTTTCCCTTCAGGTTATTTTTTCTCCACACCTGGCAATATTGTTTATGGACGACCTGGAAACCGGGTCAATCAAGGTATGTCTCGTAACACCGCTTTAATTAGTTCAGCATTGTCCTACCCCATTGTGGTCTAACCCACGCTCTTCTCCCACAGTTAACCCTCTTAGCACCACGTACGCTGAAACTTGCAGGGACTGCCATCCATTGACTGTCCTTCGCCCTGTGATACCTCTCTTCCCTTGATGCCTCAACCCCAAAGGTAGACTGACCCTACCTATCCCATCGTTCAATAGAGACAAGTACACACTGCTCCCCCCATCACAAACACAGGGGGATGAGCATAATTTTTAGTCGAAAAATTGCACTATCGAGATTCCAACCCACCACAGTCCCATCACTGCGATTCCGATTTTTGAGTGTTCTGTATATATTTTAGATGCTTTCTCGCAGTAATTCGAATGTTCACAATCACCTGCACGTAGCACCCACTGCGAATCCGACTGTTACAGTTACAGAAGATGGCTAAAACTGACCTCTCTCCCGAGTTACATATTGATAATTTCTACCCTTGTATTTTTTATTTTCCTTCCTCCCTGTTTTCTCCCCAACAGGCGTACTATACTGATAAAACCAGGCAAACATTTAATTAAGTCCTGATGATGATCCCATTATAATTTAGAGCCCGGGATCGAAACGTCGACTCCTCATAGTGGGCACACAGTATATTCATTGTGTATTTGTCGCTGTATGTATCACTTCAGGTTATACTGATTTTTTTTTTTTACTCAAAACAGTGTCCTGTTTGCTCTTCCCTTTGCCTGAGACACCCTTTCCTATCACCTTATTTTTTCTTTCTTGCTCTCCACGGTTCGGCACAGGAGTGTGTTGTACTGCAATGATTTGTTGCTGTGTATTTGTATTCAAAATAAGATTGTTTATCTAACTATTAAAGTTCCCTGTCCGGCTGGACAAGGAAAAGAAATATATAGAGCCTATTGTTGTCTATATTACATTGGTTGATTATCTAATTTATGCTTAGGACCTTTGTCTCTTTAAATTTAACTGCTACCCATGGTCCATAGCTACCCGCTGGATCCCCTTGTCCTCAAGAAATTAACCCAATAAAATGTTAGCACTTATTAAATGTAATGAGACAACCCAATGTTATCCTATGGGAGTGATAGGTCTCACAGCAGTGAAAAACAGATTTGTACAGCACACGTAGAAAGAGAAAAAAACATCAGATGATTGTTTTTGTGCAGGAAGGTGCCCCTTCCTTCACAAAAACTATCCTGTCTGCAACACAGGCACCCTTGCCCCAAGATGCAAGGGAGCCTGCATTGGCGCGAGGCAGAAGTTTGTGCTACAACGCAGGCAGAGCAAAAAACAACAAGTGATGGAGCGGCAATTGCAAAAAACAACAAGTGATGAAACAACGCAGGCAGAGAGCAGGAATGTGCCATGCCTTGATAGATATTGCATTCCTGCCCTTTCCCATTCATGCAGTGCAGCAAGGTGTCATACAGCGTGCATGAAATAATGATAAACATTTGGTCCCCAGTTAAATAGCCACTTGGGTGTGAAATAGAGGATATGAATGACTAAAATTGTGGATTTGTCTAGAAACAATAACACATCTATTTTTAAGGGTAATTGACTTTTTAATTTGATGCCTTTCAATCCTTTTAACTATTTTACTAGCACATTTCTGTGATAATTTTGATAAATTGTCCAGCTAATCTTGAATCAACAACCTGTTAATCTTGCTCATTAACCCCTTTGTATTTTACTACCCAATAAATGTATACTCGGTATTCTTAGCAGTTTGAAGTTTGCTTCAATTTGATTTGCAAACTAATATCTCATTTGAATCTATTTCAAAATACTAGTCAGAGCAATATTGAACTGAACCACCAATGACTGGAAATGACGCAATTGATGTTCCTTGAATACCTGTCCCAAAGTCTATAGCCAACATCTGAACCATTCAGCATTAAAATAATAATGTGAGAAAGAAATTAAATCCGAGTTGCCTCACAGAGTTGTATAGCGTGTGCTATGAGGAATCTGAAGTTTAGCTTTCGTATTAGACCAGATGCTAACAAGACTAAAGCACTGATAAATTTGATGTACTTGAAATAGGAAGGGTCACAGGAGTCTGACAGACTGAATCTTTATTCAGCTTTTAAAAAATAATTATAAAAGCACCTCAATACAAGTCACAGAAGTCCATTTTGAACCTGGTATCCGTTGAAGGGGACAGGTATTGTTGCAAAGTCATCCTGTGCCCTGGGCACAACCCAGATTTTTGCTGACTGGTAGTGGTGTTAACTGACTCTGACTGATCTTAGGCTCTATCTAGCCAGGTCAATGGCCAGTACTGAAGACATGCGTAGAATACAGTGAAACACCTACATACACTAGGGTACGCTTTGGGTTATGGTACCCCTGTGATAGGCAGGATCTCCGCCATAAGGCCCAGATACATATATGGCAGGGGGATTGACAGCCGCGGTCGGCAGGAGGAGTTCCTGCAGGGTGGTGACGTGGGAAGGGGGAGGGGCAGGGTGTGGGGTAGTAATGTATGGATTAAGGAGTTTAACAGGTAAGTAAACATATAAATGAATAAAACGAATTTCGTTGCGTGCACTGCATCACCAAATGTGATGCAGTGCGCGAAACAAAATTCATTTTATTTATTTATATGTTTACTTACCTGTTAAACTCCGTAATCCATACATTACTACCCCCCACCCTGCCCCTCCCCCTCCCCACATCACCGCCCTGCAGGAACTCCTACTGCCGACCGCGGCTGGGGATTGAAACTACCTTTAAGTCCCTAGTATAGAGTTGAGCATGGCAGATTAAAGACCAGCAGTCTTTTCTGCATTTGCATGTGTGCACTGCTGGAGCCAAAGGTCAATTTAAAAGCAGCCCTGTGTTGCAGGACTGTGTTTAGGATGCAAATTGTGCTCAAACTCGACTTTGGTGTTTAGGACACTTAAAAATGGATAAACTACAATGTTTGGGAATGGTAGGTACTACCAGGGTAACCCTTAGGTGTCCCAGAGGTATGGGTCAGGTACGTATAAGAAGAATCCTTATAAAATGTTTTTATGTGCCCTGGGGTTAGTGAAATTGCACATTTCAATCCCCACTTTGCTGAAAAGTGCTTCCCAAAATCGACTTTTGTGCTAAGAGCAATGTGAAATGAGGATCTGAAATATTTTCAATATTAAGATCCCCTAAAGTCTTTCCTAAGTGTTCCAGGGGTGAGGGGTCCTGTAGATATAAGCAGGGTCCTTATAAAGCCTGTGTTATAGGCTCTGGTATTAAAGAAATTGCCCAGTTAATTTTTCAATTGCAGATCCCCATCCCATAGGTTAACATTAGAAGATTTTATTAGTTAATAACTGGAGAAAGAAAAGCCCTAAAACTAGTATTAAAGGACGCAGTAGAATGGTAGTGATATATCTGACACTATGGTATTGTTGAATTTCTTCTCAAATGTACAGGCAAGACTTCATAAGACATTCTTGTCTTTAAGCCAAAATTCAGCCCTATACTGCTCTGACCTCATTGGTGTGAGATAAGTGGATTTGTCTGCCTGCTTTGAAGAAGTGATAAATGACCCCTGGAGTTAGGAAGCCTTTCAAGGAGGAGAGGTTGCTTGGCTTATGAATTCCAGAGCCAGGGGGAGGCGCAGTAAATAATGCTCTTTAAGGGAAGGAGGAGACAAACCAGTTTTCATTTACACCTATCCCCTCTGTTCCACAGCGAGATGGGGGGATTAAGGAGAAATTCCCAGATGTAAGGGGAGTGGACCTATGCAGATGAAGCCATCCTATGGGCTGGTTTACTTAGTTCTGCTCCATCTGCTGAAAATTCTGACATATTGCGTTTTGGAGGAATAGTGCCGTCTGGGTCAGCATTGACCCACACTTTGGAGGAAGTGGTCACGCTCTGTGGTGTTGACCTGCACCTCATTGGACAGGAGTGCCCTCCTGCTTGACCCCAGTGAATACGTATCTGAGAGGGGCAGGGCCTCTCAGATCTGCTTTTGGAACCTAAGAGAATCAGAATGGCCCACGTTGAAGAGTTTGCTGAGCATTCACCATGCCCTGCAATCTGAAGATTGAACCTTTTGGCCCACCTGAAATTAAGGCTCTGTGGATCACACCTGCTTCAAAAGGAGTGGACAACCTGCAAGTTACAAGTTAACAGAGCTCACCTGGACCATCTCCACAAAGAATCCTCAGCCTGGAGTACTGCCAGTGGATTTGTATGGGTTTTTCCAAGTGGATTTTTTTGGAACTTAAGTATCAAACTCTCAAGGACCATCTTGGAGATCCAGACCCTTGGATTGTGTGTTGGACACTTTGAAACTGCAAGAGGAACTTCAGGAAGGAGTTCTAATGAACTTAAGCCTGCTGGAGCAGGTTGCACAAGTCTGGTGAGAAATCTTCGAGAAAAGTGTGAATTTGTCGCTGTCAGAGGCAACCAAATGTTCCAAAGTGGCACTGTTGGTTTTGAAGTACTAGAAAGTGACTAATCTTCAAAAATTCATACCCTTGGTTCCCCACAGAGGATCCTTTTCATTTTGGTGTCATTTTAAAGATATAAATATTTCCTATTTTTATAAATTGGTGTTGTGTCTTAAATATTTAGTGAATTGGTGTTTTTGAATGTTTTACATACCTGTCTTTGAAGTTAGGCGTGCCTGCTCGCAGACAAGCTACCAAGGGTTGAGCATGGGAATAATTTTCTAATACCTGTTCTGAGCCTTATAGCGTGTTAGTGGCATTATTGCCAGTGGTAAATGCATATCAGCCACTACTAATAATCCACTTTCCAACAGGTATAATTAATAGATAGAACCTTGGCAAGTCAGTCTGCAAAAACAGCCAAATAAAAGCTTTGAAGGATACGGAAAGCCCATACTCCCTTTCGTAATGGGAGAAGAAAAAATCAAAGGGGCATATTCTCAATAGCGGTGATGGAGCATAGCGTTAGCATTCTTGGCTTAACGCCCCGCTGCCACTTCTGAAATGCAGGGCTGCACCATATTTACAACAATATGGTTTCCCCTATGCTGGTGCTAGATTTAGCTGTCTAGTGCCAGCGCAGGCACCATTGCACCATAGTGCACGGCTGTCTGCATTGTAGGGCGAGATTGTTTATGTACAGGAAGGTGCCCATTCCTGCACATAAACAATCTTTAAATGCCATTATGTAATTTCAATATGTGCTTAAAGCAGCACACATAGAAGTTGCAAAACATCATTTTTTAATAATTTTTAATGAGTGTTTATGTGCAGGAAAGGACAGCAAGAATCAATGGTGTTTTGCTGGTTCCTTGTGGGCTGCACAATGCAGCACACATGAAACAGCAAAAAAAAAGGAGAAATAAAACATTTCTTCTCATCGCGCCAGGGTAAGACCAGGTCATAATTTTGGCACTGTCCCATATTTATGTTACCCTTGTGTATATGGGGCAGCATCAAAATCAATGGGTGTTGCGGTGGAACGCCCATCGCAACACCCATTGCCCTCCCCTTTTATGCCAAGTATAGCGTGAAAGGGTGCCTTATTTACAAGGTAGCATTAAGCCACGCTGTAAATAAGGCAAAGCCCCTATTGCCACGACAACATCATCAAAAGTGACATGTGGGGCATTTAGATATACCCCAAAGGGTGCAAAGTAATCATAACAAGCATAATGCAAAATTACCACAATTATGCTAACTACACCAGCATAATTAAAAGTTTGCCTTGATCTTGGAATTTCTTGGAATTCACGTAGTGTAATGCAGGTCCATATCTTACTGTGGATCACAATAGCCACCCCTCTAGTTGGTCAAGTAAAACTTGAGGCACAAATAAGGTGATACCTAAGAGTTCATAGCATAAGAGAGTATATTTGTCAAATGTGTCTCCTGCAGACACAAAAGTTCTGCTTTCACGTATTGTAGCTCGATACTGATCTGTCGAAGATTACTGATGGATTGTATGGCATTGGACATTCCAGGATAAGATTTCTATCCACTGTTTGGATTCTGTCTGTGTGTGCATGGAGTTTCTCATCAGTATATGAAAAAGATGTTTCACTCCAGTTCTTTCAAGCCTTTTCAGTCGCATCATTTCCTTTTTGCTCCCTCCCAGCACTCCCGTTACTCCCACCATTACTCCCCTCCCTCTTCTTATCACCTCCACCCTTCTAGCCTATCCTGTAAGGTCTGTTTGAATAGGATTCCCACCCACTGGATGGTCAGATCCAGTGATGTTGTGAGCTCCCCATTCTATTGGCTATCGCAGTAGTTGCCACTGAGCCCAAGTGGTTGGTAAGCAGGGCTCTGCTAGAATGTCAGTTATGGGTCTCTTCTGCCTGCAGACAATGGCTTATAAATGACACTGTATTACAGAGTTGAGGAGTGTTAGCTGAAAGCAGCCAAAAGAGGTGAGTACAGTGAAGCAGATTGGAAGGAAGAAAATTAATGGGGAGGAAGGACAGGGAGAGATGCAAAAGGAAAATGTCAGGTGAAAAAAGAGGAAAGAAATAAAAGAAAAGAAAAAAGATGGATAAATAGAAAAAAAGAAGAAAGAAGAGAAGAACTATTGGAGGTTGAAAGCAGGGTTTCAAAATTACCCTTTTTTGGGTGATCACCAGTGTCGGACTGGGAACGTAAACCAGCTCTGCCAAAAATGATAAAATCAGCCCCATGTGGAGACGTGCCAATGCACGCTAGAACCAGAGCAACTCTTTCAAATTACCTCTGGGATTGTGTAGCGTACACCACCGCTCCTGGAGGCCGAAACCAGTCTCCAAGTGTCAATACCGACATCCTGGGGCTCCTGCCTCCCTGGAGATTGCCCACATGCCTGGCTGGCCGGTCTGGCCACAACGGTTGCCCCAACTTTTTATTTTTCGTTGGAATCACTTGCTGGTAATTTAGAACTCTAACACTGGCACACTGGCATTTGGCTTAAAACCTCATTTGTCGTACTTAATGTTACTATAAGGCTATTGTATATGGTGTAAAAACTAAACCAATGGCATGTAAAATTCAATACAAAACACAATATCGAGGGGTCTATTCCTACAAAAGTAATATTTTGGTGTCTATGAACCATACTGGGCCCCTAGAAACTGCAACACTGAAACTTATTCCAAACACAAAATCTATTTAAAGAGGACGGATTCCCATCACTCACCAATGGTGACATGCTTCATCATCTGGGTCTCCTCCTAGTGACACTCTAGTGTCACCAAGGGCTGCAACCCCTTCAGAAGGAAGGGGGAGCTCACAGATGTTTTTGCTAATCACCTTAAAGTAATATAAATGCTGTATCAGATCCTACAGATGTCAGCTAAATATTTGTATAGGAGTGATGATTGCAGTGCATATAAGTGAGCTGTGATGAGTTAAAATTGAACAGTGAGAGAGCAAAAACGTTTTAATTGGTATCTCTCACTGTTCAAATTAAAAACAGTGCAATGACAGTTTTCAACAAATAACTTTCCATAGGTAGAAACAAGGAGTCAACATGTTTCAGCCAATAGGAATCTAATAATCCTAGACTTTTTTCAGGACCACAAAACTATTGCTACTGCATAAGTGAAAAAATGATGTGTTGTGCAAAAAAGAGAAGGTTGGAATCAATACACCCTCGTCACCTGTATTCAGTGATTTACAAATCCTCTGCAAGTTACGAAATGCTGGTGGCATTTGTAAAAGAATAAGATGACAGTCCATTTGTAAAAGATGCAACAATTTCAAAGAGGCTCTGTAAGTTAAAAAAACAAAAAATAAATTGTTCCATAGTGACCTGCTAACCGTGATATATGATCTCTAGTGCTTTACAATCATTTGATCATAATATGCGTTAACCTGTATTGCACAAGGAAAGGACCTCACCTCACCAGGCAATGGCTCACGAAAGGAGGCACCACTCTGTGAAAGAACATGGGGAAGAACAATGTTCTTCATCACTTAGTTCTCTCATTCCCCTCATTTTCTACTGTTAAAAAAAAAAACAATACAAACACATGACATCAGGATAATGACCAACCAAGGCCGGGAGTGGGAGTACCTGCCGGGCGGTGACGTGGGGAGGGGGAGGGGCAGGGTGGGGGGTTCAGTAATGTATGGATTACAGATTTTAACAGGTAAGTAAACATATATATAAATGAAACGAATTTCGTTGCGCGCACTGCATCGCATTTGGTGATGCAGTGCACGCAACAAAATTTGTTTTATTCATTTATATGTTTACTTACATGTTAAGCTCTGTAATCCATACATTACTACCCCCACCCTGCCCCTCCCCCTCCCCACATCACCGCCCGGCAGGTACTCACACTACCGGCCGCAGCTGATAATGACTCTAAAACTGTTAACTCAAATGTTGAGTCCAATACTCTCAATACTAATATAAGCCTCAAGTAGAAACCTTCTCTATATGCACCTCCAGTGCAAAAGGGTATATTCTTCAGATACAATCTACTGTATGAGATTCAAAGTTTTAGAGCGACATATATGCCATGATAGCTGCGACTGTAAGAAACTAAAAAATTTTCAATTTTATTGCCTGATCGATGTTTAAAGCATACTCACCGAAAAAAAGTGGAGTAAACCTTGTCATCATAAAGCCCTTCGTATTTGTATAAGAACACGCTTGAGCAACGATATTAGTCATCACACGCCTTACTCTAAGCACTACTAACTAATGTGGCCTTACATTTCGAATATTTGGCAGGCCAACACTCTGGAAAAACACAACACAACCTCTCCTTTACTTATCACAACGGGGTCTGGTGGCAGACTAAGCAAACTGAGTCTCATTCTATTTCGAGTCGTCCAGACTAACAGAAATATTAGTCGCGAGGATGAAAGCGGACAAACAGTATGCTGCTTACCTATCCGTCGGTACCTCTGGCGGTTTCAAAAAGTCTTATGTGGAGGTGACGCTCCAAAGACGACGCCATTCATTTAAAAGAAAACTGAAATACGTCAAACGTATTCAATTGGCCAATTAGTGGTCATGTGACCAGGATTGTTCCTTGGAAACGTAGTTGGAAGAGTGCGCGTCACGTATGTCTTATAGTCACTGAGGAAAGACTACGTTCAGGCTTTCCCTCAATAAAACCCGACATGGAATACTCGGTATGAAAAATAACTATGTGTAAATAGACCCTTTTGGTGTCCATAATTCGCCCCATTTGTGACTTCCATTTTATATCAGGTCGAATATATAATTATATTATCTCTCGTCATGGAGATGACATCGATTCTGTGTCGATAATTCTTGCAAAACACCTCCTGCTTTCTGGTGACAATCTGTCCTTCTTAATGTCCGTACCAAAACAGTCTTACCCGTAAGGATATTGAGGTAAGCAATCATCTTGCTATCATGACTTATCAAAGAGAAGAGACAGCAAAGGTGATGAAAGTGTTAAAGAACATACCGCTATGTGTAGGTCTATGCATGGAAAAGCCAAAGGGTTACAAGCAAGTGTTTTCTGAATCGGCGACTGAGCCTCTAATGGTAGTCATTGTGATTATGTCCAACGTGCATGCAAAATTAAGAGACCTGCAATCAGGAACTTGATGTTACGAGTGTGTTAAAGCCTACATCGATGTATCAGTATCTACCAGGAAACCCAGGAGGTCTTCAATGAATGAATAAAAAATCGACGACTGAGTCTTTCACTGTAATGGATATGTTTGCATTAACAGTTTCGCATATAGCAAAAGTGACACGTTGCCATGCTCCTGAACCAATATTGCCATTTGTTCATAATCACATTGTAACCCACGGTATCTCATCATTAAGTCCTGCTTTGTCACTTTGTAATTTGAACACCCATTTCTGTTCTCTAATGAATATAAACATAGAAATATCAGGGACATGTATGGGGATAAAAGGTTGTTCCAGGGCTGTGCAAGTGAACTCTTCAGCACCGTGGTTGGCGTCTAGGAAAAGTCTTGTGAGTCTTGTGGTTTGTTTTTTACATCTCACTGTGCTCTTATGTTCAGAGGTCCTTGATTTGACCTTTCGAGTGGTCATGCCCACATACAGCAATGTGCATGGACAAGTTAATAAATAGATAAGTTTGTTACTATTACAGTTAGTGAACCTATTCTGCATCCATGGTCTGTTTGTGCCTTTGTCCACAGACCCACATTGAAAGTGACTGGGAACTGCTGGGAGGTCTCATAGGGTCCCTACACCTGGTGGTAGTTTAGTTTTTGGTTTGGTGTGGACAAGTTGGTCACGAAGATTCGTACTCTTTTTAAATGAGAAGAGTGGTGGTGGGATCTGTTCATTACCGATGTTCAGTATACACCAGTGCTTGCGTACAATCCTTTGGATTTTATTGGACATGGTGCTAAAGGTGTTGACAAATGTGATCCTGGTCATTCTAGGTTTCAGCACTGGTGGATCTAACAGCGCCTCTCTATTAATATTCATGGCTCGTTTCAGTGAATGTCGCACCAATTTTTTAGGATATTTCCTTTTTTTCATAGTTGGGTTGACAGTGTGGTTGCATGGTTTTAAAATCTCTTCTTCGTAGAGCAATATCTCCGCACCTGGAGAAATTGGCCAAATGGTAAATTGTCACAAAGTGACTTCGGATGATGACTGTCATAGCATAGTAGGGAGTTCCTAGCCATCGACTTCCTGTATAACTCTGTCTCTAGACCAATGTATATATAGAGGCTATCAAATGATAGGAGTACAGATTTGTGAAGGAACTTAATCTAGTGATGTTGCGGTACAAATTTTATACACATCCCCAGGTGGAGCATGAGTCTTTCAATGAATTTGTGGCAAGATTAAGGGAGCTCTCGATCAAGTGTTGCTTTGGCTCTATGACTGATGAGTTAATTTGGGATCAACTCATCGTACAGTGAAAGAACAAACAAATTCAGGAGAGGCTGTGGGCAGCAATAGATCCATCTCTTCAGGAGGCGACAGACATGGCAAAGATCACTGAGGAGTCGCAAAGATGCATGAAGAAACTCAACACAAAAAAGAGAGGGGCAACATGTCTTTAGTCAATGATGGGTCTCAGAATGGCAGAGAGGACGTTGCATGTGTGGAGAAATGAAAAGATGGGAAAGGAACTCCTATGCCTTTGGTGAAGGGAAGAGGCAAGGAATGTTCAAAGTGTGGGAGTGGTTATCGTACTGCAGATTCAAAGAGATGTTTTGCAGTCGATAAAGAGTTCACAAAATGTGGGCACAGAAGATACTATGCGCAGATTTGTAAGGATAACAGTCCATGGAGTTAAGAAGGGAAGTCTAGTGTGGTGGTGGAGAAGGCGAAAAACAATGTGTACGGATATATGTTTTTGGTTATGAGTGAAGCTGATGGAGGATGGAAAGCACACATGGGAGTGGATAATAAGGGGTGGTTGGAGAGACCTTGTAAAAATTCATAGTATGCAGGAAGGAAATGGAACTTATGGTGGATTCATGCTCCAGGTACACCATCATTCCTAAGAAGCTATGCAATGTGGTTTGCGATAGTGCTACATTGTTGGCAAAGGGCATCAATCCCGCAGGGTATCAAGGGGAGCCCATCAACATCTTGGGGTACATGGAGGGTGAGATCCATTTAGGATTGTGATGCACAACTGGAAAGGTGTATGTGTCGGAGGTTTGCCCGCCGATTTTGGGATGGATGCATCAGTTTGACCTCAATATAATGATTAATCCTAGAGCGGAAAAACATACAATGGTAGTGCAGGAAGTGCAGCTGGACGATGTTGTAAATGAAGCAGCAAAAGTCTTTGATAAGTCCTTTGGTTGTTTGAAAGGATATTTACACAAATTACCCTGAAGGATAATGCTGTACCTATGCAACATAAACTGCGGATAGTACCCATATCAGTGAGAGAAGGGGTCAAGGAGTTGCTCTGTCAAATGCTCAAGGAGTTAGAGCCTTCATAGAGTCTTAAAGACTATGTCAAAACATAGGGCCTGATTTAGAGATCTGCAAATGAGTTTCTCCATCACAAACATGATGGATAGGATATCTGTCACTTTTGTGACTGAGTAATCCATCTGCTGAACTCTAAATCAGGTCCTCGGACTGATTTGCACCTCACCATAATACTTCAGGCCTCTTATTCCTTGAACTAATTGTTGAGACGAAAACATCACTTGCAAGGTGCCCCAGGTACATTGATGTCTGGATCCCTGATGCTGATTTTTTTTGTCACGGCCAAAGTAATATAATGTGTATTCATCATGCAACAGGTCTGTCTCATGTATTAAAGTCTTTTAGGAAAGAGATGGGCACCCAAAGCTCTACCCTCATAGTGGTGAAACACTATTGTCTTGGACAGGAGTTAATCAGCATGAACATGTGATGGTATCATTCCGTGTGGCGATAAGCAGAAGTTAACAGGTCTTTTTTTAAAGTATCATTGGTGGGATGCCTTCAGGCTCAATTCTCCAAAGTTCAGCTGTTGTGTGCTTAAATCACCCGTGGCCTTATTGGTTTTGTGGGTAGTGCTGCATAGTGCATCAGTGTTATAAATATACTGGATGTATGTGTGCCTTTGAATGGTACAATACAGGGATGATGCGGTGCTGTGTAGTGTGTGCATGTGTTGTAAACATGTGCTTTGTGTATGTGTGCATTTGAGTGGTGCAATACATGGGAGATGTACTGCTTTGCAGTGCTTGTGTGTGTCTGTGAATGGTAAAGAAAATGAAAGGTTCTGGGTTGCATTTTGGGAGAACCAGGGCTAACTGGAGGAACATGAGGATGTAGAAGCATACCCCCAGACAGATTTGTGGATTGCTGCATTCCTGTGAGCAGGGGGGTGAACTGAAGAAAGGGAAGTAATACTCTTTAATAAACCTCAAAGGGAAGGGTGCTCTTTGAATCAGCAAGAGTTCACTGGGATGTGGCCTAGGCTCATCTCAAGCTAGAGATGAGGCTGATAGGAGAATCATAAAGAGTAGGGCTGAAGCCCTGGGGTAACCTTTTGATACACATATCACTGTGGTGGACATCCAGATATGAACCTTTAGTCATTCTCAAGGCTCATTCTGTGGGGCTATCAGATTTGGAGACACTCCTGCTGTGACAGACTGCTTTCTGGAGGAAGGGCAGGAGAGAGGAGAGGGCACTTAAAAAGAAATCAGGCCTTCAAAATAGGACTCAGACTCCATACCACGTATGAATTCTGGAAATGGACTATAAGAAGGAGAAATCAAGACCCCTGAGATTGTAAAATGTCAAGCAGCCAGTTGGGCTGTGCAAGTAGAATAATCTCAGCAAGACTTCTGCCTGTGGCCAGGCCTATGAACCAAAGCCTGACAGTCTCCCAGCAGGGTGAGAGGAAATCACCTAGGTAATCCAAGACCACTGGCCCTTGAGCCTGGAGCTGCAACACCTGCCTGCTAGCCAAGACCAGTGTGCCCTGTGAGAAAGAGGTCAGTGCTGAAGAAAGTAAGGTCTGAGGGATCCTGGTGGTTTGATCCCTGGAGTGAGGAGTGAGGAGATGGCTGCTGCACTGATTGGGTAGTTGCCCATCTGCACGGTAAAGTCGGTGACTCCATTATGCAAGACGAGGGACACCCTGAAGTAAGCCTTGACCTTTGCTGCTCAGATCAGCTCATTGCGCATGTATTTGAAGTTGATAATCTCGCATGCAGGTGGGACTGACCTGGAAATTGCTGTCATGCTGATCTACCCACAGATGATTCCTGTGGGGCATATTTACAAGGGCATTGCACCACAGAAGCGTCCCGTTTAATGGCATTACTGTGGCGCATTTCCCTGCTCCATATTTACAAAGTGGCATTAAGCCACTTTTTGTGGCTTAACATAGCTTTGTACATGTGGTGCAGGTATCTGCGTGAAAGGGTCATGCAATGGGATGTGGTGTGGGCATTCCACTGCAGCACCCAATGCTTTTTTACACTGCCCCAGCTTTACAAGGAGGTGTAAATCTGAGGCAGTGCCAAAAACTAACGCCATGCAAGAGCAGGCGTTGGAATGGCTAAACGGGAAGAAATGCTTTTATTTCTCCTCGTTTTTACTTTTTCTATGTGTGCTGCATTCTGCAGCACAAAGAGAAAGATCAAAATGCCATGCAGGACACCTTCCTACACATAAACAATCATTAAATAATGATGATTTGCTACTTCAGCAGCACACACAGAAATAACTAATAGCCGTAATGGATTGTTTATGTTCAGGAAGGGACACCTTCCTTCACATAAACAATCATTCCCTCCAACGCAGGCACCCTTGCAGCATGTTGCAAGGACACCTGTGTTGGTGCTATGCAGCTAATTTTAGCACCAGTGCTAGGGAAAACACAGGAGTGCTCTGTTTTGTTCTACAGATGGCACATCCCTGCACTTTGGAAATGTTGGAGTACTGCGCTGGCAAATTTGGTGCAGCTCTGCACTCTGACATTTTGCTGTAAATATGCCCCTGTGTGTGGAGAAAAGTTGGTGATTCTGTATGCCAGGTGGGGCTGCCGTAAAGATGGCCGCTGTGTTGATTGGCTCATGGCCCTTGTGCAGAGTAAGGACGATGACTTGGTATACCGGGGGACAACTGGGAAATGTCATGGAGCATGGTCTGGTCGACCCCATGTGGGCCCAAGCACAAACTGTGGACCAGCACCAGAGACATGACAACATCCCCCCACCTGTGGGGAGGATCCCAGGACACCTATCAGCATCTGATGAGCACTGAGTAACCCCCAGCTACTGTCCACGCTGGCTGCATGTGAGGAACTTAAGGAACCTAACCATTGCCCCTCCAGGGCTGTGTGTTTAGAACTCATCAGAGATAGCTGCTGCAGCTTCAGTGCCTGTGAAGGGGTGCACTCAGTGACTCAGATCGTGCAGGCCGTGTTGGTGCTTGTAACAATGATTTACAGGCCAGGCGGCTCTGAGGGGATCATGCCTGCCATATAGCTCTATAGAGCATGAACACTCTTGACTTGAATAACAATCTGAGTGGGACTCCTGAGACTCAGACTACTAGTGGGGGTTAATCTGAAAATAGCCTATAATGAATGAGGAATAACCACTACAGCTAGCTAGAGGGGGGAGGGACATAGGAACCCACCTGTTAAAACACTAGAGCCCCGACCTCACGGACTATGTGTATTGTTTGTGAATGCCAAATGTTACTTTGTGTTCATATATTAATACTCCTTTTTTCATAAAAGCAAAGTTCTTGACTGGACAATCATTTGCTGCTGCTGCTGAATGTATTTAGAGTAGTGAGCCTGTGTTCACTTCACCCCCTCTCTGTCTACCTCACACCAGGAATCCTTGGACTGTTCGACCCACACTACTCAAGAACTTAAGGGGTAGTTAGCCCAGTTGGTCAGGACCCATGCTAACAAGCCCGGGACATCAGACGTAAAAGGACTCAATCCAAGGTTGGGCCCAGCAGATCCTGCTTTACCTGTAGGCCCCTGAACACATTCTTACACCAATATAAATTCATAGCTAATAAGCCTGTCAGCAATTGCTGGAAATGTGCTCAGAATGATGGCACAATAAGGTGTTGAGACGCTATTTTTGTTGCAGCGCCTCGTTGCCGACGTGGCATGAAAATAATGGCTGGACCAAAAGATTACAGGGTTCAGGATTATAATTAGAATTTGCTTCAAAGTGTACCCATGTCCTGTTCAGGGGACAAATTATCACCATCCAAGCAGATGCAAAGACATGCAATTTTGTACCCTCGTTGCAATTTCACAGCTACAAATGTGGATTCGTTTTGTGACACTTTCTGTGCCGCTGTAGTCTTGAAGTTATCAGGGCGTGGATAATCATTTTGTTAAACCTTCCAGAATGCTGAGAAGCTATTTGAGGTTTTATCAGAGTCTGCTGCAGGAAGCGCCAGGTGCCATCTGCCTCCTCAAAGGCCTTAACTTCACAGAAAATTGCTTTTCTGTTTGGAAATTGCTGATGTTGGTCTTTTGTTTGAAGGTTTATAAACATACAACTAGAAATTAGAGTTCTCCTTTCATCCACGGAACAGTTGTAAGATTAGTTGTTGACACTAACAGATTTGTAATGCTTCTAAGGTGCAGTCTTGCCTGTGTGCCATGAATTTCTAATTTGAAAGGGGGAAACAGAAGGCCTGATGTAGGTCCGACGTATTCCATGTGCTTTATAATCAATGGCACTTGTAGTATGTCACATCCGCTACATTTGTGACAGTGTAACAACTTTAAATTAGGGCCAAAGTAGTACATCCACTGATGTGAATTAGTTCTTCAAATACGAATGTGTAAGATGAGCTGGTTACATGATAATTTGGGACCTAGAAATGTCCGTATGTCTGTGGTTAAAGACGCAGGTTTTATGGATATGTGGCTCTTAGCTGTTGGTCATATTCTCCTGAGATTACAGTGGAGTTCCAGAGGGTCATTCATTTTATTTGATAATCAGGCATCCTAATAGATGGGCATCTGATGGAGGAAGATAAATTAGATAATTAATCATGTGCTGTCCTTAGTTGAGCTTCATAAAGATAGACATTTTCCTGTGTCGGGTTTGTGGCTGGGACCAGCACCATCACCTTACCTCTTTTCGTCATTGGAAGGCATGGGCATATTACAAACCCCTATTGCCACAGCAATGCCACTTTTAATGATGTTCCTGTGGTGATAGGAGCTTTGCCTTATTTACAAGGCAGCGTTAAGCCACGTTATAACGCTGCCTTGTTAATAAGGTCCCCTTTCACGATGTACTTAGCGTGAAAGGGGAGGGCAATTGGTGTTGCGGTGGGTGTTCCACCCCACCACCCATTGATTTTGATGCTGCCCTCTATTTACAAGGGCAGCGTAAATAGGAGGAAGCCCCAAAATTAAGACCAGGAGAAACCTGGTCTTAAACAGGCGAAACCAAGGAGAAATGCTTTATTTCGCCTTGTTTTTGCTGTTTCCATGTGTCCTGTGTTGTGTGGGACACATGGAAATAGCAAATGGACATTGACTGTTTATGTGCAGGAAGGTGATCCTTCCTGCACATAAACAATCTTTTTAAAAAAATACATTTTGTAACTTCTATGTGTGCTACATTAAGCACCACACAAGGAAGTGACACAACCTAATTTAAAGATTGTTTATGTTCAGGAAGGGATACCTTCCTGCACATAAACAATCTTCCCCTCAATTCAGAAACCCTTGCACTATGGTGCAAGGGTGCCTGCGTTGGCGCTAGGATGCTAAATTTAGCGCCAGCGCAGGAGGAAATGCAGGGCTGCACCATATTTTTGTAAATATGTTGCAGCCCTGCGTTTCAGAAGTGGCGGAGCGTGGCATTAAGCCAAGGAGGCTAACGCCACGCTCCACCACTTCTTTGTAAATATCCCCCCCCCCCCCCCGCAGTGTGAGGTCCAAAGCATTGGCTCAAAGAGGTGACAAATTCCTCTAGGGAATAACCTTGCTGAAGAGCTCTGAGATGCGTGAAGTGCCCTGTAACAGTTGTTGGTGACAATTTTGATACATTGTACGTCCATTTGTCTGGTTCTGTAGGCCTCATTATTTGTACAATAGCTCTCACACTTGCATGAGTGTGAATGTGACACACTTTCACATAATGTTCTACATGTGTCTAATTATAGTCCCCAGTGTTTGTACAATAGCTCTCACACTTGCATGAGTGTGAATGTGACACACTTTCACATAATGTTCTACATGTGTCTAATTATAGTCCCCAGTGTTTGTACAATAGCTCCCACACTAGCTTTCGTTTGAATATGACACACTTTCATATACTGTTCTCCATTTGCATAATTATGTAGGCCTCAGTGTTTGTACAATAGCTCCCACATATTTTGCATATGATACACTTTCATATATTGTTTCATGTTGGCCCAGTTATGTAGACCTCAGTGTTTGTGCAGTATTCCCACACTTGCTTGATTGTAAATACGGCACTGTCTAGTTATGTAGACGTGTTTGTACAAATAGTTCCCACACCTGCATGAGTGTGTACAATGACTCACTTTCATTGCACACCGCAGTAGAAAGTGCCTGACTTTATCGTCCTTTTAATCATCACTTCAATGGTTTAAACAAATTTAGACAAAGACTAGAAGCCAAAATCCTATGCTTTGTCAGACAACTCTGTAAGGATATGCACGTCACATTTGTCGTCTTGGCACTACGAATGGACCACACCATCACATACTTTGTCTAGGTTCCTGCACCACAGGCTTTAATCCTTGAGCCACTCGTTCTGTTTGCTCTTAAGAGAACAAAAACAGGACTAATGAAGGCAGGCTGCGGCAAAAACAAAATCCACTTCATTGGGAGCTCAAAATGTGTGATTGGTAGTCACAGTAGTGCATGTACTCGATAGAAAACCGCATACAATATCAGGGGGCGACATTGATAAGCGTCTGGTTTACACCTAAAATGGACCTACCCGGGCGAGAATCAAAATCTCACGAAAGCCACATTGCATGAAGGGGCACATCAATTCTCCTGCTGCAGGTAGACCCTCGTGCCAGCTTGACAAACCCGCCTGTCTCGCGCATTCATTATTTTCCGCCTTGAATGAAAACCGCGCATATAGTGACGAGGCCTAGACAGGCTCGCTCGCCTTGATTAATTACGAGATGGCCTTTGATGTAATTCAACTTCAACTCGTTCTGGAAAAGATGTAGGGAAGAGAGAGCTTTGACTGCATTAATCAAGTAAATGCACTCGTCCCAAACGTGTGACGTGACTGGTCGCAGCAGGTAGAAAGATATTGCGGAACGGGTAATTTTTAATGGGACCAGAACGAAGGGGAGGTAGGGTGGAGGCAGGCGCACAATGGCCAGATGATGGATGAGACGATATTAAATGGTATCATGTACTGTATGTTTTCACTGTATCTATGCATTGATTTAAATTGGCTGAGCGTGGATTTTTCTGAAGGGTAATTCATAAATTATAGTGTGCAACAATATACTTCAACATTCAAAAAGGAGCTGGAATCATTTCTATGGAAATGTGGCTTGTCAGTCCTCCCCATGCAGATATATGGCATAGAAACAGCTCTCTGAAACTGTAACCAATTAATTTTCCACTTGCCAGGGGGTAAGCAAAAGTAGTTTGTAGACAGTGGCAAAATGGCGGAAAGCTCCTGCAATATGTAGTGAGGGAAAGTAAGAGGCTGGCATCCCCGCTATGCCGAATTCTCAGACTGGGCTGGGGGAGGAGTAGGGGGTGCGGGGTGAATAGGGATTGTTGCTCTGCGCCAACGTGGCTTCAGGAGGGACACCAATATGCATCTGTCTGGATAAGTTCCTCGAGAGTACCTATATACCTATACGCTTTGAAACGTCCCAGATCCGTGCAAGCCTCTTGTCATAAATTACAAGCTTGCAGAAGTTAAGACATTGTAGTAAGGGGAGTCCTTCCATATTTTCTAAAAGTACAGAAGCAATTCCTGTTTTTATGCGTCTTGTGTAATTATATTTGGGTTTTAATGAGAGTCTCATTGAAGTACTTCCATTACATATGTGCATTGAAGAATTCTATATATTGACAAGGGGTGTAATTCGCACTGATACATGCTGCACACCAGTTTGTAGTAGAATGAGACCTATAATGCACACTTTGGGCATAATAACAAAAGTGTAAGTGGCAAGGTTTTGATACATCTCAAACTTGCCATTGTAACTACTTTAACTATTGTCTGAATATTTGTGAAAAGCCAAAATATTAAGGGGCAGATTTATGAAGGCCTTGCGCCGCCGGTGCGTCACTTTTTCCCATGTTAAAAGTGATGCACCGGCGGCGCAAGGCCTTCATAAATCTGCCCCCAAGGGCCTTAATACGATGTCCGGTGGACTTGCATGCGCCTGACACATCGATGATACAGGTCTAACGACCTCCGGTCGGCGGTCCTGACCGCTGAATTATGATGCGACTGCATATGGTGCAGTCAAAAGCTCCCTTTTCTGTATGGGAGCTTGTGCTGTGGTCGGAAAGTAGCTGCAGTACAAGCTCTCATACAGAATAGGGTGTTTGTGTGCATCCCTGCACCACGTGTCAGGCACTGCAAAGTGCCTGCCACACGGTGCAGGGATCAAACAGGATGCCGCAGGAATAAGGGACCATGCTATGGGCTCCCAAACTCACTTTCCAATGGGCTTTCCATGTCGAAAAGCCCGGCATGGAAAGCCTGTCGCAAACCGAGCATTGTAATCTGGACGGCGTAAAATACTGTTCATAGAGATTACGTGCTGGTTCAGACTGGCAGATGGGCTCCTTGAGCCTGTCAGAAGCCAGCCAGAATGTCCGGCCAGTTTCAAAACCAACAGCCTCCCTTGTAATGAGGTCGTCAGTTTTGAAACTGAAAAGAGGCTCAGAAAGCCTCCAAACTGCGTTCCTCATCGTAATTGGCCCCTAAATGACATCTTGCTAAATTCATGAGATTAACAAAAACATTTATGAATGGTGACGGATTCAAGGATCAACCATAAATTTAGCCTTGTGCGACCTCTAGCCTTTCCACGTCCTTACGTACACTTATGTCATTACTAATCACAAATGGGTAGTTTCTAAAAAACAATGGACCAAGACCCATATTTACTTAAGACTTGCGTTGTCCCTTCATCATGCACATCGACGCAAGGCAATGCAAATTTTTAAGGGATGTTTTACACAGTGCAAGGGTAGTATTGCACCACCTTGTATGACTTTGCAAAGAAATGTAATACAACGAAGCAGCTTGTGCTGCGTTCACTACATATCAGAGGGTTAGACATCCCATGGGTGGAACCTGGTGCATTTCTCTGCACCCGCCTATGGAATATAATGCAATCACAGTTTTACTACAACAGTAAACCTGGGATTGTGCTGAAATGTTGCATTTCCAGAGGATGGCATAATGGCTAGAAATATATTTTAAAATATTTGTATTTCTCCTCTTTTCTTCTTGATTTTATTGTTGTATTTCTCATTATTACTTCCTCATTCTATGCATGATACATTCCATATCATGCATAGAAACAGAAAATTGCCTCTTAGGATTATCTTTGTACTAAAAGGTACCCCTTCTGGCCCATCAACAATCCTGTGTGTAACGTAGGCACCCCAGGCACCCCTGTACCATGGTGCAAGGGTTCCTGATTTTGCAATAGGCATCCCACAATGCACCAGCACAAGTAGGTATCCAAAGTGCCTCAAATCTTAATAGATATGACACATTTCTGGTTTCTAAATTTCATGCAAAACAGCACAGCATGTTCCCTTCCTGTGTTGTGGGAAACTGAAGTAAATCTGGCCCCACATTTACAATGAAATAATGCAACGCAGCGCAGTGGGTAAAGTTGCTGTGCTTCATTGCGTTGATGAGTAAAAGAAGACAATGCCATATCTTCTTAGATGTGGTACTGTACTACTATCTCTGTGCTATCGCATTTATGGCTAACATGAGCCAATGCAGACACCCATGCGCCATTGTGCAAAGGTGTCTACATTGTGGTCAGCATAGCTGCTGTACAGGGAGGGGTGCCTTCCTGTACAAAAATCATGCATTAAGGTGTCTTCTCTTCCTAGGTGTGATGTATAATGCAGCACATATTGAAAGAGGAAAAGCAAGGAGCAATGAAAATATGTTTCCTTGTTATGCCTGCATCAGGGAGTCACATGATTTTGTCTTAAATTCCTCTCTATAATTCTCTGTAGTCAGGGATTTGTATCAAAACACATGGGTGGTAGCATTGGAAAACACATGTACTACCAATGGAACATCCTCTTGATGCAAAGTAATGCACCTCTCAATTTTAAATCCTCCCAGAAGATTTTGGACCTAATTTGGATGTTGGTTGCCTCCAACTGACATCCATGCAGTTTCGAAACCGAACGACTTTGAGTTGGTGGTCCAAAACCACAATTACGAAGCGACGGCACATGGTGCAGGTGCAGACACCCATTTCGCTATGGGAGCTTGTGCGTCGGACTGAAACAAGCTCTCATAGAGAAATGGGAGTCACTGTGAATCCCAGGACCTTGTGACAGGCACCTCACAGATTGACCGGCTGGCTTAAAATCCAACTGCTGTCATTGTAATACGGCGATCAGATTTGAAACCTGGGATGCCGTTCAGAAAGCCTCCGACTTGTGACAGCCAATTGTTGACAACGCCGGATTTTGAGCCCAATTGGATTCCTTGCTGCTTGCCTGCCCACTCCTCGCGGCCCCCGCTTCGCGGGTGCCGCTCGAGGTAATTACTTTCCTGACTCTCTGATTTCGGAGAGGAGCCGTCGAGGGACGCCTGTAACATCTCGGGACTGCGAGGACCAGCGGGCGCTGCATTGAGAGATTCGCCGCAGCTGGTCCTCTTCCCGCCCCCTCCCGCCTGGAGCATAAGAACAGAGGGCAGGCTCTGCTTTGTGTTGCTGACAACGCCGGATTTTGAGCCCAATTGGATTCCTTGCTGCTTGACTACCCACTCCTTGCGGCCCCCGCTTCGCGGGTGCCGCTCGAGGTAATTACCTTCCTGACTTTCTGATTTTGGAGAGGAGCCGTCGAGGGACGCCTGTAACATCTCGGGACTGCGAGGACCAGCGGGCGCTGCGTTGAGAGATTCGCCGCAGCTGGTCCGCTTCCCGCCCCCTCCCGCCTGGAGCATAAGAACAGAGGGCAGGCTCTGCTTTGTGTTGCTGACAATGGCGGATTTTGAGCCCAATTGGATTCCTTGCTGCTTGCCTACCCACTCCTCGCGGCCCCCGCTTCGCGGGCGCCGCTCGAGGTAATTACCTTCCTGACTCTCTGATTTCGGAGAGGAGCCGTCGAGGGATGCCTGTAACATCTCGGGACTGCGAGGACCAGCGGGCGCTGCGTTGAGAGATTCGCCGCAGCTGGTCCTCTTCCCGCCCCCTCCTGTTATTTAAAGACAGCCCTAGATGCGCCAGCGGGACCCGCGTGGGGCAAAGCGCGGAGCGAAGACCGGGCAAAGGGCGGGCCCTCTGAGGCCCTCAGAGGCCTGCAAAGACTGGACTAGGCCCCTGATGCGGGACCTGGGACTCTTGCCAGCTAGGTACTTACATTGACACTATTTGTAATATTCACTTAGGACCAAAGCGCGGATTCTGACTGTTGTAGTCGTGTTGTTTTGGTTAGTTTTTAAGTTTATTATTTATTTTTAACTTTTTGTAATTGCATTTCAGAATCTTTTTCATTTTAAGCTTGTAAAATGAATAAGGAAAAATTAGATAAAGGGCCTATGGATAACTTTTTAATCCAAAAAATTACCCAGATTAATTCTAATAGACGTGCCTCTCTTGGACAGGGGAACTTTTTAGTGACGCAGGAGGAGGTTCTCTTAATAGATATATCCTCGCCCAAAAAACCCTCTATTCCCTGTGGTAAGGTGGTTACTGCGACCGCACAGGTCCATGTTATAAAACCTTCTGATTATCCCGATATCGGCGAAAAACAAAATCATACTCCACCTGTAAGAATATTTAAAAAGGCAAAAACACGAAAGAGAAGGGGGAAGCAGATGCATAAAGTACAAGTACAAGTACCTAGAAAAAGCTCACAAGCGGTTAACATGACAAGTAAAAGTACTTGTGTGGGCAATATAGGGTCAGCCCCATTGGGATTGCATGAAAATAGCAGTATGGAAGAAATCAGGTCTCCCAACTTAGGAAAAAGGGAGGATAAAATTGGTGTATCCGATTATTCCATAACTGAGCTCTCCATATTAACAACCCCGGTTAGTATGAAACCTCACCACATGAGTCCATGTAGTACTTTTGATGATGAAGGGCTCTCTGACTCCCCAAGATTTTCACCCGCTCCATCTACTAACTTAACCCAGATGTCACCATTGAAAATTACTACTAATAATACTAAAAAAAGAGGGGGTTGTTCTATGCCTACTAGGGAAGCTAAAGTACAGAAGAGGAGTTCGACCCCAGTTGTGACTGATGTGGCGACCTTACCATCCCTCCCAATTTTGCCCCAATTGATAACAGATTTCTGTCCCCCTGGTGAGACTGCTTTATTTGTGAAATTAGAAAGTCTGTTAAAAAGTTTAATCCAGCCATTGTTGGAAGGAATGATTTTGAGTAATATCAGATTTGACCAGCTAGACGAAAAAGTAGGGAGAAATATGCAATTACTAACTGATCTGATACAGGGGGTAAATGAAATGAAATCTAGTGGTTTACCTGTGCCAATGGATACTGCTCCTAAATTAGCAAAACCTTGCCCAGTTCCCCCTATAAAACCTACTCGCGATGGGATAAAATTGGCTGGCCCTATATGCAAAAGTGTTCACCTGTAACCTTGTTAAAAAAGAAGCCTGAAATTAAACCTGTGAGTAGAGTAGGCGGCCAAGGTGAAGGTGAGGGAAAACTGTCGATAGAAGAAAGGCCACAGATACTTCAATCTAAGGCCACCATGGAGAATGGTACCGCCAATCTACATAATAGAAAACGGCACCAAAGGAGAACTGTTGATCTACCACCTGAAGCTGCCCCCTATACTATAGTCATGGCAGGCGTCCCCGAGTTACCTGTGGATGCTAGGGAAGATCACCATGCATTAAGAAATAAAGTAACACATTGGCTGTATAATAATAGACCTTTGCCAGCACATATTAATGGAGAAATCCTGACAGTGAGGCGATCTGTTTGGGTGGGCTCCAGGCCCAAAGATAAGAAAGGGGATGTTATTATTGTAAATTTTAAGGATCATAGAGCAGTTCACCATATAGGAGATTGGTATGAGTCAAAAGGCAGTGACTCTATCTCTACTCACTACCTTAGTTATTTCTATCCATATTGTCCAGGACAAAATCTTGGAGATAGGGATAGAGTAAGACAACCTGTAGATTGGTTTCCATCAAACCAACGTGGATATGGTTCATACGCAATATCCCAACCGGGGACACAGTTTGGTATTGCTCAGAGGCAATTTTTCCCAATTAGGTCTGGTTTGGATTATAGGAATAACAACCTTTTTAGAGAGAATAGAGATTTTTTGTCCCCAGCCTATAATCTTCCAACCTACAACATATTCGATGTATTTTCGGGCCTTGATTATGTCGATTGACATGAAAAGGTTCCCGATCGGACAAACATTCGAAGTCTGGAAGAGGCTGTCGTACCTAAAAGTAACCCTATAATGCCCTCTTTAGGGGAGGGATGTTTTACAACCTTTTTCTCAGAACCAACCAATAACATAAATTCTGGTGCTAGTGAGGAGCCCCCCTCTAGTACTGTCATAGCCCGGAAGGTGGAGATCGGGGATAACAATGGAAAAGTAAGTCCCCGTGGTAAGGAGATAGCTTGTGATATCTCCAAGGTGGAAGAGGTAGGAAGAAATAAAAAACGGAATTCTTGTACATTCCTATTTTGGAATGTAGCAGGTTTAAAAAATAAAATAGACAATCCATCATTGGAGTTTATCTTAGATGAGCGGGATGTTGTGGTCCTCCAAGAAACGTGGACCACAGAACCCGTTCATTTAAGTGGGTACAGAACTTTCTTTACTTCAGCTGAGGGCAGATCATATGGCCGTGCGAAGGGAGATTTAATAACATTCCTCTCGAATAAGCTTAAATATGAGAAAGTAACTTTTAAACCTAATTCAAACTATTATCAACTTATAACCATATGTACAAAGGGACTTACTGTAATCTTGATTAATTTTTACAATAATATCCCGAAAGTTGAAATACCGAATACCTTAGGAACACTCAGGGAAAACATACAACATGAAACAGAAAAATCAAACAAGGAAATAGTAATTTTTTGGGGGGGAGATTTTAATTGTCCACTCTGCACAAGAGGAAAAAAGGGGATTTGTGGACTAATGTTAGAACAAGATACACATCTAACACATTTTGAACATTCCTTGATTGGGGATCTACTTAATGAACTAGTATTTATGTTTGATTTGGGTTTTGTGAATGAAATAGCTCAGAACCCTACTTCCTTTCTACCGACATTTGTTGGCAGAGGAGCCATGTCCACTATTGATTTTATTCTTGGTTCAAATAGTTATGGTAATAGAATCAATAGTTTAATGATTTTAGAGTTGCCCCTCAGTGATCATCTGCCCTTATCATTAGAGGTCGAGAACCTTTTTTATGATCAATCCGAACATATTCTCACCCCAGACATTGTCCCTGATTTGATTCTGGGGAGGCAAAATGGGTATACTCTAAAATGGGGCAAGGTTATGCCAGAAAAGTTTCTGGCAAAATTGTTAAATACTTGTTCAGATAGGTTTTCTATTTGCCTAGGGGGGTCAGCCTGCTCCACTCAGATGTTAGAGCATTTTGATAAAATAGCCCTTGAAATTAAGAAAAGTTTGTGGGTGGAGCTAAGAAATAAGACTAGGCGTACTAAAAGCTGGTTTGATACCGCTTGTACCAGGGCACTAAGTGATTTGAAATATACCATCCATAGATCACCCCGGGATCACTTGGTAATAAGAGGGTTAAGGAACTCTTATAATAAGGCCCTGAAAAATAGGAAAAATGTTATAAAAAAGGAGGCCCTTGAAGAACTATGCGAGGCTGCACAGTCTAAAGATACATCCGCTTTTTGGAGGGCAGTTAACGCCCCTTTCCTCTTTGATAGTCATAAGGCTCGTATTGCGACGGCGATTACCGAAGAGGAATGGGTGGAACACTTCTCAACTTTATATAGCTCGCAGGATGCACCATGTTCGACTAAAGTTTTTAAACCTGTGAATAGTGCAATGGGTGAGGAAAAGTTGGTGATATCCCTGGAGGAAGTCTTAATTGGACTAAAAGCAACTAAGGGTGGAAAGGCTGCTGGCCCAGATGGGATCCCTGCAGATTTATACATAGCAAACATGGAGATTTGGGGCCCCATGTTGGTACAGCTTTTTAATGCCGCATTAGCCAATGGATTGCATTCATCCTGGTTTACTTCAATTATTGTGCCGATTTACAAGAAGGGCGAAAGACAAAATTGTGCATGTTATAGGCCGATTTCCCTTCTTGACTCATCTGTAAAAATTCTCGGGAGAATAATTTTGGTAAGACTTCAGAACTGGGCCGAGGAAAATGAAATCTTGAGTGACCTACAGTACGGCTTCCAGAAAGGTTTGGGAACAGTGGAACAATGCCTAAATTTAATGATTATCCAACAAAAATATACTAGGGTTAAAGGGGAACGGTTATATTTTACGTTTGTTGATTTGTCTTCGGCATTTGATTGAGTATCGCATACTAAATTGTGGGATATTTTGAAAGGGCTAGGCGTCGACTATGCAATAATTTGCTTCTTGAGAGATTTATACTCAGGTGCGACTGCATCAGTCCGTTATGGCCGTGGGGGAGAATGTACTAGAAGATTTGGAGTGGGTCGCGGTGTACGCCAGGGCTGCGTTCTGGCCCCGTTCCTATTTCTTCTTTATATTAATGAACTTGAACATCGTCTCCTGCAAGAGTGCAGGGACATGCCTAGAGTGGGGAAGAGGTCGATCCCTGCGCTCATGTATGCGGACGATGCCGTTCTAATGGCTCGAACCCCCCTGGCCTTACAGAAACTGCTAGTATCCTTTGAAAAATTCATGTTGAGTTTAGACTTAAAAATTAACTGTGGTAAAACATACTCCATGAATTGCGGCACAAAATTTGGTAAAAAGTCGAAAACTATGTTTTTAAATAACGTTCCCCTGGAAAACATTTAGCTTTTTCCCTATTTGGGTATTCTGTTCCATTAACGGGGGGGATGGTTAAGTGCCATGAAGGCCAGAACTCTTTTGTTCCAAAAAACCATAATGGCAGTCAGGACTTTTACGAAAAAGCTGGGGAAAAAACCAATAAAAGAAATCTTGACCATATACAATGCCACATGTACATCCGTAGCCCTTTATGGTGCGGGACTTTGGGGTTTTTCTAATATTGACCCCCTACAAATTGTTGAAAACAAATTTATACGGGATGTTTTATCTGTACCGCAGAGTGTATCAACGTACATTTGCCATGTGGAGCTGGGTCAACCGTATTTATCAGATTTAATTAGAATTCAGCCCATTCTCTTGTGGCACAGGGTATGGACTACTAATGAATGTGTAGTTAACCGGGCTGTGATACAGGATATTTTGAACATGGAAAATATGGCCAATGTCGAATGGTTGTCATATATTAAGCAATTTCTGTTTGATATTGGACACTGCGAATATTATGAGGATCCACCTTCTATGGGAACAATATCCAGAAGTTCCTTGAAAAAACTGATTCTGGAATACCTCAAGGATAAAAGAAAAAGAGCAGAAGCCAGTAAAAAGACAGTGGCCTGGCATAACCTGATATTGACTGGAGTAAAAATACAGCCCTATTTGACCCTGTTGATGTCAAATCAAGATCGTTTTCTTTTAACCCGCTTTAGATTGAATCTCGTTTTTAGACTTCTGTCCTTCCCAAAGATGAATTTATGGTCGCAGACTTTACCAACCTGTCCCTGTGATGATTCCTCGCCTCAATCCGACATTCACATTTTATTCTTTTGTAAATTTTATAGCATTCCTCGCAGAACATTTTTAATCCCCTTTCTCAAAGACATGAATTTAAAAAGATGTCGTTTAGCTTTCCTAGAATGTCAGAGAATGGATACTGTTTTTACCGTTGTGGTTCTTTTAAACTATTTTAAACATGTTTTGAAACTAAGGAAAACTATTAGTGTAAATGAAATATAATGAGTATGTGTACTTTTTAGCTTCTTTATGTAGTATGTAGTTCATGTTGTTACTTTTATGGTTAATGATTTTAGCCGAATAAAGTACTTTCTGATTCTGATTCTGACAGCCAAATTAGGTTGGGTTTGCGTTAAAAAATAACACTAAGGGGCGAGCATGTGGCGTTCCAGTCAGAGCTGCTGACTGTGGTATCGGGGAACCAGGTTTGGGTTTCAGCACTGGCTCAACATCCTATGATCCTGGCAAATCGCTTCTACCCTTGCCCAAATAGCAATCTGTACTGTCTACAAACAATGTGTATCTAATGCATCCTTGTAGCTTTGGCCACACAGCTCTAAACTATCAACCAAATGTAAACACAACATCTCTGTGAATTTTGTACCTCAGGAAATAAGATAACTGACATTAGTCACAAAGATACATGACAATTATGGACAGGATCCACTTGCGGGTGTGGAGGATGAAGATTCAAAGGATAGTGCAGCCGGACTAACGGATGTATCAATACAGTGCAAGGAATGGCTCTAGCACCAAGCATACCCATTAAAGCAACATTAGCAAATGACTCTACCTCCCTAGCTGACACACGTGTCACTGTAATGACAAATAATCACATGTCTTGCTTCACTAACTCTGTGCATGATTCATCCATCAACACTGCACTGAACTAACAATGCTACAGTCCTATAAGCAAAAACAATGACACATAGGTCACCCATGGGACAACTGGCAAGGCATCAGCAATCAACAACGTATATGTAGGACTATAGACATGGCAATGCAATGGCAAGAGAGTGTTAAAGTAACATGAACAACAACAGTGTGCCATGTCAATGAAGGTGGAGAATTGGCTACTTCCTCATCAAATAACACTTACTCTGTATTGACACCCCCAAGAGAGAGGACGGACATACAGATGAGTGAAGTGCAACAGAAAAAACAGTAAGTACAGCCAAAACATGCAAGTAACATACAACCAATTACATTAGGAATGGACATTTTATTGGATTCGGCAGACCTGAAAAAACATGGTAGCACCATGAAGTTGCAACACCTCTCTCTGGATGGGCACTACAAGTTTACTAGTGCCAATTGCATGATGTGTGTATTTTCAGGATTAATGACAACTACACCTAACAAAATAGCCACACATCTGCAGGCACAGTTGAACACAGATACAAACATGCCTCTAAAAAGAAATGTCAATGTCACATATTGTTGCATCTCTCAAGGAATGTACAAAATACTCTTGAAAACACATTGTTGTGCTACATGGCGATGCACCATGTATGGCATGTGTTGCAGTCCAGAGTGGCCAACCAGACACTCTATTCCAGTCAGATATATGCTAGACAGAAATCTCTGTCCGGATAGTGAAGAACCGGGTTTTCTTAGAACCCAGCGGTGCCAGAGACACACCCTAAGTCTTCGGGTTTCTCCTGTCTTAGACTACAGAGACACGGAATACTTCTGGTTGGCGTCAGAGATCAATTTATTAGCTGCAGCTAGTAACAGTAAACCAAGCAATACAACACGGTGTACGACTCAGGAAACTGCTCAACTTTAGTAGAGCAAGACATCACCTTATATGCAACTTTCGATCACTTACAAATGCACACCCACTGCGGCTAATTCTGACGAATCAAATACATTTTACATACATTATTACATTCCACAAAGCTCACTTTACATTGTACCAACCCACTAGTTAATTATTAGACCTGTCCCAAATTCGATTACCACTAGCCGGACAAACCCATAATTGAAAGCACTACCCATGTAATGAAAAGTCATAAAGGAAAAGAGCAATTCAGATGTTGTGTAGGATAAGATATGTACAAGAAACTAAGAGTTAACGATATCCCCAACATTGATTGGGAATTCAGACAACAATCAGCTAGAGAAAACTGGCTTCGAAAAGGGTCAGTTTCAGGTGACGGGGTCAGCATCTTTGCAGTTCACTCGCAAATCAAAAAGTGCCTGTTAAATGCGTACATGAACAACAAGGCCCATGCAACTTCATTTGTTCGTTTACCACCTAAGCCTACTTGAGGGCAACATAAAATGGCGTCTTCAGACGACGCAAACAAAATGGAGTCCGGTCCCAAAAATCACGGAACCTCAGACCCTCCTTTTGCCATTACGTAGGCAATGACCTAAACCCATGTCAATCTGAATCCAGGTCTATATCTATTCTCATCAGGTCATTAAGGTGTTGCTGTAACATCATCTTATTATCCTTCACTTCTCTCGGGACGGGTCTTCTCACACAGATCGTAGCACAAAGGCCACAAATGGCGGGACCACACCGAATGCATAAGCAACACGAGAAAAGGATTGCTAAAGCCATCTTCCATCCCCATTTGGAGAGCAGACTTATGTAACCTCAAGATGGCTTGGTACACTGTCGGGGCATTATCTGGTATGAAAACGCAGCAACTAGACCCGATCAATTTACATACTCCACCTCTATCTGCGAGTATAATATCTAGAGCAAAGCGGTTCTGTAATGTCATAAGGCGATCCGCCTGCAGCTCAGCTGTAATATTTCTTAGAGCACCTGCAGTCTCATTGATAGTGGCCTCGACCACTCTTGTAAGCTGACAAATAGTCCTACTATTAGCCATAGGACCCCAAAAGGGCAGGAAACCCTTAAAGAAGTCTCCAACTTCTCATGCAGCAGTGTCTTTCACATCGATAACACCTCTACCATATCTTGTCCTATGGTAGTTGAAAGCAGCTGTATATGTAGGGGGGAGCAAAAACGCCACATAACATGTGCCTGAACAATCAGAAGGCAACCATGTATATGCTCTGTCATAACAAACAAAATACGTGCCTTTAGCTGGCACGAACGGTGGAGATTTCTGGGACGTATAGACATAAGTGTGAACACATACACTCTTACCAAGCTGAGCTCTCGGATTCTGACCATTACCTTGCAGACAAAGATGACCTCGGTGGGGTACGATCCAAATAGTCAGACTAATGCTATATCTCGTCTTGTTCCAACCAACATTTGCTCGTACCTCATCTTTAGGGATAGTATTATATGCATCAATATCTCTGACCATATCTATTATTCCCTGTATCAAAGCATTATTATTCGCATTATCTTTGACGGGACGTACAGGAGATGCTTCATTCGCATAGATAAACATTGACTGGAGTGCCCATACTGACCCATTAGGCGAAAAAGGCAAAACCAAATGTGGCATTCCCTTATCAGTCGTATGTGGCATAAGACCACACACCCAACAATTCGTGGTATTCACAACTAGCTGATGCTGATGCAACATCTGTATAAACAAATTGTTCACAAATTCTAATCTTCGTGTATGTTCATGTTCAGGCAACGTATGAAACTCATGTGGGGAAACAGTAGAAAAAGAAAGAGTAGGTTGGGAGGTAGATGCAAGCGTCTGTTGTGATGCATAGAAAAATCCAACCCACACAAACCAATGTAATATTCAAAAGCATAAGAAAACACATTATTAAAAAACATTTGTTACGGATCAATGTACACATTTGCACTTTAAAATCAACTTTCTCAACACTCTTATCAGACCCAACAGACTCCATCCTCTAACGTGCTGCTCACGGCAATCTTCCTTCTTCACTCAAGTGTGCGTCAAGATCGTACTAACGACCCTGAACCACAGACCTTGTGTCAATACGCGGCTCACCCCTTAAGAACTTATACCGTGACCCTGCAGCTGAGTCCGGATGGTGACTCGAAAAAGAAAAATGCAAAAAAGTCTCTTGATCTGACAAGGTGTAATTCACTACATGAAAAATAAATTCCAATCTTTATTTGTCCATAGCAATAGGCTTTCTTGGCCTCAAATTGTAGCGTTCTTTACCAGGTACAGTCTGATCCTTAAATAAAAGTTCCGGATTGGTGGTGTCGACCTTCAGATGAGGAGGCACAGCAGCTTGCAGAACATCATCATCCTCGCGCTCTGATCGTGTCCATGTCAAATGTGCATCACTAAAAGGTACGAATCTAGGAACTCTCTCGCATTCTGAGTCAGCTATTCCATCCCTCACCCACTTGTCATACGGTATGGGCAAAGGTACTTTCTTAGTATGGGTGGCATGCACCCAATTCTTTTTACCAGCTACTCTAACAGCAGGCCGAGTTACCAACAGAACTAAATAGGGACCAGTCCATCTCGGCTCCAAATTTTTGGTGCGCTGAAAATTCTTGATGAGCACTGAATCGCCAGGTTGGATCCTATGACCTGGTTCTGTAGTAGCTGTCGGCAAACTGTCATAGACCTTTTGGTGGAGAACACGTAATTTAGCAGTCAAGTCATGTAAGTAATCCACCAACATAGGGTACTCAATACTGCTGTATTCTTTTGGACGAGGCACACCCCAAACATTCGCTGGACGACCAAAAACTATTTCGTATGGGCTAAGTCCCACACGAGAATGCACAGTCGTCCTTGTTGACAAAAGAGCCAACGGCAAGGCATGTAAGACCAGCGCTCGCTTGTACCTTAGCCATTTTCAGTTTCAATGTGCCGTTATAGCATTCAACAAGTCCAGCAGACTAGGGGTGATTTGCTGCGTGGAACTTCTGCCTGATACCCAAACCAACGCATACTTTCTTCATGATTTGACCCACAAATTCACTCCCATTGTTCGACCATACAATTCTCGGCATACCAAATCTGGGGAAATACTCTTTGAGCAAAACCTTGGCTGTAAACAAGGCAGTATTATCCTTTAGGGTGTAAGCCTCTATCCATCTGGAAAAGGCGCAAACAACCACAAGGACATACTTCAAATTATTACATCTCTCCATGTGAATGTAATCCAACTGTATCACTTCAAACGGATACGTCGGAGGAGCAAAATGACCAGCTGGAGTTGGAGTTCCCTTACCAGGATTATACTTCAAACAAATCATGCAATGCTTCACCACGTTCTCAGCACATTTCAGAATTCCAGCATTCTTCCATACTGGGGCCAACAACTTACATATCCCTCTTGAACTCTATAAACAATGCACCCCTACCTACTGGAAATTTTGCATGTTGCATGTGTAAGAATTGCAACAGTATAATGAAAGGTGCTGAGATTGCATATAATGGAATTACACATAAAATAAAAAAAATCATTCATTGTAAAACAAAAGATCTGATTTACTTGATAATCTGCCCATGTAACAAAGGGTACATAGGGGAGACATCAAGAGAAATCAAGACTAGAATTACTGAACACAAGTCAGCAATAAGAACCAGAGGTGGCAACAGCCTGATTAAGAGGAAAAAGAGAGAACAATTTTATATGTCCCATTTCAATAAATATAGGACTGGACTTAACAACAAAGAGGAATGGGAAAGACTAATTATTTAGGGAAGTTATTTAAGAACCTGGGAAAGAAGATATTGATCCATATTCAGTTACTATGAGCAATAGAAAGTTGCAGGAGGACTATATAGCCTCAGAAGATATACTTGAGTGAAGATGTATGTATACAAGGATAATAATAGAGACTGGATTAGCCCACTACCACTATAAACTCTTACTTTGAGTGTCAATAATACTATGATGCTTCATAGTACCCCTATCAGGGAGTCAATTTAATATACTGAGGGGAAACTGAATGCAGTAAAATTGTTATTTGATTATGCACCAAACATTAAAGGGTCTTCTGAGACTGTGCATAAAAATTTATAAAAATGAATTAGATGAAAGTAGTTTTCACACATTTGTTATTACAAGACTGTTCAATTTGGCCGCCGAAAAATTGAGTGATATTTAAGAACTCGAGTGCAATCAGGGAGTCAATTCAATATACTGAGGGGAAACTGAATGTAATAAAAATGTAATTGGATTATGCACCAAACGCTAAAGGGTCTTCCGAGACTGGGCATAAAAATGAATGAAATGAAAGTATGTTTGACACCTTTGGGATTACAAGATTGTTTAATATGGCCGCCGAAATACTGAGTGAGATCTAAGTACTCGATTGTAATGATGAAAGTAACATTGTTTATTGTCAGCACCGATATCAGTATCATGTTTCAGAGCATACCCAAATCAAAGGGTGAAATACTCTGTGTTAAATACTAGAGTATGGAATAATGGTTCATGTTGTATAATATGAATTAAATGTTAATTGATCCGCCGAGATCGTAATTACAGATCTGACAGCCGAATTTGCCCCGATTCAAAAGAAAGTGAGCAGTAGCTGTTAGGGGTTTGGTGTATAACATAAACTAAAGAAATCATATCGTGATTACCATGATTTGAACGCAATATGAGACATTCAAAGATGGCCACCATCAAGCAGAGCCGTAATTAAGAGTTTTTTATCTCCAATACCTATGAAAAAGTACAATTCATTGCTCAGACTAAAATCGTTGAGCTAACGCTTCAATATATCGAGCCCATAAAGATATAAAATAACATAAAGTAAGAATTATTACAAAAATATAGCCCACGTGGAACATTATCTGCTGACTTCCGGGTCAATTGGGGTAGTGACAGGATAAAAGAATCGAGGTAAACGGAAGTAATTTTATCTGAAAAATCTTCCGGTGATGCACGTTGGAGCAGGGAGGCCGCCTCAATCATATCAGGTACGACTGGGCGTTTGTTTAAAAAACGGGCGAAAGTCGGGTAGTAGGCCGCTCGTGCATAATATCGGTCACAATGTCGTGGAAGAAGATGAACCCTCCCAACCCGTATAATTCGTAGTAATATATGCCCATACCTTATGCGTTTAATTTTGCGTTTTTGGTCAAAACTGGAGTAGTAGGAAACAGAGTTTGTAAAATTTTTATGAGATATGCGTTTGTGTAACATCTGCAAAAGACGTTATACTAGTAATGAGGAGAAACAAATGGGAAACGGGGGTATATGCTTCTATGAAATAGGTCCCGTAGTACTTAAGCCCCTATTGTACTAACAACAGTAGTTAGCTTAGCATATATATCCTCAATAAATTTGAGTAAGCACAAAAACTATGAGGAGACAATGGTTATAGATGAGAATTCAATGATTGCATGGTTACGATAGCACATAGTTTGGGGCCTTATTTATGAAGGCCTTGCGCCGCCGGTGCTTCACTTTTTCCCATGTTAAAAGTGACGCCCCGACTGCGCAAGGCCTTCTTAAATAAGCCCCTTGGTATTTATACACTTGTGCGAGTACAGACAAAGAAGATTGGGACTAAATTACACAAACACCGTAGAACTAATGAGATTCAATGGGCCAAGAGGTGGACCAGTAATATGTGTATATTTCCTTGCAGAAATCGCAAATAAACACAAATTGAAGGGGCAAACAACGATTAAAGATAAGAAGGCATACATGCCATTGAATAAGGGGTAAGTCTCCAACGAGTTATTTTTATGCCCTGCTCAAGCACTTAGAGAGATTGTGCTAATAACTAAAGGTACATCCGTTGCTGTTTTTATAGCTTTCCCAACCGACACACGCGAGGGCTATACATGGAAGCATAAGACATATTGAACGGTGGCTCCAACGTGCAGT
This sequence comes from Lissotriton helveticus, assembly GCF_964261635.1. NCBI lineage: Eukaryota > Metazoa > Chordata > Amphibia > Caudata > Salamandridae > Lissotriton > Lissotriton helveticus. Next base: position 738,055,082 of record NC_136072.1, on the reverse strand, counting down.
GTCTGATCAAAACATCAAAGAGTTATAAATAGGAATAATAGCAAATAGGTAACTATACCACAACATAGAGGCATGATATACCTCAAACTTCCTTCAAATGAACAAATGACAGAACATAATTGATGTTATCTATTTCTAAAGCTTTTCATAACAGAACCAGAGAAGAAATGGTTTAATCCTGGAATCATGAAATTGATGAATCATATTTCGAAAAGAACCACATAAGGTATTTTGAAATAAAATAAGTTTTAGAGAATAGGACCCTTTGCAATTAAAGAAGTAGTCTGTTGTAACATTATTATTGGGTTACCGTTTGAAGGGAATAGGCGAATTGAGAATACATTTTGCTGCTTAGGGGTTATATAATGATGGGTCAAGAAAATTTGTTTTCAGTAGATATTAAGAAAAGTGGTTCATTAGACTGATATTTAGATAAACAGAGATGATTATATCCCTGGAGATAATGTTCATGAACTTGGTAAATATAGAGGTATTAGACAATGTATGAACTGAATGGGTCACAGTAAAAGTATAGGCATCTAAAATGTTGTTTTTTATCTTTAGAACACGTATTATTGTCTGCCCTGATGAAGGTGGAAAAGACTAATGTACATCGAAACGCCGTGTCAACTGTTTTTTTAATTAATTAACTTTTAATAGACATTAGATTGTATTGTTTATGCATATCTGTTTTTAATTGATCACAGGAATAATTACTGTTTTTTAGAGTGTAACCCGTAGGGAGGCATTGATTCGAATAAAATATACCCTTCTTTTATAATTTTGGATGTGATTTGTAGAATACTGTGACGCTTGTCAATACCGATGAAATGTATATGCATTAATGGTTTAATAGAGGAGATGTTTATTAGCTTTGGGTAAAAAATATATATCCCTGTGCCAAAAGGCCTTTTTTCACTACCGGGTTGTAGTTTTTATGCTGATCACCCCTTCCCTGTCTATCATATAGGGGTACCTTCCTCTTGTTGAGATTGCATTCCTGTGTTCTCCCCTGCGCTAGCACACATACAGCTGCCATCTTTGACTTGGCCTGATTGATTTTATATCGCACTGTCTCTGAAAATGACTTAATCCTTCGAAAAGCATTATCTATATTACGACCATTTCCAGCAAAGTAAAGAATGATGTTGTCAGCAAATAGCTTCAGCTTGGGAGCATCTGGCAGTGGTGGCTGAATCTCTGGAACTTGCCTAAGGGCCACTGCTAAAAGTTCGACAAAATGAGCAAACGGTACAGGTGACATTAGGCACACTTGCCTTGTGACCCTACAGATGGAAATTACTTCTGCTGGCTGTGAAATTATCATTATCATTGCCTTGGCCTTCGAGTAGAGACTCTGTAGTAGTTTGACCACTTTAGAGGGGGTGCCAAAAAGCCTGAGGATCATAAATAAAACGTCCCACTACACATGGTCAACTTCTTGGGGCCTAACTTAGTTATAGCTGCTTCAACCTTGTTATTATAATATTAATCTACTGCTTGTAATAAATAGTTTGTATCGGTTGACAAAGTTCTAGACGGCAAAAAAACGTTTTGGTCTTGATGTATAATTGATGATGCAGCAGGGTCTAGTCTTAGCATGATTATCTTGGCAAATATGTTATAATCAGAATTCAGAAGACTTTTCAGAGGATAAGACCCAGGTTGTTCTGATGTCTTATCTTTCTTAAGAAAATGAACAATCACAGCCTCTGGAAAATCCACCAGTATCTCGCCAATTTAAAAAATCATTAAATAACAGTATCAAAAAATCCAAGACCTGTTGAACAAAGATTTTATAAAGCTCAGATGGAAGGCCTTCTTTGCCATCAGCTTTAATGTTCAGAAGCAGTTTTATTTCTTCTAAACTGTTTTCGCGTATAATGAGGGGTTCAATGATTAACTTCATATCCTTATTGATCGAGAGAGGGGAGTACAATAGATTGAAGAAACATTTCAATTGCCTGGGTCAAAGGGTTACAATCTGAGGTATAAAGCTTGCCATAAAGCTCCACAAAAACCTTTTCTATCTGGGCAGAATCGGAGACTACACACGTCTCATTCCAGATCTCTTTAATGGCTCTTTGATTCCGATAATTTTTTAATGACCAAGCCAAAAGCCCACCAATGTGCTCGTTATGTTCATAGTGTTTTTGGTAGCAGGTGCGCTGGTTCACTATATCCTGTGGAAAAAAGTGTTCCTGAAGTCGCTGACCAGCCTCAGCCAATTTATCCTTCAATTACTTCACATATGTCCCGCATCGGCATCGAAACACATTGCTTGGTCTAACCCAGATTGCAGAACCAGGATTTTTTCACGCTAGTTCTACTTCTCTGAGCAGTGGAAGATACAAGCGTCCCCCCTAATAAAGGCTTTGCAAGACCCCAAATAGAGTAAATAGCTGCTGTGTTAGCATTCTGCTGCCAGAACTCCACCAATCCGGTGCCCATGGTCGCAATCCAACCCTCTTGTGTCAGCAATGATTGGTCGAATGACCAGTGTGGCCTCACCATAGAGGAATCACATATTTTAAGATTGATGTAATGGACTGAGTGATCCGTAAAGGGGTTTGACAAAATACCAGACCATCCCTTATGCCAATTATGTGATATTAAAAAATAATTAATACAGGAAGTGGAGTTAAAATATTTGGTAAAGCAGGCGGTCCGCTCTCCAGGGAATAATTTGTGTGGAATCTCATAAAAGTTTGGCAAACACAAGGTGATTTTGGCTTATTTTGATGTTTATTCAGTCAAGAGAAGTTCCAATCCACTCGTTGAATGAGATTAAAAGCTCCACCAATGAGAATACGTCCCGTGAGGGGTATCACCATGTTAAACACGTCTTCTAATAATGTAGCATCATCTTCAATTGGCCTATAAAAGCTGATCAAGTGAATAGCCTAATCATGCAATTTCAAACTAACCCTGATCCATCTCGCTTTAGGCTCAAACACCACATGTAATAAAACTGCAACCCCATGAATTGTGACACCAGCAGATGCAAAAACAAAGCTTTTAAGTGGGTTTCCTGAAGTAGGATTACCTGGGCCCTCGATTCTTTCAGCCATGCTATAATGGATCTGAATTTTCTCTGATTGATGATACCAGTTGTTGTAGTTCTATCTAGGACCCTAATTCAATATTCCTGATTCATGCCCTTATGTGGTTATAACAAATAATGTCCTTATAAAGGCATAATAATCATATCCATATTTAGTCATAGCCCATGCTGTCCAAATTAAGCAAGGCTACTTCCCCAGGCTCCTAGAAAGTACAACGAGTTCTGGAAACAAACCAAACCTCCAGTAACCTGGGAATTCCCCCCTGCTTTTGTTTTGATTTCGTCCTAGAACTCCTGTGAGCACGCTAAGAACGGCCAGTTCTTAGTGACATCTTTATTGACTTCTTATGTCCAACCTTACGTCAAACCCGGCACCTTTCAAGTATAAATATACCAACGTTGCCTTAAGCAAACACACAGTGGTTTGGAGCAGAGCGGCTATCTACTTGCCCGCGAGCCCAGCTGATGCGAGAGCCCACGGGCGCCGCCTCTCCCCTTTGACGCACTGAGAGAGAGACGCTGTCTTTTCTCCTGCCGAGAAATCCAGCTCCGGTGTTTCCAGATACCCTCGCGGGTTACTGGGATATCGAGTCCTGAGAGAGAGATACCAGACCTCCTGCTTTCTAATACCCAGGTACGGAGCTGACTACCCTTTGAGAGAATTCTTGATTCAGATTCCTTGGCAAAACCAACTTAACTTAAACTGCTACTTACTTACTCCTTCCCACGTATTAGGCTTAGGTCAGGTACACCGGGGTAGGCGTATTTAGAAGCACCAGGTGAGTACGTTAGTCAATGTATATTTGTATGTATATATTTTATCTATTTTAAGTATCATATGGCTAAGAAACCATAACAATGCTTTTACAGTATTATGTCATAATACTCCTTTTACTGTACGCACTTTACTTTATGCTAAGTATTGCAATCGTGGCGATGCATTTCTCTTGTATGAGAAAGAAGACTGCTCAATAAATAACACCTTTTACTGAAAACGTCAGTCTCTCTTTTCTCTACACTCTGGTGAAACTAAGTATGCACACTTGACTGAGTGAAATAGCTGTCTATTGTTTTCACACGACTCTAGAGATACACTCTTATTCTGAGGGAGCAAAGTTGTCATGTTTTATGGTTGTCAGAAGCTAATCCCTTCTTGTCTTTCCAGGGAGGTTAAACTCCTCCTCGTTTATTCGAAAAAGTTTCTAGTGACCTCTGAGCTAGCTGGCAAACCTTAAGTCTAATATAGTCAGTAGAGACCTAGTCGACCTCAGCCCTACGTCTACACTACTGAATATATTATTCCAATGCGCAGAGCCTATTGGGAATATAGGAACTACACTACACATTAGTGTTACATGAAACTATTGTAATTTGTTTTCATTATAAAATGCTAGAATATACACTCTGGTCTCCATGGCGCTTACTAACTTCTGGGACTAGGTAGAACATTCCCTCCTTCCCAAGATCTTTAACAACCTGCTGATTCGGACCAGTTCTGATTATTTGTTTCTGGTTTTGTTTGCCCCCAACTCTCACCCACCCCCTTCCCTCAACCACACACCTGTGACCTCCAACGTGATCCCTCCTCCTTCACCTTCCTCCAACAAAGGAGCCCTCCCTTCCTGGGGTTCCTAGAAATGTGGGAAACATCCTTTACAGCGTGGTGATTACACCGCGATGGATTTAGAACGCTGCCATTACAACGCAAGCGTTACATCAACTTGCACTGGAGGGCGCTATAACCTAAGGAATAGTAAGATTTACTATTCCTACACCTTCTCTACAGTACCTAGATTGGTGTTGGAATAGTAAATCTTACTACTCCTAAGTCCAGCGCCCTCCAGCGCAAGTCGTTGTAAAGACTTGCGTTGGAAAAACTGCGATGTTACATACCGCAATCATTTTTATTGCGTTGTAACATCACACATTCTAGAAATGTGCCCATCCCTACTCAGAGGTGCCCTTTCCCTCCCACTCGACCCCGACACCAACCCATAGATCGGTCACTGTGACCAGGCTCCCAAAGCAGTTAAGGAGTGGCTGATGGCCACAAGTCTACTTAACTATACTTATTTATAATAGCAAAATGTCCTCACTCAGTTAACATTACTCATGGTTAAAAAAAGAAAGAAAAAGAAAAAGAAAAGAAAAGGAAAAGGAAGGAACAAAGGGAGCATGGAGTCTTATTTAGTAGTTGTATCTCTTGTTCCACCCCTCCCAGGTGCTGTAGAGACTTTTGAAACACCCAGGTCAATTCAATCACCTGGAAAATATGTGCCCTCCCTGTATAATAATACCCGCAGGAGCACTGAGCTGCTGAAAGCAATTAATCATGCCTTTAAACTCCTTGCATCACACAGCAAATGTAGACTCTAAAATCACCATAGTTTACTATGATAGTTCGAGGGTACTTAGCATTGGGGTGATGACTCTTGGGACATGATGAGCCTGTGTTATAGTAAGATCGATCTTCTGGACTGCTACTTCAGGACTTACATTATTGAGGATGAGCTCTGGTACTACAGTGGCGAACAATTGTTCATTTTCATGTCCTTCCTGCATCCTTTAATATGAAGATTAGGCCTTCGTGACCGATTTTCCACATCGTTGACCTTAATTTGGACATCGCCAGCCCGGTTTGCAGTTTAGTCACCTGAACTGTTTGTTTTGTCAAGCCGTCTTCGATATCCGAAATAAGCTGTTCTGCGTCAACGATACATGAAGTGAGCTGCTGAATATGAGACTGAATCGAGCACAGCAGTGACTCAGTTTTCTTGTGTGCAACTTCTTGGGATATTTTCATATTTTTTTATCTCCATCAGGATTTGTAGTAGCAGTGTATTTTTGGAATCCGGTTGGATGACACCCTTCCTACATTTTGGACTTGAGGTATAATCTGTGATAGTAAAGACACCGACCTCATACGTCACCCATTGTTGCGGCCTCGATCGTGGTATCTAGAGCAGTAGTAAATAAAGAGGGATCCACTGGTTCACTTATGGCCATCTCAACGTGAGCAAATTCTACCTGCCTCTGGGCGCTTGCGGTTTCCTTGGGTACTCTAACGCTAGGTTAGTCGCGTTGTTCCTTAAAGTTTAACCTGTGAATAAAAGATATGGTGACAACTGCTTGCCTCCAGAGAAATCCCCCGGTGATGGTCCTACGCTTATTGCCACTCTGTTCATATCCATATTTTGTGGAGAATCCGGGATTGCAGCGTCCAAAGGGTGTTCTATGGCATTGCTGATCTCCATAGCTGACAACGAAGCAGAGCCAGATAGTGTTTTTTTGTTTGCGTGCTAATCATTCATCTTTCCCTTAAGCGAAAAAAGTTCCAGGTAGCCTGATTGCCCAGACGCCTCAACTGGGGAACCACTCCTAGTCTGTCCATTAAATAGATTGAACTCCGCTTCCTTTTATGGAAGGGATTGGATTGCGATGCTTTACACTTTGGGTAGAGTTTGTTGCTGGTTTGCTTTTAGCAGAGAAATCCCTAGAAATCCTCTTCATGATGTCTGTAAATTAAGATATATGAGTACCATGTGTGGGGGTGCATACAGTACTACACCGGCCACTTCCGCAACCACCCCCATCCTCGGCTGAAAGAGGGGGCCTAATGCCAACTCCTCAGCACTAGCTCAAGTGCACTTAAGTGCAGATAGCAGCCGTTACCAGCGGCTCCAAGGTGCTGTGGATATGATGAGCAACCTCTAAAATATGGCCAGTGCTACATCAAGTGCTCCAAAAAGAGAAAAAGTATAAATTGCCAGCAATACGTTTAATATCTAACTCCTAGAAACCAATGTCCAGCCAAGTACAGGGAGTGTAGCAGAAAACTGCTTGTCTGACCTTTTTGAAGCGTGCTCTTGAATCAGTACTATATCGCTGCTCCTGTCAACTGCTGCTCGCGATTCAGGGCTCTCCGCTGCTCCCACAATATTGGGCAACTTGCTGGAGCTGTTCCAGGGGCATGAACCAGCCCCATGCGTGCTGCGACGTTACACTGCCATGCGCCATGCCCCTTGACCTCCTGAGGAAAGATACGGTACGTCTGGCCTGACAGTGCTGGAGAGTCATCAAGACGGACCACAAAAACATTGAAAGGGGAATTGACTACTCCAAACATCATGCACCCTGTGAGGGTCAATGCTATCATGACCACATGGAATAGTGCGGTCTACTCACATTACCATGTCGGCGCTGCCAGCCATCCTGCTGAAAGTGCCTTCAGTCACACAGCATGTCACAGAGCAGGATGGGAGCTCATGAGACCTCTACTTTGTGACTGGATATTCATGCACAAGTGTCATGATGCATGAACACTTGTGCATCATTACTCTAAAGTGGCCCCAGCATGATGATGCATCTTTATGTAGGGGATGCCATGTGTACACGATGGGGGGTCACCATATATCAATGCAGGTGTTTTGATTCATCTGCCATTAAACAAAATATATAAAGCGCGCCAAGGTACTTTTTTAGGAAAGGATTGGCCTAGTAGCAAACATATTGCTGAAGGCAGCAGAGGAAATGTAAATGCAGGCTAGATGGGGAGAAAATGAGACAGGTATAGGCAAAGTCAATAGATCTAGGGGCAGATTTATGAAGGCCTTGCGCCGCCGGTGCGTCACTTTTAACATGGGAAAAAGTGACGCACCGGCGGCGCAAGGCCTTCATAAATCTGCCCCCTAGTATTTAAAAGGAGAATGGCAACCTCTTGGCTTTGCCAATGCCATTGGATTCAGCCAAAACACGAAAAGAAGGCAACATGAATGCCTGTGTGTGATGACATGTGCTTGAATGCACATGGATGGGAGCGATCTTGAAATGTGATTTTTTATTTTATGAAAAAAAATCATTGTAGCTGCCTTCTTGGACTATTATATGTACACTGACAGCATGGCCACTGGCGCATTCATATATACGTGCATATATGGCCAGCCACATTAGGATGGGTTTTCTTGCCAAGACAAGGCATTCCAAGACTGCTGCCATGTCTGCACATGCATAGTCAAACACCAGTTACCATTTTTCTAATTTAAATTTACTATTACAAGATGGCAAACCACCATTTTACAAAAGTAAATTAGAAATGGAAAAGTACTGGAGCCAGATCTGTGTCTGGGGTGAGTGTCTGAAAAGGTTCAGTGCTTCGACCATCATCTCCTTGTGTTTGCCACAAAAACAGAAACAAGCAGTCTAAAAGCACTTTCAAGCCAAACACAAAAGAGAGTACTGGAGGAGGGATATTGGGATTAACAAGAAGATGTGAATGAGCCCAAGGATACACATACACTCCCATGGATTGTTGAAACATAAAATAAACCATTCCCTGATGTCAGCAGTGGAAGGATACAACTCATCTAACCAGATACAAGAGGAAAGAAGAAAACCATAAACAAGAGCATAGACCTAAGATAGACGAGATAGCCACATGGTCAGCGACTAGCTGCCGCCTCCCCCCCCATCCGGCACCCAACACCCAGGAACGTGGACACGAGACGTCTTTACTTTTTGGAAGGCGGGCGCTAGTCGCCCGGCCGTATTTATTAAAGTATGAAATTAAAAAGGTTTTAATTGCATAATCAACAATTTATACAAAAATCAGCAGGACATTTAGATACACAATTCTTATCAACAAGTTTGAGAGCCTGACCTTAACAAAACTCTAATACATGTTGTTTCCTAACCGAGACTAAACATCCTCATCTTGATTTTTGTACATTTCTGGCCATATGGCAGGGTCACTACCGGTGTCAGGTCCTACAAGCTGCGCCTCCCCTAGAGACGTGCGCATGCGCAGTGTTACCCCGGGAATTGCCCGGTCTACGCCCTGAACTCCATTTACCCACTAAAGGAGGGCCCTTACTCTGCGCCGGTGGCGTCATGAGTCCACGCGCGCGGGGTGGCTACCGCTGCCGATCTGATTTTTTCCACAAACCTCGCCGCCTCTGCTGCATGGTCTACCGAATTCGGGAAAGCTCCCCCTTTTTGGAGCCATGGCATCAAGGCCGTTATCTGGGATAACAATTCAGGGGGCATTGACTCTAAATTACCCCCCGGGACAACAGGTACCACTGGGGTTATGCCCTGTGGTACTGGCGCAGCTGGGTGGGCGGGTGCCGGGTGTGGCAAGCCTGTACCCGGGATTGTGGGCACCGGTGGGGGAGCAGGCCCAGCGTCTACTGGTTGACCTACAGGCACCGGCACCACGGGGGCAAGGGGTGTAGGCATAGGTATATGCGGGGGTGGGACGACCGCCGGCGGCACGGCAGGTACCGGCTCTACTGGCCCTGGGGTAGGGGCAGCATCCCTGGGTCTCTTGTACTTAGACTTCCCAGGTGGGGTGACAAAATCCCCCCTTGGCACTGGTGCCACCCTCTTGCGGGTAGGCCTCCCCGATGGGCCCGGGGCCTCCCCATGCCTCTCATTGAACCGTGCTTCAAGCTCATCTACTTTCCCTAGTTGCTGCTTAATTTCACTCATGTCACGCATCATGGCCCGGATCATAGCCTCCATGCTGGACCCCCTTTTTCCACCCCGCGGACCTGGCATGATACCCCCAAAAAACCGCAGCCTACTCTCCTAATATCACAACAGGCCGACTCCGTGTACCTTTTTGATGGAGGGTCACCAGGGGGCTTTCAGCACCATGCAACGGCGACCGCAACACTAGCGGCTTGTCCGCTTATGTAAGGGGGTGAGTAAACCTAATGTAGACCCACCCGGCGGCCACCTGGAGCAATGAATGCTAGCCCCCCGTACCCCTCTTACCGACCAGTCCCGTGCACTCGCCGGCGGTGATGATCTGCGATCACAGCCTTCGCCACGTCGTGTGCCCTGTCTGCGAGTGAAACGTGCCAATATTGTAGTTAAGGTTGCCTGGAATTGAAAACAGGTATTAATCCCGTGTAATAAAGCAAGAAAAACGTTTTAGAACACCAAACTTCAACAGTGAAAACTTTTAATAAAATGCCACCTTGTTTGTCTCTTGAAAGCAATTCATTTAGTAGTTAATACCTTTCAGTAGTGAAACATCCCGATGTGGGCCTCCCCTCAACAATGTGCACCAAACCTAACACATCAAATTACAAAATTCAATGCACCCCTTGTAACCCACAGCTACCATCCAACAAGCATCAAATCATATGATCAATAGAAAGCTTTTGCTTTTTCATAAACCACTGCGCAGTTCCTCCACTGGTCTCCCATCCACGTGTTGGCCCTGCCTCGTTATCTGCTGTTCGAGTAAAAGACCGGCACAACCACAACTTGCAGAGTCTAGGGTGGAGACAAGAATAAAGAATCAAGCGTGCACCCGCGTAAAGATCAAATGCGGCGGGGTAGAGCGTCTAAATCGCTAAATTCCTAAATGCACCCGAATTATACACCCCAACACAGGCTGATGTAGCCGACCTTTGTTTCAGAAAGCCTTGCAACTGTTCTCAAACCCCTTAGACCGCGTTACCCAAACCGCCCGCACCCGGTACCTGACGGAGCCTCACGCTTGTTCTCGCTCCGCTCTCCTAACACTCACTTGTTCCCCGCTCTCTGAAATAATGGCGACGCGGGCGCCAAAGCGAAAAACCGACGATCAGCAAGCGGCTTCAGCCTCCGTCCCCCGGCGCCGACGATCAGCAAGCGGCTTCAGCCTCCGTCCCCCGGCGCGAGATCCACGTCCTGGAAACCCTGTAACCCTGCAAGAAAACAACAGGGGAAAGTCTCCAACACGGCTGCCTCGCGTCCCAAGCCGATCCCAGACCGATGTCGATCTCCACGAAAGCTGGCTCGACCTGAAATATAAAAAGCGGGAAAATTTAGAAAACAAAGAAGCCCCGAGCGCGGGGCACACCGTTCAGCGAGGGAGCGTCCAGGGACAAGGGGGTCTCCTGGGCGCTCCCCACCTCTTTATTCCCGAGGGGCCAGGCGGCCCCTCCTATCGCCCGCCCCCCCTGACCCGGACCCACTACCTTGGATCCGGGTCAGGAAGGCCGCCGGCCAATCGGCGGTGGGCCGCGCCCCCAGGGCACGCCCCCACCGCCGAATGACAACAAAGGGGGTAGGGGGGGCGACGGTCGCCGCGCCGCCATGCGTGCGGGGGGGCCGAGGGCCCCCCCTTTTCATTTGATGATGAGAAGGGGGCTGACCCAAAGCTCAATTTCTAGGGCTTTAGTAAGCTCCACAGATTGTTTGGGAGCCCGTGTGACACTGTAATTTTGGGCTGTGTCTGCAGGCCTTTATAATACTATGTAAATCGACGCAATGCTTTGCATCCCTTAGTATCACAAGAGCGCTCTGCAAATCTTTAGTAAACGTATTATATTTTACAAAATAGGTCTCTATTTCATCGAATTTCATCTGTCTAAGGGAAGTCTTTAAATAAGAAGACACACGTTTCCTATGAAATTCACAACTTTACTAGTGCGTCTTACGTAAAGAAAATGGTGTCCTTGCAGACACTGTTACTTGTATTATTAGTAAATGATTGAAGAGCAATCTAAGAGGCCGAATCGAAAATAACAAAAAAACATGTTTCTGTCACACACACATTTGTAATAATAGCTAAGTATAAATAAATAAAATATGAAAGTGTTTTCTCAAATACTGCTGGATGAATTGTTAGTGAGATACATATATAGATGGTCAGATAGCTGAGAGCTAGCTATTAGGTATGTTACTTATGTTGTATTTACTGGGAAATAAGGCAATGCTTCTTTCTTGTGCTGTAGTACAAGAATAGGATTTTAAGTTAGCAGATCGATAAAAGTTGGTACTACAACTATAATATAAATAATGTCAAATAGGTAGATAGATAGATAGATAGATAGATAGATAGATAGATAGATAGATAGATAGATAGATAGATAGATAGATAGGTAGATAGATAGATAGATAGATAGATAGATTGATTACCCAGTGGCTGTCCCCACTGGGTAGTCATTTATAGATCAGCTGTTCCATAGTGGAATGTGTTGCTAATAACCTTTGCACTGTTTGACGATTCTTCATGATACTTCCAAAAAAGGTGCTACTTTTTGACTAGTTTGTGTATCGAAGGTTTCGGGGTGAGTTGTCAAGCTAGGGCTGAAAAAAGTGGGGTCCTAAAACACAAAATCACCATGCATTTTCCATAAACATCTTTAGACTAGGATATAGCAAAAACTGCAGAACGGAATTACACCAAATGAAGGTTAAAAAATATAGATGTCTGTAATTAGAACGTTCTGATTGGCCCAGACTGCTTTTTTCCCCCTTGGGAGAATCTGCTCCAGCAGAATCGTAAAAAAATAATATGGCATCTAGAGTCGCATTGTTTTATTAATGAGAGATGAGTGTACAGCCCACTTCCCCAAGCATTTACATGCCCCAGGGAGCCCACCATCAGGACCGTAAGTACTGAATGTGGGGTGGGCAGCCGCACCACCCCCCACCCTGAGCCATCACAGGCCCCGGAGAGCCCACCCATGGAGTATAAATTAGTAAAAAAGGGGGAGGCATGGACCCGTCACCAAGTCTCTAATGAGCAGGGAGATAAATAGGCAAGCAGGCAGATGGGCAGGTGGACTGACAGATGAATGGACAAGTGGATGGATGGATGGATGGATGGATGGATGGATGGATGCCTGCATGCATGCATGGATGCATGGATGGATTGATGGATGATGGATTGCCTGCATGCATGCATGGATGAATGGATGGAGTATCTACTTCCACTTGTACTTCTGGATTTATTGTAAGTGGTTCTTAGAAGAGCAATCAGAGTGCAGCTGGAATCAATAAGTAGACATACACGAACTGAGCAATACAAAACAAATAAGCAGACTATTAGACAATAAATTGTATAGCCAGATGTTGGTTAGTAGCAAGAATGGGTTGCTTCATTACATCAGGAGTATCTTTCTTAGATGCAATGTAAGAAATTCTGTCGGTGCAATCTTGAAAGCTGGCTAAAATTACATTCCGAAGGTTCAGTCAGAAAAACACATGCCAATAAAATAAACATTATTATTATTTATAGTGTAGAATCTGAGTTTCCAGTGAAATTAGATAAATGGTAGTTTATATTTTAAAACTTGCAATTTAAAACCTTTAGACACAAAGGGGTCGATTCCGATTCGGGACAGGAATCCGTACGACGATTCGTATTCATAGCCGTTTCCGTACGAATTGTATGAATCCATCCAAATCGCATAGTACGATCCGTTGTGAGAAAATACGTCCGAATCATTGTGAACCGTACGAAAATGAAGGGTAAATCCGTATGACATCAACCCGCACAGTGAACCGTACAATTCATAAAAATGCTGTACAACCCGCCAAGTACGATCCGGACCAGGGAATGAGAACGCGATTTGTACGGTAAACGTCACGTATGAGCAATTCGTACGGAGGGCAACACTATCACATACGCACCGTACCCCTAACATCAAGGGGTGTACGCACGGGGTGTACGCACCGTACACCTATGACCTTGGGGTGTATGAACCGTACCCATACGGTCTGTACACCTACGATCATGGGGTGTATGCAAGGGGACATACGCACCATACCCCTGAAATCCAGTGGTGTACACACCGTACCCCGATGCACTGTACCCCTGCAATCATGGGGTGTTCATACCATACCCGGGGGGGCCTGTTTCGTACGCATTTCGAGGCCAAATCTGCTTTTACGGACGTTTTAAGCTCCCGTCAAAAAAGAGTTGTACGGAGTGTTGTCGATACGATTCGTACTTGCTGGGTCAGAAAATGCAGCTTCGATCCGTACGGACATCGTGTACTGCATGTTCCGAATGTGATTCGTACGGATTAGTGAGTTGTATGGTCTTCGGTACGGTTCGTATGGAGAACTGCTTTGGGTACACATTGTACTACATCGTAGGTACGGGTACTGTTCTGCATACGATTCTTATGGGAAAAAAGCTCCATACGGCTATTCGGAGGGCATTTTACCAAATTGGAATCGGCCCCTAATAAGGCCACCAGTGAAACCGTCATTGTTGTAAGCAGCGGCCGCACCCACCTTTTATCTTAAGTGATACATAGGAAGGGTTTGCTTGGGGTTTGGTCAAAAGCAAGGTACCCCAGCCAGTGTCCAATGTACGGTTCAACCTCAAAGGCTGGTGTTTCAGGTATTTATTATGAGATATGGGTAAAATAATGCAAAGAATGTACCTTCGCACCCTCTGCTGACTGTATTGTCAGTAATTCTACGAAGGTGAACATCGGAGGTCAAGGGAAAGAAATAAGCAGTTTAACAGTGGTTACCTCTGAATAAAGACATTTATCTGCTAGCCTTTACTAGATTTTTTTTAGTAATTGTTGTAAAAAATTCTCAGAGACTGAAGAAAGGAAAGGACGCAATGAGTATATTTAGATGTTCTTAGGAAAAGTCTACAATGCAATCTTTTTTTAGTTTTTAGCAACAAGACATGGGGTTTCACATAGTAAAAATAATGGCTTATAAAATAGCATGGCTTCCTGCTGTTGCTTTACAAATTGTGCCACTTAACCATCGAAGTGGTGATGATTTTTACACTGACATGCTGATGTGTGTGGCTTGTGTCATTATATTTTAAAGCTCACCTTATGGTATGGGACAGTCAAAACATTGTAATGCTCCCTCCGCCATGGGAGATGCTTCCCATGGTGAGGGAAGCATTATTTTTATTTCTTTACAAAAGTAAAATCCTGTTTTGGGATTGCCTTTTAGAAAAGAAAAACACATGTTTATTAGAAGGCATCAACCCTGTAACAAATAGTAAAATGCATTACCAGGAACCACTTTGATGGCTGTTCCTGCCAATGTATTTTTAAATGACCGCCTGCTAGATGGTCATTGATAAACTCTGAGGATGTAGTAGTTCCAACCTGGCAGATGTTAAGTCCTCCACCAGGCAAATGGTGACTACTTTATCTGCTAATAATTAAATCAGGCCCAGAGTCTTTGAAATAACAGTCAAACATACTTAGCAAGGCAGGGCACCAAGTAATAAATGAGAAGGCATCCACCAGGCTGGATCGCTGTCAAATGAGGTCTTTGTGAAGCTGTAGAAGTTTGGCAGGAAAGCTCAGAGTAGGAGAAATTCAAACTTTTCACCCAGGGAAGGCCCATCTCCGACCGCATATTGTTTTGCTCATTTACCCGGTGAAGATTTTTGTGTTCCTACTTAATCTCTGTAATGAAAGTTAAAAGTCCTTAGTGAGGCAAGGCACCAAGCAGTGAAAAAAGGAAACCACCAAAAGGGGGAACAAATTGCCACCTGCCAATGACTTATGTAAAAATGAAAATATCTTGTTACAATTTAACAGATTCAACCAAGACTGGCATGGATCCAGAATTCAAAAAATACATTTGATCATCCTATTAAACCTTTTACAATTGATTGGATCATTGAAATATCATATCAAAAATATAATATATAATAAATAGTACATATATGTGCCCAAAAAAATGAGAGAATTCTTCTTTTTTTCTCTCTTTACCCCTTAATATTCTTTCTTTCACCCCACAGCATTCATGCTCAGTCACTCAAACCTCAATCAACAAACTCACTCATCCCACATCTACATTCAAACCACTTAAGGTGAAAGTTAATATGTGCATCAATATGGACAAAAGGAATAAGAACCGAAATGACACATATGGCTGTAACAAATTCACATAAAGGAAAATATTTCCATCAGTCGATTAAGTCAGAGCAGAGGCCTCAAATATACTTTGCCTTGAGGCAGTTAACCATGGTAAGAAAAGCACTGTTTTATGTATTCGTTTATGTATTAATGAAGCATCTCTTCATACTTGATTCCTTAAGAAAGTTACAAATGTTCCTGTTGCACCAGGAACCAGTGCTGACGCGTGTTTCGGTAAGGGCCGATGGTGGGGCCAAAACTTTCTTCAGGGCACAGTGGTGTCTTTCGATTATTTATGAACAGGGGTAAGGGTACTACCAATAAAGGCACACTAAATAGTTTCCCTTGGGTAGTCCTAAAAGCACAAAAATACAGACAATATAAATTACTCGATCTGTTGCCAAACAAAAGTTTCTCTTATACAATAACTTCATTAAGGAACATGCTCAAAAGACCCTCAAGAAAGTCTATAAAGGTGGTAAGAATAAAATAAGAGAATACAAGTGTGTCAACCCCAAAAGGAGAATATACACACTCAAACCACCAGTGATAGATTTTCCAGAGTACAAATACAAATACATCAAACAAGAAAGATGGAACTAATCTTCTAGACTCCCAAATTCGAAAGAGATCAGGGAAGATTGAAAAAACCATTGAGTTTACTCATGGGACTCATCAAGTTATAGGATTTTAGGAGCCAAAGGCGTGATATTGGAAATCCTGAAAAAACCTTAAGGCCTATCAGGATCCTATAGCTAATGTGATCAAAAACTGCATAAATAGAATGTACTAAGGGTGAAGGTCCCAATGTTTCTGAATACTGGTGAAAGTAAGTTACCTCCACAATTGTTTAGCTTCAGAACAATACAATAAGCCAAGAAGAACTTGAGCTAATAGGTCCAATTCCAGTGCTTCTTAATATTCTTCGGGGTAAGATAGGATAGGGAGTTCTGAAAACAAAGGAGAAATACAAACAGTTGCAAAATAGAGCTTTAAAAGTCAGTCCGATACACAAAGTCTGGGGCAGATGACTGAAAAGAGCTCCACAAGTCTGGATAGCTGTCGAACAAGGTCCGAGTGAAGCTGTTGACTTTTGGCAGGAAAGCTCAGAGTGGAAGAAATTCAAACGTCCCTCGCCAGCCGGATTCGTTTTAAACATTGGTCCAGTGAAGATTTCTACCTTTGGACTTAGGAGCTTATTTACAAGCACTTTATACCCCTGGTGTGTAACCCCTTTGTGACACACTTGTGGCGCATTTTGTTGCCACATATACACAAGGACAAGATAAGACAAACTGTGTGGCTTTTCCTGCCGTTGTAAATATGGCCCCTTTGCACCAGCACTTTGCATGAAAGGAGCATTCCATGGGTGTTGCTGTGGGTGTTCCCACACAACACCCATTGAACCTGACACCTTTCCAGATTTATGAGAAATCATAAACCTGGGAATGTGTTTTAATACTTCGCCACCCAAGAGGAGGTATAGTGAGGTGCAACGATGAAAAATGAAAAAAATAATTCTCTTTCTATGCATGCTGCATTGTGCAGCACCCATAGAGAGAGGTAAACACCTCTCATTATTGTTTTTGTGCAGTAGGTTTGCCTGCCTGCACAAAAACAATCTACCTGCAGCACAGGATAACTTGCACCATGGTGGAAGGGGGCCTACGTCAGTGCATGGCAGTCCATTGAGCACCAGCGCAGGGGAGAGCAAAGGGATGCATCATATAGTTGTAGATATGACTCATCCGTTTGCTTTTAAAGTAATGCAGCGTGGTGCAGGGAAACGGCATACACAAGGATGAAGTATTATTAATTAAAAGGGCATTTTCGACCTGTCAAAAGTTGTTGTTTTTTACAAGTCATATTGCAGTATTAAAACAGCCACAGCAAGCTTTAATGGAAGGCAAACAATCATGATTGCATGTATTTCAATCATGCTCACTACAGAAGGAGTTACATCAGGGCATGTTGAATAGCATAGTACATACATGACATATTGCAGAAGACAACATTGCAAAGCAGAACATCAATCAGAACTTCCAGGGTGCCTTTACGGCCCATAAACAAGATCAAAACCCCTTACCTGCCCTCGCCCCCACCTTCAAAATCAGGGACCCTCCCTCACCTAAACGAACCCTGTCAGTACACCCTGTGGGCCTGTCACACTGCCCATATTTTCTCCCACTTCCTTGGGCAACCCTCGATAGACCACTTTTTATGCTCTCAGGCACCAGTCTAGGTCTGTTTTCCAGTCATTTAGCCTGGGAGGATCTGCCAAACGCCTTCCTCTTGCTAAGTTCCATTTAGCTACCCCGCTGCCAGACCCAACCAGATTTTTTGATATTTGGGCCATGTTTCCTCTCCCGAGATCATTAAGAAGAGATACTTCACGTCCATGGGGATCTCCAAGGCCAGGATCTGAGCTATTACCTGCATGACCCATCTCCAGTATTCTTGGATTTCTGGGTACTCCCAGAGAGTGTGGAAAAAGGTGCCTTTTCCACCATATCCACGCATACACAACACAGTGGGTGACGTCACAATTTGTTTCTAGCGTGGTCCTGGATTAATAGGAGCGCAGAAGATTGTGTAGCTGAACCAGGTGTAATCTAGCTCGTATGGCCACCTCACTGGGGCTTTGCACGGCCTCCTGCCAGTCATCATATTCTAAGTTACTGAGATCCTCCACTCAGGCCTCCCACAATGGCACCAATCGATCGGGCAAGTTATTTACCAATTTTTAATACATGATGGTTACAGCCATGTTGGGGATACATTTATCGAATAGGGCAGTCCTCCATGGGAGGAGCGTCTGACAGATGCTCTCCGTCTCAATGATGTTGTGTAAGGGCATGCCCCATTTGGGGATATTTGTACCTCTCTGTTTCTTGCAACTCAAATTCTTGGCTTAAAATTGTGAATGTAATGCAGGCCTGAACATGCCAGATATCTCCCAGGTGTTCTATCCCCAAAAATTCCGCTGCTCACCCACCTTATGGAGCAAGTCGCTGCACCATAAAGGTGTCATATTTTTGTGTCTCAGTTTGTTCTAGAGTTAAAAACCTGAAATTAGTGCCCACTTTCCACAAAGTGTGATTTATTGGCAGACTAGATGAAATCCTGCGTTACACAAAATATTGCAGTGATGAATTGGACATGAAGTAGATGAAACTAAAGGAGAAACTTATGGCGGCACAAGGAAAGTAGGCTTAGAACGGTTTTCATAATATGTCTTTTGCCGGAAATCAAGGAATAATTCAGGGAGTTGTTGCTCCGCAGGCTGAATTTTCACTAAATCAAGGTGAAATGAATATGCCCCATGGTAGAGGTGTTCCCACTGGTATGGGATCAGGTACAGATATTGCTGACATTAAAAAGGTTACTGCTTGTCTTGTTTGTCTTAGGGTGGGGCATTGGAAATGAGAATGTCAATTTAATCCTGAAAATGCTGGAGGATTAATGCAAAATTCACAGGGTATACCAGTACAGAGAATATCTATGTAGCAAATGCAAACTCGCATGCAAAATCAAGTTCAGATGATGCCCCCTGTTCCTCCGCAAATAGGAAACCCTACATTGAATATAAATCAAATGGCAAAGTTTAATGCAAATCAGTTTCAAAATGCTATGCCACAGTTTCAAAACCAGAATCAAAATGTGGTAGGTCAATATCCCTTATTTTAGATTGAGGAGTTTGCTTCTGATAATTCTCAATGAAGGTGCTGTAGTGTAGTTCCTATAGTCCCAATAGGCTCTGCGCATTGAAATAATATATTCAGTAGTTTAGACGTAGGACTGAGGTTAACTAGGTCTCTACTGACTATATTAGACTTAAGTGTTTGCCAGCTAGCTCAGAGTTCACTAGAAACTTTCTCGAATAAGCGAGGAGGAGTTTAACCTCCCTGGATAGACAAGAAGGGATTTAGTTTCTGACAACCATAAAACATGACAACTTTGCTCTCCCTGATTAAGAGTATATCTCTAGAGTCGTGTGAAAACAAAAGACAGCTATTTCACTCAGTCAAAGGTGCGTACTTAGTTTCACCAGATTGCAGAGAAAAAGAGAGACGGGCGTTTTCAATAAAAGGTGTTATTTATTGAGCAGTCTCTTTCCTCATACAAGAGAAATGAATTGCTACAATTGCAATACTTATAGTTAAGTAAAGTGCACACAGTAAAATCAGGATTATAAAATAATACTGTAAAAGCATAGATATGGTTTCTTAGCCATATGATACTTTAAAATGGATAAAATAGATATATACATATATACATTGACTAATTGTACTCAACTGGTGCTTCTAACTACGCCTACCCCGGTGTACTTGACCTAAGCCTAATACGTGGGAGGGAGTAAGTAATTAGCAGTTTAAGTTAAGTTTGTTTTGCCAAGAATCTGACTCAAGAATTCTCTGTAAGGGTTCAGTCAGTTCAGTACCTGGGTATTCGAAGGCAGGAGGGCTGGTATCTCTCTCTCAGGACTCGGTATCCCAATCACCCGCAAGGGTAGGCTGGAAACGCCAGAGGCTGGATTTCTCGGCAAGAGAAAAGACAGCGTCTTTCTCAGCGCGGCAAAAGGGAGGGGCAGCGTCCGTGGGCTCTCGCATCAGCTGGGCTCTTCGGAAGTAGTAGCTGCTCGGCTCCAGGATTACCACCGTGTGTTTGCTTAAGGCAACGTTGGTATATTTATACCTGAAAGGTGCCGGGGTTGACGTAAGGATGGACATAAGACGTCAATAAAGATGTCACTAAGAACTGGTCGTTCTTACAGTGCTTTACAGGAGTTCTCGGACGAAATCAAAACAATAGCAGCGGGGATTCCCAGGTTGCTGGAGGCTTGGATTTGTTTAAGAACTCGGTGTGCTTTCTAGGGGGCTGGAGGAATAGGCTTGCTTAATGTGACAGCATGCGCTATGACCGAATTATGAAAAAGGGTTTCTATGCCGTTGCAGGGATATTATTGATTTATAACCGGACAAGGGCAAAGAATAGAATATTGTTTCAGGTACCTAGATAAAACACACTACACCCACTCCACAAATTCATGTCCATAATTACTAAACTAAGCAATAGTAAACATATCTAACGGTGCATGTGTATACCGATCCACCCCAAAATACATTATTTTGCATCTGAAATGGTATATGCGAAATACACGAAAAATGAGTATAGGTACTGTACGCTTTCAAGCAGTGTAATCATTCATTAAAAAGGATGCACATATATATCAGCATGAATGATTTGCGAAAATTTACACATGAAATGGCTCTTAATACAGAAAAGAAAAGTGCGAGACCATTCCATCACATATAAATACAATCTTTTGTAAATATGCTAGAGGCTGAGGTAATATATTGTCTCTAGAGTTCCTAAAAATAGAAGCTCTGTTCTCTAAGAATAGTTCTACTTTAAGCAGATGATGAGTGCCAAAAAAAGTAAATATTTTGGATTCGGGGAAAAATAGTTTCGTTTTCAAGGGAAGAAGTCAAAACAGTTCCAAATATTTTCAGAAGCTTTTGTTTTTCAAAGCTGAAGGCCAAATTCAGAGTTCAGGGAAAGCTGAGTGCTCATTTGCTTAAAAGTTTATTCTTTCTGTTTGTGGGAGAACATCATTTCAGACAGATTTTCAAAAAATCAGTTTACTGCTTCAGGTGAAAGTTCGACCAAGTTGGAAAATGCCGCAACTGTGCAGTCGTGAGCATGATTGCTATCATCGATGACAGGATCAGCAGTGCTCACACAGGGTCGTACCTGGTTGATGCTGCTCTCATCTTGCACTTCACTACCCTTCAATCGCAGTGGTGAAGTCTCAACGAATGCCGTCATCAGGATGGTTAACCGCTGGGGACAACACGATGCATGAGCCATTACTGGGTTCAGCAAAGTATCTGTATCCAATGGTACTTCTGATTGTGGTGTAAGACAGACGTCTAACACGCATTCTTCTCCGCACAGCATACATCTTAACACAGGTAAGATACAGTTCTGCCAGATGGGTCTGAATGAAAGAAACCAGGTCATATTCAGATCTCTTAGCCGGGCTAATCCAAGGACTTTAGTAACGCGGTCCCGATAGCGTATTGCTAGGATCGTTTCTTCCATTGTTGCTGGAGTCTTGTCTGTGACATGGCTTGCCATAACGAAGCAGGAGAGTCAAAAATAAAATGCCTGCTACAAGTCCCAACAGGAGTGGAAGGCCGCCAAAGAGTGAATGGACAAAATTAGGAAAGATGCCCAGGACTGCTTTGAAAGGTGTCAACAGTCCCGAAAAAGTTTACTTAAATACACTCGCGATGCCATTCGTATCACAAATGTTTAAGATTTCATTTAGCATTTCTGCGAAGTGTAGGGGGCAATTTGTTGATAAAAGGTTATGAATCTCTGCCGTTGTCCTTGCAACTTGGAGATCATATGTTTCTTTTGATGACGTCAAGTGCACTGGCGTCTGTAGAAGAACAGACTTCATTCTGCTTAAAGTATCAATTCGAATAGAAGAGATTTTCAGACTGGGCCAAATTTTTCCCTCCCTGTCTGGAGTGTCGTTGGGATACAATACTTGCTCACAGCAAGTGACCCTGGACGTTACGCTCATGAGATAGCTTTTCCTGGCACCAGGCCACAACATCTGTGGTCCACTATTAGAATGTTGCTCCCGTTTGAAAGCCGTCTAAAGAATGGCTCTATTCGAGTTGCGGGTGTGCCAAGCTGGTGACATGAAAGGTTATTTGAAGTCCCCTCACAGGCCCCATGCAAGTTTATGCCCTGACACAGAAGTATACCACTTAGTGATTTTTCACAATTATCACCACTAAGAAATACATTCTGTCCTTTTTCACTATAACATGTGTGAGTGTAAGGTAATTTCCATGATGACTTGATGTATCCTTTACCCAACCTTTCATACTGGCCTGCCTGTATATACTGTTGGCAGTATCGAAATTGGAAAGTCGTTATCGGAATAGTTATTATCCCGTGTATTATCCATTCAATGACAGGTCGTTCTGACATTGTCAATGGGGTATGTAACCTTTACAACGAAACTTTTACAACGACCTACCATTACAACGCAACTTTTACAACGCAAACTATTACAACGCATTGCTCTGGGGGGCGCTCTGGGATAGGGAATAGGTTAATTTACTATCCAATAACCTTCCCTACTATCCACGGGGACTGGAGTCGGAATAGTAAATTAAACTATTCACTATCCAGCACCCCAAAGCGCTATGCGTTGTAATGGTATGCGTGGTAAAAACCGCGTTGTAAAGGTAGGCGTTGTAAAAGTATGCGTAGTAACGTCATACATCCTATCAATGGTAATCTCTCAAGTTTTTCAATGCTCAGAATTGTATATTCCGCTCCCTTTTGTGCCAAGCTGATTTGTATATCAGTAAGGTTAAAGATAGAGAATAATGACGTTGTGTTGATTAAACGCCAAGGCACGTAGCCTGAACGCAGATTTTGTAACGTCCAGCCAAGCTGTACAATAGAACGCAATTGGGACTGACCATGTTGTAACATTAGCATGTCCTGTTCTATTATATCGATTGCAGATGATACAATACTGTCCAGTGAATATATTCTGGAAGACAGAGTCATTAACCTATTGTCCACAACAGAAAGTGATTTTTCCAAATTAATACCGTCAATTTCCCGTATTGTCTCTGCTGTTTTAATTTGAGTTACTTTCCAAGCTTCGTTATAAGCTGCATATATAGAGGCCGCTATGAAACGTTTTTGACGCTGTTTGCTTGGTCCCATAATGAAATCACGCAAGTCAGCACCTTCTTTAAGTAAAGTTAAGTGTTGCTTAATTTCTGCCAGTGTGGATGTATGTAGCCATTCAAGGCATAGTTTACCTACACTGTATGTTGTTATAATCCCTGGATGTTGTCGCTGGGAGTATCTAGGGTCTGACCTGGTCAATTTGAACCCCTGTATTTTGTTCAGGAATCTATCTTGACAGTTATTTGTGTCTGTGAGCCAGATCAACCATTTCTTTCAATCAGGATGTGCTCCGTTTTGGTTAAAAATATGGGCTACGTCTATTTCAACATCTGTAGAGTTATTGCTGGCAGGTGCTGGCTTTGGAAAACACGGTTTGTTTAAGTCTTTAATTTTGGCTAGGCCAAGACAGGTTGTTTGTTGAATTGTGTCATTCAAAAATATAATTTGTTCTGGGATCATTCAGGCTCTGAATAACGATTCTATACCTCGGACTTGCCAGTCTTTAGTACCCCAGATTGTTTTTGTTTCAATGTTATTATTCCAGAAATCAAAACCAAATGTATTCATTTTTTCATAAAACGATTCTGAATAGATTAATTTTGTATTTGTTAGCATGGTTTTCATTCCTGTCTTATTTAACAGTTTGATATAAAATGTTTCTGCTTCACTTGTGTTAAACCCTGAGAAGTATGGGAATTTCTCATAGAATGTTTTGGAACTTCCTTTTGGTGGAGTTACACAATGTTCCCATTGATTATAATTTAAAATATTTCGAGGCTGAGCAGATTTATGCAAATAATGGTTACCATAGTGGTTGTAGCAGTACATCTGATCATATTTCGATGAACCCTGTAAATAATCATGTTCTGTAAATTTTGCTGACATAACTAAGTCTGACATCATATCATTAATACTTTCAAAGTCCAAATCATCAGAGAATGTACTCGGTTTTACAAAGTCACTTAATGAAACCTTAAATTGATGAGGATACTTCAAGAGTTCGACCGGACCATATATATCGTAATCTGTTTTGTCCCATGCTACCCCACCGGGTAATGGATTGGCTGTGAAGTTAACTGAAGAAAGTTCTCTTTTCTCGATGTGTGAAGACTTGTGTGGTTTTAGGACCAGGTTGATGTTCTGGCTTGCTGTGTCCATTGTAACATATTTTCCCTCAATGAAGTGTCCCAAGCATAGTACCATGATGAGCCAAAGCAGGAGGAAAAGTTCACCTAGCACCACCCAAAATTCAATCCATGGGGAAATCAGATAGGTCTCCTTTAGTTGATGAAAGAGTTTTTTAGTCTTGTCTTTAAAAGTTGTTGTTGATGTTGGCTGTTCCTCAGGTTTGCTCGGATCCTCAGAAAAGTCATCGAAGTTGATGAAGTAGCCTGACGCACTTCTGTCAATTATTGGAATTGCTACTGGATTTTTCCTTGTTTTATTTGTATAGTCTGTGGCTACATCGTTGTAGACAGGTGTTTCCTGACGAATTGTTGTAATTTGGGTTTCAAGAGGCATAAGTTCCATGGCTTTGTTGCATAGTCCTTGTTGATTCACTGTAGGTTTATCAAATGTGATTAGTCAATTTGAACCTCTTGATTTGTAGCAAACTTTGGTGTTCTGCTACTTCTTGGGAGTCCACTTGGCCTACTACTTATTATTGGCCACATGATTGTGGTTTAACCAGGTCAATCGATACAACTCGGTTCTCCTTTTTACCAGCAAGGGGCGGTAGTACAACTGATCTTGTTCCGTTGACAGCTAAGACAGGTACTGCTTTTCTGTAAGAAGGCCCAAATTCCTTCTTCACCGCGATTTTCTCTCTGACCAGATCCCCAATCTTTGGAATCCAGACAGGCCTTGCTGGGACAGGATGGTTTCTCCTCAGTGGCTGTTGG
Organism: Lissotriton helveticus; assembly: GCF_964261635.1. NCBI lineage: Eukaryota > Metazoa > Chordata > Amphibia > Caudata > Salamandridae > Lissotriton > Lissotriton helveticus. Next base: position 738,029,754 of record NC_136072.1, on the reverse strand, counting down.
CTGTTGTTTCAACTTTATGTTGCTCAGGTCTTTTCTTGTTTCATTTAAGTCCTGTAAAATAGCCAAACGATCTTTGATATCAAAGCATTTTCTTTCTACCACTGAAGTTTGACTATCGAGGTCCTGGATATGCATTCTAGTCCCGAACAATAGTTCGTACGGACTGAAACCTTTTAGAGAATTTCTTGGCAAATTATTAAGACTACGTTGGACACTTATAAAATGTTTGACCCACCCAACACCCGAACCTAATACCTTTGCCGTTATAGATTGCTTTATGTCTTGGTTTTGTCTTTCCACCATCCCATTTCCCTCAGGAAGGAAGTGATAAGATTCCCGCAAACCAATGCCCATGCTGGTCACGTCCTCCTCATAAGCTCGAGAGCTAAAAGCAGGACCCTGGTCAGAGTGTAGCGTGCCAATTGCGTCTATGCCCCTATAGACTCGCAAATCTTTTTATAACAGTTCAGACGTCAGCCGAGTGCTGGGGTCTACATTTTAAGTGAAACTAGTCTGAAATGATATTATTAATGGAACACATTTTTTATGGGAATTTATGTGATCTCTAAAAGAAGGGCATTGGTAGTGCTCCGGGCATTTCGCCACTGCGGTCTCTGTTGCAGTTTTTACAGTAAAATGCAAATTTGTAGTTTTGCAGGCTCATTCCCGGCCACCAGTATATTGATTGTAATTCTTTCAGAGATTCCTTAATCTTAAGGTGTCTTAGACCCTCACCCATATGTGCGTCTGCCACTTATAAGTTTCTCCTGTTCGTGTTTGGAATTACTCTATCCCCCACTCCAGGGATTTGAGCAAAAGGAACGGAGTTTGCATCGATTACGTATGTATAATTGAGTGGATAGTTGACAGGTAGCGCTGAACAGTCTCCTTTTGATGACATTTTTACCACCAGCATCGTTTCCCCGTCTACATATTTTCCTGAACGCTTTTTTGTAGCTACGGAAGCCGACTTAGTTGCTTCCGCTGTGGCTGTCTCAGTCAATGAATTCCCTGGAACGTGAACGCCATCACGTTCGTGACTCAATGAATGTATCACGTGAGTCTTTGGTAGTTCTTTCTGTAAAAGAACTACTTGTTCCCAAAGCGATTTTTGCTTTATTGCGGCACCTGGTTCATCTTTGTAACCGTTTTGAACCCATTTCTGCAAGTCGTTATTGTATGATTTGACGCAGTAATATGAATCGCACACTATTAGTGTCGGGAATTCGCGATCCGCATTATCTAGCGTAATTTTTAACGCTATTATTTCAGTTTGCTTATCTGAATTATTTTCTACAGAGTGTGATTTTGTTACCAGAGGTCTCAATTTACCTCCGCGCCACACGTATTTAACAATCTCGCATGTGGCGCTATAGGCTTGTTTTCCCCAAACCGAGGGTTGTGCATGTCCGTCTGTGTATATCACACAGCCGTAGTGTTCAAGGGGCAGGATTTCGGTCGCAGAGGACATTCAAATTCATATTGGAGAAATACTTGTGTTTTTAAATTAGGATCAAATTCGTAGACCACGTCTGTTGCAGCAAGAGAATTAACCCATTGTATCCATCTCGCATGTAGTGCTTTAGCATTAGGGATGCTTGCCTTTGTTACCGCTTCTAGAGCTGGTACTGGTGTAATGATGATTATTCGTTTACCTTGTGCTAGGGCTCTTTCTTTTGCTAGCGCAGTCTGAACCGCAGTTAGAATTTTCTCCGTTGAGCTAAATTTCATTTCCGCTTTTGTGTACAAATGTGATTTGTATGCTATTGGTACCGTTTCTCCCTCATTAGAGGTTAGGTATGTGAATCCGCATCTTCCTGGGATGACTCGGATTACAAGGTTGCGTGTGTTATCGCGTGTTTGCAATTTTGTTTTAGCTAACATGTCTGTTTGCAATGATCTCAAAATTTCTGTGTGTTTTTGAGTCCAATTGATTGTTTTAAAATCTGGTTGTATTAGTTCATAGAGAGGTTTAACCCTCTCTGCATAATTTAGAATGTAAGTTCTTCCGAAATTCAGGAAACCTAGAATTGATTGTAAGTTTTTCAGCGTTCTTGGTGCTTGGATTACAGCACATTTCTCTAAGAAATTGTCTGCCAGGCTTTTGCCTTCACTTGATAATTCATATCCTAAAAACAGGACAGTTAGATGGGCAATTTGTGACTTTTTAAAGTTGAATTTGTAACCCTTTGCTGCGAACCCAAGTATGATGGTGTTCACTCTTTTCAAGTGAGTATCCAAGTCATCATCTGTTAGATAGATGTCATCGACATAAGATAATGCCTCATCATCATACATTTGTAGTAACTCTGTTACTCTCGCTGAAAATAATCCTGGGCTGTTCTTGAACCCCTGGGGGAGTCGACAGAATTGTTCCTGCGAGCCCATTATTGAGAAAGCGGTCAAATACCTGCTTTCAGGTGCTATGTTTTGACAAAAGAATCCATTAGAGATGTCTAATGTTGTTTTGTATTTTTTGCGCACGATGCTATTCATTAGTGCTGCACTATGTGAGTTTTGTACAGCAAACGTTTTGCAACATGAGTTAAGGTGTCTGTAGTCCAAAACTAGACAATATGAATCGTCTGGCTTGGAGACAGGAAACAAAGGGTTATTCATTTGAGAGGTGCATGTTTCATTCACCCCCTGGTATTCACGTTGATCTAAGATCTCCCTGACCTGTTTTTTAGCTTCTTGCTTAATTGGGTACTGCCTTTGTGCAGTTGGTTGATTTTTTAACTGGATTTTGTGAGGAGGAGAGTCCTCATCCCATCCAACATGGTTTTTATATAATGCAGGAGCTTGGGCTACTGCCCACTTTCTTGCAAGTGTATATTTTTTATGAATTGGAATGTGATTTGAGAAGGCAGGCATAATCATTTCTTCGCCATGAGGGCACTCCCTGACAAACTCCGGTGGCCAGTCTTTTTCAGCTAAAAGGATGTCATAGCCTTTTGAGAGGTTATCCCAAAATAGACCCCTTATTTTCCTAGTCTTATCTCCCTCTATACGTAATGTTATTTCGTATATTTTATGAGGTTTGCTAACTCTGGTGTCTGCAGTTTCCACCTAAATGTATTCATTCGTGTCCACTGTCTCCAGATGATTCATTAGGATCTTGCGAGCTATGCTCACTTCTGCTGCGCTGTCTAGCATTGTCTGAGCCCACTCTCCGTTTTTCAGCTGAGTCCTCAGGATCCTCGGCATGTTTGATTATTTTAATGCTGGCTACCTTCTTTTTTGGAAATTGTAGTTATTTACTTTGATGAGCAGGTTCCTTGTCTTTGGACTTGACGTGCTCTTCCCTGTGTTCTGACCATCCTCTTCTTTCCGATTTCTGCGAGGAAGTCTGAAAAGATCGAGAGGGACGTGTATCAATATCTTGATATCTATCAGGTTTCTTCAAATTGTCCCTATTTCTAAGGTTGTATCTTTTCTCAGAGGGCTCCCTCTGGGTAGACCTGTGTCCTTGGTCCGGAGATCTTTCTCTCCGCCGAGGAGACTTTCCTCTGGACTGGAATCTTTTTTCTTTGGGAGTGGATTGCTTATTTCCATCCCAGCTCTTTTTTGGAGTGTTTAAATTATTTTTAATAAATAATTTTTCAGGATTTGCAGTTAGTTGGGTTTTTACTGGTTTCCCACCCAAACTATCTCTTCCTAGTTCTTTATAGGATTTTTCTATGATTCTGGCAAGTTCAAATGGTTGTTCTGCTATATCTGTTTCTTTCAATTTCTGGAGGAAAGTTATATCCTCTGTTGCCAATTGAACCAACTCTCTATATGCCTGTGTTAATTCTTTTATTTTAACTAAGAGTTCTGGTATTGACATTTTTTCAATGTCTGGATGTGGTGTGTAGCTGGCTAGAACCGGTCACGTTGCTCCTGGTCTACTTAGTGGACCGAGCCTGGTGATGTGATTATTATGTTTTAGGGCGCCTTTAAACCAGAGCAGGTGCTCTTGGTATTTTAATGGGATTTCCACCTCCTCGAAAGGAGTGTAGATATCCGGTGGTTCCTCTATTTTGTAATAGTGGAACTCATGTGTGACAGCGTTTGCTGCTGGAAAGTTTATCCATGAATAGAATACCTCTGTCTGCCGATATTCATGTGCCTCAATTACGAATATGACTGTACCACCTCTCGATGTTAGTCCATTTTCAATTAGTTTAAGAGTTATAGTTTTTCTTATGCTGACCGGGATGAGTATTGCCTCCGGGTCTTGCTGTAGGAGACTTCTGTCTTCCGCTAGGAGTTGAGCTGCTAGTCTAGCTGTCTCCCTATCTTCTTCATTGTCTGCCATTTTACTGACAAGAAGGTTTTTTGTTGTTGCAGATCAGGTTTTCAAGGAAACAACGATTAGGTGCACAATATTTTTGAACACTGTATCCTTCAACGTTGAATAAACCAAAAACTATACATAGAAATCTCTTCCTACTAAGTTCCGGCGGATTTTAACCTTTGACCCACTCCAGACGTCTTTGGAGTATTTATGGGAGAAAGGGTCTGTGTGAAAAAGCACGACTGAGTTACTCTAACGTCTTGCGTTAGATTTATCGCCTTACCAAACGTTGGGCGCCATGTAGTGTAGTTCCTATAGTCCCAATAGGCTATGCACATTGGAATAATATATTCAGTAGTTTAGACGTAGGACTGAGGTTAACTAGGTCTCTACTGACTATATTAGACTTAAGTGTTTGCCAGCTAGCTCAGAGTTCACTAGAAACTTTCTCGAATAAGCGAGGAGGAGTTTAACCTCCCTGGATAGACAAGAAGGGATTTAGTTTCTGACAACTATAAAACATGACAACTTTGCTCTCCCTGATTAAGAGTATATCTCTAGAGTCGTGTGAAAACAAAAGACAGCTATTTCACTCAGTCAAAGGTGCGTACTTAGTTTCACCAGATTGCAGAGAAAAAGAGAGACGGGCGTTTTCAATAAAAGGTGTTATTTATTGAGCAGTCTCTTTATTCATACAAGAGAAATGAATTGCTACAATTGCAATACTTATAGTTAAGTAAAGTGCATACAGTAAAAGCAGGATTATAAAATAATACTGTAAAAGCATTGATATGGTTTCTTAGCCATATGATACTTCAAAATGGATAAAATAGATACATACATATATACATTGACTAATCGTACTCAACTGGTGCTTCCAACTACGCCTACCCCGGTGTACCTGACCTAAGCCTAATACGTGGGAGGGAGTAAGTAAGTAGCAGTTTAAGTTAAGTTTGTTTTGCCAAGAATCTGACTCAAGAATTCTCTGTAAGGGTTTAGTCAGTTCAGTACCTGGGTATTAGAAGGCAGGAGGGCTGGTATCTCTCTCTCAGGACTCGGTATCCCAGTCACCCGCAAGGGTAGGCTGGAAACGCCGGAGGCTGAATTTCTCGGCAAGAGAAAAGACAGCGTCTTTCTCAGCGCGTCAAAAGGGAGGGGCAGCGTCCGTGGGCTCTCGCATCAGCTGGGTTCTTCGGAAGTAGTAGCTGCTCTGCTCCAGGATTACCACCGTGTGTTTGCTTAAGGCAACGTTGATATATTTATACCTGAAAGGTGCCGGGGTTGACGTAAGGATGGACATAAGACGTCAATAAAGATGTCACTAAGAACTGGTCGTTCTTACAGTGCTTTACAGGAGTTCTCGGACGAAATCAAAACAATAGCAGCGGGGATTTCCCAGATTGCTGGAGGCTTGGATTTGTTTAAGAACTCGGTGTGCTTTCTAGGGGGCTGGAGGAATAGGCTTGCTTAATATGACAGCATGCGCTATGACCGAATTATGAAAAAGGGTTTTTATGCCGTTGCAGGGATATTATTGATTTATAACCGGACAAGGGCAAAGAATAGAATATTGATTCAGGTACCTAGATAAAACACACTACAGTGCCTGAAGCTTGCATGCTTGACACAGTCTTAGATGTAGAATAAAGTGACCCATATGTAGATGCAAATGTTAATGGTCACAATGTATTTTTCCTGATTGACACAGGAGATACCCTAACTACTTGGATCGTTTCCCCGAGAAAGGTAAATCTCAAGGAAAACTATCCAAGTAGTTGGTGTTACAAATAAACAAATGCAGAATCTGATTTTAAAAGAAGTTCTGGTAAAGAGAGGAACTGGGAAGAGATCTATTGTGTAAGTTAAATTGCACAATATACAGCAGACCCTTAGCCTTTGAAACACATGATGAGGATGTCACTTTTAAAATGACTAGATAGAATGCACAGGTAGGAATGTTCCCTTTAATGACAATTTCAGAAGTACCTGAAGATATCAGAGAAACTGTAAATACAAAAGTTTAGGATCTCACATAAAATACATCGGGCAGATTTACAAGCCCCTTGCGCGTCTTTTACGCCGCTGTTGCGTCACTTTTGTGATGCAGCGGCGGCACAAAAGATGCGCCATGGTGCGGGGTATTTACAACGTGACGCATCTGGGAGATGCATCACGTTGTAAAGCGCTGCGCCAGAAGGAGGCGTTCCTGCGCAGGGAGGGGCGTTCTGGCGCAGGAATGCCTTCTAAAAGTGGTTGAGTGAAATTTACAAGATTTCACTCAGTCACTTTGGGGCCCATGCTGCGTCAAAACCCTGCACCTACTTGAAGCAGGCGTAAGGATTGACGCAGCATTAACAAGATAGGGCCCCCCAGAGCATTGCTGGAGCTGCGTCGCGCTTGTGACGAAACTCCAGCAATGCGTCACTTTTACGGCACAGATGCGTGACGCATCTGTGCCGTTTTCGCCCCATGGTGCACCGCATTGTAAATGCGGCGCATCCATGGTGGTGGAGGCATGGCGCACAATAAGTGGCGCATCCCTGCTGATATGCAGGGATGCACCACTTATTGTAAATATTCCCCATCGGACTTATAAACGGTGTAGAATCAGTCCAAAAAGATTCAAACCAAATGTTGTTTACCCCAGAACGCCATCCTATCATTTGTCTCCAGAAAAAATTGCAGGAATGCAACCAGCGTTTGAAGATATGCTACAGAAAGGCATATTGAGAGAGTTGTTTGAAAGTCCACTGTCTCCAGGTAAATTTCAGTACTGTCAAAAAGAAGTTCAATATCAGGTAAACTTCAGTACTGTCAAAAAGAAGTTCAATATCTGGGACACATCATGATGAAAGGAGTCAGAAAGGTGTCACCAGAGAGAGTGGAAGCCATCTTTTAGATGAATCCACCTTCAACACAGAAATAAACCAAGATGTTTTTGGTAATGGTTGGCTACTGTAGACAGTGAATATAGAACTTTTCCTTAATGGCAAAGCCCTTACACAGGCTGACACATCGAGATGTGTCTGATTCGCTTCCTTGGGACAATGAATGTACCAAGGCGTTCCTAGATCTGAAAGAGAAATGTTGTCATGCCCCAGCTCTAGGTATACCGGATTATTCAAATGTGTTTAATCTGTTTTGTAGTTAAAGGGACTGGTGTGCATTATCAGTTTAGACTCAGACACTTGAGCCCAAAGGCCTGTGACTTACTTTTCCACCACACTTAATCCTGTAGCAGCAGGACTCCCCAGCTGCTTGAAGATGGTTGTCTGGAAAAGAGTGATAATATAGGGATGGGACACACTTTCATTGTCGTGGTCTCAACCTCTGTGGAATTACTGTTGACTAAAACTCAGTACTTAACCCATAATAGGTTAACCAGATGCAAGCAGAATTTGCTTGCGTCTGACAATGTTACAGTTACATGATGTAATGTTTTGAATGTTTCTACTGTTTTACCTGTGACTGAACAAAGTGAAAAATTTGAAGAATTTGATCATGATTGCCTACTCACTAAACTATACACTTAAGCCAAGGTCTGATATTAAAGATGAACCACTAAATGAGCTCGACCATGTCCTATTTGTAGATGGTTCATGCCTAAGAGGAAAGTAAGACACACTAAGAGCAGCATATACTGTGTGTCCCATAAATGATGTGATCAATGTTTCCTGGGTGCAATCTGTTTTCTTCTACACAAGTTACTGATTTAGTTGCCCTTACTTGAGCTTGTAGTTTAAGTGCACAAATGATTGTCACCATCTTTAAGCACAGTCAGTATAGTTTTGGTGTAGTTCATGATTTTGGGCAATTATGGTCGCAAAGGGGTTTTCTTACCTCCACTAGAATGGCAATTCGAAATGGACAACATATCAAGGACTTGCTCAAGGCCCGGCAATTACCTAGTGAAATTTCTGTTGTAAAATGTCCAGGACATCAAACATGCAGGTGGTACATTGAGGTGGGCAACCGATACGCTGACTCCATAGCCAGGTATTGTGCATTGCTAACATGAACATTTAATGGAGGTTTCACATGAAAATCTGAGGAAGAAAGTGCTTTCACAATGATGATGGAAATGACTGACTCTTGGGAAGAATTGACAAGGGTGCAGAAAAGTGTTTCAGAAGCAGAGAAAAATGAGTGGATCAGATGATGATGCCATGCCAATGACATTTGGATGTCAGCAGATGGAAGTCTAGTGCTTCCTGATAGTTTGCTGTTTCCAATGACCTGATATTACCAAGGGTTCATACATTTAGGGAGAGACTCCCTGGTGAGACTTTTCAGACAAAGTCGGTTTAATCCCAGATTTTGAATCATTGCTGATGAGCATTGCAAAATATGTCTCACATGTCAGCAGCTAAATGTAGGAAGGAAAACACATTTTAGAAGCACACACTTAGAAGTATCAATCAGCCCTTTTATTAGACTACAGATGGACTTTATTGAGATTACAGTGCGCATGGGTTGAGATATGTTCTAGCGATAATCTGTGTTTTCTCAAGATGGGTGGAAGCCTACCCAACAAGAAGAAATAACAGTCTTACTGTAGCTTAATTGTTACTATGTGAAATCATTCTAAGATTCGAAATGCCAGTCCTTCTTGAGCCAGATAGAGGAACACACTTCAATAACAAAGAGATGAACTTGCTATGTGCTGCACTACAGATGGAACAGAGGCTACAGTGCAGTTATCAACCATTAGCATCAAACATAGTTGAGCATTTGAATGGAACAATGAAATCCAGATTGGCAAACGTTTGTGCTTCAACTTCTCTGAAATGGACAGTTGCACTACCATTAGTATTGATGAGCATTCAATGTATTCCAGAGAGGAAGATAGGATTATCCACACATGAAATACTGATGGGGAGGGCAATGAGATTACCAGCTGTGCCTGTGAATGCCATTGTGAACATCACAGATTATATGATTTTGGTCTACTGCAAGACACTCGCTGATGTGGTTCATTCTGTCTCTCATCAGGTGTCTGCTGCCACCCGAGATCCTCACCAACAACAGTGCCACAACCTCGGCCCTGGTGACTGGGTTGTGATCAAGAAGAATGTTTGGAAGACTGGTCTTGAGCCCAGAAGGAAAGGCCCCCAAGTCATACTGACTTCAATTTTTGTTGTTAAATGTGCTGGAGTTCTGAACTGGATACATGCCTCACACACCAGGAGAGTGAGCAATCCTGAAGAAGCACTTTTGGTCTATGATCCTGGAAAAAGAGCATTGGTGGTTGCAACACCAGTCGTGAGACCACCTAGACCTGTAGCACCAGCACTAGGCCTGGGAAAAAAATCAGCGAAGTTCCGTGAGTGGCGAAGTGCACTGCGAACTGTAGTTTCTGCTGGTATTCCTGCCAGGGTAGAAATTCGGCAGAAGCTTGTGATCGCAAACTGTCCATTCGCGATCGCCAACTTACAGTTGGCGATCACGAGCGGGGAAAAAACTCTGCTGTACACCGTGAAGCGGAGTTTTCTGCACTCCGTGGGCTCCGTGGAGTGCGGAGTGCATAAAACTCCGCAGACTCCATTAACAGAGCAATGTTCAACCCCAAAGGCCCCCAAGTCATACTGACTACAAGCTCTGTTGTTAAATGTGCTGGAGTTCTGAACTGGATACATGCCTCACACACCAGGAGAGTGAGCAATCCTGAAGAAGCACTTTTGGTCTATGATCCTGGAAAAAGAGCATTGGTGGTTGCAACACCAGTCGTGAGACCACCTAGACCTGTAGCACCAGCACTAGGCCTGGACAAAAAATCAGCGAAGTTCCGTGAGTGGCGAAGTGCACTGCGAACTGTAGTTTGTGCCGGTATTCCTGCCGGGGTAGAAATTCGGCAGAAGCTTGTGATCGCAAACTAACCATTCGCGATCGCCAACTTACAGTTGGCGATCGCGAGCGGGGAAAAAACTCTGCTGTTCACCGTGAAGCGGAATTTTCTGCACTCCGTGAGCTCCGTGGAGTGCGGAGTGCATAAAACTCCGCAAACCCCATGAACAGAGCAACGTTCAACCCCACAGGCCTAACCAGCACCTGTTGAAATACAGAGAGAAGTGTAAGAAGAAGAAACGGCTGAAATCCAGGAGAAAAGTAGAAGCACCTGAGTTGACACAGAGTGGTATTGACGTCTCAGACAAAGGCGGAGCAGAGACTGCACAGTATGGTGAAAGCATCTGGGAATCCCAACAAGGAGAAGAACAAGATCCTGGAGAAGGAACAAGCTTGGGGAAAAAAGAATCTGTTGCCAAGCAGAGTGGCCGGGACATTTCAGAAAAGAGACTGACTAGAAGCTCATAAATAGCACAGATTCCAGAAACAGTGGATGAAGCGAGTGAGACCGGAGATGAAGGCAATCTTGATCAAAATGACCAACTTTATAAGGAGGTATACTACAACATGAGCACCTTCTTGAAGATATTCTGCGCCTGAATGGTCTTACTATGTGAATGAAGCACTGAATGTCACATTGGAAGATTTTGTGCAATGTGAATCATCCTGAACTGCTAGAACCCCCATGAAGAGCAAAGATATTCTGTCTGAAAAACTCAATTGAAAAACAAAAACAAACTGAAGGCAGAAAGAAGAACAATTATAAATTGTGCCTATTAAATGTTTATTGTTTTAGTTATTTGTTTTACAGATGACTACTCTATGTTTGAGAAGAAAGTTACAGAAGATAACACTATGGAAGCGCACGGAGTAATGATAAGGACTGACTATTAGGAAACTTTACTACTATGAAAAAGTTAGAAGAAAAAAACAGCTTTAAAGAAGATAATCTACTCATATTTAATGCAAGCTATTCTATTTCTGACTCAGAATGATGAGAAAGAAATGTAAATGTATCATGGGAGTGGTTTTTGTATTAACAATTATAATAATCACAATAGTACTTGTAGGATTTTACCTAACTCGTGAAACAGAGCCCCCTAGCACCATTGTCACAAATACACATACACAAACGTTTAGGGATAGCATTCAGCTAAAGTTTTGTCTAGATTAGTACAAGAATGCACTAATTCAATGGATGTTAAGGACTTCTATGCTTGTGCACACTTAATGACCTCTGTCTCTGAAGATGTCACATACTGTCACATACAGTTGTCTTATGCAATTCCCTGTAGTATTCTACTCTTAATAGTCTATGGATGGGGGAGTTTTGAATATTTCTACTCAAACTATGATGTAGTGCTATCTAGAGTGCCTTTAATAGAAAGCATGAATTTATACAGAAATGATGAATACTTCTTGGTATTACTTCTTTCCACACTTACCTGTAGATAGTGTAAAGGCTTGCAAAAATAATCAAACATGCTTAAAATGACCCGAAGAGAAGGCTTACATCATGGCTTTAGAGGAAAGCTACATGAACATAACAAAGACTACAAACAGGAAGGAAGATGTTTTAGAAAACGCATGGAAAAAGAAGGAAAACACATTTAAAATGAAATGGTCTATCCTAAACTCAGACTAGACAGCAGACACAAGAGAAAAATTTGTTTTTACAAAAGGCATGCACTAAAAAGGACTAGACATGTAGGGATCAGTATGCCGTGAACACACACGTAATTCCAAGGGATTATTACATTCATGGACAGAATGCTTAGGTCTTATTACCTGCTGATTAGGAAGGAACCTGTTACTTAGGCATACTAATTCCAAAGCTATATCATGTTACCAGTTTAGAAGCACTAACTCTAGCACACAGACAGAAATATCACACCAGTAAAGGGGCGGTTTAGTAGGAGAAATATTTGGAGCAGTGATACTACCAGTAAGAATAATCCTGAATGATGAGAAGATTAGAAAGTTAGCTATTATAGTTGATACGTTGGCAAAAAGCACTTATGAAGCTTTACTCTTAATTAACACTGAACTAATGGCTATAAGGTCCAGAGTTTTGCAGGACTGTCTTGCGTTAGACATTTTACTCACTGAGTAAGGAGGAGTCTGTCACATGTTGAAATGAACTCATTGCTGTGCAATAATATCAGACGAGAGTAAGCAGGAATGTTTTCGAGGAACATTTCAGGTGTAGAACCTGAATTACATGAATTGGAAACACCAAGTTTGAATGAAATGTTTGGGAAACGATTGAGCACCATCAAAAATTGTTTCTCGTCAGCTGGGGATGGTATACTGAGAGCAATAGTAATACCAATAGTGATAATAGGACTTTGCTTATTCTTTTAAGTCCTATTTCTGAGCTCTAAATACTTTGTGCGCAAGAGACACAAAACGTTTTGAAGGAAAATATTACGGAGGGACACTGGAATATGCGGGGTAATGAATGATGACTATCTGAAGGCACTATAATATAGTAGTGAAGATGAACGTGTTCTCTAGACATGAATTTGCCTGTGAAACAAAATTGTGAGAAGGTACAAAATAATCAAAAGGGATTGAATTTTGAGAAATAACTTAAAAATCTAATTTTGACTTGCAAACTATATTAGAATTGCACCTTAGAATACATTTAAATCATAGAAATGTTTTCAATTAGAAAATGACATGTAGAAAAAAATTCTTGCTTCATAACGTGAAAGAATCCTTTAGAATTCATTGTTAATAATTGCAAAATAAATCATATATAACACATAGGGGATTGTTCTTCCTGGAAGCCATTTGAAATAATGTAAGGAACCTTTTCTTATCAATAGTCTATCATCCTTAAGTGTGCCCCTATATGTAGGCCCAAAAGCCTTTCTTTTCAAACTCTTGCCCTTAGTTTAATTTACTTAGAGCATTTTTCTCAGCACCAGCATCTTGCTTAAGAAAGTACTGGCTTTAGGGTTATGTTTCTTTAGCCTTATCATGTCATGTTAGTTCATCTATATTAAGCAATAGACTATGCTCTGACTGTTGGAATTAGTAACGATTTCAGTATATTATATATAGGGCTAACCAGAACATTATTGCTAGTTTTGTCTCAGCATATTCAACTTGCTTTGTATTAACTATGGACATATAATGCATCTTTAAGATTAGGTTAGAAGGTCCTTGCAAGAACTTTCCTCTATATTGGACGAACCATTGGGGCTTATTTGCAAGCCACTTGTGTCGCTGGTATGTCACTTTTACCCATATTAAAAGTGACGCACCGGTGGCACAAAGGGCTTTAAATTAGTCCCATTGTTTTACTGTACACCAGCATGAATGTTTACCATGGGAATCGAGAGGAGAAGCATTAGAAGTTGACAACACCATTGGATGAGAGGTTCTTGTTGGAGAAGGATTACTAATCTAGTTCGATACATTTTTGTGTGATATTATTTTAATGTGCTCCTAGCTAGTTGGCATGGTATGGCAGATGGCAGATTGCGGATTTGCAGATCGGCAGATCGGAGTACTTTCTCATGCAGAAACACAGACTCTCACATTTCTTCTGACTCTGACTTAGGACTCATTTTGAGACTCAAGACTTGATTTATTCTTCCCCTTTGTTACCGATTGCTGCTGTAAAAGATGACTTTACTCTCCTCTTACCTAAACCCTATTTCAGACCAATGCTACTGCAACTCTCGTTCATCCTTTTCTGAGATTTTAATGATTGCTACTGCATCTGTAGGGTACTCGGCTGAGGTTCCAAAATAACTTTTAATGGGGAGTTCTACTTTTCTAAAAAGAAGTTCTTCAAGGGTTCCTTTATGAGGTAGTTAAGGCTCTTAGCTTGTTTAGTGACAATTTCCTTTATGGATCATTCTCTATTGATTCTACCTACCTGCGCCTCGCACGAGAAGCTCGGGACCCCCACATTGGCTCAGGAAATCTTTATTAAATGTAGCTCTTTCCCTGAAATTCAAACCCTCACTACCCCTAAGCATAGCACTCAGAGGCAGGCTACATTTGGGATGTGCCCATTTCTGTATATATTACCTTAAGACCCTCTCCCTTGTAAAACATCAACTGGATATTTTTATTCTCTTGCTCTCAGATAAATCTAATATCCTGTTACTGACCGAAACCTGGCTCACTGATGATTCGGCTCCAGATATGTTGGCGGCACTACCCCCCAACTACTATATTATTCATGCCAAACGTCTACCTGGCAAAGAAGGTGGGGTTGCAGCCATCATTCATACTGACTAGAGGTTCTGCTCCCTAACTTGCCTTCCTCTTATGGAGACTGCGAACATAGTCATAAAACTTGATTCAGCTAACGACCCTTTTGTCTGTGTTCTAATATACAGACCACCGTATCAGATGCCGCATTTTCCTTTATCACTCAGTGAACAGATGGCTAAACTCGTGGTTGAGCATGCCAAGGTCCTCCTTGTGGGTAATTTTAATTATTGGTACAATGATCCCCATGAAGGGCCACAATCAGCTGAGATATCTCATCTCCTTAGTAACTTAAACTTTTCCCAAAAGGTCCTATCGCCCACACATCTGAAAGGGCGGGTCCTCAATCAAGTTTGGTCTAATGGCCTGTCTATCTCTACTCTCACAATTACTCCCTGCATTTGGTCTGACCACCACTTACTAAAATTCACTTTGGAACTCCAGCCCACTAAGAAAATTAATACGGTCGAAGGAGGCCTTGCTAGGAAATGGAACTCTATTAACAAAGAAGACTTCTTTGACACAGTATCTGATATAGCCCCAAGCCCTGGCTGCAATGTCAATATCACGGAAAGGAAGGTTTCGGAATGGCTATATAATGCCAGTGAAAAGCAAGCGAGAGAATGAACATTTGTAACTACGTAGCATTTTTATTTTGTATAGTTTGTCCTGACGAATGCCCCTTAGACCCGGCTGGGCGAGACGGGGCAGAAACATGTTGACTCTCTTTAAAGTGATATAATGACATCTAGTAACAAGATCTGCAATTATACCCTTTGGTTTTAATAACAACTTCACCCTATGGCAATTAAAGTTTCAACCAGGTGAAGGTTTGCTCTTATGAATACAATCTTTTCTTGGGGGTGTCTACATATCTCTGGACACTTATTTATTATCTAGAATATTGAATTGGGGAACTGAATGGACAAGAATTCCTCCTCCCTACTTGGTGATTATTACTAAAGTGAAAAGCAAGCACCTTTAAAAAAGTTAAACTAGCCAGTGGTGCGGATACACAGAGATGGATCTCCAATGAATTCAAGACTCAGAAGCTAGCCTTGCACCATCTGGAGAGGCAGTGGCATCTGAAGTACTCGCCCGAAAAATAATTACTGTATATCACTGCCCGGAAAGGCTACAAGAAGAGCATCCTCACTGCCAAAGCTGCTCACTTTTCCACACGCATTATTAACTGCAATAAAAACTCTAAAGACATTTTTACTATAATCACTGAACTAGCTAATTCTGAGCGAATCCTCCTGAAAGCCACGCCCTTCCCAAGAACTGTGTAATTCATTAAATGATTATTTTATTGATAAAATCACTACCATTAAGGCCAGTATTCCGGGATTATTTTGCACATGCCCGAGTGGAAGCTCAAATAATCAGCCCAAACAACTAGTGAGCACGGTGTAGGGTAGGCAGGTGTGCTTTCTCCCTAAATCTACCACCTACAATTAGATGTAATCCTTGATGGAGATCTTTGAAACCACGAGTTTCTCGAGCACAATCCCCGTGTACTTCCTGTGACCAGGAGGTTGCTTTCTTCTCATCTGCTGCTCTGATCGGTCTCTGACCCTTTATAAACAAGAGGCATGTGAACTCGCATAGAAGCCCTGCCCGTTTGGCCCCAACACACACACACACACTAGGGTATGCAAGTCCGTCTTCCCGCCCTTTTCTCACTATGACGGACAGCTACTCGAGGGGCCTTTCAGCGCGGTGGCAAAGTTACAGACACACATTGTCACTGGAGACAACTCTTCTGGCCCTATACGCAGCTGTAGTGTAGCAAAAGCACTATACATTTACCCAACGAGGTAGCACTTACTGATTAGCCAGTAGAAAGTACTCCAGTTGAGTAGAGGTATGGCACAACCCTGTGGCATCTTTGTGGATAAATATGCAGGCAGGATTCATTCTGGCACGATGCTCCTGTCACAAAAATTAAACCTCAACAGGAAGCACTTACAGATATAAGCAGGTGCCCGAGTTGAAGCTCAAATTCAGTCGCGCATTATAATCAGCCCAAACAACTAGTGAGCATGGTCCAGTTGTGCTTCCTCCCCATATCCACCGCCTACAATTAGATGTAATCCTTGATGGAGGTCTTTGCATCCACGAGTTTCTCGAGTGCAATCCCCGTGTACTTCCTGTGACCAGGAGGCTGCTTTCTCCTCATCTGCTGCTCCGATCGGTCTCTGACCCTTTATAAACAAGAAGCATGTGAACTCGCATAGATGCCCCTCCCATTTGGCCCCGCCACACACACACACTAGGGTATGCAACGTCTTCCCGCCCCTTTCCCCACTATGATGGACAGCTCACTCGAGGGGACCTTGGCGCCTATCGGTGCGGTGGCAAAGTTACAGACACACGTGGTCACTGGAGATAACTCTTCTGGCCCTTTACGCAGCTGTAGTGTAGGAAAAGCACGATACATTTACCCAATGAGGTAGCACTTACTGATTTGCCATTAGACAGTGGCAAACAGTCTATTTGTGCAAATCCGTGAGTTTGCGAACTTGCAGATTTTTTTGCGATTTTGCGCGAATTTGCGGACCACAAATCCGCAAAATTTGCCCATACTTAATACTCAAGTAACTGCCTCGTAACCTACTCTGGCCCTGCTTTTTCCCTCTGGAATGAGTCACTTTCTTCTGGTATAGTCCCTTTAGCTTTTAAGAAGGCCGTAGTGGTACCCCTCCTGAAAAAACTCCGGAGCCAATCCCATACTCTTATCTAATTATCGTCCAATCTCCATGCTCCCCTTTTTGGCAGAGGTCCAAGAGGGACACGTAGCTAAATGCCTCTCCAACTTTTTAGAGGATTCGAAATATGTGGATTTTCATCAGGCCGGTTTTAGGCCAGCCCATTTCACCGAGAATGTGATCCTCGCTGTCCTGGATACTCTCTGGGATAACGCTGATAGAAGCTCCCCTCAGCCACTGGTGCTATTGGATCTCTCTGCCGCTTTTGACACGGTTGACTATATTATTTTGACCGACCGTGTCAAACAGGCAGGTGTACAGGGGTTGGCAGCCTGTTGGCTTACCTCCTTTTTGGAGGACCGCTCACAGGCTGTCCGCCAAGGACATTTCTTGGCCCCACTAGCAATAATACCTGCGGGGTTCCTCAGGGCTCAGCTCTCTCTCCCCACCTATTCAATCAATACATGCCCCCCCCGATCCAGTCTCTTAAAGACAGGACGTTGTTGGTTTTCAACTATGCAGATGATTTACAATTTGTCCTTAAAGTTGACAACCTGCACAGCTCTGTCATCGATTTCCAGGCCACCATGCTGCACATCCAACGTTGGAGGGATCATTACCTTCTTAAATTAAACCCTGGTAAGACAGAGAATGTTCTTACTGGGGACAGCCATAAATTCTGGGGCCCACACTATTGGTCATCGGAACTAGGATCTCCTTCCCTCCACTTCGGCCAAAACATTGGGAGTCTCTGTCGACAGTGACCTTTCATTGAAAACCCAGGTCGGCGTGGTTGTGTCCAAGTGTTTTTATCAAATGCGCAAGATCAGGAAAATACATTGTTTTCTCAATCAGGACGCACTGATCCACGTCATAATAGCCACTGTTTTATCACACCGGGATTATGCTAACTCTGTGTACTTAGAAACCCAATAGGAGTTAGGTCCTTAAGCGGGATAAGGGGCGGGCTGGACCTTTTATCAATTAGTAACACAAAACAATTGCCTGCACCCTACTTATTTAGTGAAATGTAATTATTCAAATAATAGATCATACCATTACTTATTCTCGGTTGATCTGGTACCTTGATTTGTACCATCCACTTTTTATTTCAAAAGAATTTCATGCGTGTTTTTTTAATGCAGAAACCAGATACACTGACACATCTAACTTAGTATATACACATACATAGACATTACATACACAACAAAGTGTTCACAATTTACACTACATGACATCCTAGCACCATAATAACAAAATTACAATGCAACTGTTATTTGTTTCTCAAATTAATTTCATAATTTGTCATCAGACCACGTCAAATGCCCAGGGACGTTGGAAAGTTGTTCTCAAAGTCCTAGTGTATATTTAATATACTGTCTATTCCCATTGGTATGCCGACGCATTTCGAGTTGGGGCCATCAAGGTTCCCAAACTCTCCTCAGGGCCTTATGATTAATCTGTGTAGGAAGTGAAGAAATAAAGGAAAATCACTATTCGTTCGAAAAAATTCATATGCCTCATATGGCTTTTATGCCATACCCAGAGGATTGCCTAGTTTTACCTGTAAGTTGATTCACAGCGGAAGCGGTGTGTTGAAGGGTTTTTCTTTAAAATTCAAAGGGAGCTGTTTCTCAATGCTCTGCCTGTATCACCATGTCATCGCGCTGTCAATTCTAAATGAAAGAACGGGGGCGCGTGCAACTGTCAGTATATTAGATTACCACATTTATATGTATGTACACGAGGTGGAAAAACAATGGTGTCCTACCTCGTCTCGAGAGGTTATCGAGATCAGGTGCTTACGCGAATGGCTGCTTTTATTTCTTCGTTACCTATTTAATAAAACATGTATGTCATTATTTAGGCATGATTCAAACGAGGGTACTTAATGAATGCTAACACTTTATTCACGCCAGGGTTCACACCTGCGTTGTACGCATCTATCGTGCAGCTTGAAATCCTGTGGCCTTCGTTGCTCGAGGACTGGCCTTCAATTAAGGTCGCACTGGTTCTGAAACAGACATACGGGGCCGATAAAGACTCGCGTAGACCGCCAAGTTTCAAGTATAATTTAAAGCGCGAGCGGGATCAAACTTACATGATTTAAAGATCATAACAGGCACTAAGGCGTTCGCTTCCGCATCCAGTCAGGAACCATCTGACTGATTCACCATGCGGAACACGCCCTCTTAAGCATGCATTGTGGGTGAATACTAAACCCTCTGAATTGTGGGAGATGTAGTTATAATTTATCGCGTGGCACCTTTTTACCAAAATTATTAAATGATTTTACGAGAACAGGCTGTACAACATTATTCGTGACCGTGCAGGCTACCTCAACTCTTCGACACTGCAGACGCCTTTACACTCTCGCCAATTC
Organism: Lissotriton helveticus; assembly: GCF_964261635.1. NCBI lineage: Eukaryota > Metazoa > Chordata > Amphibia > Caudata > Salamandridae > Lissotriton > Lissotriton helveticus. The sequence continues at coordinate 738,010,301 of NC_136072.1, read as the reverse complement.
CGACATGCTGTTTAATCCAATTAAAGTGGTATTAAATTTCAGAATTAGATATGCTTCTTTTTGAAGCAACATCCTGTCGACATCACCAGAGCACTTTGTACTATTTATAGTAAATAGTACAGACCATTTAAAGTCGTTTTCATTGTGCATTTTCTCAATGAAGTGCTCAACCATAGGAGCATTGGGCACCTTCCTTTTAAGCCGCGATCTATTCTGGCCTATTCGTGCATTCACTTGTTGGTTCGTTTTGCCGATGTATAACTTCTGGCACGGACAAATGACCACATAAATTACATTCTTTGTTTTGCAATTCGAAAAAGCAGAATGTTTCCATTTTACATTCATATGTTCGAATACATTCCCCTCAATAGTGCTGGCACATGCCACACAGTTCCCACACCTGTGGTGGCCTTCCAATGGTTTCATTTTCCAGAGAGATAAAAGATCATGTTTCTGTTTTGGCTTCGAAATGTCTGCACGAACAATTTGTTGTCCCACACTTTTATTCTTTTTGTAGGCGAATATTGGGCGCGGGAAGGGGCATTCCAGTCCCTCCAACAGATGCCAATTTTTCAGAACTGCCTGCCGCATTTTGTGCGTGTCAGGGCCAAAGGTAGTCACACAGACCGGTCGGTCTAATTCTTTCTTTTGTCTGGTCTGTAACAGGCACTCACGTGGTGTGTACCGTGCTCTTTTGTAGGAATGTTTTAGAAGCTTTTTAGGGTATCCTCTGTGCTTCATCTCATCACAGAAGTTCTGTGCATGATTATCAAAATCTCCTATTTCACTACAGTTTCTACGTATCCGTAGCAATTGTCCGTAGGGGAGATTAGCTTTGAGGTTTCTCGGGTGGTGGCTTCTATGGTGCAGAATTGTGTTTTTGTCCGTGGCTTTTTTATACAATGATGTTTTTAAGCACCCTTCGGTGCCAGTCACTTCGACATCTAAGAATGTCATTCGGGTCGTGCTCGCCTCCATTGAAAATTTGATGTCTTGATGTCTCTCGTTAATCCAGCCATGGAACGCCAATAGGTCGGTCTGGCTCCGCTGTCACAGGAGCCAGACGTCATCTATATAGCGCAGCCATTGGGCAATATTTTCAGAGAAGGGGTTATTCCTTTCCACAAATCTCATTTCGTATTGTGCCATATACAGCACCGCCATCTCTGGGGCATAAGGACAACCCATCGCGGTCCCTTTTATCTGCATGTAGAACTCGTTGTTGAAAACAAAATAGTTCTTTTTCAGCGCTATTTCAGCTAATCTCAAGATGAACAATGTTGGCACTCTATGTGGCCGCGGTCTACTGTCCAAGTAATGCTCCATCACTTCTAGGGCCTCGTCCTGCGGGATCTGTGTATATAAGGACGTAACGTCCATTGTGACCATTATTTGGGTAGATGGGTCAAATGGGGTCCCCTCGACTTTTAATAAAAAGTCGGTAGTATCCTTTAGGTAAGATCTTACGTCTTTAATGAGTGGCTTCAAAAAGAAGTCCACATATTTAGATATAGACTCTAGGCAAGAGTCACAACCCGATACTATCGGCCGGCCTGGAGGTTCATTTAGGCTTTTGTGAATTTTGGGTAGTAAGTAGAGGACCGGGGTCCTAGGAAATTTCTTATCCAGGAACTCAAATTCTTTACTGCCCAGAAAACCTTGTTCCTTTCCTAACTCAAGGACGACACTAATCAGTCCTTGGATCTCCTTTGTTGGATCTTCTGGTAGCATTCTGTACCATGTCATATTTTCAACCTGTTTAAGTCCCTCTGTTAAGTACATGGCACGAGGCCAGACGACCACCGCACCCCCCTTGTCCGCCTGCTTTATAACCACTGAAGTGTCTTCCTTCAGACTTTGTATTGCCTTACGCTGACCTTTGGTCAAATTATGGTTAATGTACTTCTTTTCTTTCTCCATTTTATTGATGGATGACAGTAGGACTTGTTCGAATGCTTTTATTTGTAGGGGGATATTTTGGTGGGGTACAAATTTAGACTTATTCCTGAAGCCAGTAGGTTTGTTGTTGGTAATTACTGGCTGATTTTGAAAGAATGCCTTCAGTCTCAATTTCCTACAAAATTCCAAAGCTTCCACCTTCAATTTTGTATAATCCGTTTGTCTACACGGGACAAATTTCAAGCCCAAATTTAATAAAGATTCCTCGTCTTCTGTTAAACTTTTCTGGGACAAGTTAATAACCGTATTAGGCTTCATGATTTGTAGAACCGGTTGCGCGTCCTCATTTCCCATGGCGCTTTGAATCTTGTTTTTGTTTGAGGGCCCCTTTCTAAAAAAGCAACCTGTTTCCTGGTGTTGCCTTTCGAATCTGAATCAGAAGATTCAGACGAGGAAGTCTCTGAAAAAGTAGTTAAACGATTTCTTGAGCTCCCTTGATAGTTAGACAGTGCCCTGTGTGAGTCTGACGAGGTGTAATAATCTTCCTTCAAGAAGGGATACACTTGTTCAATCTTGAAGGACTTAGTATCTCTGTCGTATTTGGGAGTTTTATCGTTTATTGAATTGTCTTTAAACGCCTGTATTTCTTTATCAATTTTTTCAAGAAGTGCTTTTGCGTCTGCAATTGTCGGATCGTTTTGAATAGCCTTTGTTAAAGTTTCAATTTCCTCCTCTTCTTTGCGGCACAATCTTTGTGCAGTTTCTATGGTGTGAACCATCAGGTCTCGGCTACATTTGGTGTTTATATAGCTGAATCCCGTTTTATACTCTTCGTCCTCTGTAAAGATGACGGGTACATTTTTAATCTGCAAACCCCAAGGGATAGTTCCGCCCTTCAGATGTCTCAATAAGAAATGTCCGTGAAGTTCTGTCCTCACACGCTTTTTACAAAGTCTGACTAGTTTCTCAGAGTCATTCTGTTGTTTAGCACTAGTGCTTAAGGCAATCGACGAAAAGGGGGATGAGGCAATAAGTGACTGAATGTGACTTTCACTAAATAAAAGTGTATCTTTATCTGCCATAATTTGCGAAGGACAATTTGTCCTTCACCACACGAATGGAAAAACTTATTCCCTAAAGACTCTCGCGGACTATTGTCCGCTCTAAACTTTGAAACCCGATAGGAGTTAGGTCCTTAAGCGGGATAAGGGGCGGGCTGGACCTTTTATCAATTAGTAACACAAAACAATTGCCTGCACCCTACTTATTTAGTGAAATGTAATTATTCAAATAATAGATCATACCATTACTTATTCTCGGTTGATCTGGTACCTTGATTTGTACCATCCACTTTTTATTTCAAAAGAATTTCATGCGTGTTTTTTTAATGCAGAAACCAGATACACTGACACATCTAACTTAGTATATACACATACATAGACATTACATACACAACAAAGTGTTCACAATTTACACTACATGACATCCTAGCACCATAATAACAAAATTACAATGCAACTGTTATTTGTTTCTCAAATTAATTTCATAATTTGTCATCAGACCACGTCAAATGCCCAGGGACGTTGGAAAGTTGTTCTCAAAGTCCTAGTGTATATTTAATATACTGTCTATTCCCATTGGTATGCCGATGCGTTTCGAGTTGGGGCCATCAAGGTTCCCAAACTCTCCTCAGGGCCTTATGATTAATCTGTGTAGGAAGTGAAGAAATAAAGAAAAATCACTATTCGTTCGAAAAAATTCATATGCCTCATATGGCTTTTATGCCATACCCAGAGGATTGCCTAGTTTTACCTGTAAGTTGATTCACAGCGGAAACGGTGTGTTGAAGGGTTTTTCTTTAAAATTCAAAGGGAGCTGTTTCTCAATGCTCTGCCTGTATCACCATGTCATCGCGCTGTCAATTCTAAATGAAAGAACGGGGGCGCGTGCAACTGTCAGTAGATTAGATTACCACATTTATATGTATGTACACGAGGTGGAAAAACAATGGTGTCCTACCTCGTCTCGAGAGGTTATCGAGATCAGGTGTTTACGCGAATGGCTGCTTTTATTTCTTTGTTACCTATTTAATAAAACATGTATGTCATTATTTAGGCATGATTCAAACGAGGGTACTTAAAGAATGCTAACACTTTATTCACGCCAGGGTTCATACCTGCGTTGTACGCATCTATCGTGCAGCTTGAAATCCTGTGGCCTTCGTTGCTCGAAGACTGGCCTTCAATTAAGGTCGCACTGGTTCTGAAACAGACAAATGGGGCCGATAAAGACTCGCGTAGACCGCCAAGTTTCAAGTATAATTTAAAGCGCGAGCGGGATCAAACTTACATGATTTAAAGATCTTAACAGGCACTAAGGCGTTTGCTTCCGCATCCAGTCAGGAACCATCTGACTGATTCACCATGCGGAACACGCCCTCTTAAGCATGCATTGTGGGTGAATACTAAACCCTCTGAATTGTGGGAGATGTAGTTATAATTTATCGCGTGGCACCTTTTTACCAAAATTATTAAATGATTTTACGAGAACAGGCGTGACTGACTGGATGCAACCAGTGCGACCTTAATTGAAGGCCAGTCCTCGAGCAACGAAGGCCACAGGATTTTAAGCTGCACGATAGATGCGTACAACGCAGGTATGAACCCTGGCGTGAATAAAGTGTTAGCATTCTTTAAGTACCCTCGTTTGAATCATGCCTAAATAATGACATACATGTTTTATTAAATAGGTAACGAAGAAATAAAAGCAGCCATTCGCATAAGCACCTGATCTCGATAACCTCTCGAGACGAGGTAGGACACCATTGTTTTTCCACCTCGTGTACATACATATAAATGTGGTAATCTAATATACTGACAGTTGCACGCGCCCCCGTTCTTTCATTTAGAATTGACAGCGCGATGACATGGTGATACAGGCAGAGCATTGAGAAACAGCTCCCTTTGAATTTTAAAGAAAAACCCTTCAACACACCGCTTCCGCTGTGAATCAGCTTACAGGTAAAACTAGGCAATCCTCTGGGTATGGCATAAAAGCCATATGAGGCATATGAATTTTTTCGAACGAATAGTGATTTTCCTTTATTTCTTCACTTCCTACACAGATTAATCATAAGGCCCTGAGGAGAGTTTGGGAACCTTGATGGCCCCAACTCGAAACGCGTCGGCATACCAATGGGAATAGACAGTATATTTAATATACACTAGGACTTTGAGAACAACTTTCCAACGTCCCTGGGCATTTGACGTGGTCTGATGACAAATTATGAAATTAATTTGAGAAACAAATAACAGTTGCATTGTAATTTTGTTATTATGGTGCTAGGATGTCATAAGTGTAAATTGTGAACACTTTGTTGTGTATGTAATGTCTATGTATGTGTATATACTAAGTTAGATGTGTCAGTGTATCTGGTTTCTGCATTAAAAAAACACGCATGAAATTCTTTTGAAATAAAAAGTGGATGGTACAAATCAAGGTACCAGATCAACCGAGAATAAGTAATGGTATGATCTATTATTTGAATAATTACATTTCACTAAATATGTAGGGTGCAGGCAATTGTTTTGTGTTACTAACTCTGTGTACTTAGGCATTTTATTTTATTTATTTATTTATGCGATTTTATATAGCGCGAACTTTACCCGAAGGTGTCAGAGCTCTTTACATAAGAACCAGTTGAGAAACATAAGGACTTAGGTTTACATGCGTTACATAAAGGATACAAACAGAAAAAATTGCAAATGTACAAGATGTAAAGTCACACAAGGAGGAGATACAAATGGATATACTCTAAGAGTCACATAGGAATGGTAGATAGTACAAAGGTCTACTGCATATACTAGTGATTAGAGTTATCTCTATATACATAGGGAAGGGATATGACTGGATATACTCTAAGAGTCACATTGGAATGGTAGGAAGTACAAAGGTCAACCGCATATACTAGTGATTAGAGTTATCTCTATATACATAGGGAAGGGATACAAGTGGATATACTCTAAAAGTCACATAGGAATGGTAGAGAGCACAACGGTCTACTGCATATACTAGTGATTAGAGTTATCTCTATATACATAGGGAAGGGATATGACTGGATATACTCTAAGGGTCACATAGGAATGGTAGAGAGCACAGCAGTCTACTGCATAAACTAGTGATTAGAGTTATCTCTATATACATAGGGAAGGGATATGACTGGATATACTCTAAGAGTCACATAGGAATGGTAGAGAGTACAACGGTCTACTGCATATACAAGTGATTAAAGTTATCTCTATAAACATAAGGAAGGGATACAAATGGATATACTCTAAGAGTCGCATAGGAATGGTAGAGAGTATATAGGTCTACTGCATATACTAGTGATTAGAGTTATCTCTATATACATAAGGAAGGGATACAAATGGATATACTCTAAGGGTCACATAGGAATGGTAGAGAGTACAAAGGTCTACTGCATATACTAGTGATTAGAGTTATCTCTATATACATATATATACACACATAGTAGATTTTCTCAGGCAGCGTTCCATTAAGTGGGGTCAGAGGGGGGACGCAGTCACAGCACCAGGGGAGGGTGGGAGGGATACAAGGGTTTGGAGAAAAGGCAAAACAGAAAAGGGAAGAAACATTTGAGGATCGTCATGGGGGAAACGAGGGAGAAGGGCACAAGACGAGGGAATGGACAAGATGGCGAGTCGGGGTCCAGAGAAAAACGGCAGAGAGCAGCAGTAACATGGCGGCCAGGACAAAAGAAAAAGTAAGTCCATGAGAGTCACATAGGAATGGTAGAGAGTACAACGGTCTACTGCATATACTAGTGATTAGAGTTATCTCTATATACAGAAAAGCAGAGTTCCATTAGGTGGGGTCGGAGGGGGGACACAGTCACAGCACCAAGGGAGGGACAGAGAAGGGCAGGAAAGTGAGACAAACCAGAGAGGGAAGCAGATAGTAACGAGTAAGACAGCGAGGAGTGTGTCAGAGGCAGCAGGAGAGACAATAGAAAGGTTGTTAGGACAGAAGGGGAGGTCAGAGACCGCTAAAGTGGCGGAGGAGAAAGGTAGAAGAAGAAGCGAGTCATAAAAAGAAAATGGAGGTAAACTCAGAGGTCCAGGTCCGAAAGTCCAGGAAGAGGGCTGCCATAGCCAGCAAGTCCGGGGGGAGAAAGGCAGTCCGCGGCAAAGTCACAGCCTCATCGTCCATGAGGTGCTGGGGCAGAGGAGTTCGATCCGGATACCAGGAGTCAGGGAAGAAAGACCACAGGCGCCACGCCAAAACAGTTGTTCGCAGACCGGGAGGCAGTCCCGGGAGGAGGGGAGAACACGCCACAAAGCCGACCCACATCATCTGGGGCCAACTGGAGGAGCCTCAGCAACGCCGACGCTGGATGGGCACAGGAGGAGGCGCAGGAGGAGGGATCAGGAGGAGAAGACTGGAACGCTTCTCTGAGGAGAGCAGCGAGGGCGCCCCGTTAGTTGCGGTGGGGCCCGGCTCACCTCTAGTGCTGGTGTAACATGGGAGGCCAAGATCTTCAGGTGGCAACCTCCGCTGGCATGACAGGATCCGGTGAACAAAGCCGCCCGGCAGCCGCGATTTTGCCTCACAAGCACGAGATCCCCCCGAGGTCGCGCCAGGGACGATCCTGTATCTCCAGAAGCATCTAAGCGCTCTACAGCTGAGCGCCGCACCTTCCGCTTCCGAGTCGTGCTGGAAACAGCCCGCGGGCCACTGGGGAACCGCCAAATTAAGCTCCCGAGCAGCGCTGGAGCCGGGAGCCGAGACGGATTACGACCGCCCGGCTCCGGCTCCACCTCAGATCGGACAAGTTCATGATTTGTAATGTTATTTTGATTTCCACCTAAAAAAGATATTTCCAATTGGAGTCCGAATTTCTGACAAGCGTAGGTCTAACAATCAGACTAAGAGCAAACTTTTCTCTGCTGGGCTGCGTTACTGTGCTGTGGCCGAAGAGGCGCAGTTACACAGAACCACATGCCGCATTACCTGTTTAAACGTCTACAGATGGTCCAGAACCATGCTGCATGATTGGTCTTTCGACTACCTAGATGGCAACCAGCAACCCCACTGTTGAGGAAATTGCATTGGCTCCTCATTTCCCAGCGCTGTGTTTTTAAAACTGGCTGGCTCGTTTTTAAAGCTCTGCATGGCATTAGCCCAGAGTTTATTAATAGCCTAATACTCAGGCACACTCCCATGCGCAATTTAAGGTCTGCGCATCTCTCTCTCCTCTCTTCCCCGGAGTTTAAATGGGTACGTCAAGGAGGCCGCAGATTTGCCACTCTTGCCTCAAACTGTGGAACTCTTTACCTTTGGAAATACGTTCATGTACAGACCTTTTGCAATTTAGGAAATCCCTGAAAACCTGGCTATTTGCACAAAGCTAGATTCTAGGGGGCAGATTTACAAGCCCCTTGCGCCACGTTTACGCCGCCTTGCGTGACGCAACAGTGGCGTAAACGTGGCGCATCCCTGTGAGGCATTTACAACGTGACGCATCTAGGGAGATGCGTCACGCTATAAAACCCAGCGCCACAATGGGGGCGTTCCCACGCAGGGTGGGCGTTCCGGCGCCTCTGTGCCTCGCAAAAGTGCCTGCGTGAAATCTACAAGATTTCACGCAGGCACTTCTGCGACGCTGCTACGTCAATTCCTTATGCCTGCTTGAAGCAGGCGTAAGAACTGACGCAGCATGTTAAGTATTGGGCGGCCCTGAGCATTGCTGGAGTTGCGTCACGCTTGCGACACGACTCCAGCGATGCGCCGCCCTTACGTCATGAGATGCGTCACTCATCTGCCTACCCTTGCACCACGGCGTGCCGCATTATAAATGCGGCGCATCTGCCGTGACGCAAGGGTAGTTTTGTGTGACGCATTTGTTCTGGCGCATCTCTGCTGATATGCAGAGATGCGCCAGAACTCGTAAATATGCCCCTATGTCCCTATTTCACAGCATTTGGAGCATATTAGCGCCATGAAGCCACCCGGCATAGTGCGCTCTATAAATGTTTATTAACATGAACATGAACATTAACATTGATTAATGACTGCCACTAATCAATCTTTTATTTGAAATTACTGTGATATTTGTGACTTGTGTCTGAGGACTCACATACTAATTGCCCATTTGAGACATACAGACATCTGTCCAGCCATCAGAACTAATATGGGTCCAATGCAATTGTGGATCAGTTGATCAGGTGTCTATGAGAAAGCAGGTCACAAGATCTACACTTTTAAAGGCACACCATAAATGAGGAGATAAGCATATCCTCATTGTTCCATAATTCTTGGTTGTGAATGAAGGGGCTTATTTAAAACTGGGACAATCTTCAGTCCTCTGCTCCTTGTGGAGGCATCTTTTCTCTGACGCTGCTCCTGTATTGAGAAAACTGAGTACGCTCAAGTTCAGTAGGGGAACTGAGAGGATGGGTGGAACTTCAACCAGTTTTTTAAACATGTACTACTACCATCCTCCTTTCATTTAGGCTTTGAGACACATATGTTTGCTGTCTTAGTATTGTGTTCCCACAAATAAGCATTTAAACTTTTACAATGTCCTCTTTAGGGGATCATCATCGCACATTTCCTTTTTGAAATATGAACAGGTGTAAGTTTAGGTGTTAGAAGAGGGTTGGGGAGTAGATGGTCCAGAGGTTAAAACCATGAACAATAGGTGTACAGTCTTAAAATTGCAATTCTATCTTTTATTTATTTTATTTATTCAACTTGTTAAGCGCACTGTCACCTTGCAGGTATCCTGGCGCTGGGCAGCTTAAAAGGTAGTAGTGAGTCGGGCCGAGGGAGTCGTCTAATTCTTAGGGAAACAGCCAGGTTTTAACACGTTTCCTAAAAGGGAGAAGTTCTCTGATTTGCCTAACCTCCCAGGGAAGTTTGTTTCACAATCTGGCTGCTGCCACTCCAAAGGATCTACCTCCTGACCTGACTTTCTTAAAGCTTGGCACCTTCACCAGTCTGGCAGAGGACGAGCGAAGCAGTCTTGATGGAGTTTACCAGTCAATTTTTTTACGCAGAGTCACCGGTCCACCCCCATGAAGGGCTTTAAAAACCAGGCAGAGCGATTTAAAGTACACTCTCTGTCTCAGGGGGAGCCAGTGAAGTTTTGCCAAGGCAGCAGAGGCTGAGGACCTTCTGGGCAGACCCAGCACCAACTTGGCAGCCGCTGATTGGATCCTTTGTAGCCTGTCCAAGAGGAAATTAGGGGAATCTAAGAGGAGAGCATTACAGTAGGCAAGCCTACTGAGAATTGTGCACCTCGCCACAGTGGCGCGCGCCTGAAAAGGTAGAAGAGGAAACATTTTGCGGAGGGACCTGATGATTTCAAAACAGGTGGCTGTTGTTTTTGTAACTTGGGCTTCCAGGGAAAGCTTGCAGTCAAACATAATACCTAGGTTACGAGCAGTTTTTATTGGCTGCACAGTGTTAGAAAAGCCCGGGGGCCAAAAGTTGTCAGGAAGAGGACGGGGGATTTTATTCACAGCACACACAATCACCTCAGTCTTGCCAGCATTGAATGGTAGGAAGTTGGCCCGGAGCCATCGGGCCGTATCCTGCAGGCACTCATGGAAAACCTCCACAGACGTTGAATCCTCTCCCTCAAAGGAGAGGATCATCTGAGTATCATCGGCATAGTTCACTGTGTCTATGTTGTGAGATTTTATGACCGTAATCAAAGGTTTTAAATAAATGTTAAAAAGAATAGGGCTAATTGCCGATCCCTGAGGCACACCATACCACACATTAGAAAAGGTGGATTGAAAGGGAGGGAGGGACACTGCCTGCTGTCTATCATGCAGGAAGGAGCAGAACCAGCGTAAAGCACAGCCTCTCACTCCAGCCTTGCTAAGTCTATCCAGCAGAATCCCATTGTTAGAACTGGGATTTCTGGTTGGCTAAGGCTTACGCCAAAGCCAGGCAGAAACCACCATTCTAGTCAGGGCAAGGGGGTCACACACCAAGATAACCCCTGCTCACCCCCTTGGTAGCTTGGCACGAGCAGTCAGGCTTATCCCGGAGGCAATGTGTAAAGCATTTGCGCACGCACACAACAGCAACAACATCCTAGGCACACCACAAAAGGAACTCCACACAAGGTTATATAAAAATAACTTTTGTATTGTCAAAACACATCAGATAGCAATCACACAATATACATTGTGCCAACTGGCACTGGCCATATTCACCTGGGATTATTTACACCAGGACAGAGCCACGTGAGCCACTGTCAGAATCAACACTTAGCAGAAATAGCTCTTCTAGAACTTAGAATAAGTGTAGCACAAAATGACAATTATAAGTAACCCTGGGCGAAGCACTACGCTACGCTCGCGTAGTTCGCGAAGTTTGCGCAACTTCGCACTACGCGAGCTGCACGTAGCACAGTGCGAACACGCATAGCGCAGCTTAGCGTAGTGCAACGGTCATTTTTTGCTTGTTCGCGGTCCTCAACGTCATGTTCGCGACCGCGAGCAAGCAAAATGACATCCTGGCGAGACTCTCAATGCGGGGAGGTCAGGTTTCTCATTGCGAGTGGTCATGCATGCTCGCGACCGCTCGTGATGAGAAACTACCAGTTTGCGTTGAGAAAGCTGCCGCTCGAGTAAAAATCTATTAGAGCAGCAGAAAACTACAGCTCGCACTGTGCAAGATGCCGTTTTCAATGATTGCACAGTGCCGGATGCTTGTTCGCACTGTGCAATCATTGAAAATGCATCTTGCACAGTTCGAACATGCTACTACGCAGTTCGCGTAGTGCTACATGAAGTTCACGTAGTGCGAAGTGCACATCGCGTAGCTTCGCGTAGCGCTACTACGCGAACTACCCCCAGGGTTAATTATAGGTCACAACCAGTAACCACTGGTAAAGGTAGGTACACACTACGCAATACTACTAACCATAGGCCTGGATCACGCATGGACACATAACCTCTCTAGTATAACATACTAGGCAAAGTAAACTCCTAAGCATTAAAACATTTAGAAGTATAACACAAGCATAAAGGCAAAGCACGTTACGCAGCAATCATATTTAGGCCTAACCAGTATAACTACAGTAAGCAATCTCTCACTAGTCTAAACACATTAGACCCTCCCCCTAAGAATAAATCACATTTAGGGGCATAAGCAAGAACACATTACACATGATGCATCACAACATTCAGAGGTGTAGGGAAGGAAAACACATGATGCATAAAAACATTCAGAGGTGTAAGAACAAGGCACATGATGCAATCAAACACATTCAGAGGTGCAGCACAGGCATAATGGCATAGCATATAACGCATAACTCACATTTAGGGCCTTGCGCCCCATCCACACACCAGACCCATGGCCAACTGGCCATCCAATAAAGGGACTCAAAAAGCCCTGTGTCCAGAATGTCAGGGCGCGCTGCCAATGCAGCGCCAGTCAGGGGTGCGCCACCGGCGCAAACCTAAACGTTGCAGCTGCCCACTAATTGCTGGGCAGCTGAGAACAACAACAGGGCCTAAACGTTGCAGCTGGCACTAAGTGCTGCACAGCTGTAGAAGGCCTGGCACCACTGTGCCATCTCTGTCCCTCCCAGGGACTCTCTTTTTCGATTTGCGCCTAAACGGTGCAGCTGCCCACTAATTGCTGGGCAGCTGGAGAAGGAAAACTGCGGCATGGGCTCTCACTGGCCCTTAGACAAACTGCGCCGCAGGGGTTGGAGCCACACAGGCTCTGAAGAAAATAGGCGCAGGCTGGAGCCACAAAGGCTCTGACAAATCTGCACCAAAATGCTGAAGCCCTCTGGCTCTGGAATCACCTGTGATCCCGGAGCACCCTGGCTCCTTGAGTGATCAAATATGGCCCCCAAACGTTGGAGCCACGGGAGAAATAACCATGCCCCCAATAGCGTGTGGAGCGCACTGGCGTTTTAAGTAAATATGTCCGGGCTAGAGCCACACAGGCTCTTTAAACAACAATGTCCCCGTGGTCGTGGGATCCTCTGCAGGCTCTATACAACGTTGGGGCGGCCCACTGCCATCCGGGGCCGCCCTAAATGCACTACCATCCCTGGGCAGTACTTCGGCCAAAACACCCGAGCCCCACTCACCGGTCCTGTGCAGGTGGCTCTGTCTCTCCCCCTCCGGCGGCAGCGGAGCTCTCCCGACTCCTGGGAGCTCCGCCGACAGCGCCCTTGCTTCACCCGGTCCCCCATCTCGGGACCGGGGCTCCAAGGAGCCTGCGAGGCTCGACGGCTTCTTCCCTCCTGGCGGCAGCAAGCGGGGCTCTCTCACTCTCGAGAGCCTCGCCGACGTCGGCGGCCGCATCGTCGGACTCCTTGGGGCAGCACGGTGCTCTCCTCAACCACTGGAGCCCCGCCTGCACCCTCGGCCGCCATGCTCCTTCTCATGCCGCACTTCCTCTTCCGTCCACGGCCCCGCCCACAACCAAGCAGGCCGCGGCGGCCATTAAAAACAGTTCAGGCCACGGCGGCGATTCAACAGGGGCAAAATGAGGGATGGGCACCCTCGAGAATAAAAATAAAGGTAGAAGCGAGGTGGGCACTCGCTAGATAATTAAATAAACGGGGTGGCACCCGTCCATAAAAAAATGCAAATAAGCATAAAAGGGGCAGGAGCGCTTCCCTCTAAGGGAAAACGACAGCGCTCTGCCCAGCAAGGAAAATAAGCCATTAATCAAAATGGGGTAACCCAAAAGGTCTAGGACCTGGGTATTCAAGCAGTATTACAAAACAATGGTCCATAGACTATTCTATTTCAATATTGCAGTACATCAACACTTAATAAATGAAATTTATGAGTATGAACATTCTACTCTAGATCAATCAATGTATCCATGTCATAAAACGCAACAGCCGAATATAGAATCAAGGCAAAATATTATTTATTGCCAGATTATGAAGAGTAAAACATTACATGCGGGTCATACTGGTTGCCCCGAGGGGAGCGTGCAAGATAGGGGGAAGTAAATGAAAGAGAGTGAAACAAGAGGGAATTTGAAAGATAAGTGACATAAAACACAAAACACTCTTTTATTTATTTACAATGTGGATCAAAAATCATCCATTTGATTGGCCTGGCCTCAAATTCATTCAAAGCATAATATAGTACATTTCTAGAACACATATATTTAGTAAATATTTATGCACAGAAAAATGGGGTATATAGGTCCAGGTCAAAAGGAAGGGGGGGGGGTTTTCTCGACGCTACGACTCGACTTAGGGCCTATTGGTAGTTGTAGCCTTGGCCGTGCGAGTCTTCATCAGGACTATAAAAACAACGGGCAACCTTAAATTTGTGGATGACCCCTTACCCATTGTGGGTCAGTTCCAGTGTTTTTATAATTAATGGTTCATCAATCAATGAAAGCGTCCTCCTTGTCTCCTACTGGTTGGCGTCGCCCACAAGAGAGGGTCACTGTGGTTTCTATTCGAGATCAATATTGACGGGATTTTTGGAGCAGTTACGTCTCTTTTTCATGGATGATATTGGATTAATTCCTTCAGTGAATATATGGAACTGGTGCATGAAACTATTCACAGGTTTCAGGGTCCTTATTAGTTCTGAAACGCTAATACGGGTGACTGGATACTCCTTCCATCAATATCCCGCGTCTATATTCGGCTGTTGCGTTTTATGACATGGATACATTGATTGATCTAGAGTAGAATGTTCATACTCATAAGTTTCATTTATTAAGTGTTGATGTACTGCAACATTGAAATAGAATAGTCTATGGACCATTGTTTTGTAATACAGCAAGGAAAATAAGGCGCTCTCAAGGCGCTGGGGGCATGGATAGCACCAACAGGCCCCCAGAGATGACCCCTATAGCAAAAAGCGGGTCCCAGCAACAAGGTCCAAGAAAAGCCCCACAGGACAAGTCCATCAGGTATCCAGGGGCTGGGCAGGGCCCAGGGAGGCAAGCCTTCCGCTGGGCCAAAGCAGCAGCACGCCCCTGGTTGATTCCAGTCAGAAACAAGAACATTTTGTAAGGGGACACAGCCCTTTTTTATACAGTCCAAACCTTTATCTAAAGGTGCAGGGTGGGGGCAAAACCAGGTGCAGCTGGTTTGCGAGCACTCTTGATGAGCTCAGCCACCCCTCCCATTCACTAGTCAGACTAGGGTCATCAGTCGCACCACAGGGGGCGGAGCCAGCATTGTGTGGGGAAAGCCTAGCACTATTCAGGTCCCAGGTGCACCCCTCCCTCACATCAGCATGCTAATCTCAACACTCACCACTGGGCAGACCCATCCAGACTCCTGGGGCTAGGCTCCAGCCAATTACGTGCCAGCACACTCACTATACACGCACACCCATGTCTAGAAGTGGCGCTTCCACACTAGACACAATCATGCCGCATACATCATTACGCAGCATTCAATCTCACAAGTTCGCACATACCAAACTCGACCCTGCACTCCCCACACATCAGGAACTACCATGGTCACACATATTCCCCATGCATTCCTATGGGAGGGCAGGTCACTCTTACACATACACAGAGAGCTCACACACTTTACACTGTACCACAGTGAAAAAGTGTGCAGAGGTCTAAAATCACCAACACCAGGTCACAGAAACAGGCTAGGAAAAAGCAAAAAGTTTCGGGGTGAACCTGCCAAAAAGGGCCAGGTCCAACACCCGTGATTTACCGTATCAAAGGCGGCAGACAGGTCAAGCAGAATCAACGCAACTGCCTGACCCCTGTCTGCCCGCCTTCGAAGTTCATCCATGACGGCCACCAGGGCAGTCTCACCATGTGCAGGCCGGAAGCCGAACTGAGCCTCTTCCAGCCAGTTGTGTTGTTCAAAGTGCTCGGAAAGTGTGATGGCAACAGCACGTTCCACAATTTTAGATGGGAAGGGCAATAGGGAGATAGGCCTATCATTTTTAGAACATTCCGGATCTAAAGATGGCTTCTTCAGTAGCGGGGACACTAGCGCTTGTTTCCATTGTCTGGGCACTATTCCACTCACCAGCGACTGATTACAGATCAGCCGAAGGTTAGGGAGAAGTTCCTCCTCATACTCCTTCCAGATCTTATGTGGCACTGGATCCAAGGTGGAGCCGGATGTAATACCATGTGCCATGCGATTGAAATCCTCCGTTGAGAGTGGTCTAAACTCAGATAGGATTTCAGCATCCTGCCATCCCAAGCCATTTTCCATACCCTCCGACTCCTCCCTAGTAGGGACTTCTGGGCGCCTGGCCTTAGGTACGGGGTTCCCGGCGTCCAGCTTGCCACCCGCAAGAATATTAATAATCAATTGGATCTTTTCTTGGAAGAAACTAGCCAAATTTCCGCAGAGGTCTTGAGAGGGAACTATTTCATTCTTGGAGCAATCAGGGCTGGTAAGACTGTTTAAGATATTAAAATTACTCCTAGCACTATTTGAGGCATTGCAAATGATGGAGGTGAAGTAATCAGCTTTGGTCTTTTTAATCGCATGTCTACACTCCTCAATTTTATATTTCCACAGCAACTTGTCTGTCTCCTTGTAGCCAGGCCTCCAACTCCTCTCCGCCTGTTTACATCCGAGTTTCAGGTCTTTTAACAAGGCATTAAACCATGGGGCAGACGCTTTTTCTTTACCTCTATGCTTTTAAGAGGGGCGCAGGTGTCCAGGATCGAAGTGATCTTTAGACACAGTGAGGCATAATTCTCCTCAACAGTATTATCGGGGGAAAAGCTTTCCATAATTTTAAACACAGGACCGCCGCTTCTCATGTGTGCGAGCGCCTTCCAGTTTCTGCTAACATATTCCGTCATTAGATGCCGGACTTGGGTTTGACGAGACTTAAATTTGACACAGAATTTCACCAAGAAATGATCCGTCCTGTCCATAGGAAGGACTTCACCCATCTGAAGAAGGTGGGGTTCGGAGATCACTAGATCAAGGAGATGACCGGCTTTGTGTGTATCCTTAGAGACCTGCTGGTAAAGACCAAGACTTTCACAAGAGAGAAGCAGATTATAAAGACCAGGGTCGAGAGGACCATTAAACCACAGGTTAAAGTCCCCCAGGATGATCAATTTATGGTGGGTGGAAGCCAAGTTGGTAAAGGATTCAAGCAATAAGTTTTGCTGCTGGGCCCTAAAGGCCCCAGGAGGTCTATAGCATACAATCCCCCGTGCAGACCAGACCCAGTTCATTTTGTATAGTCACACCGAGTAGTTCTAGGCCCGTAATCACATCAATATTAAAATTTACAATCTTCCAGGAGTCTCTGTAAATGACTCCAACTCCGCCCCCCCTCCCATGAGACCTGGATTGATGATGGATTGTGTACCCCAGTGGGCATGTCCACCCCAAATCGACCTCACAGTTGGTGCTGGTCCACGTTTCGGTCATAAATAATACATCAAGCTTGTGAAGTAGTACGACCAACTGAATTTCTACATTGTGTTTAGGGAGTGACCTCACATTAAGGAGTCCTAAATTTAAATTTACAAACTTTCAGAAGACACATTGCTACACTGGTTACCACATGTAATTTACTCCTCTGAGGAGCCGGAGTCAATCTGTTTTCAGGGCCTCATTTATGAGGCCCCTGGCGGCACCAAAGGGTCACTTCTTTTAACGTTCTGGTGGTGCAATGTGCCCCGGCATATTTACAAGGCCAGGTAAAGCCAATTTACGTGGCTTTTCGTGAATGTAAATATGTGCCCCTTTCATGCAGAAACCTTGGTGAAAGGGGTGCCTTGAGACCCTCATGGGTGAGTAGTGCGCTTTATAAGCCCCTGATTGATTGATTGATTGATTGGGTATTGTTGTGAGTGTTACACGCAACACCCCTGGAATCTGAAGCATTCCCAGATCTACAAGAAACGTTAAACCCGGAAATGTGTCAGAATCTAATGACCTCCCTAGGGGTGGTGTCAGGGAGGGGCAACGAGGTGAAATGTTTTCATTGTCCCACGTTTTTTAGGTCTTGCTTACGCAGCGCGCATTCGCTGCTTAGGAGACCTTTAGCCGTAATTCAGCTTTTTTTCAAAGCACATACTCGCACTTGTGGCAGCATACACCATGCGGGAGCGAGCAGGAGCGTGCCACAAGCACAAGTATGTGCTTCAAAAAAGAGCAGACTGCTGTTCCAAGTGCGCGCGTGCACTTCTGTCCTCGCCCACACGCCCCGCCACTTACTCGCTCCGCCCTCTCCATCTCCTTTTTGCTTGCGCTTCTTTTGTTCTTGTTTTGGGCAGAGGGCATTCTTTAACAATAGCTGAAGGGTGCTTATCTTGCCTTTCTTTTTATCAGAGTACAATATAATGGTGGCCGCAAGCCGTCAGTTGCCCTTCTCTGTTTCAGTAATCAGTGGAATGCCTGCGAGATGGGCCTACCACCAATGCTTCCTCCTCAGCCAGGAGACGGCATAGATGGCAGCTGCAGTGTGCTCTTCTCTGCCTGCAGGGTGCTAAAAAGTACACAAGAAAAGCTTAGAAGTCTCAGGGAGCAGAGGGGTTCCTACTAGGCTTTCTAAGTTTCTATTTTAGTAGGGACTTCTTAGTTTAGGTCAAGGGTCCTAACGTTTGATCTTTATTGCTCAGGTATCCATACCTCCTCCTCTGCTCACCTCCCGCCTCCTTTTCCTCCGCTCACCCTCTTTCCCCCTCCTTCCTTCACATTGTGATGTGCTTCCTGGAGTCGCTCTTACAATACCTATGAAAATATTATAGCTTCCAAGGTATACAATGGGCTAGCTTCCTAGGGTGTCTTTCACCGCTTCCACTCCACCCCCTTAGTGTGTATGCCTTTCTCACCTTTGCAAAACAATCTGGCCATGTGCATCTCTTTGTATGCACATAGTTATTGCCTTCTCTGTGTGAGCGCAAATATTATTTCCTTCAGTCAGTGTGGATTTTTAGTTTACGTGAGTGCGCCTCTGTGTGTCTGTGCACGCATCTGCATGTGGCATGTGATGCCTGACTGTGCTTGCATTTGTGCTGGGAGTGGTGTTTATCTTGTTGGTGTGTGTTTGTATCTACTGTTAATTGTATTCTGTGTGCATGGAATGATATGTGAGAGTCCTTCTACAAGGGTGGGAACTCCCACTAGCTAACTGCATCGATAAAATTGCAATGCGCCTATTAGTTTATGTGGGCATGCATGCCTGCATCAATGTGTGTCTGAGTGTGTATGTATGTGTAGGCATGTAGGAGTGCCTGTGTGTGCATGCTTGTATATGTGCATGCTTGTGTAAGTGTATCTCCTCTTGGTAATGTTGTATATGTATGTGCATGCTTGCTTATGTACATGTCTATGTGCGCGTGCGTGTCTGTGTTTGTATATGCCTGCATTCGTATGTATACTTGTGTGGTTGCATCTAACTGTGTATGCAGCTGCAGGTAGCTGTGTTTCCAAATGTGTGCATGTCTGTGTGTGCGTTTGTGTCTGTGTATGTGTGTCCCTAAGTATCTGTGCACATTTATAGGTCGAGTTGTATTCAGGTAAGCTCCGCCCAAACTCCGCCTATATTTTATATTGGCTTGTGTTATTGTCCACTGTTAGTAGTCCCTCCTTAATCCCGCCTTGTCTCATTTTGTAACCTCCCATGGGGACACCCCGTTACATGTGTTGTTTCTCAGTAGGCTTCAATTACGGCCTCCGAGCACTATTTTCTCCAATAGCGCTCTCGAATAATGCTTTAAAATAAATTTAGGGCACGGGTGCTGAACACATTTGCAATGCACTAGGTCTCACATTTGAGAGATTTTAAGCTATTGGCTTTGTTGATGACAAAGCCTTTTATTTATCTGTTTTAAAAACAACACATAAATAAAAGGCATTGTCATTTACAAAGCCAATAGCTCAAACTCTCATAAATGCTAGACCTCTTGCATTGCAAATGCTTGTTCCTTTTTCTATGTGTGCTGTATTCAGCAGCACACATAGAGAGAGGAAGTCCCCTCAGTTAATTGATTTTGTGCAGGAAGGTATCTCTTCCGGCACAAAAAATAAATCAGCCCCGCAACGCAGGGTGCTGTAATGTTGTGTTAAGTGGACTAGCCCACCTTGCAATGGCTGCGAGGGGGTGGTCTCTGCAGGCCCCCAAAACATCACCCATATGGGCTGGCCCAGCTTGTGCTCAGCGAGCACGTTACCTAATTAATAAAGAGCCCAGGGACCTGGGCGTGATTCAGTACGGATCTGGCCACCACCTGATAACGTGTGTGCCAGTCATTGTGTCACGCTAGGCTCCTCGCCCACGACACCACACTGGTAACGAGGTGGTCTGACCACCCCGCCGAACTTCGCCGCCACCTCTGTGCCCACTGTCGGCACTATCTTCCTGGGAGCGCACCCTGCCACGCCTCCTGTTGGTTGCTGGGCCCCCGGTGCGTTTGTCCGCGCACCCGCAACCTCGTGGGGTGACCATCCTTTGGCCTGCTGTCCCGGCGGAGCTTCCTTCCTTGCTCCTTTTACCACCTGCTGCTGCCCCGGAGTGCCGGTGTCCCTCCCCGGTGAAGCCTTCAGCCGTGTGCGGTCCGTGACGGCCTACGCGCAAGAGAAGACAAGCTGGCCATGCGTGACCATCGCCTGCGGCCTGCAGCTGTGGCTCCGATCTCCGCTCGCTCACAGCCAGAGCCCGTGAGTGTGCCCCTGCATGCAAGACACTACTGTAATCTTGGGCACCCCTCCCACCCTACTTTTACCCAACAAGATGCGGTTTGGCCCCCCAGCTCGGCCACAGCATTGCCGGAGGTCTACATGACCGCATGGGGCCAATACTCAATGGACTGAACACGCTCCTCCGCACCATCTGTGCCTCTGCCCAACCATTCTGCCTGGCATAAGCGAACCACTGCCTAAACAGCACCCCAATGTGGCATTTGGCCTACGCCCGCAGTTGCACCCGGTGTCTGTAGCAGCCCCCGTCTGACACCACAGCTCGCCCAGTGGGCATTGAGCCTGTCCACAAGGCCCACTACGGACCGTTTGCACCGCGCTGGTCGTCCCGCCTGACCACGCCCCTGCCATCACCATCATGACTACAGTGCCCCCACTGGAACCCTTTGCCGTCACTGGCCCCCGCCTTCCCAGGCGGCACGCTGGAAAGACTAGGTTGAGCGTCTCGAGAACTTCTTTGAAGCCGAGGCATCACTGCCTCATGGAGACTGCACATGCTGCTACACCTTGGCGGTGCTGACATTCATAAAATCTCTAAACGCATCAGGGAGGCTGGCCCACCCAGAAACTATGCCACGCTGCCCGACGACATCATGGCCTACTTCGAGCCTTTCGCCAGTCCCGACTATGAGTGCTTTCTACTGCACCAAGGCCGCCAACTCTCTGAAGAGTCCATGGACGTCTTCTATGCCAGGTTGAAAGAGTTAGCAAGCACCTGTACACTCCCAGATGAGGACGATGAGATCCGAGCCCAATTCACCCAAGGCTGCGCGTCAGTCAAACTGCGCGAACGCATTCTGCAGGAATACAACATGCCGATGAGGGACATTCTGAGGCTCGGCCGCTCCAAAGAACTATCGACAGCTAGGGCTGTGCATATGGACCCTAAGCCGAAGGCCTCTTTCAAAGAAGAGCTAGTTTGCGCCCTTAGCACTGATGTCCAGGAGCCGCGGCCCAGAACCACCTGGCCGAAATCCGCTGCGCCCGCACAGTCCTCACGCAGTCGCACCTGTGGTTGGTGCGGAGGCCCATTGCCTCATGAAGGAGCCTGCCTAGCACAAGGTAAAACCTGCAGTGCCTGTGGGAAAGTGAATCATTTCTCAAAAGTGTATCAATCCACACCGAGAAGAAGACTGAGTGGCCCACCTTGGAGAGTGCGCGCAATTGAACCGTCCCCCGAGGGAATGGCCAGCAGCGACATGGATGACGATGACGCAGATGCAGCCACTATGCATGTGGTCAGGAAGTTGAACGCCCAGCCTGCCATGCCAATGTGTGACATCAAAATACTGGACCAGACAGTAGCCGCCCTCATCGACACCGGAGCCACCATAAACCTCATGGCAGCCAGTGTCTACAGAAACCTACCGAATCCCCCAGTGCTTCGCCCCATCTGAGTACAAGTCTACGCCTATGGCACCAGGTCTCCAC
This sequence comes from Lissotriton helveticus, assembly GCF_964261635.1. NCBI lineage: Eukaryota > Metazoa > Chordata > Amphibia > Caudata > Salamandridae > Lissotriton > Lissotriton helveticus. The sequence goes on along the minus strand of NC_136072.1, from coordinate 737,988,283 downwards.
TCAGGCTGTGCGATGTATTCCACGCCGATTTATCCCACGATGCCGCCCGCCAGCAAGCCAAAGTGTATGTGTCCCAGGAAGGATCCGGATTTCTGGTCGGTTGCAGAACTGCTCAAGCCTCAATTTGATTCACTTCGTGTTCACCGTTCATGCCCACAGCCTAGACTGCCTGCTGGATGGGTTGGAGAGCCTGTTCGAAGGGATCGGATTCCTGAGAGGCCCGGCGATTCATCTGCACATCTACCAGTCTGTTGCCCCTGTCGCGCTCTGCCACCGGGGGATTGCATTTCATCTTCGCCCCAAAGTGCCTATGGCACCAGGTCTCCACTCAGGCCGTGCGATGTATTCCACGCCGATTTATCCCACGATGCCGCCCACCAGCAAGCCAAAGTGCATGTGTCCCAGGAAGGATCCAGTTTTCCGACAAGGGCATTGGCCCCGATCCAGACAAAGTAAAAGACATACAGAACGCTCCTGCCCCGACGTCAGTGTCCGGAGTCCGCAGCTTCCTGGGCATGGTGACATACTGCGGACGCTTCATTAAAAATCTGTCAGATCTGACGGGCCCTCTGCGTGACCTCACCAAGACCACCAGCCACTCGGTGTGGGAAACAGAGCAAGGCGAAGCGTTCATTCCAGAGAAAGAAAGCTGCCCTGTCTACAGACACCACCTTGGCATATTTTGACCCCAGGCATGAATCCCAGCTGGTGGTGGATGCCAGCCCCACAGGTTTCGGAGCGGTTCTTGCCCAATGGCAGTCCTGTGAGAGTGGGCCCCTGTCGCCTATGCCAGTAGAACCCTTACACCCGTGGAACAGCGCAATTCTCAACTCGAGAAGGAGGCCATTGCAACCTTGTGGGGTTGTCACCACTTCCACATCTATCTGTATGAACATCCATTTGTGGTAATAACTGACCACAAACCCCTTATTCCACTGTTCCACGGGTCTTCTTCACGCCCCCCTCCGAGAATAGACAAATGGGTGCTGCAACTTCAAGAATTCCAATTTATGGTGGAGTACAGACCGGGCACCCGCAATCCCGCTGACTTTTTGTCTCGGCAGGCCCGACCAGTCACAGAGCCAGAAGCAGCAGAATCCACAGCCACAGAAGAATACGTACAAATGATTATTTAAAGGTCCAGGCCTCTCCCCATATCACTAGAAGAGGTTGTACAGACTTCAAAAGACGCTGACTGCCTCCATATAGCCATCAGAGCGCTCTCCTCAGGAGATTGGAGGCCACTCCAAAGCCTGTCTTCCTTCCGACCTACTGAAGCCCAGACCACGCTGAGGGCCCTATACCAAGTGGGCAATGAACTGTCAGTTTCCACCGATGGCTGCCTCCTAAGTGGTCATCGCCTTGTCCTACCCAGGCGCCTGACCCACCAGGCCGCCCTCCTTGCACATGGTGCCCACCAAGGGATCGTGAAATCCAAAAACCACCTAAGGAGCAAAGTCTAGTTTCCCGGTTTGGACCAACAAGTTGAGTCCACCATCCAGCGCTGCCCGGTATGCCTAGCAACCGGCCCTCCCAGCCGACTAGCACCGATAATCACTGAAATGGGTCCTTCCTCTCCATGGGAAAGGGCTAGTGCGGACTTTGGCAGTCTCCCTGGAGGGAAATACATGTTGGTTGTTGTAGATGATTTTTCACGATATCCCTGAAGTAGAAATCCTCCCCTCCACAGCAGCGGGAGACGTCATCCCAAAACTAGAAAAGATAATGGCAACCCACGGCCTGATTGGGGAACTCCAGATAGACAACGGACCACCATTCACCAGCAATGAGCTCTCTGAGTATCTTTCATCCCACCGAATCCAGCATCACCGGATAACTCCCAGGTGGCCACAGGCGAACAGAGAAGTAGAGAAGCTGATGCGAACACTGAACAAAACCATCCAGATAGCCATGTCTGATGGTCGCATCCTAGAACACGCCATATACCAGTTCCTTCGGGAATATTGCCGCACACAGCACTGCACCACCAGAATCTCCCCATAGCTGCCTCGGTTTCGGCAGAGTAGTGACCAACACCATCCCGCACCACCCAGTGTGGACCGAGTCCCCAAACCCCCCGAATCAGTCAATGGCACAGCGTACCAAGACCAACCAAGAAGCATCTAGGAGGAGACAAGCCAAAGACAGTCCCATTGTTGTCGGTGATCGAGTACTAGTGCATGACCATCACCTGGGTGGGAAGTGTATGATGCCGTTTGAACTGGATCCATGGACTGTGACAGAAGTCAAGGGCACAATGGTAGTAGCCTCTCGAGGTACTGAAGGGTAACCCGGAATGTATCATTCTTTAAAAAGATCCTCGCCGACGAATTTGAAGAATTCACAGCACCCGACATGCCATGCACCCCGGAATCAGCCAGCCAGCAGGAGCCAAGAGGAAACAACAACCATACCCAGGCCACACATGGAGAAGGTGGCCGAACCACCATTGCTTCAGAAGAATCCCAAGACCAAGAACCCCAAAGTAATCAGTCGGCGCCAAGGGATGGAGATCCAATGTGTGCGCCTCTGACCTCTTCCAATCGAGGCAGTCAAGGTCAGTACAGCCTGCGGCCCCATCCTAAGCCATCCCAGAGGTACCAGGACTTTGTAGTCGGCTGCCGGCCCCTGTGAGACGGCAGCAGAGAGACCCCGGCTGATCAAGTAAGACTGTTCCATAAGTGCCTTCATTGTCAGAGACTGATGATTACGGTTCGAAGTTTAAGATGTTCACCCTGTGTTGTTTCATTTGCTCTTTGGGTAAAGGAGGAATGTAATGTTGTAAATGTAAATGTAAATGTAATTTGTACTTGTAAAGCGCACTAATACCCATGGGTGTCCTGGCGCTGGAACGCATACCGCTGTGGAACCCTTCCTGGCTTTTCCCTGTGAAATGTCCACTCCTGGGCACCCCCAAGGTGAAGCCAGGCATCCCAGCACTGTTGGGGCTGTTGTGGAGATTAGGCAAGCTATTGCCCAAAGTTGCAGAGTGGGACCCATGATTAGAATAGGCACCGAGGCGAGAATTATCAGGTCCGAGAAAATTGAGCCCAAGACCAGCCGAGGCGGGAATTGAACCCTGGTCCCGGGCCATACCTCTGCATCAGGGTCTGCCGCTCTAACCATTGAGCCACACTTCTCCACGTGTTGTGTTAAGTGGACCAGCCCACCTTGCAATGGTTGCGAGGGGGTGGTCTCTGCAGGCCCCCTATAAAGTCACCCACATGGGCTGGCCCAGCGTTTGTTCGGCGAGCACGTTGCCTAATTAATAAAGAGCCCAGGGACCTGGGCGTGGTTCAGTACGGATCTGGCCACTACCTGATAACTTGTGTGCCAGTCATTGTGTCCTCGCCCACGACACCACAGGTGCCTGCATTGGCGCATGGCAGCCCACTGTGCGCCGGCGCTGGGGAAGAGGACAGGATTCACATAGATACAACGCATTGATGCCTTTTTGTCTTGAGGTAGGGCAGAACATCAAGATTCCTTGTGGTGCTGCCCTATGTCAATATTACATAAACGAGTCCCTCGGTTTGGGAATAGGGGTGGAATACTACCTAAATTAATCGGAGTGTGGGTGCAGCGGTTTCACTATGAGTAAAAATATTTAGCCCATCGAGAAACAAGTGAAACATTTTATCATTTCAAATAGAAGATTCCAAATAAGTTTGACATGTGTAAATGTACTTCAGTTTCATTTACACTTCTGAAAATGATTTGACCCGTTTGTATCATTGAATTCACAAAATCCCAGTACAACCCCTGGGGAAATATGACTGATGCAGATCCTTTAAAGCCATCCTGAAATGATCTGTAAATCAGACAAGTTAGATATGTACTTCAAATGTAGGCACAATCCTATGGCAGTATATTTATTTCGGTTTTTGAGAGTCGTGTTCTGAAATTTAGTGAGGGCCATTTTGTTACCATCAAGAAACAACAAACAGCTTCCGTAGAAACACTTTGGCTGTAGATTAGGTAAATGTCACTAGATGGCGCTCCAACATAGTATAAGAACATTTCAAACACATGTAATAATTTAGAGAGTTCAAAACACTTCTCTAGCGACGTACATGCTTTATTTTCCTTTACATCAAATTTAATAATCACTGGGTGACATGGCTGCCTCCTTAAAGCTATCAATGGCAAAGCTAGAAAAATTAGCAAGTAATTTTAATAATTTAATATTAGTGTATGTCATGTTACTCTCAGCAATAAGGCGTGAAGAAAACCATTGCAACTCCAGGACAATTGAGTATCCGAATGTGTGGCCAGATGAATGAAGCCTTTTTGGATTCGCACATAATCAGAACGTTTGGGACTTCAAAAAGACTTTTTGTCATGTATGAAACCCAAATTGCAATTTGTTAACAGGTAATGGATTGGCAATTTGGGTTTGCGACCAAATGCTGATTCAGTATTTGAAAGGGGCAGAATCGTATGTATTAATGTTTTGTGACTTAAATCCGGTCACAATTTTTTTTTTGTAATATATTTTTATTGACAATACATTAGTGAACAGAATCAGATTAATCAGTTGCGGCATAATAACAGGATGCTTATTAACAGTTACAAATTTGATACAGAAAATAGATAAAAGTAAAAAAGAAGCGCCAGGGAGAAAAAGAGAGGGAAAAGAATAGGAGAGAGAAAAAAAAGAAAGACAAGCAACAAGGGACACATATAATCAAAATTTTAAAAATCTGCATCCAAATAAGTCGAGACTGCGCCCCAAATTTGCAAGCCCAATTTCTTTTTACACCGCCCCTTGAGAGCATATAAACTGAACTCCATATTAAACATAGAAAAAAACCTTGCCCTCCAGGCCACAAATGTTGGGGGTTCCATTTGAAGTCAATCAGAAGCTATACATAGTCTTAGCACAGCTGTGGCTAAAAAAATTAAATATACATTCTTACTTGGTATTGCTTCAGCCGGAGCCCCCATCTCTACCACTAGCAAAATCTGCACAGGTGACAAATGAATAGGCGCACCTAGGGGCAGATTTATGAAGGCCTTGCGCCGACGGTGCGTCACTTTTTCCCATGTTAAAAATGACGCACCGGCGGCGCAAGGCCTTCATAAATCAGCCCCCTAATATTTACGTTAAAAACTTATCTAACTGCTCCAGTAATCTGGTTAATGATGGACACGCATAAAAAATATGTACAACATCAGCAGCGGGGCTGCCACAGCGAAAACATTTCCCCTCTTGGTCCCCACCCCATTTGGAAATCTTATCCGGTGTATAGTACAGATTAAAGGCGGTTTTATAATGCTGCGCAGGTAATTTAGCAGATAGAAATAGTTGTGTAACTAATTCAATAGAAGCCTCTAATTGTATATCCTGAAGTCCCAATCTATAGTCCCATTTACGGCTTTGCTCCTCCAAATCATTAGGCTTCATACTGAGCAAGAGTGAATATAGAGTCCCAATTCTTTACTGCCGTTCTATTCGCTTCTATCAACAGATTAGGTTGAATGTTACCGCACAGGTTCAGAAGATAATGTCTGATTTGCAAATATTAAAAAAAATCTGCCCGGGGCAGATGATATTGCTCCCTGAGTTGATCAAATGATTTAAGACGCTCTTCCGAGAAAAGATCCCCACCCAGAGTGATACCTTTGGATCTCCAATTATATACAATCCGATCCCAAAATACACTTGGAAAAAAAGTTTTTGCAGCAAGTGGTGTGTACCATGATATTTTTCCGAACATATACATCTTCTTAATTACTTTCCATACTTTATATGTGGCACACAGTACCTTAAATCTAGTACGTTTGTAACAGCTCCAGTCTAGATTTAAAAAGAGACAATTTTTAGCTTTCACACCTAGCAGCATCTGATATATGGAAGGGCGCTCCGCTATATCTGAAGGCTCCACCCCTGTAAGTAATATGTTCATATGTTGGATCATACATGCATAGTAATACAGGGTAAAATCAGGTACGGACTACCCCCCTACCATTCTGGGTAAGACCATATACCGCATTGCCCTCCTGGCCTTCCCCCGAGACCATAGAAATCGCATACAGATAGACTGTAATTGTGCCAGGCTAGCTCTCGGTATTTCTAAGGGTACACACCTGAAGAAGTATACATTTTTTGGAAGAATCATCATCTTTAATACATTGCACCTCCCTACTAAGGACAGATGCAAACATTCACACTGATCGATTTGCCGGCGAACCCCCGCCATCAACTCTCTCCAATTGGACTTAACCAGAGCTGTTGCCGAAGTCCGGATCCGTACTCCGAAGTAAATGACTTCTTGTAAAACCCTTTGATCTGAATATGAACTCACATTCACACATAAAATTTGGATTTTGGCTGTATTTACCTTATAACCAGATACAGCCCCAAATTCTGTTGCCAGGTACTCGATTTCCTGCATTGCCGCTGCTGGTTTGGATGACACAACAGCTACGTCCTCAGCATGAGCTAAAACCTGATATTGTTGGGCCTGTGTAATTATTGGTTGAATCCTAGTGCTTGATTAGATCATTTTTAAGAATTGGTCAATGTATAATGAGAAGAGTAATGGGGAGCATGGGCACCCTTGTCTGGTGCCACACCGGATGAGGACCGCCTCTGATTCGAGTCCCATGGTGCATATCCTGGCAACAGGTTGGCGATAAAGTGTCTGTACAGCTGTAATAAACTGTTGCCCAAAACCCCATCGCCTCATCACATCCCATAAAAAGCACCATGAGACTCGATCGAAGGCCTTCTCGGCGTCCAATAAAATTAAGCTGAACGCATCCCCAGTTACATTAGCATGATCTAATAATGTAATTACACGGTTTACATGGTTTGTCTTTCCGCGATTCGGAATAAATCTGTGCTGCCGAATTGACACTGATGGAGTGATAACTGTTGCTAACCTGGTGGCCAGTATCTTTGAATACATCTTGCCATCAGTATTCAATAAAGATATAGGTCGATTTGAGGCCGGGAGATTTGCAGGCTTATCTTTTTTACGAAACACGACAATACTAGCTTCATCCCAAGATTTAGGAGCCGCACCCTTCTGAGACTCTCTGACTGTTGCTAGCAAGTCCCCTTTCAGCACGCCAAAAAAGCATTTATATAGTTCTAACGGCAGTTTGTCCGGGCCAGCAGCCTTGCCAGTTGCTAGCCCATTTATTGCTTGTTCTAACTCATCCATCATAATTGGGGCATCTAGCCTTTCTACATCCTCGACAGTAAGGCCTGGGGCATCCAGTCGCATTACATTCATATTTAACGGACCACAAACATGTAGTGGTAATCCCTCCTCAAATGAGAAGGAGTCCGCATGGGATCATTTCCTCTCTGTTAACGTTGTGATAAGGGTAGGAAGTGCTCGCATGGACCACTGCCACTCTTAAAAAAGATTACTGAAACTTCATTTGTGTTTTTTTTAACTCATCCTGTTTTCCTTTAACGAAAATGGGATGCACTTCATTTAAAAGCACTCACAGAAGGGGGCATATTAACAGAATAATAATGCAGCGCGGCACTGCAAGCCATCTTGCTGTGCCGAGTTGCGTCATTAGAAAAGTGCTGAGATGCATCGCATTTACAAGAATACAATGCATCTCTGTGCTTTCCTCTGCGCTGGCACACAATAGAGGGACAGATTTACAAGATATGGCGCATCTCTGCAAATCAACAGGGATGCGCCAGAACACTTGCAACTCGCAAAACCACCCGTGCGCCACCACTGATGCGCCGCATTTACAATGTGGTGCGCAGTGGCGCACGGATGGGCAGATGCGTGTCGCATCCCCGGCGTAAAGGTGGCGCATTGCTGGAGTCGTGTCGCAAGCACGACGCAGCTCCAGCAAGGCTCGGAGCGCCCAAAGCATAACATGCTGCGTCACTCCTTACACCTGCTTCAAGCAGGCACAGAGTTTTGACGCAGCATGGACGTAAAAGTCGATTTCACTGCGTCACTTTTACGAGGCGTACCTGTGAGGGAACCCTCACCCTGTGCTAGAACGCCCACATGAATCCTGATGCAGGTTTCATGTGGCGCAGGACTTTACAACGTAACGCATCTCCCTAGATGTGTCACGTTGTAAAATGGCGCAACATGGAGCATGGTTTACGCTGCCGCTGCATCACAGACGCAACCGTGGCATAAATGTGTCGCAAGGGGCTTATAAATCTGTCCCAGAGTGTTTGCATTCCAGGGATGATTGTGTTTGTGCAGGAAGCAATACCTTGATGGCATTTTCCTCCTTCTATGTGAGCTGAAGAATGCAGCAAACATAGAAAGCTGAAAAATCGAGGAGAAATAAAGTTATTTCTCCTTGTTGCGCCTTTTTTACGCCTTCCCCAGGGAAGCGTTAGAATCTGATGCATTCCCAGGTTTATGAAACATTGTAAATCTGGGAATGTATCAGAATCCATGGATGTTGCGTGGGAATACCCAGAGCAACATCCATGGAATGCCCCTTTTATGCAGAGTAATGCGTGAAAGGGGGCCATATTTACGAGGCCATGAAAAGCCACACCGTGTGTCTATTTTCTCAGGGACTTTTGGAATAAACATGTTCCTCGCAAGCATTCAATGGTGGTGAAAATGGTTTTGACAAATTCTTGGAAGGTTGAAGCAGGATGGGAAATAGAGGGGCATATTAGCAAGAACCTATCGGCGACAATGGGCTTGCTAATCTGCGTTATAGAATTCCAATAGAAGCCCAGGTTAGATGTCCTGCACATCTAACCTGGGCTTCTATTGGAATTCTATAACGCATATTAGCAAGCCCATTATCGCTGTTTTATCTGCAGTTTCCTGCCGATAAAACGGCGATAATTTTACGCAGGGTTCTTGCTAATATGCCCCAGAATCTTTTATTCCACAAAACAGCCGAAAGGTGCACTAAAGCTCAGATTTTGTTTTTGAAATTTCATCTTCAGTAAAGGCATTTTGCTGTCACGAAGTTAGTAATTCACACATAAATCTTACTGTTTGTGACCATCTTTTACAAAGACGTTTTACTTGTCTAAAAAGTATTTTCAATTCGTAAATGGGCCTTGGCAGCCCTTTCTGAATCACAAAGGTTACGGGTCAGAAAAGGGCAATTTACCTCATGTTTGTGAGACATAGAGGTATATATCAGGGATATGAGACTGAAATTGTGGTCACAACCATTGATCAAATACAAACATCTGAGCTTCGGTGGTAACTAATTAACAAAGGAGAATGTGTCTGCTTAGGATTCGCGCCAGGTGACATTGTGGAGAGCAGAGAATGGTCTTGGGAACCACTGCAAGCTATCTACAATGTCTTTCCTTCACTCAAACATTTTATTAAAGCAGTGGTTGTCTCGATAACGAACACAAACTGCTTTTAAAATTAAATGTTCACATATTGGAAACATAGGGACAAGATCTACTGGAGGACTCACTATTCATGAGTAAAGTGGTTTTGGAAGTGTCAATGAAGGTATATTTTGCAATGCAACCGATTATTAAGTAAGTCACGTTGCAAAATGCTGGGCAAGTCATTAAATTCATACCATAATCTGTACCATTTTAAGTTTGACCACTCAGCCATCAGTCCCCAAATGTAGTTCATAGTGTTCATAAGAGTTACCGGAAGATATTTGCTACTGAAGCATCATTATCATCTTTCTCAAGGAGCTATCGCCGAGTTAACGCCACTTTATCGCAGCCAAAGTGAAGATAAATTAATCACCCCATTCACAAACTGGTGCTAACAGCCCATAGCACCAGTTTACCCCCGATAGCAGCCGCAAAAAGCATCGCCACAGACGACCCCGGCAACTATTGCTAATGAGATGCAAAGTAGGCGTTCCCATGCATAAGCAGGGACAACACCACTCCGCAATATTCACAACGACCAGCCAGTTTGGCGATAAGATCAAAAAACATGCGATAAGGCGCATTAGCAGCAGGAAACTAATACCTGCTCTGACCTGGTGTAAAGTCGGACCACAGCCTGCAACCACAAAAGGGAGGCCAGCCCAGTGCCACACCTGAAGAACCTGAACATGTGGCCCGGACACCCAAGAGGGCCACTACACCCACTGACACCACCCACAAGACCACCCCCCGGACTTCCACCGCTCCCCCGGACCAACACCGAGGCAGCGCAGGCAAAGACAGCGCCCCTCCGAAAATGCACCAACACCAGAGAATGCCATAGCCCATCACAAGCACAAAAGGATAACTATCCTCCGCATCCTGACCACCATTGTACACAGGCTGACGGTACCAACACAGCGGACAACCAACCCCATCTCAGACCAATCTGCTGGCTGTGATGCACCTGTTGGGCACTGGTACCCTCTACCCAACATCCACACGAGTCGGAGGAGTCACACAGCCAGCCCAATCCAAGTCCCTAACAATGGTCATGGGTGACATCATCAGCTTGGTACACCACTATCTATACTTTCCACATACTGCACAGGACCAGCCGGAGACCAAGCAAGGCATTGACACCACAGCTGTCTTCCCGCACATGTCAGGGGGCAATTGACTGCATACATATCCTACTTGAGCCCCCTGGCAACACCGCACACAATAAGCACAACAGAAAGCCCAGGTATCCCACCAATGTCCAGGCAATATTGGACCACCAAGGAATCCCCAGCAACGTCACTGCCAGCCCCCCCAGGCAGTGTGCATGAGCCCTACACCTTCAGACAGTCCATCATCAACCTGCACTACCAGGATGCCACCGACAGAAATGCACTGCTCATTGGCCAATACCAAATGAACACACTACACACTTCAACTCCACAATCATGCAACTCACAACACACGAAATGCACATGTCACAAGCTCACATACAACAAGCCGAGGGCACAGCTCCTAAAGGACACGACATGTTGCCCCATCATACACCGCAGTACTGACTTCCCCAACTACAGTGCTCTGCACCAACGCTGCACCAATGCCTGCACCAGAGCAAAGGGCAACGCTCATGAAGAACACAACGCATTGCCCCGACTTGCACCACAGCCCCAGCCCAGCCTATGCCAGCACTTGATTGCTGATGCTTCTGACCTCCCTACCTCATCGACCTCGCACCATCGTAAAGAACCGATGCAGTGCCACCAACGCCACATTACCTCCCCTGCAAAAGTAAGGAACCGACACATCACCTCACCTGCCTAGTAGTTAGGATCCAATGCCTCACCACCCTTGTGGCAGTAAGCAATCGACGAAACTACGGCACTAGCGACGCCTCACCTCCCCGACGCAATGCAACATCCTTCTTTTTCATCATCTTCCAAGATACTGTAATTGATGTCAATGTGACTCTCCAAGCAGAACAAGCTCCTGTGCTCTGAACTGTAGAATTCTTACCAGTCACTATGTCAAGATAGCCTTAGTTGGAGCTATTGATTTCTAAGAGCTATAGTTTTAAGTGATCATTTCAAAAGTGATATCTTGATTTGTGTATGTTGGACTTTTGTAGTTTTGGTCTTGTTTTACAAAGAACAATATTGATTATTTTTCTAAACTGGTAGGGTGTTCTTTTGTAGTTTTCACTGTGTTATGTGTGTGTGTATGCATACACAAATACTTTATGGTGTGTGTGTATGTATGTGTGTGTGTGTGTGTGTATATACACAAATTCAATACACTTTGCCTCTGGGAAAAGCCTAAATGCTTAGTGCCAAGCTACCAAGGGGGTGAGCAGGGTTTATCTTAGGTGTGTAACCTACTTACCCTGACTTGGGTTGTATGACATACCATGCCTTACTTCACCACGCACATCGTTACATCGCCAATTTTACAAGGCATTCAAATACCACGCATTTACATTCACTCACATTAGAAACACCTTCACCACGCTTTCAACGACCAATATATTTAATTAATTACCTTTGTCATTTTTCAGTTTTGGTACTATTTGAACATTTTATAATTTTGGGGGGAGATCCCCCAAACCCTCTTTTTTAATTACCCTCTAATGCATGGTTTTGTCTTGCATTGTAAAGACTTGCGTGCCAACAATCTTTACAGTGTAAAAATATGTGTAAAATGTAATACGAAGTGAAAACCTCTGAGTAAATGATGTTTCCCGTTCAGCGTGGCTTAGATGCATGCCCTATCCAGCCAGAACAGCTATTTCTAACAGCTGGTAAAAGGAATGCTGCATGAGATTATGTAGGAGTGTAAGTTTTTCTGTGGCTAAGTATGGTTTAGAATTAACATTATCCGAATTACGACCAAAGTCATAGAAGAAGGTAATGGTGATTTCACTTGGCAAGAACTGACAAATTTGGAGAATGGATAAACAATATGGTTCCCTGTAGGATTAGTGTGGGAAAACAGTAAGGCAATCAAAAGTGATAAAATCAGTGGGTTGAAAACATGCACAGATGGCCAGTCGCGGCCGGCATGACTCATGGCTGGTGGGCAGGGCGTTGCGCGGGGGTTTAATTTTAAATAAAAAAGATATTTAAATGTACCTTTGGCGGTGCGGTCCTGCGTTGCGTCGTCCTCCCAAGAAGCAGACGCAGGCTGCCTCCCTCCCCTCCCCTTAGCCAATCACGACTGCGGTACAAGCTTCTATCGGGAGGCCGTTTTCTCCATGTAGGATGCATGCAGCCTACATGGAGAAAAGGGAGAGGGTGCAAGACTGGTTAGGTTGTCCCTGGGTCTGACCAGTCAGCCCCCACAACAATGGGCTAGCCACTCCTCCAATGCCCAGAAGCAGGAACGCCCACCCGCCCGCCCCCAACCAAACTGGTCTGCTTCCTCGCAGTGCGAGAAGCAGAAACATAAAATGGTATTGTTAGAACTGGGGGTCTCTAGTTGGCAGAGGTAGGTACCTTTGACCAAATAGGGACCCTTGCTTCTAGTCAGGGTAAGGGGGAAATACACTGCATATATCCCCTGCGCACCCCCTTGGTAGCTTGGCACGGGCAGACAGGCGTATCCCCAAGGCAATGTGTAAAGTATTTGCAGCAACAGCCACATTAACACAGTGAAACACCACAAATGGACACCACAAAGGTTTTTTTATAAAAATAAAGATATTTTTATCTGAATTTAGGCAAGATCAAAAGGACAGGAATTCCAACATACACAGTGATTCTTCTTTAGAAAGGTATTTGATAGGGTTCTTGATAAGGAAATTAAAATAAGCCTGCAAGCTCTGACTTTTGTAGGTTAATTACTTAATCAAAGATCGAAAATACTATCCCGCACCGGTTCACAGTGTTTGTTGCGGGCCCCTCGCCACCTGCGGCTGACTCGCAGTCAGCGATTACCAAAGTATTCCCCAACTGCTTGAGATTGAAAACAAAGATCCTCACTTCTCTCATATCACTCGAGGCGAATGCCGGGTGGGGGAGAGTGTGTAATATTGTGCTTATTACGAGCGAACTTCTAGCGAATTTTAAAAGCATTATTTCATCTTGATTTTATAAACCTGATGTACTGTTCTTATGTTGCTGCTGACCATTGTATTTTAGGAGCTGACTACTAGCTCTCTGTTCTGCTGCTATTTCATTTGCACTTTGCACTTTCTCCTCCTCCCAGGCACCTGAGGCGGAAAGCAGGGTGACCTTAGGCCTCTCTGAACTTTTTAGTTTTTCCATCTTTAACTCACCCCTGTGTGCGACGCGCTGCTCGGCCCGCAGTCTCCTTACCCATTCAGCCGGCACATCGAGGTGCTGAAGGGTACTCGGGGACCTGCAGGCGCACAGTTCTGTGGCGGCCATCTTGGGGGTAGGCTGGCTCGCGAGGCGGCAGTCTAGTGGTGCTGATTCGCGCCGCCCGCCACGCCTTAAAACTAGGTGCCTTTCTCTCCGCGCAGCAGACGCGCGCAGCGGAGGCGCCTAAGGAGCGCCGAAGGAAAGCCCGTCTGCGCCCGTCAGCGTCCCGGAGGCGGTCGGGCGCGGGCTCGGCTGGGCAGGTGAGCCAAGATGATAAATTACACAAGGGATGATTTGATCTCCCTTAGGAACACTAACAACACCTGTCTTAGGGTTTTTCCCAAACCTCCCCGGGGCAACAACGGGTGCTCGGCCTGTGGTTGGCTACCAGGGCAGGGATCCATCTCTTCTTTTAATCCTCCTCTTAACAGGAGTAGGTGTTTACTGCTTAACACCAGGTCTCTGGGAAAGCATGCGCTTGATGTCCATAACCTACTGACGGACTCTAAAGCGGACTGTCTCTTCTTGACAGAAACATGGCTGGGTGAGGGTGCAGGACCAGATATTGCCACTGCCATCCCCCCGAGCCATGTGATTTTCAAAAAGGAGAGAGCTAGCGGGAAGGGGGGCGATGTCGCCCTGGTCGTCGACAGGCGCATCGCATGTTCCATTCTACCCTCTGACAACATTCATGGGTGTGAAGTCCTAGCCTTCTCCATCTCCATTTCACCCCATCAATCATGTATAGAGCTCTTGGTCTATAGGCCCCCGGGCCCATTGGGTACCTTTCTTGAAGAGCTCCACTCTGCGATCTCCACGCTATGCCTCAGGTCCAAACACTGTCTGCTCCTAGGTGACTTTAACATACACATGGACATTGTGTTTGACCCTGACAGCATAAAGCTAAAACACATCACCTCATCCTTAGGGCTCATCCCGTATCTTCGGTCCCCCACTCACTGTAAGGGTCACACGTTAGACCAAATTTTCTCCACTGTCCCTGTGGTCCTGGCCTCTCTTGCTCCTGTCCTGCGGTCCAACCACTTTTTAGCGGACTTTGAGATCCCCCTTAATAAGAAGGGCGCTTACAGTGGACAGTGGCGTGAAGCGCACTCCTCCAGAGCATTTCATCGGGTTTCCCCAGCTATGCTGACGCAGGCCTTAGACACCTACCCATGCCTGCTGACGGGTACTTTGGAAACTGACCTAGAGCTCTTGCAGCTCTGGTTGACCCAACAACTAGCCGCTTAGCCCCTCCTCGGCCCCCTTGGGCACCTTCAGTGAAAGCTTCGGCCCCTTGGTTCTCGCTGGCGCTTGCCGAAAAGCGACGGCAATGTAAAAAAGCTGAAAGGGAGTGGCGCAAACACTATGATGGTAGCTCTAAGGAAACTTATAGGGCAATGGTTAGAGATTATCACCACGACATCACAGCTGGCAAAAAGTCCTACCTGGCCAGAAGGATTGAAGATGCTTCCAGCTCCTGTAAGGAAATTTTCAGGATAGTCAAGGACTTTATTTCCCCTCCTTGGTGCACTCCCAGATCCACGCATTCGGAGTCATGGATCTCCAAACTTGCTGGCTTTTTTGCCAGCAAAATTCGGACTATCCAAGCCTCCTTTAGAACTGCAGGCATGTTTACTACTCTGAATTTGCGGTCCCCCTACCCCGGCCCGATCTCCGCGGGCCCTGCCCTCTGGAACTTCCCATCTCTGACCGTACAGGCCTCGTTGGATCTCCTTTCCAAACTGAAATCTGGTTCCCCGTTAGACCCGTGTCCTGCTAAATTCCTTGCGCAAATGGCCCCTATTCTCAACCATCTTATTAACCCGATACTTAATCTTTCTCTTAGCACGGGTGAGGTCCCCCAGCCGTGGAAACAGGCTCTAATTTTGCCACTTCTAAAAAAAAAAAAAAACTGGACCCTAAATCCCATGCCTTCTATAGACCCATCTCCCTCCTGCCTGCGCTTGCGAAAGTGGTTGAGAAACATGTCCATACCACCCTGACCCACTTTCTTGAGACGAACGACATACTCCATCAGTCGCAGTCCGGTTTCCGCTCCAATCTGAGCACGGAAACAGCTTTGCTCGAGGTCACCGAGGCTCTCAAGGAAACCTTGGACAGAGGAGGCAAAGCCATGTTGGTTATGCTTGATCTCTCTGCGGCTTTCGACACCGTCCCCCATGACCGTCTCCTTTCAAGACTCTGGGAGATTGGTCTGAGGGGGACGGTGTTCCGGTGGTTTAGGTCGTTTCTCTCAAATCGCCAGCAAACGGTCTGGGCCCCTCCTTTCTCTGCCGCAATGCCGCCTTTTGAGGTCGGAGTTCCGAAGGGCTCGATTTTGAACCCTTCACTCCTTAACATCTATATGACCCCTCTGGCGGCACTGTCGGAGGATTTTGGGGCCCAGATCGGGTCGTATGCGGACGATACCCAACTTCTGTTCACGTGCGACAAGGGCTCCGATTTTGATGGGGCGTCCATCCGGGGTTGCCTTGGGGCAGTGTTTGACTGGCTTGGTCATAACAGCCTCAAGTGCAACTCCGACAAGTCCGAAGTGCTCTTCTTTGGCTGCCCTGCGGACCCCAGGTGGAAGGAATGGTGGCCCACTGCCATGTTCCCTCCTGCCAGCGATTAGCGGGCTGCTAAAAATCTGGGTATTCAGATTGATAACAGCCTCTCCTTCAAAGCCCAGGTGGCTGGTCTGGCCGGCAAATGTTTTTCGATCTTGAAGATGCTAAGGAAGTTCCTGCCGCTCTTATCTTTAGAGCATAGAAAGGTCACGGTACAGGCCTTGATAGGCTCTCGCCTGGACTATTCCAACGTCCTGTACCTAGACCTTCCGGACTTCCTTCTTGCGCGTCTCCAGGTTGTTCAAAACTCAGCGGCCCGGGCCATCTTTGGCCTCACTAGGAGAGCTAGGGCCAGCGACCTTCTCAGGACTCTTCACTGGCTGCCTATTAGGAAGCGTATCACTTTTAAGGCCTTGACCATTGCCTTCAAAGCCCTTCATGGTACAGGTGCCTTTTATCTCCGGAAACGGATTCGTTTCTATCTGCCTTATAGATCCTTGCAATCCTCTACCCAGGCCATGGCGGTCACCCCGGTGATCCGACGTGCGCGCTGTGGGGGGCGTTCTTTTAAACATCTCGCCCCTCGGCTGTGGAATGCTCTTCCTCTATCACTCAGATCCAACACCAATCTGCTGGCATTCAGGAAGGATCTGAAGACCCTGCTTTTCTCACAGTAATTCATCCCATTCTGCATCAGCATTCTCTCCCGTTTTGCCTTCCACTCTGGGTCCGTGAAGATCTTAAGCGCCGTGACACTCTTCGGAGTAGCTGTGCGCTATAAAAGTACCCCATTAACATAACATAACAAAGACGGGTCCGATACAGTCACCGGTACTGCCCCTCCTCTTGGGGCAAGTACGGGCCACTGCGAGCACTCGGCAGTGGCTCCTGCTGCCAAGGTCAGAGGCCGAGAGCAGATTCTCACAGACTCGCACCCCTGCCCCAGGCGGCGACACACACACGCTCCCTGGGCTTAATCTGTGCATTTACCTGGGGGGTCTGGTCTCTCTCTTCTCCACGCAGGCAACAGCTATTCTTCGTCGTGGAGTCGGGGTGCTGGGCGACACCTTGCGCTTCCTGCCTTCAGTGCTGCTCCTCTTCATGACGAGCCCTCCTAGCTAGGCAACATCCTGCGCTGGTGCTGATCTCTGAGCAGCTTCCCCCTGATGTCAGCAGTCTTGGGCTGGCGTCGGTGAAGTGCACAGTGCTCTTGGGGCTCACAGGCCGGCGGTGGTGAAATACACAGCGCTTTTCTCTTCTCGCAGATCCCGGGCCGGCAGCGGTTAAATAGAAAGGGAAGAGTATGGCCTGGCAAGAGGGTGCACTTGTCGGGACGACATGGCAGTTAGCAAACTGTGCGCAGGCATTGCGCTGGCAGGCCTGGGACATCTCTTTGAGGCTACTCATGTGGGTGGCACAATCAGTGCTGCAGGCCCACTAGTAGCATTTGACTTACCAGCCCTGGCACACTTAGGGCACTTCACTAGGGACCTACTGGTAAGACAAATATGCCAATCATGGATAACCAATCACCATAACAATTTACATAGGGAGCATATGCACTTTAGCACTGATCAGCAGTGGTAAAGTGCCCAGAGTCCTATAGCCAACAACCACAGGTCAGGAAAAACAAAGGAGGAAGAAGCAAAAGGTTTGAGGATAACCCTGCAAAAGGGGCCATTTCCAACAGGAATTTATACCATTTTATGTTTCTGCTTCTCGCACTGCGAGAAAGCAGTGGGGCAACGCTCCTCTGCCCACATGGAGGAACCACCCTTGTAGATGGCTGCATTCATGTGAAGAAAAGCAATACTGCCCCCAGACGTATGTCTTTTGTAATACCGTATCCAATGGAACTAATGAGTCAGTGATAACTTGGGTCTTTGACTTTATCCTGGACTCTGCGTTCTCCTATACACATAGTAAATGCCTCAAGTCATAGATAGATAGAGCAATAGTTGTGGAAATCCTGTACCCAGCCCTAAGTTGTACCCTCCTAAAACGTTCAGCCCTACCTCTGATTAGCAACCCAATGATATCCAAGAAAGCACTATTCCAAAACGAGTGTTTCTCAAAACGATGAAAGCCAGTCTCTGCTGTCTCAATGTCCTAGGCCAGGACATATTCGTTTACATTAAAATTATGTTACTCTCTTTGTGCATCAATGAAAAACCAACTGAAAATTGTCCGTTCGATATTATACCACCTGGGCGAGTGGTGCCAGTGAGTTTTCGGGACATTAGCTTCAATGGTTTATTCACATTGTGCCCTTCCTTTAACACATGATGAAACTGATAGTAGGATTTGCCTGTATTTGTGTGGTATTGGGGATAACAACTTATCTCTCTTCCCTCAGATTCTTCTGTAAGTACAGGCTTATTTTTTCTGAAGTTGTATTATCTTCTAACTAGCCTCTCCAGTCTTGCTGACAGTGTTCCCCAGCAGGGCAGTTGCACCAAAAGTGCCTATGTTCTCTTGACAAAGGACTCAGCAAAAGTTGTACACACCTTGTCTGGGCAGAGCTCTAAACTATGGAAATCTAATTACAGTATTGTAGAAAGATTGAGTCTGACGGAACCTGCTTAGGTGCTGTGAGAGACATAAAAAAACTTAAATCACATTTGTAAAGTCTGAAAGAAAAATGTAGGTTCTCTTTCTAGAAGGTCCCTAGACAAGTTCAACGTTTACGTGTTATAAACATAAAAGCATTTTTATCAATGGAAAAGCTGTTTTAGCTTGTACTATAAAAATCAATTTCAGATGATGTTTCTGCAGAAACATATATGTTAATAATATACTCAGCACGTCTAACCTGTATACATATAGGCATGCAGCCCAAGGCACATTTTACTGGTGACGTATCCCATTTCAAAGTAGATTCTAAATATGCTCAGTCTGACATGCAAATCTGCAGGCTTGCCAGCAGCCACTTAGACCTCGTTGCCAATCCAAATACCATTGTTAAGTCACATGTGAAGCTGGTTAAAGGTAAAACAGCAACTCACTTGGTCATCTGACTTTTATCTTTCTTGCATGTATTCAATGCGATCTCACTGCAGACGTATTTAAAAGTCAGAGACGCTAGTTAAGGTTAGCTAATGAATTGTCATGTTTAAGTGTAGATCACATTGCAATGACCTTCTGTCAGAAGTATCCCAGTGTCCAGGTATGCCAGTGATCTAGTCGATTGCAGTAAAAAGTCCTGGGGAAATATGCAAAAGACATGTTCCTCCAGATTTGTAAAATTGTCTGAAATGCACAGCATAGAGATACACATTGGTAGTATGATGAGAATAGAATTATGAATGAGTTAGTCAGCCTCTGTTTAAAACGTATTTTTTGTCCATCTGGTTTTGAAAACTTCGACAGCATATATGAATAAGATAATCGCATCCTTAATTTGATCTTGGTTATCAATAAACATACCTCACATTTAACCTACCTCTCTCTAACTGAGCCATTTTTCCAACTTACAAGACGCCTTATTTATCAACATTTTAAAGAGCTATCACCAATGCACAGGAGTGTAAGCACGGCTTGTGAGACCCAATAATCCAGAAAAATATCACATTAAAGATGATGAGGAGAATGAAAAGAAGGTTAATTCAGGGCAATCAGACATAGATTGGTGCAAATGTTAAAGATCTGAAAAGAAGCATCACATTCACAGCAGGGAAGTTCCACAGCTTGGCAGATTTACGGAGATAAATCAATACTTGGCAGAAGGGCATGAATGAGAGCGTAGATTCCAACCGAACTTGAGAGAACTTTTTCATTAAAACGGGCATCTGACGGTCAGCCACAAACACGAGGGAAGAATGTCCCCATGTATTGTCACTTAGGAAGACGTTTAAAGCAGCAAGATAAACACAGATCCCACTTGTCCATGCACTGTGTGCAATACACAAAAAGAGACGTTTACATGTTCAGTGTTTGCAAGGTAAAAGCATTCTACGTATATGCAAGGAACTTGATTATTCTTATTACTGAGTCATTAAAACGTATAAACTTGCAAACATATTCGCTTCACTCACAAAGTGTGGAAACAGTGCCCACATGTGGCTGGTACTGAAATGGAATGACAACTTCATCCAGCAAGGCCAGTCAATTGAAGGGAGAAGCTGTTGAGATTTGCGGTGCTTAATATCTGAGGGCTCGTTTGCATGGGATAAACTTGTTTTGCAAGCCATGGAGCCTGGAGGAGAAGCATACGTTGGGTATGTTCTGGTGCAGCTTACGCGCTGTTTTATTATACGACTGCTGGCTATCTCAAACATTCAACCACATCCCACTGCCATAAAGTGTTACTTTCCATCCCTGCAAATTGCACCTCAGTCATTCATTTCTACTCGCGTATGCACTATATTGTCACGTGACTCCTTATCTATCAATCACCATTTATGCCACACGTATGCCATGTACACTTGTGCAATCCATACCCATAAATGCACTCAGGATTGACCTATGAAGCATGGAATGTAATGATGGAAATGTGCAAATGAGAACTGTTAGAAATTGGGGGGGGCATATGTACAAGACCCTATCGCCACCATAACGTCACTTTCAGTGATGTTGTGGGAGCGATAGGGGCTGAGCATTATGTACAAGGCAGAGTTAAGCCACTTAACATGGCTTAATTGCTGCCTTGTAAATAAGGTACCCTTTCACGCTATGATTAGCGTGAAACGGGGCGTGCAATGGGTGTTGTGGTGGGCGTTCCACCGCAACACCCATTGTATTTGACGATGCCCCCTATGTACAAGGGTGGTGTACATAGGAGTCAGTGCCAAAAATAAGACCAGGAAAATCCTGGTCTTTAGTTGGCAAAACAAGGAGAAATGCATTATTTCTCCTCGTTTTTGCTTTTTCCATGTGTGCTGCCTTGTGCAGCACACAAGGAAAAAGCAAAATGCCATAGTTTGTTTCTGTACAGGAAGGTGTCCCTTCCTTTACATAAACAAGCTGTTGGACTTGGCCTTGTTGGCTAAAGTCACTTAAAATGTTTCCTTTTTCCCTAGACCGATTTCCTGACAGAGAGCTGTGAAGTTAGATGCTGTAGGTACTTGCCACTGCTAATCAGTGTGCAAGTACATATGTTCCCTGTATAAATTGTAGTGCAGTTTGGTTGTCTCTGATTGGTATGTTTGCCTTACTAGCAAGATCCCAAAGTGATGTGCACTGTGTGTGCCAGAGTTAGTACTAAAGAAATGCGCAGAGAGGGAACACAGTTCTTCAGTGTAGGCCCTGTATCACTTTGTCCTGACAATTGCTACCAATTGTCAGGCCTTACTTTCCCTTTGCATACTTGTGGGGCATCCCCGTAGGACGTCCTGGGTAACCCCCAGGTAGGGTGCAGTATACGTAAAAGGCAGGACCTGTGCCAGTGTGGGTGCTAGGCCCTGACAGTGGAAAATGCTCCATTTCATTTTCCCTGTTGAAAGGCCATCCTGCCCATAGGACATAATGGGGGAGGCTGGGTGTAGTATTGTTTACCTAGTTTCCCAAGAATTAGAAATGGAACAGTGAAGTTTGGTATGTCTAAACTCATAGCGTCATAACATGTCTTTTTGGGTAGATGTTTTTTTTGCTGTGTGTCCAGAAACCGCTGTTTGAGAAAATAGCCAAGTTTGTGCTTTATACCTTTTTGCTTGGCTTAGCAGAATGTGAATTGCCTGCCTGGATCTGGGAGAGGTGAGAAAGGCTGAGGGAGGTCGTGCCCCAGGGGAGGGGGTAGAGACGGCGCCAGGCTGTCCTGCACCTGTAGTGGGGAGAAGGAGAGTGTTGGGCTTGGCCTTTTTTGCAGGGTCATCCCTGAGCTTTTTGCCTTCCTCCTATATTTTTTCTGACCTGTTGTTTGCTATTTTATGACTCTGGGCACTTTACCACTGCTGATCAGTGCTAAAGTGCATATGCTCTCCCTACTGTAAATGAATGTATTAATTAGTGATTCCATGATTGACTATTTGGTTTACTTGTCAAACCCTAATACAGTGCACTGAGTGTGCCCAGGGTGTGAAAATCCACATGCTGCTAGTGGGCTTGCAGCACTGGTTGTGCCACCCACAGAAGCGGCCTTGTAAAACGAGTCTATGGTCTGCCATTGCAGAGCCTGCGTGCAGTCTGGTACTGTCATGCTGACTGGGCAAGTGCAGCCACTTGCCAGTCCCTGAACCTTCCCTTGTCTTCATATTAGTCACCCCTATGGTAGGCCCAAGGGCAGGGTGCATTGTAAGTGTAAGGTAGGACAAGCCCTGATGTGTGCGGGATGTCCTAATAGTGAATTACAGCCATTTTAGGTTTTCACTATTGCAAGGCTACCTGTCCTCCATAGGCCAGAATGGGCTGCTAGATTATTACATGTTTATAATCCTAGTAGACTCAGAGAACATGGTAGAAATTCGAGCTTTGTTCGCCCTAAGTTGGCAGGTATGCCCAGACGTGGGTCCCTTGCTCACTCTACAACTGGATTCAAGAAACCGGTCCCAGGATGCTTGTTTCCGGTCCAGGGAAGACATGGCTTGGTAGTTCGGGCTGGACTGTTCCCATGAGGCACAGGGTCAGACTGATTTGTATATGGTCATGTCTGAATGGGGTGGTGGACAGTGTTCCCTCTATCGTGCGGGCATTTGCACGCGCGCACTCTAACTTCCCAGAGCACGCAATCTGAATTGTAAAGCGCGCACACTTCACAATTTACGCAAGAGATAATTTTGCAGCTGCTTTAAATAACATGAGGTGCATTGTAAAACGGCCACTTGCTTGTTGGTAGGAAGGAGCAGAGGCAATGTAGTGTGGACAAGGAGTTCACCATGGAAGAAGCAGTGGGGGTGGGGGGGGGGCTACAGAGGGTCACAACTCACAAGCAGGTCTGGCCGTAATCAATTGACTGGGACTGCGCCCGGGGCTGAAAGAAACTTTGATGTTTGTTGTGGGGGCAGGGATTCTTTCAGTGTGCCAACGAGAGGTGTGAGGAAGATGGGAGGAGGGCAGTAAATTCACTGCCCGAGCTAAGCATAATGATTACTCCCTAAGCACCCCACCCAGCTACTCTAATACATCCTCTCCGCCTCATCAAGATACTCGCATCTTAACCTCGGGAACCAACTCTTCTAATAACCCCCATGACTCCCCCTCTCCATCCTCGCCCACCATCCTCTATCTATCTACAATACCTGTTCTCTTAAGTACAAACAGACTCCACCCTCACCCGACATCTCCTAGACCTCCCCAACTACTTAGACCTATCCCCCCTGTCTCCCCACCCCTCCTCCTGTCCGTTCTCCCCTCCGCTGCATGTTGATAAACTGTAGATCTTCCTCCTGCCACGCTACTGAGATTGCAGAAACCATTGCATTCCCTACTGAAACCTGGCTCACTGCCCACTCCACCCCTATCCTCGACCTGCTTGTCCCTCCAGGCTTTGCTATTATCAGGAAGGATAGAATCGAACAATTAGGAGGAGGCCTTGCCCTTATCTTTAAGGAGAAACTCGACATATCACCCGTCCAGCTCCAAGACCCTTCGTCCTTTGAATACCTTTGCGCTGACCTCTCTTTCCCTGGCCTTCCCTCCACTCGGCTACACACAATCTACCACCCCCCGGGAAATTGCCTCCCCTTCACCGAAGAGATGACTGATCTTATTATTCAAGCATCGATCTCCCACTCCAGGAATCTCTTCCTGGGTGACTACAACACCCACTGGAACAAAAATGATGATCCTGCGGTCACCCTTTTTAATGAAACCCTAGACTTCACTGACATGACCCAGCTCTGCCTTGCCCCCACTCATAGCAAAGGCGCCACCCTAGATGCTATCCTGACGAACAAAGATATGGCCTCTCTCTCTAATATACTTCCTGTAGATTGGTCTGATCACCACCTCATCCTCTTCACCTTGAACAGCCCCACTACTCCCCCCTCCCCTATCAGCACTCTTCCCAAGAAACCCACTCGTATCCTTCACCTCATCCCACCTGACGTACTGGAATCCACAATTAAAACTTGCTTACTCCTCCCACCCCCCTCTCTTAACATCAAAGATCTCACTGATCATTAGAACAATTCCATTCTTGACTCCCCGAACTAATTGCCCCTATTAAACTAAAAAAACAAACAAATCCTGCCTAAGTCCTGGTTCAACGCCAACATCAATAACGAAAGACGGACCCTCAGACAATCAGAAAGCTCCTGGAGGAGTCATCCCTCCTCTGAAAACCTGGCCCTACTGAGAACTAACAGAGCCCATTACAAAAAGCATATCTTCAACGAAAAAGCCACCTTTCTCCGGTCTCAACTTGACCAGGCCAGAAACCATCCCAGAGAACTGTTTAACATTGTTAAAATACAAACTTCCTCTGGCCCTCCTAAACTAGCAGCCTCTGTGGATAGATGCGAAGAAATTGCTAGTTTCTTTTCGAATAAAGTCAACACCATTGAACTATCCTTCTCTTCCCCTCCTCTCTCTTTCCAACCACCCTCCATCCAATTCACCATCCCTAATATTCCCAACTCACCTTCTTCCTCCTCCCCGCCTCCTCTCACCCGACAACCTCCCCCATCCAAATCTCCCTCCCTAGCACTCCCAATTCACTTATCTCCTCCTCCCCCTGCACCTCAACCCCGCCCAACCCCTCCCTACTCTCACCCAGCCTGATTCATCCTCGACCAATCCCCTTCCTAAAAACAACGTTTAATGGAGCGTATTTAATCCAACTTCTGAAACCACTATCATCAACATCATCTCCAAACTCAAACCGTCCTCACATTCCAATGACCCTCTCCCCGCCCATTTAGTTCAAGAAATCAAACACATCATTGCCCCAATTTGGACCGATATCATCAACTCCTCACTTTCCTCTGGCTGCGTCCCTGCCTCCCTTCAGCTAGGTCAAATCTCCCCCATTCTTAAAAACCCCACTGCCGACCCTAATGATCTGAACAAACTGCGCCCTATCTCCAACCTTCCCTTCCTCTCTAAAGCCCTTGAAAAATGTGTTCTGTCTCAGTTAGATAACCATATCTCCACCTTCAATCTACTCAACATTTTCCAATCTGGGTTTAGAAAGGGATGCAGCACAGAAAAAGCGATGCTCAATATTACTGATGACATTCATCGCTCTCTTGACAAAGGCGAATCCTCACTGCTAATCCTCCTTGATCTCTCGGCTGCCTTTGATACGGTACACCATCCCACCTTGCTGAACACCCTAAAAGATTGCTTTGGTTTTGAAGGCATTGTACTCAAATGGTTCACCTCCTTCCTCCAGTATAGATCACAACAAATTAAGCTCAGTCATTGCCTATCCAAACCTCAACCTGTTGCTCTCGGGGTCCCCCAAGGGTCTATCCTCTCTCCAACCCTTTATAACCTCTTTATGGAACCCCTCACTCTAATTCTCAAACAAGCCAAAATCAGTTACAACATCTATGCCGACGATACCCAACTATACTACAAGATTAAATCCCACAATGACATCCTTCACCTCAATGACACTCTGTTGAGAGTCCAAGCCTGGTTCCATCTTAATCATCTCAAACGTAATCCTAAAAAAAACGAAATCATCCTTTTCACCCCCAAATACAATTCCCTCCCCACTCAACTCTTGATTAAAGACATCAAGGCTCTTAATTGCTCCCTCTCCACCTCCAATTCCGTCAAATCCCTTGGTATCAGCATCAATCAGAACCTTACTCTCATCCCCCACATTAAAAATACAGCGAAAAAAGTGCTCTCTTCACCCCGCACCACCTCAAAAAAGTTAAACCTTTCATTCCAGCTGATGATTGACTCTGGCCGGCACCCCCAAAGTCCACCTGGCACCGATTAAATCTGTCCTCAACATAGCCGCCAGACTTATTTCGGACTGTAGAAAATTTGACCACAAAAATCTTAACTGGCTCCCAATTGAAAGTAGATCCACCTACAAGATTGCTTGCATTACGCACAAAGCTCTTCACTAAGACACCCCTTCTTACCTTTCAAGCAAACTACTAAAAGCAGGGAGCACTAGATCCCTGAGAAGTACAAACTCCCTTCTCCTTAGCCCTCCTAAACTTAAATGTAAGAAAACCCATTCTCGTGCATTCTCGGGTAATGCCCGCACAATCTGGAATTCAATACCCAAAGACCTTCGCTGCAACCCCTCCTACCCTCCCTTCAAAAAGAGACTGCAACTACTCCTCCTCAATGAATACTGGGGCTCTTAATATTTATCGATCTTGAACCTGCTCATCACCCTTCTATCATTGGTCGCTCTGTTACCCAACCCCTCTCCCCCTTCCATATCACCCCCCACCTCACCCCCTTCTTTAGCGCTATTGTCAACTCTCCCTGTCCCTCCTCTATTCTGCTCTCCTGACCCCTATCACTTACTTAATTCATTGTTCTCTTTATTTTTACTTTCTTTTAATTTTTCTGTGCACTTCCATTTGTATATTGTACTTAATATGTACTTGTTTTATGTCCTTGTGTTATCACTATGTAAAGCGCTCTGATACTCTCAGATCCAGCAGCACTATATAAAACCTTTTAAATAAAAATAAATAAAAATAAATAAAAAGGGGGTTGATGGGGTGTTAAGAATGACTCTGAAGTACATTAAGGTCTGGACTCAAGCTGCGCACATGCCACTTGTTTCATAAGTTTTCCTGAACTTGACGGTGGCTACAGGGATATAGAGGCAGCAGTGGCGTATCTGATTAATGTATTTTTTCACTGCCAAGCATCAATCGGCATTTTTGGAAGGCCTGGTAATAATGTGCTCTGTGCATTGGTCCTGTTTATGACGGGACAGCTGATGTTTGTGGCTAAAGATCAACCTGATAGTTCTTAGTATATCAGTGCACAGGCGTCTTTTACGTGCGGAGCCCTGAAATGCTTGCCATTAATCATGCAGCAAACATCACCTAAAATAAGATAAAGCCTCTTCAAAATAAAACTATGCACCTTTCTTTAACAGGCTGAAGCTTTGGCATTAATATGTCACATTAGTATATAAGTGCACAACACTGATTAGAAGTAGGTTTTTTAAAATAGAACCAGTCTTTCCTGGCACGACTCATCCTGGACATCCCCCGCCGCAGCCACATCTCCGGACACCTGAGAGACCTGCACTGGCTCCCGGTCAACAAGAGAATCACCTTCCGGCTCCTCACCCACGCACACAAAGCCCTACACAACCAAGGCCCAGGATACCTCAACAGCCGTCTCAACTTCTACGCTCCCACGCGCCAGCTCCGATCGACCAGCCACGCCCTCGCCGCCGTCCCCCGCATCCGAAGAACCACCACAGGAGGAAGGTCCTTCTCCTACTTGGCCGCCAAGACTTGGAACTCCCTTCCGACCCACCTCCGCCTGACCCAAGACCACCTCGCCTTCAGGAAGCAGCTCAAGACCTGGCTGTTCGAACAGTAGCGGACCCCCTCCCCCCAGCGCCTTGAGACCCTCCGGGTGAGTAGTGCGCGATATAAATGATATGATTGATTGATTGATTGATTGATTGAGTCTTTCCCTTCCCCTGTAGCAATGCCATTTGTGAAACGAAGAAAGAAGTTGTCATGTACACCCTATATGTGGCCCACATTCTTGTATAGAGAGCCACAACATTATAGTCTAGTGAATATAGCTAAACAGCTAGGGCGGTTGACCTCGAATCTGGGGAACCGGGTTCGAGTCTCTGCAGTGATGCTCAACATCCTGTGATTCTGGGTGAATCACTTAATCTCCCTGTTCCTAACAAAAATGAATGCGTCACTCTGTAACGCAACAGGTGCTCATGTAAAGTGCTCTGATACATTTGGGTAGATGTTTGCACTATATAAAATTCTGCCCCCAAAAATCTAACAATATATTTGTATGCCTCTTATGCTGAACTCACCTATTTAAACCATAGCATTTTCCTGAAATAAGCTATTTGCCTAAGCCACACGATTTGGTTATGTGAAAAAGCTGGGATCAATCCAAGGTTTTCTAGTTTCACTTTGTACAAATCAGCCACTAATAGGTGTTTGAACTGTGAAATACGGTAATAATCAGCATTCAGTGAGCCCCTCTGGTGCTGTGCCATGGTGCCATTGCACCTGATGCACCAATGGAAGCTACACATCTGCACAACACTAATTGCAGCATTTTGTTTTAGAGGCACCAGCTCACTGTTTCCGTGTAGTGGACATCCACTGATGTCAGTACCAGGGAAGTAGCTACCATTGGTGTGGCAGGTGCAGTGGCACCGGGGAACATTAAACAATGTAAAGTTCTGTATTTTCCTATCCCAACACGAGTCACAAGGGCCATTTCCCTTGCTTGCCCCAGAGCCCATGGCGTAATTTCTATGCTTCTGGGTACCTGGTCCTTCCAAAATATGCATTAACCTTAGGAACGTACCACTGCTAGCAAATATGGAGGACTGTATTTTTTTACAGGAAAGTGGATTTGCCCAGGATCTCACACAAATAACAATAACATTATCACGTGTATCTGCAGCACCACTGTCTGAGCAGGTGTGAACCCTTTTCCTGCCTCTTCTTGGATCATGCAGACTTCCCTTCAACTTGACATAAAGCTTTCCATTGTTTCATTTACAAACACAGTTTGACTTTATAAACGTAGAAGTAATAATAATCATTGCACAATGCATACAACAATAAATCCATGTTTTGGAAATGCACATCACACACATTCTTACATCAACAGTCACTCCATTACCAGCACATTTTACACAAATTATGCTGACATGCATGGATGCTTCATGTATTATTTCATTGTGCATTACCTGAAAGGCTGAGGTTTTACAAACATTGTCTATTTGCAATTTAGTATGCACTATATGACAGTGCATACTGTGAACTTAGTTGCAGCCATGTGTGCTTAACTGCGTAGAAACAGTGGGTGTGTGATAATGATGGGGCATGATTGAGAGCTTTGTAGTTAAGGCAGAATGCAGTGCCTGTTTCTCACAGTGCCAGTCAGTGAGTCCTAAAGCAGACTAATTGTACCTCCCATTCTGGCTCATGTACAAACCACAGGGAGTGATGGTCATACATATATAAATGTTAATTGTAAAAATTTGAAAATTGGATGGAAGACGCACAATTTTCCAACTAAGACATCACCAAAGAGAAACAACACATAGCACTCGCAGCAGGTGAGTGGGTGTGTGATGTTTGTGTGTGTGTTGGAGGTGTTGAAGTAGAGGAGGTGAAATGAAGTATGTTCAGGAGAGAGTGAAAAAATGGTGCAAAAGAAGAAAGAGATGACATGAGAGATATGTATATTGAAGATTTCAGAAAGCTGTGGGGACAAAAAGGATATGTGTTAAGAGAAGGTATTTCCATTTCACATTACCTTAACATAATCATTGTTACTCATTTGTTTGATACACATAAAACGCATTGGCAAAGCCAATAGGTCTGGCTTGTGTCAGTCTTATATCCCATTTTTTTTGTTATGCCTGATATAGTAACTGAAAAATCCCAATGTTATGGTATGTGGAACCTATTGGGATATTGAAGAATGGCTCTTGGGTTACAATTTGATGCTGCATATTCAGTGCAATTATGCATCAGGTTTTAGGGTTGTGGCTGTCTGCTACCAAATTCCTATGTGTCAAAGTTTGTCACCCTCATTTTGCTGTGCTGTAAAATCCAGCTGTTATCAAAATAATCTATTTTTAATATGAAAGAGTCATTTTTTTTTGCATGCCACTGCTGTATAATTTCATGTGGGATATTCCTAAGGATTGTATCTGGCTCAACCCTCCCTATTAATTTCCAGTCTTGCATAGCTCTACCTCTTGTGCAGCATGTATGCCAGAAAAAATGCATCACAGAAGGACTAACAGACAATGTGGGTTTATAAGCCTGTTTAGCATAACAAATGCTAATAGAGAAACATGTGAGTACATGCCTGTTCGGCCTAAAGTGGAAATCAGAGTAACGTATGCATGCATGGTCAGTTTCTTGGTGCACATAGCCTTGGCTGCAGTGCACAGAGATGTTACATTGCCGCACACAGAGGAAATAAATTAGAGGGAACATTGGTGGTGGAGTGAGCTAAAGAATGGTGATGGATTAAACCCAGAACAGTTGACTGGGGGTGAGTGTTTGATTTGCTCAAACGCTCTGTCCATCTTCCCCTTTAGTATTGCTTTGTTCGCCCTAAGTTGGCAGAGCTTGCCCAGACGTGAGTCCCTTGCTCACTCTACCACTGGATTCAAGATAGCCTGGCTGATGAGGATTATGAATCCGAAACCGGTGCCAGGATGCTTGTTTCCGGTCCAGGGAAGACATGGCTTGGCAGTTCGGGCTGAACTGTTCCCATGAGGCACAGGGTCCGACTGATTTGCATATGGCCATGTCTGTACTGGGGTGGTGGAGTGAGCTAAAGAATGGTGATGGACTAAACCCAGATCAGTTGAAAAGGGGTGAGTGTTTGATTTGATCAATAGCTCCGTCCATCATCCCCTTTGGTATCGCTTTGTTTGCCCTAAGTTGGCAGGGTATGCCCAGACGTGGGTCCCCTGCTCACTAAACCACGGGATTCAAGACAGCCTGGCTAATGAGGATTATGAATCCGAAACCAGTCCCAGGATGCTTGTTTACGGTCCAGGGAAGACGTGGCTAGGCAGTTCGGGCTTGACTGTTCCCATGAGGCACAGGGTCTGACTGATTTGCATATGGCCATGTCTGAACTGGGGTGATGGAGTGAGCTAAAGAATGGTGATGGAATAAACCCATATCAGTTGACTGGGGGTGAGTGTTTTATTTGCTCAAACGCTCCGTCCATCATCCCCTTTGGTATCTCTTTGGAGATAAGCCTGGCTGCTCGTGTCAAGCTATTAAGGGGGTGAGCCGGGCTGGCTCAGATGGTGTCCTTTCTTGGCCTAACGTGGGAGCGGAGTGGTAAGGGTTGTGCACTTGACAACAACGGTGCATGCGGGAACTCCAGCTTCTAACACAAACCCTTTAAAAAACTGCAATTTTGTAAGTTTCATGTGTGTTGCATGAAGTAGCACACATGAAAGTTACAAAATGGCATTTTAGGATTGTTTATGTGCATGAAGGGACACCTTCCTACACATAACCAATCCTCCCCTGTACACAGACACCCTTGCACTCTGGTGTAAGGGTGCCTGCGTTGGCACTAAGTTGTTAAACTTAGGGCCATCGCAGAGGGAAACGCAAGGCTGCACCACATTTTTGTAAATATGGTGCAGCCTTGTGGTTCAGAAGTAGTGGAGCATGTCATTAAGCCTAGGAAGCTAACGGCACACTTTGCCACTTCCTTGTGCATATCCCCCTGGGTCTCTAGTTGGCAGAGGTATGCTTCCTGTCCAGTGGGGACCACAAACCTAGCCAGGGTAAGCTAGATGCACACCAAATGATAACCTGTGCTCACCCTCCGATAGCTTGGCACAGATCAGTCAGGGTTTTCTAAAGAGGCAATGTGTACACTATTTGTGCAGCACACATGGTAACACAATGAAAATCCCACGAAAATACACCAAACAGGTTTAGAAATATAGAGGATATTTTTTTATTAGAATCAGGACCAAAATGACAAAAATACAATAAGTAGAACCAGAGTTATGAATTTTTAAAGAATACATCAAAAAGTTGTGCTTGGAGTCAAATAATGCTTAGGGAGGGGTTACTGGAGGTCTTGCTGGAATGGGGTAAATTTAAAGTTCAGGCTGACCACGATGGAGGACAGGCCGGCTACATGACCCACAGAGGGCCGGCTGAAAAAGTATCTTGGATGCAGCAAGCTTCGTAGTACAAAACTCAATGCAACAGTTCCAATTCACACAGTCTGGACGACCCATTGTTGTCAAGCCTCGCGGTCAGGTCCTGCGTTGGCATTGAACTCCTTTTGAGGTAGGTGCTGCGTTGCCATCAAATCTCGCAGATGGGTAACGCATCGTAATCGAGCCATGCAGGGATGTCCTCGGATCTGTACTGCATCAGTTCTGATCAGTGCAAAGTCGTCACTGCATCGATTTTGAAGCAGAACAACCGCAGAACCTACTTCTGAGGCCCGGGATTGGGATTGGGTTGGCAACTCACGCAAGGGAAGGGCTTACCAATCTTGTGGAAGCGAGGAGATCCTTTCAGTTCCTGGGATCTTGTGGACAGAAGGCCAGCCCACTGGCACGGGCCATGACTCGGGCCATGAAAGTTGATAATAGCCTCAGGCCAGCAACATCCTTGCAAACGTCACTAAGTGATAATTCCCTTCAGGAGCATGCCACGTCCCAGGCCACCACAAGTCTGCAGATAATCCATTTGCAGTCCCTCCTGCCCCAATAGTTCCTCTTTTTGATATCCCAGCGTCAAATTAACGCAGTATGGTTCCAATCCCAGAAGTGTTTCTAATTCCTGAGGGCAGACACACAGTAGCTATCCCCACAATGGCCTTTGAAGATAAGATCAGTTCAAAAATCCACCTTTGAAATGCACAGGCCCTCTCTAAATTCTGTCCTGTCTGCCCCCCCACCACCCCAGGAGGCTTGATCAATATTTTTAGTGGCGCCAAGACCCTGACCCTTGGAATGCATGTGAAAATTCAACCCCCACATATCCAATCTACTCCTTTACAGCGGTCTTATCAGAAAAGCATAGATGTAGCTGTCCCTCCGGCACGCAGATGTAGCCTTCCCACAGTCAAGCAGAGTGGCAATCCTTGTAGCACAACAGTCATGACTCCTGGCAGAGTTCTTCACAGTTCAAATAGTGTACTGTCCTGGTAGGTTTAAAGCCCCAGTACTTATATTCAAATGTTCCTTTGAAGCATGGCATACACAAATGTTCCTTTGAAGAATGGCATACACAAGAATGGATAGAAAGCTAGTATACTACATTTCTCCTTTTCTTCTAACACAACAAATAACATAGAGACCAAAAGAAGAACAAGATATCTCCAAGCCTTACATCCAGACAAACCCACTGGCCAGACAGGTATGACAGGAGGCAAAGCACAGATAATGAATAAGATTACATCACTCCTACTTCCCTGTAAACAACTTGGCAATGGAAAATCAACATTGTAAAGCAATGAAGCTTAATGTAAACAGGGTGAAGAAAGAATGAATGAATAATAACATTACTCCTACTTCCCTGAAAACAACATAGGAATAAAAAATGGACATTGTTAGATTTGGATGGTCTCCAGTTGGCACAGGTAGGTACTTGTGACAAATAGGGACCCTTGCTTCCAGTCAGGGAAAGGGGGTACACGCCTAAAATAACCCCTGCTCACCCCCTTGGTAGCTTGGCACGAGCAGACAGGCTTATTTTAGAGGCAGTGTGTAAAGGAGGAAGGCAAAAAGTTCCGGGATGACCCTGCAAAAAGGGCCAAGTCCAACAGACATTATAAAGCAATGAGGCTTAATGTGAACAGGGTGATGAAAAATTGAGAGAGGAAAACAGGGTGAATAACCATTGAGAGTGTGATTAAACCAGTGTAAGAACAATCTCGTAAAGAGGTCAAATGTTGTGCACTGTAATGATGGGGCAAAAGCCCATATGACACACACTGTGTGAATTGAAAAGGACAACCTGGACAACCTCGTGTAGAGGTCACTTGATGTGCACTGTAATGAACGACCTGAACAACCTCGTGTAAAGGTCACTTGACGTGCACCGTAATGAACAACCTGGACAACTTCGTGTACACTCCATACTACACACACTGTGTGGAGTGATAGTATAATAGAAAATTGAACATGAACCTAAGACATACCTCGAAAAGTGAGGGAGGATAGCCCTGGTCAGGTAACGTATAAGGGTAAGAACCTATGACATATACTTGAAAATAGATTTGAAACTGTGAGTAGTACAAACGGGCACAGGAAATGGGACTAACACCCACTGCACACATGCATGTAAATCGAGATATTCAAATAATCAAACCCTTGAGAGAGTGTACCTAGGATCCACATATGTACCCCATTGAGTTAAATTGAAATAAAACGACATACAATCCCGTGAAGGATAAAAAACAGAAACATCATGAATAGTAAAACAAGCCCCAAACCTAGATGCAATATAGCAAAAACAGGCTTAAATAACCATTATCATTTCATTTGAATAGAGTTACTACGATGTGTAAATGTCACCATACCCATGTGACACACACCAAAGTGTGAACCAACAAACTAAGAAAAGATAGGCCGGAGAGGACTAAAACTAATGAGTTTCTTGTGCACAATTAGAGTCCTTCTTCGATGTGTACACATTTTTTTTAAACTTTTTAATCAAGATTACTTCTCCGATGAATAAATTTGCTCAACAAAACGAGCTGTCAAATTAGGTTGTTATTTCCCAAAGAATGAAAATATACTGATGTTAGATAATTAAACATGCACAAAAGTGTGGCTTCACAAAACTAGAGACAGAATAGAACAATGGCACAGGGAAGACACCCACTAAAGACTGAATAGGGCCTGGGCTTTTGAAGAAATTTGAACTCACCACACGATGTGCAACACAATATAACCAAAAGCTCTAAAACAGGAAGACTGAAGACAGAAATGATGTTACAAGTAAAGATTTGGTTCTGTCTTGACAATTTCAGGTTATAGAAGTTACGTAGAACAGACAACAAACAGCGTTGAAAGTACTTTGTTGTAGCAACAAAAACATATTGAGCAGGAAATCTGCATTCAATTTGACCATGACTTGCCAGAACGGATCCACCAACAAGACGAGCTGAGTTAGACAACTCCCAATGCTCTGCAAAAGTCACTGCTGGTTCGATGTAAGCAGATAATGTAAACTGAGCAGGAACAGTTAGACATTCACGCCTCATTCTTTACTGCGAAGCGAAATACTGGACGATGGCAGCACGCTTCAGGCATCACGCTGGATGGCTCATGGCACATCGGTGCACCCAAAGTGTATTGTGACAGTCCAGAACTTAGTTCGTCCCGAGGATTCATGGAAACAACACTGGACAGCAGGAGACAGAACAGGTAGGACTGCATGTGCTTCAAATTACTTTTGAAACTGCTGCACTCGCTTACAGTGCGTGCGCTAAGCAGCTCGTGCCCCATTCAAATGCAGAAGTTTAACTGCCCCCACAGTGTACAAGTCCAAAGAGTAAAAAAAAAATAATGGACCAAAAGCAACTCACCTTAGCCATTAGTAGCCCCAGCCCCAGACCTTGAGTTCACATATGGTCCACAGTAAACTAAACAAACACTCCAGTCTTACGGTGAAAACACCAATGTTGTAGCATGTCCACGGGGAACATCCTTTACAGCGCAACCATTACATCGCACTACACTTACAATGCTGTCATTACATTGCAACATCCTTTACAATGCATGTCACTACAATGCAGGCATTACAATGCATGACACTACATCGCATGACACTACATCGCATGTCACTACAACGCAGGCATTACAATGCATAAAAGTA
Source organism: Lissotriton helveticus (assembly GCF_964261635.1). Taxonomy (NCBI): domain Eukaryota; kingdom Metazoa; phylum Chordata; class Amphibia; order Caudata; family Salamandridae; genus Lissotriton; species Lissotriton helveticus. The sequence goes on along the minus strand of NC_136072.1, from coordinate 737,952,654 downwards.
CAATGCATACCATTACAACGCATAGTACCCCTACACTATCCAAAACCTCCCTACTGTTGCACCCCCTGGAGTTAGAATAGATATTTTTACCCCTACACTATCCAACACTTACCCTACTGTTGCACCCCCTGGAGTTAGAATAGTAAGTTTTACCCCTACACTATCCAAAACCTACCCTACTGTTGCACCCCCTGGAGTTAGAATAGTAATTTTTACTCCTACACTATCCAATACTTACCTGAAATGCAATGTAATGGTATGCGTTGTAATGGAGTGCGTGGTAAAGGTATAATGCGATGTAATGGAATGCGTTGTAAAGGTAGTTTCTAAAAATGTGATGTAGTGTCATGCGATGTAATGGAGTGCGTTGTAAAGGATGTTACGATGTAATAACTGTGTTGTAAATGCATGCATTGTAAATGTATGCATTGTAATGTCATATATTCAATGTCCACTGCCTCCTGAGCCTCATGTTGTGCACTGGCACCTCCCTTATAGCACAAACATGGAGATGACTGTGACGCTTGAAAATCCTGAAATGCAGTTAAAACTCTTTGACAAAACGCACAGTTCCAGTAGACATAGCTGAATGAAATCAGGCATGCATTGAAAGGAGACACAAGCAGGAACAGTTGGTTTTCTGTGAGCACTTGGTAACAGCATTACCAGAAGGAGGATGAAACTGGTTACTAGTGTGGAAAACTTCCTCTCCCGATGTGGTAGAACTCAGTGAGTGCTCCAGGTGTAGTTTGTCAGAGGCAAAAAAACATGTGCAGGCACCTCTCTTAAAGTGTACACCTAGGGAGATTGACCATTTATGTTGAAAGTGCAGATCTTGTAGATGTGGCCTCTTGAGGTTGAATAAAGCGTGAATGATTGCTTTTTTCTTGAAAGGCGCTTGAAGGCAGACCATCCATAAAGCCACACTGTTCTTGTGCGGTGGTTGAAAAGTCCATTTATTGACAGACTTGTGTGAAATGGGATCTGGCATGCAGAGGTTGGGGGTGACCGGTGTAGTGGTCACTGGTGGGGTTCAAGGTGCCAGAGTCCTTGTCCCAGTCGTAATTTGTAGATTCTGGTTGCTTCTTTTGAAAAATCTTGATTTCTTTGAGATTGAATTCTTTTGTTGAGCATGTAGAACGAAGGTAAGGTTCCAGATCGGCGCCATAAAAATTTAGTAATAAAGTCCAGACAATTTGATGTAGTTCAAGATGATTTATTGTAGATATGTAGAAGAGCCTCACCAGGAGCAGCCAGTGTGCTGCTCAGCCCCATCATAAATGTGGCTTTTCCCTTGACAGACACCCAACATTCCTTAGTACATCATCATACTGTAACATTCTACTGTCAAGACATGTGGTGAAAATGGCATACACTACAATGGATAGAAAGTTAGACTATTACACATTTCTAAAATAGTAATGTTAAATCTATCTTTACCACTAAAGAGGATTTCTCATTTTCTGTTCCGACAATATGAAACGAGATGTAGCTGCTCCTTTCTAATCAAGATTTACAGCTCAAACGTGTTTTAAGGAATTTCCAATGCTAGCCAATGAGAGGAGGAGGGCTCACAGTAGTGAAAAAAATCTGTGGTGTTTGGCACTACCAGGATATGTAATCCTTAACAGGGCATGTTCTTCCTTTGATTTCCCCTCCACCCTGCCCTTAGGGCTACCCAGAGACTAAATTGGGGTGACCTTATCTGTAATAAAAGGAGAGTTTAATGCTTGGAAAGTGGTTTTATATGGCAAGTCGAAGTGGCAGTAAACTACACACCCAGGCCTTGCAGCGGCAAGCCTGAGACAAGTATGAAAGGCTACTTGTGTGGGTGGCACAACCAGTGCTGCAGGCCCACTTGTAGCATTTAGATTACATGCCCAGGGTATATGGTATACCACTTTACAAGGGACTTATAAGTAAACTAAATATGCCAATCATGTATACATCAATGTCACCATGTTTGGGGAGAAGCGCATGCACTTTATCACTGGTTGGCAGTGGTAAAGTGCTCAGAGGCCTAAGGCCAACACAAATATACAGCAAAAAGAGGAGGCAAGCAGGCTAAAAGCTTGAGGGAAGACCACCATAAGAATGACAGGTCTAATATGAACGCAAAATACAGTTCATGCTAAATGCTGCAGCAAAGCTCTCCGAAGAGAACACATGACTCCTTTCCTGTAGTCACTCAACTGGCTACCTATAGCTAGAAGGGCAATGTTCAAGGCACTCTGCATTATCCTCAGAGCCTCCCAAAAGAAGAGGACCACAATACCTACAAGTGAAAATCAAGCAATACAAACCAAACAGAACACTCTGCTCCACGCTTGAGGTGTTCCATCATACCACGTTTTGATAAGAAATCTGCATAAGGCACTGCTTTTCCAGTAAACGTCACCAAGCTCTGGCACTCACTACCAGCCAGCATTTCTTTCACTCAAAAGCATATACACTTCAGAAGACAGTGGAAAATATGTCTATTCCCTATATAACTGCACCACACACATCCCGGCAATATACCCCAAAAATCATTCATACCTGCAGGCACAATCCTTAGCTTACAACACATGAACTGCTAAGAACTCAACCAGCAACGTACTTTCTATTTGCAGGTAAGCTATTAGGAACTGGTCTAAGGTTCAATGTTCAATCAATCAATCAATCAATCAGAGTACTTGTAAAGCGCGCTACTTACCCTTGAGGGTCTCAAGGCGCTGAGGTGAGGGGGTGCCGCTACTGCTCGAAGAGCCAGGTCTTGAGGAGTCTTCTGAAGACGAGCAGGTCCTGGGTCTGCCGTATGTGGGTAGGGAGGGTGTTCCGAGTCTTGGTGGCAAGGTAGGAGAAGGATCTGCTGCCGGAGGTTGTTCGTTGGATAAGGGGGACAGCGGCGAGGGTGAGGCTGGCGGAGCGGTGCTGGCGGGTGGGGGTGTAGAAGCTGAGTCTGCTGTTAAGGTAGGCAGGTCCGGCGTTGTGGTGTGCTAAGTGTCCATGGGTGAGGAGCTTGAAGCTGATCCTCTTGTCGAAGGGGAGCCACTGTAGGTCTCTCTGGTGGGGGGTGATGTGGCTGCGGCGGGGGATGTTGACGATCAGTCGGGCGGAGGCGTTTTGGATGCATTGTAGTTGTCGTAGGTATTTGGCTGGTATTCATGCGTAGAGCGCGTTGCCGTAGTCCAGTCTGCTGCTGACGAGGGCCTGTGTCACCGTTCTTCTTGTTTCGGTCGGGATCCACTTGTAGATCCTGCGGAGCATGCGGAGGGTGTTGTAGCAGGAGGAGGAGACGGCACCAACCTGTTTAGACATGTAGAGGGAGGAGTAGAGGATGAATCCCAGGTTGCGTGCATGGTCGTTGGTGGTCGGTGCTGTTCCCAGTGTGGTCGGCCACCAGGAGTCTTCCAAGGCTGAGGGGGTGGGTCCGAGGATGAGTACCTCCGTCTTGTCCGAGTTCAGCTTCAGATGGCTGTTCCTCATCCAGTCGGTGACAGCATTCATTCTCTTGTGGAGGTTGGTTTTGGCGGTGTGCGGGTCCTTGGTGAGGGAGAGGATGAGCTGGGTGTCGGCGTAGGAGATGATGTTGAGGTCGGGCTGGCAGGCGACTTGTGCGAGGGGGGCCATGTAGACGTTAAATAGCATCGGGCTGAGGGATGAGCCCTGGGGGACGCTGCAGATGATGTCGGTAACCTCGGATCGGAAGGGCGGGAGGCTGACACTCTGGGTTCTGCCGGAGAGGAAGGACGTGGTCCAGTCAAGGACCTTCTCTTGGATTCCGGCTTCTAGGAGGCTTGTCTTTAGAGTGCGATGGCAGACCATGTCGAAGGCAGCTGACAGGTCTAGGAGGATGAGGGCTGATGTTTTGCCATTGTCTAGTTGGCGCCTGATGTCATCTGTGGCGGCGATGAGGGCTGTCTCGGTGCTGTGGTTGCATCTGAATCCAATATGTTGTACATATAGTGTAGCAGGGGATTTGAACCAGGCATGGGTCTTTAAACTCTATATCCCTCTGACCCTCCCTCCACTGTCAGTTTGTGATATTGCATCTGAATCCAGACTTGGACGAGTCTAAGATGTTGTTGTCTTCCAGGTGGAGGGCAAGTTGCATGTTGACGATTTTCTCGATGACCTTCGCCGGGAACGGAAGCAGAGAGATGGGCCGGAAGTTCTTGAGGTCCTTGGGGTCCGCCTTGGGCTTATTGAGGAGGGCGTTGATTTCCGCATGTTTCCAACTTTCCAGGAATGTCGCTGTTTCAAAGGAGATGTTGATGACCTTCCGTAGTTGGGGTGCGATGGCAGCGTCTGCTTTGTTGGATATGTGGTGTGGGCATGGGTCTGACGGAGATCCTGAGGGGATGGAGTTCATGACCTTGCGTGTCTCGTCGTCGTTGACGTTGGACCAGAAGGTCAGGCGGTTGGCGCTGGTTGTGTTCACAGGGGAGGTGGGGTCTGGCGTAGTCGGGACGGTCATGGTGTTGAAGCTGTCATGGATGTCAGCGATCTTGTGGTGGAAGAAGATGGCTAGTGAGTTGCACAGTTCTTGTGAGGGCGGTATGTCGTTGGCGTTGGCACTGGGTGTGGAGAGTTCCTTTACGATGCTGAAGAGCTCTTTGCTGTCGTGTGCATTGTTGTCCAGGTGATCTCTGAAGGAGGATCTCTTGGCTAATCTGATGAGGTGGTGATGTCAGCGGGTGGCGTCCTTGTTGGCTGCGTGGTTGTCCGGAGTGCGTTCGTGGAGCCATATCTTCTGCAGTTTCCAGCATGCGCATTTGGAGGCCTGCCGCTCGTCGGTGAACCAGGGGGCTCTCTTGCTGGCGTGGTTGTTGGAGGGTTTCTTGAGTGGGGCGAGGGTGTTGGCTCAGTCGTCAATCCACTGTCTGAGGTTGCGGGCTGCGATGTCTGGGTTGGTAGGGTCGGTAGGTGGACTTTGGGCGAGGGTGGTGATCAGCTGGTCTTCAGTGACTTTGCTCCAGCAGCGGCGAGGCAGCTGTTGGGTGCGGTGGTGCGTGGTTGGTTTGTTGAAGGTGAAATGGATGCAGTGGTGGTCGGTCCAGTGGAGTTCGGTGGTGTGGTTGAAGGCAACGTGGGTGCCTGTGGAGAAGATGGGGTCCAGCGTGTGGACAGTGGTGTGGGTGGGTGCGGTGACGAGTTGTCTGAGGCCAAGGTTGGCGAGGTTGTCGATCAGGGTGGCAGAGTTGGCGTTGTTGTTGTTCTCTAGGTGGAAATTTAGGTCCCTGAGGAGGATGTAGTCCATGGAGGCGAGTGCGTGGGTGCTGGCGAGGTCGGCCCTGAATTGAGCTCGGAGTCCAGGTGGTCTGTAGATGAGTGTTCCTCTGAGGGTGGTGTTGGGGTCAGTGTGGATCCAGAAGTGCAGGTGTGCGGCGGTGTTGAGGGTGTTGTCTGCGTGGGTGGCGACTTTGACGGTGAACTTGTGGAGGATGGCTACTCCTCCTCCGATTCCGTTGCCGTGATCCCTGCAGTGATCTTGTAGCCGTCCGATATAGATTTGGCGATGTCAGGCGCCGAGGAATCGTTCCACCAGGTCTCGGTCAGGAAGGCCACGTCTGGGGCCGAGGTGTCGAGCAGATCCCAGAGCTCGACGGCTTGTTTGCGTGCAGAGCGGGTGTTGAGGAGTATGCAGCGGAGGTGGTTGAGTCCAGTCCTTGGGGGTTTGGTGGTTCTGTCGCAGGTGAAGCTGCAGGTGTAGCAGGAGAAAGGTCCATGAGTCAGTTTCGGGGCGGCTTGGAAGCAGGTGTGGTTTCGGCCCGCGTTGAGTGTGTGGAAGGTGTTGGCGTCATAGCGGAGTTTCTGGTGTTGTGGTGTTTGTGGGGTTTGCGGGGTCCAGGGGTTCTGGCGCTGGGCACGGTCCTGGCGCAGACAGGCGTAGATGGGCTTGCCTTTGGCGTGCTTTTGGTGCGCCAGCGGCGCACCATCGGCGCGCCCGCTGCCCGGCTTCCATAAGAGCGGGATAGGGAGGGAGGAGCAGCTGGGAGGTGGGAGCGGGGTGGCCAATGGGGAGTAGGGGGGCAGGGACGCAGGGACGCAGCAGCAGAAAAGGATCAGGAAATGGCAGTAACCAGCGGGTGGCAGGAAGCAGGACACAAGGCAGCTAGCGGCCATGTGGTGACGTGGGGAGCGACCTGCCTGCATGCTGTTGCATTATATAGTTATGCACTACCTTATAGAACAGTTAGGGGCCACAGTAACACAAAACAATAATGCACAGTGGTCACCAACAAATTGTAATTTATAGGTCCTACATTAACATATCTGCAATGAGGTTTGTTCATCCCCTGCACTGTACAGCTAAACAACCAACTATCACCAATTAAACAGTCTGTATCCCACACCTCATCATCAACCACACTGCTTCGCACTGCCTCCAACATAACTATAACTGCACCTTGGTGGTCATCACACACAACATGGAAACCTTCCCACTTAGGAACAAAACAAAGATAACAACCTTCTAACCACACACCCTACACAGTGAAGCATGTTACTCATGTAGGTAAGAACTTCAGCGCCCCACATACGGATACTAGGCACTATATAAATGCTGCAGTACAGGACAATACAATGCAATGATTAGTATTGAAATATATTTATTAAAATTTATACATGGTAAATATAGGGGGTGGAGTTGGTCAAAATGGTATTGCCAGAAAACAATTTAAGGAAACATTTTTAAAGTTGCCTTAAATAACACACAATGTCAATGGCTACTAGATTCTAAATATTACTCACAAGAGTCAATCCTTCACTGCAGCTTCTAATGCGCCTGGAACTCATTACCCAACAGCAGGGGAACTCAGTCCACCCTCCTTGCATTTAGAAAGCGAATCACATTCATCTGTATATTCTGATCCTGAACTAGTTTGTTTCCCCTACCAAGAAAATGGGTGAATTGTTTCACAATTCTATTGACTTTCTACTCCTATTGCATCATTCTAATTTAATTTATGTCTTAATCTTCTTACATGTTTCTCTGCATCTGTGCTTATGGTGTGTTATATGCTAATCACTCTAATGCCTTTAAACATAGGAGTTCTATGGAAGAAAGAAAGAAAGAGCGAAAGAAAGAAAGAAGGAAAGAAAGAAACAAACAAACAAACAAACAAACAAACTAAGAAAGAAAGAAAAAAGAAAGAAAGAAAGGAAGAAAGATAGATAGAAGTTAAATGACATTCGGATAAGCCTACAGCAATTGGGAGACTGCTGCAACCTGCAGTAAGAGAGAAGAAGCTATACTGGCAAGAATGTGTAGCACCTGGCTCTGCCACTGCAGGTGTCTTACGATATACCTAACTGATGTTCTGATTGGCATTGGTAATGAGAATCATCTCATTTATGGCACTGATGAGCCCAGCATGCCAGGATGTGCAGTGACTTCTACCTAGCCAATCAAAAAAGTCCTCATCATAATTGCATTAGCTCATTATTACATGAGGGGCAGCGGGGTGTGCAACGGTCGATGAGTCGTGCTAGCAGGCTGGTAAACGTTGCTGGGCAATCATTTGTGTGAGAGCCCCTTTCCCCAGAAGGGGAGGGATGCAGGAAACAATGGATCCAAACAAAATGCGTGAAGTCCGACAAGGAATGGTTTGCGCGAAGAGTGGACAGAGTGGAAGGACCAGCTTGGGACTGGAGTAAAGACAGCGTGGAAGGACTTGTGTTTCAAAACTCTTCCAGCCCCAAACGAACCTGGTTGCTGTGCCTGCTGTGGAGAGGCTCTGCTGGGTACTCTCACTCCCACCAGTCGCGGCACCTGCTCACCGTGCATATCAACACGCCGTCTGGCCCGCTGTGTTGAACACGCCAATGAACTGGGGAGAGGCTCCGCTGGGGACTCTCACTACAGCCAGCCCCTGCTCACTGCGCATATCAACATGCCGTCGGCCCGAGGCGTTGGACTGGGACGTGACCAGGCCATGCCAGGGCAAATCCCTGGCCTGTCCACACCTGTAGGAGCCCAGAGGAGGCTGGGCTGGGCTACCCCTCTTAGTTTCGGATTGCAAGACTGAGTGAGGGAAGCATACACTTAGCATCATTCAGGTACCTACGTTTTGTACTAATAGCACTAAATCCAGAGGGTGCATATCTTAGCCAGCACCGGGGGATTGTAACAAGATGGGCAAACAGAAGGGAAAAGGAAGCCCAAATGGAGCCCCATAGCAAGTAAATAGGCCAACAGCGAGTGCTCCAGCAAACTATGTGACATGCGATATTGATACTGAAGAGGTAGAGAGTTTGCTAAGTGCTCAAAACAAGCCACCTCAAGTGAGCTCCAAAATGGCTGATATTTCTGCACAAAGTAAATCCAGAAAAAAATATCCAACATATTGAACCAACTACTAAGGGCACAGCCATATGCCAAGTGTATTCTCATAATACAAGCAGACAAAAACATCAGGAGCCTAGCCCTCTGGATACACTCTCATTTCTTGATAGCACCATTCCATGGTGGAGGTAATGATGGCCCCCAATATAGAATGCTTTAACTGATTTGATCCCATTGTCACCAAAGATTCAGTGGTCCCCGATGCTCTCCACAAAATCACCACAGGTACTCAAGCAGGCTATATCGCAACTGAGATCAAACGTGGAAGAATGAATGCCTCGACAGCTGAAAACATCAATGCACTCCAAATTAGACTGAGAGAGCTCAAAATTAATGTCAAGGAACTAACATCAGAAGTCCTTGCACTCAGGGAAATCATAGGGTCCTCTCACATATCAGTTCAACAACGTACATTCTAGCATAATACGAGGTGGGGCTGGCTATATGTATTGCCAAAGCAAAGACGGGGAGATCCCAGGTGATGGAATCAGGAGCTCGGGCCCAATTATGTGTCCTAGGGTCCCAAACCACCAGCACAGTGTGGCAACCAACCATACTCCACAGCTGTTCCATCAAGCCCCACTGCCCTCGTGTCCCATTAAAGGCAAGATATTTGAAAAGACTACTATGCACCACAATCCATTAGAAGGGGGAAGGCACCAGGGTGGAGCTTACATTTATGGAGGGCCGATGGGTAAGGAGGGCCCACTAGAAGGATCACTGGAAGAATTAAAGGGCATAAGAGCAATTTCACATCAACAGGCCTTGCCAGGGAAACATGGTCTCAAACCCCCACTTGGAAAATCAGGGTACAATGATGGAAAAGGTGGGCTCTCAAGGGGTGGAAGCACGGGCAGGAACCTCTGATTCTCTAAAGAGGCTAGCTTTAGAGTGTTCATGATAAAGGTACCCAAATTGACAAATGATTTCGGAAAATCGAGGGAGGCCCAGGTCTACAAAGTCACCCACTGGATAAGGAAGGTGAAGAATCAGATCACATTAAATTGGACCTGGCTGATAGTGACTTGGTAAAGGGTTTGTTTAAACTGGACCAGCCCACCTTTGCTCCTAACAGATCATTGATTCAGTTTAAGCTTGCTTCCCCCAAGTAAAGTCCTGCACATTGATCAAAAGCATGTGGGATCTTCACACAATACTACTAATGCTAATGACCAGGCCAAAACTCAGGCAACTTCTGCAAATAGGCATACCTGACAAGTACAGGGACTGTTTTCTTATATTGCTACATCAAACACAACACAAGAAGGCAATTACCATCTCAATCCAGAAGAGCCGTCAGGGGTTTGCATGACCAGCGTTACAGATGGACAGTCCCCAACCCAAATGATTCCACAATCTGACTCACCCATTCATCTGCCCTCCACTGAGGTGAGGGAACATCAATATAATATTGAGCGCAACAAGAAACTGAGACTGCTGTCTTTGAATCTTACAGGTCTTAAGTCTGAGATCACGTGTGAAGACTGGGGGAAGCTGATAGATAGCTACAGTATTTGCTTCTTTCAGAAGACATGGGCCGTTGGTAAAATACACAGAGTGGGATTCACTAATCACAGCATAGTAGCCACACCGTCAAGAAAGGGCCGCCCGGTAGGTGGATTAGTAATCTGGACTAAAAACAATATGCGGATTTCTATTAAAAAAACTTGGTCTAGATAGCTCCAACCTACTGGCCCTGATTATCAAGGATATCATCAACAACAGATAAGGTTTGTTAGTGAACATTTATAATAGGTTTGCTTCACAACAGTATGACTCTCCAACAGTCGAACACCTAGATAAAGTCCTTAAAAAAGAAAAGGCATCCCACTATATAGTTATTGTGGGGGACCTTAATATAACCTTTGAGCCCCTCGAAGTAACCAAAAACATTACTGATGAAGAGGTTGCAGAACTAGGCATTCCTCCCCTGAGTCATGGGAAGCCAGCTAAGAATGTGAAAGCAGCACAGGTTACTTTCCTCACCTATAAACATGAGTTGGGGCTGTAAATGGTTGTTCCACTTCTGACCATTGAATATAACACACATATAGGAGGGTGAACTGTAAAACCAGAATTGACTACTTTTTGCTCAATATACAACTATGGTTAAGTCTAGCTGAAATGTGGGTAATAGAGAGATATGATAGCGACCATAACCCTCTTTCTCTGGAACTAATAGAAGTATTTGGTCTTCACCAAACCCTCTTGAAACCTAATTCATCTAATCACATTGTCACTTGCAATAACTAAAAGAGGGTTAAATGGCCATTAATTGAGAGCAGTGTGGGACAAATCTACACAGTCGTCGACTCCCTGGTGACCTTAGGCACCAAAAGATTGGAGAAGCAAGTCATGCTGGCAGTGGGGCGTAACGGGCAGATTGGATGCAGTGACTTCATTGGGAAACAAAGGTAGAATAAACCAACACTCAAATTGGTACCAGGCATTAAGAGAATTGTACTCATGGGAAGAGGATAAAGGGATCTGGGAATTATATATAGAAATGTGTGGCAGCCCACTCCATCCAGAAATACACCCAGGATGACCCTTACCGATGTAACAGCAACCTCGCAATAATTGTGAAGGTATTTTAGATTCCCTGGTTGTAGTAAAAGAAGAGTGCGTATCTGCATAGGTCCCGAAACGCGCGTCGACCTTGCGTAGAACCCTTTAGAACATTCTGTGGGTTTTATTGTGGCAGAAGTCGTTCCTGCCATATAATACACTTTGATGTATACAGATACGGGATGCATTTGGTTGGTTTGAAAGTGTATGAATTTGAGTGAGTGGAGTATAACAGTATTTTTGGTTCTCTACAACCAGGATTAACATATGTTTTTTTCTGTTTTTTGGAAATCACTTCTGTTTTTTGTAAGATATAAATTTGTTTTGATGAATTAATGTATTGTGCTGAATTGTGACAAACTATGTACTGATGAGAACTTTCTATATGTAGTATTTATAAAAAATGAAAAGATGAATATAATAAGAGACAACAAATTAAAATAAATAAGAAACAGTATAACTAAAGGAAACCATATGTATCATTGTTGTGTCTTAAAAGGTCTCAGAAAAATGATGTGAATTGTACTCTATTTTGGAAAATTCATAGGCCTTGCGGGAACTTTCTAAGTGTTGTGTTAATTCTTTCCCCTCTTTTCCCTGGCCTCAAGTAATTCTAGAGGTGGTCCCCTATTCATGTTATTGCAAGTCATGGTGAACACATTTAAAATCCTTTTAAATAACATTAATATATACTTCTACATAAATTACAGTGGAAAGAAAATGGTCAGAAACAAAAACAAACGAGTAATTTGATGAAAATGCAAACTAGCACGGCAATCGTTAATGAGAGAAATCAAGTCTGGCCAAAGAACACTCATAGCCATAAAATGGAAGGAGTACAATAATTCACAACATGATGCACACAGAAACTGGCATGTAGGGATATGGCAAGACATATTAGCTGTGGCCCAAACCAAAAATATCAAAGAATTTTGGCAACTGATCTCGAAAGGGACAAGAAGCTTAGTCATAGAGAAAAACTTTCATATCCTCCCACAGACATGGGAAGTCCACTTCTCAAATCTGCATGCATGACTGATGAACAGTGGTGTAGCAACTAGAGAGCTTTCTAAAGTGGGAACAGGAACAGACCTCCTCACTTTTACCAAAGAAGAACCCTTGGATGCAATAACAACTTTGCAGTGGGGTAAAGCACCAGGCCTAGACCAAATTCCGAGCATCTCTATCTTTCTGAGCCCCAAATATGAAGTGTGACTTTAAATTGTACATTCAACGGTATACTAGAGGGGGCAGAAATCCTGGATTCATGGCTGGGCAATGAAATAGTCCCCATAGACAAAAAGGGAGACAAAAGTGACCTGGTAATTTACAGGCACATTAACCTTATTGATATTGCCCAGAAAATATTTTGTTAGGAACTGCTGGAGAGGATCCATGACTGGACGTGGGAAGATAATTTACTATCACCCCTGCAGGCAGGTTTCAGAGGGAAGACAATCACTATAGATCAGTTGCTTCGCTTCCTTCGGATATTGTGGAAATATGTGACAATCAAGAAAGGCATTTTTTCGAAGGATTTGCAGATCTTCGCGCTGCATTCGATGGGAAAAACTTAGGACAGCTCTCACAAAATTGGGGATCCCAAAAAACCTCCCGCAAATTATTATCAGACTCCACACAAATAATGATGCCAAAATTAGATGGGGGATTGAGGGTGGGGTAATGGACCGGTGCAGGGTGAGTAGCGGAGTGAGGCAAGGGTGCGTCCACACACCAACCCTCTTTACCCTCTACATAGATGGACTGATTGAACAACTAACAGATTGTAGGGGCAATCCCCCTATGCTTGCTGGGCAAGAGGTGCCTGCACTACTGTTTGCAGACAGCTCCCTGCTCATTTCCAGGTCCCTGATGGAGCTTCAAAGTTAGTGGCTCAGTTTGGAACGGACTGTGAGGGACATGGATTAGAAAGTAATACCCTAAAAACAAAATCAATTGTTTTCAACCGTCATAAGTCCTTCAAGCTAAATATTAAGCTGGGCCCAACTACACTAGAGGAGGTGAGACTGTTTGATACCAACAAATTATCATGGTCATCACAATTACTAAAAAGCCAATTCTCGCATCAATATTTGGGGACCGCCCTAATCAAATAGCTACGAAAGTCAACTTACAGACCGGTGACCCCAGTGATTCAAGTATATCAAGGAAGGGACTAGGAGCTGCACTTTATGTTGCAGAGCTATGGGGATACGGTAATGTAGACTCCATTGCAACAAAATTCATGAGATCAGTGTTGGAGGTCCCTCGAATTGCACCACTGACACCAATGTGCTTAGATCTGGACATGAAGAGTATCACCCGTGCGATTGCCCTACAGCCCTTAACTTTTTGGATGTGTATTTGGTCAAAAGATTCACAACTGTGCATGAAAGAATCACTCTGAGATGTATTATCATTAGACACTAGAGGCTGTGTTCAGTGCTTCATTGATATAAAGGCATGGCTGGTCAAACTGGGTGTGAGAGATCTATGGCTAAACCATAGCAACATCCCAAAAAAGTCTCTAAATCTCCTCAAAGAGATAATTATAGAAAAGAAAAATAGAAATATTACAGTATTCAATTATGCAGACGACCTTCAGATTATTTTTTCCCTGCAGTTCCTCTAGTGCCGTGAGTGATTTTCAAACTACCATGCTTCATATCCAACATTGGATGGATGTGAATCATTTGAAGCTCAACCCTGGAAAAACAGAGCTAGTTCTGCCTGGGAATAGTAGGAACAGCTGGAGTCCGCAATTTTGGCCTCCGGAACTCGGTCCTCCTCCTACTCCTTCCCACTCTGTGAGAAGCATTGGCATCACTATCAATGCTGACCTCTAACTTCGTGGACAGATCAGCTCTGTGATTTCTTCCAGTGCCCACCAAATGCGTAAAATAAGGAAAATTGCACATCTGTAAACCCATTCTGCTTTGATCCAGGTAGTAATTGCCCTTGTCCTCTCACGGCTCGATATCTCCAACTCGATTTACCTTGGACTTCCACTTGGTTTGCAAAAACGACTACAGATGGTTCAAACCCAGGCTGTTAGACTTATTTATAAACAACCTAAATGGTCCTCTGTCAGACCCTACATGGCCCACCTTCATTGGCTTCCGATAGCTCACCGGATTTCTTTCAAGACTGGCTGCTTAGCCTTTAAGGTATTTCATGGCAAGAGCCCCAGATTTATTAGTCGCACTCTCACCAAATACTCTCCCCGGCGTAGCCTGCGTTCAGCTCATCATCTTCTGTTCGATGCTCCTTCGTTCAGACTGAAACGTCAGGGAGGGTGTAGTTTTTCTCGCCTGGCCCCAAGACTGTGGAATTCTCTTCCTCTAGCTCTGGGAAGTTGCATTGACCTCCTCTGCTTCAGAAAATCCTTAAAAACACTGCTATTTGAGCAGGCGTGTGCCTAAAGGCCTGGATTTCGCAATTTCAGCAACCAGCACCATGAAACCCTCGGGTGTACGTGCACTTAATAAATTCCTATTAACAATAATAATAACAATATTGGTGCTATGGGGAGGACAGTTGGCTTAACAGAAGTACCTGGGAATCGACATGCAGGTTCCTTAGTATTAAAGATAAAACACAACAAGACAATTTTTGGGACCGAATAGAACCACCATTTACAAAATCACTTTACCAAAAATGTTGGTATGGTATTTTTCCAATCAATAGCTTTCGCAGTAATTGGAATGGTGTTGATATCTCGCCCAGTTGGCCAGCATGTGAGGACGCACTTGAAACAGAAGTACACTTCCTATTTTTCTGTCCTATGTACAAACAGACTAGATGAACCTGCCTATTTTCAATCTGCCAGATTCTGACAGGTAAACGTTTAATGGAGATTGTTAGAATTTTTAAAAGTGGTATCACAGAATACCTTGTCTTTGGATTGTCTAGATATATGCTCCATGCATGGACATTATGGAGTAGGACAACGAACATTTTGAACATCAAATGATCTTTTTAAAAAATCTTGTTCATGTTTGTTAAGTGCATACAATGATGGGAAGACAAATCAAGTTATAAGGATATGTATCCTCCATTTGATTATAATTAACAGGAACTTGTGGTATGTAACAATGGCAACATTATGTTAACAACAAAATGCCAAAGCACACCAGTGTAGCTAACAATATGTGCTCATGAAATGGTTACCGCTCACTGAAAGTACCGCCTAATGTGATAATAGGATTTTAAATCCTATGGGGTTCAAACTGCAGTATCAATATTCTAACAAATGGTTAAAAAAATTATTCAGTTGATGATAGGTTCAAATAGTTAATCTTACTGTACATATTGCAATTTTAGTAAAGTTTTATGGCAGACGGTTTAATGGCATCAGCACTAGACACTTTACTAAATACCAATACAAGCATGGTTGTCAATGGAAGTCACCACATGGTACTTCGATGTACCCCACATTGAACAGTTATAGGGAGAGGCCAATGTGAACTTCTGTCAAGAAACATGTGTTATGTACTTCGTGCCCAGCATTATTATTTTATTCTGAGGTCTTGATGAGAGGCCTACTTTTTCTCTTTTTAAACCTATTGTATATTGATGTGCTTTTATGATTTTTATGCTAAAGTCGAATAAAGATACTTATCTATCTATCACTACACATTTACTCCTTTCACACACCACAAATGCCTATCAAAACACAACTCAATGCACTACAAACTACATATGATGACATCTTTAATCAAAAGGTAGAAATGGACCAAAACATTGAGGATATGTTCTCTGGCTATTAGGAGGACATTTGATTTCGTATTATTAAAGTCTAGCTCCTAAAAAATAATCAGGTGTGTTGACCTCAACAGGGGTGTTTACAGGAAGAGAGATCTATGTGTCAGCAGTGTATACATGGCTTTAGAGGCTCTAACACTGATGGAGAGGGAAAGCAGACTGAGAATTTAAAAAAGATATTAAATAGTGAGAGAATGAAGGTATATATGTGGTACCCTACATTGAATATGAATTCTAGCTTTTGACCACTCATGACGGCAGTTAAAATCCTCCTAAATAATTGGAAAGACACCAAAAATGCTAGTTCTGCCTGCTGGCTTAACTGGGTGATTAGCCTCCGAGGGGCAGACAACATTACTCTCCAAAACAGACCCTGGCGACCTTCCAGAAGGAAAATGTGGAACTCACTGGACATTGATTCTAATTCAGTTCAGGTGTGCTCTCACCTACATATGGAATGTTTTCATGTCTTATGCTGCTGTACTGAAATATCCAATAAAATTCCTTGAAATCAAAATGATCTGAACCATCTCAATGCCTCTTACAACACTACAGACTTGGACCTAAGCACTAGGAGTTGAATGGTAAAATAAACAGTGTGAAATGCAGCCAACACTTTCAAAAGGACAAGCAATCATGCATTCCGCTCATCGTTCAACAGCTAACACTTCATCAAGTAATGCAAGAGAAACCATCTCTATCCCATGATGTGGTCTGAATCCTTATTGAAGCGTATCTATACGTGGTTTGCAATAAAAAGTGCCTGAAATTGTGCTGTAATGAACATCACAGAGGTTTTGGTTACAAGAGGATCAATATTTTCTGACCCTGTGTAATCCCCTGTTTGCAGAGAGGTTGGAATTTACAAGTTCAGTATTATTTAGCACTTCTGTTAATTATTGGCTGCATTGAATAGCTCAACATTTTATTAGATTTCAGCAGGTGAAACCTGCCACAATTTAACAGAGAAAAGCATACAGTATTTATCATACATGCACATTTCAAAATGTGCATGTTATTCCCTTGAAACTCATAATAGGTGCCATGTATCTCATACGATAAATAATGGACCCTGTGGTTTCACTGTTTATTAGGTGTATTAAATATTACCTAAAATCGTAGTCAGGCCCTATGGTTTGAGGGAGCCAAAGAAGGCATGTCATGGGATTATAGTTATGGAAATTGTTTAGGTTTAAGAGTGAAGATTTCTTGTTTCAATTGATCAGGGATAAGACAGTAAAAAGGGGTTTGCCATTCGTGTGACACATGGTGCAATTATGAGTTCTAATTTACATCTGACTAAACCAACAAAATAATCATAGTCATAACAGTTTGTCTTTAATATTTTGTAAAGAAACTTCATTGGAGAATTGTATACTTTCTCAAAGGAGCACCAGAAGGGACGGGTGTTAGACCTGTCAGTCTTAGGGTGGTCTTCTCCAAACCTTTTGCATTCTCCCCTCCTGTTTGGATAAATTTGGTTTTGTTAGCCTTAAGACTCTGTGTACTTTACCACTGCTAATCAGTGCTAAAGAGCTTGTGCTCACTCACTAAAACATGGTAAAACTGGCGCACACCTGGTTGGCATATTTAATTTACTTATATGTCCCTAGTAACTTGGTATAGCCCCTACACTAGACCAGTAAATTAAATGCTACTAGAGGGCCTGCAGCAATTATTTCACCCAATTAAGTAGCCCTTTAAAACCAACTGTCTAAGACCTGCCATTGCAGCATGTGTGCAGCTTAAAACTGCCATTTTGACTTGGAAAAAAAACGTCATTTTCCCAAGTCTAAACATCTCTTTTAAAGTATAAGTCATGTCTAGGGTAGGCCCTAGACATCCAATAGGACAGGGGGCTTTGCAATTAAAATTTTGGATATGTATTTTTAAGTTTTATATGTCCTGGTAGTCAAAAACTCAAAAATTCATTTTTCACTACTCAGATACCTACTCCCCCCATAGTATAACATTGAGTTACCTTATTAAATTTGATAAGTGATAACCATTTTTGGGAGCAGGTAGAAATGTCATGTTTAGTGTCTGAGGAATTGTAGGTTACAATCTTTTTCAATGGTAAAGTCAGATTTTTTGAGTCCCAATTCTGAATATGCCTCTTTTAGGAAGCTGGCATTTTCATGTCCTAAACACTTGATGCCTGCATCCTGTTCCTGGGTAATAAAACTAGGTGTAGTTGGCAGTACACCTCTGTGTATTCCTCCCAGATAGTCACATACAAAAGAGAGACTGGGTGTTGGCAGATTGAGTCATCCTGGCATGTTGAGGGTGGCGGAGCTGACATAGCCCCACTTGCCTCAGCACACACAAACAGAACTTCATGCTAGCCTTTTCTGAATCCATACATCCTTGGACCACGGAAGGGAGGCAGGAAATTCCAGACACTTTAGTGGGGAAAACACCAGAAAATATTTTCACTTCTAAGCTAGCACCAGGTATAAAATTAACTCTCAGACCCACTCTTCAGTTCACCTCTGGACCTGTGGAAGGACTCTCAGAAGACAGTGCGGTTGACTGTTGCTTGCTGTGTACTTCAGAGGACTGCCCTGCTGCACCAAGATGATTACCCTGATCCCTGAAGCCTGCCTGTGCCCTCTGCTGCTCGAGATTTGCTTCTCTGATTGAACCCATGGCATCTAGAGTCACTACAAGGGCTTGTTGGCTTGCCCCTTGATAAGAGCCTCAGGGACAGAAAAGGCTCCAACCATCTTGAACCCGCACCTGGACCCAGCTTGAGCGAGTCTTGGCACTTCAATTGGTTCCCCTCCAGTCCTGGATTCTTTGAAGTGATGCTGAAGATGCGCAGATAGCCCAAATCTAAAACCTGGAAAGTAAAATTATTTCAGCCAAAAGGTTCGCTCAGAACCAAATGCCAGCAGTGTCTGAGAAAGAGGCATCGCCATGCGTGATCCGCTGAAAAAAGTTGTTATAAATATTTATACATTTGGACATAGTCTCTTTTATGGAAGTCAAATATCTTCAGTGGTATGAAGCTTCAACAAGGAGCAGCTGAACAGAATTTGCTGCTGTGGAGAAGAAGTATGGTTACATTTGTTTTGTATAGAAACAATAAATAAAGTTATAGCAATCTGTAGGTGGAGAGTAAATTATAAAACTTAAGGTATAAATATAAATTTTGAATTTCTAATGTTTGTGTAGTTTAAGTTTAATTTGTTTAGAAAGAATACATACATTTATAGTAATTTGAAAGTGGTGCATAAACTATGAACAATGGAATGTGTAGCTATAACTTTAGAATTACCAATATTGAGTAGTTTAAGCTTGGTTTGTATAAAAAGAATAAATATAGTTTATTTAACCTTAACAAAGTTTTAACCTTTGTTTTTTTCTGGTTTTAATTTTTTTAACAAACAGTCTTTCAAATCGTAGCGTGGAGTGTCGTTGGGTGGAGTTTAGGAGGACAGTGTGGTTTAGTGGAGGGTCCTACAGTGGAGTGTCGTAGAGTGGAGTGGTAAAGACTTAAGTGGCGTACAGTGGAATTAAGTAGAATGGAGTGGCATAGGGTGACATAAAGTTAAGTGGTGTAGAATGGGAGAGTGGAGCAGCACAGAGTGGAGTGCCGTAGAGTGGAGTGGAATAAAGTGCAGTAGTGTAGACCAACTGGTGTAGAGTGCAATAGTGTAGAGTAGTGTGGCATAGAGTGGAGTGGCATGACATTCAGTCACTTAGAGTGGAGTGACATAGTGTGGAGTGGTGTACAGCAGAATATTGTAGAGTGGAGTGTATAGTGTGCAGTGGCATAGAGTGGAATAGTGTAGAGTGGAGGTGGTACAGGGGCGAAGAGTCAAATGGCATAGAGTGGAATAGTGTAAAGCAGAGTGTTGTAGAGTGGAGTGGATTGGCATACAGTAGAGTGGAGTAAAGTGGAACAGCGTAGAGTGGAATGTCTTTTGAGTGACGTTCAGTCGAGTACTGCAGAGTGGAATAGCGTAGAATGGAGTGGCATAGATGTGTACCGTGGCATAGAGTCAAATGGCATAGAGTGGACTAGTGTAGAGCAGAATGATGTACAGTGGAGTGGCATAGAGTGAAGAAGCATAGACTGGCTTGGCATAGAGTGGTGTGGCATACAGTGGAATGATATATAGTGCAGTGGTATTAAGTGGAATAGCGTAGAATGGAGTGGAATGGAGTGGCTGGGTGTAGAGTGGAGTAGTATAGAGTGGATTACCATACAGTGGAGTGTAGTGGAATGGAATAGGGTAAAGTGGAGTGACATTGAGTGGTGTACAGTTGAGTGGTGTAGAGTGAAATAGCATAGAGCAGGGTTGAGTAGCACAGAATAGAGGGGAGTACAGTACCGTGGCAGTGAGTGGAGTGGAGTTGAGTGGCATGGAGTGGAGTGGTGTAGAGTGCAATGGCGCAGAGTGGAGTACCATGGAGTGGAATGTTGTACAGTGGAGTGATGTAAGGTGCTGTGGCATAAAGTAGAATAGCGTAGACTGGAATGGCGTGCATTGGAGTGGCATAGCATGGAATAGCGTAGAGTGGAGTGACATAGAGTTGAATAGCGTGCTGTAGACTGGAGTGGCATAGATGGAATTGCTTGGAGTAGAGTGGCATACAGTAGAGTGGTGTTAAGTAGAGTGGAGCACATTGGGATACATTGAGTGGAGTGTCGTAGAGTGGAGTGATGTAGAGTGGAGAGGCATAGAGTAGAATAGCATTGAGTTAGTGGTGTACTGTGGCACAGAGTAGCTTGGTGTACAGTGGAGTAGCATACAGTAGTGTGGCATACAGTGAAGTGGAGTAAAGTGCAGCGGAGTAGAGTAGAGTGGCGTAGAATGAGGCTTATGCATATAGAGTGGAAATGTTCTATTCCTGTCCTGAAGACTCCTTGTGCTTTGTACATCCCTTGGTAATTTTGGAGTTGGATGTTAAAGGGAAAGCGTAGGACTTTGCCCTTTTTGGCTAAAGTCTCTAAAAAATTTTATTCCCCCCTAGTCCTTTTTTTCTGACATGGTGTTGCCAACTTAGATGCTTTGGATACTTTGTCACTGCTAAACAGTGTGTAATGGTAACAGGTTGTCCAGGATTGCTATCTTTGCCTTACTAGTAAATTGCACTATGTGTGCCAGGAATGGTAATGCAAATGCTACTACTGGGCCTGCAGCACTAATTGTGCCACCCACACAAGTAGTCTTAAAAGGGAACACAGGCCTGCCATTGCGGGGCCTGCGCGCAGTTTGTTGAATTTGTATGTTGTTCTGACAAGTGCATCCACTTGCCAGACCTTAACCATCCCTTTCTATGCACATCAGACACCCCTATGGTAGGTCCAGGTTACCCCCTGGGCAGGGTGCAGTAGTGTATGTGAAAGGTAGGACATGTACTAAGGTGTGTACCACGTTCTGACAGTGAAATAATCTCCATTTAGTTTTTCACTGTTGAAAGGCCATCTTGCCCCTAGGATAGCATGGGGGGTTGTGTAATATTTTTTCCAGCATATATTCTCAAATGTTTAAGATAGAAAGGTGAAGTTTAGTATGCCTGAACTCACAATGTAATAACACATCTTTTTATGAAGGTGGTTTTTGCATTCTGTGTATAGAAGCCATTCTTTTAGAAGTGGGTGTGTTTTTGTGCTCCAACATTTCTGTGTATCTCTGCCTGGCTGTAGATTGACTGTGTGGATTTGAAAGTGTTAGGATCTTGGGAATGCCTTGACCCAGTGGAGGAGGTGAGACAGCAACAGGCTGATCTGCATCTGGAGCTCAGTGGGAGGAGAAGCTCCTAGACGTGAATAGGCCTGGGTTGCTGCTATAAAACAATTGCACATCTACTGCTGAGCGATTGAGAATCCAGACCCCCACTAATCAAAGGAAGAAGTCGTCACTGGCAGGGAGGCAACCAGAACTGGTTTGAACAGGAGTCAGTGCCCCCTGAAACACAAAGACTTTAAAGCCATTGAGGGGTATAACTATGAGAGCTGAAGCCCCTGAACTTTGGAGAATGGCTTGGTCAAGTGTGAACAAGACTGGATCTACTTTGCGGTCAAGAGGACCTTTGCCAAGGAAGAAACAACCGAATAGACTGAAGGAGAGGACTGACCCTTGCTGTGTGTTCTGGGGCTGACCTGCAGTTTGCTGTTTTAACCAAGGAAAGGCTAAAGGGACTTTGCTGTGTGATGTGTCCCCCTGCTTAAAAGGACTTTACTGTGTGCTGTGTCCTGAAGTAACTTATCCCCAAGGGCCCAAGGTGAGCTGGCTCCCTGTTGCAGAAACTCAGGAACACAAACTTTTCCAGGAGAGTCTCAGCCACCCTGTGTGTGCGTGGTTGTTGCAGCCTGAGACCCTCGTAAGGAGTACCCTGTGATTGTGGGCACCTGGAGTCCAAGCACTGATCAGTGATGCGGTGTGCATGTGCTTTGTGCAGTCTGAACCCCTTTGTGAGGATTGTCCAGTTATTGTGTGCACCGGAATCCAAGTGATTCTCATTGATGCTGTGTGTGTGTGCGTTGTGCACTGTGAGACTTTCGTGAGGATTTACCTTGTTATCGTGCACCCCGAGTTAAAGTGAGTCTCAGTGATGTTGTGCGCTTGTGATCTTCGAGCAGCATGAGACGTTCGTGTGGAGGGCCCGGTGATCATGCACCCGAAGCTCAAGGAAGTCTCAGAGACACTGTGTATGTGCCCTGTGGCAGCCTGAGATCTTCGTAACAGTAGTGGCCCAGGCCAGCTGCCCCAGAGGAGCTGAGCCACCATCCTGAGCCTGCCATTGCCAAGTCCCAAAGATTGCATTAGAGGCCCAAACCGAAGTGGGTTTTTGCCCCCCAGCTAAGGTGTGTCGACTCCTGGGGCTAGGTGCGGGCTCGGAAGGAGACACTCTCGCCCTCTCTCTCACTTCAGCAGAGCGAGCCTCTGCTTTGGCTCGTATTGTGGCCCGTATTGCCATGGGAGTGGCAGTACCGGGGCCGTAGCGCAGAGCTACACTGTTTTTGTTATACCATACCAGTGTTGGGGGCAACTTCTGTCTGAGGCTACCTGCGAGTAAACACAAGTGGTGGAGAAACCGCCGGAGGCACCGTGAACAGTGCCAGAGTGTAGTACGGATTACTCCATTTCTGCATAAAGGAGTACCTGATTGTTGTATTACACATTGCATCTTTTCTGCATTATGTACTACCTGATTAGTGTATGACGCATGGCATTGTTTCTGCATAATGAACTACCTGATTAGCATAGTACCCAGTGCATTATTCCTGCATAACGAACTACCTGATTAGTGTATTACGCATTGCCTTACATCTGTATGATGACGTAGCTGGTGGTTGTATTACACATTGCATTATTTTTACATTGCAAAGTACTTGATTGTCGTGCTACGCATTGCATTATTTTTACATGGCAAAGTGCCTGATTGTTGCGTACGCACTGCATTATTTTTACATTGCAAAAGTGGCTGATTCTAGCATTACGATCTGCATAACATGGTGCTACGGTTACAGTAGAATGTCTAGGAGTGCTCATTAAAATCGCCAGAACTTACAAGGGCTGGCTGGCCTAACAACCGGCCAGGAGAACTATTACCCATATGCATATGTTGGATTCATATTGTGTGGTCTTATCGTATATCTTTTTATATGAAGTTTATACTCGTTTTTATAAAACTCTTGTGGAGTCAATTTGTGGTGTCGTCATTGAGTTGCTGTGAGCACGGTTGCAAATACTTTACACATTTGCCTTGAAGATAAGCCTGGCTGCTCGTGCCAAGCTACCAAGGGGGTGAGCAGGGCTATCTCAGAAGGTGACCTTCCTTTCCCTGACGTTGAACCGTTGGTCCCTATTTGGCCTAAGGTACCTAACTCAGCCAACCACGGATCCCGGGTCTAACAGAAAGATTCACTCTTACTTTGCAATCTTATCTGTGTCATTGAAAGTTGAACTCTTTACCTCATTTGGAAATTCCAATCAGTTTAGTCCAGTGCTTTACAGACTTTTTATGTTTGCAAGCACCACTATTTTCATTCCTTTTTTGATTGTCTTTTTCCTTTTGTTTGTTAGTTGCTGATGGCGCAAGTAGACCCTGTGAGAGAAAGGGATAATGTGCATTTTGGGTATTGGAAGACTGGGGTTAAAAACATTATCTCACTGCCTATGTGTTTTTGTAGCTGTACAGAGTTATCTTCATACTGTGTTGAGTTTTACTTTTTGAGGCCTGGTCTGCTGTAATCAGAGAATGTATTTTAATATATTTTCACAATATCACTGACTTTGTGCAAGGGATTTATTTTAATATTTTGGTGTCATGTGGATCACCTTGTATTCCTGCCAAAATCATTTTCATTTGTGTGCATGTGGCTTTTGGTGGCTATGGTTTAGGTGATTCCAGGAGTTCAGGTCCATGTGTTTGAACACCATTTTGTATGTTTCTCCTTGTGTGATATGGTTGATTAGTTATTTTTTATTAAAAGTGTTTTGAAGGGTATGTGTTGGTTTGTGTTTTTTCTGTGTGATTGTTTTACATTTTATTATAATCTTTTCTCACTGCTTCCTTTTTATTTTACATTATTGTTGTTGATGTACTGGTGCTATACTGAAGAGTTATCTGCTAAGTGTCTTTGTTCATGCTGCTAACCAACAAGAGAAGAAGCAAAGAAGATGGTCCAAAGGAAGCAGGTTCCTGCCAAGAAAGCCACTAGTGAGGAGAAGTCTATTGGTATCTCTAGCATGAAGCCCTCATTCGTTTACTGACAACACACATACCTCTGCACCCATTTTTGAGCAGGAAGATTCTGAGAGGAGGCTCACTCCTGGGTCAACAAAGCAACCTCCACCACCATCAAACCCGAAGCAGATGTCTCTCTGCATTTCAGTATTTGCAGTAATTGGTGATAGCAGTGATTCCAAACTCGAATTATCTCAGCGTAAAACTGAACCTTCCTCACAGGAAACTCAACAGCACCTAGAAACTGTGACATCTGTCCTTCTGGGTATTGGAGGAGAGCAGGAAGTCAAGCTTGCTGCAGAAGAACTGGATGTTGTGACAGCTCTTGCATTGGACCCAGCATCTTCACTATAATATCCAAGGAAAAGAAAAAGCACTCACCAACTTCTTTAGGCTCACATTAGATGATCATGACATACATTAGTTCCTGAGCCTTGCATGGAAGATCAAGGAAAAGGAAGGTTGCTTAAAGCCTTGGAAACAAGGAAGATGAAGCAGTGAATGTTTATGCGGAGAGTGGCACAGTGGAACTTTTTTATCACTTCTATTCAGCCTGCTCAAATTCATCTAGTATTGCCAACCGCACCTGTTTCAACAATTTCAAGAACCTTAAGACCTTCAGCAATCACCATCCTTAGCGCAGTTGCAGCCGATGGTAAGGAAAGGCAATCACAAATGCCTAGCTCCACTATAACAAGTTCTTCTGGTTCACTAAGGAAGCTTTCCTCACTTTTGTGGGCCCTCATTACCCTTTGGCAGCATGAGTACCATATAGCTGATTATACAATTTTCTGCATTGCATAGCAGTGTGTCATACGTAGCCAGGTGGGCATTATGGTATGATGGACCAACTAGTCCATGTGACAAATCAACATGCAATTGTGTGGGAAGAGTACCTGAAAAATATAGGTGATGCTGAGAGAGAACAGATAAAAGGAGGTGGTGCTGAGGAAGAATAAAGTGTCATTGTCATGTGAATGGAGACTTGTTGGATATAGTAGGCACCCCAAAGTGTTCAAGCACCCTTCCTTTTCCCCGTTTGGAACATGAGGTGGGTGGTATCCCCACAAAGAAAACAACTGCCATAACAACCTGTATGTTGGGCAAGGAGGTACTGAACTACCAAACCCATTAGCAAGCTCATTAATCTCTTGGGGGCTATGGAATTGACTAGGGACAATTCAGAGACCACTGCTCACCCAGGGGCAGATTTACCAACATTTTGTATTGTGTTTGCATCAGAACAGTGATGCAAACTAGAACAATCTTTTTTTCCATTTTCTTTCTTTGCTGTAGAAAGTTGCCTAAAGCAGTGTGAGGTGCTGCTTTGTGTTACTTCGCCTCACGGGGTGTTATGTGAATGGTACATTGGGGTTCCTCTGCAACCACCCATGCTTTTTGATGCAAAACCCTATCTACCAAAAATTTGACACAGGAGTTTGCGTAAAACATGAATGCCTTTCTCAGTTCCCTCCAGGGGAATCTACAATCCCTATGTACATTTAGAATCCCTAGGATGTTTGGGGGAAAAGGGTGCACATTTGGATTGGGTATCTATTGTGGAAACAAAGTTCTGAAGGTTCAAACAACAGGTATTCACAACATCCCAAAAAGGAGTGGGAAAACGGGGGAGCTCTAGCAGTCAAGAGATTAATATGGATAAGTTGTTAAAAATGCTACCACTTTACTTCCTCCCTTTTTATTCGGTGGAGGAGGAGGGGTTTCTTGAATTGAACTCTGTGTACAATGGAAAGATCCAAGTAGCTCTGTTTTTCAACTGTTGATGTGCCAGTGCTGCACCATAAAGTGCTGGAATAGGTTAGTGAAGCAATGAAGAAGAACACTGTTCAGTTCATCCACTTCACTACAGACATGTAGACCATCTGTCAAGCCACAGACTCCATGTAAATCACTTCATACTTGTTCTTCTTCAAGGATTTTAAGCAAAGGCTAGACACTGTCTAACAATTGCTAAAGCTTGTTAAGGTTTTCAGTAGCATGCAATGGTTACAATGGTATCTTTGGAGAAATCACACACAACTGCTAACACCTTGAAAGAGTTTAATAACAAAGTGGCACATGCATCAAGATATGCTTTTGCGAGTCCTTAATGGCGATTATTAAGGAATCGCAATTAAGGACTTGCATCAGCCTCTGCATGTAGGAATCGCTATTAAAATATTGATTCCTAAATATTCCATAACTGCGACTCACAAATTGCAAGTCGCAATTAAAGAATGGCTTCCCATTCATTCCTGTGGGCCCACAGACCCACAAGAATGAATGGGAAATTGCATCCGCAATTTGCGAGTACCAATAGGTACTCGTAAATTGTGCATGCAGTTTCAAGGGTGCAAGAGTTTCAAAAAGACACCCTGTTGCACCCCTGAAATAGTGATGTGCACCCATGTTGCGCACACACATGCCCCAAGGGCATGTGTGTGTGTGTAACCTGATACTTTGGAAAAAGCATTTTAGTGCATTTTTCAAAGTTTTTCGCTAAATACCATCAGGTTTAAATAATCAGTCTTTAGTGGTCCAAAATAGAGAAATCGCTATTTAAAATGCAATATTGCATTCATTTAAGGCATCACAATTTGTGATTCCTTAATTGCAATCGCAAATTGTGAATTTTGCCTTTAGGGTGATTCTTCCCAAATGTAAAAATTGCAGTTGCAACATCTACAAAAAGCTTTAACTCAGAGGTCTCACAATTGGATTTGTTGTTACTGACAATGACAGCAATATTGTCAAAGCAGTGGCTGATGGGGGATACTTCAGAGTCCTATGTTTAGTTTGTTGCTGCAATATAATTGTGCAGGGCTTCCTCAAAAAGAAGAAATATCACACAACATAGGGATCACCTGTGGAATGATTTTCCTTCACTTTAGTCGTTATTTTAAAGCCCAGAAGCATCTAAGAATCATTCATTGTGCTAAAAGCCCCTATACAGGAGGTCCTAATTTGTTAGAGCTCCTCATTCTACATGCTGCAATACCTGACTGACCAGCATAGGGCTATCTCTGATTATACACTACAAAGGAGAATAGATGCAATTGCTAAAGTCATGACAATGAAGGTTTCAAAAAGGGGGCTTGAGGATTGCCTGACCGAAATGCTACTTCCTTGTACTGCAACTCAGCAAGGAGCATTGTACAACAAGCCAAGTCAATGGCCTCAACTTTAATGATGGTTGAAATGGTACAAGACCACTTGAGTGACCAAACAGAAGTGTACTATGACCAAGAAACTTTGACCTAGTGGCATGGGAAAAAGGAACAGTGTCCAGAACTCAGTAGGCTTTCTATAAAGTTTAATGCATGTTCTGTAGCCAGTGTATTATTGGAGTGGATGTTTAGTGCAGCTGGGTCAGATGGACCAGTCTCTCCCCCACAATGAGGAGAGACAGACAAGAGGTAATGGACTAGCTGATGGGTTTGGTAGTTCAGTGTATCCTTGCTCAACATACAAGTGATAGTTAGTTGTTGTGGCCAGTTTATTTTTTTTTGTGGGGACACCACCACCTCATGTTCCCAACAAGGATAACGTAGCGTGCTTGGACACTTTAGGGTGGCTACCATATCCCTCCTTTTCTTGCACAATCTTAAGGTTGCTGCATGTGTTTAAATTGAATACACATTTTATACCCATAAATTATAGGGCTCCACAAGGCACAAATGTGGATGAGGGCATTTTCTCAGACATCAGAATCATGGTGAGTGTGCTTCCTCCAGACAACCTGCTAAAGTTGAGGTTATAGTTATTATGTGGCTACAGTAAATTACTTAAATGGACTAGTGTGTATATCATTGTAGGGCGTTCAGAAAGGACACCGCGATTTTCATCTGGTGACTGTTGAGAGATGACAAAGTAAACAAAATCTACTTCAGGGTCAACTATAAACTTTGTTATGATCAATCAATGGTATACAATTGCCTAATTTAGCATTTATAGAAGATTACCCCTATATCAAACTTAGATGACTGCAGGCTCAATAGTCATCTCTGTACATTGAAATGAACCACTACCAACGCAGTTCCTTTCAATGTACACAATGTTTGGTGCTATTGATTTTCATAGCTATTCATCAATTTAAATAATAATTGTTTTTCAGAGAGAAAACCCCAAAGTGGGAGTCTGTTTCAGAAAAACAGAAAATATAATGACCTTTACTCCCTGGGAGCGTCATAGTTTCTTTTCTGTTCTTCACCAACAGGGTTTTTCAAGTGGTGATTGACAAGAAAAAAACATATTTCGCATTTTAACTTAAATAGGATGGACAGTTTCATGTCCTTCCTCCAACGGCCCAAAGAGCCTTCAGGGCTCATTTAAAATGTGAAGTATTCCCATCTCTAATTGAGGCAGCCAAAATGAGGGCTTGGCAGTCTTGGTACTTTGTTGTGGTTACGGCAGAGTACTGTGTCTGACAGTCAAGCTCTAAATTTGGCCCTAAGTCATTTCCTGAAAAAAACAGTTGGTTGCCTCCCATGAATAAGCTTACATTCCCTTATTCCGATATAAGTTAAAATGCAAAGAACTACACACCTTCTGTATGTTGCTTCAATGTAAAAAAAGAGACACATTAATAGATTGACATACGTAGATTTACAAAATAATGTAAACCAGCAAGTGTCAAAAACATTTATACTGATCGTGACGTCTGAGTGAATGATGAAAAATCATGCATTCATACACCTGTTAAACATAAAGAATGATTAAAAAATGGAATCTCTGTCCTTATAGCTCTTCAGTGTGGATGATCTGTGTGAGATAATCAGCCTGTGGAGCAAGGGCATTCTGTGGAGACAGTTTCATTGACTTAACTACATCATTCCATATTTGTTTTTTGATCCTTACAATTTGAATTGAGAGGAAACATTCACATTATCCTGAAGTCTGACACAAGGCATGAGGAAAGCATTGTGTTTCCTGCCTTACTATTTTAAAACAAATCTGCAGTTGGAATTCTCACTATTGATAACTTCCACTGCAGAAATCGTGGCGAATTAGAACACAATGTTGGTAGCCATGAGATGGTCTCCCAAAAACATGATAAGACCGCTCAGTGGGAAATATTCATAACATGCACAGTTAGGTCACAGTTAAATCAGAATCCACACATCATGATCACCAACATTGCATGCACTAGTGTCTCAACACAATACACCAAATCCCAAACTACGGTCAGCAATAAAGCTAATTCTGAATGTGCACTATTAACAATCTCCACATCAGGTTTAACACTTGGGATTTCATTTACGAGCTGTTAGAGCCGGGCAGCGAGAAATCTTGCTGCACTGCCCTTCATCAAAACAAAAGGGCAGGAATGCACCGTACCTATGCAATACGGGGTATTCTTGACCTTTTGCCCTTCGCTGGCGCACAATGGGCTGCAATGCACAAACGCAGGCACTCTTGCATCATGGTGCAAGGGTGCCTGCTTTGCAGGGCTGATTGATTTTGTGCAGGAATGGAAAAGTTCCTGCACAAAATCAATCAATTCAGGTGATTCCCACTTTCTATGTGTGCTGCAGAATGGGGCAAAAATAGAAAAAGGAAAAAACAAGGAGAAATTAAAACATTTCTCCTTGTTGCGCCTCCTAAACATTCTGATATATTCCCAGATTCACAATTTCTCATAAATCTGGGAATGCTTCAGGTTCCATGGGAATCATGTGGGAACACCAACAGCAACACCCATGGAACGCCCCTTTCAAGCAGTTTTCTGTGTGAAAAGGGCACATATTTATAAGCCCATGAAAAGCCACCTATAGTGGCTTTACCTGGCCTTGTAAATATGCCGTGGCACATTGCGCCATGTTCCGGCAGAGCAAAAGTGCAGCTAGGGCCTCATAAATAAGGCACTTGATGTGTAATCCAACTGCGCAGCTAAAACTGCTTAGTTATAACATGAATGTCCCCTATATAATCTAACCAGAGACTGACTTGTACATTGCAATTCTCTAGCTATCACATTGGTTACTTAAAAATGGTTCTATGTCCTTGCTTAATTTTTTCAATTGTGTGCATTTATTAAGATACTAAAGTTTACAAGTTGGACAAAAACAAGTAAACAAATGTCTAAAGCAGTCATCCATACATTACATAAGATTTAGTTGAAAATTGTGACAGCTTTCTATAACATCTTTTGTGTAACAGGCACACACAAATAATTATATTCCCTAGGGAGATAAATACATATTTATGAAGAATAAAAACAAAAAAATCCCAGATAGCAAAAGACTGTCAGGAAGGTTTGCCATTTATTTATGTGTATTTTATAGCAGCTAAAGAGTAGGAACTACCACAAATGTGTTCTTCGAGTAGTCCTGTCCATCATACAACATGTTTTGCTCTTAAAGTCACAAAATAATACCTATGTGATATGTCACCTAAAGTATTGATCACTTCTGTAGAATCATCCAAATTATTGATTACATCTGAAGTAGTGGTAGTAAATCTCTTATTCGAATTTAATTTCTTACAGTAATTGTACAAATACCAGGTGATCACAGTATATAGCCTAGTAAACAAACAACACACCACCCATACAATGAATTAAGAAAAACAATGTATTGAAAGTTCACATCTTTTTTACCTCAGCATTATAATCATACCTTTTGAATATATTTATACACAGGTGCTCCAGGTGGGATAGTGATCAAGGCGGTGCTTGTTGTGAGGGTTCGGGAGAGTGGAAAGGGAGTGTTTATACAATATTGACAATACGGAAACACCTATAATTGCATGTAAAATAAAAGAAAACCTAATTAATGTCTGGTGATGGACATACTATGCTAAATGATTATACCAGAGACAATGAATGATCACCTTGTATCCAACCAAGCATTTGGTGGAATCGTGATATGAACATGGGCCCTTAGCCTCCTATGTCAGAGGGGTAAAAGAACACGGTTCAGACCCATCTATGAGCCGCGTAAGTCAGGGAAAAGGAAGAAAGAAAAATCTTAGCTTAGCAAGAGGGCCATAAATGAATTAGAGTAGTGCCCATGCTAACTTGATACTCACAGAAGAAAAATCAGGACGCTGCGTGCTGTCATTTAATTTACGTTCATATTGGAACAAATCTTGTTGTGTCTAGGAAGGGATGGGAGGAGAGGACATGATAAATAATTTGACCAATAGGGCCAGTAATTGGCCCACTCAAGGTGATTAAACAACTATTTTCCAGAAAATAAGAAGTAAATCATACCTCCAAAAGAATTAATTGCAGGATGAAATACCTGCCAGCCGTCAGGCTTGCATATGGAAAGATTATGACAAAAAAACATCTTCTTTAACTTTGAAAACAATGTAGCCGATTAAATCGTAACGTCCGAATCAAGAGAAAAACAGAAAAACACAAACCGTGGTTAGACATATAGGGGTCCATTAGTATGGCGGGCAGACAAATTTTGCCCGCCATACCCCTGGGAAATGGGACCGCCCGCAATGTTTGCGGCGGTCCTGCACATCCCATTCGGATGCACCCACTGCACATGCCAGAAATGCAAGTTGGGCATTTGACAGTACAACGTGACAGGCACCGCGTGGTGCCTGCCACGTTGTGGTACCTATGGTACCCCCATGGGGGGCATGTGCACCCCCCACCCGCTGCGGGCCCCCAATGCTGGGACCCGCGTGCCTTTCCGTGGCAGCACTATGGATGGTGGTGTCTCCCAGACACCGCCACCATGTTAACAGCTTTTCCGCCCAGTCAACTCTTCAACAGGGTCGAAAACCGGCGGACGGTCTCTCCATCCGCCGGGGTCCCCTCCACCATGGTAATGTGGCGGGGGGAAATTTACATGCGGGCGGTAGATTTTGGCGGGCGTATTGCCACCGCCATAGGGTTGGTGGTGATCCGCCCGCTATCTTAATGACCCCCTTAGTCTTTTCGTACTAAGTACTCGGATGCTCAGAGTGTGTTTATCAAAGAAGGAAACATACCTTTTGGTAGACGCGATCCTCAACCTTCTGGTCTGCCTGCTGGTTGACTCACATCTAAAAATAGATGCCGACCAGAACGGCGTGCACGTGGCTATACCTACATCAGCGGCACAGTAGCTCGATGCTAGTGCCAGTGACCAACGGTGTCTAGGTCATCACCAGACATTAATTAGGTTTTCTTTTATTTTACGTGCAATTATAGGTGTCTTCCTATTGTCCTGAAGAAGACCATGGTGTAATAGACCTAATTCACCTATGTTTTTTGATGGAGTTGAAACGTCAACTGTAATTTATTGCCTGTACTGGCTATGTTGCACAACTTTGATAACAATAATTGCATTACTGTATCTACTATATGATTGTATCTCCAATGGATTTTGGCTGCATAGGCAATCAGACAGGCCTTGTGTTTTAAAAGACATTGTAAATATTGTATAAACACTCCCTTTCCACTCTTACAAACCCTCATAACGAGCCCCTCCTTGAGCACTTTCCCACCTGGAGCACCCGTGTATAAATATATTCAAAAGGCATGATTATAATGCTGTGATAAAAGAGACGTGAACTTTAAAAATTGTTTTTCTTAATTCATTGTATGGGTGATGTGATGTTTGTTTACTAAGCTATCCACTGTGACCGCCTGTCATTTACCCAGGTACAGTGACTGTTTGGGTTCCCCCTACTGAAGTGTAATGCCATAATCTATTATTTACATGTCCATAAAGGAATTCATGATTTAGTATTATAGCTTATGTTACTTTCCCGCATCTTATAAATATGACAGTCTCCTTTTGAAATCAGTTAGATGAACATTTGAATCGGGGTTGAAGACTTACATTCCTGTTTCCTCTTCTGTGCTACTAGAAGTACAGGTTGAGCAGCAAAAGGGATGACCAAATAATCCATATGGCCTGATTTAGAGCTTGGGGGACGGCTTTCGCCATCACAAAAGTGACATATATCCCGTCTTACATACTATAAGTGCATTATATCCAGTGGCATTAGTAATATGACCGACTGGATATCCATCATGTTTGTCACAGAGTAGCCCGTCTGCCAAACCATAAATTGTCTGATTAAGGCCTTGACCTATTCCCAGGACATAACCTCTGTTGCTCAGTCAACAGTGACTGAACTCCTCTTTGGACCGAAAAGGTTTCAGGTCACAATTGGTATACAGATGTGCAGTACAACCTATTGAACACCATGCTTCTGAGATTCTCAAGCATCACTCACCCTCAATTGACTACTTATTTAATTCTTCTGAGGCTCCATTGTACTCAATGGTCGCTTTCATCATTTTCTTATATGCTTCAAAAAACCAAGAGAGAAAGAAAAAGAAAGTGAGAGAGAGGTGAAAACTCAAAAACGTTTTGACTGTCCAACATCCCTAACTATTTATATTTACTCAGGCAGTAGTATAAGGGCCGGCTTTAGCATTGACGGCTCCTGGTGTGACAGCCTTTGTTGGTTCCCCGCCAGCGCTAATTACCTGCTTCTTAATAGATTCCCTCACTACCACACTCCAACAGTGCTGCTTATCTCTCCATAGAATAACTCTCACATGTATTTAATTTGTTTTATAGCGCTACTCATACCAGTTTAAGATGTCAGAGCGCTTTACAGGTACACACTTTATGCAGAGACAATGAATCCTATTTGTGTAAGTCAGTGTATAAGAAATATTACATAAAACAAAGAGGACTACAAGGTATAGTAGTCACATGTAATCCATATTTATAGGAAGAACATTTTAAGAGTTCTTAGTTTGAAGATAAACAAATTCAGGATTTAAAATGTAGCACAGTGGTTGGGGTTGGCTTCGCTAATAAGAATGTACTGCTACCCAAAGTAACTCTTTCAGCAGTAATTAGGGACTGGGGAGAAATCATAACGTTCTAGTCCACCACTTGCAGCTTGCATGCAGCTCTTTGATGTCAGTTCACAAATCACTGTGCTATATTAGGATTGAACTTCAAGTAAAAAATGGCTCTTCGTGAGAGAAGCAGTAACACACTGAACTATCTAATAAAATGCATTTCTGTGAGCTGCATGGTATACATTATATAGATCAGGCATGCTAAACCTCTGCGCTACTCCATTTTGAACCAAAGCTGCGACTAGACAAAACTCCATACCTCTACAGATGGTACCCATTTTCTGGGCAATTTTATTGTTGTTTGAAAATGTCTGGGCAACAAGGAACTTAGTATCACTGCTTTTAAACAAATAGGATATTTTTAAAAAAATGCAAATCTTGCACCCTCCTAAACCTGTCTAAAGGTAGCCCCAAACACTATGCAAGCAATTTTATCCTCTGATGAAGAATAATTACCAAGGCAAAACGAACAATTTATGGACAGAATGCAGAACAATGTCATACATTCACCCCAGTACAGAGATCTGGACCTAAATCCATTGTTTTTTTGTTCACCATGCCATTCTAGTTTGGACCCAGCCATATGCAAATCAGTCTTGACCCTGTTCCCAATGGGAACAGTCCAGCCCAAACTGCCAGGTCAGGTCCTCCCTGGACTGGAAACAAGCATCCATGACAGCTCGACTCCAGAGGCATGTCGAGCATGGGACCCACATCTGGGCATATGCGTCCCACTTGGGGTGACAAATGAAAAAGAACAATTGATGGACAGAATGCAAAACAATGTCATACATTCACCTCAGTACAGCGATATGGGCCTAAATCCATCGTTTTTTTGCTCACCATCCCATTCCAGTTTGGACCCAGCATATGCAAATCTGTCTTTTGCTTTCTAACCCTAAGTGCGCCGGGTATGCCTAGACGTGGGTCCTGGGCTCACTGTGCCACTGGATTCAAGTTATCCTGGCTGATGAGGGATGAAACCCCGTATCTGGTCCTAGGATGCTTGCTTCTGGTCCAGGGAGGACCTGGCTTGGCATTTCCGGCTGGACTATATCCATAAGGCACAGGGTCAAGACTGATTTGCATATGGGCAGGTCTAAACTGGGGTGGCATGGTGAGCAAAAGAATTGTAGATTTAACCCAGATCTCTTGACTGGGGGTGAATGTTTGGATTTGTTCTGCATTCTGTCCATCAATTGTGTGTCTTTTGCTTTCTCGCCCTAAGTTGCGCCGAGTATGCCCAGACGTGGGTCCTGGGCTCACTGTGCCACTGGATTGAATCTATCCTGGCTGATGAGGGGTGAAACCCCGAAACCAGTCCTAGGATGCTTGTTTCCGGTCCAGGGAGGATCTGACTTGGCAATTCGGGCTGGACTGTTCCCATGAGTCACAGGGTCAAGACTGATTTGCATATGGCCAGCTCTTAACTGGGATGGCATGGTGAGCGAAAGATCTCTTGACTGGGGGTGAATGTTTTGATTTATTCTTCATTCCGTTCATCAATTGTGTGTCTTTTGAATAATTACCAAGAGCATAATTGAGAGAAAAGTAAACGAGGGGTTAAAAGTCAAAATGAAAGAAAAAACTTTCAATGAAGGAATAACAGTAGAGCGATACAATGCCCTTTATCTGACTGCTCCTTTCTGAGATATGATGAACTATAGACCCATGTATTTTGGAAACTAAGCACACTATGTGACTATTGAAGATGATTTAAAAATAATCATTAATCATTAAAACATGGAAGACAGGAATGTGAAAAAATCTAATGATTAGACCAAATCTAATTGAACGAGGTCAGAACCTACGAAGCAGAACAGACTACGAGCCTAGTGACACGCACGCACTCTGAAGAATGTAAACATTCTCAGCATGTTTTCCCTATAATTACATAAATATGAAAACGCCTGTTCACTTCAGAAAGCGAAAAGAGAATTAAAGGGATGTTACACTTTACCAAACTACATAATTAATTCCAGGGCGCAGAGAGGCACAAAATATTAGTTTCTGTTTCGAGAATGTTTGCTTTTCACAGTTAAAGGAACCTTAATATTATTGCAGTTATTTACAAAATCCTATTAGGGAAATTTGATCAGCCGCAGTTATGGCCCGCTATTAAAATGCATGTAATAAAAACATTGCACAGCTATAACATTGAGAATGTGAGCATTAGAGGGTGAGGGCACAGCTAAAGAAAACAGCAGCAGCTAATGCCGTCCCTAAATTCAAAATAATTCAATTGAAAACAGATATTGAGAAGTAGCTCGACTTCCCACGTTTCTCTAGGACCCGATTATGAGTTGCAAACACAAAAAAGGTGACGGGCTGAGTGCTGAAACTTTTCAATCACTAAACCCCAGTCAAGAGACCTGGGATTAATCCATCATTTTTTTGCTGACTATGCCACCTCAGTTTGGACCTGGCAGTATACAAATCAGTCTTGACCCTGCTCCTCATGGGAACAGTTCAGCCCGAGCTGTCAGGCCAGATCTTCCCTGGACCGGAAAAAGCACACTGTGACTGGTTTCTAGGTATCACCCCATTTCAGCCAGACTAGCTTGAATCCAGTGGCACAGGGAGCAAGGGACCCATGCCTGGGCTTACCCTTGGCCTTGGGGAACATAGCAAAAACAAAAACATGATAGACGGAGTGCTGAAACCTTTCAACCACTCACCCCAGTCAGGAGATTTGGGTTTAATCTACTTGTTCTTGGGCTCTCTATGCCACCCCAGTTTGGACTCCGCCCAATTCAAATCAGTCTTTACTCTGCTCCTTATGGGAACAGTCCAGTCGAAACATCAAGGTCAGGTCCTCCCTGGACCAGAAACAAGCATCCTGGGACCGGTTTCAGGGTTTCAAAAGTTTCATGACTCCATCCATCATTTTACTTACTTTATTTAATAAAAAAAAAAAGGTTTAGTCCTTATATCACCACCAATAAGAACCAACCAAAATTCTAGCATGTCATGTGCTCAAAATTGGGCTTTTCTTCAAGCAAAATTACTGGGCTACATCGAGTGCTCAAAGCCTCCACAACCCAACTGCTTTGAGAGGGTATATTCATCGGACAGAATAACTTGCTATATCTTCAACAGTTTCCAAAAGCATCCATCTTCACTCTCGTTATGTCTCCACCTATCAATTTCCTTGATAAAACCACCAATCTCTTCCCGGTTTACCAAGAAGGGGTGGAGGCATGGGTCCCTAATTTGCATATTTCCCTTCTTGCTATCAGAATTAAATAAAATATCTTATTTCTGTGCTTTTTATGTAGAAAAAGATCTCCCAAGTCCAGGTGCATTATCCCAAACATAATTAATGTGGTGCTTACCTCCATGGTTAGTGAGAAATGGTCTTACCCATGGCAATCCAAAATTCCTTTAAGTTTGGACAGAAGGCAAACATTTGCATATCGTCTGTCTCATTACTGCCACACCGCTTACATATTGAGTCACCACTTCCCCTTATTTTCGCCAACTTTTTCAGCATCCAATAGACTCTATGAAAGGTAAAAAGTGATTTTTCCTTAATACAGCAGGTTTAACTACAGAGTAAAGTGTAGACAGAGACAATTAGCAAAATTACACAAATAAACCTCTCCAAAATCTGCATGTAGAAACAATACGTTTATGCTTTGCAAGTTCCAAAAATCAGACCCATTGAGTTTATAATGTCTTGAATACAATTTTTATTTTTTTCGACATATGCACAAGTGGTTTTTGATCAACATATATACATATATACATGGTCATGTGATCAAGGCCGGGGTAACCTGGTTGAAACGCGTCATGTTGGAAGAAAATAAATTTGCACTTTAAAAACGTTACCTTCTGTATGGTCTGTTCCTGCTGAAGAAAACGCCGGGTGGATCTTGCCCTACTTTGTGTTTTCAAGGATTTGGTTTTCATATATATATATATATATATATATATATATATATATATTCACTGAAAAAACCATAGGTTATAGACCATATATAGTTAGGAATTAGCATTTACAAAACCTTGAAAATTCACTGAAAAAACCATAGGTTATACACCATATATAGTTAGGAATTAGCATTTAAGAAACCTTATTTTACTCACACAAAACCATTGAAATTCCATATATAGTTAGTTGCACTAACTATATATCGCGCACCCGCAATCCACTGCTGATCATGTCACATATTACATCATTCATGACATGGTCAGTGACATCACTGATGACATCACTGATGACATCTCAAATGACATCACTGATGAGATCACTGATGACATCTCATTTGACATCAATGACCACATCACTGATGATATCATTCATGTGACAATACAATGCATCTCCTCACGTTTTAATATAACCTCTGTTTCACCCAGTGTTAAATACAGAGTATAATTTTTGAAACCATTGACACACCAATACTAGTTACTACATACGTACTCACTGATTCCTACGTCTACACACACATTCACTCATTCACCCATACAATCATTCATACATACAATCACTCATCTTTACAACACTATCATATGCACTCATACACCTATACAGACACTTACACTCTGCCACTCATCCATGGAGTTACTCACACACCTAGTCAGTCCTGTAAAGAATCAATCACACTTCCATTTTCTTGTCTATACAGTTAAACATAGAGCACCTTACATTTTCAAACATATACTAACACATACTTACTTTCTTATACAATCATTGATACAAGTACACATTGATCTGCACAGAGTCACACACCTCCCAGCCAGCCACACACACACTCAGTCTCCTATACAAATACTTGGACAATCAATCAATAACCCATATAGTTAATCATATAGCTACTGATCAACACATGCAGCACTTTACAGAACAACAGACATAATGATGCACAAATTAAGACAGTTTAGTCACTAACCCATGCACTCAGTGAGACACATTTAATCACTCACTCATACATTCAGTCATGCACCTACTAAATCCTTCGTCCAGACACTTATACATCTACTGTAAAACATATTTAAACTTTACAGAAACACACAGTCACTGGATGATGTCATCAGTGATCTCATCAGTGATGTCATTTGAGATGTCATCAGTGATGTCATCAGTGATGTCACTGACCATGTCATGAATGATGTAATATGTGACATGATCAGCAGTGGATTGCGGGTGCGCGATATATAGTTAGTGCAACTAACTATATATGGAATTTCAATGGTTTTGTGTGAGTAAAATAAGGTTTCTTAAATGCTAATTCCTAACTATATATGGTGTATAACCTATGGTTTTTTCAGTGAATTTTCAAGGTTTTGTAAAT
The DNA here is from genome assembly GCF_964261635.1 of Lissotriton helveticus. NCBI lineage: Eukaryota > Metazoa > Chordata > Amphibia > Caudata > Salamandridae > Lissotriton > Lissotriton helveticus. Next base: position 737,913,164 of record NC_136072.1, on the reverse strand, counting down.
GCTAATTCCTAACTATATATGGTCTATAACCTATGATTTTTTCAGTGAATTTCAATGGTTTTTTAATAGCAAATATCATAAGCTGTCGAATGTCAAGTACGTGGTAAGTAAAAACATTTTCGTGTTTATGCACACTGATCTGCTTTGAATGCTGCCCCCCACCCCTCATTTCTATTAGGAGTACTCTCTCTTTGCAGATAGTGAAGGGTAGTTAACGCAGCCCTTTGCCCCCTTTGTAATCCGTCATGCCTGCTTCTCTCTCCATTTGATTGATTGTTCTCTTTGGTTCATTCTCTATTTACAAACAAGCACAGAGTCGCAATACTCTGTTTAGTCTTTGCAGATAGCGAAAAATCGTGTAAAAAAACAAAAGGAATCGAGCAAAATCAGTAGGCCACTAATGGGATCTCTTTTTGACCTCGCTAAAATAGAAACATTAGGAACAACCTGTTGAAAATAGCAATGCGTATGTACATAAGCGGCGTTCATTTGTGTTCACAGTACCCCTTGTTGATTGTTTCAATCGAGCATTGAATTGTTCGAAGTTAATTCTCTTAAGGATCTTCTCTACCTGCAAACGAGGAAGAATAGGAATATTCTCTCTCCCTTTGCAGATAGTGAAGGGTAGGTAACGCAAGCCTTTAACACGTCGTACCTATTTCATTCCTCATTGATTGATTGATTGTCCGAACATTGACTGTTTGGGAATTAGTTCTTTTTGGAGGTATTTCCTGTTTGCAAATAAACGTAGGAAAATCTTTGCAAGTAGTGAAAGGGTACGTAATGCGGACCTTTCTCCCCCGTTGTAATCTGTCATGCCTATCTACTCCCCACTGATTGATGCACCTTTTTCACCCGGACCATTTACTAGAGATACGTCATCTGGCCCGACCAGAGAGCACCCCTAGTGAAAAGGACATATGCAATAATATCGAAGTGATCACTGTATCCTGTTAACAGAAACTTTACCATGAAACAACCTGGAAAGAAAAAAATAGGAAAACGAAAATCAGTAGGCCACTGATGAACATGAACTTTTATTAAACAACGAACAAAGAAACGATAACATAACGTAATGATAAAACCTATTAATGTCCTAGAAACAAGAAAACGTTAAAATATGCCAGTGGTGAGAGACCAGAAAAACAGTAAGAGAAACCAAATCACCCCTCGCTGTCCCACCGCCTGCCACGCCAAAAAAATCGATAGACTAGGGAAAATGCAAGTCAGTAGAACATCCGCCCCCACTCTGGAAACTTCCAAGGTGGGGCAGGGTTCCGGCTACGCCCAGCCGGGAGCAGCCCATATAAGGCAGGTCCTGCTGCCACGCCTCGGCCAGGAGATCCTAACGTAGGGTGTAGCCGGAGGAAAGGCCGAGGCCAGCGGGACCCGGCCAGGGGATTGCCTTTACAACACTGAACAGTTGCAGGGGGGGGGAATGTCTCCTCGACCCTCCCCTCTCTCTCCCAGTCCGGCCGCGGTGGCCCTTGAGAGTTGCAGGTAGTCCCGCCATATGCTCTTCCGGTCCGGCCACCAACGGTCGGGGGGCCGAGGCCGACGGGATCCGGCTGCAGCCGATAAACCAAGAAACCCGTTCATGGGGCCAGAGCCAGGGGCGTCCGGCCGACATCCACCGGAAGCCCGGCCCGAAGACGGACGGGACACTTCTTTCTTTTATAATGGCTGCGACAACACTGGGGGGGGATGTCTTGCACATGCCTCCGACCCCCCCCCCCCTCGTCCTCATCGCCTGGTCCGGCCATAACAAATCTCAAGCGAGACGCCGTGGGGTGCACTGGGAGGGAGAGACAGTGCGAACAGGCCTCTCCCGCCTCCCCAGGTGGAGGCTTCCCAGCTGCACCCTCAGCGCTCCAGGCGCCCGGAAAAGGGTTCTTCCACTGTGGCCATGCTGCAACGTCTCGCCCGGCAGGGTGGAGCCCGTCCGCTCATGTGACCCCGCGATCGCCGGTAGCTGCCGAACTCTCAAAATGGCGGTCGACCTGGCAAGAGCGGGCCCAGCATAAAGAAATGGCCCGGTCACTGGTTGACTCCACCACCGTAGTCCTCCACGACCTTGAAGATTCTAGAGGAGCCGCGGGAGTCTCCGACCCCCGATGGGGAATGACTGCCATGATCGCCCGTGGAGTGACGAAACTGTATCCGCGGGACGTCGGCGCTCCCATGCTGGCGCCAGCCTCACTTTGAATTACTAGAATCCTGCAGACCTCACTTCCGGTGAAAGCACAGTGTGACCCGGTAGGAAAAATTATTGCACCCCCTCCCCTTTTTGACTGATAGTTCAAACCACCGATCCTTTCCTTTGCCCTTTTAACGGAACTTTGGACTGCCTCCCCCTCTTTTACATTTTCTAGAGAAAACAAAACATTAACCACTACATTAGCATAGCAGTTGACACCAGAACTGTTTTCAAATTGAAAACCAACAACATCTTCAACAGAATCCTTTTTGTTTCTGCTGTGACCCTGCTACAGCACAGGCATTGTCCCCAGCAGTAATTCTGCAATGCCGGTAAGAATAGCTGTGGTGCCTACTGGACTCACTCACCCCCGCGGTGCCCCACGCCGTTTTTTGCTGGGCGGCAACTTACTAGACATCACTTTCGTGCCATCTAGATTTCAGCGCGTTCTGCTGCCTTGGAACTATTCGCACAACAGACCGCTACTGACAAGAATATTTCATTATTGGTGCTGTCAATTTCAATAAATCTATTGGATAATTCAAAAGAAACTGCCACGGTCTCTTCGTTGTTTAAATGTTTTTACTGTTTTTGTTTTCTTGTATATATTTATATGTTATTAAAGTTTTATATTCCTACTACTTTGTTGGAGTGCTATATATTTTTAATGTGACACATAATTGTAAAAACTTTGATGTACAAAGAGTCATTCCTGGAATCTTCCGCTTCAGGCTCGGTCCCCTCCCCAATCACAATACAGGATGGTTTTCAGATAGTAGGAACACGTGTGGTGTGACGGATCTCATCGGGTGTGGGCCTTGATCTACTATAACTCCTTTGAAGAGGGGTGATTCTTTACAGCTGGGGCCATAAACTACATCTGCAGGGCTAGCTGATAGCCTGGACAATCGGACACAGAGAAAGAGGAGTGTCAGAGGGTGCAGTAGTGAATAGGGCGAAAGGGAGGTGTCGGGCGGGCACAGAGTGTGATTCTCAGGGAAGAGCAGCGCAGATGGGGGGAGGTTTATTGCCCATGCATAAGACAGAGAGCGGTGGTGACCAGTGCCTAGGGAAGATGCTTGCGTGGGTGAGGAGCCATGCTACGAATCGACAGCGTGCAGAGAGTGGGTCTGGTCAAGACATCTAAAATGGCTGCCGTGCACGACAAAAGTGTGGCATTTCAAAAAAGGCAAGATGGCGCAGACAATGTTTTTCAACACTTCCTCATTTCCTTCGAATCGAACGTTAACAGACGTTGGGGCATATTACCAAAGTTAAGCGATATTTATCGCTAACGATGCTTACCAACCAATTTTTTACCACTAAGCATCGTCAGAAATTATCGAAGATAAACCTTGCTATTATCAAGGTTTATCGCAAATGCGATAATAAACGGCCGCAATGCATGAATATCGCTAAAAACTCAGCGATATTCATGCATTACCGAGCTAATGCTCTTAGCCATGTTATCCACCTCCCATTGGATAACATGGCTAAGAACTGCTCAGGGCAGGTGTTACTTTTTGGAGATATTCGCGCTTAGCGCGAATATCTCCAAAAGTTGGTAATAGGAGATAGATATCTTGCATGTTGTAATGCAAGTTATTGTGGTATATGGAACTCATACCATAATCTCTCAGGAAAGCAGAAACTGATCCTTTTGGGACCGCCTAAAAAGGCCTAGGGGGTGAGGAGTACTCTACTTTGCCCCCTTTTCACGTTCCGAACTATTTTATTTTACTCTCTTCTGTAATTACACAAAATAGCAGCGATAAGATGCATCGGAGACACACAGTGAGAGAAAGGAGGCCTGAGATGAAGAAGAGATGTCAAATACACATTGGAGATAATATAGTGGCAGAAGGGAAGTAAATATGAGTAAACTTACCATGTAACATAAAAATGTTGCACTCTATACTATAAGTCTCATTTTATACTACAATCACTTCGCTACAACCTCATAAATTAAAAATAAAAATGAATAATGTCTCAAACAATTTTTGATTTCTAAATATAAATTTATTCTTCAGAATTTTCTAAATTTGAAAGAACTAGTAACATGTCCTCATCAGCAATGTCCTCATTAAAAGTCTCCAATGATGATTCTTGTAACTCTATGGTCTCCAAACACTCGATAAATTCGCCATCAAGAGATTGATCAAAAAAATCATTCAAGTCATCTCCTCCTTGTGACAATATTTCATTATTGGTGCTGTCAATTTCAATCAATGTAGTGGAATCATTCAAGTCATCTCCTCGTGACAATATTTCATTATTGGTGCTCTCAATTTCAATCAATGTAGTGGAATCATTCAAGTCATCTCCTCCTTGTGACAATATTTCATTATTGGTGCTGTCCATTTCAATCAATCTAATGGAATCATACAAGTCATCTCCTCCTTGTGACAATATTTCATTATTGGTGCTCTCAATTTCAATCAATGTAGTGGAATCATTCAAGTCATTTCCTTGTGACAATATTTCATTCTTGGTGCTGTCCATTTCAATCAATCTAATGGAATCATACAAGTCATGTCCTCCTTGTGACAATATTTCATTATTGGTGCTCTCAATTTCAATCAATGTAGTGGACAATTCAAAAGAAATTGCCACGGTCTCTTCATTGTGAGCCATTTTATTTTGAAATTGCTTGCTGTAAATTGCAGAAAAAAATTATCACTTTCATTTATCGTTTTTAGTAATACATAATATAAAACTAACTTTATCAAATATTTAGTATAACAGAAGGACTGCAAATAAATAACAGAAAACATTTTTCAAATTATCTTCAAGTGTACAACATAGTTCCCCTTACAAATTAACAACTCACCTTTTTAAAGGTAGCAGAAGTGTTAGTACTGTGTAAATCAAACACCAGAAATTCACCACCAAAAATTCCTCACAAATGTACCTCAGACAGTAGTATCACAAAATGGCTGTGGTTTCCTCTCATTTGACATATATACATAACCAATTAACTTTCATCACACACAAATACAAAACCAAAGTAACATTTTAATTGGTTCTAAATTTCAACACTTTCAAATGTGTTTTCCCCATGCAATTTTCCATAGGACATTTACATACGTCTACAGCCTGAATGGCTGAACGGAATTACACCAAACTTGGCAAAATGGTACATCAAACCTAAGAGGTCAGGAAGGATCTACTATGCCCCCTTATGGTCATTTCCCCCTTCGCTTTGGCCTCCTCTTGTCTCTCAATCCTACCGAGAGACAAGATGGCGGCCGCTACGGACTGTTTGGAATGTTGACAGACGCCGGAGAACCAATCAGCTTCGCAAAGCTCCGTAACGCGAAAAGTACGCGAAGCGGAGCGCTGTTACAGATATATATCTTTTTTTGAACGTTAATTTCTCAAAATCCACTGGAGCACATATATTGAGACCTAGCAAAGGCACATCGGGCTACCAGTCCCTAATATTTTGCCAAGTTTCGTGCAAATCCATTCAGCCGTTCGATTATTATTATTTTTTTTTTTTTTTGCCCCACGTGGCCCTTTTAAAACCTCCACATAAACGTAGGGGGTCAGCGAGGATCTACTATTCCCCCTTATGGTCATTTGCCCCTTCGCTTTGGCCTCCTCTTGTCTCTCGATCCTACCGAGAGACAAGATGGCGGCCGCTACGGACTGTTTGGAATGTTGACAGACGCCGGAGAACCAATCAGCTTCGCTTCACAAAGCTCCGTTGCGCGAAAAGTACGCGTCCTGGAGCGCTGCCCGGTCCGCTGTTACAGATATATATCTTTTTTTAAACGTTAATTTCTCAAAATCCACTGTAGCACATATATTGAGACCTACAAAAGGCACATCGGGCTACCAGTCCCTACAATTTTGCCAAGTTTCGTGCAAATCCATTCAGCCGTTCGGGCTAAAAGTGAGGCCAACCGCCCTATGGAAATTAACATGGGAAAAACACGTTTTGGGACCCCCCTTTTTTCTCAGCCCCCCCTTGACGAACCCCCCCCAAATTTTCAAGGGCTGCTCAGAAACAAAATGTTCCATTTTCCTGAAAATTTCAGCCAATTCAGTCCACAAACGCCAAAGTTATTAGACATAGAATTTTCAAAAAACCCATAGAGAAAAAATCCTAACTATATATACCTACTGGCGACCGCCAGTAGGTAATATATATATATATATATATATATATATATATATATATATATCCAAATCGTCGCTTGTAACTGCCTCTCCAGGGCAAATGACGAGAAGTGGACCCAAAACTTCGTGCCAATCAATAGTGCTTTATTATCAAATCAGCCAGTCCACCATAATGTGTTTCGACCCCCGCTCGTGTCTTGATCACATGTATATACATATATAGAGTTGGTGAGCACGACATACATTGACATACATTAATGTGATTCAGGTAAGTACAATAAAAACAGACATACAAACGACTAGCTACACACGGTTAGAAAGAATTGCACACAATGAAAATTACAAAAAAGATATACATATAACAAATATCAACAACAGAAAACATCAAGAGGCTCAAAAATTATTACTCATTGTAATAACAGTAACAATACAATAATGAGAATACAACAATAACATTTTATCAAATGAGAAAATATAAATGGACAGAAATGAGCCGACACACATTTTGGAAGTTATAGATGGATGTGGCTAGATCTATTGAGTCTATTAAGGTATAATTAAGGTCTCCCATATTTCTCCCTGGCAATAAGCCCCTTTGATCCACATGTATAAGGTGTCTCACCACTTTATTCAAATGGGCTGCTAAAATAGTAAACTAAGGAAATAAATAAATAAAACAGTTTACCATGTGTGGCTGCAAGGTAAATCGTTTTATTGATATATTTACTTAGTTTACTCCATTCCGCCGTATGTTGGAGTACACTACCCCCCACCCTGGCCCTCCCCCGCCCCGCCACCCCCCCCCCCCCCCAGCATTCCCTCGGTGAGCCAACAATGGCTACAGATACACATAGCAAAGCGCATATACATGCTTCACATACAGATCTAGGTTAGGCACATTTAGGCGAATTACTTAGGGACCGCATTTTGGGAATATGCAAGTGCTACTGCATTTATCTGAACTGCTTAGGTTCATCTTATTAGCACTATGGTAGAAATATATCTACTATTTACGTTATTGGTACTAGAAATCTCTTTTGTATGCTTCTGTCTCCTGATTGTCGCAGCACACATGTTTCACACAAGGCTGTCTCTGGACCCATAAATTCTTATTAAAACATCCTAATCATCACCCTGTGTATTTTCTGAGAGTAAGCAAGCATGAGTGTCTGAGCGAAAAGTACTGTACTGTTTTCCACGATCCCTGATGTTCAGTGGTTGCCCAAGACTACCTACACCGCTGTAGAATACAGGGGGGTGGTAGTGGCACCGTAGAGCTAGTTGGTCTAACAGCTGACATATCCTGTGGGGGGGCGGAAGCGGTAGGGACACAAAGCCCTCAGTTTAGTTCATCCAAAGCATGCAAGTCCTGGGGATTCCTAGGAACTACATGACAGTCCTCCGGTGGATAAGTGCTCTTAAATGAACTGATTACAAAGGATTTAATATCCATCCCCTCCATTCCTTCAGCTACCCCCAGTATTCCGATGTCATTCCTCTTTGCATTATTCTCCATATTTTCAAGTTTTACAGATAGTACCTTCGCTCTTTAATTCAAGTGTACCATCTCTTGGAAGTTCTCTTGAACACCTGTCTGAAGGTCTTACATCCCATATTCCAATCATGCGTGCACTGGGCTAAGCTTCCTATCTTCACTCTAGGCTGGAGCAGGTCACCTTTATATCTTTATGGTTTTCCTCAGTAATTGAAAAGTGCTCGGACTGTGTCCCACCCTTTAGGGTCTCCACCCCATGTGCTTGAACCACCAGGTATTAAAGTCCCTCCTAAGACACTACTGTGCTCAGTTATGGTTTCTCCTCTACCTAAGGTTGGATCTTCTACTGTCAAACATGAAAACTTAGTATGGTCTCACCTCTGAGAGGTATAGGCAAAGTTAGGGACTGTCTGAAGTTGCCCCAGCAGTACTTGGTAGACTTTGTGGATCACTTTTGCAAGGTACCAATGGTTGAGTGAAGGGCAGTGATGTGAGTGATTTCAAGGCGCTATACAATTTGATTGCCATGGAACACATGTTCAGTCATTGTTTTACAGAGGTGCACCAACCCTTAGTGAATAGCTTTCAAAGGAGGTGAATCTGTGGGGCAGAGTATCCAAGAAGGTAAATGGAAGTGACCCTAAGAAGGATGGTTCAGATTCTCATCAACAGAAACAGTGTGGGAAAATCAAAGGTGAAACACTAAAGTCCCAGAATAAGGAAGGGAGAAGGATTCCCATGGCCCTTGTGAGAAACAGGGTGGAGGTCCTGGTGGGCATTGCCCCAGGACACCACATTTCTAGCATTGCTTTGATTGTTCTCAGCAGGGGGGATATGTTCGTCCTAAGCAACCAGCAACTGGTGAGAACTCTACATGGGAGGCCAATTTGGCCTTATGAGAAAATAGAACCCAGGGGCCGGAGGTAGAACATGCCCTAGTCTCTTTAGTTGGGGGATTGGCTCAGCGGGTGAGCTTGTGATTCTTGGGGTTGGGAGTCGTCACTTCCAATAGTTCACAGTAAATGGGATCCCTGTCACTTGTCTGCGAGATGTCTATGCCAGCCAGACCATGGCAGTGGGAAGGCTGGCTTCCCCAGATCAGTAATCTGGATAGGTGTCTCAGGCAACTTATGTCCATGAGCAGGACATTTTCTGCACTATGGCTCCGGTGTCCCAGGAATTGGATTGGGAGGTGACTCTGAGGCTGGTCATATTCAGTCCCCAGATGCCCATTTACTGCATCATGGGAAATGAGTTGTCAGGACCTGAAGGGGCAGCATCCCAGCTGCCACTCTGAAACGGAGGGTACAAGGACTCAGATGGAGGGGCAGGTTTTTAAGGGGTCCCCCGTCCCTGGTTCAGTCTGAGGCTACTGACCCTGAGTTGAAGAACCAGTCCCAGGCTACCACCCCTAGACTTGTGGGAGGGAGAGAGAAAGTAGGGTACTTAATGTGTGGGCCTGTCCCCCCCCCACTCTGAGAAACCTCAGAGGTCTGGGGACCCTTAGAAGCAAGCAGGGAATTTCTTGCCAGCCCCCAGCCTGGAAGTGAGGCCCACTTAAGGCCCCCACTTGCAGTTTACAACTGGCAGTTAATGACCTGGGGTTTGGCTCTTGACATTGACATCTGTTGGTGGCCTCTACTGGTTGCTGTCCTAATGGGCAGAATTGTCCTTGGGTTGGGGACAGATGTCTCATCCAAGGGGCGGAATGGACCACATCACTTTGTTGGCAATGGTGGTACTGTCTGGTATTGGGATGCATCTGTGAGCAGTTTAAGGCTAGAAGCTTTATTGCTGTGGTCCACAAATTTGGATAAGGGTTGTTCATGTGTCAATTCAGTGCCTCAGGATACTGTTGTCGGAGGGATCTACATAGTTTCAGAGGAATATAGAACTGAAAAGTGCTACTGCAGAAGAGACCCATTGTCCATGCTCTATTAAATAAGCAGGGACATCGTTCAGGATATTGATTAGTCTACCCTGGCTGTTGGCTGGAGAAAGTCATGTTGAACTTAACCCTCTGCGCAAGGTCACTCCAAAATGTTTTCTTTTACCCCTTCTGTTTTCTAATCCTGTTTTTTTGTTTACTTTTAGGGCTCTGTGCACTTTACCTCTGCTAACCAGTGCTAAAGTGCTTGTGGACTCTTCTTTAAACATTGTGAAATTACCTTTCATCCAATTAGAATATTTAATTTACCTATAGGTCCCTATTAAAGGGGTTCTACATGAACCAATAACCTGTAAATTAAATGCTACTAGTGGGACTGTAGCACATATTGTGTCACTCACTAGAGTAGCACTTTAAAAAATGGTTCAGGTCAGCTACTGCAGCCTGTACTTTACATCTTTAAAAAATCCAACTGGCAAAATAAACCTTTTGCTAGGCCTAGAACTTAGGGGCATATTAGCAAGAACTTCGTTAAAATTATCGCCATTTTAGTGGCCGTAAACTGCCGCTAAGAAGCCCAGGTTAGATGTGCAGGACATCTAACCTGGGCTTCTAATGGAATTCTATAATGCATACTAGAAAGCCAATTATCGCCGTTTTAGCGGCAGTTTCCTGCCGCTAAAACGGCAATAAATTTAATGAGGTTCTTGCTAATATGCCCCTTACTTTTTAATACATATAAGTCAACCCTATCACAGGCCCTGAACAGTCCACAGTGTAGGGTGGATTGTATTTAAAAGTGTGACAGATTTAGTTAGTTACATATGTCCAGGTAGTGAACAACTCCTCAATTCATTTTTCACTACTGTAAGGCTTACTTTTCCCATAGGATAACATTAGATCACCATATTACGTTTAATTACTGCTAACTTTTGATCCGGAACACGTAGAAACATCATGTTTGATTTCAAATGCATTTTAATTTAAAATCCTCTTTTTTAAAGTATATTTTTATTGATTTCACAACACTTATAGTCACATACATTGAATTATCCAACATTTCGGCATGTTACATAGTACGTTAGGCCATGAGGGAGAGTATCTCAGGTTCAGTCACAGTACCTCAAGGACCTCATCCCAATTGTGTTGCATTTCCATTTCCACCGTGGGGGAAATAAACAGTTCTCCACGTAAAATCCTCTTTAATAGTAAAGTCAGATTTTAGGTTTCACTTCTAGAAAATGACACTTTTGGAAAGTTGACATTTTCTTGCCCTAAACATTTTGTGCCTGCTGCAAGTGTCCTGGTTCTTAAGCCCCTTCTGTTAGGCTTTGTGTATTCCTCCCAGAAAGTGAGACAATAGGGCTTAAGTGTTGGTAGAATGAGCCATTCTGGTAGGATGGTGGGGACGGAGCTGTTCCCTGACCTTCTTGCACAAAGAGGCTTGACTATAGCAGAGACAAGGAAACTTAACACTAGTCTGTTGCGTCTAGGGGTGAATGATAAATTCTGCTCCTCAAGCAGGTTTGTTGGAGTTTTGGCCACCCTGCATCACGCATGTAATGCAGAGTTCCAGCCAATTCCACCAGGTTTTTCTTGCTTGTGGCTCACCCACAGTATGTTGATGAGCGAAAGCAAGATTTCACATCCTCTACTGCTATTTTCTATCACTAGGAGGGCAGTTGGCAAGATTTCCCCAACGCAGGCGGTCCCAGATGGTCGGAACCTCTCGTGATGAGAGAGCTACAGCTCAAGAAGTAAATCTACTCAAGCGACAGCAAAATCAGTTCAGCGCGGCATGAGCTCCCAGTGGTAAAAATCAGTGCAAGCAGTGCAATGTGTCTAATTCCTCCCATTCACAGACTCTGCGGAATATTAGGAGTTTTCAAGTAACTCTGCAGAATTATGTGGAGTGAAACTCTGTGAATTCCGCCACCCCAAGTTGTGACCCTAGACGTTTTTGAGCCTTGGCAGCAGAAAGAAGGAACTTTCAGGAACCAGATGTGGAGTAGCTGTGGTTAGCACTTTGATCTTTTAGCTGCTATTTTTCAACTAAAACTTTAAATATAAATCTAGTTCTACTGATCGAATTTAATTTTATTTGGTTTATTAAACTGTAACCTATTTTCCCATGTTTTTGTGGTGTCTTCACTGTCTTACAGTTTGTGTGCTGCATGAATGCTTAACACAGTGCCTCTAAGATAAGCCTGACTGCTTTTGTGCCATGCTACCATAGGATTAAGTACAGTTTAATTCCGGTTGTGCTTGAGATGGGGCTACTCCCCCTCAACCAACACCTCAATTCTTTCCAGTGTGGTATTGGATGTTCATATCATTACAATTAGTTTGTGCCTGAGAAGGAGGAAGGGTCTCCACTTTATCCTCCAGCTGTTGCTTCTGTTTGCCAATGGCCATGTAGATGACACAGAAAGGCAAGTGTTTCCTCCCTTGGTGGTGAAGGTATGATGGTTAGATCTCATCTCCACAGCCAGTGCAATAAACAACAACGGGCACCACTTCAGAAAATATTTGGTGAAATATAGCATGCCTTTAGGATAGACAGATTAGCTATGGTAAAAGCTGACACTTAATGAGAGGCTGAAATGTCACTGAGCAGGGTGAGACACATAGGAGGAAGAGTGGATAGATATGTGCTCCAGGGTAAAGAGGTGGATAGCATTGTGGGTGTCCTGATATTCTGATGCATAACTTACTTTCTGAAAATGGATGGGGTAGAGTCAGCACAAGCAATAATGTAAATACTTTACCACTGATGAGTGTGTTATTTGTTCATGCCATGTCTGGGTGGAAAAGTGATCCTATTTAACATAATTATTTAGTTTCCATGTTGAGTACACAAGGAGAGGGGCAATCCATAGTACACACTGTTGGATGGTGTGCCAATGCGAGCATGCATTTAGTGCCAGACTGGATATGCTTGCCACAATTTAGCATTCAGAATTCAGAATTATAGTGGATTTAATAGGTGGAAGGTAAAACCTTGAGCATTGTAGTGGCACTTGTACAGATTTACCACTGTTGTCTTAGGAACACACCGGCAGATGGGCTGAGTGACGAAGCTCACCTACTGTGCAGTAGGGATGAGTCAAAGTCACGCTAGGCTTCCGCCAACAAGTTGTGTAGCTGCGACAGAATCCCGAATCTTTCTCCTGCACATGCTTGTCCTCATCTTGTAATTGCTTCTTGTCTTACCCTTTAGTGCCTTGTTCCGCCTCTATGCAAATCATCACAAAGCTTGTCAGATGCGGCCTCATATCCTGCTTATCAACGTCACCAAGCTTTTAAGTAGACATACTGCATTATTTGCTATTGTGCCCCAACATAAAAGGAACAACCATATCTGCTCCATCCTCTATGAAAACTGTCTTCTTCTTGAGAAGTCTCTGTACTTCACAGACATATTTCTATGTGTCAAGGCAGTACAACATTAAACAAAATGAGACAATCAATCACTGCATGTGATACTTATGCATTTCTGTGTCTAACTCCGCCCAGGACTGCCTTGATTATATGAGGTTTGCCATGTGTCAATATGGTGCAGATTGTTGCCATCAAGTATGGCCAGACTGCTGTAGATGATTTTTCCCTTTCGCTATTCATCACATTATATGTCATTAGAGCCCAACGTAGCAAGCTCTACCATCATTACAGGCCCGCACCAGTGTTACAGGTCCGAGCCGAAGGCAAGGGCCTTTAACTAGGGAGCGGGCCTTTAATAGATGATAGAGCCCATTATAGAGGGCTCTAAGGCTTTAAGAGCATTCCCTGCCTAGAGGACAGAATGTTCTAATTTGTAAAACAAAGACCTCATGGAGCCCGACGGGGTTGAAATCCCCTCAGGCTCCGTGAGGCCTTTGTTAAACATTGGAATGTTGATGCTCCAGGCTTCTACCAGCCATTAGAAGCCCGGAGTACTCTATTGTTCTCAATGGAGTGCTCAACATTCCAATGTTCTAATTTTACTTAATTGCACGCCTTTTGCATGTCTTTTCAACTGCAAGATTTATGTACACCAATTTTTTATTACTTTAGGTATGCAGCTATATGTGCACATCTACAATTGTACATGCACATAAACTGATATATGCAAAGTAAATCTAGAGCTATTTATGAAATCATGGAGAGCTTTAGAATACCATGCATAAATCGACCTGGGTGATAATGTATACGCGTATTAGGGTATATATTTAAGATTTAACATTTAGGTTTGTTAATTGGAACCAAAATCAATAAGTGGCTTTCACCCAGTGCTGTTGTTCTATTGCCAGAAAAGCTATTAGAAAAGAAATAAGGGGCCGATTTTGATGTCCAACAGCCCTGAGTCCGTCCAAAATTGATTTGGTACTGGGACCGACCGACCTCCTGTCGGCGGTTGCAGACTTGCAATTAGGTCGCACTCCTATTTTTTACAATGGGAGCATGCATTCCGATAGGAATGCATGCTCTCGGTGTAAAGAGAAGAGGTGCAGTTCCTCCCTGCATCCTGTGGCAGGCACTCCAAGGTGCCTGCCTCGGGGTGCAGGGATCAACAGGAGGGCACCTATGCCCCCAGGGCCTCCAACCAGAGGCCATGCACCCATGGGGGCCCTGCTGGGGGCACCCAAAGTTGACGTTGACAGCATTTCTATGTCGGAAAGGCTGGCACAGAAAGGCTGTCGGAATCTGACATTGTAATCCCCCAGGCAGAAAGAGCAGCCCAAGGGATTACTGGAGGCTTTCCAAATGGCAGACGGGTTCTTGAGCCTGTCGGAAGCCATTCGGAAATCCGGTTCGGGTTTCTTTCTGACTAACTCCATCCAAATGGGTCCGTTAGAATGGAATCCAAACAGCCAATTACGATGCCAAGGGTTGAGCCGTTTCCTACAGTATTGTAATCGGCTCCTAAGTATTAAAGATTGAATCTCTGTTGGTTGGTAAGGATAAGGATTAATAACAACAAATATTTATGTCACTTAGGGTAGCGCACAGTATGCATGCTACAAATTGGATTAAATGTAGCTGCAGTCAAACTCAAAAAAAGGTGTTGTGCTTGCTTGCCAGGATTAACACTATGGGCCACACTGCAAGTTGCACAGTACTGATGGGGTGGAAACTTTGAACTGTAATTGCCATTAGAATATTGAAAACTTCAGATCTCCTTTGTAGATAATAGAACAGCGCAGGGCCAATAATGGCTGGGATAGTCCTGCATCTCTAACATTCAAGTGGTTGTCTTTCTATTTTTCTCTGTTCAATTTAGAACAGGGTGGAAGGCTCAAATATCCTTATATTCCTTCTGTCTCAGCCTATACTGGTTGTTAAAGGTCCTCTCCCTCATTATAGGCTCTCACCAGTGACTCATACCTATATAACAGATTTAAGAGGTTCAAAAGGGAGAGAGAGAGAGAATGGGTGGGAGGTAAAAGGTAGTGATCAAGTGATCAGAGAGGGAGAAACGAGAAAGAGAGAATGGATGGGAGGAAAGAAAGACAATAATTAGCAGGGAGATGAAGAGAGTGGGACTGGTTTGAGGATATTTGCAAGGGCTGCTTTTGATTTCCTGATCATCTCAGGGTGATAAGCAGTACTTAATTTGAGACGTTTGTTGCAGATCAGGAGCCACGACGTACTTTTGGGGACTGGCAGTTATTTTCATGCACCAGATACTTTCCGAGTGCAAGAGAGGGAAAACAACACTGAGCCCTATTCACAAAGGTAAACGTAGACCTGAAGTCTAATTTTAGACCAAAAATTTAAACATAGACTTCAGGTCTAAGCTTAGACTTTAGGTCTTAACTTAAACTTTAGGTCTAAACTTGTACTTCAGGTCTATAGTTAGACTATTGGTCTAAGGGACTCATTACGATGGCATAACAATCGCCACCGCCTGCCCTGGCGATGGTGATCGTTCCGCCATCGTCATGAGATTTACCCCACGCCACATTATGATGACGGTTGCTCTCGTGGCGTGCCGTCTGCCGCTTTTCTCCCGGTAGCAATTGTCACGATTTCCTGCCGGGCGGAGATGGGCCACTAATATGGTGGCCCGTCTGCCATATTAGGATGAGGGTGAATAATAGGCATTTCCATGGCGGTGTTGCCGCCATGGAAAGGCTAGCGGGAATTGGCTTTGGGTGCCCGTTGTGGGCCCCGCAGGGGGGCTGGAGGTGGGCACTGGGGGGGGGGTACCATGCAGTTCCTTGCACCAAGTGGCAGGCACCGCATGGTGCCTGCCACGTGGTGCAGGGTAATGCTGTGCATGCCTTTTTACCATTGCGGAGGGTGCAGCTGCCAGCAGCACTGTCGGCAAGGTAAAATGCCACGATGCGCCCACCAGAATGGCAGGCACATCCTCATTGGGCTGGTGGGACGGCCGCACGTCTGGCGGGTGGTCCCATCACCATTATGATGGCGGGAGGACCATAATGAGCCCCTAAGTTTACCTTTGTGAATCGGGCTCATCGATCAGAAATAAGGCAAATTGTTGCATAGGCAGAAAGCGCAAACCTGCAAGAGTGAGATCATGGGGCAGGGAGTGCCTGGTAGTGGATTAAAGACTGCCAGCCATGGTATTCTTTGTGCCAACATTTAATTGCACTGCCTGGCAGCTTTTGAGGAGAGGTTCGGGCACCAGTGCTCTTTCTTCCACAAATTAAGCAGTGGTGGTAGGACATGGACTGACAGGATGATTTGACTAACTGAACACTGGCAACATATTGCCTTGGAATAAGGGCTGACTATAAGAGAATGTGCTGGAGCATTTTTTGTGAATACAAATTAACGCAATTAACATGAAGAAATAACGTGTAGGCCTACCAAAATGAAACGTTGCATATAACAGCCAAGTAGGAGCAGTAGGCTGTCATAGCTGCATAAATTAAGTTAGAAAGACTCTTGAATGCATGTTTTCCTATTCTCTGACCTAAGGTCGGGAATGTCAGTAATGAAAGATGTGAAACTTTCAAAATGCTGAACTGAACATGAACTAATAGCAAACGTTAAATATCGACCTTCCCATAAAGATATTTTCATAGTATACAATAATGTATTGAATTGTGTAGTTACATTTTCGTAAAATGTTTCTTCATTAGTAAACTTCACAAGTTAGAATGTGTGAGAATTGCATGAGTTCATATGTGTGAGATATAGACCAAACCATGAACTATTTTGTCTTGTAGTGGAAATGAACAGTGAGAAGCTAACCTAAACTTGCACAACGTTTATGAAATGTTTGTGTTAGCAGTTAAATGTCTATAAGCCTTATGTTCTGGACTGTTTACAGGATCCAAGCTTTCCTGTTCCAATGATGATACCACACATTAATTTGCTTAGGAGGCAATAGCATGCACCATTTTATCTTAGTGATAGATATCAAAATGTTTTATTAGAGTGTGTTCCTAGAGTAGTAGACCCTTTTTGGAGAGTGGAGATTGTTCAGACCCTTTCTAGACTCTCTGCCAAGACTCTTGCTGAAAGTTTCTCTGATTACTCAGAGAGACTTATTCATTTCCCTTACCTGAATATATGCTGCTCTGTGACTTTACAGAATTTTGTGAACTGCTCCTTATGGAAGTGCTAACTGATTAAGAATTCCTTTAAGCTTGAAGCTTTTATCTCTCGATTTGGAATTCTTTATGGGTTCTAAAGATACTTTTTTTTCTCATTTCTCATTTCCTAGATTTAGAATAGAGATTTACTTGTATGGAACGGGCTATATGCAATTGTTCTATATTATATTACTGCAGAGTGGGACAAACAGAGATGGAGGGCCCTTTTGGACACATGTTCCATTGGTGATCCGTCCACATTTTGGACTTTGGTGGCACGGGATTGGTCAGGAGCAACACAGTCTCTGGCCAATAATGTGGCTGCCTATGAGTGGGTAAAATATTTTGGTAATCTATATCCTGGAAATCCTGCAGACCCTTTAGCACCAATTGAGTCCATAGTATCCAAGTCAAAATTCAGCCGATGTTTGAAATTGTAGATATCTTACAGGCCCTGAATTCTGTTTCACATGGGTGGCCAGCTGGCCCGGATGGTATGCCAGCCAATATTTTTATAGAGCCCTGGTCTCTTACATCCTAGCTTAGGCCAATGCAATTACAATGAGGACCCTCATTCCCAATTCATGGAACAATGCCATAATTTTACACATATTTAAAAAAGGTCACCGTTCCTTGCCATCCAACTACAGGCCAATAAGCTTTATAGATTGTATTCAAAAAGTCTTTGGCCTGTGCCGACTTAATAAGATACAAAATTGGAGCAGACTTCCACACCAGGTTTTCAACCACTGACCAGGCTTTTCGATTTTGGTTCATTTACTGATGAACTGTGATGATTCTTGGAGGCAGTTTTTATGTTGCGTTTGTCTACCTAAACGCGGCTTTTTGCTTGATTTCAATACTCAATCTTTGGAGTATCCTATCCGATTTTGGAAAACACCCTAAGATCTTAGCTCTTTTCATTTGTTTGCATGAAGATAATTACCCACAAATACGACTGAAAAAGTACCAATCTGTAGGGGTGTGTCGCGTGTGCCAGGGCTGCGTGCTAGCACCCAACTTATTTTCCCTTTTATCAATGAAATTGTTCCCCTACTGGCACAATTGGAAGCAGATACTCCATCCTTGACTGACTTCAAACCCCCAGTTCTCTTATTCGCTGACGACACCTTGTTGATCTCAAAGACCCATCAGGCCTCCAGAAACTCTTGACTCATTTCAATGAGTTCTGTGTGGACCGGGGTTGGAAACCAAGGTGATGTCTTTTTACCAGCATAGGTCTTTTAAGAGTAAATTATTTTTGCGAGGAGTTGCTTTAGAACAGGATGATTCCTTTATATATTTAGGGGTTACCTGTGCAGAGGGTATGTCTTGGCAACCACATATTAGTAAGGCTAATACTAGGTTAAAGCAGATTTCTGGCGTAACACTCAAGGAGTTTCTGACTTTCTACTCCAAACGCATCTCTCCAGCACTTAACATCAGGTGAAGGGTCTGGGGTCAGATTTAAAAAAAATAAATATATATATATATATGTATATATATATATATATATGCCAAACGAACTCCCAACCGGAGACGGCTTCAAATCAGGACACGGACCACACGGCAGGTTCCAATTTAAGGTGCTTTATTCTTCCTTCTCAGACAAACATGACGCGTTTCGTCCCGTAACACCGGACTTGATCACCTATATATATCTTTGCACACTTCCCCAACCGGGAATAAGGTAGATTGCACTCCGTTTTCCCAATTCTGTCATGCAGATCTTTATTTCATCTTAACAAACAAACCACCAACGTTTCGGTTTCCACTGAAACCTTGCTCACGGTGACGCCCTCCATTTTGCATTTCTTTTTAAACATTTACAAAGAGTCTCATTTCCTGTTTCATTCACAGTGGGCATTCTGGTAGTTGTAGTGTAATTTGTTCTTATTCATTATTGTACATTATATTTACATAAATAAAAGATGCTTTGAAATCACACATTATATTACATAGATTACAATTAGTTAGAGTCTTTGTATTTTTATTATTTTGTTATTTTTTTATATATCCAATTTTTTTTTCTTTTTTCCATTTTCAGTTTTTTTGTGTTTTTTAACTTTATTGACTCCAAAATGTTCGTTGTCACATTTTGTATTCTTATATATCACATCCTCCAGTGGAATTGTGCTCCTTCTTATGATTTCACTTTTACTGTTTTGCCTTCTTTGCATGTCCATTCTTTCCTCCAGTAGATTAACAGATCACATTTTAAAGCAGCACCTTTTTCCAAGTGACATTGAATTATTTGATAACATATTTTTTGGGCGTGTGATCAATCCTCATTGCCCAAAAAGTTACTTTTTTGTCCTTTTTTATTTTCATTCCAACCACTAAAAACAAAATCAGGGGGCTCATTTGTTACAACTCCAACAGATTTCTTTACAAATGAATGTACAACTCCTCACTCTGGTTCAAACCGTGGGGGCTCAGGCTTCGCATATTTAAAATATGGCGAGATTCTTTTTGTCGTAATTGTCTTTCTCTATCCCCTCCTCTCACATGTTTCTTTGCTGTGTCAACACCATAGAACTTTAAAAGTTTCCAATCTCCATTGTGATCCGATTCCATGTGTTTAGCAATTGCGTTTCCTCGATCTTTATGATTTGTTGCTCTCACATGTTCCAGGATGCATTTCTTTAGCTCACATTTTGTGCTTCCTAAGTATTTCAAAGGACACGGACATTCTATTACATATACAACGTACTGGCTTTTGTATGCAATCAGATCCTCAATCTTCCACATTCTGCCATCTGCCATCTTTAACTCCTGGGTATTTTTGGCAATTTGACAAACTTTACAGTTATGACACTTTTGAAACCTTAACTTTGTAGCCATTTTTTGTTTTTCTCCTTCTGGAAATGACTTTTGGTTAGGCGATCTTTGAGATTTCTCGCCCTCCGGTACGTTATTTGTGGAGCATTTCCAATTATTTTTCCAACGGTGTTATCTAATTGTAAGATTTTCCAATTTCTTTTTAGTACCTCTCTGATCTTATTTGATTCCTTGGAGAAAGTTGTAATAAACCTAATTGGCTCTGGTTCCATAGTTTCTTGATTGGTATTTTGTTTTGGTTTCAAAAGGTCCGATCTTTGAAGTTTATTCACCCTTTCCCAGCCAAGTTCAATTTGTTTTTTATTGTACCCTCTTTTTGCAAACCTTTTTGCGGTCTGTGTGCTGTTTTTTATCCATTCCACTGGTTCAGAGCATATTCGTCGCAGTCTTAAAAATTCCCCATAGGGGATATTTTGGAACAGGCTCTGCTGATGAAAACTCTCCGCATGCAGGATGGCATTTGTGGCTGTTATTTTCCTGTGGAGCGTTGTATGAATTTCATTTTTTGAGATATAAATTTCCGTGTCCATGAATGTCACTCGTGTTTTGCTTAAGTCATAGGTAAATTTGAAATTAGCTGGTGTTTCGTTCAAAATCTCAAAATATTCTTTAAACTCGCTTTCCGATCCATCCCAGATTATTAGCAAGTCGTCTATGAAACGCAGCCATAGAACTATTTTGTTTAGAAACCTATCATTTTCTGATTGCCATGCACATGTTTGTTCCCACCACCCCATGGTGAGGCAGGCGAAACTTGGGCTAAAAGAAAAACCCATTGCAGTTCCTTTACGTTGAACGAAGATATCTTCTCCAAACATAAACACATTTTGTTTGAGGCATAAGTTCATCATTTCTTCCAGCATTTTATTATGTTGAGTAAAGTGGATGTTTAGTTCTTTTAGAAAAATGTTACAAGCCGCCACTCCAATTTGGTGATCTATGTTGGTGTATAAAGACACCACGTCCATTGTTATTAGAAAGTAAGATGTTTTCCATGGTATGCCATTGATTTGTCTAAGCATGTCGCTTGTGTCCTTAATATAAGAACAAAGTTTTGATACCAATGGTAAAAGAAAAAAATCAATATAATTTGCCATTGGTTCCAGTAAGGATCCTATTGCCGATACAATCGGACGCCCTGGTGGTCTAGTGCGGTTTTTGTGAAGTTTTGGCAAGAAGTACATTGTTGCCATTGTCGGATGTTTTACTGTCAGATATTTCCATTCATCATTATCTATTAGTTGTAGATCTTTCCATTTTTGAAATTTTTCATCAACTATGTCTTTCATTTGTACAATTGGATTTGATTGTAATTTTTCATAGTAAGATGGGTCATTCAGTTGTTCGCTTGCCACATTTAGATAGTCGTGTTTATCCCAGATAATTATATTTGAGCCTTTGTCCGCTAATTGTATTTCTATCTGGTTGCCCTCAATCAGGGAGGTTAGTGCTTTTCATTCAGTGTCTTTCAAATTATCTACATAGTGTTGTCTTTTTATTTTATATATATCTTGTATGACTGCCTCATGAAAGACGTAAATTTTATTCCCCGCTGGCATTTGTGGATAAAAATGTGATTTTGTTTTTTTCTGGCTCAAGCCTGCTCCTAATTGGGTATATTCTTCATCCAATTTAGCTGTATCCTGCGATGCACATGTTTCCAGATTCATTAGTGTTAAAACATCTTCGGAATCCTTTGCTTGTAGATCTGATGTCAAAGTATTACTATGTTCTCTCCTTTTTGTGTACTCCTTTTCTTTGAAGATTTTTGCCAATTTTATTTTCCGAACGTATCTGTACAACTCAATCCTCGTTTGTGCCATGTCCATATGAGCATTTGGACAGAAGTTTAGACCGCGTTCTAATAATGAGTTTTCAGATTCCGTCATCGGTCTGCAGGACAGATTTACCATGGTCAATTCTTGGTTCCTTTCTTTTTCCTCTAAAACGTTTTCTTCAAACACATGCTCCTTGTTGTTGCTCCTATCTTTCCCCCCCCCTGATGCCCCTCCTTCCTCTCCTTGTTTATTTTGGTTTAGGTGCGACTTTCCTCTCCCTTTGCCAGAGCCTCTCTCGGTTTGCGACTGGAAACCTCGTGATTGCTCCCATTGGCGTTGTTGTAAGGCCAGTCGCATATCTCCTAAAAAAGGATGCCTAGGTGTTCCTGTATTTGCCGCTTCATTTTCACTATGATGTGTAGATGATAGGGAGATCGTACTTCCAGAGGTGCTTCCTTGATAACTTGTTCTCTCATTTTGTTTCAAGAAATCAAATTTGTGCGCATATGTAAAGATTCTTCCCTCTGCGTAATCATCTCTGTCTCGCAAGAATTTCGTACGTTTATGCATTTATACTGTCTCTTCATGATTTTCAATTTGTTTTTCCATTTCTGATTTGAATTTTTTCATTTCTGGTGTTAAATCAACTGCCAATATTTCTTTTTCTAGTTCTGTTAGCTGTTCCTTCAGTTTTGATAGGGCAATTTCTATATGCTTAATCAAGATTTCCATAAATCCCAGAGATGAGGTTAGGCTGTGTTCTGCCCAATCTTGTAACAGATCATTACTCGAGTCCTGGTGGCTGGGCATTAGGTGGATTCTCAATGCTCTGGGGACTCTCTTCACTTCCACATATTTCTTACGAGTGGTTACTTCCCACCACTTATTTACTTCCTTTTTCGACCATTTTTCCCATAGTTTTAGTTTACTCCTAATGTCCGATTTTCCTTGTTTTCTTTGATCACCACTGTTTGCAATTGTTCTTTCATTTTCAAAGAAAGTCTCTGTTTGTAACAATTCTTGTCGTTTTGCCTCCCTTTGTTCCATATTTGTTTGTATTTATTTGTTAATTCTTTTTTTTTGCCGTTTCTTCTCTTGACATTAAGGGGCCGATTAGGATCGCGTTTTTTCCGCATCCTCCGGGCCGGCGGAAGCCACCGCCGGCTCGGAGGATGCGGAAAAACCGCTGGGGAGGCACAAAAGACCCACCGCCAAATTAGGATGGCGGTGGGTCTCAAAATCGGTCCGCAGCTTTTCCGCCGCGGTCGCCTTCCGACCGCGGCGGAAAAGCTCTAACATGGCTGGCAGTGTCTGTCAGACACCGCCAGCCATATTAGGATGGCGGAAAACAGATGCCTTTCCGCGGCGTATTCTCTGCCATGGAAAGGCATACGGTGAATTCTTTGGGGGCACGTTGCGGGCCCCCAGGGTGAGTGGGGGGGGTGGAGGGTGCACATGGGGGGTACCATAGGTACCCCCTGCATTTGCGTGCACGAAGCGGCAGGCACCGCGCGGTGCCTGCCGCTTTGTGCATGCAAATGCTAAGCATGCATATTTAACCTTGCGGAAAGCAGCACCCGCTGCAATGTTAAATATTGAGGATGTGACCACCAGGCTGGGGGTCACATCCTAATTGCACTGGAGGGACCGCCGCTGCCCCTGCGGACGGTCCCTCCTCCTTTAGGGTGGCGGACGGACGCAGGTCCGTCCGTCATCCTAATGAGCCCCTAAGTTTACCCAATGTTATTCAAACGTCGTAAGTTAGCGTGCCTTCAGATACTCAAAGTTACATCCATGATTTCATTGAATCATATTTAGTGGGTATTTTCCGAGTCTGTATTGCAGGCTTTTATACGCATTCAGCCGGTGCGCGGTATGCTTTCACGCTATTAGTTATACACTCTCCACCCCAATATGATCCCGCTTACCTTTCACAGGTTGCGGCTCCGTACATTTCATCACCCACCGGTTCCGGAATGACGCGCCTGTCCCTGTCGGTTCGCGGTAGGGTTGTATATATCTTTTTTGTCATTTGAAACAAACATGACAAAAACGGCATAGACAGTCTCAGAATTATACAGTAAGGGTCATCAGATATTCGTGAACCCAAGGTTGATTGGGCCAGATACATTTCATGTGTGTGTATTAAACCAATCATTTAGAGCTCAGTCCCATCATCATGAACTCTTCCTTACTGATTCCCGTCCCCAAGAGGCCTTATGCATTGGTTCATGTCTCCACAATGTTCGAAAGCAATCCTGTGTCAAATAAACCCAGCGTCCATCCCCCAACCGCAACTAAAACATACCCCCATCATGTCTGTTGTATGTCCCTGTAATGTAAACCAGTGTCTCTGCCTTTTATCCGCATCAGTATGCTGTCCGATATGTCTAGGACGAGCGTTCTCCCCTTGCACCTAATTGCCCTCTGGCCCACTATCTGTCTGTGCACTCCCGGTGACGTCGTCTGGGGGTACAGCATCTGCCCCCTCACTTTTCAGCTCTCCCAACATCGGCCTCCATGCCTGCAGGTCATCCTCTAACTTTTCATTGTGTCTGATCTGTTGCATTCGAACCACCTCAGCTGTCGCCTACTTCTTCATGTCTCATACCCATTGCAACATTTTGGGCGGTCTGCAACTCAACTATGAAATAGCTATCCAGCGTTTCGCCAACACCAGTCCTCAAAGGGCAAACTTCCTGCTAAGATTCCTGTTTTAGGTCGGGGCAACACACCAAGCAGCACCACCCAGATCTCCCTTAATATCTCCCACCCCGTCGGTCCCTGCAACGCCTTCAAGACATTAGTCAAGTATAATTGAAGCTCTGGGCAAGACCAGACCATATGGATTAATATAGCCTCCGCCTCCCCACATCTGGGACATTGCCCTGATCGTTCCAGTTAAATCCTGTGTAACTCCTTGGGGGTAAGGTATGTCTGGTGTACAAAATTGAATTGAATCAGCTTAAACTGTGCATTCGAGCTAACCTGCTTAACCCCTTCATGGATCTAAGTCCAGTCCCTCTCTGTTATGGCACTTACACCTCTATTTGGCCATATTATAATTAGGTATGTCCGCAAGCGCTGGGACACCCTGTTGCTGGGGTAGCCATGCGCGATATAAATAAATATAACATAACATAACATAACATGGGGTCCCCTGTCAGTGTCTCCCACTGTAAATGTATGTAAATGTATAGGCATTTATATAGCGCACTACTTACCCGTAGGGTCCCAAGGCGCTTCGACCGCTGCGAAACCCTTCCTGGCTTCCCTGAGAGATGGTCCCTTAATGGGTATCTCCAGGGTGAGACCAGGCATCCCCGGCGGTCTGGTGGGCCCGTTAGTGAAGATGAGGCAAGCTAATGCCCAGAGTTGCCGAGTGTGAACGCTGATCAGAGTGGGCACCGAGGCGAGAGAATTATCGAGTCCGCTGACCCTGGTCCAGAAACCTGCCGCGCCGGGAATCGAACCCTGGTCCCGGGCCGTCCTCTGCTCTCGGGTCTGCCGCCTCTAACCAGTGAGCCACACTACTTCCCACTTAGTCCCGACCGGTAGTGCCCGGACCACCCTGTCATTTCGGATTTCCCGGGATAGGTGCAACATCAATCTATGTCCCATGGGCGTCATTATCAGAGTCTGTAACTCATTAGAGCCTGGAGGTTCTTCAGTGAACATGCGCCACAGTCCCAAGCCACCTGGGGTATTTTCCCATACTGTAGGAACTGCCCAGGGCCCAGCGCAAAGGCATCTGTTGCCTGCTCTTGCTTGATGTACTGCTTGTTGTCATATAAGTTCCTCATGGTTAGTCATCCCCACTCCCACCATCTACGCACAGACATAGATGCAGAAATTTGGTAAAGGGTTGAACAACCCACAAGGGCATGTCCGGGGCATAGGGAGCTCTTCTTGGCACTTTCCGGACTACAGGTTCCCATATTTCCGCTACGTGCCGAACAATATATGGGCTTGTCTGAGGTACCTGTGCTCCTAACATTAACAGTTCAGGGAGTGTTCTGTCCCCAAAGGTCCCCGCCAGCCAATCCTTCTCCCAGTTCTCAAGGTCGTCCAGCCTGAGGGTCAGCTTTGTACGGGGCTGAGTTGTGGGGGTTTCAAAGCACAACAACATTATCAAATCTGAGAATTAATTCCTAAGGAGCTTGACATCTCTCCCAATAGGTACTGCATTAAACCCATTATTTTGGGACCTAGGTATCACTAGGGCCACGGACAAAGTTAGTCTGCAGCTTTAATACTGGAGGCACCTGTGGACCACTCGCGAACTGGCCTAACACGTTGACAGTTTAAAGGATATCATGAAGGCTGATCACTTTAACAAAATCTCATGGCTTACAAATATGAAGTCAATCTTGTACTCAGTAGAGCTTCATGACTTATGGGACCAACCGACCACTTCTGTATTTCCATCCAAGCAAGAGGGAAGAAAATGAAATACTGGTCATTTGTGGAGGCTGAGGATGCTCGGATGTCAGCCCCTGCCAAGTTAGTCCAGGTATTATATGGATATCAAGTCCCTTCGGGCAGGAGTTATTTTGGGACATGGCGACTGCCCCACTGCATACAAAAATCTATTTTAGTTTTGCACAGGCACTTTACTGCTCAGAACGTTTACATCAGGGTTGGAAGGGTGTCGGAGGCACCACTCGTCCCATTTGTGACTACCGGATGGAAAGTGTTTCTCATTACTTCTATGCCTGCCCTGGCTATTCATTCCCTCTGCATAATTGGTTGGTACTGATTTGCAGATTAATAGGTGTACAGAACCATCATGAAGCCCTCCACATTCTCAGATCAGATTCTTGCACAGTGATGGTTATGTCTATTGCTAAATTTTTGGGTGCAATGTGAGTGCTTCGCAGAAAAGCCCTGTATTGCTCTCTTGTTTCACGTCCCACATCGATGTACGTTCCATTCAAATATTTTGGTTTTAATGACATTGTCTCATGTTTATATACTTTTATGTTTTTTAGAAAATAATCGATGTATCTTTATTCCGTGATGTATGTCCTATAGTGTGATGCAGCCGCGGTCGGGAGTAGGAGTTCCTGCAGGGCGGTGACGTGGGGAGGGGGAGGGGCAGGGTGGGGGTAGTAATGTATGGATTACTGAGTTTAAAAGGTAAGTACATATATAAATAAATAAAACGAATTTTGTTGCGTGCACTGCATCACCAAATGCGATGCAGTGCGTGCAACAAAATTCGTTTTATTTATTTATGTTTACTTACCAGTTAAACTCCGTAATCCATACATTACTACCCCCCACCCTGCCCTCCCACTCCCCACGTCACCGCCCTGCAGGAACTCCTACTTCCGACCGCGGCTTGTGTGATAAATTGTACTTTTATGATCCTGGTGGCTGAAATAAAGTATTTTGAATGAATGAATGAATGAATATTCCTGATTAATTGATTACCTATTTAGAGAATAAAGATAGATATACTTACTAAAGGTCTTTATTGAAACTTTGAAAACTCAAAAAAAATCTCATTATTGACTCCAAAAAATCACAATTGGAAATCTGATTAATAGAAAGTTCGAATATTTTTGATTTCCATATTCTGATTAATTCTCTTCTTACATCCAAGGTCTTTCAGCCCTGGGCCTAGCAGTGAGCGGGGACTTTCCTGCAGATCAGCAATATAACCTTATATTTATTTTAAGTCCCTGCTTCACCAAATGTAGCCAACACGCAGTCTTTTCCAGGCGTGCTTTCCTCGTTTTCATTATCGTACACAGTTTTTTTTACATCACTTAAGTTAGTAGAAAAGCATATCTGAGCTCTGACGGGAATCTATTTGGTACCTTTCCCATACAAGTCACCAAGGCCCAGCTAATATAGATTTCAATGTTGCAGACACAAGCTATAAAGGTTACCCAGTGCGGAACAAGCATCCAGATGGAATTCTATTAATCAAAATGTTTCCCCAAATAAGTGTGGGCGATCGAAGGAATGCAAACAATTTGATATTTCAGTGCTGCCTCCTAACAGGCTGCTCTGAAATCCCTGGCGTAGGAAGATTGAGTTAAACAGCAGTCCCGGTCGCCCTGGGAAATTAAGTCTGCGGCACGCAGCATCCAGCCCCGACCTGGAGCGGCTCTATTCTTAGAGCCTACGCACCCGCCGTGCATGAGTCATTCTCACAGCCTATCACGAAGGCAGCGTGGGTGACTGTGGCCTGCCTGCGTAAAGGCCCAACAACATAGCTGCCTGTCAATCAGAGAGCTGACTGCAAGAGGGAGGTCTCATGCCATGTCGCTGCGCCTTCAGTCAGAGAGTGTCTTTCTTATGCATCCTTAATCGGTCTAGAATGGTCAACAGGTTAACAGCAGTGGCAAAACGTTCGTGCGTGTGGCTGCATTAAGTATATATATATATATATATATATACATATATATATATACATATATATATATATATATATATATATATACATATATATATATATATATATATATATATATATATATATATATATATATATATATATATATATATATATATATATATATATATATATATATATATATATATATATATATATATATATATATATATATATATATATATATTACCTACTGGCGGTCGCCAGTAGGTATATATAGTTAGGATTTTTTCTCTATGGGATTTTTGAAAATTCTATGTCTAATAACTTTGCCGTTTGTGGACGGAATTGGCTGAAATTTTCAGGAAAATGGCACATTTTGTTTCTGAGCAGCCTTTGAAAATTTGGGGGGGGTTCGTCAAGGGGGGGCCGAGAAAAAAGGGGGGTCCCAAAACGCGTTTTTCCCATGTTAATTTCCATAGGGCGGTTGGCCTCACTTTTAGCCCGAACGGCTGAATGGATTTGCACGAAACTTGGCAAAATTGTAGGGACTGGTAGCCCGATGTGCCTTTTGTAGGTCTCAATATATGTGCTCCAGTGGATTTTGAGAAATTAACGTTTAAAAAAAGATATATATCTGTAAGCGCGGACCGGGCAGCGGCCTAGGACGCGTACTTTTCGCGCAACGGAGCTTTGTGAAGCGAAGCTGATTGGTTCTCCGGCGTCTGTCAACATTCCAAACAGTCCGTAGTGGCCGCAAACAGTCCGTAGTGGCCGCCATCTTGTCTCTCGGTAGGATCGAGAGACAAGAGGAGGCCAAAGCGAAGGGGCAAATGACCATAAGGGGGAATAGTAGATCCTCGCTGACCCCCTAGGTTTGATGTGGAGGTTTTAAAAGGGCCCCGCGGGGCAAAAAAAAAAAATTATAATAATAATCTTACGGCTGAATGGATTTGCACGAAACTTGGCAAAATTGTAGGGACTGGTAGCCCGATGTGCCTTTGCTAGGTCTCAATATATGTGCTTCAGTGGATTTTGAGAAATTAACGTTCAAAAAAAGATATATATCTGTAACAGCGCACCGCTTCGCGTACTTTTCGCGTTACGGAGCTTTGCGAAGCGAAGCTGATTGGCTCTCCGGTGTCTGTAAACATTCCAAACAGTCCGTAGCGGCCGCCATCTTGTCTCTCGGTAGGATCGAGAGACAAGAGGAGGCCAAAGCGAAGGGGCAAATGACCATAAGGGGGCATAGTAGATCCTCGCTGATCCCCTAGGTTTGATGTGGAGGTTTTAAAAGGGCCCCGCGGGGCAAAAAAAATAAATAATAATAATAATCGAACGGCTGAATGGATTTGCACGAAACTTGGTAAAATATTAGGGACTGGTAGCCCGATGTGCCTTTGCTAGGTCTCAATATATGTGCTTCAGTGCATTTTGAGAAATTAACGTTCAAAAACAAGATATATATCTGTAACAGCGCTCCGCTTCGCGGAGATAAAATTATATCTGTATTACCTAGCTGTTGCTAACACCAGTTAGCGACGGCTAGTAGGAGATAGCGACCATCTTGGGCCCCACTTTGCATGTGAGTGATATTTATCACTAATGACATGCAAAGTGGGCATGCCAAGATGTTAGCGACTGGAAACAGTCGCTAACATCGCTATCTCCTATTATCAACTTTTGGAAATATTCGAGATAAGCGCGAATATCTCCAAAAAGTAACAGCTGCCCTGAGCAGTTCTTAGCCATGTTATCCTATGGGAGGTGGATAACATGGCTAAGAGGATTAGCTCGGTAATGCATGAATATCGCTGAGTTTTCAGCGATATTAATGCATTGCGGTCGGTTTTTATCGTATTTGCGATAAACTTTGATAATAGCAAGGTTTATCTGCGATAATTTCTGACGGTAAAAAAATCTTTGCAATGCATCGTTAGGGATAAATATCGCTTAACTTTGGTAATATGCCCCAACGTCTGTTAACGTTCGATTCGAAGGAAATCAGGAAGTGTTGAAAAACATTGTCTGCGCCATCTTGTCTTTTTTCAAATGCCACACTTTTGTCGTGCACGGCAGCCATTTTAGATGCCTTGACCAGACCCACTCTGTGCACGCTGTCGATCCTTAGCATGGCTCCCCACCCTCGCAAGCATCTCCCCCAGGCAGTGGTCACCCCCGCTCTCTGTCTTATGCATGGGTAATAAACCTCCCCCCATCTGCGCTGCTCTTTCCTGAGAATCACACCCTGTGCCCGCCCGACACCTCCCTTTCGCTCTATTCACTACTGCACCCTCTGACACTCCTTTTCCTCTGTGTCCGATTGTCCAGGCTGGTCCTAGGGTATCAGCTAGCCCTGCAGATGTAGTTTATGGCCACAGCTGTAAAGATTCACCCCTCTTCAAAGGAGTTATAGTAGATCAAGGCCCACACTCGATGAGATCCGTCACAGCAGAAGCGTTGCTATTATCTGAAAACCATCCTGTATTGTGATTGGGGAGGGGACCGAGCGTGAAGCGGAAGATTCCAGGGATGACTCTTTGTACATCAAAGTTTTTACAATTATGTGTCACATTAAAAATATATAGCACTCCGACAAAGTAGTAAGATTATAAAACTTTAATAATTTATAAATATATACAAGAAAACAAAAATAGTAATAACATATAAACATTTTTAGGGAAAAACAACGAAGTAGCGGTCGGCTGTGCGAATAGTCCCAACGCAGCACAACGTCCAGATTTCCGGCGTGGGGCGGGTCATCAGTAGCAAACTGTTGTGCGAATAGTTCCAAGGCAGCAGAACGCGCTGAAATCTAGATGACACGAAAGTGATGTCTAGTAAGTTGCCGCCCAGCAAAAAACGGCGTGGGGCGTCGCGGGGGGTGGGTCTTCAGTAGCAAACTGTTGTGCGAATAGTTCCAAGGCAGCAGAACGATGGCACCAAGGTGATGTCCAGTAAGTTGCCGCACTGGTTTTGGTATCCTACAATGCTGCTCCGAATAACGGCGTGGGGCGCCCCGGGGGAGGCGGCGTGAACGGGCCTCTCCAGGTGGAGTGTCATCTGTTGTAGTGGGGCGCCCCTTTACCGTTTCAGTTGCCATTCCGTCCGTTTTTGGTCCACTGTGTCAAAAGCCGCAATTCAGCTGAGTTGCGCCCACTCTTGCGGTGCAGCGATAGGCGGCTGTCACAGGACTCTCAAAATGGCGGCAGGCTCTTTCCTTTTTGGGCCTGGTCCACTGAAATGGCCCTGGGACACCTTGGAAATCGGATGCTTGTCTGCTAGGTCTTGGACCCCATTCTCGAAAGCGTCCCCTCCGCCTTGAGAATTCATCAAAAGTTTTGGGGGCCCCGACTCCTGCAGGCTTCTGGTGGGGAGCGGCTGCCATGATTGCTCGCGGAATGACTACGACGGAGCTACGAGATGGTGGTGCTCTCATGCTGACGCCAGCTTCAGTCTGAAAGATCCAGAAACAAGGTGGGGCTTTCATCGTTTGGAAAAAAAAAAAGTTTTCATCCAATGAAAAGTGTTGTTTTTAGGTCATATGATCAAGCCTTCCATCATTAGGAAACCAAAAGTAAAATGAACCAATGAAAAGTTTTATAAACAAGTCACATGACCTGTTATGCGGCATAGGGTATAAAATGCGGAGAAAATACGTTGGCACGTGAGGCGGCGTCAGTAGCGGACCGATGTGCGAATAGGCCGAAGGCAACACAGCGCGCCAAGATCCGGATGGCACCGAGGTGGTGTCCAGCAAGTTGCAGCACTGGTGTGGCCATCCTACAATCTTGAAAGTCGGCGTGGGGCGCCTCGTTGGCCTGTGAGTTTGCGTCAGTAGCGGACCGATGTGCGAATAGGCCGAAGGCAGCACAACGCGCCAAGATCCGGATGGCACCGAGGTGGTGTCTAGTAAGTTGCCGCACTGGTGTGGCCATCCTACAATGCTGAAAGTCGGCGTGGGGCGCCCTGTTGGCCTGTGAGATGGTGTCAGTAGCGGACTGATGTGCGAATGGGGCCAAAGGCAGCGCAACAATATTTTCTGACTGACACCACAAGGCGCTGAGATGCCAAGATCCGGATGGCACCGAGGTGATGTCTAAGTTGCGGACTGATGTGCGAATGGGGCCAAAGGTAGCGTAACAATATTTTCTGTATGGAAGATACCACTAGGCGTTGAGATGCCAAGATTCGGATGGCACCGAGGTGATGTCTAGCAAGTTGCTGCACTGGTGTGGTCATCCTACAATGCTGAAACTCGGCGTGGGTCGCCCCATTAGCCTGTGAGATGGCGTCAGTAGCGGACCGATGTGCGAATAGGCCGAAGGCAGCACAACGCGCCAAGATCCGGATGTCACAGTGGTGGTTTCATAGTTGAGAGGCACTTCATCTGCAGTGGGGCGCCGAGATCCGGATGGCACCGAGGTGATGTCTAGCAAGTTGCTGTACTGGTGTGGTCATCCTACAATGCTGAAAGTCGGCGTGGGGCGCCCCATTAGCCTGTGAGATGGCGTCAGTAGCGGACTGATGTGCGAATGGGGCCAAAGGCAGCACAACGCGCCAAGATCCGGATGGCACCGAGGTGGTGTCCAGCAACTTGCTGCACTGGTGTGGCCATCCTACAATGCTGCGCCGAAAGTCGGCGTGGGGCGCCCCGTTGGCCTGTGAGTTCGCGTCAGTCAGTGGGGGCTGTTTGAGGATCTGACTGCATTGGAAAGCAATGTGATGCTGTGCGTCGCCCCCAAGATGGAGGTTCCTCGGCTGCAGTGGGGCGCCCCTTGGTGTTGCACTCGCTATGCAGCTGAGTTGCGTGCGCACTTGTGGCGAATAGGCCGAAGGCAGCACAACGCGCCGAGATCTGGATGGCACCGAGGTGGTGTCCAGCAATTTGCCGCACTGGTGTGGCCATCCTACAATGCTGCGCCGAAAGTCGGCGTGGGGTGCCCCGTTGGCCTGTGAGGTGGCGTCAGTAGCGGACCGATGTGTGAATAGGCCGGAACCAGCACAAGGCGCCAAGATCCGGATGGCACCGAGGTGGTGTCATAGTTGAGAGTTCTGAGCAGCGCTTGTAACACTGTCTGAAGCTTATTTGCACCTGCTGCAGCTTCACTATTGCCCTGGTGTGGCCTAAGATCGCCCATGACATAGGCGGCCACCTCCCGGGGTCCGGCGGAACTTTTTTCCTTTTCCTTTCTGCATCTTGTCCCAAATTCGTTTGACCTGAAGACACGACCAGGTCCCTGAATGTGTGCAGGGGGACGCTATTGATTGAATCAAAATGGCGGCTTTACACAAAGCTGACTCAAGCGTTTTCTGGTGGTTTCATAGTTGAGAGGCACTTCATCTGCAGTGGGGCGCCGAGATCCGGATGGCACCGAGGTGATGTCTAGCAAGTTGCTGCACTGGTGTGGTCATCCTACAATGCTGAAACTCGGCGTGGGTCGCCCCATTAGCCTGTGAGATGGCGTCAGTAGCGGACCGATGTGCGAATAGGCCGAAGGCAGCACAACGCGCCAAGATCCGGATGTCACAGTGGTGGTTTCATAGTTGAGAGGCACTTCATCTGCAGTGGGGCGCCGAGATCCGGATGGCACCGAGGTGATGTCTAGCAAGTTGCTGTACTGGTGTGGTCATCCTACAATGCTGAAAGTCGGCGTGGGGCGCCCCATTAGCCTGTGAGATGGCGTCAGTAGCGGACTGATGTGCGAATGGGGCCAAAGGCAGCACAACGCGCCGAGATCTGGATGGCACCGAGGTGGTGTCCAGCAATTTGCCGCACTGGTGTGGCCATCCTAAAATGCTGCGCCGAAAGTCGGCGTGGGGTGCCCCGTTGGCCTGTGAGGTGGCGTCAGTAGCGGACCGATGTGTGAATAGGCCGGAACCAGCACAAGGCGCCAAGATCCGGATGGCACCGAGGTGGTGTCATAGTTGAGAGTTCTGAGCAGCGCTTGTAACACTGTCTGAAGCTTATTTGCACCTGCTGCAGCTTCACTATTGCCCTGGTGTGGCCTAAGATCGCCCATGACATAGGCGGCCACCTCCCGGGGTCCGGCGGAACTTTTTTCCTTTTCCTTTGTGCATCTTGTCCCACAATCCGTTTGACCTGAAGACACGACCAGGTCCCTGAATGTGTGCAGGGGGACGCTATTGATTGAATCAAAATGGCGGCTTCACACAAAGCTGACTCAAGCGTTGCTGCTGATGCTATACAGAGAAAAACTGGTTTTCAGTTTGTACATTCTTCAGGATTTTTCCATCCAAGGCTGGTTGAGAGTTTGTATAACAATGGCTTCAGATTTTCAACATACTACTCTTCAACATTCTTCCTAAATGTAACAATGTGAGACTCACTAGGAGAACGGTGTAGTGAGGGCCACAAACGGCTGTTTGTCTTTCCTTTCAAAATGCTG
Source organism: Lissotriton helveticus (assembly GCF_964261635.1). NCBI lineage: Eukaryota > Metazoa > Chordata > Amphibia > Caudata > Salamandridae > Lissotriton > Lissotriton helveticus. Next base: position 737,878,537 of record NC_136072.1, on the reverse strand, counting down.
CCAACAATATTTTCGGAATGGAAGACAACACAAGGCGCTGAGATTCGGTTGGCACCGAGGTGGTGTCCAGCAAGTTGCCGCACTGGTGTGGCCATCCTACAATGCTGCGCCGAAAGTCGGCGTGGGGTGCCCGAAGGGGGGGGGGGGAGGCGGCGCAAACGAGCCTCTCCCGCTTCTCCATGTGGAGGCAGTTCATCTGCAGTGGGGCGCCGAGATCCGGATGGCACCGAGGTGGTGTCTAGCAAGTTGCCGCACTGGTGTGGCCATCCTACAATGCTGCGCCGAAAGACGGCGTGGGGTGCCCGAAGGAAGTGTCCTTATCCAGGGCATTATCGCTGTATCATGTCCTCCACTAAAATGGCCCTGGGACACCTTAGAACTCGGACGCTCGATTTTTTTTTCCTTTCCTGTACATGCAAAAAAAGGTAAATGCCCGGTACGTTACACGCTTCATCTGCCACGATGAACTCTCCAGAGGAACCGAAAAAAAATATAGTTGTGGTAACTATACCATGCATCGTCATATGGAGAGGTGGCACCAATTAATTATAGTGCTGCATAAAAGAGAGATTTGGAGGAGAACCCCTGACCTGCTAGTACATTCATCAAAGAAGTGGCACTGAGAGCTTCAGAGGCAAGGGAAACGGTCCCAAATTTTTAGAAGAACTTTGGAAAGATTAAAATGACATGTTTAGATTGTGGCAAATTAATTTCATGTGGACAGATGAGTGTTACTCTAATAAATACAGCATATGAACATCATCATAGTCGATGGTTGGTAGAGACATTTTGACTATATCCTGGACCTGCCCGTCCTCGCCCAAAATGGCGCCGGAATAAATGGGACTCGTAACTCCTTGTTGTGTACTGGTTGCAGAACCTTGAAATCACGAGATACGTATGCAGTTTTGAAGCACATGGCGGGCGGGGACGAGAATTGATTGAATATTTCGACATCCCTATTGATATTAAGTTCTGATGTGTTATTGATTACTGTACTGTTGAAAGTTCGAATTAACGTCACCCATGGTACTTGCCCGCAAATGTATATCTAGATAATTTTATTGTAACTGGCCCTGTCGTATTTTAATTATAAAATGTACGTCCACCGATTCCGTAACTGTTAGACACCTTAGTTCTTGCAACCTAATGGCCCGCCCGTTACGTTCCTCTACAGTGTAAATGTCTACTCATCACATACGATTACAGTTTGCTCCGTGGCCGGCCCACGTGGTTATAGGCTCGTATTTGTATAATGAAATTTTCACAATAAAGGTTTTTAAAAGAAAACATGGTAGTAGTATATACATTGGTAAAGTTTGTAATAATAGTCACTGTTTTAGAATCATTAAAAGGCAAGTGAAATAAAGAAGACCAATTACATGAAGGGTAAAAGGTATAATACGAAGGAACGCAGTAAAGATAAATGGTCAAGGGCTGTTGTGTTTTCTATTCCTGCAACATAAAGTGATCGATAAGAATCTCATATTCAGGCGTATCGGCGACTAAGACAGCAGGTCGACCCTCTTTTGCTCAACGGCTCCATCATGGGACGAAGAAACGCTCTTTTTCTCGAAAAAAGAATATATTTTACTTGCAGGACAGTTGTAAAATTTCCGGGAAAGTACATTAGTCTGGAACATTATAACATATATTTAAGAAAAAATAATGTTCGGAAGTAATGAAAAGCGTAATTTTTAGGTCATATGACCAAGCCTTTCATCATTACAATAAGAAAAGTAAAATGAACCAATGAAAAGTTTTATTAACAAGTCACATGACTTGTTATGCTTACGTTACGCGCTGCGCGCCCCGGATGACTTCCGGATGCGCTAACGCGGCGCGTCATATGACGCATTACGCGACAACGCAGGTCCAGAATATAGTCAAAATGTCTCCACCAACCAGCGGTCGGAACACAACCCCTTTCAGCAGGCTAAATAGTTCTGTTAAATGAGAACAGAAGGGACAGGCAACAAGAACCATCAGTCAAAGAGGGGAGGGCTAGTTCTTCTCTACCGGGTTACATTGGGGCGCTACCGGAACTGATCGAATTGGTAGTCTACAGTGTTTCTGGATGTTTCAGACTGAAGCTGGGGTTAGCATGAGAGCAGCATCATTTCGTAGCTCCGTCGTGGCCATTCCGCAACCAATCATGGCAGCCGCTCTTTATCGTTATTTTGGGCGGGGTGGGTGGCGGAGCCGAGCTGTTTTGCAGCCATCATTGTGTGGAGTTCAGTTCATCTCACTAGTTTTGTATTTGTCATGAGGGGTTGTTCCTAATGTTTCTATTTTAGCGAGGTCAAAAAGAGATCCCATTAGTGGCCTACTGATTTTGCTCGATTCCTTTTCTTTTTTTTACACGATTTTTCGTTATCTGCAAAGACTAAACAGAGTATTGCGACTCTGTGTTTGTTTGTAAATAGAGAATGAACCAAAGAGAACTAATTCTAAAACAGTAAATACTTGGATAACAATCAATCAAATGGAGAGAGAAGCAGGCACGACGGATTACAACGGGGGCAAAGGCCTGCGTTAACTACCTTTCACTATCTGCAAAGAGAGAGTACTCCTAATAGAAATGAGGGGGGGGGTACCATTCAAAGCAGATCAGTGTGCATAAACACGAAAATGTTTTCACTTACCACGTACTTGACATTCGACAGCTTATGATATTTGCTATTAAAAAACCATTGAAATTCACTGAAAAAACCATAGGTTATAGACCATATATAGTTAGGAATTAGCATTTACAAAACCTTGAAAATTCACTGAAAAAACCATAGGTTATAGACCATATATAGTTAGGAATTAGCATTTAAAAAACCTTATTTTACTCACACAAAACCATTGAAATTCCATATATAGTTAGTTGCACTAACTATATATTGCGCACCCGCAATCCACTGCTGATCATGTCACATATTACATCATTCATGACATGGTCAGTGACATCACTGATGACATCACTGATGACATCTCAAATGACATCACTGATGACATCACTGATGACATCTCATTTGACATCAATGACCACATCACTGATGATATTATTCATGTGACAATACAATGCATCTCTTCACATTTTAATATAACCTCTGTTTCACCCAGTGTTAAAAACAGAGTATAATTTTTGAAACCATTGACACACCAATACTAGTTACTACATACGTACTCACTGATTCCTACGTCTACACACACATTCACTCATTCACCCATACAATCATTCATACATACAATCACTCATGTTTACAACACAATCATATGCACTCATACACCTATACAGACACTCACACTCTGCCACTCATCCATGGAGTTACTCACACACCTAGTCAGTCCTGTAAAGAATCAATCACACTTCCATTTTCTACTCTATACAGTTAAACATAGAGCACCTTACGTTTTCAACCATATACTAACACATACTTACTCTCTTATACAATCATTGATACAAGTACACATTGATCTGTACAGAGTCACACACCTCCCATCCAGCCACACACACACTCAGTCTCCCATGCAAATACTTGGGCAATCAATCAATAACCCATATAGTTACTCATATAGCTACTGATCAACACATGCAGCAGTTTACAGAACAACAGACATAATGATGCACAAATTAAGACAGTTTAGTCACTAACCCATGCACTCAGTGAGACACATTTAATCACTCACTCATACATTCAGTCATGCACCTACTAAATCCTTCGTCCAGACACTTATACATCCACTCATTCTTCAATATGTAAGACATATTTTAACTTTATAGAAACATACAGTCACTGGATGTTGTCATCAGTGATGTCATCAGTGATGTCATTTGAGATGTCATCAGTGATGTCATCAGTGATGTCACTGACCATGTCATGAATGATGTAATATGTGACATGATCAGCAGTGGATTGCGGGTGCGCAATATATAGTTAGTGCAACTAACTATATATGGAATTTCAATGGTTTTGTGTGAGTAAAATAAGGTTTTTTAAATGCTAATTCCTAACTATATATGGTCTATAACCTATGGTTTTTTCAGTGAATATATATATATATATATTACCTACTGGCGGTCGCCAGTAGGTATATATAGTTAGGATTTTTTCTCTATGGGTTTTTTGAAAATTCTATGTCTAATAACTTTGGCGTTTGTGGACGGAATTGGCTGAAATTTTCAGGAAAATGGCACATTTTGTTTCTGAGCAGCCCCTGAAAATTTTGGGGGGGTTCGTCAAGGGGGGGCTGAGAAAAAAGGGGGGTCCCAAAACGCGTTTTTCCCATGTTAATTTCCATAGGGCGGTTGGCCTCACTTTTAGCCCGAACGGCTGAATGGATTTGCACGAAACTTGGCAAAATTGTAGGGACTGGTAGCCCGATGTGCCTTTTGTAGGTCTCAATATATGTGCTCCAGTGGATTTTGAGAAATTAACGTTTAAAAAAAGATATATATCTGTAACAGCGGACCGGGCAGCGCTCTGGTTCGCGGACTTTTCGCGCAACGGAGCTTTGTGAAGCGAAGCTGATTGGTTCTCCGGCGTCTGTCAACATTCCAAACAGTCCGTAGCGGCCGCCATCTTGTCTCTCGGTAGGATCGAGAGACAAGAGGAGGTCAAAACAAAGGGGGAAATAACTATAAGGGGGCATAGTAGATCCTCGCTGACCCCCTAGGTTTGATGTGGAGGTTTTAAAAGGGCCCCGCGGGGCAAAAAAAAATAATAATAATAATAATCGAACGGCTGAATGGATTTGCACGAAACTTGGCAAAATATTAGGGACTGGTAGCCCGATGTGCCTTTGCTAGGTCTCAATATATGTGCTCCAGTGGTTTTTGAGAAATTAACGTTCAAAAAAAGATATATATCTGTAACAGCGCTCCGCTTCGCGTAACGGAGGTTTGCGAAGCTGATTGGTCATTCTGTCACTGGGCTATAGTTGGGCTACATCTGGCTGATATTTGGGCTACATTTGTTTTTTTATGTGTCTGGCGGCCATCTTTGGGCTACATTGGGCTACATTGGGCTTCATTGGGCTACATTCGGCTAATTAGCAAATAGCTCATCGCAAACTAGGAATGGTAAAGAATCGCTATTTATTCCTTAAAGTTCGCTATTTAGGAAATGCAAAAAACTTTGATGATACATATGGCGGTTCATCTCTAACAAGATAAGAAGCATAGGGATACATTTATGATGACTGGCGCATCACCAGGGATGTGTTAGTCATTCTGTGCCGCTGTTCCGTCACCTATGGTGTGCTGCATTTACAATGCGGCGCATCATGGGGCAAAAACAGCACAGATGCGTGATGTATCTGTGCCGTAAAGGTGGCGCATTGCTGGAGTTGTATCGCAAGTGTGATGAAGCTCCAGCAAGGGTCGGGGGTGCCCCTGTCGCAGGGTTTCTGTTCTCACACAGAACTGTGGACAGAGGATTGGAACCTCGGCGAATGCATTGCTGGAGTTGTATCGCAAGTGTGATGAAGCTCCAGCAAGGGTCGGGGGTGCCCCTGTCGCAGGGTTTCTGTTCTCACACAGAACTGTGGACAGAGGATTGGAACCTCGGCGAATTAGGGTGTCCCAAAACTCACGTTAGTAATCAAAAACTCCTTAGCAAGCTAGGTACAGTGTCACATTGGATATAACAAACTCTCAATGTTTAGACAATCCAGAATATGAACTTATAGTACCTCAGGATACGTGGAACTCATGAACAGTCGGTCGTTATAGATTTCTTAGAAACCAGAACATGGAGTTAAGAAGAACAGATGTGTATTTGAAATGTTTATTTACTAATGCCGTCTTCTCAGGCGTAGTACCTTAGATAATAAAAGTACACATATTATCAGTAGCAAAATTACCAGCATAGTTACTAGTACATAAAAAGTGAATGGTGATAGTATGTTAACATGCTGTAAATGAATAAGAGTTAGCAACACTTATAAGCAGCCGCAGGCCGTGGAGGGAGTTACGGTGAGGCAGGGAGGCGGGGAGGGGGAGAAGCAGGGTGGAGAATACAAGTACACATATTATCAGTAGCAAAATTACCAGCATAGTTACTAGTACATAAAAAGCGAATGGTGACAGTATGTTAACATGCTGTAAATGAATAAGAGTTAGCAACACTTATAAGCAGCCGCGGGCCGTGGAGGGAGTTACGGTGGGGCAGGGAGGCGGGGAGGGGGAGGGGCAAGGTAGAGAGGGCTCCACCCTGCTTCTCCCCCTCCCCGCCTCCCTGCCCCATCGTAACTCCCTCCACGGCCCGCGGCTGCTTATATCTCACCCTCCCTAATACACATATTATATTATTTGCTAAGAAGGTCTCTTTGTGTTGGTTTAGGGCGTGCCCATACTTTAGTGTCTTAGATTTGAAGGAATCACATCAGCATACACCAGCTCTCTCTTCATGTGAACCGCATCAACTGTTGTGTATGTGTGTTCGGCAAAGCAATATAAAACCCACCTCATGCCCAGAATTGGCAGAAGTTGCACTTATGTTATGAGTATGAAGTCGTGGAGATCAGACCTCATAACAATTCTGTATCGTGTTGTTCTTGAAACTTTAGCACTCGCTGTACAGATATAGTTTAACAAGTAAAGCAGATAGTAGACCAATAACATATTATTCTCATGTAAACCACGATGAACTACTAGGTGGAAAGCTAAAGCAACAACTAAGTGTCGTGTGCAGAAGTTGCAAAAAAGGAAAAATGGCGTTTAAACCGGTAATGAGCCCATGCTAACTTAACACGGTGTAAAGATATCCAGGACCTAGATGACACCTCCCCATGATCCGGAAACGAACTGAATAAGATAATAGAAGTGCCATCTCATGAGAGCAGATTGCAAGTTTATATGTGGACGGTCCGCAAGGTAAAGCATTAAAAACTAGGAAAATTTAATGCTAAAGAAAAATAAAACAGCCAAGTACTTTATCGAGTCTTAAGCCAATAGGCAAGGTAAATAATAAAAACTTGACAAATAAGTCAATGAATTGTCAATGAAATGCTAGTACTCAGCACATCAAACATGAAAAAGGTCTATGACATAACTGTGTATGCAAAATAAGCTGCAACAGCCTCCAATAGGAAGTCACCGTCTTCATCCGAAAACAGTTCAGCCATCCAATTTAAAAGCGGAAAAGAACATACGTGCTCTCCCAGCACCGGATCCTCTATCACCATCAGAGGACAGCTCGTGGGTTTTCAAGAAAGCTCTGTTCCAAGAAAGACTGTGCTGCCGCCAGTAAATTCCAGGGACCAAGTAGTCCATGCATCAATGCCACAGCCATAATCCTTTCGCCAGGACAAACCAACTCGTGAGTAATGATAGGAGTCATCAGCTGATTAAAGTCGACGTCAGGAGAAACCGGTCCGCAGAGACACAAATCAATGGCCCAATCGAAATCACAGGTCAGGCAGTGAAATACAGGCTGGACACAGGTGAAGTAGGAGAATCGAAAAGATAATCCATATGCCGTGCTTAATATCGCCAACGGCATTGTGCCATAATATTCTAGCATGCGATTGCGGAACAGTGTCAGCAGCTGCAGGGTGGGAGGTTGCATAGGAGGGACATCCATATTTAAAAATGTAAAAAAGCACAAGAGCGTCCGCTGGTAATGCAAGTAAAAATGCCAATCCACGAACCAGAGTGCAGAAAATAGAATGAAAGGAAGCAGGGATGACTCCAAAGATTTTCTCAAATGAAGTCACGAGACCACTGGTAAAAACTTTAAAAAAGTGCGCCAGGGACTTTGTGGAGGATGCGTTAAAGATAGTCGGAAACATGTTGCTGAAATTGAAAGGCAAATCTTAATTGAAAAGGGTGTGCACCTCTGTACGGGTGTTCGCTATGTGAAGTACGAAAGTTTCACGGGCCGAACTCAAGGCCACCTCTCTCTGAGACAAAAGAGCTCTTATTCTTGCCATGCCGTTGAAACGTGTCCCAAGGTTGGTATTTGTGGCCAGATTGAAAACTCCCTATGTTCATGTGTGGGAGGAAATAGAACATTTCTGCAGCAAATAACCCGTTCACTTACTGTTACGATAAAAGGAATACTTTTAATTAACTCAGAACAATCTTCATTATTGAGCATCAAATAACTACCATTTTCCAATAACTTGAACGTGGGGATGATAGCAGGAACTGGCCTGCCTTGCAACACGCAAGCCATATTTGGTCGGTGTTTGTTGCATGAACCGTGTAACTGTATGTGCCTACACATTAGTGAATGATCTGGCGTCTCAGTGCATTCCTCTCCATTCAGATAAACTTCTTGATCATCTTTGAAACATCTGTATGTGTATGGAAGCGACCAGACCTCATGAAGAAAAGCACTACCTAAAGGTTCATAACGACCTATTGGTATATATTTCATACAATTTGAAAACTTATATAAAGCAAAAGGCAGCGTTATTAAACCGTGGATAAGGCATGTTGCCAAAAAACCCGCAATCCTCTGCTGATGATGTCACTGAGCATGTCATGAATGATGTAATATGTGACATCATCAGCAGTGGATTACGGGTAATAGTATCTCTAGTTTACTCCCCTATAGCTGTCTTTCTTTTAACATAAGTGTCTGTTTCCTTCCCTTATACTTACTGTTTTTGGTTCGCTTCCGGTTCGCGTACCGGGGAGCGAACTGGGAAGCGAACTAAGAGAAATAGAGGTTGGCACAGTTCCAAATATTGTACCAATTTTTTAATAACGGGGAGGTAGTTCTGAAAAGAACTTTTTTTTTTATTTTTCTGAACATTTTTTTACTGTTTTTGAATTTTTCGGAACAATTTTATATTTTTTTGGGTTTTTCTTGGAGGGGGCAATGAAAACGATTCATTGTAAAGGGCTCAACAGGAGCAACAAAACAAAAAAAAGAAGTATTTATTATTTTGGGCGTTTCGGACAAACTTGCATATGATAGTCAATAGCTCTGTTGATCAGAGTGATGCTTTTTTCTCCGTAGGAAATGAATCCATCGCAAAATGCGCAGATGTGTTTTACATCACCAAATCTCATTTGTATATTTGGCACCATCTCCCTGCCCTCTGGTCCCGTTACTTCCGGTACAACAGATCTTCTGGCCATAATAGGGAGATTATCTAGGTCGTTCCGAAACTGTGCAGCACTGTAGTTGTTAGGATGCCACCTAGTCATATGGCGATGCATTGTGTAGTTTCCGTATTTTTTGTCGGTCCCTCTGGACAGTCTATCTTGACATATAAGGCAAGTTACGTATCTTGCATTTACTTTTTTCTGACCTTTGGGAATTTAAAAAAATTGCCAAATGAAGTTTTCTTTCCGGTGAGACGTCCTGGGCTGCTCAGGCAAAAACTGCCTCTCTTCGTGCTCGTCCTCCTGTTCCTCTTCTTCTTCTTCTTGTTGAATTATAACTTGAGCAGGTGGTCCACTCTTCCTTGGATGTGGTGGAGGTGGTGGGGAAGCACCAGCTGAAGCTACTAAAGAAGCCATTGCTCAGTGATCACAAAGGGTCTTTCTCTCACAATGATGAAAGTCAGAGTGAGGAAAGAAGGAGGGATTTTCATCATTTGGGAAAAACAAGAGTTCTCAACCAATCAAAAGTGTTCATTTTAGATTATATGACCTAGTCTTACATCATTAGGAAACCAAAAGTGAAATGAACCAATGAAAAGTGTTATTACCAAGTCACATGACTTGCTGTGTTTACGTTAAGCGCTTTGCAGGGCCTCCCGGTTTGCTTCCAGAAACCTGCGCTTTGCGACTCGCTTCGCGTACCAGTTCGCTAACGTAGTACGTCATATGACGAATCACGCGACAACGTGAAATGTCATGCGGACGGGAGGCGTCACGATGTTGTTTTGTAACGCGGCACTTGCGGTAAAGAAACGTTTACCGGCTCGCGGTCTATTTCGCGGCATCAAGGTCAGCTAACGGGAAGCTTCCCGATTTGCGAAGCGGGAACGAAGAAAAAAAAATATTTAAAAAAAAAATTATTCATAAACATATAAAATATATTTTTGGATTTAAAGAAGAATACATTTTACAGCTACAGATATTAGCTGTTAAAAAAACAATGAAATTCACAGAAAAAACCATAGGTTATGGACCATATATAGTTAGGAATTAGCATTTACAAAACCTTGAAAATTCACTGAAAAAACCATAGGTTATAGACCATATATAGTTAGGAATTAGCATTTACAAAACCTTGAAAATTCACTGAAAAAACCATAGGTTATAGACCATATATAGTTAGGAATTAGCATTTAAAAAACCTTATTTTACTCACACAAAACCATTGAAATTCCATATATAGTTAGTTGCACTAACTATATATCGCGCACCCGCAATCCACTGCTGATGATGTCACATATTACATCATTCATGACATGGTCAGTGACATCACTGATGACATCACTGATGACATCTCAAATGACATCACTGATGACATCACTGATGACATCTCATTTGACATCAATGACCACATCACTGATGATATCATTCATGTGACAATACAATGCATCTCCTCACATTTTAATATAACCTCTGTTTCACCCAGTGTTAAATACAGAGTATAATTTTTGAAACCATTGACACACCAATACTAGTTACTACATACGCACTCACTGATTCCTACGTCTACACACACCTTCACTCATTCACCCATACAATCATTCATACATACAATCACTCATCTTTACAACACTATCATATGCACTCATACACCTATACAGACACTCACAGTCTGCCACTCATCCATGGAGTTACTCACACACCTAGTCAGTCCTGTAAAGAATCAATGACACTTCCATTTTCTTGTCTATACAGTTAAACATAGAGCACCTTACATTTTCAAACATATACTAACACATACTTACCTTCTTATACAATCATTGATACAAGTACACATTGATCTGCACAGAGTCACACACCTCCCAGCCAGCCACACACACACTCAGTCTCCCATACAAATACTTGGGCAATCAATCAATAACCCATATAGTTACTCATATAGCTACTGATCAACACATGCAGCAGTTTACAGAACAACAGACATAATGATGCACAAATTAAGACAGTTTAGTCACTAACCCATGCACTCAGTGAGACACATTTAATCACTCACTCATACAGTCAGTCATGCACCTACTAAATCCTTCATCCAGACACTTACACATCCACTCATTCTTCAATATGTAAGACATATTTAAACTATACAGAAACAAAAAATCACTGGATGTTGTTATCAGTCATGTCATCAGTGATGTCATTTGAGATGTCATCAGTGATGTCATCAGTGATGTCACTGACCATGTCATGAATGATGTAATATGTGACATCATCAGCAGTGGATTGCGGGTGCGCGATATATAGTTAGTGCAACTAACTATATATGGAATTTCAATGGTTTTGTGTGAGTAAAATAAGGTTTTTTAAATGCTAATTCCTAACTATATATGGTCTATAACCTATGGTTTTTTCAGTGAATATATATATACACACACACAGAAAGGTTACCCTTTTGAGGAAGCCACACGCAAGTAGGTCAAACGTGTGTGTGTATATATATATATATATATATATATAATTTATTTTCTTCACATTTTTGCATTGATATGAGCATTCACCTGTGGTTTGCATGTAGGTTGGCATCCTGGAAATGTGTGCAGATTTACTGCCGGCAAGTGCAGGAGTGTGTTTCCAGGATCAGAATGGGACAGGATACCACTAAACTGAGTTGGATGTAGGTTAAGCAGTTTCTTGTTTTTCACATGAGAAAATGTAAATACAATCCTTTATGAAGGCCATCCACACTTGCCACATGTTCAGTTCATTTCCTCTTACAATACTATGCCTTAGGATACTCAAGGATGTCTACAGCGTACATTCTTTTGGGATTGCAAAACAGTTCAAAATGTACTCCAAATGTTGGAGTAGCCCAACAGGAGTAAATGTCTGACTTTTTTGTTATGAATCAACAGGGCACTTGTGCTTGTGCTGGTGAGTCTTCACAGAGCAAAAAAGTTGTTCAGCTGGTACCTAACCTACAGCCCTTATCCACTGTGTCTATATTAAAGCGGGTATTGAAAATCAGCAATAGTTTGAGAGATACTGGAGATGTAGTAAAAGCTGTTTGATTTTAATTGAATTAAAGTTTATTGAGAAAATAAGGAAGCGCCTGTGTTTACACGCTTGTCATGAGCAATAGTCATTTGTGGTCAATGTACTTAAGTACAAGGGGACTGGAGCTTAAGGGGCCCATTTACAGATTTGCTGATGGCTCCCCCATCTTTGAGGGTGGCAGGGGACATTATGCCTGCCATCCTCATAGACTACCACTTGCCAAAGTAAGGGGTATATCATCAAGGGACGGCGATAAATAACGCAAAGCGCGCTTAGAGCTTTTTTATTTATCGCCATCTATCTCTGGAATTTATCGCCCTGGTGCCGCGTTATTAACAACGCGTTTCTCCAGGGCGATAAAAATTCCAGTGATAGCAGGGGAATCGCTGTTTTGCAGGGAACATCACTGGTTTTCCACGGATGTATGACGTTACAACGCATACTTTTACAACGCATACCGTTACAACGAAACTTTTACAACGCAAATACTATTACAACGCATGTATTTACAACGCATGTTTTTACAACGCAGGTACCTTTACAACGCATACCATTACAACGTAAGTATTGGTAAGTATATATACATTTTTTAATTGTAAATTATTTGAAATTAATATAATTTAATGTAATGGTATTTAATTTAATTTAATTTCATTTAATTAATTTAATTTAAATTTAATTTTACTTTATTTTTACCCTGTACCCCTGTACCCCAAAAACCCAAAACTGACCCTGAACCCTAAAAATACCCCTTTACCCAAAAACCCAAAACTGACCCTGAACCCTAAAAATACCCCTTTACCCAAAAACCCAAAACTGACCCTGAACCCTAAAAATACCCCTTTACCCAAAAACTGAAAACTGACCCTAAACCCTAAAAATACCCCTTTACCCAAAAACTAAAAACTGACCCTGAACCCTAAAAATACCCCTTTACCCAAAAACTGAAAACTGACCCTGAACCCTAAAAATACCCCTTTACCCAAAAACCCCAAACTGACCCTGAACCCTAAAAATACCCCTTTACCCAAAAACCCAAAACTGACCCTGAACCCTAAAAATACCCCTTTACCCAAAAACCTAAAACTGACCCTGAACCCTAAAAATACCCCTTTACCCAAAAACCCAAAACTGACCCTGAACCCTAAAAACACCCCTTTACCCAAAAACCTAAAACTGACCCTGAACCCTAAAAATACCCCTTTACCCAAAAAACCAAAACTGACCCTGAACCCTAAAAACACCCCTTTACCCAAAAACCTAAAACTGACCCTGAACCCTAAAAATACCCCTTTACCCAAAAACCCAAAACTGACCCTGAACTCTAAAAATACCCCTTTAAAAAAAAACAAACATATAACATTTTAAATATAATTATATACTTACCAATACTTACGTTGTAATGGTATGCGTTGTAAAGGTACCTGCGTTGTAAAAACATGCGTTGTAAATACATGCGTTGTAATAGTATTTGCGTTGTAAAAGTTCCGTTGTAATGGTAGTGCGTTGTAAAAATTGCGTTCTAAAGGTTGTATACCGTTTTCCACCGATGTTCCCTGCAAAACACCGATAACCTTGCTGATATGACCCTGTGATCGTATCAGCATAATCCACCCTCAATGTTAGAGATAGGTAAGTCTGCATTTTAGCAGACGTTAGTTTTTGGCGAAAACAGTGTTTTTTTCAAAAAACTAACGTCTGCTTAAATGCTGGGGCAGCCTTGTAAATATTGCGATGTGCACATCAGAGATATTTGCAAGGTTGTACTGCCCAGTGACGCCCACTTTGCATCTCATTAGAGATACAAAGGGAGGCGTCAGGAAAAAGGGTGCTAATGCATGTTAGCACCCACTTGTAAACAGGGCGAAATGATTATATTTTTGGCTTTTAAAGCCAAAAAAGCGGAGATAATGCCCTTGTTAATATGCCCCCTAGAGATCACCACAGGGCCGGTATTCAACTCTGTGCCTTCAGAGGACCTGCCAGCATTGCAGTTCCTCTGAAGGCGCTACAAGTTTAGCGGACGGTCACTGTCGGTTACGTAGTTGTTAACAAGCCTTTTTTATTTTTCAGAAACAAAGCAGGAGCATGTTTCTGAAAACAAAAACAAAATTAACATCCAAACATGCAGGAAGTTTCCTCCCAGGGTGTGCAGGGCTATCACTTTTTTTCTGTTGATAACTGCCATGTTTTTCCTGCTGATGGCAGACAGATAGACAGAAAATAACCTCCATCAGATTATCTGTTCCACTTGGCGCAGGCAGTCTGATGTCATGCTGAGGATCCCTACTCCATGGGGCCATCAAAGTAAGCTTTCTCAAGGCGGAGCAAGTGAGGGAACTGGTGTCGGAATATAGTCCACTCAACTCAGAATACAAAGGGCAGACAAACGGTGTGGAGCACAGGGCACTATGCCACGATTGAGTGGAGGAGCATGTGCGTCAAACTATGAATCAGGCTCTAATGGGCATGAGTCACACAAAAAAATCATAAATCTATAGCCTTACTCTTCCGAGCTTGCATGGTTCTGATGTGCAACGTTCAAGAATGTACACAGGGCAGGACTGACTGTAGCTGGCACTGGGCAGTTCCCCGGTGGGCTGGAGGGGTGGGGCCGGTTTTGTGGCCATGGGTGACGGTCTTGTCTCTGGGGGCTGGTTTTGCAGCAATGCTGCAATATCAGTCCCCTGTAACAAAAGCGGGAGCGACGCTTCTTGCTAGCACCAACTAGCCCCAGTTGCTCCCAGGGCTGGTCGAGCAGCAATCTGCCAGGGCTGGTTGCTGTTCTTAGTCTGGCCCTAAATATCTAGAGAAGTATTGCTGGAAACCTCCCACAGTCAAGCGTTCAGGTTTCAAGAAATAATTCTGGAAAACATTTGTGAATTTCTCACTCTATAAATGGAGAGGCATTTCCACATGTACAATTATTATATAGTAGAATTATGAATATGGTGATTTCAATCCCTTTTTTCAATGACCCATTTGTTTAATCGCAGGCAAAATAGTTTTCTCCATGGAGAAAACCCTTTACAATACATGCAGCCTGCAAGTTTTGTGTGTTCCTCTCTCCTTTGCACCCTGGAAATGAATGTAGTCATCCCTTTGTCAGGATACATTTCTGGCCCTTTCCAAGGTGCGGAGGTCTGTGAAACCCACAAATGTGAAAGTCTATGGTTCTGCACATTAATAAAATACACTAGGTCAGTGGTTCTTAACCTGTGGTCCGGGGATCCCCGAGAGTCCATGAGGCCTCTTTAAGGGGCCGAGGAATGTTTTACAAAATTAAATAATATTAAAATTAATACATTAAAAAGATTAAAATTGAAAATGGGAAAACGTTTTCTATATTCAAATGTGAACTAAATAAAACATATCGATATTAGAGCATTTGTTTGATTTATACTTGTTTTTGTACTTTTGCATATTGTTTTGATGTTCATATCATAGAAATTGCCTAGGCTAAGGGTTGCTGGCTTCCAATAATGATTCAGTGGCGGTCCACAGCCGTTAAATGGTTAAGATCCGCTGCACTAGGCATTTCAGTGGTGAAATATAGAGGCTTATTTACAAGCCCCGCGGGCCGTCGGTATGTCACATGTTCCCATATTAAAAGTGATCTACATGCGGCGCATAGGGCTTGTAAACAAGCCCCATATACTCCCCGATGTATAGACTAAAATAAACAAATATGTTCTTGCACTTGTAAAGAAGCCTGTTTTTTTTAAGGTCCATAGAGCTTTGCTTATCAAACCTAATGACCCCCCACATGGGTGTGTGGGTATCAGGGTGAAAGCAAACAAAAGCTCAACGAGGTCTAGAGATGAGTAAAGCGTTCAAAACAAAACGGGAAGTGTGAATAGGGTTAAGGCTTTGAGATTTGTTAGTGTGCTGCACAGTTTTAAATTCTGAAAAAGGTGAGTGGTTTCACAGAAATGCCATCTCAATGTTGTGCAACAAACCACTGCTGCCTATGCATCAACAGTTTCAAATCAACATCCATTCAAAATTTCTGCAAGAAAGCAACTTTCTCTCGGTGTCCCAATTCTGATGCTTTAGATGTGAGATAACTCTGGTTAGTCATACTTTTTGTAAAACTAAATCATGATTATAAAGCCCCAGTGGGCTTATTATCTACATGTAATTTCGATTCAGCCTAAGTGGGCAAATTATATAGTCTTTCAACTAACCAGAGATATTTGGACACTTTAAAATGGCTGCCAAGCTTGTATCATCCAAGTGTTGTTGGGACGAGTAGTCCTACTTCTATGTTTATGTTTTGAGCACTTTAAAAGAAATGCATGTTGTAATTAATTTTACCCGTGACCAAGGTGCGGCTGCACCGAAACGCGTCGGGTGATGAGTTTGACATGGATTTTGTTAAATAAATAATCACGCTGATACGAAATTGGGCTGAAGCTGCTTTTGTTTGGAGACAAGGAGCATTTAGTGGGACATAAATATATATATGCATAAATATATAAAAGATATCAAAATATATTCAAAAGAAATAAAACCTTAAAGTACCATAGACCAACATTAGCTCATAGAAAGCATTGAGGGAGAGTTCACTTTAGCAACATATCAATGTCATTATAATAGTCCAAACTCCAGCCAATCAAGCTGTAACACCCTCTAGAACCTTCTCCTCAGAAGCTCAAGCCCTCAGATTTTCATAGCACAAGAGTGATCAAGAATGCATGAGGAGAAGAGAGCCTCTGAGGGGAGGAAGGGTGGGTCACATGTGAATCTATGAAAGACACCAATACTGGAGAACCACAGTTTACAGGTAAGTAACTATTGTTCTTCTCCAGTATTAGGGGTGTCTTTCATAGATTCACATGCTCGAATAAGAATAGAAAGCAGTACGCCACAATACCATAGTCATAAAAGGCCAAAGTAAAGAGCAAGCATATCAATACACATTGCAACCTCTACATGAATGCACAATAAAACCTTTGATGACAGGAGGCAGGAAGCAACAGAGGCTCACCTTTATTTGAAAAGATTTTGCAGCACCGCTTGACCCACAGCAGCATCCGCAGCAGTAGCTGTCTCCAGACAATAGTGCCTCGTGAACGTGTGCCTGCTGGACCACGTTGCCGACCTGCAGACATGATGTAGAGGCACTCCAGCAAATAGGGCAGTGGAGGATGCTACTGCTCTCGTTGAATGTGCTTGCACCGGAGCAGAAAGTGGAGAAAGCTTGTGCGTGATCAAGGACCTCTCTGCAGTCCGGGTCAATATTTAGATGGGAAAACTCGTTGTGCTCAGGTTCAAAGCGTGAAGTTGGAGAGATGCCGGGTCTGGATAGCATATCTGCCCGTGGCTCATGGTGAGAAAGTGAGGCAGGGGACGAAGAGGGATCGGATCGCACTGGGAAAGAAGAAGAAGATCCGTGAACCATGGGCGACACGGCCACCTGGGCGCAATCAAAAGGATGTGACATGGTTGTGCTCTCATTCTGTGCAGGAGGTGAGGTATTAGAGGGATCGGCAGAAAAGCGTATGCAAATGTTTTCGACCAGTCGATCGAAAATTCTTTCCCGTTCTAACCTTTGTGGGGATGCCAACTTGCGTAACGTTGACATTTGCGGTTGAGTGGCGTCGCAAACAGATCCAGCTCCGATTGGCCCCACAGGCGAAATACATACTCCATAGTTGGCTGATGGAGTTCCCACTTGTGAATGTCTGTGGCCGATCTGCTGAGAGAGTCTGCAAGGGCGTTGGAGATGCCCGAAACTTGACCTGTAGTTAACTGGACTCGATGCTGTATTGCCCATTCCCAGATCTGTTGTGCCTGTCTGGAGAGCAGAAGAGATCTCGTACCCCCTTGTTTGTTGAGGTAGTGCATGCTGGTGGTGTTGTCGTACGCATCAACAGTAACTGCCCATCCACAAGCAAAAGAAAGGACTTCAGGGCGAGAAAGATAGCCAAAAGTTCCAGCCGATTGATGTGCCACTTGCGCTGGTCGACCGTCCCTTTGCTGTTGACCGACAAAGCTTTGCGGTTCGCACCCCAACCCTCTAAGGAAGCGTCCATCGTAAGGGTGAGCGTGGGGGCCAGTTCCTGAAACAGATGCCCTGTTGCAATGTTTGGAAGGTGAGCCCACCATTCCAATGTGCCCTGGATGCGAGGGGTCAGTAAGACCTTGTCGTTGAATGTCCTCGAGACTTGCCGCCATTGTTTGTCCAATTCTTCTTGGAGGACACGCATGTGTAACCTGCAATTGGGGATCAGCAGTATGCAGGATGAAGCCATGCCCAGAAAGGATTTTAACATCCGGACAGAAACTGACTTTCTTGAGCGTAGCAGAGCCACCAGTTTGGCAATGCGATCTTGGCTCTCCTGAGAAACAAACACCTTTGCTAGATGTGTGTCTCTTAATGCTCCTAGAAAGACCCTTTGCTGTGCTGGACGGACATGCAATTTCTCGTGGTTGACGTAAAGACCCAAGGCTTGGACGACGGACAGGCAAGTCTGAGTGAGTTGTTCTGCTGCGAGAAAGGATGGGGCCTTTATCAAGCAGTCATCTAAATAAGGGTAAAACTGTATGCCCTGTTGGTGTAGAGAAGCCGCAACCGGAGCCATGATCTTTGTGAAGACTCTCGGCGCGGAACGTAGGCCGAAAGGCAGAACTTTGAATTGAAAGTGTTTTGATCCTACTTTGAAATGAAGGTCATTCCTGTGCCTTGGATGGATTGGCACATGAAAGTATGCGTCTTGGAGGTCGATTGTGGAGAGGAACTCCCCGGGAATTAGGAACTGTAAGATTTCCAGCAATGTGAGCATTTGAAATGTTTGGGACTTGATGAACTTGTGGAGGGCTCGGAGGTCCAAGCTCGGGCGCCATTCTCCTGACTTCTTCCTGATAAGAAAAAAGCGGGAATAAAAGCCCGTCCCCTGTTGTAACCGAGGAACCTCTTCGACTGCCCCTTTTTGTATTATAACTGCAACCTGTGCAAACAGTTCGTACAAATGTGCTGGAGGGGGGCCAGAGGGAGGGCGGTTTGAAGGGAACTTGAGAAATTCGTGAGTGTGGCCTTTTGAGATGACATCCAAGACCCAACAATCTGAAGTTATTTCCGACCAATTGCAAAAGTGTTGGGAGATTCGACCTCCAATTTTCAGAGCAGGATGAGACTTGGGCTTTAGAAAGTTATTGTTTTTTAGAGGTAGCACTTCCTCTGTAGGTGGATTTTCTCCTATAAGGCTTGGAGTCAGACTGCTTATTCTGCTGTTGGTAGGAGTAGCGTTGCTTGTTGTCACCATAGGAGCGGTACTGGGAGGAGACTTGAAAATTGGAGGATGTGCCCCTACCAGGTGCTCCACGAAAAGGCCGCTTCCGATACTGGAGAGAACCCAGGGCGTGAGAAGTGTCTGTATCCTTCTTGATGGACTCTAAGGCATCATCCACATGCTTGCCGAAGAGGGATTCACTGTCAAAAGGCAAGTCGAGCACCCTTGCTTGTAACTCAGGCCGAAAAGATGTAGCCTTAAGCCAGCCCTGCCGTCTTAAGACTGCAGCACCTGCCAGCTGCCTGAAACCTGTTGAGGAAATATATATGGCGCAGCCAATCATTTCCGATGATATTCTCTCTCCTTCTTGCATGATCTTTTGTGCTTCTGCCCTGGAGGATTCAGGAATGAGGTCGACCAAAGCTGCAATTTCCGACCACATCTGACGGTCGTATCGCCCAAGGATGGCCAAGTAATTCGCCGCCCTGACCGTAGTTGCAGCCATTGTGGTGAATTTTTTCCCAATGGTGTCCAGGTGACGACCCTCCTGATCCGGCAGGGATGTTAAAGAAAAAGCCGGATTACGTGACCTCTTTTGGGCAGCTTGTGTAATGACTGAGTCTGGTTTTGGTTGAGACACAAGGCAGGCAGGCGAATCCCCTGGCGCCTTATACTTTTTGTCGAGGCGTGGAAGTACGGCCGGGATTGAGTTTGATCGTTCCATGAGTTTGAGCCCCTCCTGCCAAATAAAATCAATGATCGGAATAGTATGCACTTGCTTTAAAGGTTGATCTTTGAAGTTATAAAGAAAGCAGTCCTGTTGTTTGACCTCCATTGGCAAGTGGAAATGCTTCGCAGCTCTCATCATTAAAAGGTGAAACCCCCAATGTCCACTGGGGGAGAAGCCAGAGGAGAGGTAGGAGGAAGAGATGGAGTGTTGGCCTGATAGTTGTCCCAATCCGCGAGGACAGCGTCATCGTCTTGGTCTGTATCATTCCGAACATCATCACCAGTATCAGGAGCCTGAGGAACTGGTGAATGTGCCTGTGCAGCAGGAAATGACTCCCGTGTCTGAGGAGGCGGATTTGGGGAGATCTGAGAAGAAGGCGGAAATCGACGATTGTAATCGTCAAGCATGTGCTGAAGGTTAGAGATCAGAGTCACTGGTATCTGTGCCATAGGAACCTCATGGTCAACATCCAGCTGGTCATCTCGAAATGAGAAATGCGATCCCCCCTCATCATGATCATCATCATCGTAGTCCTGATACTTTATATGTAGCTCCACGGGGCTACTTGCAGGGCGAAAGTTATCATCAGCGTAAGAGCCATCAGAAGATTCCTCCTTTGCGGACGCAAAGAGTTGAGCAGGGAGACCTGATCCATGCTGGATAGGAGTCAAAACTAGAGTAGCCGGACGTTTTACAGTAGTCGCCGTAACCACTGTGAAGGTGGTTGCAATTGCCAGGGAATACTGCTCCGTCGACGGAACCGTCGACGAGCTCATCGTCGAAGTCGTCTTTGAGGTATTCGTCGACGAAGTTGCAGGTGCCATCGACGGATCCGAGGCCATCGTCGTCAACGGCGCCGCGGCCGACGGAGTTGTCACGGCCGTTGACGAGGTCTTCAACGACGACGGTGCTACCGTCGACGAGGTGGATGTCGACGAGGTCTTCAACGTCAACGGTGCTACAGTCGACGAGGTGATGTCAACGAGGCACTCGACGTCAACGAGGCTACCGTTGACGAATGATGCGTAGACGAAACGTTCGTCGACTGGTGACGTTTTGGTAAGGCTGTCGAGGAGACAGGTTTCTTCGCCGTCGACGAGATCTTCACAATGGACGATATAGGCCTGGCTTCTTGGAGTGTCGTCGACGATGCAGTCGTCGACATGGAACAGGTCGTCGTCAAAGTAGGCACAACGTCGACGGATCTAGTCATCGTCAACGGGCGCGTCGACAAGCTCGTCGACGAGCTGGCACTCGTTTTAGATGACGAGGGCAGAAAATGGGACTGCGATGCCAGAGAACGAGGTCCCGTAGGCGTAGAGGCTGGCAGATCCTGTGGGGAGACGGACTTGGGAGCGTCCACAAGCTTCATCTTTTTAAGAAATGGAGAAGGAAGCGAGGTCTCTGACCCACGCTTCAGAGAGGTCTTAGAATGGCAGGATGACACACTCTCAATGGTAACTAGTCATAATATCGATTCCAAAATATCAAATGGACAAAATATCGAGTCAAAAATATCGAGAATATGTAAATATCGACAGTAAGAATATCGAGTTAGAAAATATCATAATATTTAATGGGAAAAAAATATCGAGTACAAAAATATCGTGTCAAAAATATCGAGTAGTATTAATATCGATTTTTAGTAATAGTAAAAAATATCGAAAATGTAAAGAAAAAATGTAAATAATAAGTAAAAAAAGATTAAAAAACTTTCAAATTGTTAAAAAAAATAAAGAATAATGTTAACAAAAAAATAATAATACTAATTTTTTTTATTAAATATTTAATGTTTAGGAGTGGGATGTTGGGTTAATAGGGGATAAGGGTGGGGAGTAATTTAAAAATATGATAGAAAATGTAAAAATATTAATTTAATATTTAGATATTTCCAAATAAAAATAAATAAAAAATATTTAGGTATTTTAAAATAGTTAATAAATATATTAAAAAAGAACACAAATTTATAAATAAAAAATAATAAAAATTTTGGAAATAATTAAAAAAACAAAAAAATTGAAACTTTAGAAAAATAATAAAAAGTAAAAAAATTAATACATGTTGAACTTTTTCAAAATAAAAAATAAAAAATACCATAAAATAAATCAAAATTTTATAAAAATATAAAAATGTTCTAATAAATATAAAATATTTTAAATATAGTAAAAAAACTTAACATATAAAAAACTAATAAAAAACGTTTAATTTAGATTTTAAAATATAGAAAAATATACAAACACATTTAAAAAAATATATATATTTATAAAAATTTTAAAAATAACATTTAATTATTTTAGAAATAAAAATATCACAAATTTGTTCATAATTAATAAAAAGGTAAATATTAATGTCTTAAATAATAAATTTGTAAAAAAAAACAATATTTGTAGAAATTTAGAAATTTTTCAAAAAATTTAGAAATTATTTTAAATATAAAAAATATTTTTTTTAATTTTAAAATTTATTTTATATAAACTTTTTTTTAAAATAATTAAACATGTTAAGGAAAATTATTATGTGGTAACATTTATATTGGATCCGTGTCCACCACCTACCTTGATATATGCCTGACTGGATTAGGAATAGTAAATTATAATTGGTCAGTGTCCAGCACCTTCCCTGACATTTGTTTGACTGGAGTTAGAATAGTAAATTATAATTGGTCAGTGTCCAGCACCTTCCCTGACATTTGTTAGACTGGAGTTGGAATAGTACATTTTAATTGGTCAGTGTCCAGCACCTTCCCTGATATTTGCCTGACTGGAGTTGGAATAGTAAATTATAATTGGTCAGTGTCCAGCACCTTCCCTGATATTAACTTGACTGGAGTTAGAATAGTAAATTATAATTGGTCAGTGACCAGCACCTTTCCTGATATATGCCTGACTGGAGTTGGAATAGTTAATTATAATTGATTAGTGTCCAGCACCTTCCCTGATATATGCTTGACTGGAGTTGGAATAGTAAATTATAATTGGTCAGTGTCCAGCAGCTTCCCTGATATTTGCCTGACTGGAGTTGGAATAGTAAATTATAATTGGTCAGTGTTCAGCACCTTCCCTGATAATTGCCTGACTTGAGTTGGAATAGTAAATTATAATTGGTCAGTGTCCAGCACCTTCCCTGATATTTGCCTGACTGGAGTTGGAATAGTGAATTATAATTGGTCAGTGTCCAGCACCTTCACTGATATTTGCCTGACTGGAGTTGGAATAGTAAATTATAATTGATCTGTGTCCAGCACCTTCCCTGATATTAGCTTGACTGGAGTTAGAATAGTACATTATAATTGGTCAGTGTCCAGCACCTTCCCTGATATTTGCTTGACTGGAGTTGGAATAGTAAATTATAATTGGTCATTGTCCAGCACCTTCCCGGATATATGCCTGACTGGAGTTGGAATAGTAAATTATAATTGGTCAGTGTCCAGCACCTTCCCTGATAATTGCCTGACTGGAGTTGGAATAGTAAATTATAATTGGTCAGTGTCCAGCACCTTCCCTGATATTTGCCTGACTGGAGTTGGAATAGTTAATTATAATTGGTCAGTGTCCAGCACCTTCCCTGATATTTGCCTGACTGGAGTTGGAATAGTAAATTATAATTGGTCAGTGTCCAGCACCTTCCCTGATATTAGCTTGACTGGAGTTAGAATAGTAAATTATAATTGGTCAGTGTCCAGCACCTTCCCTGATATTTGCTTGACTGGAGTTGGAATAGTATAGTATAATTGGTCATTGTCCAGCACCTTCCCTAATATATGCCTGACTGGAGTTGGTATAGTAAATTATAATTGGTCAGTGTCCAGCACTCTCCCTGATAATTGCTTGACTGGAGTTGGAATAGTAAATTATAATTGGTCAGTGACCAGCACCTTCCCTGATATATGCCTGACTGGAGTTGGAATAGTTAATTATAATTGATTTTATTAAATATTTAATGTTTAGGAGTGGGATGTTGGGTTAATAGGGGATAAGGGTGGGGAGTAATTTAAAAATATGATAGAAAATGTAAAAATATTAATTTAATATTTAGATATTTCCAAATAAAAATAAATAAAAAATATTTAGGTATTTTAAAATAGTTAATAAATATATTAAAAAAGAACACAAATTTATAAATAAAAAATAATAAAAATTTGGGAAATAATAAAAAAAAAAAAATTGAAACTTTAGAAAAATAATAAAAAGTAAAAACAATTAATACATTTTGAACTTTTTCAAAATAAAAAATAAAAAATACCATAAAATAAATCAAAATTTTATAAAAATATAAAAATGTTCTAATAAATATAAAATATTTTAAATATAGTAAAAAAACTTAACATATAAAAAACTAATAAAAAACGTTTAATTTAGATTTTAAAATATAGAAAAATATACAAACACATTTAAAAAAAATATATATTATAAAAATTTTAAAAATAACATTTAATTATTTTAGAAATAAAAATATCACAAATTTGTTCATAATTAATAAAGAGGTAAATATTAATGTCTTAAATAATAAATTTGTAAAAAAAAAAAATATTTGTAGAAATTTAGAAATTTTTCAAAAAATGTAGAAATTATTTTAAATATAAAAAATATTTCTTTTAATTTTAAAATTTATTTTATATAAACTTTTTTTTTAAATATTTAAACATGTTAAGGAAAATTATTATGTGGTAACATTTATATTGGATCCGTGTCCACCACCTACCTTGATATATGCCTGACTGGATTAGGAATAGTAAATTATAATTGGTCAGTGTCCAGCACCTTCCCTGACATTTGTTTGACTGGAGTTAGAATAGTAAATTATAATTGGTCAGTGTCCAGCACCTTCCCTGACATTTGTTAGACTGGAGTTGGAATAGTACATTTTAATTGGTCAGTGTCCAGCACCTTCCCTGATTTTTGCCTGACTGGAGTTGGAATAGTACATTATAATTGGTCAGTGTCCAGCACCTTCCCTGATATTAACTTGACTGGAGTTAGAATAGTAAATTATAATTGGTCAGTGTCCAGCACCTTCCCTGATATTTGCTTGACTGGAGTTGGAATAGTAAATTATAATTGGTCAGTGTCCAGCACCTTCCCTGATATTTGCCTGACTGGAGTTGGAATAGTAAATTATAATTGGTCAGTGTTCAGCACCTTCCCTGATAATTGCCTGACTTGAGTTGGAATAGTAAATTATAATTGGTCAGTGTCCAGCACCTTCCCTGATATTTGCCTGACTGGAGTTGGAATTGTGAATTATAATTGGTCAGTGTCCAGCACCTTCCCTGATATTTGCCTGACTGGAGTTGGAATAGTAAATTATAATTGATCTGTGTCCAGCACCTTCCCTGATATTAGCTTGACTGGAGTTAGAATAGTACATTATAATTGGTCAGTGTCCAGCACCTTCCCTGATATTTGCTTGACTGGAGTTGGAATAGTAAATTATAATTGGTCATTGTCCAGCACCTTCCCGGATATATGCCTGACTGGAGTTGGAATAGTAAATTATAATTGGTCAGTGTCCAGCACCTTCCCTGATAATTGCCTGACTGGAGTTGGAATAGTAAATTATAATTGGTCAGTGTCCAGCACCTTCCCTGATATTTGCCTGACTGGAGTTGGATTAGTTAATTATAATTGGTCAGTGTCCAGCACCTTCCCTGATATTTGCCTGACTGGAGTTGGAATAGTAAATTATAATTGGTCAGTGTCCAGCACCTTCCCTGATATTAGCTTGACTGGAGTTAGAATAGTAAATTATAATTGGTCAGTGTCCAGCACCTTCCCTGATATTTGCTTGACTGGAGTTGGAATAGTAAATTATAATTGGTCATTGTCCAGCACCTTCCCTAATATATGCCTGACTGGAGTTGGAATAGTAAATTATAATTGGTCAGTGTCCAGCACTCTCCCTGATAATTGCCTGACTGGAGTTGGAATAGTAAATTATAATTGGTCAGTGTCCAGCACCTTCCCTGATATTAGCTTGACTGGAGTTAGAATAGTAAATTATAATTGGTCAGTGTCCAGCACCTTCCCTGATATTTGCTTGACTGGAGTTGGAATAGTAATTTATAATTGGTCAGTGTCCAGCACCTTCCCTGATATATGCCTGACTGGAGTTGGAATAGTAAATTATATTTGGTTAGTGTCCAGCCCCTTCCCTGATATATGCATGACTGGAGTTGGAATAGTACATTATAATTGGTCAGTGTCCAGCACCCTCCCAGAATTTTTTAACATGACTGTGTCATAATCTTAGAAAAATAAGTACACATGGATGTTTTTCAAATGTTTATTGTCAACTTGTATTTATAATATGTACAGTACAATATTCCAAATACATAACATTTATTATAAGTAGTTAGGAAAATAGGATGTATTGAATTACATTTATTTTGATTTATAAATGTTGTACATTTTCACAAATTTATTTTTTCACTGTATTCATACAAAAAATATGAAACGTTTTCATAATTATAATTGGGTAACAATTAGTAATATTTATAAAAAAATACTATCACATTTCTTAACAGTCTGTTAAATATATATTTAATAATGTTAATATATTATATATTAATATTATTAAATATACATGTTTGATATATAAATTATTATAAACTAATAAGAAAGTAAATATATGTTGTAAAGATTTAATACAAAAAACACTGTAAGATACTTGTATAGATATTAAATACAATGTTCTTAATAAACAATAAATAAACATTAATTATTGTTATATGTATACTATTATTTTGGCAAAAAACATTATTACTAATACTATATCAAATAGTAAAACAATGACTTAGTTGGATATAATGTTTCTGATTACATTTTAAATATTTACATACATGGTTAGAATAATTAATACTAATAATATTTTATATTAATTATTAAAATTAATTTACAATTTTCAAATGATTATAACATTTTTTACAAATTAAAAAAAAACATTCTGCAAATAGTAACTCAATGTTATAGTTGTAATTGTATTTATTTCCTTTTGACATATTTAATTTTTATTAATAATAGAAATAAATAATATGTATTATTTATTTATATTATTAATTTACAAATGCAATAAAAATCTATATTCACTTTAATAAAGGAAAAATTATTTATAATAAATATAAATTAACATTAAATAGTTAATATATATTTATTATAATGTTTATATATTTGTTGTTATATTAATAATAAATAATATTCTAAAGATATTATTTAATAATAATTAAGAAAGGATATCTAAGCTAATTATTTTGTAATTTGTGTTACAAAATTTACTTAGAAATTATAAGTGTGGGTATGTATTTTATTTATTATTAGAACATTGTATTTAGTATGTTAACGTTTCTAATATGGTTTAAGGGGACTACTTTTTTTACCGCGTAAGGTTATTTAGCTTCATTCAGGACTGGAGAAGCTCGCGGTTGGGAGCTGCGTCGCGTTGAGAAAGGTAAGGTGAATTTTAACTAATATTTCTTAGAGAGTAGTAGTGCTTGAGGGTATATTAGAAGTTTGTAGTGCTATTGTGTGTATGTAGTCGTGGTTTTGGTATGTTTTAGGTGAAACTTAGTTCTTACAGAGGCGTCGTGTATGTTTGAGACCTAGGGGTCCATTAGGATGGCGAGCGGACTTTGTCCGCCCGACACCCTAACGGAGATCGGGACCGCCCGCCTAAAGGGCAGGGGTCCCGACATTGGTATTAGGGTGCGCCCGCCACAGTGGCGGGCCCATTGCTCAATTTAACATTGTGGAGGGCGGTGCTCACTGCACCGCCCGCCACAATGTTAAAAACAAATGCACTTATTTGCATAATCGAAGCTGCAGGCACCGCGCGGTGCCTGCCGCTGCGATTATGCAAATGCAGGGGGGTACCACAGGTACCCCCCTGTGTGCCACCCCCCTTTGGCCGTCACTCTGAACACCGCATGTCTTTCCGTGGCGGCATTGCCGCCACGGAAAAGCATTGAAAAATGCCAATGCTAATATGGCTGGCGGTGTCTGATAGACACCGCCACCATGTTATCCCTTTTCCGCCCCGGCCGCAAGGCGACCGGGGCGGAAAACAGGCGGGCGGTGTTTCCCACCGCTGCGGTCCCCTCCGCCATTGTAATATGGCGGGGGGAATGCAGGGAAGGATGTCGGGCGGATTGCCTCCGCCAGGGTGGCGGTGACCACCGCTACCCTGGCGGAGGCAATCCGCCCGACATCCTAATGGGCCCCCTAGTGTTATTTTATGCTTAGGATATGTGTTTTTAAAAGCTTTACTTTAATTTTAATGTGTATTTTGAAATGTTTGGGGGTTTGTGTGGGTGGGTTACTTTATGTATGCTTTTTTACAGGTTCCGGAACATCGCAGTATTATTCCATGGAAAGATGCGTTTTTTTTTTTGGGATACAAGAGTAACCCTGGGCGAAGCACGACGCTACGACCGCGCAGTTTGCGAAGTTTTCGCAACTTCGCACTACGCGAGCTGCACGTAGCACAGTGCGAACATGCGTAGTGCAGCGTAGCGTAGTGCAGCGGTCATTTTATGCTTGTTCGCGGTCCTGAACGTCATGTTCGCGACCGTGAGCAAGCAAAATGACATCCCGGCGAGATTCTCAACGCCAGGAGGTCAGGTTTCTCATTGTGAGTGGTTGCGCATGCTCGCGACCGCTCTCAATGAGAAACTACCTGTTCGCGTTGAGAAAGCTGCCGCTCGAGTAATAATCTACTCGAGCAGCAGAAAACTACAGCTCGCACTGTGCAAGATGCCGTTTTCAATGCTTGCACAGTGCCGGATGCTTGTCCGCATTGTGCAATCATTGAAAACGCATCTTGCACAGTGCGAACATGCTACTACGCAGCTCGCGTAGTGCTACGTGAAGTTCGCGCAGTGCGAAGTGCACTTCGGGTAGCTTCACTACGCCCACCCTTAGACAAGAGTGTATTACTCATTAATTTAATATTTTAACATCTCTCTCCTTTTTTCGTGATTTCCTGGAGCGATTTTTAATCTTTTTCACTATTTTTCGGGTTTTTATGGTTGTTCGTTTGGAATGGATTAGGAGAAGATAGTGCGTTTTTTTTTAAACTAGGTGTGTGTATGTTCATATTTTACATGAATTCGAAACACTTGGGGGTCCATTAGGATGTCGGGCGGATTGCCCCCGCCAGGGTGGCGGTGGCCACCGCCACCCTGGAGGGGGCAATCCGCCTGACATCCGCATTCTAATTCCCCCCCGCCATATTAGGATGGCGGGGGGACCGCGGCGGACGAAAACACCGTCCGCCGCTTTTCCGCCCCGGTCGCATTGCGGTAATGGAACCATATGGTGGCGGTGTCTATCAGACACCGCCATCCATATTAGGGTGCCTGTCTGCAGCTGCTTTTCCGCGGCGGCAATGCCGCCACGGAAAGGCAGGCGGGGATTGCTGCGGGGGCCCCCTGCACCGTGCGGTGCCTGCCGCTTTGCATATGCAAATGCAAAAAAGCATTTTTAGCATCGTGGCGGGCGGTGCAGAGTGCACCGCCTGCCACAATGCTAAACCTACAGGATGTGCCCGCCACTGTGGCGGGCACATCCTAATGCCCCCCACGGGACCCCCGCCCTTATGGCGGGCGGTCCCGTTTCCCACTATGGTGACGGGCGGACAAAGTCCGCCCATCATCATAATGACCCCCTAGGTTTAGTCCGGGTTTTCTGGAGCGAATTTTGGAATATTTTACTAATTTTCGTGTTTTTGTAGGGTGTCGCATTGGATTGGGAGAATAATATGCGTTAGAGTTTTTTACAAGGTGTGTGTATATCACTTTAAATTAAAAAGTGTCCACACTTGTTTTATCTGGATTTCCTGGATCGTTGTTTACAAAAAAAAAAAATCGGGGTTTTGAGGGTTTCGAGATTTGGATTTGGACTGGATTGTAATGGATTGTATGGATTATACATGGCTGGATTACGTCTTCTTCTGCTACATAAATTGTAAGTGTTTATAAGCTATTTTATTTGGGTGGGAAATGTCAATTTATATGTCATTGGCATGTTTAATGTTATTATAAATATTGCATATTTGTCAACAAAATGTATTTAAACATTGTATAAATATGTTAAACAAATATGTATTATTTATTATTAAATCCAAATGGTAATTTTTTTGCATTTTAAGTATTGTTCATTTTGGTTTGATACTTTATAGTAGGCTTTTAGCTATTAGTGATAGGTACTCTAGACCTCTGGTTGAAGGATATAGTGTCACTTGGCTTTGCAGGAGTCTGAACATTTGTTTGGTTAGTTTAGGTCCAATTTGTGTAACAGATTGTTCTATCCTTAGCTCTTGGTAGCTTTGTTCTTTTTGTAAAGCTTCAATTAGATTTTGGAAGGTGGGTTTGGCTCTGCTAGTGGTAGCTTGGAATGCATTGTGCCATCCTTCAACACTGTTATAGGTTTTTGCCTCTTGGTTTAAGGTACTTAGATATACATTCCACCAAGGTATGTGGAATTTTGGTTGGCGTCGGTGCCCAGATCTATGTAACCTTCCCACCCAAGTAGTATGTGCTGTCAATTAGTAAGTTATAGTGTTCCGCTACATCAGTAACTGGAACATAGGCTAGTGCTATTAATTTTTTTATTTGGTATGCAAAGTTGCTATCAGTTGAGTATTGAATGCTTAAGGTGGATTTCTGGAGATGTCTCCATATACTTTGATTGAAGTGATAGTAGCAACCTTGGATTGCTGTGTGGGGAAATGTTTTCAAAATGCTATTTATCATAGCTAGCTCGAAATGAATAATTATTTTCTGGGGAAAATAATTATTGATTTCATTTTTGATTACATTTAATATTTCAGTATATGTATTTTGTTGTTTGTTAGGTAACAAACAGTAAATAAAAGGGATATGTAGTGATGGTATAATCCATGTATGGTATATAACTGATAAAATGGTTTGGGGCATGGTTTAAAAGTCCCCTCCATCATCCATTGTTCGCATTGTTGTATTTTCCTTAAATATGTTGCAGTTGCAAACATTATTATTCCGTTGGTAGGGCTTTCATTGTCAAAAAGTAAAACATTTTCATTACTATGTGTAACGCTCATTTCTGGGGAAATTACAATTTCTTCAAAGGTTGTAGGGTTAGGTTGTGTTGTGGTAGTTAGTCTTTTTGTGCGCGCTATTGTGCGTTTAACCGCATGCGTGCGGGCGGAATTCCGCCCGTACGCTGAGTTTTTTTAAATCGCATGTTACGTGACGAGCTGGGCTCATCATGAGCGTGCGAGGAGGCTACCTCATGACGAGCCCAGCTCGTCATGAGCGTGGAAGGGGTTAAGGGAGTCAATTGAGGGTAGCTGCCCTGAAGCATGTGAGGAATTTTTAACAGTTCTTCTTTTAGGATTTGTGTGGTAGGTTTGTCACTCCCTGTGCTAGCTGTTTTTATAGTTTCCAAAGCATCCCTTATCTCTATCTCTGTGACATTGGGTGGGTTATTGTGTTCCCTGGTAAATAATACATTTGTCTCTTCAGTAGTAGCCCTACCATAGCATTTGTTAGAATAGTATTTGGTACATTTCCAGAATACTTTTCTTCCTGTTTGTCTTTCTTGATTATAAATATACCCCATATAACATAACAACAATTTATTTTTCTGTGACATTACAAATTCTGCACCTTCAGTCATTTTGTATTAGTTTTTCTAGGAAAGATTAGAAAGAAACATGTTTAAATGTAAAATAATTTTGTTAGTGTTTTACACATTTATATTTCACTGTTTATACTTATAGTTGCTATAGCTTGTTTTGAGAAATGAAGAAACTGTATTTTCAATGTATTTCTTTTCTGTTCTTCCTATTTTCCTGTTGGTATGAAAAGTAAAAAAATGTAAGCGATTTTAAAAAAAAATATTGATTATTTTCTAGGAGAAAGCTGTATTATATTTAGATTGTTATGCTTTTTTATGAAATAATAGATATACTTACTTGTTTAAATTGTTGAGTGTTTGCCTTTGGTGGAGTAGATGAAGGATGTAATGTGAATATCTGTAAAGAAGGTAGAATAAACAAGAAATGCTTATTAGTAAATAGATTTATAATTTGACTTTGAGGAAGTAAATACATATACTTACTTGTTTAAATTGTGTAGTGTTTGCTTTAGGTAGAGTAGATGTAGGATGTATTCTGAATATCTGTAGAGAAGATAGAATAAATATTAAATGGTGTTTTGAAAATAGCTTTAGCATTTTAGGGTCTTTTAGGAATTCTACAAATATACTTACTTTTTTTAATTGTGTAGTCTTTGCCTTTGGTATAGTAGATGTAGGATGTCTTTCGAAGATTGAATAAACAAGAAATGCTGTTTAGAAAATAGCTTTAGTATTTTAGGGACTTTTAGGAAATGTACACATATACTTAATTGTTTAACTTGTGTAATCTTTAAATTTAGTGGAGTAGAAATAGGATGTTTTCTGAATATCTGTTAAGAAGATAGAGTAAATAATGAATGGCTATTCCAAAATAGTTTTTAATAACAGCAGTTGGTGTATTAGAGAACATTTATATATACTTACAATCAGTAATTAGTGGTAAAGAAATAGGAGCAGGAGCAGGGCGACCGCGGCGGTAAAGCGGCGGACGGTCTTTCCGTCCGCCATTGTCCCCTTCGCCATCCTAATCAGGCGGAGGGGAAAACGAGAGTGGTTGTCGGGCTGATTGCCTCCGCCAAGGTGGCGGTGGCCACCGCCGCCCTGGCGGAGGCAATCCGCCCGATATCCTAATGGGGCCCTAATGTTTATAATCCTAAGTCGATATTCATAAAATGACGATATTTTTGTTGTCTATATATTTGCTGTCGATATATTTGTAGTGTTAGGTTTATTTTGCTTAAAAACCATATATTTGTAGTCGATATATTTGTTGTCTATATTACTGATGTCGATATTTTTTAGACTCGATAATTTTAACTCGATATTTTTGTAGTTTGGTAAATAAGTATAGAAACTCGATATTATTGCAGTCGATATTTTTGAGACGATATTTTGGCAACTCGATATATTGTCCGTCGATAATATTTCAGTGATCCACTCTCAAGATCAGACACTGGGTTGTCTGAAGTCTTCAACCTCTGTAGCCACAGAAGGAAGAAAAAGTTCTGCAAAACTTGCAACTTCTCACCTCATGATCCGGGTACTGGCAGTAGATGCATTTTTTTATGTGGGTCTTCATGGAAAAGGCGAAGTTTACCACAGGCAGAACAAGGCCTGAATAAAGATTTCTTTGTAGAAGACATGTTTGTAGAAGATGGAAGTTTGAAGAATGAAGAAACTGAGCAGAGCTCAGGGAGACTCCCTTCACACGACGTGCAGTAGAAAATCTGAGGGCTTGAGCTTCTGAGGAGAAGGCTATAGACAGTGTTACAGCCTTATTGGCTGGAGTTTGGACTATTATAATGACATTGATATGTTGCTAAAGTGAACTCTCCCTCAATGCTTTCTATGGGCTAATGTTGTTCTATGGTACTTTAAGGTTTTATTTCTTTTGGATATATTTTGATATATTTTATATATTTATGCATATATATATTTATGTATATCTGTATCTACTTTATGTATATATGTTTCTACTACTATTTTATGTACCGTGGGACTCCCACTTCGACGACGGGGAATTATTCAAGCATGTGAATCTATGAAAGACACCCCTACTACTGGAGAATTATGAAGTAATTTGAGCAGTGGATATGTTAGTCTGTTAGTCTGATTTGTTTATCAAAAAAGTTTCAGTAAACACCCTGAAAAGTATTGGAACAAAATTAAGAAAACCTCAAAACAAACTCAATGGGTGCAAAACAGGAACTATCATTGCGCAACTTGCAACATTAGCTTCCTGGAGCTCTCTGCTGACATCTATGTCTGAATGAATGAATGAATGAATGAAAATATTTGTAAAGCGCGCGATGGCCAAACGGCTTCCTGGCGCTGAAAGCTCTAAAGAACCGGACAGACAGGGCCAGGAGGTTTAGCGGGGGTAGGCCTGGGCAAAGAGGAAAGTTTTTAGCGCTTTACGGAAATGAGAAAAAATAGGAATCGAACGCATAGAAAGAGGGAGGGAGTTCCAGAACCGGGGAGCAAGAACAGAAAAACGGGTTCCACCAGTGCGAGATTTGCGGAAGCGGGGAACAGTGAGAAGGGCAGAAGATGATGAACGAAGAGTGCGGGCAGGGGTGTGAAGGGAGATCAGAGAATTCATGAAAGCCGGTCCAGAGTGGTCAAGGGCCCGGTAAACAAGGCACCCCAATTTGAACAGGGATCTCTGCCTGATGGGCAACCAGTGAAGGGATTTGAGGACGGGGGTGATGTGATGGGTTTTGGGCAAGTGAAAGATGAGACGGGCAGCCTGATTCTGGATAGCTTGTAGGCGGCGGGTTTCATAGGCAGGAATGCCAGCGAACAAGCTATTGCCATAATCAAGGCGGGAAGTGATGAGGGCAGAAATAATAATTTTAAGGGAGTCAGGAGAGAAAAAGCGAGAGATTTTCCGGATCATCCGGAGGGAGAGAAAACAGGAGGACACCACGGCACTGACCTGGCCATGTCTATAATCCTAAACCATTTTTTGTAAACTGCCTTTCAGCACTACTGAGCGTGAAATCAGACACATCATCCTGCAGGCACATACATTGTATAGAATAAATTTCACAATGACAAAAGAATGACAATCTAGCTAAAAATACCAGAAACCAGGCAAACCACGGTCATGAAGAAAAACGTGATGCAGATCCAATTTGAGAATTACATTGTAAACCCACATGTTAGAAAACAGGAGTGCAAATAAAAAATCAGTTTACACGAGCACCAGCTACATTACACAAGGCCAAATTCATTCTTCGTTTTTTTAGGCACAGAATGATTTAGTCATTTGTCAAGAATGAAAGAAAGTTGAGCTGACACTGAGAATGCAAACCTAGTTCCCCATTTCCAAAGGTGCAGCTCTGTACATAACGCTACGACATCTCTCTCTATTGAGTTAAATTGGTCAATATCAAATCAATGCAATGCTGTGCATTGTTCATGCCTATCATATTCACATGGTATTAGACCCAGGAGTTGAACTACACCATCATGCATGTTACTCCATGTTGTCAATACTACTACAGATAAAAAAGCTGCACATTGAATGCTGCACATGTCACAACAATTACCAAAGATTAGTTGATCACTTTTTCAGTTGCTGATTCATGGACTAAAAGGCAATACTGTTTCCCAAAATAATGATTCTGGGAAAGTGGATTATTAATTGAAGGGGATGGTAGTCCTATTCAAGTAGTATTGGATGTATTCCTTACTAGGTCCAGTTTGGGCTCAATAATTTAAATCTGAGCTGAACCCTTTGTATCTGTAGCACAGACCAGATGGGCTTAATGTAGGAGAAATGTGTTCAGAATTTTTCAATAGCAAAACAGTTAAAAATTTGAAAAAACACACAGTAAAAGGTCTACTCCGATTTATGGAAATAATGTATCTTTTGAATGACACCATGAATGAATGAACAAGTGAATAAATATATTGCGTGATTAATTAAAATCATCGCAATTCCTTCTAGGTCAATAAAATAGTGACAATAAAAACAAAACAAAATACATTGATGAACGACAATATAGCACAGTACTTTTGTAAAATTCTTTGTTTCCATTACATAATTATCAAAGTGCATAAAACTTCTTTAACAATAAACTACAACATAAATTGCTGTTAAAACAAATCCTCATGTCCGCTATGCATAAAAGCATCTTGTGATTCCAAGTAACATGGGATATGAAGTCAAATCAAATAAAATATGATATTCAGTGCAATATTTCTTTAAAATTTTCATATAGTTGGCATCAAAGATGACCGTACTAAAACGGCTATTTGAGTGCCTAAGACCTGCATAAGCTGGTGTAGAGTGCAATGCATGCATGCTGTTGAGCGAGATAGTTGTCAGCATCCTCTAACAGCTTAATACGGTGCAATTAATGAAGTGAAGTGTGGGGAAATAGCCTTTACTGCTCAGTCGTAACCCCACATGCCTTTACAATGCAGGCTTAACCACGCAAACGATATTACCATGCAAGTCTTCACCATGCAGGATTTTACAAAGAAGAGTGTAGGGTGGGTATGGGTTTTTGGATGGTAAGTGTATGTTTAGGGTTTAGGGTGGGTGTTTGTTTTTGATTGCTAAGGAATTATTAGGATTTAGAGTGAGTATGGGTTTTTGAGTGGCAAGGTTCTTTTTAGGGTTTACTGTGGTTATGGGTTGTAGGGTGGTAATGGTATTTTTAGGGTAGATATGGGTTTGTGGGTGGCAATGTTATTTTCAGGTTTTAGAGTGGGTATGGGTTTATGGATGGTAAGGGGTTTATAGGGTTTAAGGTGGGTATTCGCTTTTGGGTGACAAGGGAAATTTTGGGATTTAGAGTTTAGGGTGCATAGGGGTTTTCGATGTTAATGGATGTTTAGGGTTTGGGGTGGGTGTGGTTTCTGGGATGGGAAGGAAAGGGTCAATGCATGTGTGTGTGTATATGTATATATTTAGATTTAGTTATAAATATATATTAAAAATAGACTTATATAAATATATATATATAAATATTTAAATATATATTTAGATTTTATGAAAATAAATCTAAGTATATATTCATATATTTCTTTTAAAGATCAAAAATATTAATATATATATTTTGATTTATACAATTAATGAGAGGAAAACAAAGTTTCAAGGAAAATGGTTTCCAAAAAAATGGGAAAAAAAGAGAGAAAAAAACATATTTTTGCACATATCACTTTTTTAATCACTTTAGCTAGTGTATTATTCAATGTTATGCATATTCTGGTTAAGAGGTGGGGGAGGCTGCGATAATGTATTTTAATTAAGCAAAGACTATATTTTTAGCATGTTTAAAATATAATTTTGATTCTAGATGGTTGTGACTACAGTGGATTTTGAAATGCATTTAAGCAATCACAGCTAAACGTTGATTATAACCTGTGGTTACATAGTGACTTTAGAATGGTGTAAATAGATTAATTATTAGTGTATATTTATTATGTTAATGTACTCTGATTTTAACATTATGTAGATACTATGATTTGTATTAATCTATCATCTATTGTAGTTTGCACATTGCTATTTTGCACATTGCCCATTTTCATTCAAGGGATTATCCCGTAATGCGAGGCATTCATGCTTAAATCTGTTTTCTATGTCTATCATTTGATTACAACCCCATGTGTTTATACTCAACCAATGACATAACAAGATTATTTGCACTAGCACTTTAAATGCTGCTTCCCTTCTTCCCTTCTTGCATGCGTCATGTGACCAAGGCCGAAACGTTATGGCCGAAACGTTATGCTGAGGTGCGCCTTCTCCACGGTTGAATAAAACTGCTCACCTGCACTTGGGTCTCCTCTTCATTTCTGCGCCGACGGTATCCGTGACTGGGCTCCAGGCGAGAGAAAAGTGAGATTGTTTCATCTCTATTAACTGGCAATGTGCTTCGCTGGTTATTGTGGATGACCCCTTTTTTTGTAAGTGGCGGAGCAATAGGAAGCTAAGACCTCTGTTAACCCGGAAGTCGTTTGTTATCTCCGGTCGAGGAGAAACTGCTCCAGCCTCCGGACACTGAAGACGCCGACAGCAACACGGACCTGACGAGGGTCACGGAGGGGCTCTGTTCTCCCCGGGGTTACCCTGAGTTGGGCCACGGTTCTGAAGTCGGATTTCCAGACAGCGCCGGTAAGGAAAGTTTGTGCCCAGTCATTTTGCGGCGAGCATTAGCTAGTACCGCTTTTCGACAGTGTGCACGCATTTAGCGTGAGGTAACCGAAGGAAGGCAGCATGTCGGCAGACGCAATTAAAGCAAGGGAACTGATAGCCCTGAATGCATTTGATGACTCCCCGGCTGGGGGGACATCTGGTTCGGCAGCAGTACAGGATGCACCTGTGAGTGGAATGATCAGCACCCGTGAAAAGTTCAAAAGACTGGAAAAACGTATGCGCCGTGAACTATCTAAATGGTGGGAACACGGCTCCCTGAGCCGCTACTTGGAGGTCAACAGAATTCCGCGGGGGTTGCGAGTGATGCTGGCCCCCAGTTATGAGGATCCTGACCCAGAAATGCTCAGGGAGTGGGCGGAGTGGAATCTCGAGCACGCCCGTGGTTTGGTACAGTTATTAGTACGCTATGCTGAGAGTGACCGTCGGAAAGCACAGGCGCAAATAGAGCAACTCAATATGGAGATCGAATCATCATGTGGTGAGCTAATGACTGAGTGTATCAAATTATGAGGTGATATGATGGCAAGAATCCAAAAGGAAGAGGACACAATCAGTAAGAGGAAGCCTATAAATTCCAAAGAGATAAAGCGGATTATGCTGAGGGGCGAATTTTTACGTTTGCCAAAAAATACGAAGCTATTAAAGCCAATAGAAGACTCAAACCAGCATCCGCTGTTGGCTACTCTACCGTCGGATCAGGAGCAGAGGTAACTGTGCCATATAACACCTCGGAATCTAACCTTAGCTCCAGTGTCAATAGTGACTCTGACTCTAACACCTCTCAGACGACCTCTCAATTGGGGTTTACCAGACTAACACTGGCGGAGGAGCTCGAGTGTCTACGGAAAGACAGACGCGAAACTCTGCGTCCGAGGAATCAAATACCAGTAGGAACAAAATCCGCAATGCAAAGCGCTACCAACGCCGTAAATCAAACGCAAGACAAAAGTCAGCAAAAAAAGAAGAGAAACACCAGGAAATGGAACAGGAAGTGAGCGATTCATTGGTGACTACAGGTACTGCCCTTTCTGTTATCAATCTTACGGACATTGTGTTCACTCAGTCTGAATTACGTATTCTATCCATGGGTCTCACGTTTTGCCCTCCCAGTGATTTCAATTATGCAGAAATCAGGATAGATTTATATAAATTCATCCGTAAATTGAAATTGCAAAAACATTTTACAGGGAGTAAAGCACGCAAAATACCGGTGCAGACGGATGTGGGCAACCAGGGGCTCCAGGCTTGTGATGCCCCATGTCTGCAGGACATGGAAACTCTCAGATTGGAACAATCTATGTCCCAAGCTACATTGGAACAGACTACCAGTAACATAGGGGGCCTTACTTCATTTAAACCTCGCTCAACATATACTCCTGTTATGTTATATGACAACATTGACATTTTCCATGATGCAACTTCCAAGGAAATTAAGGTGCTGTACTCTAAAATGCTTTCAAATAAAAAGAGGAAATATGTATAGAATGATCAATATTCTAAACTTATCAAGAAAATCCAGGAAAATCAGAACATTATTGTCAGACAATCTGATAAGGGGGGCAATATAGTGTTATGGCCGCGACAACTATATTTGAATGAAGCCCTCACTCAACTCAACAACTCAGATTGTTATAGACATAGTGATATCAGCCTGGTCAGAAAAGCCCAGGGGGACTTCTACACGCTATTGATGGGGTGGAGGTCCTACGGTCTTATTAGTCTTGATGAACTGAAATATTTGAAAAATGACAATCCGATTATGCCAGTCCTGTACCTGATCCCTAAGGTGCATAAGAATCCAGACAATCCCCCGGGGAGACCGATCATTGCAGCATGCGGGGGATTGTTGGAAAAGACAACCATTTATGTGGATTCATTCCTTCAAGAACATGTACAAAGGTTACCTTCATTTGTCCAGGATTCCACCGATTTTTTGCGTAAAATTGAGGATATAGAGTGGGATCCTGATTGGTTTTTGATCACGTTAGATGTAACATCTTTGTACACGAGCATAAACCACAAAGATGGTCTACGGGCCATTGAATTTTATCTGGGTCAGAGACAGGTTATGATGGTTGAGCATAATCGCATGTTATTATCTATGATTTCATTCTGTTTACATCACAATTTTTTCATGTTTAACAACAGATACTATCAGCAGGTCAGGGGTGTTGCCATGGGGGCCTGTTTCTCTCCCAGCTACGCCTGTCTGCACATGGGTTACTGGGAGAGACAGGTCCTCTATGGCGAGCACTCTGCTACAGCAATGCGGTCTGTTGTGCGCTGGTATCGTTATATAGACGATGTGTTCTTTATTTGGAGGGGCACACGTCTTGAAGCCGAGCGTTTTATTGAGACATTGAATTGTAATGACTATAATCTTTCATTCACCTCAGATATTAGTCAAGAACAGGTGCATTTTCTGGACATGACAATTTTGACCGATCAGGACAAACTGGAGACCAGACTATACAGAAAGCCCACATCAGGCAATACAGTACTCCATGCCAGTAGTCACCATCCTTCCCATCTCATACGCAGCATCCCCTATGGGGAGATGTTGCGTATTAGACGACTGAGCAGCACGAATGCCCAATGCCTCCAGGCACAGGAGGCTAGCAAAATAAGATTTCTGGCTAGGGGGTACAAGGCTATCCAAATTGATAAAGCAATTGCCAAAGCTAATACCATATCACGGAGTGAGTCCCTCCAACGCAAAAACACTTCTGGACCAGATATCTCCCTAGATCAATCGGTCAGGCTGATCTGGCCCTACAACAGGCAACATGGAGCGCTTAGGAGAATTATCACAAAGCATTGGGTTTTAATTAAATGTGACCCAATCATAGGTGAGAAACTTCCAGCTAAACCAAGTATCACCTATAGAAAGGCATATTCAATGCAGGATGCCCTCGTTAAATCTAGTCCAGAAATTATAACACGCAGTAACTGGTTGGACAAGAGTAAGGGCTTTAGGAAGTGCTTTACCTGCAAAGCCTGTCAACGTGGGCTCAATAAATCAGAGTATGAGGTCGCATTTTCTCCTGTTGCTCGGAAGATCAAGAAACAATTGACCTGTAAAAGTGAATTTGTGGTATATGTGCTGGAGTGTCCGTGTGCCCTGCGTTATGTAGGTAGTACCAAGCTTCAGGTGCACAAAAGGATACTTCAGCACATAAGGGCCATCAACACCAGTGACCCGGCCTATCCAGTAGCGCGCCATTTTAAAGAGTGCCATAACAACGATAGCTCCCTGTTGAGGTATTTTGCTATTGACCATGTAGGCCCACTGAGAAGAGGAGGGAACAGAGAGGGTGCCTTAAGAAGATTAGAGACTAGGTATATATTGGAAATGGACAGCAGAGCTCCGGGAGTATTAAACTCCACGGAAGATTTTTATACCTGTCTCTAAATATTACTTACTTACCCTCTTGTTTTTGGTCACTGACTCCGGAATATTATTAGGTGACACGTCCTGATGGGGCACTCTGTGGTTTTGATATGCTAGATAGCAAGGTTGTCCAGACAAGTGATTCGGGCTAGTTAAAAATGTAGTTCTAGTAAATCATAGTCCCGAACATGTCCAGTATGACTATTGACCATGTACTGTAGCGTAGCCCAGGCTTGGGCTATGAGTGTATATAGCATTCAGGAGTGATGAATTTATT
Organism: Lissotriton helveticus; assembly: GCF_964261635.1. Taxonomy (NCBI): domain Eukaryota; kingdom Metazoa; phylum Chordata; class Amphibia; order Caudata; family Salamandridae; genus Lissotriton; species Lissotriton helveticus. Next base: position 737,837,023 of record NC_136072.1, on the reverse strand, counting down.
CTTTTGATTTATACAATTAATGAGAGGAAAACAAAGTTTCAAGGAAAATGGTTTCCAAAAAAATGGGAAAAAAAGAGAGAAAAAAACATATTTTTGCACATATCACTTTTTTAATCACTTTAGCTAGTGTATTATTCAATGTTATGCATATTCTGGTTAAGAGGTGGGGGAGGCTGCGATAATGTATTTTAATTAAGCAAAGACTATCTCCTCCCCAGTCGACCTCAATGACATTTTTTAGCATGTTTAAAATATAATTTTGATTCTAGATGGTTGTGACTACAGTGGATTTTGAAATGCATTTAAGCAATCACAGCTAAACGTTGATTATAACCTGTGGTTACATAGTCACTTTAGAATGGTGTAAATAGATTAATTATTAGTGTATATTTATTATGTTGATGTACTCTGATTTTAACATTATGTAGATACTATGATTTGTATTAATCTATCATCTATTGTAGTTTGCACATTGCTATTTTGCACATTGCCCATTTACATTCAAGGGATTATCCCGTAATGCGAGGCATTCATGCTTAAATCTGTTTTCTATGTCTATCATTTGATTACAACCCCATGTGTTTATTCTCAACCAATGACATAACAAGATTATTTGCACTAGCACTTTAAATGCTGCTTCCCTTCTTGCATGTGTCATGTGACCAAGGCCTCTGTGAAGGCCGAAACGTTATGCTGAGGTGCGCCTTCTCCACGATTGAATAAAACTGCTCACCTGCACTTGGGTCTCCTCTTCATTTCTGCGCCGACGGTATCCGTGACTGGGCTCCAGGCGAGAGAAAAGTGAGATTGTTTCATATATATAAATACATATATATACATATATATATATTAATTATATTCACTAAAAAAAACAAAGGTTACAAGGCCGATTGGGTTAGGCTCCGATTTTACTCTTACAAAACAACAAAAATCCAGCAGTTAAAGTTACCTGAGCTAACTGTAACTTACGCCCCTGCAATGCACTGCTTATGACCTCACATATTGCATCACTCATAACATGGTCAGTGACATTCCTATAACCTTCGTTTTTTCAGTAAATTTCAAAGGTTTTTCTATTCTATTTCTTAATTCCCTGTAACCCTTGTTTTTTGAGTGAATTATACGTTTTTTTTTTTTATTCTGTCTGTGAACTATAATGCCCTGTAACCTTTGCTTTTTTTAAGTGACTTTCTATGATTTATTTAACTACTAGGTGCATTACTGTGTGGGATTTACTGGGGGTAACAGGAGGGATTCTTGGCCCAAATGACCCTCAGCATCCAAGGGGACTTCTTACCCCAACCAGTAGTGCACCAGGAGGGGCATTTTCAGAGTGATGGAAAAAAGGGCTGGGACCTCTGATCAGCTCTCAGCAATCCCAATTTATGGGACTTACTGGAGTCAAAAGGGGGGTTCTTGCCCTAAAGGACTCTCAGCATCCAAGTGGATATCATCCCCCAACCAGTAGTGTGCCAGGAAGCGTGTTTGCAGAGGGGTGGGGAACGGGGGTGGGGCCTCCCAGAGCTCTCAACACTCCCACTGTGTGGGGCTTAGTGGGCATAACAGGAGGGGCTGTTGGCCCCCAAGGACTCTCACCATCCAAGGGGGTTAATCCTCCAAACCAGTAGTTCACCAGGAGGTACATTTGCCGAGTGGTGGAAAAAGGGACCTTCTCCCCCGATGACCTCGCAGCAATACCACTGTGTAGGACTTACTGGAGGCAACAAGAGAGGTTGAAGGCTCCCAAGGACCCTCACCAGCAAATGGGGCTTCATCCCCCAACATGTTGTGTGCCAGGAAGACCCTTTGCAGAGCGGTTGAGAAGGAGGTGGGGCCTACGCCAACTTCCCCCTGGCCGGCCTTTTTAAAATGTGTTTCCATTAATTAGGGGAGGGGGGGCGAGGCCCTCTTCTCCAAACCCAATATCGGTTCCATGGACCCTATCCCACAGGGCCATGCCTTTTTGAAAAGGAAAAGGAGGCTAAGCGGCTCCCCTCCCTGGGCAGATTCCAGCCCAGGGGGGCAGCATGGCCGAAATCAGCCTGGGTAGGGGGGCACGCAGCCCCCTCCCCATTAGAAAATAGAAACAAATGGAAAAAGGCCAGGCCCCAATTGATAGAGGTGCATTTTGTCTGCTCTTGCATGCTGGAAGCAGAGCATTTGCTGTGACTTGGTGGGAGCGGTAAAGCTACCACCAAGCTGCAGCAAACAGCTATGTCCCGGGGGTGGGCACCCTAGGATATAGCAGGGGACAGAACTGTGGGGTATTAGTCTCCCTCCTTTGTTATTTGTAAGGTCTGCCCCAGGTGGGGTGGTGGCCTCAGGTCAAGAATGGCCGGGGAGAGGGGCCGCATGACCCAGTTCCCATTTAAAAAAAATATTATTGTTTGCCCTGAGGAGGTGGTGGTCCTTGGGGATGGGGGTTCCGTGAGGCCCCCATTACAAAAATAACCAGCCCCAGGGAAGTGGTGGTCCCTGGGGCAACAGAGGGGGTCGGCGAGGCCTCTTAATTTATGTTTTGAATGCTGCCCTGTGGAGGTGGTGGTCCCTAGAGCCCAAGAGGGTCCAAGAGGCCCCCGTTTAACAGAACATAAGCCCGCGGAGGTGGTGGTCCCAGGGGCATTTTAAGCCACAGAAGGGGGGACCCTATTAACAAAGAGCGCGGGAGCCTGCACCTTAAAAACAAATAGATTTTGGCAGGAGCTGCGGATCCAAAGTGGATCCAAAGTGGCTCACACTGATAATTAAACAAAAAAAGGACCCCCTCCAAGAGACATAAAAGGTCAGGGTATTCCTAAACCCTCTTTGTTTTAGTTTTTTTGTGGTACTCTATTCAAGCTGGGTCCCAATTTGCCTGCCAACATCAACTGGTTTGAAGTAATGGCAGTCAATCAGATCTCAGCATGGGATCGCGAGGGGTTGTGGATTCTCCATGTCCCTATATACATAAAATGGAAAAATTATTTTAATTACACTGCAACTACTGAACGGATTTACACCAAATATCTAAAAGTTACTTCTCTGGATCAATATCTACCTTTCTACCAACTTTGGTGTAATTCATTTCATCTGGAAATTAACATGGGGAAAATGCATTTCAGGCCCCCCTTTTTCTTGGCTCCCACGTGACGGATCACCCCAAAACTTTGAAGACAGCAACTGAAGTGAGTGGCAAACTAGTCTTAAAAATGTTGCCAGGATTTGTTAAACGATGCCAAAGTGTGTAAATATATATATATATATATATATATATATATATATATATATATATATATATATATATATATATATCAGTGAGCAAGGACACAGCCTTGTGTCCGAAACGAGTCTGAGGCATGCACCATTTCACCAGCATAAGAAAATAAATTAATTGGAAAGAAGTCTGATTCCGGCTATATTTTGCGTCTGTGTTCCTGTCTGTGCACCAGCACCCTGGGGAAGTTTGGAGTCGATATATATATGTATATATATATATATATATATATACTAGCAGCCCATCCCGGCGTTGTCCGGGTATGAATTGCTGCTGGCCAGTAGTATATTGTTTTGTAGGATTTCATTTTGAAAGCATTTCTTATCTGTGACAGGCCTGTGAAACGCTCCGATTCACAGTGCACTGCTGATGCACTTAAGAGTGCGCGTTCAGTAGTGGGTGAACTCGAGTTTCCCTACTTTATTTTTCCTTGCAATATTATATAGCGCGAACTCGACAACATGGCATGAGCACAATTTACATTACAGAAGAACACATTCATTTGTGGTAGGCACGGGGAGACAAAGCGATTTGCCTGGAATCACAGGATGTTGAGCTGATGGCGAGATTTGAACGTAGCTCCCCAGATCTAAAGTTCGCAATTCTAGAACTTGTGGCGGGAGGTGTGTCTAAAAGTGTATGTCGGTGCTGGCTATCAATGAGAGAGACCTGTGCATTTTTCAAATGGGTGGTGAAAAAATATGAGTATGTTGCTGGAGATGTGGGCCGCCGTGCCACCAATGTACTTACCGGGGGAGGGTAAACACCTATTATTCCGCACCTTTCTTTCCGCATACCATCACTCCGCATACTTTCATTATGAAAGTACCATGACTCCGCAATGCCATTATAACGCATGGCATTACATTTTATATGCTTTTACCACGCATACATTTACAACGAAATTCGTTGTAAATGCATGAATGGTAAAAGCATGTTTTTTAATGTTTGTATAAGGTAAGTATGGGTATAGGGGTATATGTTTTGGGGTACTAAGGTGTATGTTTTAGGGTGTTTGGGTATTTTAAGGGTTCAGTTATAGTTTTGGGTATGGGGTACAGGGGTAGTTTTAGGGGTTAGGGATAGGTATGGGTTTTGGGGTACAGGGGTATTTTTAGGGTTCAGCGCTAGGTTTGGGTTTTGGGGTATAGGGGTATTTTTAGAGTTCAGGTCTAGGTTTGGATTTTGGGGTACAGGGGTATTTTAAGGGTTCAGGGCTAGGTTTGGGTTTTTGGGTTTTGGGGTATTTTTAGGGTTCAGGGCTAGGTTTGGGTTTTAGGGTACAGGAGTATTTTAGGGTTCAGGGGTAGGTTTGGGTTTTGGGGTACAGGGTTATTTTTAGGGTCCAGGACTAGGTTTGGGTTTTGGGGTACAGGGGTATTTTTAGGGTTCAGGGGTAGGTTTGGGTTTCGGGGTACAGGGGTATTTTAAGGCTTCAGGGCTAGGTTTGGGTTTTGGGGAACAGGGGTATTTTAGGGTTCAGGGGTGGTTTTGGGGTACAGTGGTATTTTTAGGGTTCGGGCTAGGTTTGGGTTTTGGGGTACAGGGGTATTTTTAGGGTTCAGGGGTAGGTTTGGGTTTTGAGGTACAGGGGTATTTATAGGGTTCAGGGCTAGGTTTGGGTTTTGGCGTACAGGGGTATTTTTAGGGTTTAGGGATAGGTTTGGGTTTTGGGGTACAGGGTATATTTATAGGGTCAAGATGGGTTAGTGTTTAAGGGTGTTGGGGTATTTTAAGGAGTAATGGTGGGTTATGATTATGGGGTGCAGGGGTATTTAAAGGGAGCAGGGTGGGATTAGCACACGATATGAGACATGGCATGAAGGGCGGAACGTACCACTCGCCCCCAGCATTTGTCACGCCCCCAGCACACGCCCACAGCACAACGCAGACACGCCCACAAGGGACTACTTTGCGGGCACGGTTCTTTTACCTTTTAAATGTATATGGTGGGCGTCTGCGTAGCCTATGTCCTTCTGCTGCAACTGCCCTTTCCAACGCTGTATTGGGTGTTGTGATTGGTGCTGTGGTTCCTGAGATTACCCGCCTCAAACGTTTGGGCTCTCTCTTTATTATATTAGTATAGATATAATATATATATATATATATATATATATATATATATATATATATATCTTCAAAAACAACTCTGCAAGGTTTTCTTGAGGTAATTGTTTATTCCATTAACACCATGTGCAAAACAAAGAGGACGGTCGACGCGTTTTGGCAGATGCCTTCAACTGGACCATAGATTCCCACTGTCTAAACTGTCTATTTGTAGTGGCTAAGTGCAAAGATCCCCTGTTTGTTTTCATTAAAAAATAGACTAGACCATTAACCCACATTCTAAGTTTAATAATTTGACTGATAGTAGCTGCCATTTTTTCTCTTTCATCTTACATTTTTACATTTTCACACATATTCGTTTTTTTCTATGGTTTTAAACATTTTATCGCAACATTACCAGTAAAGTACTAGGATTAATACTAGAAATTCGATTCGATTTTTCTAACAGCCGGTCTCTCTATTCTACTTTGTCAGGAAAGAAGGTAGGATAGAAAGAGGGAAGCAAGGGAATGACAAGTCTTAAAAATACTAGGGTTTTTTACTCTGCTGGCTGGAATCTCTCCATTTTCGATGGGAGAGGAACTACAAGTGTTACTGAAAAAGAAAGATCATTCTCATCTCTGTAAAGTACCTTTTATGTATGATCCTAATGATCCAGTTTCTACACATACCAAAAGAAAGACTAAAAGCAGAATGTGACTAAAATACAAGACACCAAAAGTAAACTTAATTGCACCCAAAGAGATACTAAGGTTCCATTTTTATCTGGAGAGAAAAGTGGCATGTGCTAAATTGCTAGATATATTGTACATCATCAGGTTTTAAAAAAATCCATCTGCAAAGTCCCATGACATATTTTTTAGGATCAGGCAAAAGAAGGTGACTAGTGCATTGGACAAGTACATTGTGCAAATTGGAATTCCAAAAGCCTGTCTCCATAAGTTCGTACTTCTCATTAGATATTATTCCAAGTCAAGAAAATATAGTGACAAGTGCATTGTGCAAATATATTGTGCAAAGTCGCAATTAAAAAATTGTCGCTCCCCAGAATTTTGTATTGCTATATATATATATATATATATATATATATATATATATATAGAGAGAGAGAGAGAGAGAGAGATAAATTGACAGATATAGATAGATAGATAGATAGATAGATAGATAGATAGATAGATAGATAGATAGATAGATAGATAGATAGATAGATAGATAGATAGATAGATAGATAGATAGATAGATAGATAGATAGATAGACAGACAACCATTGTTGACACGAAGAATCAGGCACACACCCCACTTCCCTTTCTCTGCTGATCTATTGCAGTATATTCCTCTATAACTCCTTACGGCTAATCCTGGCCTCTATCAAATACACGCCGCAATAGAGAAGCACAACTTTATACTGATCACATGATGCGTAGACATAGAAAAAAAACTATAAATAATAACAAGCATATTGTGATGCAATTATCATGTTCAGGCAAAATGCTCAAATTAATATAAAATTGTTAAACAATCAGCAACTGCAAAAGACACATAATTCATTACTGCACATGTTTAAACTGGGTATATACAATAACATTACCGGATGAATCAATTTATGTGTGCTAAAATCACCAAGTACTTTCCTCATGTATTAGATGGAATGTAACATTCAAAAGAAATGCTGAACCTAATGCACAAATCATAACAATACAAGTCAAATAGTTATTCATGTGTATCCGCAATGGATGTGTGAACCATGTACACCACAGGATTAATCCCATTAGTGTTATTAGTTGCAGTCACACATCACTAAACAGAGATAAAAGACCATTCACTTGTCAATTAAGCAATTGTTACTCAAATAGGTATTTCACATAGCCTGATCAAAACTCAAATACATGTATTCCAGATACAAACATGGTGAAAGTTACTAAAAATAGTCCAGACACATAATCAGTTACCTAAAACACCAAATAATGAACAAGTGTTAAAATTCAAAATGTGCTGATATGATGCTAAAGAATAACCTCAATTGATCCTAAGCAATTGCGTTAAAACCCAAACACACACCAACACTTGATGTGAGAGCTATAGAAGACGTTAAAGGATGGCTATCGGCTCAGTAATTGCCCTCATTTGAAATTTATCTTTATTGCATGATTAATAAAAATCTTTGCAATGAAGGAAATACATCCAAAAGCAAGTGCGAAAACGCATAAAATAGCTAATTTCTCTGCAGTGAGATTGATTTAGGACGGCTAAAAATTAACAATGTGTTTATACTATTATGTTTATATTGTTTATAAAAGAAAAAAAAGAAAATTATAAAATCACTTAAGCTGTGCAAAGATTAAAATACATTGAAAGGCCAATGGTTTTGAATTGGCAAATGTTTGACTTATACTTTTTTTCAAGTTACTAATACCCTGAAATTCGTGACAAATCTAACAAAGAAGACTAATATAATCATCATAGTAAATGAAAAGTTTTTAAAATTGGGACAATGCTTGGCAAGATAAAGACTGTGCAACTGGTTCTAAATTTTGAGCTGAGGCATAATCGATTCATGTGCTAGCAGATGGGTTTAATGTGATTTTTGCTATATTCATAAAGCGTACCAGTCTACATGCTAATTGAATGTCTCCTCCTTCAAAATAGGCTTTTAATGCTTGTCTACGTGTTCGAATCCGTCTTTGGCTCCTAAATGGTTTTAGTAGTAGTGTTTGCTCTTTCTCTAGACCTTTGCAACTGCACAGTAAATGCAAAACTTCCTCTTTTTGGTCTCTGCAGAGTCCACAGTTAATTGCTGTTTCTAAACAATTCCATGGGGGGAGGTGTTTTTTTACCAGTAAGAGTGCAATCCTCAGTTGCAGGTAAGATTCCTTCATGGTCCTTGAAAACACTATTCCCGAAAAAACTTGTGGCAAGGACCCGGTATAACTCTGGATGACAAACCACCCATGGGCCCTCCTGGTAAGTGTGGCTTTATCTTCTTACAGAGATAATATCTTCACTGTTTAATTTACGAGCTACTTGAAGCATTTGTGGGTCCTATCGGCTACCCAGAGGTCTTGTAACACAAGAGAGCTTATTGCTGTAAAATGTATGTGTCTTGTAAAGCGCACTGCTGCCCTGAGGCGTCCTGGTGCTGTAGACCACTGGGGAACCTGTCCTGGCTATCCCTGTGAGATGGTCCCTACTGGGTATCTCCAAGGTGAAACCAGGCATCCCCGGCGAATGTGGGGCGCCGTTGTAGAGATGAGGCAAGCTAATGCCCAGAGTTGCCGAGTGTGATCCCTGGTTAGAGTAGGCACCAAGGCGAGAATTATCGAGTCCGCTGACCCTGGTCCACGACCCTGCCGCATCGGGAATTGAACCCTGGTCCCGGGCCGTTCTCTGCTTCCGGGTCTGCCGCCTCTAACCAGTGAGCCACACCACTGTCTAAAGATAGATCATTGCTGGGCTATATTTGTTCCTTTCCAGCTCATTCCATAAATATGAACTCAGGGTACCTGTCTCAGCTACCTTTATTTTGTGCCAACATGTGGTATAGGCACACGTACGTGCTATTTGTTGTTTTTGAAGGCCGAACTCAACCCTTAATTGTGCTGGCAAGATGTACTGTGGGAGGTTGAATATTATTTGCATTCCTTTGGACACCACTTTATCCAAGATGGTCTTGTCTCTCCTTCTCATGCATTCATTGCCGTAAGTGATAGTTGGTAGCAGTCTTGCTTGTAGCACTTCTAGTAGAGGGAATAAATCTGGACCAATTATTTTGTGCTTGATGCTCTTTAATGCAATGGCCACATAATTTCGGAGAATTGGACGACGTCACAGTTCGCTACGGCTACAGGACCTTTGGTCTGGGTGGATAGTAACCATTGACATGTGTATTAAAAGACTGCTTTGGTACACGTCGCATATCTTTTTTTTTGCAGTTATCATACCGGATTATTCTGGGACTGGAAAGAAGTCACCCATGAATTTAACTATGGACCAATCTAAATATGCTGGCAGATGGAACAGCTTAGAAGCATCAGTTACAGGAGATTATCGATTATTTCACATCGGACGGTCGTTTTTTGTTTACGCTACAAGAAAAGTACAATTGCCCTGAAGAAGTCCTAGTAGATTAGGACAAAACGCGTTTGCTGAAGGCTTTCAATTGAAAATAAAAGAAATTATAAATCTTCTGTTGGGACAATTGACTTCTCTCGCATTGATGAATTCAACTGGAATATCATGGACATTTAAGATTTCTTGCATGTATGTCAAGAAAGGTGGTGCGGTTCTGATATACTGTTGTTTTGGCCACTGATATCCCTCTATTGCTGTTCACCACTTTTTGTTGCCCAAACATTACTTTCCTGTCAAAGATTATGACCAGGTATTTATAATCTTTAACAACCGCCAACTTCTGACCCCGCAGTACCCACTGAGGTTATGTTTTTTGCACTTTTGATTTAATATCATCACCTTAGATTTTACTAGGTTTATGCATAGCTCTTTCTTGTCTATAAAGCTGTTTGTCGTATGTATTAGATGTTGGAGGCCTACTGAAGTTCGGCTAATCAATATTAAATTGTCAGCAGACAGAAGATTCAACAGTGTAAGGCCCCCTAGATTGGGGGTATGATGGTTGCAATTATCAGTCTCTGCTGAGAGGTCAGACATAAAGAGATTAAACAGGGTTGGGGCAAGGACGTAACCCTGCTTTAACCCCTTGGTGGTCGGTATTTCCCTTGATAGTCAGTAGCGTGTCCCCAGATTTATTTGAATCCGTGTCTCGGAGTGCAGTAAAATTAGATGATTCAGATGTTTCGGTTCTATTTCCCAGCCTGATAATTTAGCCCAGAGTTTTCCCCTGTCTATACCTTCAAAGGCAGACGTATGGTTGATAAAGCAAACAAATAGTGACTTTTTGATTTTTATCGTGGTATCTATTAAAAGTGAGAGAGTAAGAATATTTGTTGTTGTCCCTGTGCGTTTTTGAAAACCTGTCCGGTTATTGGGAATTAAACCTTTCGTTGATGCCCATTCAGTGAATTCTTCCTTTATGAGACCCACAAAGTATTTGGCGTCTATGTTTATTAGCGTGATGAGCCTATAATTCTTTGCTTGGCTCCTGCTTCCTTTCTTATAAATCGGGGAAATGATTGAACCCTTCCAGAAATCGGGAATTCTTTCTGCTTCCAATATGTTTTTAAAGAGAGGTCGTAGTTGCTCCACCCAATAGTTTGGGTCCTGCTTGTATAGAGGTGGTGGAATACCATTGGGCCCAGTGGCCCCATCTTTTCTGCCTTTTGCGATTCTGTTATTAATCTGTTTTATTGTGCATGGGAAGTTGATATCCTCAGCTGGATGTTTTAGGGGGGAACTGCCTTTACACCGCGGGCATTACCACGCGCTGCCATTACTATGCTGCTTTTACAACGCAAGTCGTTTCAACGACTTGCGCTGCAGGGCGCTGTTGGACAAGGAATAGTTTAATTTTCTATTCCAACACCTTCCCTACTGTAACGTGGGCTGGAGTTGGAATAGAAAATTAAACTATTCCACTATCCAGCGTGGTAATAGCCCAGGTTGTACTGTCATACAACCGTTTTAGGGCCTACAGACCTCGCTGGTGAGCAGCGACGTCTTGTTTGGTTCCGTCTGCTTCTTTGTTGAAGTAGTGCACTAAGTATTTTACCCAGGCTTCCTCAGTTATATAAGAGTTGATTTCAGGATCCTTTGGGTTCACTATATTATTCACAGTGTGCCAGAATCTCGCACTGTTGTTAACTTTTGCGTCATGTAAAAATGTGGCCCATATTTTTTCTGTGTTTTCCTGTTTTATTCCCCAAATGATTTTGTTCTTATTACATTTTAGCTTCCTCAGTTCCATCTGTATGCTGATGTCGGGGACCTTTTGACGGAGTCTGTGGGTTATTCTGTTAATATCCCTTTTTATTTGCCATAATTTACCAGTTTGGGTTGTTGAGGGATGAATTTTTTTATTGTTTAAGGGCCTGATAGATATTTCCTTTTGGTTATTGCTTCTGTTAATTGCGTAGGATGATTTTTGTTTGGAGTTAGCTGGCCAAAATTATTCAAGGAATTCTCCCAGGCCTTTATGCTATTGTTATTTTGCAGTTTAGTTTCTTCCCAGCAAGTTTTTGCCTCCGCCAAATGTTTTTCTGAATCGGTCGTTTTGCATTTAATTCTTTTCTTTGCAGTTTGATGAGACCGTTAAGTTTTCAGCTTCAATTTGGAAAGTAAATGCTGTTCCTTGAGCCATAAGTGTGAGCTCTTGTGGCTGATGGTGACTGCAGTCTGACATTCCAATCTTAAAATCACTTGTTGATTTGAAAAGTGAATAGGATAAGAAAGTATAGTCTATCGCTGTACTTGCCACTGAGTTATGGTAAGTTGCTGCTTGGGGGGCGGTCGCCAGGTGATTGAACCTTTAATGCTATCAAGCCCAAACCTGTTAAATCCATCGGTAGGTCTTTGGATACCTTAGTTTGTTTTCCCCACATGCACTCTTCCTGAGGTGGGACCCCCTCCCATTCGAGCAGTTGATCTTCTGCCGGCTGATCTTTTTCATAACTCCTTGAGAGGAACATATTCAAGTCTCCTGATACAATATAATTCGATTTTGCCTCTTCAGTAATGAGTTTCGTCAATTCTGACACCAGACATTTTCTGCCGATTTCTTCCCCACTTGAGTGCAAGTAAGTATCTACGAGTATTAGCTGTTGTTTATTTTTCCCAGGGCCTACTATCACCATCTGTATTGCATTGATTCCGTTGTTTGACATATTCCTCTTCGACAGTTCTTTGATTGTAATTATGTTTTGTATTGAGGCGTACGTGGTAAGGCCTCCTTTCAGGTGACCAAACATCAAACTTCTGCTGCCTGAAAGATGGTACGATTTATAGCCTTGTAAGCAGAAAGGCTCTTCCAACCAGGTTCCTTGGAGTAGGATTAAGTCAAATAGCTGGAAGTACATCAATAGATCTTTATTCATGGTTTTCGATCCTAGGCTGTTTATGCTCCAGGAACATAGTTTTAACTGTGGAGTATTCCTATCTTCGTCCGTGGTCTGTCATGGGTCTACCGCTCTAGTATTGATAGCTTTTGCTACCCAGGTCCAGTCATTTGCTGTATCATTCTCACTTTTGTCCCAGAGAATCGGGGAGTCACTAACCATGACTTCTACTGAAACTCATCAGGCTCCTTTTAATACAGATTTTGTGGGCCTTCCGGACCTGCTTCTTCTCGATGTATTTTTGTTGGTAGTGTCGAAGTAATGGCTCTGGATAACCAACATTGTGATAGGGTTTTATACGGATCCCCAATGCGTCTAATTGATGTTCCTCTTTTAAAATGTTCTCCACTGTTTCTCCTGTAACCCATGTAGTTTTTGTTATTTATTGTTCGGACAGATGTTTGAGTCGTTCGAATTCTACAGATTCCAGGTCATGGGTGACTATTCTGGCCAGGTTAATAATGGAGTTTAGTAATTGAAGAATATTGCTTCTGTTTAAAATTTCTCCCCGACCCTATGATTCAAACTCTGGTATAAACAAAATTGACTTGGGATCATTCCGGCGGAAGCTGTTTTGACGTTTTTCGATCCTTAGCTCTGTTTCTTTCCTCCATAATTTCCTGGGTGGTTGGGGATCATTACCCCTCTGGTTCCATATTTTACCTTTTAAGTTAGTATCGATAGCTTCTGCCCACATTTTTTATACTTTTGCAGCGGCGGCATCCTGTGTGTCAATTTTTCCTGTTTTTGCCTTTTCCGTGCTATCTGCGGTTTGGATTACTGATCTTTTAATTTCTAAGATTTTATTTTCAGTCGATGTTTACTTTCCTGGATCATCATGCGAGTCGGTTTCCCTCTCTTTTCCATTTTCCGCATTTCTTAAGGCTGATGCTGCCGGACGTTTGATCTGTAAGATTTTTCTTTCAGATCCCTTTGGCCAGAGTTCATTAGTTATTTTCTGCTTCTCAATGCGGAATTGGTAAGTCTCTAATTTCTCCTTGTTCTGTTTGAATCCCTATTGGGATATTACTTGCTGGTTGAAAGAAGGACATTATAGTGGAGGTTTTGTTCCTCCCTTTTCTCTTCAGTTTGCGTTGTAGTTTCGATGATTGCTTTTTATTGAACTGTGTGTCGTCTTCTTCTGGGTTACTTAACTGCTTGGTGAGGCTGCCCAGGTGCTGCTCTTCTTGTTGGAGTTTGTCTAGCATGTCCTGTTTGGTCAGGCCCGAAGACTTGCTCCCTTTGAGGCTACCTTGATCCCAAGGTTTTCCTTGTTGTACTGATCCGTGGGTGACTCCTTCTCCAGTTTTCAGATTTTTTCTTTCCTTGAAGGACAATGCATCTATGTTGTTTCCTTCTTTATTTAATTCAGAATGGTTTGATGCCTCTTCTATTAGGTAATTTTGAGGTTCCCTTTCTAGTGTTTTTCCTTCTCTATAGCATTCTCTGTTTCCATCTGCATTTAGGATTCCCTTGTTTTTGGTGTTATTTGCATTTTTTATATCTGTTAGGAGATCTCCCATTACTATCGGTAGTGTGGCGAGTTTATCGATAATTGAGTAACAAGTGCAGCTTGGAGGATACATTGCTGTTGCAGATTGGGCTCTCTTGATCAAATTATTCAATTTTGAGAGTTTGTAATCAATACTTGGGACATGCATGGCTAAGCAATTTAAGAGAGTTAATTGAATATTCATCTTATCAGAGTGGTATTCCATAGGCTTTGTTGAAAGTTGCATGGTGTTTAATAGAGATGCCCATAGTGTATTCTCTTCTGTTGTTAAATCTTCGTTGCTGTCCCTGTATCCTGCTGTGGCGTGTCACCCTTTCCCAAGGAGTATGTGGAAACCGGTTTTTCCCACTCTTCCGTTGTGAGGAAGGATATGTTACTTCCGGCAAGACTAAGAATCTCTTCTTGTAAGGCGCCGGTCTTCTCTGTTCTGTTGTCAGAGTTCACAGACATGGAAATTGACTGGTGTCCTTCTGAGATTTGAACAGTGGGAGCTATAATCACTGAGTCCCTTCCCTGATCCCAGCAAAGATGTGCTCTCAAAGCTGGCCTGGTGTGGTCTAGGGGAGATTGATCTATGCTTTTTTGTAGGGTTCTTTATTCCTCAGTTTTTGTTGGTAATTCGACTGTGGTGGAAGTACCATCTTTTCTTTCTAGGAGCATCTCTGAGATGGACCAGAGGCTGTCTTTTGGACTTGTCACCTCTATGTCTTTTCTTACATATTGGTGAGGTCGAATTGTAATATTTGTTTCCAGTGGAATTCTCTGGGTCTCCAGGAAATGGGTAATGAGTGAATTTCTTAGGTTTGCCTGGCCTCCTCTTTATTTCCCTCTCTCATTACTCTTACAGGAGGCTCTTCCTTGCAATCCTTGTTGTCTTTGACTTGCTTCCAATATCGATCATGGTCATGGCTGACGTTCTCTCTCTGCTTCTTTCAATTTTTTACTCCAAATACTCCTCACTTCTAGTACCGTTTCTCTGTGTGAGCTTGGTTATTGTTCCTATGGTGACTTTTCTCCCTGTTCCTTTTAGAGAGGTATTTTCTGGGTGTAGTGGGGAGGGGAGTCCCCCTTGTGTATCGTTGGCAAAATTTAACACTGCCCCAGCATCGAGGCTCCCGTGGCTCACACAAACTCTCCTGGCCCTTCACAGTGCGGCCCCCAGGGGAAGTGAGGTCGACAGACCAGTCTTCCCCTGGGGTGTTCGCGCAAGGCCAGGGCAGGCAGGTTAGGATAAGCTGGGGGGTGGGCTTAGGGGTTGGGACCTAGGGAGGGTACTTAAGGGGACAGGGGAGGAAGTCCTTCCTCTACCTGTCCCCGGTGCCGCAGGGTAAAGTTAGTTTGTGGTGTTGGGTGCTCGTTTTTGTAGGGGCCTATAGGCAGGGGTAGCTTTAAGGGCCAGCAGGGGTTTGGGTCAGGACGCCGCTGGTGCCCCAGTGCGGTCCTGCAGGAGGAGAGTTTAGTATTTTCCCCCATCGACTGAGGATTTAGGTGTTTGGTGCCGGCGGGCAGGCTCTGCCCTTTGTTAAGACACGCGTTGCGCGTGAGGCGCGAGGCTGACGAATCCCACGCATTTCGTGGGCGGGACCTAGGCTGCCGAAACCCACGCATCTCGCGGGCGGGCGCGAGGTGCGGAATTGCACGCATCTCGCGGGCACCTTAGGTTTTAGGAGGTCACGCATTGCGCTGGACCTCAGTGAAGGGGGGGCCATGGTGACACCGGACGCAGAGGCGGTGCGCGAGGCTCTACTGGTGTTGGGGAGGGCCGGTAGGGCGGACCTCTTGCGGCCAGGAGTACTGGATCAGGCGTGGGTCCGCATGACCCGGACGCCGAGGTCCGCGTCGGCGGGTGTGGCGGCGGTGGTGGTGGCTTGCATGGACGAGCCGCCACCGGCCCGATCAGGTGCGGGTGGGAGGGGTAGAGGCAGGAAACAACTGGAGGCGCCTCTGCGCGGAGGACGGCATAAGAGCCTCCCTGCGCGGTTGGTGGATGTGTCAGTGGG
This sequence comes from Lissotriton helveticus, assembly GCF_964261635.1. Lineage (NCBI taxonomy): Eukaryota > Metazoa > Chordata > Amphibia > Caudata > Salamandridae > Lissotriton > Lissotriton helveticus. The sequence goes on along the minus strand of NC_136072.1, from coordinate 737,821,165 downwards.
GGTGGGGGGAGGACTGGAGTTTGCGGCGGGGGGCGACTCCGTGGCCACGGGCCGTGCGCCGCCGGTCATGCATGTTGGCAGCCCAGCCCCCTCGGATTGGGAGGGGGACGGGCTGGATCAAGGGGGCATTGATGAGGCCATGAGGGAGGACAGTGAGGCCAGCGGGCAGGAGGGCGAGGTTGGATCGGAGGTGTCTGCGGGGGAGGAGTTCATGCTCGCGCTGTCAGAAGGGGATTTTGAGCCTGAGGAGGGGAGTGGCCCATCAGGGGAGCAGCCGGTGTATTTGTCCAGCCGCAGGAAAGGGGTGGTGAGGGTGCCTGTCCCCAAGGGGAAGGGCCTGGCCAAGGCAATATACCAGCAGGCGGGAGGGGTTCACCCGAAAGGGGGCCGCTCGACCACACCGCGGGAGACAGAGGGTTCCAAGGAGCTCTCCGGGAAGGACACTTGGTATGCCAGGTGGGCGCACATGACTGAGTAGGAGAGGATCCGCGACCAACATCGCATAATTGAGGAATCTGAACAGGCATGGCAACATTTGTGCACTGCCAAGGAGGCGCGGGCGGGTGGGGCGCTTGGGGGCAAAGGGGCCCTGGCACCTGCGCGTGGGGCAGGAACTGGTAGATGCCGTGGCGGGGGGACCCCCGGGTCATCGGGTGAGTGTGGCTGGGTAGAGGGGTCAGGGACTGCTCTGGCGGCGCAGACACCTGGTGGCACTGGGGCCTCCCCGGGCGCAGACGGCTCGGGGGGGCAGGACCAAGCCAGTGGTGAGTGCTGGCAGAGGCGAGGGTGGGCCGGCGGGGTGCAAAACGGCCTCCAAATGCTGGGACGAAGCAGCAGGGGGGTCCGCGGCCGCCTGCCCTCCACCGAGGGAGCGCGCAACTGCAATGTTGGAGTGTGAGTTTGTACCTGGAGTGCGAGGGAAAGGTGCGAAACGAGTGGTGAGTGAGTTGCGGAGAGTGGCAGCAGTGGAAGTGTATGAGGAACGGTTGGACTATGAGGACAAGGATGAGGAGTTGGAGAAAGGTGAGGTGCGTGACGATGAATGTTGGGGGAAAGGTGGAGCGACAACAGGCAGAAATTGTGTTTTCCAGGCGGCACAGGACGGAGCTGGTTGGACGGCCAAAGGGAGTCGGAAGCCGACGGATGCCCGGAGGACGGAGCGCGGCGCTCCAACGACTTTGGCAGGTGAGGGCGAATGGTGGGATGCTTGGGACGAAGGTCCTAGAGGGGGGCGCAAGAAGGCCTGCCGGTCGGTGGGTTTGGGGGATGGCTCTGTGCGGGATGCGGGGGCTCTTGGGGAAACGAGGCCCGTTCCCAAGGATGGTAAGAAGCAGGTCGTGACGGCCAGCGCGCAGACAGACGCGGCGGAGGATCAGGGTCGGAAAGAGGATGGATCGGATAAGTTGAGGAAGAAGTTGCCTTTCATGGGTTTGGCGATGCCACTCGGGTCACATTTGTCAGAAAAGACAGGCCAGGATTTGGAAGCATGAGTATGTGGATGTTTTCAAACTTTTACATAGAGAAATTCAGGCGAAGGAGGGGTCTAAGGAGGAGGAGTGGGAGTTGACCAGGTGGCCGAGGGTGCCTGTGACAATGGAGAATTGGATGTCGGCGTTCTTGATATACACGAGTATCTATTGCGAGAAGCATGCGGACAGGGCGATAGCATTGTTTAAATATATGGATGTGATACGGAAGGCCCAATTGCATTTTGGGGGCTTTGCCTGGTTGAGCTATGATGAGGAGTTTAGGGCCAGGATTAGCGTGAACCCGGACAAGCCATGGGGTGACATTGATCAGGATCTTTGGGTGCAGTGGATGTCTTCTACGCAGGCGGCGGCATCTACTCATACGGCGAGTAGTCTCCCGATTGCGTACCGGCCTTTTCAGCCTCGTCCCGCCCAGTCTGGGGTGGGGGGTCAGGGAGTGTCCGGGGGGTCAGGGAGTCAGGGAACGTGCACAGGGGCAGCTGGACAGCAGTACAAACCTGGAAACACTGGGGCCTGCTGGAACTTTAATAAAGGTTTCTGCACACAACACCCATTTAAGTTTAAACACGAGTGCTCCAAGTGCGGGGGACGTCACCCGGTCACACAATGCCTTTAGCTTGCCACACCTTCAGAACAGTGGAAGATTACTACGGGTAGGGGCCAATCTGGGCCGAAAGGCCCCTACTCCTGTTAACGTGGAGGCCATGGCTCTCTAGGTACCCTGATAGAGAGGCGGCTTTGAAAATTCATTGGGGGTTTGTGGAAGGATTTCGGATTGGCTATCAGGGTCCCAGGGAGAGGCGTTGGGCAGAGAACCTGCATTCGGCGAAGGAATGGCCAGAGGTGGTGGCGAGCAAGTTGTGGAAGGAGGTCTTGGAGGGTAGGATCGCTGGCCCGTTTGACACGTTGCCAATGTCGGACCTTATCCTTTCGCCACTGGGGGTGGTTCCAAAAAGGAGCAAGGGGAGTTCAGACTGATTTACCATTTGTCGTGGCCTGAAGGGAATTCAGTGAATGACTTCATCGCAGAGGAGGATTCCAGGGTGTTGTATGCGTCAGTGGATGATGCCGTTAGCTTGGTGAGGGCTTGCGGGAGGGGGGCAGAGTTGGTCAAATGTGATATCAAGTCGGCCTTTCGCCTCCTCCCCATTCACCCGGCGGATTTTTCTTTGCTGGGCATGCAATTCGACGGGGCCATCTTTGTGGATATGGTGCTGCCGATGGGTTGTGCGATTTCTTGTGCGCTGTTTGAGACCTTCAGTTCCTTTTTGCAGTGGGCCTTCGTGGAGAGGAGTGGGCACCGGCTGGTGTCGCACTACCTGGATGATTTCTTGTTCGTCGGGAAAGGGCTGACGGGAGAGTGTGGTGCGGCTCTGGGACAGTTCCAGTTGTTGGCGCAGGAGTTTGGGGTTCCATTGGCACCGGAGAAGACGGCGGGGCCTAGTTGTTGTTTGACCTTCATGGGCATTGAGTTGGATTCGGTGGCGTGGCAGGCGCGGCTACCGGTGCAGAAGGTGGCGGAGATGCAGGATGTTTTGACGCAGGTGATCGGTGTTCGCAAGATTGATTTGAGGTCGGTGCAGCGCCTGCTCGCTTTGCTGACTTTTGCACGCCGGGTGGTGAGGGCAGAGAGAACGTTCTGTAGGTGCCTCGGCATGACCATGTCGGGGGCGGTGCTCCCTCACCACAGGGTCAGGGTCACGATGGGAGTCAGGTCGGACTTGCGTGTATGGCTGGTGTTTCTGGAAGAATTCAATGGTGTGTCTCAGGATTTTGTGCATGACAAGATGGTTTCGCAGGTGCAGCTCTATTCTGATGTGGCGGGTGCAGCAGGTTTTGGAGTTTTTGGGGACGGGCGTTGGTGTGCAGAGCAGTGGCCGACACATTGGCCGTAACAGGGCCGTAACAGGGCAGGAGCATTGCGTTTCTCGAGTTCTTTCCCCTGTTGGTGGCGTTGGTGGTGTAGGGATATGCGAAAAACAAGGGCCCCCTGAATAGAAATACGATTCTTAGTCATCACCGCAGTGGACGCTGGACGCCGGACGGTTGAGGAACCTTTTAAATTACCCCCTGTCGACTCACTCGCTCGACAATATCCTGCTTCGAGGCAAGAGTCACAGTAGAGAATTACGCACCGTGCTGAAGCTATTGAAAAAAGAGCTCGCTGGTTTCTTCAAAGTTTTTGCAACTTTGTTGCTTATTTTATTGATTAAATTATTATTCAAGCTCAACCTGTCACGCTGCATGCTGTTTAAGCAGTCAGATCTTACCAACATAGAAGTGCGAAATAAAGTCCTGATACAGGTACCCAGACTAATGAGGTATATACCACCACCCAACGTTTGGTAACCCTACATTATGCACTAGAGACCGTGGCCACATCAAATGAAGGCTTGAAGTCAGATATATCGAATTCTTGTGTTTTAAAAATTGTGTGACTCCTGAAGAAGGCGTTGTCTTGAACGCCGAAACGCGCGTCGATAATTATATATGTGCCACGTTTTTGGTTTTGAATGATTAATTATTGTCTTTAATGTTTGGTGATTTCATTATCACTTTTTATATTCCCAGTTTTATGTTATTGTGATTCATTAATTGTATTTTTAATTATATGTATGAGATATTGTTTTATGAATAAATAACGCATTTATGTATGTGCATTCACTTAGTTGTCCGTCCCTCCTTGCATTAGCCCCTCCTTTTGTGATTATTTGCACTAGTACTGTTTTGTGATTGCCTAGGAATTTCTTCACACAGTTGGTGGTGTAGGGGCCGGAGTTCCGGAACCGGTCGGTTTTGTTCCATGTTGACAATATGACGGTGGTGGAACTGGTGAACAATCAGAAGGCAAAGGATCTGTGAGTGCTGCGCCTGCTGCGAAGTTTCATGCTGCTCTGCTTGTGTTTTAATGTGCTTTTCCGCGCGCAACATGTGCCTGGGGCGAGTAATGACATTGCGGATGTGTTATCTCGTTCGCAGTGGCAGCGTTTCAGGAGGCTAGCGCCGGGAGCAGAGGCTTGCAAGACCAAGGTGCCGGAGGGTATCTGGGCCTGGGGGAGTGAGAGTGGTGGGTTTGGTCGAGAAATCTATAGCTGAATCCACGAGGCGAGCGTACAGGTTGGCATGGTCTGAGTTTGGTGCCTTTTTGGGTTGGAGAAGGGCTGCGTGGGGGATGCCCCTGAGTGACTTTGAACGGGGGGTGGTGCGTTTTGTTCTGGATTGCATGGACAGAGGATTGTCGCAGACTACGATAGCTGGCAAACTGGCTGGCATCTCGTTTTACAGCATGGCTTACTTGGGTTTTGATCCGGCCAGGGCGGATTTGTTGAGTCGAATGTTGAAAGGTTGGGGTCGCATGAGGTCAGAGGGGGGAGTTGCCGCGTGAAGCGATCACGTTTGAGTTGTTGACGAGAGTGCTGGGGGAGTTGCCCCACTGCTGGTATGATGATGGGGAGGTGGTGTTGTTCCGATTGTGCATGGTCTGGATGTTCTTCAGAGCATTTCGGGTGTCGGAGTTGTTGGGAGTGCGTGGGGCTCTGGGATGGTTGTTTGGGGATGTGAGGTTGGATGGTGCCCGGCTGGGTATATCGTTGGGTCATTCAAAGACGGAACAGATGGGTCGTGGCAAATGGGTGTGGCTGAAGGAGAGTGGGTGTGCGGGCGTGTGTCCGGTGCGTAAGTGGACTGCTTTTTTGGGACGAGTGCAGAGGTCGGATGGAGAGATTTTCGTACATGCTTCTTTGAGGCGCTTGACATCCTTTCAGTTGTTGGCTGTGTTGCGGATGGCTTTGCGGAGGATTGGCAGGGATCCAGCACATTTTGGCACTCACTCATTTCGTATTGGTGCGGCTATGGCGTCGGCCGGGCTGGGATGGTCATGGGAGGAGATTCGGAGAATTGGGCGCTGGAGGTCCCGCTGCTGCGAACGCTATGTGCGTAAATGAAGGAGGTCAGAGTCAGGGTGGTCGGGGGGGCTGCTGTTGTGTTGCAGATCTGTTTTGCTGTGGTGTTATTCTCTTTCTCTTCGTAGGTTGCGTTCGGGGGCCAGGGGCCAGGGGCCAAGACGGTTACCTGGATTGTTGGACACTCCTTTGTACACTGGGCCTCAAAATATGCGGACAGGCATGTGTACGGTCATAGCCTGAGCCTGCGGAGTAGTCATCACGAGGTCCATTGGTGGGGTAAGAGTGGGATGCGTTGGGGCGATTTGTTACCCTGGCTGACGAAGAAGGTGTCTCAGCTGGGTTGCCGGGACATGCTGGTTATCCACCTGGGAGAAAATGACTTGGTAAAACTGTCAGGAGTGTCCTTGATACATTTGATGCAGAGGGATCTGGTGGCAATGAGGAGCAATCTGGCTGGCGCCTGTATTGTTTGGACAGAGTTTGTGCCACGAAGGATCTGGAGGGGGGCACTTAAGCCTGCAGCCATTGAGAGGGCAAGGCGGAAATTGAATAGGGCGATGAGACTTTTTTGTGATGCTCACGGAATCAAAGTACTGGCACATGTTGGGCTCCGGCTTGAGGAGCCCCTTCTCTTCCGCGACGACGGTGTGTGTGCACCTTTCGCACATGGGAAATGCTTACTATCAAATGGAAATGCGGGATACCATCAGCCTGTTGTGGAACGAGTTTATCTGGTGTAGGCGAGATTGAGTACAAAAAGTGCACGATTGGTGGGGCAGGTAACCGCCCTCCGGGGGTTCCCCGGGTGGCAGGACTTGGGAGGGGTGGTGTTAGACCTGGCATTATTGGCATGAGTCTCTCCTCAATTTTTTTCTGTTTGCCTCCTCTGTTTACGATGTTTTTGCTGGTATATTGCTTTGGGCACTGTGCCACTGCTGATCAGTGCCACAGCGCAAGTGCTCCCTATGTGAACTTGATATTGATTGGATCCCATGTTTGGATTATTTGGTTTACTGTCAGTCCCTAGTAGAGTGCACCAGGAGTGCCAGGGCTTGTAAATACAAATGCTGCTAGTGGGCTTGCAGCACGTGTTGTGCCACCCACAGAAGCAGCCTAGTAAAAGTACGTCTAAAGGTCTGCCATTGCTAGACCTACGTGCAGTCTGGTACTGTCACGCGGGCTGCGCAAGTACACCTACTTGCCAGTCCTTAAACCTTCCCTTAACTTCATGTTAGTCACCCCTATGGTAGGCCCAAGGGCAGGGTGCATTGTAAGTATAAGGTAGGACAAGCCTGACGAGGTTGGCATGTCCTTATAGTGAATTCCAGCCATATTCGTTTTTCCCTATTGTAAGGGTACCTGCTCTCCATGAGTTAGAATGGGCTGCCAGGATTATTAATGGTATAATCCTAGCGGGCTCGGGGAGCATGGTGCAATGTCGAGTTTGGTATCCCTGAACTCAGAGTTTAATAACGCATCCGTTTGGGTGGATGGTTTTTAGACTCTGTGTTTGAAAATAGCACTTTTAGAAAGTGACTATTTTCTTGTCTGACTGTCTACCGGTCTCTGCTGGTTTGGTGTGCGTGTGACAGGAGCTGGGTGGCTCCAGAGGACTGAATGAGTCAGTGTGGGGTGAGTGGGGCATTTGCATTGAGAGTAGGGGAAGAGTAGCTCCTGATAGACTGCCCTGCCTGACACAATGCTGGCTCCACCTCCTGCCAGGCAACTGATGGCTCTGTGCCTGCCAGGGACGATCCTCACCCCACCTCCTACCGGGCAACTGATGACCCTGCCCCTTCCTGACCTCCTGTATGCAAAAGAGCAAGATGGGTCAGTGGATGGTGTTGTCCTCTCTGACACACTGACCCCTGAGCAGCATAAAGTTGTCGCCAACTGTTGGGACAATTCCCTGGTCTGTTCCACTTGATTCCTGGTGTCACTCAGTGGTGTGTCCATGATGTGGACACCGGGGACAGCACTCCTGTGAAGCATAAGGCCTACAGAACGACTGACAAGGTCAGAGCATACATCAAGGAGGAGGTCTCCAAAATGTTTGCCTTAGGGGTGGTTGAGTCCTCTAGCAGTCCTTGGGCCAGCCCAGTGGTCTTGGTCCCGAAGGCCGCAGCGCCTGGTGCTTCACCAGAACTTCGGTTCTGTGTGGATTACCGAGGACTCATTTCAGTCACCAAGACTGACGCGCACCCCATCCCCAGAGCTGATGAGCTCATAGATCGGTTAGGGACTGCCCGGTACCTTAGTGCGTTTGATCTAACGTCTGGGTACCTACCGGGCGACTGATGACCCTGCCCCTGCCAGTGACAATGCTGGCTCCACTTCCTGCTGGATGGCTGAAGACTCTGCCCTGCACAGTGAATAGGCCAGGTGCCTCGGCCTGGCAACACCCACAACAAACCCAGGCTGGGGGGAAATTCCCCTGCATGGACAAAGGGATCAAAGCAGAAAAGGGGTATAAGAGAAGGACCCCTGAACTAAGAATTTAGATCACTTCTGACAAGGAAACCTGAACCAAGGACAAGAAGCCTGCTGATCCAAGGACTTGCCTACCCCTTCTGCCAGTGTGCTGTTTGTTGGGGGAATCCTGCAGTTACTTCTTTATTTTTGCCAAGGAACCAGAAGAGAGGAACTGAGTGTGTACTCTCAAGCTTTGCCTAGGAAATCTCCAAGGGCTGGAAGAGTGCCAGCCTCCTGTTGAAGTCACAGGGTTAAAGGACTTCATCATTTGCTAAAAGTGCTTGTTGCTGGAACCTAAAAGTCCAGCACCTCTGAAGAATCCAGCAATCTCGACGCCGACAGACGCCGCCGACTCCAGCTCGACATCGTGAGTGCAGCTCCCGTGTCCTGCATCCTCGACGCCGGCCGCCGGGCCCGATCGACGCTAGTAGCGAAGCCGCTGCCGACGCCTCGACGCCGAGCCCTCTCGACGCCGTGAGCGCTGCTCACTCTTGCAACATCATCATCAACATCGAGGACGACGCCGTATCCTGCTTCGCCTCATGAGCGCTGCTCCTGCCTGACATCTGTCGACGCCGCTGCAAGTCGCCCCAACTCCGAGGCCCGATCGACGCCGAAGACGCGACGCCGGACATCTCGACGCCGCTGATCATCGTGTGCTTCGCTTTTCCAAGGTACTGTGTTGTGGGGGTCTGTGCGACTCCGGGCTCGACGTAGCGCTCCTCGCGGTCGACGCCGAACCTTTGGATTAACTTTGCCTCGACGTCGTGTGACTCCCGTGTGGGTTACATTGTTGCCAAGCACTGTGTTTTAAAGAAGAAGAGTTGCTTTTGTTACTAAAGACTTTGTGCTAAGAACAAACTATGCTTGAACTATTAATTTTCCTTCCAAGAGTAATTATTAAGATTGTGGTATATTTTTGTCGTTATTTGGTCTTGTGCTAAGCCTATATAAACATCCTTATTTTTATAATACTACTGTGTCGTGTCCATTTGTAGTGTATTCACTTTATTACTATATGTGGTCATAAATGCATAACGCACTGCCTCTGAGATAAGCCTGTCTGCTTTGCCAAGCTACCAAGGGGGTGAGCAGGGGTTATCTAAGTGTGTGATCCCCTTGCCCTGACTAGAAACGGTGTGTCCCTATTTGTCAGAAGTGTATACCTCTGCCAACTAGAGACAGCCGGTTCTAACAGGTGGGGAGTACATGACGGGAAGAATCACCCTTACGGGGAGGGGGTTACAGGGGCAGGATGGGGCGTGTGGTAGACAGAGGTGAGATGGCGGGAGATGCTGGAGGAGTATGAAGGTGAAAGGGGAAAGTGAATCGTATGCATGATGAGGTCGTGGTGTGAATTGGTGTGAGTAGTGGAGTATGTGAATGGATGATGTTTGGAGGTCAGGATGTTGGGGGGATTGTTAACTGTTATTGAGGTTATGTTGAAAATTGGTTGTCATACCTGTCCTAATAAATGGCCTTTTACGCTAAGTCATGCGTGGAGTGGTTATTGTGCGATGCGGCCCCCAGGGGAAGTGAGGTCGACAGACCAGTCTTCCCCTGGGGTGTTCGCGCGAGGCCATGGCAGGCAGGTTAGGATAGGCTGGGGGGTGGGCATAGGGGTGGGGACCTAGGGAGGGTACTTAAGGGGACAGGGGAGGAAGTCCTTCCTCTTCCTGTCCCCGGTGCCACAGGGTAAAGTGAGTTTGTCCGCCCTTCCACCCTACAGAGTTTTGGGAGTGGGGTATGGGCTACTTGTTGGTTTGCTAAAAGCTGTTCGGCGTACCAGTTTAGGACGGGTTGACACAGGGAGGGTGCATGCAGGACTTGGGAGGGGTGGGGAGTCCATGACGGGCAGAATCACCCTTCCGGGGAGGGGGTTACAGGGGCAGGATGGGGGGTGTGGTAGACGGAGGTGAGATGCGGGAGATGCTGGAGGAGTATGAAGGTGAAAGGAGAAAGTGAATCGTATGCATGATGAGGTTGTGGTGTGAATTGGTGTGAGTAGTGGAGTATGTGAATGGATGATGTTTGGAGGTCAGGATGTTGGGGGGATTGTTAGCTGTTATTGAGGTTATGTTGAAATTTGGTTGTCATACCTGTCCTAATAAATGGCCTTTTACGCTAAGTCATGCATGGAGTGGTTATTGGGCGATCACCCTGGAGATCCGGAGCTCACACAGAAATAGACACGGAGCAGCTGGGAGGACACCCCACCCGGTCTGAAACCAAAGACATCACAGGCGCAGCCCGGTGGAGATCAAGCTCCCAATGCGACCCGCAGGGCTCCGCTCTCTGCCCTCTGGAGCTCACCGGAGCCCAGGTGAGAAACAGAGGCCATACTGAGGCGCACTGGAAAGTCAGGGAAGAGCTCTGTCAAGCCGCTAACAGCCGCTCGCTTACCCTCCCTCCACCTCTATCTTCTGCTGCAGCTGCCACAGAGTCCTGGAGTTTAGAAAACCGGGATCCCGCTGTCCCGTGGCTTTTCCTGTGGCTTGCCCTGCAACAGTTCTATGCCTCACCGTCTCCCGCTGATCGCAGAATGCTCACCGATTGCCGACAGTCACGGAGAGGCTCCTCGCAGCTACCGCTCGGCTTGGATCGACTCAGCACTGTATCACTCAGCTCCACATAAATAAGTCTTTCCATATTAAAATCAAAAAACATTGGGAACAATGTATAAGAATGTATGAAGATCCTATTACTGATTTAATACATTAGGTGAATTGGAGTCTAAGTTCAAAATATATCTAGTTTCCAATTGTCTTAGCAACCTTTCAAGATTGCAACAGCCAAATCAATGTATAGATTGAATCAATGACAAAATATTTGATGCGATTCGGATTACTGTTGTGACGCTGAGCAAAATGTCGAGCCACTGAGCAAGACTGATCAATGTTAGTAATGGCTCTTAAATGCTGCAAAACTCTTTTATGGACCTGCAACTTGGTACTGGCCACATATCTTAATTCACATACACATTTCAAAATGTACACAGCATATTCACTTTTGCAGTTGAATATGCAAGTGATCTTTTGTGGTCTCCTATATAAAGATGTGATATACTCGCTGATATGCAGCAGAGATTTCGTCTTCTTGCGAGTTTTATGTTCCTGCAGCTGAACTAACCCTTGGAGTCCACTCTCTTGTCCTTGGACAAGTTGGGAGCAGGTCGAGCCATTGGAGTTTCTCTTTATTGGTTCAACAGCAGGCATTGAGGGTGCTCCTTTTATGCCCAGTTGCAGCCCGTGGATGGGGGAGACTCCTAGCCACTTTAATTAAATGACAATTAATAAAAAACTAGGACCTCAAATCCCTAAATCATTGCATTTATAAATGTAATTAAAATTAAAATGGCAATCATTGAGCTACAAAATGCCTTAAAATCACCCGAATAGAAGAATAGTTTTTAAAAATGACTATTCAAGAAACAAGATAAATTGAATCCTTATTTTATTACAAGGCATGGATGATTAGATTAGGCATGTGCAGAGATTTGCCATAACCTTTCCACAGTGCTTTCAATTGACTTAAAATGCAATCTTTTGAATGGAGAATGTCCGACTAATCAGAACACACGGGGCGTGTTCCGGCCGCTGACTAAGATGGCCACCTGATGCGCGATCTCTGCTGTGAGGGGGGCTTCAGACAGAGGAGTTGGCTTCCCATACATGGCTGGGGGCACTACATTGATGCTTTATGTGTCAATGTGAGCTCCGGAAGCTGATGGGCTAAATTCCCAAACTAACTGAGGCGTAGTTCGGTAGGAACAAGAACTGCAAGTTGTGAGGAGGCACCGGGCCTGGAGACATGCCTGCAGCCTCTGCTATAGAGCAGAGGGATGCTCGAGTCCTCCGCGCTCCCTAGTGGCTAATCAAGACCCCAGCTTCTCTGGCATGAATGGGCCTGCATCCCTGATGGCGTTGGCAGGATTGAAGTTGTCACTTTTTTCTGACTGCGCTGACGACGTATGGAAAATTCTGTGAACGACGAAAACTGAGGTCGGGTGAGTGTTGCTGCTGATGCGCATTTCAACTCGCTGGCACCACAGTGGGGAAAGCGCAAAATGTGAACTGTGAGAGCCAGTCTTGGGAGCATACATGCAGCCTTGGTTTCTCACCCTTTGCGATCTTTGAATATTACCCAGGTTCCCAACTACGCTGGCATAAACGGGCCTGCACCTTGAATGAGGGAGACAAATCTGAAATTATATGGGCAGCACCAGCATTCTTACTGACAATGTTGACGGCTTCAGGTGGAATGGGGGAACACCAGGTGTTGAGACACGAGTGAGCATCGCTGTCACTACGCAGTTCGATTCTTTGACCCTTCGGACTAATTACCTTCATTGAGGTGATCAAGAGAATATTGGGCCTACGTACAGCTATAACAACCACAGCCTATACTTACGTGAGCGAACACATTCTTCACGACAGTCAGCCTTGAACAACCGCTCCAACCCAGGGGATATCTGCATCGTCTTGAGCCTTAACACAGACTAAGAATTCTGAGGAGCCTAGGGCCTGGTGAGAATCTGGGTCCTCACTTAACTCAACCATAGTCTTGAATTTAATACATCATGTTGATCGCAGTTGGGAATTTTGAGTTGCCTTAAGCGCGAGGAGTACCTTTGCCCTCAAATAACCACATAGCTGGGTGTTCCACCCGTTTCATCATCTCCTGCCAAAAATGATTCACTGTGACCATATCAAGTGCCTCCAAAGCTTCAATCACAGTCAAGTGCTTAGTATTGATAAGAACTATATTGAGGAAAGCAGGAGAAACTACACGAGACAAAATAACCCAACACTCTCTTCAGCACAAAAACATATACTTACGGAAGGGGAGAGTCTTGACCGCATCCCCATTCCTTTTCATTTCGACTGTCCTCTCTAAGTTAAAATAGAGTCATTAGAGCACTTGAATTAAATTGGACCCAGAGACACACTTTATGCCCGCTAAAAACTGGTCTGAACACTCTGTGAGGGGACTGCAGCAAAGGAAGTGAAAGGGAAACTGCCACAAATACCATTTGCTATATCTTCAGGATCATAACGTAGTAAAGGTGAAAAGAAACATTGGAGCATTAAGAGATCCATTGGTATGACATGAGGGTGCACCCACATTGGAATGCACCAGAATTCGAGTTAGTGGAAACCAAGGCAGCACCACTTAAAATTGTAAAGGATAAAGAAATTAAAAGAAAAAATCTTCCAACAAAGATTCCCTTCACCCTGAGCATTAATACAGCTGTGACAGGAAATAACTCTATAAGGGAGTCTGTCAACCCTACCATGATTGTCCAAAGTTTGCCAAAGGAAGCTAAACACAACTGGTTAAGAGCAGGAAAAAAACATAGAAAATCCCCCCAATGCTGCAAGAGTACACTGTCCTGGGGTTAAGGCTAAATGTTTAGCAACAAATACAGGAACAAACCTCCTAAACAACTCCTTCTTGCAGAAGTTTTTAAACAACCACGTAATATCCCCTTGAAAGGAAACAGCCCTCCTACAAGAGCTCTCTCCAGGTCATAACAACGGCCACTGTCTCCACACAAGCGGAGACCATGGACCACATTCTGTAGGAAATCACGACTGTCAGCCGTCAACTGGAAGGTATGGATGCCAATTTATCATCTCTGGCAGCAGAGGCCAAGTCGATTAGAGCAGACATTGTGGGGTTTCACACAAGAGCTGAAGGGCTGGATCTGTGACTAACGGTGGTGGAGGGCTGTCTTGAATCAGTACAAAGTAAAGATCATGAACTTTTATTCCTTCGCTTCTTTGGATTCCTGGAAAACATTGAAGGTCAAAATGCCAGAGTGTTTTTCCGTGATACCCTTCCGAAACTGGTTAGCATCATCTTTGACCCCACACTAGAAATACAGCGAGCACATCGCATTGGCCCTCCACGTAAAGTCTCTACAACGCGCCAGAGGCCATTAATTGCCTGTTTCCTAGGCACTAACAGGCAGTACAGATATTGGCTGCAGCACGATCACAAGGCTCATACTCATATAATAGGCAAGACATTCGTATAGCAGCTGATTTCTCCAGGGAGACCAAAGGTCGGCAAAAAGCATTCTCTCCATGCGGCCCCAACTGTGACAAATGGACATCAAATAAGGTTTATTTGAACCCGCCCACTCCGCATCACGAAGAAAGGAGGCTTAAAGGATTTCTATAATCCAGAAGATTTACAGCTTTTCCTAGACTGCATTAAACCACAGGATATAGACACAAAGCATACCCAGATGGTTCAATCTTGTAGACTTTCCCAGCAGATACCAGACACCAGGTGATGAAAAATTAGCAATTCCCGACATCGAGGCAGAGAACTTGAAAGATCTACCCACACTCTGGAGGACAAGACTTCAGTCCTACAAACTGTTTCTGTCTATACGCAAGATCAGCATATGGACAAGTCCCGCTTCCCTCTTAAATCCTCCTCAGATGCGGATTGAGACCAAAGAAATTCCACGCAACAGTGAAAAACGACAGTTATTGTTACTGTTATAGTTAGGATCAGTACCATAATAATAATCCAAACTATTTACACCAGAGTGAGGGTAGAGAGTGGATACCATGACTTGAAGAACTTCTTTCTTCAAATTACGGCACCCAAACACCATGTAGCTGAGCATCGCCCTCTTTAAATTATATTATATTATATTATATTACATTATAATATATTATATTATATTATATTATATTATTTCATATTATGTTTTATTTTGCTATATTTATATCATATGTACTATATAACATTACATTTTTAACTTATAATGTATTATTTTTCAAAGTATCATACTTGCCACACAACAAACTAGCTATGTCCAAAGTCTCTTATGGAATACACACAGAATATACCACTCCCAGATTTAGCCCATAAAACAATCGCTATGTTTGTCGAAGTAATACAACTGATGTAATTAGCATCAGTGTCACTAAACCTATTTCCTCTGCAATATATATGTAATTCTATCTTGCGCTTTCAGATATGATTAATGTATCACCATATGACTTAATTTTACGCCATAACACACTTCACTTAGTCAGCAACCTACACCGCACATACCATGCCCTGTGTGATGCAATTATGTTTGTGTTTGTACGACCTATCATCTCACCCTCTCGATGGGACCCCTCCTCGTGGCAGTGCTCCAGTGAACCTAGACCTGCGGTTAACAGTCTAGGATTCCTAGCCCCACTGTACAGCAATGTACACATCCCATTCCCAATTCCTCCCACAATTTCACCACCTCCTCTTTCTGTGTCCCTTTTCTAACTAACCAACATTCTACATTATCTCTCATGCATTATAAATCCAGACTTCTTACTCTAACACTTTCGGCAGTGACCAATCAACCGGACATTAATACCTCTGTTTTGAGCCAGTACCCCTCTCTCCTCTTTCAACCATATACTTTTCCTCATCCTCCTACTCTTTACTTTGTTTTCTTCCCTTGCAGCACAGGATAGAACCTTATGCATAATTCCATCCATCTCTGAAGACTTATAAAAAACACTTCCAAGGCCCACTTGACTTTGTCTCTTTTCCCCTGGCCTTTCAACATGACAAATACTCAAGTCAAGTCAAATACAGCTTTATTCGGTGCTAGTAAAAACCACCATAAAAGCTTCTTATACAATGAAAACATTCCTACAATGCATCATGGTTACATTATGGAAAATGACAAATCTATACTACTATTATAAAGAGAGAACTTGAACCTTTTGGCCAGTTAAACTCGGGAACCACAGCGCCAATCCACACACCCAATACATTGTTGCAATCCTCAGGGTATGTAGATGGACATAGGCAACATTAAATTTAAAAAAAACGTAAATTAAAAAATTAAATTTTGTAAACAAAGTAGTCCCCTAAAACAAGCGCCGGCCGCGACGTAGCGCTGACTGCGACCTAGACGTAATGACGATATGCGGGGAGTAGCGGTGACGTGCGGCGAGGAGTGGCGTTGGAGTCCGGAGTGGGCGGCGGCTCAGGTAAGGCAAAGAGCGGCGAGGAGTGGCGGTGAAGTCCGTTGCGGGCGGCTCAGGTAAGGCAAAGGCAGGGTGGAGGCGGGCGGCAGGAGGCGGGAGGCGGGAGGCGGGAGGCGGGCGGGAGGATCGAGGCGCGAGGGCGGTAGGCGGGCTGGGCAATGTCGGGGCTGGAGGCGGGAGGCGGGCTGGGCAATGTCGGGGCGGGCGGCGGGGGGAGGCGGGAGGCGGGAGGGATGCGGTCTGGGCAATGTCGGTGCGGGCGGGAGTGCACAGAGCCTTAAAATGCTGCCCCCAGCCCCCTTCTCCCCCGGGCAACGCCGGGGCGGGCTGCTAGCTTTTATTATAAAGACATACAGCCGGATTCATGAAACAAAAATCGGCTCGCAAAGGGCCAGATTCTCAGAATCTGGCCCTTTGCGAGCGCAATTTTTGAATTTGGGATTAATCATCCCAAATGCAAAAATCGGTAATAGCGAAATCGCATATTTGCGAGGAATAGCATTTAAGGAATCTCTATTTGAGATTCCTTAAATGCAATTCATTAACCAATTTTAAATTGCGAAATCGCAATATTTGTTCGCTATTTACCACGAAGTCAGACTTCGTGGTAAATAGCAAAAAATCAGAAAAATGCACTTTAGTGCATTTTTCTGAGTGGTATGTTACACACACACACACATGTCCTTCGGACATGTGTGTGCGCAACATCTGGCTACATTTGCTTTTCAGGGGTGCTACAGGATGTCCTTTGGACACCCCTGCACCCTTGAAATCGCATCCTTATTTGTGATTAGCAAATTGCCTTTAGGCCAATAGGAATGCCTTTAGGCCCATAGGAATGAATGGGGAGTTATTCCTTATTTGCGATTAGCAATTTGCTAATCGCAAATAAGGAATGTGTAGGAATCGCTATTTATTTAGCGATTCCTACATGAATCCCGTTTTGCAAGTCCTTAATAGCGATTCCTTATGAATCGCTAATAAAGACTCGCAAAACGGGTCTTTGATGAATCTAGTTGTAAGAAATAACAAAGACAATGTACTAATACATATAAAATACATAAAATACACAGTACTGTTATAAAAATAGCCATAAGGAGTTGAAGGCAAAAAGGATAATTAATTCTAATTTAAAGTGCTGGTGTTTATTAGGGCATAGAGAATACATAAACTGCACGCTGCCACATCTTATCTATATTCATCTCTCATTTAAATAAGGGAAATTGAAAGCTTGTCAGCGAGCTATACAGAGAATAAAACATCCACATATAAAGTGCTAATGGTCAGGTGCATAAAATTACATGAAGTGCAAAGTGCCTTAACTTGTCAGGATGGATGGATGGTTGACCTCAAGGACTAGGAATCGTCATCCATATTTTCATATAACAATATATCCAAGCGTGTATAATCTTTTCTTTTTCTAATTGCCAGTTGCACATATCGGATAACAGAGTTTATAATTTTCATGTTTCCCAAAAAAGATCCATCTGGCTTATTTTCTAAAGAGTGCCTCTTCTGCCCCCCCCCCCCCCGCATACCCTGCATCCACTTTTTCCAGTATTACTCACTCTCGTGGTGTATCATTTGTATGTGATTTTTGTGATTATAACTGTTTGGCATTTTTTACTGGAGTAGTACTCGCCCTTTCATCCTTTTGTAAAGCGCTCTGATATCCCTCGGGGTCTGGCTCGCGCTATATAAAACTTTGTAAAATAAAAAAAATAAAAAAATTGTCCACCTGAAATCCAAGAGCCCATTTCATCTTTCCTGAAAGTGTTTGACCAAGCGTATTGTGAGCTTGCCTACCTTGAATGTACTGATATCCTCCTGGATCCTGATTTTCACATTACGGGTAGGTAGGCAAATGTAGTGTAACCCACAGGCACAGGTCAATTTTTACATAACATAGCTGGTGTTACAGTTGCTGAACTTGCTTAGGTGATATTCTGATTATCAAATGCAAATGTAGTGTAACCCACAGGCACAGGTCAATTTTTACATAACATAGCTGGAGTTACAGTTCCTGAACTTGCTTAGGTGATATTCTGATTACATGTGTCTTCTGTAATATCTGTTCTCCCCTTTTATTTCTTTTAATGTACTGGGTCGGTGCACTTAAGGGTGGAATTTGGTCCTCATGCCCTAAAGAAATTGTCAGAAAGTAAAAGTGGCAATGAAACATGTCGATAGTTCTGCTTAAAATTTTCTAAACATGGTATAATGTTATGAATCATGAGTGCAGGCATAATTAAAGATATGCGATGTGATTCTAAGATTCTTCTCCTCCCTTTATGGGGACCTGTAGGGCATTTTTTGAGATGTGTACCACATATGCCTGGTGCTTCACGTCAGAGGCCAGGACGCTGACTCAGGAATCTGCGAACGGGGAGTGCAAGGGACACTGAGGTCTGTCCGACCTTAATGAGGCTAAAGACTTCTAATCAGGATGTGGGGCAGGACAAAATGGATACCTGGGCCTGTGGGGGAAGATCACTGTGGATGCCTGGATCAGTCCCATGGGGCAGCACACAGGGGTCGCCTTGTGCTGGGCAGCTCGCAACAGAGACGTTGGGCAGAACAAACTGACTACCTGTGTTAAATGTGTGGAACAGGAAACGGGGGCTTCTGGGTTCAGAGATGTGAAGCAGCACACAGGGGAACCTGTGCACGGTTTCTTGTCCCAAGTGGGGGCCAGCACACAGTGGCTGCCTCCAAGAGAGGTGTAGAGTGGTACATGGGGCCTCCCTGTCTTGGGGGGGTGAACATAGTGGCTGCCTCTCTGCAAGGTGTAGGGCAGTAAACAGGGGGTGCCTGTCTCAACGGGCACACACAATGGCTATCTGTCAGTACTGGAGACAGTACACACTGTGACTGCCAGAGTTGGATGTGTGAGGCTGCCTGTGTCAATACTGGGGACACCACACAGGGGCTGACGCTACGGGGCAGCGCACTGCACTAATGGGGTTTGCACTCTATGCACACAGACTGGGGCTGCTTTGGTCCCGTGGAGGTCAGGGAGTCCTGCACATACCGGCATCTGTGGACTGTAGCAGCAGACCAGCTCCAGTCCCTATGCGCTGGACACAGAGCAGCAGCAGGAGGCAGAGCCCCAGGCTGCAGCTCGTGGTCCCGGTTGCAGCTATGCGCAGAGCTCCCGTGCCCCGGCTGCAGCAGCAGCATGCCCCTGGTGCCTTCGCGCTTCCACCTCTCATGCAGCTTCAGCAGCAGAGCCCGGTGCGCACTGCCTTCCCTCCGCTGCCCACACGCATTTTTCACAAGCTCCTGTCATTCACTTTGACGGAGGTTTGTGAAGAGGAGAAAAACTAGAACTTGCCACCTCGGCCACGGAGAGCATAGGTACCAAGGTTTCACATTGCTATGTGTGACATTTCATAAATTCAGTGTAATTATGAGTGACATTCAATGACTATGAGTAACACTTTCTTGTGGAAAAAAAGCAATAAAGATGAGGGAAACATAAATATCAGAAATTACACCTATTTGAGCAACCAGAAACTCTAAGATCTTAAACCGCTGCCCTAGTGCTGTTGGGAAAATCCATCTGTAATTGGCCCTGCGTGAGACTGCGATTGCACCGAAGTAGGGCACCTACCTGCCCACACCCACTCCTCTAGTAGTCTCAGAAGGATAGAATATACAAAAATTGTCAGTGGTCAGAAAATACAGACAATTTACAGCTTGTATGAAAGCGGCTATAGTTAGTGGAGCTCTGTAATGCGCTGCAGACCAATGGTTTGTCAAATTTGCATGATTTCCAAAATGGATTGAAACATGCCCAGATGCACTTTAGCTTATAGCACAGTGCTATACAAAAGTTTGCAAATAAAATAAATACAGTAAACAAAAGTGTATCATAATCTTTTTGAGAAATATTTGTTCCAAATAAAATATTATTGTGAGGTAGAGCAATACAAGAAGTTCAGGCAAACAGCAACTCGCAATGCTGTGGTTTATTACACCCACATCCCTTTCCCAGTGACAGTCCCTTAAAGAGAACAGAATATAGCCACAGCTCCTTGGAGAAATGGAGGATTTAAACTAATAATAGTAGCATAGAAACAGACAATAAGTAACACACACAAACGGTGCTGTCAATAAACTGCAGGGAATGAATATACATGCCTTGCATGGGCACCCTCGGGGCACTTCAGGTTCAGTGCTCCCAAGCCCCTCCGCAGCTCTAGTGTGCTCATGAGGCGGGTATGCCTATTTCGGTGCATTTCCACTCTGTAATTTGCGATGCCTACCGTGTCTCAGTGGGTGCAGGCCCAGGGTCATTGTAAGCTGGTAGGGGACATCCAGGCTCTGATAGTGTTAGCGGTACACATCCTGTGAGAGCAGGTGTGCCTCAGCCCCAGAAAGCATTTCAGGCTGTTGTGGCCCCTGGGTGGAACCCGCTAGCTGCTTTAGTTAGTGCAGGGCCTAGGGCAGTGAGGGAATAGTGCGGCCCGCTGGACGTCTCAGGTCGCGACCTGTGGGTGTGCTCCCAATGCAGTGTGGCCATGCCAGATGTGAAGTCTCGCTCATGCACTGGCCCCTTCCTCACCTTTAATTGCGGGTGCGGCTTCTACCGGCTCTCTATGCTCCCGCTGTTGTCACCAGACTCCCCTGAGCCTCCAGGGGCTGCCTTAGGCATGTGCAAGCTGTGCACATGCACAGGGCCGCCAAACCCCAGGGGCCACCACAGCAATATATATCCTTAATATAATAATCCTCTGAGGATGGATACATATTTGCGTGGCGGCCCCTGGCAGGGATTTGGCGGCCTCCGGCTCTGTTCCACTTCCAAACACCCTGACCACCCCCTCTCCACTGGCCTCCGCACCTGCGTTCCTCCTGGTTCCTGATTGACCCTGCCCGGATCCACTTTTCCGGGGCCCCCTACCTACGCTCCCTGCCCAGGGCTGCCATCAGCCTAGAGCTGCCCCTGGAGCCTCTTCTCCGTGCGGCCCTCTCGGGCCACCCATAATAGAATAAATTCAATCGATCACTGCTGTTGCTGCTAACTCACCGGAGCGCTGCTGCCGTCATCTCAGGGTTGATATGTAGTTGAGTAAATCAGAATGTTTAACTTACCCGAGTGCATGTTTGGCTTCTAAAATCCTCTACATGTAGAGCTTAGCTGTCAGTTAACACAGAACTGGGAGAAACGTAATCCATCGTCCGCCCACACGTCCGGCCGCCGCCAAAGAGAATTCACGGTTACCAAGCGTGTGTCCATGAACACCAGAAGCTGAGATACAACGGACAGCGGGAGGGGGGCGGGTACAAAACGAACACAGACACAACGGGAGGGGGGGGAACAGGAAACTGAAAAAAAGTACGAATTCTGTGTAACAGCCAAGTAAAGGGGCCAGTAGCAATGGGATGTAGCAAATGACGACAGAGTGGTACTAAGGAGGGACTAACCACTTTCCACTAAATTGCACTCGCAAAGGGCAAGATTCTCAGAATCTTGCCTTTTGCGAGTGCAATTTTTGCATTTGGGATTCATCATCCCAAATGCAAAATTTGCTATTTAAGAATTCGCACATTTGCGAAGAATTGAATTTAAGGAATCTCTATTTGAGATTCCTTAAATGCAATTCATGAAACATTTTAAAATTGCGAAAATGCAATTTTGGGCCGCTATTTACCGAGAGGTCAGACCTCTCGGTAAATAGCAAAAACTTAGAAAAATGCTTTTAAAAGCATTTTTCTAAGTTGCATGTTGCACACACACATGTCCTTTGGACATGTGTGTGCGCAACACCTGTTTCAATTTGCATTTAAGGGGTGCTACAGGGTGTCCTTTGGACACTACAATCAACAAACAATTATTTAAGGGTTCAAGGGAAGTATTTAGAGACCCGGGCACAGTTATAACCCCCCGCACAAGTACTAAAAAACAACAGATAACTGTGGGTCTAATGATACGCTCAAGACATGCTATGCGTTGCTGGCTATGTGTCTGCTGCTAATGTTAAGATAGAAGACAGACTGGACAGTCAACCACTGTGAAAAATGTCCATCAGTTACTCATTTTCGGGGCTCCCAATACATCATTTGGTCTACTCCACAGTAGTTTGACCACCACTCTATCCCCATGGATATATATTGGAGATACGTAGTGGTGGATGGATGTCTGGTAAGTTTTGTTTATTTGTGAGTAACGGAAAGCAGTGCATAAAAAAGTGAAAGGGAAAAATATATGTGTAAGATTGGATAGTGCATACAATAATCACTTTATTCTAAGGTCATGCACCTCCAATATTAAAAACAACAATAGTGCAAAAAAGTCAGGTGGTTCAAACAAATACCTTCTGACTGGGCTATCTGGTCGACATGTTTCTGCGGGTAATGGTCATATATTATACCAACCGCTTCCTCAGGACCCATAAACTTAATTGCTACTGCATAACGTGATAATATGTGAAAAAACAACAGGACATTTGTGAACAGAAAAAAGTGTCACCTGTACACTTCCATTTTCCTCCTGTGAAAGTCCGGTTGAAATAGAGCCAGCATGTCAACATGTAATGAAATATAAACAATAATAACACCTTCATTAGTAAGGGCTATGCAAGCGATATCGCTAGAAACATACAAGTACTGCATCTGGGTCAAATGACCCTAGTATGTAAAACATTGTATCCAAAATCAATGCCTCACCTTAAATTGTAAGGGGAATTGCCTCACCTCACCTGGCAAACAGCTCAGGAAAATGAAGCCCCGCTCTAAAATGCAGAAAATATATACAAAGATCAATATTAAAAAACCTGTGTCGGGTCAAGGCAGAATCAAGCCTGTGGGATGCTCAGACAGCAAGCCAACAGGGGTTGATTGTCTTATCATACTCCAAAATTTGGGCCAATTAGTTAATTGCAATGGCGTCAGGCATAAGATGTTGAGAATAGCCAGTCAGTATATCCTGCTATCATTTCCTGATATCTGCACCATGCCTAATGATCCATCATAACAGATAACTCTAGCGCATCCATGCATTTCTTGTATGGGTTAAGATCTGCAGAGTGTGGCCAGAAATATATAGAAATATATATGCGCGCGCGCTGTCTGTCACAGGACGCGCCCAGGCGCTGAATCTCAAAGCGATCAAAAGATTACATTTGCTGGTAAACACACCGCTTAACGCAATCTGTGCCCATGTATTGCATTCAGAAGCGCATTCGCTCGGATTTAATAAAGAGCGTCTTTTCAATGCCAATAAAGAGTTAATCATAGCCCCTCCTGCGCCCTTACCTCTCCGTCGGTACTTCAAACAGTCAGCCGGGCTGTTTGGGGAGGTGCCGCGGGGGGGAAGCGAACATATCCTTATTGTTTCTTGGCCTGCGCCGATTGTCACGTGGACGGCTCCAGAAACTACCAATGTAGATGGGAAATGTGGTCCATGTGCGACACACATGCGTGCTCTGGCGTGCAGCATTGCAAAACTACACGAGCATATGGGAAATGTAGTTTATTACGAGACAACCAATCACAATGCGATTACCGAACTACAAACGTTGGGAAATGTAGTTCAGGACCGCCGAGGGTGCGTGGGTCAGTGTATTTAATGTATTCCCAATGCTTAAGCAGCGCGTATGAAATACATATGCGCTCAAGGGGGTACTGATGGTAATATGGGATGTTATGAATGAAAATCAACAGCAAATCCCTCGGGGGTAGAATGTATTATCCCAAGTGTCACTAAGAGCACAATACGGAGACAGGTCCCTCCATGTCACTGTCCCCAAAGAATTCAGTCGGTGCCCAGATGATCTAAATTCATAGCTGTGGGCAACCTTATTGTTATACCTCAGGATCCCAGCAGGAGGCCAGTCAGTCAAGTGCCTTCAAAGTCAAACCAGTATTCATGTGATAATGATAGGAGGAGCACTCCTACAGTGTCATCCATGGGATGTCTTCGTTAAGCCCGCCTTTGTCGCAGTTGAGCTTATACACCCATTTCTGCTCAATCTTGAACAAGTGTCTTGATATATCTGTAATGTGCATAGGAATGTTGGGTTGTTCCAGCACGGTCCATTCGAAGTCCGTAGGCTTGTGCCCCACTTGGATGAAATGATTCGTCAATCTAGTTGATTGTTTTTTACATCTTATAGTGCTCTTGTGTTCAGAGATCCTCGTTCTGATCTTCCGAGTCGTCATGCCGACATATCTCAATGAGCACGGACAAGTGATAAGGTAGATGAGATTACTGCTATTGCAGTTTGTGAACCGCTTTTGTTCCCACGGACGGTTCGTTCCTATGTCAATCGTGGAAGTGTGTCTTGTCTGCGGACACGCGGCACAATTGCCACACGGATGATGTCCTGTGACAGGAGGCAGATCCCATATTGTCCCTACTTGGTGGATTTCTTTAGGTGGAGGTCTGGTGTGTACCAGCTTGTCTCTTAAACTGGTTGCTCTTTTGAAAGCAAATAGTGGTTGTGGCAACGAATCTTTCCCAGTGTTCAAGATCCTCCAATGCTTTTGTACTATTCGTTGAATCGCATTAGATCTTGTGCTGAACGTGTTTACAAAAGTCATCCTTTTGTTCTTGACCTTAGGGACCGGTGGTTCGAGTAGTGCTTCTCTGTTGTTATTAGCCGCTCTCTTCATCGAGCGTTTGATCAGTCTCTTAGGGTAACTCCGTGCAGCTAGCTTCAGCGCCAGGTCATCTGAATGTTTTATGGAATCCTCTTTGGTTGTACAATTCCGCTGCACACGCAGAAACTGTCCATAAGGTAAATTATCGCGTAGCGATTTCGGATGACAGCTGGTGTATTGCAGTAAGGAATTACGAGCCATCGGCTTTCTGTAAAATTCCGATTTCAGACCCTGTGGTGTTGCAGTGATCAAAAGGTCTAAAAATGCCAATGAATGTTGGCTGCTTTCCAATGTGAAGCGTAGGTATCTGTTCTGGTCATTCAGCCACCTATGAAACGCGTGGAGAGAGGACTCATCTCCACGCCAAATCACCAAGATATCGTCAATATATCTCTTCCACGAACGTATTGATGTTGAAAAAGGGTTCTCATTGTTCAAGACACAGTCTTGTTCGAACTTATGCATATAGAGGTTCGCCAGGGACGGAGCAAAAACGCTGCCCATACTTGTCCCGGACGTCTGTAGGTAGCACTGACCCTCAAATTCAAAAAAGTTCTCCTTCATGGCTATTGTAGCCAACTCCATGATCAGGGAGATAGGTGTCATTGAATCCCACGTTTGTTCACCCAATAGAGTCTCTATCGCCTCTAGTGTTTCATTCTGAGGGATAGAGGTATATAATGACTCGACGTCAAAGGATACCAGGTGATCTGTCAAAATGTTGAATTCGAGGTCTGGTAGCAATCTGAGTAGGTCCTTAGTGTCTTGAAGGTAGGTGGGCATCAACTTCACCATAGGCCTCAGAAAAACATCCACAAAGGTAGACAAGGGTTCCAATAAAGACCCAATCCCTGAAATGATGGGCCTTCCTGGTGGTGGTCTCCTTGCCTTATGGATCTTCGGTAAGACATAGAAGTATGGTTTGACCGGATGTTGAATAGTCAGGTAGGCTGCTTCTTTGGTGGTTATCCAGCCTTCTGCCAGCGCCTCTTCCACAATGTGCCCAATAGTTGCCTTAAGTCTTGGTGTAGGGTCTTCTGTCAATAGCTGGTAAGAACATGTGTCTCCCAGTTGGCGTAGACACTCCTCCCTATAGGTGGTTGTATCCAGGAGGACAGTGGCCCCACCCTTATCGGCTGATTTGATAGTGATTGAGCGATCATTTGCCAGGTCTTTAAGGGCTTGCTGTTCCAGTTTGGAGATATTCATAAATGGACTATGCGGCTGTTTGAAGAGTTCTTGTACATCATGCTGTACGGCTTCCTCGAAAGTGACTACCTTAGCTGGAACCATTGCTGTTTGAGGGCTAAAGGTAGATGGATTTTTAAGTCCCGTATTTTCAGGGACAGTCTCAGTTTCTTCAGCCTTAGAGGAAAAGAAGAAGTGTAGCCTCACCTTCCGAAAAAATGTTGACATCTCAATTTGAGTCAAAAAGGGGTCGCCTGCATTGGTACCCACAAAACCAAGACCTCGATTTAGTACTTTCTCTTCTAGTGAGGTTAGATCGCGCGAGCTGAGATTCACTACGAGGCTGGTCCCGTGCTCTGACCCGCTTGTTCCTGGGGGATCTGCTTGCCGCTCCGGAGTCCCATTGCCTGTTGTGGGACATTCCATTGGACCTGTCCTTGTCCTTGTCCTTGTGCGGTCCGGCGTCTTCCGCGAGACCTCCCCCTGCCAAACCCTAAAAAAGGCATGTTCTGGCCTGGATAGTATGGTACGGGTCCAAAAGGTCCCATCTGTTGCGGGACCTGGGGGGGCCCTTGCATCCATGGATTGGGTGGCCACCAAGGGTTGAACTGGCCCTGATTGTAATTCTGTCCCCCTCTTTGTTTCCACTGGCCTCTTCCTCTTGGTTTTGTTGCTAAGTTACTTTGATTGGAAGAGTCAGAATCAGTTGAATTGTCAGATGAGGATGTCCCGTATGTAGAGCCTCCTGTTCTCCCATTACGATTGAATGGTGTCGGAACATAGTTGGCACTAGTATAAGGATAAACTTTCTCCTTAGAGAACTTCTCTAAATCCTTTTTGCATTTTTCTAATTTGGAAAATAAGATGTTATCTTTAAAATCCTTATTAGATTTATTATTTTCATCCTGTTGTTTGGTGAAAAGTTTCCCAGTTATGGTTGTTTTGATTTGGCCTTCCAGCAGTTGGATCTCGATCATTATTTTGTCTGCAGCTTTTTTTGCAGTCTTGATTATTAGGACCAGCCAGTCTCTCGTGCATTTCCATGCAATAAGGTACCAGTCTCTAAGGAAGTCGGGATCATCTAGAAAAAGCCTCGGTGAATTTACAACAATCAGGCCCGTTGGTGCTCCGTTCCCTCTGAGATACTCAGCCATAGTGATGCCATGAATACATGTGCGGGAATGACTTTTCTTCAGAGACAGAATCTTAGGCCAGCCGTCCTGACTAGTATCCTGAGGTTTGGATATATTATCCAGCATGCTGGGGTTGTCGTCTAATATGGACTGTATTTCAGCTTCATCAAACGCTAGGCCCAAGATGGATGCCATCGTTGTCGACAGAAGGTCCAGACAACTGGGAGGATAAGAGCAAAAGTGCTCCACCTATACCACGACACAGATAATCAACAAAGACTAAGTAGCCTCACCCTCACTCTGGAGGTGGGCAGTGATATATTTATCACTAGAAAAATGAACCCGCAGCCTCAGCTGCTCCGGAACTACAATCAACAAACAATTATTTAAGGGTTCAAGGGAAGTATTTAGAGACCCGGGCACAGTTATAACCCCCCGCACAAGTACTAAAAAACAACAGATAACTGTGGGTCTAATGATACGCTCAAGACATGCTATGCGTTGCTGGCTATGTGTCTGCTGCTAATGTTAAGATAGAAGACAGACTGGACAGTCAACCACTGTGAAAAATGTCCATCAGTTACTCATTTTCGGGGCTCCCAATACATCATTTGGTCTACTCCACAGTAGTTTGACCACCACTCTATCCCCATGGATATATATTGGAGATACGTAGTGGTGGATGGATGTCTGGTAAGTTTTGTTTATTTGTGAGTAACGGAAAGCAGTGCATAAAAAAGTGAAAGGGAAAAATATATGTGTAAGATTGGATAGTGCATACAATAATCACTTTATTCTAAGGTCATGCACCTCCAATATTAAAAACAACAATAGTGCAAAAAAGTCAGGTGGTTCAAACAAATACCTTCTGACTGGGCTATCTGGTCGACATGTTTCTGCGGGTAATGGTCATATATTATACCAACCGCTTCCTCAGGACCCATAAACTTAATTGCTACTGCATAACGTGATAATATGTGAAAAAACAACAGGACATTTGTGAACAGAAAAAAGTGTCACCTGTACACTTCCATTTTCCTCCTGTGAAAGTCCGGTTGAAATAGAGCCAGCATGTCAACATGTAATGAAATATAAACAATAATAACACCTTCATTAGTAAGGGCTATGCAAGCGATATCGCTAGAAACATACAAGTACTGCATCTGGGTCAAATGACCCTAGTATGTAAAACATTGTATCCAAAATCAATGCCTCACCTTAAATTGTAAGGGGAATTGCCTCACCTCACCTGGCAAACAGCTCAGGAAAATGAAGCCCCGCTCTAAAATGCAGAAAATATATACAAAGATCAATATTAAAAAACCTGTGTCGGGTCAAGGCAGAATCAAGCCTGTGGGATGCTCAGACAGCAAGCCAACAGGGGTCGATTTTCTTATCATACTCCAAAATTTGGGCCAATTAGTTAATTGCAATGGCGTCAGGCATAAGATGTTGAGAATAGCCAGTCAGTATATCCTGCTATCATTTCCTGATATCTGCACCATGCCTAATGATCCATCATAACAGATAACTCTAGCGCATCCATGCATTTCTTGTATGGGTTAAGATCTGCAGAGTGTGGCTAGAAATATATAGAAATATATATGCGCGCGCGCTGTCTGTCACAGGACGCGCCCAGGCGCTGAATCTCAAAGCGATCAAAAGATTACATTTGCTGGTAAACACACCGCTTAACGCAATCTGTGCCCATGTATTGCATTCAGAAGCGCATTTGCTCGGATTTAATCAAGAGCGTCTTTTCAATGCCAATAAAGAGTTAATCATAGCCCCTCCTGCGCCCTTACCTCTCCGTCGGTACTTCAAACAGTCAGCCGGGCTGTTTGGGGAGGTGCCGCGGGGGGGAAGCGAACATATCCTTATTGTTTCTTGGCCTGCGCCGATTGTCACGTGGACGGCTCCAGAAACTACCAATGTAGATGGGAAATGTGGTCCATGTGCGACACGCATGCGTGCTCTGGCGCGCAGCATTGCAAAACTACACGAGCATATGGGAAATGTAGTTTATTACGAGACAACCAATCACAATGCGATTACCGAACTACAAACGTTGGGAAATGTAGTTCAGGACCGCCGAGGGTGCGTGGGTCAGTGTATTTAATGTATTCCCAATGCTTAAGCAGCGCGTATGAAATACATATGCGCTCAAGGGGGTACTGATGGTAATATGGGATGTTATGAATGAATATCAACAGCAAATCCCTCGGGGGTAGAATGTATTATCCCAAGTGTCACTAAGAGCACAATACGGAGACAGGTCCCTCCATGTCACTGTCCCCAAAGAATTCAGTCGGTGCCCAGATGATCTAAATTCATAGCTGTGGGCAACCTTATTGTTATACCTCAGGATCCCAGCAGGAGGCCAGTCAGTCAAGTGCCTTCAAAGTCAAACCAGTATTCATGTGATAATGATAGGAGGAGCACTCCTACAGTGTCATCCATGGGATGTCTTCGTTAAGCCCGCCTTTGTCGCAGTTGAGCTTATACACCCATTTCTGCTCAATCTTGAACAAGTGTCTTGATATATCTCTAATGTGCATAGGAATGTTGGGTTGTTCCAGCACGGTCCATTCGAAGTCCGTAGGCTTGTGCCCCACTTGGATGAAATGATTCGTCAATCTAGTTGATTGTTTTTTACATCTTATAGTGCTCTTGTGTTCAGAGATCCTCGTTCTGATCTTCCGAGTCGTCATGCCGACATATCTCAATGAGCACGGACAAGTGATAAGGTAGATGAGATTACTGCTATTGCAGTTTGTGAACCGCTTTTGTTCCCACGGACGGTTCGTTCCTATGTCAATCGTGGAAGTGTGTCTTGTCTGCGGACACGCGGCACAATTGCCACACGGATGATGTCCTGTGACAGGAGGCAGATCCCATATTGTCCCTACTTGGTGGATTTCTTTAGGTGGAGGTCTGGTGTGTACCAGCTTGTCTCTTAAACTGGTTGCTCTTTTGAAAGCAAATAGTGGTTGTGGCAACGAATCTTTCCCAGTGTTCAAGATCCTCCAATGCTTTTGTACTATTCGTTGAATCGCATTAGATCTTGTGCTGAACGTGTTTACAAAAGTCATCCTTTTGTTCTTGACCTTAGGGACCGGTGGTTCGAGTAGTGCTTCTCTGTTGTTATTAGCCGCTCTCTTCATCGAGCGTTTGATCAGTCTCTTAGGGTAACTCCGTGCAGCTAGCTTCAGCGCCAGGTCATCTGAATGTTTTATGGAATCCTCTTTGGTTGTACAATTCCGCTGCACACGCAGAAACTGTCCATAAGGTAAATTATCGCGTAGCGATTTCGGATGACAGCTGGTGTATTGCAGTAAGGAATTACGAGCCATCGGCTTTCTGTATAATTCCGATTTCAGACCCTGTGGTGTTGCAGTGATCAAAAGGTCTAAAAATGCCAATGAATGTTGGCTGCTTTCCAATGTGAAGCGTAGGTATCTGTTCTGGTCATTCAGCCACCTATGAAACGCGTGGAGAGAGGACTCATCTCCACGCCAAATCACCAAGATGTCGTCAATATATCTCTTCCACGAACGTATTGATGTTGAAAAAGGGTTCTCATTGTTCAAGACACAGTCTTGTTCGAACTTATGCATATAGAGGTTCGCCAGGGACGGAGCAAAAACGCTGCCCATACTTGTCCCGGACGTCTGTAGGTAGCACTGACCCTCAAATTCAAAAAAGTTCTCCTTCATGGCTATTGTAGCCAACTCCATGATCAGGGAGATAGGTGTCATTGAATCCCACGTTTGTTCACCCAATAGAGTCTCTATCGCCTCTAGTGTTTCATTCTGAGGGATAGAGGTATATAATGACTCGACGTCAAAGGATACCAGGTGATCTGTCAAAATGTTGAATTCGAGGTCTGGTAGCAATCTGAGTAGGTCCTTAGTGTCTTGAAGGTAGGTGGGCATCAACTTCACCATAGGCCTCAGAAAAACATCCACAAAGGTAGACAAGGGTTCCAATAAAGACCCAATCCCTGAAATGATGGGCCTTCCTGGTGGTGGTCTCCTTGCCTTATGGATCTTCGGTAAGACATAGAAGTATGGTTTGACCGGATGTTGAATAGTCAGGTAGGCTGCTTCTTTGGTGGTTATCCAGCCTTCTGCCAGCGCCTCTTCCACAATGTGCCCAATAGTTGCCTTAAGTCAAATTGAGATGTCAACATTTTTTCGGAAGGTGAGGCTACACTTCTTCTTTTCCTCTAAGGCTGAAGAAACTGAGACTGTCCCTGAAAATACGGGACTTAAAAATCCATCTACCTTTAGCCCTCAAACAGCAATGGTTCCAGCTAAGGTAGTCACTTTCGAGGAAGCCGTACAGCATGATGTACAAGAACTCTTCAAACAGCCGCAGAGTCCATTTATGAATATCTCCAAACTGGAACAGCAAGCCCTTAAAGACCTGGCAAATGATCGCTCAATCACTATCAAATCAGCCGATAAGGGTGGGGCCACTGTCCTCCTGGATACAACCACCTATAGGGAGGAGTGTCTACGCCAACTGGGAGACACATGTTCTTACCAGCTATTGACAGAAGACCCTACACCAAGACTTAAGGCAACTATTGGGCACATTGTGGAAGAGGCGCTGGCAGAAGGCTGGATAACCACCAAAGAAGCAGCCTACCTGACTATTCAACATCCGGTCAAACCATACTTCTATGTCTTACCGAAGATCCATAAGGCAAGGAGACCACCACCAGGAAGGCCCATCATTTCAGGGATTGGGTCTTTATTGGAACCCTTGTCTACCTTTGTGGATGTTTTTCTGAGGCCTATGGTGAAGTTGATGCCCACCTACCTTCAAGACACTAAGGACCTACTCAGATTGCTACCAGACCTCGAATTCAACATTTTGACAGATCACCTGGTATCCTTTGACGTCGAGTCATTATATACCTCTATCCCTCAGTATGAAACACTAGAGGCGATAGAGACTCTATTGGGTGAACAAACGTGGGATTCAATGACACCTATCTCCCTGATCATGGAGTTGGCTACAATAGCCATGAAGGAGAACTTTTTTGAATTTGAGGGTCAGTGCTACCTACAGACGTCCGGGACAAGTATGGGCAGCGTTTTTGCTCCGTCCCTGGCGAACCTCTATATGCATAAGTTCGAACAAGACTGTGTCTTGAACAATGAGAACCCTTTTTCAACATCAATACGTTCGTGGAAGAGATATATTGACGATATCTTGGTGATTTGGCGTGGAGATGAGTCCTCTCTCCACGCTTTTCATAGGTGGCTGAATGACCAGAACAGATACCTACGCTTCACATTGGAAAGCAGCCAACATTCATTGGCATTTTTAGACCTTTTGATCACTGCAACACCACAGGGTCTGAAATCGGAATTATACAGAAAGCCGATGGCTCGTAATTCCTTACTGCAATACACCAGCTGTCATCCGAAATCGCTACGCGATAATTTACCTTATGGACAGTTTCTGCGTGTGCAGCGGAATTGTACAACCAAAGAGGATTCCATAAAACATTCAGATGACCTGGCGCTGAAGCTAGCTGCACGGAGTTACCCTAAGAGACTGATCAAACGCTCGATGAAGAGAGCGGCTAATAACAACAGAGAAGCACTACTCGAACCACCGGTCCCTAAGGTCAAGAACAAAAGGATGACTTTTGTAAACACGTTCAGCACAAGATCTAATGCGATTCAACGAATAGTACAAAAGCATTGGAGGATCTTGAACACTGGGAAAGATTCGTTGCCACAACCACTATTTGCTTTCAAAAGAGCAACCAGTTTAAGAGACAAGCTGGTACACACCAGACCTCCACCTAAAGAAATCCACCAAGTAGGGACAATATGGGATCTGCCTCCTGTCACAGGACATCATCCGTGTGGCAATTGTGCCGCGTGTCCGCAGACAAGACACACTTCCACGATTGACATAGGAACGAACCGTCCGTGGGAACAAAAGCGGTTCACAAATTGCAATAGCAGTAATCTCATCTACCTTATCACTTGTCCGTGCTCATTGAGATATGTCGGCATGACGACTCGGAAGATCAGAACGAGGATCTCTGAACACAAGAGCACTATAAGATGTAAAAAACAAT
Source organism: Lissotriton helveticus (assembly GCF_964261635.1). Taxonomy (NCBI): domain Eukaryota; kingdom Metazoa; phylum Chordata; class Amphibia; order Caudata; family Salamandridae; genus Lissotriton; species Lissotriton helveticus. The sequence goes on along the minus strand of NC_136072.1, from coordinate 737,788,261 downwards.
CAACTAGATTGACGAATCATTTCATCCAAGTGGGGCACAAGCCTACGGACTTCGAATGGACCGTGCTGGAACAACCCAACATTCCTATGCACATTACAGATATATCAAGACACTTGTTCAAGATTGAGCAGAAATGGGTGTATAAGCTCAACTGCGACAAAGGCGGGCTTAACGAAGACATCCCATGGATGACACTGTAGGAGTGCTCCTCCTATCATTATCACATGAATACTGGTTTGACTTTGAAGGCACTTGACTGACTGGCCTCCTGCTGGGATCCTGAGGTATAACAATAAGGTTGCCCACAGCTATGAATTTAGATCATCTGGGCACCGACTGAATTCTTTGGGGACAGTGACATGGAGGGACCTGTCTCCGTATTGTGCTCTTAGTGACACTTGGGATAATACATTCTACCCCCGAGGGATTTGCTGTTGATATTCATTCATAACATCCCATATTACCATCAGTACCCCCTTGAGCGCATATGTATTTCATACGCGCTGCTTAAGCATTGGGAATACATTAAATACACTGACCCACGCACCCTCGGCGGTCCTGAACTACATTTCCCAACGTTTGTAGTTCGGTAATCGCATTGTGATTGGTTGTCTCGTAATAAACTACATTTCCCATATGCTCGTGTAGTTTTGCAATGCTGCGCGCCAGAGCACGCATGCGTGTCGCACATGGACCACATTTCCCATCTACATTGGTAGTTTCTGGAGCCGTCCACGTGACAATCGGCGCAGGCCAAGAAACAATAAGGATATGTTCGCTTCCCCCCCGCGGCACCTCCCCAAACAGCCCGGCTGACTGTTTGAAGTACCGACGGAGAGGTAAGGGCGCAGGAGGGGCTATGATTAACTCTTTATTGGCATTGAAAAGACGCTCTTGATTAAATCCGAGCGAATGCGCTTCTGAATGCAATACATGGGCACAGATTGCGTTAAGCGGTGTGTTTACCAGCAAATGTAATCTTTTGATCGCTTTGAGATTCAGCGCCTGGGCGCGTCCTGTGACAGACAGCGCGCGCGCATATATATTTCTATATATTTCTGGCCACACTCTGCAGATCTTAACCCATACAAGAAATGCATGGATGCGCTAGAGTTATCTGTTATGATGGATCATTAGGCATGGTGCAGATATCAGGAAATGATAGCAGGATATACTGACTGGCTATTCTCAACATCTTATGCCTGACGCCATTGCAATTAACTAATTGGCCCAAATTTTGGAGTATGATAAGACAATCGACCCCTGTTGGCTTGCTGTCTGAGCATCCCACAGGCTTGATTCTGCCTTGACCCGACACAGGTTTTTTAATATTGATCTTTGTATATATTTTCTGCATTTTAGAGCGGGGCTTCATTTTCCTGAGCTGTTTGCCAGGTGAGGTGAGGCAATTCCCCTTACAATTTAAGGTGAGGCATTGATTTTGGATACAATGTTTTACATACTAGGGTCATTTGACCCAGATGCAGTACTTGTATGTTTCTAGCGATATCGCTTGCATAGCCCTTACTAATGAAGGTGTTATTATTGTTTATATTTCATTACATGTTGACATGCTGGCTCTATTTCAACCGGACTTTCACAGGAGGAAAATGGAAGTGTACAGGTGACACTTTTTTCTGTTCACAAATGTCCTGTTGTTTTTTCACATATTATCACGTTATGCAGTAGCAATTAAGTTTATGGGTCCTGAGGAAGCGGTTGGTATAATATATGACCATTACCCGCAGAAACATGTCGACCAGATAGCCCAGTCAGAAGGTATTTGTTTGAACCACCTGACTTTTTTGCACTATTGTTGTTTTTAATATTGGAGGTGCATGACCTTAGAATAAAGTGATTATTGTATGCACTATCCAATCTTACACATATATTTTTCCCTTTCACTTTTTTATGCACTGCTTTCCGTTACTCACAAATAAACAAAACTTACCAGACATCCATCCACCACTACGTATCTCCAATATATATCCATGGGGATAGAGTGGTGGTCGAACTACTGTGGAGTAGACCAAATGATGTATTGGGAGCCCCGAAAATGAGTAACTGATGGACATTTTTCACAGTGGTTGACTGTCCAGTCTGTCTTCTATCTTAACATTAGCAGCAGACACATAGCCAGCAACGCATAGCATGTCTTGAGCGTATCATTAGACCCACAGTTATCTGTCCTTTGGACACCCCTGGCACCCTTTAAATCGCTATCTTATTTGCGAGTAGCAAATTGCTAATTGCAAATAAGGAATACTCCCCATTCATACCTATGGGCCTTTTGGCCCATAGGAATGAATGGGGAGTTATTCCTTATTTGCGATTAGCAATTTGCTACTTGCAAATAAGGAATGTGTAGGAATCGCTATTTATTTAGCAATTCCTACATGAATACCGTTTTGTGAGTCCTTAATAGCGATTCGCTATGAATCGCTATTAGGGGCTCGCAAAACGGCCTCTTGATGAATAAGGCTGTAAGAAGCCTATTAAGGAATCAGAGAGCAGCATTTGCAAAGGACAAAGACAAAAGCCAATGAAAAATATGGGCAGTGGAATGGGTGGGGCTTCTCTCCTGTACTGAACTACCAGAGATCTTCGCAGAGCAGCCCTTGCGCACTGGCTCAGGCTCAACCTCAAAAGTTATATTAGGGCCCACTGGCGGTAGTATATGTTAAGCCCTATGCTACAACTTGCTTCTCCTATGTCTACTCCATAACTTCTCTTTTAAAGATTTCGGAGTCATGTATTCTATTTTTTAAATGATTGTTAAATATTACATTTTACATATTTTCAATAATTTCAATAGGATCAAATTTCTAGTGATGTCTCTTTTTGGAATGCTATCTGATGGTTAAAAACCAAGTGGCATCAGTTGCTTTATATCGAGGCTGTACATTTCACATCAAAACTAAAATCACCTCAAACAATTAAAAAATACTCTGAGGGGCTACATTGTCTATGCCTTGTGGGAAACTTGAATCTAAACAGCTGTCTTACCTCTCACAACAGCAATTCGAAACTTGTTTTCCTATTTATCATTTCCATTTTTGTTTTAGTACTTAGCTAGTCTGTCACTTTTACCTATGTCGGCACGAGCCGTCTGTTCCTTAGTCTGGGGAGATCTGAATAGACATCATCTAATGCCAAGTAGGCAATTTGTTATGTGCCTTGACTCTGCTTTCGGAGAAGCAATCACTTAAAAACATTTATCATATGCGCACTGCATTAAGATTTCCCCTTAGCACATCAGCGAAATAGATGTTGGCATTTAAAACTGTGATCACATCAAGATGGGACTGCTGAACAAACTCAGCCACTTAAGATGATATTTCATCTCTGTGCAGGTCCGGGCAACTACATTTCTCTTCCATTTCCTGGAAATGAGCCCGTGATTAAGGTTATGATAACAATAGATGCCTTTCAGCACTGTGGACAACTTACACTGTGACGTAGGTTCCTAAAATAGAAATGAATGACTCTCGAATTCAAAGATTTAAATAACACTATTCCTTGTTCTAACCTTATGCACAATACTTACAATGTATCTCAAAACCATTTAATGTAATATCCAAAATTACACCGTATAAGGCCACAGTTCAAAAAGTTAACCATGTCTGGAAATCCATAAGAAGGGCCTAATGTCATAAAACTTGACCCTGGCATAAAAGATTGTAAAAATCACTAGACACCCATCAAGAACTACGTGTATACGACAACATTTCCATTGAATGAAGGTAGCTCTGTGCTTTGCTTGTAAATCATATTCCTGCAAAGATGTTTACAGAAATCCACGGTGATGGATTTGACCTTCACAGCAACAAGTTGATCCTTAAATTTTACCCGCGTTTTTCGTTATGATTGTGGTTATTATCAGACAAAAAATGTTTGTTCAACTGGTCATACTTTCTTTGGACTGTTGCGGGTTGGTCTGTGCTTTGTTTATCCGCTGTGCTCCTCTCTGGCCTCTATAATCTTCAAGACCTGCCGCATTATCTGAAGGTGACCCATAAAACCACCCCACCCCCCAAGTCTCACATACTAGTAAAGGTCAAACAGGCATCTGCCCTCCTCCTTTTCCGCAAGGAGTTGAAGGCTCCCATCTTGAGGCAACATATACTCACTGCCTGACTTCACTGCGCCATCATGCACACTCAACCCAGGCTGCTCTCACTCCATTGTATCTACCTATACCCTTCCCCACTTGCCCAGTTTTAGGTAGTCCGAATGGCACTATAATGCCTTATGTAGGTTTTTTGGTATTTGTACTTGAGGTATGTTTGCCACACTTTTCAAAATGACATTATACCTCCCCACTTCTGAGGGAATGGGCCCACATTTGATGCTGGTCCGGGTAATTTGGTGCTCCATTCAGGCAGCATCTCATTTGAGTTAAGAATATTTTATTTTCAGAATCACCACAATGAGAATTGAAATTCGGAATATTGACTGAAAAAAGATCGAAAGCTAAGTGCATATAGGGAAGTATAGATTTACTGTTCCTAACTCCACATCTATGTACCGTGATCATATATGTACTGCATATATACATATTTGTGGATCCATGTATAGAAAATCTAGACTTACTTATGAATTTTGTTTTCGACATTTTGTCATCTATATTGTGCCTCATCGATATTCATGTGATGATATTCGGAGTGCACACCCTTCAGTGGATAGCTCAGTAGTGGAAAAAGATAGCTATTCCATGAAATGGTATTTTTTTTTTACTTAAATATAGAAGGCCATATGTAGGTAGCTTAATACCGGTCGGTAACGGCCGAAAATCGGTAAATTTGCCGTTACTGACCGGTATTTTGCTTTTTCTATTGTAGGTGGCTGGATTTAAGGATTCGGTAATTTACCGATTCGGTAATTTAAGGAAGTGGTAAATTACCGAATCCTTAAATCCTATGTAGGGAGCACTCAAGTGAGTGCATTTTTGATTTAAGGATTCGTTATTTACCACCAACTACAAGTTGATGGTAAATATCGAAAACCTTCAAAAAGCAATTTTGTGCTTTTTAAAAAGTGCCATGTAATTGTAATTTAAATTTGTAACGTGCATTATCACCCAGGGGTCTCTAAGTGCTGTCAGAGGGTGCACACGGACTAGATGGGGGCAAGGGGGGGGCTGCTAGGACATACCCCATGCTTCCAGGAAGAGCATGGTTTTAAGTTTCTTCCTCAAGGATAGGAGATTCATTTCCTTGCAGAGGCTCACTGGCATATTGTTCCAGGCCAAGGGGATCACGGTAGAGAATGCTCGCCCTCCCATAGAGGATAGTTTAAAACGGGGAAAGACCAGAAGGGTAGCCTCTGCTGATCGGAGTGTCATACTGGGGACAAAGGAGACAATGCGGTCCTTGATGTATCTTGGGGCTTGGCCGTACAGAGTTTTGTGTGTAATGCAGAGACCCTTGAACTTGATTCTCTGCCTAATTGGGAGCCAATGAAGATCACGTAGCAGTGGTGTGGCGTGTGTCCGTCTTGGTTTTTAAAGATTAGTCTTGCTGCGTTGTTCATGACAGTTTGTAGTCTGGCCAACAGTTGTTGAGGAATGCCAGCATACAGAGAGTTGCCATAGTCCAGACACGACAGGATCATTGCTAAGACTGCCCGTCTGAGCGTGGCCGAGGTAAGGAGTGGAGACAGTTTTTGCAGTTGTCTCAAGAGGCCCACACAAGTACCAACGACTGCCGAGACTGTGGCAGAGGGCATGTATGTGTGCCACATGTGCACACATGCACGATTCAGGGGTGTAACAGGGTGTCAATGTGACACCCTGCCACCCATGAATATGTTCCCCCTATTACCGATTCGGTATTTACCCAATCGGTAATAGTGAATGGCTTCCCATTCATTCCTATGGGCCTCCAGGCCCATAGGAATGAATGGGAATTACCGAATCCGTAAATACCAAATCAGTAATACCGAATATTACCAATTCAGTAGAATTTACCGAATTTTTACCTACATACTATTTACCGATTCTTAAATACCGAATCGGTAAAATTCGGTATTTAAGAATCGGTAAATAGAGATTACCTACATATGGGCCATAATCTTACTGATATAAGTATTTTTTTTACGCCAACATGATTTTTAAAAAATATATATTTTTATTGAGTAGTGCAGATAATATACATGTGTATACAGTCGATAGTAATCATATTGTTTACATTTTTAATGACAAGATAGCATTAATCCTGCATGTATCCTGGGTCAAAGCATATATTGAGTGAATCCGCTCTACATGAAGTGCATCATTATTAGCAATATCAATGTACAAACTGTACACTTGTATACTGAATAAAGACACTATTATAATTGCCTAGTGGTAGTAATCCTTTAAACTCCCAAGCAAGAGATCCCACCCCCAACCACACCCAAACTAAACAATTAACCCATTTGCCTCTACAAAGACAATACACTCAGCAGATGTTCTTGTAACTGGTGATTGACAGGTCTGATACCACTGGGGAAGGGGGGGTAGGGGGGGATGGAGGGTGAAGGCCCCAGAAGGGGAAGAGCAAAGAAGGATGAAAGGGGCGGAGTAGGAGAGAAGGGAAAGGTATGGGAGGCATGAGAGAAGAGTGAGCATAGGCATCATACAATTAGCAATCAGATAAATGTACCATTGTCCTGCACTGCAATCTGTGAGTCCTCCAACTCATCCCCAATGGCAGCCTTAAATAGTTCTACTAAGTGCACCCAATCCAAAGAAATTGGCAGTTTTCGCAGTCCCCTATACTCCTCATGTTGTAAAGTCTCCCTCTCGGCAATGGCCCACCTGAGCACCTCCTCATTCCAATTGCCTGCACGGGCGCTGATTAGACTTCCAGTGCTGCATAATCAGACGTTTGGCTAGCATCAAAGCTAAGCCTGCAAATCAGAGTAACAATTTCGCCTTCCTGGGGAGGGGGAAGAGCCCCAGGAGATATGCCATAACTGTGTCCCATGGTGTACGCTCTGTCAGTACTACCAGACTCTAGACAACCCCTAATCAAAACCCCCGCAGCACCGGACAATACCATATCATATGAAAAAAATCAGCCTCACGCGCCTTACACCTTGGACATACCGAGGACGCAGTTTGAAACATCTTTTGTATTGTTGTAGGGGCAAAGTACGGTTTATGCAAAATGAATACTTGAATCGTTTTTAGATGACAATTACGAGAGACTCACGAGAATGTTCTAACATTTGGGCCCATTCTCTGTCATCTAGTTCCCGCCCTAATATCGTGTCCCATTTCTGCCTGAGATACAATAATGAAATATGTAAATGTTCCCTCAAGCCTCGATTGAGCCATCGCACCAAGTGTCAGCCATGTCCGATAATGTGTAGCGACTTCAGCAATTGAAAAGTTGGAGGTTCTCTCTGACCTATAAATCAATAATTTCAAATAAAGCGCACAATTGCAGCATGAGTGAGAAACAAGGTTCCAGGCACCCAATAAGTACGTACAAACTCTTCGTGGGGCATCAAGTGGCCGTCCACGAAGAAATCACCAACTGTCCCCACCCCCTCCCGTGTCCACCCACTGATTCGATTCATCAAGATTATCCCACGCCTGGTAGGCATTCCACAGAGCGGGATGTTCGGGGCATACGGAAATGGCAATTTTGCTAATTTATGAGCTTGTTTCCAATAATGTAGTGCAACATGAAGAAAATAAGGAGGATCACGCAGCTTCTGTGCACCCGGGCATAACAGTGATTGGAGGGTTCCTCGTTTAAAAAAATCTGGGGAGTACCCAAGTTCAAATAAATTCTAACCCGCTAACCAATATGCCATCCACTGTAATGTTCAAGCTATACAATACGTTTTAAAATCAGATGCCCCCATACCCCCCGCAGCACTAGGTAGTTGCAACTTAGCCAACCCTAATCTGTGTCTGCCCTTCCCCCATATCAAGGATGACAACAGAGTGTCAAGTGTTCTAAAAATACAAACGGGAAGGACAACAGGCAGGTTCCCAAAACGATATAGGAGTTGGCGCAACATAACCATTTTAGACACCGCCAGGCGGCCCGCCACCGTCAATGGCAACGTATTCTAGAAGGTGATCTGGGAGCACAGCGAATTAATGGTTCATACTATATTCCATCTATGGTGTCGGCGTTGGATCTATATATGTTAATTCCTAAATATTTGAAAGTAACAGGTTCGACTCTGAATTGCTCCTGACCAAATTGTAAAGAGGGAGAAGTATAAGTATTATGGAAGGAGAAGGCGACTGATTTAGAGGCATTAAGACCTAAGCCAGACATTTCTCCAAAACAAGGAAAGGCAGCAGCTATTGTGTGTTTATTGGTATCCAAATCGCGGAAATATATTAACATATCACCAGCGTATAGTGATACAGAGTGTATCACTCCACGCAAGGGAATGCCATAAGGGACCATGACCTGACGCAGATTTTGCCCAAGAGGTTCGAAGGCTAACATAAAGAGCAGAGGCAATAAGGGGCAACCTTGGCGCGTACCCCGTGAGATAGCATAAGAGGGAGAGATGGTTATACCGATCTTAATGCGTCCAGTAGGACTAGTATATAACAAATTGATCCATTTACAATATGACTAGGGCAAGCTGAATTTAGCCAATACAACTAGCATATACGGCGAGTCTAGGGTATCAAGGACTTGATGCATGTCTAAAGACAAGCAACCAGCAAGAGGTGAAGTTTCTGACACTGCGTGGATTAGGGCATGAAGTCGGCGAATATTCAGAGAGGTGCTGCGTAGGGGTATGAATCCACATTGATCTGTATGGATCAATCGAGGAAGGAGGGGAAGTAGCCGCAATGCTAAAACCTTACTGAGTATCTAGTATTCTGTATTAAGAATCGATATAAGATAGAAGGTCAGTCGGATCCTTATCAGGTTTTAATAAATGCGTGACTATTGCCATCCAAGGAGGAAGTATAAAGTTGCAATAACCTAGGGATCAGCGTATCAGCAATAGTTGAATGAAACTCCACAGGGAGACCGTTGGAACCCAGCGTTTTGTTCCGGGCCAAAGCCTTTATTGCTACCTGAATCTCTGCAATAGTAATCGGAGCTGCCGACTCTTTAGTGATCAAATCAGAAACTGTCGAAAGTTGGACCCTGGTCAGGAAGGAGATGGTGGGAGCCGACACATCCAAGAGGGGGGCGGTATATAAACGAGCATAGTATTCTTGGAACGCAGCATTGAATGCATCGTGAGAGGTAACAAACGTGGTATGGATCATATTCATTGCTAAAATGGGAGTAGGAGTCACCGTAGGTTAAATCAGTCTTGCCAATAATGTGCCTGCCCTATCCGCCTCGGAGTGTGTACGCAGTGTGTAGGCAATTAGCATATTTAATCCTGGCGGACTGTAGTGGCTCTACACCGTCAGCGCTCCTCTGAGCCGCTACTTCCAGAGACTGCAAGTCCGTCTCCAGGTCTCTCCGCAAACCCGCCAAAGTCCCCATGGCGACCCCACTACCAGTCACTTTGAAGGCATCCCACTCAATAGATCTGGACAAGGCAGTACCCTCATTCTCTACAAAATATGTATGAATAGCTGTAGCCAAAGCGGCCTGATACACCTGGTAGTCCAGTTGTATAGGTTGCATTCTCCACGTTGGAATAGGAGCAGGGGAGCGGCTCTAATTCAACAATACCTCTATGGGATTATGGTTCGATGTAGCCTTGCCCAGGTACTCACATTGTGTAATGGAAGAGGATAAATCTGGAGAACATAGAAAGTAATCCAAACGCTTATGTAATTTGTGGGCGTAAGAGTAAAAGGAATATTCTCTCATATTCACATGCAAATCCCTGCATATGTCCAATAATATCCAGCCTTGTGCCCAACATGTTAAGGCTACGGACTGCAACCTCGCCATAATGTTAAAGAAGGGAGGATGAGAATGATCCAGACATACATCAAACACTGCATTTAAGTCTCAGCCTAATAGCCATGGGAAATGGGACCAGTCAGCAAGTGCTCGGGAGACCCATGTTAAAAATGCTTCTTGATCTGTATTTGGAGCCCATAGGGACCTCAGCACTACTTGTCTACCATCTAACGCACCCAGTAATAGGACAAACTGGCCTTGGTCATCAATTTTGCTCTCACTAGGGGAGAAAGGGATCCCCACCCATATTGCAGCCCCTCTAGAAGAGGCCGAATACGCGGTTGCATAAAATTGACACCGCCATCTCTTGTGTAGTTTCATTATTTCGGAGGTAACAAGGTGTTTCTCCTGAAAACATATTAAGAGGGCTTTACAACGATGCAATTGATTTAACAGCAGACATCATCAAAAAGTAATGAGAAATCCCCCGGGTCCCACCCCCACCCATAATCCCCACACGGCATAGATACAAACAACTCAACAATGACCCAATACTGGGTCCAACGCCCAAACTTTGTTCGACCAAACCGTGAAAACAAGAGTCACATGCTTCACATTCAACAGATGCTAACGCCTACAGGGGAAGGTCGCTAATACTATTGACATCCACACAATAGCAGTGAACAATACATGAAAATGCCCAAAACGCGGGCCGGGTCAGGGGACACACTAAACTGTTCCCACGTGTCGTACAAACATGTACGTTTCCTGATTTACCACTATTCGGATAAATTAGCATATTTATAACAACAGCACATCAAACTGGACAGAGATTCAACAGCGGACTGAGAGTTTCATACTGGGTTATGTGTCACATAACTAAGAGCCAGCTGAAGCTAGAGGATCATTGCTAAGTTGGGTGGCCACAGAAGGAAACAGTGCAACACTGCTATTGGAATCAGTGTCCATATTAACTTCTTCAGATGGACTGGTACTGACAGACGGGCGAATGGCACGGAAGGTTGAGGCAGTATGAAGTGCCCTACGCCTGCCCTCCATCACTTGTTAACGAATCAGGGGACTGGAGGCCGAACCTCTCTTATGCCTCCGAGGGGGGTGCTGTGTCTTTGGCAGCGAGGAGTCCAAACGTCTCATAGGTTGGATATCGGGGAAAGTCTTGTCCAGCCAGTCCCAAACACTGTCAGGAGTGTCAAAAAACAGGGAGTGTTGAATATAGAGGATTTTCAGTTTTGTTGGAAACAATAAGGCAAACGAAAGGCCCGCTGCCCGGGCTCGTGCCTTCACCTTCATAAAGGAAAACCTTCTGCATTGGACCCCCAGGGTGTAATCGGGGAATATTGAAATCTTCGCATTGTCAATCTGTAGTGGACCATTGTACCTCACTGCCTACAGTAGGTTTTCCCGATCCCTAAAATTAAAAATCCTGGCCAAGATGGGACCTGGCACTTGGTATTGGTCGACGTGCAGGGACACGATTTGCCCGCTTGACTGCAAAGTGTACGGACAATCTGATCGGGGCCACGCTAGTCTTTAGTCAGGTTTCTATCTACTCCATGGGCGTAGAGCCCTCCGTTCCCTCTGGCAGTCCTATTATTTGGAGGTTAATCCGATGTGCCCGACCTTCCACATCATCAGCCCGGGCCTGGAGGGAGTCAATCTGTTGGCGCATATGACTTAGTTGCTCTTCACGGGCTTGTACTTGAGGTAACATGGTTTCCACCTTTTGCTCAGCAGTTTTAACTTTATCAACAAGTTTCTTATGATAATCTTTTAATAAATTGAGATCCACTGATATCATGCCCAGTTGCGCTTCCAACACAGAGCAAGAATCATGAATTTCCTGCAAGATCATGTCCAGTTTGTCCGCTGAAGCATTGGTACCAACGTTTCCTTCTGTATAATGAGAAAGGGTGGATGAATGGCCTGAAGGCAGAGAGAGAGAACCCGCTCTCCCTGACCTTGTTGACGCTCTAGGTTTTCCTTTGCTCATAGCCGGTGGCGTGACAATATAATGAACACTCGGCAATCGTGATTAAAATGTCAGAAACTCTGCAGGTACAAGCATCCACAGTCAGGGGGGCAGGTGGAGAGGAGCCAAGTCGGGAACCAAGCACCCACCAGTAATTGGCAGTGCGACTACAAGATAGTGACAAGTACGCCACACAACCCAGTCACAATAATGAAATGGGGCACTTCGGCGGATTAGGGCAGTTGACACTCAGAGCAATAGTGGGTTCCTCCAACACACTGGAAGGATACCTGAGTAGAGGGCTTCAATAGAACAACATGCGGCTCCTGCGTTCCGGAGCCCAAAAAGTCCAGAGTTCAGCCTGGCACCCTTCCAGCCCTATCACTAAAGTAGGCCTCTAGATGTAGCAGAACATCTGTCTTGGTCTGCCACCAGCCCAAGCACAGCGCGGGTCACCACAGGTCCAGCCGACAATCCACTACTGGTATGTGGCACGAAGAGGCCCCTCAAACAATAATGAGCCGCACCGCCTCAACAAACAGCTATCAGGCCGGGGGACAGCAGGGACACAACCGCCATCCCCCGTATCCCGGGCCTAGCCAGTCCGGAGAACAGCCCAGAGACCCCAAGACGCTGCCAGCACTCTAGCTCACCAAAGAGTACAGGGCGTTGCACGCAGGTCCCGCACCCAGCAGCGGTGCTCATCACAATGTTGAGGGGGAAACAGGGAACACCGGTCTGCGGTCAGCCTCGAACGCCCCAATCCATTCTTCAGCAGAGCAGCGCAAGCACAGCAAGGGACCCACTACCAAGGCGGTCCCGCAAACAACAGGGGCCCAGCTATGGCGGGCAGTGCAGCTCAAGCACACCAGCGCGCTCCACTCACTCCCCAGCGGCGATCCGAATCTCACCGGCAAGCCCGTTCAGCATGTAGGTAGATCCAATCAGCAGCGGTCCTGAAGAGAGGGGGTGAAGGCCCCCGAGCCGGGAGCCCGAGTCGCCACCGCAGCCAGGATCAGCCGCCCGCAGCCCAGTCAGCACTCAAGTCAGTCAGAGGCTCCACCCACGCAGTAGGCCTCTGGATAGGCCGGAAAGCGCCGCCGTCCCAAAGTCCACTCAGCAGGGGTCCCAGGAAACTGGAGAGCCCCGTCGAGGCAGCCCGCCAGTGAGCACAATCAGCCAACCCTGGAAAACACCGTCTGACAAGGTAGAGAATTACGGATATTATATGGATAAAATGCCCCGGCCCGGAGCTCGTCGCTTAAGCGACCACCATTTTGGGCTGTAGACCACGCCCTAACCAACATGATTTTAATGCATATTTCTTTGCTTAGCTTCGTTATTCTCAAGTATGGCCAATGCCATGACAAGCCTTGTCTAAGTACATATGGACTTCGTCGTTTATAGCTCAGCTGTGTGCGCTTGGATATGTCGAGAACATGAGGAGAATTCTAAGCCTACTCTATGTTTCCATTATGTTTTGTCCCTCTTTGGTTGTTATCTTTGTAATTACCTACTGAGATGTGCTATAATTCTTTCTTAAGAACATTCCAATGATGCAACAAGAGTAAAGGCACAGTTGCAACATGAGGAAAGGCATAAATTCTGATGCAACTTCTTAAGTCAGGATATAGTTTTGGATAATAAAGAGATCTTCTACTCTCCTGTAGGTATATATAAGAAGGGGCTCTCTTGTAATTGCGCCCAAGATTAGAGACGTGTTAAATTATGTAAAACAATTACTTTACCATTGCTAACCAGTGCTAAAGTACTTGTGCTCTCGCCTTTAAACATAGTAAATTTGGTTTACACCCAAATCCCGGATAAAGCGGTCCTACATGTACCACAGGCCTGTAAATTAAATGCTACTAGTGAGTGCGAAGCACTCAAAGGGCCACTCACTAAAGTAGCCTATGCAACATGTCTCCAGCCTGCCACTAAAGCTTGTAGACCAGTTTTTCAACTGCAGATTCGACATGGCAAAATAAACCTTTTGCCGGACTTAAGCCTTCCTTTTCAGTACGTATAAATCACCCATAAGTTAGGCCCTAAAATGCCCATAGGGCAGGGTGCATTGGGCATGTGTTTTTGAGTGTTACGTGTCCTGGTAGTGAAAAATGTCTAAATTATATTTTCACTATTGCAAGGCCCACCTGTCCCACAGGATAAAATTGGGTTGGTTTAATACATTTAATACGTGGTAATTTTTGATTGGGAAGAGGTAGAAATGTCTTGTTTTGTCTCAAATGAATAGTCATTTATAATCCTCTTTAATGGTAAAGTCATATTTATGTCACTTTTTGAAAGTGGAGCAAGAATAACAGTAGTGTTCTGTTTATTATTGTCTTAGACAAATCATCATTGCACACAGGAATGAAGTCCAGTGCAAATCTAGACATTCAGCATCCCTGATGAGAGTCCTTGCATCGTGAGGACTAGGACTCGAAACGCATTGGCATTTTTGCCACTGAAGAACTCAAATTAAATATTCACAGATTTTGTGGGAGTCTCACTGTTTCCCCTTTTCTGTCTAGTATTGTTCCATTTGATTGTAAAAGACGATAATGAAAATTCAATGAATCACACATTATGAACAGTAATGGTGAAAATGTGTAAAAGAAATAATAGCTGTTTATCTTGTCTTTGTTGTTATTAGTCATTGTATGGTCCTATTCCGTGTAATGTTCAATGTGTATTGTTGTTGTTGATCATGTGAATTCATTTGTTGATTGGTTTTTTGAATGATGTATGTAATTCTTTATTGGTATGACTACATGTTTTTCTCTTTATAAATTTTCAACAAACAAATGAATTTTTGAGAAAATAATACTGGTTAATAAAAACCAGATTGAACAAAAGTCATATTTGTTGATCAGTTCAGCGTTAAAACATATGCTAGAAGTAATTTGTAGGCTCGGGTAATCACTTTCTTCTTGTCGAATTTTCCTTGTCCCATTGGACCTAACTCCTTTGTTGATCATTACTTTTTGAAAGCTGCCATTTTCTGGTCCTAACCATTTGGTGCCTGCTGCCAGTGTCCAATCTCACATGACCCTGCTGTTAGGATTAGACAGTGAGAGAATAGGGCTTAGGTGTGGGCAGGATAGGCCAGCCTGAAAGGATGGGTGGGTATAGATCTGCGCCCTAGCTAGCTTGGACTATAAAAGTGGCTGCCACCAGCTCAGTCAAAGAAATGTAACACTAGACTTTTTTTTAGGTTTTCTGTTTTGTGACCATAGACTTTTTGAAGCTTTGGCTGGGGAAAGAAGGAACTTTATAGAACTAGATGTGGGGATAGCCTAGAAGTTTCCCCACTTTTCAAGGCTAGCACAAGGTATAAATATTGGACCCTCAGACCCCTCCTAGACCTGCATAGTGCACCAGAAGGACTGCCTTGTACTTTAAAGGACTACCCTCCTGCTTGAGGTCTGCTTTGTACTTCAGAAGACTGCCCTGCTGATCGAAGCTCGCTTGTACTTCCAGAGGACTACCCTGCTGCTTGAGGCCTGCCTTTCTTCTTGGAACTAGGACTATCAAAGCCTTTCACAGGGATAGTTGATTGGTCTCCAACTCAGTGGTGGCCAGCGACAAACAAAACTGTTGGGATGAATATTTAACACACTGACAGGTACTGGTAAAAAACAGCAGTGCCCTTAGGCTCAGCGCCAAAGCTCTCAATTGTGGTCCATTTATTAACAGTGTTTGTAACTAGCCATGATTAAGAGCTCGGGAGTTGAGGCTGGAGGCACTGCAAGTTTCTCACAATGCCTGCCAGTGAGCTAATTTAAATTAAAATAAAGAAATATTTACTTACCCATTGCTTCTCTTCATCTCCAGCACAGGCAGTAAGCTCTCAGCGCCATTTCCAACTCTCCTCTACCAGTCCTGGCACTGCTCTGATGTTGCTCAGGCAACATGAGAGCAGTGCCAAGATTGGCTGGAGTGCCGTGGTCTGATGCTCCTTCAGGCCCTGGAAGCCTGTGATTGCTCTCCATCCAGCTGTCTAAGACAGCTCTGGTTGGAGCGTTTAAAGTGTACATGCCAGGCTGGCTGTCCCAAGATAGCCGGCCAAAGTGAATGTGCACTTTAAACTGATGTGTACTGTGCCCACTGTTCCTCCCTGATGCTGGTCCCTCCATCTCAGACTCAACTGCTTGCCAGAATGAAAAATAGAACAGTAATACATTTCTTTTATTACCATTTCATTTTTCATGTTTCACTTCACTTTCAACAGCAAGGCAACAGTCATTTGCCCTCGTGGAGGCACCACCACCGTTCCTGTTCTGAGCTACAAGGACATAATACCTCCAGAGACCTTAAACCCTGCATCTGGCCTTTGATAAAGTGAGTCCTGAACCCCCAATTCTGCAGCTCCAGTCCTTATTTCTTTGTATTAGTGGTTAAGATGCTGCTCCTGATTAACCCTAAAAGCTGGGTGTAGGAAGCAGGCTCTCTATATACTATACAAAGATGAGGTATAGTGTGCAGAGTCAATTGGATCCCTAAATGCTCTACAAAGGATAAAGTAGATAATACTAAGGCTCTATTGGTGATAGTGTGGGTGAGCAGTTAAGCTTATCAGAGGGTAGTGTTATGCATGTGTTGTACACACAGTGCCAATAAATTAGACACACACTCAATGAATACATTTGAGACTAATTTATAAAAACAGTACTTCTTGATATTCAGAACCACAGAACTTCATCATAGGCAATACGTTTTTTAAAATAAATATTTTTCAGTTTAAAAAATGGACACTTAAAACAATTTTCAGACCGCAATGTTAACCTATGAGAGGAAGAAAACATTCAGCATACATAGGAATAACATCGACTTACAAGACCAGTCTTCTGAAGTTAAGGTCAGTATTGGGCAAGGTTCAGTTCAGCACCAATAGTGCACCACCAGTGTCACATTAGGGCCAGGGTGCAGGTGAGGTTGGGCGCCCAATGCAAGTCAACAGGGGTTGGGGGTAATCGATCGGAAGCTGCTTACAAGTAAGTAGCAGTGGACTGGAGACAGTCTCCAGGGGTTTAGGCAAGCACTGGACAGTGCCAAAAGCAGCACCAACACTACACCACCAGTGGCACAGAGATGGCTGGGTGCAGGGTGCCAACACAGCATTGGGTGCCCAATGCAAGGCAATGGAGAACACCCAAATCGAACAAGGGCTTCAGGCTCAGTCCAGGAGGCCGTTCAAAGGAAACCTACAGCTGCAAAGGTGAGTTGTGATGCTCAGGGATGTAGGGACATCTTGTGTCCTCTTCACCAAGGCTGAGGATGGACAGGTTTAGGGCACCTTTTGGTGGCAGAAACGGTTTTTTGGAGCACGTCACGGTTGGGGGGTCTCCATGCAGAGGATGCAGGCAACGTCGAGGAGTCCAGCTCATGGTGGACTTGAGCTCTGGAGCACTGGAGAGCATTCCTGGAACTGGTGGACCACTTGGACTAGGGCCAGAAGTATCGGGTGCAGAAGTGGAACCGGGGAAGGCTTTGTGGTTCTTCAGGCCACAGAGTCCTGACTTTGAAGATGGTTGCTTGGCGAACAGGTCCACTGTCCTTGGGAGTTTTGATCTTTATTGAAGGCAGTCAGTCCTCCCTGGATTCTGGAGGGCGCTGAGCTGCAGGATGAGCTTCAGAGGGCTGCAGGCAAGTCGGTAGGGCTGGGGCCAAGTCAGTGGGTCTCTGCAGTCTTCTCTGCTGGTGCAGGTCTGTAGTGTCTGGCTCTACTTAGGTCATCAGGAACTGAAGCTCAGGGCTCAGGGGGCCATCTAAATACTACATTTAGGGGACTTTTAAGGGAGTGCCAGGTAGTAGCCAATGGGCTAATTACTTTAAGGGTGACTACACTCTTTAAATGTTCACCCAAGGTGTGGGGTGGGCATATACGTGATGTTGATTGGAGGATTCCCACCATCTTCAAGATGGTGGGCACTGAAAAGTGTACTTCAGCTCACCTCCAGCACCTGAGGGATGGATTTGGCAGAGGGGAGAATACGTCCTATTCTTTCCATCCTCGTCGGGCAGGCGGTGCAATGCCCAACGGGCTCACCTCAAGGAGGGGCTCTTTGTCAGAGATCTTCTATCCAATTGCCTTATGGTGAAGTGCAGGTGAGGGGCCAGTAATAAGTAGAAGGTGCAGGTGAGAGTAAAAAGTAGCTCAGGGTACCGGAGACAATTTTATTCTGGTGGTCCCCTGCCACTAGTAAAATCAGGGATAGCCGGTATTCATGGGAACAAAAAGTTTCCCAGTGTGAATCAAGGCTAAAGGTGCAAAAATTGTGGTCAACATGTTTCTCGCATCTAGTTTATTAACTGCGATTCTTCAGGACCTATATATAAAGAAACCTACAATCTACTAAAACATGATCTAATCAAAAGTATCAGTTTAAACAAGACACATCTGTTGTACTACCTGTCTGACACTGTTCCTACCTAGGGGTTAGGATTGAGGGGTGTCAACAGTACCCGGCGGATCTGGTATCGGGCATGAAGCCAATGTATTTGGGTTCTAGATGCCTGTGCCGTAGCCTAGGTAGGAACAGTGTCATTCACACTGGGAAACTTTTTGTTCCCATGAATACCGGCTATCCCTGATTTTACTAGTGGCAGGGGACCACCAGAATAAAATTGTCTCCGGTACCCTGAGCTACTTTTTACTCTCACCCGCACCTTCTACTTATTACTGGCCCCTCACCCGCACTTCACCATAAGGCAGTTGGATAGAAGATCTCCGACAAAGAGCCCCTCCTTGAGGTGAGCCCGTTGGGCATTGCACCGCCTGCCCGACGAGGAGCAACGCCGATGATGAAGCATGACACTCGCAAGGGTGGGTGAGGCAACTAAATCCAACACATTGGATACCCAGGGGTGTTTGTCCACTTGAGCACAGACCCCTCCCTCGTGACCGTCACTTCCCTTCTCTCCCCCTCCCCCTCCATCTATATCACCAGTTCTCTCCCTCCCTCACTTCTTCTAGGAACAGCCCAGTCACCTCCTTGTTGTCTCCACTTTGGGGCTGAGACTGTGGCGGGACCTTCCATTCCTTCCCTTGTGAATGGTAATTTCAGCCCGACTGGATCGCAATTGGTCCCATCCTTTCCCCTACTTGTTGCTATACTCACATTATAAAGTGGCAAGGCCTTTGAAGATCCCCACCCAAGGATGGCTCATCCTGACCAAGGGGTGGTGTCAACATCTCTACCCAGGAAGGGCATTGTTCTTGGTCCCAGAGTACGCAGGCACTCTCCCCATGAGGTCAGAACACTGTCTGATGGGAGCAGGCTGACTCAGGCCAGTCAGTGATCACACTAAGGATTGTTAGGGTTCAGGCAGGGTACCAAACATCCTATATTTCAGTGACTCCATCACAGGGCTGGGGAACTCCTAATGATGAGTGTCCAGCCATGTACTTACTATGGCTTCCCTGGTCACTTACAATATCCAGGAATCAACAAGAATATTGCAGGGGCATAATTGCTCATGCAGATATGTCCTGACAGCTGATATAGTGCACCCTGCCTTAGGGATAAGGCCTGCTAGAGGGGTGTCTTCCCTATATGTCATGCAATGTCTATGGCATGGCACACAGGGATGTGTGCAATGTCAACTCTTCAGTTTGTTCCACAACAAGACATGCAGGCTGCAGTGGCAGTGTGCATGTGCTTGCTGAGGGGTCCCTTAGAGTGGCACAATTTGTGTTGCAGCCTTTAGGGACCCTCTTTACCCACAAGGCCCTTGGTGCCAGAGTTACATTTTACTGGGGACTTATATCTTATGTGTGCGCTAAAGGGGTGCCAATTGTGGTATATTTTTAGGGAACGAACACAGGTACGGGGAACCTGATTAGCAGGGATCCAGTACTTTACAGTCAAAGTTGCATCAAAAGCCAGGCATAAAGTGTAGGGGGGTACTGCAACAGAAACCCACTTTCAATCAATCAATCAATCAAGCATTTATATAGCGCACTACTCACCCAGAGGGTCTCAAGGCGCTAGGGGAGGGGGGTCCGCTACTGCTCGAACAGCCAGGTCTTGAGTTGCTTCCTGAAGGCGAGGTGGTCCTGGGTCAGGCGGAGGTGGGTCGGGAGGGAGTTCCTATACTGGGGCTTAGAAAATCCTCCACCGAAAAGTGACCTAAGATCTGACAGAAAATCTGGACTTACCTGCCTGCTTATCTGCCCAAGGTACATCGCTGGTTGGCCTGACCCCGCAGTTGCTCCCACTACATTCTTTTCAGCAGCAGCAAATCCTGTTTAGCAGGACCACCCAGAAAAGGTATCCAGTCTTGTGGAGCACTCTTTGGCTACACCCTGCAGCTTCATCCCACTGGAGATTTTCAACTTCTAAAAAAGTGAGCAAGTCTGAAGGAAGAAATCATCAGTGTAACCCTATCCAGAAGCTCCTTGTCAACAATACCTCTTCCTTTGATGCTGCTGGCTGCCTTGCCCTGCTGAACTTTACCTTCACAGAAACTTTTGTTTGAAATTGCTTCTAAGTCACAAGGTAAGCCAAGACTGACCCAAGTCCACCTTGTGTAGCTGAACAGCTCTCCATCACGGACGGCCTTCATTTTGACTGTGCCCCTGTCCAGTAATACAAGATACCTGCATTGGTGTACGATCTTGTAGGCACAATAATTCACTTAAAAGTTGAAAACATTCATAACTTCAGTTCTACTTATTGGATTTCTTTTACTTTGATGCTTCTTTATTTATAAAACGTTTTCTCTATTTTTCTAAACTGGTGTGGGATTTCTCTTGTGTTGTGTTTTCACTTTATTACTATGTGAGTGCTTCATAAATATTTAACACAGTGGATCTAAGTAAAGCCTGACTGCTTTTTGTGCCAAGCTACCCAAGGATTAAGCACAGGTTAATTTATTGACTTTTGTGGTTCACCCAGACAAGGATTGTGCTGGTGTGGGGAGTGTGGGGAGGAGTCTTGAGCTACAGGGGCCTCTCTCTAGCACTGTGCAGGGACAGTGGGGCCCCTGGCCTGAAAGCTGGGTCCAGAGTGGCGGGAGACCCATCTGTGAACTTTAGGTCTCAAGTTTCGTTAGGCAACTGCTACATGACTGCTGAGTTGAATCACTATGGTGGTGCATCTGCTATTGTTGTGATTGTGCCTTTTTTGTTGTTTGAAAATATGAAACGGCTGGCAAGTTTTCACTGAGACATATTGATCTCTTTTCCCACTAAATGTAGTCCTGTCACGAAATAAAATATGACGTTTTGATGTTTTAAGTAGTACACCATGACATTTGTCGAGTTATGTTTTACATCAAAAATCAGATTTCCAAAAGGTTGTAAATCCTTTTCTTCTTATACTGTGTAATTTTGCTCAAAATTCAGCTAGCAGAGATCATGCTCTCTCGCCTATGTTGCAATCCAGATAATGCATTCAGTCTGGGTTGCAAAAAAGAAAAGAAAATTGCATCTTATTCTCTCTTCTAAGCCGATCTGCGTATTCAATTTCATCTAAAAGATGGAATATATTCATTTAAATGCTGTGGGCAAAATATATTCATGAAAATGTGGGGCTTGCCAGAACTAGTGGTATTAATAAATCAGGCCAGACATTGTTATTTATCAGGAGTAGTTATGCAGTGAGATGTCAACAAAATGGAATCATGGTACAAACTGCAAAGTAGCACGACCCACAATGGGTATTTCAAACAGTTCAAGTACAGTGCTAACATCCAGCAGGAAATAATAATTATCTCTGTCCTTCATGTTGCAAAAGGTCATTGGATGATAGTTCCACTGTCAAAAAGTGTTTTGATATGCCTACGAGAGTCATTTTATTCGAATTTACCACAAGTTTCTTGGGCGACCATTATTTATCTACAACAGAATCATTTTTTATAACATGAATGCAGCTCTAGATCCTAGTTCCAAGTGAATGACTCCATTTGTATGCTCTACTTAGGCGGCAATACTCATGATAATTACAGAATGTGTTGGTTCCATGGACCCTATTAACCCCTTCGCTGCTAGGCCTTTTCCCCTCCTGTGCTAAGGCTTTTTTGGCGTTTTGGAGTAGTGCGCGCTTAGGCCCTTGTAACTTTTTGACCACACGAGGTATCCACGCCAATTTTGCGTCCTTTTCTTCCAACATCATATGGATTCTAAAGGCGCCCAGGGTTTGTGGATTCCCTTGGAGGGGTCCCAGAAATTAACCAAAATATAGTGTTTTTTTTGTTTTTTTCAGAAAAATGGGAAAAACGGGCTGCAAATGAAGGCCTCTGGGTTTTTCCCTGAAAATGGTATCAAAAAAGGGTTTGTGGGGCTGAAATCTCCATTTTCTCAGCTTTTAGGGAATGACAGTCTTTTGTCAGAGAACCGAAATTTTTCACTCAGTTTTGGCATTTTTCTGGGACATAGCCTATTTTTGCTATTTTTAGAGCTTTCCACCTCCTTCCAGTTAATGGTAGAAATGAGTTTGAGAGCAATAATGGATCCTGGAAAGCTTTACATTTTCGAAAAGTAGACAAAATTCTGAATTCAGAAAGGGGTCATTTGTCTAAATCCATGAAGGTTTCGTTATAGAAACTAACAGTTAGATATTGGAATAATTGAACATTTGTTGAAAAAAACAGCCTTTTGTCTCAACGTTTTCACCTATAACTTTTTCTAATTTTGACAGCTCTTGGAAAGCAATATACCGTTACATCCGGTAGACCTTCCTGGTTGTGAGGATATATAGGACTTGTAGTTTCACCAAGAACCCGACGAACCCAGATCCAAAAACTGAGCAGCAACTTGCAATGGTATCAATCAAATTGTTTATTATGTTTTGGCTCTCAGCCGAGGGCCACATAAAATGTACAAAGATACAAGCAATATGATACATTATACAAACAAAGTCTGCCCTAAAAATACCTGAAATGAATACAAGCTAACATACACAACAGAACTGAGAAAATTGACAAGCCAAAAAGCATCTCCATGGATTATTAATAAATAGCTAAAAAACCTTTAAAAAATTAAAAAATGTGGAAGCAGAACATTTCATTGGGGGGACAATAAAGTGCATGAACAAAATCATTCAAAGTGAGAATGCCCAGACGGAGACAAATAACTTTTAACCATCTAGTGCGCAATTTACATAGCGCCGGGCAAATCAGTAAAACATGCATACAGTCCTGAGTATTCAAATTA
Source organism: Lissotriton helveticus (assembly GCF_964261635.1). NCBI lineage: Eukaryota > Metazoa > Chordata > Amphibia > Caudata > Salamandridae > Lissotriton > Lissotriton helveticus. The sequence goes on along the minus strand of NC_136072.1, from coordinate 737,765,271 downwards.
CATAGATTGCACAAAGAGGAGGAGCCATACCATTTAGATAACAAAAGATTTAATGGTATTAGGTCGTAGCGTAGCAGAAACCAAAATCTACGAATACCGTGAGGAACGGACCAACGCACATAGAATTGTGGCTGCTTCATCAGATAAGTGTCGAAAAGGATATCTGCATTCCTTTTTCCACGAATTAACTTTTTATCCGATTGAAAGCAAAGGTCCCAAGAGGCTGCTTTTAAAACAAGTTTTAACTGTAAAGGGGAATACACAAAAAGAGTGGTTTCATCTAATTTTAAAAGAGTTACGGCTTTTCTAAAATTACGAACCAGTTGAGAAAACTCTTTAAAATTACCCAGTAATTCACTTTTGAGGAGAGCTCTCAATGTCCCGACTTCTGCTCTCGCAAGACAGGCCACCCATCTTACTAGGGCACATAATCCCTGTACCCAACTGCTCCTTAGACCATAGTCGAGCCTGCAGGCAGACAGAGAGCAAGCAGTATTTAAGGAAGAAAGCGATCTTAAGAGTTTCCCCTCAATCTTATGGCAAAAGTCCCACTTTTTCACCTCTATTAACTCAATACCATAGAGAATTGTTGCGGGGATTTTTGATCTGTACACTTCCAATAGAATCGGAAAGTGCCGTTTCCCCGTTGCATGGTATAATGAGTTTAAACCTTTGCCATGGGCTAGAGCTTTACGAGAGCAATGCTCTATATGCAGCTTCTCACTCAAATTAGCCGTAACGATTTTCCCCAAAAAAATATAAGACTTTACAACCTCCAATTTTTGCCCCCCGATAAACCAACCAAAATCTGCCGCTCGACACCTCTTCTTGCCTACTATACACATGACTTTACTTTTGATTATGTTAATCTTCATGCAATGAGCCACCGCATAACTATGGAGAGCATGCAGCCGATTTGAGAGTCCTTTGGGAGTTAAATCAAGAATAAGAACATCATCGGCATACATCAAACAAGTTATTGGGGTCCCCCCCACCAATGGGGCGATGCCCTCTGTGGCAGATAAAGCGGCGGGCAGGTCAGCCGTATATAAGGAGAACAAGAGGGGAGCTAATAAACATCCTTGTTTAAGGCCATTACCCGATGGAATTGGGTCAGATAGCCCCCCTTCACCCCCGAGCAGGACCCTACACCAAGTCTCTGTATGGAGAGCCCGCACCAACTCCAACAGATGAGACGGGAGACCAAGCGCAGCCAATTTTCTCCACAGGATTCCACGGTCCACTTTGTCGAATGCCGTGGAGAAATCTATAAAAGCTGCATACACTGCCCCCCGCCTCACCTGTACATATTTATCCGTAACCACATGAAGAGCGGTAAGATTATCCAGCGTTCCGTGGTTCCTGCGGAAGCCAGTCTGTTCAAGCGGCAGGATATTGTTTTCCTCAACCCAAGCGGAGAGGGATACTAAAAGACATTTCGCAAAAACCTTTCCGATTGAATCGAGGAGAGCAATCAAACGGTAATTACTTGGGCAATCCCTAGTTCCCTTCTTAAAAATGGGGACCAGGATACTCCCCCTCCAAGAGGCAGGTACCGTTCTAGACATAAAGCAAGCTTTATACAAGGGGTACAGAATTTTACTCCACCTTACAGGATCCTGTTTGAGGACCGTCATGGGGAGTTCATCTGGGCCCATTGCCCCGGAGACACGCATATTTTTTATGGCCATCTCAATTTCCTTTTCAGAAGGATAGTTCATAAGGCCATCTGCAGTCAAACCGATAGTGATTTCATCACCTATAATATCATCAAAGGCGATAATATCAGAAGAACAATTCCTTGCATAAAGGTCCCGGATATAAATGGACCATACCTCTTCCGCTATAGGGATAGGGGAGGGGCTCAATCTAGACCCACACCCCTTACCAATTATTGCCCAAAAATCTCTAATCCTACCGTGAGCAACAGATTCCCTTAAGTCAATCCAGACTTTGTCTTCCTTGCCCTTTTTTAGTTTTGACTTAAGTCTGCTTCTCTTTCTTTTTAGCCTGGAGATCTCTTTTCCACGTTCCGTACCTCGATCTAAATATTGTTCCCGGACTAAATTGTTAATTTCTTTATTTAAGATACACAATGTACTGGGAACTGCAACCCCTCTTCTCGATCTTGAAGATTTATTAGCATAAGAAATAATCTTCCGCAAAAATTCTTCAAAGAATACTATTTCATTTCCACGCCACTCATTTAAAACTAAAAGGGTATCGGATAGAAAGTCCTGCACCCCATTGATGGCTGATGAATTCCAATAGCACCTTCCCGATGAAACATGAAAGGCAGGATCACTGCCTATAAGGGACCACGGTGCAGTAGGCAGGGAATTTAAGGAAATAGTTACAAATAGTATAGTATGGTCACTCAGAGGGGTAGGTATAGTCTTAAGGTCAAGAATAAATGGAAACAAGCCATAGTCAGCAATGACATAGTCTAAGATGGAAGACCCAAAGGGAGACTTGTGAGTGAATTTTGCAGGGACGTCCGACGGGAATCTCCCATTTAGTATAAGCCCATCGACAGCCAATAATTCTTTTAACAGGATCTTCCCTCTTTTATTCGTCACTGACTTTTCAGGAAAGAGAGCTTGAGGAACAAAATACGCCTCTTCCTTGGACTTATTCCTAAAGAGCTCCAGACTAACGTTGGAAATCTTACAATTCAGATCGCCCACAATCATAACTTCCGGGGGAAGTGGAACATTTTTAATTTGATCTACATAACGAAATACCTGCTTCATTAACACATTAAAACGCTCTTCTGGAGGAATATACACATTTAAAATCACGATAGGGGCTTTTATGCCAACATTAAACAGGTTTTCAATAGTTATAGCATGGAAAAGTTTACTGGAATCAATATAATGGGAGAATCTCCATTGGAATTTATTAGATAATAAACAGGCGATTCCCCCCCTAGCGTGCCCTTTCTTGGAAGGGGCAGCAGGCACTTCCAAGACATAGTAGTCCTTAGAAACATTCAACATATTGACACACCAAGTTTCCTGTAAACAAATCACATTAGCTCCTAACGAAAAAAGGAGTCCAAATTTCTCTGGGCTGCTATGAATCCCTGACGCGTTCCAGGAAATAATTTTCAGCGAGGTGTTAAAGATGCTGAAACAATCTGGGATTATCTTTAGTTTTTGTAGTTAAGGCACTATGCAGCCAGTTCCACCGATCATTATCCTCTGTAAGAGAGGCAGTCTGCGTTAGCAGAAGTGGCTTCACTTGCAGGACCGAGCGTTTTCCCTTAGAGACCCGAATCTTCAGATCCTCAAGGGAAGAGGCTACCCCCTTAATCTTATCTCTTCCAGGTACCTCCCCAGAGGAGTGATTAATATTTCCCAGGTTACAGATCGGGAGAATATCAATACCTGTGCGTTGAAAGAACTCAGCTTGCTGCAGTATTAGGTCTACAATAATAGGTGAATAAAATTTAACCCTTATACTGGAGACCTTGACTTCCCCAAACAGGGTGACCAACTCAATGTCCCTAGTTTGGATATGGTGGAGACTTTCACTCTCACTGAAGCGCTTAAGTAGCCAAGCTCTGTTTAGGGGAAGGTCCACATCAAATAGAGGAAGAAAGTCTAAAACAAGAGTGTCCACTGGAGCTTTTAATGTTATTTGGGGGCGATCCGCTATAAGGCCATCATCCGTCTCTAGAACTATAGAGAAAGGAGGAGCCAAGGGGTTTAGAAGGCCAGATGGACAATAATTTGGGTCTCCACTCACAGGCGGTAGAGTCTGACGTGGAAAATGACCCCCTATTTGTGACAAAACTTCCAGAGATGTTGATGGACCAGGTACACTATCACTTTTTAAAGGTGAAGAAATGATGGAGTTCCACTCAGCATCCGCCTTTGCGGATAATGAGCAGGATTCCAAGGCCACTACTTCATTCTCCACTTCGGCCGAACAATTTTGGAAAATTATTCGACGCTGCCTTTTCTTGCTATACTTTCGAATTGGTTTCTTTCTGTTCCCTTTATTGTTTCCATGTTTGGCAATTTTTACCTTTACCTCTTGTTTAGTATCATTCGCGTCTTTTCTATTCTCAGACGTAAAGATGGGAAAAAGATCTTGAATCCCTTTAGACCCAGAGATGGATTTATTTTCTTCCTCAATCTCTAAAACTGAGTTCTTAATACAATTTGGCGCTGCAGTTAAGGGGATAGCTACAGTGTGTATTTGCAAAGATGCCGCCACATCCTTCGTGTTAGCGACTTCTAAAGGGGCATTTATTTCTCCCACTGGCTGACTATGTTGAGTCATAGGAGAAAAAACACCTCTCGTATCAGATGATTTTTGTAACAGAGCCTTCAAGATTTGGGTAACTGAATCCAAGATGCAATCTGAGCTGCCAACAAATTTCCCCAATAGGGCTAAAATCGAGGATAATAATTGTTCCAAGGCAATCATGGATTCAGAAATAGGTTTTTCACACGCCTCCTGAGGATGGCATATACCCGATAGATTAAGACCCAAAGACCCAGAAGCATCTAACAAATTAGACGTGTCCTGACCATTTAAAGAGGGGGTACTACTATAAAACATAAGCCCAGAAGGAGTAGCACCCCCGACAATCTAATAGGGGCCTGACTTTCCACTTTAGCTATATTTACATACCGACCACAGAGTGCGCGGTCGTTCGATAGACATAACGAGCCACCGCCCGACCTATCATTCTGCGGAGTATGAGACAGCAATCGATGGTTCCTGGCATCCCCTTCAGGTTCAACAAGATCAACCCTACTTTCTCCCTTCCCCTCAACATGAACAAGAGGAGAAGACACCGCTAGTGCAGGTTGTAAGACTGAAGGCTGCACCAAAATAGGCGGGGGAGACGTAGAAACAGAAGTAAAAACCTCCTGGGCCGTCACACCAGTGGCTTTATTCGTGGACAGATTAGAGATCTTGTGGGTCGGGAAATCCCAGAGATCAAATAGTTGGCATTGACCCTTCAATGGGGGGTTATTTACAGATTTGTTTCTTATGCGAACAGGTTTTGTTTGTGAGGCTAATATGCCTCCAACTTCCCTCCCAGAACGCAATTTTTTAAACATTTTTTAAAGGATTAACTCACAAACTAGTGGTACAAAAAATACTAAACCTCCAGAAGAGTTAATATAAAATATTAAGATAGTACTCCACAATAAAACATATAATCCTGGAGATCCAATAGAGACTGACGAAATAAACAGTTCAAGAAGATGGCGGCACAATTTCAATAGGTAACTCTTCCTCTGACCGTCCAGCCAATATCAAAAAGTCTCGAAAAAACACAATTAAAATAACGCAGTCAATGTAAGTAACCGGGCCCAGCCCAACCTACCTCGGCCACTGAGGGCCACAGAGGGCCCGCCCTTTGCCCGGGCTTAGCCCGGCGTCGCCCGCGCGCGTCCCGCGATGCGGGATCTTCTGGAGTTAATGAAGCCAGGTGAGGGGGGCGTGGCAGGGACTGGTCCTGTCCGTCGAGGCTTCTGGTCAGTGTAGTTTGTTACAGACCTGCCTTTCACAGGCACACCCAGGCGAGTGTTTCCCGCGAAGCGGGAAACGCGAGCAGTTGTTTGAAGATAGCGCTGCCAAAATGCGCTGCCAGGGATTTTCAAAGAGCGCTGCCAAAGTGCGCTTTTCCAATCATATGCACTGAGGCGGCTACGGCGCTTTAATTGTTCAGTCCTTCACTCGCTGCAAACTCCCACTCAAAGGAACTGCACACCGGCAACAGGAAAATACTTCTCCACCTCTATGGCGGCTTCTGGAGTTAATGAAGCCAGGTGAGGGGGGCGTGGCAGGGACTGGTCCTGTCCGTCGAGGCTTCTGGTCAGTGTAGTTTGTTACAGACCTGCCTTTCACAGGCACACCCAGGCGAGTGTTTCCCGCAAAGCGGGAAACGCGAGCAGTTGTTTGAAGATAGCGCTGCCAAAATGCGCTGCCAGGGATTTTCAAAGAGCGCTGCCAAAGTGCGCTTTTCCAATCATATGCACTGAGGCGGCTACGGCGCTTTAATTGTTCAGTCCTTCACTCGCTGCAAACTCCCACTCAAAGGAACTGCACACCGGCAACAGGAAAATACTTGCAATGGTATTTTTTCATTTACTGGGTATAGAGCACTTTGTCTTGGAGAATGTATACATGGAATAATCTGTATGAAAGACACCTATAAATTTCTGAATTGGGTACAAATTATAGAGTTCAGAAACAGTATATAATTGCACATTTTCAAAATTGGGAATACTCATACTAGCATGAGAATTATTGGTCATTTTTCAAAAAGATTTTTTTTTTACACAATGTCTTTCATTGAAAGGGAGAAATGCATAAAAGCTTAATTGGTAATAACAGTTGATTTACAAATCTGAATTACCCCAAGTGTCCCGATAAAAACGGTACCTCACTTGTGTGGGTCGTCCTTGTGCCTGCGACAGGAAACTGCGCAAAATGCAACGTGGTCACACCTAAATTTTGCAGTTACAAATTGACCCTTTTTCGGCAAAGTGCCTACCTGTAGTTTTTGCACCCTAGCTCTGCCGGCACCTAGGGAAACCTAGCAAACCTATACATTTTTAAAAAGTAGACACCCAGGGGAATTCAGGATGGGGTGACTCGACTGCCTACCACCAGGTTTTGTTACCCAGAATCCCTTGCAAAGCTAAGATTTTGACAAAAAAACACATTTTCCTCACATTTCTGTGGTGGAAAGTTCTGGAATCTGCGTCGATCAACACATTTCCACCCACCCATCGTTCCCCCAGGTCTCTTGATAAAAATGGTACCTCACTTGTGTGGGTCGGCCTTGTGCCTACGACAGGAAACGGCACAAAATGCAACGTGGTCGCACCTCAATTTCCCAGTGAAATCTTGCGCTCTTTGGACAAAGAGACTATCTTTTGTTTTTGAGCGCTAGCTCAGCCGGCACCTAGGGAAACCTAGCAAACCTATATATTTTTGAAAAGTAGACACCCAGGGTAATTCAGGATGGGGTGACTCGACTGCCTATCACCAGGTTTTGTTACCCAGAATCCCTTGCAAAGCTAAGAATTTGACAGAAAAAAACACATTTTCCTCACATTTCTGTGGTGGAAAGTTCTGGAATCTGCGTGGATCAACAAATTTCCACCCACCCATCATTCCCCCAGGTCTCCCGATAAAAACAGTACCTCACTTGCGTGGGTAGGCATAGTGGCTGGGACACGAAGCAGCGCAAAACGCAACATGGTCGCACCTCAATTTCCCAGTGAAATTTAGCAAGTTTTGGACAAAAAGACTACCTTTTGTTTTTGCACCGTAGCTCTGCCAGCACCTAGGGAAACCTAGCAAACCTATACATTTTTGAAAACTAGACACCCAGGGAAATTCAGGATGGGGTGACTCGTCTGCCTACCTCCAGGTTTTGTTACCCAGAATCCCTTGCAAACATAAAAATTTAACCAAAAACACATTTTCCTCACATTTCTGTGGTGGAAAGTTCTGGAATCTGCGTGGATCAACAAATATCCACCCACCCAGCGTGCCCCCAGGTCTCCCAAAAAAAATGGTACCTCACTTGCGTGGGTGGGCATAGTGGCTGCGACATGAAACAGCGCAAAACGCAGCATGGTCGCACCTCAATTTCCCAGTGAAGTTTAGCACGTTTTGGACAAAAAGACTACCTTTTGTTTTTGCGCCGTAGCTCTGCCAGCACCTAGGGAAACCTAGCAAACCTATACATTTTTGAAAACTAGACACCCAGGGAAATTCAGGATGGGGTGACTCGTCTGCCTTCCCCCCAGGGTTTGTTACCCAGAATCCCTTGCAAACATAAACATTTGACAAAAAAAACACATTTTCCTCACATTTCTGTGGTGGAAAGTTCTGGAATCTGCGTGGATCAACAAATTTCCACCCACCCAGCGTGCCCCCAGGTCTCCCAAAAACAATGGTACCTCACTTGCGTGGGTAGGCATAGTGGCTGCGACATGAAACAGCGCAAAACGCAGCATGGTCGCACCTCAATTTCCCAGTGAAATTTAGCACGTTTTGGACAAAAAGACTACCTTTAGTTTTTGCGCCGTAGCTCTGCCAACACCTAGGGAAACCTAGCAAACCTATACTTTTTTGAAAACTAGACACCCAGGGAAATTCAGGATGGGGTGACTCGTCTGCCTACCTCCAGGTTTTGTTACCCAGAATCCCTTGCAAACATAAAAATTTAACCAAAAACACATTTTCCTCACATTTCTGTGGTGGAAAGTTCTGGAATCTGCGTGGATCAACAAATTTCCACCCACCCAGCGTGCCCCCAGGTCTCCCGAAAAAAATGGTACCTCAGTTGCGTGGGTAGGCATAGTGGCTGCGACATCAAACAGCGCAAAATGCAGCATGGTCGCACCTCAATTTCCCAGTGAAATTTAGCACGTTTTGGACAAAAAGACTACCTTTTGTTTTTGCGCCGTAGCTCTGCTAGAACCTAGGGAAACCTAGCAAACCTATACATTTTTGAAAACTAGACAGCGAGGGAAATTCAGGATGGGATGACTCGTCTGCCTACCCCCAGGTTTTGTTACCCAGAATCCCTTGCAAACATAAAAATTTGACCCAAAAAACACATTTTTCTCACATTTCAGTGGTGGAAAGTTCTGGAATCTGCGTGGATCAACAAATTTCTACCCACCCAGCGTGCCCCCAGGTCTCTCGAAAAAAAATGGTACCTCACTTGCGTGGGTAGGCATAGTGGCTGCGACATGAAACAGCGCAAAACGCAGCATGGTCGCACCTCAATTTCCCAGTGAAATTTAGCACGTTTTGGACAAAAAGACTACCTTTTGTTTTTGCGCCGTAGCTCTGCCAGCACCTAGGGAAACCTAGCAAACCTATACATTTTTCAAAACTAGACACCCAGGGGAATTTAGGATGGGGTGACTCGTCTGCCTACCCCCAGGTTCTGTTACCCAGAATCCCTTGCAAACATAACAATTTGACCAAAAAAACAAATTTTCCTCACATTTCTGTGGTGGAAAGTTCTGGAATCTGCGTGGATCAACAAATTTCCACACACCCAGCGTGCCCCCAGGTCTCCTGAAAAAAATGGTACCTCACTTGAGTGGGTAGGCATAGTGGCTGCAACATGAAACAGCGCAAAACGCAGCATGGTCGCACCTCAATTTCCCAGTGAAATTTAGCACGTTTTGGACAAGAAAAATACCTTTTGTTTTTGCGCCGTAGCTCTGCCAGCACCTAAGGAAACCTAGCAAACCTATAAATTTTTGAAAACTAGACACCCAGAGGAATTCAGGATGGGGTGACTCGTCTGCCTACCCCCAGGTTTTGTTACCCAGAATCCCTTGCAAACCTAAAAATTTGACAAAAAAAACACATTTTCTTCACATTTCTTTTTGTTTAAATCTTTTTATTCACAGAATTTTTATAATTTTTCCCACCCTCTGGAGCACAGAGGGGGGCAAGGAGCAAAAAATAGAGAAAAACAGTTTTTCCTAATCATATCAATTTTACATCATACATTTCGTTTAAAGTAAGCATAAAAAGGGAGAAAATAAAGAAACTTCATCTTAATACCAAAATAATAGATCAATCCTTATTTGGATGAGATCACTCTCCTTATACATAGATATTGGTATCGATTGTATTTTCTATATGTGTTATACATTATTATACCTTATTATACCTCATTTACGAATTATATACACATTTTTACAAATTCTTACAAATTAAATACATATACTTTTCCTATACAAATCAGTCTTCGTCCTTCCATTTCGTTATTGTTTCCCATATTTCCAAACCTAATTTCCTCAATCTTTTCCCTCTTCTGGAGTAGATCGCTTTTTCTAAATTATATATACTCAACAACCTAGCTAACCATTGTTGAAATGATGGCGCCACTTGATCTAACCATGCGGTGGCAACACACAGTCTGTACACTGCCATGGCCACGAAAATAAAATAATTCCCTGTCTCAACATCATTGTTTCCATCTACCCCTAACAGAATAATCGCAGGTGATAGATAAGCAGGTAGTTTTAGTGCCCTTTGTAGAAACATTTCTATCTCTTTAAGTACTGTAACTAAACTCGGACACGTTGCAAACATGTGAATAGCATCTGCGTCTGCACTCGTGCACCTGGGGCAGTTTATACCAGTTGTCGCTCCCCATTGTGCCAGTTTAGCCGGGGTATAATATAACCAATACATAGTCTTGTAATGCTGTGCTTGTAATGAGGCAGAGCATAGAATATTCATCCCTAATTCTAATGATATATTAAAACATTCTTGTTCTATGCCCAGCTTCATTGACCAGATTTCCCCCCATTTAGCCATGTCATCCGGTCTTTGTTCATTTAGTTCAAAATAAAATCTTTTAATTGTGCAGTCTACTCCCGTTTCTATTATCTCTAATATATTATTTTTTTCCAATCCTCTTATTCCCCCTCTTTTGTTTTGTAAGAAACTCCTTACTTGTAGATATTTGAAGAAATGATTTGTCGGCAAACTGTATTTTTTCTGTATTATTCCAAATTGTTTCACCCCTTGTGTCCCCATTACATCCCCCAGTTTTGTTATCCCTTTCCGATACCATTCCGTAAAAACTGCATCAGAGAATATATCTCCCGGAAGTAACATATTCTCATATAACCTCATATACCTATTAAATTTCCCCAAACCAAACTTTTTCATAAAAGCCTTCCATATATTATGTGCACCCAGTATAGTCTTAAAACGTGTTCTTTTGAAATATGCCGTGTCAAAATTTTTCCAAAAAATATTTTTAGTTTCTTCACCCAGCAATATGCCATATATCGCTAATGACCCTAAATGATCTTCCTCTTCTGCTTCTGCTCCACCTATTAGTCCTACCATATACTGCAAGGCAGCGGCCCAATAATACAACTTAAAATCTGGTAACGCCCATCCCCCTCTTTCCCGTGGGAGTGCCAAGAATCTCGCCGCTCTCCTGGTTTTGCCTTTGGACCAAATAAATTTATTAATCATGTTTTCAATCCTTTTAAACCACACGTTATCAAACCATAAGGGAATTGTTCGGAAGAGATACAGGAATTTCGGCAGGATTAACATTTTTATGATGTTCACTCTTCCAACCAAAGTAAAATGGAGATTGTTCAGTCTGTCTAGCTCCCCCCCAACTTTCCGTACAATAGGATCGATGTTTAAGTCTACTATCTTATCTAATTCTGAAGTTATGGTTATTCCCAAATAGGTTCCCGTCCGCACCACCCGTGATCAACAAATTTTCACCCACCCAGCGTTCCCCCAGGTCTCCCGAAAAAAATGGTACCTCACTTACGTGGGTAGGCATAGTGGCTGCGACATGAAACAGCGCAATACGCAACATGGCTGCACCTCAATTTCCCAGTGAAATCTAGCACGTTTTGGCCAAAAAGACTACCTTTTGTTTTTGCGCCGTAGCTCTGCCAGCACCTAGGGAAACCTAGCAAACCTATACATTTTTGAAAACTAGACACCCAGGGGAATTCAGGATGGGGTGACTCGACTGCCTCCCACCAGGTTCTGTTACCCAGAATCCCTTGCAAACCGAAAAATGTGACCAAAAAAACACATTTTCGTCACATTTCTGTGGTGGAAAGTTCTGGAATCTGCGTGGATCCACAAAATTCCACCCACCCAGTGTTCCCCTAGGTCTCCTGAAATAAATGGTACCTCACTTGCGTGGATAGACATAGTGGCTGCAGCAGGAAACGGTTCAAATCGTACGGTGGTGAATTTACATTACCCTATTGCAAAACTACCTTGATTTTGGGGGGGGGCATCTGAGTTTGTGGCCCGGGGCTCGGTGGTATTCTTTGCAAAGTAGCAAACCTAAACAGTTCTGAAAACTAGACACCCGGGGGAGTCCAGGGAGGTATGGCATGCGTGGGTACCCCAATGTTTTCCTACCCAGAACTCCTTGCAAACCTTAAAATTAGGTAAAAATAGCACTTTTCCAAACTTTTTGGCGTGGGATCGGCGTGCCGGCAAAAATGTCCTACCACCCAGCGTTCCCCTTGTTCTCCCGAGTAAAAGGATACCTCACTTGAGTGGGTGCCCCAAAGCAGAACACGCCAAAAATGAATTTTGAAAAAAGTAGTATTTAGTAGTATTTAAGTTTTACAAATTAAGCCCCCCAGTCTGAGTCACATGCCTTGGGCCCACCCACACAAGTGAGGTATCATTTTACTCGGGAGAACAAGGAAAACGCTGGGTGGTAGGACATTTGTGCCGGCAGCGAGATCCCACCCAAAAAAGTACGGAAAAGGGTTTTTTTTTACCAAAATTTAAGGTTTGCAGGGGTTTGGGTAGGAAAACATTGGGGGACCCACGCATGCCATACCTCCCTGGACTCCTCCGTGTGTCTAGTTCTCAGAACTGTTTGGGTTTGGTAGTTTGCAAAGATGCCCGCCAAGCCCAGGGCCAAAAGCTCAGGTGACCCCCTCAAAAAATAAGATTGTTTGGCTAAAGGAAATTTTTGGGTCTCCACAGTAAGAATTGGGCCTTTTCCTAAAGCAGCCACTATGCCTACCCACGCAAGTGAGGTACCATTTTTATCGGGAGACCTTGGGGAACGCTGGGTGGGAGGAAATTTGTGTGAGCCCAGTGATGCCACGCTTTCCCACACTAAAACGTGTGAAAACATTGATTTTTTCCAGCTAAAAATGAGGTTTGCAAGGGATTCTGGGTAAAGGAACGTTGGAGGATCCACGCAAGCCATACCTCCTTGGAAGCCCCCGGGTGTCTACTTTTCAGAAATGTGTGGGTTTAGTAGGTTTCCCTAGATGGCTGTCTCGCACAGGGCCAAAAACCCAGGTAACCCCTCTTGCGAAAGCTAGAGGACTTGACATTGTCACCATTGTCAAATTCACGAGCTTTTGCAAGAGGGGTTATCTGGGTTTCTGGCCCCGTGCGAGACAGCCATCTATGAAAACCTACCAAACCCACACATTTCTGAAAAGTAGACACCCGGGGGCTTCAGAGGAGGTATGGCTTGCGTGGATCCTCCAACGTTCCTTTACCCAGAATCCCTTGCAAACCTCATTTTTAGCTGGAAAAAATCAATTTTTTCACACGTTTTAGTGTGGGAAAGCGTGGCATCACTGGGCTCACACAAATTACCTCCCACCCAGCGTGCCTCCAGGTCTCCCCCGATAAAAACGGTACCTCACTTGCGTGGGTAGCCATAGTGGCTGCAACAGGAAAAGGTCCAATTCGTACGGTGGTGAATTCAAAATACCCTGAAGCAATATAACTTTGATTTTTTTTTGGGGGGGGGCACCTGAGTTTGTGGCCCGGGGCTCGGTGGTATTCTTTGCAAAGTAGCAAACCCAAACAGTTCTGAAAACTAGACACCCGGGGGAGTCCAGGGAGGTATGGCATGCGTGGGTCTCCCAATGTTTTCCTACCCAGAACTCCTTGCAAACCTTAAAAGTAGGTAAAAATTGCACTTTTCAAAACTTTTTGGCGAGGGATCGCCGTGCCGGCAAAAATGTCCTACCACCCAGCGTTCCCCTTGCTCTCCCGAGTAAAATGATACCACACCTTAACAGAGTTACTCAAAAGTAAAACATTCAAGCACGGCTATCTATTCCTCAAAGACACACACATACAGGTTGGATTTGGCACGAGGGCGAGTGATGGTTCAGTACATAAAATTTTATTAACAAGATATTTCAAAAAAATGAAATGCTCTGTCAATAAATAAATGCATAAAAACTGAACCAGTGACTCGCAACTCGTGAGCTGTAAAGCCACGACAAGGCACCAACCGTTTTACAGGCCATTCACGCACCCTTCATACCTGATACAAACCAGACCATTGACACCATCCGAATGGAAAAGCAACACATAACAACAATCACAATAAGGGACAAGGTACACCCTACTGCAGAAAGAGAAAAAAAACAATTATTACTGCACACCCATCTAATCCGCAAGCACACACACATGCTGGTAGGATTTGGCACGAGGGTGAGTGATGATTCAGTACATACAATTGTATACGCAAGTAATTTCACAAAAATGAAATACACTGTGTATAATTGAAAGTATGATAAACTGAACCACTGACTCACAGCTCGTGAGCTGTAAAGCCACGTCAAGGCACCAACCTCTTTACAGGCCATTCATACACCTTTCGTACGCATGACACACACAAAACATTCACACCGCCAGCCGCGGACCCATCACATTTCAACACTCACACCAGCAAACAGCGCCATTCAAGGGCCCATCACTTTCACACGCCCACATTTCTGACACTGCAACTACACAAAATGATGGACTGTGTGGAGTGTCACTCAAATAGCAGTGTGTGTAGTGACCAACAGAAAGTAACTACTCACACACCGCCTGCCGAGCGCCAGTCCACCCACACCACCATCCAAGCACCAGACCATGCACACCGCCAGCCAAACACCACTCAGCGCACACCGACAGCCAAGTACCACTACACACACACCACCAGCCAAGCATCACTCCACGCACACCACCAGCCAATCGCCACTCCACAAACACAACACCAGCCAAGCACCACTCCGTGCACAGACAGCCAAGTACCACTCCACGCACACCGTCCAGCCAAGCGCCACTCCACACACACCGCCAGCCAAGCACCACTCCACATACACTGCCAGCCAAGCACCACTCTGTGCACAGACAGCCAAGTACCACTCCATGCACACCACCAGCCAAGCGCCCCTCCACACACACCACCAGCCAAGCGCCACTCCACAAACACAACACCAGCCAAGTACCACTCCACGCACACCACCAGCCAAGGGCCACTCCACACACACGACCAGCCAAGCGCCACTCAACACACACCACCAGCCAAGCAAAACTCCGCACACACCGCCAGCCAAGCACCACTCCACGAACACCACCAGCCAAAGACAAATCCAAACACAACACCAGGCAAGCGCAAGAGCACGCACACCGCCAACCAAACACCAGACCACGCACACCGCCAGTCAAGCACCAGTCCGCAGACACCGCCAGACAAGCACCAGTCCACAGACACCGGCAGCCAAGCGCCAAACCATGCACACAGTCAGACCATGGACACTACACGCAAACCAACATCATACTTTAGTTTTTTTTTAAATAAAAGAGAAACAAAAACAAATTGCAAATTGATACAAATCTACTAACTCGACAACTAAATCTAAAAAGACTACACAAATACAAACTTTGAAACTGAACAATAAGTTTTACAGAATAAAGACCAACCAGTTCACTTTACCACTCATTGATACTCCCAAAAATTATTTTGCGTGTGGTACAATCTAAAACAAGCAGGTACACACAGCCCGGGGTTTGAAGGGCAGTCGGGGCAGTACATGCGAACCTCCTTCCGCAAACCTCTTCGCCAACAGACTCTACATCTCCGACTGGGAAAGTCTTTTGAGGTTGTAGGAGGAATTGTATCAGGAAAGTGGCGATCTTTCAATCTGGCAACATCCTCCACCACTCCAACTCTAGGAACACTTGCCTGTTCCACTAAAACAAGGCTGCCTATTACAGACTCCTGAAACTTTACAAAAGACAACTTTGACTGGGGACAAGATTTCTAGAACACAATAAAAGCATTAAAGGTTGCCAAGTGGAAAAAAAGGATAGCCAACTTCTTGTACCAAATGTAAGACTTACGAAGAGCAGCATACGGTTCCAACCTCTGATCAACTCTGTCAACACCACCCATGTACTTATTGTAGTCCAGTATGTACACAGGTTTGCGCACTTCTGCAACCTGACCCCAAACAGTCCGCGGTTCAGTGCTTTCATCATGTATTGTAGTCAACATGTAGACATCTCTCCTGTCTGTAAACTTCACAGCTAGAAGCTCCTCACAACGCAATGCACTGCACTGTCCCCGAGCAAGCTTTCGACAAACAAGTTCTTTTGGGAAACCTTTACGGTTTGAGCGGATTGTGCCACAAGCAACAGTGTCCACTTTGGCCAATTCCCTGAACAACCGCACACCAGTGTAGAAGTTATCGACATACAAATGATGGCCTTTGTTAAACAATCCACGACCAAGTTCCCACACAATTTTCTCAGTCACTCCAAAAGTCGACGGACAACCAGGGGGGTTAATCCTGGATTCCTTACCAGTGTACACCCTGAAATTAGAGACATATCCAGTCTCACTGTCACACAGCATATACAGTTTGATTCCATAGCATGCCCTCTTACTAGGAATGTATTGCCAAAATACCAAGCGGCCCTTGAACAACAGCAAAGACTCATCCACTGCAATTTCTTTCCCAGGATAAAAGATCTCAGAAAATCGATCAACCAAATGATCAATGACAGGCCGTCTCTTGAAAAGACGGTCACAATCAGGGTGATCTCGTGGCAAAGCAAGACTATTGTCAACAAAATGCATCATCCGCAGCAGAAGCAAATACCTATCACGACTCATGACTGCCGGAAATATAGCTAGTGCCATCAAGGGACTAGTAGACCAATATGAAGCCATTGATGGTTTCCTAAGCAAGCCCATCAAAAAAGTTAAACCCAAAAACTTTTTCATCTCCTCCAAATTTGTGGGAGTCCACCGGGTAGCTCTAGCGTGGGGCTTAAGGCTGGCACTGTTCACCCTCAAAAAAATTTCAGCATACAAATTAGTCTGCTCTACAATCTCTGCCAAAAACACATCATCCATAAACAACTTGAAAAAATCAATAGGCAAAAAGTTTTCAGTGTTCACCCTACACCCTGGAACACCAGTAAATTCAGGCAATGCCGGCTGCACCATGCCTGGTGCAACCCAGAGGTCAGAACTTTCATCGTCAAGTCTTGCAGCCGCAGGCCGCCGCCCAGCTGCCTCTTGTCTCACTACTCCAACTGGAAGTCTAGCAGCCCCAGGCTGCAGCCCAGATGTCTCTTGCCGCACTATTGGCACATCAATGTCCTCCACAACCACAGGCACAACAATGTCCTCCCAAACCGTAACCACAGCAATGTCCTCCCCAACCACAGGCACATCATCCACACCAAAAGTAGCTTCATCAGCACTCAAAGTGTCTTCATCATCAGATGAAGCCATGTGTAGAGAAAACTCACTACCTGAATCTTCACCTCCCACCTCTGGCTCAGAATCAGAGTCAGACTCTGGACCATGGTCAGAAGAAGAATCAAAAAGCATTCCAACAACTTGCTGAGCAGTAATCCGGCGGCTAGCCATTATCCTTACAAATAAAGGAGTCTGCACAAACAACTCAACAACCCCAACACTGCGCAAAGTAAGATACAAAATGTAAGACTTTTTCACAAAAAACTATATTTAGAAAAAATATACAATTCACTTACAAGACACAACTACACTCACCAGCACCTACTCTGCAAAGACACAGCAAATAGGCAACGATATCCCACTAGAAAGAAGAAAAAAAACCTTACATCTACAGAAGGACACATCAAAAACAAATGCAAAACATGTTTTACAATCACAACAAACAGAAACAAAACATACTCGTATTACTACACACTTTGCAAAATAAACAATTACATTACAATTGAACAAAAAAAAGGTCTCTTACCAAACACATGCAACTACAGAAACAGCAGAACAACAGAACCACCAGTAACAGAACCGCACACTGCAACAATCTAAAGAGAAAAAAAAATACACATTAGAAGAAACACAAACAACACACATTACAACAGGCTATGTCACAGGATATGTCACAAATGGGGTGTCTGTCCCCAAGGGGGGAAGATTATAAATCATTATAAACGTGGGCCCCCTGGAAGCAACCCTATGGAGGGCAGAGAGGCCAAATAAAGACACGGCAGAACATACAGAAAACAAATGGGCCCAAGGAAGCAACCCTTGGCCAAGGGGTCGCTCCCTATAAAAAACAAAAACCTGGAGTATAGTGGGCTTTTCTATCCCCCCCCTGGGACCAGAAACTGTAAAAAAACCAGCCACTCCGCCCCCAGGGGGGGGGGGGGGCAGAATAGTCTACAATATTTATAATGCCCCCTGGAAGCGACCCTTGCCCAAGGGGTCGCTTCCTTTATAAATATACTAAAATCCCTGGTGTCTAGTGGGCTTTTCTACCCCCCCTGGGTCCAGATGTGTCCCAAAAAACGGCTGATCTGCCCCCAGGGGGGGCAGACAAGTCTAAAAAAAATTATGGGCCACTAGGAAGCGACCCTTCCCTGGTGTCTAGTGGGCTTTTCTGCCCCCCCTGGGTCCAGATCACGCGCTAACATGGGCGATCTGCCCCCAGGGGGGGCAGAAAAGTCTACACTACATTTTGATGGCCCTGAAAGCGACCCTTGCCCAAGGTGTCGCTTTCTTTATGAATAAAAACACAATCCCTGGTGTCTAGTGGGCTTTCCTGCCCCCCCCCCCCTGGGTCCAGATTCCCGAAAAAAACGGTTGATCTGCCCCAGGGGGGGCAGAAAAGTCTAAACGAATAAAAAATGCCCCAGGAAGCGACCCATTTATCAAAAAAAATAATCCCTGGTGTCTAGTGGGCTTTTCTGCCCCCCCCCCTGATTCGAGATCGCTCTCAAAAACGAGCGATCTCGACCCAGGGGGGGCAGAAAAGTCTGATTTACAAAATTATGGCCCTAGGAAGCGACCCTTGCCCAAGGGGTCGCTTCCTTTTATGAAAAAAAACATCCGTGGTGTCTAGTGGGCTCTTCTGCCCCTCCTGGGTCGAGATCGCTCGCTAAAACGAGCGATCTCGACCCAGGGGGGCAGAAAAGTCTGAATTACAAAAATGATGGCCCTAGGAAGCGACCCTTACCCAAGGGGTCGCTTCCTTTTATGAAAATAAACATCCCTGGTGTCTAGTGGGCTTTTCTGCCCCCCCTGGGTCGAGATCGCTCGCTAAAACAAGCGATGTCGACCCAGGGGGGGCAGAAAAGTCTGACTTTAAACAATTTAGCCCCTGGAAGCGACCCTTGCCCAAGGGGTCGCTTCCTTTTCAGACAAAAACATCCCTGGTGTCTAGTGGGGGCATTACTGGTGCAGGATCGCGATGCTGTGCGCGATCCTGAACCAGGAATGCCCTGGATTGGGACATCAGGGGAGAGGAAACAGTGTTTCCTCCCCCCCGATACCTCAAGGCACCGAGAAATGCCCCCCCGCCCCACCGGAGACCAAAAACCTACCTTGTAGCTGGACGCGCTGGAAAGAAATGGCTTCCAGCGCGTCCAGCACTTCCTGATGACGTCGGCGTGCGCGACAGCGCGCTGATGTCACCAGGAAGTGCGCAGGGGGGGGGAGCAGCGCGAAGTCTTCCGCTGCCACCCCCCAAAAAACAAACACGATCGGAGCCCCAGGGGGGGAGCGACAGCGCTCCCCCGAGGGCTGTACTGATGACGGAGCGGCTCCGTCATCAGCACAGCCCAACCGATGCTGATGACGGAACCGCTCCGTCATCAGCATCGAAGGGGTTAATTAGAAGTGGGTAGGGCTCGAATGGCCTGTGAAGGATAATTATCCTTGATAAAATTGTGGAAAAGGAAACCTTTTGCTTTTGTTGGTTCCATGGACCCTCCACACTATTATTGTCATAACTGGATTTGTATTTCTTCATAATCTCGTGAATGTGGACGTTTGTAGTTGTTCAAGCTAATATGGATATTATATGCATTTGTCCAATGAAACATTGAATAAAGATTTGCGAGAAAAACTTTAAATAATGCAGCTATTTTCTGGACATGTAGCTCTCCAAAATAGCCAATTTTCTCTGAGGATGGTGTGGTTTAGCACATCTGATTGAGGACACATGACAGGAGTGTAATTGACCCACGGCCAGGTTCTGGGTAGCCACGCCAACACAACCCCATGAAGAACACGCGTTGTGTCCAAGAAATTGCTCATGCATGTGATGTCTTTGAAAAATTGAAAATAGTATTGGGAGCTGTAGCCTTTCCTCCTGTATATTGCCATACGAATGCAGCATGGTGGGACTCAGGCTCCTAGACAATGCTACTAATCGCACACGGGGTATTGAGCAGTCATTGCCCCATGCTAGACCTGGGGACCTCAGAGCACCACACCGACAGCTGGCCTTCCTCTACATCTGCACCACTGTGGTAGTTTCAAGTAGCATTTCCAAATACTGCAGCATTCTCTATGGCAGAACACCATTGTCTTCTGGCATCTCCAATGGAAAAGGCCAGCCACTAGCATAACAAAGAAATACAGGATTAGACAAGGAGCCGCATACATTAGCTAAACTAAGATGGCACATGCCAATTGCGCTAGTCAGGAGACAAGTAGGAGAAACAGCCTCCATCTTGAATAGATAAATACATTATTGATTTCTTTAAGTGCATATTATTAATTTGTGTTAAGTTAATTATTTCACTGCAGGAACACTATACAGGCATGTTTTCTACTCGGATTTCTCTGACTAACCTGAAAATATGATCCATTCCTCCCTACAACCTATGCTTGCTTTCGACAATAAACTTGAACTCTTAAACCAGATATCTCAGAATGGACAATTCCGTGCAATAACTAGTTCAGTGGACTATTGAAATTAGAATTACTATAAGGAAATTGGAGAGCTGCTCAAATATGCCAGTTTAGTGAAAAACATAAATTATGCGCTTGTCTCTCACTCCTTATCTGTCAACTCAATGTTAGGTCTTGCATCCCCTAACACTACTCGGTAGTCATCATGCGTGACATGGAAACACTTCTCACATAGGATCAAAGCAAAGACAAAATCCTTCATACCACACACCTACATGTTGTAGTGCGCCATCCAGGTGGGTAAGCACTTCAGTACCTCACAAATGGGTAGTAAGAGCTATATAAATGTGCAATATAGTTCAATAAAATACAATATTCAGAGGTGTTACATTTTATGAGCTTCAATTAGAAATTAATGTTAAGGGATTCATCAATCAAGAATGAATGCAATACATTGCTACTGTAGTTCTCAAATTTCACTAGACTGATGCCCGATACTGGTCTAGGAGGTCTGGGTCAATGCTAGCTTTTTATGATATCCTTAGAAAATACACTTACATTTATAGGGAAATGAATTTATTTACATAGTTCAGAGTTCTCCTGAAATCATGGTCTTCATTCTAAGTCTCTTGGATATATGTTGGACACCACTGCACTAGACAACTAGACTGTGCATTGCATAGATCTCTCTGTGCATGTGTTTGGGTATTTGTGGAGCACAAACCTAACCAAGGGAAAAAGGTTGTTGTAAAGGGCAGTTTCCAAGATTATGATCCATGGTCATTTACAGAGGCAGTATTGAGGGGGACTACTGACATCAGTAAAGGAGAAACTAGTTTTTCTGTGTGCAAGATGTAGCATTTTTTGAAGAGGTGTGCCTTCAGCTTTTTTGCTGAATTGGTTATGGGAGGTTCTGATGATGAAGGGATTCTGTGCCAGATCATGGGTGTAGGTGGAGAGGATTTGGGGCCAGATGTAGGTAGGCTGTTACCGGTCGGTAACGGCCGAAAATACCGATTTTCGGCCGTTACCGACCGGTATTGAGCGATCGGTTTGTAGGTGATTGAAAATAGGCCGAATCGGTAAATTTACCGAATCGGTAAAATTACCGATCGGTAAAATACCGAATTTGAGAAATTACCGATCGGTAAACTTACCGATCGGTAAACTTACCGACCGGTAAACCTACCGATCGGTAAACTTACCGATCTGTAAAATACCGAAACGGTAATTAAGAATAGTTAAAATTTAAGTTTGAGATGTAGGGAGGCTCTGAAATACCGAATTTGCACCAAAATCGGTATTTAAGAGTCGGTATTTACCATGGATTCAAATCAGGTGGTAACCAGGTGCAGCCTATAAAAATGGACCCAAAATGCAATTCTGTTTACAAAATGGCGGCATTTTATGTAATTGCAAGACGGCTACGGCTACAGGAGGAAGGAGAGAGGGAATGGCTGAGACAGGAGCAGGGTTACAGGCAGAGGGTGACCCTGTTCATGCTCACAGAGGAAGAGATACTGCAAAGGTACAGGTTGGCTCCAGACACCATCATGGAGCTCATCAGGGACCTAAAACCAATGTTGGAGCATCCCACCCCAAGGGCACATGCAATTCCAACACATGTACAGGTGCTGTGCAGCATCCACCTGCTGACGTCAGGGAGCTACCAGAGCGTGGTTGCTGCGGGGGGAGGGGTGAGCCAGAGCAGCCTCTCAAGGTTTTTTCACAATTTCCTTGACGCCATGTTGCATAGGATGGACCATTACATTTCTTTTCCATCCACCCATGCTGAACTGGTTCAAACCAAATCTGACTTCTACCAGATGGCAAGATTTCCCCATATCATCGGATGCATTGATGGCACGCACATCCCCATTTGTCCCCCTGCTGCCACAGAATACATTTACCGCAATAGGAAGTCAAGCCACACCATCAACGTGCAGGTGATTTGCAATGCAAAGAACGTCATCACAGACCTTGTCGCAAAATTCCCGGGAAGTACCCACGACTCATATATATTTCAAAACAGTGGCATCTATGCACGCCTGACTGCAGGGGAATTTGGTGAAGGCTACCTCCTAGGTAAGAGACAGTGTGCAACACCTATTACACCTATTGCAATAAGCAGTACATGTATGCATGTGAGTAAATTATTCCCTTTTCATTTTAGGAGACAGTGCATTTGCCCTCCGCTCATTCATACTCACCCCCTACCTCAACCCCTCAACACCCAGCCAAAGGAGAGACAACCGGGCACACAAGAGCACACGCAATGTTGCTGAGAGAACATTTGGTATCTGGAAAAGCAGGTTTAGATGCTTGCACAAGAGCGGAGGTGCAAGGCAGTATACCCCCATCACCTGCTGTAAGATCATTGCTGCCTGTGCTATGTTGCACAATCTGGCTGTTAAGAAGGGGACCGAGGTGGAGTTAACTGACTATGAGGATCATGACGACGACATTGCTGTGCCTGAAAGACAACCTGCTGGAGTGTCAACACCAAGTGATGGCAGATACAGACGTGATGAAATAACACGCAACTATTTCTGAGTAAGTGAAGACACTGAGCTATAGTGAAAGCACAAGCTTCTGTTTAATTAGATTTTTTAAAGATATGTTAAAGAACAAAAGTGCAACAGTAAGCATTTGACAGCAATGCTCACAGTGAGCAAACACATTCAGACAGGTGTTGAATCCACCCACCGTAGTTGTACATTGTCACTAGGCAGGTTGAAATGGCACAAATGTGCAAATAAAACTTTATTAACTGTGAATCAAATATCCAATGGCAGTAGGCCATAGTTACAACTGTTCATTTTCGGCCACGCTTTGCACTGGCAGGTGTCTGTGGCTCAGCCTGTTCACTGGGCGTTTGGCCTGTAGCCTCACCCTGTGTCGGCTGCTCCTCCTTGGCTCTACGCCATGGGGGCTAGCTGTGCTGCTCCTACTGGTGCTAGCTTCAGTGTCCGGCACGTCAATAGCAGAACTTTGTGCACTTTGTGCATTGAGTAGGGCCTCCAACGCACCTGTCATTCCAGCTATGCCCCTTGTCAACTGGTTGCTATTATGAGTCAGGACTTCCTGACTATTGATGCTACGCCTGCATAGCAGGGATGTGGCTGTTGCCAGGCGGTGTATGGATTTCTCTGTTCTCTCTGCGCGCTGCTTGTCCCTGCGCCTTGCAGTAATTTCAGAGTCAAGTTTAGTGCACAGTTGCTGTATGCCTGTTGCCATGCTCTTGTTCACTTCCACCAGCTCTTTTATGCCCTTGCCAATTTCCTGCATGTTAATGTTCAGGTTTCTCATTTGTCTTTGACAGGCCATGATGCCCTTGCCCTGCATCCTCTGAATCCTGACCATGGATCCCTCCAGGCCTTGGAAGACACTGGACCCCTCCCCACGTGCGCCTACACCCCTTCCTTGTACTGTGCGCCTTCTAGTGGTACTTGGTACAGGCTCTGTGCTGGGCTGCAGTGTGGCAGTGATGTCAGCTTGAGACAAGTTCTGTGAGTCTTCACTCACCATTTCATCATCACCTGTCTCCATTTCCAGCAGTGGGGAAACGACATGCCTCCTGCTAGGGTGTGCAACAGGTGTTACTACTACAAGGGATGCAGGCATTTCTGGTGATGAGACCAATAGTGGTGACTGTGAAGGAATTGGGGAGCCCTGCATTTCTTCACTGATGTCAGTTTCTTGGGAGGGTGGCTGCCCACTCGGAACACCTGTGTCCTGGGATGCACTGGGCCCTGGCTCCTGACTGTCATCCCTCTGGGGTGCCGTGCCTTCTGCCTCCTCGGACTGCCTTCTGGATGCGTGACCTGTGGACATATGAGCACATATCAGCTAGGTGCAAGTGTGTAACAGCCACTACAATTAAACATATGACATTGCACTTTGTACATGCTGCCTGCCCTTCATTTTGTCTGCATTCATTTAAATAACTTATTGGGTACAGTGCTGTGTGACATGGTCTTTCAATAACTGACTTTGTGTACCATGATGCATTGCTACAGTTTTGCACAGACACCATGGGACTGGGGTAACTTAGCTGCAAGGGGTGAGGGATGGATGGGGGTGGGAGGGGGATTGCTGTGCATGCATCTTACCTTTTTTTTTTGCAGATTGCGCCGAGCTGTCCACTTCTTCCAGTCCATGGACACTTTCAGCCTCCAGGGTTGTGGCTACCAGCTCCTCCAGGTCGGTGAGGGGGGGTGCAGTGTTCTTTCCTCCACCTGTTTTCTGTGACTGTTTGTGGCGGTCAGCCAATTTTTTCTTTGTGAGGCTCCTTAGGTCATAGAACCTCTTCTTTAAATCTTCAGTGACTCTGGTGGTCACTCCCACTGCATTAACTTTATCTAAGATTTCCAGCCATATTTTCCTTTTTGTTGATTCTGGTACAGTGAGGGACTGCTTTCCAAAAAGTCTGTGGTGTACCTTTACCACCTCCTCAACAAGGACCTGTAGCTCAGTACTACTGAATTTAAGCTTTCTTTTCCTTTCAGCCTGCTCAGTGTCCCTGCTGCTTTCCATGTTAAAGTTTAAAAAAAATCACAAGCTCTGTCTGCTGCTGCTGCTGCTCCCAGTCTCTCTGCTCCAACTGCCTTTCCAGAACCTTCTAATTAGTTGCAGCTGCCTGTGTAGCCACTTCCTGGCAGGAAGGGGGAGGGTGGTTGCACCTGATTGGCTGTTGTGTTAAGTTTCACTTTTGTTTGCTGTCCGATTCGGGAAATACCGAATCGGTATTTACCGAATCGTTATTTACCGATCGGTATTTACCGATCGGTATTTCCAATGCATTCCTATGGGCCTTTTGGCCCATAGGAATGCATTGGACATACCGATCGGTAAATACCGATTCGGTACATACCAATTCGGTATTTTCCGAAACTCAGATACCGATTTTTACCGATTCGGTAAAAAATAACGATTTTTCATCTACATCTCAATTACCGATTTTTAAATACCGGTATTTAAAAATCGGTAAAATCTGATTACCTACATCTAGCCCTTGTTTCTTTCTATCTTACATTTCTTTATATCCTTTCTGGCAGTGTCTTTTAGGTCTCAGCCTGATCCAGCGCATGCGCTGGTCTGGCCGAGAAATTTAGTGGCTGCATTGAAAAGTGCTACTTTCCCGGCGGCCAACTTAATATCACTCGCACAAGCGCGCGCATGACGTGCACCGCTGTCATCGTGTACAGCTGCTATTTGGCCGTGATTCCTGATAAGGTGGCTCACTACAGGTGGGTATTCCTTTTAAACATAAACTCCTGTTTTTTTAATGCGTAATCCTAGTTCTGGGGAAGCTTGTGCACTGCACCACGGGATGTATTTTTTAGATTTGTGGACTATCTTCAGTGGGTGGCTGGATTTTAGTCCTGTACCTCTGTGTGTGACTCTTAAGAGAGGTTTCTACCCTGTGCAAGCCTTCAATTGCAACCCGTAGTCTGAGAATTCATTTGGTAAAGTCAACATATTATTGCATGGGAAGAGCTTCTTTTTTTCTCTGGATCATGGATATTCGAACATAACAATGGCTGCATCTTGCTCAGAATTAAGAGATCCTTCCATCTCTGGCATTAGCAATGCAACCACTTGTGCATCTTTGTACACTTTAACACAACACATACGTCTACACCAGACGGGCTCTCATTGCATTGCTTCTGCTTCTTTTATATTGGGAGCAGGGCAGTTTAGAATGTTTCTTCTGCAACAAAACCTTAGATATTGAATTTCAGGGTTGATGTATTATTTTCCAAATCCTCTACTCAGACCTAGAACGAACAGTACCTCAGGTTGTCATGGTTGGATTCTTTCTCTCGAATCTTCCTCACTTCCAAAGCCCTCCTTTTCCCCTTACGTCCCTCAGCCTAATCTACTTCAGTTGGCTTGGAGGGTTGCTGCTTGTTAGACCAGACCAAGTAGTGATGGAGGAGTCTCCTTTATGGGCTCAAAGCAGGGGCCCAAAGGGAGAAAAAAAATAGTGCAAGCATAGTTGCAGTTCTCTGCAAGGCTGATATATCTTGTATCGGCAGGGCTATGAATGAAAGTTGAGGTAACAATATTTGGGACTGGTATGTCTTTTTTTATCGCCTTATAGTTATTTGACGTTACAAGGACACTTAGCCTGTGGCCTCTTCTATGATTTTGGTCGTGGGGTTCCTGTGTGACTAGGAAAATGGTTGCTTAGTTGGTGGTACTTAATCACAGATATTGAGCAAATGAGGCACGTCTCGCTGCTGAATCAAGGTCATCAAATCCTTGTATTTAAGAAACTAATTAATGTACATTTCACTAAGATCTTCATAGAGGCCTTTTGCCATGGGAGTAACTTGACAGAACGGTGTTCAGATATTAAAGGTGTACAGTAAAGCAGTCCTGTTCTGCTTGACAAAGAACAGTGTTTTTGTTAGAAATACCGTAATGGTGCACACAGTCTTTTTTTTTTTTTAACAGGAACGCCGCTACATTTGTTTAATTAAAAAAATAATTTAAAAAAACCTTAACATTTTCCTTTCTGTATCAGATATACCCTCATTTAACTTCAAAGCAGTTTTGACTCCTATCTCAAGACCTGGTCACTGTTTGAGCACGTATATGTTATGTTATGTTATATGAGATTTGTAACGTGCACAATTACTCTTGAGTATCCTGGCGCGATATGTTTGCATGTGAATGTTCACGTACCAGAAGCAACATTCCTTAAACAGTTTGGGTGTCTAGTTTTCACACTGTTGCCGTATTCTGCCTTCTTGGATTTTATGGTAGCTAATGGCCTTTCAGTGGGTTTGGAGGGGGGGGTTACCTCAAAAGGGAGTGGCCAAATGCAATGGTCGTGGTTTAAAACATGTAAACTAAAATTCTGTGCTTAGCATTGTATGCCCCGGGCCAGCATTTTGCTGCCTTTCCACTGCATCCAGACACATAATACAAGTAACATTACACCTACAAGCTAGGACTATTGGCTCTGTCAGTGGTTGTCAGTTGCATAAGATAAATAAACAACAACTACAGCTTTGTTGTATATAATATTGAAAAGGCTTTATTTCTGACATGATGAGACTGAAAGAACTATAAGGAGTCTTTTGAAGTTGCATCAAAGGCAGTGAAGGGTGGCACTGCTTTAGAGTTACATTTTATTTCTCCACCCTGAGAATGAGGACACCAATGGAGAGCCTGGTAAGGACCTGTCTCAGCACCTGCATGTTAAAACTGCCGGTGCTGAGCACTGGCAGGACCCGGCCGACTTAAAGTCCGGGGTAGTAACATTTAAGAACTATTCCCATTCTTTTTCTGATGTAGTTGTCTTGCAGGTTCCATGCATGGTTGCTGAGGTCTGCCATTTTTAAGCCATTAGTTGATTTAGTATTGAGTGGAAACAACATCTTTCTTTGTATTTTCTTGGTCCCAGCTAGGGCTGGACTGGTAAACCAAAAGCAGCCTTGGAAAAATGCTCAAACTAGCCCCTCTCCCTTCATCTCCTCATGCAATCTGTCTATCCATCCATCCTCTCTCTCCCTAATGGTGTTCTCTCTAACTTCTCTCTCAAACCCGCTCATGCTCTCTTGAAGCATCCCCACAACTGCTGCCATTAACCTAATGGAGCTGGACAAGTTATAGATGCGCCAGGAGTGGTCCTGGATTTTCAGAACGGACCCCTATAGGGCTCCAGTCCACCAGGCAAACTCCGGTAGTTTTGCAGCACAATATCCTTTCTGCAACAACATCAGCTGTTGCATGGCTAAACCTTGTACCTTATAAGTGTTTAGCCATGCAACAGTTGATGTTGTTGCACCAAGGATATTTTGCTGCATAACTAAATTCTTATAAGGTCCCAAAACCGAGACATATCGGCTATGCCAATGCTTGCTTTTACTGTGGGTGTGTCAGACTCCACCAGAGAAGGTTTGCTTGTCCATTAGATAGTCTTAGGTGTTGTTTCAGATAGCCTTATAGATTATGGCAGCTGGTACTGAAGATAATATTGTCTGCTAGGGGAATGAGTGGCATTCCATCAGGGTAGGAGTAATGGAGTTGAATGTCTTCTTGTTCATGATGAGGCCCGGGCTAGAAGAATGGTTATCGGGTGGCAGCTGTGGTGTCTAAAAGACCACGAAGGAAGATTTTGCCTTCATCTAGGTGCAAGGGTATGAACACACCGACAGCAGTCCCAAAATTGCTTTTAATTTTATTTTCAAGAAGCAGAACTGATGCAATGTTGTCTTGGCATTTGTGACGGTGGACTCCTTAAAAAAGAGGTCAACGTAGTGGGTGTATTTGAGTGTTTTTTTCTATTGGTGATAGTTAGGGATTTAAGCCATTCAAGGACATGGCATTGAACCAAGTTTCTGCAACTTGTGGTTTATTGTTTCTTAGGAGGAATTTGGTCATGATGGGTTTGAATTTAAGGTAAGCGCTGGATATTCTGTTCTGACTGTGGTGGAGGCAGTGGTTGTATTATGGAATTTCGAGGGCAAAGTAGGCTTTCAAGTAAATTTCTGTATCATCTATGTATTTGTGAATTTTCATGTTGCTATCAGTAGTAAGGCTTCCAAGGGTGTTGTAGATTTTCAAAAAGGCAGGGGACAGGATGGAGCCCGGAATACTCCGAAAGGGTTCTTCGGAGATTTAGAGGTACCCATCTGGATGAACTGGTGTTGGTTACATATGCAGGAGGAGGACTGGTGAACACTGATTGTGAATGAGGACTTGAATGAGGGTAGAATGGTTGTGAGTTTTGAAAGCATCGG
Organism: Lissotriton helveticus; assembly: GCF_964261635.1. Lineage (NCBI taxonomy): Eukaryota > Metazoa > Chordata > Amphibia > Caudata > Salamandridae > Lissotriton > Lissotriton helveticus. The sequence goes on along the minus strand of NC_136072.1, from coordinate 737,736,042 downwards.
AGAGGTTCAGACAGGGATCACCTGTATCTTTTGCCTACAGGGCACAGTTTGGAACTTATATGTGTTTTTTTGTGATGAAACAAGATTTGGAACTGAGAGCAGAATGCTTTTTACCTGATCCTGCTGATAAAGGTAGATGGTTGGTGAACAGCTAGTTGGTGATGTCATCGGGATCTGGGGTGTGTTTAATCTGACGTAGGAAGATCAGGTGTCTGATAGAATGTCACTGACATAATTATTCATTGTGTGGACAGAATGTCATGTAAAAAATATCGAGAACCAAAATATCTAAAAGGTAAGTCCAAATAGGTAAGTATACATTTACTATTCTTAACTCCACATCTAGGTACCTTGAAGATATATAGATATATAGAAATTGTCAAGATACATGCACAAATACTATCCTGCATGCAACATAGCCATCCTTGCACCACTGTACAAGGGTGGCTGCATTGGTGATATGCAGCTCATTACCTCCTCGTCCAATCTTCCCGTCCCATCCCTTATAAGTGAGCAGCTAGTCTGCTCCCCAGAACCCTATACCTAGTAGAACTTTTTAGCACTTCCCCCAATATGCCGCCACCAATCAGACGAGCATATAGGGGGAAGTGCCTCACTTAACTTCCTGTTTGTTTTTTTCTGCCTTTGCAGTCTCTTTGCCTAGCAGTACTTCCAGGGATGGTGCACCGGAACATGGGTCCGGTAAGTGTATCGTTCTTTTCATTTTATGTTTTTTTCAGTGGCCTGCTGTAGCTGCTGCCTTCTTCTGTGCTTTTGGCTCTGTGTTGGATTGTGCGGTTTGCGCGGCTCGCTCTAGTGGCCGCCTGTGCTTTTTCCTCACATGTAAGCATGCGAGTGTGCTGTAGTGGCCACTCACCATTTGACTTTCCCGTGGCACCTTCTTTAGCGGGCATGGGTCTGCGGTTGTTCCTTACGGCGCGGAGTGTCCTCTTGGGTTCCCCGCCTCCTTACGGGATTTCCTGCGGCCGGGGCTCTCCCTTTCAACTTTCACCCTCTCTGTTGGTTGCGCGAGAGGTTGGGGGCCTCTGGACTTCTTTCCATTTAAAAGGGAGCTTTTTCTGTTGGTCCCTGACCTTTGGCTGGTTGTTGGAGTGCCTTGTGTTGCTTTTTGCTTCCTCACTGCCATGGACCAGCGTGCCTCGGGTTCTGCTGTTCCAACTTTGGATGCCCTGCGCCTCATTATTAATGAGGCTATCTCTACTGCTTTCTGGGCTCAGAAGGCGGCAGGGCTGGCCCTCCTGCCAAGGTGCCTCTAGGGTCTGTTGATTCACCTAACGGTCCTGTCGATGAGTTGACTGAGGGGGAGGAATGTGTGCATGGCAGTTTTGTTCAGGGTGTGGAGCACTCTGATTTGTTCTCCCATGTGCATAATAATTTGGGCTTCGCGCCTCCTGTTTCTGAGGTCCTGGAGGATGACTTTGTTACCCAATATCACCAGCCGCCTCCAGAATCCCTCCCCATGCATGGTGCTGTGCGCAAGGTGCTGGATCATGAATGGAAGGAGGTTGATAAGTCCGCCTTCCCTGGCTTTTTGTCCAGGCATTATACTTTGGAGGGGTTTGCTGCTGAATTTTCGCAGGCCATCACTGTGGACAAATTGATGGCTGGTCTTTCCTCGCAGGGTTTGGTTCTGTCTTATGACGCCCTTCTTTCCGATGCTGTGAATAAGCGTATTGAAGGGGCGGTAAAGCGTTCCTACGCTGCATCCAACTTTTCTGTCAGGGCGATGGATTATTCCAATTACATGATCCAGTCCCTGCTGAAGGATTTCCAGTCCCTGGCTTTTCTTTTGCAGGATGGGGAGGATGCCTCCTCTCTCTTGGCCCTCATGGAGTTGCAGGTGCGCTATTCGTCCGATATTTCCTTTGACAATTTGAGTGCCGCTGCGGCTGCTTCCGGTGCTTCGATTGCTGGGAGGCGACATATCTGGATGCGTTCCTGGAAAGCTGAGTCTTCACAGAAGGCGGTCCTGCTTAAGTTGCCCTTTGTGGGGTCCAATGGTGTTCAGGCCTAGGCTGGAGGACATGATCAAGCAGTCGGCGAAGTACTGCAAGCTTGTGGCTCCTGTCCGCCCTCCTTCTCGGGGATGTGGTTTTGGCTACAGCCTTACCTTTGGGCCGGCTGCTTGGGGTGCCTTGCAGCCCTTTCGTGGCAGGGGTCGTGGCCGGGGGGGCCCTGGAGGAGCCAAGTCCCGTGCCCCTGCCGGTGGTGCTGCCCCTGCTCCTTCCTCTGCCCAATGACTGTCTGCCTTTTCCAGTTGGGGGTCGCATTCAATTTTTCCTGTCCCAGTGGTTGACGGTTCCGGATGCCTGGGCGGTGCAGACTGTGTCCGAGGGTTATCGGATTGAGTTCACTTCGGCCCCCCCAGTCTTCCTGGTGACCCCCCCATCCCGTCATCCTCTATGACGGGAGGCTTTGCTGGATGGTGTGCGCCTCTTGTTGGAGAAAGCGCCTATCGTGGAGGTTCATCCTCTGGAGTGAGAGAGCGCTATTATTCGATCCTCTTCCTTTCCAAAAGAATATGTGGATCTTCGCCCTTTCTTGAGTCTCAAGAGGGTCAATCGCTTCATCCTCTGACGTATGTTCAAGATGGTGGCTTTATTGTCCATCCTGCATCTGGTGCTTCTCGGGAACTTCCTGGTGTCCGTGGACCTGATGGATGCTTACCTGCAGGTCCCTATCCATTCTGTGGATCAGAAGTATCTCCAATTTGCTGTTGGTTCTCGGCACTTCCAGTTCCGGGTGCTTCCTTTTGGCCTTTCATCAGCGGCAAGGGTTTTCACGAAGCTCTCGACCCCTCTGGTGGGTATTCTCCATTCCAGAGGTCTTCAGGTTTTTCCCTATCTTGACAATTGGTCGATTATTTCTCCTTCTTTTTCTCAGGCTCTGTCAGATGTGGAACAGGTGTGTCATCTTCTCAGGTCCTTTGGGTTCCTCATCAACCACAGGAAGTCCTTCTTGTTGCCCACCCAGTCTCTGAAGTTCCTGGGGCCTCTGTTCCGCATAGATCTGGGGATGGTGTTCCTTTCCAAGGAGCGTCAGTTGACTGTGTACCGTCACCTTTCTTGGGTTCTGTCCCAATCCCAGGTGTCTGCCCGGCTCTGGTTGAGGAGTCAGGGGGAGATGGCTTTCACTCTGCATCTCCTCCCTTGAGCCTGGCTGCATTTGTATCCCCTCCTGCATCACGTTCTGTTCCACTGGGATCCTGCCTCTCTGGACTACGAAGCTCTTATTCCTGTCACCCCGGGGATTCGGGCTGCCCTCCAGTGGTGGTTGTCCCCTCAGTCTCTTTCCCGGGTCTTCAACCTTCTTCCACCTCCGGCTGTGGTTGTTTTTTCGATGGATGCCAGTGCCAATGGTTGGGGGGTGGTCATGGGTCCTTCCAAGGCTCAGGGTCAGTGGTCACTGTTCGAGTCTCGCCGGCCGTCGAACTGGAAGGAGTTGAGGGCAGTTTGGTTGGCTCTCCTGTGGTTTGCTCCTCTTTTTCTGGATTGTGCTGTCTTGGTGCAGACCGACAACCAGGTTGTTTGGGCTTATGTCAATCGCCAAGGGGTTATGTGCTGGTCTCTGTATCTCCTCTCCAGAACGATTGGTCTTTGGACCGAGTGCAATCTGTTATCTCTGATGGCAGCGTATCTTCTGGGGATGGAGAATGGGTCTGCGTACTCTCTAAGCAGGATGTTCCCTTCCTTTGGGGCGATGTGTCTGTCCCTTCTTCTGTTCCGTCAGATTGTCCTCCGGTTCGGTCTTCCCTGGCTGGAACTGTTAGCCTCGGAGGAGTCGGCCCTTCTTCCCCATTTTTGCAGCCTGGTTCCTTCTCGGCTTGCCTGGGCGATCGACGCCTTTGCTGTTCCATGGTCCCTGGGTCTTCTGTTTGCCTTCCCGCCTTTTGATTTGATCCCCCGGGTCCTCTGGAAACTTCGGTTGTATCGGGCGGAGATTCTTCTGAGGGTGCCGTAGTGGCCCCGGCGGCCTTGGTTTCCCCTTCTGTTTACCCAATTGGTTTGCCCCCATTGGCAGTTTCCTCTGTGGCTGTCCCCTCTGTGGACTCCTCTTCTCTGGGTGTCCTCTCTGCGCCGCCTCTGGCTGGGGGTCTGGCACTTGAGAGGTTGAATTTGTTGGTCCATGGTTGTTCTGACAAAGTGGCACAGAGTATCCAGTTGTCTAGACGTCCTTCCACCTTGAAGTCTTACGACCGTCATTGGAATAACTTCTCCTCCTGGTGCCTTGGGAAGGGTTTGTTGTCCTCCTCCTGTGTGGCTGCACAGGTGCTGCACTTCTTGCGCAATGGGTTTGTCCTAGGGCTCGCTGTTTCGACGCTCCGTGCGCAGTAGGCTTGCTTTTTGGCAATCTGATGTATCTTCTGTCTCCCCTTTGGGGGCCCGCCTTCTGCGGAGTTTTTGGATTCAGCGTCCTGTTTCTCGCTCTCCTGTCCCAGCCTGGGATCTTCCCCTTGTTCTGCAGGCCTTGACTGGGCCCCCCTTTGAACCTTTGCTTTCGGTGAACCTTAAGTTCTTTACTGCTAAGGTTGTTTTTTTGGTGGCCGTTTCTTCTGGTCGGCGCGTTGGTGAGATTGGTGTCTTGATGGCCTCTCCCTCTTTTTTGCATTTCTGCTTGGACAAAGTGATTCTTCATCCTTGTCAGTTCTTTCTGCCCAAAGTTTTGTCTGCTTTCCACTGTCAGGAGGATATCGTCCTCCCTGTCTTTTTTCCGGACCCATCCTCCCCAGAGGACGTGGTTCTGCATACTTTGGAGGTGTTGCGGGCTCTCCGCATCTATTTGGATCACTCCAGTGCCTTTCGTAAGGTTGATTCTTTGTTTGTTACCTACGGGACCTCGGGGAAGGGGCTTTGTCCTTCCTTATCCACCTTGTTCCGCTGGGTAAAATGTGCTGTGGTGTCCGCTTATGAATGCGCTCACTGTCCTCTCCCTTCTTCAGTGCAGGGTCATTCTACCCGGGGTGTATCCTCCTCATGTGCCATGTTCAAGGGTGCCTCCTTGTGTGACATTTGTAATGCTGCCACTTGGGCATCTCCCCATACGTTTGTTTCTCATTACCATCTTCAGTTGGGGATGGCGGGCTCAGCTGTCTTTAGCTCTCATGTTTTGTCTGCTGTACATAATGTTTAAGTTGTACTGCTTTGATTTGAATAAATTGACCTGTTTTGCTTCAATTTCTGGTCTTTTTTCTTGCAATCACCATGTGCTTGGGTTTGGGCTCCCTGATAAGGAATGGGACGGGAAGACTGGACGAGGAGGTAATGCCCGGTTACTCACCGGTAATATTCATTACTCTGAGTCCTGGTCTTCCCGTCCCATTCCTGAGCCCTTCCCTCCCTCCCTAGGTTATTTTTGTGGGGTAATTGTCTCTTTGTTTTCTGGGTTTCTTTGGTATTCCGAGGAAGTTAATTGACGCACTCTCCCTATATGCTCGCCTGATTGGTGGCGCCACATTGGGGGAAGTGCTAAAAAGTTCTGCTAGGTATAGGGTTCTGGGGAGCAGACTATCTGCTCACTGATAAGAAATGGGACGGGAAGACCAGGACTCAGAGTAATGAATATTACCGGTGAGTAACCGGGCATTATACACAAGTGCAGGAGAAAGAATGTCACATATTTCCTTAAATAGGGTGCATTCCTGCACTTTCCCATCGATGCAGTGCAGCGCAGCAACGTGACTTGCTGCACTGCACCACTTTTTCATAGATATGGCACATTATGTGCAGAACGTTGACTTAGTCATTTCGGAGGCCTTACCTCGCTGTCTTTAGAGCCCAAGTTGTAATATTTTTCCAGTACCCACGTACTTAAATATTAATGGGGGAACCCCCTACTCTTAACTTGCCACATTCTCCATTAAACTGTACATGTCAATTCCAATCTTCAACTCTGGAAAAGCCAGGACTTCCGGCACTCTCCAGTGTTTGACTACATCTCTCTTTGCCACCTCCAAACCCAAGCTTGGCCCATGCAACATCCACCTCAGTTGGAATACAAAGGAATACATACTTAGGCTCAATCTGGATGTCGACTCCCAGATGATACGGTGGTCTCTCCATCCTATGAGGCCAGCTGTGGTCATAATAGACCTGGTGCAGTGTAATCTGTATCAGCCATAATCTGGACTATATGGCTACCCCTCTGAATGCATCAGATCCATCACCCTGTCTGTGTGTCCATCTCTCCTGCGCTGCGTGTTCCATTCACCTTTCTCGCAGCCTCACAATGTGTCAGGCATGTTGTTGTTAATAGTTTTATATGGGAGGGAAACTGCCCTTTTTTCGAGCTTGCCCATGTGCTACCTTTAAGTGGGGCATATTCTGGTATGCCTATGTCCCCTAGCCTCTCGGCCAGCCATGCACGGAGTAACTGTGCATATTTTAGATACTGATTCTGGTGGAGCTGGTAGTCCATCTAAAGGTCTCCGTCCTCCAAAAGATCCCCATTCTTGGCAATTCATTTGGTGTCACAGCCTTCAAAATGTCTCAGTTTCCCTAGTTTCGCATCATTCCCTGTTCCCCTAAAGCGTTTCCCTGGTCACTTTGTTGTCTTAACTCGCATATCAGTTTGCTTTCATCCAAACCTCCAGCGTCACCTGTGTTGCCGGCTGATCCCTCCCCCATACATATAGTGCAGATGGGTTAGTGCGAGCATTAAATGAGCTCGCACTAACCTATATGTCAAGTGGTCCAGGGGGGCGAATATCCTGTCCTTTTTCTTTATCAATAGTAGGTCCTCACATCCGAGAGAGCAATCCCACCATTGTTAGGGTTACGCGGTAGCATCTTTAATGCTATTCTGGGGAGTCCCTTGTTCCGCAATCAAGCAACTCTCTATTTATTTTGGGAAACATCTCCTCTGGGATTTTATAGAACTTGTTCTGAAGTCAGTAGAGCAGTTTAAAAAGAGTGATCATTTTGGTGTATGTACTATTGATGGAGGGTAAGACCTGAGAGTACTTTGAGGGAGGGGATCACATCAAACAGGATCAGGAAAGAAACGACAATGCCACACACTAAGGGGACTATTTAGTATTATTTCACGCAACACGGTGAAGCAAGGGAACTCACTCTACTGCATTGCATGAAAGGAAAAGTGCAGAAATGCCCCATATTTACGAATAAATGCAGAATTTCTGCTCCACGCTTGTTCTGGCACACTGTGTCCTGCCTAGCATAAATGCTGGCAACTTTGCACCCTAGTGCAAACATACCCGTGTTACATGTAGGATTGTTTTTGTAAAGGATAGGACAACTTACTCACAAAAAGAAAGCCTTAGAGTACAGCACACATGGAAAAAGGAAGTAATGAGGATATAAAAAAAGAAGTATCGCCTCTGAACCCTGCCAAGTACAATGCGTCAATGGTTAGACTAATGCATTTTAATGCTGGGGTCCATATCACCACAATAAAATGCATTAGTCATGCCTTTACAATGTACCTCGACACTGTGGGGATGATTGTTGGCAGAACTGACACAGGTAAGTCTCTGAGCAGCACATCCTATATGCTCTAAGTGGTTAAGAAGAGGTTCTGGCACAAAAAGTGAGCCTTGATTATCAGAAAGCAGAATCACAGTGCTAAGAATTGGAGGAGGGGCTTGAAAGTGGCACGAGTGTGTGACATTCCTACAGAACAGGTGCTGTTCTACATTATAGTGGATTGGGCTAGCAGTAGCATCCCAAAACAGTGGTTTGGTATTGCTGCTGTAGAAATTGTACAGAAAATTATAGGTACATGCAGGAGATGTGCATAGTGTTCTTTTTATGTGTCACCTATACTAAGTGCAGTAAATGTTATGATGTCGCTATATTAGTAGTGGACTGGACTCCTATCCCAAAATGTACCCACTATTAACACTGTGTAATAGGCACAAGGTGTCTGGTTTTAAAAATATGGAGTCTGAACTTGTAGTTTCTTTTTTTAATTTTGATAATTATATAGCTGGACAGTGGGCTCATGTGTTTCAACTCGAGTTGTATCTTTTTTAGGCACATTCTGTTCTTAGATTTAAAGTTTTGTTTTAAAATGTGTAAGGGCCGATCACACTGCAAAGTCAAAGCGATGCAACCCGGATGCAAAATCAAAGTAAATCTAGGCTAGAGCAGCCTGCAGATGTGCCCTTGCTGCAGTGACATCAAACCTTAAGGGGGCCCCCTGCAAAATACATGGAGGAGCCCCCCCTCTGGAGTCAGTCAGGAGCTCACAGACCAGGGTACTGGGCTGAGAGTGCTACCTGGAGCTTGGAGCCTCCCGCACTGTGGGGGCTGCGGGCGCTTATATTAAACAAAGTGGAATCCACTCTTGTGGTGGATTCCGTCCCTACAGTGGTGGGGAGCACACAGTGTTGTGTAGAATACCCCTCATACACCAACAGGCCCCTTGGTGTCATGCTCCATCATCGGGGTCTTCGCACCCCTCTGCGGGATGCAGCGTGCTGCGACTAACGACTGCGTAGGAGCACTTGAAGTGAACTATGTGTTGGTGGGTGTGGGTCTTGGTAGCCGCATTGAACCGGAAGACTAGCCCCAATACCACGCAGGGCTCATGAGGTCACCCTGCCTTATCAAATAAGTAAGCACTGAACTAACCAACCTTCCTCTGTTTATACAACAACTTAGGTGAAACTTATGACTTTACCATTTGCAAATGTGTGTGTAGTTTGTCTACATGTGTGTCTTTGTCCTTTTTTCTTACAGGGTCACAGATTACCCAATTTTCTTGAACAGACATCTGTATCCTGATGTATTATTTACTATGCGCTTTATTTTCGCAGGTCGTGTTCCATTTTCGCCAATTGGGCGCAACAGACTTCTGAATCATAAATACATAATTAGGAACATTACACCTAGTTTTTTGTAGATTTATTTTGTAACTAGCACTTTAACATTTACACTACATGTGAGTAAGGTGAGGAAGTTTGTGCACTCCCTCGTCCTGAAGAAGGAGTTTTCAAACTCCGAAACATGTCATGTCGACGCACTTTCTGAGGTTGATGTACATTAAAATACAGCAACAACCTCACCCTGCACCCTTTTAACAATACCAGCCGAGGGCTTAATACATTTTATTTTTACCCTACGAGCCAGGTATTTTTTAACAATTTTCACCTCTCACCACTTCACTACTCACATAAAAAAAAAACACACCCACCAACACATAGTTCACTTCAAGTGCTCCTACGCAGTCGTTAGTCGCAGCACGCCGCATCCCGCAGAGGGGTGCGAAGACCCCGATGATGAAGCATGACACCAAGGGGCCTGTTGGTGTGTGAGGGGTATTCTACACAACACTGTGTGCTCCCCACCACTGTAGGGACCACTACCACCACGAGAGTGGATTCCACTTTGTTTATGTAAATTGTCTGGGGAGATCGAATCCACTTTACCTCTCCCTCCCTCCTTTGTTAAAAACTTGGCGCCTATATTACGCCACTGCCTTGCAAACCCCTCATAGTAAGGTGTGAGATGCAATACTCTTTCCTCAGAACAGTTGAGGCATGCCAGACCCAGCCCATCGTCTTTCTTTTAAAGCAATATATGTTTGTGCAGCTTGACAGGGCACATACTCAGTAGTGGATGCTACCAAACGGGGTGGGGGTTGCTTACCTGGATACGGCAGGCTGGCTGCCGCCTCTCCTCCGTCCTCTTCTCCCAAGGAGCAGGAACCAGGAAAGACCCAGCCTCCTAGACTTCCCGGACCAATCACAACACTGCCTTGCAGCAGCATTGTGATTGGTCTGAGCTCCGTGGTTTAGCGCTCAGACTGGGGCTGGGAGGCTGTGCATGTTCTCCAGGCAGGCTGTAGTGCAGCCTGGGTGGAGAACGTGCAAAGTGTGCATGACTGTTTGGCCGGCCCAAGAGGGCTTGCCAAAATGTCATGCGCTTTGAAGGTGCCTACCACAGCTCCCCCAGCTCTAAACAGCCCTCCCCCCAAACAACTGAGCCAGTACACTTAAATAAAATGACAATAACGTTGCATTATTATAATTTTATTTTCCGTTTTGAATTGCTCAGTGGGGCGACACGCCTGCGCCTATGCGCTAGAGGCGCCACTGCAGATACTCTATTTCCAGTCAGACACCAACCAAAAGATGCTCAACAGGACATAACACTAGAACACTCACTGCTATAATATAGCTGCCCCGGAAAGTTTGAGCTGACTTAACATTATTTTTTTGACAAAAGAACACTGCTGATATATACTTCTGTATATCTATTCATACAGATAATGCCTGGGAAATACATATCCATTTATTTTCTCCAAGTGTGCTTTACATAATATAATGTCATTCTGTGGATTCGATGACTTAGTCGAATATTTACATATTAGATGATGTTTTTTTTAATGAGTTTTATATACATACAACAAACATTTGTTATAAGAATGTATTTTGTACATTTAGTGCCTGCTCATAAGCAACATGATTAGTTTGAAATGTAGAATCACTTCAGCTGTGTTGAACCACCTGAGGGCGCAAAAGGACAAGATTAAAAAAAAGGAGTTGCCTGCAGTTGCAATTTCTTATTATTCTACAGTTTTATATAGCTCGAGCAGGCTCGAATGGCGTTAGAGCTCTACGTGAGGACCAGGTTACGTTACAGAAGGTTAGACTTTGTTGTTGTTTTTTTTATAGCAAGGGGCGGTTATGCTATTTGTTCATAATTACAGGATGTGCATTGTGCACCCTGACTCCCCAGTTTCAAACTCAGACAGCAACTCTGGCCGTTATGCCACAACCATCCCCCGGTCGCTGTTAAGTGGAAAACGTCTGCCTACACCATTTCTGTAACAGCCACGTCCAATTGAGATGGCGAAAGGTCGACGAGACCCTCAACGCTGTCTTCTACGTGTAGCTTGATGCACTGTATGCGGTTTCAATCCGGTTAATGTATAGCCACCCCCAGCAAATGGGCTTTGTTAATTGAAACATGAAATGCAGTTTTGCTGTGTAGGGGTCGTCCAGTGTACAGAGAATGCTAGATGTCTTAACCTGCCCTGCGTCACTAACAATGACCTGCAATATGTATTTCCGAACCTTTATTTGTTTTAGGATGTTTGCTTGGGTTTTGAGATCTATTGTGACATCATTTCCTGGACGACTTCTTTAACCTATGATTAATTGCGATCACTGACTAACCACAGCATACTCCCTCTATTTTCCAAGTTGACTGTGAAGTGCTCTGAGCTTCGGGGAAAGGTCACCCAGCCTCATTGTTTCAGTTTGCATTTCTGTGTCCATTTAAGTAGATGCTAGTGTGTGTGTGTGTTATTATTTATATTGTGCAAACGTAGCCAAAAGGCAGTGGAATGCTTCTCAGGGTCATAAGCAATCAGAGAGTCAACAAGTGATATGAGATGATGATGGGTTGTGGAGGCTAAATCCTTGGTGATGCAGTGTTCTTTAAAGAGGTGAATCTTCAAACCTTTCCTTAATTGGAGAACCATTGTGGTGGTCCTGTTGGATACAGGGATGTTGTTCCAGATTGTGGGTCAACAAATGGAAAATACCTGCTACCTTGTATTTAAATTTTTACACTTCTTAGTCTGCAGTCTAAAGGTGACCTGGCTGTAGGTATACCTAGAGCCACCAGAGACAATGACATTGAAAGCAAGATCAGCCAGGGTTTTGGTGGTGACGGCTTTGTAAATGAAACAGCTGTGCTTGAAGATGGTGTGGGCCGTCAAGTGAAGCCAATGGAGTTTCATCAAAATGGGTGTGATGTGATGATATTTATTCAGGCTCTGGGTGGGACTTGCTGTGGCATGCTGGAAGCCCTTCAGGGGTGCCAGTGTTGAATGGCCACAGAGAACAGTGTTGCCACTAACCCTATGCAAGGGTATGAGGGCATGTGTCTGCTTTTTTCTTTTTAATCATAAGTCAAATGCTGGGGACACAATAAGACCCAATCTTTGTGTAACCTACCTTCTCCAACAGTAAGTCTCAATCAATCTTCAAAGATATTAAGGGACCAACCTCCAGATTCATCATTGTAAAATCGGCTCGCAAAGGGCCAGATTCTGAGAATCTGGCCCTTTGCGAGCGCAATTTTTGCATTTGGGATTCATCACCCCAAATGCAAAAATCGCAAATTGGGAAATCACTAAATTGCGAGGAATTTCATATAAGGAATCTCTATTTGAGATTCCTTAAATGCAATTCATGAACCATTTTTGAATTGCGAAATCGCTATTTTTGGCCGCTATTTACCGCGAAGTCTGACTTCGTGGTAAATAGCGAAAACTTAGAAAAATGCACTTTAGTGCCTTTTTCTAAGTTGTATGTTACACACACACATGTCCTTTGGACATGTGTGTGCGCAACATTAGTCTACATTTACATTTCAGGGGTGCTACAGGGTGTCCTTTGGACACCCCTGGCACCCTTGAAATCGCATCCTTATTTGCGATTAGCAAATTGCTAATCGCAAATAAGGAATGACTCCCCATTCATTCCTATGGGCCTTTAGGCCCATAGGAATGAATGGGGAGTCATTCCTTATTTGCGATTAGCAATTTGCTAATTGCAAATAAGGAAGCTGTAGAAATCGCAAATAATATTGTGATTTCTACATGAATCCTGTTTTGCGAGTCATTAATAGCGATTCCTTAATAATCGCTATTAAGGACTCGCAAATCGGGACATTGATGAATCTGGCTGCAAGTCAAAATTACTTGTTGGGAAGCCAGTCCCTATTCTGATGCAATATGGGCTCCATTATGATCAACTTGTTTAATTGGAATACATGAGGTTATTGTTGTGGTTTGTGTGATAAAACTCTTCAGGTCAAACCTGCAGATAGTTAGTGGGAAACAATGCCCAGTATTCAATGAAACATGCTGAGTTTGGTGCAGTAAGCACAAAAATATGCATGTTATTTCCCAAAATCCCCACTGAGTGGAATTTATCACGTGCAATACATTCCGACTCAACTAAGTCATATTTTATCAGTTACAGTAAATTATACACTATTTGCTGGTCTCACCTTTTAAGGATAGGTCTGAAAATAAGCTTGATAAAGGATATTTAGGCAAATTTGTATTTTATGACTCGTTATTACATTAGGTAATATTGGTTGTGAAATATGGATCTCTGGTTTCAAGGAAAATGAGTGGAATATGGTGAATTTCAAGCACATTGGGCCGGTTATAGCAAGCTCAATGAAAGATGGTCATAAACAGCATGTAAAGGGGCCCAGTAATTTCCTCCCTTGGAGGAGTTGTGAGAATACTTGTGCCCTGAGAGGGAAAGATGTTTATGTTAAAAGTACTTCTGTACTGCCAACCACTATCCATATGGCATAATAGTACATATTGTGATCACCTCTTTGAAGATGCACACACATTTATTTGCTTTGATGGGTATGAGGAACACCAAAATACTACTGTAAATAAGTAAGTAGGTTAATTTTGTTACATTAATACGAATGCTCACAATATTTTATAACAACAAATCCCAGGACAGTAAGACATTTTACAATACAGTTTATGTTTTGATAACAACAAATACAGTAATGGCACTTAAAAAAAATTAAAAGCAGTTATGACTACCCTTAAAAGCAAGTTGTGAAATTCATTTAATGAAGCAAAAATGCCTCTACTAAACCACTAAAGATTTGTGAATATTCTGTACATATTCATATATTTTGTTCATAATAAAACATATCTGGATTAAAAAACGTTATATTATTATTACTAATAATACCTTGTAGAATGCATGGCTACATCTTTAGAAGCGTCCCTGCGCTAGGATACTGAATACATAATAAAAAGTTGCTCACATATGAGGCAAAGTTTAAGTAGATTTTTCTGAAAATCTTTTCTGAAATGGGTAGCCGAAGTTCCAAAGGTAACAAGTTCCAAATTTGTGGTTTCAACTGACTAAAAGCACAACCACCAATGCTTGTCTTTTTAAAACTAGGAACAGGGACCTGTTTTGAAGCAGTCGACCTGAAAGTTCTAACTTAAACCTAGAGAGTCACCATAGACTGTAGATAAGCAGGACCTTGACAGGAATGTGCCTTGCAGCAATAGCAGAGAGCCTTAAAAGTAATTCTCTATCCCCCAGATGCATCAACAACCCAATTTGCTATTCCTTAATAGCGAAAAATAACGATTCGCTATTAAGGAATTGCATAATGGAATGCATCAAGAAATCACTTAAAAAATAGCGATTTCTTAGAATTCCTTAATTGCGACTCGCAAATTGCGAGTCTCAATTAAGGAATACCTCCCCAGAGGGGAGGCCCATAGGAATGAATGGGAAGACAATCTCAATTTGCGATTCGCAAATCGAGATTGCGATTTCAAGGGTGCAGGGTGTCCAAAGGAGACCCTGTTGCACCCCTGAAATTGATATGTGCACATATGTTGCACACACACATGCCCTTAGGGCGTGTGTGTGCGCAACATGAAACTTCGAAAAATGCACTTTAGTGCATTTTTCAAAGTTTTTGCAAATTACCATGAAGTTGTACTTCATGGTAATTTGCGTGCCCTATTAGCGATTTCGCTATTTTAAAAACTTTCATGCATTGCATTTAAGGAATCTCAATTTGAGATTCCTTAAATGCAATTAATCGCAATTTAGTGATTTCTAAAATTGCGATTTTTGCATTTGGGATGATGCATCCCAAATGCAAAAATACCACTCGCAAAGGGGAAGATTCTGAGAAGCGGATTTTTGTTTGATGAATCTGGGCCTATGTCACCAGCAGCCAATGCGATTTCTCCAATGCAGCGCTGATAGAGGCTCATCTAGGAAGTCCAAGCAATGTCTAAAAGTGCTGCATTCTAGACCTGTAAAAGCCAATCCAATCGCGATTGGGTAACACCCAGGTAGAGACCGTCGCAGTAGTCTAATCTGGATATAACCAGAATCTGGACTACTGTTTTTTGGGCAGAATCAGAAAGGAGATAGATAATTTGTTTCAAAGATCTCAACATCCCGAAACACTTTCCTGCTAGACATTAATCTGGTCGTCAATGGAATGTTTCTCATCATATATCATCATTCATATTGCAAAGGACGACACTCGAATCCCCGGTAGAACACTGCGCAACATAAGGCTGCGTGTGAAAGAAGAGGATTGAAAGCCTCGGAGGTCCACCGTAGTTCAAACCATTTTTAAAGCAGAACACGGGGCCACTAAAACACCAGGATTAAGACCCAAGGGGAGCGCAGTGTTCTAATAAGACAAACGTTGGATCTACAGACCACATACAAAACCGATTTAAAAAAAAAAAACTAAAACAAAATCACGAGGACGATTCTTATCACCTACAATGAAAATATAAGTGATTAAGGGAAGCAAAACCAGAAATGACATTTGAGAGAACGTAATCATTTTTGTCTTTATAAAGATGGGAATATAAGTGTAAACCATCGAAACGTGTTAACGCATCTACAGGCACAATCTAAGGATCAACATAGACTTGTAGATGCTTAGTAGATCAATGTATCACTAGCTATGTTTTAAAGTTATAGTTCCACATGATGTGTAATAGTACATGACAAGGTGTTTTGTCTTACATGTGTTGTTGTCTCTGCTATGCTGATCATAACGGTATTTGCAATTTGAGCTGTATTGTATGAATTGTATTTTAAAGTGTTGTTTCGATTATAAGTGTGATTTCATATGCCTTCTAATTTTTAAACTTGTAAAAAACTTTTTAAATAAAATACTATTTGACTGCAGGAATTAAATATGGTATTTCACAATTAATAATTTGACGAATTGTGGGTGGTGTTCAAAATATGCAATAGACATAGTGTAATTATTGGGCATTCATAATATATTGTTTGGTTAAGAGGATTATCTCTTTTCATGTTTCCCATCAAACCATCAAACCAGATGCCCAGGTTATTAACCTTGGGTTTGGGAGGTGGTAGAGGACCAAATAACCTAGGATACCAAGCGTTTGGTCAGATGTTGAGATTCATGCCCAATGCCTCACTCAACCTTTGTCTTCCCTGCATTCAGCTTCAAGTAGTCAAGGTCCATCCAAGTGGCAATATCAGACAGACAGGCTCTTAGAGAAGAGGCCATGCGCTCTCTATTCTGGGATATGGTGATGACGAGTTGTGTGTCATCAGCGTATGAAATAATAGGAAAACCATACAGCTCAATCTCTTCAGCCAAAGGGCTGATATAAACATTACAAAGGGTTGGACTCAATGAGGAGTCCAGTGGCACTTCCTGCTCCAGAGAACGGGTCATCGACTGAAAAGTGCATCCCTGCAGAAGTTATTTCAACCAGTGCAGTGGTTTGCCAACTGTTCCAGAGCCACATGACCAGAATATTGTGGGATACAGCATTGAACGACGCACTGAGGTCAAGCATAAGAATAGTCGTAGTGGTAGTGTTGCCCCCATCCACAATCCACCTCGCAGACTCAGAAGCAAGCAGCTAGGCTGACTCAGTGCTATAAGAGGGACAGAAGCCTGATTGCATTCTATGCAGAAGCTTATTATCCTCCAGAAAGCTAGAAAGTAAGTTTTTCTGCTAGATTAGAAAAAAGAGGCTGCAGTGCTATGGGCATTGTTTGCGTGAAATGCGTCCTTACATCTACAAAAATAGACACAAGGATGCATTCCACACTGAAACATAAGAACTAAATACAGGTTTTTCCATATGCATAATTTCATGTCTTTGTAAACCACGACACTTTATGATGGGGATTGAACGTGTGACTTGCAGGTTACCAGTAAATTACTGCCACAGGAAAGTGCACCCTGCAAGTTATATGCTGACGGTGATTTAGCCAGAAAGGCTATCTTGCTGGTTTTGGAACCTGTAACATGATTACTACACCCAGGTTGCTAAAGCAGATGCATAACATCCCAAGGTAACTCATTCTGTTGCAACTTGTAATTTGCAGATGATACGGTTCTAGAAATACAAGCACTCATTTCATATTACAACAATCTCTTAACTTGTGTTGATACAACACTAATGATTGGTTTAATTTTAGTATCTTACTTATGAAAGCATGCGATTTATGCAGATGAGATAGATCACATTCATATAGCATATTTTAAGTGCTATAACTTTTTAAAGTCAGGTATTCCTTCCAACCTCCGTACTAACAATTGACCTCATTGTATCTGTTTCAGAAAGATGTCAAACGGAGTTAGCTCCTCCTCCTTTGGGAGCTGTGTGTCTGCAGTTTAAGTTCATCTCTACAGCAGACATTTTATTCCCCAGACTCATGCAAGCAGAAGAGGGGACTTGTGCCAAGTCCCTACCGGAATAGTTTGACTCAAAGTAATTGAAAGAGTTTTTTGAGACACAAGAGATGCTTTGGGAAAACTCTGTGAATTGACAGAACTGGGATGAACATTAGTTCGCACTGCCAATAAGAACAGATGAGCATCGACGAACATTACCAGAGTTCTATGGATTTGCAGTTCTGTTCTACTAAAGCACTCTGCAAATTAAGATAGATGTCTAGTGTGAGAGTTCTTTTTCTGTATCTCTTTATTGTTTAAGGCAGTGTATACAACAAACAAACTAAAGAACGACCTCCCTCCCCCTAGACCGAAAAGCTGTTAGTAGATAATACATATTTTCATGCACATTGTTAATTGATTTTGCTGTGGTAGAAGCACGTAATTCATAACAGTTCTTTACACACGCTTTGTGATCAAAGACATTCTAATTAATATAATCGCACTGAAAGGATTTATGTTTAAAGAGCAACATATCTCATTAGTTGGCCAAGGGCTATAAGTGAGCCGGGTCCCTACGGATTTCAGACCCAGTAGTAATTAAAAACGGTCATTAAAACGGGTCCCTATCGGGCCCTATATTCATGTAATTGACTTTCCTGGCAAACACACTGATAAACCACCTCGTTGATTTAGTTCCTGTTTGCACTCCACATTTTACCATATCATGCATTCCCTAGCACTGTTAAGTGTTTCCAGGATTGGGTGTTTCTGTATTTTATCCCGTAGCATATTATTCTTGCGTAGGGCATGCTCTAAACTAAGTCAACTCAAGGTGCTTATAACTGCAACAATAGAGAGCTCCAGAGTTGTGGCTTAAGGCAGTGAGAATTTCCCACAGTGCCTGTTAGTGGGTCACAGAGGTGTTCATAATACATGCTCATCCAATCCTTGGCCTCTAAGCAGAGCACACAGAACAATGGTCACATATTCCAATTGCAAATGTCATTCTATGAAAATGTGTGTGAAGGAGGTATGTAGTTGTCAAAATATGGAGAAGGAGAAAGTTTAAGAAAAATGTAGTGATTACAGGTGAGTGGGTGTGTTGTGTGTTCCGGTGTAGTGAAGTGGAGGAGATTAAGGAAGCACATGCAGGAAAGGGGTGAAAAAGAGTGCTGAAGAGGAAAGCGATGAGGTGTAAGATATGCAGATGGATGAGATGTGGAGAGAGAAAGGGCGTACACTTTTAACATAGAGTGAACATTACGGAAGTGGTAGGTCACTCTGATGACCACTACTGAAGACCTCAGTAATGTTTGATTCATAGTCTCACAACTTCAGAATTGAAGCATGTTCAATGTTAATTATTTCCCATAAAATAGTTATTGTTACTCATATATCCTATACAGCTAACAACCACTGACAAAGCTGTTAGTCCTAGCAGATTTTAGGCGTTTGTAGGTTGTTGTGTTAAATCTTGATGCAACGATAGAGAGCTCAGAGAGGAACCAAAATACTGGTCGAGTAGCACACTGTAGAAATCACAGAAATGTAGTTTCCTTGTTTAAACCACACCTGTAATAACATAGGCCATACCCCTTTGCCTACCACTTGTTCATCCCACTTAAAACTATGAAAGTACCTATCTCATTGGAGATTTAATGTTTCAACGTGTTGATGAGCTTCCTCAGATTTATTGAACAATTGCTCCCCACCTTTCCCATCAACGTGGTAAGAAATGCATAGGGTAGGTTATGCTTTCACAATTTATATTACATCTTCAGCTTCATCTTTACACACAGTTGTCCAGAAACAAATTACACGTCTGAAATTCTAGTTAATGTCTCTCCGTTTCCTGACAGCTGTAAGGAGATGCACCTAGGCTTTCTATCACAGGACTCACATAATGATCATTGTCAATGGGGCACTTGGGCACTGCTGTTAAATCAAAGTGGTCTGTTGATTATAAACACTGGACAGAATCTGCATCTATAAACAATGAAGGGATAATTTCCTTTAGGAATAGCTCCAATGAATAATAATTTCCCCTCAGGTAGGCACCAGGAGATATGTAATTTTAGAACTCAATCTGTCTTCCAAATCTGCAAACATTTCTTCCTATTTTTTCAAGGGACCCCACTTTGGCCTTGCTGCTGCATGGAACATCCTTTAAGTTGCCATTGCTAGAAACTCCTGGTTTGTGTATTGATGTATGAACCTCTGTGTACCAGAGCTCTTGTTGCCTGTTTTCCTGACCAATGTCTGCCTTTGTTCTGCCAGAGCCTGGGTCAAATTCCTGTGCCACTTGTTTAGAGTTTTCTCAGCCCTGCATCACTTTTGCCTTACTTGTTTGACTGCATTTTGTCTACAGTCAGATGCAGGTCTTGTGCTTCCTGCTTTCCAATTGTTTTTAGTTTCTCCTGTTTCTTACATTATTTCCCTTTTCTTATTTATTTTGTTTCTGCCATAGCTCTTGCATTTTCTCCCCAGTTTCCTAGATTTTGTCCCTTATTTATGTGCCCTTTCTCTGTGTTTTGTGTTGCAATCTCCAGTTCCCTTGCAGTTCCAGTCTCTTGCTTGCTACAGAGTCTAGTATCCTTGTGTTTATCCTGCTCTGTTTAGTCTCCAGTTTTTCATTGAGTACCTTGTCAATATTATTTGCCACAGTTCTTAGGTTCCTTTCTGGGGCTCGCATTGCTTACTCCTCATGGGTTCTTTGTATCTGGTAAGTGTGCTATCTTGACCTCACCTGTGTATAGGTGCATTTCGTTTGTACAGGGATTGGCTCTTAGATTCCATGAGTCCATTTCTGTCCCACTCTTTGTCTCGTGTTACAAGTAGTCCTAAGACTTTAAATGTGACAGTGTTACCTTGCTATTTTCAACAGAATCTCCATTTAACCTCCAGATGGGCCTATAGAGGCTCGTTTTGAGCATGTAAACACAATACATATGTGTGCCCCGTGGTTCAGATACATAATCACATCTGCTGCCTCATTTCTGTGAGGTTTACAGGGTGACTATCTGTAAGAGTACTTTGCACAGAGACATTGACATTTCATATTGCTATGGGAAGGTCTGAGTATTACCTGTGTACAACTCTAGTGGTAGCCCAGTATGTTTGTTTGTTATTGGTTCCTTTCCCTGTTTGAACAGAATATGGTTGCTATGCCTTTTCTGTCCGGCTCCTCACCAAGTTTGTGTCTGGTCTTTTTTGGCATGCCTGACCTTCTCCTCTGAATTGGTACACCAATTCTCTGCTTTGGTGCCTATGTCATTCTTTAATGGGTGCTTCCTTAGAGCACCATAACAGGTCTGCACTGTGGTCATGGCGACCGTCCAGGATGGGAGTCCAACTTTCCTCTGCCAGATAGACTTTTGTTTTACAAAAGCCAATTACCTGGCCTCCGATTCGCAATACTGCTTATTTATTCAGCAGATTTTAATTACAATACCTTCAGTTATTGTATCATACTTTAACAATTGTACTCTATTTTACCTTTCTGCAACAGTTATACATTTTAGATGCATTCAAGGTTACTCATTTCATTTTTCAGAACATAATTCTCTTGTCACAAAAACATAAATTTGTGCAAAAGGTGATAACTAAACCGTTAAAAACATATCAATACAATGAACCATATTAATGCATTATCCTTTTGAAACTTTTTTGTAATTACACCAGTCCGTATTTCAATTAATCAGCCTACCTGTGCTAAAATGATTTACACTTTACTATTTTATGGAGCACACAAACAGACTGGCTCACTAGAATAAGATATTCTTTCCATTCTCTCTGGGGTATGTTTTGTGTTGCTGCACCCTCATGAGAGTCCACTTGATGAGGTTCCCTCGTAGACGAAGGGGGAAAATGCCTACGCGTTTCCAATCCCTTTGAGAATTTAGGGATTATCGTCAGGGCTGACCATGGTGTAATCTGATATTCTTTGAGTTAATTCACTCTTGTGATGCACATTCTTTTTGTCGCTGATATGGACTAACTAATTTCATATGTATTTCCTTCCATTTTTCAATGGGTGTTTCTATGCGTTTTCCATATAGACTTGGCTCCGCCTTGAAGATGGCTTCTTCTCTTGTCCACTATATCCCTTTAGGCTGTGGGGACGTGCATTTCCGTCTGGGCCAAAACCGTAGTTACCTGCCTTCTCTCCGACGCTTCCATATTTTGAACACCCTCACCAAGTTTGTGTCTGGTCTTTTTTGGCATGCCTGTGCTTCTCCTCTGAATTGGTACACCAACTCTCTGCTTTGGTGCCTATGTCATTCTTTAATGGGTGCTTCCTTAGAGCTCCATAACAGGTCTGCACTGTGGGCATGGCGACCGTCAAGGATGAGAGTACAACTTTCCTCTGCCAGATAGACTTTTGTGGCACTCTGCCATTCACCAAGAATCTTCTCCCACAAAGGAGATCAAAGAGAGGATCCCTCTTGCCATGATTGCTGCATTCTACGCAATGCAGATGATCACTCAGGGAGAAAGGCACGTGAATTCATGCTAACTACACAAATTGGGTTCTGTTAGGGGGCAGTTTGGCCCCTTCTTCCTTACTGTGAAAGCATTGATGATTCCTTATTACTTAGGATAAGACCATAATGTAAACGAGAATGTAATTGGTTTCTAGCAGCTATTTTGTGTCTTAGTACTTGACTGATCAGTGCTCCAAGCAAATTATCATCTGTGATTTGGGAGTTGCATAGAAGTCGTCTTAATGGCTTTATTAGTGCACAATGAAGATCAGGATTTAAAAAATGTTCTATTTGTCCTCATATATCCATATTAAAGGCTCCACCTTGAAAAGCAGGAATCACGTTACATATAAGTTGGGACTCTTACCTCACCAAACGTGTGGTTCCCCCGCCTCGTTTAGTTGTGGGAGAACTACTAGCTTTCCAATGGTCATACCTCAACTAGCTCTACCATTGGAAATCCAAAGGCCTCTCCACATGGGTTGCTGGGGGTACCAATCAGGAGACTATCCCTATTTAAAGAAGGCCTTTCAATACATATTTTTTGTCTTGACCCACCATGCAAGGCATAGGGGTTCAGGACTGGATTAATGAATTATGAACCCAGACACAGGGAAAAAAAACTCACTGCGGATTATGGCTAGTGATTTTTTATTCCTTGAAGCAACCCTAACTTCAGGGATTATGGCTGAGAAGCAAAAATATCACTTAACAGGCCTCCATGACATCACGGCATCCAAGCCATTACATTTCTGGTGAAAGTACTCCTGTCATGTTGGCAAAAGCATTTTCTTCTGAAATTCTCCATTGCTGTATTAGGGGAAACTAAATAGGGTGGGCAAGTTGTAGTAAGAGCATGCCAGTGACCTGGCACCTTTCCACTATAGCCTAAGTCAATCCTCAGTGTTGAAGTGGCCGAGTACTCTGGTACCTGTGTATGTCATAGCAAATATACAGAGAATGATATGTTTCCTACCACATGCACCTTTTCCTCTCCCATCCCTCTCCTTCCCTTCCTGTGAGAATCACACTGACTCATTGCTCCTTGTGGGTCAAGAGAAGCTGTCAGTGACCCCTTGCTGTTATTTCAGCTATGATTAAATGTATCAATATGTGAATTAAGCAATTCTGTTAAAACGTGATAACATACTATGACATTTTTATACATGGTTTCTGAATTTATATCGATAACAGTTAAGTAACAGAATATATGTATACCTAAAGATACACACAGTATTTCCGAAATGATTCCTCGGACATTGGCAGGTGGTCAATGCTGATATATACATTTCAAGCGCACAGTAAAAGCATAGTTATCCTGCACAGCCTATCTGCAGCCAGACCATTTTAATTCCACTTTCACCTCCTAACACTAAAGCAACATCAAGTATTCAATCATGGGCTGCTGCCGTCATGGAGCTCAGTACATTTGTTGGTAATGTTAGCTATTATTCAGTAGCCTAACCCAATCTTCAACTGTTTAATTAGCACATGTGTTTGCTAATCTTATCCTTACACCTCTAAACATATATTATTCAAGGTGTTCTAGTAACCAGAGGATCATTCAGGTCATGGAGTAGTTTCTTCATTCCACCACATTTTCCTCTACTCTCCCATCTGTTCTACACCTCCATATGTGTATGTCTTCTGGGCGTGCCCATTCTTGCATGTAATCAAGACATTGCATTACTTGTGACTCGCTTGTGTAATAAGAGGTCTTGAGAGGTGGTTGGTTCCAAGTAAGGATTTATTGGAAATGGAGAGCAGCTTAAACACTGTAGAGAGAAAGGCAATCACAACCGATCTCCAGGATATCAACTCATGAACAACCGAGAATCCCTAACATTCTCTAATGACCTAATACAATTCTACTAATGACATAGTAAAGAATACCACACACCTCCCCCTTTTAAAAAAAATATATATATATTAAAAAACGAACAAAATCTTTAAGCTTAACAGGAGTATGTTTAACACGTAAACCTTTCCTTGCGAAATCAATGTCTTGATCAATATTTGAAGGAAAGGTATTGCTAGCATTTTCATGTACAACATTATCAACAACATTGCTATTTTCAATATTTTCTTGAAGACACAAATTGTCAAAAACTTCATGAGTACCAGAAAATCCTTCCAATTTCTCAAAAGAATCAACAGAATATAATTTCCCAGATTTATTGACTTTGACTTAATGACTCTTAGTAAAACTAAATGTGGAGCAGTTTGGAATAGCTTCATCCACATGAGATTTACATACTGAGATGTGTCTGAAATTCCAAACTTTACCACCTTCTACTCTCACAGCTTTGCTGAAAATTTCTGTAATTTTTACAGGATTAGACCATTTGGACTCTTTCCTATTGGCTTGGCCCCCAAATTTCACTCTCACCAAATCACCCACCTTCAATTTTGAAACATTACATTTTCTTTTAGGATTATGTTGAATCATTTTCTCTTGATACTTTTTTACCCGATAACTTTTCTTTTAACCACCATGGCATGAGTTTAGATCCAGGCTTTCTACCACGTAACATCTCAAATGGAGACAATCCAGTTACAGAATTTGGAGACATGCTATACGTTAAAAGTGTGGCTTGCAAAGCCTTCTTCCATTTCAATCCACTCTTTATAGCCAATTTACAAGATTCTTTAATTACCCTATTTCAACGTTCCACTTGACCATTGGCTTGTGGAAAATAATTCGAAACTCTCTTGTGCACTATTCCACCACTAGAAAGGAATGATTCAAACTCTTTGCTAATAAATTGTGGACCATTGTCAGAGATAATTTCTTCTGGTAATCCTTCCTTACAGAATACCTCATGTAAAAATTCAACCACATTCACAGAAGAAACTTTATCCACTATTTTTAATTCTGGCCACTTTGAAAAATAATTGATTAAAACTAAAGCAAACATCTCTTTGACAGATTGATAATTGAATTGACCAATAATGTCGATACCCAATTTTCTCCAAGGGCCTTGAGCAAACTCCACAGGAGTAACATCAACAGAGAGAGGTTTCACAGATTTATCACTTAAAGTACACAGGGAACAATTTCTAACCCATCTGTCCACCATACAATCCGTGCTAGGCCACCAATAAAATTCTCTAATTCTTCTCATGGTTGTGGACATACCCATGTGACCTTCATGAGCTAATTTACACATAAATTCTCTAATATTCTTCGGAGGTACAATCTTGTCAGCTCTTAACACCATACCATGATTCAACATAAGCTCATCTTTTACTTTAAAAAATGAAGCTAACTCACCACTCAGTTTCCTTTTTTCAGGACAACCTTTGTTCAAAAACACTTGTACCTCTTTTAAGACTTCATCTTGCTCCATAGCTTGTGCCCATTCGGCCTCTGAAATAGCATTGGACTTTTCTTCTCCTAGAATCGAATTCACATCAACCATAGTGTAAGCTATATCACACTCTTCCCTACTTACAGATTCAACACCATTGCTGATAGGAAATTGTGACATACAATCAGCATGGACATTAAAACGTCCTGGAACATACACTACCTCGCAGCGATATTCTTGCAATTTGGCAGCAAGTCTTGCTAAACGGGCAGTGAGCATCCTACCTCCTCCAGCAGACAACATACTAACCAAAGGCTTATTGTCGGTTCTTAATGAAAATTGTGTTCCCCACAAACATTTTCGGAAATGCTGAGCTGCGCAAGTACACACAAGTATTTCTTTTTCTTTGGTGGAGTAATTAAACTCTACATCACGAAGTGTTCTAGAAGCAAATGATACAACAAATTCACCTTCTTTATCTTTCTGCATTAAAACAGCTCCCAGACCAACATTACTTGCATCCACACAAACTAAGCATTCTTTACCCACAGAATATGGTTTTAGAAATGGAGCATCAACAATCCTATTTTTAGGATATCAAAAGACTCCTGTTGATCCTTACCCTACAAAAATGTAGTATTCTTTTTTAACGACAATTGTAATGGATGAAAAATTGTAATCTTGTACATATTTTCCATAAAACTCTGTAAGCCCCAAAAAAGACAACAATTGTTCTTTTGAAGTAGGAATAGGTGCCTTAGTGATACTCTGTACATGGTTGATTTTAGGTTTAATTCTTTCTTTAGAAGTTTCATGACCTAAATACTCTACTTTACTTTGTCTAAATTTACACTTTGAGAATTTCAATGTTAAACCTTTCATTTGAATATAACTCAAAACATAAAATAAATTATCATCATGTTCTTCAGAATTGTTCCCAAAAATCAAAATGTCATCCTGAAATGCTATGGCCCTTTACAGTTTTTTAATAGATCTTTCATTAGACATTGAAAAAAAGAAGCAGCGTTTGCTAGTCCAAATGGCATACGTAAAAATTGAAACATGCCCTCCGGAGTTACAAGCGCAGTGAACTTTTAGAATCATTATGCAATTCCACCTGATGATAGGCAATGGCTAAATCGATTTTCACCATTACAGTGGCATCAGATGAAGTGGAAATTAATTCATGAATGTTGGGAAGAGGATGTTTGTCTATCCAAATTTCTTTGTTTAAACTGTGGAGATCCATACACAAACGAAGATCTCCTGTGCTCTTAAGAGATAAAACTATGGTAGAAACCCATGGAGACGATTCGATAGGCTCAATAATCAGTTTTTTCACTAAATCATCTAACATCTCTTTAAGTTTAGTTCTATAAGCTAAAGGAACATTTCTGACTTCATGTCTAACAGGAATCGCCTTATCTTGAGAATGAACTTGTGTTTAAAATTGGAGTATTTCCCCAAAGTGTTCCTAAAAACATCCGGATATATTTTTTTTATGTTGTCAACAAACATCTCATTATTCTTAACCATTTCTGAAGAAGTTTCATTATTCTTAACTATTTCTGAAGAAGAAACATTCAACTTGGAAACTGTTTGTGACGAGTCACTATTGGTATCCACAATACTTACTGAGGGAGAAGCATTGGGATCAAGTTTAATCCCCAATTCGTGTTGATGTTGCCAACCAAGAATAGATACGCCCTTCGTGGCTACATACACTTTTCCTTTAATTACTCTGTCCTTGAATTACATTTTAGCCCTAAAGAAACCTTCAAGGTCAATTTTATGTCCTGAATACCCTCCAGGTTGAATGTCAGGAAGTAACAAATTCCTTTTTTCCCATAAATGATTAAATAACTTCATTTCAATGATGGTGTAACATGAACATGAATCTATCATTAATTGGACAGGTTTGTCATCAATCATAGTAATGCATGAGCAAAATGTTTTATGTTCAGTTTCATTCACTGACAATATGCAATTTAAACCTTGGGGAACTTCTTCCACTTCTTGGGAAATGTAATTAATTTTCTGGATGGAACGACACACATTAACAAAATATCCCTTTTTTATACATTTGATACATACTTTATCCCATGCGGGACACCCTTTATAGTTGCCAACATGGTAGAAATTGCCAAATCTGTAGCATGCAATGGTATTTCTTTTTGAATATCCTTCTTGATTTTTTTTTTTGTATTTGTGTTAGAGTTTGTTTGATTTTTGACTATGAAAACTTGCAGTTCAGTATTTTGTTGGTGCGAACATTGGTTTCTGATCTCCGATACGAATAATTCAGATTGCTCAATACCTTTTGCGATATTGATGACAGCACTAAGAGAGGATTAAGTACCTAACCAAAGTCTTTCTTGATTTGTTTTACTTTTAGTCTTCATCAACATAATCTTCTATAGATTCTTCTGTTTTTTGGCACGTGAACAAAATTTAAACCTTTCCATTACTGTGTTTATTTTCCTTCCAAAACAAATTTTCATTTGTTTAGTGGCTTTTTCAAAAATAACCATATCTCCAGCATCTTCAATGGGAGGTAAATTGTCAAATTCCTTTATGCCTGCACCTCCTAAACAATGCCTAGGTAATGCAAGTTCCTTTTTGGCTGAGCAACCATCTTTTTATAGTACATCAACATAAGTGATAAACATTGGGAACCACAAATCCCATTCAATATTTGGTTCACATGCAGTTTGCAGAAAATGTGGAGGTGCAGCGATATTTGACATTGTAAAAGTAAAGTAAGAAAAACACAAGAGAAAATAAACAAAATAATACCTTGCAATCAAAATGGTAAGGTAACAATAGTGCACAAATAGTTGGATGGTTCCTAGAACTGGGGAGATAAACAATAGATTAGCTTAAATAAATATTAAAAACTACTAGAAGCAATCGTGATGTTTTGAGAAAAAATTTTGAAAACAGTTCTGATGAATTTAAGCTGACGAAGGTTTTCAAGATGGCGGCATGTAACTCACGCTTCTTACGTTACGTAGGGTCAAAGTTAAACAATCCCAAACTGCTTTGCGAAAGACTGAAATGGAACAGAGTTGAAGAACTGTATTGCGCGTGAGGAATTTGGAGGAAAACAAAGACTTACGCTGATATTTAAAAGATGCCGCTTGTAAACGTTTCCAACCACTCAATAAATGCGGTCGATTACGGGACATCAATAAGTAAGAATTCCAATAACAATTCAATGCTGACATAAAACAAGTAGAACTCCAAATATGGTAACGTTGCTTAAGGTAATTAATAAAATGTACCTGTGAAATCTTAAACCGTCCGCGCGAAAGAATGTGAGAGCATTACCAAGCAGAATTTATGCAGTTACCTAAAGGATTTCTGTTGAGAATTTGACAGATGGAAATCTTCTGTAATCCGTTTCCAATAGAATAAACAAGTGAACGCTGTCTCCAATCTTGTAAATTCAGTTCCCAGACGTCGCCAAATAATGTGTAGTAAGAGGTCTTGAGAGGTGGTTGGTTCCAAGTAAGGATTTATTGGAAATGGAGAACAGCTTAACAAACACTGTAGAGAGAAAGGCAAGCACAATCAATCTCCAGGATATCCACTCATGAACAACCGAGAATCCCTAACATTCTCTAATGACCTAATACAATTCTACTAATGACATAGAAAAGAATACCACAGCTTGGTTGAGGACAATGTATCCAAGGGCGTAGCTTGTTCTAATGACCTAATAAAATTCTTGCACTGCCGAATTTTAATCTGATTTGCACTTACCACCCTCTTGGATTGTGACACGCTGGCTGGTTGCTCCGGTGACTTTCACGGTCTGATCACCATCTCCTGACACCCCCGCGCAGCCGACTAGGCGCTGACGCGGAAGGGGGCACAGGGAACCGGGAACCGCCATCTTGGAGGGAGGGGAAGGTCTGCGTACTAGTTGTCGCAGCCTCCTGCCCTCCTCCCGCCCCCATAAAATGGCCATAGGGCTCCATCCGCGCAGCGGGCGCGCCGGCGGCGCGCCAAAGGCAAGCCCGTCTGCGCCCGTCCGCGTCGGACCCGCGCCCAGTGCCATTATCCCTGGTCGGTTTCCTCAAGATCCTCCTCTGGGGCTTACTTTTAGCCGAGCGCAGCTCTGGAACCTGAGGGGGAGTGGCGAGGGTTCCGGCTGCATTACTGTGAATCCAGATAAAGATATGCAGGTATGCACGCAATGTTGTCCTTTGTGCAAAACGGACCTTCCACCGATTCTCTGTGCTAAAACTAGGGCCTTCACCCCTACCTCCATTATTAAGGAAAGACAAGGGGATCAAATTACAAACTGCCTATTGATTAATGCCAGATCACTGGTAAACCAAACAAAAGAAAGTGCCGGACAGTCTGAATGAATACAAACAAATGCACACCTAGTATAATTAATTGCTAGGCGGACAAACCATTTGTGATTGATCACTTGTATTTTTATGAAAAAGTTTTTTTGAAACGTTTTTTTGGCATCAAGGGATGCACACCACATTCACAGAAGTACACAAATGCATTGAAACCAAAAACAATACATAAAATTACAATGTACACATATAACAATTGTGATTACAAAAAACAACTGTGCTATGCCTCAAAATATAACGTTGTGCTGAGGCACCAATCCTGAATACAAAATGAACAAGTGGACAGAAAAATAAAATACTAGCCTACTTGTTTCCACCACCACTAGATACGTATTAATTTTGACATGTGGTACAACGGAATAGGAACACACAAAACTAAGCGGAAGTGTAGAATTTGTGCGAATTATGTTCCTATTGTGCCCTGGTATTTGCAGTATCTGGGTGGAGTAGGACGCCGACGCGTTTCGAACCCATTGAATAAGTTGAGGGTTCTCCTCAGGACAAGGATTGGGGGGTCGTTGTTGCTGTGAATTTAAAAAGATTGGTATCAATACGATGTTGACTACCACCTCACTGAAACTGAAGCACTGTACATAAACATAAACATATGAGTACCTTGTACTGGAATGTCAGGATACTCCCTGTGGGTATTCCCTGTGGGTAAGATGATATAAACCCTAATTAGTCACTTTGCCATATACAACACGTGGGCCTCCAAATGATCAAGGGAAGGAAGACACGTACCTTGATGGGTACAACACTAAAAAGTGTATGGGGTGCCGATGTGCATAAAATCAAAGATTACGAGGATTATGCCTGGGAAGATAAACAGCACTATGTATTAGTAACCAAACTCCAAGCGCCCTGGTTTGGTTTCGCACATGTAGCTAACACTGCCACAAAGATAAAAGGGGCTCCTACCTTGTTGGGTAGACGTTCGTGACTGTGCACGAACTCGAGCGGCAGCCGCCGCTGCAGTTCAGAAACTGTGGGGACAAAGGGAAGCGGTGATCAGTAAAGGGCCGGGAAGGCTTTCACTGGCTCTCTATTAGAAACACCGAGATAGAGCGGGACTTACATTTTTGACGATTCAATCGGTCTGCACGTCGGACACACAAGCTGCAAGGAACTGGCAACGCGAGTGAGTTGGGGGCGTGTCCCGATCTTTTAAACGCGTAATGCATTAGCAAAGGTCCGATGGGACATGTAGTCCGCTGTAACGCAAGTGAGTAGAGGGCGTGTCCCAATGTTTTAACGCGTAAGGCGTTAGTGATGGTCTGGTTAAACATGTGGTCCGCTGTAACCCTGACACCCACGAGTGCAATTGTGAAGCTAAGAAGGACATGATTCTAAAAGAGGGCAGCTGGAGCATTGTTGTGTGGACTAAATTGTCACTCCAAGGAGTCATGTATTTATGGCAATCCGACCCTTATATGATCATAATAGGGGAGGCGGGGGTGACGGGTACATCAATACGTTTAGGAGTGAGGATATTTATAGACACATGAGCGACAAGCAGCAAAAGCAGACAACGGCTGCAGGCAGGCTATCTAGAGATTACTCAGTTCATTAAGATCATTCAGTCCCACCATAGCAGTGTTGAATCTCAAGATGAGGTAGGCCTCTTTCTGAGCAAGGCGGACATCGGGGTCCCCTCCAGCTCCCGGAGTATTCTTGATGTTTGCTAGGATAGTCCACTTCAGGTCATTGGATGAGTGTTCTTTTCGCAGAAAGTGGGATACCAGGGGCGCAGTTAAAACTTTATTGTTTATCCTAGATCTGTGCTGGATGATGCGTTGGCGCACCTCCTGGGTTGTTTTGCCAATGTAGACCTTTCCACAGGGGCACATTATAGCATATACTGCGTACTTGGTCTTGCAGTTCGTGAAATTATTATGGCGCCAGAATTTTTGACCGTCCGTGAAGAGGGTTCCTTCTGTCGTCAGGTTGCACACTGAGCAAGTGCCACATTTGCGGTGACCCATGACCGGGCCCATGTTGAAGAGGGTACCTTGTGATTCTTTTTTTGTGACACCTCTTGTGGACGAGATCTGTTGGCCAATGCTTCTGTTTTTTTTGAGAGCAAACAGAGGTTTGCCGATGTGGGGTAGAATTTCTTCAATCAAGTGCCAGTTACTGCGAATTATTTTCTGTACCGGGTTGGTGTGGGGACCAAAGGTAGAGACGCAGACCATTCGCTCAACGGTAGATTTTTCTCTTTTTTGTAGGAGATGTTCCCGTGGGGTCCATCTTGCTCTCTTCATGGACTGTTTTAGAAGTTTTGCTGGATAGCCTCGTGCCCTCAGCTTGTTCGTCAGGGCCTCCCCATGGGTGGTGAAGTCTTCTGTTCTCGAACAATTCCGTCTTACCCGAAGGTATTGGCCATACGGGAGGTTGTTCTTCAGGCTTTTAGGGTGGAAACTCGCGTAATGTAACGCATTATTCCTGTCTGTTTTCTTCTGAAAGAGTGTGGACTTCAGGCCCTCTGGTGTAGATTTTATCTCCACGTCCAGGAACGGCATGGATCTGCAGTCGTATGCCAGACTGAATTTTATGTCTGGACTGCGGTTGTTCAGCCACTGGTGGAACTCCTCAAGGGACTCAGGTGTGCCGTTCCAGATGCACCAAACGTCATCTATATACCTGAGCCACTGGTAAAGCACAGTACTGAGTGCGCTGAGCTGATTCTGGATAGAAAGGTTCAAATCGCCTTCATCACCGAGACCTGGACGGATGCAGCATCCGGTGCTGATCTATTAAAGGCTACTCCACCTAATTACCTTAACTTTGTCTTGGATAGGCCTGGGAAAAGGGGAGGAGGTTTGTCCATCATTTATCACGCTTCCATCCAAGGAGTATTTTTTCCTGTGACCTCAGTGGCGTGTGAGGCCCTGGGGTTTAAGCTGGAGCTCTCCAATCATCAATCCTTTAAGGGCTGCCTCCTGTATAGACCTCCTGGGACGAAGTCTCTCTTTCTCGAAACAGTGGGCAGCATTCTGGAGGAAGCCCTCTGTGCCAACTCCTTTTTCGGTCCTGGGGGATTTTAGTTTTTACTTAGAAGGTGTCACCGACGTGGACACCTTGGCCCTAGCGGAGGCGATGCTTGCGGCAGGATTGACTCAGGTGGTCACAGGGGCAACTCACCAAGCCGGGCATACACTAGATGGGATATTTTCGAACAATCCTGATCTGGTATTTACTAAAGCAGAACCCGTGCCCTGGACAGATCATGGGGCAGAGCTGTTCACTATCCGCAGCCCCCTGGTAAAGAAGACTCTGTGCGATGGGAAATAAACTAGGATGTGTAGGGCATGGAAAAATCTGGATGGTATGGCCCTGGAGGAATTACTATTGGCCTCTAGGACAGCCTTGCCTGCAGATGTGAATAAAGCAACCACTGAGTACACGGACTGGATCAACCAAGCCTGTCACAAGCTAGCTCCTCCTAAGTTATGCCGGCCCACCAGGTCGGCTCCATCTGCTCCATGGTTTTCGGACGAGCTTAGAGAAGCCAAAGCAGTATGTAAAAAGTTAGAACGGATCTGGCGAGTGAATTACAACGAGCTGGACAAAGAGAGACTAAAAGTAGGTCTAAGGGCATACAAAGATAGTATTAAGAAGGAAAAAAGCGCTTACTACACGGATCGTATTGAGAAGGCCAAGAATTCAGCAAGAGAACTTTTCGACACAGTGGCCAGTCTAACCACCCCTAATTCGGGGACTGTGCCGCCTAATATCGAACTTTGTGAATCCCTGGCCAATTTCTTCCGGAACAAAGTTCAAACTATTTTTACCACACTTGAACCGCAGGTGACTCAGAGCCTCTTGGAGGGTTCTCATAGGGCCCTTCGTGCCGTTTCCTCGGGGATCAAATTGTCAGCTTTCGAGCCAGTAAACTCCGACAACGTTTTTAAACTATTAATGGCAACCAAGTCAGGTTCTCCTCAAGATCCCTGCCCCACGTCAGACCAGGGAGACAACTAAGGTCGGCCAGTATGGGGTTGATTAAAACAGCCCGTATCAGGAAGGCGCGCTGGGGGGGGGGGCAGAAGCTTTGTTAGGGGAGCAGCAAAGGCTTGGAATGCCCTTCCTTTAGCCCTTAAACAAAGTACGAACCTGTTGGCATTCAGGAAAAATCTGAAAACATGGCTCTTTACCCTCTAGTTCGGTAAGCTCAACCTCAGGGAGTTACCACTTCAGTGCAAGGACACCGGTTGGTATTAGTGCGCTTTATTAGTGTTATAAATAAATAAATAAATAAATAAGTCAGTATGATTGGGGAGGTGTGAGCTTTAGATTTCCCAACAATCATGCTGGGTCATCTAGTAAAAAACACATTATATGAGAGGGAGGACTTTGAGGGCTTAAGGGGCAGTGGAAAGAGCGAGCAGTATGAATTGTTAGAGGTGCATAAAACAATATTTGAAAGCTAATCAACATTTTGTAAAGTGTGTCTGTGTGTGTGTGTGTGTGTGTGTGTATGTGTGTGTTTCTGTTTGTGTGTGTTTGTATGTGTGTGTGCCTGTGTGGGCATGCGAAAATCCCAGGCATAATCTGACAGACACTTCATATTACCGAACTGAAAGCACTAGTACCCAACTACTTACTACAGAATACATTTTTAATTTTTTAACACCGCTCCTGGAAATTCTCCTCTGAATGTATCCTTACTCTAGGCAACAGCAACTCTAGCATGGCAAATTTGACTTTGATTTTCCTATTTCATTTTGGTGTAGGGTACTCTCCCATTAAGCAGTGGCCTCACATCTATTGTCAACAGTCTCCCTAATTCTCTTCGAAATCTTGCTCTTACCTCTTCCCATCATCCCTGCATTTCAACACATATCCATATAATAAGTATAATATCATCTTGAACCTCTCCACTCCTAGTGCAGGTACCTGCACACTCCTTGTGCATTTTGGTCAGTCTTTTTGGAACAAAGGTGTGTGCTTTGCAGATAATTTAAATGCCCCAGTTTAAATCTGGTGTTGCTAGATATCTGTTTCACATGTTCACATGCTTTGTCTCAGCTGTCAGTGCAGATTGACTATCTCTTTTCCTTTTAACTATGGCTACTAAATATGCATCATGTTGTCATGTTGAATGGATTTATATAGATCTTTTTAGACACGTCAGCCTTAGTGTGCTCTTACTCCAAACTTTTTGTCTCACTCCTCAATATTTATTTGACCCCATTTTTGTTGGAGTAGGACTCTGTGCACTTTACCACTGCTAACTAGTGCTAAAGTTTGTGTTTTTATTCCTTAAAAGATGGTAACATTGGCTTATCCCCAATTGTCATATTTAATTTACATATAAGTCCCTGATAAGGTGGTACTATATACCACATACTATGTACTTAGTGCCTGTAAATTAAATGCTACTAATAGGCTTGCAGCACTAAGTGTGCCACCCAATTAAGTAGCTCTTGAATGCCTCAGGCCTGCTATTACTGAGTATGTGTGTGCAGTACCATTTCGACTTGGCAAAGTAAACCTCTTGCTAGGCCCAAACCTTCCTTTATAATACATGTAAGTCATACCTGGGTTAGGCCCTGCTGAGCCCATGAGATAGGGTGCAATGTATTTGAGAATTAGGACATGTAGTTTTATGTTTTACATGTCCTTGTAGTGAAAAACTCTTAAATTCATTTCTCACTATTGCAGGACCTAACTCTCCCTTGGATAATGCTGGAGTTGCCTTATTACATTTTATGAGTGTAATTTCCAAATGGGAATAGAGTACCAGTTCATGTTTGGGGTCTCAGGAATCACAATTTAAAATAAGTGATGGGCAGAACTTGCGAAGTTTCACATGAAAACTTCAAGAGATACCGCGAACAAGCAGATATCGACACTTCATGCTACTCAAGCTGATTTAAAGCACCAGGAGCTTGTTCTGCGCTGCAAAATCACCACATGGTGTACCAGAGGAAGCTGCTTCGTTGCTGCTACTTGAGTACATTTTCTACTTGAAAAGCAGCTTTCACAACCCGATCGGTTACGACAGCCCGTGACCCCCCATTGAGAAATCTTGCTGGCTGCCCTCCTATTGTTCAACAATGGTGCTATGGATGCCTATTCTCGATCACACGTGCCAACTTACCATTGGCTAGCCGTGTGTGATAACTAACTCTGCCACATTACAAGCCTAACACTGGAAGGCTAAAATTCTGCAAACACCACCAACAGAGCAGAATTTAGCACCCACCCCAATTTAAAATCCAAACTTTTGGTGAAGTTGGATTTTAAATTGCAATTTTCAAAATGCCGCATTTAGAAAGTTGGAATTTCCTTGTCTTAGCCATTTGGTGTCCACAGCCTGTCTCTGGGTCATATGACAGGGCGTAGCTGAAAGGTGGGCTTTGTGTATTCCTCCTAGACAGTTACACACAATGGGGAGCTGAGGTGTGACTGGATGAGCCAACACTGGCAGGATGAGTGGTAGGAGTGAGCCCAGCTTTACTTATACTTGAATAGGCTGTGTCATGTTTCCACACACAGGGCTGCATACCCCCTGCAGTTAGTCTGGTGCCAGGTAGGCGTGGCATTTGAGAGCTTCCAATGCAAGCCTCTAGAAGCTTCTCCCCACTTCAAAGTCACAACTGTGTATAAATACTGGGCCTCAAACACCACCACTTAAATACCCTTTGGGACCTGTGGAAACTTTGCCAAGAAGAAGGGCTGCTATGCTGCTACAAGGATTGCCATTCTGCTGGATTGCAGCGCTGAATGAACTGCTGCCATGCTGTGTAGTTTTAAACTGACATTTTGGCCTGGCAGAATAACCCTTTGCCAGGCTCAAACCTTCCCTTTTAATGCATATGAGTCACCCATACTGTGCCCCCGGAACAGCCCAGAGGGCAGTGTATTTAAAGAGTTGGACATGTACTTTTAATTTGTACATGTGCTAATCAAAAATTAAAGCCAATTGCTACTCCTCAGTGCGGTAAACATAGCACAAACCTGGGGGCATCCACGTAATTTCCAAGTTAATAACAACCAGGGTACTATAACAGCCTCCCATTTAGATAGTAAGGTGTATGGTCCTTGTTCTGCATGTCACAATACCTAAGAAACAAGACAAATTGCTAACGCACTATCAAAATGTTTGAATCAGTGTCACCAAGGGGTATAAGGCCACCAATTATACATCCTTACAAAGGGCTAATTACAGCTATTAAAGGTGTGTAGTTCCTACTGGTATGTCTCACTCGACATTCATGCAAGACCTGACCAATGATTTCCACATGGGGAACCAGAAGTCAAGGGATATGCTCACTATGAGATACCCTCAAAAGGTGATGTTATCACTGTGTTCAAAAATAGATGCAGTGTTAAAAAGATATCCAATACATATTACAAATTTAAGATATGCAAGAAGGCAATGAACGCTTTATGAGGAAAAACTGAATAATAGAAAATATATTGCTCTTTTTTGTTATATATTTACCCACAATAGTGTACAATGCACCAATTACCATACTGGTCCCTTTTGGATTATTGTAAAAGTACACCACACATTGCATTCCAGGTTATCTACATCACACATGGCTATAATCAGCAATAGAAATTGAAACAAACTAAAATGGGGAGAACAATCAAAGAGAGAGTTATTACAGGAATATGCTGATAACATTCAGCCTAATATTACATAATTGCATTCCTCCATTGTGCTCAGTTCTGTATTTATGCTGTCACTTTTGAGGATCCAGCGGCATTCAGCCTTTTTCAGAATCATGTGGATATCACCCCCTTGGGGCATTTTTTCCAATCTGTTCAGTGATCTGCCACCTGATGTAATTAGGTGAATGGCTAAATTCCGAAAAAAGGGTTCCAATAGGTGCAGACAAAGTTTTACAGTATAAGCAATTTTTGTTTTGGTACAATGGTGACTTAACCTTTTGCACTTTCTGGCCCACCTAGATTGAGTTACAAGGACACCAGACAGCATGGACAACATTCTGGGAATTACTGTTGATGTGATCCCTTACATTGTGAATAATGTTTCTATGAACAAATAGTTTTGTATTTACAGTAGAGCCACACATCACACAGTTGCCTCATTTAACCCCTTTGGCGCCTCACTAATTCTCCAGCTGTGCGGGTGAATTAATGAGCAGGTGGGGTTTGGCCGGCCCCAGCCATCCTCCGCACATGCCCACCGTGACGCATGACAACCGGGGGCCGTCCTGAGCACCGAAGGGGTTAAGGCGGCCTATAATATTGTCAAGGCCCCAAGGAGAAGCCAAATCACAAGAACTTGTCTTTGGCATGGCAGCACGCAACAAGTGGTCCTTCAAGTTACAACCCTTCTTAAATGAAAACAAAGGTAAATCATTGGTGATGCCAGTCGATTCAATTAGAGGCCAATGTTTTTGTCAATTTTTGTAATAGCGTTGCTTTGTGTGCAAAATGTTCTAACACACACTACCCGTTCCATAGTTTTATTGGCTGTGGGTAAGTAAAAATGAACGTTGATTATACCAGTTCCTCATTAGGGAATGATTAATCATTCTGCATGGGTAACCCCTAACTTCCAATTTTTTTGCTAGAATGTTGGCCTACCAGAAGTAATTTTCTTTAAACTTGAAGTTTCTTCGAACACAAAGAAATTTGTCAAAGGGTAGTCTATCTTTTAATCCCATTGAGTGGTGACTTGTGCATTGAAGTAAAGCGCTATGGGCAGTTGGTTTTGGTGTACAGTTTAGTTGCTAACTTGTCTTCATGGGCCCTAATCGTTAAATCCAATACATCGATGGATTCATGGCTAGCACTAGATGTAAAGTTAAAATCCGGTGAACATATATTAAGCCACTCAAGGAAGTCAGCAAGTAAAGAAATTTCATCAGTGTAAAGCCTCCAATGGCGTACATTGTCAGAGAATGGATTATTTCTTCCAAAACTATCTCAGAACAGTATTGCACGGTTTGGAGCATAAGAAGCCACCATCGGAGTTCCTTTAGTTTGTATATAGTATTGGCCATCAAACTCAAATGTGTTCTGTGTCAAAGAAATGGTTAGGAGCTAAATTATAAATTCTGTGAGGAAAATGACCAAACTAGATCTACTATACAAGATATCTCTTATTACATTAATACCTGAGGGATATTGATGTACAAAGACTCAGTGTTCAAGCACACCAATAGTACACCAGTTGAATCCAAATCAATGTCCTCAATCTGTCTCACCAAGTCACTGCTGTGTCAGACATGACCCTTAGTGTTCATCGCAAATTCTCTGATAAAGACATTGATGGATTTACATAAAGGCTCAAGCACAGAGACACACTCAGACACAATGGGACTTCCTGGGGTGCATGATTGAGATGTGTATTTTTGGTAAGGGGTAGAAGACCGGAGTTCTTGGAATTTTTTAAATAAGGTATTCAAATACATGCAAACTCAGAAAGCCAGACTCTTTGGCCTTCAAAGTAGTACCCCTTAGAAATGAGGGAGTAACATGGCCAGTCTTCACCAGTTACACACCATATCGAGAAACAGATAATCAATCTGACACATCCAGAGGTATGTACGCTATACACAGATCTGGTTTTAATATATAGATGTTTAAAAGAGTTTTTCATGAGAACAGTAACAATAAAATCTGCAAGGGCTGCTCAAGCTGCACAGTCACGATTGGCTACATATGGAATTAATCCGCAAACTATTAATGCAGTCATGGATACGATTCCTCTTAGATTTGAAGAAATTCTGTTCTAGATTGCACAAAAAAGCCAGGTTGGAGCAATATTTCCCCATATGGACCTCTGGAGAAACACAGAATTCTCACCATATGTCTGCCAATTTTGAATGGTTCTGCCAGTGGAGAACTGCACCACTTCAGGGGTGGGGGGGGGTACACTATTTGCTGCAGTATATACCAGAACACACAGTACACCTTCATTGGCTGTTTCAACAGAAGTGCTTAAAAAGATCCAAAATGAGTCTAGGGCAGCCCCTTCCCTGGATTGAACCTGATGGGCAACTTGCTGCAGTATCCACCATAATGTTAAGTAACATTAAAGGGAAAGCAGGAGTGTTGGTGGTACACCAATGACTCCCAAACTTGAATTTGAGACATCAGGAGTGCGAGTTACGAACAATTATTGAGGAATTCTATGCACAATAGGTACAGCTAATTTGGGAGTCAGGCCTTGTAAACCACAAATTAAGAGTTATTCTGAAAAAGGATAACTTGAAGCAGGCATCCGATTTTCTCTAAGAAGAAGTGGGATAATAAGAAACATAAAGAAAAGACTAAATTGAGGGGCAGATCTCCTCAACAGGAGGCCACTTAAAAGCATTATAATTTGCATAACCGTCATAATATTAAAATGCCTAATAGATATCAGGATGCTGATACACGGTTATCTCATTCCTCTCTGAAGTCATCGAAAAATCACTCTGATAGAGGTGGATGATTAGATTGCACATCAGAAGAGTATGTGAAAGCAAAGAAGGACTCACAGAGCTGTTCTGACTTCATAATAAAAGAGAAAGATAAACCTACACAGCCCAAACCTCAATTAAAAAAGAAGAAGGTGGCTGGCATTGAAGTAAACCATCAGTAAAAAAGAAAAAATTCCTTTCTGTGTTCTTCAATGTGACTATATTCAGGACCTTGTCAGACAGTTTAGATGACCCCTAAGTATATAGCATTCACACACCAAATTGCATATATTATCTTGATTTTATTAAAAAACAGGCTTATTGCCTAAGTTCATAGTTCTTCATACAACATTTTTTACAATATTCACAGTGTATCCAATACTATTAGAATTTAACAAACACACAATATAAAATCATTAAAAACCAAATTTCGGTTACAATGAAGTCCTTTGTCGACGCGTTTTGGTGTCTTGTTCTGATTTTGTGAACACCTTCCTGAGGACAGATCAAAATCAAAAACAATCAAATCTGAAAGTAAATACATACAATTAATAATTGATAAATGTATGTGAATTTTCTACACTGCCATCTAAACTATATTGGTGTACTGACAAGGTCTAGAAGATCTTACTTTTAAGTGTATATATTTTTTTTAATTTTTTGGAACTTGACCAGTGATAAACTTTTGGTCCTTCTTTCAGGGGTTCAGCAAGACGTCCTCCTGTGTCTATAAAATAACATAAATAGGCTCATAAGTATAGGCCATCTGTTGATAAGTGTTCCCTCTACAACTGTTCATTTCCCAACTAGTTGCTAGTAAACTTACTTAAAATTGAAGCGATTTTGTCACCTCGTAGTGTTTCTCTAATACAGGGCCATATTTGTCATATTATTGCTCCTGTTGGAAAGCGATTCTTCATTGGTGTTTTTTTTTATTTCACCCTTATCCTTGTGGTGCAACCTCTGGATCCTCGATGTATATAATTGACAGTGCACCTACAGTCATAAAGACGTTTTATTAATACTCCTATTCTCTTTCATTCCGTTTTGTTTATAAATAGGCTAAGCATCCAGATGAAGTATCTACAAAACATCCGGTCTGTTATATTTACCTATGACTCTATTTATTGTTAGTTAAATGGTTATTACTTTGATGAGATTAAGTAAACATACAGGCTTTTTTTACCATTCTATTCTCATGTTTGTTTCTCTCATTTAGGTGCTTTAACAGTTAAAACAACGTTCTCATGTTGAGAGCTTCAGTTCTAATAATCTGAGCTCAGCACTCAACTCCAACCCACAGACGTCTAGTCTAATCCCATCTCCCGAGCATTTTGGCATCCCTCCTTACCTTGCGCTTCAAGTGATCGTCCGCGTCAGCCTCCTCCCGGGTTGTTAAATGGCATGACTGCGGGATCTTTACTCCACCTATATATACCCCACGTATAATCTTTAGATTGAATAATTAGCCTGGTTCGTTCTCCGATTAGCAGTAATTATCATGTTTTTAATTATATTAGTAGTTTCGGACTGTGGCGCTTCCGCATCACGTGGTAAGAACACGTGTGTGCGCATCACAGGATGTTGATGCATTCTTTACTGCTCCGGCCATTTTTATAGTCCTATATCTGTTTGTTGGCAATATTATTTCAATTTGTCAGTACATATAACAGAATATACGCAGTGTAAACGTTTATGGTTTGATCACTAGCATCATAGATTCTACTAGTATTATTTTAACAGCATCTTTCCAATCAGATTTGGAACTTGTTAAAAACGTACGATCTAGCTCTAACACAAAATAACATTATCACCTACGGTCTAAATCAGCTTTGTACCTGTTGGCGGACTTTTTCAAACAAATTCATAGTTCTATAAAAAGACAATTATTACACGTATACCGTTCTTTTTATATATATAACACAGTGTGATTAATAGTTGCTTTAAGGATTCCCTACGTTTAAACACATCCTGAACCTCATAAATGGATCCTATAGTTTGACAATGTTCTTCTTAATTAAACGGTTATACATAATTTCAACGGTTTTCAACTTCAATAATCATGTGCAATATATAGGTGATAATGATCATAGGAGAATGACATACAGTAGATCCTATTTTATTACAACGCATCAATGACAGTCAGCTGAAGATAATCGTTCTCAAAAAACTATCCATGATATTTATATTTCTTTAAAAACATCTTGTACATTATACAGTATGCCAACCCACATAAAAAATAGCAGACCGTTACTATTATCAGAACTCATTCGTGAAGATCTACTCAGAATGAAAAGTCTTCATACAAACGTCATTGTGTACAGGCAATATTTCCTTATACAGTTTACTACACATTATCTGATCATTCTTTCCCACTCTTCCCTGCTATTCAGACCTTGGTGGTAAGTTTTAAATTTTGACATGTAGAATTGTTCTCTTTGTTTACGTTTCTTTTCCATGTCGCCACCTCTGAATGATGGTTTGATCCTTTCTATAATAAAGCACTTTAAGTCCTCTACTCCATGACCACTATTTGTCCAATGTTCAACAAGGGGTGCATCTTTTTATGGTTTTTTAGGGCTGACCGATGTTCGGTTAGCCGCAGGCGCATTTCGCGTCCTGTTTCTCCTATGTATCCCTTGGAGCAAGGACAAATAATTAAGTAAACTACATTTGCAGTCCTGCAGTTCACATGCTCATTCATGTAGTGTGTGATTCCATTTAATTCTATTTTCTCAGATTTTAGGATACTTTTACAGTGGGTACAGTTTCAACAGGGTAGGTTCCCATTTATTGTGCTTCCATTTGTTATGCTCTTTTGGAGGCCATGTCTGGGTTCTCTATATGTTTGCACCAGATGGTTTCTAATCGTTTTGTTGCGCCTATATGCATAGGTAGGTTTTTTAAGGGGTATGCTGCCAGATTTCTTTAATATCGACCAATGTTTATTGATCAGATTTTTGAGTTTAAAACTCCTTCCATTGTAATTGGACACCATGACAATCCCCTGCGCTACCTGATTACTTTTATTCTTGGGTTCAAATAAGCTATCTCTATTGAAGTATTTCGCCCTCTTATATGCCTCTTTAATTAGTTTCTTGGGGTAGCCACGTTGTGTCAGTTTTTGTCTCAACGCTTCTGCATGGATCTCAAAACTTCGTCTGTCACTACAGTTCCGTCTAATTCTCAGGAACTGACTAAAAGGGACCCCATCCTTCTGACATTTGGGGTGATAACTAGTGTGGTGGAGAAGTGTGTTTCTGTCAGATGGTTTAACATATAAATCCACACACAGTTTACCCTCTTTGGCCATGATCTTAATATCCAGAAAGTCAACTGCCACTTGACTTCTGCTGGCCGTAAACTTTAGGTTCGGATCACCACAATTCAACCACATTAAGAAACTGTTTAGATCTT
This sequence comes from Lissotriton helveticus, assembly GCF_964261635.1. Taxonomy (NCBI): domain Eukaryota; kingdom Metazoa; phylum Chordata; class Amphibia; order Caudata; family Salamandridae; genus Lissotriton; species Lissotriton helveticus. The sequence goes on along the minus strand of NC_136072.1, from coordinate 737,692,868 downwards.
CTTCGTCTCCCTCCCAAATGAAGAACACATCGTCTATGAATCTAGACCATCGCTGTATGTTCTCATAGAAGGGGCTTAATTCATTGTAAATATGTTGTTCCTCGAATTTACCTACATAAAGGCAAGCCAGACTGGGAGCACATGTGGCTCCCATACTGGTGCCCTTAGTCTGGCAAAACCAATCCTTCTTGAAGAGGAACAGATTATTCTTAAGGATTATTTCAATGCATTCAATGAGGAATGTATTCTGCGCAGAGAGATCACCTTCCCCATCGCTTAGAATCTCCGTCATCATTGTCACAGTATCTTGCTGCGGTATATTTGTGTACAAAGATTCTACATCTAGGCACTATAACCATTGACAATTTTTATTAAAGTTAACTCCCTCCACTTTCGATATCATGTCCGTCGTATCTTTAATATAAGACGGTAGTTGTTCAACTAGTGGGCGTAAAAAATGATCCACATACTTACTCAAAGGCTCTGTTAGTGAATCTATTCCAGAAACTATGGAGCACATAGGAGGATCATCCATGCTCTTGTGGACCTTAGGTAGCCCATAAAGGGCCGGGCAGAAAGATTAAAGTAAACCATGCAACAGATATTGAGGACAATATCTGAGCAGGGAGTGGACTGTGACCATGCTGGACAGTGTCGCAGAAGTCACACTAGTTCACCAGAGCCTGATGGATTATCCGCCAGCAGTAATGGTGGCTGATGAGGGGTGATGTCCCAAAACCGGTCCCAGGGAGGACCTGGCCTGGCAGTTTGGGCTGGACCATTCCCATGGGGAACAGGGTCAAGACTGATTTGCATATGTCTGGGTCTGAACTGGAAAGGCATGGGGAGCAAAATAAAGATGTATTTAGGCCCAGATCTCTGTAATGGGGTGAATGTTTGTCATTTTGCAGCATTCTGTCCATCAATTGTTCGTATTGCTTTTGTCACCCTGAGTGGGACGGGTATGCCCAGACATGGGTCCTATGCTCTCCATTCCACTGGAGTCAAGCTAGCCAGGCTAATGAGAGGTGATGCCCTGAAACTGGTCCTAAGATGCTTGTTTCCAGTCCAGGGAGGCCTGGCCTGGCAGTTCAGGCTGGACTGTTCCCATATGGTACAGGGTATAAACTGATTTGCATATGGCTGGGTCTGAACAAGAAAGGCATAGGGAGCACAAAAAATGTATTTAGGCCCAGATCTCTGTACTGGGGTGAATTCTTTACATTGTGCAACATTCTTTCCATCAATTGTTCTTTTTGCTTTGTCACCCCGATGTGGGACCGGTATGCCACGACATGGTGCCCGTGCTCTCCATTCCACCGGACTAAAGCTAGCCTGGCTGATGAGTGGTGATGCCATGAAAATGGTCCCACTTTGCTTGTTTCCAGTCCAGGGAGGACCTGGTCTGGCAGATCGGGCTGGACTGTTCCCAAGGGAAACAGGGTCAAGACTGATTTACATATGGCTGGGTCTGAGCTGGAAGCGCATTGGGAGCAAAAAAAGATGGATTTAGGTGTAGATCTCTGTAACGGGGTGAATGTTTGAAATTGTGCTGCATTTTGTCCATCAATTGTTCTTTTTGCTATTGTCACCCCAAGTGGGACGGGTATGCCCAGACATGGGTCCCGTGCTCTCCATTCCACTGGCGTCAACCTAACCTGGCTGATGAGGGATGATGCCCCAAAACCAGTCCCAGGATGCTTGTTTCCAGTCCAGGGAGGAACAAGCCTGGCAGTTTGGGCTGGATTTGTCACTAGGGAACAGGGTAAAGACTGATTTTCATATGTCTGGGTCTAAACTGAAAAGGCATGGGGAGCAAAAAACAATGGATTTAGGCCCAGATCCCTGTACTGGAGTGAATGTTTGACATTGTGCAGCATTTTGTCCATCATTTGTTCTTTGCTTTTGTCACCCTGATTGGGACGGGTAAGCCCAGACGTGGGTCCTGCGCTCTCCATTCCACTGGAGTCAAGCTAGCCTGGCAGAAGAGGGGTAATGCCCCGAATCCGGTCCCAGGATATTTGTTTCCAGTCCAGGGAGGACCTGTCCTTGCAATTCGGGCTGGACCGTTCCCATGGGGAACAGGGTCAAGACTGATTTGCAGATGGCTGGGTCTTAACTGGAAAGGCATGGGGACCAAGAAAACAGTGTATGTAGGCCCAGATCTCTGTACTGGGGTGAGTTTTTATATTGTGCAGCTTTATGTCCCTCAATTGTTCTTCTTGTTTTTTTCAACTGAGTGGGATGGGTATGCCAAGACGTGGGACCCGTGGTCTCCATTCCACTGGAGTCAAGCTAGCCTGGCTGATATGGGGTGATGCCCCAAAACTGGTCCCAGGATGCTTGTTTCCAGTCTACGGGGGACCTGGCCTGGCAGTTCGGGCTGGACCGTTCCCATGGGGAACAGGGTCAAGATTGATTTGCATACGGCTGTGTCTGAACTGGAAATGCATGGGGAGCAAAAAAACGATGGATTTAGGCCCAGATCTCTGTACTGGGGTGAATGTTTGGCATTTTGCAGCATTCTGTCCATTAATTGTTCTTTTTGCTTACATCCAGGTTGAAACATCGGATTCGAGAGTGAATGTCCAGCATCGATTATATGAAATGCAATTCCATATAGAGAGGATATACCACAAACCATTAATGTTCTCTTTTGGAAAACTTGTAATTTAGCTATAATAGTCTCTTGGCTGAAAGGGATTGGCCACCAAAATTTGTCTTGGACTGCCCAGAGGGAGAAACTATCATTTAACCGGCTTTTACCGATCTCATCCCAGATGCAGTTAAACATTCATATGCCAGGGAGTCAGCTTTAGTACTCTCTCATGCATTATACCTCAACCATGTGGGGTAGGGTGATGGTTCCCCTTATAGTATTAGCCAGTGAATTCAACCCCACAACCTCATTGACAATACCCCATTAACCACTTGGATGCTAAGGCCCTGGAAAGATTTATTAACAATTTCCATTGAAATCAATGGAAACTCCATGACGAGCTGAGCTCGTCATGAGCGTCGAAGGGGTTTTAAACATGAGGCTAAAAAGCAAGTTAGAGAAATTCTCACACAACTTGAATTTAAGGATGTAATCAACAGGTGCACCTCCCCTATGAATAATCCTTTGTTTCCCTTTATGTAACCAGACCATTCATATCATCTGGTATTAAATTACAGTAACTTGAACACAGCTACACGTGCATTCACTGTACAAAACATGCAGAGTTCGGCACACATGAACAACATGGTGAATATAAATACAAAACCACTTTAGACTTTCCAAATGAATTTTTCTGCCAAAACATAGCACCTTCAGGCAGGTACTTGGCCACATTTACTGCACTGGTGTTGGAAATGGCCCTTTTTGCAGGGTTATCCACAAACTTTTTGCGTCTTCCTCCCTTATTTTTCCTGACCTGTGGTTGTTGGCAATAGGACTCTGGGCACTTAACCACTGCTGATCAGTGCTAAAGTGCATATGCTCTCTGTGTACATCGTTATTATGATTGGTTATCCATGATTGGCACATTTGTGTCACCAAGAAGTCCCTAGTAAAGTACACTGAGTGTGCCAGGGCTGGGATAACAGATGCTACTAGTGGGCCTGCAGCACTGATTGTGCCACCCACATGAGTAGCCCTAAAATGGTGTCTCAGGCCTGCCACCCCAGTGCCTGTGTGCAGTCTGTGAACTGCCATATCCTCCTGGTCAGTGTCCCCACTGGTCTGGCCTAACCCTTCCCTTTCTGTACACATTGGTCAGCCCTATGGAAGGCCCAAGGTACCCCCTTGGGCAGGGTGCAGTGTATGTGAAAGGTAGAGCTGGTACTATTGCAGGTGACATGCTCTGGTAGTGAATTACAGCCATTTTTGTTTTTCACTATTTTAAGGCTATCTTGCCCTATAGGCTATCATGAGGGATGGTGGCTACAGTGGCTACCAGCATATCTTTCCATAGGAGCAAGATAGGACATAAATGTCTGGTATCCTTGAACTCAGAATTTCATAACACATCTTTTAGGAAAGGTTGTTTTTAAATCCTGTGTTGCTGTTCTATTGTCTGACCTTTCTGTGTGCCTTGGCCTGTTTATGAATTGACTGTCTGGTTTGAGAGTGACAGGGGCTGGGGAGCCCCCAGGAGGCTGGCTGAGTCAGCCCTAGGCTGAATAGCTCCATCTGCATCTAGAGTAGTGGGAGGGGATAGCACCTGGGCCTGAATAGGGGTGTGCCAGGCCTTCCACAATGCTGGCTCCACCTCCTGCTGGGCGGTTGACGACCCTGCCCCTCTCCCTGAAAGGAAAGGAGAGAACAGGAAAACAAAGTGCTCAAGGAACACCCAGAACTGGTTCAGACCGGGCTCAGAGCCCTCCTGCACAAAGGGATCAAAGACTTTTAGGGGTATAAGTACAGGACCCCTGACTACAGAAAATTACATTATCCTGGAATCAAGAAGGAACCTCTGCCAAGGAGAAAGCTGAAACTGAAGAAGGAAGACTGTCCTGCTGTTGCTCTGCTGGACTGACCTGCTGTTGCTTTGCTGCCAAGGAGAGAGGAAGAACTTTGCTTTGTTTAAGAACTCTTTTGCAACCATATTCTTGAACTGTGTATGTTGGATTTTTGTTGTTTTGGTCTTGTGTAGTTTAGATTAAATACCTTTATTTTTCTAAACTGTTGTGGAGTCAGTTTGTGGTGTTTTCACTGTGTTACTGTGAGTGTTGGTACAAATACTTTACACATTGCTTTTGAATAAGCCTGACTGCTTGTGCCAAGCTACCAAGGGAGTGAGCAGAGGTTATCTGAAGAGTGTTTCCTCCTTACCCTGACTAGAAGCAAGGGTCCCTATTTGGACAGTGGTACCTACCTCTGCCAACTAGAGACCCCCAGTTCTAACAACTGGGTTCTCGAAAGCAGTTCTGCCAATTGCCCCAGGGGTATATGAACAGCCCAGGGTTGTTTTCAGCCTGAGCTACACAACTTTTGCAAGAATATGATGACCAGCATTGTCCTATGTCTCATAGTGTGGGGATTTGCCAACATGGGCTACTGGTTCAATGAAAAAAAAAAAAATAGCCCTCCTCAATGTCCTATTCCTAGGATGTGAGTTGTCAAGTGATGGCAGAAGCCTAGTGTTTTATTTACTTGATACGTTTGTGCTTCTGGAACCACCAAATACACTAATGTGACCATAGTGATTCTTGTATAGAAGATATGTGATGCCGTGATTAATAGACAGAAGCAGACAAAAGTTATAAGGAGTGTCAAAACAGTCAATAAAACAAAGAGTTCCACCATCTTATTGAGACAGCACATATATGCATACATATACAGTAGTTATAACAATTTAACATATTCCTATGATGCAAACCCTAACCTACATGTCTAGGGTGTGAATGTATGGTCTGTCAATCAAGCCCTTTCTGGATGATCTACCCCCTTTATCTGGTGGGTAACAATGTAGGACTCTGTCTTGGTCACAAACTGGATACCCCTCACTGAGATATCAGGCAGCTGCTAGGTGAAAGCTTCAGCATGCAGTAGCCCCTCGAAGTCAGCAGAAGCTTCTCTAATTGTATGTGGAAACAAAAGGATATATATAGAAAAGGACATCCTTGCCTCCGGCCGTGGATGTAATAATAAACACATTTGTATCACGCATGCGAAGTCCTTGTACATAATGCCAAGGCAATATGAAAATGTACTCACAAAGTTCTTTTGTGACAGATAGGTCGGTGTTTCTTAGAAACTTAACCAAAAGCGTTGAAAATGCAAATGTGTGTCAAAAGTCATTGTGACAAAGGGAAGGTAAGTTTAGGAAAGCACTGTGTATATGTAAATTGGTACTATTTCCTACCAGGCCTAACTCGGGCACTAGACACTAAAGAAACTCCAATCAATATTGAGTTTCCTGAATTTAGGCAGACCATACGTTCGAGACTTCGTACTTCGCAGAATGGGTAAAATCGGTCTATGACTTGCTTCATCCAGAAATTTCAAGCGTTGAAAATGCAAATGTGTGTCAAAAGTTATTGTGACAAAGGGAAGGTACCTTTTGGAAAGAATTGTGTACATGTAAGTTGGCACTGTTTCCTACCAGGTCTAACTCAGGCACATGACATTAAGAAACTCCAATCAATATTGAGTTTCCAGAATTTAGGCAGACCATACTTTCGAGACTTTGCACTTTGCAGAATGGGTAAAATCGGTCATGGACTTGCTACATCCAGAAATTTCAAGCACACATTGGAAAACTGAATATACACAAATACTACATAAAGTACAAGCTGACATGCTAGCTTCCAAACACTTGCACAAACATGTAAACATCATCAACCTAGTGATCTGTATAATTGCGAGTGCATCAGGGTCCACCTATGACACATTCAACGAAGGAAACACTGTACCAATTGAATATAAATCACTTTTATACCCCAATGCCGAAATGTGTTTTGTACCGACATAAAACATTTTGACAGCGGTACAAACTGCTGTAGTGAGAGAAAGGTCTTTGGCTCAGGGGAAACACATTATTTTTGGGACTCCAGTCCCTGCCTTAGAGGCTGTCACAAAGGCCAGTGTTACAAATGCAAAAACGTTACATCCAAGATGAATACAGTGGGCTAACTCTCTCACTGCAACAGATGTAAATTAAAGAGTTGACTCTACACTACAAACACAAGCATACCTGCTATACGAAAATAAATATCCTCTGCCTAATTAAGTCAAGCATCTAGATCAGTATTATTACATCATCTATACTGACAGTTCAGCACATGCCAGTGTTAAGGGTAGAATGCAGGATGGTGAATTCTGCCCTCACAAAACCAACATGCAGTCCTTAGGGTATGGCACAGCACAGTTGGCTGAACTTCGAGTTCTAATTCTGGCATTTTAGAATGTGGATCCTGGATTCTACACACTTAGTGGCCGATTCCGATTTGGGAAAAACCGCTCCGAATAGCCGTTCGGAGTGTTTTTCCCGTACAAATCGTACCCTGCAACGTCCCCCGTACGTACGACGAAGTACGATTCGTACCAGGAGCCGTACTCTGTACGAGTCGTACAGAGACCGTACGACTCTAATCTCCGTACGATTCTCCCGCGGAACCCGCTGTTTGCGATATCTGTATGGTTCGCGGCTGGTTTTTTGACCCAGCAAGTATGATACGTGTCGGGTACGCACCGTACGACCCTTTTTCTACGGGAGCTGAAAACAAACGTAAAAGCAGAGTTCGTGCCGAAACAGGCACGCAACCGCCCCCCCGGTACAGTGCGTACCCCCCATGATCACAGGGGTACACACCGTACCCCTGCGATCATGGAGTGTACGAGCCGTACCCCATGTACGATGGGTGTACGAGCCGTACCCCATGTACGATGGGTGTACGAGCCGTACCCCGTGTACGATGGGTGTACGAGCCTTAACCCATGTACGATGGATATACGACTCATACACCCATCGTACATGGGGTACGGCTCGTACACCCATCGTACATGGGGTACGGCTCGTACACCCCATGATCGCAGGGGTACGGTGCTTACCCCTGCGATCATGGGGGTACGGACCGTACGGTGTGTATGTGTTTGTGTGCTTTTCCGTACGACTCGCCCTTACCTGACGTGGACCGTACGACTCACGTCCTCATACCCCGGTCCGGATCGCACTCGTCGGGTCGTACTGCATGTGTACGAGTCGTACAGCATGTGTACGGTTCACTGTTTCAGCCTTGCAATACGTACGGATCGCGACGATTCGGACGGATTCACGGAATACGGATCGTACTACGCGACTTGGACGGACGGGTACGATTCGTATGGAGAGGGCTCCGGATACAAATCGTACAGACGTTTTTTTTCCCGAATCGGAATCGATCGCTTATTGTGTTTGATTTGTATTATTGTGTTAAAGTGTTACAATGAGTACTTACACTATTGGAGCCAGAATGGATTCAGAGATTCCAAAGGGTACACCATAAAACACAGTCTCCTTTGGGGACAAGTGGCAAAGCTCAGAGAGTACTTGACACAGACTTATGTCATACACACACTGTGTGCAGTGTGTAGGAATACAAATTGTTTGGAATTCCATGGCTGATGAAGCTGCAAAAGCAACAGTGCAAACTGCTGCAGTCGCTGCAGTTACCCGTTCTAGCATGAGGATGGATAAAAGACTTCATGGTGGCTGTCAACACTGCGCATGACAGCACCCAACTGACATAAGGCTTTCAAACAAAATACTCCTACTAGCTAAGTGCCCAAAACATTCAGTTTGCTCAGATTCCTGGAGTGAGGGAATCGAGCGATACCTAATCCAGATCCTAGGTTATGTCTAATCCTAGCAGCACATGAGGGTCTAGCATCTCGTCGGAATGACAGCCAAACTCCAGAAAAGACTCCAACGCATCCAGAACGCCTCCGCACAACTCATCCTGGACATCCCCCGGCACAGCCACATCTCCGGCCACCTGAGAGACCTACACTGGCTCCCCGTCAGCAAGAGGATCACGTTCAGACTCCTCACCCGCGCACACAAGGCTCTCCACGACCAAGGCCCCAAGTACCTCAACAACCGTCTGACCTTCTACACGCCCACCCGCCAGCTACGGTCGACCAGCCTCGCCCTCGTCGCCGTTCCATGCATCCGCAGAGCCACCGCCGGAGGAAGATCCTTCTCATTCCTGGCAGCCAAGACATGGAACTCCCTCCCCATCCACCTTCGGCGAACCCAGGACCATCTCTCCTTCAGGAAGCTACTCAAGACCTGGCTTTTCGAGCAGTAGCGGACCCCTTCCCCAACCGCCTTGAGACCCTTCCGGGTGAGTAGCGCGCTATACAAATGCCATGATTGATTGATTGATTGATTGATCTCCTCACAGAGGGGTGGCAGCTACAATTTTATTATTACAGAAACACTATTGGTGGCCAGGTTTATATAAACAGACCAACAATATTGTCCTCAAATGCAACATCTGCCAGCTGATGAAGGTTTCCACCATAGAGCGTTCATCACAGACACTTCTACTGATCTCAGAAAAGCCTCTTTATTGTGTTTACCTGGACCACAGTAGTCCTTTACAATCTGATGGAGCGTATGAATACATCTTGTTAGCAGTGGATTCCTTCTTTTGATTTCTATGGGTTTGGCCCCAGAAATCAGCTAACACCTGAACATTTATAAAAGATCTGCAGGTCTTTATCAGGATATATGCTTTAGCTTAATTTCCGGAGGTGGTCCGGAGGTGTTTGCCTCCAGGGCATACAGAGACACCATGGGAACATTGGGTGTGACTGTGAGGTACTCCTCCTCCTACTATCCTGAAGAAAATATAGCAGTGGAAAGGAAGAAATGGGACTTAAAGCACTCTTTAACAGCGACAGTATTAGGTTCAGGTTGCACTTGGGCTCTTTACCTGTACAGGGTCCAGAGAGCCCTAAATAATTTGCCTAGAAAATCCCTCGGTGGTTGGACTCCCTATGAGATCCTGTTTGGGATTAAGATGTGGGTTCCCGACCTTGACAGTACCCGTACAGTTGTTGCTCACACATCATTTGACATCAATGAACATTTGGCTGTTTTATAGGAGCTGAAGGACTTTCAAGAAACTAAGAGTAATGTCCAGCTAAAACATACTGCCACCGCAGAAGTAAAGGAAGTACCAGTAACTCCTGGGTGGATTCCCAAGATTGATGAACAAGCCTGGGAGAAGATTGTGGACAAGAAGAAATTCATGCCATCTTACAGAGCACCTGTGCCTGATCTGGTCATTGAAGGTATAAGAGCCATACCTCTACCGTTTCTTGCTGGTTGCAAAAACAATTCATAAAGGGGGTGGTGATGGACAGAGTATCTGAATTAAGCAGAACACTCCTACCCAGTCAAAAGATCAGGGCTTGATCCATCACCGTTTTTTAGCTCACTGCACCATCCCAGCTCAGAACCTGGCTACATGCAAATTAGTCTGACCCTGGCCCAGTGCATCATGGGAACAGGGCAGACCAAACTACCAAGCCAATTCTTTACTGGAAAGGAAACAAGCTTCCGGGAAAAACCGGTTTCTGGCATTACAGCCGTCTTCGGCCCGGCTTGCTTGAATCCTGATGGTGCAGTGAGCAAGGGACTTACATCTGAGCATACCCTTCCACTCTTGTGGTGGCCAAAACGATTCATAAAGGGGGTGGTGATGGACAGAGTATCTGAATTAAGCAGAACACTCCTACCCAGTCAAAAGATCAGGGCTTGATCCATCACCGTTTTTTAGCTCACTGCACCATCCCAGCTCAGAACCTGGCTACATGCAAATTAGTCTGACCCTGGCCCAGTGCATCATGGGAACAGGGCAGACCAAACTACCAAGCCAATTCTTTACTGGAAAGGAAACAAGCTTCCGGGAAAAACCGGTTTCTGGCATTACAGCCGTCTTCGGCCCGGCTTGCTTGAATCCTGATGGTGCAGTGAGCAAGGGACTCACATCTGAGCATACCCTTCCACTCTTGTGGTGGCCAAAACGATTCATAAAGGGGGTGGTGATGGACAGAGTATCTGAATTAAGCAGAACACTCCTACCCAGTCAAAAGATCAGGGCTTGATCCATCACCGTTTTTTAGCTCACTGCACCATCCCAGCTCAGAACCTGGCTACATGCAAATTAGTCTGACCCTGGCCCAGTGCATCATGGGAACAGGGCAGACCAAACTACCAAGCCAATTCTTTACTGGAAAGGAAACAAGCTTCCGGGAAAAACCGGTTTCTGGCATTACAGCCGTCTTCGGCCCGGCTTGCTTGAATCCTGATGGTGCAGTGAGCAAAGGACTCACATCGGAGCATACCCTTCCACTCTTGTGGTGGCCAAAATGATTCATAAAGGGGGTGGTGATGGACAGAGTATCTGAATTAAGCAGAACACTCCTACCCAGTCAAAAGATCAGGGCTTGATCCATCACCGTTTTTTAGCTCACTGCACCATCCCAGCTCAGAACCTGGCTACATGCAAATTAGTCTGACCCTGGCCCAGTGCATCATGGGAACAGGGCAGACCAAACTACCAAGCCAATTCTTTACTGGAAAGGAAACAAGCTTCCAGGAAAAACCGGTTTCTGGCATTACAGCCGTCTTCGGCCCGGCTTGCTTGAATCCTGATGGTGCAGTGAGCAAGGGACTCACATCTGAGCATACCCTTCCACTCTTGTGGTGGCCAAAACGATTCATAAAGGGGGTGGTGATGGACAGAGTATCTGAATTAAGCAGAACACTCCTACCCAGTCAAAAGATCAGGGCTTGATCCATCACCGTTTTTTAGCTCACTGCACCATCCCAGCTCAGAACCTGGCTACATGCAAATTAGTCTGACCCTGGCCCAGTGCATCATGGGAACAGGGCAGACCAAACTACCAAGCCAATTCTTTACTGGAAAGGAAACAAGCTTCCGGGAAAAAACGGTTTCTGGCATTACAGCCGTCTTCGGCCCGGCTTGCTTGAATCCTGATGGTGCAGTGAGCAAGGGACTCACATCTGAGCATACCCTTCCACTCTTGCAAAAACAAGAGATTATGTCATTCGATCTCGGCAAACCACATGTTGTGGCTGGTTCTACACAGTAGGCCGAGAGGGCTACGAGCTAGTTACCTGCCTCCTCTCACTACCCAATAGGAAGTCATTATGGAAGCTTTGATCAGCAATGAAGATTTCCCCCCCTACAGGGGACAGCTAACACTGAAGTATCACTTATTTCTGTTACATCAACAAACTCTTTACAAACATCATGCACAGAAACACAGATTTCAATTTGGCAAACAGACAAAGATGGTGTCTTCTGCAATGTACAATGCAAAAAACAGCTTCTGGCTACTTCATTGACTTCGATCGCTTCTGTTCGGATTCATCTGACCCACCACCACTACTCCTCAACGACTGCATGAATTTTACATTAAAAATATACTTTTTATATACATTTGGATTATTATTTTGTTACTTTTTCTCTTCATTTTTATTAGTTTTGTGACTGTTTTTTTTAAAATTCTGAATGGACACTATCTCCCAGTAGGCTCTGCTATTGAACTGATGAACTTGGTTTTAATACCACATTCTTCATTACACAAAGTGCGAAGAAACCTTTCCCTGGTGAACATTTCTGCTTTTTCAGTTCCCAATGGAATTGTTTGGGATAAGGTATCCTATGACATATGTGGACCCACTGAATAAATTCAAATTACATATGTATTTAAAATTTCTTTGCATGATATTATCACTCCTAGTACTATATCTGATGATTGGGACATTGATACAGTGCTTAAAATGCTAGATGATATGCAGCATTCAACCGTTTTTAATGGAACTGAAATATATAATGGCACAGCAAATTATAATGAAATGTTCTGTTTTCACCATTATAGTCACCACTTCCTGCTTACTCAAGTACTCCACTTGAAGTAGGTAAGTGAACCCAGTTGAGAACACTGCCCTACTCAAACAAGGGGTAGCTCAAAAGCATTTGCACAGAAGTTTGCTTATTTTTCAGGCCATAATCCAGCTGACTTAGGGCCCGATGTAGGTCGGTCGGTAACAGCCGAAAATACCGATTTTCGGCCGTTACCGAGCGGAATCGAACCATCGGAATGTAGGAGTCCGAAATCCGTCATAATCGGTAAATTACCGAATCGGTAATTAAATCGATCGTTAAAATATTGATTCGGAAAAAACACAGAATCGGTAATTTTGCCAAATCGCTAACATACAGAATCGGTAAATATACAGAATCGGTAATTATACTGAATCGTTAAAATACAGATTCGGAAAAAACACAGAATCGGTAATTTTACCGATTCGCCAACATACAGAATCGGTAAATATACCGATTTGGTAATTCTACCGAATCGGTAAAGTTACCGAATCGGTAAAATGCCGATTCTGTAAATAAGAAGTGTGAAAAATGAAGAGTGAGATGTAGGTAAGCTCTGAAATACCGAATTTGCCTAAAAATCGGTATTTAAGAGTCTGTATTTACCATGGATTGGAATCAGGTGGTAACCAGGTGCAACCTATAAAAACGGACCCAAAATGCAATTCTTCTTGCACTATGGCGGCATTTTATGTCATTGCAAGACGGCTACGGCTACAGGAGGAAGGAGAGAGGGAATGGCTGAGACAGGAGCAGGTCTACAGACAGAGGGTGACCCTGTGCATGCTCACAGAAGCAGAGATCCTACAGAGATACAGGTTGGCCCCAGACACCATCATTGACCTCATCAGGGACCTCCAACTACTGCTGGACCACCCCACCCCAAGGGCACACGCAATCCCAACACAAGTGCAGGTGCTATGCAGCCTACACCTGCTTGCGTCTGGCAGCTATCAAAGTGTAGTTGCTGTGGCAGGAGTGGTGACCCAGAGCAGCCTGTCAAGGTTTTTCCACAGATTCCTTGACGCCATGATACAGAGGATGGACCAATACATTTCCTTCCCTGCAACCCATGCGGAACTGGTACAAACTAAAGCAGACTTTTACCAGATGGCAAGATTCCCCCACATCATTGGCTGCATTGATGGCACGCACATTCCGATTTGCCCCCCTGCTGACACAGAATACATATACCGTAACCGGAAGTCAACGCACACCATAAATGTGCAGGTGATTTGTAATGCTAAGTGCGTCATCACAGACCTGGTTGCAAAATTCCCAGGGAGTACCCACGACTCCTACATCTTCCAAAGCAGCGGCATCCATGCACGGCTGACGGCAGGGGAATTTGGTGAAGGATACCTCCTAGGTGAGACACATTGTCAGACCCCCATAACAAAAATAGCAGTGTGAAGTACATGTATGCATGTGAGTAACGTTACCCCTTTTTTCTTCTAGGCGACAGTGCATATGCTCTCCGCTCATTCATACTCACCCCCTACCTCAACCCCTCAACACCCAGCCAAAGGAGGTATAACCGGGCCCACAAAAGCACAAGGAATGTGGTAGAACGGACCTTTGGCATCTGGAAAAGCAGGTTCAGATGCTTGCACAAGAGTGGAGGTGCAAGGCAGTATACCCCCATCACCTGCTGCAAGATGATTGCTGTCTGTGCAATGTTGCACAACCTTGCGGTCAAGAAGGGCACTGAGGTAGAGTTGTCAGACTACGAGGACCATGACGACGACATTGCTGTGCCACAAACCCAACCTGCTGGAGTGTCAACACCAAGTGATGGCAGATACAGATGGGAGGAAATAACAGACAACTATTTCTGAGTGAGTACAGATGAACACACAGGTTATGGATGTGAAAACATTTTTTTTTAATGTTGGAAGAACGTTCAAGCACTGATGTGCAACAAGTGAAAATATGAAATTGTATGTGGGGACTGGAAATGCCCCGGGTTGCCTCACCCACACTGGCAGAGTCATTTTCTGAAGCGCTTCACAGTGCCACTGGGATGCTGATCACCCCCTTCAGCATGGCCTGCTGCCTCTGCGGAGCGCCTGCTGCTCCTGCGCGGCTCTGACACAGCGCTAGCCGGGCTGCTGCGGCTGCTGCTGTCCCCAGCCTCGGCCACGTCTAGGGCAGGATTGACCACTGTATTAGATAGGATGAGGGCCTCCATGGCACTGGTGATCCTGGCCATGCCCCTGGTCACCTCCGCAGTGTGTTGTGTCAGGCTCTCTTCCAAATTTACCCCTCGGCGACATAGCAGGGACGTTGCGGCGACAAGCCGGTTAATTGCCCTGTTTTGGACACGGGCATCCCTGCGCCTTGTGTGCTCATTATGTTCCATCTTGGCACAAAGCTGTGTGATGGCGGTTGTCATGCGTCCCATTCCTGTGGCAATGTCTCTGTTTGTTTGTGCCACCTCCTTGTTGCTTGCCACCAACTCACCAAAGCCCTTTGCCATTTCTACCATTTGCAGGTTGTGTGCACGCAATTGGCGGTGGCATGCCACGATGGATTTTGCCTGCAGGCGCTGGATTCGCACCATGCTCCCCTCAAGGCCTTGGAACACTGTGCCCTCTCCTGATGGACATGCACTGCTGGGAGTGCGTGGGTGGCGATTGGTGCTGGCCTGCTGGGTGGGCTGCTGTGCTACAGGTGTCGCTGGTGTGGGTGCTGGTGCCTGACCCGCAGCTCCCTCCATGATTGTCAATGGGGCCACAATACTCCTCCTGGCTGGTGATGTGGCAGGTGCTGGCTGGGACCGTGAGGGGGAGTTCTCAGCTGAGAACACCAGTGGGGGGGATTGTGATAGTTGGGGGGAGTGGGGAAAAACGAGGGCATGTACAGGGTCGTCCTCATTGACCATGGCACTGCTGTCCCCCTCCTCCTGCGAGGCATCCATGGTGCTTGGCCCTGCCACCACACTCGGCGCCGTCGCTGGAGCTGTCGCTTGTGCAGCTGATGCTCCACTGCCTGCACTGCCTGATGTTGCCCCTAGGTATAAAGAAGCATTTGTGAACTGAGTGCAAATGTCTTACAGTCACTAAAATAAAAGCATTGCACATGTCACTTTCATTACTCTGATTCTTTTTTCAAGTGCCTTGCAGATTAATGTGCACTGACAAATGTTCCTACATTAGCTGACTACATTTCCCATTATGCATTGCTCATGTATGGTGCTAGCAGTACTGGACTGGGGTTTGACTGTACATTGAGGCTATATGGGAGGTGTCTGGTTGGGTGTGTCATGCTGCGCATGCTTCTTACCTTTTGCTGTAGCTCTGGCTGAGCTGTCCATGTCCCCTACTCCCACCACACTCTCCGTCACGATGGTCGTGGCCACCAGTTCCTCCAGGTCAGTCAGGGGAGGCGCGGGGTTCCTGCCTCCACCAGTCAGACCTGCCTGCTTGTGGAGCTCTGACAATTTCCTCTTGGTGAGGCTCCGGATGTCATAAAACCTCTTCTTGAGGTCCTCCAGGCTCCTGGGGGTCACACCAACTGCATTGACCCTCTCACTTATGGCACTCCACAGTTTCCTCTTGGTAGACTCTGGGACTGTGAGGGACAGCCTCCCATAGAGCTGCCTGTGGACCCTCGCCACCTCCTCCACCAGTACTTGCAGCTCCATGCTGCTAAACTTCACTTTGCACTTCCTCTCAGCCTTCTGGCTCTCTGAGCTGCTTGCCATTTCCACTGTCTGCAAAATCAGCTACCACTCTCTCTGCTGCTCCCTCTCACTGCTCAGCTCTGGCTGCCTCTCCAGAAAGTTCTGATGAATTGCACCTGCCTGGGTAGCCACTCCCTGGTAGGGTGGGGGAGGGTGGTTTCACCTCATTGGCTGTTTGAATTGGTTTCACTTTTACTTGCTTGCCGATTCGGCAAATACCGATTCGGCAAATACCGAATCAGTATTTACCGAATCGGTATTTGCCGAATCGGTATTTGCCGAATCAGTTTTTCCAATGCATTCCTATGGCCCTTTTGGCCCATAGGCTTGTATTGTCATTACCGATTCGGTATCTACCAATTCGGTAATTACAGATTCGGTAAGTATCGAAACACGCTACCGATTTTTACCGAATCGATATTTTACTGATTTTTTTTCTCTACATCTCATTTTCCGATTTCAGAATACCGAATCGGTAAAAATCGGTATTTTAAAATCGGTAAATGACTTTTACCTACATCGGGCCCCTAGAGTCTTATTATGGTAATTTAACACCCTCAAGGGCCAAGAAAGCTATGCTAAATGACACTAAGCTGTGTTTTTCATTTCCCAGCTGGCTGTATAAGGGTTTGACTTTTAGAAAGACAATGGTGATTTGAAATTAATTTGGGCAACTAAGGATTGGCAGGGTCAGGGGAACAGGGCTTTATTTAGAGCAAGTTGTATACCACAGCAAATCATTTTCTGGAGAAAAACTGTGCAGCAAACAACCTGTCTTGGCCTGGCCGAGATTAAAGATCTGAATGCACCTAACATTCCCATATTTGCTCGAGGCAACAATTTACAAATTACAAGGAGGAAACATTAGACACCATGCTTCGCAATTGCTCATACAATTCTTTAGGTATCAATCAAGAGGGATGTCAGGCACGTTTTCTTGACAACACAAAAAGGGTTTAAGGTCAATAGCACACACAATAGAAGCTACCCTGAAATAATGGTCACTTACATAATGTAACTGTATCCCTACAAAGCACTAAAAGAGTTGAGTGCTGGGCATCTCGAAAATGGTATGGACTGTCCTCACACACCACCAGGCTTGCATTTGAATGGTGATGGAAAGACTTGATAGTATTTTATAATGTTCATTGTTTTATTTCTTGTCACCATTTGTGATTGTAATGTTTTATTATTTTTTATTCTAGTGCAAAGTTGTGTTTTCCATTGGTGGGAGTTTTGCTTGCGGTTTCTGCACTGGTAGAGTGTTTGGTAAGAAAACGTTTTTGGTACTTTTTACTCTAAATGAGGAACCGTGCCCTTCATAAAAGCGTTTTTTTTATAAATGCTGTAAAAATAGCAGCATATTTAGCTTCTGTTTGTGTGTGAAATTCTACTTTGATTTGAGCACAATGTGTATTGCATTGACTCCATGTAATTTTCTTTTGGTTTTCCTTTCTAGTGAGATATGGTTGGTGCTTTTTGTGTCTGTGCAGAGTAGGTGCTGATTAGTCTAGCTGTCTTTGGCAAGTGACTGGTATCATTGTACAGTATATAGGTCTTAGAGTGCTTTGTATTGGTTTACTTTACCTTTCAAAAGCTATATGCCAGTAGTTTTAGTTTCCTTTTCATAAAACCAAACTTTGTTCATTACGATTTTACACTGTGTTTGGTATTACTGATTTAATTATCAAGTTACTTTTCTTATTAAGAATTATGGCTAGCCACAGGATTACCACTCTGCAGGTTGTTGATGTGCTTTTCCAGTCTTCCTCTGACCATGATTATGAGACTGACTATGTATTGAAGGTGGAGGAGGAAGTCCAGGATTCTGGCCGTGAATTTTCTGTCAGACAGGAATCATTGAATGATGAAGCCACTCTCAGTGCGGATGTTGTGCCATTTTTATAAGAGGACAGTGGTGTGCCAATAGTGCATAAGGAGGCATAGGAATGCAGCCTGGGGTTGAAAGGCTTTCAATTGGAAGAGCTGAACTCTGGGTTGCCCAATACATAGTGCAGCCAGCACTGCCTGCTTTTAGTTGTGCTGCAGAGTGAATACTGAAAAAGGTCTGATTAGAAATGTGATTCAGATGTTTATGGACGTTTTATTTTTGGATGGGTTTGTTGACCAGACTAATTTGTATGCTGAACACTATTTAAGGGACAACAGTACCTGACTTAACCCCCATTCTAGAGTCACCCAGTGGACTCTCACAAATCTAGATGAGTTGAAGAAGTTCTTGGGTTTAACTTTTTTGATGGGCTTGATAAGGAAGCAGTTGCTGTCCTCATATTGGTCCACTAGTCCCTTGATGGCAGTGGCTATATTTCCTGCAACCATGAATTGTGATTGGTATTTGCTTCCTCTTTGGATGCTGCATTTTAGTGACAATTCTTTAGCTTTGTGCAAGATCACCTTGATTGTGACCGTCTTTTTAAGATTTGGCCTGTCCTTGATCACTTTGTAGATCAATTTTCAGAGATCTATATTCCAAGGTGAGAAATAGCTATGGATTAGTCTTTGGTCCTGTTCTAGTGCTGTTTGCATTTTAGGCAGTACATTTTTAACAAGAAGGCAACTTATGGAGCTAAGATGTATATGCTGTCTGAGAGTAGTACTGGATATGCCTATAATTTCAGGGTGTACACTGGTAGTGATTTCAGTATTTACTCCCCTGGTTGTTTGTCCACTTTCGGAGTTTGTGAAAAAATGTGTGGGATCTCTGTAGAGGACTTTTTAACAAAGGTCTCCATTGATAGGTAGATACCTTCTACATTGGTGTTCAGTTTTTCAGGGAATTGATCAAAGTGGACACTATTGCTTGTGGCACAATATTCTCTAAGCGTAAAGGTTACCCAAAGGAGTTTGCTTGTAAAAAACTTGAGGCAAGACAGTGCAGTGCCTTGTGTATGATGACATTCTTGCTGTCTAAACAAAAGGAGAGGCAGGGATAGTGGAGTGACACTCTTATTCCCCGGTAATAGTCAATGAACAAGAAAAGAGTGTCCAATGGTTGTATTTGACCACAGTAAGGAGCAAGCAAACGGCTTCACTTAAGACGTTAAAGAAAGCCCTCACTCACCACCTAGTGATGACATGCTTCATCATCGGGCCCCACCAAAAGAGACCGAGTGTCTCTTTGGTGTGCTACAACGCCAGATTTTACCTGGCATTCATCAGGACTCTGCGTGTACTAAACCCTGGTGGAATGGAAGATCTTCGGGGTCCGGTCGAGGGTAGATGCAGGTACACAGTGGGTGCCGAGCGTCGAGGGCGGTGTGCCAATTACGTTCCCACCCCCCTCCTGTGACCCATGGTGTGAATCCTTAACACCACAAAAGTGCAGAAACCTTAAAGCTGGAAGCCTCCTAAACCAGGAGTAATTAGGAAGACAATCTTTTCTTACGAAATTTTTTTGCACTTTACACCTTTTTGTTAATTTTCACTTTCACGTCCCTAGGTAAGGGTGGGCCTTAGCGAGTCCATTCCACCAGGGTTTAGTACACGCAGAGTCCTGATGAATGCCAGGTAAAATCATACCGTTTCGTGGCTGAAACATGTCGACTGATATTTAGGAAACTACCACTCAACTAATAGTGGACGAATTTCCAACACATACGTTTTTATTAACCTGTCCCTAGTCATCATTAGAATAAAGTTAATTTTGATACACTACAGACTAATTTTTAACCATCCACCCCTCACTAGTTTCTTTTCTTTGCACAACACTGCCTGAACTCACCAACCCGCTCCGCAGTAAATCTGGCGTTGTAGCACACCAAAGAGACACTCGGTCTCTTTTGGTGGGGCTCGATGATGAAGCATGTCATCACTAGGTGGTGAGTGAGGTCTTTCTTTAACGTCTTAAGTGAAGCCGTTTACTTGCTCCTTACTGTGGTCAAATACAACCATTGGACACTTTTTTCTTGTTTATTGACATTCTTGCTGTGACATTTTCTGACAGGAGAGATGTCTACATGCTGACTACCATCCGTGATGAAAGTGCTTCACTTGTGACTGTTTGGGGTCAGGTTGCTGAAGTGCGTAAACCTGTGTGATTTTTTGACTAAACAAAGCACATGGGTGGTGTATATAGAGTAGATCAGATGTTGGAACCTTACACTGCTGTTTGCAAGGCTTACATTTGGCATTAGTAGTTGGCTATCCATTTATTCCATTTAGCCACCTTCAATGCTTTGATTGTATTTAAGGATTGTTCTTCAAAGTCAAGGATGACATTTGGTCAGTTTCAGCAGTTTTTGATAGGCAGCCATATTGTAGTGCAATTGTTCCTAGAGTTGCAGCGGAGGAGGATGTGATTAGTGAAAAGAGTAAAAAGATGATGGACGGAATGTTGAACATAGCAGAAACCGGTCCTAGGATGCTTGATTCCGGTCCAGGGAAGACATGACTTGGCAGTTTGGGCTGGACTGTTCCCATAAGGCACAGGGTCAAGACTGATTTGCATATGGCCATGTCTGAACTGGGGTGGCGTGGTGAGCAAAATAACGATGGATTAAACCCAGATCTGGGACTGGGGGTGAATGTGTTGCCAATGTGCAACATTCCGTCCTTCATCTTGTGTGTTTTGAAGATCAAAAGAGTGCCACTCTCTTGATCACATTCTTCCCACGCCCAAAAAGGCTTGTATGACTGCCTGATTGTCCTTCTAATCCTGGGCTGTGTGTGCTCACATGTTTTAAATTGTACCACACACAATGGAGTTTTGGCATGTAGTTATAGTTTTGTATCTTCTTCCAAATAGTTTGTGTTTGCTTTTTGTTAAAAACAAATGTGATGGCTGTGTGTGTGGACTGGCATTTGGCTGGCAGTGTGTGTAGACTGGTATTCTGTTGATGGTGTGTGTGGACTGTCACTTGGCTGGCAGTGTGTGTGGACTGCCATTTGGCTGGTGGTATGTGTGGACTGGCGTTTGGCTAGTGGTGTGTGTGGACTGGTGCTTGGCTGGTAGTGTGTGGATTGGCGCTTGGCTGGTCGTGTGTGGACTGGCGCGTGGATGTGTGTGAGTTGGTGCTTGGCTGATGATGTGTGTGAGCTGACATTTGGCTAGCAGTGTGTGAGTAGTGACTTTCTGCTGGTCACTACACACACTGCTAGCCAAAAGCCAGTGCACACATTGTGTCAGCCACCAGCCAGTGTGATTGCCGTGTCATTTATGTGGGCATATAAAAGTGATGAGCCCTTGAATGGCACTGCCTGTTGATGTGAGTGTTGTAATGTGCTGGGCCTGTAAATGGCAGTGGGAATGGTCTTGTGTGTTTTATGTATTAAAGATGTGTGAATGGCTTGTAAAGCAGTTGGTGCCTTGTCACAGTGTGCCTCTTGTGGATGCCAACCGTTTTTCTTACCCACAATGCCCTGCAAATGTCAAAATGTGGCTAAAATCACACATTTTCTTGCATCACTGTGCACTATTCTTCCAGAATCAGAAAGAAAACACAGATTTCCTACCACCCAGTGTTCCTCCACACCTCCTGATATAAATGCTACCTCACTTTAGTGACATGGGCCAAGTGACAGTGACAGGAAAGGGCACAAAACGTATGTGGAGACATCAAAATTATCTATCAGAAAACAACCTGATTTTTGGTCCCAGGCGCAGCGGCCATCTTGGAAACCCACCAAACCCAAGCATTTAAAAAAACTAGACTCCAGGTGGAGTCCAGGGATGTGTAACATGCATGGATCCCCTAATGTTTTATTATCCAGAATCTCCTGCAAACCTCAAATTTAGCTAAAAATTCATTTTTTCCTCATATTTGTGTGTGGGATCACTGCGCCAGCACAAATTTCCTGCCACCCAGAATTCCCCTTGTCTCCCTTTTTTCACTAATGACAAAGTACTGCTTTTATTGAATGCAGTTACACATGGAAGCCTACGGTCTGCACAATTTTATTAGTGGCACCTACCCTTAAAGATGTTGGGCGAGGAGCATGATTGATGGTTTTACGTGTAAACGAAGATGTTCACATTTATTGTACATGATTTGTGTCCGCTTTCTGTATTAATACCATGCTGACTGTCACTTTTGGAATGCAGTAGAAAGAAAAGGTAGTGTGTCTATTCCGTGAATGCGCATTTCGGGAGTTCGCAGTTAAATTCCTCCTCCTGTAAAGTTTTATATCTTGGTCTCTTATTTTTGATTTCTTTTTGTATTTAATAATGTAGTCATTAAACTGGTCAGAGTAACTGCTCTCTCCGCTAGCGCAACTCTGCCGGTAAGGCACTGCCCCTAGTGCTTTCTGGTGTCCCATGATAGGTGTTCGAGTCCCTTCTCCTCACTGGTGTTCTACTGGAAGAGCCTGATCTTCTGCTAGTCTGCTTTGCGGGTGTCAGCCTTTTCTGTCTTTTTCTGTTGTGCCTTTCTCGTTTGCCTTTTTCTTTTCTGTCTTTGTATTATTTGCCCTTTTCTCTCTTTTGGCCTATTTTTCTGGTTTTTCCCTGCTCCAGCTGCCCCCACGGCACTTCACCCCCAGCGTGTTCTAGCATCCCAGCTGCTCACCCTCCCAGACCCCTACTTTATGGTGGCCGCTGCACAGCAGGTGTGCCAAAGGCAAGCCCGTCTACGCCTGTCTGTGACCCGACTGCATCCAGCACCTGGGACTCTGGTACCCCGACCCCCTGCCACTATGACCCCAGCACTCCATGCACTCAACCCTGGATGCAACAACAACTGGCAGCTCTCGAGGCCGAGCAACACCCATGGCCCAATCTCCTGCAGAAACTGCTGCCACACCTTCACCCACCTCCAGACCTAAACTGCCACCCACAACCCACCGAATGCCACCGCACACAATCCTCTGAGCTGCATCCTCCTTAACGTATGCTCCATGCATAGACACACCGTAAAAATGTGGGACCTCCTCAACACTCATTCGACCAACGTCGCCTTCCTCACAGAGATCTGGACAAATGCCAGCCCCGTCCCGACATCGCAACCGCCATCCCAGACAGATACAAGATCCTGAGGAAAGACCTCCCCAACCGCCCGGGAGGATGCCTCGCCATCATCCACAGAAGCTCCCTGCACCTAACAACCACCAATTCAGATGATGCCTCTTCCCTCATGGAAACACATCCACTTCCAGATCCAGCTCAACCCCAGAATGAAGCTCTGCAGAACTCTCACCTACAGACCGCCGGGACCCCGCTCCCTTTTCATCAATGGCATCTTAGACTACATCGGTCCACATGGCCACGCCCCCATGGACTACATACTGCTCGAAGACCTGAACTTCCACCTAGACAACCTCAGCGATCCCAACACCACCGCCCTCTTGGAGAACCTCACCAACATTGGACTGAAGCAACTCCTCTTCACCCCCATACACACTGCAGGACACCCTCTTGACACCACTCAACATTCGCTTCATCTACACCACAGAACCATTCTGGCCAGACCACCACTGCATCCATTTCTCCTTCTCAAAACCCAATGCACACAAGCGCATGCCATACCTCCCATACAGAAACTGGAACAAAGTCACTGAAGAACACCTCACTACCGCCCTCAGCTGCACTCCTCCCCCTACTATGATGGACATCAGCACAGAAGCAAGCAACCTCCACCATTGGATCACCAACACTCTCAACCCTCCATTACTCCACCAGACCACACAACACGCAAGCCACCTGGTTCACCACGGATGTCTGAGAATCCAATCGCTCTTGCTGATGACTGGAGACAATGTGGAGAAACAATAAAACCATAGAAGCACGCTCTGACTACAAGGCCACTACCACGGCATACTACCAACTCATCAAATCAACAAAGAGAAACTTCATCCAAGACAGAATCCTGTCCAACTCCCACAACTCCAAGGAACTCTTCGCCATCATGCAAGAAATGACCAGATCCATCAGCGAAGCTACCCTTCCAAGACCTCTGCAACAAACTCAGCTCCTTCTTCTACTGCAAGATCAAGACATTATTCGACAACTTCAACGACCAAGACCATGGCACCACCCCAACAACCCGCTCAGCAACGCCACCCAGCAGACCCTCCTCACCTGGACCCCTCTCACCACACAGCAAAGACTATGAAAAGCATCCACTCCGGAGCACCAACTGACCCCGCCCTGCTGCACATCTTCCACAGAGACTCCTCCACCATGGCACTCGAGCTACTCCAAACTATCAACAGCTTCCTCGAGACCGCCACATTCCCTGATGATTAGAAATGCGTCAAAGTCAACCCCCCCCCCCAAAGAAGCCCTCCGCAGACCCAACAGATCTCAGGAACTTCAGGCCCATCTCACTACTCCCTTTCACCGCCAGTGTCATCAAGAAAGTTGTCAACACCCAGCTAGCTCACTTCTTAGAAACCAAGGGCCAGATGTAGGTCGCCAAATACCGGTCGGTAATGGCCGAATTCGGCCGTTACTGACCGGTATTTGGTGATTGAGATGTAGGGGCCATGATTAAACAGATTCGGTAAATTTACCGAATCGGTAAAATTACCGATTCTGTAAAATACCGAATCGGTAATTTTACCGATTCAATAAATCCCAGATGTAGATAGCACTGCTCACAGTGCTACGGGCCTTCAGAATTCGGTATTTTACCACCCAATCCTATTGGGTGGTAAAATACCGAATTAAGGTGTGCATGCGCATCTGTGCATGCAAACCTGTGCCATGCGACACACAGACATGCCCTTAGGGCATGTATGTGTGCCACATGGCACACATGCCTGTACTTGGGGTGCTAGAGGGTGTCAAAGTGACACCCGCTGCACCCTTGCAGAATTCGGTATTTACCGAATCTGTAAATACCGAATCGGTATTTCACATTGATTCCTATGGCCTTCAAGGCCCATAGGAATCAATGTGAAATACCGAATCGGTATTTACAGATTCGGTAAATACCGACTCTTACAGAATCGGTAATTTTTCACCTACATCTGCCTCCTTCCTATTTACCGACTCTTAAATACCGATTCGGTATGAGTCGGTATTTTGGAGTCGGTAAATAGGAATTACCTACATCTGGCCCCAATATCCTAGACACCACTCAATCCAGAGTCCGCAGCAACCACAGCACTGAGAAAGCTCTCATAGCCGCCATCGATGACTTCCGTGTCAACCTCGACCAAGGCCACACAGCAGCCCTCATCTTCCTGGTCCATTCATTAGCCTTCAACACCATCTCCCACTGCACACTAGCCCCCAGACTCCACGACACCGGCATCCAGGGAACAGCCTTAGACTGAATTTGATCTTTCCTCTCAGGCAGAATAAGACTCCTGCCCTTCCTCTCCAAACCTACAGATCCTCCCACAGCCCCACGCTCTTCAATGCCTACATGGCCACCCCTCGCAACCATCTTCAGAAAACACGGACTCAACATGGTCTCATATGTTGACGACACTCAGCTCATCCTCTCCCTCGCCAAGGAACCCAACATCTCCAGGCGCATTTTCCAAGAAAGGATGAAAGACGTCACCTGGATAAGTAGCAGCTGCCTCAAGCTCAACTTGGAGAAAACAGATGCTCAGCTCCAACGCCTCCACATGGGACAACACCTGCTGGCCATCCACCCTTGGAAACCCACCCACCCTCCTCAGCGGACCACGCTAGCAACCTCTGCATCATTCTTGACTCCACTCACCAAGAACTGCCAGGTCAATGCAGTGTCCTACACTTTCTCCAACAACCTCCACATACTTTTCGAGACCTTCTAATGGATCCCCCTGATGCCAGGAAGACCATCACCCACATACTCATCACCAACAGGCTAGACTACGGAAACACCCCCCATGGCGCAATCAACAAAAAACTCCTTCGCAAACTCCAGAACGTCCAGAACACCACAGCCAGACTCATCCTCGACATCCCGTGACATGACCACATCACCTCCATGACCTCCCCATCAAAAAAAGGATAACCTTCAAACTGCTCACACACGCCTACAAGCCCTCCATAACACCGGACCCTAATACCGCAATGAACAAATCTCCTTCCATGCCGCCAAGAGAAACTTCCACTCTGCCGACCTTGCCACGGTCCCATGCATGCACAGGTCCAGAGCGGGTGGCAGATCCTTCTCCTGTCTCACGGCCAAGACCTGGAACAAACACCCCCTCCGCATCAGATGAAGCTCGACACTGCACCAAATCAGAAAGCCCTCAAGGCCTGGCTCTTAGAATGACCTACGGGGCTGCTCGCCCCCCCCCCCCCCCCCAGGCACGTTGAGACCCTCATGGGTGAGTAGCTCACTTCGAAAACCTTGATTTATTGATTGAGAGTGAGCTAAGCTGTTGAGGAGCAATTGCTGTTAATATTTTTGGCTTCGGTTATGACTGGGTAGTCTTTCTCCCTCCCCCGATCTCGATGAGTGCCATTTAGAACATTGATTGTGGTTGGACACTTCACCTATGCGGCCTGACAGCATGAGCTGGTGTGATACTGAGGAGGACTCTGTTCCTCAGTAAGTGGAATATGTGTAGCCCTAATATGGTTAAAAAGTTTTTTACTGGTTCTATAATTTTTTTAACTAGATTTTGATTGCATTTTAGGTGGAACAAATTTTGACTTGCCTTAATTGGATTGGCAAATCAGTGAGATTCCCTTTCTGTATGTGGAATATTGTACATTGGTTTATTCAATTACCCTTGGTGGGGCTACAGTGAATGATAATTTGTTCTTTCTGTACAAGTGGACCCCATTTGGTTGATGAAGTCTCTGAGCCTCCTGATTCTTCAGAGGTTTGGAGACCTAAAAGGCTAAGAGTGGGTGACCTTTTTTTATTTTATTCAGTATGAAATGCACTTTTCCATACTAAATATTGTGGATTTGGCTGCATTTTCACCTGTCTCGGTTGGCTTATTTAAATGATAAGGTGAGGTTTGGCCTGATTTCACTTTCCCTCTTTAACACACGGATGTTGAGATCACGGTGTCGGGTGTGTTTTCTCATTCATTTTGAATGTGTATTAGAACATTGTATGTAGTCTGTCTGGTGGTCATTAAGCATGGGCGTAAAATCCGCTCCGATCGCGGATTTTTCGGATTTTCGGCAAATTCGCAATCCGCGAACTCTCGCAAATTTGTCAAAAATCCGTGAATCCGCTCGCGGCGGATTTTTTGCTTGGTTGCGGCGCGCGGCGTGGTGCACGGCGTTCACTTTCGGTCATTTAGCGTTTGCCGAGTTGTTTTTCTTTGCGAGTGCCGCTCAATTTTGGATCTTGCTGCGTGATCCCGCGGGAGTTTGGCGCCCGCGAATACGTAATCGCGGCTTGCCACCTTGCACAGCACACCTCGCGAGAGTTCGCAATCGCGAACACGTAGTTGCGGCGGAAAGGAACAATCTTGCACTCGCGAAATAGAGATTTTGCAATTCTGCACAAGAAAATCACCAGCAAACAGGATAAACCTTCAGAAAATTATGATTTTTATCAGAATCACTGCTCAGGTTGACATTTGCATGGCCTTTTTTTTTGCAAGGAGTCCATTTTTGGGGGGGGGGGAGGAAGTGCCCCACAGTCTCCAACTTCCTGTTCCTGTCCAGCAGGCTCCTCCCAGTGCTTTGTCCATCTCCTGGTCACTTTCATTTGGATCTGGAGCTGGAAGGATTACTTTTTGTGGGTGCTGCTGGATATTTGGATTTGAGGCCTTTTTGACTGTCTTTGGATCACTTTTGGATTAGAAATCAACTTTCACAAGTAAGTTTGTTTGGGGCATTACAGTTGCTGCAAGTACAATTTTGGAACTTTTTCAGAACATTAAATAAATTATATTGTGGGTAGCCACAGTATCCAGTAGGACCAGGGTTGGTTAGGGGTGCATGATACAACTGTTTTGTTGAATTTAAACACCATTGAGGCCATGGATGGGCTGGGATTGTGCTGATTTTATTGTTTTTTGTCGTTTTTTGGGGGCTGCTGGTGTGGCCTTTTGCCCAGGGGTGGTGGTGCATGGACTGAGTGTGCCTGTGGTGTGGTCTCACTCTCTTTAATGTAAACATCATGGATGGCATTGGATTGTGGTGATTTCTGGCTGTTTTTCTGTTTTTTGGGGGTGTACTGTTGATGTGGACTGGCCATGTGGGTGGTGGTGGTGGCCATCTTGAGTGCTGCTGGCTGGTACAGGCAACATGTGCTTGGGGTGTAAGGGGCCATTTTGAGGAGAGGCAGTGTCTGAGGCCTGCACTTATTTTGCCTACTTTTCATCCATTATGCCCAGGGGTAGTGAGTGTTGCATGGGCCTAGTGTTTCTGAGGGGTGTCTTCTTGAATTTAAACACCATTGAGGCCATGGATGGGCTGGGATTGTGCTGATTTTATTGTTTTTTTGTCGTTTTTTTGGGGCTGCTGGTGGGGCCTTTTGCCAAGGGGTAGTAGTGGTGCATGGACTGAGTGTGCCTGTAGTGTGGTCTCACTCTCTTTAATGTAAACATCCTGGATGGCATTGGATTGTGGTGATTTTTGGCTGTTTTTCTGTGTTTTTTGGGGTGTACTGTTGATGTGGACTGGCCATGTGGGTGGTGGTGGTGGCCATCTTGAGTGCTGGCTGGTACAGGCAACATGTGCTTGGGGTGTAAGGGGCCATTTTGAGGAGAGGCAGTGTCTGAGGCCTGCACTTATTTTGCCTACTTTTCATCCATTATGCCCAGGGGTAGTGAGTGTTGCATGGGCCTAGTGTTTCTGAGGGGTGTCTTCTTGAATTTAAACACCATTGAGGCCATGGATGGGCTGGGATTGTGCTGATTTTATTGTTTTTTTGTCGTTTTTTTGGGGCTGCTGGTAGGGCCTTTTGCCAAGGGGTAGTAGTGGTGCATGGACTGAGTGTGCCTGTAGTGTGGTCTCACTCTCTTTAATGTAAACATCATGGATGGCATTGGATTGTGGTGATTTCTGGCTGTTTTTCTGTGTTTTTTGGGGTGTACTGTTGATGTGGACTGGCCATGTGGGTGGTGGTGGTGGCCATCTTGAGTGCTGCTGGCTGGTACAGGCAACATGTGCTTGGGGTGTAAGGGGCCATTTTGAGGAGAGGCAGTGTCTGAGGCCTGCACTTATTTTGCCTACTTTTCATCCATTATGCCCAGGGGTAGTGAGTGTTGCATGGGCCTAGTGTTTCTGAGGGGTGTCTTCTTGAATTTAAACACCATTGAGGCCATGGATGGGCTGGGATTGTGCTGATTTTATTGTTTTTTGTCGTTTTTTTGGGGCTGCTGGTGGGGCCCTTTGCCCAGGGGTAGTGGTGCATGGACTGAGTGTGCCTGTAGTGTGGTCTCACTCTCTTTAATGTAAACATCATGGATGGCATTGGATTGTGGTGATTTCTGGCTGTTTTTCTGTGTTTGTTGGGGTGTACTGTTGATGTGGACTGGCCATGTGGGTGGTGGTGGTGGTGGCCATCTTGAGTGCTGCTGGCTGGTACAGGCAACATGTGCTTGGGGTGTAAGGGGCCATTTTGAAGAGAGGCAGTGTCTGAGGCCTGCACTTATTTTGCCTACTTTTCATCCATTATGCCCAGGGGTAGTGAGTGTTGCATACTTGCATGTCCCTAGTCTTTCTGTGGGGTGTCTTCAATGTAAACATCATGGATGGCATGGGATTGTGCTCATTTTTCTGTGTTTTGTCGATTTTTTGGGGTGTATAACTGAACTGATGTTCCTCTGTCTTCCATTGCTTTTAGGTGCACAAGACTCAAGAGAACCACCAGTGCCAGGAAGAAGTCCTGCAGCGGTGTGTGTGTGCAGCATAACGTCACGCGACGTCACGTCTGGACACAGACAACTCTGCAACTCGTGCAACTGCTGCCTGCTGTTCTGACCTGCTCTGAAGAAGATGGCCCCAAAAAAAGTAACCCGTAGCTCCTCTAGCAAGAAAGGTGCCAGTAAGGAGCAGAAGAAGCAAGTTACCAAGGAGACTGGTGTGCCGCCCGCCCCTTTTTTTGGTGGTAAAAAAAGAAAGTAAGCCTGCAGCAGCAGCGGGATCTGCTGGGGACCAAGCTGGCAGCAGCACCCCCGCTCCATTGGGCTCAGTGCCACCACCACCACCACGCCAACTTAAGTCCAAGCCCTTGAGTGCTGCAGAGGCAGCCAGTATAGTTGTTCAATCACCATCGACCAGTGATGTTGGCTCATCGCAAGAAAGCAGCAGCAATGTCCCTCAATCAACACAGGTTGTTGTAGCTCATCTGACGAGTGTTGAACAACCACAGCCGCAACAACAATCACATGTGCAAGTACAAGCCCAAGTACATGTGGAAGGAGAGGCAGCGCAAGGAGATGCGCAAGCAGAGGTGCATGGAGGGTCACAAGTGCCCACAATAGTTGTCCCTCCCGAAGTAGGGGCACATCAGGAAATCGACAATCAAGGCGAGGTATCATTTGAGGAAGCCACTCCTCCTGATGATCCTTCATTGTCTTCCACACCCCTAGCAAGGAAGAGATCAAGGGTGGTGTCTACATCTTCTTCAAGCACACCTCCTTCTGATGATATGGATCAAACTTGGGAACCAGCACCACTGCCGTCTGAGAGTGAGGCACACCATGATCCGACAAAGGTAGTTAAGCGTAAAAGGAAGCTCGTCCAAAGTCTCAGAGTTATGGAGTGTGATGAGGCTCAACAAGAAGTGGCGGATACTGCTGCTGATGAAGACTCTGCCAACGACGACCCAGTCATCATAAAGGTCACTGCAGCCCCAGCGGGCATGCAGCAAACAGACATTTTGACCCTAGCCCGAAGAGCTGCTGAGCGTGATGATGATGATGTTGTCGATGAGGAGGCAGTGGAAACACCACAATCATTGGAGTTAAGTAGTACACCAACTCGTCCCGCTTCCATATTTCTTTCTGGCAAGAAGAGACCTCCATCCACCTCGACCTTAATTAGTGGCGGTGAAAGTGCACAACGTACAAAAGTTGGGCAATCCAGATCCTCCACTTCATCTGGCATTAGCTTCATGACCACCACCACCAGTATCGCCGCCTCCTCCAGGTCCCGCAGACACTTCAAGTCCCCAGTTTGGGACTTCTTTACTGTTTGTCAAAAAAATCCAAAGTTTGCCATTTGTACCCTTTGTAAGCTTGCAGTTAGTCGTGGTAAGCCAGGTACCAACTATGGTACCGGAGGCCAGAGAGGTCATCTTAGGAGACAGCACACTGTCCAATGGTTTGCGCACCTAGATGCGATCAAGAAAGGCCGAATTCAAGGAAACGTTGATGTTGCATCTGATGATGACGAGGAGGAAGAAGACGTGTCAAACACTTCCCTTAAACCCAGTACCCCTGTCAGCAGCACACCCAATGTAAGGCACACTAAGAGTGTTGGAGCGAGTGAGACACCAACGCACAAAAGTTCACCAGCGAGCAAAATTGGGTCAACGAAGTCATTATCAGCCCGTAAATGCTTGGTCCAGGGCAACATTAGAACAATGCTTACTTCAGACGTACCATATGAACGCAACCACCCACTGACGCGTCTGTATAACACTAAGCTGGCTAAAATGCTAGCTGTGGACCTTCTCCCTTTTTCTTTTGTAGAAGCGGTAGGTTTTCTAGAATTAGTGGCAACGCTCTGCCCTAAATGGAAGGTTCCTAGCCGGTTCTATTTTGCCAGAGTTGCGGTCCCAGCACTACATGAAGATGTGCTGGAGGCGATTGGAGCAGCTTTGCAGAAGAGTGCTGTTCACACAATACATCTGACAACAGACATGTGGACCAGTGGCGCAGGCGCTGATTAAATGTGCATCACTGCACACTGGGTCTCTTTTTCAGGTGTTAAAGCAAAGCTAAACGCAGGTGTTGACCCGGACAAAGTTTTCAAAGCTGCTCGGAAACATGCAACACTAGCCATGTTTGGCTTGGAGAAAAGTCACACATCCCAAAACATTTTGGACGAGTTTGACAAAAAGGTCTTGAAAATGCTATCTCCAATAAAACGCAAGATTGGTTATGTTTCCACGGATAATGGCGCCAATATAGTTAAGGCCATGTCGCTGGGTGACTATGTTAGAGTGCCGTGTTTGGCGCACTGTATCAACCTGGTAGTTCAAAAATTCTTGAGTGATAGAGACAGTGCAGCGTTCGCGGTAATGGCCACCTGCCGCAAAATGTGCAACCATTTCAGCCATTCTTTTAAGGCCCTGAAGCATCTGAGGAGGCTGCTACTTCAAAGTCGAATACCAGTGAAAGCACTCATCCAGGAGGTGGCAACACGTTGGAACTCAACCTTCTACATGCTTGAGCGTCTGTATGAGCAGTATACGGTACTCGATCACTATTTCTTAACAGAGGGTACAACTCAGAAGGAGGACCTGCGGATGGCTGCGGCGCAATGGGACATAGTTAAAAGCCTGACAGACATGCTTCGTCCTTTTGAGTTCTTCACGCGTGCAGTCAGCCAGGAGGACTGTAATTTGGGAAAAGCTATCCCATTGTTGTGCATGCTGGAGCACCAACTGATGGCGGTGTCTTCTGAGTTTCAAAAAGATGTACAAAAAAAAGACCATTTTATTTTGTCTGAGAAATTATTAGAGCGCCTACGTGGTGATGAACGTCTTCAAAAGATCAAGTCAGATCAGCATTACATTTGTGCTACTATTCTGGATCCACGCTACAAAAAGGCGCTGGCAGGCAAAGCATTCTTTCCTTTTGCTGATGCAGATGTTCAAAAGTACAAACATTGGTTAGCCTGGTCAGCCAAGAGGTTTGAAAAAGAACGGCAGGTTATTGAAGGAGAAGACAGTACATCAGCATCAGCAGGCCATACCCAGTCACAAGAATCCACTTCTGCACCTGTGGCTGGGGCACAAGTGACCTCTCAGCCGTTAAAGACACCGGCAACTGGATCATCTGCACCACACACAACACTAACAGTGGCTGCTGAGGAGGATTGGCTAAGTTTGCTTGGGTATGGTTCTCGAACAAATGTCAAAGGCACAGCAAAAAGTAAGCAAAGTGGAGGAACCGTTGATGACCTTGAGTCGATGGTGCAGGACTATATGAATGACTCAACAGAGGTCTTTCTTAATGATGAGCCATTGCAGTATTGGCATGGCAAAAAACAATTGTGGCCACAGCTCTCCAACCTGGCTATAAACTATTTGTCTTGCCCACTCGCAAGTGTGTCTTCTGAACGTGTTTTCAGTGCTGCTGGTGGCATTGTAACTCCCAAACGGAGCCGCCTCTCGCCCAAAAATGTGGAGCGGCTGACAATGATCAAGATGAATCAGCACCTCATACCACCAGATTACAAAGTACGAGAAAGCACGCCGCATGAAGACGAGGAGGACGGCAACGTAGATGAGGGGATTTGTTCTCTGTTCGGTGGCACTGACCTCATCCTGCCTGAATTTGCAGAGTATGATGACGAAATCTTCTTCTTATTCCCTGACACCGAGCCCTGAAAATGAGACAATGAATAAAGAACTTTCTTTTTCGTCCTTATTCACTTTTATTCCTGTGTGTCTCTCTTTCTTTGTTTTGCACAGTTAATTTAATTCAAACTTTAATCACCTAATCCCAAAAACAAGACCATCAGCAGAACTGTCTTCACTTGTTTGCTTATTGATTTGAAGGTGCCGCAGTCTACATTCCTCAGGTTCACAAGTTCTGAAGAACATGCTCCTCTATCCTCCTCCTCCAGACTGCGATTTCCCTCAAAGCAGAGTGCTGGATTACGCCCAATGAAGAAAGACTCAGCACTTGTGGGGGTGTTGTACTTCTTTGCGGGTGAGTTGACGGATTTGGGCCCATTGCTGTGAAGCTCTAATAATGGACAAAAGTGTTTTGGACCAAATATGAGGTGGAAATTTCTTGCCGTTTTTGCTGACTTGCTTGCCTTTGAGGTGCTCTTTGGCGGGGTTCCGGGTGTTTGTGGGTGATTTTTGGTGTCTGGGAGCACTGCTGCGACAGTCTAATCTTGATTGCATTTTCTTTTCAGGAAATCCGTGGTAGAAAACAGGAGTTATGATGATTGATGATGATGACCTAGCTGCACAGCGCCGCGTTTGGACCGAAGGCCGAGAGATATTGTAAGTATGAGATTTAGCTTTTTCGCTGTTTGGGGGTGTTGTCGGGTGGTTTTTTGCAGGTGGGTTGGCGGGTCTTGCCTGGGGCATTCCTGGGAAGGCCTAATACTGGATAGAAGTGTTTTGGACAAAATCCTTAAGGAACAGCCTTTTTTTTGCTATTTCTTCTGACATCTTGCTCAATGTAGCGTTTTGGGGGGCTTCCTGCTGTTCGTGGGTGGGTTGCGGCCGGGGTCTCTGTCGAAGCACTGCTGCGACAGTCTAATCTTGATTGCATTTGCTTTTCAGGAAATCCGTGGTGGAAAACAGGAGTTATGATGATTGATGATGACCTAGCTGCACAGCGCCGCGTTTGGACCGAAGGCCGAGAGATATTGTAAGTATGAGATTTAGCTTTTTCGCTGTTTGGGGGTGTTGTCGGGTGGTTTTTTGCAGGTGGGTTGGCGGGTCTTGCCTGGGGCATTCCTGGGAAGGTCTAATACCGGATAGAAGTGTTTTGGACAAAATCCTTAAGGAACAGCCTTTTTTTGCTATTTCTTCTGACATCTTGCTCAATGTAGCGTTTTGGGGGGCTTCCTGCTGTTCGTGGGTGGGTTGAGGCCGGGGTCTCTGTCGAAGCACTGCTGCGACAGTCTAATCTTGATTGCATTTGCTTTTCAGGAAATCCGTGGTGGAAAACAGGAGTTATGATGATTGATGATGACCTAGCTGCACAGCGCCGCGTTTGGACCGAAGGCCGAGAGATATTGTAAGTATGAGATTTAGCTTTTTCGCTGTTTGGGGGTGTTGTCGGGTGGTTTTTTGCAGGTGGGTTGGCGGGTCTTGCCTGGGGCATTCCTGGGAAGGCCTAATACCGGATAGAAGTGTTTTGGACAAAATCCTTAAGGAACAGCCTTTTTTTTGCTATTTCTTCTGACATCTTGCTCAATGCAGCGTTTTGGGGGGCTTCCTGCTGTTCGTGGGTGGGTTGCGGCCGGGGTCTCTGTCGAAGCACTGCTGCGACAGTCTAATCTTGATTGCATTTGCTTTTCAGGAAATCCGTGGTGGAAAACAGGAGTTATGATGATTGATGATGACCTAGCTGCACAGCGCCGCGTTTGGACCGAAGGCCGAGAGATATTGTAAGTATGAGATTTAGCTTTTTCGCTGTTTGGGGGTGTTGTCGGGTGGTTTTTTGCAGGTGGGTTGGCGGGTCTTGCCTGGGGCATTCCTGGGAAGGCCTAATACCGGATAGAAGTGTTTTGGACAAAATCCATAAGGAAACACCAGTTTTGGCACTTTTTGTAAGTTAGGGTTCGTTAGGGTTCGCCCTAGCAGCAGGATTGCATGTGTTTCGGGGGGTTCTATTGCAACGCAGTTCTGGGGTTTCAGAGCACTGTTGGAGCGATGCTGGCTATGGATACTTTTGCTTGCTTGCAAGTGGTTTGAATACAATCCACGGTCTGTATTTGGGCCTACTGTTACTTTCAAAGTACGTTTAAATTGTCACCATTTTTCTGCTAGGCATCGTTTTTGGAGATCTGATTGGGGGTCTTCTACATTTTTGCGACTGGCTTTAGTAAGGGTCTTGGTGGGAGCATTGCTGGGAAGGTCAAATTTTGTTCTAAAACACAGTTTACAGTACACCTACCTTGAGGGGAAAGATCCGCTATAATATTTTGGCCATACTTATTTATCCTTAAAAAGGTGACTCAGACAGAGCACGCAATTTCAAAAATATTGTACTGTCTATTAGGGAAATCAAAGTGTCACTTTTTGCACCACACAGCGTACATACCTTTCATTTATTTATCAGTGGTATTGTAATAGCACTTCCTGTTTTCCGTTCAATAATTACAGGCCGGGTTTCAGTCAACATCCGCCAGGCAGGCAGTGGACAGGGTGTCTTCTGTCAGTGGTCACCAACATTGATGGACGAAGCGTCAGCTGGAATGGAGGAGTGCCGCCAATAAGAGGAATTGTTTGCTGCATGCAACTTACTTACCAAATTCAACAGGACAACTCCAACAACATACGCAATACAGATACAGTATCCATTGTTTTATTCTATGAGTGTGACTGCATGTGCTTAGCTTTAGTTTGTACCCAAAGATTCTATTTATCTTCAATTATTGTTTGTCCATGCTGTGCTTTTTTTTTCTTCTCTCAACAAAACCTACCCAAAAAGAAACCCCCATTCCCATCCATTTTCCAAACCCTAACCCTCTTCCCCCGGGCTGTGTTGTTTTGCTTGATGTCTGACTAAAATGACATCAATAATTCCACACACTTGCTGGGGAGGATAAGGTCATAGCAACAGGCTGGTGAAGGAATACGAGGATATCTTCTAGACTTACTCAGCTTCAGTACTATATCTTCTAGTAGTAGGAGCCAATGTCAAATAAATTCAACGCAAGTACTAGTTATACTTGCAAGCAAATACTTTACCATTTGTTAGGCTACATTATGGCACTGTTCTAGTGTACTGTCACCTGCTATATTCTCGATGGTACCGTAACCGTTGTAATGCTACAGTAAGGACAAACCAGGTTTCGTTTTCTTTTTTTCCATAGGCATGCAACTGCCACTGTGTCACACCACTAGTACCACCGCAATGAGGAAATTTCACCCGCCCAGGATTGCCAACGTTAATCCCCATTTCACGTGGAGCCAGCCCTGGGCCTAGCCCTAATTTCTAACACAAATTACAGGTAAGATAAGCGTTTGGTGGGAGGTAGTATAATGGAGTATTATTTAGGACTAGACGAGAGATTGACGGTAGTACTACTAAAGTCCTACGACTGTTCAGGAAAACAAACTTACTGTTACACCCCCGTCCCCCACCCACCAGACTGAAAAGCAGTAAAAAACAGGTATGGTCAGATAAAGTTTAAAAATGTATATTTATGTAGCCCTAACAAAATAATCTCCCTCAAGACCCACCCTAACCCCAACGATTGTCTTTGAAAAGTCCCAAAACGATCCCAACTCCCAAATCCCACCCCCCAAAAGTCTATAAAAAAAGGGCAAGGGACACTCCACTACTGGAGGGTGCTGGACCTGGTGCATTTTGCGGCATGGGCATCATACTCCTTGCGGAGGGTGGCAAGCTCGAAGCGGAGGCCCTCTACCAAGTTCTTATAGTTCTGGACCTCCTGCTCCAGGTAGGACATTCGGACTCCTAGGCGGCGTTGGCGTGCCTTGCAGCTCCTGTGGGGGGCAGCTGGTCTTTCTGTTGCTTGGCGGTGGCGGTTGTCTTTGTTAGCCCGGCTCGGTCCCGGTGGAGCACTGCGCATGCTGGCGTCCCGTGGGGTCACGGAGGAGGATGCAGCGGTCCCAGTCGAGGATGTTGTTGTTGCACCGGTCGACTGCGTGTCCTCCTCCTCCTCCTCCTCCAGGGCCACCAGCCGCCGATATTCGGCGACAGTGGCATCCAGCCTCCGTTGCCGGGCCATTCGCGCCTGCTCCCTCCGTGATGTTGATTTGGAAGGAGCAACTATATGAAGAAAGAAAGACATAGTCTGTAACCAATGCTCCTTAGCATTAATAACACAAAGTGATTGAGCCGAAAGTTGGGTCACAGTACAAGTAGCAAATTGAAAGCACAGTACATAACTATTGAGGACAGTATCTGTGTAACCTCCCACTTCTGCATCCTTGCTCTAACATTAGTGGTAGTTTAATGAACAAATTCTACGACCACTATGGACTTCCATTACAGTCGACTATGACAGTACACCAGTCTTATTCTTCTTCTTCTCTCTTGTTTAGGAAAATTGGTACGTTATCTTATGCAAGCCGGCAGAATGGCAGCACAGTGAACTTGCACCCGAGAAAAACAGTTGCACACCATGATGAGTGAGACAGACTTGCGTTACTGTACCCGTCCAGTACATGCGGGTGGTGAAGCTATTACTTTTCTATTACGGGTGGCACTGAGAATACTCTGTTACAAGGGCTACTGCTTAATTAATTTACCTTTCACCCTACAGTGCAAATGAGTACTAGAAAAGGAAAATGAAGAAGCTAAATAATTTGATTATCTATCACTTCACATGGGACGTATTTGATGACATATGGGATGACTTTAGGTGCTTTGCTTAATATTGAGTGAACAGTGATACACCCACACATGAATGACGCACTACAACTAAACTAAAGTTATTAAGAGAGGTACGGAGTGTCCACCGTAATAACCAGATATATGCTGTGCTTGCAGTTGCAATACAAAGTACTGCTACTATTCATGGTAGTATTGGACACATTTACAATTTCTTTTCCTTGCCTTCCCTACACTGGAACGGACGTGCGGGTGCGGTGGTACATGCTCTTCAAGGTAAAACTTAGTTCATCCAGCGACCATCTACTCTCTATAGATACACATGTGCTATCTAAGAGTCAGAGAATACCATGCTCCAGGCATCCATTCATTCAAAGTATACGCACACATACAGTTTCTGTTTCACCCACCCAGGCTGATGTCCTTCCACCCATCCTTGCTTCATCATTGACCCAGCCATGCACCATACCATATTCTTTCCTTCCCAGCCACCTCGGGGGCCAAGCAAACACATATCGTTCTTCTTTGCCAGCCATCATACAATTTCGCGTCCCACTTACTTACACCCTTCTTTCGCTTTTCGTTCATCCCATCCATCACGTTCGTCTAAGAACTTATTGGGATTCTTCTCACCAAAAACTTCACAGCTAAGTCGAAGTACATTTCGAGGAGGCTACTACCTGGTTGATTTGTAATACACCCGTGCAGAAAGCACACTATGCAGTCTTCAATCTCAATAAGTAAGGAATATATAGCTTACCTGTTCCCGCCACCACCGTGCGAACCCCCACAGGACCGTCCGCCGGCTCTTGCACCGCCTCCTCCCCAGAGTCCTCCGAGTCCTCGCCCAACACCGCCACCTCCGCGCTGGCCCCGTCACCAGATGTTACACCTACAAAGTACATTTAAGAAT
The DNA here is from genome assembly GCF_964261635.1 of Lissotriton helveticus. Lineage (NCBI taxonomy): Eukaryota > Metazoa > Chordata > Amphibia > Caudata > Salamandridae > Lissotriton > Lissotriton helveticus. Next base: position 737,653,842 of record NC_136072.1, on the reverse strand, counting down.
GTTAGAATACACCACTCACTACTATAAAATATTTGGTCTAGGAGAAATGTTAAAAAAACAGAATACAATGTAATAATTTGTGACTGTCTACTCTAAAGTAAAAATGTCCCTTTTTCCAGGGAAGGCTGTTGTCTTGCTGCACTTTTATGCACAACTGATGAATGCTTGCTTTTTATTTTTAACACGCACCACTTTTTCTCCTAACAGACAGAAGCTTGACTCCTAAGAACACGACCAGGATCAAGTTCAAACCAGGTGAGAGCTCGGCTCGACCACAAGAAATGTGTCCAATTAATCGTCAGCACTAAGCACTTTTCCGTTTTCAGTTAAATAGTTTTATGACAAAGTAGATTTTAATAAATGTGTTTACTTTTAATAAAGCTTTTAAACTTAAATAGACTCTGTGGTTTTTGGTCCTCCAGACTAGAGTGGATGAGCTAAAGGTTTTGGAATTTTTGCAAGCATGAGTGCCTCTGACACTTCTTGACTGTGCTGTGACTCCGTACTCTCTTGTCCTGCGTACGATAATCTAGAGATCATTGGGGATCAATCATCGGTGACTTCGGGAGCTGAATGACTCTGCCACACTATCTAGTCAGTAAGGAGACAGTGCATAGAGCTATTGCTGAATAGAATGGGAGTCCAATGGAATTGCCAAATGTCCAATCTTAGTTAGCTACACAGACAGACTAATAAGAATAATCTAGTAATACCACAGGGAGTCATATTCGAGCCAGGATAAGAATTTATATCCAGTCTACAAGAAGATCAAAGACGATTTAGAAAAAATCGAATGAGGAACGCTAGGAAAAAATAGGTACTCTTTATTACAATTAAAACTTACTGGGGCCAGCAAAGGAGCCCTCGCCTGCCCGATCCTGGCCTGCATCCTGAACAGCACCCTCCTCCTCCTGTGTCCTCTTGCCCTTGGGGGGAGCTGATGTACAACATGAAAGAAAGAAAGACCAGAAAACATGGATGAGATTTGTCAACCAAATCAACAATTTCAAAAGAACAATAACAAAATTTTTTGGAGAAATAGCAAATAGATAGACAACTATTCCACGGGATCTATCTCATGTGGTATACTACGTTATTCGTATTGCCTGATTTGCGGACCGTTGACTTAGAAAGTTCCTATGTAACTCAATAAACAGACTACTAAAGAGGTTTGCCTAGGCCTGGCACTGCAGGCAGCAGTCCGCAGCACGCGAAGTGACAGACAAAGTCCATCCTGCTTGCAGATCAGTGAATACTCAAACTATCAATCCACCCACCACCACCACTATTTCTTCTTATAGCCATGTGTCTAAAGGAAGGACTGGACTTCAGTCTGTTGGGGCTGATTTAGAAGTCCCTTGCGGCTCATTTTCCTCCATTGTTGCGTGACTTTTGTGACGCAGCGGCAGAACAAAAGATTCGCCATGGTGTTGGTGCGGCGTATATATTAAAAAAAAAATTATGGGCGATGCATCACGTTGTAAAGCCCTGCGCCATCAGGGGGCGTTCCGGCGCAAGGGAGGGCGTACCTGCGCAGGGACGAATCCTAAAAGTGGCTGAGGGAAATCTACAAGATGTCAATCAGTCACTTTTAAGACAATGATGCATGAGTCAAACCCTGCGCGCTTGAAGCCGACGTACGGCTTGATGCAGCATTGGGGAGATAGGGTACCCCAGAGCATTGCTGGAGCTGCGCCATCGTTGGCACGCAACTCCAGCAATGCGCCGCCTTTACGGCACAGATGCGTAAGGCTTCTGTGACGTTTTGGGCCAATGGGTGGTGGTGGCATGGCACACAATTACTGCCGCATCCCTGCTACTTTGCAGGGATGCGCCGGTAATTGAAAATATGACCCTTAGTGTCTAGCATTACGCAGTTCTTATCTTTACACTACACTCATACATAATTTCTCAGGCCAATGAAATGAACACAATTTACAAAACAAATAAGCATAGTAGCAAGCAAGGCTACTGAAAAGGAGAGCAGTGCACCTGAAATGCATAGAAGATTTTGAAATATAATTTACCTACAATGTAATCGGCAGCATTATTGCTCTTGGTAAAGAACAAAGATTTGCAAATAACAGAGCCGGATAAAACAGAGTAGTGATGAATAGCTACTACTACTCACCAAGCCCGGGGACCTCTACGCCGAGCGCGTCCAGCAAGTCCCGTTCCCGGTCCATGACATCGGTCCAGCGGTGGGTGGCCTGGTTATATGTGCGCCGGACCCCAGAGAGCTTATACATGGCCCGGCACACCTTCTCCCACCGCTTCCGGCGCTCCCGGATGCCATAGCCAGTTGCGATCTTGCCGCCTCCCAGGATCGTCTTGGGGAGGCGGCGCTGGACGTGGAAGATGAGCGCGGCCACCTCCTCCGCGCTGAAGATCTCCCGTGGCACCACTTGCTCCCCCCTCAAACGCCCGCACGGGAGCCGGGCACGGGGTGCGGGACCCTTCCCCTTCTCAGGGTGCTTCCCGGCTCCCTTTACCATGGTCTGGGCAGAAATAAACTTAAATGATAAAGAAGAAATAGAATAGTGAAGAAGAAAACAAAAGAGTTTAAAAAAGTAGTTTAAAAGTAACTAAAAGTAGCAGAAAACACAAAAATATACAGCTAGAAAAATAGAGGGATAGATAATAAGTAAAATAGATTAAATAAACTTCAAACAAGCAAAGGATGGCAGAGATTCAGAGAGGATACAGAAAGCATGCCCAGAACCATAGCAATGAATGAGAAACAAGATGGCCGCGCCCGTTCACGACCGCGTGGGTAAGTTCGCGCGAGATTTTCCTCGCGAGCACGCGCGAAATTGTACTAGCGAGCAGCACATAGCGTCCGGAAACGGAATTACGTCACGCAAACAAGATGGCCGCGCCCGTGTACGACCGCTAGGGTAACTTGGCAAACGTATAGCTACAAGCGCCTCGCGAACACGCACAAAAGCACGCGAACATACACGTCGCAACAAAAAAAATTAGTGTATTCGCAAGCATTCGCGGCTTCCGAAATCGATCTCGCACGGATTCGCGCCCCAAAAAACGCGCGAAATTGCAGAAAAAACAATTTTTGCTAAACTGAAAGCAATGAGCAGGTGCAAAAGTTCAAACTTAACATTTGTAACATTCACTGTAGTGCTTCCTGAGGGGCCCCTCCAGAGTTTGCAACTATTCTATGACCCTGCTATGACCCAAACAGCAGGCTCATAGAATAGCTACAAGTAGACCATAAAGGTCCTGTGAAAAAAAATTTCACTGCAACAGAAAGCAATTTACAGATAAGGAAGGAAGCAGGTGCCAGCCAGACTGGAACTTTCTAAATAACTGACACATTAATCAACCCCAAATTAATTCATGGCAGTTGAAGTAGGGGAGGTGTGCTTGCTTTTTTCACCCCCATAAACTACAGTGATAAACAAACCTAATGGGTGGCAGTGAGGATGTACCAGAGGGTGGCATGGGTGTCCCAGAGGGTGGCAGTGGTGAAACAGAGGGTGCTGTGAACCTGTGAGATAAACCAGACGTAGAAACAACATAGTCGCGGCCGTTGCGTGCCGAAAAGTAAGTTCGCATTGCGAAATTGTCCCAAAATCGGCGCGAACGCTCGCCAACACAAAAAACGGGAAAATCCGCAAATCCGCAAGAGTTCGCGTATCTTCGCGGATTGCGAATCCGTAAATCCGCAATTTCGCGTACGCGAGATCCGCTAGATCCGCCCATGCTTAGTGGTCATTTATGTGAGTACTTGGCCTTCGATTCCCCATTACCATTAGCCTGGAATGTTGAAATTATGGTGCCTCCTCATACACTTTTTTATAACTTAAGAATTAATATCTTGTGGTTGCTCAGAAATTGTTTCCTTGTCCTGTTGATGACCCAATCGGTTGAAAGAGTTGGCAAATTGAGATAAAGCATTAATTGTGTTTTGTTTTTATTATATTATATTATATTATATTATATTATATGGATAATTATATTATATGGATAATTGTATTGAAATATAAACCCTTTCCCATTAGGATTGTTTCTGTTTACACTGCACATTGTTAATATATGTTTGTTTAGTGTAATATGCTGAGCACAAATGTTTGTTTGTATATTGTATTGTTGCTATACATAATATCTGTATGATATTTCCTGTAAAAACCTAATAATAATTTTCATTGTGTACTATAATTATCTGTGTGGGCACCTGCTCATTTCTCCCTTTCTCTTTGTTGAAATTATTTTGGTCAACATATTTTCTCTGGAACAGTTGTGGTCTTTATATTACTTTTAGAAAGTTGTCATTTTCCTGCCATAGGCATTTAGTGCTTGCAACCTGTCTCTTGGTCAAATGACTGGGTGTAGCTGGCAGTTGGTCTTTGTGTATTCCTCCTAGACAGCCACACACAATAGAGCGCTTAGGTGTGCTTGGATGGGCCATCACTGGCAAGATAGGAGGGCAGAACTGGGCACAACCCTACTTTCACCTAAAAAGTCTGTGTCCTACCTTTTACTCTATTTTTCAGATCTGGTGTGGGATCATTTTCTGTTGTGTTTCCACTTTGTTACTGTTTGAAGTCTTGCACAAATAGTTTACACATTGCCTCTAAGTTAAGCCCGAATGCTCTGTGCCAAGCTACCAGAGGATTGAGCACAGGTTAAATTAGGGTTTGTTGTGACTTCATGCCAGCTCCTGTAGCTCTTGTCACCTCTGACGATACCTCAGAGTTGGCACGATGCGCAAAAGGTGTCCACCTCTTGATCGTCTAAATTCTGTTTGCTGTAACACATAATACTTTTAGGGCAACAGTAGGGTAAGTGTTGGATAGTGTAGGGGTAAAAATTACTATTCCCACTCCAGTGAGTGCAACAGTAGGGTAAGTGTTGAATAGTGTAGGTGTAAAAATTGCTATTCCCACTCCAGTGAGTGCAACAGTAGGGAAAGTGTTGGATAGTGTAGGGGTACAAATTACTATTCCCATGTACCCCGAAACCCATATCCACCCAAAAACTAAAAAATCTCCATAACTTACCTCATCATACATTGTAGTGGCATGCGTTGTAATGCATGCTTTGTAATGGCATGCGTTGTGGTGACGTGCATTGTAATGGCATGCGTTGTAATGGCATGCGATGTAAATGCAGTTGCGTTGTAAAGGTAGGGAGTTGTAATGATTGCGTTGTAGTGGATGTTTCCCCCCTAGCATTTGTGCAGGCTTTTGCTCCCTCTGTGAGGGATGCGCTAAACAGGACAGACGTGCCAACCACTTCTCAGAGACTGCACCTGTGCCAGCACCTGTGCCAGCACCTTAGTAAGGCTTTGAAAACAACATTGTGGCCAAAAGGCAATAAGAGAAAGCATAATTTTAAGCACAATGTTGTAGTATGCTTACCGTATTTTCTTTTTACATGCACAACTGTTTTTCACTTTTTACTCAGCCATCCTGCAAACAAAGCAAGGGCATTAGTGCTCCTGACAAACCTGTAAGTGCTTCGCAGTGCATTCTTTTAGACTGTATAATGTCAACAAGGCAAAAGTAGGTACCTACTTATCTTAGATGAAGATGAAGGGGGAGATTCTCAAAACTTTTGTGCTGGGTTAGCGTCACAAAACCAACATTAACCAGTGCTAAATGTTTTTTTCCTGATTCAACTTCCAGTGCAAAACTTGTCCCCTAAAAATAACACAATGCAGCGCGAAGCTTTGCTTTCCATTACTTAGCGCCAAGAGAGAGTTAAATGTTTGGTACTTGGGCATACCATGCACTCATCCAAGCCTTTGAATGCAAAACCCTATCTGCAAAGAGTAATAGACAGGGCTTAGCGTAGAAAGTTAATGCCATTCGAAAGGAAGCGTTAAAAGGAGAAATGTATTTCTCCTATCTTTTCCAACTTTGCCTGCATGCTGCACTGTGTAGCACACATACAAAGTAGGAAAACCCTTAAAGCGTGTCTAAGCATAGTATTTTGTACACATCCAGGACACAACCTATGGTAGACTCAGGCATGCACATGTGCACTATGGCTCTAAGGTGTGTGTCAGGCTCCTCCTTCCAGAATCCTCTGGATTGTGCTGATGCTCAAAAGGGGTCCACCTCTCAACAGCTCCAAGTCTGGAATGTGAACACACACAGACTGTTGGGATAGTTAAGTGAGGGAAGAAAAGGGTAGGAACAGCTGGGAGGGAGATCTGGGTAAGAAAACAAAGAAACACAAGGTAAGTGTATATCAGTATACCTGTATTTCCACAGGAGCAATTACCACATTCCAATATTACTAAAACTCATACACCCCTATGCAAAGGAAAAAGGTAAGAATTTAATGCCAGAATAGAGAAGGGTGGATGCAAAGTTCCCACATGAATTATGAAGAAAAAGAGAAAAACACGTGTGAAATAAGGATGTATGACGTTACAACGCATACTATTACAACGCATGGCTTTACAACGCATTTTTAACAACGCAAATACTTTTACAACGCATGTTTTTACAACGAATACTATTACAACGTGAGATAGTGTTACTAATAGTAAAGTGTTATTACAACGAAATCATTTACAACGCATACCTTTACAACGCTAAAATATTATTATTATTTATTTTTTTTGTAAAATAAAACCTGGCACGGGATGCAGGGAAACTAGGGGTTTTGGGTGGGGAAGTGTTTTAAAATGTTGAGAAAAACGGAACGTTAATTTAAAAAAATGCAACGATTTTATTAAAATTATTACTCGAGTATTAAAATTCCTACCAGAGTATTAAAAATTAATACTCATGTAATCGTAAGTGTTGAAAATTTTACAAAGGCAACGAAAATAACAATAAAATAAAATTAAAATATATTAGTATGAAAGAAAATAATTATTTGTAAACAGAAACATTATACATACACATAGCCGCCATTTTAAACTGTGTAGTTCGTAAATATGTCCTACAACTCTTTCCATGAATATAATACCACAACAGTACTTTCAAAATGGATGCCAAAACAGAACGAAAAAGTGAAAACAATATTTCTTTACACGAAGTTTTAAATTATAACTTTCCACAGTAGTAATTTGTACTTAAAAAAATATTACCAACGCTGTTTCTTAAAAATAACAATGACACTGACAAAAACTTATAAATACGAGCCAGACACCATTTTTAAAACAGTTTATTCTCAACTCCCAGAGTGACCAGATGCCAAAAGCTGACCCTCTGACTTCTTCATCAAATAAAATCCGAATAGATTTCTGGAGCATTATTTCTCGTAATACAAGTGAGTTACTAAAACTAATGTTAGAAATGTTTTCTAGAAACAATTAAAAGGCTGCCCCTAATAAGTTTGTTTTTCCTATTTAAAGAAAATAATATAGCACCAAGATATTACTATAATTATGGATACATATATCCATAAATAAAAAAACCTACATATTTAAAGCAAACTAAAATCTAAATAAAAATGTTTATTATTTAAAATTATTTTCAATGAAATAAACATATATTATTTTTCACACATCACAAAATGTTACATTTTTTTTATTAGTCGAACTACTATAAACTGTGACGAAAAAACCCAGTTTAAATAAACTGGATTTTGCTACAGAAGCGACACTCCTCTTCAAGAATAATTTTTAAAATGACAATTCTAAACAAATGATACGAAAATACATTTTTAAATCCATATATATTTAATCTGATTTTCACAGAGAAATTCTATTTTGATAAAATAAAAAGCTACTTTCTACTTGGAAAATTGAAACGTCAACTTTTAAAGAAGGTAAATATTTTTTTATTTACATAACTGCATTTTTAAAATTTAGTCATTAATGAAGAAAAAATTCATAAAGAATAAAAAGTGTAGAGATAAAAATAATTTAGAGAAGTCAATAAAGGTGCTGCAGTAAGGAAATTGTGAAATGGTGTAGGGGTAAGAATAACTATTCTAACTCCAGGAAGGTACAGCAGTAGGGAAGGTATAGGATGGTGTAGGGGTATTATTTTCTATTCTAACTCCAGGTAGGTGCAGCAGTAGGGAAAGTGTAGGATGGTAAAGGGGTATAATTTACTAATCTAACTCCAGGTAGATGCAGCAGTAGGGAAATTATAGGATGGTGTACGGGTATCAAATAGTATTCTAACTCCACGTAAGTGCAGCAGTAGGGAAAATGTAGGATGGTATAGGGGTATCAATTATTATTCTAACTCCAGGTAGGTGCAGCAGTAGGGAAATTGGTGAATTTTGTAGGGGAATAAAATACTATTCCAACATCAGAAAAATGAAATAACAGGGAAGGGTTAGTATAGTATAAAAGGAACAGTAAAAGGAAATGTAAATTATACACAGTATTGTTGACATTTTTAACTGCATCAGAAACATTTTACATTTAATTAACATTTCCTTTTCCATATTCATTTTTTTAGAAATTCACAATAATCTTCTGATCACCAAATATCAATCCGAATCCCAAAAGGGCAACAACCCAAAAAAGAAAAAGCAGAGCAGAAACCAGACCACAAAGAAAGAAACCAAACCAAAAGGTAAATAATATACATACTGCAAGGGAAAATGTTCTATGGTATAGGATATCAATTACTATTCTAACTCCAGGTAGGTGCCGCAGTAGGGAAAGTGTAGGATGGCAAAGGGGTATTATTTTCTATTCTAACTCCAGGTAGGTGCAGCAGTAGGGAATGTGTAGGATGGTAAAGGGGTATTATTTTCTATTCTAACTCCAGGTAAGTGCAACAGTAGGGAAAGTGTTGGATGGAGTAGAGATATTATTTACTAATCTAACTCCAGGTAAGTGCAGTAGTAGGGAAATTATAGGATTGTGTAGGGGTATTATTTACTATTCTACCTCCAGGTAGGTGCAGCAGTAGGGAAAGTGTGGGATGTTGTAGGGGTATCAATTAATATTCTAACTCCAGGTAGGTACAGCAGTAGGGAAAGTGTAGTATGGTGTAGGGGTATCAAATACTGTTCTAACTTCAGGTAAGTGCAGGAGTAGGGAAATTGTTGAATGGTGTAGGGTAATAAAATACTTTTCCAACATCAGAAAAATGCTATAACAGGGAAAGGTAAGTATAGTATAAAACGAACAGTAAAGAGAAATGTAAATTATACACAGTATTGTTGACATTTTTAACTGCATCAGAAACATTTTACATTTAAATAACATTTCCTTTTCCATATACATTTTTTTAGAAATTCACAATAATCTTCTGATCACGAAATATCAATCCGAATCCCAAAAGGGCAACAACCCAAAAGCCAACCAAGAAAAGAAAAAACTGAGCAAAAACCAGACCACAAAGAAAGAAACCAAACCAAAGGGTACATAAAATACATACTGCAAGAGAAAAAGTTCTATGGTATAGCGGTATCAATTACTATTCTAACTCCAGGTAGGTGTAGAATGAGGGAAAGTGTAGGATGGTAAAGGGGTATTATTTTCTATTCTAACTCCACGTAGGTGCAGCAGTAGGGAAAGTGTAGGATGGTAAAGGGGTATATTTTTCTATTCTAACTCCAGGTAGGTGCAGCAGTAGGGAAAGTCTTGGATGGTATACGGGTATCAAATACTATTCTAACTCCAGGTAAGTGCAGCAGTAGGGATAGTGTGGAATGGTGTAGGGGTATCAATTACTATTTTAACTCCAGGTAAGTGCAGCAGTAGGGAAAGTGTGGGATGGTGTAGGGGTATCAATTAATATTCTAACTCCAAGTAGGTGCAGCAGTAGGGAAAGTGTGGGATGGTGTAGCGGTATCAATTAATATTCTAACTCCAGGTATGTGCAGCAGTAGGGAAAGTGTGGGATGGTATAGGGGTATCAATTACTATTCTAACTCCAGGTCGGTGCAGCAGTAGGGAAAGTGTGGGATGGTGTAGGGGTATCAATTACTATTCTAACTCTAGGTAGGTGCTGCAGTAGGGAAAATGTAGGATGGTGTAGGGGTATCAAATACTATTCTAACTCCAGGTAAGCGCAGCAGTAGGGAAATTGTTGAATGGTGTAGGGGAATAAAATAATATTACTATATCAGAAAATTGCAATAGCAGGGAAAGGTTAGCATAGTATAAAATTAACAGTAAAGAGAAATGTAAATTATACACAGTATTGTTGACATTTTTAACTGCATCAGAAACATTTTACATTTAAATAACATTTCCTTTTCCTTTTTCATTTTTTTAGAAATTCACATTAATCTTCTGATCAGCAAAATTCAATCCGAATCCCAAAAGGGCAACAACCCAAAAGCCAACCAACAAAAAAAAAAACAGAGCGGAAACAAGACCACAAAGAAAGAAACCAAACCAAAAGGTATATAAAATACATACTGCAATAGAAAATGTTCTATGGTATAGGGGTATCAATTACTATTCTAACTCCAGGTAGGTGCAGCAGGAGGGAAAGTGTAGGATGGTAAAGGGGTATTATTTTCTATTCTAAATCCAGGTAGGTGCAGCACTAGGGAAAGTGTAGGATGGTAAAGGGGTATTATTTTCTATTCTAACTCAAGGTAGGTGCAGCAGTAGAGAAAATCTTGAATGGAGTAGAGATATTATTTACTAATATAACTCCAGGTAAGTGCAGCAGTAGGGAAAGTATAGGATGGTTTAGGGGTATTATTTACTAATCTACCTCCAGGTAGGTGCAGCAGTAGGGAAAGTGTGTGATGGTGTAGGGGTATCAATTAATATTCTAACTCCAGGTAGGTGCAGCAGTAGGGAAAGTGTAGGATGGTGTAGGGGTATCAAATACTATTCTAACTCCAGGTAAGTGCAGCAGTAGAGAAATTGTTGAATGGTGTAGGGGAATACAATACTATTCCAACATCAGAAAAATGCTATAACAGAGAAAGGTAAGTATAGTATAAAACGAACAGTAAAGAGAAATGTAAATTATACACAGTATTGTTGACATTTTTAACAGCATCTGAAACATTTTACATTTAAATAACATTTCCTTTTCCATATTCATTTTTTTAGAAATTCACAATAATCTTCTGATCACCAAATATCAATCCAAATCCCAAAAGGGCAACAACCCAAAAGCCAACCAACAAAAGAAAAACCAGAGCAGAAACCAGACCACAAAGAAAGAAACCAAACCAAAAGGTAAATAAAATACATACTGCAAGAGAATAATGTTGATGGTATAGGGGTATCAATTACTATTCTAACTCCAGGTAGGTGCAGAATGAGGGAAAGTGTAGGATGGTAAAGGGGTATTAGTTTCTTTTCTAACTCCAGGTAGGTGCAGCACAAGGGAAAGTGTAGGATGGTAAAGGGGTATTATTTTCTATTCTAACTCTAGGTAGGTGCAGCAGTAGGGAAAGTCTTGGATGGAATAGAGATATTATTTACTAATTTAACTCCAGGTAAGTGCAGCAGTAGAGAAAGTATAGGATGGTGTAGAGGTATTATTTGCTAATCTAACTCCAGGTAAGTGCAGCAGTAGGGAAAGTATATGATGGTGTAGGGGTATTATTTACTAATCTAACTCCAGGTAAGGGCAGTAGTAGAGAAAGTGTGGGATGGTGTATGGGTATCAATTACTATTCGAACTCCAGGTAGGTGCAACAGAAATGAAAGTTTTGGATGGTGTAGGGGTATCAAATAATATTCTAACTCCATTTTGGTACAGCAGTTATGAAAGTGTAGGATGGTATGGTAGAAACAGATACTATTTCAACTCTATGAAAAATTCAGCAGAAGGAAAAGTGTGCTAAACTCTAAAACAAAATTCACTATTTCTACTGCAAAGAGGAGAAACATTAGGAAAAGACAAGAATGTAAAGTAACAAGAGGATTAACAATAGAAATCCCAGAAAAAGTCAGAAGCAGAGAAACTGTTAGATATAGTTCTATGATTTTTTGTTTAATCAAACACATAATTAAAACATTTTTTCCCCCCACAGATAATGTCTACTCAGGAAAGAGCTTCCTACATCAAATCTAGAAAAGGAAACAAACTACTTAACCATGCAGGATACATATATTGTAAAGAAAGGATAAGTTTTCCTAGAAATCATTGGAGGTGTGTGCAATACTACACAACCCATTGCAGCGGCAGAGCGGTTACCCATGATGATATCATTATCAAAACTACTGATCACAACCACTCTGCCTCTGCAATGGAGATTGATGTAAGGGAAACCATTTACGAGATGAAAGAACTAGCAAGCACCTCCAATGATTCAACAGGATCCATTTTACGAGAGGTTGCACAACATGTCCCCTCTCATGTTGCTAGTAATATGCCTATAATTCCTAATTTGAGGCGAATTATTCAAAGACAAAAGCAGGCAAGTAACGCTCAAACCACACCTCATACTTTTTCTGACATTATTATTCCACATGATCTAACTATTTCTTTTTCTAATGAACCCTTCCTTCTCCATGACAATGAAAACCCTCAAAAACGTATTCTAATTTTTAGTACTCCCCGCAACCTTGTAAAGTTAGAAAATAGTGAAATTCGGATGATGGATGGGACGTTTAAAAGTACACCCCATCCATTCTTCCAAATTTACACAATTCACGCTAAAATTAACCATAATGTGATCCCCATAGTATATAGTTTGCTGCCTGATAAGACTTCTGCAACCTACACTGAACTTTTATCAGTTATTAAAAATACAACAACAAAAAGTCCTAGGAAAATAATAGTAGATTTTGAATTGAGCATGATCAATGTGATCAGTAAAACGTACACGGATACCCAAATTCAGGGGTGTTTTTTCCATTTTTCCCAGGCATTCTGGCGTAAATTACAGAAAACATCCCTGGTTACAGATTACTCCACAGACAGCAAACTCCAAGTTGAATAAAAAAAATTAACAGCACTTTGTTTTGTTCCTCCCGATAGTGTAGATGAGTACTACACTGCCATTACTGAATCTGAATATTACAATCAAAATGAAGACAAATTGGCACCCATCCTAAATTATTTTGAAGACACATGGATTGGGCACCTAAGCAGATCGGGTCGCAGGAGGAAGCCACGATTTCATGTGGAGTGGTGGAACTGCTACACAAGCTGTTTAGAGGGAGAAGCTAAAACAAATAATGCCATTGAGGGATGGCATAACTCATTCAACCATACAATTGGAAGACCTCACCCTAATTTCTACTCATTTTTGGAAACTTTGAAGAAGGAGCAAAGTTTCAAAGAAATGAGACTTTCCCAAGCATTAAGTGGTAGTCTAAACCCACGAGTTACTAAAAAAACAAAAGAGATATCTGAAAGACTATTGGGTATAATGCAACAGTTTTCGTTGTGTGTGGCTCTAGACTACCTCGAAAATGTGGCTAACATTCAAGTTTCTAAAAAAAATATTTGACCTTACTTTCCTGCTTTGCCCTAAATTTAATAAAACACTAATTACAATTGGCTATATTATATTTTTTTTAAATTAACTAAAAATAATAATCGGGTCAGCCTACTTTTTTCTTTTTTTTTTCTCTTTTTTCCTGCCATAAGTAATCCTTTATTTTTACAACACCAAATAACCCCAAGTATTCCAAATTGAAAAGGAAAAAATAAATAGTATCATTTTTTCCAAATTTTAAAAAACCCTTCCAAATTTGCAAACAACTTAAAGCATTTAATTTTTTTATAAATGCATTTTTTTTTTTAAATTGTTATGTACGAACCTTTCAACTATAATTTTTTTTTTAAAATGCTTCTTTAAATTTAGATATAATTTTCAAATGTAATTTGGTTAGAAATACAAAATAATTTTGTTAATTATATTTTTTTTAAATCCAAAAATATCCAATCAGATGTGTTTTAAATACACCCTTTTTTTATTTATTGAAATCAAAAGCATAATTTCGATAAAATATTACGATAATTATCTGTATTGAAAAATGAAATCATTTCAATCTCCAGAAAGATCAATATAAACATTTTTTTTAAATATATCAAACTCAATTGCATTATAATTTCATGGAAAAAATAAATTTTTGCAAAATATGACAGTACTATAATGACATCCTAAATTTTTTTCTACATCCTACCAGAACATTTTCTCACTATACAACCCTAGCTATTTACAAATTTAAACAAAAATAACCGGCAATTATTAATTCAAATCAAAATGAAATTACCAATCAAACAAAACATATTCACCAAACCAAAACAACTGCCATATTATTTTTCGCACCAGAATGATTTTTTTTAACCTACTGACCAACCAAGTGAAAATAAACAAATAATCCCTCCAACCTTAACATAATCGAAACTATGTCATTCATAACACTTTATTTCTGGATAGTGTTCCTAACCAAAATGACAGTAATAAATTGAAGAAGCATTTTTCATTAATGTACTACCAACATTTATCAAATTTATAGTTGAAAGGAAATCGATTCAATTTTTAATAAAATGCATTTACAACTTCATTATTCCATAAATCAAAATAGTAATGTAAAACCAATATGTTTTCATTTTTTTCAATCAAAAGCTATACTTTTTGCGACCCGACATAGGCATACCCTAATAACACGATCGTCGACATGTTGTTTTACAAGTTTAACATTAAATTCTAAAACGGCAGCCTCTCCTTATCCTTTCTTTACAATATATGTATTCTTTTTTAAGCTAAACATGTATATTTAGAGTTAGAAATATTTCCTACCTGGAAGTAGATCAGCTTCCAACTGCTTCCTGCATCGATGCTCTTCAAAATGGCCGCTTACGTTTACGTTTACGTGAATACGTCATAGAAATCTGCAAAGATAAAAAAAGGACTATTTAATACTGTAATTTATTGGTTTTATTAATATTTGTTTATAAATCGTATATTACATATAAATAAATAACAAATATATGAAAAAATCAATAAAAATAAATGCAAATTTTTTATATTTTTTTAATAATAAAAAACAAAAAAACAAACTATGTTGTATTTATTTTATTAATGTATTAAAGTTAGCATTACATCTTTTCAATATTTTTTTACTTTAAAATTAATGATATTTAATCCTTACCTTCATCCTTATTCCTTTTCCATTCTAATCATCCCTTTTCTTCTTCTTTAACACCTTCCTTTTCTTTTCAGCAGGATGACCAGCTTAAACTATGGAAATAAATGAAGGACAATTGCTCCCATTTGAATCAATGCAAAATCATGTGAACTTTGTTTAAAAAAATGTATATTAAATTATGTAACAACTTAAAAAATTTATAAAAATTATACTTATATATTTTGTCACCTAAAATATTTAAAAATAATTTTTTAATGAATTTTTTAAAAATGTACTTATTCAAAATTTAAACTAATAATAATAATACATTTAAAATAATCTTTTGATTCCTCAAAATAATAAAATAAATATATCAATTATAAATTTCATATTAAATACCAATATTTCAAAATATAATAAATTAAAAATACTTAAGTAATATTTCTAAATTAAAGTATATTTTCATTTTTAAAGTTGGACAAATGTATACATTTTCAAAATATAAGTTCTATATTTTTATATATTTTTTTAAAATACATCATTAAATATTTATAAACTTAAATAATTTAAATTGACATTAACAGTATATTTTAAAAAAATACTAGAGTATTAATTCCTATTTTTTTAACTAAATATATAAATAGAAATAATTAATATTCATAATAAAAAATAAAACAAAAGTATTATTTATTTTAACTCAAATTAATAAATTAACTCCTATAAATAAAAATATGTTTTCAACAATTTTCAACTTGATCCATAAATAGAAAAAATAAATACTCTTTTACAAATATTAAAATAAATACTCATTTTTAAATATTAATACTACAGTATTATTTCTAAATACTCAAATTAATATATCTAATACAAAAAAATGAAAATATTATTATAACAATAAATAAAAAACAACAATATAAAATATTAAATTTAATAATAAATATGAGAAATTTATAAAAATATATAAAAAACATAATACTTACGATGTAAAGGTACTTGCGTTGTAAAGGTACTTGCGTTGTAAAAACATGCGTTGCAAAAAAGTTTTGTTGTAATGGTAGTGCGTTGTAAAAGTTGCGTTGTAAAGGTTGTTCACCGTGAAATAACTCCTAACCTTTTTGACACTCTGTTATTCTAGCAATGTTTCTCTCTTACACCTAACTATGAATGCACCTGGTAACAGTTGTAGATGCAAGACCATACCAGGCTGGACACCCTTTTTGCTATCTCTCTCCTGGGATAGAAGATAAAGAACAACCAAATGAAATAAAGTAAGATCTTAACATAGTCCACAATAATAACTGTTCAGACGGGAAATATCTATATCACCGTTTTCTCATCCACAATGATCAAAAGAGGATGGCAATTTACTATTGCTTATGTTATTTAACACTGTTATTAAATTAGTTGTTTGTCGTGCAAGGATGACTCTTATCCATGAGTCACCCGCACCACTCAATGGTGCGTCATAGGTGAGTTTAGAAACTTCCCCCGCAAGAGACTAAGTTAGACAGTCTCAACCAACGGGAGGAGATTCCCCAAAGGTTATTACCAGGTCCGTGATATTAGAAAAACCTCCCCCGCAAGAGACCACGAAATGCCAACCTCAAACAACGGGACAGGAGGACTAACGGAATCCGAGGAGTCTGTGAAATCAGGAAACCTTCCCCGCAAGAGACTACAGACTACCGGTCTCAGCCAATGGGGAAGATATAATCAGAATAAATTGGCAAGGCGACAATGAATCCTTCCGTGATGCGGGACAGTGAAAATGTGCAAACCGCACTCCTACTGGCTGTGGGTAACTGTAGACTGAAGGAGTTGTACGAGGTTCTTCATCAGAATAATCGGCAGTGATGTTGATTACCGGCTGCCTTTTACTCCTTTTCCTGTGTGACGCCCGGATCACGTACGACGTGATACGCGGGGCCTGCCGGGAACTGTAGTTTAAACAAGGGGTTCTGTTTCCAGGTTACCACGTGTGTGACAGTCAGCGCGTAACCGGTCTTTTAAACCCTGACAGTGTGTGCCTGGCGCACAGCACTTAAAATCTGTTCCGGCTCTTGGGAGAGGTGAGGAGAGAGCCATATCTCTACAGATATGGCGTTCTCCTGCTCCCTCCATGTCATGCAACGCAGCGCAGCATTTCTGGCGGCTGTGCTGCGTTCAGTGATTTTGTTTGAGAATCTGGGCCTTAGTTTCACGCCTTTTCACCTGCACTAACTCTCCAGAGATCTTCTCACACACCGTTGCCAGTTCTTAAGATTCAGCTTTCGAGAGTTGGGGAACACTGGGGAGAGGATGTAGCTTTACGGCTAGAGTGATTGATGTTGAAGCTGGGGAACTGAGTTCGAGTCTCGCCAACGATGCTCAACATCCTGTGATTCTGGGCAAATCACCTAATCTCCCTGTGCCTAACAAAAAGTAATGTTTTCTCATGCAACAAAACTGATGCTATGTAAAGCGCTCTGATACCCGATATCTTCGGGTCTAGTTTGTGCTATATAAAACTCTAAATAAAAAAACACTCTTTCTCATTTCACTGCACCACTCTCTAAAATAAACTTCCAACCAATCTTCAACATCTCTTCAACCATATTTATGATTTTTTCTTTAAATAGATGTAAAACTTTCATGTTTTCAATTGCTTATTAACTTTACTACATACCGTTTGATTGTGTTTCTGTAGCAGCAGCGGCTGATACATAACAGCGGTGGCAGGGCAGGGTAGGTTAAAATGTACAAATAAAATTCACTTTCCTTTCCACTGATGCTGTCTTCCTCCATTGTCTGTCCTCTCTTCCCAGAAACACACAGGCTCCCCTAATCCATGTTGTGATTTATCTGAGCACTGTGTTTTAGCACCCACACAGGGACTGCAAGCGTATGCATATGCATAATCTCCACAAAGGCTGTGCATTACTCAGTGGAGAACATGTTAAATGCGCATGACTGTTTGGCTGGCCCAAGACGGACGGCCAAACTGTCATGTGCACTTAAGTGCACATACCACCTCGCCCCACCCCAAAACTACGTTCAGCAATGATTTTTTTTAATAATAAAAGCGATTCATTATCATTTTATTTTTCCTTTTTTACACTGCTGGAAAGTACTCTCCTCCACCATGGCGGAGGAGTCGCCGCTGGTCTGTAGTGCCAAGATGTCATTGGGCAGCTATTTACGTGACGGTGGCTCCAGTTACATGTCCTGTAGTTGGAGATATGGGAAACATTGCATGCATGTAGACATATGGGAAACATTGCATGCATGTGGAGAGCCAGGTTCATGGCAGAGTGAAAGTACACTGCAAGAAGGCAGGTGGGCCTGGGTTAGGCATTCGGTGCTCCTGACTGCTCACATATGCATTTTTCATAATATGGAATATACATCATTTCAAAATGTAAAACTAACATTTAGGGGCCCATTAGGATGGCGAGAGGATCGCCCCTGCCAGGCCGGCGGTAGCCTCTGCCGGCCTGGCGGGGGCGATCCGCCTGTCATCCGTCCCGGAATGACCCCCTGCCATATTAGTATGGCTGGGGGTTCCGCGGCGGACTGAAAGACCGTCCGCCGCTTTTCCGATGCGGGCCCCCATGGACTCCGGGGGGGGTGGGGGTTGCACATGGAGGGTACCTATGGTATCTCCCAGCAGTTCCATGCGCATCATGGCAGGCACCGCGCTGTGCCTGCCATGCTGTGCATGAAGTGCACTGCATGCCTTCCTGTGATTGTGGCGGGCGGTGCTGAGTGCACCGCTCACCACAATGGTAGGAATGGTGGGCCCATCCTAATACCATGCACGGGACCCCCACCCTTATGGTGGGCAGTCCCTCCCCGTGAGGATGGCGGGCGGGCAAAGTCCGCCCGCCATCCTAATGAAGGCCTTAGTATGCAAGAAAAGGTGACCTTTGATGTTTTGACTACTTAGTGCGAGCCAATAATGTAAGACCTTGATAGAGGTTATTTGGAAAGAAGTTGGTTCAATTCATCAATGAATGATTATCCTTAGCTATAAAAGTGGATTCATCCGTTTAATTAATGTTGTGATAGCAAAAATTGAGCAAGTCATTTTCACAAAGAATAGTCCATACACGTGTTCAGACATTTCTGTTCTGATCTTTGAAACTAATTTTCAAAACATTCTTTTTTTGAAAAAATATATTTTACTGCTTGGGAATAAAGCCACTGTCTTCACTCTTTCAAGAAGGTAGGGCTGGTTATTGCTCAGCAGTTACGGTCAATCGTCATGTACGGTTGTTTCTGTTCCAAATCTATCGAACATTTTCTTAAAGTCCAAAACTGTTCTCATCATTGACACACAATTGCTAGATGTTACTGGATTCCCTCAAACCTGTGAAGCCCGTGTGAAGGAGACGCACACCAGATGATTCCTCATTTTTAGAACAAGGTCACTGTCATCCACCTCAGGCTTACATTGTACAAGTGATAGTGCACCATGCTTTTTTATTGAAGTCAGTGTGTAAGGCATTAAGTGTAACAATACTGTGCAACATGCAATACTAGGCCACGATGAACTTCAAACAAACTGTAGATCGTCGAGCAGTGCCCCAGCTGTTTACAATTCACAGTAGTCAGGCCTACCCCCTGCAATGGAACTTTCTTGGGCGCCTCCAGAGGAACAAAAGGAGTTAGGATCAATTTCATTTTACAGTTACAGTGTAACCCATTTGGTCACACAGTAATGCTCCAAGTAAATAAAAGGGATTAGGTATAGATTTATTACAAATTCAGAGCCAAAGTAATATAATTTAGTTTCAGAAACATAGGGCCCCATTAGGATGGCGGGTGGACTTTGCCCGCCCGCCATCCTCACGGTACTAGGGACCGGCCGCCATGAGGGCGGGGGTCCCGTTGGCAGCATTAGGATGCGCCCGCCACAGTGTCGGGCGCATCCTGTATTCCCATCATTGTGGCGGGCGGTGCACTCTGCACCGCCCGCCACAATGCTGAAAATGCTTTGCAGCATTTGCATGACGAAAGCGGCAGGCACCGCGCGGTGCCTGCCGCTTTCATTATGCAAATGCAGGGGGGTACCATAGGTACCCCCCCGTGTGCCACCCCCCTTTGGCCTTTACTCTGGGGGCCCACAGGGGGCCCCCGGAGTGAACACCGCATGCCTTTATGCCGCCACGGAAAGGCATTGAAAAATTCCCATTGTAATATTGCAGGCGGTGTCTGATAGACACCGCCTGCATGTAACTCGTTTCCCGCCCCGGCCGCAAGGCGACCGGGGCGGTAAAGTGGCGGCCGGTGTTTGGCTCCGCTGCGGTCCCCCCCGCCATTGTAATGTGGTGGGGGGGAAAAGGGTGGCGGGCGGGCATTTCTGTCGGGCGGATCGCCACCGCCACCATGGCGGTGGCGATCCGCCCGACATCATAATGGAGCCCATAGTATTAAAGTACAAAATTACCAACAGAAAGCCAAATCAAAGCTCTTAATAATATAAAGCAAGTGAGGGATTTGGGAGCCACAGTGCAAAGGTTAAGGAGCACAGTCTGATGATTAGATTGAAAGTCTCGATAATGCATGAGGAAATACTAATTCTCCTTGACTAACCCACACTAATTAATGCTTGAAGAGAAAACCCTACTTAGATCCAGAAGAATAGAAAGGGGTCAGTATAGAAGAACTTCTGTAGAAGTTCTCCGAATTAAAGATATTGCATAGCATAAAGCCACACTACAGAAATAGGGCAGAGAGGTCTATACCTCACCAGGTCTGAAAGGAATATGAAACAAGCTAAAAGGTGTTTGCTTAAATATACCCAAAGAAAGAACCTGCTAGATCCCATATCAAAGGTCTCATTGATGTCCACCTTCAAACAATAAGTTTTGGCACCTACACTAGTAACTCCCTTCTTTGATCCACATATTCAGAACATCCTAGGTTTCCAGCCTTCTCCTCAGTCTGCATAGGCAGTAGTCCTCCCTTCGTTAGTTAGTTTTATTGTCCTTATTGTCCTTGCCAAGAGTACTCCTTCAAGCTTCCCTAACTCGTTCACACAAACTGCCTTTCTTTATTCATTAGTTCATGCCACTGCACCGGTAGAGGAGAGTAAAACATTCCACCTAAAGCAAATATTCACGTTGAAGGTTAAACGTTGCAAAAATCCAAATGCTTAAGGCCTATGGTCAATCTTAATATAACAAGGATTTCAATACACATTGTCACTACATGATTACAGCCACATTATGAATGCAAAATGCTATTCAAATAGATACAGTTCATGTTATATAATAGATGTAAATGTTGTTTAAAAGAGTATGTGGATGAATGTGGATTAACAATGTGAGTCAGACAGGAGGCTACATTATGCATTCATCTTTTAATGCAGTCACAAGCAGCCACAGTTACATCATAAAAGAAAGAGCTAGAATGCATTGACAATTTAAGTACAATAAAAGGCATGAGCAACAACAGAGCTGCCTCTTTTGAATGCGGTTCACAAGCCGATAAGTTACTCTTACTTGCTCTTTATATTTATTGTGCTGAATGCTCCTTTTGTACTTATATTGGTTCAGATTGCTTCCTTCACATTGATTTTGTACCTGTATTGATTCTTGCCATTGATAACTGCTTATTTTATTCCGATTTTCATTGTTACCCCATCAGCTTGCCACTCCTTCCCTCCCTCCCTCCCATCGACTTCCAATTTTCTTTTTGAATTTGATGCACAGGTTTTTCAACCTTCTTAATTTTTTCATTCTTCTTTTCAGATAACTCAACCTAATGGATGGTACTCATTTCCTGGACTCCTCTTCTCTTCGCTCTCTAGACCAAATGACACCTCAACCTTACAAACTCTTTTCTTGTTTTGTTCCATTTAAAAGAGGCAGCTCTGTTGTTGCTCATGCCTTTTATTGTACTTATGTTTTCACTGCATTCTAGATCTTTCTTTTATGATGTTACTGCGGGTGCTTGTGACTGAATTAAAAGATTAATGCATAATGTTAGCCTCCGAGTCTTTAATGAAATCCAGATTCTCTGGTCATGTTAATAGGAGAATCGCAATTAACAATGTGAGTCAAAGTAGACACATGGAGATAAATGTGAGAACTACAATTCATTGTTACTGTAAGGAAAACGTTAATTATCACAAACACATGTAAATGTCAAGATTACATCGTAAATGCACTTTTATATTGGATCGAGTGCTCTACACCTCATTAATCATATTAAGTCACAAGAATACATAAGGTCATAAGTAAACATATATGTGGCCTAATCATTTATGAAAGGGTGGAGCTAAAATTCAGCTGCTCCACTATCTTATGCAGGCATGGAAAAGGTTAATTTCAAATTGCTACGGCACATTAATTGTGCCTCTGGTGACCATGTGTATCGTGCCTAATGTGAGCCAGGCAGGGGGTAGTAGAATGGAATCAGTGTATTTGGGTGGAGGAGGTACACACTCTTTGCCGTCTGTCTGATGAAGGATGTGGTTAATGTTAATCTGGTGTCTGGCAACACTTTTCAAAGGGGCATTTATAAATATGCATCATTACAGATTACCCATGACTTCGTATTGACAGCCATTTACCATCACCATAGGCATCGCTATTGCCAAATGTTTAAAGCTTTAATCATTTGAAATGCAAACGTGAATATGTCATACTCAGTTGAAAGAGTGGAGCTAACTGCACCAAAGTCTTGTCTGATATTATTGTCTTTACTTAGGAGAAGCAGCAGTCCTAGTGTGCTCGTAAAGTGGACATAAAAGTACGACATGTCCATAGATTGCCTAAGTACTAAAATATAGGGACATGCATTTTATAGTTATGTCCCAAAAGTGGACATGTCCTAATTTAAAATTAATAAACAAAAAACTCATTTTGGGGCATAGATGCTGCCAAGGTAAAATTCATAGCAGCCTATGTTCGCCTATGCAGTGAGCCTGCCTGTGTTTGACCTCAGAGCAGAGTCCACGTTTAGACTCTCTTCCCCAAGCCAAAACCTTTATACTCACATCCCTATCATGTAATTTCTAGATTCCATATGGATATGCAGTTATGAGGCACACCTTTGGTCAGGAGATATCACTACATACCAAAGAGGGTAATCTGAAGGAATACTATCATATGTCTGGTTGGCAGAGTGACAGGAGCTATGAACTAATTCTTCGTGCTGTTTGAATTCTATTGGAATCCCTTCACCCCCACTTGTCTGATGCACACATGTTGTAGAACGTGGATAATACACTCAGACTCCCTCAGTGCAGGGGAGACAGAGTCTATCCCAAGCTCACACTTCATGTGGCCAACTATCAAACCACTGTAATAATTTATTCCCAGCAGGCCTTCATTAAGATACATAGTCAATTATATGATTACTTTGAAGACAAAAACGGGTTCATTGACTTTAAATCTGGTTTCACACCCCAGAGAGGGACTGAATCAGCATTACTGATAATTAGAAAATAATTTCTTTCTGGAAGTGGTGAAAGTTGTAAATTGATTTTACTAGCTTTGCCTGCAGAGCAATGGAAGTGATGCATCGGTTTCTGGACATTCAGCCTCTGTTCTCAACTGCAGTGCTGTGTCAATGAAGAATCGGCGCGCAGGGAACGAGGCGCTGAAACTCCTAACGCGATGTGTTGCTGCAACTGTGACGATTCAGGCACTGCATCGAATCATCAGCCGCAAATCAAGCGCTGCATCTTGTCCCCAGCTGCGAAGCATGCACTGCCTCAGAGGTGGGACAGGTGTCACGGATGTCAGCAACATGGGCTCAAGACTCGCGCTGCAGTGATTGTTCTGACAAGCTGCAATACACAGCTGGCACCTGCGCTGAAAGCTGTGGTTGATGCATCAAGCGGGAACCGTGCTTTGGGTCAGGCAGAGACGATGCTTCGATCTTTTGCAGCGATGCATCAATAAAAAGGCGCAGGGAGTCGATGCATGGATTTTCTTCTTAAGCGCACCAGGTTACACTTACAAGGGCCTAAAAACTGGATTTGGCACCACTTGGCAAGTCAGAACTGTCAGCATAAAAGCCCAGGCACTCGCATGTGAAGTCTTTGATGGCCCTGAGACTTCTAACAGGAGGCAAACTCAACCCAAGTCCTTGGAGATCCTTGGAAGCATGATACAGAAAACAAAGTCCTGTCTTTTCACTCCCAGGAGAGAAGCAGCAAGCAGCAGGCCAGCACAAAAATGCAACAGGCAGAGTGGCAGTCCCTCCCAAGGCATCCAGCTCTTTCTCCTGACAGAATATCCTCAGTCCAGAAGTATTCTGATTTTGGGGGTATCAAATGTCCAATACCAATGCCCCTTTCTGTCTTTGAAGTAGGCAAACTTCAAAGGATAGTCTTTTTAGTGCACAAGAACTTCCCTTTCCCTGATCTGCCTCCAGACACACTACAGTGGAAACAGATTTGTGTGAGGACAGGCCCAGCCCTATTCAGGTATCAGTTACAACTCATCCACCAGTCTAGCGCAGGAAGGCTGATCAGCCTGGCTACCAAGGGGGTGAGCAGGGGTTATCTTGGGTGTGTTACTCCCTTACCCTGACTTGTAGGAAGGGTCCATATTTGGACAGGGTGCAAACCATTGCCAGCTAGAGACCCCCATTTCAGACATCCCTCCTTTAATTTCCATTTATTAAACCTATTTTTCAAAATTATGTTAATAGCTGTTTCATTTTTATTTTGTTCTACATTTAAAATAAATATATATGTATTTTTGAGTTGAATAAATTTTTTTATTTTGCCATATGCTTAACCCTGAAGAGAGCTCCACCCCCACTTTGGAGTTTCCCTATGGTACAGTATAGGGAAAATGTTAAACAACTATTTACCTATCTAATAATCATTAGAAATATTTTATATTGAATAATAAAGTAAATTCATTTTATATTTTTATTTTAAACTTAAACCAAAGTTAAAAAAAATGCTAAGATCTATTAATATAACTTTAATTAATAGAAATGCAATAGAATAAATTAAAATCCTTTTTTTAGGTCAAAACTAAAAAGTATATTCCTACCTAAAGAAAACAAAATGCATTAATTATTATTAAAAGTGGTGTATAAAATAATTACAATTATTGTAAGCATTATTCAACAAAAAGTATTTTTATATTAATTCAACATTATTTCCTACAGGGTTTTATTTTAATTCCCTACCTTTATTATTTTCTATGGGATGGTGTTGCAATACCACTGGTTGGTCGTGTGTAGTGCTGAAATTACCACAGTTTTTTAGTAGTAACTTAAACTCAAATTTTGTGAGTAGCCAAAAGTTCTCAAAAGTGTAAATTACTCAAAATTGTAAATTACCTTTGTTAATCAAGCCCAATGTGTACGTACATGAATATGGAAACATCTTACATACATACGAATAAACCTTCAATTTTAAATACGTCATCCAGAGAATGATGTTACAATGTGACTCTAAACCCCAACTGACATAATCAAATTTAAGCAACATTCTAAAGTGCCTATTCTTGGTGATAATTAGAGATGCAGCACTGGGTACAGAGAACAGTTTTTTTCCCCAACACCGGATTAGCTCTTTTCAGAGCAACAGGTAAAACCTTTAGAATAGTCTCTCCAACAAGGTTAACTCCAAGTGGACAAGTACCTATGGTAGGAAAACTTTATCGAATGTTTGGGAAGATATGACAAAAGAGTAGGTAGCACAAAAGGTATGGGAGAAAATGAAAGGAAATGGTCCAAAGCTGATATGCAATCGAAATCATCAACCTATCTCAAGCCAGTTTGCAAACTTTGGGATAGCAGCAACTCTCATAAGATACCATGGCGTAGGCACCTTGCAAGCACTCTCAACAGCACTAGTTGCTATGAATACTAGATCAACCCGGTCAAGGCTAGGTAGACTAAAAAGGAACTATTGGTTGTGGCACTCTAAAAAGTACCATGGCAAATTGTTGCCCACTCTATGAGAAATTAAACTCTTTTTTGAAAATTACATTGATCATGCATTCCCACCAATAAAGAGAGCACTGTTTATTAATATAAAATTCAGGCTATGATGTCTTCCTGTAAAGTCCTTCACACGCCAACTGGTCAGATTTAAGCATTGATTCCACCTGCCTCTACGTGCATGGTGGTGATTAGATCCTCATGTACTTTATGCTGCTATGCTCCTTTTCTCTACCAGCAAGAACATTTCTGTGCTCTCCTTTTATAAAGTATGATATCAGACATTGCAATGCCGCCATGCATATATGTTTAGGAAACAATATCGACTCTATTTTTACCCCACTGTTTTTTTCCATTTATGCAGCATTTTAAGTTATGTGAATGTGATCATGTACTAGAATGCATAATAAGATGAGTGCTTTAATTGTTAGCTGCTCGCTATTGCCAAATCTCTTTTTTCACCATTGTTAAGTCGAAAATGCACTTTAATTATTCTGCAATCTCTTACATAAAGCACTTAACCTCTGTCCAGTGTCAATACTTTAATTGTAATACCTTGGTTATAGACGTTTTATGTTCTCTGGTTGTTTATGGTATTTACCTATTTTGAACTTTTAACTATTCTGACTTGTTCCAGTGTTTTAATTTTTACGCATGTATTAAAAACTTATGCACTTAACTCCTATGAGACAATTTTGTTACGTAAGTGGAGTTCTGTAATTGCACTGTGAATGTACATAGCCTTTGTGAGTCACTTCCGATCATCTAAGAAGAGTAGTAGCCCACTGAACATCAGTGCGCCACCAGCATTGTCCATAAAACTGAAAAAGTGCTCCTGACTTAAATTGCCATTTGGAATTCTGTTCATCTAACAGAGGGCTCGCGCGCGCTGGGCGCTACAACTTGCTTTTAAATACCTTCCTCCTTTGCTGACTGAAGAGCAGCCCTTCGTCCCGCTGATTGCAAGCGCTGGACGCCATCCACTTTTTAAAAAATCACTCCTCCCGCCCTGTTGGCTCCTCCCACCTCCTGCGTCACGCGCCTATTTAGGCCACACCCCTTTTTCTTTTGGTGTACAGACGAGCAGCCCTGTGGCAGAGGGCTCGCGCGCGCTGGCGCTACAACTTGCTTTTAAATACCTTCCTCCTTTGCTGACTGAAGAGCAACCCTTCGTCCCGCTGATTGCAAGCGCTGGACGCCATCCACTTTTTAAAAATCACTCCTCCCGCCCTGTTGGCTCCTCCCACCTCCTGCGTCACGCGCCTATTTAGGCCACGCCCCTTTTTCTTTTGGTGTACAGACGAGCAGCCCTGTGGCAGAGGGCTCGCGCGCGCTGGGCGCTACAACTTGCTTTTAAATACCTTCCTCCTTTGCTGACTGAAGAGCAGCCCTTCGTCCCGCTGATTGCAAGCGCTGGACGCCATCCACTTTTTAAAAAATCACTCCTCCCGCCCTGTTGGCTCCTCCCACCTCCTGCCTCACGCGCCTATTTAAACGTCCCCTATGCGGCCGCGCAGCGGGCGCGCCGGCGGCGCGCCGGAGTTGCGCCAGAGTTGCGCCAGAGTTAAGCCCGTCTGCGCCCGTCCGCGGCCGGACGGGCCCAGGGACGCTGCCACCACTATTTCTTACCCTCCTTCTGTCCTCATGCATCTACAATCCGCCGCTTGTCCCCTACCGCTGGACATCTGGACACGGATCACTTCACTTGGAATCGCAGGTGACCTTCCCCCCCATTTGGGTCCGGTCACTCCTTCCACCTCTCCTATTACCTCCGAGTCACAGATCCGTTTACTTTATTTAAACACCCGTTCCTTTGTCAGACATCAAACTGACATTTTTCACTTACTTTCGACTGAGAGGCCTGACGTCCTCCTACTTTCTGAGACCTGGCTCACGGACGACTCCCTCCCGGACATACTGGCAGCGTTACCTCCAGACTATTATCTGCTTAACACCAACCGCCAAGGGGGCCGCCCCGGGGGGGGGGGGGGTTGCAGCGGTAATACGTAAGAACATCAAGGTTATTGCCTCCACTTCCATGATTCTCCCTGAAGTGGACAATCTGGTTCTCAGCCTTGGGACTGAGGTAGGCGCAGTTACCCTTATGGTACTCTATCGCCCTCCCCAGCCCATGCCCTCCTTCCCTGCATCTTTCATTGAACAGCTTGCCAGTCTAGCTACTTCCTCCCCACGTATAGCTATTGTTGGGGACTTTAACTACTGGTTCCAGCATAAGGATGCCGGTCCCCATGCCACCGAATTGTTCGAAGGTCTCTCGAGCCTGAACTTTAGCCAATTAGTCACCTCTCCGACTCACAGTGGCGGTCATATACTTGACCACATCTGGGTCCATGGGGTGAAGCCCTCCTGCCCGCTTACCACACCTTGTGTGTGGTCTGATCATTTTCTTATTGACACCACCATTTCGGTGGCTGGTCAGATCAGGATTCCCCCGCAGAAGGGTGGCATGGCTCGTAAGTGGAAGGCTGTCGATTCCTCCAAATTGTTATCTCATCTGTCTCACACACGTCCCCCTACCCTTAACCGCATGCGTGCGGGCGGAATTCCGCCCGTACGCTGGGTTTTTGGGATTCGCACTTTACATGACGAGCTGGGCTCGTCATGAGCGTGCGAGGAGGCTACGCCATGACGAGCCCAGCTCGTCTTGAGCGTCGAAGGGGTTAACAATACTGACATCAACGAGCTAGATGGCCAGGTTTCCAACTGGCTTGTGTCAGCTAGCGACATCTTTGCCCCTTTAATCAAGTTCCCTCGATCCCGACACAGCAATTCTCATAAATGGTTTACTCCCCATCTAAAAGCCATACAGCTGGAACTCCGCCAATCAGAACGTAGGTGGAGAAGAGATTACTGCCTGTCAAGCAGAGACACTTATGTGGCAGTCCGTAATAAGTATAAATCTGCCATCTCTGCAGCTAAAAAAGCCTATGCCTCAGAGAGAATCTTACAAGCCCCCTGCAAGTCGAAGGAGATCTTCAGAGTCCTGGATGAATTCACCTCCGATCCCAGAACGCTCCCGACTCAGGCCCCTACACAGGAATCCTGTAATGCACTCAGCACTTTTTTTATACAGAAGATTGTTTTGATTAAGGACACTATTCCGGTCACCTCACCGGGCGCTGATTCTGTTACTCCCCCCCACAATGCTCTTTCCATCACTCAGTTCACCCCCTTATACCCTACATCCCTAGCCATTTTGGCCGCTCGTATTAAGTCTGGTTCTCCTGACGACCGCTGTCCGCCTTCTATACTACGGGACATCTGCCATTCTTTACCTGACTGCATCCTTCCCTTGCTTAATTCTTCCCTCCTTTCCGGGACGGTACCCAGCTCCTTCAAGGAGGCCGTTCTGGTGCCTCTGTTGAAGAAGCCTGGAGCCGATCCCGCCGTCCCGGTGAACTATCGCCCTATCTCTCTCCTACCCTTCTTCTCTAAAATCTTGGAAGCCCATGTCACTGCCTGTCTCTCTAGGTTCATCGAGAGTTCTAACTTTCTCGAAGTCAACCAGGCCGGTTTTCGACCTGGTCACTCTACGGAGACTGTGATCCTGGCCGTCCTGGACACCTTGAGAGACGGAGCTGACAAGGGTACCCCCCAGGCCTTGGTAATATTAGATCTGTGGGCCGCCTTCGACACGGTGGACCATAACATCCTCCTCCACCGTGTCGAACAGGCCGGCATCCAGGGCCTGGCGCTGGCATGGGTCAAATCCTTCCTCACTGGGAGATCTCAGACCCTCAGCCTAGGCACATTCAGGGCTCCCAGGGAGCACTTGCCTTGTGGGGTCCCCCAGGGCTCCTCTCTATCCCCCCTTCTCTTTAATCTTTATCTTCGCCCTCTTGTTTTTTCTCTGAGGCAGTGGGACGTCACCGTCTTTAACTACGCGAACGACCTGCAACTCATCTTTTCTTTAAACTCCCCCTCTGCTATTCCCAATTTCCAGGCAGTTATGTCCCACATCCTTCAGTGGATGTGTCAGAACCAGCTCAAATTGAACCCAGGAAAGACGGAGCTCCTCCTGCCTGGCAAGAGTGCTGCCCATTGGGGTCCACATTTCTGGCCGGCAG
The DNA here is from genome assembly GCF_964261635.1 of Lissotriton helveticus. Taxonomy (NCBI): domain Eukaryota; kingdom Metazoa; phylum Chordata; class Amphibia; order Caudata; family Salamandridae; genus Lissotriton; species Lissotriton helveticus. The sequence goes on along the minus strand of NC_136072.1, from coordinate 737,623,911 downwards.
AGCTTGGCTCCCCTCCTATCCCGGTGGCCTCGGTGAAAAGCCTCGGGGTCACCATTGACGCTGGGCTATCTCTCGGGCCGCAGGTGGGGACGGTGGTCTCCTCCTGCATGTTCCAGCTGCGCAGGATTAGGAAGGTGGCTTACCTCCTCACCCCCGATGCTCTGCTGCAAGTTATCATGGCCCTCGTCCTCTCCCGCCTGGATTTTTCGAATTCCATCTATCATGGTCTACCTAAATGTTCCATCTATAGGCTGCAAATCATTCAAAACCAGGCGGCGAGACTGGCCCTAGGGATACCGAAATGGCAGTCTGCCAAACCCCTCCTCATCAAATTGCACTGGCTCCCTGTCAGCCTAAGGGCTGCCTTCAAGCTTGGCTGCCTTATTTTTAAGTCTCTCTCTGGCTCTTGCCCCGCTTTCCTGAAATCCTTCATTCAGCCCTATTGTCCTTCACGTAACCTCAGATCATCACACTTACACCTCTTGGTTGTCCCTTCCATTAAACTCTGTAGATCTGGTGGTCGGAGATTCGCCTACCTTGGCCCCAAATTCTGGAACTCCCTTCCTCTCCCAGTTAGGATTTCTAACACTCTCATCCAATTCCGCAAATCATTAAAAACCTGGCTCTTCCCACAATCTAGCTAAAGTCCCTTTGTTCCTTTCAGCACCCAATCAGCGCCATGAAACTCACGGTGACAGTGCGCTTTATAAGCACCCCCTTAACATAACATAACATAACATAACTAATCAATGTCTAAGGTACACAAACAAGTGCGCTTGGCGACTGTTTGGATTAAGATACTATGTTCAGTATGTTCTTCCCAAGCCTTTGGTAAGTATTTGAAAATCTCCCATGCTGTCGTACCCCTGATCCTTACAAGCGTACATGATTTATCTCTCACTCGCACTGAGCACTTTGTTAGTTTTATCTGATATTTTTAGTCTTCCATGAAGCGTTTTTAATTTGCCTAAGTTGCTTTTCTGTTTTTTGCTCCAATACTTGTGAATGATGATTGTTCTCTATCGCCCTTCCTGCAGGGTCACACCCACGCTTTTAGACTTTCTCCTCCCCTTTTTGCTTATTTCGTTTTTGTTGGCCATAGGACTCTATGCACTTTACCAGTGCTACCAGTGCTTGTGGTCACTCCTATAAAGATGGATTGATTGACATATCCACAACTGGCATATTAAATGTACTTAGAAGTTCCTAGTAAAGTGCACTACATGTGCCCAGGGTTGTAAATTAAATGCTAATGGTGGGCCTGCAGCATTGATTGTGCCACCCACTTAACTAGCCCTTTAAGCATGTCTTAGGCCTGCCACTGCAGAGCCTGTGTGTGCTGTTTACCCTGCCACGTGGTCTTGGCATGTAATACCCACAGTCAAGTAAAAAACTCCACTTTTTTTACATATAAGTCACCTCTAAGGTAGGACCTAGTTAGCCCATAAGGCAGGGTGCAGTGTAATTAAAAGGTAGGGCATGTGCTTTGAAGTTTTACAAGTCCTGGTAGTGAAAAACTCCCAAATGTGTTTGTCACTACTGTGAGGCCTATCCCTCCCGTAGGTTATCATTGGAGAATAATTGCTACTTCGGACAAGTGTAATTCACAATTGAAAAGAAGTAGAGCTGTCATGTTTAGTACCCAAGGAATTGTAATGATAAATTCTCTTTAATGGTCAAGTCAAATCTACCATTATAATTTTAAAAATGACACTTTTAGAAAGCTGCTATTTTTTCTAGCCCTGTGTGCCTACAGCCTGTCTCCAATACACATCTGGGTGGGTGAGAGCTGGGCTTTTGCATTCCCTCTAGACATCCACACACAAAGGGAGCTGAAGTATGACTTGATGGGCCATCCACATTCTGATTCCCCTTCCTGGGCAGGATGGGAGAGAGGAGCTCGGCACAGCCTCGCTCTTGCACCTGAATAGGCTGTGTCCTATCTCCACACAAAGGACTGCTTAATTCCCTGTAGTGAATGTGGAGCCAGGGAGGGAAGGTGGGGCGTCTCTGCACCCCAAAGCCCCTTTTTGAGGTCTCCCTCTCTTCAAAGGAACCACTGGGTATAATAACTGGTCTTCTGACCCTACCACCTCAGTACACTTCTGGACCTGTGGATACTCTGCCAAGAAGAAGGACTGCTGTGCTGCTGAAGGACCGCCACTCTGATGGACTGCTGCTCTGTAAGAACTGCTTTCTTGCTGTGCTGATCTGCTGCCTGAAGTCCTCCTTGCATGAGTGAAAAGGTCTGGACCCACATCACTTTAACCCAGACCCAGAGTGACTCTAAGGGTTTGCTGGCTTGCCTCTTCTTCTGAAGTCTCAGGGATATCAAAGACTTCCAGACACCTGAACTTTGCCACCTGTGAGTCTGCCCAGCCAAGTGGTGCCAAGCCAGTCCTAGACCATTGGCAGTGGGTCTGAAGTGCTGCTCCAGCAGAATCCAGGCATCGGCATTGACTCAGCAGCTCGGAACTACTGCACCTCTACAATTGCAGGGGCGTCATTACCATTGCCAGGATTTAGGCCAAGCATTGCTGACAGCGCTGCGCAGCAACACCATTTCCAATGCATCTTTGCACAGTTTGGAACCGACCCACGCCTTCGGTCTAAGGATCGACGCTTCGCCTCCTCTGCACCCTGCATCTTGACTTCAAAGACGGCGCAGTCAAGTATTTTGCAGTTGGCCAAAGTTGGTCCCTGTATCCGACCCGCACGCAATCGCGGTTGGTCTGAACTTTTGGGTTTAACCCAGTCCAGTGCAACCAGATAGCCCCGGTTGGTACTTTATGCTTTTAAGCACTACATTTTAGTATATTCTTAAAAAATTTAGAACTTCGGTTCTACTCATTGGATTTGCTTTGGTCTTGTTTTGTTAATTAAATTAAGCTCTATGTTTCTAAATAAGGTCTGGCAGCTTTGTGTGAGGTGTTTTTACTGTTTTACTGTTTGAAGTGTTGCACAAATACTTTACACATTGCCACTTTAGTAAAACTTGACTGCTTTGTGCCAAGCTACCAGGGGGTGAGCACAGGTGAACTTATGGTGTGGTTGTGGCTTTCCCTGACTAGAATTGTGGTTCCTGCTTGGACAGGGTGCATACTTCAGTCAACCAAAAGCCCAATTTCTAACAATGCTAATTTACTGTTTATATCCATTTTTATTGTATGAATGCATTAGAACAAGACTTTTCGTTATTTGCATATTGTATTGGCACAATACATAAATACAAAGATATGCATAAGGGATATGGCCACCCTTTTTAGGTTTTGATAATGCACAACAACATAAAACGATTTTTCAGAACACATGGGCAACAATTTCATTTTGAAAAGCTGATGGCTTTTTTTACCAACAGAGGTCTATTGTAATTCAGTATGCTTCGATGTTTTTCAAATTAACAGATATAGTATTCACACAAAGAAAATTATGGTGTAGAAATTGAGTAATTCCCCCAAGGTTTCCAAACAAGTGCTTCAAATTGAAAGAAGTGACCATTTTGATATTCAGGAATCTCACACTTCAGACAATAACTGACAAACATAGTTGATGAGAAACACAGCCTTCAAAAAAGTTTGGAAATCACAAACTCCTCAGGTTGGCAGCTGAACGTTGATGTGGTATTTATTTTAGAGATTGTACCACCTTAGTTTGCCGAAATACTGGCTCTTAAATGGTTCGCAAGTGTTTGGAATACACCACTGATCCAAAGTGTATACAAATTCAACAGAATGCAATGAGCATTGAATAACATAATAAAAAATCCAAAAGTCTGGTAAACGTCTCGAAACTCTGGCACCAGAGTGTAACCCTTGAAACGTGTGCAAGTAGAAAGCACCATCTAGAATAAACTATATTCTTTATATCGGAACCCATGTGGAAAATATTTATAAAATGTGGAATTAAGCCAAGTCTGTGAAGGCTTATTCCAAATGGCTATTCATTTGAAAAGCGGTGTGACCCATTCTCCCGAAACTAGACGAATAATTGACAAAACTGTTCTACAGGATCTGATTTCTTTTATAGGAAATCCAAATCACCTTGCAGAATTGAAGATGATCAAGTTAGGATCAGCTTCAATATTTTATATGTTATAATTACTGTGTTCATTAGTGAGATATCCACAGAGTCCATGCTCAAAACATAATGAATTAAAGGGGAATGCAATTAAAGGGGGGGGGGGGGTGAAATCACTTTAGAAAAAGATACACTGCATCCATAAAAGTATCACTTCATTAGCTGAACATATTAAGCAGGGAGACACAAATGGGACCTATTGGGGCTTTCATTGTAATAAATGATTACTGGTAACTGTAACCAGCTTTTAATCTACCAGACTGCTCCAATCGTTTGATGATACTGGGGTGTGAGTTTCACGAGGAGACAAACCCTGACTAGTCAAATTTTTCTGTACGTCTAGTGGGGAAGAGTTCTTAATGGGACTTTAATTACTCTACTTTTTGATGGAGAGGGCTGGCCACCACGGCGTAGTTTTTTTAATTTATATTTTTATAAAGCCTTGACAAGGAAGATGCATTTCTGCAGAGCACAACAGCTCCTTATATAAAAAAGCAAATACTTTTTTTGCCTTTAGTACAATGACACTGGTGAGTACTATTGTTTTTCATCTGACTATTCCAAAGTCTATTCACCATGTCCATAATACACGGATTACCATTTGCTGTTATATCCATGCACCTGGACTCTATTACTGTGATTAACGTGTATAAAGTCTACAGTAAACATAGTAAGCTCACCTCCTATATAGTTGGGGTAGTAGATAGAAGTCCGTAAACTAAACTTAATACATAGAACATTTCATACCAGGAGAATGCACCTTCTCTATTCAGATGGCCAGGTTGCGAAACGTGATTCCTGTAAGGATAAGAATATTTGACAACAATATTTAATTTCGAATTTCAGATAGCTCTAAAATCCAGGCTATCGGCATATTCTTCATCCAAAGCGAAAGATGATATGTTAGAAATTGTATTTATCAGATAACATGACCATGGCCGTTCTCACATTATTCAGCACCTATCTCTTAGGTGCAGCTACATGTTCACGGCTACTTATTTGGAGCACATCCTTGAACATCACTCATTCTGTCCAATGTTTCGTATAAAGGTGGCAATACAAATCCACACCATTCCAAACCCACACCTTCTAAGGGCTTCCCGGGCAACTATCCACCATCAAAGCTCTTTGCAGAATCCTGAGGGTTAGGTTACACTATAATAATGCTGCAATTTAAAATGCAGTTGTATCAGCACTGTAGGCAATGCAAATATAATATTTGAAATTGTATTACCTTCAGATACTTCCAGCAAAGCAATCTGGTACAGGAGATCAGCCCTGGCCTCAATAAAGAGCAATACTAAATCTGTGTTTAAAGCCTGCCTCTGCTTACCAACACCCTTATTGAATCAGGAAAGAGCATCTTTGTTTACACTTAGGGCGGGAATATTTAAAATGCACAATAAGTGTTATCTTGTAAAGTGGCTAAAACAAGAAATTCGTGAAATGTTCATGGCAATGTGAAGACTGTTTTAATTTCCAATCCCTAATTACATCTCAGGATAGTATTTCCCCTAACTAGTGCTCTCTGCTGTTATGATTGATCAAACAGAAATGGCAAGACGCAATCAGAAGAAACAAAGAAAACGACGTTGGCCTATACCCTTTGAACGTATTATTTTGGACATCCTTAGTCAACCTTCTGTTGCACACTCTGAAATATCTCTAAACAGTACTTGAACTACTCACTTAAAATGATCCCCACTACCCTGTCAGTGGCCTAGCAGGAGTATTATTGGCCTTAACAGAAGCAAGGATAATTGTCCCCTGCCAATGATCTAAAAAATCAGACAGTCATAATTGGGGTGTACTGGGCCGTAACACTCCGGTGTCACTGAACCAGGTTCAGTACCAATAGTTCACCCCCCTCCGGCCCCAAAAAATGGAATCAGTCTATTAGTTAACAAAACCTCTATGGGAGTTCCTCCATTGATGATGACAGACACTGGGAGGTAAGCCTGGAGCAAGAAATGCATGAATTGAGGAACATCGGGGTGGGGAGGAGCACAGTTGGAGACCATATTACTAATTTGAGGTCACATCACAAAATAGCTACAATAACTACATTTAAAAGGCCACATCTAATTATTGGGAGGCAAAACAAGGTCTCTGAGAACCAGCGGTTCCTACGCTTTAAAAGTTAACAGCTTAAAATAAGCAAGCAAGCATTTTTCTGTTATAATTTGTTCTTTCACTGTACTGTTTCATGCTCTATAAAATCGGCATTAGATGCTTCCGCATTTTGTAGTGTGCCTGCTGCACAGCTAAAGAGTTTATTTTACTTTTAAAATTACATTATGGTCCTCTACGCTCACTGCTTTTAAATGACAAACTCCTATTGTGAGATATAGTTAATAGGATTGGACTATGTTGCTCTGACTGCGAAATGTTTTCGTTTAATATTTAAAAGGCCTCCTATTGTGTTGAGGAAGTGTCCTTACACCTTGTATAATGAAACTATTAAGACCGCTGGCATATTTGGTGACAAATATATTTTCAACCCGTTTGCATGATTGTTTATCAGTCAATGGAACCGAGCAGCAGCACAAGAGCCATGTTGCACCCGTTAGGGAAAAAAAGGCATTCATATATAATACGCTTAAGGAACCATAAATGGACAGAAAATTCTGGATAAATCGTACCACTCGCACTAGAAAAGCACAATTTTATACATGAGCCTCATAAATATATAGAGTGGAAATTAAAATTTAAAAAGCGTGTCATATCAATTTAAAATAAGTTAATGCTAGATTTACTTTTGTTTGCCTTTCTCTTAATGCAAGCTTGCTTTATTGCCATGATGGTGACAAAGGCATTTAAAGCAAACATTACGAAACAGCATCTAATTTGATTTCACCAAACTTATCACATCGAAGATAATTAAAAAAAGTTAAAAATAAAACGCAAGCGTGCCTAGTATGTGGCTAAGTGAGTATCTCAAATTTCCTGTTAACCAAGTCCTCGAAAAGTTTGCATAGGGAGTCAAAAAGAATAAATACATTGTCTATGTATACAGAGGGCACACGAAGAGAAGCCAGAGTTGCGCTAGGAAAATAAATATATTATAGCACCTGAAAATGTAAGCATTAGCAAAACCAATAGCTGGTTCTTTTAAGCCTATTTGCTTTGCTAATGCTGATGCCTAAATAATGCATTTATACAGAGGCACAAAAGAAAAAGATATTCCCAGCGAGCATACTTGACTATAGAGACAGAAATTTGATTCTACAGACTTTTAGGGCCAAGGAGGCCTTGTGTCACTAGGGAGCTGCGAAAACAGTGCCGCAGCTCCTACGCAGTGGTCAAACAGCAACTGTGCCAGATAGGCATAAAATACGCTCTTCTTTTCCTTGCCAACTTGTAAGTACCGAAGGGAGACATGTCACACTTCTTCCAAACACCAGAGGAGGCATGCTCCTGGACCCGCGTAAAGGGAGAGCCGACGGGGACGGTATGAGATCCCTTGCCGGAGATGTGAAAGGCGGGGGCCGCATTGGCCCCCATGCAGGTATTTATTATTTTATTTTTATTTATTTGCTTGTTAAGCGCCTGAGTCAATTCCCGAAGGGATATCTCTGCGCTGTTACTAGCATTTAGGCAGAATACTGTATGAATTAGAGCTGAGGAGGGGAGATCTGTCAAATTTAAGGCAAGGTAAAGAGGTAGGTTTTCAGCTTCTTCCTAAATAGTTCTAAGTTCCTGGTCTGTTTCAGTTCGGTGGGTAGGGAGTTCCAGAGGATAGGTCCTTTATAAGACAGTGCTCGACCTCCCTGTCTGGCTCTTCTTATCTTTGGGACCTGAAGCAGTAGATGGTTGCTGGAGCGTAGTGTGCGTCCAGGGATGTAGGGCAAGAATTTTTCTTTTAGATAACTGGGGCTGGTACCAAACAGGCATCTGTATATAATATTGCAGATTTTGAATTTAATGCGCTGCTTTACTGGTAGCCAGTGTAGTTGGCGAAGTAAAGGACGGGAAGGCGTTCTGGGAGGGGCATTGAGGGCCAGTCTAGCTGCCGTATTTTGGACAACCTGAAGTTTATCTAGCTGTTCTTCATTTGCTGAGATGTATAGGCCGTTGCAGTAGTCCATTCTGCTTATAATAAGAGTTTGGATGAAAGTTTTCCTATGGCTATCGGGTAAAAAAGGGAAGGCGCGTCTCAGAAGCCCCACCACATGGAGGCAAGCACCTGCCACTTGCGTGGTGTGCTCTTTAAGCAGGAGCGCCTGGTCTAGTTTGACGCCAAGGTTTTTTGCTGTTTGTTTTGGGTTGGGAACGGGGCCCAGCTCCAGGGGCCACCATTCTGGGGACCAAAGAAGAGTCGCCCCTCCAAATAGCATGACCTCGGTTTACGACACATTGCATTGAAGAAAATTTTTAGCCATCCAGTGTGCTACTGCTCTCATCCCATCGGCAAATGATGACTGAATTGCCGGTGTGAGGGTTTGGAAGGGGAATAGCAGCTGGGTGTCATCAGCGTATGATACAGGAGTAAATCCGAAAGATCTTATCAAATTAGCTAAGGGGGCCACATAAATGTTAAACAACGTGGGGCTGAGGCACGAGCCCTGTGGCACTCCCTTAGTTAGCTCTCTTGATGGTGAGGAATGAGAGCCCAGTCTGACACCTTGAGTTCGGTCAGAGAGGAAGCTATGCAGCCACGATAGAGCTGTTCCTCCTACCCCTACATCGCTCAGTCTTTCGAGAAGTAGCTCATGTGATACCGTGTCGAAGGCAGCGGACAGGTCTAACAGCACTAGAATCACTGATTCCCCCCTGTCCAGTGACATCCTGATGTTGTCGGTCACGGAGAGGAGGGCTGATTCAGTGCTGTGGTTGGGCCTGAAACCAGATTGAGATGGGTCCAGGCCCTCCGCTGCCTCGATGTAGTTCGACAGGTGAGTGTTTACATGCTTCTCGGTGAGTTTACTGAGATAGGGTAGGAGGGAGATGGGTCTGAGGTTTGATAAATCAGACCAAGGTAGTGTGGTATTTTTCCGAATTGGATTTACTACTGCTTGTTTCCACTCAGATGGCACCTGTCCTTCGCTAAGGGATTGATTTAAGATGGTTTTTATGAATGGGCCTAGGAAGGAGTTAAGAGGGGCCATCATTCTTGCGGGTATGAGGTCGTTAGGGGAGCCAGATTTTATATGGTTAGTTAGGAGGGGGAGATCGATGTTAGATATTAGGGGAAAGGAAAGTAGTGATACTGTTCTTTGTTGCAAAGCAGTGTTAGCAGGGCTAACACTGGGGGCAAGGCTGCCACTGTTGGTAGGAGTGGTGTTTAGGATTTTGTCGTAAATGGTGTTGATTTTACTCTCGAAGTACAGGGATATCTCATCACAGAGTGGCAGTGAGAAATCATCCGAGCTAACACATGCTGTGGGTTTCACAAAGGATTCAAGTATCTTATATAATTCCTTCGAGGAATTGCCTGCCTCTGATATTTGTTGGGCCAAACTATTCTTGCGAGCCTTTCTAATGTTTTTATAGTATTTAGATTGGGCTTCTAAATAGGCTTTCCTATCCTCTACGAGGTGCGACCACCTCCACTTTTTTTCCAGTCTTCTACACCCTTGCTTCTCACTTCTTAATATGTCTGTGTACCATTTCTCCTTCTTGTGAGTGGGAAATTGTTTGTGAAGTTTTTTAGAGGCTAGCTTATCTATTGCCTTCATTAGGGAATCCTTGAATCTGATTAACGTATCTTCTACTTTGTCCGTTGTAAGGGATGTGGGTTTTTCCCAGACCTTCTGTAGTCCTTCTACGGTGACTTTATGCCACTGACGCCGCCATATGGGAGGAAGAGTTTTGTTGGGTGGCAGTTTATTTGTTATTGGAAGGTCAAATTCTACCAGATAATGGTCTGTCCAATCCAACTGATAGGTGGCTATACCGGGCAAGGTGGGGCAATTCGAGAAAAGTAAATCTAGTAGGTGTCCCCCTTCATGGGTGGGATCGGAGTTGTGAAGTTGGAGCCCTAGAGTAGACATGTCTGCAAGCAAGGCTTTGGTTTCCGTTAGTTCCGGATTGTCTACATGTATATTAAAGTCGCCTAGGAGGACAAAGTCTTCTTTGGCTCTAATGTAAGGTGCCAATGATTCCATGAGGGAAAGGGAGAACCCTGCGTTTGGTCCCGGTGGGCGGTAAACAAGTGCACCTTTCTTGGCTATTTTGGTGGAGAGATTGATCCTGAAAGTTATAATTTCAAGAGTTGGACTGCATTTTTTCTCTATAATAGTGACTTTTAGATATTCCTTATGTATGATGGCTAACCCGCCTCCTGTCTTAATGGGTCGGTCCATGTTTAAGAGCTTGTATCCTGAAGGGATTGCGATCGTAATGGCGGGAGTTGTATGGGGTTTGAGCCATGTTTCCGTCAGGAAACACAGATCTGGCTGAGATGTGTGGAGTAGATCCCATATCTGAAATTGGTGTTTAGACATTGACCGTACGTTTAGCAGTATACATTGTAGTTTGTTTTTATGTTTACTAGTCTCTGATATCTTGGGGTCTGGTTGAGATTGAATATTAGCTTGAAAATGACATATGTTGCAGGAGAAAGGGCCTTCTGGATATGTCCAGTTCTCATTATTGCAACATAATGGATGGGCTGGTTTCAAGGCCAGTAGGTCTGCGGCGGAATACCTGATGGTTCTCTGTGAGGCATGTTTTTTGGGCATAGCCCCTGGCTCCTGGCTCCGTCCTGGCGTGGACGGGCGCAGACGGGCAGGTCTTTGGCTTGTCTTCGGCGCCGACTAAGGCGCCCTGCTGCGCGCAACCGCTGCGCGCTAGACCCGACGAGGGTCTAAATAGCCCTCAGAAGTGAGCAGCTAGAACGCTGACTGCTCGACTTCCTGTGGGTGTCTGGCTCTTGCCTGCCCCGCCCTCCACACTACGGTATTGGCTACCGAGTCGGACCGGGGCGGGCAGGCTGGATTATCGAGCACAGACGACTGACAGATGAAATGTGACCCTTAGCAGCCCAGGCAGAGTGCAAATAGCAATACAGGTGAATACAGTTTAAAATTCGTTGTCAATTTCAACAGCTATCCGCCGCTAGTGCAAAGTGCAAGGTGCTGGGTAAATTAAAAGATCGTTTTTAAAATTAGTAATCAATTTAAAATCTATGCGTTTAAAATCCAGGGAGCAGTTTCAGCAATAATTCTACGGAGCATCCGCTCTAAATAGCTTGTAGGCGCCAAGCGGGGTCAGGACAAGCTGCCACCCCGTCCCTTACCGGTATGGCGGGGCACCGGCCCCCCTCCCCTTGTCGGCAACCCATGGTGGGGCGCGCCCCGCCGCGTCATCATGACGCGGTAATCTGGCCTCACCATCGATTGGTGAGAGCCCCCAGTTGACCCGGAAGCGATAGGATCAAAGGGGGGGGGGGTCTGAGGTCAGGCCAATTAGAACTGGTCTGACGGGTAGGGGGTTTAAAAGGCCAGGGAGCGCGGGAGGCGTTCTCTTGTTCCTGTGCTCCTCAGGCCTGCCCTTTGCCCCCATCCTTCCAGGTGGCTGTGATCTTTGTCTGTGTTTTTTCGTTTCAGGTCAGCCGAGTACTCCAGTCAAAAGCTGGAACAGAGGTACACCCCCAAATCACCTCAGCTCTTTCGGCCAGCGCAGGCCGGGGGCACGGCCCATGGTGCAGCGGGCAGTTGGGGGCAAAAAGGCGTCTGCTGGGATTTTAATAAACGATCATGCACCAGGGCGCAGGGCACATGTAAATTTAGACACGCATGCTCCATATGTAATCAACCTTCCCACCCTGAAACAACATGCCGCAAGAAAGGTAACACCTCCTCTGGAAACAGGGGGAGAAAGAAACAGGAATATGGAAAATGTACTACTGGTGTCACATTGACTCATTGACATTCTGGCTATGACTCCTTGGCTAAACAAGTACACAGACCATGCCACTGCTAGGATGTTACAAGGAGGTTTTTTGTATGGTTTTAGGATCCCAGCGGTGGATTACACAGGGACTCCAGAGTGTAGGAATCAGCTGTCTGTTAGGACCAATCCGGGGGTGGCAGCGGCCAAAATTACGAAAGAACTGTGCCTTGGCAGAATAGCGGGTCCCTTTGTTCACATCCCGGTGCACAATTTTGTTTGCTCACCCTTGGGCATGGTCCCGAAGAAAGAGGAAGGCGAGTTCAGAATTATTCATAATTTATCAGCACCTAGAGGCACGTCACTAAATGACGCCATAAATGAAGAAGTCTGTAGTGTAAAATATGCCTCTTTTCACCAGGCAGTGGATATGCTAAGGGTTTTGGGACCAGGTGCCTTATTGGCCAAATCAGATATTGAATCCGCTTTCCGGCTACTGCCGGTACACCCTCTAGATCACCATCTGCTAGGTTTTTCATTCCAAAGTAAATTCTATATGGATATATGTATTCCCATGGGTTGTTCCGTTTCCTGTGCCTACTTTGAGAAATTCAGTTAATTTTTGGAGTGGGTTTTTAGAAAGAGGACAAGGCACCAAAACGTCATGCATTATCTGGATAACTTTCTGTTCCTCGGGTCGGTGGGCTCTCGGGAGTGCGGGTGGGCATTGTAGGAATTTTGCATGCTCATGCAGGCTTTTGGGGTCCCGCTGGCGCCGGGAAAGACGGTGTGTCCTTCAACAACAATAGAATTCCTGGGCATCGAATTGGATTCAGTAGAAGGTTGTTTCAGGTTACCAGAGGAAAAAATCATGAAATTTAGAGCAGCACTCCAGCAATGTTTGGCAAAAGACAAGGTGACACTGCACCAGGTACAGCAGACTGTTGGCCAGTTGAACTTCACATTGAGAGTGATACCCATGGCACGGCCATTCTCCCACTTGATCTCACAGGCCATGACTGGTCTGCGGGAGAAGCACCATCACACGAGACTGTCGTCTGAGGTCCGCCAGGACATGCGGATTTGGATCGCATTTCTGGAGGGTTTCAATGGCAGGGTAGTGTGGCTAGGTCCCCCCACTACTTCTGCAGAGTTAGGCTGCAGGCAGTGTTGGATTTGGTGCCATACTTGTAAACAAGTGGGTGGCACAGCAGTGGCCAGCTTGGTGGGAAGAGACTGGGCTGACAGCCAATATAGGTTTCCTCAAGCTATTTCCAATCTGGGTTGCATTAACCATTTGGCCTCAGCAGTTGTGAAATCAATCTGTAATTTTCTGGTCAGATAACATGACAGTAGTGGAATGTATCAACCAACAGGCGGCCCGGTGTAAAATGATACTCCGAATGTTAAAAGAGATAGTGCTGGTGTGAATGAAGCTGAACATACAGTTTAAGGCCAAACATGTTCCGGGGATGCTAAATAATGCAGCTGACGAACTCTCTTGCTTCAAGATGCAGGTTTTCAGGGAACATCTACCATCTGCAGAGGCGACGTCAACACACTTCCTGGTAGCACTCTGGCAGATTGGTGCCCCCAGCTACAGAACCTCATGGCAGCTAGCCTAGCGCCCAGGACCAGAAGAGCTTACGAAGGGGCGTTTTGGTCTTACTGCGCTTTTTATGGGGCAGGATTGGGGCGGAGAGCTGGGATAAGGCAGGAAATTTCATTCAGTACTTAGACACATTGAACAGGGAGGGGCGCTCTGCGACAACAGCCAGCCGGCACGTGGCAGCTGTTTCTTTCTTTGCATAGATCAGGAGAACCAAGGACCCCACGAATAGTTTCATTGTGAAGAAGGCTATGAAGGGGTGGCGGCGCCTTCAGGGAACCGCCACTGACACGAGACAACCGATAGGTTTAGTGCGGCTGGCATCACTATTAACTGCCCTGGGTGGTATCTGCAGTTCAGCAGGGGAGGTGCTATTGTTTAGAGCTGCCTTTTCATTTGCTTTTTATGGGGCATTCAGGGTAGGGGAACTGGTGGCACACACTAAGCAGGATGTGTTAGGTGGACTCCAGCTTGGACACACACAGACACAGGGTGATGCGCTGGTAATTACCATTAAGAAATCAAAAACTGAACAAGAAGCCAGCGGTTAGGGGCTGGTACTTAATCGGGCACGAAATAACCCATGTTGCCCTGTGATGCACCTGGAGGCCTTCCTCCGCAAGAGGGTAGGTGCGGTAGGGGGGACACTATTAATGCATGCTGATGGTACCCCGCTTACCAGGTTCCAATTCAAAAGGGTGTTGGCCATGGAAATTGACAGGACAAGTTTAAACCCAAAAGACTTTGGGACACATTAGTTCCGAATAGGGGCTGCCACAGAGGCAACTGATAGAGGGTTGCACAACAGCAGTGTGAAATGAATTGGGAGATGGTCTTCTAATTGTTACAAACGTTATATGCGGCTGCACTTGTTGTGAGGGTGGCAGAACAATTGAACTGATGCCTGTCTTGTTTATTTGTTTGTATTTCAGTTTCTCGAACCTGTCACGCAGGGCGGAAACTTGCGTCAGCACATCAACAGCAAGTCTCTTCACCACAGCGGACGCAGGCATAGGACATATGCGCACATGTTTTATGGGTTATTGGTCATTCCTATGTAAGGCGTGTCAAATCGGTTTTTCTTGCAGGTAATCACAGACAGAGAGCTGAGCAGGGAGGTTTCAAAGTTTCCTTTCATGGAAGAGGGGGTCTCTGCCTAAGTCAGTTTAGGGGGCTTTTTACAGAGCTGTTGAACAGGCACACTCCCCCGCCCACAGTTGTTATCTTGCACTTGGATGGAAATGATCTGGTAACTTTGGGGCGAAGGGTCCTGATGGAGGAGATAATTTCCGAGGTAGGCTGGTTAGCTAAGACATGCCAGGGCTGCACCATAGTGTGGTCCCAGATGATACCCAGACTCAGATGGAGGGGGGGATTCTGTCAAAGCGTTGAATCACTCGGTAAAGAGTGTCAACAACTAAATAGCGACATTATTTAGGTCACCTCAATTGCAAAACATAGCACATGGGTGTGTTGGGGGGGAACAGTGCTTCTTAAAAGACGGGGTTCACCTGAATAGTGTGGGCAACAACATATTCTTGGAAAACATCATGGCTTGGCTAGGGGGTTTTAGGTCAGGACATGTCCTTTCAGTGTAAGAGGATAGGAGGGGGGCCAGATAGTTGGGCAACTACGCTGGCCTGTGGCAGTAAGGTCATGATTGGTGAGCAGTCAATTTAAGGTCCTTATGGGGTCCTTGAATGGGGTCGCCCAGGGGGGGGGGACAAGTGGTCTCTCCTAGAACTCCAGGGGCGGTACATCCGGTTGGATGGATGGGTGTGGGGGAGGGGGGAGTCACACTTTCTTTAGGCTGTTTGGCCACCCCGCACGGGCACTATGACGTCATTAAACGGCGCAGAGTGCAAGGGCCCCCCTTTGTTAATGGAGTTCATGGAGCGTACGGGGGTAACCGAGGGGGTAAAGTACCCTCTCGGTAAACGGGCCCTCTACGCATGCGCACTCATACGTGAGGGCGTGACTGATTGATAAGGATCTGACACCGGTTAGCGACCTTGGTGTAGGCCCAAATAGGATATGTAGATAGGTTAATATTGTGTGATTATGATTCAAAAATTAGTTTCAGATAGGAAATTCTTTGTATTATAAGTATGTTAAGGTTAGCCATTGGATACCTGTCTACATGAATTGTAATCTAATGTCAAGTACGTTTTATGCATAAATAATTGTGTAAATATTGTTTATTTAAAATTTGTATTTGCTTTTATGTTTTAATAAATACGTCTAGGGCGTTGTAAGACCCCCCGCCTTGCAAAGAAAATCCACCTCATGTCCATTTTTAATAACTGTTGGTGAAACACAAGGAAGGGGAGGGGGATGGTTGGTAGTCCCTGACCATATGGGAGGTGCTGAGGCAGAGCCCAAGAAGACGGTGCACCCGGAGGCGTCAACCCTGACCAGCGCTTGAACAGGCAGCCCTGGAGAGCGTTTAAGGGGTTGCAGATGTGCTGCTCCAGTGTAAAAACGACTTTGCCGTGCTATCATCAGGCCATGGTTTGGATACTTAGAGTAGCCCGAAAAGCTCTGGTTCTTCAAACAAAGGGGAGAAGGGGGGGTCGGTGGCCCTGATCCTCACTCGTTGGCTGGCCGATGATCTTGCCTAAGACAACTGGACTCTGAAGTTGTCCTTAATGGTTTTTTTTTATTAAAGTTTTTTAGACATACAATCAAAGCCATACATTTTATGATTTACAGAACAAAAAAGAGAAATCATAGTCAAATTAAACATACAGGGTAACTTACTAATGTTTGGGTACAGATATGCTGCATAGGGCCTGTAGAGGGGGGTTGCACCGGGAGACCGAGGGACCTATTGCTGTCACTGGGGCATGGCAGTTTCAGGAGGTTTATGGGTCTTCCCACGCAACCACTGTTTCCGAGCTAGACATGTTTACACTATTCCTCTATGTTTACCTTTACGGGTAGTTCTTGAGTGTTGGTGGGTGGCTGTCGCTCGATCGAGGGAGTTGGAACACTTGTTTACTTCACTTTGTTATACGATTCCCCTTTTTACGTTTAGATTTGCATCACATGGTGGTATCCTGTTCACTATATTATATGAGTCTGGGCAGAGGGCATCCAGGGCACATGGTCCTCTCTTACAACCCTTCTCACCTGAAACGTGTGGGGCATGGTGAATCCTGGGAGGTAACTGAAGTTGCACCTCCCCACTGGGCGGTGTCCCTCTGTGCGCACAGCTTCTAATGATCAATTTCATGTGATTACATTCAAGTAATCCAAAAGGAATCCAAAATTGCAATCAATGTATTTTTTTATTGTATTATGCAATGCTTTTTTTGGCCATTGATTTCATGAGTTCATTGCTTTACATAAATCCATAACTGACTCTCCAAATTGTTTATAACACATTAATGTTAACCCCAATGCATTTCGGGCTAGAAATGCCGCCCTTCATCAGGGGGAAGATTACTAGAGGAGCTTTTGTCTGAAACCTAAGAGGTGACATATGACCCATACTTTCCTATTTTTAAAAAAAAAAACGTGTCTTTTATTTAATATCTCACAGATAGTACATTACATGTTGTCACGTTAGGTCAGTAAGCTAGGAAGAATTTATTGCAGATTGCCTTACACATCAGGCAAGTATTTGCAGGATATCATCGTAAACTCAAGTTCGCCCTAGTGCTCGTTTCATAGGCGTTATTGCTGGACATGCATTATTATTCATGTCACATATGACAACTTTCATGGTCATTGATCATGCACAGTAACACATCTAACAATAAAAAACAAAAGAAAAATTATAAGAAGAACTTGGCAGCGGCAGGCAGTTGAGCAATATATAACATGTCGGAGTCCTTGTGTAGAACGTAGGGTACAATTGTATACGTGTGTGAAGCCCCCTCATCCCCTAAGGGGAAGGACATCTCCTCAGCTAAGCAGGGGGAAGGTGATAGAGTACATGTGCTGCTGTCCTTCAAGGGGGTTACATTATGCTGGGTAAGAGGTATATATTAGCTATTTCAAAATGTCAGACATGGGGCGTATTGGGAACCGTCCCATGTCTACTCTCTCAGCGCCACATTCCCAGGCATACTTTATCTAATATTTCCACTCAGTCACCTGCGTACCTACCCATCTATCTCATACTATCATGGACCACTCACCAGTCCTATACTCCAAGGCTCCCGCAGAAGCATCGGGTGCCGCGTCTGTGTAAAGACCATGTCTTCCGCATCCAGCCCACCATTCATCAAAAGGCCCTCTAGCATACTTCCCCACAGCTCAAGATCTCGCTTCACATTTTCATTGGTACAAACCACATGCAGGTGGTGCTCTTCAGACACGCCTCACTCACACAGGTCCACACTCCATTTATCCAGTTGTGAGGGCAAAGGGTGAGTTCAGTGTATGGCAATGCATCGTTTAACTAGTACTAGGCTCAACAGAGCGAATTTATGGCACATGCGAGCACCTCACTTAGGTTTCATCAGGAGACAGTGTTTGACTGATGTTTTGATATTCACACCTGTCACCTCACACGACACTTGTAGCCCTCTTCACCAGTATGTTCAGAGTCAGTCACAGTCCCACGTCATATGCAAGTACATCGCAGGCCCCATACCACATCAGGGGCACATTGACGGGCGCATCGCATCAAACCTAGACAATCTCTGGGGTGTCCGGTATGTGCGAGGTAGATAGAACAACTGAGTAAGCTTAAAGTGTGTATTGCTAGCTACCTCTTGAACCCAAACTCATATTTTCACTCGCTCTCTGTGAACGGTGATGATAAGTCAGGAGTCCACCTACCTTGAATTTTTGATACATCAATCCTACGGTCTGAATACAGACTCTTGTATGTGTAGGAGATCAGTCCCTTATAGGAGCAAGCCCGGGTCAAGCAGCAGTGCCAAGTTCTATCTCTCCTCCGGCTCATCCAGGAACGTGGTCCATATTTTGTGAGTCTTGCGGGATACTTTCGCATAGTACAAAAAATGGCCACTTGGCACTTGAAAACACTCCTTTGCACATCAAAACAGATGAAGGCCCTATTGAAGTACAAATCCCCAGCTGTCAAACACCCTCCCCCATGCCATCTCGCGAAGTTCATAACAGTCTGCGTTAGATGAAAACCTGGGACTAAGTAAAGAGAGAGCAGCTGGGCATATGGGGCCATGCGTATCACCAAGGTAACTGCCTGCTCCCAGGCCCCCGCAACCTGGCAGACCATAAATGTGCAGTCTGGGTGAGCTCGGGAACTCATCAGGAGATACCTCAGGAGTTCTGTCTCCAAACACTAGCCTGCCAACAATGCCTTCTCCACATTGAGACCTTCAACACACCACTGTGCCGCATACTGCAGTAGAATCACAAAATAATAAAGTTTGAAGTTGGGCAGGCCTAGGCACGTGGAATCCATATCCAATGTAAGCACCTCCAAGTTCACTCATGGGCACTTCCAGGCCTGTACCAATGAGATCAAGAGACCATTTAAGGAGTCAAAGACAGGGTTTCCGGATGCAGCAGAAGTCGTTTTGAAGGACATTGAGGCAACAAAGAAGCATCACCATCCTTGCCACGGCTACGCAGCCCATAATCGAAAAGGGAAGGCGATTAAAGAACCAAATGGATACCTCCGAGCCTGTAATGACTGCTCCCACATTCAGAGCATACAGAGCATCTGATGTGTCTGCTACCTGTATACCCATGTAGCGAAAATGGTCCTGCTGCCATCGAAGCCCCATGTCAGCAAGGTCCTTGGCTTCCTCCCTTGCCAAGGGTGCTAGAGGGAATATAACTGACTTCTGGAGATTAATTTGGAGGCCCAAGGCTGATCCGAATGCTCCCAGAACATCCAGGAGGGCTGGTACTTCTTCCTCCGGGTGACAAACGTACAGCAACACTCGTCCACATATAAGGAGACTACATGCGTACGGCCATGGATGGTGATTCCCCATGGGGCCATATCTCACCGCAATCTGATTGCCAATGGTTCCATTGTTCAGGTGAAAAGAAGTGGAGACAACAGGCTGCCCTATCTCCTGTTTGTTCCAATATGGAAATTTTCCGATATTCGGCCGCAATTACAAACTCGGGCCATCGGTCTGCAGTACAGAAGACAAACCCAAGATATAACCTCAAGGCCCAGATCCATCCTTCTCAGGACCTCCCACAAATAGTCCAGTCGCAGGCTGTCGAACACTTTTTCAATGTCTAGGGTAACCATTGCTGCACGAACCCCAGCGTCTGCCACTGAATGTAACTCATGGGAGTGTCTCCGTTTGTTCATATGCATATCCTTGCCTGGCATGAAATCACACCAGTCCTCATGGACCAAGTGAGTCACTACCTTCCCCAGACGCGTCACTTGTACCTTGGCTAACAACTAAGCATCTACCCCCAGCACTGACAAGGGCCTATAGGAGTCAGGATTGTGTATGTCCCTACCTGGCTTTGATTTGATTTGATTTGTTTCTACATTTATAAAGCGCAACCATCTCTCCCAAAGGAGCATCTTGGCGCTATGCGGAATCAAGAGAAAGATCATACAGGTTTAGTTTGTGTCGTAACTACACCAGACAAAAACCAAGTGCGTCAAAGGTTGTAAAAATCCAGGCCTTAAAGGCTTTCCCGATGAGAGTTTCAGATTCCAAAAGTCCTAGCTGCATGGGCAAGAGGTTCCACGTTTTGGTTCCGAGAGCTGCCAAGGATTTCCCTCCTTTGGTTTTGAGTTTAAATGGGGGGTTTGAGCAGATTTGCTGAGGAGGATCTAAGTGTCCTGGCAGTAACATAAGGTGTAAACCTGGTGGTTAAATATGCTGGCCCTGAGTTCCTGAATGCTTTGAATGTAAGCCTTTTCAGCATTTGTACAGGCTATTGCAGTAAATCCAGTCTGGATAAGATCAGGAGTACTGCTACTGTTTTCGTTGCAGCATGAGGGGGGAAATAGAAGATTTAGTTTGAGTGATTCGATTAGGTTAAACACATCCAAGCCACTGCCAAGGCCTGAGCCAGAACGAAAGGAAAGCGTCACATTTTACCACAAGATTCTCATCTATTTCCTCTGTTAGGATGGGCAGCTGTGTATTCTGGCCACCATTTGACTGGATTGAGGGGATTGTCTTTGCCTATCAATATTATCTTGGTTTTATCAGTATTACATTTCAAATGGTTGGATGTCATCCATCAGATGACTTCTGATTGCATTGCTTAACATTAAGTTCAGAGTTATTTGAGTCTTTATCTAAGACTAAGATAAGTTATGTGTCATCTGCATAGAGGTGGTTTCAATATTGAATGAGGAAATTAGTGAAATAAGTGTGGCATATAGATGTTGAACAAAAGAGGGCTGAGGGAGAAGCTATGGGGTATCTCAGTGGAGATGAAGCATTCTTTTGAAAAGAACAGTCCCAAGGCAACTGTATGCCTGTGGTTGTATGTGTGCATCTTCTCTTGTTTTTGTTTTCTTGGTTGTTTCCAGATTAACTGTGTATTCTGGGCATGTAAAGAGGACACTATTAGGTCCCAATAGAGAGATTTGCTATTTTCTTTTCTCTCCCTCTGTATTTCTGAGACCTTCTGTACCTTCCGTGTGTTTTAGTTTTAAAACCAAATGTTGCCAATACTGCCATTGATTCTTTCAGAATAACCAATATTAATGACAAACGCTTATGTCTGTTGTTTTTATCTCTCTTTGATGTTTTTTTTTAATATGTTGAATCATTGGATGAGGAATTATTTTATCCATTTTTACTATTTTTGAAAGTGTCTTGATTTACATTCTGATGATGTTTTAAATTAATTTTGTATACATACATATCCTTTGTTTTTCCTTTCTTAGCCTGGTGAAGTAGTATGGTGTGATTGTTTGAATACTAGTGTATATATTGATGGGTTATTCACTTGCCAAGATTAGCTGTTTTTGAAAACTGGTGCAGCACTTCTACCAATGGACACACACTACATGACATATGGCACCTGATGCACCCCACAGCAAGGGAATACTCGTTCTAGGTCACACTGCATGATGTGCATACATGGCTAGACATGTTTCTTTGTGGTGATGAGCTGTGTCACTGTGTGTCACACACAACTTACTTTGCATGTACCATATCTGACCACTTCCCACTGCTACTTAGGCTGATTTGGGGGACTGAGAGGGTCAAGATCCTGACCTGGCGAACACGTTCCAGAATGTTCTTTTCCGAGCGGCCATAGCCTCCCAATTCACAGAATATTTTGATACTAATGTGGAGTCCACCTCTGCTAGGGCCACAAAGTGGATATGCGGGATGACTGTATTAACTGCACCTGGAGAGTGAGGCAGGTCCTATTTTGGGACTTACTATAGGTGGAGCGTGAACAGCGGACTGTTAACTTGAGGCTCCATTCCATTCTGAACCCACAGGCAAATTGCAGCTGCTCCAGAGGGGAACTGGAATCCTTTTTATCACTCCTTGACTATAGGAGGCATCTGGTGCACCAGCATGGGGGCCAGGCGGCCAGCGCAATGCTAGCGTGGTTATTGCATGGTGACCAGCAGGATTCTCAGATTGGCATCCTCCTCACCACAGATGAGATACTTTGTAATACTCAAACAGACATTAACTCCACCTTTGTGTATTATTACTGCTCCTTATAGGTGCCACAGGTGGAGGCAACTGCTGAACAGATCAACACCTTCCTCAATGAGGCACATTTCGCATCAGCCCACTTCAGTGTGAGTAACTGGATGACTCGATAAAGTTGGGGTAAATACGTAGTGCTATTCAACAGAACAAGACGCCAGGCTTGGATGGCTTCTGTTAGAACCTGGGATGTCAGGTCACCTAGGGTAGCCTGGCCTAGGGGTAAGGCATGCAATTCTAGAGGCACAGTGTGAAGGTTGCAAACCACCCAATAATAAATCCACGCAATAGCACACAAAAACAACACTACACCAAAGTATAGGAAAATAAGTACTGCTTTATAAAAATAATATATATTCTGTTCTCTGGTTCAGAAATGCAGTTTAGTATTTTACAGCTTATTTTGAGAATAGATGTTGTTACTTTCCAGATTACCAAATCAATACATTACTGGCATCAACAGTTCAATTCAATACATATTCAATTTCAGTAGAAGTCACAATTTCAATACATGTTCAGCTTCATTAGGAATCACAATAGACCTTCTATGTTCTACAATTTCATGACATTACAGTTCAATAAAGAGGGGGAAGCAGAACAACTGCACACTGAAGACTTCCTCTACGTATACCCTGCTGCTCCATACACTTTACAGTAAAGAGGGTACAACTCCCGAGCAATTAACTAGAGTGGGGAAGATCTATAACTTCAGTTACGCTAGGGGCACCCTGGCAAGATCAAACACAAGGTAGGTTTCTTCCAAGCAGTCAATCCCAAAGATGGCACCCAGTAGATTGGCTAGGATCACTCCTCTGACACCTTATTACAAAGCTCCTTAGATTCCTGTAGCCTGTAATCCCTGATGGCAATCTGTGAGGCTTCTTGAAATCCCCTCCTGTGTCAGAGACTCTATGCTGACAGTAGAGACTCCCTGCTCTCTGGTTTCCCACACCCCCACTCTCCTTACTTCGTTGAGGGTCCCCTCTCAGCTGAACAGTACTGCTGGGGAAAGAGAGGAACAAAAGGATCGAAGGAGGAGCTCCTGGAGGGCGGCTTGCTTTCTCCGCCGATCCCCTCAGTGCAGCCACGCTACCTCGTCAGAGCGCTAGGCGAGGGCTCCCTTAGCGGCAAAGAACGAGGGCAGAAGAGCAGCTCTCCGCTCCCCTCCGAGACGCTACACAGGGGTCCGCCTCCTCTCACTGGGCCTGCGCGTCTCCCTGACGCTTCCAACACGCGTCTCAAGCCGCTTGTACACCGAGGCGACTCGCCTCTGAGACACACTCCTCTCTCGGCCCCGCCTCCCGCAGGCCTCGCTTCACCGGCTCTGCTTCCTCAGTCACGGAGCGGGGCAGCGCGGGCGCGAGGGACTAGTGTTCCCGCCTGGCGCGCCTGTCACCGCTCCTATGCCTGCAGTCTCTCCTCTCACCTGGCTTCACAGAAGGCCCTGTCAGAGCGGAACGCTCACTTCTCAGGGCCACAAAGGCTTCGCAGACACTCGCCTCCCCCTCACAGCTGCGGGGAAATACAGCACCCGGCTTGGATTCACTTCCTCCACAACGCTGGTAGGCAAAGCTCCGCCACTGGGGGAATAGGGTGAAGTCTCTCAGCAGGAGCGTCCCGACAGGGATCAATGGGGCCAGGGATTAGAGGGGGGGGGCTTCCACCGCAGATAGATCGATCTTGGCAGTAGAAGAAGGCGGTTGGGAGGGATTGGTCAGGGGTTGAAGGGGGAACGTCTCCCTGTAGTGGCTGTCTGTCACAAGGACAAACTAACTGCTCCCAGTGCGTCCTCCTCCTCTCACCACTGTCATGTATTCCTATAGGTTCTGAATCGATCCCCCTATTCCTGACCCTATTCTGGTTAAACTAACTATCAAGTTAACTAACAGTCAGCCCATGAGGCAAGAAAAGCCCCCATGATGCAGATACCGTTATCTGACGCAGTCACACTACGGCACAGGAACGTGTTATCTGATTAGGTCATAACGCTTGAGATCTAATTAGACAAGCGACATTCCTCCAGCCCCTGATAAGGCATACGACGTTCTCATTATTCAAACAATTAATGCCTCACTCATTAATACACATCCAAGTACAATCGTAGACCCGGTAGAAACACAATTTAAATGCTACCAGAAATAAATGTTATATAACATAAATTCCAAGGTCTGGACGTGTTCAATAAAAATACAATCACACAGGAACAGCACATTCACCTAGAAAAGTGTGAAGAATAGAGAGAGCACCTCACGGTAGAACAACCCGAGGGGGTTCCCGGTTGATGATTACCGGTGTACCCACTTCTCATCATTGGCAGCTCTCTCTATTGTGAAAAGACAAACGTGCACTCAACAGAAGAGTAGTGCGGACGTGAGAATAGTAAAGGAAAAACACAAATAGTGACCAACGTATCAAAACACTGATACCTGTTAGCAGTGTCAAAAGTACACTCAACAGAACCCCAAACAAACCACAACACCAAAAGAAAAATAAATCATTTGTGTAGTGGTGCTTTGCTTGCTATTACCGTTTTATTCTGATGCAGCAGAGCACTACTTAATTAAAAATGGATATTTCATATACCATAAAAGTTCCTTTCCTCAAGCCGACATGTTTCATCGCTCCTTCTATGGCGATTTCATCAGGGCATATGAGGGGTTTATTATTCTCAGTCTTTTCAACCTGTACTGGACCTGGAGTGCGCTACGTCAGCACATACCAGCGTCACTCCTCAGGACACCGTGTCAGCTGTCCACGTGTCCGAAACCGTAACTCGAGCTAGTCACAGTTACTGTAGCCGCGTCCCTCCGGCGCTTCCGACGGTTTTGGACCGTCGGAAGCGCCGGAGGGACGCGGCTACAGTAACTGTGACTAGCTCGAGTTACGGTTTCGGACACGTGGACAGCTGACACGGTGTCCTGAGGAGTGACGCTGGTATGTGCTGACGTAGCGCACTCCAGGTCCAGTACAGGTTGAAAAGACTGAGAATAATAAACCCCTCATATGCCCTGATGAAATCGCCATAGAAGGAGCGATGAAACATGTCGGCTTGAGGAAAGGAACTTTTATGGTATATGAAATATCCATTTTTAATTAAGTAGTGCTCTGCTGCATCAGAATAAAACGGTAATAGCAAGCAAAGCACCACTACACAAATGATTTATTTTTCTTTTGGTGTTGTGGTTTGTTTGGGGTTCTGTTGAGTGTACTTTTGACACTGCTAACAGGTATCAGTGTTTTGATACGTTGGTCACTATTTGTGTTTTTCCTTTACTATTCTCACGTCCGCACTACTCTTCTGTTGAGTGCACGTTTGTCTTTTCACAATAGAGAGAGCTGCCAATGATGAGAAGTGGGTACACCGGTAATCATCAACCGGGAACCCCCTCGGGTTGTTCTACCGTGAGGTGCTCTCTCTATTCTTCACACTTTTCTAGGTGAATGTGCTGTTCCTGTGTGATTGTATTTTTATTGAACACGTCCAGACCTTGGAATTTATGTTATATAACATTTATTTCTGGTAGCATTTAAATTGTGTTTCTACCGGGTCTACGATTGTACTTGGATGTGTATTAATGAGTGAGGCATTAATTGTTTGAATACTGTTTGAGTGGGGGGCTGCCTCGCCCATTCCCCTCCCCCTGTACCCCTTCAGATTTTGTGGATACGACGTTCTCATAACAAATCAAACCTATGACAACCTGGAAAATCCGTGCGGCCATTGTTTTGATTTCACAGAGAACTTCAGTAAAAGAATGTGCTAACGAGCAAGTCGTATGACATCTTTATTGACGTATCTATGTCCATCCTTACGTCAATCTCGGCACCTTTAAGGTATAAATATTGGCGATCTTGCCCTATGCAAACACACGCGTGGTGACGAGACGGAGCAGCCATACTTGCCGAAGCCCAGAAGCAGAGCAGACCCCGCTGGCAGCAGCCCCGCCTTCCTGACGCGCTGAGAGACGCGCTGCTATCTCCTACCGAGAGACCCAGCACCGGCGTTTTCGGGCAGCCCTCGCAGGCAGCCTGGAATATCGAGAGCAGAGAAAGAGATACCATTCCTCATTCATCCTAACTTCCAGGTACAGAACTGAATAACCCCTCACAGAGAATTCTTTAGTTATTCACTTGGCAAAAACAAACTTAACTTAAACTGTAACTTTCTATTCCCGCCCACGCATTAGACTTAGGTCAGGTACACGGGGTAGGCGTATTTAGAAACACCAGTTGAGTACGTTTAGTCAAATGTATATGTGTATGTAAATATATTTTAATCATTTTAAACATCATATGGCTCAGAAACCATATCAATGTTTTTACAGTATTATTTTATACTATTGCTTTTAATGTATGCACTTTACTTAACTATAAGTATTGCAATAATATCGATCCATTTCTCTTGTACGAGAAAAGAGACTGATCAATAAATAACACCTTTTTATTGAACACGCCCGTCTCTTCCTTTTCTCTACAATCTGATGAGACTAAGAATGCACGTACTGACTGAGTAAAATAATTGCCTTGTGCTCACACGACTCTGGAGATATACTCTTGATTAGGGGAGAGCAAAGTTGTCATGTTCTATGGTTGTCAGAAACTAAATCCCTTCTTGTCTAATCAGGGGAGTTAATTCTTTCCTGAACATTCGAGAAAGTTTCTAGCGAACTCTGAGCTACGCTGGCAAACCCAAAACTTAAGTCTAGTATCGACAGTAGTAGACCTAGTTAACGTCTGGCCTAGGCCTTTACTGCTGTAGGTATAATTCCAATGCGCAGAGCCTATTGGGAAGATAGGAACTACACTACATGGCGCCCAACGCGTTTGGAAAGGGCGATAAAACTAACGTAAGACATTTAGAGTAACTCAGTCGTGCTTTCTCACTCAGACCCCTTTTCCCAAATACTCCAAAGACGTCTGGAGTGGGTGAAAGGTAATATCCTCCAAAACCTCGCAGGAGGGAACTCCTATGTAAGGTTCTTGGTATAGTCAACGTTGAAGGATACACTGTTCCAAAATATTGTGCATCTAATCTTTGTTCCATAAGAAACCTGATCTGCAAACAAACATAATACCATCCTGTCGGTAAAATGGGAGACAGTGATGAAGAAAGAGAGGCAGTTAGATTAGCAGCTGAAATAGTAGCAGCTGATACTGCAGCACTAGATGCGGATGGGGATATAATACTCATCCCGGTCGCCAAAAGGAAATCTATAACCTTAAAACTTATAGAAAATGGACTGACACCTAGAGGTGGCACAGTCATATTCGTAATTGAGGCACACGAATATCGGCAGACAGAGGTATACTATACATGGATACATTTTCCAGCAGCAAATGCTGTAACAAAGTACTTCCACTATTACAAAATAGAGGTTCCACCCGACATTTACACTCCTTTCGAGGAGGTGGAAGTACCACTCAAATTCCAAGAGCATTTGCTCTTATTTGATGGCGCCCTAATACATAACAATCACATTACAAGGCTCGGTCCTTTAGGTAGACCAGGAGCAACGTGGCCGGTCTTAGCCGGATACACACCACACCCAGACATCGAAGGAATGTCTACTGGAGAGCTGTTAATACAGCTAAAACAATTACTAAAAATTCATAGACAATTAGTCCAGTATGTAATGCGGACTTCAACAATTCAGCCAGCAATTAAACTTCCACAGCTGACCCCTCACCAGGGGAACACAAATAAAATCACACCACAGAACATCCAATCCTGCCTAGGTAAAGTTCCGGCTAAACGGGAACAAATACCATTCTGGTTGGCACAGAAAATCACCCAAATAGAGGCGGTGTTTCCTGACACCACCCCATTAGAAAAACACAGGATTCTGACTATATGTCTCCCAATGGGAATCGCACCACACATAGAGGACTGTGACACTTGGGGTACAGTCTTTGCTTCAATCTACACAAAAACGCACGGTGTTCCATCCATTTTGGTAATACCAGATGTGCTAAAACAAATTCAAGATGAATACGGTCCAGAACCAGCTTTAACTCTTGGTATGAAATTACTGAAAGACTTCAAGCAGGTCTCGGCTATATTATTAGCCAATATAAAAGGTGAAGCAGCAAACGTGGCGATCCGCCAGAGGTTAAAAGAGACAGATATAGCAGACCAACCAGCTGAAATTGCCAGAATCATAGAGAAATCCTATGAAGAACTAGGTAGAGATAGTTTAGGTGGAATACCAGTAAAACCGCAACTGACTGAAAATCCAGAAAAAATATTTTTTAATAATAATTCACCAAAAAAGAACTGGGATGGAAACAAACAATCCAGTCCAAAAGAAAAGAAATTCCAGTCCCGAGGAAGGTCTCCTAGGCGAAGGGAGAAATCTCCGAACCAGAGACACAGGTCACCCCAGAGTGACCCCTCTGGGAAAAGATATAACCTTAGAAATAGTGATAATATTAAAAAACCTGATAGATATCAAGACATTGATACACGTCCCTCTCAATCTTTTCAGACTTCCTCGCAGAAATCGGAAAGAAGAGGACGATCAGAACAAAGAGAAGAGCACGCCAAGTCCAAAGACAAGGAATCTGCTCAACAAAAAAAGAAATTACAATTTCCAAAAAAGAAGGTAGCCAGTATCAAGGTAGTTAACAATGCCGAGAATACTGAGGACACAACTGAAAAACGGAGAGTGGGCTCAGACAATGCTAGACAGCGCAGCAGAAGTGAGCATAGCTCGCAAAGTCCTTATGAATCATCTGGAGACAGTGGACACGAATGAATATCTTCAAGTGGAAACTGCAGACACCAGAGTTAGCAAACCCCACAAGATATACGAGATAACATTACGTATAGAGGGAGATAAGACTAGGAAAATAAGGGGACTATTTTGGGATAACCTCTCCAAGGGTTATGACATCCTTCTAGCTGAAAAAGACTGGCCACCAGAGTTTGTCAGGGAGTGCCCTCATGGCGAAGAAGTAATTATGCCTGCCTTCTCGAATCAAATCCCGATTCATAAAAAATACACACTTGCTAGAAAGTGGGCAGTGGCCTTAGCACCTGCTTTATATAAAAATCATGTAGGATGGGATGAGGATTTTCCTCCTCACAAAATCCAGTTAAAATCACAACCTACTGCACAAAGGCAGTACCCAATTAAGCAAGAAGCTAAAAAACAGGTAAATGAAATACTAGATCAGCTAGAATACCAGGGGGTGATTGAAACTTGCACCTCACAAATGAACAATCCTTTGTTTCCGGTCTCCAAACCAGACAATTCATATCGTCTAGTTTTGGATTACCGACACCTTAACACATGTTGCAAAACCTTTGCAGTGCAAAACTCACACAGTGCTGCACTAATGAATAACATAGTGCGCAAAAAATACAAAACAACCTTGGACATCTCCAATGGATTCTTTTGTCAAAACATAGCACCAGAGAGCAGATATTTACCTGCATTCTCAGTAAATGGCACTCAAAAACAATTCTGTCGGTTAGCCCAGGGGTACAAGAACAGCCCGGGAGTATTCTCAGCGAGAGTAACAGAATTACTACATCTATATGATGATGAAGCATTATCTTATGTCGATGACATTTACTTAACAGATGATGACTTGGATACTCACTTGAAAAGAGTGAACACCATAATACTTGGGTTCGCAGCAGAGGGTTACAAATTCAACTTTAAAAAATCCAGAATTGCCCATCTGACAGTCCTATTCTTAGGATATGAGTTATCAAGTGAAGGTAAAAGCCTGGCAGACAATTTCCTAGAGAAATGTGCCGTAATCCAAGCTCCTAAAACACTAAAAAACCTACAGTCAATTCAAGGCTTCCTAAATTTCGGAAGAACATACATTGCAAATTACGCAGAAAGGGTCAAACCCCTTTATGATCTAATTAAACCAGACTTTAAAAGATCCAATTATACTCAAACACACACAGAGATTTTGAGATCCTTACAAACAGACATGCTAATTAAAACAAAATTAGAAACACGTGATAACACACGCAATCTTGTGATTCGAGTCATCCCAGGGAGATGCGGATTCACATACCTAACCTCTAATGAGGGAGAAAAGGTACCAATTGCATTCAAATCACACTTGTACACTAAGGCTGAAATGAAATTTAGCCCAACGGAAAAAATTCTTACAGCAACACAGACAGCTATAGCAAAAGAACGAGCCCTGGCACAAGGTAAACGAATAGTAATCGTAACACCAATACCAGCCTTAAGAGGCGGTAACAAAGGCAAGCATTCCAAATGCTAAAGCACTCCATCCAAGATGGATACAATGGGCTAACTCTCTTGCTGCAACAGACGTGGTGTACGAATTTGATCCTTACTTAAAAACACAAGAATTTCTCCAATATGAATTTGAATGTCCTCCGCCAACCGAAATTCTGCCTCTAGATCACTACGGCTGTATAATATATACAGACGGATCAGCACAACCCACAGTAGGAGGTAAACAAGCTTACAGTGCTGCGTGCGCGATTGTTAAAGGTCGTTGGCACGAAGGGAAATTTAAACCAACCCTCACTAAAACACAATCCCTAGGAGATTGTACAGCTCAGCGAGCTGAACTACTAGCATTCAAGATGGCGCTTGAAAATACCGATCGAGAATTCCCCACACTCATAGTGTGTGATTCGTATTATTGCGTTCAGTCTTACAATGAATACTTGCAGATCTGGCTTCAGAACGGTTTCAAGGATGCGAAAGGTGGCACAATCAAGCATAAAATGCTATGGGAACAAGTAGTTCTTCTGCAAAAAGAACTACCAAAGACTCACGTGATACATACACTGAGTCATCAACGTGATGGCGTTCACGTTGCAGGGAATTCATTGGCTGATGAGGCCGCGAAGGCAGCTGTGCAAACGGCTTCCGTAGCTGCCGTCACCCGGTCAAAAACAAAAATAGACAGCGAAATATTACAA
Source organism: Lissotriton helveticus (assembly GCF_964261635.1). Classification (NCBI taxonomy): domain Eukaryota; kingdom Metazoa; phylum Chordata; class Amphibia; order Caudata; family Salamandridae; genus Lissotriton; species Lissotriton helveticus. Next base: position 737,592,857 of record NC_136072.1, on the reverse strand, counting down.
GCTGTCAGTGCTTCAGAAAAGGATTCGATAGAACCACTCCCTAAAGGCTTTCCAGTAAAATACTCATACATAACTGATGCAAACAATGTTCCTTTTGCTCGAATCCCTGGAGTGGGGGATAGGGCAATTCCAAACATGGAACATAGGTTAGGACTAATAATAGCGGCACACGAAGGGCTTGCTTCTATCCATGCTGGCGTCTCAGCCACAGTATCATTATTAAAACAGAGATACTGGTGGCCTCAAATGAGAAGACAAACGAGGAACTATGTTCTAGCATGTGAAATATGTCAAAAAATGAAAGTATCAACGGTGAGACGTCCAGTGCAGACGCCCCTTCTAATCTCGGATAAACCATTAGCCTGTGTTTATCTAGACCACTGCGGTCCCTTACAAAGGGATGGTAACTATAAATATATCTTGGTTGCAGTGGACTCATGCACGAGATTCATATGGATGTGGCCCCAGCGAACGGCTGACGCCAGAACTGTTATAAAAGATTTGCGAGTCTTTATCGGCACATACGCAATTGGCATGCTGCATTCGGACAATGGTCCTGCTTTTAGCTCTCGGGCTTATAAGGAGGCCATGGTCAGCATGGGCGTGCAATTGCGGTACTCTTGTCCATTTCACCCTGAGGGGAACGGAATTGTTGAAAGAAAAAACCGTGACATAAAGCAATCTATAACGGCAAAGGTATTAGGTTCGGGAGCTGGGTGGGTCAAACATCTAATAAGTGTCCAACGTAGTCTAAATAACTTGCCAAGAAATTATCTGAAGGGATTCAGTCCATACGAATTATTATTTGGAACTAGAATGATTATCTCTGACCTCGACAGTCAGACTTCAGTGGTTAAAGAAAAAAGCTTTGATGTCAAAGACCGTTTGGCTATTTTGCAGGACTTAAACAAAACAAGAAAAGACCTGAGCAACATACAGTTGAAACAACAGCCAACAACCACTGAAGAATCACCACCTGTCCCAGCAAGACCTGTCTGGATTCCAAAAGTCGGGGATCTAGTCAGGGAGAAGATCGCGGTAAAGAAGGAATTTGGGCCTTCTTACAGAAAAGCAGTTCCTGTCTTGTCTGTCAACGGGACAAGATCAGTTGTACTACCGCCACTTGCTGGTAAAAAGGAGAACCGAGTTGTATCCATCGACCTGGTAAAACCACAACATGTGGCCGATAACAAACAGTAGGCCAAGTGGACTCCCAATAAGTAGCAGAACACCAAGGTTTGCTACCAGTACAGAGGTCCTAACAAAGAGGCTCATCACATTCGAAACGCCTACAGAAGAACAACAAGGACTATGCAACAATGCAATTGAACTCAGACCTCTGAAAACCCAAATAAAAACATTTAGCAGAGACACACCAATCTATAATGAAGTACCAAGTGAAAATGCAAGCAACAAAAATCCTGAAGCAATTGGAACAATTGACAGAACTGCATCCGGCTACTTCATCAACTTCGATGATTCCTCTGAAAGCCTCAGTGAATCAAAGACACAGCCATCATCAAAATCCTTTAAAGACAAAGCTAAGGAACTTTTGAACCAACTGAAAGAAACATATCTGATTTCTCCATGGATTGAATTTTGGGTGGGTTTTGGTGCATTTATCCTCATACTTTGGCTCATCATGGTATTAACTTTGGGACGCTTCATTGAGGGAAAATATGCTAAAATGGACACAGCAAGTCAGAACATCAACTTGGTCCTCAAACCACACACATCTTCACACGTCGAGAAAAGAGAACTTTCTTCAGCCAATTTCACAGCCAATCCTATACCTGGTGGGGTAGCCTGGGACAACACTGACTATGAAATTTATGGTCCGGTCGAGATCCTGAAATATCCACACCAAATCAAGATCTCCTTGAGTGACTTTGCAAAACCAAACTCATTTGCTGATGATTGGGACTTCGAAAGCATTAATAACATGATGTCTGACTTAGTAATGTCTGCTAAATTTACAAAACATGATTATTTGCAAGGTTCTACAAATTATGATAGTATGTATTGCTATAACCACTATGGTAACCATTTTTTACATAAATCTGCACAACCTAGAAATGTTTTAAATTATAATCAATGGGAACATTGTGCAACACCTCCAAAAGGGAGCTCAAGAACCGTTTACGACAAATATTCATATTTTTCAGGTTTTAACACAAGTAATACTGAAACATTCTATTTTAAATTGTCAAACAAGACAGGGATGAAAACCATGATAACCAACACAAAGTTGATATATTCAGATTCATTCTTCGAAGAAATGAATACTTTTGGATTTGATTATTGGGACAAAAATGTTGATTTGAAAAGTGTTTGGGGTACAAAAGAATGGCAAGTACAGGGTTTAGAAGCTTTGTTTAGAGCTTGCATGATCCCAGAACAAATGATATTTTTAAATGACACTGTTCAACAAACCACCTGTCTTGGCCTAGCCAAAATCAAAGATTTAAATAAACCGTCTATTCCAAAGCCAACAATGTTTAGCAATAGCTCTGATACGGATGAAGAGATAGACGTAAACCATATATTAAACCAAAACAGAACACATCCTGATTGGAAACAATGGTTAATCTGGCCCACAGATACAAATAACTGTCAAGACAGATTCCTGAATAAAACACAGGGGTTCAAAATGACCAGGCCAGACCCTAGATATCCCCAAAGACATCACCCAGGGATAATAACAACCTACAGTGTGGGCAAATTATGCCTTCAGTGGCTACAAACTTCCACACTGCCTGAAATTAAGCAACACCTAACTTTACTTACTGATGGTGCTGACTTGCGTGATTTCATTTTGGGACCACGCAAACAGCGTCAGAAGCGTTTCATAGCAGCCTCTGTATATGCAGCATACAATGAGGCCTGGAAGGTTACTCAAATTGAAACAGCAGAAAGAATACGGGAAATTGACCGTATTAATTTGGAAAAATCACTTTCTGTAGTGGACAATGGGTTAATGACTCTGTCCTCCAGAATTTTTTCATTGGACAGCATTGTGTCTTCAGCAATCGATATATTATCGCAAGACTTACTGTTATTACAACATGGTCAGTCACAATTGCGTTCTATTGTACAGCTTGGCTGGACGTTACAAAATCTGCGTTCAGGCTATGTGCCTTGGCGTTTAATCAACACAACGTCACTATTCCAAATCTTTAACCTTACTGATAGACAAATCGGTATGGCGCAAAAGGGTGCTGATTATACAATCTTGAGCATTGAAAAACTAGAAAGATTACCAATGACAATGTCAGAACGACCTGTCAGTGAATGGATAATCCACGGAATCATAAATATTCCAATCTCAACCTTCAGGTTTCAATACTGCCAAAAATATATACAGGCTGGCATGTACGAGAAATTGGGGAAGGGGTACCTTAAAACAACTTGGAACCTGCCCTATTCACATGCATGTGTCAGTAATAAAGGACAGAAAGTGTTTCTTAGTGGCAACAATTGTGCCATGTCACTAAGCGGCACGCTTCTGTGTAACGGAATTAGTTTGCATGGAGCCTGTGAAGGGAATTCATACAACCTTTCATGTCACCAGCAAGGCGCACCTGCAACAGAAATAGAACCATTCTTTCAAAGACTCTATAATGGGAGTTACATTCTTATTGTAGACCGCAAATGTTGTAGTCTTATGCCCGGGACTCCTTATCTAGTCACTACGACTGCGAAGGTCAAGTGCTGTGGACGTTCTTTGTTCCCCAGCTCCTTTCCAGACAGGGAGGCAAGGGCATGGCCCAGTTTGAAAATTACTTCTATTCGAATAGATACTTTAAGCAGAATGAAAACAGTGCTTCTTCAGACGCCTACAAGGCTCACGTCATCAAAAGAAACGTATGATCTACAAGTCGCAAGGACGACTGCAGAGATACATACATTATTATCGACTAATTCCCCCGTACATTTCGCGGAAATCCTGAGCGAAATCTTAAATATTTCTGATACCACTGGGGTCTCAAAGGTATTTAAGACAGTATTTTCGATGGCATTAACACCATTCAAAGCCATACTGGGTATTTTTCCAGATTTCGTCCATTCGATTTTTGGCGGACTTCCCCTGATCCTGGGACTAATTGCAGGAATCCTATTCTTAGTCCTTATTTTTCGTTATGGCAACCCATGTCACAGATCAAACTCTCGCGACAATGGAAGAAGCAATCCTAGCCATTGGATACCGGGACCGGATATCAAAAATCCTGGGACTCTCCCGGCTTAGAGACCTGAACATGACTTGGTTTCTATCATTTCGACCAATGTGGCAAAGATATGTTTTACCTGTATTAAGGTGTCTGCTATGCGGAGAAGAATGCGTGTTAGACACCTGTCTGACGCTACAATCGGATGCGCCAGTGGATGCAGATACATTGTTGGTTCCTACCAAGGTTCACGCTTTGTGCTGCCCTCAAAGGCTGCCAATCCTGATGACGGCATTCGTGGAATCTTCACCACTACGATTGAAGAGTAGTGAAATTCAAGATGAAAGCAGCATCGATCAGGTACGACCTTCTGTCAGCAATGCGAATCAGAATGTCAATGGAGGCAATCATGCGCACGAATGCATGGTTACACCTATTTCCGACTTAGTGGAACTTTCCCATGAAGCTGTTGACAGTTTTTTCGAAAGCCTTAATGATATGATGTTCTCTCCAGAACAGAAATAGAGACTTTTGAGCAAGCTCGCACACGGCGTTCCCTGAATTCGGCCTTCAACTTTAAAAATAAAGTCACATGAACAATTTTTCCCACCAGTTCACGGACAACAATTTTTTAGCAGCCCCAAATTATTTTTTACAAAATTTTCGGGACACTTATCTTCTGCTTAAAGTAAGAAACTATTCCTAGAGAACTAAGATTTCTATTTTTAGATACTTTATAAACTTTAGTTGCCCGCTGGTATGTTCACAAATATTTTATTATGTGATGAAATGGTCTAGAACTTTCTTTCTGTATAGCCATATTAAGAGCCATTTCATGTGTATTTCTCATATACCAAATAAGCAATAATGTCTACAAATGCGTGTTTACTTTAGCGTTTAATTCATAGCTTAAGTGCATACAATATATATGACTGCAATTTTTCAGTATATTTGAAAATTTCAAAATGCATTAATGTATTTTGGGGTGGTGAGGTATACACTATACTCTATAGTATGTTGTACTATGTTATACTATGCATAGATTAGTAAATATGACCATAGTTAGCGTGGAGTGGGTGTCATGTATTCCTATAGGTTCTGAATCGATCCCCCTATTCCTGACCCTATTCTGGTTAAACTAACTATCAAGTTAACTAACAGTCAGCCCATGAGGCAAGAAAAGCCCCCATGATGCAGATACCGTTATCTGACGCAGTCACACTACGGCACAGGAACGTGTTATCTGATTAGGTCATAACGCTTGAGATCTAATTAGACAAGCGACATTCCTCCAGCCCCTGATAAGGCATACGACGTTCTCATAACAAATCAAACCTATGACAACCTGGAAAATCCGTGCGGCCATTGTTTTGATTTCACAGATAACTTCAGTAAAAGAATGTGCTAACGAGCAAGTCGTATGACATCTTTATTGACGTATCTATGTCCATCCTTACGTCAATCTCGGCACCTTTAAGGTATAAATATTGGCGATCTTGCCCTATGCAAACACACGCGTGGTGACGAGACGGAGCAGCCATACTTGCCGAAGCCCAGAAGCAGAGCAGACCCCGCTGGCAGCAGCCCCGCCTTCCTGACGCGCTGAGAGACGCGCTGCTATCTCCTACCGAGAGACCCAGCACCGGCGTTTTCGGGCAGCCCTCGCAGGCAGCCTGGAATATCGAGAGCAGAGAAAGAGATACCATTCCTCATTCATCCTAACTTCCAGGTACAGAACTGAATAACCCCTCACAGAGAATTCTTTAGTTATTCACTTGGCAAAAACAAACTTAACTTAAACTGTAACTTTCTATTCCCGCCCACGCATTAGACTTAGGTCAGGTACACGGGGTAGGCGTATTTAGAAACACCAGTTGAGTACGTTTAGTCAAATGTATATGTGTATGTAAATATATTTTAATCATTTTAAACATCATATGGCTCAGAAACCATATCAATGTTTTTACAGTATTATTTTATACTATTGCTTTTAATGTATGCACTTTACTTAACTATAAGTATTGCAATAATATCGATCCATTTCTCTTGTACGAGAAAAGAGACTGATCAATAAATAACACCTTTTTATTGAACACGCCCGTCTCTTCCTTTTCTCTACAATCTGATGAGACTAAGAATGCACGTACTGACTGAGTAAAATAATTGCCTTGTGCTCACACGACTCTGGAGATATACTCTTGATTAGGGGAGAGCAAAGTTGTCATGTTCTATGGTTGTCAGAAACTAAATCCCTTCTTGTCTAATCAGGGGAGTTAATTCTTTCCTGAACATTCGAGAAAGTTTCTAGCGAACTCTGAGCTACGCTGGCAAACCCAAAACTTAAGTCTAGTATCGACAGTAGTAGACCTAGTTAACGTCTGGCCTAGGCCTTTACTGCTGTAGGTATTATTCCAATGCGCAGAGCCTATTGGGAAGATAGGAACTACACTACACCACTGCCTCACTCCTCCACTCTCTGGTCAACACAAAATGGCTTCCTGACCCCCTGCCCTTTTATAGACAATCCACCCAGGGTCCAGTAGGGTCCAGAACGTTCTGGAAGGCCTAAGGTTATCCTATGGGGCTGTCTAAGATGTGGCAGTTGGAAACAGTTAAGGCCCACCATTTTGTAAATTACAGCAGTTTCCTGACAGAACAGGCCTCTGGGCCTAAGGTGAAAAACTATGAGGGACAAAAGAACACCTATCCCCTTGGCCAACACCTTTAAAAAGTCAGTGGACAAAAATTATTAAGGGTATGAGGGCAAAAAGGGGACAAAATAAATAATAAATTGGAGGGACTACGCAAAAAAAAACCAGACAGGTCTAACACGCGTCCCCCCCAGCTGAAAGTGGGGAGAACTACCCAACCCCTTGGGAGTCCTCATCACTAAGGCGGAAATACCTGGAGAAACCGTCTGCATTGGCGTGGTCCACTCCAGGCCGATGTTCCACCCTGAAGTCCATTCCCTGTAGGGAGATGGACCACCTCAACAGCTTGGGATTTTCCCCCTTCATTTGCATCAGCCAACGAAGGGGTCGGTGGTCAGTCTGAACCAGGAAGTGCGAGCCAAAGAGGTATGGCCGCAGCTTCTTCAGAGCCCACACCACCGCAAAAGCTTCCCGCTCAATTGCACTCCACTTCTGTTCCCGGGGAAGCAGTCTTCTGGATAAGAAGACCACAGGCTGATCCAGGCCCTCTTCATTTAGTTGCAATTACTCTGCCCCAATGCCATGTTCTGATGCATCTGTTTGGACAATGAACTCCTTGGAGAAGTCGGGAGCCTTCAGGACCGGTGCTGCACACATGGCCTGCTTCAACTTTTCGAAGGCTTGCTGACAAGCCCTCGTCCAAACTACCCGTCGAGGTTGTTTCTTTGAGGTGAGCTCTGTGAGGGGCGCTACAATAGTGCCATACCCCTTCACAAAGCGACGGTAGTAACCTGTGAGGCCCAGGAAAGCTCGGACCTCAGTCTGTGTCTTGGGGGGTTCCCAGGCCATGATTGCCTCAATCTTTGCCTGCAGGGGCTGCACTGACCCCCTACCCACCAAGTGTCCAAGGTACACAACCGACCCCTGCCCAATCTGGCATTTGCTGGCCTTGATTGTCAATCCAGCCTTTTTCAGGGCCTGGAGAACTGCTTGCAAATGTTGCAAATGGTCCTCCCAACTGCTACTGAAGACAGCAATGTCATCCAGGTAGGCAGCAGAGAAACTCTCCATTCCAGAGAGGACCTGGTTCACCAGCCGCTGAAATGTGGCAGGGGCGTTCTTGAGCCCAAAGGGCATCACACAGAACTGGAAGTGTCCCTCAGGCGTGGAGAAGGCTGACCTTTCCTTTGCTCCATCTGTCAAGGAGATCTGCCAGTACCCTGAAGTGAGGTCAAAGGTACTCAGGTATTGGGCAGCTCCTAGCCGGTCAATTAACTCATCCGCCCTAGGGATCGGATGAGCATCAGTCTTTGTAACTGAGTTCAGTCCTCGGTAATCCACACAGAACCTCAGTTCTGGTGTGGTGCCTGGTTGGGCGGCTTTTGGCACTAGCACCACCGGACTGGACCAAGGGCTGTTGGAAGGTTCTATCACTCTTAGCTCCAGCATCTTGGCAACCTCGCCATGGATGCTAGCCTTCACCTTGTCTGACAGCCTGTAGGTCTTTGACTTCACTGGGGGGCTGTCTCCTGTGTCCACATCATGGGTACACAGGTGGGTTCTTCCCGGGACAAGGGAGAACAGCGAAGAGTACTGCTCCAATACCTGGCGGCAATCCTCTCGCTGCTCAGGAGTTAGGGATGGGGAGAGAATCACTCCCTCCACCGACCCATCCTTCTCTTGGCATGAAAAGAGATCCGGGAGAGGCTCGCTTTCTGCTTCCTCGGCACCATCAGTCACCAACATCAGGATGACCTCTGGCCTCTCATGGTGGGGTTTGAGGCGATTGGCATGCAGCACCAGTAGGGGCTGTCGCGGGGTCTTAAGATCCACCAAGTTAGTGGCCTTACCCTTCTTTTCCAACACCTCAAAGGGGCCTGTCCAACGATCCTGAAGGGCACTTAGCTCTCCAGGTTCCATCACCCATACTTTTTGGCCAGGCTCCAACTCCACCGGGTGAGCATTTTGGTCGTACCATTTCTTCATTACGGCCTGGCTGGCCTCTAAGTTCTCAGAAGCCTGCTTCCACAACTTGGCCATCTGACTCCTGAAGGCCAGCATGTAGCTCACCACATCCTGAGGAGGTTTCCTGGGAGACTTTTCCCATCCATCCTTTACCAGGCTGAGAGGTCCACGCACAGGGTGCCCATACAACAATTCAAAAGGGCTGAAGCCCACACCCTTCTGCGGCACTTCTCTGTAAGAGAACAGCAAGCAAGGCAGGAGGACGTCCCATTTCCTCCGTAAGCTCTCAGGCAGACTTCTTATCATGCCCTTCAGGGTCTTATTAAACCTCTCAACCAGTCCATTTGACTGGGGGTGATAAGGAGTGGTGAACCGGTAGGTCACTCCACACTCCTTCCACATTGTCCGCATGTAGGCTGACAGGAAGTTGGTCCCCCTGTCGGACACAACTTCCTTGGGGAATCCTACACGGGTAAAGATTCCCATCAGGGCCCTAGCCACCACAGGTGCAGTAACAGTCCTCAGAGGGATGGCCTCTGGGTACCGTGTGGCATGATCCACCAGAACCAGGATAAACCTGTGACCAGCTGTTGTTGGTGGATCCAATGGCCCTACAATGTCGATGCCCACCCTTTCAAAGGGGGTGCTAACGACTGGAAGTGGTTCCAGGGGAGCTTTCAGCTTCACTCCTGTTTTCCCACTGGCCTGGCAGGATACACATGTCCGACAATAAGTGTTGGACGCCACTTTCATCTGAGGCCAGTAAAAGTGGAGGACAAGCCGGGCAAAGGTCTTGTCCTGGCCTAAGTGTCCTGCCAAGGGTATTGCATGAGCCAATTCCAGCAGAAAGGCTCGGTATTGTTGCGGGACCACCAAGGCCCTTGATGAGCCAGGTAAGGGTACTTTGGGTTCACTGTAGAGGAGTCCATCCTCCCAGTAAATATGGTAGTGTCCCGTAACATCACCTGCTGCTTGGGCTTCAGCCTGTCGCCTCAGTCCCTCAAGGGTAGGGCACTCCCTCTGCCCCTTACAGAATTCCTCTCTGGTAGGACCTCCCTCCACATGCCACTCAGCAGGGATGGGTAAATCCTCCAGAGAGTCTACTTCCCCTTCCACGGACTCCTGGTCCACCACCGCAGGTGGCCGATCTCTCACATGGGGCATGGAAGCCGGAGCAGGCTCTTCCTGTCTCCGGGTCTGTCCCTTTTTAGCAGCGGGTTGGGCCATTGTTCCAGGCTCCAACCCAGGCGAACTCCCTGTCCGGGCAGTCGCAGACCGTGTGCTTACACAGGCCCAGTCAGGTGTACCCAGCATCGCAGAATGCGTCCGGTATTCCACCTCTCTCCAAGTGTTGTGCTCCATGTCATTCCCCAACAGACAATCGACTGGCACGGCAGGGCTTACGGCAACTCGAAGTGAACCTGCAACCCCCTCCCACTCAAACGGAACCTCAGCCACTGGATAGTGGCCCATTCTGCCGTCAGCCATCGCGGCGGGGTGGAGTACATTGGGAATCACCTGCTCTGGAGACACCAGTTGACTTCTCACCATAGTCATACTGGCTCCTGTATCTCTCAGAGCCTCCCCTCTTTGGCCATTGATGGTAACCCATTGCCCATACTTTGTAGTATTTGGGTTCTTTTTCAACAACAAGGGACCCCAAAAAACAGTCAGCCAGGGACCTCGGGGAGCAATTTTTTTTTTTTTTTTTTTTCCACTTGTGTAAATCTTGTTTATTCAGTAAACTTGAAAGACCTCTGTCCGGCTGGACAAGTCCTTCCAAAATATAGATTTGATTTCGTCTATATTTATTGTATGTCTATCTTTTCATGCACGGGACCATTGTAGTATTTGGGGGCACCTGGATCTTTGGAACCATCTCCCGTTCTCCCAGGGACACTAAGGTGACACCCGCCCACTCACCCCCCTTATCTAAGGGCAACTCCTCCCCGAGCGCTACACTAGCTACTCCCGGTGACTTTCCTCCGGTGGGAGGGGGTGGTCTCTTTGGGCATCTGACATCTCCCTTATAATGTCCAACACCACCGCATTCAAAACAGTGGAGAACCCTTGGCTGCTGGCTTTGGCCAGGATTAGGGTTTCGGGGCGGGTTTGCCCTAGGGGTGAAACCTGCTCCCTTACCTTGGAAAATATTTTGGGGACCTTTGGAGAACTCCTTCTTTTTATCTCCCCCCTCCTTCTTCTGGGGGGCGCCCTGTCCGGCTTTTTGAGAATCCCCTCCTGTCCCCTTTGAGGACACCCGGGTACTTGCCCAAGTGTCCGCCTCCTCTGCAAGCTTCCGGGGATTGGTCAGCTTGCTATCCACCAGGTGTTGGCGCAACTCGGGAAAACATTTCTCGAGGAGGTGTTCTTTCAAAAATAGATTGTACAGCCCCTCATAATCTTTCACCTCGCTGCCCTTGACCCAACCCTCCAAAGCTTTCTTGGCGTAGTCTAAAAAGTCTACCCAATTCTGGGTACTCAGTTTGTGACTTCCCCTGAATTTCTGTCTGTACCTTTCAGTGGTAAGTCCAAACTTTTTCACCAGTGCCACCTTCATTGTAGGGTAGTGGGTTTGCTCATCCTGCTCCAGAGCCAACAAGGTGTCTCTGCCAGCAGGTGGCATGTATTTATACAGCCCACCTCCCCAGTGAGTTTCTAAGATCCCGTGAGCCCTTAGAGAAACTTCGTAGGCGGCCAGCCATTTGGCAATGTCATCGCCTGGGGTGTAACTAGCGATGACATCTTTGGGTAAATAGGGTCTGGGTTCCCTGGTGTTCACTTTATTTTCGCTGCCACCATTATCTGGATTGGGAGGCCTTTGTATTAAGGCTTGTAGGTCCATCTCTTTGATGGTTCGCTCATGGGCTAACCTCCTTTCCTCCCTTTCCATCTCCATCCTAGCTAATTCCAACTTCATCATTCTCCTCTCCTCCCTCCTATCTTCTAGCTCGGCGTCAGTTAAACCCCTGTCTGAGACGCTGCTGCCCTCCCTCGAAGGTGTCCTGGGACCTGTCAGCAGATTCCCCCTTCCAGCTTGGTTCAACATTGCAATCTCAACGACAGTGTCCCCGTCACTCTCTTCGGTATCTGGTTCTTCCCTTAAATGAGCTTCCACCCATGCCCTTATGCTTGTCAGCAACTCGCCTTTCTTGGCACCTTTGTTAAAGAATACCCCTTGTTGCTGACACCATTCTCTGAGTTGGGCCACAGTATTGGATTCTAGCTCTTTAAAATTCAACTCCATCTTTCACTTATGGAATAAAATTAACACACAGGAGAAAACCAAGAAGTGACCTGAGGTTAACCTCCACCCACCACCAGAAATAAATTTGGAAAAACAAAATTCAAATTAGGAGGGCCGCAAGGAGAAAACTCCAGGTGTAGGTCAGTGTATTGCGTTGAATTACTAATGAGTAGCTGCAACCAAGTCAGAATCCCACCGCTAGGCACCAAATGTTAGAACCTGGGATGTCAGGTCACCTAGGGTAGCCTGGCCTAGGGGTAAGGCATGCAATTCTAGAGGCACAGTGTGAAGGTTGCAAACCACCCAATAATAAATCCACGCAATAGCACACAAAAACAACACTACACCAAAGTATAGGAAAATAAGTACTGCTTTATAAAAATAATATATATTCTGTTCTCTGGTTCAGAAATGCAGTTTAGTATTTTACAGCTTATTTTGAGAATAGATGTTGTTACTTTCCAGATTACCAAATCAATACATTACTGGCATCAACAGTTCAATTCAATACATATTCAATTTCAGTAGAAGTCACAATTTCAATACATGTTCAGCTTCATTAGGAATCACAATAGACCTTCTATGTTCTACAATTTCATGACATTACAGTTCAATAAAGAGGGGGAAGCAGAACAACTGCACACTGAAGACTTCCTCTACATATACCCTCCTGCTCCATACACTTTACAGTAAAGAGGGTACAACTCCCGAGCAATTAACTAGAGTGGGGAAGATCTATAACTTCAGTTACGCTAGGGGCACCCTGGCAAGATCAAACACAAGGTAGGTTTCTTCCAAGCAGTCAATCCCAAAGATGGCACCCAGTAGATTGGCTAGGATCACTCCTCTGACACCTTATTACAAAGCTCCTTAGATTCCTGTAGCCTGTAATCCCTGATGGCAATCTGTGAGGCTTCTTGAAATCCCCTCCTGTGTCAGAGACTCTATGCTGACAGTAGAGACTCCCTGCTCTCTGGTTTCCCACACCCCCACTCTCCTTACTTCGTTGAGGGTCCCCTCTCAGCTGAACAGTACTGCTGGGGAAAGAGAGGAACAAAAGGATCGAAGGAGGAGCTCCTGGAGGGCGGCTTGCTTTCTCCGCCGATCCCCTCAGTGCAGCCACGCTACCTCGTCACAGCGCTAGGCGAGGGCTCCCTTAGCGGCAAAGAACGAGGGCAGAAGAGCAGCTCTCCGCTCCCCTCCGAGACGCTACACAGGGGTCCGCCTCCTCTCACTGGGCCTGCGCGTCTCCCTGATGCTTCCAACACGCGTCTCAGGCCGCTTGTACACCGAGGCGACTCGCCTCTGAGACACATTCCTCTCTCGGCCCCGCCTCCCGCAGGCCTCGCGTCACCGGCTCTGCTTCCTCAGTCACGGAGCGGGGCAGCGCGGGCGTGAGGGACTAGTGTTCCTGCCTGGCGCCGCCTGTCACCGCTCCTATGCCCGCAGTCTCTCCTCTCACCTGGCTTCACAGAAGGCCCTGTCAGAGCGGAGCGCTCACTTCTCAGGGCCACAAAGGCTTCGCAGACACTCGCCTCCCCCTCACAGCTGCGGGGAAATACAGCACCCGGCTTGGATTCACTTCCTCCACAACGCTGGTAGGCAAAGCTCCGCCACTGGGGGAATAGGGTGAAGTCTCTCAGCAGGAGCGTCCCGACAGGGATCAATGGGGCCAGGGATTAGAGGGGGGGGGGCTTCCACCGCAGATAGATCGATCTTGGCAGTAGAAGAAGGCGGTTGGGAGGGATTGGTCAGGGGTTGAAGGGGGAACGTCTCCCTGTAGTGGCTGTCTGTCACAAGGACAAACTAACTGCTCCCAGTGCGTCCTCCTCCTCTCACCACTGCCTCACTCCTCCACTCTCTGGTCAACACAAAATGGCTTCCTGACCCCCTGCCCTTTTATAGACAATCCACCCAGGGTCCAGTAGGGTCCAGAACGTTCTGGAAGGCCTAAGGTTATCCTATGGGGCTGTCTAAGATGTGGCAGTTGGAAACAGTTAAGGCCCACCATTTTGTAAATTACAGCAGTTTCCTGACAGAACAGGCCTCTGGGCCTAAGGTGAAAAACTATGAGGGACAAAAGAACACCTATCCCCTTGGCCAACACCTTTAAAAAGTCAGTGGACAAAAATTATTAAGGGTATGAGGGCAAAAAGGGGACAAAATAAATAATAAATTGGAGGGACTACGCAAAAAAAACCAGACAGGTCTAACAGCTTCCCTATAGAATATTACGCTGCTTAAAGTGTACTCCTCAATCTGCACTTATTTAAGATGTAGGAAGAGGCACAATATATGCCTGAACATTCAGCACTTACTCAAACTGATGGGATCCAATCCGGGTGACCTGAAGTCTTGTCTAGCGGTATAACTAGACAAAGAAAAAGCATTCAGCACCTTGGAATGGTGATACATGTCTGCAATACTGGGTAAAATGGAGGTGGGACCGGCTTACTTGCAATGGGTACTTATGGTGTACAGCAAACCGATGGCGAGAGTCAAAACGACTCAAGTGATGTCATACAGATTTGAGATCCAGCAGGATGACCATTCTTCCAGTTCCTCTTTGCACTATCAAGTGAGCCTCTGGAAAAATGACTATGCCCCAAAGCCTGGGTGTTGAGTGTGCAGGCGTTCGATTCCTGGCATATCATGTCCCTTTATGCCGATGACGCTCTGGTTTATTTATACAATGTCAGTTATCACACCGCCCAGGGCCATTTCTAGGATTTGCGAGGCCCTGGGCTAAAAGGGAATGTGCGAGGCCCCTCTAATGTAGGTAAGTGGCCCCTTGCAAGGAGACCATTCACAGACACTGTGGGAGGCCTATTGTCCAGCATTTTGTTGCCCCCCACAGTTTTAACTTTGAGCCCACAAGCATTCCTCACACCTTCCGTCCGATAGGTGTGAGAATTTCTTGTGGGCTAAAAGTTAAAACTATGGGGGTGCCAAAATGATGGATAATGGGCCTCCCACAGTGTCTGTGAATGGGTCTCCTTTCAATTGAAGGGAGCGTCTCCCTCCCTTATGTATCCAGATACCATCCCTGAGAGGCCCGGGGCGGGGGTCCCCTCCATTTCAAAGAAAGGTGACACCTTTCTTTGAAATGGATCCCCAGGGAACCGACATGACACATCACCAGTGTGTAGCCCCATGCTGGTGGGCTGAGTGCGAGGCCCTGAGCAGCTTCCCACGCTGGCCATGCCTAGCGCCGGCCCTGATGTCACCACCCCTTGATGGAGATACTTAACAAGCTCTGGAAGTTATTGGGTCTACAAATTAACAGGCCGAAGTCTTGCCTGTTCCCTCTGTAGCAAGCACTGGAGCATCAGAGTGCTTTTGTGATGCTCACCAGCCTAACATGGCAATTTGATCCCTGCAAATACTTGGATGTGAATATTTATCAAAACGATGATGATTTACTGGGTGCTAATTTGAATGGAGCAGTGACATCTGCTTGCTCTTTTCTTCCGTTTTGGCTCTCACTACCTCGGTCTCCTAGTGTCAGGGTGGCAGTAGCAAGATGTTGGTGTTGCCCTGAGTGCTGCACCTTTTCATTGGTCTTCAGGGGTTAATCTCGGACCTTGTTTCTGGAAAAGGGGAGAAAAAAGGCTGCGTTAGAGGTGTCGCAGCAAAATGTATTAGACCGAGGTTTTGGCTGCTCCAAATGTTGAGCTTCGTTACACAGTGGCACAGCTGAAGGGGCCGATGGGGGCTGCCCCAGTGCAGAGAGAACAGTGATTAAACGTGATCTAGTTAGGACTGACATTTTCACTTGGCTGATGCGCTGGGACTACCCGCGGGCCCCTGTGCTGAAGACAGTTTTGCATGGCTGCTGGCATAGATATACAGTGTAAAAAACAACCTAGGCGGAGACAATGAATGGCCCACGCAATGGTGGTAAGACAGAGACTAAGACTGAACAGCTTCCAATTATGAGCTAAGTTTTATTAACCAATTTATTTTAAAAATTCATAAAGCGTAAACAGGTATATCACAAAAGGCACATACAAAAAAATGAAGAACCATAACTAGAAGAACTAGAATATAAGTTGTGTGACACACAACTTATATCTCACTGTTAAAGAATCTGCAATTGTTATTTTTTTACTTTTGTCTAATTTGTAATTTTCAATGTTTTTTTTAAGAAAATGGTTTTATAATATAATTTTATAAATGGTTCTTAATTTTTTTGTGTGTGCCTTTTGTGATATACCTGTTTACGCTTTATGAATTTTAAAAATAAATTGTTTAATAAAACTTAGCTCATAATTGGAAGCTGTTCAGTCTTAGTCTCTGTCTTACCACCATTGCGTGGGCAATTCATTGTCTCCGCCTAGGTTGTTTTTTACACTGTGTTTTTCCCTGACCTAGGGGTTTACTTTTAATAAAGTTTAAACAGGGAACCCTTGTTTGATACAAGTGCTGGCATAGATATATTCATGGTGTGGGTGAGTTCCACTTGGGTGTGTTTTCACTCTAAGCCCCCCATTTATCCATTTGAACCTTACCGATTATTAGGGACAATCTGGAGCGTGGTGATACACGCCCCTGGAAGGAGGCAGGAATATTCCTGACTGAGGACCTTTTTGATGCGGGAGTATTGAGAACCTTTCAGGACTGAGGAAGGCCAGCGGAGTGCCAGTGGCCCACTTCCTACAGCATTACGCAATATGCCATTCCCCTGATTCGAAACAGTGGGCGTGTGAACTGCTCAAAAAGGCCTAGGCGGAGTCGGATGTGCTAACTAAGTCCCAGCTTTCTGGGGCATGGGGTACGGTGGAGGTTTGCTGGAATGCATATATGAGACAACGAGAGGCCAAGAATGATGAGAGGCCACTCTGAACGGGTGGTGGATGGCATTAATATTTCAACTGCTATGCATGGCGGTCATACCCATTCCTGTACTGACTGTACTCCCCGTCTCCAGAGCTGCCCCATTGAGATGTGGGTGGTGTGCACAAATACATGCACTCTTCTTCTTCCTGAATATGTTGCTTGTGATGTCTTCTGGCTGTAGTTTCTGGTCTGTGGTTGTACTGTACACCCTCCTCTCCACCCCTCCCCCCCACACACTAGTAGTAGGTGAAAAGGGTGCCGCTTTACCACGGATGTAGTTGCACAAACATGTGTCTGTTTCATTTGATGCTTTGATTTCTGTTGTATGATTACATTATCTGGCAATTGCTTCCTTATGTTTTTGTGTTTCTAACCCCAAAATAGATTTAAACAAAAAAAAGGAGCAGTGCTGCTTGGAGAGGTGCATGCATTGTTCAGGCTGGGAGAGAGGAGAGCAAGGAGATTTGCCAATTGGGAGATAGATGGACAAGGAGAGATACATGCAGAGAGTGGTACATGCAGTACAAGGTCTGGCTAGTAAAAGATGCAAGCAGGGAGTGCTGCAGGCAGGGTGAATTGCAGTCAAGAGAGACACTGGCTGGTACAGTTTCTGGTAGGGAATTACACAGGGTGTGTGAGAGGTGAACATGCATGTGTGTGGGCAGCGAAAGATGCAGCTTGGAAGGTAGTGGACTGGAACAGGTGCAGGGTGTAAGATGTTCAGTTATGGATTGGTAAGGACTGGGATAGCTACAAGCAAGAAGAGAAGTTGCCATGGAGAGATGTGGACTGAGATGTGAGGGCTGGTAGAGGCAGTGGCGGCCACCATAAATGAAGGGTGGTGGCGTGGGTGGGGTTGCGCAGGAGGCGTTGCGTGGGAGAATACAATATTTTTAAAAAACATACCTTTTGCCACCGGCCACTCCAGCGTCGCGTCTCGTTGTGTTACCTCTCCTCTTCCTGCCTGCTGGTCCCAGCAGCCCCTGGGACAGACTTCCTATCCAATCCCCACACTGCAGAGCAGGCTGGAATTGGTCTGAGCAGGCAGGAAAGACGCCCTACCAGATGAGGGGGTCTGTGGGGTTTCTACAGTCTGGCTGCTTAATGCAGCTGGGCTGGCGAAAACATAAGTGCGCATGTGTGATTTGGTAGCCTGAGATGGCCAGCCAAGCACTCATGAGCACTTAGGGAGTGGAGTGCACTAGCACTCCCCCGTCCCCCTCCCATGCCTCGGCCCTGCCCCTCCCAACACTGCTGGCTAAGACCCAGCAAATGTAAATTAGTACGATGCAAGAACACCGTTCTATTTTACATTTGCTGGCTTTGAGCAAGGCAGTGAGGCGACGCTCCTCTGCCATTATGGAGGAGCTGCCACTAGTGATCAATCAATCATTTTGTAAAGCGCACTACATAACCACGATGGTCTCAAGGCGCTGGGGGGGGGGGGGACTCTACTGATCGAACAGCCAGTTCTTGAGTATCCTCCTGAAGGTTAGCAGGTCTTGGGTCTGTCATAGGCTCAGTGGGAGGGTGTTCCATGTCTTGGCGGCGAGGTGGGAGAAGGCCGGTGGTTGTTCTTCGGATGTGTGGAATGGTGGCGAGTGAGAGGTCGGCGGAGGGTAGCTGGCGGTTGGGGATGTAGAAGGAGCCGTCTGTTTTGGTAGACTGGACCAGTCTTGTGGAGTGCCTTGTGTGCGTGGGTGAGGAGCTTGAAGGATATCCTCTTGTTGACGGGGAGCCAGTGCAGGTTTCTCAGGTGGGGGTGGTGTGGCCATGGCGTGGTATGTCGAGGATCAGTTGTGCTGAGGCGTTTTGGATGCATTGTAGTCGTTTGATGAGCTTGGTTGGGGCTCCCGCATAGAGGGCGTTTCCGTAGTCGAGTCTGCTGCTGATGAGGGCCTGGGAGACTGTCTTTCTTGTATCTGTCGGGATCCATCTGTAGATCTTGCGGAGCATGCGGAGAGTGTTGAAGCAGGAGTAGGAGACGGCATTGACTTGCTTGGTCATTGAGAGCGTTGAGTCGAGGATGATTCCCAGGTTGCCTACGTGGTCGGTGGGTGTCGGGGCTGCCCCAAGTGCCGCCGGCCACGAGGAGTCGTCCCAGGCTGAAGGGTTGGAGCTGAGTATGAGGACTTCTGTCTTGTCCGAGTTCAGCTTCAGACGGCTGGTTTTCATCCAGGCGGCGACGGCCTTCATTCCTTCGTGGAGGTTGGCTTTGGCTGTGATGGGGTCCTTAGTGAGGGAGAGGATCAGCTGAGTGTCGTCGGCATAGGAGATTATGTTGAGGTCATGCTGTCGGGCTATGTGTGCGAGCTGGGACATGTAAATATTGAGGTTCAACCTGAGGTTCAGAAGGCAGAAGTGAAAGCTGCGGCAGATGGTGGTAGAGAGATGTATGGGCAAGGAAAGGTAAAGAGATACAAGGACAGGTAGAGGTACAAACAAGAATAGGATAAAGCAGCTAGAGGTGTGAACAGAGAGAGACATACAGAGATTCCAAGTGAAATGAGAAGCCTGGGAAAGATGTAGGGAATAGAGGTGTGGGCTTGGATTAGTACAGGAGGTGGAACGTAGGTGCAGGGAATGGTACAGGCAGGGAGAGTGTACAGGGAAAGAGATAAGCAGCAAAATGTGTTGGCTATGTGTAGGCTGTGAGAGGTGCTAGCAGGAAGAGTTACAGGCAGTGAGAAGTGAAGACAGGAGAGGTATAAGGAGAGAGTTGTGTGTGGGCAGGCTTAGAGTGGGTTATGAGGTGGGAAAGGATTGTCCATGGAAAAGTATGGGGAAGGAGAGGTGAAGGCTGGGAAAGGAATGGAATGAGAGTGATGTAGGTTGAGAAAAGTGGAGCTATATAGACATGCAGATAGAAGATGTGGTGAGATTGATGCAGTCTGAAATAGGTGTGGAAGGGAGAGGTGTGGATAGTGATGATGGTAGCGAGAGGTGCAGCTAGATATAGGTGCCATAATTGTGTAGACTGACAGGAAAGTGAACAGAGAGTGAAATGCAGTGAATCATACTGGCAGGAAAAGGTACAAGCAGGGAGAGGACAACCAGAGTGAGGTGCCAGCAAAAAGGACTATAGCACAATGCACTAACTTGCCATATTCAAAGAAGAAACACCTGCTATTAATCTGCATGTTTTAGTATTTCTAAAGAGAGAACCTAGCTGGCTAGCAAGGGAACGCTGAACAGGGGCAAGCTCAATTTGGGAGAAATGAGGGAAGGGAAGAAAGGGACTGCTTAGAGCTAGCGGAAGGCTTGAGAAGTCAGCCTGGATGAGGTTGTGATTTTTAAAGAGATGAGTTTTCAGATTTTTCATGAATTGTATGCAGTGCTTCATTTGTAACAAAATAAGTGCCATGGCCCTAATCAGGGGGCCACTTCAGCTTGAACCACCCATAGCACCTCTCAGAGCTGCCAATGACAGTATTGTGGCAGACTGTAAAAAGTGCTGGTGTTGACAAAACAGTGCCGGTGTCGAGCTCAGGAAACTACCGGCTCAAATTCGGCACTAATTGCATGGGGGATGGTATTGTTCTGATGTTAGAGGGAATATTGTTCCAGATCTTTGGGGCACTAAGCTGAAAAGCCTTGATTTCTCCTTCTTGTAGTGGTTAGTCTTTAATCTTGTGATGTCAGAGCTCCTTGTACGGTGCTGACCTCCAGGTACTTTTAATTTGCTAGGCAGGTAAACAAGGGTCTTGGTGTAGAGAGCCTTATACATTATGTAGTTGTTCATAAAGATGCTTGCCTTGGGAGCCTGTGTACATCCTTTACCATGAGGATGATGTGTCTGGATTTTTTCAGCTTCTTGTTGAGCTGTACTGCTGTATGAGGCATGCCTTTCAAAACAGCAAGGGTAGTTTCTAGTCTGTTGTTGAGCAAGGCAATACCTCCATAAAGACAGGAGAGGACTAGTGCTTGAGCTGTGCTTCTGCAGTCTTTTCTTGGGATAAGAGATTCGAGTAATTGTTTTCAGTAAGTAAGGGGGCATTGTCGACTACTTAGAGCATGACTGATTCCATACTGCAGTATTATCTGGATCCTGATTGATAGTCTTAAAGTAGATTATGCTTGCTAATCTGTTCCTGTAGTTGGTCCAGGGAAGACATGGCTTGGCAGATCGGGCTGGACTATTCCCATGAGGCACAGGGTCAGACTGATTTGCATATGGCCATGTCTGAACTGGGGTGGCGGAGCGAGCTAAAGAATGATGATGGATTCAACCCAGATCAGTTGATTCCGGGTGAGTGCTTGCAATGTTCAACACTCCGTCCATCATCCCCTTTGCTTTTGCTTTGTTCGCCTAAGTCGGAAGGATATACCCAGACATGGGTCCCTTGCTCACTTTGCCACTGGAATCAAGCTAGCCTGGCTGATGAAGGCTGATTAGCCAGAAACCGATCCCAGGATGCTTGTTTCCGGTCCTGGGAAGACATGGCTCGGCAGTTAGGGCTGGACTGTTCCCATGAGACACAGGGTCAGACTGATTTGCATATGGCCATCTCTGAATTGGGGTGGTGGAGTGAGCTAAAGAATGATAATGGATTAAACCCAGATCAGTTGACTCAGTGTGAGTGCTTGCAATGTTCAACACTCCGTCCATCATCCCCTTTAGTTTTGCTTTGTTCGCCCTAAGACGTGTGTCCCTTGCTCACTTTGCCACTGGATTCAAGCTAGCCTGGCTGATGATGGCTGCTTAGCCAGAAACCGGTCCCAGGATGCTTGTTTCTGGTCCAGGGAAGACATGGCTTGGCAGTTCGGACTGGACTGTTCCCATGAGGCACAAGGTCAGACTGATTTGCATATGGCCATCTCTGAATTGGGGTGGTGGAGTGAGCTAAAGAATGACGATGGATTAAACCCAGATCAGTTGACTCCGGGTGAGTGCTTGCAATGTTCAACACTCCGTCTATCATCCCCTTTGGTTTTGTTCCGTAGTTGGTTGGCAGCCACCTGCTCAATGATTTTTCTAATAAACTCAAGGTGGGTTACAGGATTGAAGTTGGCATGGTTGGCTGGATCTGGTGTAGGCTTTTTCAGCAGTGTGGGGATTTGTTAATTCTCTAGACTATCTGGGAAAGAGACTTGGAATAGTGAGGTGTTGACAATGTGCTACAGGGGTGTTAGGGAATGTCTTTACAGAGACATAATGATGAAGAAGGGAAACACGTCATCTTTGTAGGAGGTGGCTGTTTGTGAGTTCATAATGTAAGGGGCCCTTGTAAAAGAGAATACTGAAGAATGAGCAGTGCACAGTGTGGCAGCTGTGTATAGTTCATGATGTGTACACCAACGATGAATTGCTGGTAAGATCTGATTTTGTTGATTTTTTCAGTGAAGAAGAGGTTGATAGCATTGCTGATCGTTGACTAGGTGGTCTGCTATGGAGTTGGCACACTGTCTTATGCTCTTAAAGTGGGCTTTGTTTCTGATGATTATGCCACTTATGGTGGTCTTGTAGTAGGTTGCTGTACCTGTGGTTATGATGTAATGATCGTTGAAGTGGAAGGATTTCAGAACCTAAGATCCTCTTGGCATTTTGATCTTCCATTTTCTCCTACTATCTTTGTATGTTGCACTTTGTTGGACTTGGCCCTTTTTGCAGGGTCATCCCTGAACCTTTTGCCTTCCTCCTGTACTTTGTTTGACCTGTTTTTGTTGGTTTTATGACTCTGAGCACTTTATCACTGCTGATCAGTGCTGAAGTACACATGGTCTCCCTATTAAAAATTAATGTATGAATTAGTGATTCCATGATTGGCTTGTTTGGTTTACTTGTCAGACCCTAGTACAGTGCACCGAGTGTGCCCAACGCTTGTAAATCCAGATGCTGCTAGTGGGCTTGCACCACTTGTTATGCCACCCACAGAAGCAGCCTGTAAAAGTGTGTCCAAGGTCTGCCATTGCAGAGATGTGTGCAGTCTGGTACTGCCATGCTGACTGGGCAAGTGCACTCACTTGCCAGTCCCTAAACTATCCCTTTTCTTCATATCAGACACCCCTATGGTAGGCCCAAGGGCAGGGTGCATTGTAAATATAAGGTAGGACATGCCCTGGTATGTGTGGCATGTCCTAATAGTGAATTACAGCCATTTTCATTTTTCACTATTGCAATGCTACCTGTTCGCGATAGGCCAGAATGGGCAGTTAGATTATTTCTTTTTATAATCCTAACTGACTCAGGGAACATGGTAGAAGTTCGAGTTTAGTATGCCTGAACTCAGAATGATAGAAAACATATTTTAGTGAAGTTGGTTTTAACATTCTGTGTTTGAAATTTCCACTTTTAGAAAGTAGGTATTTTCTTGTCTAACTATCCAGACCTGCCTCTGCTAGGTTGTGTATTCCTTGTCTGGAGTTTGAGTGACAGGGCTGGGGGATTCCAGGAGACAGAATGGGTCCGCCCAGTGGTGAATAGAGAGATCTGCATCTAGATGGGAGGGAGGAGTTGCACCTGGGACCTGAATAGGCCTGTGCCTGCCCACCACAGTGCTGGCTCCACCCCCTGTGTTGCCTGACTGTCAAAGGAAGGAGAAAGGAACTTTGTGTACTTTATTTTCACCTTGGAAGGATCTCCAAGGGCTTGGACTAGAGCTTGCCTACTGCTGAAGTCGCAGGGACAACAGACTTCAACCCCCAGCTTCCCAGAGTTCTTTGGAAGGGCCTGCTGCTGTTTTGGGGCCTTCTGAGGGACTGCGTGTTGCATGGAGCTGGAAGCACGACTCAAGAGGAAGAAGTGTGTCGCCATTGCTGCTGCTGCCATCGCAACTCCGGAGGAGGGTTTCGCCACTGTAGCTGTCGTATTGCACTGCATCGAGAGAAGCATCTCGCAATGAAGAGGAAGCGTGTCGCCATTGCTGCTGCTGCCGTCGCTTTGTGGATGTCGCCACTGTAGCTGTCATATTAAACCACATCAAGAGAAGTGTCTCGCAACGAGGAGGAAGAGTGTCGCTGCTGCTAACGTCGCATCGTGAATGTCGCCGATGTAGCTGTCGTATTGCACCGCATCAGGAAAAGAGCCTCGCATCCACAGAGAAGCGCGCCGCCATCGGAGCTGCTGCCGTCGCATGTTGGATGTCACCGCTGTAGTTGTCACATTGTTCAGAAGCTTCTCGCAAATGTCGGAGGAGAGTGTTGCAGCTGAAGCTGTTGCCGACGCATTGCTGAACAAGGGTGTCACCGCTGCAGTTGACGCATTGAATCGAGACTTCTCGCATCATCGGAGAAGCGTGCCGCATCTGGAAGATCTTCACGTCTTTATTTCTTTGACCCGGAACTTTGCCGTATTACCATCGCTGCAACATTGCTTGTTGTGGAAGCGCAACGCATCACAAGGTACATTGACTTAAAGTGTCGCATCTTAAGAACTGAACAGAACTAAGCTAAAACTATCATCTTGAGCACAGAATTATGGATTTTTGTCGTTTATGGTCTTGTGTTAAGTCTAAATAAAGAATACTTATTTTAAATATACAACTGTGTGGTGTCCATCTGTAGTGTTGTCACTGGGTTACTGTATGTGGTCACAAATGCTTTACACACTGCCTCTGAGATAAGCCTGTCTGCATGTGCCAAGCTACCAAGGGGGTGAGCAGGGGTTATTTTAGGAGTGTTCCCCCTTACTCTGACTAGAGGCAAGAGTCCCTATTTGTCACAAGTACCTACCTGTGCCAACTAGAGACCACCACATTTTTGGGTGTAAGCACGGTGCTGATTGTTTAGGATGGAGGCATGAGTTTTCAGAGTAGCATAGCATACAACATGATTCTTCAGAGTTGTGTGGTAGTTGTTCAAAAGTGTGTTGACATCTGTTGAATGTTGGACATGCCTGAGTAGGTAGTATAGGTTGATTAGTTCTTCTAGGGTTCTTCTAGATAAAGTTCCTTGAAAGAGCAGATGGTAACTTACTCCTTTTTCTGCTGCCCTTCATGTGGGCGAGTGGCATATGTGATGGTGAAGGGGACAGCAAGATGATCAGTCTACTCAAGCAATATGGGTAGCAGCAGTGGATATTGGAGAATACAGAGGGAATAAGGTCCAGTGTGTTGGCTTTGAAGTGAGTTGAGTTAGTAATATGGTGTTTTATTTCTAGGGTGTCGATTAGAGACTTGTGAGCCTACTCTTCATGGTTTGGTGCTCGGAGCCTTATTATTATTATTATTATATAAAATTTATACCGCGCTCAGTAACCCGGGGGCATCCCGGAGCCTTCCGAGCCACATCGTAATGTGCCGGTCAGATTGCTTTTCGATTGCCTCATTACAATTAAGGAGGTTTGACGGGAATACGACCTGTCATTCCGGCTGGCTTCTGATGGGCTCGGTGAGGCTGTCTGCCTGTCGAAATGTGGCAAGTAATCTCGAGGACGGGCCATTCCAACCTTGAGATTACAATGATGCTTTCTGACATGGTTTCCATGCTAGTCTCCATGCTAGTCTGTCCGACATGGAAACCATGTCGGAAAGCATCTTTGGGGGACCCCAGCAGGGTGCCCCCCGTTGATTCCTGTACCTTGTGGAAGGCACGGGTGCAGGGATGAAATGCACCTCCCATTTTACTATGGGAGCACACTCCCATAGTAAAATGCAGGTGTGCGACTGAACAGTGTTCAGTCGCATCCAAAAGTGGCGGTAGGGACTGTCAACCGAGTGTCAGTTGGTCCCATGACTGATATGCTGATGGGCGGAAGTGATTCCGCCCGACATCATAATGAGGCCCTAAGTGTGGGTTTGTGTCACTCTGCGACAAACTTTGAGGAAGTCTGGGTCTAAGTATCTTAAGAAAATTGTTTTTTGATACTGTAATCATTTTAAATATGGTTGTGGTCTCATGAAATTGTTTGTGGAATGTAACTTCAAAAAAAGAAATTAACTAAATATGTAACATCATATGCAGGTAGTGAACAAAAATAATAAATCGTCAGCTCAAATGTTGTAAGGTGGCCCTTTTGCTGAATCTTCTTTTTCATGAAATGGCAGAAAAGTGTCAAAAATGAAAAGCTTAAGCTATAGCGCTACATGATAATGCCACGCTATCATGGCTGATACAACTGCTGTGACATTCAAGATCGGAAACCAATAAGCATAATTTTCACTAAAATGGCTGCTCATGTCAATTTTCTAATCAAGGACCTTATCACCTCAACAAGCACAGACAGCATGTGTGTGTCTAACATAACCAGTGATATTAAATTCTGAATGAGGTATTCAGAAGAAGAGACTGTGGGGGTAATTTAGAGTGTGGTGAATGCAAGACATCTGCGTTCAAGCGATGTCCATCATCATCCAAAGTCACTGATCGGTGCCTCATTTAGATATTTGGGAATCCCAGGACTTTTTAGGTGACTCCAACTTTGGAAACCCATAGACATCAGCCCTTTGAACAAGGGCTACTGATTCATTACTTAACTAACACTATTTAGTATGATACTCCCAAAGTTACTTCTTCATGTCCTAGCCACCATTCGGGGCATGGCAGTCCCAAGCAGGAAAATGCAGCAGCAACTCTCACACACACATACACACACACTCGGAGAAAACTCCAAATACACAAGTCCATTGTTATTTTTTCTCACAGGAAAAACAGCTTTCGAATTTCTCTGTGAAGAACAAAGGTTAATAAGGCTACTGTGCCATAACAACATACCTTGATTTGCATTTTTCACACTAAATTGAAGCAAAATGTATCATTTGGTGGGTGGGGTGCCAAAGGGTTGTAATAGGTGGGGCATCCACCATCAAAGCACTTTGACATTGTGTCTGCCAAACTGAAACTCTGACCCTGCTGGTATTACTCTAAATAGAGAAGCAAACACCATCTGTTAGAAATTGGGTCTGTAGTTGGCAGAGGTTTGCCACCTTTCTAAGTAGGGACCACAATCCTAGTCAGGGTAAGTCAGATACACAATCTAAATTAATCTGTGCTCACCCACTGGTAGCTTGGCACAGAGCAGTCAGGCTTAACTTTAAGAGGCAATGTGTAAAGTATTTGTTCACACATTAATTACAGTAAAACAGTGCAAACAGCACAAAAAGACTCCATTCTAGTTTGGAAAAATAGAGAATATTTCTCTGAGTAAAAGACCAAAATGACAAAAATCCCAAAAGTAGAACTTGAGATACAAATTTTTAAAGAAAAAACTGCAATATGGTGCTTAAAAGTCAATTTCGCTTAAGGGATACTTGAGGTCGCGCTGGACCAGGGAGAATCCATGGTTTCAGGCCGACCGCGATGGAGGGCAGGCTGGCTACAGGACCCACGTAGGGCCCACTGAAAAAATACCTTGGATGGAGCAAGTGTCAGCATCGAAGACTCTATACATCGGTTCTGATTCACGCAGTCGTGTCAATGCGTTGAAGTCGAGCCTCGCAGTTGGGTCCTGCGCCATCATCGAACCCCTTACAATGCAGGAGCTGCATCATCGTTGATCCTCGCAGTAGGGGACCTCAGATCAGCGCTGTGTAATCAAGCCTCACAGTCGGGTCCTTAGGCGGCATCGAGCCATGCAGGGATGTCTTTGGATTGGCACTGCGTTGGCATTAAAGGGAACTGCGCAGGTTCCGATCACGCAAAGTTGTCACTGCATCGTTTTTTGCAGGAAAACAGCTACAGAATCAACTTTCAAGGCCCAGGGCTGGATTGGCACCTCTTTGCAGGGTAGCACTCACAGATGGCAAAGTCCAGCAGCTGAAGCAGATTTGAAGGAAGTATTTGATGGCCCTGAGACTTTAAGAACAGGAAGCAAGCCAGCAAAACTGAAAAACAACAAGTTGGGAAGGGTCAAGGGGATTGATATTTATAGACCCTCCAAATTCAAACACCCCTATTAAGACTATGAAATAACACGAAAAAATTGGAGGGTCTACGAGACCAGAGGCTGAGTCTGTAAGATCCTTACTGAAATGCCACACTTGTTGGATTGCACAAGATCAGTCCAAGTGGTCACATGACACTAGCTGTGTAGTCGATATCCTATCCGACCACCCACTTGGCGGAGCCTCGTCATATAGGACAACTGGAACCAGGGTAGTGCGTCAAGGCCCAGATGAAGTGGCCATAGAACCCACACCACTGGTCCGAACGGTTAGAGTGTCCATGCCACTACATGGTACTGGTCGTGTGCAGTGCAAACAAAAAAGTAAAACATTACAATCAAGCCCGCCGACAAGGGCGGTGCTATTGTCATCCAGGACACTGACACTTACCATAGTGAATGCATACGTCAACTGAACGATTCCAAATCCTATCGTCGACTAACGGAGGACCCCACTATGAGAATCTCCAATGAGATAAGAAGTCTTGTCGAGGAAGCATCTTGCGAGGGCTGGGTTACACCTCAGGAGGCTAGGTATCTGACCACGACACATCCGGTGGTCCCTTACTTTTACTGCCTCCCGAAAATACATAAGGAGAAGAGACCCCCTCCGGGTCGTCCAATCATATCGGGGATCGGGTCTCTACTTGAGCCATTATCCACTTTCGTGGATGTTTTTCTTAAACCACTAGTGAGAGAGACACCCACGTACCTGCAGGACACTGGTGACGTATTACGATTACTCGCAGAGACCGAGTTCAACGTTGAGACCGACCTATTGGTGAGTTTCGACGTGGAATCCCTCTATACGTGTATCCCTCAGCAAGAAACTCTGGACTGCATCAGGCAATTACTTGAATCTAACCCTCCGGATACTATTACTCCAATACCTTTCATCATGGAGTGCGCCAGACTGGCTATGATGGAGAATTATTTCCAATATCAAGATGACCTCTATCTCCAAGTCTCCGGGACCTCAATGGGGAGTGTCTTTGCCCCTAGTCTGGCAAATCTATATATGCATCAATTCGAGCAACAACATATCCTAAACCACAGCAACCCTCATTTTCATCAGGTGTTGCTGTGGCGCAGATATATAGACGACATCATTGTCATATGGAGAGGCACTGTTTCAGAGGTTAATGACTTCCATACGTGGTTGAATTCAAGAAATCAATTTCTCCGATTTACAGTTGAGTACAGCAAGGAGCAACTTCCATTTTTAGATCTTCTCATTTTTCCAGAAGAGAACGGCCTGCAGAGTCGATTATATAAGAAACCCATGGCTCGAAACTCCTTACTGTCATACCGGAGTTTCCATCCACAATCATTACGTGACAACCTGCCGGTGGGTCAATTTTTGAGGATTCGGCGAAACTGTTCCTCCAATCGCCTGTACGAACAACACGCAAAAGAGTTATCACGGAATCTGAAGGAACGGCATTATCCTAATCATCTGATACGTAAGGCGCACAAAAGAGCCTTCAATAATAACCGAGAGGCATTAATTGAACATCAGCAAAAAAGAACACCAACTGATAGGATTACAATGGTACACACCTTCAGTACTCGATCGAACACAGTGAAGAAAATAGTACTGAAGCACTGGAAAATGCTCAACACTGCTTCTGGTGCAATATCCAGGCCTTTGTTTGCCTTTAAACGTGGACCCAGTATCAGAGACAGTCTGGTTCACACGAGACCAAGGGCACGGAGGAGAGAGACTACTACCACTCTGGACACCATCTGGAATACTACTCCGGTACAGGGGCACTACCCATGTGGTAGCTGTACGGCTTGCCCGCAGACCCGGAAGACCCTTTCCATAGACATCGGTACATCGAGGCCATGGAAATTGATTAACCACACGAACTGCAACTCTGAGCGATTGATCTATATGATCACATGCCCGTGTGGTCTGGCTTACATCGGACATACCACTAGAAAAGTTAAGCTACGTATCGGCGAGCACAAGAGCACGATAAGGTGCAACAAACAGTCCACCTGCCTGACGAACCACTTTTTAACCAAAAAGCACAAAGCAGATGACCTGAGGTGGGTGGTATTAGAACAACCCTTCATTCCAGCGCACATAACTGATGTCTCACGATTTCTATTTTTGAAGGAACAACGCTGGATCTTCAAAATGAAGACTGATATATCAGGGTTGAACGACAACATCCCTTGGGTCTCCATATGACCATCCTTAATTTTCCATGAAAGCCCTTAGGAGTTGTCATTTCTATACATCTTTAACCAAAATACAACAGTTTGTTCACCATCCCCTCCATTGACCAAAACCATATTCCACAGACATTAGGAATATATGATCTTGATCCCATTGGTATCAGTCTGGGGGTTAGTATGTACATCGTGGGTGCTCTACTCCTGTAGCCACCCATGAAGTGTTCGCCCTGTTTATCAAGGAGCTAAACTCATGGTCTATAGTGGTCAGGTTGTATCCCCAGTGGCTCATACTTGGCCACATGACCAACATCAGTGTTAGGGTAGTTCTCACCTTTTACCCCTACACGGTCTTTATACTATGCAATTAGCCCTGTGTTATTTCCAAACAATTCATTTAACCTGGGCGTGTTACAAACTTTATTACGTCCTTTATAAAAGAGACTGTTTTAATAATTGCCATAAACATGAGGCGAATTTATTCTCTTTGTCCTGTTGTACTCACACAGTGCCTCCATTAAGTCTCCAGACTATGGACATGGCATTATTACACCTAGAGCGTTTCCTTGCCTCAGTGTTAGGGTAGTTCACACCTTTCACCTCTACAGGGTCTCCATACTTTGCAATTAGCCCTGTGTTGTTTCTAAACAATTCATTTAACCTGGGCGTGTTACAGACTTCATAACGTCCTTTAGACAAGAGACTTTTCTTATAATTGCCATAAACATGAGGCGATGTTATTCTCTTTGTCCTGTTATACTCACACAGTGCCTCCACTAAGTCTCCAGACTATGGAGATGACATTATTACATCTAGAGTGTTCCCTTGCCTCCACGGTATGCTTTGCGGGTGGTTTTAGAATAATGTCCAGCATGACGAGCGACCACGCTCTATTCGTGAGCCACTTCTCCTGTTAGAAACTGTGAAAAACCAGCCGCGCATGCGCGACCGAGCGGTGCTTGTTTACAACCGTGGCATGCCTCTGCGCATGCCCCAGGGACTGCACGCATCGTGGTGCGCATGCGCGCTGTATCAGACGCTCGCAGATCATGATTGCCAATTGAAGAGCAGCTGTCGGATATTACGAAAATTGCTCCAATCAGAGCAGGTATATAACCACGCGCCTCGCCTCTCGTCGTCGCCTCCCCTTCGGCTTCGCATTCAGCCGAGAGGTACCGACGGAGAGGTAAGCAGGAGCGTCGCGCTGTGCCAAAATTGGTGTAGGAGCCTTGTTTAGCGACTTAGCTTTGAAGAGTGTGACCTGCTTTTGTAAGAACTAGAATTTACAAACGAGTAAGGACTTGTAATGTGCCTAAATATTGCAATCAAGCCTTAGTTGCAGACATTGGCTATGGTTGTTTCTTACAGCCTAAAAACCTTAAATTGTATTGTGAATTAGATAAATCACGGTACATTTCCATATGACAATTGTCACTAGTGAAGAATATGTTTTCACATAGGATCTTTTCAGTCAGTCTAGTTTTGTTATATTAGTCTCAATCAACCAGCCTTCCTTTACTCTCCATGGGACTCTAGATCTTGGTGGGCAATCTAACAACCAGTTTTATATATGCACAAACCCTTTAAAACATAGTTTTGACTCAGGACACTATTTAAGCCCTCTGAGTCATTCAGGCTTACATGTTTATATATGTTTTTTGTGCTTAGAGCGGGGCCTCATTCTCCGAGCCGTTGCCGGGTGAGGTGAGGTTTGACTCCCACATACTGATGGGTAAGTCGTGTTTACTTCACTTTTTGTTGAATTACATGTAGCAGTGTCTATGGTTTACTTTTTTTGCAACCTAAATAATATTCATTGGCTGTTCTAATAGGGACTAGCCTTGCTGAGCCTCTTTTTGGTCCTTATGACATTTTTAGTTTACATAGTTAAATGAACACAAAATAGTTTTGTCTTTTCTGTTTCTTTTACAGGAGTGTATCCTCCTTCGAGATATTCGCACAAGGGGATACGGTAGGATGGTCAATTTGACCACACGAGTAGTTTGACAGTCTTTTGAGGATTCTAGGTCTGTCTTCTCCACTTTATAAGAAAACATTAGCGTGTTTTCATGCAGTAGCAACAGCTTATCTATATGGCCCTGAAGAATGCCGGTGTAGTCACACCAGTTGGCAGAAACATGTTGGCCGCCTTTACAACATAGCTAAGCAACAGTGATTTTTTCACACTGTTCTACACCTGTTTTTAACCTGACGTCCTGGTGAATACTAATAAAAAATTTTTTTGCCTTGAACGCCATTTTAACATCACTTACTCACTTTTTTGTTTGCACTGCACACGACCAGTACCATGTAGTGGCATGGACACTCTAACCGTTCGGACCAGTAGTGTGGGTTCTATGGCCACTTCATCTGGGCCTTGACGCACTACCCTGGTTCCAGTTGTCCTATATGACGAGGCTCCGCCAAGTGGGTGGTCGGATAGGATATCGACTACACAGCTAGTGTCATGTGACCACTTGGACTGATCTTGTGCAATCCAACAAGTGTGGCATTTCAGTAAGGATCTTACAGACTCAGCCTCTGGTCTCGTAGACCCTCCAATTTTTTCGTGTTATTTCATAGTCTTAATAGGGGTGTTTGAATTTGGAGGGTCTATAAATATCAATCCCCTTGACCCTTCCCAACTTGTTGTTTTTCAGTATTGAGCAGCTTTCGCTGCGGGTCCATTTTGTTGACAACACGCCATTGTTGTTGTCTTGTTCTGCTCACTGGTTGATTTGTTTTGCCACACCTTGATCGTTTACCATGGCTGACTTTGGAGGGTTGGCGTTTGATGACGAGGATCTCAACACACTCCTGACTGAGAACCCTAGCATCCTGGATGGTTTGGCTTCAACATCTGCCACTACCGCCACCACAACTGAGGATGATTGGGTGACTCTATTAAACATGAAGAAAAATCATTCCCGCACCACAATACATGGAGTAATTATGAATGAATACTTGCATGGCAAGTGTGCACCATCAGGCCTGATAGTTACCAACACACCACGCCTCTTTCTAACAGATAAGGGGTTCTTAAGGGATTGGGCGCTCATTGCGTGGCGCTGTACACGCGATTGGCTTATCTTGATTATCAAAACTGCTAAGAAGACAGCCGATGCTTTACTGATTGAAATCCAAGTTCTTGAGGGCCAAATTAATGCAGCAATTCGGTCAGTACCATTCAAAAAGAACTTGGAAGAGACTAACAAAACTAATAAAGAATACTATGACAACATCCTCTTGACCAAAATTGAAAAATTTAAAAAAGATCTAGCACGTTTCTCAATGGAAACCACATACCCCTACATCAGTGACTCCTATGTAGCCCCCGTATATAATTCGGAGGGAAGAGATACGGGTCCAATTACTCTTCCACCGGTTCAGATTCAGGGTCAAGTGACCAAGGTGATTTAAACAGAGGTACACCTAATCGAGGGAGAGGGAGGGGTCCCCAGAGAAGATCCAACAGAGGGCGAGGGGCTCAATACTACCCTAATCCAGGGCCCTGGTGGCCGCCCGCACCTTGGGGTTATCCTCAACCACCTATGGGACCCCCTATGGGCCATCAAATGCCTAACTACCCACCCAACCCAAACTTCCACTATGACCAGTCTTTTTTGTGGCAGGGCCGAGGCAGAAGCCGCGGGAAAAGAAGAGGCCAACAGTCAGTGAATTGGGCCCCAGAGACTGCGAACAACAGAGGAGCACAATCCTAGAAGAGACTAGTGATCTAGTGGTAAACCTGAGCAACCGAATATTAACATCCACCGAAATTCAAGTCCTTAATAAAGGACTAGGATTTGTTCCAACTAATGAAGGAGATCCCTTTAATCTGAGATGCGAATTGGAATCTTTTTTCAGGAAGGTCCGTTTACATTTTTTCTTCAAATCAGCCAATGAAAATATAGATTTGGAGGACCTTTCTGATCGGAACACTGGTCTCAGACCGAAATCTACATATACGCCTCTCAACCATCAAGTGCCAGCGAGGGTCATTGCTTTCGAGCAGGCAGTCACTCATGATATCATGAACATGGACCAAGCGAACAAAGAATCGTTTACCAACATGACCAGAACAGAAAGGATGGCACTCATTACCTTGTCCAAAGACACCAACATTACAATCAAGCCCGCCGACAAGGGCGGTGCTATTGTCATCCAGGACACTGACACTTACCATAGTGAATGCATACGTCAACTGAACGATTCCAAATCCTATCGTCGACTAACGGAGGACCCCACTATGAGAATCTCCAATGAGATAAGAAGTCTTGTCGAGGAAGCATCTTGCGAGGGCTGGGTTACACCTCAGGAGGCTAGGTATCTGACCACGACACATCCGGTGGTCCCTTACTTTTACTGCCTCCCGAAAATACATAAGGAGAAGAGACCCCCTCCGGGTCGTCCAATCATATCGGGGATCGGGTCTCTACTTGAGCCATTATCCACTTTCGTGGATGTTTTTCTTAAACCACTAGTGAGAGAGACACCCACGTACCTGCAGGACACTGGTGACGTATTACGATTACTCGCAGAGACCGAGTTCAACGTTGAGACCGACCTATTGGTGAGTTTCGACGTGGAATCCCTCTATACGTGTATCCCTCAGCAAGAAACTCTGGACTGCATCAGGCAATTACTTGAATCTAACCCTCCGGATACTATTACTCCAATACCTTTCATCATGGAGTGCGCCAGACTGGCTATGATGGAGAATTATTTCCAATATCAAGATGACCTCTATCTCCAAGTCTCCGGGACCTCAATGGGGAGTGTCTTTGCCCCTAGTCTGGCAAATCTATATATGCATCAATTCGAGCAACAACATATCCTAAACCACAGCAACCCTCATTTTCATCAGGTGTTGCTGTGGCGCAGATATATAGACGACATCATTGTCATATGGAGAGGCACTGTTTCAGAGGTTAATGACTTCCATACGTGGTTGAATTCAAGAAATCAATTTCTCCGATTTACAGTTGAGTACAGCAAGGAGCAACTTCCATTTTTAGATCTTCTCATTTTTCCGGAAGAGAACGGCCTGCAGAGTCGATTATATAAGAAACCCATGGCTCGAAACTCCTTACTGTCATACCGGAGTTTCCATCCACAATCATTACGTGACAACCTGCCGGTGGGTCAATTTTTGAGGATTCGGCGAAACTGTTCCTCCAATCGCCTGTACGAACAACACGCAAAAGAGTTATCACGGAATCTGAAGGAACGGCATTATCCTAATCATCTGATACGTAAGGCGCACAAAAGAGCCTTCAATAATAACCGAGAGGCATTAATTGAACATCAGCAAAAAAGAACACCAACTGATAGGATTACAATGGTACACACCTTCAGTACTCGATCGAACACAGTGAAGAAAATAGTACTGAAGCACTGGAAAATGCTCAACACTGCTTCTGGTGCAATATCCAGGCCTTTGTTTGCCTTTAAACGTGGACCCAGTATCAGAGACAGTCTGGTTCACACGAGACCAAGGGCACGGAGGAGAGAGACTACTACCACTCTGGACACCATCTGGAATACTACTCCGGTACAGGGGCACTACCCATGTGGTAGCTGTACGGCTTGCCCGCAGACCCGGAAGACCCTTTCCATAGACATCGGTACATCGAGGCCATGGAAATTGATTAACCACACGAACTGCAACTCTGAGCGATTGATCTATATGATCACATGCCCGTGTGGTCTGGCTTACATCGGACATACCACTAGAAAAGTTAAGCTACGTATCGGCGAGCACAAGAGCACGATAAGGTGCAACAAACAGTCCACCTGCCTGACGAACCACTTTTTAACCAAAAAGCACAAAGCAGATGACCTGAGGTGGGTGGTATTAGAACAACCCTTCATTCCAGCGCACATAACTGATGTCTCACGATTTCTATTTTTGAAGGAACAACGCTGGATCTTCAAAATGAAGACTGATATATCAGGGTTGAACGACAACATCCCTTGGGTCTCCATATGACCATCCTTAATTTTCCATGAAAGCCCTTAGGAGTTGTCATTTCTATACATCTTTAACCAAAATACAACAGTTTGTTCACCATCCCCTCCATTGACCAAAACCATATTCCACAGACATTAGGAATATATGATCTTGATCCCATTGGTATCAGTCTGGGGGTTAGTATGTACATCGTGGGTGCTCTACTCCTGTAGCCACCCATGAAGTGTTCGCCCTGTTTATCAAGGAGCTAAACTCATGGTCTATAGTGGTCAGGTTGTATCCCCAGTGGCTCATACTTGGCCACATGACCAACATCAGTGTTAGGGTAGTTCTCACCTTTTACCCCTACACGGTCTTTATACTATGCAATTAGCCCTGTGTTATTTCCAAACAATTCATTTAACCTGGGCGTGTTACAAACTTTATTACGTCCTTTATACAAGAGACTGTTTTAATAATTGCCATAAACATGAGGCGAATTTATTCTCTTTGTCCTGTTGTACTCACACAGTGCCTCCATTAAGTCTCCAGACTATGGACATGACATTATTACACCTAGAGCGTTTCCTTGCCTCAGTGTTAGGGTAGTTCACACCTTTCACCTCTACAGGGTCTCCATACTTTGCAATTAGCCCTGTGTTGTTTCTAAACAATTCATTTAACCTGGGCGTGTTACAGACTTCATAACGTCCTTTAGACAAGAGACTTTTCTTATAATTGCCATAAACATGAGGCGATGTTATTCTCTTTGTCCTGTTATACTCACACAGTGCCTCCACTAAGTCTCCAGACTATGGAGATGACATTATTACATCTAGAGTGTTCCCTTGCCTCCACGGTATGCTTTGCGGGTGGTTTTAGAATAATGTCCAGCATGACGAGCGACCACGCTCTATTTGTGAGCCACTTCTCCTGTTAGAAACTGTGAAAAACCAGCCGCGCATGCGCGACCGAGCGGTGCTTGTTTACAACCGTGGCATGCCTCTGCGCATGCCCCAGGGACTGCACGCATCGTGGTGCGCATGCGCGCTGTATCAGACGCTCGCAGATCATGATTGCCAATTGAAGAGCAGCTGTCGGATATTACGAAAATTGCTCCAATCAGAGCAGGTATATAACCACGCGCCTCGCCTCTCGTCGTCGCCTCCCCTTCGGCTTCGCATTCAGCCGAGAGGTACCGACGGAGAGGTAAGCAGGAGCGTCGCGCTGTGCCAAAATTGGTGTAGGAGCCTTGTTTAGCGACTTAGCTTTGAAGAGTGTGACCTGCTTTTGTAAGAACTAGAATTTACAAACGAGTAAGGACTTGTAATGTGCCTAAATATTGCAATCAAGCCTTAGTTGCAGACATTGGCTATGGTTGTTTCTTACAGCCTAAAAACCTTAAATTGTATTGTGAATTAGATAAATCACGGTACATTTCCATATGACAATTGTCACTAGTGAAGAATATGTTTTCACATAGGATCTTTTCAGTCAGTCTAGTTTTGTTATATTAGTCTCAATCAACCAGCCTTCCTTTACTCTCCATGGGACTCTAGATCTTGGTGGGCAATCTAACAACCAGTTTTATATATGCACAAACCCTTTAAAACATAGTTTTGACTCAGGACACTATTTAAGCCCTCTGAGTCATTCAGGCTTACATGTTTATATATGTTTTTTGTGCTTAGAGCGGGGCCTCATTCTCCGAGCCGTTGCCGGGTGAGGTGAGGTTTGACTCCCACATACTGATGGGTAAGTCGTGTTTACTTCACTTTTTGTTGAATTACATGTAGCAGTGTCTATGGTTTACTTTTTTTGCAACCTAAATAATATTCATTGGCTGTTCTAATAGGGACTAGCCTTGCTGAGCCTCTTTTTGGTCCTTATGACATTTTTAGTTTACATAGTTAAATGAACACAAAATAGTTTTGTCTTTTCTGTTTCTTTTACAGGAGTGTATCCTCCTTCGAGATATTCGCACAAGGGGATACGGTAGGATGGTCAATTTGACCACACGAGTAGTTTGACAGTCTTTTGAGGATTCTAGGTCTGTCTTCTCCACTTTATAAGAAAACATTAGCGTGTTTTCATGCAGTAGCAACAGCTTATCTATATGGCCCTGAAGAATGCCGGTGTAGTCACACCAGTTGGCAGAAACATGTTGGCCGCCTTTACAACATAGCTAAGCAACAGTGATTTTTTCACACTGTTCTACACCTGTTTTTAACCTGACGTCCTGGTGAATACTAATAAAAATTTTTTTTGCCTGGAACGCCATTTTAACATCACTTACTCACTTTTTTGTTTGCACTGCACACGACCAGTACCATGTAGTGGCATGGACACTCTAACCGTTCGGACCAGTAGTGTGGGTTCTATGGCCACTTCATCTGGGCCTTGACGCACTACCCTGGTTCCAGTTGTCCTATATGACGAGGCTCCGCCAAGTGGGTGGTCGGATAGGATATCGACTACACAGCTAGTGTCATGTGACCACTTGGACTGATCTTGTGCAATCCAACAAGTGTGGCATTTCAGTAAGGATCTTACAGACTCAGCCTCTGGTCTCGTAGACCCTCCAATTTTTTCGTGTTATTTCTCAGCAAGCCAGCAAACCCTTGGAAAAACTTGGGTTCATGGATGTAGAGAACAGGTTCAATCCTTCTCACTCCCAAGCAAGAAGCTGCAGACAGAAGGCCAACACAGCAAAGCAGGTAGCAAAGTGGCAGTCCCTCCCTCAGCTCAGCAATCGGTAGGCCAACACAGTAAAGCAGCTAGCAGAGTGGCTGTCCCTCCTACAGCACAGAAGCTCTTCTTGTTGACAGAATGTATTTGTTTCCAGCAAATTTCTAAGTTGATGGTGTCAGGGGTCCAGTACTTATATCCAGTTGTGACTTTGAAGTGGGGGAGACTTCAAAAAGGCCTTTGATGATCACAAGGTCCTTGCCTTTCCTGCCCTGCCTACAGACTCACTACAGGGAGTATTCAGGTCTTTGTGTGGGGACAGGCACAGCCCTATTCAGGTACAATTTTCAGTTCCTCCCTCTCAATCTAAACCAGGAAGGCCCATCAGCCTGGTGATGGGGCATCAGGATGCAAATGTCGCACCCCAGCTCCCTTTGTGTGTGAATGTCTGTTAGACATGGGGGTTTCTGATTGGCAGGTTTTCTACCCTGTCCAAGTAGAAACCCTTCCTTCTAGTCAGGGTAAGGGGGATTAAACTTCTAAAATAACCCCTACTCACCCCCTTGATAGCTTGATACAAGCAGTCAAGCTTATCTCAGAGGCAATGTGTAAAGCCTTTGCAGATAACACACAGTAATACATCGAAAACACTACAAAAGGACGACATACCAGTTTTAGAAAAATAGCCAATATCTATCTGTGTAAAACAAGACCAAAATGATATAAATACAATATACATTAATCAAAATACAAATATTGCATAAATAGACTTAAAATACAGTTCCTTGAAGTTAATAGCTCCATTTGGGGCTATCCCGGAGTCATGAACAAACAATTCCAACAGTTTGGGCTGACAGTGAGGTCGCAGGCTAGCTACAGTGTCAGGAAGAGCTGCAAAGAGTATCTTGGAAATGCAGGGCATTGTTGACCTCTCGATGAGCTCTGAAGAGGCAGCATCATCAGGAGTCAGTCCTGGCGATTCATGCTGGAGTTGACAAACCCTTGAAGTCACCTGCCCTGCATATCGAACTCCGTGAGGTTGAAGTCAGGAGCATTGGTGGGCATCAGGGCCGCTGGGCAAAGTGGAGCAGTGCAGGGTGTGGTGACTTCAAGTCATGGTGCAGGCAGCAGCTCAGAGACGCTGTCCAGCAGCGTCGGTGAAACCAGGGGTGCGGTGCAAAGTGGAGCGGTGCTGGTTGTGGTGCTGACAGGTTACCGAGCAAGCAGCTGCATTATGGTTGCTGTAGCGTCGTTGGCACAAAGCTGTGGTGTGGGATGGGGAGGTATCTTGAGTAACTTACGAGCAGTGCCCCCAAGCGAAGGTGCAGGAGCGGTGTCGATGCATTGACGGGGATACCAGGGCGGCAATGTGAAGTGAGGCAGTGTGGAGTGCATTGCTTTCAGGTCAGAGTGCAAACAGCTGCTCGCCTGCGGCATAGGGTGGCATGTGAAGTTGTGGTGTGAAGTGGGGAGGTGCTCTCTGTGATGTCAACAGGTCACAGAAATGGCAGCGGCATCGTTTACGGTGTTGGGTTCCTTTTTCCTCTTTGGAAGCTGAAACATGCAGTTCCAGATGAGGGTACCCAGACGATGGTGAAGTGTTTGGTGTGCCTGAGGCTTTCAACAGGAGGCAAGCTCTCCTTCAAGCCCTTGGGGGGAACTTTTAACAGCAGGATTCAAGAAAGTTCAGTCTAGTCCTTTCACTGCCCATGACAGAACAGCAACTCCAGACCAACCCAACAAAGCAACAAACAGCACAGGGGCAAAACTTCTGGCATCTCTTCCAGCTCTTCTTGTTGGCAGGGTCCTTAGTCCAAAAGTGTTCTAAAGTTTGTGGGAAAGGGCCACAAAATGTATACTTCTTCTCCCTTTGAAGTTTTAGGCAGCAGGTCCCTCTTGCTCAGTAGAATTTAGTTCTCTCCTCCCTTGTCCAGCTTCAATAAAGGGGGAGGAGACATCATTGTGCAGAAATGACACTGCCTATTCAGGTGCTAGTGAGAAATCCTCCCACTACTCTAAATGCAGAAAGTTCTATTCAGCCTGGTTATGAGACACCCAGAAAAGGCAGGACACACCCCAACCCATTGAGACTGTCTAAAGTGAATTCCCTTCCCAGCTCCTGTCACTCTAAAACCAGACGGTGAATACACAAACAGGCAGATGTACTCAGGATGGTTAAACAAGAAAATGCCACTTTCTGAAAGTGGCATTTTCAAACACACAATTTAAAAATACCTTTACTAAAACATATGTTATTAAATTCTGAGCTCAGGGAGTCTAAACTCTGTTTCTCTATCTTTTCCCAATTGAAAGTTACACTTTAAAAGATTAGAAGGCAGCTTCAGTGATCACGTATGGGAAAGACAGTCTTTCAAGAGTGAAAAATAAAACGCACAGTATTTCGCTATCAGGACATGTAAAGCATGCTACTACATGTTCTACCTTTCACATACACTGCTCTCTGCCCATGGGGCTAACTTGGGCCTACCTTAGGGGTCATGTACATGTTGGACAAGGGAAGGTTTGGGCATGGCAAGTGGGTGGACTTTCCAGGTTGACATGGCAGTTAAAACTGCGCACAGACTCTGCAGTGGAAGATCTGCGACACCTTTGAAAAGCTACTTGTGTGGGTGGCACAACAAGTGCTGCAGGCCCAGTATTTTATTTACAGTCCCTGGGCACACATAGCACACTGTAGTACAGACTTACTAGTAAATCAATTATACCAATCATATGAAAACAATTATAACACAATTTACAGTAGGAGCACTTGCACTTTAGCACTGCATAGCAGTGCAAAAGTGCGCAGAGATACTACAACAGCAATAACAAAGTCCAACCTACCATAAACACATGAGGTCAGAAAGCAAAAACACAGGGAAAACACGCCAAAAGATGCCAGGTCTCGCACTGTCTAGAGTGAATGAACAAAGCTCAGCTGTCAACCAACCCAGACGTGTATTCAGAGACAGGCAGAGGCACAGAATGGCTAAAGAAAGAAACTGCATTTGCAGACTTACAACTGAAAATCTGACTTCACCCTAAGCTATGATTTTAAATTGTGTGCCCAAAGACACCAATCTCTAAATCTCTATCTTTTCCCAATTAGAAATTACACTTAAAATACGTTTTAAGGCAATCCCGATGTTAACTTAGGAGAGAGATAGGCCTTGCAATAGTGAAAAACAAATTTAATAGGTTATCACTACGAGAACATGTAAAATTCAAACATGCATGTCTTACATTGTAAGTACACTGCGTCCTGCCCAAAGAGCTGCCTAGGGCCTTACTCAGCGGTGTCTTATATGTAATAAAATTGATGGTTTGGGCCTGGCAAGTAGGTTAATTTGCCAGGTCGAAATGGCAGTTTACAACTGCACACACAGGCTTTGCAGTAGCAGGCCTGAGACAGGTTTAAAGGGCTACTGTAGTGGGTTGCACAATCAGTACTGCAGGCCCACCAGTAGCATTTAATTTACAGGTCATGGGCATATATAGTGGATGTTACTAGAGACTTATAAGTAAATCAAACATGCCAATTGTTGGTAAGCCAATGTTACCATGTTTTGAGTATATGCATATGCACTTTAGCACTAGTTAGCAGTGGTAAATTTCCCAGAATCCTAAAGCCAGCAAAAATGAAGTCAGTGAAACAGGAGATCAGAAGGCAAAGAGTCAGGGGAAACCACGCCGAAAATGCCAGGTCTAACACGTGTTTCCCCAGCCGAAGGTGGGGACAGCTACCCAACTCCTTGGGAGTGTTCTTCACTAAGGCAGAAGAACCTGGAGAGATCATCAACATTGGTGATGTCTGTGCGAGGACAGTAGTTCCACCGTAAAGTCCATTCCCTATAGGGAGATGAATCGCCCCAAAAGTTTGGGATTCTCACTCCTCATCTTCATTAAGCATCTGAGGGGCCTGTGGTCTATCTGAACTTGGAAGTAAATGACAAACAGATATGACCTTAGCTTCTTCAGTGCCCAGACCACAGCAAAGCTTTCCCTTTCAATTTCGCTCTAACTCTGTTCCCTTGGAAGTAACCTCCTACTGATGAAGGCTACAGGCTGATCCAGGCCTTCTTCATTTAGCTGTGAAAGCACAGCCCTAATGCCACACTCTGAGGCCTCCATCTGCACAACAAACTCTTGGGAGAAATTGGGGGCTTTGAGCATGGCTTCCTTCAGGGTGTCAAATATTTTCTTGCACACCTCTGTCGAAATCACCTGACGTGGCTGCTTCTTGGAAATCAGCACTGTGAAGGGGGAACAATGGTGCCATATCCCTTGATGAATCTCCTGTAATATCCAGTGAGGCCTAAGAAGGCTATACCTTCTGTCTTGGTTCTTGAGGCGTTCTGGAGACAGGAGGGTGTCAATTTTTGCCTGCAAGGGCTTCACCTTACTGCCCCCTACTTGGTGTCTAAAGTAGATTACAGAACTCTGCCCTATCTGGCACTTACTGGCATTCATAGTCAGGCCTGCACTCTGCAGAGCACAAAGCACTTCCTGGAGGTCCTCCCAAATAGAGCTGAAGACCGCAATAACATTTAGGTAGGAGGCAGTAAACTTCTCCAACCCATCCAGGACCTGATTGACCGGCCTCTGGAAGGTGGCAAGAGTGTTCTTCTTACCACAAGACATGACACGGAAATGGAAGTGTCCTTCTGGTGATGAGAACACTGACTTCTCTTTAGCCCCCTCAGTCAAGGCATGAACCTTCGTAGTAATAGTTCCAATCCCAAAAGCATCTCAGTAGTCCTGAGGACTGAGCTCCAGTAGTTATACCCAAAATAACGTTTGAAGATGATATTAGTTCCAAAAGGCCACCTTCGAAATGCACAGGCCCCCTCTAAATGTAGTCCTGTCTGCCATCCTACCCTGGAAGGCTTGATCAATATCTTTAGTGAGTCCAGGACCCTGCCACTTGGAATGCAGGTGCAGATTCCAACCCCTTTTATCTGTCCCAGGAAGGCCCCTCAGAGTCAGAGGTCTGCAGTCTCCCTTTAGGGCCCCTAGTTTATGGCTTTCTATCGGGAATGTACAAATGTAGCTGTCCCCCCAGCACCCAGATGTGGATTGGAGACAGGCTGACAGGTGCACAGAGATATGAAAAGCATTGAAATGCCCTCATTCCATTTTCACATTAGTAATTTCAAACCCACTCTTGCTACTGGAGAGGATTTGCCATTACTAATCCATCAAGGAAGGGGCACCTTCCTGTACATAAACAAGCCATGGCATTTTTCTTTTTCCATGTGTGCTGCACATGGCAGCACACATGGAAAAAGCAAAAACGAGGCAAAATAATGCATTTCTCCTTGTTTCGCCAACTTAAGACCAGGATTTTCCTGGTCTTAATTTTGGTACTGCCTCCTATGTACGCTACCCTTGTACATAGGGGGCAGTGTCAAATACAATTGGTGTTGCGTGGAACGCCTACCACAACACCCACTGCACACCCCTTTCACACTAACTAAACATAGTGTGAAAGGGTGTGATGGAGCGAGATAGAAAACAAAATTTTGTTTAAACTCGCAAAGTCACATTTCCATAACATGAATAAAATTATTAATGATTTGTGATATGTCGTGCTAATACAACCTAGATTAAACTTTACACGTGGGGGGACTAACATGTGTGCTCATAAACGTGCATAAATGTCGCATCTTTTTGTTCGTGCAAAATAATAAATTAATTTATTGTTTTCGTTTTTGTCATTACTAACTGCTGCATATTTAAAATAAGCATGTGCTTGTTTTGCTTTTTCCTGTCTGTGTGATGTCATTTCTACTATTCTAGGTGCATATGGGTCTCATAGAAAAACGGAGACTGGTAAATATAAACGCTGCTTTATTTGTTTGCAATGGCTAGGTAACATTTTGATTAATCGGGTGGGCTAATTATTTAGTAAACCATGGGGTGGATACAGAATATACTTTATTTCTTACATTAATACTTTTCTTGTGTTTGTTTTATACTAGAAATCATAAGTTGCCTGCTTTTGAGGCCTAGCTATTTGAGCCGCAAAATAAAAGCTGATCTATAATTCTGCAGAAAGTCACGAGACGCCCATTCCGAATTAAAACGTTTATTGAAGCTGCATTCACAAAGCAAAAACTGATGAGCTGACATCATTCTGTCGGACATGGCCAAGGTCGAAAGTGAACTTTTTGTCAGTCCTTAACTTGGCATCCGCGGAAGTTGCACTGTAAGACTATGGAAGCTGCGAGGATGACTTAAAACAAAGTTGCAATCGCAGGAAGCCTCTGG
Source organism: Lissotriton helveticus (assembly GCF_964261635.1). Taxonomy (NCBI): domain Eukaryota; kingdom Metazoa; phylum Chordata; class Amphibia; order Caudata; family Salamandridae; genus Lissotriton; species Lissotriton helveticus. The sequence goes on along the minus strand of NC_136072.1, from coordinate 737,548,075 downwards.
CTCCACGTGGAAGAGACAATGGTCTTTGTAAGACATGATTTTGTGGAACTTTTTAAGAATCGGGTGACATGTCACTTGTCACTCTCAGCCAATGGGACGTCGAGTATTTCTGAAAACTTTCCTTTGCTAGTTTAGTTAGCGTAGAAAGGTATAAAAAGTCATGCCCTTAGGGTTGGGCTGGCTGCTGCTTTCTGACTTTCCGATGAGGGTGATGTGCTGCTGGACTTTGCGTGGAGCACGTAAGAATCCTCAAAGAACTTTACTTTAATTTCTGTCTATTTAGCTCAGTTAGGGAAATAGGTTTTAGAAATGCTAAACTTTATATAATTTCTTTAAAATTTATTCAATTGCTTAAATTGTATTTCTTATATTTCTTACTATCATGCTTGCTTTATTGCAAATAAATTTCATTTATAAAACTTTTAACTTACATACCATAATTTAGAAAATAAAATCTTACTTTTGACAAACAAGCTGGTCTTGGTTATTTAGAAGTATAGGTTACCTTTAGCTAGATCACTTCGCCTATGGTGGTCGTTTAAATGGTTGGGTTTTATTCTAATGACAATATTCTTTCTGCAAATGTATAAAAAATGTTTATAGTTTGTAAATAATGTGTATATAGATTTATTCTGACCACCTGATTCAGTAGGCCCAAAATATATCAGGTTCATAAATGGGTCCATATTTAGTATAGAATTTTGTTTATAGGTTATGAAGTTGGGTAGCGTAGTTTATGATATATTTTCTATAGCCCGCTGGATCAATTATCTGGTAGCAGAGGATGGTTGCTAAGCGGTAACCAAGGTAACATGTTGGTTGCTAAGGATTGCGTCATGGTATGCAAATAGGATTAAGGATTGCGTCATGGTATGCAAATAGGATTAATGTTTTAACACTTGTTAAGTTCGTTTTTCGTGCCTATCTGTAAGCTATACCGGTATAGATTGTGTGGCGAGAAATTAGTCACGCAAGCCATCTGTTCGTTTGTAGTGATATCGCCGAGTATCACAAGAGGTATCGCCGTGTACCATAGTGTTGTCGCCGAGCAGCACAGTTTTAGGGCTAGGTCTGAATCTTGTATAGTGAGGATTTTCTAAGAAATCAAAGCAGCATGAGAATAGGGACAAAGCGCCTTCCATAAAACTCACTGTGATGAGAGTAATAGTTATATCCAAGCTTGAGTGAAGGGTAAAATTAGTGTCGGTGCATGATTATCTATAAACAGGTTAGAGTCCTGTACGGGTACATGTTTCATATCTATAAACAGGTGAGAGCCCTGTACGGATAACGTCGTTATTTTGCTAACGGTGCATGATTTCTATAAACAGGTGAGAGTCCTGTACGGATTTCGTGTGTGTTTGAATTTAGGGAATTTTCCGTGTAAAAGTGCGAGTTTGAGTTGTATTTTATGTTCAAGTGGAACTCTTAGAACTTTCACTTCGCGGTGGGTTCAGAGCAAAGCGAGTTCATAATTATACGTGTTAGAAGGGTGGGGTAAGGTTACTCTACTGACAATTGAATATTATCCTTAGTGTGAATAGCGCCGTCTATTCCGAAGTGTGGATACTTGAATGTATGTAAACTATCCTAATTAGTGAAACGAACAGATGTTGTCTTTATAAGTCATTGTTAAGAATTAATTTACACTGAAAAGTGTTCTTAAAATGGCGCTGTGAAAAGATTTTGTGAAGGAGGGGTAAGCGCCAGGAGTGAGAAGCGAGAAACCGCAGCTGCTGTGTACGTCACAGAGCCGCGCTGGGATTGGGTGACCTACGTCACAAGCTGTATTCTGATTGGCTCCTGAGTCTCTAACGGCCTGTGAGCTGATTGGTCCTTCGGAAATTCTTCAAATTTATTGGTTGAGCAGGAAACTGACGTAGCTCAACTGCCATTGGCTTGTTGGTGTGTTTCGCGCACGGATTGGTTGTTGTACGGAACATCCCGGAAATATTTTACGAACGATTTTGTGAATTAGATTTAACTCTTAAAAATGAGTTATCATTTTAAACATGTTGAGAAGAAGTCAACATTATTTCAGAAATTCAAGAATTTATTTTCACCTGACAAGAAAATCGAAACGCGAGGTGGTAAACTACTTCATAAGTATAAAACACCTGCAGCGTACATGGAAGGTGAATACGGATATCATACTGTCTTATGGTTCGACAGTTGGAAACGCTATACTAAAAACGATGGTGTTTTGGCTTGGCCTGATGATGGTTCATTTAATGTAAGAGTTTTAAGAAACTTACGAGAGAAAATGAATGCTCTTGTTCCAAAACCGAGACCAACTCAATTTGAAGCTTTAGTTGAGTGGGAAGATGAGATGTATCAGTTACAAAGAGAAGCTAGTGGAATTAAAAGACCTTCTAAAAATCCATCATGGAAAAGAGAAACTCATGAAGATAGATTACGAATGTGGAGACAGGGAAACATGAGTGAAGGATTGTATTTAATTCATGAAATGGTAATGGGTTCTCCTACAGGGAAATCTATGGAAAGTGAATCTGAGGATGCAATTATGGAAGAAATATATACAACTGCTAGAAAGAAACAGCCTAATCAGCCTTTGAGACCTCCTAGATCATGGTCTACTCCGGTGGTTTCTACTGAAACTTCACCGAGTGCACCTCCAATTAGTGAAGCTCCTAAACTTTATCCAAATAATTGTGAAATCACTGAAACTCCTAGAAGACCAGAATTTGAGAATGCTCGAAATGAGGGTAGACATTTTTCAATGACTCCAAGAGCAAGGGAACCTCCAAAAGATTATACAAGAGAGACAAGGAATGTTGAGGATGATGATTATAATGAATACTTAAGGTCTAAAGAAGAATTAATCAAAAGAATGACAAAAGGCATGGAAGCTGTTACAGTTCCAGTAACAATAGGTCCTGTTCAGCCTGTATTTGAACAAAGAAATACAAACAAAACTGGATTAACTATTCCTTTAAATACAGAAATTCAAAAGCCTGCTGAAAAATTTTATTCAGATTTGACAGAATTAAACACTTCTAGATCGAGAATGCCTGATTTAACTTTCAATGAGGATTTATCTCCAAAAACACCAATGGGTGCTATGTCAGATGTAGGAAGTCCTGAAGTCAGGGTAACTACACCAAAGCTTGATGTGGCCAAATTAAAAGCAAATATTGAAGAATTAATAATTGGAACAATTGGCCCAGATAGTTTAAATTACTATCGGGATGATGAACTATTATTCATTTGCAAAAGTATTCAATGGAAAACGAAAAATAAATATGATCAATTAGAGGATCTAGCTGCAGAACTTGAAATCGATGTGAGTAAACAAAAGAATTTTGCAAAACATTATAGATTAGATTTCTCAGAAAGCGACATTGAGAGTTTGAACTCAATGGGAAGAATAGTTCACATTAAAGATTTAATTGTCTATATCAAAAAGCTAGGAGAACTGAACAAATGGAGAGTGAAATGGACTAAAAGGAAAGAAGATGAAAGATTAGAAAGAATGTCAAAACAATTTCCAATGAGAGAAGTTGCAGGTGGAGGATATGTTCATGTCCCATGGTCGAGACAAGACATTCTGTTATTCACAAATGATTTTCCTAAATTAAGAGAGAAACCTGTTGAGTGGTACAGGCAAGTCGATAGATTTATCAAAGTATCAAAAGTTCTGTGGATTGATTTGGATGGATTTTTTGACATTGTTGTTCCATCTGATCTTTGGACAGAATGTAAAATATCTATTAGTTGGCCAAAAACAGAACCTGAGCGAATCAAAGAAACAGGTGCCCCAAATCCACTTGTAATGGATTTTTATGAGAAAGTAATTGTTTGGATGAAAAACAAAATTCCACCCAAAGAAGTTGATTGGGTTAAAATAGAAAGAACAGAGCAGGAAACAAAAGAATCAGTTCATTCTTTTTATGAAAGACTACTGTTAATCTTTAAACAATACAGTGGTTATGAAAAATTAGATGAGAAAGACATGAGTCATTTTATCTATAGATTTGTTTATGGACTAAAACCTGAAATTGGAGAAATGATCAGAACTAGTATTGTCGGATGGCAAGCACTATCTATAGATGATATTCTGAGAAAAGCAAAATATTGTAGCGATGAATTAGAAGTAAAACAGAAGAAGCTAAAGGAGAAAGCCATGTGGGCACAGGTAAAGGTAGCTGAGCAACAGATTGCCAGCATGGGAAATAAGAACACTAATTTTGTTCAAACTGGAAATACGAACCAGATACAAGGAAAGTTTAAAGGTAATAATTTCCAAAAGAAATTTAGCCCAAAGATAGAAGAGCTGAAACAAAGATTACCTTGTTTTAATTGTGGCGAAATTGGACATTGGAGGGACGAGTGTCCTCATCCTCCTAGAAACTTAAAGAATCCCTTATTGAATCCACAGATGCAGAATGGTGTTAACGTGCAGCAACAGCTACAGATGCAACAGGGGTTAAATGAATTTAATATTCAGCGACAATTACAACAACAGCAACAACAACAGGTGAATAATCGTCAGGACCAGTTGCCACAACCACCTTTTCCGAATTGTGGGGGAGTTCAAAAATATAATCCAAACGTGGGATTTCAGGGATGTGAACAGGTAATAAAACCACAAAAACAGCAAAAGCAGCAAAGGGTTCAAATGCAAAATGCTTCACAACAATTTTTATTAACAGAAAGCCAAGACAGTGATTCTGATGATTATTGCTGACGGTGCCCGAGAGAGGAGGAAGAGTGTGTTGTTGGAGCCACTCTTGAGGTTGACCAGTCTGGTCCTTATGTAAACGGGAAAGTTAATGATGTAGACATCACTTTTCTAGTGGACACTGGTGCTACCCGTTCTACTGTTAGATCAGTGGAAATTGAAAACCTACCTCTCTCTGGGGATACCATCCAAGTTGTCGGAGTAAGTAATCAGCAAATTAAAACAGACCTAACTGATCCAGTACCAGTTGAAATTGGAAATTACAGAGACAAACACAGATTTGTGGTTTGTAATAGTAGTCCAGTAAATCTATTAGGTAGAGACATCCTATGTAAAATGAATTGCAGAATATATTGTTCTCCTGAAGGAGTTGAATTACAAACAATGGAGGAAGATGGTTTGTACAGAATGACAATGATGATGATGGAAGCAGAAGAAACAAAATTGTTTCCTGCATTTGAAGAAAAAGATTTACCTGAAGAGCTAAAAGAAACAGTGAAATCTGAAATATGGGATTTTACTGGGAATGAGATGGGTCTGATGAAAAACGTAGATCCTGTTAAAATTGCATTGAAACAGGGAATAGAATTTCCAAACACTCCACAGTATAAAATGAAAACAGAGACAATTGAAGGTATTACACCTGTAATTAAAAAATTAATCAAGCAAGGTGTATTGGAAGAAATGAAGAGTAGCTCTTGTAATTCACCAATTATGGGAGTTAAAAAGGCTAACGGAACATTTAGGATCGTACAAGATCTGAGAAAGGTTAATCAAATTGTTATTCCATGTTGTCCTGTGGTTCCAAATCCAGCAGTGATTCTATTTCAGATTCCATATGATGCTGAATGGTACACAGTCATTGACCTTTGCAATGCATTCTTTACTGTTCCTCTACACCCAGACAGTTATGAAATCTTTGCTTTCAGATTCCAAGGTAAGACCCTTGGATGGACAAGAATCCCTCAGGGCTATACAGAAAGTCCTTCAATCTTTAATGAACTGTTAAAAAGATCATTAGAAGATTTAGACTTACCAGGTAGGTCTACGTTGGTGCAGTATATTGATGATTTGTTAATAGCTGCAAAGACAAGAGAAAATTGTGTAACAGACACAATAATTCTGTTAAATCGCCTTGCAGAAGAAGGACATAAAGTGTCCCCAGCAAAACTACAGTTTTGCAAACAGGAAGTGAAATATCTTGGTCACAGAATTGCAAAGGGAAAAAGACAAGTAACAATAGAGAGAATAAAAATGATTCAAGCAATGTTACCGCCAAAAACACAAAGACAGGTCAGAATGTTCTTGGGAATGGTAGGTTACTGTCGACAATGGATAAGTGGATTTTCAGTAATTGCGAAACCACTACAAAGACTGACCAAATCAGATGTAAAAGATCCAATTATTCTCAATGATGTTGAGATGAAATCTTTTGAAAACCTGAAAAAGAGCTTATGCCAAGCTCCTGCTTTGGGTATGCCAAATTATGAGAAAGATTTTGAACTGTATTGCAGTGAGAGAGAAGGATGTGCATTATCTGTGTTAATTCAGAGACATGGAAACCTAAAGAAACCTATTGCATATTTCTCTGCAGTTCTTGATCCAATTGCAAAAGCATTACCAGGTTGTTTAAAAGCAGTTGCAGCTACAAGTATCAGTCTTGAACAAAGTGAAGGAATCATTATGGGATTTCCTGTAAAAGTTTTTGTGCCTCATTCAGTTGAAATATTACTGACAAGAGGTAAGACTCAACATTTAACAAGTAGCAGATTGACAAAGTATGAGAAAATCATACTAGGAGCAGATAATGTTTCGATTTCAAGATGTTTGAATCTGAATCCTTCTACATTACTGCCTGATTCTGAAATTGTTGATGACATCGAGACAGAACATGAATGTTTAGATGTCATGGAATTCTGCACAAAACCAAGAAAAGACATCAAAGACAGACCTTTGCCTGAATCGGATTTTGTCTACTTTGTAGATGGCTCATGCTTAAGATCCGAAGGTGGTGTCTTGAAAGCTTCATACTCAGTTTGTACAGTCGAAAACATTAAAGAAGCATCATGTCTTGAAGGAGTTCGTTCAGCTCAAGTAGCTGAATTGATTGCTTTAATTCGTGCATGTGAAATATCAAAAGATATAAGAGTTACCATCATTACTGATAGCCAGTATGGGTACGGAGTTGCGCATGATTATGGACAACTCTGGTCACAGAGAGAATACATGACATCAACAGGATCACCAATTAAAAATGCAGTTTTCATTAGAAGATTAATTGAAGCAATACAATTGCCAAAAGAAATTGCCATAGTCAAGTGTGCAGCACACACTAGAGGAACTGATTATATTTCCAAAGGAAATGCCTTCGCAGATGAAACAGCAAAGTACTGCGCAAGGAAAAATTATTCTTACAATCGGAATAGAAGTACAGAAACTGATTCAAATTCATTAATGCTAACAACTATTGTAGAAACATGGAATGAGATTAGAGATTTACAAAACGAAGCAGATGATGAAGAAAAAGACCAGTGGTTAAGATCAGATTGTAGACAACGTGATGAAGATGGAGTGTGGGTTTACAAAGATGGCAGAGTAGTTTTACCAAATTGCATGATTTCTGACATGGCCAGATTATATCATGGTCCTGCACATTTAGGAAGAGATTCTATGGTCAGACTGTTTAAAGAAACATGGTTCAATACCAAATTTAGAACGATTGCAGAATCTTTTTGTCAAAGGTGTTTATCATGCCAACAAATGAATCCAAACAGAAAATCAGTGGTGGGGACAGGAATAATTGGTCGAGAGGGTGGTCCCTTCACCAGGTTACAAATAGATTTCATTGAAATGCCCTTACACAACTGTTTGAAATATGTACTTGTAATTGTATGCTTGTTCTCAAGGTGGGTAGAGGCTTTTCCTACACGACATTGTGATTCAATTACAGTAGCGAAACTAATGCTCAGAGAAATCATCCCAAGGTACGGTTTTCCAGTTACTATTGAGAGTGATGGAGGAAGTCATTTTGATAACAAACTATTGAAGTTAATTTGCGAAGCTATGAGTATTGAGCAGAAAATACACTGTGCATACAGACCAGAGGCATCAGGTGTAGTTGAACAAATAAATGGAACTATCAAAAACAGAATTGGAAAAATGTGTCTAGAGACAGGAGTTAAGTGGACTGATGCTCTTCCACTTGTTTTGATGTCAATAAGAAGTACACCAGATAAAAAGACAGGTTTGAGTCCTCATGAAATTTTGATGGGAAGAGTTATGAGGCAAGCTTTTGTACCTGTAGGTAAACTGTTGAGCATAAATGACAGTGCAATTTTGGATTACTGTAAAAGGTTATCTGATATGGTAACTTCTGTGTCTAATCAGGTGGGAACTGAAGCACAATCAAATGACAAAGTTTTGACACATGATCTGAGACCTGGAGACTGGGTCAGAACGAAAGTACATCGGAGGAGGAATTGTCTATCTCCTAGATGGCAGAAACCTAGGCAGGTAATCTTGATCACTACTAATGCTGTAAAGTGCAGAGGATTGAAGCGCTGGATTCATCCAAGTCATACTATTCCAATACCAACTCCTGAGAATTCTGATGTTGAAAGTGATACCACAGATGACTCTGATTCTGAAGCAGAAGACAGAACAGAAGGTGAAGTAATTCCAGATTCTGAAGATCGACAAGAAAGTCGACATCTGGAAACTGTGCCAGTAAATGGAAATCTGACGAGAAAAGACTTAGAAATAATTGAAATAGATTCTGAAGGTGAAGAGAATCTGTTAAAAGGAAAGATAACTGAGGATTCGGTTGTCTATATTGAAGACAGAGAAGCTGAACCAAAAGAAGTTACAGACCAGGAGAGTATCGAAAGGCAGAGAACAAGCTCTGAAGTAAGGAACAAAATTCCGAAATCTGGGAAGCTAGAGGTAATTGAGGAAGAGGAGGAGAACGAATTACCGAGTACTAGTGATGGAAGACAAAGTGAAGTTCCTGAAGGAGTGAAATTGCCGAATAGAGAAGTTCCTGAGTCAATAGAAATTTCAGACTACGAAACTGAGGAAAGTGACGTGGAAGTTGGAAGTGAAAGCAGAAAGAAAAGGACTTGGAAATCTGAATCGAATAATTCTGAACCAAAGAAAAAGTACGTGAGAAAAACAGACTACTGGCCTGGTGGAAGATTGAGAGTCAGATTGATTAAAAAGCCAATAGAACAAGTTGAAGAAATCAGTAGTCAAAAGAGTCCTGGAAAAGAGGTTGGAGTTGGAAGGAAAATAGAAGTGATATCAAGAAAAGGGAAGAGAATAATTAGACCAAACCAGAAATACAAGTCTCCTGAGTGGACTTACTTAGTAATTCCACCCGTTATAGACATATATGATAGTAGTGAAGAAGAAAACGAAATCCAAGAAATTAGTGACAATGATTGAAGTACAAATTTATTAAATTGGCATAAGGCTGAAGAAATCCTGTTAGTTGACACAAGGTCGAAGAAAACTGTCTAATAGAAGAAGACTTATGTATGACATAAGGTCGAAGAAATCTTGTTTAGGGTTATAAAAGAAAAATATATTTTAAAAGAGGGGTGTATATAAATTTTAAAATTTATTTTTATTTTTATTTTTATTTTTGAGGCTAAAACTAACCTAAAAATGCCTTACATTAAGGAGAGCACTTCAAAATGCTCTGTTTTTAAAAGATGCTGTAAGATGACTCTGGTATGTCTGCTCATTTTAGTTCTGCTCTGGTTGGTACTAGCTGTGATTATACCTTTAGAAATGAATAGAGAATTACACAAAGTTAACATAACAAGCAAAGCTCTGGTTAGCCAAACTAAACATAGTGCATCTGCAAAGGTTATTGATCATCAGCCTAACATTCATCAAGATAAATCAATAGGTGATTTTTCAAGTAATACTTTCACAAAGCTTTTGAGTGAATATGTAAAGGTAATGGATGCAAAGGATTGTTATGTATGCGTTAAGTTACCCGCTTCTGTTTCTGAGGGAGTAACATATAATATGCTTCCTCTCACTTATGCTGTTACATGTAGTGTATTAACTAGTTTATTTTATCAAACTGGTCGTTTAGAATATTACTATTCAAATTATGATGAGATTTTTGCTAATGTTAAAATTGATAATGCTTTAAATAAGCATAAGAAAGCTAAACAATTAAGAGAATATTTCCTTGTTACTAACGAACTCACTTATGAGTATGCTTACAAGAATAATCTAACATGTAAATTAAGTGCTGAAGGGAAGAAATTTCTGAATATGGTTGAGGAGAGAAGAGCAATTTATAAGAGAAATGAATTAGTCAAGCAGACTAAGTCATCATTCTGGCAAAAAGAGGATGAGAAACTAAATGGCAAAATGTTTGAAAATATTGCAATTCACATAGACAAACCTGTTAGTGGAAAGCTTTGCATTAGAAGAGATAACACACTTTTTGATAATTATTTTGTAGGTGCAAGCAACTGTGAAGATACTTATCAGATTATGGGAGGTTGGGGATTTAAAGGTGGAAAAGATCCTATCTTTCCTGGAATTTATTTTGTTTGTGGTGACAAAGCCTACTACAACCTTCCAGACCATTGGTATGGAACTTGTTATGTGGGAATTGTTTTTCCTAAAGTGTTTCATGTTGACAGAGATTCAGAAGGATTATTTAAAATTCATAATTATGTAAATAGAGCTAAAAGAGAAACTTTTACTGAAGTTCTGGGAGATATTTTCCAAGCTGTAATACCTTTTGTTGGTATAACCCTAAATGCAGGGAGAATCAGAAAATTGTCCACTATAGTTGATAGATTATCAACTGACACTGCTGATGGGTTTCAATTAGTGAATGTTGAAGTTATTGCAATTAGATCCATGGTAATTCAAGACCGTCTTGCTTTAGACATACTCCTAGCAAAAGAGGGAGGAGTCTGTGGCATTTTACATGTCCAACATTGCTGTACATATATACCGGATGAAAGTAAAAATATTGAAATGTATATTAAGAATATTACACAAATGCATTCTGAAATAATTCCTTTAGAAGAAGAAGATTTTACTGGGAAACTTTCAAATAGGTTTCAAGCAATTAAAAACTGGTTTCATGATATCGGAAGTTCAATTCTTGGCAAGATTCTGGCACCTTTGATTATAATTATATTCATTTTTATTTTGACTAAAGTAGGTTGTTTGTTGCATAAAAGAAAGAAGCATTTAAGAGAAAAGAAGAGAATTTATAAACTCAGAAAAGAAGAGGAAAGGGAGATTGAGTTGCAGGAGTTACATAGAGAGCGTCATGTTAATTGTAAAGATTATGCTGAAACAGACTTTTAGGTTTACTAATACAATGAATTTGAATCGATTTCTTATAAATTAAATTTACCAAAATTTTGAGTGCTGGTGTGGTGATTTGTTAATCACCAGATGAGGGAGTTGATGGAGCGAGATAGAAAACAAAATTTTGTTTAAACTCGCAAAGTCACATTTCCATAACATGAATAAAATTATTAATGATTTGTGATATGTCGTGCTAATACAACCTAGATTAAACTTTACACGTGGGGGGACTAACATGTGTGCTCATAAACGTGCATAAATGTCGCATCTTTTTGTTCGTGCAAAATAATAAATTAATTTATTGTTTTCGTTTTTGTCATTACTAACTGCTGCATATTTAAAATAAGCATGTGCTTGTTTTGCTTTTTCCTGTCTGTGTGATGTCATTTCTACTATTCTAGGTGCATATGGGTCTCATAGAAAAACGGAGACTGGTAAATATAAACGCTGCTTTATTTGTTTGCAATGGCTAGGTAACATTTTGATTAATCGGGTGGGCTAATTATTTAGTAAACCATGGGGTGGATACAGAATATACTTTATTTCTTACATTAATACTTTTCTTGTGTTTGTTTTATACTAGAAATCATAAGTTGCCTGCTTTTGAGGCCTAGCTATTTGAGCCGCAAAATAAAAGCTGATCTATAATTCTGCAGAAAGTCACGAGACGCCCATTCCGAATTAAAACGTTTATTGAAGCTGCATTCACAAAGCAAAAACTGATGAGCTGACATCATTCTGTCGGACATGGCCAAGGTCGAAAGTGAACTTTTTGTCAGTCCTTAACTTGGCATCCGCGGAAGTTGCACTGTAAGACTATGGAAGCTGCGAGGATGACTTAAAACAAAGTTGCAATCGCAGGAAGCCTCTGGCTCCACGTGGAAGAGACAATGGTCTTTGTAAGACATGATTTTGTGGAACTTTTTAAGAATCGGGTGACATGTCACTTGTCACTCTCAGCCAATGGGACGTCGAGTATTTCTGAAAACTTTCCTTTGCTAGTTTAGTTAGCGTAGAAAGGTATAAAAAGTCATGCCCTTAGGGTTGGGCTGGCTGCTGCTTTCTGACTTTCCGATGAGGGTGATGTGCTGCTGGACTTTGCGTGGAGCACGTAAGAATCCTCAAAGAACTTTACTTTAATTTCTGTCTATTTAGCTCAGTTAGGGAAATAGGTTTTAGAAATGCTAAACTTTATATAATTTCTTTAAAATTTATTCAATTGCTTAAATTGTATTTCTTATATTTCTTACTATCATGCTTGCTTTATTGCAAATAAATTTCATTTATAAAACTTTTAACTTACATACCATAATTTAGAAAATAAAATCTTACTTTTGACAAACAAGCTGGTCTTGGTTATTTAGAAGTATAGGTTACCTTTAGCTAGATCACTTCGCCTATGGTGGTCGTTTAAATGGTTGGGTTTTATTCTAATGACAATATTCTTTCTGCAAATGTATAAAAAATGTTTATAGTTTGTAAATAATGTGTATATAGATTTATTCTGACCACCTGATTCAGTAGGCCCAAAATATATCAGGTTCATAAATGGGTCCATATTTAGTATAGAATTTTGTTTATAGGTTATGAAGTTGGGTAGCGTAGTTTATGATATATTTTCTATAGCCCGCTGGATCAGGTGCCTTGTACATAAGGCAAGCCTCCTATCGCCACGGGAACGTCACAAAATGTGACATTTCCGTGGCGATAGGGGCTTGTATATATGCCCCTGAAATTTCGACTCATAAGAGCATGTGCTATTACTGATTGGGAAAACACTGCACATTACACATTACTGATCACCCTCGCAATTTTGAGTCACCCCCTTAGCTGGACAGTCAATTGTCACTCTTCCACTTAGTGCACACAAAATCCTGCTGAAAAGTGCATATTAGCAGCAGACATATGGCATGGCTGAACAAATGAGAAAAAAAAAGTGTGGGGATGTATGAGGTCACTGCGTTGGCGATGAAGTAAGCAAATAATATGACAGCACTGAAGGCAAACTCTGCAAGCTCCAAAGGCCAGATCTAGAAGGCCATGATGGAGAACTTTTGTGCTGTTTTAATTTCTGACCTGAATAAAGTGAATATCTCAAATAAGCAGAAATGTAGACATGGCTTCAGGATGGCGTGTATGGGGCTATTTAAAAACATGAGCACCTCACGGTACACACTGAAGGGTGTTCTTTGTTGATGATACGGACATGGGAAGAGGCTTTGAGAAGAGCCTGCCATACTAATATATGAGACAAGAACCACCTGTATTTCCTACTATGTTTATCTGTATGTGGATTTGCTTTTATAGTGTGCACATCATAAATTAATTACTTCCAGGTGCTAGTAGAAAGAGCGGTTTACATGTTGCTTATAATATTTATGACAGCAGTTGCGAATGCATTTTAGAAAATGTTGTTTATAGTGCTTAAAAAAGGCAGAAATACAGCATGAAACGCGTAATATGATTAGGTATCGTCATCCTCATCAATACAGGTAACTAACATTATAAACTGTGACTGGTGTGAGCTAGAAGATACGCTCTGTGAGACAATTATCCATGACGAGGTAAAAACGCAGCGGGTGGTCTGTCTCACAGACTATTTGGCACATTCCGAGAACGTCTTTGATCATGTAAAAACTGGATCTGAGACACCATATCCGTAAAACGCGGCCACCATCTTTTTCTTCAACTAGTAGTAGCATTCCCACGTTAACGAAAGCTCCATGAATTCCCTGGCTTATTTTTTGATCTTTCTCAGGGTAGACACAAACGAAATTATTCACTTCCCTCTTCTCCGCTGACAAGATCAGTATGTGCGCTGCTTACATAGCTCTAATGTTTTCACGTGAAGAAGCTCTGTAATTCCGCAGTAGCTCTGTGAACATTTTTCATACCTCAGTAAAAGATATTTCATGTGCCTTTTCATTAAAAGCATACTGGCGTACACAGTACCCACACTATGCCACTACGAGGTCAACCTAAACACAACAGTATCATTTTTCATTAAATGATCCGTTCCAGCTGGCATTTGTAACTGAAAATGAAGGTTAAGGGAAAATGCATTCCTCACTTCCTGTTTTCTGGCCTTGCGTTCCGGGGAACACAACATTCACAGGCGTGCATGGGAGTGCAACTGGAGATGACCCACTGTTAAAATGGCAGTTCGTTCCTCGAAGGTAGCCATTTCAAAATTAAAAATATGATGCATCAAGGACAGCAGGCTGGGCTCTGGGATTCTTGCTCAGGGAGTGCCATGAACAAGGATGGGTGGACCACGAAGATGAATGGGCTATGGTACAACGTTTTGCAGAAATCTGATATTTTACGCACAGACATTGTCGATCTTTGACATTTTAACTCCATAACCATCAACTGACAGGTACCTGCTTCTCTTTCCCTGCTACGCTTCCGCCATGTTCAGAAACATTCCTGCAGCCACATATCTCTTTGCAGAGCTATAAATATATATATATATATATATATTTTTGTGAACAAAAGGCAAGGACGCGGCACTCCTCTTGAACACGATAGTTTATTTAGGTCTCTTTGCAAAAACTCCTACGCGTTTCGAACTAACGTTCTTGGTCATGGCAGTGTTCTACAAAAGTCCCTTTTCACTTTCCACCATTTATACTGTTCACTCAGTTTTACAATATGAGGAATTGTGGGCCTTGTAGTTTATGCATTTAAACGTGTGTTTTTTCAAGATAAAACAAACAATACATTCATGTTGGGATTTGCGTGTGGTTAACATTCCTTATAAGAAATGTACTAACATAAATTTTATAACAATAAAATTATATGCTAACGATTGAATTCAGATTATAGTCCATTTTGTGCTTTCACAATAAACACTTTTCATCAAGGACTTCTTGATATAACTTGTACGTTATATTATGTTCATGGCTGAGTGCCCCATGTCCCACACATTTCCCTTGATTCTACGTTTGGCCCATATTGTGTTACTTCACACAGGATTGTACACAAGTTCAATAATCAGTGTTTTTTAGAGGTGTACATGCATCTCCTCGTCTGCGTTCAACCCTCTTGGCTGTCTTGTTTTAAACTTGATTATAAGTTTGGACTCCAAACGTCTCAATTTCAGAAGTCTATCTCCCCCTCTTTCCTGGATGGGGATAGATGCTAAACCCAGGTATCTTATGTCTTCCCAGGTTTTGTCCCCAAAAATTGGTTAAAAGCATACCCTACGGGGAGTTTCTCCGTATGAGAAGAAATTGCTCAACAGAAGAAGAGCTAGAAATAAAATTTGATGACACGAGGAAAAGATTTCTTGAAAGAGGTTACAAACACAGAGATGTATCCATTGGGGAAGAAAAAGCTAAATGTAAAACAAGACTGGAAACACTAAATCTGGAAAAACCCAAAGAGCCAGAAAAACCTGAACAATCTCAAGTAAACAGCCAAACAACAGAAAAACCGAGAATGATTGCAACATATAACAAAGAAAGTTACAAAATCCGAAAAATCTTGGCTAAATATTGGCATATTTTAATGAAGGATCCAGACATTGGAAATGACATTGGAACTGGCCCTCTAATCACATATCGGAGAGCGCCAAATCTCTCGGACCATTTGGTGAACAGCCATTTTACACTAACGAAACAAAAAGACTGGCTGCAGAAAAGAAACATTGGATTTACTAAATGCAGAACATGCAAAGCATGTAGAATAGGTCAAAATACGACATCCATCACAGACCCCTCAGGCAAAGACTTCACAATCAGAACAAAAATAACGTGCGAGTCCTCCTTTGTTGTATATATGCTCAGGTGCCAATGTGGGAAAGAATACATTGGGAGTACTAAATGTCCTCTCAAGAAGAGAATTTTAGAACATATTCGGGCAATACAAAACAGTGATAACAACTATGCCATGGCGAAACACCTGAAAACACACACGGACAAAACCTGGGAAGACATAAGATACCTGGGTTTAGCATCTATCCCCATCCAGGAAAGAGGGGGAGATAGACTTCTGAAATTGAGACGTTTGGAGTCCAAACTTATAATCAAGTTTAAAACAAGACAGCCAAGAGGGTTGAACGCAGACGAGGAGATGCATGTACACCTCTAAAAAACACTGATTATTGAACTTGTGTACAATCCTGTGTGAAGTAACACAATATGGGCCAAACGTAGAATCAAGGGAAATGTGTGGGACATGGGGCACTCAGCCATGAACATAATATAACGTACAAGTTATATCAAGAAGTCCTTGATGAAAAGTGTTTATTGTGAAAGCACAAAATGGACTATAATCTGAATTCAATCGTTAGCATATAATTTTATTGTTATAAAATTTATGTTAGTACATTTCTTATAAGGAATGTTAACCACACGCAAATCCCAACATGAATGTATTGTTTGTTTTATCTTGAAAAACACACGTTTAAATGCATAAACTACAAGGCCCACAATTCCTCATATTGTAAAACTGAGTGAACAGTATAAATGGTGGAAAGTGAAAAGGGACTTTTGTAGAACACTGCCGTGACCAAGAACGTTAGTTCGAAACGCGTAGGAGTTTTTGCAAAGAGACCTAAATAAACTATCGTGTTCAAGAGGAGTGCCGCGTCCTTGCCTTTTGTTCACAAAATTACAGGGAGACACGTTCCCGGTCTCCAAACGCGTGCACCAACCTATGGAGTTCCCTCTGCTACGGGGACATTTGTGAAGAATATATATATATATATATATATATATATATATATATATATATATGTTTCAGGGACGTTATGTTTAGTTGGACATTTTTCTCGTACAAAACCAGAGAAATTCCCCCGTTATAGTTAGTTCAGCAAACTATAACTCGTGTCCCCGCAAAGCACTGCTGATGACGTCACATATTAAATCATTCATGACATGGTCAGTGACATCACTGATGACATCTCAAATGTCATTACTGATGACATCACTGATGACATCATTCAGTGACTGTGTTTTTCTTTAAAGTTTAAATATCTATTATATATATGTCAATGTGTATTGACGAATGAGTGGGTGTATAAGTGTCTGAATGGAGGATTTAATAGGTGCGTGACTGACTGTTTAAGTGAGTGAATACGTGTGTCTTACTGAATGCATGGGTTAGTGATTAAACTGTGTGAATGTCTGTATTAGTCTGTCTGTTGTTGTATAAGCAGCTGCATGGGTTGGTCAGTAGCTACACGAGTGTCTATATGGGTTATCGATTGGTTGCCTGATTATTTGTATGGGTGCCTGAGTGTGTGTGTGGGTGGGAGGTGTCTGACTCTGTGCATAGATGTTTGAGTGGTTGATTCACTATGTGAATGGGTTCAAGAGTGCATGTGGAAACAGCTGTATGGGTGGGTGAGTGTGTGTTTGTGTGTGTTGGTGAGTGAATTGATGTCTCAATGTTACATGTCCAAGTAACTACATATGTAAAAGGCAGTGTATGTGAAAGTTGAAGTATACAAATGACTATACGTGAGAGTGGCTGTGTGTAGTTACCAAGGTATTTTCGCCGATTGAACTAATTATGACCGTTGCCCATCACCATCTCAGTATATTTTACTGTTATTCGGGTATGTGTGATTATAAAGCAGGGCTTGTCAATGCTCTTTCTATTTCCGACTTTATCTCACTTAATGGCAAGGCTTGCCTACTTGCTTTGGCATGATCTTATGCCTCCCTGTATGCAGCTTTTGCTCTTTTTCGGGCATTGAGGCCTATGCTTGAGTGACTCCATGTTCTAAGCTGTCGCAATTCTTCGAGCCACTTTAGGTGAGAGGTTATGTTTTAATTCCTACTTGTCGTTCACCCCTTCTAAACTAGAGAGGACCGGTTCTTATCAGAGGAATGTGCTCACTCGATGCCGGAGTCATAGCAAAACGCTTGGCCAGCTGCTTGTTGTGCTCTCTTGGTATGTAGTGGTACAGGAATCTGGTGGGAAAGGTAGGGGGAGCTTTCTAGAAGCTTCGATGGAGAGTTGCATTCTATATTAGAGAAAGAGGCCCGAGAGGGAGAGTTAGTTACGAGAGTTAGTTACGACGGCGAGTTACGAGAGTGAGTTACAGAAAATCAGTCAGAAGAGAGGTGCTGGTCTGGTGGTTTTGGCGGTCTGGTGATAAATCACAGACCAGACGTGCAGTCGTGACTGTGGAACAGAGAGTCCTTACCCAACCAGAGAGAGAAAGAGAGAGAGACGGGCCTTTCTCCGAATGCAAGATGACTAAGATCATGGTGAGGTGTTCCAATGACATTTGTTATGTGATTACTTATGTCTAACTATTTCTTTCATTTTCAGCATAAATGTATATGTCAGTAATTACTATTGTGAAGAATGTCTATTGTGATGTTTAGTTATTTCTTTCTTTTGCCATTTTATCATTGTGTAATAAAGAGACCCCAATGTGCATTAGTATCATTTGTCTGATGTCTCTGAGAGGGAGTGTGGGTTATTCTTAGCCAGGTGCTGACGTACTGAAGGACGGTAAGATTCCCTTCTTACAGGTAACTGGTGATGAGGAATTATTCTACTTCTAATTAGGGATTATTACAAGTGCAATGTATTCCTTGTGAAGGAATGTCAGGCCCCTTTTTACCAAGTACTTACAGAGGGATGGGCGATTCCCCTCTAATGGGTAATTGTTGATACGGAAGGGAAACTGGCTCCTAGCAGGAGTATCCAAATTCTGAGTATTTCACCCCAGCATAGTGGAAGTATGTGTTCGTTCGCCGGAAGGCGCTGTTCGTACTGAGGTGCGTTGTGTTGCGCAGTGGCGCGTTGTTTCACCGGAAGGTGTTGTCACACAGGGGTGCGTTGTTTTGTTTTGCACAGTGGCGCGTTGTTTCGCCGGAAGGCGTTATTCGTACTGAGGTGCGTTGTGTCGCACAGTGGCGCGTTTTTTCACCGGAAGGTGTTGTCGCACAGTGGTGTGTTGTTTTGTCTCGCGCAGTGGCGCGTTGTTTCATCGGAAGGCTTTGTTCGCACTGATGTGCATTGTGGTGCGCAGTGGCGCTTTGTTTCACCGGAAGGTGTTGTTGCACAGTGGTACGTTGTGTTGCTTCACATATATCCTCCTAACTATGGCTATAGACTTGCAGTATTCCTAGTCTTTAGTATTATTCCTTTCTCAGGTAGGTATCCTAAAAGTGTGGTGTTTTCATGAGTCCTGAGAGGGGCTGTGGTAAATAATGGCCTGGTAACTGACAGAGGCACCAAAAATAGGAGAAAACCAAGTCATTACATCTTGGCATCGTGACTCACAGGATCGAAGGGAGGTGTGTAACGGGATTGCCTAACATCTTGGCGTCGTGACTTTGAAGTATTGAAGAAGTGGATTATATTTTCTAGGAAAACAAAGACCGAATTACAATTGCCTATGGAGATTCCTGGGTGGGAATTGACTCCGTATGGAGTATTGGCTCATGAGTGGGCTAATTCTACTGGTTTAAGTGAAAACTGGAATGCATGTGTGCTCGAAGCTGAACCGGCTCAGGTGGTTCATGTTTGCAGAAAGTGCCGGTAACAAAAGGAGAAGAGCTTCCTATATTAGGACGAAGAGGGTGGATTTTGCTAAATGCTTATAGATTAGTACATGGAAAATGTGTGAAGTTACAGCGTGAGTACAAAGAGTTTGAAGAGCAGTATGTGGAGGTAAAGAATGCTAAAACGCTGATGAGATGTCAAAATAAATTATTGGCAGACAAGTTGGAAACTTATCAGACTGTAGCGGAAACGGCTGCAGTGCGCACTGCAAAATATAAATATGGACCCTGACGAGGAAAAGTTAATAAAAGAAAAGTACATATAGTCATTGCAAAGGCAGGGCTTGACTGGAATCCCGAGAAGTGGGATGAAAATGTATGGGACTCTTCGGAGTTTTCAGGTTCAGGTGAAGGAGAGGATAACAAAACAGAGCCTATTAAGACTAAGAGTAGGAATAAATCGGAAGAGTGTATAGAGGTGCATGCAGAGCCGATACATCGAAGAAAATTACAGGGCGATCCTCTTAATCCTCAAGGGATAGCTTTGGATAGCTTAGAGGATTTAACACAACAGGAAATTAATGACATTTTGGACAGATTTTGGCAGAGATCTGGCGAGGCTTTACTTACATTGATGGTTTGTATCTATGATTTGGGTGCTGCAGGCGTAATGTTAGATCATGGAGATGCAGTGAAATTTTGCACGATAAGTACAGATACGACCATTCAGGAACATTTCAGAAGTTATGGGCAAAATTATCAGATTAGCTTGTTGCACTTGGCTGTGACTGGTTGTAGTCATAAATATCCGACCGAATCAGACTGGCCAGTAAATGAGAAACCATGGTACACGCTGAAAGATGGGACACAGAGACTAAAAGAAGAGGTGATAAAAACCTCTATTTTCCTTGATTCTGCACACAAATTAATGGAGGGACTACTTAATACTTCTGTGAGAAATAGAATCATTCGTACTCCTCCTCCTGCTTATAAGCAGGTGATGATGACGTTGTTAATAAATCAGACAGGGAACACACTAGCTGAAGTGATAAAAGCGGTTCAAGAATTGGGCGAACTAGGAGAATAGATGAAAGTAGAAAGATCATCTAGACCTGAGGTCCATACAGACAAAAACAAGTTATCCAGACGAGACATGATTTTTGCCCTTTTAAAGGATGGGGTGGACAGAGAGGAAATATATGGGGAACCTACTTCAAGATTATGGTACATATATCGAAAAAGGGGTTTAGACAGAAAAGAAGGGAGTAGACGAGTTAATAAACAAAATCACGAGCAGAGACATTCAGATGGGAGCCGTGACGAGGCTCAACAAGAGAGAAGGGAAGAGTTTTCAAATCACAGAAATAGGAATGAGAAGGAAGAATCTCTAGGATACTGAACATATAACGAGAGAGAGAGAGAGAGAGAAGAGTGTGTTAACCGTAGGAGCAGGAATGAAAGAGACCAATCCCCGGAGTTGAGAATGAGAAATGAGCGAGAGAGATCTTCTGATCGAAGATCACAAACCAGTAAGAACAGGAGAAATTCATTTTATGAAGAAAGAGTGTACGAGGAAGATGTGTTGCCTAGACGATATGAGAGTCTTTACCCTGACTTGTCCTGGGCGCAGGGCAAAGGCAAAAATGATTAGGAAATAGGTCAAGCTCCAGTACAGAATTGGGCTCGTAGAGATTATAGACCCTATGTAGATATAGAGAATTTTTGGAGACATCGTAATGTCCAGCGGGCCAGAGCATTAGTAGATACCGGAGCGGAGGCCACTTTGATATATGGAAATCCCAAGAAGTTTAGAGGACAGTATTTTACCATTACAGGGCTAGGCGGTAAAGAGGCCCCAGCAGTACAAACAAACCTTCAGTTAAGAATAGGTAAGATACCTAAAAGAGAATATAGGAGCATATTATCAAGCAGGGCGATAGGCAATTATCGCTGCCGCTAAGCGGTGATAATTCTATCGCCCTATTAGCAAGCTGTCACTAACTGATGTTAGCGACAGCTTTTAGGCGATAGCGAGCGGTTTGGGGCCTGCTTTGCATGTCAGCGATGTTTATCGCTAATGACATGCAAAGTGGGCGTACCCAACCAGTTAGCGCCTGAAAGCAGTCGCTAACGTTGCTATCGCCTATTAGCAAGGCAGACGTAGCGAAGAAAATATTCACGCTAAGCGTGAATATCTCCAAGTACTAACACCTGCCCAGACCAGTTCTTAGCCATGTTATCCAATTGGAGGTGGATAACATGGCAAAGAGCATTTAGTCGCTAATGCGTGAATATCGCTGTATTCTCAGCGATATTCACGCATTTCGCCGCTATCGCTGGATATTTTAGCACAATGGAGAAAAACGTTGCTATTAGCATGTTTTCTTCGCTAACGTATCCAGCGATAGGGAGGGATAAAAAAAACGTTGCTAAGCCTATTTAGCTATAATTATCGCTACTTGTTGGTAATATGCCCCATAGTGTGTTAGTAGTGCCCCTTTCTGAATACATTATTGGAATTGACATTTTAAAAGGAATGACATTACATTTAGATGATGGATACTATCAATTTGGAACAAAGCATTATATATCAGCTAATATCGTGTGAATAGGGCATTTACAAATTCCCCCTATAAAAGTGCCTCAAGCGACCAAGGTAATCTCAATGAAACAGTTAAGAATTCCTGGTGGGCATGATGAAATCAATGCCACTATTCAAGACTTGATGGATGCAGGGGTCGTGATTCCGATTACTTCTGCCTGGAATAACCCCATGTGGCCGGTGCGCAAGAGTGATGATTCTTGGCGTATGACAGTTGATTACCGCGAATTGAATAAGCATACACCGCCTTTGACTGTTGCTATACCAAACACTGTTACTTTGATAGAGAGAATTCAGAAACATCCAGGGACGTGGTACGCAACTATTGATATTGCCAATGCTTTCTTTTTCATTCCTATTGCCCCTGAGTGTCAAAAACAATTCAGTTTTTTATGGAATGGTAGACACATGACATTTCGGAGTTTGCCACAGGGCTACTTACATAGTCCGACAATTTGTCACCGGCTGGTGGCAGAACATTTGGATGAAGTACAATTAAGTCCAGGAATACAGATTTGTCATTACATTGATGATATAATGATTCAAGGTGAAACACAAGAGCAGGTCCAAACTCAGTTAGACCAGATTGTGACTCATTTACAGAGCAGAGGATGGGAGATTAATCTTGACAAATTGCAAGGTCCAGCACAGAGTGTGAAATTCCTAGGTATTCAATGGCATGAGAGAAATGGAGAAGTGATTCCACAAGTAATCAGAAAATTAAAGAATATGCAGTACCACGGAATAGGAAAGAGGCTCAAAGATTCATTGGTTTGTTTGGATTTTGGAGACAACATATTCCCCATTTAAGTCACATTTTGGCTCCTTTGTACAAGGTTACGCGTAAAAAGAATGTGTTCGAGTGGGGCGAGCCGCAGCAAACCGCGTTTGAATTAGCAAAGGAAGCGATTCAGCATGTTTTGGATTTGTGGCCAGTGCGAGACAGTGATGTTGATTTAAATGTGACTGTACAGGGTCCATATGCAAACTGGAGTTTATGGTAAAAACAAGGTAAAACAAAAGTGCCTTTCGGATTTTGGACGAAAAAGTTGCCTGACGCTGGTGAGCGTTATACACCCCTTGAGAAACAGTTACTTGCATACTATGTGGCTTTGGTAAATACTGAACAATTAAAATTAGGGCATGATGTTGTTTTGAGACCTGAGATTCCTATTATGCAGTGGGTCATGAGCTCTCCTAAAACTCACAGAATTGGACATGCACAAGAATCCAGTGTAATCAAATGGAAATGGTACATTCAGAACAGGGCTCGAGTAGGTCCTAAGGGTACTGCAATGTCACATGAGCGGGTGGCGCAGGCGCCAATAGAAGAAGCAGACAAAGATTGCCCCGTACCTATAGTACAGGATTCTCCTTTTCAGAGGGGTAAGCTGTTCAGCAATCTTTCCGTGGAGGATAGAATGCATGTATGGTTTTCGGATGGTTCAACGAGGTACATAGGAGTAAAGAGGCACTGGAAAGCAGTTTCGTACAACCCTGTCATGCAAAAATTGTTGAGTGCAACTGGTGAGGGAAAAAGTAGTCAATTTGCAGAACTGTATCCTGTCTATCAGGATTTGAAACAGGAGTTGCCAGGAACTTGTCACATCAACACGGATTCTTGGTCGGTGATTAATGGCTTGGAATTATGATCATTTTCAGCATAAATGTATATGTCAGTAATTACTATTGTGAAGAATGTCTATTGTGATGTTTAGTTATTTCTTTCTTTTGCCATTTTATCATTGTGTAATAAAGAGACCCCAATGTGCATTAGTATCATTTGTCTGTTGTCTCTGAGAGGGAGTGTGGGTTATTCTTAGCCAGGTGCTGACGTACAGAAGGACGGTAAGTTTCCCTTCTTACAGGTAACTGATGACGAGGAATTATTCTAATTCTAATTAGGGATGATTACAAGTGCAATGTATACCTTGTGAAGGAAGGTCAGGCCCCTTTTTACCAAGTACTTACAGAGGGATGGGCGATTACCCTCTAATGGGCAATTGTTGATACGGAAGGGAAACTGGCTCCTAGCAGGAGTATCCAAATTCTAAGTATTTCACCCCAGCAAAGTGGAGGTATGTGTCCGCTCGCCGGAAGGCATTGTTCATACTGCGGTGCATTGTGTCGCGCAGCGGCGCGTTGTTTCACCGGAAAGTGTTGTCGCTCAGTGGTGCGTTGCTTTGTCTCGCGCAGTGGCGCGTTGTTTTGCCGTAAGGCGTTATTCGTATTGAGGTGCGTTGTGTCATGCAGTGGCGCGTTGTTTCACTGGAAGGTGTTGTCATACAGTGGTGCGTTGTTTTGTCTCACGTAGTGGCGCGTTGTTCCGCCGGATGGCGTTGTTCACACTGAGGTGCGTTGTGTCGCGCAGTGGCGCGTTGTGTTGCTTCACATATATCCTCCTAACTAGGCTATAAACTTGCAGTATTCCTAGTCTTTAGTATTATTCCTTTCTCAGGTAGGTATTCTAAAAGTGTGGTGTTTTCATGAGTCCAGAGAGGGGCTGTGGTAAGTAATGGCCTGGTAACTGACAGAGGTACCAAAAATAGGAGAAAACCAAGTCATTACAGCTGTGTGGATGAGTGTGTACTTGTATCAGTGATTGTATACGAGAGTAGTATGTGTTAGACCTGGTACCATTGGCATGTGTCTCCCTTCCATTTTTTGCTCTTGCCTCTTCTGTGTTTGCTGGTTTTTGATGCTTTTGGGCACTGTGCCACTTCTACTCAGTGCTACAGTGCAAGTGCTCCCTATGGTACATTGACGTATGGATTAGTGACTCCATGACTGGCTTGTTTGCTTTACTGTCAGACCCTAGTACAGTGCACTGCGTGTGCCCAGGGCTTGTAAATCAATTGCTGCTGGTGGGCTTGCAGCGTTGGTTGTTCCACCCACCGGAACAGCTTGTAAAGTGTGTCCCAGGTCTGCCATTGCAGAGCATGTGTGCAGTCTTGTTGACTGGGCAAGAGCACCCACTTGCCAGTCCCTAAACCGTCCCTTTTATACATATTAGTCACCCCTAAGGTAGGCCCAAGGACAGGGTGCATTGTAGGTAAAAGGTAGGACATGCCCGGATGTGAGTGGCATGTCCTAATAGTGAATTACATCTATTTTCGTTTTTCACTATTGCAAGGCTACCTATTCCCCATCGGCCAGAATGGGCAGTATGATTATAACATCTTATAATCCTAACTGACTCGGAACTAGGTAGAAATTAGAATTTAGTATGCCTGACCTCGGAATGATAAAATACATATTTTAGTGAAGTTGGTTTTAACATTCTGTGTTTGAAAATACCACTTTTAGAAGTAGGTATTGTCTTGCCAAACTATCCAAGCCTGTCTCTGCTAGGTTTTGTATTCCTTGTCTGGAGTTTGAGTGACAGGGGCTGGGGGATTCCAGAAGACAGGGTGAGTCAGCACAGGGATGAATAGAGAGATCCGCATGCAGATGGGAGGGAGGAGCTGCACCTAGGACCTGAATAGGGCTGTGCCTTCCCTCCACATTGCTAGCTCAACCTCCTGTTGCGTGTCTGATGTCCCTGGCCTGCACTGTCAAAGGAAGAGAAGGAGTACTGTAAACAAAGTGCTCCAGGACTGACCAGAACTGGTTTGGGCCAGGCAAAGGCCTCTCTGCCTTCAGAGAACAAAGGGAAACTGAGTATAAATATTGGGACCCAGACCCAAGAACTTTGGATCACTTCTGGAAATCAAGATGAACCTTTGCTGAGGAGAAGAACCTGGAAGCTGAAGGAGGAGACTACCCTGTGCTGTGTGTTTGGGGGTTGGCCTGCAGTGGTTGCTTCATTGCCAAAGAAAGGAGAAAAGGACTGAGTGTGCTTTCTATCAACTTGAAGAAGAATCTCCAAGGGTTTGAACTAGAGCTTGCCTCCTGTCTGAAGTCTCAGGGATACAAGACTTCACCAACCAGCTCCCCCCTGATTTCCCCCTGCTGGGAATTGAAGTGCCTGCTGTTGTGCTGGGCCTTCTGAGAGACTGCGTGTCGTTGGGAGCTGGAAGCAGAACGCAACAACGAGAAGTGTGTTGCCGCCGCAGCTGCTGTGATCACATCGCCGAAGAAGCGACCTGCCGCTGTCATCATCGCATCACCGAAGCGCGGCACATCACTGGAGAAGTGTGCCGCCACCACAGAGGTCACCATCGCATCACCAAAGAAACGCATCACAGGGCCTGTCGCGGCTCCAAAGATCATCAAGTCGCACACATCGCATAAACGTTGTCGCATCGTAACCAAGACGACATTTTGTCGCATTGCACCTTAGAACAGTATCGCATCGAGGTGCCATCTTGACGCATCGTACCGGAGTGCAGTGAGTGTAGCCCCTTACCCTGACTAGACGCAAGGGTCCCTATTTGGTCAAATGTTCCTTCCTCTGCCAACCAGAGACCCCCAAATCTAACAGTATGCATTTGTTTCTGTTTGAAAAAGCGAGTAGCTCTGGATGAGTGGTGGTGTGTGAGTGTCTGTATAGGTCCATGAGTGCTTATGATAGTGTTGCATTGATGAGTGAATACATGTATGAGTGATTGTATGGGTGATTGAGTGGATGTGTGTGTAGACCTGGGAAACAGTGAGTGCCTATGTAGTAACTGGTATTGGTGTGTCGATGGTTTCGAAAATGGTAGTCTGTATTTTACAGTAGGTGATTCAAACGTTATATTAGAGTGTGAAGAGGTGAATCAGATTTTCAAGTGGATGATGGCATCAGTGATTTCATCAGTGATATTATTGAGATGTCATAGTGACGTCATCAATGATGCACTGCCCATGTCACACATGATGTAATATGTGACGTCCTCAGCAGTGCATTTCTGGGGCGCAAGTTATAGTTAGCTGAACTATCTTTAACGGGGGAATTTCTCTGGTTTTGTACGAGAGACATGTCCAACTAACTATAACGTTCCTGAAACCTATGTTTTTTTCAGTGAATTTATAAGGTTTTTTTAAATGCTAATTTCGAATTCTAATATGTTCATAAACCTATGGTTTTTTCAGTAATTTTAAAATAGTTTTTAGTGATATTTTGTAACTTTAATATCCCAAAAATAGTGTTGGTAATTTTTTTTGTTTGTTATTAAAATAATATAATGTCTTCTATTTTCTTAAATATTAATATATATTTTTTGGGGAGAAAAAGGTAGAATCGTGCACCCATTACGTACCTATCTCGTTGGGTGTGCGGATTCCAACCGCCATATTTGTAAAGTCATGAAGGATGCATGTTTCAGCCAGCCCACTATGCTTATGCTTACAGGGAGAGAACGACAACGCTATATGTCCCAGGTCTTCCCTGAAGTGATCTGCTGATCACAGGTCAGTTGTCAGCATGCTACAGACGCTCCCTCATGGCTGGTTTATACCCACACCACACCCATGCAGCACAGGAGTCACAGAACATGTGGCCCTGCCAATAAAAAGGGCTGGAAGCACGTGCTCGAAGCCATTTCCACCCTCTATCAGGGTGTATCCCTGTGGTTATTATGTTGGTGGCAGCCGAGGTACTTTGGCCATCACAGGCCTCCCGCAACGTGGCGATGACTTAAGGTGCACAGAGTTGGTGGCAGCTGAAGCACTTTGCCCGACACTGGCCTCCTGCTACGTGGCGATGACTTGAGGTGCACAGAGTTGGTGGCAGCCAAGGCATTTTGGCCAACACAGGCCTCCCGCCACATGGCAATGACTTGAGCTGCACTCAGTTAGTGCCACCAGAGCTAAGCGCGTGTGCAGCCTGCGATGATGCGTAGGCCTCGAAACACCATCCTGGCAATCAAAACCCGATTTGAATTGTGAGCTCGGCTGGGCTGCATATACGCCAAAGGCAGCTGGCTGTACAGACATGGCTCCTCGGTGTGGTGCAGCAGGATGCTCTGGGGGCCTGTGCTGTGGAATACAGCGACTTCTGAGGAGGTTGCTCCGGCATGTGGTGGGCCCTCTTGGAGACATGCCGGTGGCGGCAGGTGAGCATTGAGGGCTGAGTGCGCAGAGTCGGGCAGTCATCGGTGGGAGGCGGACTGGTCTGGGGACCAGGGCTGGGATGCTTGCAAAAGATGTAGGAATCATGCACGCTGCCTGAGAAGTTTGCAACAACATTAGTGTACAGGCCCCGGTGGTCCAGTTTTGCCTGCACATTGTTGGAATGCGTGTGGTTTCTGTTGCGGTGATTGTGTGCAGTGACGGCAGGGGGCACAAGTAGTACATGTGTGCAGGCAATTGCTCCCAACACATGCAGGAAGCCTGCTATGGTGTGATTCCCTTGCTTGGTCTCTAGCTGTTCCTGCACAGTGTGGGTGAAGTGAACATGCAGGTGTATCAAACTGAAACGAATGGTGATGATTACAGGTATGATAAATCCTGCATAATGAGACCGTAACCGAAGTTTGTTTGGTTGTAAAAAATGTTTTCTATCCTACGAAGGTTACGACCACACAAACTTCTGTTACGGTCATTTTGTGCAGGATTGATCATACCTGTAAGCATTCCAGTTTGTCCAAGTGCAACACATTGTACCATATTACGTTTGTGACCATACTAACGCTTGACCATTGTCTTTTTTTATCCAACAGGTTTCTGAATGTGGAGTTTTGGGATTTCTAGGACAATCTATGGTTATTTTGATCCACAAGTTTATGTTCCCCATTGGGAATGTCACTCGTTGTTTGATGTTTTTGTGTTGTTAATTTATGTTTTTCTAATAAAGTATTGTTTTTCCACTACTGTTGACTACTAGACTTCATGACCTGGCGCACCCCCATTTCAGTGACTACAATCTTGGATCTGGAGTACAGCGGCATCAAGCAACGGCTGGGGTTGGGATTGGTTGTGCAGGAATATTACAAATTGGGACGAGTGGGTGGTTCGGATACAGGGGCCCTAAGTTGCTTTTGTAGACATACATCCAAGACGTGTG
Organism: Lissotriton helveticus; assembly: GCF_964261635.1. Taxonomy (NCBI): domain Eukaryota; kingdom Metazoa; phylum Chordata; class Amphibia; order Caudata; family Salamandridae; genus Lissotriton; species Lissotriton helveticus. The sequence goes on along the minus strand of NC_136072.1, from coordinate 737,519,021 downwards.
ACGAAGTTTAATAGGGATGGCTGTGAGACTCCTCCGACTCTCGTAGTTGTTAGTTAGAAGGTACCAGAGGCCAACAGGCGGAGCACAGCCAGCAGCTTTGTCTGCCGAATGATGTTGATTATCCGCTGTGTTGGTACCATCAGCCTGTGGGCAATGTGGCAGTGTGCACCAACTTGAGAATGGGGCGATAATTCTTTCGCCACTTTTGCTGCTCTAAAGTGCTGATAACTCGGAGATAAGTCCCCAGTGTTGGGTTAAAGGGTGACTCTAAAACAGGCCCCTGTCTTTATTAGGACTTTTGTTGTAGCCACATGCAAATGACAAGAAAAAAGATGAAAAAACAAAAAAGTGGGCAGGGTACAAACACCCTGACCCCCTAAGACTGCTCAGGGGATCCCCCAAAATCCTGCAGGGCCAACAATTTATTGTTATTTTTTTTTTAAAGCGGCTGGGTGCACGAATCCGGATGAAGAAATTTAAAAAAACCAATGGAGTGTATTCTCATGGACTTATCACTGAGTTATCGGCACTTTAGAGCAGCAAAAGTGGCGAAAGAATTATCATCCCATTCTCAACCTGGTGAAAATTGCTGATATCACCAGTTTTCCAGGGATAGCGTCCGCAAAAAACATCGCCACAAATTAGAGCGACAACTAATGCTAATGATATGCAGTGTAGGCATTCCCCTGCAAAAAAAAAAAAAAATACCACATCCTGTTATTTTCGCCGACCAGCCAAATCTGCGATACGATCCAAAAACAGGTGATAAGCCACGTTTGCAGTAAGAATTTAACATCTACCTTTTACTGGTGTAAAGCAGGATGACTACCTACAGTATGAAAGGGAGCCCAGCCCAGAGACACATCTGAAGACCAACATATGTCATAGAGCTACTGATCATGCAGCTCGGACACCCAAGAAGTCCACAACACCCACCACCACCACCCCCGGGACCTCCCCCTTAGACCAGCTTCCTACTACTCCTGAGGCAGAGCAGAACAGGAAAGCAGACTTTCCCTAAATGGCAAGGCCCGTCAGCCACACAATAGCTGAATATTGGGAGAGGTGGGAACCAAGTATGTGTGAAGGAGGCAAGTACCCCATCAATAACAATGCACACAATGCCAAGTGTAGCAGTGTTGTGCTGGACAGACCTTACTAGGCATTGCACAGACCTCTCCGTGTGTACATATACTGCTGGTGCTTGTAGTGTTGTGGACAGTGGATGCAACCATGTTACCTCAGGCAGTGGGGAAGATTTTGGTCATGTAGCTGTGTTGCCCCCCCCTGTAAGCAGAAGCGGAAGCGGAGGGGCTGGTCCAATGTACACCACTCCAGTGTAGGAGTGTGAATAAATAGGCCAGGGCTCTGGGCATGGTTCACTTTTGGAACGACCAATGCGTCTGCCAGAGCGTCGGCCCACACCCTATGAGGCCATCGCCGTGACCACCGGCTTCCTCGACACAGGCGCCCTGCGAACCCAGTGGCAGAGCACCACAGAGTTATGTCTGTACAGACTACTGCCTTCAATGTACACTGCGGACAGCAGGGTTCACAATTCAGATCGAGTCGCAATTGCAGATGACGCAGTCCAGTGGGCAACAGACATTGCTACCAGTGCGGCCCTCCCAGGCCACACATCATCGCTGGCTGTGCACACGCTGAGGGCTTCAGGTGCCACTAACTCAGTGCACCACAATTCACTGCCACGTAGCCTTGGTGAGACAGAATTAATTAGGCAAAAGAGATTGCTCCCAGTGCGGCCTGCCCGGACCATGCATCATCGCTGGCTGCGCACACACTCTTTGCAGCTCAAGTGAAAGCCACATGGCTGTTAGCCCTTGCTGACCGCTGCCTCAGGCTTACACTGCGTCAGCAGGACTGACAATTCAGATATAGCTGCGATTGCAGATGATGTAGTCCAGTATGCAACAGACATTGCTACCAGTGTGGCCACCCGGACCACGCATCATCACTGGCTGCACACACGCTGAGTGCTTTAGGTACCACTAACTCTGTGCAGCTCAAGTCAACGCCACGTGGCTGTGGGCCCTTGCTGACTGCTGCCTCCAGCCTACACTGCGTTCAGCAGGACTCACAATTCATGATTAGTGCCAATGCAAATTGTGTTAGAGAGTATAATCGGTTAAGAAGACCAAATGCTCACAATCTGTGCAGCTCAAGTCAATGCTACATGGCTGTGGGCCCTTGCTGACCGCTGCCTCTGACCTACACTGCGGTCATCAGTGGTCACAATTAAAATTAAGTCTTGATTCACTAATTGCAGAGTCCAGTAGGCAACATACATTGCTCCCATTTTCGCTAGCTGTGCACACTCTGAGTGCTTCAGGTGCCATTAACTGTGCAGCTCAACTCTAATGCCACATGCCTGTGGGCCCTTTTTGACTCCTGCCTCCAGCCTACACTGTGATCAGCAGGGCTCACAATTCAAATTCAGGGTTGATTCATTAATTTCAGAGTCCAGTAGGCAACTAACTATAACATCCCTGAAACCTACATATTTCGACTATGTATTCCATACATATTTCATCTTTAGTTCCATACGCCTACACTGCGGTCAGCATGGCTCACAATTTAAATTCAGTCTTGATTTATTAGTTGCAGAGTGAATTGTGCTCTTTGTCCTTGGATTTTGTCAAGAGGAAGAGACAAAAAGTATTCCTTGATGTCTGTGCTGACTACTGCCTTCCATCTACACTGCGGACAGCAGGGCTCACAATTCAGATTGAGTCACATTTGCAGATGACATAGTCCAGTAGACAACAGACATTACTCCCAGTGTGGCCTGCCTGCACCATGCATCATCCCTGGCTGGGCACACGCTGAATGCTTCTGATGCCACTAACTCAGTGCACCACAAGTCACCACCACGTGGCCTTATTGAGGCAGAATTCATTAGGTAAAAGACATTGCTCCCAGTGTGGCCTGCCCAAACCATGTATCATCGTGGGCTGCGCACATGCGGAGCGCCACTGTTACTACTAACTCAGTGCACCACAAGTCAACACCACGTGGTTGTGAGCCCTTGTTGACCGCTTCCTGCGACCTACACTGCGGTCAGAAAGTCTCACACATATCCAATCCAATCCTGTCCTGCAAGGACATGCCAACATCGCTGGCTGCGCACACTCTGAGCTCATCAGGTGCCATTAACTCTGTGCATCACAACTCATGAACCCTTTATGATTGACTTTTGTGCTGTAGACACCGGACGCAACAATGTCACCTCAGGAAGCAGGAATCACAGGGAGGGACATTAAAAATGTCTTCACATGAGCACGCTCATCTTTGGTGCCCCTACCTCAGTGCACCACAATTCATGGACCCTTTAGGGTACAATCTTTTGTGTGTGATTGAAGATCTGGTGCCCCTAACTTAGTGCACCACAAGTCATGGACCCTTTATGGGCCTTTCGAAGCTCTCCCTAGTGAGTGCAACTAGGGCTGCGAGCTTGCTGCTTGATTTTACTGTGTGGGGAATACCTTTTACCATTTTAGGAGGCACTTGGACTTTTTAGGAAGCATTTGGGCATCGTTCTGCTATTTTAGCATTGGGGGCTTTTATTCTATGATAATTGGGGAATTATATTTTTAGGCACTCTGACACCCTTCACACGCTCTGAATCTTCTTCCCTGCCTCGCCCAGCCGATTTTCGAGCCGGCGTCTGGCGACGGTGGGCGCCATCTTAGGTGTGGCTGGGGGAGCACTCTAGTCGCGCCGGCCTCCCGCCCTCCTCACACCACTACATAATGTGCGTCATGGCCAGACGGCGCAGCGGGCTGGCGCAGCGGGCGCGCCGAAGCCGCGCCAAAGCCACGCCTAAGCCAAGCCTGTCTGCGCCCGTCAGCGACCGGACACAGCCCAGGGTCCCCACCCCAGGTCCAGACAAACGAGTGTGTTGGAGTAGGAGCGATCTTGTAAGTCTCTCCATCTCTACCTGCATGCCGGGCCTTCATAGTTTAAAGATAGGGGAAGAGGGAGTGTGCAGGCACTGTCAATTTCGTTTTAGCACACTGACAGCTGATACCCGGGGCAGTTCCATCTTGTCCTGTGGCCTGCTTAACGTGAGATCGTTGCGATGCCACAAGCACGACATATACGATCTTCTTGTGGATAGACAATTAGACTTGCTCTTCCTCAGGGAAACGTGGTTGGATGCTCACTCGGACCCCGACATCATTTAGGCTTTGCCAGAAGAATATCCGATGGTGAGACTGGACAGACTCGAGGGCAGAGGGGGGGCATAGCGATTGCTTTTAAACAACAGTTCTCTTGTCAATTGGAATTAGTCCCTTTGGCTGGTAGCAAGGCTGGTGTTTTTACCATAAAAATTAATGAGGGTACCACGGTGAAGGGCTATTTAATCTATCGCTGCCCGGGACCACTGGCAAGGTTCAAAGGGAACCTACTAGAGCATGTCATGGAGATAGCACTACGGAGAGACAAGTTTCTGCTACTCGGAGACTTTAACATGCACCTAGAGGATCTGTCAGACAAGGAGCAATGGAGTTTTGTCAAGAACTTCAGGCCTTACAGCTCGAGTTAAAGGGTCAGCTTCCAACACATCAGCATGGCCATTTGCTCGACCCGGTCTTTGCGAACTGGGAGGATGTCACAGTGGCGCCCCCCGAGCCCTTCCCCTGGACAGACCATTTCATGGTGCCATTCGAAATTCATCTCCCTAAACACAAGGTGTCAGACCCCCCGCCCCTCAACTACCCCAGGCGTAAATGGGCCAGGTTCTCCTTGCCAGAGTTCAATGAGGCTCTTATCGCAGGGGGCCCTCCCGGAGGTGATGACGCAGACACGGCAAACAAATTGCTCAACGACCGTATCATGGCCGCACTAGATCGTACGGCCCCTTTAGGCCGACCGAAGGAGGGCGGCCGTAAACAGAGAACGGCACCGTGGTTCAATGAGAAACTACGAGGCGCCAAGAGGGACTGCAAGCGGGCAGAAAGGCAGTGGAGAGCAACCTATGACAGCCTGGCGAGAGAGAGATACCTCGTCATTAGACGAGCATATCATAACCTGATTAGGACAGTGAAAACTGCTTATTACGCAGACAGGATCTTGGGTGCTAATAACTCAGCTAAAGAACTGTTTAGTGTCTATAAATCCCTGACTGTCCCCAAGTCCTCGGCAGGACTGGAGGACTGTTCAGTTGCCGCCTGTAATCGTATTGCTGACTACTTTGGTGACAAAGTATCTAAAATTTATTCAGCTTTCCCCACCCAACCCAAGGCAGGGGAGAGTTTGAAGCATCTGCTGGAGAGGCAGGTTGACAAAATCTGCTGCTTAACTTCACCACCCCCCCAGCAGACTACCTGATTAAAATCTGTAGATCTGTGAAATCAGGCTCTCCACGGGACCCAGCATCACCCAAGCGGCTGGGGGACAGCCTGACGACGCTAGAACCTTACATTAGGCATCTGATGGATGTCTCCTTTAGGTCCAGCACCTTGCCAGAGGAATGGAAACAAGCCGTGGTGCTTCCCCTCCGCAAGAAGCCGAATATCAGCTTCGAGAAACTGGACAACCTGCGTCCCATCTCCCTTCTACCCTACTTCTCCAAAGTGGCGGAGAAGGTGGCTAATATGCAGTTAATGCATTATGTAGAAGACACTAACCGGCTACACCCCACCCAGTTTGGATTTCGGCCCCGACACTCGACGGAGTCAGCGCTCCTCATGGCTTCCGAAACCATTAGGAAGGGCGCCGATGAGGGCCAGACTATGGCCCTGATCCTTTTGGATCTTAACGCTGCGTTCGACACTGTAGCACACGCCATCTTGCTACAGTGTCTGAACAAAGGAGGAGTAGGAGGGGCAGCGCTGAAATGGATCCAATCATTTCTTGCTGGCCGAGGTTTTCAAGTCAGGCAGGGCGACTGTTACTCCAAGCGAGTTGCCTTGGACCAGGGGGTGCCGCAGGGCTCATCCCTGAGTCCAACCCTTTTTAATTTATATGTTGCCCCGGTTGCTTCCATAGTGGAGAGTCACGGCCTGAGCATGGTGTCGTACTCCGACGACACGCAGCTGGTCATCTCCCTCTCGCGTGCACCAAGTCTCGCGGCGGACATCTTCAGAGCATGCATGCAAGATCTTGCCGCCTGAATGTCTGCCAATTGCCTTAAACTCAACGGAGGCAAGACTGAGGTGCTGGTGGTGGGGGGAGACCAAGCGGCTTGGACGGCGGCGTGGTGGCCTCCTTGCCTGGGACTAGCACCAATTCCCTGCCAGGAGGCGAGGAATTTAGGTGTCTGGTTCGACTCTAAGCTGACTTTTGGACCCCAGGTGAACCGGGTAGTTGGTGCCTGTTTCGGGATTCTTAAGAGCCTTAGGAAGGTCTTGGAGCTTCTGCCAATCAAAGCCCGTCAAACTCTAGTGCATGCACTAGTCACGTCCAAGATGGACTACGGCAACCTGCCCTATCTGGGGACTCTTGAGAAGAACCTGAGCCGCCTGCAGGTCCTGCAGAATGCTGCGGTGCGGCTGGTTCTCAAATTACCCAGAAGAGCATCATCTAAAGCTGCGCTCCAGGCCCTGCACTGGCTCCCGGTGAGAAGCAGGGTGGAATTTAAAGCACTATGCACATGCCACCGGATAGTTAACGGCAGGGCACCCCTCCCTCTGCAGGGCCTGCTAACACAATATGAGCCCTCCCGTGATCTCAGATCTTCCGGCTCGGGGCGCCTATCCATCCCTAAGGTATCTAAAGTACGGATGGGCGGTAGATTCTTTAGGTATCTGGCGGCCTCAAGCTGGAATAAACTTCCTGTGGCACTGCGCCTGGAACCTTCAGAGCGCACCTTTAGAGCCAAGTTAAAAACCTTCCTATTTGCCCGGTAGTTGGGTCCCTGTCCCGGTATTTCCCTAGCAGCACTTGCCTCTTAGCGCGGGACACGCCGTGGTGCGTCACCAAGCGCTCTATAAGACCCCCTATTATTATTAGTATTATTATTATTATTATTATTATTATTATTATTATTATTATTATTATTATTATTATTATTATTATTATTATTTATGATTGAATCTCTGTGTGTGATCCGATGGTCACTGTTTTAGTTGTTGGCAGCACCAACCATTCCCTGAGGGCTGGCTTACACTCACCCCACATGCATCCACAGACATCACTGGACATGTGACCCTGGTAATAATAAGGGGCCGAGCGCACGTGCCCGTAGCCAGTTCCACCATCTATCTAACTGTGCCCGTGTGTTCATTATGTATGCATGATGGCCCTGGGCCCCACCACATTACTTTGTGCTATTGACTGCGCATGCAACCCTGTTACCTCCGGCAGTGGGGAAGACCTCGGTTATGTAACTTTGTCTGGGTCATTCTATGAGTACATGGGTAGAGTATTGCAAGGAGAGTGTATGGTGAATTTATAAGTGCTTGGGGATTGGCGGAGGGATTGGATAAGTACATAAATTGGCGGAGCCTAACCCCGAGCACCAGTTTGGCTCTAATTGGCTGCCAACTTGTGGCAACCCCCGTGAGCATCGGGATTTCAAACCAAACCTCGGGAGAGCTGACACTATGCACGGAGCGTGAGTAGGCACCTTCCCTGCTACGGGATCCCCACAGCCTTTGCTCTAGTACCCTGGGTTCCAGAACCTCTAAAATCGGGGCCAATGGCTGGCGGGAATACCGCACAGATGCCTGGAAAACTGAGTCCAAGAGCTTGGAATTCTCATTGTGGTATACTGCATTCTCATTCAGTGGATACCCTCTCAGGTCGCTAATCTCTGTATCAATGAATTCTGACTGTTGGATCCCTTGAGTCCCTTCCACTGGATCCCCTAAAGCGAGCTGCTGGGTCCATGGATCACCAGTAATAAATGCCCAGAATCCTGTCTGCAAGATATTCCCAGCCCCACAGCTGGATCATTGACACAGGGCAGTTAGAATGTATGGAATTCTGTAAGCGTAAGCGGAGTGGGCAGAGCTGGCAGAGCTGGCGTACACCAGTCAGGGTAACAACTAGAGCCAATTTTCAGGGAAGGCTGATAAAAATTTCAGGGGGGGGGCTAATTCTTCCAGTCATAGGCAGAGTGGAGATGCTGTGGCTCTAAGAACAAGTGAAAACAGAACAAAGCCTCATTTACAGGTAAATGGTCTTTTAAAGATCTGTGAAGTACTCGGGTGCTGTGCTGAGAGCTGCGCAACCAGCGTGTGCACACTAGGCGGCCACGCTGAGAGACACGCACCCAGCGTGATCACACTAGGGGGTCATGCTAAGAGCCGCGCACCCAGCGCGTTCACACTAGGGGGCCATGCAGAGCCCCATGTTAGGATCGTCATTTCAAACATTTTTTTTAAAAACGGTCCACTTCCATTAACCCCCATCCCCCGGGGCATGCCCAATTCTTTAATGTTTTTATTAATCATTAGGAAGGGGGGGCCACGTGGTCCCCCTTCCCTTGTCCACTTCTGGCGCCGGGGACCCCATCCCTCGGGGCCTGGCCTCTTTCTTGGGCACTGTGGAGGGAGCCCCCAATGCCCCTCATGGTACCACCAGCTCCCCGCCTTCTGCAGGAACCAGCATTGCTTTTGGGCAGGAAGAGCTGCTAACCTGCAGCTCCCCTTGCCCAAAGGAAATACTGCTTTGCTTTATTGAAGTGAGAGCAGGTTTTCCTGCTCTTGCTTCAATGAAGCACAGCAGGGTTTCTTATGCCAGGGCAGGAGGGGAAACTACCTTTACAACGCAACTATTACAACGCAATGCTATTACAACGTAACTATTACAACGCAAAAACTATTACAACGCATGTTTTTACAACGCATGCTATTACAACGCAAATGATGTTACAACGCATGCTTTTACATCGTAAATTTATTAATTTTAAAATTTAATTAAAAAATAAAATAAATGTAATGTATATGTTTTAAATATTTTTAATTTTATTAATGATTATATTTACATGAATAATTTCACAGGTATCTTTTTTTTATAGTTAAATAATTAAATATTTAATTTTAAAATTGGATTAATGTTACAAAAATTTATACTCAGGTATCTTTTTAGAAAATGTAATTGTTTTAAATATATATTATAATTATTTTTTTTAATATATATTATAATTATTTTTTTTAAATTAATTAAATATTATATTTGATAAATGTGGATAAAAAATGTATAATCACAAATAATAATACTCATGTATTATTTAAGAAAATGTAAATGTAAAAAGTGTAAGTAGTGAATATTTTATATTTATAGTTAAATATTTAAATAATAAATTATAATGTTGGATTAATGTAACAAAAAATAATACTCAGGTATTTTTTTTAAAATGTAATTGTTTTAACTTATTTATAGTTAAATATTTAATTAATAAATTATAATATTGGATTAATGTAACAAAAATTTATACTCAGGTATTTTTTTGAAAATGTAATTATTTTAACTAATTGAAGTGATTAATGTTTTAATGAAGATTATTAAATTAAAAAATTAAAAAATAATTATATATAAATATATATTAATTATATGAAGGAAAACATTATTATTAAAAAATATATTTATTAATAAATTAATTATTTGAAATACATATCACTTTTTAAAAATGATACACATACAATTACAAACATTTATGGAATTTTTCCCACGGTTTATCATTGATTTCAATGGAAGGTTTAGTCCTTCGTTTATTGCAATGACCGCTCCATAGTAACCAACGCAATGGATTAGTAAGGTCGAAAAAGAACAGAAGGAGGAGAGAGAAAATGAAAACAAGACCAGCATACAGGTAAGAGAACAAAATCATTATTTATGGTAGTCTATACAATACTTTAAGACTATATTTAATGAAGTAAAAAAGTATAAAGACAATGACGTTTTTTTATAAATTGTTTTATTTTTGTTAAAAAAATATATTAAAAAAATTTAATTAATAAAATATAATGTTGGATTAATGTAACAAAAATTAATACTCAGGTATTTTTTTTGAAAATGTAATTGTTTTAACTTATTTATAGTTAAATATTTAATTAATAAATTATAATGTTGGATTAATGTAACAAAAATTAATACTCAGGTATTTTTTTGAAAATGTAATTGTTTTAACTAATTGAAGTGATTAATGTTTTAATGAAGATTATTAAATTAAAAAATTAAAAAATAATTATATATAAATATATATGAATTATATGAAGGGAGATATTATTATTAAAAAATATATTTATTAATAAATTAATTATTTGAAATATATATCACTTTTTAAAAATGATACACATACAATTACAAACATTTTTTTAATTTTTCCCACGGTTTAACATTGATTTCAATGGAAGGTTTAGTCCTTCGTTTATTGCAATGACCGCTCCATAGTAACCAACGCAATGGATTAGTAAGGTCGAAAAAGAACAGAAGGAGGAGAGAGAAAATGAAAACAAGACCAGCATACAGGTAAGTGAACAAAATCATTATTTATGGTAGTCTATACAATACTTTAAGAGTAAATTTAATGAAGTAAAAAAGTATAAAGACAATGACGTTTATTTATAAATTGTTTTTTTTTGTTAAAAAAATATATTAAAAAAATTTCAATTTTTATTAACATACTTCATATTTTTTTATATTTTTACAACACCAAATAACATGTCTAATAAAATAATATATTTTCTTTAATAATGTATAATAAATAGTCCTTTGTTTATCTTGGTACATTTTGATGACGTCTTTACGTTGACGTCGACGTTAGCGGCCATCTTGGATAGCATCGATTGCTGGAAGCAGCTGGAAGCTGATCTGCGCTCAGGTAGGAAACTTTATAAAGTTATTTTCTAATTAAAAAAATGTAATGAACATATATATTGTAATGAAAGAATAAGGAGAGGTTGCGATAGTTATTAAAAGATGTATAGAGTTTGTTTTCAGCATGTCGCCGAACATATTACTTGCATTTGTCTACGTCGGGTTATGTAAGAAAAAATGTAATGGATACAGATTGAAAATAAGTATATATGTTTGATTTATTGAAAACATTTTGAACGTTTAATGGTTTGAATAAACTTAGATATGTTTATCGATTGACAAGTTGAAGAGGAGAAATAGGATAGTTTGTTTGTTTTTTCCAAAATGATTGCTTTTCACAAGGTATTTGATAAATAAAACTGTTTCTTTCAAATTGTACGAAAAAAAAAATGAGAGACATATTTTGTTGGAAATGTGGTACTTTTCGTTTCAGAGCTTTAATTTTTTGTATATTGTACTTTTCGTTTTGGAGCGGAGATTTGATGTATTGCTTTAAAATGTATTTGTTCTGGAATACAAAGACATTTCTTGGCGTTTTTTTGTAAATTAGAAATTTTGGAATGTGATATTATTTGACTTAGATAGTGAGAAGAATAATAGTTAGGATGTGATATATGATAACAAAAAAAAAGTTGGGATCGTAAAATTTTGAAAATTTTTATTTTATCAAAAAACGAATAAGGTTTAAGGATTTGTGTAACAAAGACATATTTCTTTAGAAAGATGTACTTTTTTGGATAAAATTTAAAATTTTTATAAAAAATATATACTTAATACGTTAGGAAAAAGGATGGAATTTTATGGCATTTGAATATTTATTTAATTATGAGATACAAAGCATTACTGCCATTACCAAAAACAAGTTTAGTTCACAGTTTTCAAAAATATGACAAATACTGTCATAAAAATATATTTTAAATCAAAGTTTTTAAGATATCAAACATTTGGTTACTAAAGCATCACTTTGGAAAAAATAAGTGGTGAGAAAGGAAAGAATATTGGAAAATGATCGTTCAAAATGTTTTAACAACAAATATATTAGATTTTGAATGCGATGGATATCATCATAAGTTTGGAAAAATAAGGAGAAAAGTGATTTTTTAACAGATTTAAAGGGTCTTTTGAAAAGGAAAAATATTCCAGTGTAATTGCCTTCTTTGGAAAAATGTGGAATAGAAAGAAAAAAATTTTAAGGTAAAGGAACCCGACAAAAATATTAAAAATTTTTTTTTAACAAAAATGGCAATTAAATTAAATGTGTAAAAAAAATTTAGGTCAAAGCAGGAAAGTACATTTGTGAAAATTGATTAGAAATGTAATATGTTAGCAACATTTTCCAGGTAGTCTAATGCCACAGTCAACGAAAATTGTTGAAGTACTCCCAATAGTCTCTCGGACATTTCCTTAGCTTGCTTAGAAGGTCGTGGATTTAGGCTACCTGTTAATGCTTGAGCAAGTCTCATTTCTTGAAAACTTTGCTCCTTCTTCAAAGTTTTCAAAAAAGAGTAGAAATTTGGATGATGTTTACCAATTGTTTGACTGAAGGAGTTGTGCCATCCCTCTATGGCATTGTTTGTTTTAGCACCTCCTTCTAAGCAGGTTGAGTAGCAGTTCCACCACTCCACATGGAAACGTGGCTTCCTCCTGCGACCTGATCGGCTTAGATGTCCAATCCATGTGTCCTCAAAGTAATTTAACAAGGGAGCCAATTTTTCTTCATTTTCGACATAATATTCTGATTCAGAAATTGCAGTGTAGTACTCGTCTACACTTTCAGGAGGTACAAAACAAAGTGCTGTTAATTTTTTTAATTCAAATTGCAGTTTACTATCTGAGCAGTAATCTGTAACCAGGGATGTTTTTTGTAACTTACGCCAATATGCCTGGGAAAAATGAAAAAAACACCCCTGAATTTGGGTATCCACGTACAATTTGTTGATCACATTGATCATAGTCAATTCAAAATCAATAATGATTTTCCGAGGACTTTTGCCAGATGTTTTCTCTTTAATCACTGTTAAAAATTCAGTATAGGTTGCAGATTGCTTATCTGGTAGTAAACTGTACACTAAGGGAACTACATTTTTGTTAATTTGAGCATGAATGCTGTAAATTTGAGTGAATGGATGGGGTGTACATTTAAACGTCCCATCCATCATCCAAATTTCAGTATTCTCTAACTTAAAAAGGTTGCGGGGAGTACTAAAAATTAGAATACGTTTAAGAGGGTTTTGGTTGTCATAGAGTAAGAAAGGTTCATTAGAGAAAGACAGAGTAAGGTCATGAGGAATATTTATGTCAGCAAAAGTTTGAGGGGTAACTGTGTGTGTGTTACTTGCCTGCTTTTTACGTTGGATAATTCTACGCAAATTGGGTATAATAGGCATATTACAAGCAATATGACCAGGGACATGCTGTGCAACCTCCCTTAAAATTGAACCAGGAGTTTCATTGGAGGTGGATGCAATATCTTTCATCTCGTTAATTGTTTGATGTATTTCTGTCTCCATTGCAGAGGCAGAGTGGTTATGTTCAGTGGTTTTTATTATAATGTCACCAACAGTAACCGCTCTGCCGCTGCAACGGGAAGAATAATACACACACCTCCAATGTTTCCTTGGTTCACTTATTCTTTCATTACAATATATATATCCACAATGCTGCAGAAGTCTGTTCCCTTTCCTGGATTTAATATAGGATGCTGTGGCCTGGCTTGACATTATCTGTTGAAAAAAATAAAAACAGAAAAGAAAATTAATATGTTTTCTATATATATGTTTTATCTTTTAGAAAAGGACACATTTTTTCATGTTTATACTACTTTTCAGAGTTATCTTAGTAAGTGCCACCCCTACACTATCCAGCACTTACCTTACTGATGCACTTTACTGAAGTTTGAATAGTAAATGGCACCCTTACACTATCCAGCAATTACCCTACAGATGCACTGTAATGGAGTTGAATTAGTAAGTGGCACTTACACTATCCAGCACTTACACTACTGATGCACTTTCATGGAGTTGTAATAGTAAGTGGCACCCCTACACTATCCAACACTTACCCTACACATGCACTTTCATGGAGTTGGAATAGTAAGTTGCACCCCTACACTATCCAGCACTTACCCTTCTGATGCACTTTCCTGGAGTTGGAATAGCAAGTGCCACCCCTACACTATCCAGCACGTACCATACTGATGCACTTTACTGGAGTTAGTATACTAAGTGGTACCCCTACACTATCCAGCACTTACCCTACTGAAGCACTTTACTGGAGTTGGAATAGTAAGTGGCACCCCTACACTATCCAGCACTTACCCTACTGAAGCACTTTCATGGAGTTGGAATAGCAAGTGGCACCCTTACACTATCCAGCACTTACCCTACAGATGCACTTTCATGGAGTTGGAATAGTAAGTTGCACCCCTACACTATCCAGCACTTACCCTACTGATGCCCTTTCATGGAAGTCGAATAGTAAGTGGTACTCCTATACTTTTCGATATTTACATTAATGTAGCACTTTTCAACGGTTTTGATAAAATATGTGAACTAAAAAAATATTTAACATTAATCCTACTGATTCAATTTGATGGTGTTAGAATTGAAAGTGAATCATTTATATTAACCAGCACTTACTATTCTGATGATATTTGTTTGTTTTTTATAAAATGGATATATCTATATTTTGCTCATAATTTCCTTACGAGGTGATTTTTATGATAAATTACCTTAGGTTTTTGGTGTTTGCTTCTTGCTGCTCTTCCTGGTCTTCTAATTTATGTTTGTTTTGGTTTTTGGTTGATTGCTTTCTCTGGTTTGGATCTTCAAGTTGGATTCTAAAATAGAAATTGGAGATTGTTTCAAATGTTTTCCACATGTTTCATGTAATTTGATTATTTCAAAAATTTGATTGTATGCCAAACTACTAAATAATTCTTTTTCAATTTGGTATACAACATGTATTTTGAATATATACATTTTTAAAAAATGTCTCATTTTTTGAAACATCAGAATACTCATTGGTACACTTACACTATCCAGCACTTACCCAACTGATGCACTTTCATGGAGTTGGAATAGTAAGTGGCACCCCTACACTATCCAGCACCTCCCCTACTGATGCACTTTCATGGAATTGAAATAGTAAGTGGCACCCCTACACTATCCAGCACTTACCCTACTGATGCACTTTACTGGAGTTAGAATATTAAGTGGCACCCCTACACTATCCAGCACTTACTCTACTGATGCACTTTAATGGAGTTGAAATAGTAAGTGGCACCCCTACACTATTCAGCACTTACCCTACTGATGCACTTTGATGGAGTTGGAATACTAAGTGGCACCCCTACACTATCCAGCACTTACCCTACTGATGCACTTTCATGGAGTTTGAATAGTAAGTGGCACCCCTACACTATCCAGCACTTACCCTACTGATGCACTTTGATGGAGTTGGAATACTAAGTGGCACCCCTACACTATCCAGCACTTACCCTACTGATGCACTTTCATGAAGTTGGAATAGTAAGTGACACCCCTACACTATCCAGCACTTACTCTACTGATGCACTTTTATAGAGTTACAATAGAGTATTTACACTATCCAGCACTTACCTTAGTAATAATTGTAATTATTTGGATGTTTTTCTGTGGCTTTGTTTGTCGAGGTATATTCTCAGTTTGAGTCTTGATTGGAGGGCTTCAAAAGATAATTTTCAGTATCTAAAATGAATTTAAAAAATTTTGGGGAAAAATCAGAACTATTTTTTCGAGCAAATGATAACTGAGAAGTGCATAATCGACTCTTGCTTTCTGAAATATAATCGTATTTAAAATTTTAAACAAAATTTACCTTTTTAAAAATATTTGTTTCTTGTTGTAAATTGAAAGGATGTTTTTCGTAAACCAAGTCGGTTTATCTGTGTGAAAAAAAATAAAATATAGCTAAGGATTATTTTCTAGTAAGGTTTGTAAAATATTTAGTCATGTTTTTAGGTAAATCGTTAAAAAAAATACCTTATTATAAGTCGCCCTGAGATATGTTGATTCGTAGAAAATTAGCTTTTGTTGAAAAGAAGCTTATGTATTAGTGTCACTTCTTTGGAGAACTGTTTCAGAAAAAAATAAAAATGTATCGTTGTTTAAAACACGTTATCTAATTTTCTGAAAAAATCACTGTCACATGAAATATTAATAACGTTTTCATAAAAATTACATTTATATTTACATTGGATTATTGAGAGAACTTTGTAAATATAATCTGGTATTTTTAAAAATATTGGCTACTATAGTAATATTAATCGTGTTAATAAAGTTTAAATGTTTAAATTTTTCTTGATTAAATGAATATCCTTGAATAAACGATTTAAAGTTGGCTACTGCTGATATCTAGTTCAAGAGGTCAGAGAGTCACCTTTTGATGTCTGCCTACTCTGGGAGTTGATAATCAACTGAATGTAAAATGGTGTCTTGCTCCTATTTATATGTTTTAGTCAGTAGCATCATTAATTTTTTAATTTACACCGTTAGATTTCTAATTTTATAATAAGACTTATAATGTGGAAACGTATAATTTAAAATGTTTGGTTTTGAAGTGATGTTTTGATACTTTCGTTCCGTTTTTGGCATCCATTTTGAGACTTCTGTTTATCTTTAATGTCAAGGAAATAGTTGATGGACTTATTTGTAAACATAAATACTTAAAATGGCGGATGTATATAAGCAATATCTTTCCGTTCATATAAAATGTTTATTTTTCATTAACTTAATAATCGTTTCTATGTTTTAAAGGCCGTTTTAAAGGAAAGATAATATTTCTCTCAGTAAAATTTGTGAATTTTTATAAATGCGAGTACTAATTTTGCTACTCGAGTATTAATTTTGTTACTCGAGTATTTATTTTAAGAAATCGTTAATTTCTGACCATTTCCGTAAAATTTATCACCACATTTTAAAACACTTCCCCACCCAAAACCCCTAATTTCCCTACATCCCGTGCCAGAATATATATATCTTTAAAAAATAAAAAAAATTGTTACTCGAGTATTAATTTTGTTACTCGAGTATTTATTTTACAAAATCGTTAATTTATAAGCATTACCGTGCAGTTTATCACCACTTTTTAAAACACTTCCCCACCCAAAACCCCTAATTTCCCTGCATCCCGTGCCAGAATTTATATATCAAAAAAAAAAAAATAAGCATTTGAATGCGTTGTAAAAGTATTCGTTGTAATAGTACTTTTCTATTACTTACTCTATATTGCGTTGTAATAGTATTCGTTGTAAAATATTGCGTTGTAGTATACTATGCATTGTAAAAAATGCGTTGTAAAAGCATGCGTTGTAATAGTATGCGTTGTAACGTCGTACATCCGGGCAGGAGCCATGCTCCCGCCCTGCCATAGCAAATAGCAATGTCCTAGGGTGGGTACCTCAGGACATTGCATGAGCTGGCCCTAGGGCGTGGCAGTCCCCAGGGCTCTCAAGGGCTCCAGGAGGGGGGCCGCAGACCTTTGGGGTCCTGTGAGGCCCCATGCATATTTAATTAAAGCCCCGGGGGTGGTGGTCCCCAGGGCTTAGGAGGGCCTCGGAGGCCACCCACTAATTACAAAACAAGCCCTGGGGAGATGGTGATCAACAAAAGCTGCTTTCTAAACAAAGTGCTACCTTTTTGCCAAATTTGGTGTCATTCCGTTCAGCAGTTTGGGCTGTAGCCTTTAATAAAATTTCCTATGGAAATTAACATGGAGAAAACCCTTTTTTCTCAACCTCTGTTGACGAATCACCCCCACATTTTCAGGATAGGAGCTGACCTAGATAGACCTTTTTTTTGGGAGAATTTCACGACGCCAAAGTTATTATCATCAAAAACTCTTTTTCTATGGAAACTAGGTTCTAATTATAATTACCTACTGGCGACTGCCAGTAGGTAATTAATATATATATATATATTATATACATATATATATATTATAAATATATATATATATATATATATATATATATATATATATATATATATTCACTGAAAAAACCATAGGTTATACACCATATATAGTTAGGAATTAGCATTTAAAAAACCTTATTTTACTCACACAAAACCATTGAAATTCCATATATAGTTAGTTGTACTAACTATATATCGCGCACCCGCAATCCACTGCTGATCATGTCACATATTACATCATTCATGACATGGTCAGTGACATCACTGATGACATCACTGATGACATCTCAAATGACATCACTGATGACATCACTGATGACATCTCAAATGACATCACTGATGACATCTCAAATGACATCACTGATGACATCACTGATGACAACATCCAGTGACTGTATGTTTCTGTAAAGTTAAAATATGTCTTACATATTGAAGAATGAGTGGATGTAGAAGTGTCTGAACAAAGGATTTAGTAGGTGCATGACTGACTGTATGAGTGAGTGATTAAATGTGTCTCACTGAGTGCATGGGTTAGTGACTAAACTGTCTTAATTTGTGCATCATTATGTCTGTTGTTCTGTAAACTGCTGCATGTGTTGATCAGTAGCTATATGATTAACTATATGGGTTATTGATTGGTTGCCCAAGTATTTGTATGGGAGACTGAGAGTGTGTATGGGTGGCTGGGAGGTGTATGACTCTCTGCATAGATGTATGGGTTCAAAAGTGCATGTGGAAACAGCTGTATGGGCGGTTGACTGTGTGCATGACTGTATTGGTGAGTGAATAGATATCTCAGTGCTACATGTCAAAGTAAGTACATATGTAAAATACAGTACATGTGAGAGTTGACATATATAAATAACTGTGCATAAGAGCCAGTGAATGTGTGAGTGGCTGTATGGATCATTGTGAACTTGTATCCAGGATTGTATAAGTGAGTAAATATGTTTTAGTATATGTTTGAATAAGTAAGGTGTGTTTAACTGTATAGTTAAGGAAATGGAGGTGTGATTGATTGTTTGCATGACTGACTAGGTGTGTGTGTAACTTCATGGATGAGTGACAATCTGCGAGTCTGTGTTTACACTGAGTGTATCTAAGGTTATATTAGAGTCTGAAGAGGTTCATCGTATTATCACATGAATGATGTCATCAGTGATGTGATCAGTAATGTCAAATGAGATGTCATCAGTGATGTCATCAGTGATGTCATTTGAGATGTCATCAGTGATGTCATCAGTGATGTCATTTGAGATGTCATCAGTGATGTCATCAGTGATGTCATTTGAGATGTCATCAGTGATGTCACTGACCATGTCATGAATGATGTAATATGTGACATGATCAGCAGTGGATTGCGGGTGCGCGATATATAGTTAGTACAACTAACTATATATGGAATTTCAATGGTTTTGTGTGAGTAAAATAAGGTTTTTTAAATGCTAATTCCTAACTATATATGGTGTATAACCTATGGTTTTTTCAGTGAATTTTCAAGGTTTTGTAAATGCTAATTCCTAACTATATATGGTCTATAACCTATGGTTTTTTCAGTGAATTTCATTGGTTTTTTAAAAGCTAATATCTATAGCTGTAAAATGTATTCTTCTTTAAATCCAAAAATATATGTTATATGTTTATTAATAATTTTTTTTAAATATTTTTTTTGTTTCGCTCCCGGTCCGCGAACCGGGAAGCTTCCCGTTAGCTCAATTTGATGCCGCGACCCGGTCCGCGAACCGGTAAGAAATCAACATAGTGACGGTATCGCGTTGCCGCGTAATGCGTCTTATGACGTACTGCGTTAGCGCACCCGGAAGTGCCCCGGGGCGCGGACCGAGGCGCGAAACGCAGCTCCCCGGAAGCGATCCGCGGCGCGTCGCGAAAGCGCGACGTATCGCGTTGCCGCGTAATGCGTCTTGTGACGTACCGTGTTAGCGCACCCGGAAGTGTCCCGGGGCGCGGACCGAGGCGCGAAGCTCAGCGACCCGGAAGCTAACCGGGGCGCGTTCCGCAGCGCGTAACATGAGCGTGAGAGGTCATGTGACTTGTTAATAAAACTTTTCATTGGTTCATTTCACTTTTGGTTTCATAATGATGTAAGGCTAGGTCAGGTGACCTAAAAATAACACTTTTCATTGGTTGAGAAGTATTGTTTTTCCCAAATGATGAAAACCCCTCCTTCTTTCCTCACTCTGACTTTCATCATTGTGAGAGGAAGACCTTCATTACTATATCAGAAATGGCTTCAGTAGTTGCTTCAGCTGGTGGACCCCCACCACCACCTCCACCTCCTCATGGGAAGAGAGGACCACCTCCCCAGGTGATGACCAACACTGAGGAGGAAGAGGAAGAAATGGATGAAGAGGAGGGAGAAGAACCACAGTTCTTAGAAGAGGTGCCCCGGGTTTCACATAAGAAAGCCAGTTTCATCTGGCAGTTTTATTCGATCCCTCCTGGCCAAAAAAAAGTCAATGCGAGGTATGTCACCTGCCTCATCTGTAAAGAAAAATTATCCAGAGGGACGGATAAGAAATATAGTTACGGAAATCATACAATGCACAGGCACATGACAAGGAAGCATCCACTCAATTATAGCCGGGCGGAAATACGGGATTTGCAGGAAAATCCAAGATCAACTCCTGTGGCCAGATCAAGAATACCCATTTCATTGACACCAGCAGAGGCACGGGAAACTGTGCCAAATATACAAGAAAATTTTGGCCACATGATACACTCTTGTATGCACTGTCGTGCGTTGTTAGCATGTGGCAACATGAGCATAAATGCTATAAACCTGGCGTATGAACACCATAATTGCCCTAACCGCCCCCAGTAATTTTTTTTTTGCTCCTGTTGAGCCCTTTTCAATGCCTGTTTTTTGTTGTTTCCCCCCCCAAAAAAACCAAAAAAAATATAAAATCGTTCAAAAAATACAAAAAAAACAAAAAATGTTCAAAAAATAAAAAAAAATATATAAAACAACAAAAATATTAAAAAAAAGTTCTTTTCAGAACTACCTTCCCTTTCAAAAAAAATTGCTAGAATGTTTAGCACTCTGGCAAGCTCTATTTCTTTTGGTTCGCTTCCCGGTTAGCTTCCCGGTACGCGGACCAGGAGCTAACCAAAAAAATTTTTTTTTTTTAAAAAGAGTAACTATAAGGAAAGTAAACAGAGAGTGATGTTAAAAGAAAGACAGCTATAGGGAGTAAAGAAGAGATACTGTTTAATAGATCTATTTACCGAAGAAAAGACGGAAGAGGGTATAATTGTGAAAAACAAAATAGATAACGAAGTGAAAGAAAAAAAAAGAGAGTATAACATTAACAAAGAAGAGTTTCTTGGAGAATGTGAGTGAATGTTCAAAATAAGATTAAAACATGAGGAATAACAGAGAGAAAAAATAGAAAACAGAAAACAAAAAATAACAGAAAAAGATTAATTGAAACAGCAAAGAAATGTAAGTAACATAGAGCCATATCATCAACATAGGCAATAAAAGTTTTGCAGCTTTTATTGGCAGAAATGTGTCGCTAAAGCTGCTTTTGCGGCAGAAAACTGCCGCTAAAACCACTTTTGCACCAGTTTTCTGCCAATAAAAAGAGCAATAATTTTATTGGCTGTGTTCATAATATGCCCCTTAGTGTGCTTCAACTACACAGAGAAAGCATTATGAACAAGTAGTGATAGAGTGATCAGTCAAAGACACTAAGAGTAATAGAGACGGAGTGAGTGAACAAGAGTGAGGAACTATGAGAAGAGAGGGACTGAGAAAAAGAGTGGAAGGAGTTGAGTAAGTAGGTAATAGAGAAAGGAATGAGGAAAGTAGCAAAGGCAGGAAACTGAGGGTTAAAGAAATGAAGCAGTGGAACTAATAGAAGTTAAATGTGATAGAAATGTAATGAAAAGAGTACAAAACATTTACCTTATAATTGTCGTTAAATTACTCACTTTTTGTTTTTATACTTTCAATCTGTGAAAGAGAGAACAAACATTTGAAAGATATTAAAACATGTATTTAAAAATTACAAAAGACAAGGGAAAAGATTGAAGGACAAACAGTTTTTCAACAACTTTGACACTTACAGAAGCTTCTGCTTCTCCAGGCCCCCTACACAGTCCTAAAGATATACATTTTAAACTAACAGTATCTTGATGCAGATGAAGTGAGGCCTATCTTAAAACATGGTGCATCTGTTGCATTGCTGTTGTCTCAGAAAAGTGTCGCAAGACACTAAAATTTTAAATGATTACTTCAGGATGCCAATAAGATGTGTCCTATCCAGAGGTTTGTTTGAGGTGAGGCCTACTCAGGGTTGCAGATGAAATTTCGAGTTGTTGAAGAGAACAGAGGACATAATACATGTGAAGGTCTACCAATGAAGTGAGTCATGTCCACTGCACTCTTGAACAAAGTCCAAACCTCCTATGTTTCCCTGGACAGACCTAAACTTGATCTGCACAATGTGATTCATAATGATAGGAAACACAGGTGATGTAAATGAAATACGTGCAATTTATTTTGCTCATTTCACAATCACATCACTTGTGTTTCCTTTGCTTAGGTATCTCATTGTGCAGATGTAGTCCAGCATATGAAAGAATACGCAGAAGTGCAGCACTGCATGCAACAACTTTGACACTTACAGAAGCCTCACCTTCTCCATGCCTCCTACACAGTTCTACATATACATCATAAATGCAAACAGTACAGAATTAATTATACATGTTAAATGGTTTATTTTTGCTGTTCTCAGAATGTATCAAAATTCACTAAAAACAGTGACTTGAAGGTATTCATCATATAACAGCGGGGAAAAAAAAACACAATCAAAATGATTGTGTTTAAAAAACCCATACAACATAACAAATCAGAATTCAGAACTCCTTAAAGTTAACTTACTTTCCATGACGTCAAAGGATGTCCTATGAACAGCTTACACTCTGTTGTGCTGTTATTACTTTCAGCCCGCCACTTTCTGAAAGAAAATCTCCATCGTTTTTAAAAACATGTTACATGCAATAAATGACTTCTTGCTCTCTACCACAAGTTTCCACAAGGCCAAATCTTGTCAGACCCATTTATAACTCTTGGATTTCTTGTAAGCCAATCCCGTCATTTGGCATTTCCGCAACTTTCAGAATTAAAATGTTGAAGATCATTTTCACAATCCTGGAATAGTAATATCTTCCCCTTCTTGCTCAGTCATGTTCTACATTTCCTATGACACTGATACTGCTTACTATGAAGCAGACTTACACTACCTCTATGACTACTACAATTATTTAATTCTCTACATCACTTTTAATCACAAAGCAATGTAAAACAGTAGACAGCATTGCAGACTTACATTCCCTCTACTTTATGTTTTGATTGGCTGCTTCAATTAGCTTATAAAAAGAAATAGTTTTTCTGAACTCATTCAAAGTGCACTTATTTCTCCATGACGTCCAGTCTTATGGTTAGAAGTTATGTCTCTGAACTACACTTATCCTCAAGGCCAAATTGTGTAGGAGCCATTAGAACTTCTTGAAATTCCACAGAGCACATCCCGAGATTATTTCCCTAAAATTTTGGTTTTAAAAACACCAGGTAAGAGTTTTTAAGGTCATACGGCAATTTTTTTTTTAAAATTAAAACAGAATCGTTGCAGAATGACCAGCCATTTCTAGACTTTAAATAAGCTGTGTAATGTCCTGATGTTATTGAAGGACCGTCATGATATATAATTGCTGCAGTTACAAAAGTCCTTCCTGATATTGACAACTGTGAAGCTACAAAATTTTTTATTAAAGTTGTCAATTTTGTTCCATCAGGCCTACATCGTTGGAACATTAAAATGACATACTGGCCATATGTTCGTATAAATAATGTGGACATCATTTCAGATTTACATTGGCTACACTCCATGTTGTGATCAGCTGCTTTTACTAGCTTATTAAAGGAGACTGATTTACTGTCTGGCAAAGTTAAATATATAAATCTTTCTGAGTCTACACTAGTAGTACTTGATACCATACAGTTCTCGCAGTCATGCTGCCATTGATAAGAAAGCCCAAACAGCTGATCTACATCTACACCTTCAGCATGTAATACATCAAGCATATACATTAAAAACTCCTGATAATCTTGCTGAATATTTTGAGAGAATTGTGTTTGGCCTGAACATCTGTCTAACAGATTTCGAATTTCAGACACACTTTCTATGTTTGTTCTATCAGTGCTACATTTCTCTAACACAGAATTTAACAAACTGCAAAATGTTTGATCAGAATTGACCACAATCTCTTCTTTTACATTTTCTAGAGAAAACAAAACATTAACCACTACATTAGCATAGCAGTTGACACCAGAACTGTTTTCAAACTGAAAACCAACAACATCTTCAACAGAATCCTTTTTGTTTCTGCTTGTAATTTTAGGTTCATTGACTTTTTGTCTTTTTGCTACAACCTCCCCAGTATTGGTCACATTTCTTCGTTTCCGGCCTACCACACGTTTCTCAAACAAAGGATACTGAGGCAAATGTGGCGCATACTCTCTTCTTAACCTATTGTATTCCTTAACACAATCTAGATCCGCACAAATGTTTGTGACATCACACTCAATCAAGTACAATCCCGATAAAGTTCTAACTCGTGACAATGCCACATATGCCATACCCTCCTTGAACACAGAACTGCCAATATTCACCAATGCACTGTCTACACTTAAACCTTGCGATTTATGGATTGTCACCGCATATGCCAAGCAAACAGGAAACTGCTTACGGCGAACATATAAGTCTTTTACAAGCAAAAATCTAGCAGAACAACGACCAATTAGCTGTACTTCCTCAATGCCATCAAATTTAATTTTTAAAAATTCAATTCCATCTCTATTTCTGTATTTCACAAAATCAACAACATTACCCATTGATCCATTTACCAGACCTCTTTCAACATGTAAATTCCTTCTTAAAATTATACGGCAGTTCAAGCACACATTCAGAGTCTTTTCAAAACCTGCAGTTTTAGATATACTCTTCTCTAATGAATCCAATTTTGTTTTCAGATTCTCAGACAAAATAATTGTTGATCCCATATGCTCTACTCTGTCAATAGCTTCCAGTTTCACAATCTCTTGCTTTTCTAAATGCATCATTTTGTTGTTGAATTTGGCACATTCTGCAAGAGTTGGCATCAAACATATTCCAGATTTCTTCTCAGTAATTTTCTGAAAAATATTCTCAGGCACAACATCTTGTTCTGGATATAAATTTGACAGTAATCGTGCATGTAAAGCTTCTTTCCCATGCTCGGTCACTTTTCCAATTCTAACATCTTGTAGAATAGTCTTGTAAACTTCATCCTTCGCCTGACGCATATTTTCATGCAGTTCAGCATAATTGAAGTTTAACCATATATTGACGTTGCCAATGCTCCCTAGGCACTTCCTGGTATCTTCATGCGTGAGCATTTTGAACACAGGTTGCCCTTTCACTGGTGTCAGCTGCAAAAGATCTCCGAAAACAATGATGTGTTTGCCACCAAATAACACATCATACTCTGTTT
Source organism: Lissotriton helveticus (assembly GCF_964261635.1). Taxonomy (NCBI): domain Eukaryota; kingdom Metazoa; phylum Chordata; class Amphibia; order Caudata; family Salamandridae; genus Lissotriton; species Lissotriton helveticus. The sequence goes on along the minus strand of NC_136072.1, from coordinate 737,493,723 downwards.
TGAGAACTTCTTGCATTCTCAAATGCACAAAGGCAAGCATGACATTGGAAACCATGCTTACTTCGTCAATGATAAGAAGTTTTATTTTCCTCAAGATTCTTGAAACTTCAAAACAAGCATCTCCAGATAGCTTGTGATATTGTAATTTGTTGTCATGCTCCACTGGCAGCATCAGTAAACGATGTAAAGTAATCCCTTTAATGTTATGTGCTGCCAGTCCAGTTGGAGCGGTGACAACACAAGACAGCGATGACTCTGTCCTTTCCTGCAAATAGCATGAAATTGCTTTAATGAGGAAACTTTTTCCAGTTCCCGCTTCTCCACTCACGTACAGTCGGACAGGCTTCAACGATGTACATGAGCACTCTTTCTTGTCATGACTTAATCCATGACCAATTTGCATGGTAACTTCGTCATATATTTTCCTCTGCTCAACGTTGAGTTGTCTTTCCAACTCTTCTAAGTTAACCGCATCCTCCTGAGCATGTGCCATGGCTCTTTCCACTTCATTCATGGCAGTGGCAGCTTCATTTTCGATAACAGGTCCTCCTAGTGGATCCTGACTCAATGAAGCAGAACTCTGACTGTCCTGAGAACTGTCTCTGGCAATCTCGGCTGCAATCGTTGCTTCCTGCTCAATTTCCGCATTCAACATTTCTACATATTTGGGAAAAGCAGGACATTCTATGGTCTCCTTGGCGGCATTGAAAGAGTCTTCGTAACAGAGGAAATCTCCAAGCAGTTCCTCTTCTGCACGCCAAGGCTTGAAAAGTTGCAAAAGTGCTAAATAGAAAAACTCCTTTTTTTCAGGAGATTCGCCACTCAATTTTCGATGGTTTACCAAGTGGCATTTTCTTTGCTTGACCAGACATCCCTCACTTCCTATTACAGCATACACTCCTTTCTCAGTATCTTCTTTGATGTTCCTCTTGAATATGTAATTTTGAAGAACCTCATACAGACAAACATTGTCGAGGTGACTGCTTCTATTTGAATAATATGTATCCAACATGTTGGTCTTCAAAATGTCGGTACTGTTTGGCTCCTTTTCCGCCAAATACTCAATTTCCCGCACAGGTTTGAGAACTCGATTACGCGTTGCAGCAAGACCAAGACTCGCCCAAACGATACTCCTGGACTTGGCATAGAGACTTGCTGAAGACAACCGGTCAGAGCATTCGTAAGCTCCAATTTCTCGATGCGACAACATCTTCAGACTGAAACTGTACAACTTCTTGCTGAGGCTCTTTTCATGGGAAATGTCCTCCCACATATCCTTCAATTCTGTCTTCTCTTTTTTGGTGATGTAAGACGTCACATACCGAGCCACAGCCATACAGTTATCAGCCACAAACTGTATATCCATGTTAGCATTCCACATGGACAAAATCACCGGGTTGTAGTCGTTGATGTACTTGGACTCTTCGTTCCTCTTCAAATTGTATGTGTTTTTAGGTGATTTCTTCATGACATTGTGTCGCAGCGAAGACATCAAACTGTTTACTCTTCCTTTAGAAATCACCGGTCGTGGAAAGCCGAAACGACATTTAGTGTAGAACTTGTCCTTGTTTCGGAATTTACGACGGCAGTACTTTCCACATCGATGGCTTTGGAAACGCAGAACTTTTTCTCTTAGGCTTTTCTTCTCCTTTGCGTTTGGAACAGCACACGTAGAATACTGTTGGATGAAACTCATCACTGAGTCTTCTGGATCCGTTCCAAATTTAGGTGCATCCTTGATCCACAGCAACATATGTATATGAGGAGCACCTCTTGCTTGGTACTCCTTTCTCCAGAAGAAATCCAACACCTCTCCAAGAGGTGGATTCTTCTTATTCATGATGAAAGACATCATAGCTTCAAATCTATGATTGAAGTACCTACATACATTGACTGGATCCAAAGAGCACAGTTCTCCGGGTGTCTTGAATTCGATGTTATCTACGTTAGCATTTGCCTCTCGTAGAAATTCAAGTAAGTCTTCCCAGCCATACTCAGCACAGCTCAGAGTGAGGAACCATGTGGGAGTACCTAAGTTCCTCAGCATACATTTTAAATCACCATGACGACGGTACCAGTACTCATTAGTACCACGCTGACACGCCATGAGATTAATCAGGTGAGAATCCAAAATACTGTCTTGGACATTGACTTTATCCATAAAGTCACTTGCCGAGATGTTTTGCATGTGTATACCACTTTTCAAGATGTGGTTCACTGCATATGACAGTCCAGACAGATCGCTTTCAAACAGGAGATGAAACAAATAAGGAATGCATTGTCGAAACCTAGCATCTCCTGCATACAATCGCAAAGTCCGGTATTCAGAAGCAGGAATTTGATGAGGTCGCTCATCATATCTTCCTCCCTGACCTGTTGGAAAAAGCTGTGGGAAACACCGAGCTTCCAAACTTTCCTCCCAAACACTAATGGGACTCCCTTTCGCTTGTTTCATTTGAAACAACTCAATAGCATTCCCCATGACTTCCTTGGAATGCAAAGGATGAACACTATAATGTTCATATATTTCTTCACTAGTACAGGGTTCTACTTTCTCAATTTGACCAGCACACAAATCGCTGTCCTCTTCCTCACTTACTTCCTCTTCTGCAACATATACATTTTTATAGTATTTATTATATTTTTTCAAATACAATGTTGCCCTTTTGACTTTCCTAACATCTACTAAATCTTGCCATATTTTCTTATTCTTTGTCGGAACCCCATTAACTAAGATAACAAGAGGTTCCTCTTCCACTTTTTCTACTCCAATTGTGTTAATGTTTTTCTTCAAATCTAGAGGCAAATAAACAACTCTTCCCTTTAATCCTCTCTGTAAATCTGATGGAGGCAATTTCCCTGTCTTTGGCTCCATTCTTACAATAGCCTGAAAGGGATGGATACTTTGAATCAAAATAGATTCATAAGTATTTAAATCCTTCAATTCAGAAGGAATCTCAACCAATTCCAGATTATTATGAACTGCTCTAGCAGGCATCTGGTTTTGATTTAATTTGCAACAACAATAAGCACACACACGTTGATCCAATCCCAAATCAAAACAATTTTCTACCATCAAGTATGTTGCGAAATCCTTCCATTCACTATTATTTTCCCTTTCACTTTTTGCATATAAATCCACTAACTTAGTCTGATTCTTATAATAAGTGCGTCGACAACACACACAAGTGAAATTAGGCCTCTCACTTGATTTCACCTGAAACGTCGCAATTTCCTTCTGAAAATTATCTGTACTGGAAACCTGTACACTATCTTCCACATTACCCTCTTCTTCTTGGTCAATTTCAACATTCTCCTCTTTACTTCCAAAGTAACAAAACTCAATTTCTTCACATATATTCTTCACATCTATTTCAGAACCATGCAAAAGAGCAGCGCATAATTGTTTAAGCATAATTGCTGGACTCTTAGCATAATACAACATTCTAACTAATTTCCTCACTTTATTATGATGCACTGCTAGCATCCTGAAATGATGAAAAACACTCTGGCATACTCTCCTGGAAAGACAAGCCAGTGAATGACCATGCAAACCTGTCACTTCTCTCACTCTGCAAGGATCTAATTCTTGCAACAACCTTATTTTCTGCTTCAAACTTTTCTTATTAAATAACCGTACAAAATCACAAAGCAAATTGATGGAATCCTGTCGCACACTACAAATACTACTACACTTCCAGGTGTAGACAGGACCCTTAGCACGTCTTCCTAAAACCTCATTACCTAACACCTCTTCTGTCTCTGTTGTCACAAGTTTTTCTTTTTCAACTGGACAACCATCTTTCACTTCATAAGCACGACCACTGGTGTCAACTGCATGCACCAAATCATTATCCTGGAAATAACTCTCCTCATTAAAAAATGCCTCACAGCTTGAACTATGCATCCATTCTCCAGAAAAAACTTCACAAAAATTACTACGATTAACTATTCTCTTCCATCTACTATTTCTTTTGAAATCATAAATTGCCTTGTTTAGCTTCCTAATTCTATTGATTATCAAAATAAATAACTTACGTTTAATTTCAAATGCCTGATCAATAACTTTCTCAACTTTTTTTTTTCTCTTATAAAAAACCACTTTCTGTTGACCTTTCTTAATATTTTTTAACAAATTGCCAATTATCCTGTTGCGGAACATTCGTTTACGAATGTCCCTAAACTGTTGTTTCCTTCTACTATCATGCACAGAGTTATCTCTTGCTCTAGCAGTAACATTTTTGATTGGCCTTTCCTTTCCATTTGAATTGGTTCTCTTTTTCTGGACTGAAACATTTTCTGTAGTAATATTTTTTTTACTACACATATTTCTTATGAAATATTTTGTGCTCTTACCCGGTGCTTTCTTCGTGACTTGACAAATCTTTTTGTTAGAGGACTGCTGCTTATTTTGTTTCACCTGCTGTCTTTGACGTTTTGCAGCCTTTCTCTGTCTTTCTATTGTTGGCATGGTGAAATCTTGAAATGATCTGCAGTTGAATCTGTGGTAAAATATAATAAAAAATGTTATTAACCACTATTACCAAACAGTAAATCAATAACAGTGATCAAAAACTTAACACACTACTTGACATTTTAAATAGAAGATTTTTTAGTCCTTGGCAAATTTACAATACAGAAATAGCAGAAAAGAAATGACATTTATATTTATGTTACCTGTGCTATTTTATATGTGAATCTGATCTAATTTTATGAGCATATTTTAATATTTTATTGAAGACACTACACATAACCTGTTTTTGAAGGTGTCTTTATTTTTAAATTAAACGGTTTACATTTTTACTTTTTATTAATTATAAATTTTAAAAATAAATGTTTATAGTTCCATAGGCTCAAGCAGGTCAGCTTCCCACCCTATGTCATATAATTCGGACAAATCTGCATCCTCATCACGCTCTTCTTCATCCTCAGGATTTAAATCATCCAAGGGATCAACATCCACTGATGTTTCAATTACGAGTTCAATGATGAGGTCAAAATCAACTGATTGCAGATTGTCGCTCATGTTGATGTTGTCTTTATCTTTAAAGAAAGATAACAACAATGAGATGTTGCAGAGTAAGAGACAAATCTCAGAGATTATAATAGTAAAATTGTTTAACAAGAGTAATATTTTGCAGCTATTATTTAGCCATGTCCAGCAATGCTGAGCAGGTGAAGACTATGTCTAATTTTTCAGTGAACAGGACTCATCTCTTCTTAACCTTGGATAAGCCTCACCGACTCTGTGTCCCCTGCACATACTTAAATGTAAAGGGGCAGATTTATGTTAAATGGCACATCCCCAGGCATGCACCAGTTAACGTGCACCGCTGCTCTGCCACCCATGGTGTGCCGTATTTACAATCAGATAGGAGAAAGCTGCGTCAAAACCCTGCGCCTGCTTTAAGCAGGCATAGGTCTTGACGCAACATTGTGGAGATGGGGCACCCCTGAGCCTTGCTTGAGCTGCATCGTACTTGCGATACAACTCCAGCAATCACTACCTTTACAGCACAGATACATCACGCATCTGTGCCATTTTTGCCCCATGATGCCCCGCATTGTAAATGCAGCACACCATGGGTGGCGGAACAGCGGCGCAGGATGACTGACACATCCCTGGTGATGCACCAGTCATCATAAATCTATCCCTAAGCTTCTTATCTTGTTACAGATGAACCGCCATATGTACCATCAAACTATTTTGCATTTCCTAAATAGCGAATTTTAAGGGATAAATAGCAATTCTTTACCATTCCTAATTTGCAATGAGCAAATTGCTAATTGCAAGTTACCCATTCATTTCCATGGGCTAGGAGGCTCATAGGAATGAAGGTTTAATTTGCGATTAGCAATTTGCTCATCACAAATTAGGAATTTTTCCAAGGGTGCAGGGGTGTCTCAAAAACACCCTGCTGCACCCCTGAAAAAGAAATTTGGGGGCATTTGGCACACATACATGCCCTAAGGGCATGTGTTGGCGTCATATGGGACCTTTTGTTTTTGGGAAAAAAAGCTTTTTGAAAAGAATTCACAAATTACCACCAACTAGAAGTTGGTGGTAGTTTCCAAATCCTTAATGTCATTTTTTACATATTTTTTGTTTGATACATTGCATTTAAGTAATCGCAAAATTTGCAAATCCTTCAGTGCAATCGCAAAATAAGGAATAGCAAATTTTGCTACTCCTTATTTTGCATCAAACTTGTTTGATACATACCATTTGTCTAATTAACATTCGCAAAGGCCGAAATTCGCAGAATTTTGATCTTTGCGAATGCTAATTAGCTTGATACATATGGCCCCAAGTGAGGCCTGCCTTGCAACATGGTGCATCTTTTGCATCACTGCTGCATCGGTTTCATGTGGTACGTTTTTTTTACACCATGACATATCTGCCTAAATGCATCAATTTGTATTTTTGTCGCCTCATAGCAAATCTTTTGCACCGCCGCTGCATCATAAAAGTGACGCACAGTGGCGCAAAAGAGGCATACACCTATCATAAATCTGTCCCTAGCATTTTAAATGATTAATCCAGGATGACGATAAGGTGTGGCCTATCCAAAGGTTTGTTTAAGGTGAGGCCTACTCAGGATTGCAGATTAAAGTTACGCTTGATGAAGAATACAGAGGAGATAATACATGTAAAGGCCTACCAATGAAGTAAGTAATGTGCACTTTATTTCGCCAGTCATCATAAATGTATCCCTAAGCTTCTTATCGTGTTACAGATGAACCACCATATGTACCATCAAACTATTTTGCATTTCCTAAATAGCGAATTTTAATGAATAAATAGCAATTCTTTACCATTCCTAATTTGCAATGAGCAAATTGCTAATTGCAAATTACCCATTCATTTCCATGGGCTAGGAGGCTCATAGGAATGAAGGTGCAATTTGCGATTAGCAATTAGCTCATCACAAATTAGGAATTTTTTCAAGGGTGCAGGGGTATCTCAAGAACACCCTGCTGCACCCCTGAAAAAGAAATTTGGGGGCATATTGCGCACATACATGCCCTAAGGACATGTATTGGCGTCATATGGCACCTTTTGTTTTTTGGAAAAAAATGCTTTTTGAAAAGAATTTGCAAATTACCACAAACTAGAAGTTGGTGGTAGTTTCCAAATCCTTAATGTTATTTTTTACATATTTTTTGTTCGATACATTGCATTTAAGTAATCGCAAAATTTGCAAATCCTTCAGTGCAATCACAAAATAAAGAATAGCAAATTTTGAATTAAGGACATTTTAAGTAATTTCCACATGTGCAGTGTTTTCAAATTATGATTTGAAAATCGTTTTTGGGGAAAAGGAATGGTTTGCAAATTTATGACAAGGACATAATGGTGTATGCTTCTCTATAAGGCATTTCAGTGTCTCTGATGTCATTTTTCCCATATTACATTATAAGACCTTTCCCCATGGAGCACATTCCTTGTAAATATGCTCCCACCTGTGCATGGTGAATTTAGATTTTGACTGTTTGAGTCACATAGCCATGTTAATAGTGACCCAAAAAAATTGGAAACGCTTTAAAAAAACACATTCATGTGTCTTAAGGACATTTTAAGTCATTTCCCCGTGGACAGTGTTTTGTAAGTGGAGCAAAAGAGTCATACACCTATCATAAATCTGTCCCTAGCATTTTAAATGATTAATTCATGATGACGATAAGGTGTGGCCTATCCAGAGGTTTGTTTAAGGTGAGGCCTACTCAGGATTGAAGATTAAAGTTACGCTTGATGAAGAATACAGAAGAGATAATACATGTAAAGGCCTACCAATGAAGTAAGTGATTTGCACTTTATTTCGCCAGTCATCATAAATGTATCCCTAAGCTTCTTATCTTGTTACAGATGAACCACCATATGTACCATCAAACTATTTTGCATTTCCTAAATAGCGAATTTTAAGGAATAAATAGCAATTCTTTACCATTCCTAATTTGCAATGAGCAAATTGCTAATTGCAAATTACCCATTCATTTCCATGGGCTAGGAGGCTCATAGGAATGAAGGTGCAATTTGCGATTAGCAATTAGCTCATCACAAAATAGGAATTTTTTCAAGGGTGCAGGGGTATCTCAAGAACACCCTGCTGCACCCCTGAAAAAGAAATTTGGGGGCATATGGCGCACATACATGCCCTAAGGACATGTATTGGCGTCATATGGCACCTTTTGTTTTTTGGAAAAAAATGCTTTTTGAAAAGAATTCGCAAATTACCACAAACTAGAAGTTGGTGGTAGTTTCCAAATCCTTAATGTCATTTTTTACATATTTTTTGTTTGATACATTACATTTAAGGAATCGCAAAATTTGCAAATCCTTCAGTGCAATCGCAAAATAAGGAATAGCAAATTTTGAATTAAGGACATTTTAAGTCATTTCCACATGTGCAGTGTTTTCAAATTATGATTTGAAAATCGTTTTTGGGGAAAAGTAATGGTTTGCAAATTTATGACAAGGACATAATGGTGTATCCTTCTCTATAAGGCATTTCAGTGTCTCTGATGTCATTTTTCCCATATTACATTATAAGACCTTTCCCCATGGAGCACATTCCTTGTAAATATGCTCCCACCTGTGCATGGTGAATTTAGATTTTGACTGTTTGAGTCACATAGCCATGTTAAAAGTGACCCAAAAAAATTGCAAACGCTTTAAAAAAACACATTCATGTGTCTTAAGGACATTTTAAGTCATTTCCCCGTGGACAGTGTTTTGTAAGTGGCGCAAAAGAGGCATACACCTATCATAAATCTGTCCCTAGCATTTTAAATGATTAATTCATGATGACGATAAGGTGTGGCCTATCCAGAGGTTTGTTTAAGGTGAGGCCTACTCAGGATTGCAGATTAAAGTTACGCTTGATGAAGAATACAGAGAACATAATACATGTAAAGCTCTACCAATGAAGTAAGTGATGTCCACTTCATTGCGCCAGTCATCATAAATGTATCCCTAAGCTTCTTATCTTGTTAGACATCAACCGCCATATGTATCATATAACTATTTTGCATTTCCAAAATAGCGAATTTTAAGGAATAAATAGCGATTCTTTACCATTCCAAATTTGCGATGAGCAAATTGCTAATTGCAAATTACCCATTCATTTCCATGGGCCAGGATGCCCATATGAATGAAGGTGCAATTTGCGATTAGCAATTAGCTCATCGCAAATTAGGAATTTTTCCAAAGGTGCAGGGGTGTCTCAAGAACACCCTGCTGCACCCCTGAAAAATAAATTTGGGGGCATATGGCGCACACAAATTTTAACAACATTCCATTACCTCAAAAACGATTTTCAATTCATAATTTGAAAACACTGCCCACAGGGAAATTACTTAAAATGTCCTTAAGACACATGAAAGTTTTTTTTAAAAGCCTTTGCAAGTTTTTGGGTCACTTTTAACATGGCTATGTAACTCAAACAGTCAAAATCTAAATTTACCATGCACAGGTGGGAGCATATTTACAAGGAATGTGCTCCACAGGGAAAGGTCTTTTAATGTAATATGTGAAAAATGACATCAGAGACACTGAAATGCCTTATAAAGAATCATACACCATTATGTCCTTGTCATAAATTTACAAACCATTCCTTTTCCCCAAAAACGATTTTCAAATCATAATTTGAAAACACTGCACATGAGGAAATGACTTAAAATGTCCTTAAGACACATGAAAGTGTTTTTTGATTGCCTTTCCAGCATGGTTGGGTCACTTTTAACATGGCTATGTAACACAAACATTTAAAATCTAAATTTGCCATGCACAGGTGGGACCATATTTACAAGCAATTTGCGCCACAGACAAAGGTCTTACATTAAAATGGGAAAAATAACATCAGGGACAGTCAATTGCCGTATAAAGAAGCATACACCATTATGTCCTTGTCATAAATTTAAAAACAATTCCTTTTCCCCAAAAACGATTTTCAAATCATAATTTCAAAACACTGCACATGGGAAAATTACTTAAAATGTCCTTAAGACACATAAAAGCGTTTTTTAATTGCCTTTGCAGCATGTTTGTATCACTTTTAACATGGCTATGTAACACAAACATTCAAAATCTAAATTTTCCATGCACAGATGGGAGCATATTTACAAGCAATTTGCGCCACATAATTCATAATTTTTTCCTTAAAGCACACTATTCTCTATCTAAATTAAAGAAATATTTTCTCACCTTAGCAAATACTTTGAGTTTGAAAACAGTCTCAGAAACACACCAATTTGTCTTCAGCAGAGCAAAAGGTATGCACTCCAGAGTCTGCAGCTATCAAAAGCACAGAAATGCTGTAATTCTTCACACATATCTCTCATGTCACCCAATCAAAACTCTTCCCTCACTTTTTTTCAAATGAAAACCCTTCCCCCCTCTGCCATTTCATGCCTTTTCTGCATGGCAACCACCTCTTGGAAGACTTCTGGTGTTTGCAAGTTCACACAACAATGTTGCAATTGAACTCTGAACTCTCAGTGCACCTGCGTATCCACTGCAATCTTTCATTTAATGATTTTTTATTGACCACTCAAAATACATCTTTCAAAGAACACATCCATGCACCCTAACTTTCTGTTTTCAGCAATCAAAATCCACCAATCACTGTTACTGCTTCATGAACACAGAAACTCCACAGTTTTTTTCATTTTAAACTCTCATTTTTTCAACTGCCATTTCATTGCCACACTTCATCTGACTGCAGAAGAACCTCCTCTCACCATGTTTTCTGTCTGGATTGTTGGACATAGTTATATTCACTGGGCTCACAGGTATGCTGAGAACAGAAAATTACCTAACCTCAATTTACAAGATGTGGAAATTAAGTGGTTTGGCCACAGAGGATTAAAATGTCACCAATTGATACCATTGGTGAAAACCTTTATGCATTTGCCCAAACCTGACCTGTTAATTGTGCACTGTGGAGGTAATGATTTGGGCACTTTGACTGGGGTAGGTCTGGAAATGCTTTTAAAGGACACCTTTGAGCAATTGATGGCACTTTTTCCTCAGACTGCCTTGGTATATTCAAATATATGCCAAAGACAGAAATGGAGGTGGTCAAACCAATTTTGTCCACAAATTGAGAAGTTGAGGAAGCATGTAAACAAATCTGTTTCAGCTTACATGAGAGACCATGGAATGGGCTCCCTGTACAACAATAACTTGCGTTACTACATGCAAGATATCTACAGAGGAGATGGAGTTCACTTCTCAGATGAGGGCAACAGAATTTTCACTCTGAATTTAAGACTGTGCATTGGTACCTACTTATAAGTACCTAAATGTACCATAAACCCAAAAGCTCTTCTCAGAGCTACCCTACATCTGATCACTCACAATTATTATTTTACTCTAACATTTTTCACTAATTTTCAACAAAGTACGCTCCCTGGGACGCTACCCGGTGCGCGAACCGGGAGCTAACCTCATATAAGCCTCCTCAGCCACCCTCACAAAACCTAGGGGGTCAAGATAAGTCTACCGTGCCCCCTTCTACCCATTCTGAACATTATTTGCCCTCCATTTTGTATCTTAATTGGACCGAAACACAAAATGGTGGACTCCCGTAACGCTTAAGGTTCGCGAACCGGGGCGCTCAACGGTTCGCGTACCGGGTCGCTCCCTGGGAAGCGCACCATCAAAAAAGGTGGGAAAGTAGTTCACAGAAAAGCCACTGGAGACAATTTCACCAAATATAGATTAGCTCATACTACATACCAATCCCTACCATTTTCACAAATTTGATTGGAATTCCATTTAGCCATTTAGCCTGTAGACCTCTCTAAATACCCTGAGGTAAATTACTTCACAAAACACATCTGAAGTGTTGGAATTGACAACCAATTAATATGTTACTTTCATTTTCTACTTTTTTTACCTGACATTTCATTGGTTATATACCTGAATATATATAAAGGAAGAGAAGAAAACACAGCCATTTTGACTACTACTTCTTGGTGTACATTTCAATAGTATTTTCACTAATTCCTTCAACTTCTTTCTAAAGGTAAGTTTTTATTTTTAAAACTGAAGTATATTGTGCACTATAAGTTAATATGGTAAACTTTTTCTGATAGTTATATACTATCCCTCTGTAGTAGTTATAGATTTAGATAGACTTCTCTGTTATAGTTATGGATGGAGTTAGGCTTCTCTTGTATAATTATGAATTTACTTACGTTAAATCACATACACTTTTTATATTCCTACTTCCACTCTGATACTATACACTGCCCAAAGATAAATTCACTGATAAAAACTGCCTATCTAAAATTAATCCCAACAGTGCCCTATCTCTACTAATATATATTTTTTTAATCTAAATTTCAGGCAAAATGGAAGGCGAACAGAAAGTTGAATTTCAAATTGTCCTGCAAGAGAGCAGCCAAGAAATCATTGATGAAAATGATATTGAATTTTTCGAGGAAACTTGGGACAAAGAACTACTGCAATGTGTACAAGCAGTAGATAACCTCCTTGAAAATGAGGACATTTTACACCCTCAGAGACTACAATGTATATTCAATGATAATTATGAAATTTCTGACAATGAAATGTTAGAAAGTTTAATAAATTATGAAACACAATCACAATAAAAAAAATGCTTAAAAAATAAAGAAAATAAAAAATAATCAACAAAACCAACAATCAATTAACATACAGCATTTAAAAAGTCTATCATTCATTTTTCATTGCAGTACGCTGCCCAGAACGCTTCCCGGTTCGCGGACCGGGCGCTACCCACGCAAAAAAACAAAAAAAAAATTATTTTTTTTTGCCCCGCAGGGCCCTTTTAAAGCCTCCACATTAAACCTAGGGGGTCAGGGAGGATCTACTATGCCCCCTTATGGTTATTTCCCCCTTTGTTTTGGCCTCCTCTTGTCTCTCAATCCTACCGAGAGACAAGATGGCGGCCGCTCCGGACTGTTTAGAATGTTGACAGACACCGGAGAACCAATCAGCTTCGCTACGCGAAGTTCCGGTACGCGCCCCGGTCCGCGAACCGGGGCGCTGCCCGGTCCGCTGTTACAGATATATATCTTTTTTTAAACGTTAATTTCTCAAAATCCACTGGAGCACATATATTGACATCGGGCTACCAGTCCCTACAATTTTGCCAAGTTTCGTGCAAATCCATTCAGCCGTTCGGGCTAAAAGTGAGGCCAAACGCCCTATGGAAAACTCAATGTTAAAAACACGTTTTGGGACCCCCTTTTTTCTCGGCCCCCCCTTGACGAACCCCCCCCAAATCTTCAGGGGCTGCTCAGAAACAAAATGTTCCATTTTCCAGAAAATTTCAGCCAATTCCGTCCACAAACGCCAAAGTTATTAGACATAGAATTTTCAAAACTCCCATAGAGAAAAAATCCTAACTATATATAGCTACTGGCGACCGCCAGTAGGTAATATATATATATATATATATATATATATATATATCCACTCGATCCTCTCTCTCGACGAAGGGACGACAACAAGCCACACCAGCCAGGTACGGTCACATTTTCTTTATTGGGCACAAAAACTGACGCGTTTCGAGCACACGGGCTCTTGGTCACATGACCACCACGGACATTTTGCAAGCAATATAGGTAGCAAAACAATAACAAGGGAAGAGAGACTCTGTGTTTAGTTCCACACAGGGTTCCCAAATGTGCCATTACAGAAAAATAAAATAAAAGGGAAAGAAAACATTGTGTTTAAATTGTAAGGCACATTTCCAAGGTTTGTGGTGTAATTCAGCAAACTGATATATGATGGATTATCATTACAATTGAAGAAGTTAGCGGGTATAGTACCCAAATTCATACTAGATTCAGGAGAACTCAAGATACAATAATAGGGGTCAAATACTATTAGGGATGAAAAAGTACTCATGAATGACAGCTGGTAGAGGTGAAATTGAGGATCAGAAAGAAATCTTTAGGGAGAGTAGGTGAAAAAATGAAGACGGAAAGAGAGCAAATCAGGTCAGGTGTAGTACCTTTAAAAACCTATCTTTCATGCAAATTAGCTAGCCGCTCCTCCCATATCCCTCTATATCCTAATTATTTTCCTCAATCCACCAATTATCTGAGTGTATCAATATTAAATCAGTGATTATAGAGACCAGTAATTGAAGACTATAAGAGGTTCAGTATATAATACACTCTTATTTCTACAAAATAACACCCCTTCTACTCATCCTCTAAGACAAATAATATTTAAATATGATATCTATATAGGAAACGATATGGATCCGTGCTCTTATCATTAATGTGTAAAGTCTTGTGAGGTTGTTGTGCTCGTAACCATATCCTCTATCCGTGATGCACAATAATACTCCATCCACAGCCCGGTTTCTAAAAGAGGTAAAAGTGAGGGTTGTGATTAGTCTCATAAGTAACCATAGTGACTGAACATATATAGATAACGCAATCTTATCTCAATATATCAATATATCAATCCTCAATAACAGTCTAGGTCCTCCAGATCATCAATTTGCTAACAACACACCAAAAAAACACAAATTTATATATACAGTGAAGTAAATTAAAAATCACATTTGTCATGGATTCTAACATTCTCGCTTACTTAATAGTTTGTGCAGTAAGGAGAATGTTAGAATGTTAGAATGTTAGAAGCCTCGTCGTTTGAACAATTGATTTCCATTTCTGTTTTTTAAATTCTAAAATGATGTCATTTTATATATAGATTCTCTGACGACACAGCTGAGTAAAGGGGAGTACCTACTATTACTTCAAGCCCCGGATTTTAACTGGTACCGCAAAATAGAATTGCAATAAATGTAAGATCTTGCAAAATCTCCTGTCCTCGTTAGCTCATTATCAAGAAATTAAAAATAATCTTCCACATACAGTGTAAACTAATATATGTTGTGGATCTAATTTTAGAAAGAAGATGTTTTAACTTAGTCCTGAGGAAGGTGTTCCAAACATCGTTGATCCAATGTACCATTTTCCACAGGGGCATGTTACTACATAGACTACAAAGTCTGTGGTACAGAGGATTTTTTTGTTGATCTTCCATTTCTTGTTTACCCTACTGAGTACTACCTCCCTTACATTCGTACTGTACCTGCAGGCCTTACATTTCCCACATTTTTGAAATCCTCCCTTTGCTTCCAGCCATGATTTTTTCTTTTCCATATGGCTCTGCACTATGAGATCTTTAATGGATTTGCCCTTCCTGTAGGTTATCGATGGGTGTTTGTGAGAAGTTGGCCTGATATATGATGCTCACTATTTCTAGTGATCACCTTGTATCATGCCAAGCAACCCTTATGGTGGAGGTTGTAAAGTCAACCTTACAGACAAGCTATCCTAGGGGAAGCATGGACTAAGCAGTCTTAGGCTAAACTCTGTAAAGGCATGTGAAGCAAGCTGTTTTACCATACACAATCCCCTTGAATACCAAATGAAAGGACACCACACAGATATATATTGAAAATATATATAGATTTATTTCTACAAATATCCCCTATACTCTTTATGAGCAAAGAAGCAAATGCGTTAAAACAAAACACAGTTTAAATATACAAAAGTTGCACAATTATGGATGAGCCTTAGGGGCCACCTAAACCATATACTAAAATAGTGGTATAAGAACCACTATGGGGAAAGTGAAGAGGCCTAGGGCCTGGGGAATCGCTGGAGCTGTTCAGGACTAACAGTGATGAAGTCGGGAAAGGCCCGCGGGACTCGGGTGCAGTGCTTAAAGTGCACGCATACACCAATGCAATGTCAATGGTGCGTAAAAGTTACAAAGTTAGTGTTTAAGGAACCTTCCGATGGACCTACAAGGATAAAACTTTAGACACAGGCACTAGAGGTGTACACCAGTGTGGGAACACCGGCGTTGTTGAGTTACCTCACCCACAGGAAGCGGGTGCACAGGTGCGAAGTAGTGTCGGGTTTCGTCACGCAGGTCGATGGTGCTTGGGGCTGAAGATGCTGCAGGCGGGTCGTCGGGAAGAGTTCCGGTGGATCCAAGGGTGGATCTGAAGAGGTGAAGACCTAAAAGCAGAGGGGACAATGTTCAAAGTCACTAGCCAGTGACTACCGTGGAACCAGGATGGAACCAAGCGATGTCGGGTGCAAACAGGTGATGAAGTGAAGATTGTCTCTGCAGCCACGTGGACACGAAGAGGTCAAGGACGTTCAGGAGTCGATCACGACCTGTCCCAGGATGGCTCTCGCTGATGGCGGTGTCGGCAACTTGATTGGAGCAAACAGGCCTTGGCAAAAGCAAGTCACGCAGGAATCAATTCAAGCTTATCACTCGGACCAGCAAGGTTAGAGTGGGTGCTCCTTTTCAGGAGAGCAAGGGCCAGTCTGTAGCAACAAGACCAGCAGTGTAAGTTGTAGTTTTCATCGCCAAGATGGCCACTAGCCGCGTGGCAAGTGACCGGGATGGTGCGTCGAGTGGCAAAGTGCAAAAGGGCCCCACGCAGATCATGGAGATGCTGGGGGGCTGATCTTCGGTGCAAATGCTGCTCCGTGTTGGGGCTTTTCAAACCTCAAAGCACTGCATCGAGGGTGCCTCGGATACTGCTCAGTCAGCTCTTCGGGGGTCTTCCAAGATGTCCGGTCCCACGTCTCTCGGTGCATCCACGAGTCTCTTCTTTTCAGGGACTGTGGATCGGGCTCTGAGATGTCTGGAAGTCTGAGTCAGGCTCTGGGCTCGGGCTCCGGCGGGAGGCGGCGGCAAAGCAGACGTCGAGTTGCTGGTTGGTGCCTGTATTCACAGGGTGGTCACTCCTTGGCCAAATCTGGGGGCCGGATCACCTACTAGGTCCCTCCTCTGGGTGGGACCAGGAAGGGGGGTGGTTACACCCCCTTTCCTTTGTCCAGCATCGCGCCAAGACTGAGGCTGGAAAGCCCCAGCACCGGTTTGAACTGGCATATGCACAGGGACACCTTGTGTGCCCCAGGCATGTCTGATTCTATTCAGCCATGTCCTACCCAATACACAAAATCCTGTCTGGGGTGGTGCTAGCACCTCCCAAGGCAGGAAACCCTTTGTCCAAGCTGCCCTCGCTGGAAGTACTCCCAGCAGCAGGAGGTCAGACTTGTGTCTGTGGTGGCAGCATCCATTTTGTGATGCTGAGGCTCTGTTTAACTTTCACTGGGGTCAGGTTAGGTACATGTCGAATCCCTCTAGAAGGGTGGAATGCTACCCCCATCGCCAGAACTGGCGAGGGGGTAGTATTCCAATTCGTATGACACCTTACTCGACATGTTTTGATAAAGCCAAACCAAAGATAGCATTTAACCGCGAGGTTCATAATGCACTTAAGAGTACATGGTATGGCAGTATCATGGAACAGCTAAAGGACATGGTTCCGAAAGCTGCAGACAGGCTCAGCTCATGCCAGAGCACCATCTCACATATTTCCAAGCACTCTGCCTCCAGGATTGATGAGGCCTTCCATAGGAGTGGCTGATAGGAACATATGTGTCCATTTTAGGTTAGGCATAGGCATACTACACCTAAGTAAGGGGTGGTACACCGACTTACCCCAGCTGAGTGATCAGCCAGTTGTGTCAAAAATGGAGGCCAGGCCAGGGGTGGCACAATACGTGCTGCAGCCCCTGGTAGGCCTTGGAAGCACCTATGCCCTGGGTACCTGGGTACACTGTTACAGGGGCCAATAAGGTGAACCAGTTCCAATTTCTTAATGCACCTAAAGTACATTGGCAATAATTTAGAGAGAGAACAGCAGGCTGTGGGTCTGATTAGCAGGCCCACAGCCACATTAAGTCATAAACCAGTAAAGCAAAAAGCAAAAATTTGGGGTGACCATAGGATAGCATACCCTACTCTCCTACACAACCCCCCCCAGACGCAGGGACATTAGACTAACCTTGACCAGTTGTGTCTTCATGTTCTAAGTGGAAGTACCTGGAGAGACCATCTGCATTACCATGGTCAGTCCCTGGGCGGTGCTCCACTGTAAAGTCCATCCCCTGTAGGGAAATGGACCACCTGAGCAGTTTGGGGTTTTCACCCTCCATCTGATTAAGCCATAAGAGGGGCTTATGGTCGGTCTGAATCTTGAAGTGAGTGCCAAACAAGTATGGTCTCAACTTCTTCAGGGCCCACACCACAGCAAAGGCCTCCCTCTCAATGGCTGACCAACGTTTCTCTCTGGGGGTGAGGAAAATGATATTTTGCCTGACCAAAAATGTCCACTACATACACCCTATGTTACATTCATGTGCATGTCACCCATGCATATTTCTCGTAGTGGCCTGAATCACTAGGCCTCTGCAAACATGTCCTGCAACTCATCAAGTCATCAAGTCTCCCAAACATTAAGCTAACATGAGGGCCCATGTTTTTGCACTTTGCATTGTGCACTTTTAAAATAAATATCGTACTGAACCTTTTATTTTGTGGTTTGAGCCTGAAACCACTTTCTGAAATATTGTTTTCATGACTCCTGGCACACTGAAAACTGCAGTCACGTCAGCAAGAAGCCTGCCAAGACAGTGTTATGAATAACAGTTATCTGTTTTCAGTACAGAGTGGCATCCCTGCCCGGTGAGGAAAAGCAAACAGAACCCGTCCGCGACAGATAAGGCCTAGCCCTCTGTCTCAGCCCCCATGCAATGAACGGAGAAATGTATGCTTTTTCTGATTCTTAGTGGTGAACAACCTTTTGCTTCAGACAATACATCCCCTATCATATCAGATTGTACAAGATGTGCTTTTCGCCCTGACACAAGAGATTTCTCTGCTAGGCTGGAAGTCAGCTCTCCTCCCAGTTACACGTCAATTGCACGCCATGCTCAAGTTGCACAACTAGGGCAGAGTTCCAGCTGGTCATGCAAACTCCTCCTCTAAGTACCCACCCACCTATGACACCTACCTATCACCTACCTATGACTCATCAAGTGTACACCCTCATGCACCCTCATACACGCCCACATGCTCTTATCTTTTTCTTTCTTGCTCTGCCTGGAGCGCTCCGCCCTATGTACAAGGAGTAAAATGTATATATTCTGTTCATTGTTATTAAATGTTAGATTACTCTTCCTGAACCTCAGTGGTGATGGAACATATTCTCCCTTTGACTCGAGTTATTGGAATAAAGCCCATTTTAACTTGGACACCACGGATCCTGTCTCTCATTTGATGCATGATACTTTGTTAATGCCTAGAAATTCTGCCAGGGTAATATTTTATTTACCACAGGGGTCAGCCTTCTGCTAATAAAAGCAATGGGCTGGTCTTGACCATGTACATTAAGTTGTGAAAGCACAGCTCCCACTCCCAACTCAGAAGCGTCTGTTTGGACAATGAACTCTCTTGAGTAGTCAGGACTCTTCAGGATAGGTGCAGAGCACATGGCCTTCTTCAGGTCATCAAATGCCTTTTGACAGTATTCTGTCCACTGAACTTTTTTTGGTATCTTCTTAGATGTCAGATCATTAAGAGGAATCACAATGGACCCATAGTTCTTAACAAACTTCCTGTAGTACCCAGTCAGGCCCAAGAAAGCTCTGACTAAGCATGGGCGCAAAATCCGTTCCGCTCGGTGATTTTTTGGATTTTCGGCAAATCCGCAATCCGCGAACTCTCGCGGATGTGGTGAAAATACGCAAATCCGTGCGAAGCGGATTTTTTGCTTGTGTTCGCACTGCTCGCGGTCCGCGGCGCGGGCAGCAACAATCTCGCACTCGCGAAAGTACAAAAATTACAATTGGGGAGGGGTGAAGGAAGTGGCCCAGTCTCCAACTTCCTGTTCCTGTCCAGCAAGCTCCTCCCATAGGGGTGGGGTGAAGGAAGTGCCCCAGTCTCCAACTTCCTGTTCCTGTCCAGCAAGCTCCTCCCATTGCTTAGTCCTTTTCCTGGCCACTTTGATTTCGATCTTGACTGGGAAGGATTACTTTTTGTGGATGCTGCTGGATATTTGGATTTGAGGCCTTTTGGATTACTTTTGGATTCGAAATTTTATTTCACAAGGAAGTAAGTTGATGTTGTTTGTTTGTGGTGATTTTTGTGTGTGTTGCTTGTTTTTCGACTTTTTTTGGGGGAAAATCTGCAAGTTCGCGAGCTGAGGATTTTTTTGCTTGTGTTCGCACTGCTCGCGTCCCGCGCAGCAACAATCTCGCACTCGCGAAATTGTAAAAATTACAATTCTGCACATGAATTGAAAACCACCAGGCTTAGTTATGGGTGCATGCATGATACAACTGTTTTGTTGAAATTTATTTTTAACATGATTCTGGCCAGGGCATGGATGGCATTGGATTGTGGTGATTTTTGTGTGTTTTACGACTTTTTGGGGTGGTGTTGGGGGCTTGTTATGTGGGTGGGGGCCATTTTATTGCCTGGTCCCGTGTGGGTGGGGGTCTATGGGCCATTTTTAAGCCAGTTTGTGTGCTTTGTGCCATAGGCCTGCACCCAGTGTGCTCTGATTTCATCCATTATGGCCAGGGGGCCCAGAATCGATCTGTTCGCGGATTTTGCTGGTTTTTCGGCACGTTCGCGCCGTGAAGCAACAATCTCGCACTCGCGAAATTGTAAAAATTGCAATTTTGCACCAGAAAACCACCAGCAGGCAGCATAAGCCTTCTGAAACTTCATGGATGGCATTGGATTGTGGTGATTTGATTTGTGTTGTGTTTTTTGACTTTTTGGAGTAGGGGTTGGGGGCTGGCTATGTTGGTGGTGGCCATTTTGAGGCATGGTCCTGGCCATGTGGATGGGGGTCAAGCGGCCATTTTGAAGGCAGGCAGTGAGCTTTGTGCCATAGGCCTGCACCCATTTTGCCTTGCTTTCACCCATTGTGCCCAGGGGGAGTCAGTGGTACATGAAACTATAACCCTCTCTGTGTGTGCTCTCTTGGATCAATGTTAAATTCCTGTTTCCCAAAAATTTAGCAATTCTTAATTTTGAAATTTCCATATTGTGTGGTGTGCACAAGTGTATTCATAAATGCCTACTTGCAAACTATTTATTGAAGTGCTACATATGCAACATATATTTACTGATGTTCCTCTGTCTTCGTTTGCTTGTAGGTGCATTAAGTCAATAAATCCGCATCATCGTTGAGCATCAGTGCCAGGAAGAAGTCCTGCTGCGGCCTGTTGTTCCGACATCTGAAGAAGATGGCTCCAAAAAGAGGTGCCCGTAGGTCCTCTAGCAAGAAAGATGTCTCTACTAAGGAAAAGAAGAAGCAAGTGGCACCACTTACCAAGGAGACTGGTGGCACCACCACTAAATTTTTGTGGGGAAAACAAAGGCCCACCATGAGTGCTGGACAGGTAGCCTGTTTAGTGGTTACATCACCAACGACCAGTGATGTTGGCTCATCGCAAGAAAGTTGCAGCACACCATCAACACAGGTTGTAACTCATCTCACAAGTACTATTCAACAACCAAAGCCGCAACAACAACTGTATGGGTTACTAGTACAAGCACAAGTACATGCGCAAGGAGCTGTCCGAGAAGGACCTGTTCGAGAAGGAGCTGTCCCAGAAGGAGCTGTCCGAGAAGGAGCTGTCCGAGAAGGAGCTGTCCGAGAAGGAGCTGGCAGAGAAGGAGCTGGCCGAGAAGGAGCTGGCCGAGAAGGAGAAGGCCGAGAAGGAGAAGGCCGAGAAGGAGAGGTCCATGGAGAGTTGCAAGTAGCGATCAGTGAAGAGGCCCATGTAGCGGCGCATGGAGCGGTGCAAGTGCCCACAATGGTTGTTCTTCCAGAAGTTGGGGCACAGGAGGAAATTGACTTTGGAGCCGGGGTATCATGTCAGGAAGACGAAGGCACTCCTCCTGATGATTCATTTTCTCCCAGCTCCCCACCAAAGAAAAGATCAAGGAGTGTGTGTAAAGTTCCTCTTCAAGCCCCGCTCCATC
This sequence comes from Lissotriton helveticus, assembly GCF_964261635.1. Lineage (NCBI taxonomy): Eukaryota > Metazoa > Chordata > Amphibia > Caudata > Salamandridae > Lissotriton > Lissotriton helveticus. Next base: position 737,471,840 of record NC_136072.1, on the reverse strand, counting down.
AGATGATGATCTGGATCTAGATTGGCACCCATCTCCGAGGTCTGAGAGGGAGGCACACCATGAGCTGCGAAAGGTATCAAATGTTAAAAGGAAGGGCCCCGGAAAGCTCATACTTATGGATCCGAACGTCGGACTTGATGAAGTGGTTCATTCTGATGTTGATGAACAGGATGACAGCAATGACCTAGTCATCACACACGTCATTCCAGCCACACCGGCCATGCAGCAGACAGACATTTATACCCTATCCCAACGTCAGGCTGAGCGTGACCCTGGCGACGTGCCACTGGTAGCACCACCAATGCAGTCAAGTAGTACAACAAGTTCAACAAAACCTACAGCTCCCATATTTTCTCCCCAGAGGGGGACTCCATCCAGCTCGACTCCCTCAAGTAGGGTCGCTGAAATAATTGCACAACCCAGTAGATGTCTGCAAGGCTCATCCACCACTGCTTCATCTGGCATTGGCAGTATCATCTCGTGCGCCAAAACCAGAGGTTTCAAGTCCCCAGTCTGGAACTTTTTTAGTGTCCATGCAAATTATGATAACATAGCCGTTTGTTGCATTTGTAAGACTAGCGTTAGCCGTGGTAAGACTGGTACCAACTATGGAACCGGAGGCCAGATAGGTCATCTTGAAAGAAGGCACGCTGTCGAATGGTTTGCGCACCTAGCAAACATCAAGGGAAAGCAATCCCAAAGGGCAAGTGGCCAAAATATACCCATACTAGGTGTTTCATCTGAAGATGACGGGGAGGTAGAAGAAGCGTCAGACATGTGTCCGGTTGCACCCAGTACCCCTGGCAGCACCACACCCTCCGGAACACATAGGAGGCACACTGAGAGTCTGGGAGACACACCAATGCGGAAAATGTCAACACTGAGCAGAAGTGGGTCGAAGAAGGCATCAGCATCATCCCGTAAATTTGTCCAGCACACCATTTCAGCCATGTTCTCCTCAGATGTGCAATTTCAACGCAACCACCCAATTGTACGCCTGTATAACACTAAGCTGGCTAAAATGCTAGCGGTGGACCTTCTCCCTTTTTCGTTTGTCGAAGGTGTGGGTTTCCTTGAACTCGTGGCAACACTGGCCCCTAAATGGAAGGTTCCTAGCCGGTTCTATTTTTGCCAGGGTTGCTGTTCCAGCACTATATAAAGAGGTGCTTGAGTTGGTTGGGTCTGCTTTGCAGAAGAGTGCTGTTCACACTATACACCTGACAACCGACATGTGGACCAGTTGCCAAGCCCTTGATTACATGTGCATCACTGCACACTGGGTCTCTTTTTCAGGGGTTACAAAACAGATAAATGCAGGTGGTGACTTGGTCGAGATTTTTAAGGGTGCTCGTAAACATGCAACATTAGCCATGTTTGGCATGGAGAAAAGTCATACTGCAGCCAACATTTTGGATGACTTTAACAAAAAGGTCTCGCAATGGCTGCCCCCAAGAAAATGCAAGGTTGGTTATGTTTCTACTGATAATGGCAGCAATGTAGTTAGGGCCATGGAGGACGGTTTCTATTTCAGAGTGCCGTGTTTGGCGCACTGTATGAACCTTGTCGTGCAAAAGTTCTTGAAAAAAGAACTTGCAGTCGACAAAATACTGACCATCTGCAGAAGAATATGCACACATTTTAACCATTCGTTTAAGGCCCGGAAGGAGCTGAGGCGCAAGCAAAATGAACGTAGTATGCCAGTGAAAGCACTTATCCAGGAGGTGGCAACACGTTGGAACTCAACCTTCTACATGCTTGAGCGTCTGCATGAGCTGTTTCCAGTACTCAATGAGTATTTCTACAACCTGGGTGGTGATACGACAGAAATGATGCTAGCGGTGGAGCAATGGCAGCTAGTTAAAAGCCTGACAGACATGCTTCGTCCTTTTGAGGTCTTCACGCGTGACGTCAGCAGGGAGGACTGTTCTTTGAGCAAAGCTATTCCATTGTTGCTGAAGCTCGAGCACCAAGTCAAGGTGGTGTCTTCACAATTAAAAGATGCTGGAAAGAATGAGGCATATGAGTTGGCGCAGAGATTATTACAACGCCTAGTTAGCAATAAACGGCTTGTAAATATCAAGAAACAACAGCACTACATTTGTGCTACTATTCTGGATCCACGTTACAAAAAGCCATTGTTTGGCAAAGTAATAATTCCTTTTGAAACATCAGATGTTACAGAGTACAAAGGTTGGCTAGCTCAGTCAGCCATTCGTTTTGAAAGAGAGCGGAAGGAAACTGTACGAGAAGACAGTACTACTAGTGAATCAGCAGGCCATCAGGCGTCCCAAAAAAGCACTTCTGCATCTGTGCCTCTGGCAGAAGTGAGTGACTTTTCCACTAAGCCGTTAACCACACCAGCAACCGTATCATCTGCACCAGGCCCAGGCGATATGTCTGAAGCGGATTGGCTAAGTGAGCTAGGGTTTCCTTGTCCCAGAAAGGACACAGAAGTGCAAAGTACAGGAATGCGGGAGGACATTCTTTCAATGGTGCAGGCCTATCTGGATGACTCCACAGCGGTCAATATTACTGAGGACCCATTGGCGTATTGGCATGGGAAAAGAAAAATATGGCGAGAGCTCACCAACCTGGCTATCAATTACTTGTCTTGCCCACTCGCAAGCGTGTCTTCAGAACGTGTTTTTAGTTCTGCTGGTGGCATTGTGACTTGCAAAAGTTTCCGCCTCTTGCCCGCAAATGTGGAGCGGCTCACCGTGATAAAGATGAACCAGCACTTCATACCACCAGATTACAAAGTACGAGAATGCACGCAGGAAGAAGAGGACACCGACCTACCTGAGGAAAGTTCTCCTCAGTTACCAGAAGTACAACCGAGTGATGAATTAGCAGAGTATGAGGACGAGTTCTGCTTCCCTGACAGCGAGTTCTGAAAATGAGTCAATGACTCATTAACTGTAAATTTAGTCCTCCTTATTCACTTTTATTCCTGTGTGTCTGTCTTTCTTTGTTTAGCAAGTGCTTCATCACATTCACAACAAAACTGTAATCACCCCATCACAAGCAACAACAAGCCCATCAGCAGGACTGTCTTGATTTTGATGCCGCAGCATTCCTCATGTTCACAACAGTTAGTTGACAAGAACTCAGTCCTGGTCGTCTATCCTCCTCCTCCACTCATCGTATCCATTTCCCGTAATGCTGATGCCTGGATTCTGCACAATGAAGAAACTTACGTTGAGTCCCCTAAAGAGGGACTGGAAGTAGTGAGTCCTCATTTAAATACATTTTGCTAAGTGTGACATTTTTTCCCCGATTTGCATTTTTGGCTGTTTGGGGGTGTCAAACTTGTTTGCGCTTGGGTTTACGGGTCTTGGCTGGGCCAATGCTGGCAAGGTCTATTAAGGGATGAAATTGGCCAGTTGTGGCCCTGCTGCAGAACGCTTTAGGACTCTGTGAATTCCAGTTGGAGCCAGCCCTCAAACACAAATTACAGGTAAGATAAGCGTTTGGATGGGAGGTAGTATAATGGAGTGTTCGGAGAGGCGAGAGAGTGACAGTGGTACTAGTAGTAAAGTCCTAGGGCTCTTGAATTAACAAACTCTGTGACAGGCATTTACTTTGGAAAACATTTGGCCTATTGCACGTGAACGTTTAGGCGTTATTATTGCTCGCTTGCCTGTCTTAGGGGTGCTGTCTGTGGGGCTTCTAGGTTTTTGTGGTGTCTGAGCACCGCTGCCACATTTCTAATGTTGATTGCTTTTGTTTTGCAGAAAATCCACGCCGGGAAACTCCAGTTGTGGCCCTGCTGCAGAACGGTTTAGGACTCTGTGAATTCCAGGTGGAGCCAGCCCTCAAACACAAATTACAGGTAAGATAAGCATTTGGATGGGAGGTAGTATAATGGAGTGTTCGGAGAGGCGAGAGAGTGACAGTGGTACTAGTAGTAAAGTCCTAGGGCTCTTGAATTAACAAACTCTGTGACAGGCATTTACTTTGGAAAACATTTGGCCTATTGCACGTGAACGTTTAGGCGTTATTATTGCTCGCTTGCCTGTCATAGGGGTGCTGTCTGTGGGGCTTCTAGGTTTTTGTGGTGTCTGAGCACCGCTGCCACATTTCTAATGTTGATTGCTTTTGTTTTGCAGAAAATCCACGCCGGGAAACTCCAGTTGTGGCCCTGCTGCAAAACGGTTTAGGACTCTGTGAATTCCAGGTGGAGCCAGCCCTCAAACACAAATTACAGGTAAGATAAGCGTTTGGATGGGAGGTAGTATAATGGAGTGTTCGGAGAGGCGAGAGAGTGACAGTGGTACTAGTAGTAAAGTCCTAGGGCTCTTGAATTAACAAACTCTGTAACAGGCATTTACTTTGGAAAACATTTGGCCTATTGCACGTGAACCAACACGATGACAGTGTTCAGTTAAATGAACTTACTGCAAAACCACCACCCACCAAGCTCAAAAGTAGTAAAAAAACAGGTATGCTCAGATAAAGTTTGAAAAAGTATATTTATATCCCTAACAAAATAATCTCCCGCAAGACCCTCCCTAACCCCAACAAATAAATAGTCCTTCAAAAGTCCCCAAAAAACCCAACTCCCAATTCCCACCCCCCAAAGTCTCTAAAAAAAGGGGCAAGGGACACTCTAGGGATGCAAGGTGTTGAGTTTGGCCTCCAGGGCATCATGCCTTAGGGCCAGGGCATCATACTTCTCCTGGAGGGTGGCGTGATCTAAGCGGAGGCCCTCCACCACATTCTGATACTCGTTCCATTTCTGGACCTCCGCCTCTAGGTCGGACACTCTGCGGAGTGCACGGCGCAAGCGAGCCTTAAATGTACTGTGAGGTGCATCCTTTGCTGCTCGGCGGTGGCGTCTTCCAGCACGGCTCCGGTTCGCTGGAGCACTGCGCTTACCGGCACGGGTCACGGAGGAGGATGTAGATGTTAGATTTGATGCACTGGAGTGCGTGTCGTCCCCCTCCAGTTCCACCAGCCGCCGATATTCGGCAACAGTTGCTTCCAGCCTCCGTTGCCGGGCCAGTACAGCCAGCATACTCCTCGTCGGTTTTGAGGTTTTAGTATTGCCAACTATATGAAGAAAGAAAGACATAATATGTAACCAATGCTCTTTAAGAATATGATTAACACAAAATAATTCAGCAGGAAGTTGTGTCACAGTACAACTAGCAACTAGCCAGCGCAGTACAAAACTATTCAGGCCAGTATCATGGGCGTCCGCAGGGAGGGGCAAGGGGGGGCGCTTGAATCACCATTTCCCTTCCCACAACTCACTTGTATCCTTGGTTTGATGCTCTTTCATATGAAAGAGATCTGGCAGAAGCCCAGGCGATATGTCTGTTTCCCTCTCTCTCTCTCTCTCTGTCTCCCTCTTTATGTCTCCCTGTGTCTCCCTCTACCTCGCTGTCTCTCTCTCTCTGTCTCCCTCCCTCACCCTCTCTCTGTCTCCCTCCCTCACCCTCTCTCTGGCTCCCTCCCTCTCTCTCTCTCCTTCTGTCTTCCTCTCTCTCTGTCTCTGCCTCTATCTGTCTGTCGGTCCCAGCCTGCTGTAATTACCATATTGTAATTTGTCACTGGGCCACCACTGGATACACATCATATCCTATCTAAGAGTCAGATAGTACCATGATCCAGCTTACCTGTACTCGCCACCGCCACTGTCTCCTTCCTCACAGTCTGTACTTCTTGGTCCGACTCCTCTAGCGCCGCCTCCTCCCTAGATTGATCCTCGGACTCAGAGTCAATGATCACCACCACATCCGAGCTGGCCCCGCCACCAGATGTTCCACCTACAAAGTAGATTTAAGAATGTTAGATTACACCACTCACTAGTATTTGGTCTATGAATGAAAAAATGTGAAAACAACAGAAAAATTAATTGACTGTCTACTCTAGTCTAAAGTAAAAATGTCCCTCCTTCCAGGGAAGGCTGTTGTCTTGCTTCACTTTTTTGTCACAATTGTTGAATGCTTGCTTAATTTTAACACACACCATTTTTCTCTGAACAGACAGAAACTGGACTTCTAAGGACAAGAGCAACATCAACTTCAAACCAGGTGAAAGCTCGGCTCGACCACAAGAAATGTGTTTCATTACTCATCAACTCAGCACCAAGCACTTTTCCATTTCCAACTAACTTTATTTTAATATATGTGTTTACTTAAACTTTTAATAAAGCTTTTAAACTTGAATAGACTCTGTGGTTTTTGGTCCTCCAGACTAGAGTGACTGAGCGAAAAGTTTTGCAATTTTTGCAAGGAGGAGTCCGTGCCGCTGACACTACCAGGTTTATACAGTGTGCCAAACACGCCACTCTGAAATATTATTACTCTGGTCTTTGGTGTCCATAGTTCGGTTTGTGGAGAATTGTCCCTGCAACAGTAGGATTATTGATTTTGCTCCTATCTAAACACTATTTCGAAACAATTAAATTAGGAACGCTTGGACAACAATAGGTCCTCTATATTTAAATGAAAACTTACTGGGGCCAGCAAAGGAGCACTCGCCGCCCTGGCCTGCATCCTCCTCCTTTGGAGCCACTGCATCCGATTTTTCGGTCCGCTTGCCCCTGGGCGGACCTGACGTACAACATGAAAGAATGAACAGAAAACATTGATGATTGCTGCTTGCCGATGTCCTTGTCAACCAAATCAAACATTTAGAAAGAACAAGAACCAACTATTTCATCCAAAATGAGGGCTACAAAGGAAGGACTGCACCTGAGCCTCTACTCTAGGGGCAGATTTACAAGCCCCTTGCAGCTCTTTTGCTCCATTCTTGCGTCAATTTTGTGACGCAGCGCCACAACAAGAGAGGCGCCATGGTGTGGCTTATATTAACAACGTTACGCATATGGGAGATGCATCCCATTCTAAAGCCCTGCGCCATTAGGGAGCGTTCCAGCGCAAGGGAGGGCGTTCCTGCGCAGGAACGCATGCTAAAAGTGGCTATGGGGAATATATAAAATTTCAATCAGTCATTTAGGACAATGATGCGTCACTGAAACCCTGCGCCTGCATGAAGCAGACTTACGGCTTGACGCAGCATTGCTGGAGCTGCGCCATCGTTGCAACGCAACTCCATCAATGAGCCGCCTTTACGGCACCGATGCGTAACGCTTCGGTGACGTTTTGGGACCATGGTGTGCCGCATTGTAAATACGGCGCACCATGGGTGGTGCTGGCGTGCCGCACAATTTGCAGGGATGCACAGGTAATTGCTAATCTGACACTTAGGGGCATACTTACGAGTTCTGAGCTGGACACCTCCAGATGTGCACCAGAACAAATGCGTAACGCAAAACTAACCTTGCGTCACGGCAGATGCGCCGCAATTACAATGCGGCAAACCCTGGCGCAAGGTTAGGCAGATGCGTGACGCATCTCGTGACGAAAGAGAGGCGCATCCCTAGAGTCGCGTCGCAGGCCCGATGCAACTATAGCAATGCTCAGGGCTGCCCAATACTCAACATACCGCATCAGTCCTTACGCGGCATAAAGAATTGACGTAGCAGCGTCGCGGAAGTGCCTGCGTTAAATCTTGTAGATTTCACGCAGGCACTTTTGCGAGGCGCACAGCTGCCTGACCGCCACCCCCCACCCCCCAAACCCCCCCTGCGTGGGAACGCGCCCATTGTGGCGCAGGCCCAGGCCTTAACGTGGCGCATCTCCTTAGATGCATCACGTTGTACATGACTCGCAGGGATGCGCCACGTTTACGTCGCTGTGCGTCAGGTAAGGCAGCGTAAACGTGGCACAAGGGGCTTGTAAATCTGCCCCTTTGTGTCTAGCATTACGCAGTTCTGTAAAATACACTCATACATTACTCAGCCCAATTAAATGAACACAAAATAGAAAACAAATAAGCAGTGGCACCGCCACAGAGAAGGAGAACAGTGCACCTGAAATGCACAGAAGATTTTGAAATATTAATTTACCTCTGTTATCAATGTAATCAGCAGCATTATTGCTCTTTGTAAAAAAGTTAAAGCAAACATTTGCAATATAACACAGTCACACAGAGCAGGAGAAAAAACAGAGTAGTGAGTGATGAAAAAATTGCTACTACTACTCACCAAGCCCGGGGACCTCCACTCCCAGCACGTCTAGCAGGTCGCGCTCTCGGTCCAGGATATCGGTCCAGCGGTGGGTTACTTGATTGTAGGTGCGCTGGACCCCCGTGATCTTAAAAAGGGCCCGGCACACCTGCCCCCACCGCTTCCGTCGCTCCTGGCTGTTGGTGTAACCAGCAGCGATCCTGCCGCCTGCCGCGATGGTCCTGGGGAGACGGCGCTGCACATAAAAAACGAGTGCGCCCACCTCCTCAGGGCTGAAGATCTCCCGGGGCACCACCATTTCCGCCCTCAAGCGACCACACGGGAGCCGGGCACGGGCTGCGGTGCCCGTCTTGGGCAGCTTGACAGCTGTCTTCACCATGTTCTGGGCAGGTGTTAGTAGTAAGGAGACAAAATGAAAAAGAATAAGAGTAGGGAAGAAGGAAATAAAAGTTTAAAAAAGTAGTTGAAAAGTAAACAAAAGTAGCCTAAAACACAAAAATATAGACCTAGAAAAATAGAGGGATAGAAAATAAGTTAAATAGATCAAAAAAATATTAAAACAAGCAAAGGATGGCAGAGATATACAGAGGATAGAAACACCATGCCCAGACACATAGGAATGAATGAAAAACAAGATGGCGGCCCTATCATGTGCGCGTAAGTAAGTTTGCACGCGATTTCTCTCGCGAACTCGTGCGAACTTGCATTCGCAATGCGCTCATTGCGCGAGATTACACATAGCGGGCGGAAACGGAAATACGTCACGCAAACAAAATGGCGGCGCCCATACTCAACCTTGGGGTAGCTCGCACGAGTTCGCGGCTTCCACGGTCGAGTTCGCACGATGCCGCGCCTCGCGAATAGGGCGAAATTACCGAAAAACGAGTTTTGCAAAAGCAAAACCAACGAGCAGGTGCAAAAGTTCGAGCTCATCATTTGTAACCATTTTACCTGTAGTGCTTCCTGAAGGGGCCCTCCAGAATCCGGTTGCCTACTTGCAACTATTGTGTGACCCTGCTCTGACAGTCACAGAATAGTTACAAGTATGCCATTGCATCCTGTTATTGCAACAAAAAGGAAAGGGAGCAGACAAGCAGGTGCCAGCCTTCATTAATGTCAGTTGGGGCAGGGCAGGTGTTGTTGTTTGCAAAACTTAGTGCAGGTGTGCTTGGCTTTGCCACAATAATGTACACTCACTAGTCAATCAGAGGGTGCTGTGATGACACCGAGGGTGGCATGGGTGTGCCAGCCAGAGGGTGGCATGGGTGAACCAGAGTGCCAGTGTTGACAGAGGATGGCAGTGGTTTGCTTTGCCCCAATAATGTACACTGGTGAACCAGAGGGTGCTGTGATGACACAGAGGGTGACATGGGTGAGCCAGAGGGTGGCATGGGTGACCAAAGAGAGTGCCAGTGGTGACAGAGGGTGGCAGTGATGAAGAAAGCCTTGCAAACAGGCTGGGCACGTAGAAGCAACAAGTTCGCAAAACTGGCGACCCGACAAGTAAACCCTCGCGAACTTGCAGAAACCCGTGCGAACACACACCCCCCCAAAAAATACGCAAATCCGCGAGAATTCGCGGATTTTGCGGATTTTCGCAATCCGCAAATACGCAAATCCGCAAATTCGCGGATTGCGAATCCGCAAAATCCGCCCATGCTTAGCTCTGACCTGAGTCTGGGTAGTTGGAGGGGACCAGTCCTTTATGGTCTGGATCTTACTCTCCAGTGGTTGAACTTGGCCTCCACCTACAAGGTGGCCCAAGTACACAACCTTACTCTGCCCTATCTGGCACTTGGTTGCCTTGATAGTGAGGCCTGCCTTTTGCAGAGCCTCTAGCACTTCCTTCAGGTGGACCAGGTGATCCTCCCAGGTGGAGCTAAAGACAGCAATATCATCCAGATATGCTGCGCAAAAGTCATCCAACCCAGTAAGGACTTGATTCACCAACCTTTGGAAGGTGGCAGGTGCATTTTTCAAACCAAAGGGCATCACCACAAATTGATAATGCCCACCTGGGGTAGAAAATGCTGTCTTGGCTTTAGACTCCTCAGCTAACCTGATTTGCCAGCAGCCAGCTGTCAAGTCAAATGTGCTCAAATACTTGGCAGAAGCCAATTTGTCTATGAGCTCATCTGCCCTTGGAATAGGGGGTGCATCTGTCCTGGTGACAGCATTGAGTCCTCTGTAATCCACACAGAACCTCATCTCTCTCTTCCCATCTTTGGTGTGAGGTTTGGGGACCAGAACCACTGGGCTAGCCCAGGGGCTCTCTGAAGGCTCAATGACACCTAATTCCAGCATCTTTTGCACCTCAGTCTTGATACAATCTCTGACATGGCCAGGTTGCCTGTAAATTTTGTTCTTTACAGGAAGACCATCACCAGTGTCTACCACATGGGTACACCAGTTAGTCTGACTGGGTGTCAGGGAGAACATATGTCGATATGACTGCAAAACCTGTCTACAGTCATGTTGCTGATGTTCAGTGAGGCTGCCATCTAAGGCCACACCATCGACTGATCCATCCTCAGGGTTCTGAGTCAGCAGGTCTGGGAGAGGGTCACTCTCTTCCTCCTGCCCCTCATCTGTAGCCATGAGCAAGCCCATGTCTGCCCTGTCAACATATGCTTTCGGCCTGTTAACATGGAGCACCCTGTGGGGGCTCCTGGGAGTTCCTAGGTCCACCAAGTAGGTAACCTCTCCCTTTTTCTCAATTATTGTATGGGGTCCAGACCATTTGTCTTGGAGTGCTGCTGGGGCCACTGGCTCCAACACCCATACCTTCTGTCCAGGCTGGTACTCAGTCAGGACAGCCTTTTGGTCATGCCAGGCTTTCTGTAATTCCTGGCTAGCCTCAAGGTTTTTGGATGCCTTCTCCATATACTCAGCCATCCTGGAGCGGAGACCAAGTACATAGTCCACTATGTCTTGCTTGGGCTTTTTGAGAGGTAACTCCCATCCTTCCCTCACCAGACAGAGGGGTCCTCTTACAGGGTGCCCAAACAACAATTCAAAGGGGCTGAAGCCAACCCCCTTTTGTGGGACCTCTCTGTAAGCAAACAGAAGGCAGGGCAGAAGGATATCCCATCTTCGCCTGAGCTTTTCAGGTAATCCTTTGATCATGCCCTTTAGGGTCTTGTTGAACCTTTCAATAAGCCCATTGCATTGTGGATGATAGGGAGTGGTGAACTTGTAGTTGACACCACATTCCTTCCACATAGCTTTTAAGTATCCTGACATGAAGTTGGCACCTCTATCAGATACTACCTCCTTAGGAAACCCCACTCTGGAGAAAACTCCAAGTAAGGCCCTGGCCACAACAGGAGCTGTTGTGGTCGTAAGTGGAATTGCCTCTGGGTACCTGGTGGCATGGTCTACCACCACCAGTATGAATCTGTGCCCAGATGCTGTAGGGGGATCCATTGGACCAACAATGTCAATCCCCACTCTTTCAAAGGGCACCCCCACCACAGGTAGTGGTATTAGGGGGGCCTTTGTGGTACCACCTGCTTTGCCACTTGCTTGGCAGGTTACACAGGAGCGACAAAACTCCTTTGTATCTTCTGACATGTGAGGCCGTGAAAATGACAGACAAGTCTGTCCCAAGTTTTGTTCTGGCCTAGGTGTCCTGCTAAGGGAATATCATGTGCTAAGGTAAGAAGGAAGCCCCTAAATTGCAGAGGTATGACCAACCTCCTGGTTGTACCAGGCTTGGGGTCTCTACCCTCTGAATAAAGGAGCCCATCATCCCAATAAACTTTATGGGTACCTTGAGCATTCCCAGCAGCCTCAGCAGCAGCCTGCTGTCTGAGGGGTTCAAGAGAAGGACAGGTTAACTGAGCCTGCCCCAAGTCTGCCCTAGAAGGTCCCCCTGTCCCCAGAAACTCAACCTGATCAGGTTCAAGCTCTTCAGGGACAGTTCCTTCAGGGGTCTCAAGATCATCTTCCTGTGAAGGCTGATCCTCACTTGTAGGCAGTTGGGAAGGCACAGCCTTTACCCTCCTGTTCTTCTTCTTGGAAGGTGCTAGGTCCATTGTTCCAGGATCCAAGACCTGAGGTTCAGAGAGGCACTTTTTGGCCTGTGACCTGGTCACAGCAAGGACATGTGATGATATCCCTAACATCTCTGCATGAGTCCTGTACTCAACTTCTGACCATAGAGAGTTCTCCAGGTCATTGCCCAACAAACATTCTACTGGGAGATCAGCACTAACCACAACTCTTTTTAGGCCAGTTCCCTCCCCAGGAAAAGTTAACTTGTGCCACACTATGTGTAGTAGTGACATTGCTGGCATTGGTCACCAGGTAATTATCACCTGGTAGGTATTGTCCAGGGTCCACAAAGCTAGGTGACACTGGCACATGTGTCCCTGTAGGCTTGAGCCACTTTGTCATTAATCAAAGGCATCTGCCTGTACTTGCCCAGATTACTGGGACTGACAGTAGTGGACAAATCAATCTCCACATCACAGATCAGAACAGCCTGTGTAGGGGTTCTGACTAGGCCAGAATCTCCCTCAGTTCCCAAGGTGATACCAACTACCCCCTTAGTCTGTGGACCAACACTGCTGACTGTACTATTGGGTGCAGGTGCCTTAGGGGCTGCAGTGTTGGGGGCTCCACCCTTTTTACACTCACTTGTCCAGTGAGAGGTGTTTTTACAAAAACTACACCAGGGTTTTCTTTGACCTTCTTTCTTCTTCTTCTTGAAAGTTTGGGACCCACCCTCAGTATTATTTTGGGGCCCTGGTGAAGACTTCTGGTCTTTAGCTTTCTGCTCCCCACCCTTCTGGTCTGTTTTCTTCTGGTCACCACCCTGGTTCTGGTTCTGGTTCTTTTGCTTAACTCTGGTTCTAACCCATTTGTCTGCCCTCTTTCCCAATTCTTGGGGAGAGGTTAGATCTGAGTCAACCAAATGTTGATGTGCAACTGCTGGTTCTGACAGTTATTTAAAATCTGTTCTGTCATAAGCAAATTGTACAATCCTTCATAGTCTGTAACCTTACTTCCCAGCAACCAGCCCTCCAGAGCCCTAGTGGCACATTCAACAAATTCAGACCAGTCCTGAGTCTGTGTCTTCTGGGTATCTCTGAACATTAACCTGTACTGTTCAGTGGTTAAGCCTAACCCATCAATCAGAGCACTCTTCAGGACCAGGTAGTTTCTAGAATCCCCATCACTAACTGTGAGGAGTCTGTCTCGGCCTCTACCTTCAAAGGAGAGCCACAAGATTGCTGCCCACTGCTCCTGAGGGATCTGCTGTACTCTGCAGGCTCTCTCAAGTGCAGTCATCCATTTGTGGATGTCATTCCCACTCTTGTAAGGGGGCACAATCTTACTCAGGTTTCTATTGTCATAGGACCTGTCTTTATCCTTTTGGATAGTGCTGCCACCAGTGGATCCTAATCCACTCTCTCTAGGCTGTCTTGCTCTAGCAAGCTTCTCTTTGGCCAGGGCAACTTCTAATTCTTGCTTCTGGATCCTAAGTTCAGCCTCTCTCATTTTGGCCTCATGTTCCCTTCTCTGAGGCCTAGGCAGCTCCCTTCTGGAGTGTCCATGAGAACCTCTAGAAGCTTGGGAGGCATTGGACTCACCTGAGTGATTCCTTCTCCTCCTTTGCTCCTGGTTAAGTCCACTTAGGGGTCTGAAGGGGTTGGACCCACTTTCAGTCCCAAATGTGCTTAAGTTAGCCAGGTTAAGCCTGCTGACTAGCACCTGACTATTTCTCTCATCATCAGACCCACTTTCCTTCTCCTCCTCCTCTTCTTCCTCATCCTCTGGCTGAGTATCTCCAGTGACCTGGTCTTCCTCATCTATCTGGATGACAGGGGCAGGGGTGTCAGTGTTGTCATCTTCAGTGGGAGAGCCTCCCTCTCCAGTCCCTGAGAGGCCTGGTTTGGAGGTCTTCAGAGCTTCAGACTGGTCTAAAAGCTCTCTGAGGTGACTTGCTGTAGGGCTAGGACCCGTCTTGATTCCTCTTAAGGAACACAGCTGCCTCAGTTCTTTAAAAGTAAAGATAGCAAATTTGGATGGTGCCCTTGGAGGGTCACTCTCAACAGAGATAGGTCCAGTGGATCCCTCTGCTCCAGACATTGCTCTAGTGTGGGTGGATATGTTGCAATCTACCTACACTGGTGTTTTCCTACTAAACCTATCTAGTAGTTGTAGTCAGGGTGTGCTACTCCCTATCCTCTACAACAACTAAGTTCAGTAGAACTTAAGTATACTAGTCTTGTTTTAGTGTACCTGTCAGGTACCTGTATGATCTTTTAAATGATACTCTCCAAAGATTATATTGGTAAAACAACAGCAAGCTCAAATCCCAATCCGCTGCTCACCAATGTGAGAAGTTGGCCTGATATATGATGCTCACTAGTTCTAGTGATCACCTTGTATCATGCCAAGCAACCCTTATGGTGGAGGTTGTAAAGTCAACCTTATAGACAAGCTATCCTAGGGGTAGCATGGACTAAGCAGTCTTAGGCTAAACTCTGTAAAGGCATGTGAAGCAAGCTGTTTTACCATACACAATCCCCTTGAATACCAAATGAAAGGACACCAAACAGATATATATTGAAAATATATATAGATTTATTTCTACAAATATCCCCTATACTCTTTATGAGAACAGAAGGAAATGCGTTAAAACAAAACACAGTTTAAATATACAAAAGTTGCACAACTATGGATGAGCCCTAGGGACCACCTAAACCATATACTAAAATAGTGGTATAAGAACCACTATGGGGAAAGTGAAGAGGCCTAGGGCCTGGGGAATCGCTGGAGCTGTTCAGGACTAACAGTGATGAAGTCGGGAAAGGCCCGCGGGACTCGGGTGCAGTGCTTAAAGTGCACGCATACACCAATGCAATGTCAATGGTGCGTAAAAGTTACAAAGTTAGTGTTTAAGGAACCTTCCGATGGACCTACAAGGATAAAACTTTAGACACAGGCACTAGAGGTGTACACCAGTGTGGGAACACCGGCGTTGTTGAGTTACCTCACCCACAGGAAGCGGGTGCACAGGTGCGAAGTAGTGTTGGGTTTCGTCACGCAGGTCGATGGTGCTTGGAGCTGAAGATGCTGCAGGCGGGTCGTCGGGAAGAGTTCCGGTGGATCCAAGGGTGGATCTGAAGAGGTGAAGACCTGAAAGCAGAGGGGACAATGTTCAAAGTCACTAGCCAGTGACTACCGTGGAACCAGGATGAAACCAGGCGATGTCGGGTGCAAACAGGTGATGAAGTGAAGATTGTCTCTGCAGCCACGTGGACACGAAGAGGTCAAGGATGTCCAGAAGTCGATCACGAGCTGTCCCACGATGGCTCTCGCTGATGGCGGTATCGGCAACTTGATTGGAGCAAACAGGCCTTGGCAAAAGCAAGTCACGCAGGAATCGATTCAAGCTTATCACTCGGACCAGCAAGGTCAGAGCGGGTGCTCCTTTTCAGGGAAGCAAGGGCCAGTCTGGAGCAACCAGACCAGTGGTGTAAGTCATAGGTTTCGTTGCCAAGATGGCCACTAGCCGCGTGGCAAATGACCGGGATGGCGCGTCGAGTGGCAAAGTGCAAAAGGGCCCCACACAGATCATGGAGATGCTGGGGGGCTGATCTTCAGAGCAAATGCTGCTCGGTGTTGGGGCTTCTCAAACCCCAAAGCACAGCATTGAGAGTGCCTTGGGTGCTGCGCAGTCAGCTCTTCGAGGGTCTTCCAAGATGTCCGGTCCCACGTCTCTCGGTGCCTCCACGGGTCTCTTCTTTTCAGGGACTGTGGATCGGGCTCTGAGATGTCTGGGAGTCTGGGTCTTGTCAGGCTCTGGGCTCGGGCTCTGGCGGGAGGCGGCGGCAAAACAGACATTGAGTTGCTAGTTGGTGCCTGTATTCACAGGGTGGTCACTCCTTGGCCACAAGGGAGATTCTCTTCAGTCTTCTGTGCAGAAGAATGTCGAAGTCCAGTCTTCTTCTTAGTTTCAAGTCGAGTTCAGGATTATCTGAAGTCAAAGGACACAGCTCCTACTCTTATTTCGAATCTGGGGGCCGGATCACCTACTAGGTCCCTCCTCTGGGTGGGACCAGGAAGGGGGGTGGTTACACCCCCTTTCCTTTGTCCAGCTTCGCGCCAAGACTGGGGCTGGAAAGCCCCAGCACCGGTTTGAACTGGCATAAGCACAGGGACACCTTGTGTGCCCCAGGCATGTCTGATTCTATTCAGCTCTGTCCTACCCAACACACAAAATCCTGTCTGGGGTGGTGCTAGCACCTCCCAAGGCAGGAAACCCTTTGTCCAAGCTGCCCTCGCTGGTAGGACTCCCAGCAGCAGGAGGTCAGACTTTTGTCTGTGGTGGCAGCATCCATTTTGTGATGCTGAGGCTCTGTTTAACTTTAACCGGGGTTCAGGTTAGGTACATGTCGTATCCCTCTAGAAGGGTGGAATGCTACCCCCGTCGCCAGAACTAGCGAGGGGGTAGTATTCCAATTCGTATGACACCTTACTCGACATGTTTTGATAAAGCCAAACCAAAGATAGCATTTCACCGCGAGGTTCATAATGCACTTAAGAGTATATGGTATGGCAGTATCATGGAACAGCTAAAGGACATGGTTCCGAAAGCTGCAGACAGGCTCAGCTCATGCCAGAGCACCATCTCACATATTTCCAATCACTCTGCCTCCAGGATTGATGAGGCCTTCCATAGGAGTGGCTGATAGGAACATATGTGTCCATTTTAGGTTAGGCATAGGCATACTACACCTAAGTAAGGGGTGGTTACACCGACTTACCCCAGCTGAGTGATCAGCCAGTAGTGTCAAATATGGAGGCCAGGCCAGGGGTGGCACAATACGTGCTGCACCCCCTGGTAGGCCTTGGAAGCACCTATGCCCTGGGTACCTGGGTACACTGTTACAGGGGCCAATAAGGTGAACCAGTTCCAATTTCGAAATGCACCTAAAGTACATTGGCAATAATTTAGAGAGAGAACTGCAGGCTGTGGGTCTGATTAGCAGGCCCACAGCCACATTAAGTCATAAACCAGTGAAGCAAAAAGCAAAAATTTGGGGTGACCATAGGATAGCAGACCCTACTCTCCTACAGTGTTGACCATATCTCTCTTTCAGGGTTTTGTCCTGTAAAAGGATATCCCATCTCTTCCTTACAATCTTGCTGAACTCGGGGGATTGGGTATTGTATGTCGTGATAAGTCTTATGGGGGCATTGGATGTATTTTGCTTACTCTTGGGTATTCGAAATAAAGCATCTTTCCGGTCAATTTGAGAGACTCTCACCTTTCCTTTCTTGAGCATATTATGATGATAGCCCCTCACAGTAAATCTCTCATGCATTGTTTTTTTATGCCTCTCAAAGGATTCTTGGGAACTACAGTTCCTCCTGGCACGCAGGAACTCGCCAAAGGGAATTGCCCATCTAAAGCTGGGGGGGGGGGGTGACAGCTTGTTGAATGGAGTACTGAGTT
Source organism: Lissotriton helveticus (assembly GCF_964261635.1). Classification (NCBI taxonomy): domain Eukaryota; kingdom Metazoa; phylum Chordata; class Amphibia; order Caudata; family Salamandridae; genus Lissotriton; species Lissotriton helveticus. The sequence continues at coordinate 737,454,330 of NC_136072.1, read as the reverse complement.
CCCAGCTGTTTCCTTCCTGAAGATTTCAGTCTCAATCTGGTTCTCAACAACCTCTAGTCTTATGTCTAGGAAGTCAATGGTATTCTGACTATGTTTCATTGTGAATTTTAAATTCAAACAGTTTAGATTAAGTACATTCACAAACTTGAATAGTTCCTTTTCGCTTCCCTCCCAAACAAAGAAAATGTCATCTATAAAACGAAGCCAGATGTTCACCTTACTTGTCCACTGTTCTAGGGTATCGTTCCTGAGCACCTGCTCCTCCCACCAGCCTACCAATATATTTGGCATAACTGGGGGCAAAGCAGGTGCCCATCGACGTGCCCTGTATCTGTTTATACAAAATGCCATCAAATAGAAATACATTTTCCTCGAGACAGAGCTCAATCATTTGTAGTAGCATTCTAGAATGGGCTTCCAAATGTCTGCTTCTCGCCTGTAAAAAGTACTCACATGCCTTCAAGCCATCCCTGTGCCTTATTGATGTATAAAGGCTCTCTACATCTAGGGATACTAACCAGAAGTGGGGCTCCCAATTAATGTTCTCTACTTTCTGAAGGAAGTCTTTAGTATCCTCTATGTGAGATGTAAGTTCTTTGACATAGTCTTTTTAAAAATAATCTACATAGTGAGACACATTCTCCATGAGGCTGTTGATAGAGCACACAATGGGCCTTCCTGGGGGTTCTGTTTGGTTCTTGTGTACTTTAGGAAGTAGGTAGAGAGTGGGCGTTGTAGGATTTTCATTAATTAGGAACTTGGTCTCATCCCAATTTAGCAATTTGTTATTGTTCCACTCACGAATGTGTTGGTGTACTCTATTCTGCAGTTTGGCTAGATAGGTATGGTCAACCTTAACATAACATGCAACATCTGACAATTGTCTCATCGCCTCTTTAACATACATTTTCCTGTCCCATAAGACTACGTTTCCCCCTTATCAGAGGGCTTGATTATGATTGAGTCATCATTCTTTAGGTTAGTTAAAGCTTTTCTCATTTCTGGCGTTATGCTCTGCTTTGCTGGAGGTTTGTGTAAAAGTTTGAGCATGTCGCTAGCGACTAGGTCATGGAAAAGATCAATGTTGTCCCTTGGTAGTTGCGGCCTATATCTGGATCTGGGTTTGAAAGGGGTCACTATGGTGTTACATTGGGCTTCAGTTATGGAGGTTATGGTGCTAGGTATTTGTGTCTGTGTTTGTGTTAGATCTACTGCACCCTCTTCATGTAGATTTTCTAGGACATTCTGTAACTCATTTCCTGGTTCGAATGACACATCAACTGTGTCCTGAATCTGGTGAATGGGCTTCCTATTCAGGTGTATTTTATGTAGTTTCAGTTTTCTTGTGAACATGTACATGTCTATACGTGTTTGTGTACAGTCAAACTGTAAGTCTGGGCAAAATGTTAATCCTAGTCGTAAAACCTTTTCTTCATCTACAGATAACTGTCTATTAGATAGATTCATTACCGTTAACTCCTTGTTTTGTGCATCCATTACTTGACCTTCGGCATCTGGTTTTTGTTTCCCACTCCAGAATTGCTTGGTTTTCAATCGCCGCTCTCTTCGCCTATATATATACATACATATATATAAACATATATATATATATATGTATATATATATATATATGTAAATATTGAATGCACTTTGCCTGGACTGGTACTTACCGTGTTGGTGCATTGTGGGACATTGTGACTTTAATAAGGCTGCAAGTGTTTATCTATGATTAAGACCAATGAGTTGAAACGCGTCAGATTTAAAACACGTGCTGCCGCCCAAAGGCATAATAAATGCTCTTATCTACGCTACCGGTGCCTCGGTATTTTCTTCATTTTGCTGGTTGCAACACAGCGGGATGCTTCGTTCCCGTGGTTCACCGAGGCTGCCTTGCAGGGCCATGAGCTTCCGCATAACATGAAGTGTTGTCAGTGTGATATTAAGGTCGGAAGACTGGCCCGCTCTGTATCCAGGATTTCCATTTTGAAAGTCACTCGACTACAAGGAAAGGAGCAAAGGAACCGAGAGGGATACTTTATCACCTCTTGCGATGTGGAGAAAGGACATTTGCTATGGTATTGCGGCAACACTAACAAAGCAGCGATGGATTTTAAACCTGCACCATGTAAATATTGTATGCACTTTGCCTGGACTGCTCCTTACCGTGTTGGTGCATTGTGGGACATTGTGACTTTAATAAGGCTGCAAGTGTTTATCTATGATTAAGACCAATGAGTTGAAACGCGTCAGATTGAAAACACGTGCTGCCGCCCAAAGGCATAATAAATGCTCTTATCTACGCTACCGGTGCCTTGGTATTTTCTTTATTTTGCTGGTTGCAACACAGCGGGATGCTTCGTTCCCGTGGTTCACCGAGGCTGCCTTGCAGGGCCATGAGCTTCCGCATAACACGAAGTGTTGTCAGTGTGATATTAAGGTCGGAAGACTGGCCCGCTCTTTATCCAGGATTTCCATTTTGAAAGTCACTCGACTACAAGGAAAGGAGCAAAGGAACCGAGAGGGATACTTTATCACCTCTTGCGATGTGGAGAAAGGACATTTGCTACGGTATTACGGCAACACTAACAAAGCAGCGATGTATTTTAAACCTGCACCATGTAAATATTGTATGCACTTTGCCTAGACTGGTACTTACCGTGTTGGTGCATTGTGGGACATTGTGACTTTAATAAGGCTGCAAGTGTTTATCTATGATAAAGACCAATGAGTTGAAACGCATCAGATTGAAAACACGTGCTGCCGCCCAAAGGCATAATAAATGCTCTTATCTACGCTACCGGTGCCTTGGTATTTTCTTCATTTTGCTGGTGGCAACACAGCGGGATGCTTTGTTCCCGTGGTTCACTGAGGCTGCCTTGCAGGGCCATGAGCTTCCGCATAACACAAAGTGTTGTCAGTGTGATATTAAGGTCGGAAGACTGGCCCGCTCTTTATCCAGGATTTCCATTTTGAAAGTCACTCGACTACAAGGAAAGGAGCAAAGGAACCGAGAGGGATACTTTATCACCTCTTGCGATGTGGAGAAAGGACATTTGCTACGGTATTGCGGCAACACTAACAAAGCAGCGATGGATTTTAAACCTGCACCATGTAAATATTGTATGCACTTTGCCTGGACTGGTACTTACCGTGTTGGTGCATTGTGGGACATTGTGACTTTAATAAGGCTGCAAGTGTTTATCTATGATTAAGACCAATGAGTTGAAACGCGTCTGATTGAAAACACGTGCTGCCGCCCAAAGGCATAATAAATGCTCTTATCTACGCTACCAGTGCCTCGGTATTTTCTTCATTTTGCTGGTTGCAACACAGCGGGATGCTTCGTTCCCGTGGTTCACCGAGGCTGCCTTGCAGGGCCATGAGCTTCAGCATAACACGAAGTGTTGTCAGTGTGATATATATATATATATATATATATATATATATATATATATATATATATATATATATATATACATATATATATAAATATCTATACACATATATATATATATATATATATATATATATATATATATATATATATATATGAAAACAAAGTACCTGAAAGCAGTGAGCAGGCACACAACTTCACTCTGGCTTTTCAGCATTAAAATGCAGCTTTACCCAATGCTCTGCTTTTCATGCTGCATGGCTGACGCGTTTCGAGGATGAAACCCTCTTCTTCCTGGGCTGCTTTCATGAACAACACATCGAGTGCCCACGGTATTTCCGGCATTATTTATTTCAAATGTTCCCAAAGTGGGCGTTTGCTGAGTGCAATGTTCTTGTGGTGCCTGATGGAACATTGAGTCCATAATGTGAGCGCAAATCTTTCCTTTTTTAAGGTCAATGTGTTTTCATAATTCAAAGCTTTGTAGTAGTCCTTAGTAGGTGACAGAGTATTGAGCCAAGTTCTTTTTAAATGTAGAGCGATGTGCTGAACCGGCGTCGATTAGTTCAACTCCTCAGCCTCTTACGTTCAAAGATGGTGCTCCACTCCACGGCTGTTTTTTAACTGTTTTATTTCCGATCCCCTGCCTGCGCATCACCCGGCCCCCTCCACCCTACACCTGCCCCGCCACTTACGAGCCATGCCGGCCACGACTGAGTGACAATGTTCAGGAAATCTATGCTGTTTATTTGTGTATATGGATGCTACCATCCTGCTGACATCACACTTGTCTCCAGGCCTGAAAGTAGCATATGTCCAGGGGTGCATTAGGTCCAAAATGTGTCCCAAGCACTGAAAAACAAGTGGCCCACTTTATAGATCACAACCTTTCATGAAAGATTGCTTGGTTGGTATCAGAGAGCTAATTTGGGGAGACATAGCTGATAAATTAAACTTTTCAAATGTTCTATGACCGTTAGCATTATCCAATGCTGGAAACACCATTATTTCTCTACAGCACAATCACACATCGTCCAACAATTATGTCCCTGAATCAGTTGGTCCTTTAAGCCCTTACTCACCCTCCATTCTCTGAATCCTCTCTCGGCAATCAGGTACTAAACCTCTTGTCATTCTTATGGATCCTGGCTTGGCCCTGACCAACATGACCTCAGAAGCTCATACAGATCCTCTTGTCTGTAGGATTCTGTTCACACGCAAGAATCCACAGCTTATGCTCATCCTAAGTACTTCATACTCTCGCTCATCATCAGTAGGTCTCTTAACTACCCTCTTATTAAAAGGACTCTAAGGCTCAAATCCACTCTCTAGTCCTATGAGACTCCTATTATAAAGTTATTTTAGTCTTTAGTGCTGTATTTCTGAAGTTCCATTGCTCTTTGCTCTGCACAGCAACCTCCCCATTCCATAAACGGATGGAATTTCTTTAGAATGAAACTTCCAATCTGCATCTCTGTATGTCATTGCACAGTTTTAAACCAAGAAAGTTAGCATAGCCTCCCTGCCTACCACAACACGTAGCTTTACTATCTGATCGTTGTGGCCTGCTGCGAGGTACTAAAGCCAACTTCCCCCACCTAAGACTTGTTAATTGTGAGGACTCAGTCACCTGCTGAGGCCTGGGATGGGAGGAGATGCACCATGCGGTTCCTCCTCTGCCAGCCTATTGTGATCTTGCCCATGACAATGGATCAGCATTACTCTGTGGCTTGCTCAGAGTCACACTCAAGCTGAGGCAGCCTTTCAAGTTCTGCGCCGGCAGGAAAGTTAGCCCGGGTATGTGGACCTGCTTATCTACTTCGGAATGGCCTTGGGTGGGCCAGGATCTTCCTAGAACCGGGCCAGCAGGACAGCAAAAGTGGCCTAAACTTTGCCTCCAACATTTGTTCCGGCTTGCATGTATTTTACTATCACTTGCATCCGTTGCTAAATTTGTAAACGAATAAGTGCCGGGCCAAAACTTTAGCTCAGAAGAACATGGCAGGAGCCATGAAACAATGGGGTTCCAAATGCACACAGCGTACTCTTGATTATACCTCAAGCCTCTTTTACCCACCACCAGACTATCCCTGCCTCCATATCTCACACGTGAAGGTTCCTTTTCATCTCTAGCCTTTATCTGTCATTGTTTTTTCTGTTTGTCTGTTTCTCTTTCTTTCCCCCTCTGAGGCTCCCGTTTAAAGTTTGCTGAGGGAAAATAAATGTTGGTCCCATAAAATCAGTGCTGGTGGTTGTGGGCTTCACCTGCAACCCACACCACTGTTTAAGCACTGGAAACACAGTCAGTTGCCTCTAGGTCTTATACTGAGCACTGGGGGATCATCCACTGTGAGGGAGGCATCAGTGGGATGAGTTCTGGCCTCAACATCCTACCTCTACCCATTATGGAAGGAGAGCGGTTGGAACATGCCACATTCCAGTCCAACTGCTACACAGGGTAGAAACAGTGCTTTCCAGGGCAACATATTAAAACAGTTCACAGAGCATGCATGCTTTTATGGCCCTACTCCAATCTAATCTACAAGGAATGCTTGCAAAAATGTGTATTTTGTAGGTTTTTTAATGGGTTTCATAGTGCAGGATAAAAAATATAAGATACAATTCTCACTGCAGGTTATATTTTTCCCAACAAATTAAATGAATATGTAGAACCACGCTCTGTCTGCAAAGCTATTAAAGACAGCCTCTGTTGTGCAACTACTTCTTTTAAATAAAAGCTGTATGCATTTTAATGTTGTCATTGTTTTAAATACACTTTCCATCTTGTAAAAAGGTACAAATGGCTTTTTTGTATGTTATGATGTGCCCTTTAGGAAACTACACAGTAAATTGGTTTTCTTGGTTGCTATTCCATATACAAAATGTATCATTTCAGCAGTTGAGTGTATATACATTTTCATAACATGGATTAGAATTATTTATACCCCTACTACCTTACCCGTCGCACGTTACTGCGATCTTATAAGAAAGGAATGTTTCTGCTGCTCAGAAAGAGAAGTATCTCTCCGACATCCTTGTTATTGATTTACTCTGCTTTGCTTATCTGATACTTGTATATATGTAAATAGAATGTCATTCAGTATTAACAGTTTTTATATATGCAAATAGGATGTTATTTAGTATTAAAAGTTTCCTATGTTTTCTGGGATTGGCCTATATCTTCTGAATACCTCAGAATGGCCTTTTAAGGTTAAAGTTTAACTTTTTTCTCTGGTTTGTGTACGCTTTCTAATGATACTTGTGTCTTGCACTCGATATTGGCCCCTGTGTCTTTCACCCTAGACTACTTCCCCTCCGGTTCTATGTTGAACCGGATTAGGCCTCATCGCATTTGATATACTTTTGAACGCGAGCGCGAGAGCACAGCGCTTACATGCTCATACCTTGCGCCCCCATAACGACTCGGGTTCATTCCCGATCCCGCACCATCGCATTTGGCATACTTTTGAACGCGAGAGCACATCGCTTACATGCTCATACCGACTACTTCCCCTCCGGTTCTATGTCGAACCGGATTAGGCCTCATTGCATTTGATATACTTTTGAACGCGAGTGCGAGAGCACAGCGCTTACACGCTCATACCTTGCACCCCCATAACGACTCGGGTTCATTCCCGATCCCGCACCGTCGCATTTGGCATACTTTTGAACGCGAGAGCACATCGCTTACATGCTCATACCGACTACTTCCCCTCCGGTTCAATGTCGAACCGGATTAGGCCTCATTGCATTTGATATACTTTTGAACGCGAGTGCGAAAGCACAGCGCTTACACGCTCATACCTTGTGCCCCTATCACAACTCGGGTTCATTCCCGATCCCGCACATTCTCTCCAACACTCCGTCTCGGCACAATGAAACGTAGCTGCGCTCGAGGAGAGCCGGGTTACATTAGAGGAATTCACCTTCGGAGGGCGGGGTTACATTAGAGGAATTCACCTTCGCAGTGATCCTCGATCGTCGTTCGTTTGAGAAGAACGGTCTTGATCATTTTGTATTCAAACAGCTTCTAATCTTGCTTTATTTAAAAGAAAATTATGGCAGAAACCTTCGCGGGAGTGTGCTCAACAACTTCCCAAAGTTTCATGGCGATCGGATGAATGGTGTAGTAATGCATAAAGGACAAACAGACAGACATACATTAGTTTTTATATGTATAGATAAATGGAAACTGCCGGTGTAAATGTGAAAAAAGCAAATGATAGGAAAGGGTACGAGCGCCCCTCTAGAGTCGCTGCACAATAATTTGTGTTTTTTTTTAAATCAGTGAACACACACACCTACGTTTGCAAATTGTGCAGAACCATTGTTGTCACGTGCCTGTGCCTTCACTTTGCCGAATATGGAAGTCCTCAAGCAAGGAGCAATTTACGGCTCTGATTATGCCTTCTGTCTCCCTTACTTACCCACTCCACGAGGGGTGAGTGATCCGAATGGAGTTGGTAGTGGGTCACAGACACAACAATGATGGCAGAATATGGCCAGCCAGTTTTATTTCTAGGCAGGGAGGCATGTGTACTTTTAATTTGCTCTTCATGTGTTGTGCCTTCACAGAAATCATGTTCCTGTGCAGTCCCAGCCTGCCTCGCCCCAGCCCAGTTACAGGAGACCAGTGGCAGGCCTCAGAGACAATTATCCAATCTACATCAGCAAATGTGACTAAACATGATGGTCTGCATTACAAGCAGCTGTGCTGACATCACTAACCTGAAGATGAAGTGTCATCATGCTTGTACCAGAGTGGGCTAGCCTTGGAAGACATACCAGGCAAGCCACCCTAAAGCCACCCTAAAGGACAGGTACATTTATTCTTCAATAATTATCGGGCCCACCATGCACGGAAGAAACATTTTGAAGATCCAGCCCTGTGAAATAGGTGCTGGTGCTGAGCACCGGAAACCACCAGCACAAATTAAGCACTGCTTGAAACAGAATTTGAATTCGATTCGACCCATCGTGACTTTTGATTGAAGGGCTCGCTGAAATAAGAAAAAATCTTGTCCTCACAGGTAATTTGGACTGACTTGTTAATTAATTAGGCAAAATAAAAAAAACTGAAAATATTCTGTTGTAACTCTTTTAGATGATTTCCCTGCGAAAATACTCTTTGGGCACTCACCTCGTAGGCACCCAAGTCACACTGTGGGCTATATTATATTGCACTTTTGTATAGGGCAGTGCAGCAAAGGACCTTACTGGACTGCCATATGCAAAAGTAAAAGGGCAGGAATACATAGTACTTAGAAAAGCAGTGCATTCCTGTTCTTTCTGCCTGCGCTGGTGCCGTTTTGGGAGCGTAGCCTCAATGCAGGCAGGAGGGTTTTTGTGCAAAAACAATCCTAAGAGGTGTTTTGCTCTTTCTATGTGTGCTGCAGAATGCAGCACACATGGAAAGAAGAAAACACAAGGAGAAATTAATGTATTTCTCCTCCTTACGCCTCACCATTGGAGGCGTACGCATTTGGTGCTTCCCCATGTTTGCATGTTTTTGTAAATCTGTGGCAGCACCTAATTCCATACGTGTTGCACAGTAAAACCCATGCAACACCCATGCAACGTCTCCTGGGCACAGAGTAAGGTGATGCAGCAATTAGCGCTGCATCACCTTACTCATGCTTTATGAGGAAACTCAAAGCCATGCAGGGTGGCTTTGATTGTGTTAGAAATGGAGGTCTCTAGTTGGCAGAGCTTTGTACCTTGTCCAAGTAGTGAACCTTGCTTTTAGTCAGGTTAAGGGGGTTATACACTTTAAATGACCCCTGCTCAGCCACTTGGTAGCTTGGCATGAGCAGACATGCATATCCCAAAGCCAATCTGTAAAGTATGTGCACTTAAACACACAGTAAAACAGTTAAACAACTACAAATGAACACCACAATAGTTTAGAAAAAAAGGTATCTTCATCCAAACCAAACAAGACCAAAACAACAAAAATCCAATATGCACTGTTCAAAATATGACTTTTAAAAGGATTACTGCAAAAATACGGCTCATAGAAACATATAGCTTCAACTGTGGCTATTACGATGTCGTGACACGCACAAACAAAAAGTACAGTGCTGACAACAAGGTGATCCGTCCGGCCATCAATTCACACAGACCCCAATTAAGAGTACTTTGGAAAACGAAGTCAAAAGACTGTGCACAGTGTCATGGAGGTGAGGCATCGATGGTCAAGGTAAGGCCAGCTCCCTACTGCCACAGGGGAGGTGAGGCATCGAGTCTACAAGTAGGCGAGGCATCAAGTCGGGGTTGGCAGGGGAGAAGAGGGAGTATAGGCAGATATGTGTTGGTTCCGTTTAGCAGTGTGGTATCAATGATTTTTGGAAGTCACCCACATCTGTTATTGGCACAACGATGTAGAGTTTCAAGCGCCGTCTAGCACTGATGACGACTGGCCATGGTCGAGCACTGGCATTGGAGATATTGATAACATGCAAGCATTGGCTACCATCGCCGGCATCAAAGTTGCAGTGCAGGCAGGGCGGTGCGCCATGCATTTTACGAGCGGTGCCCATGGCATCGGTCCAGGTCACAACATCATTGGCAGCGGCGCTGGCGTCATCACTGTTGTTTTTCTTGTGTTGCAGCACCAACCACATGATTCCAGAGGCTCAGGAACTGGAATTAGCACACTTTGGCAATCAGAAGTCCAGCAGAAGAGGCCAGGTGCTGTTTAGCAGGACGCTGGTGAAGTCTGTGTGTCCCTGAGACTTCAGAACAGGAGGCTATCTCTATTTCAAGCCCTTGGAGAATCTTCTTAAGCAGGATATCACAGCAAGGCAAATGTTCAGTCCTTTCCACCTAAGACAGAAGCAGCAACTGCAGGCCAACCCACAAAGCACACACAGGAAAGGAGCATTACTCCTCCTGGCAACTCTTTGGCATTTCTGCCTGCAGGGTACTGTTAGCCAAGAAGTAATCTACAGTTCTGGGGTTTAATGTCTAATAACTATATCCCATTATGTCCTTGAGGTCTTTTGTTGCAAGAGTCCCTCAGGTCAGTAAAAACAGTTTTGTCCTCCCTGGTCCAGCTTCACTACAGGAGGTGGAGACAGCATTGTGCAAATGGGGCACAGCCTACTCAGGTGCAAGTGAAAACTCCTCCTACCACTCTAAATGCAGACCAGGTCTATTCAGCCCAGCTATGAGTCACGCAGAAAAGGCAGGACACACCTCAACCCCCCTTGTGACTGTCTAGAGTGAATGATCATCCCCAGCTTCTATCACTGTGAATACACAAACAGGAGGAGGCACACAGGATGGAAATACACACAATTTAAACCCACCTTTACTACAAGATGTGTTATTAAATTCTGAGTTCAGAGAGCCTGGACTCAAAATGTCTAACAGTTCCGAATTGACAATTACACATGTAAAATGTTACAGTGCTGCTCCAATGAAAGCCTATGGGACAGCCAGCCTTTCAATAGTGAAATACAGAGTATTTCACTACCAGGACATGTCACACACACCAGTGCGTGTCCTACTTTTCACATACACTGCACCTTGCACATGGGTTATGTTAGGCCTATCTTAGTGGTGACCTACATGTAAGAAAAGGGAAGGTTTGGGCCTGGCAAGTGAGTGTACTTGCCAGGTCAACATGGCAGTTTAAAACTGTGCCCACAGATACTAGAGTGGTAGGTTTGAGACACATTTACAGGGCTACGCATGTGGGTGGTGCAACCAGTGCTGTAGGCCCAGTAGTAGCATTTGATTTACAGGCCCTGACACACCCAGTGCACTTTACTAGGGATTTACTAGAAAAATAGATATGTCAATCATGGATAACCAATGATAATCACAATTTACACAGAGAGCATATGCACTGATCAGAAGTGGTACGGTGCCCAGAGTCCTATAGCCAGCGGAAAATGGGTCAAAAACAGGGGAGCAAAAAGTCTGGTGGCACTGTGGTGCATCGGTGTGTGCATTCTTGCATGGTAACCTAAAGTGTGCCAGCACCGAGAGAAAAAACAGTACCATAGGGTGGTAGACAAGGCACTGTTTTCCTCTCTCTCTTTGATATAACAAAGTGCAGCAACTTTGGTTGCTACCTGTGTTGTGCCAAAGGTTAGTGAATTTAGTGCTGTTTTTCCACCTTGGTCACCAATCCTAGCCTTCCATCAACTTTTATGTGGTTGCCACAGCTATATTAATGCATAAATGTATTTACCATTCTAGCTTTATTTTTGAGGGATCACTGACATTATATCGACCACAAAAATATCGAGATACAATAATATCGAGGATAAAACATCGAGGGACAAAATATCGACTGCCTATCTTCAAACAGGTAAGTACTAAAATATCGACTCTAAAATATCGAGTTACAAAAATTTAGACTGTCAAAATAAAGTTTTTTTGAAATGTCTTTAAATTAACTTAAAACTAATATAATAATAAATATATTTAATATACACTTAGTTAAAATTATTAAATAAATGTAATATTAATAAATAATTATTGTAAATAAAAAAAATATATAACATAAATAATACATATATATATATATATATATATATATAAAACATATTATTAAATAAACATATATAATATTTTTACCGTAGCATAGCAAAATGGTTAAAATTTATTGTAACAACTCTAGTGAGTTCAACAGTAGCAAAAGCGTTGGATAGCGTAGGGGTAAAATTTACTATTCCCACTCCAGTGGGTGCAACAGTAGGGAAAGCGTTGGATAGCGTAGGGGTAAAAATTACTATTTCAACTCCAAAGAGTGCAACAGTAGGGAAAGCGTTGGATAGCGTAGGGTTAATAATTACTATTCCCACTCCAGTGGGAGCAACAGTAGGGAAAGTGTTGTATAGCGTAGGGGTAAAAATTACTATTCCCACTCCAGTGGGTGCAACAGTAGGGAAAGCGCTGGATAGCGTAGGGGTAAAAATTACTATTCAACTCCAGTGGGTGCAACAGTAGGGAAAGCGCTAGATAGCGTAGGGGTTAAAATTACTATTCCCACTCCAGTGGGTGCAACAGTAGGGAAAGCGCTGGATAGCGTAGGGGTTAAAATTACTATTCCCACTCCAGTGGGAGCAACAGTAGGGAAATCGTTGGATAGCGTAGGGGTAAAAATTACTATTCCCACTCCAGTGGGTGCAACAGTAGGGAAAACGCTGGATAGCGTAGGGGTAAAGATTACTATTCCCACTCCAGTGGGTGCAACAGTAGGGAAAGCGCTGGATAGCGTAGGGGTTAAAATTACTATTCCCACTCCAGTGGGTGCAACAGTAGGGAAAGCGCTGGATAGCGTAGGGGTTAAAATTACTATTCCCACTCCAGTGGGTGCAACAGTAGGGAAATCGTTGGATAGCGTAGGGGTTAAAATTACTATTCCCACTCCAGTGGGTGCAACAGTAGGGAAAGCGCTGGATAGCGTAGGGGTTAAAATTACTATTCCCACTCCAGTGGATGCAACAGTAGGGAAAGCGCTGGATAGCGTAGGGGTTAAAATTACTATTTCCACTCCAGTGGGTGCAACAGTAGGGAAAGCGCTGAATAGCATAGGGGTAAAGATTACTATTCCCACTCCAGTGGGTGCAACAGTAGGGAAAGCGCAGGATAGCGTAGGGGTTAAAATTACTATTCCCACTCCAGTGGGTGCAACAGTAGGGAAAGCGCTGGATAGCGTAGGGGTTAAAATTACTATTCCCACTCCAGTGGGTACAACAGTAGGGAAAGCGCTGGATAGCGTAGGGGTTAAAATTACTATTCCCACTCCAGTGGGTTCAACAGTAGGGAAAGCGCTGGATAGCGTAGGGGTAAAGATTACTATTCCCACTCCAGTGGGTGCAACAGTAGGGAAAGCGCTGGATAGCGTAGGGGTTAAATTTACTATCCCCACTCCAGTGGGTGCAACAGTAGGGAAAGCGCTGGAAAGCGTAGGGGTTAAAATTACTATTCCCACTCCAGTGGGTGCAACAGTAGGGAAAGCGCTGGATAGCGTAGGGATTAAATTTACTATTCCCACTCCAGTGGGTGCAACAGTAGGGAAAGCGCTGGATAGCGTAGGGGTAAAGATTACTATTCCCACTCCGGTGGGTGCAACAGTAGGGAAAACGATGGATAGCATAGGTGTAAAAATTACTATTCCCACTCCAGTGAGTGCAACAGTAGCAAAAGTAAAAAATTCATAAATAAATATAATTAATAGAAATATTATTACCAATTAAAATTAATTTCCAATACCAATTACTTTTATTTTATTTACCAATTAAATTTTATTTAATGGACAATTATTAATTAATTAACAATTTTAATTAATTAACATAATTAATTAATTATTATTAAATTACTTCCCACCCTATCCCCCTATAAACTCACAACCCACTACAGAAAATAATTTACTAAATATTAATTATTTATCAATTACATATTTATAATTAATTACCAATTAGATTTTATTTAATTACCAATTAATAATTAATTAACAATTATTATTAATTTACATAATTAATTAATTATAATTAAATTACTTCCCACCCTATTCCCCTATAAACCCAAAACCCGCTACAAAAAATAATTAAGTAGAAAATAATGATTTATCAATTATTCAATTATAATTAATTACCAATTAAATTTTAATTATTTACCAATTAATAATTAATTAACAATTATAATTATTTTACATAATTAATTAATTATATTTAAATTACTTCCCACCCTATTCCCCTATAAACCCACAACCCGCTACAGAAAATATTTTACTAAAATTTAATTATTGATCAATTAATCAATTATTATTAATTACCAATTATATTGTTATTAATTAACAATTAATAATTAATTAACAATTACAATTATATTACAGATTTAATTAATTATAATTAAATTACTTCCCACCCTATTCCCCTATAAACCCACAACCCGCTACAGATTTATATTACACAATTATTACAAATTATTAAAAACGTACCTTATTTTCAATATTTTTGTTGTCTATATTCTATCTAGTCGATATTATGTCTAGTCTATATTTTTGATTCGATATTTTGGCTATTAATATCGATAGTACTCGATATTTTTGTAGTCTATATTATGTCTGGTCGATATTTTGTCTAGTCTATATTTTTACCTCGATATTATGTCCAGTCGATATTTTTGCATCGATATTATGTCTGTTTACCATTTTTGAGGCTTTCATTTTGTTTTTGGCACTGTCAAACGGGATTCTTTTGTGATAAACACAGCATTCTGGAGATAAAGGTATGTGGGTATGTCCTCAAGATCACCAGAGATGGCCACACTTTGAGCAGCTCCATGATGTTGAGGTCCACAACCAGCTTCTTTCTCTATCCTGAGCGAGGTCTACTAGCTGAAAACTGGATCCTCCTCTTCAGGTATGTTGAAGAATCAGTTTGCTATACTTCTTTATCTCCTATCACAGACACTGTAAATGTATTTGTGGCCTTGATTTGAAAACCGCTCATGGAGATGACGGAGGCTATTTTACTTCTCTTTTCAGTGATGGGACATTTCTCTGCTCTTCACGACATTTTGAGTAAAATATTTTAATATGCATAGTTTTCCTCCTTTTTATGTGCAGGCTGCTTAATGTGGACATTTATTGATTTCAAGAAATAGGAAGCAATTTTAATTGAGTGGTATTTGTATGAAAATGGCCATTTTATTTTCCTAAACATTTTTTTTTTTTGCAGCATATTCTGCACACTCATTCTGAAATCATCTAGTAAATATGAACACATTTGATTTCGTTGCTTCATTCATAGTGTAATATTTTTCTCTCCAGAAATTCCTTGAGTAAAACATTAAAAAAAAACATTGATACAGAACTACCCTACTTTTAAGTTTCTGGGTGGTTTATCATCTTTAATGTGGGCACAATAACAAAGAATTTTGGATTCAAGCCTTAACCTAAGAATAAAGGGTCCATGTTGGCATCTTCAGCTTCTGATTATGAATCCACCCTTTTTGGACTGTCCAAACATCAGCATCCTACATTCCAATATTCGTTAACTGCCCTGCTGTACAGGCACCCATGGGTGTTATAAAAACACATAACACCTAGGGGCTAATTACGATGACGAGCGGAATTGAGTCCGCCCAACACCGTCTCTGTCATGGGACCGACCAAACTCTGGTCGGCATTCCCGACTGCCTAATTAGGATGCGACAGAACACTGTTAGGTCACATTCCTAAATGTTCCTATTGATGCATGCATTATGGCCATAAAGAAGCCGTAATACATGCTCCCATAGGAAAATGGGAGGTGCTGTTCATCCCTACACCACTGGGCAGACACCTCAAGGTGCCTGCCAAGAGGTGCATGCAACAGGGTGCAGGGATAAATAGGGGGCGCCAGAGGTGCGCCATCGCCCCCCAAGTGGAGGCCAAGCACCCAAGGGGTCCCTGCTGGAGACCCCAAACATACTTTCAACATGGTTTCCATGTCGGACAGGCCAGCATGTAAACCATGCTGGAAACAGTGCATCGTAATCCCAAGGAGGAAAGGCCTGCCCTTTGGGATTACGAGCCGGTTCCAGCTAGCCGACGGGCTCCTTGAGCCTGTCAAAAGCAAGGCCGGAATGACCGAACGGTTTAGTTTCTGACCACCATCATTGTATTACGGCAGTTGGAAAGTAAACCAAGGGAATGATTACAGTGCAACCCGTTGGTCAGAGCCTTTATGGGCTGCAACGTAATCGGCCCCCTAAAGTTTTCTCTGCTAACAAAATAATAAAAAAATGGACTCCTTCTCAGTTAAGGTATTTTTCTGTACCGACAATAGAGATCCTTCTTGAGGAAATAATGTTATTGCATACCGTTATGGAGGAGACAAATAGACAATTGAGAAGATACTGAATATTTGGTTCAACCTCATACAGTGTGTGGCTACAGTGGAACAAAGACTCAAGGATTCAGAAGATTCTAAACCCAAACTATAGAAAAAGAAACTGGAAATTAGCTTAACCTAATGTCACACTCAAGACTGGGAAAATAGAAATCAAAGAATGTCTTAAAGAATTTATGGTGTTCTGGAAGGTGACACATGGGGGTCGATTCCGATCCGGTAAAATGCGCTCCGAATCGTCGTACGGAGCGTTTTTTCCCCGTACGAATCGTACCCGTAGACGTCCCGTACGTACGACGAAGTACGATCCGTACCAGGTGCCGAACTCCGTACGAGTCGTACAGGACTCCGTACGACTCAAATCTCCGTACAAGTCTCACTCGGAACCCGCTGTACGCGACATCACAACGGTTCGCGGCTGGTTTTTATGACCCAGCAAGTACGATTCGTGTCGGGTACGCACCGTACGACCCTTTTCCTACGGGAGCTGAAAACAGTCGTAAACGCAGAGTTCGCGCCGAAACAGGTACGGAACGCCCCCCCCCGGGTATGGCACGTACCCCCCATGATCGCAGGGGTACGGTGCGTACCCCTGCGATCATGGGGGGTACGTGCCGTACACCCAGCGTACATGGGGTACGGTGCGTACCCCATGAACGGTGGGTATACGGGACGTACCCCATGTACGCTGGGTGTACGGCACATACCCCCCATGATCGCAGGGGTACGCGCCGTACCCCTGCGATCATGGGGGGTACGTGCCGTACGGTGTGTATGTGATTGTGCGCTTTTCCGTACGAATCGCCCCTACCTGACGTGGACCGTACGAATAGCGTCCCGATCACCCGGTCTGGATCGTACTCGCTGAGTCGTACGGTGTGTGTACGAGTCGTACGGAAACGGCTCCGGATACGAATCGTACGGACGGGGATTTTACCGGATCGGAATCGACCCCATGTTGTCTTGCAATCTTTTTTTCCTAATCTCTTTGAACTGTGATCTCTCCACTTTAACTATCCAAAGAGCATGGAGAAGAGATGCCCTTAAGAGAAAGAATTCTAAACCTGGAATATTATTGTTCTTGCCTCAGAATATCCTGACCTCCTAAAAATCACTATCATCTCAAAGAAGAGGAAACAACTAAGGGCCTCATTACAATGCCGGTCAGACCAACCATCTAACCGCTGCAGTGGCAATCTGATTCTGACCGCCATGGTCTCATCTACGGTGGTGAACATACCCCCAAATATGTCACTGCAAGTGTGCACAAAATCACAGGAAACGTACTATGTGCACACATACATGGCATATGTGGGGATATGCCTTGTGCTGCATGTCCCCCATTGCTGGAGTGTGATGATCTGTGCACAGTCAGTCAATGTGGATATATGCCGCCTATGGATTTACCAGCATTCCGGTGCCCACAGAGTTGTAGTATTCAGGGCTGAGCTGCCGTGGTGTAGGGCAAAAGAGATCCATGCCCAAGACTGTCAGGTAGAAGCTGATTTGGGTGAATATGCACTCCAAATCCTTTGTTTCCTATGAGTCGCGTCAGCCAATCGGACCGCCACAGTCGGCTCATCGGGAATGCAAATCGTAATCCAGAAGGATGTCAGAACTCCCTATACAGCTCTTTGGCTGCTGCCTTTCTCCGGCCGCCATCTAAGTCGTTGGAGAAATACTGTTGGAGTCTGCTGTCTGTCACCGGTCGCTCGGAGTACACGATGCATGCATCGTAATCCGGCTGCCTCCAACTGGACCACTGAAGCCGGTCTGACCCGCATCGTAATGTTGCAAAAGCTATTGCTACAAGTAGAAAAGATTTTTGGGATCTGAGCGCTCCCTTGCAATCTTTAAATGTAAATTTTGCTCTTTTCGACCTCAAACACAAAACTATTACATGATCTTATCCCACCACATTGAAGGATTATATTCAATGTGGCAGGATCACGTAGTAAACTTGTTTTAAACAAAAGGAGGTTAGTATGGATATCTCTAAGGGACCTTTCAGACACTAATATTCATGATGATTGTTGACATATGTTCTCTTTTTCATATTTAGTTATATCTTTTCTGTTTCTTAAGTGTAAAGTATCAACACATTTCCAAAAATGTGATTGCTTTTAAGATTTTCTTTCGGTTCCTGCATATCCAGTGTTTGTGATATTTAGCTCAGCATGTGCTTGTTTTTGTTTGTATGTCTTCTTACCTTTGGATATCACTTGTTTTTTTCTGTATGCTTATAACTGCAAAATATTTCCCTATGTTTTATTTTTCATTATTTTCTATGAGGCCTTTTAATTTGCTTCAAAGATATTTTATTTTTCTTGGATAAAATATTTTCTAAAGTTCTTTGGAATAACAAGAGGGTTAGAATATCACTTGCTAAACTTAAACTAAATCAGTTACAGGATGGACTTAGATTTCCAGAATTTATTGCTCGCCTCAAAGTTTTTTCTTTAAAACAAGTATGATGATGGTTAAACTTATCAACTGATGTTAATCCTGACTTTAAATTAAAATAGACCTTACTTTTATATTATCATTTACTTTTGAAGATTTTGTACTTCTGTCACATAACCCCTACAATTTATTCCATTACAGCTTAATTGCTAGGAGTTAAGTACTTCTTCCACATTACTCAAAAACACTTGAAAAGGATAATTTTCTATCCATTCATATTTGGTACAATAAAGGCATCAGGATTAATAAAGGAATTGTTGTTTTTGCGGCTCTTGGTATGACAGAGGTTTTGTTTGGGTACACCAACTGCTTACTGGCAATGGTTGGTATACATTTTGATTACTGCAAGAAACATTCTTCTCAGTATTTTAATGAGTAAAAAATGTGCTAACCTCCTTGCAGTTCTAGGGAAAATATGCATATTTCAAGATAACCTCCATCCCACTACAAATATTTCAGATTCATAATCTTGATACCTATACTCACCTACCGTCAGCCTTTAAAATGTACAATATATTAAAGTCTATTTTGAAAAAGAAAATGTTTATTATTCAATTCATAGCATGTAATACACACATAATCAGTTGTTCAAACCATTAGTGCAGATATTGAATTACACAGTATAACAAAGAGTTATTTATATTCACATCGACTGCTCCATATATTGGAGCATGGGTCCCCAGATCTGTGCCCCCAGTTTTTTCTTCTTTAGTGATTTCATACAATACAAACTGTAGTGTAGTTCCTATATTCCCAATAGGCTCTTCGCATTGGAATAATATGTCCTATAGTTTAGACGTAGGACTGAGCTCTACTAGGTCTCTGTCGAATATATTAGACTTAATTGTGAGTGGCAGCTAGCTCAGAGGTTACTAGAAACTATCTCGAAATTACAAGAAGGGATTAGTTTCTGACAACCGCATAAACATGACAACCTTGCTTCCCCAAGATAAAACTGATCATCAGAGTCATGGAAACAATAGATAGATATTTCACTCAGTCAATCGTGCATGCTTCGTTTCACCAGAGGTGCAGAGAAATAGAGAGACAGGCGTTTTCAATAAAAAGGTTTTATTGAACAGTCTTCTTTCTCAAGCATAAGAAATGAACTGCTACAATCATAAAACTGGTTGTAAAATATAATGCATACAGTATAAAGAGCAGAATAAAATACTGTAAGAGCATTGTATGGTTCCTAAACCATAGTTAAATACATACATAAGTAACAGAGGCTAAAAAGTGCTCAACTGGTGTTTCTAAAATACGTCTACCCCGATGTACCTAACCTAAGCTTAGTACGAGGGAAGAGGTAAGTGAGGTGTAGCATAAATGTAGTATTCTTTTGCCAAGAATCTGTCCAAGATTTCTCTTATGGTCTAATCAGCTTCGTACCTTAGTTTGGAATGAAGAAGGTCAGGCTTAGGACTCGATTTCCCAGCAACCCGCAAGGGTAGCCTGGAAACACTGAAGCTGGATTTCTCAGTGCGTCTGCTGGAGGGTCGGCTTCCTTCGGCACTTGCTGTAGCAGGATGCGTTGGGCAAGTAGATAGTCGAACTGCTCCAAACCATCGTGTGTTTGCTAAGGCAAGTGTGGGCATATTTATACCTTGAAGTTGCCGAGTTTGACGTTAAGGTGGGCATAATAACGTCATTAAAGACTCTCGGTTCTTTGAAAACTCCATGAGTTCTTGGACAAGTTGGTTCTCGAGCAAGGGAAAGTCCCTAGCTGCTGAAGCCGAGTTTTCCAAGAAATCGTTGTAGATTTTCGGAACTAGTGGAAATAGCCCTGCCGTATTTGGACTGCATGAGCTATGTCTAAATATGGTTATGATTCTTATGCCTATATAAGGACACAGTGATTTATACCTATGTAAGGGCATGAATAGGAAAATTTACAATTTTGTCCTAAAATGGTTTACAACAAAACTATATTCCAAATTAAATACATTGTAGAACTTTGCTCGCCACATCTCGAAAATTGGGGATTCGGGCTGGAGCCACACAGACGCAACACATAATCGAGCTACAGCAGCGGCTATAAATTTAAGGTACATAAATGAATAACAAGTCTGAGCAGGCTGAGTACCCTCACCAACTCCTGTTAACATGACCTCTCTAGAAATACATACATCAGCCCCGGTAATCCCCGTTAGGAACTGCGCAATATGATTTCTAAACTGAATTAGCACTATGCATTCATAGAATATGTGTGCAATATCTGCTTTTTCCGTCTGACATCTGAAGCATTTCACATAGTAGGGCCCCCCACTTCATCATTTTTACCGGGGTATGATACAAATTAAACAAAGTTTTATAGTGTAGGGTACATAGATTCGCTTTCAAAATAACTTTAGCTGCTGTATCAATTGATCGTTGCACATATGTGTATGTGGTCCCAAATCATTCCCTCCACTTAACATCCTTGTTCTCTATATAATCCAGTTGAGCTTCAGTCAATATTTCTTATAATGTCCCGATCTTAGCTTTTTTTTTGACTGCCTCCACTAGAGTGATGGGAGCTATCGCTAGCTGCCCATAATTGCCTAAAAAATGTTGAATTTGGGGGCGTGGCCAATGACATGGCCGAGTAGGAAGCGAACCTCCATAGCTCTGGCAAGCAGTCCATGATCCGACTTTACATTACAGCCCGAGAATCCTGTTTTTGCGATCAGAGGGTCGCTAAAGACCCCGACAACACCCGGGGATCAGAAAAGGAGCCCAACGTGAAGAAATTGCCAAGAACTGCTGCTGGAAAGTCCGCGCCCGCTCTGACGATCGTCCCAAG
Source organism: Lissotriton helveticus (assembly GCF_964261635.1). NCBI lineage: Eukaryota > Metazoa > Chordata > Amphibia > Caudata > Salamandridae > Lissotriton > Lissotriton helveticus. The sequence goes on along the minus strand of NC_136072.1, from coordinate 737,432,834 downwards.
ATGGCAGCGGAGAACTGAAAGGACCCGGTGAGTCCAGAGCGAAGGCGGCTGCTGAGGTGTGTTGACCGGCAGAGGCTGGGAAGCGAGACCGGAAGGTAGCGTACGGCTGGACGGGAGAGATAGACGGCATGGGGCACAGAAAAGACCACGGGAGGAGTGGAACCGCAAGGACGGCAAGACCCGGCGCTGACAAGCCGCTGAGGTAGGCCGGCGCAGAGAGGCGGAGAGGCCCCCACCCTGTCCCGACCCTGCCAGACGCAGCACAACAAAGCGGACAGTGAGACCGCAGGTGCCAACGGTATCGCCCGGGGGGGCGCAGCAGAGTATAGAGCAGGAGGCCTGAAGGTGAAGCGAGAGGCCTACACCGCGGCAATGCAAGGCCAGCACACCGGAGCCTCTTAGGCGGTGGGGCCTGGTGGAGCATTGGCCCTGTCTCCTCCGGTGCTGTGAAGGGGGGAAAATATAGACCAGAGGTATCCGGAGAGAAACGGAGCGGAGGTGGGAGCTGCCAGGAGGGGGAGACGCTGGGGAGTGCTACGGGGACTTCTCCCCCATCCCTATTTAATACGGGAACCACGCCTGTACTCCTGAGGAGAATCGGAGGCTCGCCAAGCTAAGGGGGGCAGGAGGCCGCCTTGTCTGCTACAGGGGATACCGAATGGAGTGCTCCACACCTCACTTAACAGCAGACCTGATAAAAGGGCCAACGAGTGAGATTCCACGAGGGGATTGGCAGGAGAACGACTGGAGGGGTTACCTCACTTGAAGATCGGGAGGGGGCCTCCCGGAGGAGGGGAAGTGTGGATTGCCCAGAGACTCACTGCCATCCGCTGGTAAGCGAGGACAAAAAAGAGGCAGCCACAAGGGCTCCACGGCAGGGGACCCTAGACCGCTACGCCACGGCCCAGCCACACAATGAGACTGAACTCCCGGGTACGCGCACAGACACGGAGTTATTGATGAGGGCCATACAAGCCTCCAGAGAAGATATACAAGCGTCACGCGCAGCGTTGAAGGTCAAAATCGGAGAAGTGGGGTCGGAGGTCACACTGCTGAGACAAGACTTCCGCAATCTGACGGAGCGTGTGACAACAGCGGAAACCAGATTGGGCGAGGTGGAGGACTCTATTCATACCCTCAAGAAAGATATGGCGGAACTGCAGGCCTCACACCGGCAACTCCAATGGAAGGTGGATGACACAGAAAATAGGGCCAGCCGCAACAACCTACGCTTTGTGGGCTTTAGAGAAGTACTGGAAGGGACTAATATGGTGTTGTTCCTGCATTCCTGGCTTCAAGAGACATTTCCGACAACGAAGTTTTCAAATTGCTTCCTGATTGAACGGGCGCACCGAGCACTCCTGGCGAAACCACCGGTGGGGGCGAGGCCGCGACCGGTCATTGCACGCTTCCTGAATTTTGCCGACCGAGATTTGATCCTGCAGGAAGCCAGGAAAATAGGGGAGGTCCGACTAGAAAATGCACACATCATGATATTTCCTGATTACGGCCAGGAGGTGCAGAAACAGAGGCGCTCCTTCGACTTAGTGAAAGCGAAACAGAGAGACATGCGTATCCAATACATGCTGCTCTTCCCTGCGAACTTGAAGGTAATATTCAAGGAGAAGACATACTTCTTTATGCACCTGTAGGACGCCTGGGAGTGGCTGGAGGAGCGCCCTGCACTCCGGAGAGCGGAGGGAGAGAGTCGAGGCACAACCTCGAACGGGCTACAGTGGGAGCTGCCGAGGATCCAGAGGCAGAAAGGATAAGGGGGCAGACAGCGGGTGCAGAGGACACCATATCCGATGAAACGCGCGACAGGCCGACAGAGACGGAACTCGGCATCTCAGGTCACAGGCGCCCTGGCGGGCTCCAGATTCCGCTGCCTTGAGAGAAATGCTCACTCAGAGGGGGAGGAAGATACTGGTGGTCACTCGTCTGGGGAGGAGGAAGTGGAGGGTCCCTCACAGCATCCACTGGTAGCAGCAATTCACGAGTTGGAACAGGAACCGGTCGAGCAAACAGAGGGCCCGCTGGACGATGCCCAGGACCCACATTCCTGACCACGGGACAGACTGGGCAGACTTGATCTCGGCTCATTGCCAGATAGCACGCAAGTTGATTCATCCCGATACCTATTGTTTAAGTGTTTTTACCATACTACATTTTTCAGTAGGTCTACTGGACAAGTTCTATATGCTGGTTTCATAGACTGGTAGCGCTGGTTCGGAAGGGGTGAACTAGGGGAGGGCGACAGACCTTCTCCACCGGATAGTCCTCTATCCTGTTTTATATAGGATGGGACGGGAAGGGGAGGGAGGTGGGGTGGGGGGGTTGAGGAAAGTTGTTTTTGTTCTAAGTTGGGGACAGTTGGGGGGAAGAATAGGGGAGGGGAAGGAGCAGCGACGACCATGGAAGTTTTGTAGGGGGTTGGGGGAGGGAGAGAGAGTTCGAATATGTCACAAAGGTCATCCACGTCCGTGTCCCAGACGCCCTGTTAGCACTGACTCTACACATCACAAGAAGGGAATCAGGGCCTGATGTCGGGTAGCCACACACAGACGCCGCAGGCTAGAAGGGGGCTTAGAGTTGTGACCTGGAACGTTAATGGCCTGGGGAGTAAAATAAAGCGAGGACTAGTACATGCCTATATAAAGCGGATAAGCCCTGACATAATCCTGCTCCAAGAGACACACCTATATGGCAACAAATGTGGATTTTTAGCTAGAGGGCCATTCACGGTGCTGGCGCATGCGGGGTTCACCACAGTCTCCAGGGGCGGTGGTCATTCTGGGTAGGAAGAACCCTCCGTTCCAGATTTTGAGGGTAAGGAGCGATCCCCAGGGAACATATGTGGGAGTGAGGGGAACCTGGAGAAGGCAGGAGTACACGATTATCTTGGTATATGCACCCCCGAAACTACAAGCGGCTACACTCAAAGGGGTAATGATACTGCAAACACTATTCAGTTGATAGGAGGAGACTTTAATGATGTGATGGTCCCGACCCAGGACAGGACGGGAGATAGGGCCAGAGACCAGATTCCAACCCTTCTCACTAGAACAATGTCCACACTGGGCCTGACTGATGTATGACGATGGCTACACCCAGAAGGTAGGGCTTACTCATTCTTCGCAGGGGCACACAAGATCTACTCAAGTCTCGATTATATTTTCATGTCCAGACACACTTTGACGACTAACGATACGGCTGAATACCAGGCTCGAGGGATCTCAGACCACTCCCCGCTTTTGGTGTTGATGGGGGGAGGCGGGGTAGGGAAAGGGGGGACCTGGAGGTTGATCGCCTGGGACTTGCAGAACATGGACATACTGAAAGGTATCAGAGCAGATGTTAAGACATACATTGCTGAAAATGAGCGCTCGGTCTCGTCGAAGGTGCTCTTCTGGGAGGCCTTTAAGACGGTACTATGAGACAGAATACAGAACAGGTTAGCGGAAGAGACTAGGAAAGTGCTGCAAAAAAGGCTAGGACACTAGAGGCTAAGATTCTGGAACAGGACAGAGAGTATCAACTTACTAAAACACCGGAGGCCCTTCGGAGGCTGACGGAAGTGCAACGCCACTATAGAGATGTAATGATGGGAGAGGCCAAAACGCAGGCACTGGCCACACTCCATCGCCTGTATGACGTGGGGGACAAATCAGGGAAATTATTAGCATGGCTCAGAAGAAAGGGGAGAGACACCCGATGGATAGAACAAGTCAGGGATGCCCAGGGGACCCTAGTGCCGTCGGATGAGTTGATAGCGGAGGCCTTTGTGACGCATTTTAAACTATTGTATGACGCTAGGGACCTAGGGACGCAGGAAGACACACTACATTATATGTCGCACATTGATTTACAAGTTCTGACAGAGGAGGAACTTCTTACCTTAGAGGCTGATATTACGCTAGATGACGTTAAGGTAGCCTTGGCCAAGCTGCGCGCAGGGAAGTCGCCTGGCCCAAATGGGTACCCTGCGGAATTCTTTAAACGTATTTCGGATCTATTGGCCCGACATTTATTGGGACTCTTTGAAGAGGCAGTACAGGTGGGTGAGCTACCGCCAGACCTCCGCATAGCCACGATAGTCCCGATCGACAAGGCGGGTAAACCAGCGGAGGACTGCGCATCGTACTGCCCCATCTCCCTCTTGAACATAGAAGTGAAACTCCTGGCGACTATCTTGGCCCTTATGCTCCGGGAGGTGGTGTCCGGGCTAGTACACCTGGATCAGACGGGGTTCCTCCCGGATAGGGCCACCAGATTGAACCTCAGACGTACCCACAATTGGTTACAGGAGGTGAGTGGGAGACAGGACCCAAACTGGTTCCTGTCACTAGACGCTGAAAAGGCGTTTGACGCAGTTCACTGACCCTTCCTAGAAGGAGTCTTGGTGCTGTTCGGTTTCGGACCCAAGTTCCGGAAGTGGATACAGCTGTTATACACGGACCCCAGGGCGAAAGTCAGGGTGAACGGGATCTTATCTTGGGACTTCCAGGTGTGGAGAGGGACCAGACAAGGGTGCCCCCTGTCCCCTCTGCTGTTCGTGCTAACCATCGAGGTATTGGGGTGTGCGATTCGGAAGAATGAAAAGATTAGAGCGTTCAGACTGGGACGGACAGATGTAGTAGAGGAAAAAATATCTCCGTACGGGGATGACGTCCTCTAATATATCACACACCCAGAAACTACAGTGGCAGCTCTGTTTGCTGAGCTGGAGAGCTATGGGGCGCACGCCAGATACCGGATAAAGTGGCACAAGTCGGTACTCTATGACCCACGAGGCCGAGAACAGTAGTCAGACTTGCCAGTGCAACTACAAACAACGAGCAAGGGGTTTCAATACCTAGGGATCTTTTTAACACTAGATAGGACCCGCTCCTACGAGACGAACATCAGGCGCATAATAAACAACTTTATGGAAGACACTAATAGGTGGCGCTTGCTCTCACTAACGATTCTAGGCCGCGCAGCCATGTTTAAAATGGTGACACTGCCACGGTTTTTATACGCATTTCAAAATAAGTACTACCCCCTCACGCGCAGGGTGTTCACAGAGATAAATGCAGAATTGAGATTCCTCTTGTGGCTGGGTAAACAGCCTAGGGTAGAGTTGACGACCCTTAACATACATCAATATAGTGGTGGGATCTCACTCCCCAACCTCGAAGCCTACTACTGGGCAGAACACCTGGTCCCCATCAATGACTGGTCCACACCCCGGCCACACACGCCATCTATGCCCTGGAGAGAAGAGGTATGGCGGCCCGTACATGCATATACTACCTGTATGGGGGCAAAGTGAGAGGGGCCTTTCTTCCCACCACCAGGATCACATTGACAGTATGGAACCGAGCAACCAAAGGTATAGGCTGGGATAAGAAGCCCACTAGACAGACACCACTATGGCAGTGTACATGGTTGAAAGAACTGAACAAACTGAAGGGGTTTCAGAGATGGGATGCCATAGGGATATCGACACTGGGTGATGTGATAGCGAGAGGGACACTGAAGTCATTTCCGACACTGAAGACAGACTTTGGATTACACAGCACTCAGTACTTTAAATACGCACAGTTGAACCATGCCTGGCGGGCGGTGGAGATTCGGGTGGAAAAACTCCCAGAATATGCCCCCCTGGAGGGCCGCCTCTTACAGGAACAAATCCCAGAGAGGGCAGTCTCCCTAACGTACAGAACACTGATGAATAATATGCCAGATGGGATGGTTACCCTTAGGAGGAAGTGGGAGGAGGATGTAGGGGTAATGGACGATGTGGATTGGGATACGGTCTTGATGTACCCGAGGGAGGTAGCTATTAAATCCCGATTGAGGCTGATACAATTTAATATGCTACATAGGACTTACTTTGATAGGGAACGGTTGCACAAGATTGGAAGAGCAGAGGATCCGAGAGGCCTGAGATGTGGCCACAGTGTACGGAACTTCTACCACCCTATCTGGTCCTGCCCCACACTCCAAACCTACTGGGGGGAAATCCTGAGAGAGTTGGGGGAGGTGGTGGAGACTGTACTGCCATTAGACCCTAAGTTGGTCCTGCTGGGCATGACTAATGATGTGGATTTGGCACGCCCGTTATTGATTTTCCTGGTCCTGGCCCTAGTGGTGGCCAAGAGGGATGTGGCAAGGACATTGGGGGCTGGCGGAACTACCGCAATTGGAGGAATGGAGGAGAGGCCTGGATCTGTACATGGCAGCCGAAAGAGTCACCTATAAGGCAAGGGGATGCCCCAAGAAATTTGGTAGGGTATGGGGTAAATGGAGACATTACCATGGCCTAGATGGAGGTCTCCGAACCTAGTAGACGGAGTGAGTTCAAGCGTGAGCATAGGAGGAGGCTTAGAGAGCGACACCTAGAAGAGGCAGATCGAGACCTAAACGAAGGGCTGGAGGGAGATTCTGAGAGGAAGGAAAATGTACCTTTATTCATGACGATGCATGGAGGGTGGGGGGCGGAAGGGAGGAGGGGGATGGCTAATGATGACATGTTTGTTGAGTTGTGGATGAATAAATGGCAAATAAAAATATATTTTTTTTAAATGTTGAATTTGTAAAAATGTGAAGAAGTCAGATATTAAAGTCTATTGATAAAAACTGAGACAAGTTAACATTGAATCACTAATGGAAGTTGATATCTGGCCACATATTTGTTGAAAAATTACTCAAACTTCCCCTGAAGCTACTAAATCTCAAATGTTTTATTTTTATATAAAATACTTTGATCACACCTTTCCTACTTACTGATATTTATAGATTCTGTTTTCACATAATGCAACCTTAGCTCTTAAGCTCCTTAATTGCCACTTTATTGAACAAAATTTGATCCAAGATTGGGGGACATTAACTTGGTTTAAGGCTATAATTTTTAATGAGCTTTAAGTGATATTCCTTTAGGAAGTTTCAGTAAGGAACATAGGGCCTGAGTACGAGTTCAGCGGTCTTACCACTGTTGTCACGTTGGCGTTGCATTCACACGCCGCCGACTTGGGGGTCCATCTGCCATATTACAGTGTTGTCGGACTGCTGGATCAAAGACTGCTGTAGTACCACTGACAGCCATTTTCCGACTGCTTCAATGGCGGTCGGAGTAAAGCAGCTGTTATAGGGCAGTACAGAGAAGTTACACCACTGTCTGCATTACAAGTTGGCTTTCTGACAAGCCAACTGTATGGAAGGGACCCCCTGCTTCGAATCATCAGAAAGGAAGGATTTGTGGTGCATATTCACCCATTTCCTTTTCTACCCCTCAGTCTCCCACATGTATCCCTTCCTCAAGGTCCCCCCTTCAAAGCAGCATCTTGACCCCAAAGAAAATGACCCTTTTGGTGCCTACATCCAGGTAAGTCAGTTTTGTACAATTTTCCCATTGACTGGACTTGGAACATATGGTCCAGACTCCAGCAAAGGTAAAGTACTGATAGTAGGTATTTTTTCACATGTAATGCATATTTCTACACTGCAGTCAAAATATACACATCGTCATTGACACATATGAAAAACTACACACCGCAGTCAGAAAGACTGCCACTGGCCCAATGGTCACATCGTAATACGATGGGCGGGAGACCATTGCCCTGGCGTTCTTAAAGGGACCAACGCCATGGTGGTACTGCAGTAAGACAGATGAACTCGTAATCAGACCCAGAATTATTTACTTCACAAAGGTAAAATAGCCAATATATTTATTGTTAGTGCTTTTTATTTCTTAATTTTCAATTGGAAGAATAAATCCAAATCAAAATGTTCTGCTTGGTAGAAATCAGTAGGTTACAGTCATAAACTAGAGAATGGTAATTTTAGGATACTTCAGATCCACTTTAAAAATTCCATTTAACCCGCCCTATGATGACGTACTTATTAACCTCTTTAATTGTTGACACAAGTCTTTATAATATAAATGACTATGTTTCTAAGCCACCATAAGGACATATGTTTTAGATCTATTAATTACATAGTAATGCTATATATATTTCTTAATTTTCAATTGGAAGAATAAATCCAAATCGAAATGTACTTCTTGGTAGAAATCAGTAGGTTGCAGTCATAAATTAGAGAATAGTAATTTTAGGATACTTCAGATCCACTTTAAAAATTCCATTTAACCCGCCCTATGATGACGTACTTATTAACCCCTTCAATTGTTGACACAAGTCTTTAAAATATACATGACGATGTTTCTAAGCCACCATAAGGACATATGTTTTAGATCTATTAATTACATAGTAATGTTATATATATATATCATATTTCACTCTCTGGTGATATCTTACCACTCCCTTTATATTTGCGATGTTCTCGTATGTATTCTGTAATCCTCAGTTGTTTTTATTAGTAACAAATTCTAAAGTTTCTCAAACAGATTAATATTGTTTTGTTTGATTTCTATTCTGCCCATTTATTTGCTCAAACTCATGTTTACCTTTCTCGTTTTCCTCTATTTTCTACAATAATATTGTCTCCTTTTATACGTAATATTAGTTCTCTTTTACATGATTTACCAAGTCTCCACTGGAGTCCCGCAGTGTGGGACATGTGCGGGTTGCGCCCCGGCGTGGCTCAGGTGAAGACCGGGCCAAGTTTGGGCCCCTCTGCGCCAATCAGATCCAAGAGGAGGCTGGGCCATGTCTCTTGGCTCTAGTTCTCACCAGTTTTTCCTGAAAAAAAAAAAGATTTGTAGGCTCCCTATCATTCTGCAGACTGAAAATCAGAGATGAAGGGTGAAAGCAAAACCTTAACAGTGGAACTCAGGTAACTTGTTTTAACTTAATCTTGCACTGTACATACTCTAAGGGCTAAGGCTTTAGGATGGGGAAGCGTAAGGGGATCCATGAAACTGTGGACAAAGCTAGGGGAGAGGCGTTGCTAAACTCAATTAAAAGCTACCTCACATCTGTTATTGGCTATTGAGACGGAGATTGACAGGGTGGAGGCAAGGATGGGCTCCGCTATCAAAAATTCTGTTCTCCCAGAACCAAAGATCACGCTCCCCATGGTTCCTGCGCATAGTCTGCTAGGCACACTACCCACGAACTCCTAGTGACTGTGGATTCTTCCCCTTGACCCAAGGACACTATCCCCATGCTTTCTCTTATCTCCCTCCCTATTAATTTATGTACTGTACAGGACCCAAAAGTCCTGACAACACGCAAAGAGACATCCCAGGCAGAGAGCCTCCCATGCAAGAAAAGCAGGAAAGAGGTGGCTAGACTTACAAAGGTGGAGCCTGCTCAATCCAAATCTAAAGTAAATCCCCTATCCACGTCAAAACAAGGCTCTAAAGCAAAACGAAATGCAGGAAAGAAACATGGAAAGAAATCCCCATGGAGAAACCCCCCCAAAAAAATTCTACCCAGACCTGTTTAGGTCTGGAATACTTGGGGAGTTAGTTCAACATCATAGCTCAAACTTGTGCTGTGGCTATCAAGAAAACCGCTATCTTGGAGATGAGAATCAACAGCATTTTCACAGCCCTGGAGAAGCTATGGAAAAGGTAGCTGCCTTGAATAAACAAGGGAAGGCTCATAGTGAACAGAAAGCAACAGAGCGCGTAACATACAAAAAAAAAGCCAAACTTACAAGAAGAGGAAAAAAGATTCCCGTAATCCATTCACCCAGGGAGAGCTCTAGCAGGCACCCAAAAACCTAATTTAAAGCTGAGGAATCATGCATCTGTAGGCTGGTGGCCCACTCTCAATATGGATCCGAGGGCTAAAAGCAGCCCCACTCGACATGAGGGAATGGGCATCCGACCGCACATCCCCCTAGAATGATCACCTTATATAATTTTAGAGGATGTACCCAAGCTAGATCCAGCCCAAACATCATACATCTTTATTGAATAAAGTTTCCTTCTGGCTAAACAAATATTCTGGCTGCTCAAGTAACCTATTTAATGAAATTATTACCACAAGACGAGTCTCGTGGGTCCGCCCATTTTCAAAGACATCACCAGGAGACTGTATAATTATTAATTTTAGAGATACAGGCTAAGTTGGAACTTTACTGAGTTGACTGCATAATACATCTCCTACCATAGAGGGCATTAGCGCTCAGCCTTAGGTTTTGTTTACCAGCCAAGTTGTTTTGTGCTGCCAGCATCCAAGAAGAGCACATTCAGTTAGGCCATAATCCAGATGTAGGAACATCTCAATGCTAACACATTACCCACTTTACCCCTGTACGTCTAACAGATTTGAGGCATTGTCCTCACTGGGAAACCAAGACTGAAAATTACTGCTACAGCCAGGAGAGGAAGCTGCACTGATTTAAAATAAATCTCTCAGTGATAGCTACATGTACCCAAGATGTTACGAACCCCCAGGCCAGTCAGGTAAAGACATTAAGCATTATCTCATGGAAAGTGGCTGGCCAGTGTACCAAGTTGGGAAATCCAAACTGGAGAACACGGGTAGAAGAACACACAATAATCTGTTGCCAAGAGACCTGGATGAAGGATCCACCCTACAATAATGGATATGCTTCTTATTCAGTCCCAGCCATCCTCTCTAAGTCAGGCAGGGCAAAAGGAAGACTGACCATCTTTATTTTTGTATCACTAGAAAACACAAGAACACAATAACTTAACTCAACACCTTATTATCATCTGTTGTTAATAAACCTCCCAAAGGCCTATGATTTACTCCTGATTAATTTAGATTACAACATATTTGATCATACAGTAACCGGGTGATAGATGGTTTGGAGAATGCCATAAATGAAACACAATACAGCCATAGGAAAGAAATCCAAATTATTTGGGTGGGAGATTATAACATACAAGTGTGTGAGTCCAATGTGTCAGTTGCATGTGGTATATATGAGGAAACTGATCAGCCCCTTACACATTTTAAGCATAGCCCCTACAAGTGCCCCATAAAAAGAGTTGTTATAGCCAGAGACCTGATATTTGCTCAGGAGTATGACCAATCCAGGGACTTGCAAACTCAAACTTATGTGGGCCCATGTTGAAATTCGAAAATATATAATATACTAATCACTAGTGATCTCCTACCCCACTGTAAAGGGTGCAAAGTTCTGATTAGATGTCTAAGTGACCACAGTCCAATCTCAATGTCACTTGACATAACCCTGGGGAAACAGCCAGGGATTAAACAACAATACAAGGTCCGATACAACAATAACAGGAGTATAAACATCAAGTAGGGAAAACTAGATAAGGATCCTATAACAAATAAACAGCAACAATTTGAGGTGGACCTAAAAGAGGATGCGGAACCAGAGGATATCATACAGCCTTTTACCTCTCTAAATAAATATATAGTGCTTGTTCTGCAGCACACAGATTATCAAAGCATGCTTTAAGCGTACGTCCGAGAGACAGCAAAGACATAGTCAAGGCTAGGAAATAATATAAAGATATCACAAAAAAAGGCTTGGGAAGATCTAACAAATGCATGAATGACATGAGATCCGTGAGCTTTCTGGCAGGTCATAATTTCCACAAGTTTGTTAGAGGACGAACCATCCAAGCTAGAAACAATTATACCAGCAGCTGACTGGGTAAACTATTTTGTCATGAGATGCAGATACCCAATCCTGACCAAGTGGCTCCCCATGACATGAGTGCAACCTTGACCCTGAGTCACTCAATTGAGATAGAAAATGTTGTCTCAGCCATAGAGTGCAGTTCCTCGGCAGAAGCCCCGAGACCTGATGAAGTACCAATAAACCTTTACAAACATTTCCCACAATTCTGGGCCCTGATAATAACCAATGTCATTTGAAGTGGAATAGTAGGGCCCCTAGTCAAGACCTTGCAGGAAGCCATTATTGTGCCGATTTTCAAAAAGGGGCATAAGAGTCAACCAAACTGCTATTGTGCCATCTCCCTTCTTGACAGTATGTTATGTTATGTTATTTGTACATATAAAGTGCACTGCTACGCTGAGGTGTCCTGGCGCTGAGTACTGGTGACCTGGGAAGCATCGAGCCGCCTAGTGAGAAAATAACCATGTTTTTAAGCCCTTCCGAAAAGAAATGAGGTTTGGAGCATTTCTGAGATGGAACAGGAGTTCATTCCAAGCCCTGGAGGTGCAGTGGAAAAAGCTTCTACCTCCCCAGTTGGTTTTCTGAAAGATGGAAGTTCGGATTAGTTTAGAGCTGGAGGAGCGCAGGGTTCTACTTGGGATGTACCATGTAAGTCTGTTTTTTAAAAACTCCGGGCCAATCCCATTTACCGCCTTGAAGACCACACATAGTGCTTTTAAGCGTGATCTAAGTGGGACTGGGAGCCAGTGCAATTTCTTAAGTTCTCCCCTGATCGAGGCAAACCTAGGTGTTCCCGTCAACAATCTCGCTGCTGCGTTCTGGACTAATTGCAACTTGTTCATATGTTGTTTCTGAACATTAAGGTAGAGACTGTTGCAATAGTCCAGGCGGGACATAATGAGTGCAGTGACGACCGTCCTTAGGTTGCTCGTCGAGAGAAAGAACTTAATTTTTTAGATTATTCTAAGGACCATGAAACATGATGACATCACCTGGTTCACTGGTAAGTTTGTTATCCATCATGACTCCTAAATTCTTGGCTTTCCTGGAGGGTATAGGGCACGGTCCCAGATCCTCCGGCCACCAATCCGGTGTCCAGACCTGGGGATTGTTGCCAAATTTTAGAACCTCCGTTTTTGCTGAGTTGAATTTTAAACAATTAGACGACATCCAGGTGGAAATGGAGCACATGCAGTTATGGAACCTGGCTCTGCTTCCCTTTCCGCTCCCTCCGTCAGCGATAACACAATTTGTGTGTCATCAGCGTAGGAGGTGAGCTGGAACCCAAATGACCGGACGACACTGGCCAGGGGTGCCACATAGATATTGAAAAGTGTAGGGCTCAAGGCCGAGCCCTGGGGCATCCCACAGGGAAGCGTGAAAGGTTCAGAGATGTTGCAATCTAGGTCTACCGACTGAGACCTGTCCGACAGAAAAGAATGTAGCACTTTCCATGCTGAGTCCTTCACGCCAATATCAGAGAGTCGGTTCAAAAGAACGTTATGGTGGACCGTATCAAAGGCCGCGGATAGGTTAAGGAGGAATAAGATGGTGTTTCCTCCCCTATCCACAGCTTCTCTGATTTCCTCAGTAGATTTTATTAGGGCTAGTGCTGTGAAAAGCTCTAAACCCATATTGTGATGGGTCCAGCGAGTTAACAGAGATGAAGTAGCTAAGTTGGCTGTTTAATTCTTTTTCCAGTAGTTTAGCTGGTAATGGGAGCCTGGCAATTGGTCGATAATTATTCGGGTCCTTAGGGTCCAAGGATTGCTTCTTAAGTAAGGGAAGCACGGAAGCCTTTTTCCAATTTTTCAGAAAGATTCCGGACCGTAAAACCGCATTGAGCAGAGGGGTCAGTGCCGTTCCCATAATATCCGGAATTTGCTTAACAATTCCAGCAGGACACGTGTCACTAGGGGCACCTGATTTAATAGTATGCAGCAGTTTGACCACATCAGCTTCCTCCATCGGAGTGAAGTGATCAAATACATCTGCCGTAGCATCTGAGTTTCCTGATACTATTAGCTTAAAATCTCTGATTACCATTGAGTCGACCAACAAGTGAGGTAAAGATCGTTTCTATTTTGTTTTTAAAGAAACCCGCTGTTATGTTGCAAAATTCCACATCACCCTGTTTTTTCAGAGTAGTAGGTTTAGCTAATTTGGAAATGGTTTTAAACAGTTCTTTAGAATTGGATTCAGCCATGGTTATTTGTACCGAGACATACTCTTTTTTTGCTTCCAAAAGTGCTAGTTTATAGCTAGCAATACAAATGTTATAGTTTTCCTTCTCGGCTTCGGTGTAAAATTTCCGCCAGTTCCTTTCTGCATGTTTACAGACCAACTTCTTGGCCCTAAGGTCCTCTGAATACCAGGGGGCAGTTGGAGATACCCGCTTCGGAGTCCATTTCTTAAGAGGAACAGGCTGATCACAGGCATCCGAAAGCCACTTATTATAGGTGAACGTGCCCTCCTCCACATCAGATGGCAACAGACACATTGAATTTTTCAGGACAGTTCCCAGCCTCTCTACATCCAGATTGCCCCAAGATCTAGTTTCGATCTCTTGAATCGGTCTCTGACCAGGCAAATCAGCCAGTGAACACTTTAGTTCAAATTTGATTGCACAATGATCAGACCACGAGATCGGAAGAACCACGTTTTCATCTATATCTTTACTATTAAAGTAAATGCCATCTAAGGTGTGACCTTTTTCATGAGTCGACACCCTTACCAATTGTTCCAGGCCTCCAGCGCCCATAGTTTGGTTCAACCTAGAAGTGTCAGCGTCATTGGGGATTTCGAGATAGAAGTTGAAATCCCCCAACACTGAGAATGATTCAAAGCACAGTCCTTCTTCCAACAAAGTATCCAGGCACTCCAGAAAGCCATCTCTAGAGCCCGGGTGACGATATATGAGCAACCCTCTAATGGGTCTGTGAGAACCAGAGTAAAAGTCAAATGCTAGGGCCTCACAAGCCAGATTGGAGGCTGGGGTGAACTTGGGAGACAGTGATTCAAGATATATAATAGCAAGCCCTCCACCCTCTTTGTTAGGCCGATCCAGTGTATGACAAAAAAAACAGCGGTGTGGCTTTCACCAGATCAGAGCCAGAGCTACTGTCTGTCCAGGTCTTGGTGATAAAGGCCAGCTTGATGTTACAATTCTCCAATAGGATTTCACATTACAAGCTATGCTTTACTAGGGATCTAGCACTAAACATAATACATTTCAATGACTCCCTATTACCATGTACTACTGTGGATGAGTTTGACTTTTCCCGGGGGGTCCTATGATTGTTCATAGACCGGTTAAGAATGATTGAATAAGGCATCTGACAACAGGTGCACCGAGAACCCAGTATATTGTCGCTGTAGTCATCAATGGACAGCCTGGGACACTGCTGTAATCTGCCACCAGGATTGAGTTTATGTATCTCCCTACTAGAATACTGAATGTCCCCTGCCATAAAACATTCAGGGGGACGTGCCCTGCGCCCGGCCAGAGCACGGATGGGCGCAGACGGGCTTGCCTTTGGCTTGCCGGTGGCACGCCCACTGCGCTCCTCCGCTGCGCGCGTCCACTGCGCGAACGCACCATGATGCGTGTTAAATAGAGTCCTTCTGAATCACTAGACCCCTAACTGGTCCTTCTTGAAAGCGGAAGTGAGTCTCCCCTAGCTGAGGCCAAACACGAGTCTCAAAGCAATGCGGCAGTTAAAATAAGTATAAACCCCCCAGCATCCAAATTCCCTTTAAAAACAAATGCCACCAAGTTTCTACAGGTTGAGAGTGCTTCTGTCTCACCTGGCGAGCGTTGAACGCAGCTTCGCCCAGGGAAACCAGCACAGTGACGATACGAGGCAGGGTGATTCTGGCAAAACTAAAATTGTGGGCTACTGAGACCCAGTGTACTGTTGGATTTCTTATTTGGGCTTTGCCCGGGGCTAGGCACAGTAGAACAGACCATTACCCTCTCTTCAATAATTCAAAAGGGGAAACATCCGTTACAACGCAACTTTTACGACAAACTACCTTTACAACGCATTTTTTACAACGCAGGATCCATTACAACGAATGTCTTTACAACGCATGTTTTTACATCGCAGATGCCTTTACAACGCATGCCATTACAACGTAAGTATTGGTAAGTATATAATTATATTAAAAATGTTATTTAATTATTTTTTTTAAATAAATATGAATTAATTAATATATTTTAAAATAAAAATAAAAATAATGTAAGTAATTTTATTATTAATTAATATTTTTACCCCTACATTATCCAGCACTTACCCTATTTTTAAACCCCCTTGGAGTTAGAATAGTAATTTTTACCCCTACACTATCCAGCACTTACCCTACTTTTACACCACCCTGGAGTTAGAATAGTAATTTTTACCCCTACAGTATCCAACACTTACCCTACTATTAAACCCCCCTGGAGTTAGAATAGTAATTTTTACCCCTACATTATCCAACACTTACCCTACTATTTCACCCCCCTGGAGTTAGAATAGTAATTTTTACCCATACACTATCCAACACTTACCCTATTATTTCACTCATTATTTTAAAACACCTAAATTATTAAATTAAAAATATATATATTTATAAAAAAAGAAAAATCAAGTAAAATAAAAATAAAATTAAATTAAATTATATTAATTGTAATTAATTAAATTTAAAAAAAATATAATATACTTACCTATACTTACGTTGTAATGGCATGCGCTGTAAAGGCATCTGCGATGTAAAAACATGCGTTGTAAAGACATTCGTTGTAATGGATCCTGCATTGTAAAAATTGCGTTGTAAAGGTAGGCGTTGTAAAAGTATGCGTTGTAACGTCATACATCCATTCAAAAGTATACAAAGGCACAAAAAGGCAGTTTCCATCTAGCCTTTATAGATTTCACATGTGCCTTTGATACAGTGGATCGCTGTAAATTATGGGCACTCAGGTCAAAGATGAGGGTTGAAGGAGGCATTATCACACTACTTACCAGACTTCCTGATAAAAAATCAGTAAGAGTCAGCTATAGCAGGACCGGCGCCCTAACAGAAGCATTTCCTTCCACTGTTGGGGTCAGACAGGGGTGTGTGTTGGCACCATTCCTCTTCTTGTTTATATTAATGGGCTGGGTGAACATTTGTGTAAGAAGGGGAAGGATACCCTGAGGGGAAATGCATGCCAAATACTTGTTCTCCTATATGCTGACGGTGCTGTTCTGATAGCAAGAACAGCAAATGGACTTCAATCCCTCCTAGACACTTTTAATGTATTTACGATTGATTTGGGGCTCATAACTAATCACACTTAATCATTCGTTATGAAGTGTGGCCCCAAAAATGCTAAAAGAAGGAGGTTTATGTTAGGAGGGAAAAAAACACTTTCCTTACTTGGGAGTGCTTTTTGATACGGATCTTAATTGGAAGTTTTTATTGAGTATTAGGACAATGCAATTTCAAAGGTCCATAGAAGCTGTTGTTAGATTCTCTTTAAGAATTGGGCAGAAGCCAATTAAGGAATTGCTTTTTTGTGTTTAAAAGTAAATATGTGTCTGTTGTTTCTATTATAACTGGCATCTGGGATATATAAATTGTAAAACATTGCAAAAATGTGAAAAATAATTATTAGGAGCTTGTTGGCAGTGCCGCAATGTACATCTGTATCATTTTGTCACAAGGAAATAGGACTGGGATACTTAGAAAAATATCTAAAACTGCAACCCTTGTTGCTGTGGGCAAGAACTTGGAAAAATCCAGAAGCACGACTCTGTAGAGAGATACTGAGAGACTGCATAATCTAGGTAACTGCCTAGAGATACCTTGGCTCAGGTATATTTAAAACCACCTTTTTAAAGATGGGTACCCCCTGAGTACTTTTCTAACCCGGATACCTTCGCTAACACTTCTTTCAAAAAAATTGTTAACTTTTTTACCACCATCAGATGCACTCCTCGGATGATATTCTCTGTGATCGGGTAGAGTTATATTGCCAACCCAAAGCACAGCCTGCACTTTATTTACAGCAAAGTTTAAATAAAAGGTAAACATTCCTGCTGACTAGGCTGCGCCTCAGAACAGTACACTTTGTGGCAGCATTTTCCATCCAAGGTACGTGGTTTTCTTCACTCCCACTATTCCCCTGTGATGGCTCAACATACCGAAGAACCAGACACTTTATTCTGTTTTGCACATTGTATACTCCTCATTGAAGGCAATTCTGTTAGCCATTTCTATTAGAAAAGAAAATCAGGAATCAGGAGACAGTTCTTGCTTATTTATTATCCCTAGATAACACTGATAGTCAAAGTCAAAGTCAAAAACAGCTTTATTCGATTTGGATTGTAAATACCATAAAAGCACAATAAAAACAGTAAATATATAGTTAAATCGTAATTCATGTGAGTATAATAAAGAATTAAGGATAAAATACATTTAAAAGGATGAGTTACAGTGATTTGGAAGTTTATATTAAGTCAATACATTGAGGTGCTAGATCTAATTATAGTTTTTAGGAATGATGACACGAGGTACATGATCAATTCGTCTTCCACCATTTGCAGTCTCATAAACGCTGTCCTACATTGTCTCAAACCCCACTTTCTTAACACTGGAATTAAAAATATTTTCCTTGGCAAGGTATAAAATTTGCAAAAAAGTGTGCAATGTAACGTGGATTGAACAGAAACATCGTCACAGGGACATAATGTCACATTTTTAGACCAGCAATTTATATCAGGAAACTTAACCAATCTAAAAAAGACCCCCCCCGAATCGTGTGAGTAGCATGCGAGAATAACAGCTTTGCACCTGAGTCAAATATGGCTGAATGCCCTGTCCTTGGAGAATAAAATAGTTCTCCATGACTGAGCTCTTACATTTTTCTGCCATCCATTGTTTATTCTCTAAGAAGTGCAAGCAGGTTTCTTTCAACTTCTTCCTTGAAACAGTCGCTAAGCAACTCGGGGAGGCAAAATATTCCGAATGTCCAATGTCAACTAGGAATCTCTTTACATACATAATCCAGGGGATCCTTGAGACCCCCTCTAGGTTAAGACAATCCGCAATTACATCTCTGTTTAGGCCTGTCTCCTCGGTTGACCACACCTTGTGCCACAATAAGATGGGACTAACTTTAATAAGGTCTGAGATATAATGTAGACCTAGTTCTTGATGGCACACATAATTAGAAGTGGACTCCGGGACAGCTAATAAGTAGCGGAGGAATGCATTCTCACAAAGCTGTAAGTTGTGAGTTTCCTTTATCCCCCATATCCCTGCACCATATGTTGCCGTGGACACACATTTAGATTTGTATATGTCCACAAGTACTGGGACCGGACGACCCCCCAGCTTATTAGCAAAATTTCGGACATCCCCGATTGCTCGTGAGAAGGCCAATTTTCTAGCCCGGGCTGCCGAAGACCAGGTCCCCCTTTTGTCAAAGTTAATACCCAGTGAAGAAAATGTGTCAGTTGTATGTATTTTTGTGTCTGAAAGGAAGATTTTACATGTAGGAGTCCTCTTCGTAGTACAGCACATAGTGAAAGTCTTGCTTATATTTATTTTTAGATCTCTATCACTCATGTACTGTGAAAATTTAGTGAGCGATCTTTGGAGGCCGACTTGGGTCCGTGCCATAATTACTGCATCGTCTGCATATAATAAAATGGGGACTGAGGTGTTCCTAATTTTGGGGTAATCCTGCTGATCTTCAGTAAGATGAGAGGCTACACTGTTTATATATGAATTAAACAGGAATGGTGCAAGTATACATCCCTGTCTCACTCACTTTTTTATATCAAAATTAGAGGTGCACTCGCCCTTGTTCCCAAACCGTACCCTGGCCCCAGCCCCCGATATAGTTCCTTTATAAAGTTTAGCAGATTCGGTTCTACACCCATTTGCAGTAGTATGGTCCAGAGTTTGTTATGATTGAAACAGTCAAAGGCCGAACTTAGGTCTACGAAAGTTAAAAATAATTTTTCTTTTTTAGCTGCTACGTACTTGGCTATTATCAGCACGAAGTTCAGGCCTTGTTCCGTTGTGCCAAGTCCTGCCCTAAACCCATATTGAAACTGTGAAAGTATACCTTTATCCTCCACCCAAAGTTGCAGTCTATTAAGTATAACCCTCCCAGCAACCTTCATAAGGGAATCCAATAGGGAAATTGGTTGGTAACATTTTGGTTCACTACGGTCACCTTTCTTAAAAATGGGAACCACAATGGCCTCTTGCCATGTAGGAAAAAACCCATATTTGTTACAGCTGTTTAAGACATTGGTTAAAAGTGGGGCCCATAATTTTGTGTTGGATTGATATACATCTACCGGCACCCCATCCGGTCCTGGCGCTTTCCCTGTAGCACTATTGTTAATAGCAGTTTGAACTTCTATCAGTGAAAATTCTATATTTATAGGGAAGGTTTCTTGCGCCACGGCAAGTACTCCATCAGTTTGTTCTGATCTCGCGGCCTCATAACACTGATATTATAAATGCTGTTTTAAACTATGTTTTGACTTTACTCAGGATACATAGCAAATACTAAATATGCATTTTCTTTTTTAATGAAAGTAATATGTATTTACTTATGAATTTCATATGGAAATGGAAGTAAAAGAACTACCTTGACCACACTTTTATGGCTCAATTAGAGCCGAATAAAGAATTTTTGACGATTTACCAAGTCTTTTCTTTAGACACAACTTGCTTTCTTTAAAATTATATATTTCTGTTGTTACAAAGATGATTATTCCACATTCTTAGAGACAACTTGTACTACTTTATTAAAATCTTTTAACCTAAAAAAAGAAATGAAGAATACTAGTTTTAATGTGCATTACCATTTTATGGTGTAGAGTCAAAATATTGAGTTTTTTATTTCGACTAGACATAATATTGAGTAAAAAATATAGAATGGACATAATATCGACTAGACATAATATAGACTACAAAATATCAACTAGAAAATTTTAATATCGAATAGAATGGACATAATATCGAATCAAAAATATAGAATGGACATAATATCGACAAGGCATAATATAGACAACAAAAATATCGAATATTGGGTAAGTTAATATTAATTTTTATTTTTTGTGTAATATAAATCTGTAGCGGGTTGTGGGTTTATAGGGGAATAGGGTGGGAAGTAATTTAATTATAATTAATTAAATATGTTATTTTATTTATTGTTATTTATTTAGAATTAATTGTTAATTAATTATTAGTTGGTAATTAATTAAAATGTAATTGGTAACTAATTTTAATTGATTAATTGTTAAATATTTTCATTTTAGTAATTTATTTTCTGTAGCGGGTTGTGGGTTTATAGGGGAATAGGGTGGGAAGTAATTTAATTATAATTAATTAAATATGTTAATTAATTAATTGATTGGTATTTATTTTGAATAAATTGTCAATTAATTTTTAATTGGTAATTAATAAATTGTTAATTGATAATTACATTTTATTATTTGATTAATTGATATTTATGTGAATAATATTATTTTATTTTTAGTAGCGGGTTGTGGGTTTATAGGGTAATAAGGTGGGTAGTAATGTAATATAATTAATTAAACATGATAATTAATTAATTGGTATTTATTTTAAATAAATTGTTAATTAATTTTTAATTGGTGACTACTTAATTATTAAAAGGTAATTAAAATGTATTCATTGTTTAATTTAATTATGTGATTTATATTAATTTATTTTCACTAGAGTGGAGATATTAAAATTTACCCCTATGCTATCCAACACTTTCCCTACTGTTGCACTCTCTAGAGTGGGAATAGTAATTTAAACCCCTACGATATCCAACGCTTTCCCTACTGTTGCACTTGCTGGAGTTGGAATAGTAATTTTTACCCCTACGGTATCCAACGCTTTCCCTACTGTTGCACTCTTTGGAGTGGGAATAGTAATTTTTACCCCTACGCTATCCAACGCTTTCCCTACTTTTGCACTCTTTGGACTGGGAATAGTAATTTTTACCCATATGCTATCCAACGCTTTCCCTACTGTTGCACTCACTGGAGTGGGAATAGTAATTTTTACCCCTACGCTATCCAACGCTTTTCCTACTGTTGCACTCGCTGGAGTTGGAATAGTAATTTTTACCCCTACGCTATCCAACGCTTTCCCTACTGTTGCACTCACTGGAGTGGGAATAGTAATTTTTACCCCTACGCTATCCAACGCTTTCCCTACTGTTGCACTCGCTGGTGTTGGAATAGTAATTTTTACCCCTACGCTATACAATGCTTTCCCTACTGTTGCACTCTTTGGAGTGGGAATAGTAATTTTTACCCCTACGCTATCCAACGCTTTTCCCACTGTTGCACTCGCTGGAGTTGGAATAGTAATTTTTACCCCTACGCTATCCAACGCTTTCCCTCCTGTTGCACTTGCTGGAGTGGGAATAGTAATTTTTACCTCTACGCTATCCAATGCTTTCCCTACTGTTGCACTCTTTGGAGTGGGAATAGAAATTTTTACCCCTACGCTATCCTACGGTAAAAATATTGTATATGTTTTGTTAATAATATGTATATATATATTTATGTATTTAAAATATATATTTTTTTGTTACATTAATTATTTCTCAACTTTACGTTTATTTAAGTATTTTAAATATGTTTAAATTAATTTAATTTATTATTATATTACTTTTAATTTACTTTTAAGATATTTAAAAAAATCGATATTTTGACAGTCTATATTTTTTACACTCGATATTTTGGAGTCGATATTTTTGTACTTACCTGTTTGAAGATAGGAAGTCGATATTTTTGCTGTCGATATTTTTACTTCTATATTTTGTCCTCTCGATATTTTGTCTGTCGATGTTGTGTCAGTGATCCCCATTTTATAAGCTTATTGACACAGAGAGTAATTTCTTTTCATGATCTGAATTTTTTTGAAGCTCTACATCTAAATCTTTCACTTTACAAAGGCCCTGCGTATTCACTTTGTCAGTGAATGTTTGATTACTAATATTGAACATACTCCCTTCTTGACTTTCAGATTGTGAGCGTGGTCACCTCATGCGTTTAGATTTACTTTTACGGTTTCGAGGTGAATATACGAGCGAATACATAAATAACGGGCTAATCTTCAGAAAGCACTTGAGGACAATTTACCAATTGTGGGCCCAAATAAACTAATATTCATACAGTGAAATTTGTTTTAAAACACAGTAACACTGCACCAACCGCAAAAAAAAACTGCACCTCGTCATTATAAAGAGTTGTGTGAAGCTTGGTTGCTCTAAAATACAGCAACGCTTGTTATTGAAAGTTTATTTTGAAGATGCGCTCAGCAGTACAATTTTGAAAGGACGGAAGTCATCCTAGAGTAATCCACATAAAGGGGTCGATTAGGATCGCGGACGGACTTGAGTCCGTCCGCGACCCCTGAGGAGGAGGGAACGTCCGCATGGGCTGCGGCGTTCCCTCCGATCAAATTAGGATGTGACCGCCAGTGTGGCGGTCACATCCTCCATCTCTAACATTGCGGCGGGTGCAGCTTCAAGCTGCATCCGCCGCAATGTAAAAAATCCATGCACAGCATTTGCGTGCACAAAGCGGCAGGCACCGCGCGGTGCCTGCTGCATTGTGCACGCAAATGCAGGGGGGTACCATAGGTACCCCCCATGTGCACCCCCCACCCCACCTTCACCCAGGGGGCCCGCAACGGGCCCCCGAAGTGAAGGTCCGTATGCTTTTCCACGGCGGTAAAGTCGCCGCGGAAAAGCATATATTTTCAGACATCCTAATATGCCTGGCGGTGTCTGATAGACACCGCCAGACATGTTAGTGCTTTTCCGCCGCGGTCGCCTTCCGACCGCGGCGGAAAAGCGGCGGACAGATTATCAGACCCACCAGCCATCCTAATTTGGCGGTGGGTCTTTGGAGTCTCCGCCGCGGTTTTTCCGCATCCTCCAGGCCGGCGGACACTTCCGCCGGCCCGGAGGATGCGGAAAAACCGCCATCCTAATCGACCCCATAATGTGTAGGCACTTTGCATGTAAGCCTATGGTAGTTTGTGCTGTGCCCACATAAGTAATAGGGTGTTAGCACTTTGTGATGCAAAACATTTTTGACACTGAGATTTGCCAACTTTGGGCGCAAAGTTGCTTTTGGAAGAACAAAGTGACCAGCACCACTTTTTACACCGGTCTGCATTACATTATATTGCACGGTTTCTCACTCAAACATATACACCATATCTGCACCATTGATGTTCTGTAATCTGCAGAAAAATCTAAAAGCTGTAAAAAGGAATCTATGTCGGAAAAGAATTCAACAATTTCCATGCCTTAAATGTTTAGAATTAGCATCCCTTGTGTTAAGTGCAGAACTTGGAATGGTGCTGTGATTTTGTAAATCGAACTTCCTATCTAGAATAACAATTGAGATTTTCACATTATTAAGAAGCAATTTTAGTATTCATTATCCTAAAATCCCATTGTAAATGTTAATCTGTCACTGGAAAGCAGTGTCAGGCTTAGTATAGTACTAGAATATTACATTCTTAAAGCCTCATTACAGGCATGGCAGTCCATAGGACTGCCTTAATCTCGGTGGAGCCACGATAACTACCACAGTGTGGGGCTGCCCGCAGTATTACAAGTGTGGCAGTCATACCGCCAGAGGACCACCATCCACCATGGATCCCATGGCAGTCGCACAGCAGTCAGGAGCAGGAATATGCTGTCAGGGCCAGTGCAGCACCGACGAGCATATTCTGAGGTGCCTGTCCTCCACCCTTTTTATGGCAATGATCCCGCCATGGAAACGGTGGTGGGGAGGCAAGCCTGTGTGCCATCCCTGGAATTTCACCCCAGTTCCTGCATGGTGTGGTATGCATGCACTGTCACAGCGGTGGGCTGCATGTTAACAGCCCATCACTGTGAGAACGCTGCAATACAGCCCACCTGCCATGGATTCAAATTGTAATGCGGTGGGCGGGCACACCACAGCTTTGGCGGACCTCCTGCAGACAGGGTGGTGGTGGCGCCAGAGCAGGACCACCAAACTCATAATAAGACCCTTAATATTACACAAATTTCATAGCAAAAATATTAGCTTCCAAAATATTGAAAAGGTACTTATTTATAATTAAGTGCAGCTTTACTATACCTAACTCTATATTGAAGATATGTATATCTTCAAGGCATGTAGAGGAGGAGTTAAGAATGCAAATCTACACTTATCTACATATACTAACCTCCACAATATTTTGGTCAGCTATATTTCTGCTACTATATTTATGTAGCACACATTTCTTGCAATTGATATTCTGACAAACAAGCACCAGCTTTTTGTTTTTAAGAGAAACATAGCCCTTTACATCTAAACCCCATAAAATTCCCTCTATGACTCAGTGGTGCAACGCATACCCCATCGCCCTAGTGGTGCCGGGAGGCTCCAAGCTCCAAGGGGGGCCCTCAGCAAAGTACACTGGCCGGTGAGCTCCCGATTGAGTCCAGAGTGAGCCCCTCGAAGTACCCTGGAGAGGGGTCCCCTCATGTTTCGTTACGCCAGTCTATCACTCTGTGGCATAGGAGCAGTAATATTTTTCAGTTATGATGGTGATTTTCACGATGATAAATCCCTTTTACTGAAACAGGAGAGCAATATTCTCAACAATGAGCAGGAGAATTGCAAATTATGGAACAGCTGCTAGTGCTTCTTTCCTGTCTCATGTCTACATCATACATTAGTTCCAGAGATTTATGGGAATAGTCACGTAGATAAATTTGTCTTTGTAAATGTAAATGTGCTCATGTATAAACTACCTCTGAACCTATGTGTAAACAACAGTTTTCTGCTAGACACCATTTTCAAGAGTGTATATATATATATATATATATATATATATATATGTATATATATATATATATATATATATATATATATATATTCACTGAAAAAACCATAGGTTATAGACCATATATAGTTAGGAATTAGCATTTAAAAAACCTTATTTTACTCACACAAAACCATTGAAATTCCATATATAGTTAGTTGCACTAACTATATATCGCGCACCCGTAATCCACTGCTGATGATGTCACATATTACATCATTCATGACATGGTCAGTGACATCACTGATGACATCACTGATGACATCTCAAATGACATCACTGATGACAACATCCAGTGATTATGTGTTTCTGTAAAGTTTAAATATGTTTTACATATTGAAGAATGAGTGGATGTATAAGTGTCTCAATGAAGGTTTTAGTAGGTGCGTGATTGACTGTATGAGTGAGTGATTAAATGCGTCTTACTAAATGCACGGGTTAGTGACTAAACTGTCTGAAAGTGTGCATCAGCATGTCTGTTGTTGTGCAAGCTGCTGCATGTGTTGATCAGTAGCTATATAAGTAGCTATATGGGTTATTGATTGGTTGCACAAGTATTTGTATGGGAGACTGAGTGTGTGTATGACTGGCTGGGAGGTGTGTGACTCTGTGCAGATCAATGTGTACTTGTATCAGTGATTCTATAAGAGAGTAAGTATGTGTTAGTATATGTTTTAAAATGTAAGGTACTCTATGTTTAACTGTGTAGATTAGAAAATGGAACTGTGATTGATTCTTTACAGGACTGACTAGGTGTGTGAGTAACTCCATGGATGAGTGGCAGAGTGTGAGTGTCTGTATAGGTGTATGAGTGCATATGACAGTGTTGTAAAGATGAGTGATTGTATGTATGAATGATTGTATGGGTGAATGAGTGAATGTGTGTGTAGACGTAGGAATCAGTGAGTGGGTATGTAGTAACTAGTATTGGTGTGTCAATGGTTTCAAAAATTATACTCTGTATTTAACACTGGGTGTAACAGAGGTTATATTAAAGTGTGAGGAGATGCATTGTATTGTCACATTAATGATATCATCATTGATGTGACCATTGATGTCAAATGAGATATCATCAGTGATGTCATTTGAGATGTCATCAGTGATGTCATCAGTGATGTCACTGACCATGTCATGAATGATGTAATATGTGACATCATCAGCAGTGGATTACGGGTGCGCGATATATAGTTAGTGCAACTAACTATATATGGAATTTCAATGGTTTTGTGTGAGTAAAATAAGGTTTTTTAAATGCTAATTCCTAACTATATATGGTCTATAACCTATGGTTTTTTCAGTGAATTTTCAAGGTTTTGTAAATGCTAATTCCTAACTATATATGGTCTATAACCTATGGTTTTTTCTGTGAATTTCATTGGTTTTTTAACAGCTAATATCTGTAGCTGTAAAATGTATTCTTCTTTAAATCCAAAAATATATTTTATATGTTTATGAATAATTTTTTTTTTTAAATATTTTTTTTTCTTCGTTCCCGCTTCGCGAATCGGGAAGCTTCCCGTTAGCTGACCTTGATGCCGCGAAATAGACCGCGAGCCGGTAAACGTTTCTTTACCGCAACTGCCGCGTTAGAAAACAACATCGTGACGCCTCCCGTCCGCATGACGTTTCGCGTTGTCGCGTGATACGTCATATGACGTGCTACGTTAGCGAACTCGTACGCTTACCGAGTCGCAAAGCACAGGTTTCTGGAAGCAAACCGGGAGGCCCTGCAAAGCGCGTAACGTAAACACAGCAGGTCATGTGACTTGGTAATAACACTTTTCATTGGTTCATTTCACTTTCGGTTTCCTAATGATGTAAGACTAGGTCATATGATCTAAAATGAACACTTTTCATTGGTTGAGAACTATTTTTTTTCCCAAATGGTGAAAATCCCTCCTTCTTTCCTCACTCTGACTTTCATCATTGTGAGAGAAAGACCCTTTGTTACCAGTGAGCAATGGCTTCTTTACTAGCTTCAGCTGGTGCTTCCCCACCACCTCCACCACATCCAAGGAAGAGTGGACCACCTGCTAAAGTTATAATTCAGCAAGAAGAGGAAGAAGAGGAACAGGACGACCTAGATAATCTCCCTATTATGGCCAGAAGATCTGTTGTACCGGAAGTAACGGGACCAGAGGGCAGGGAGATGGTGCCAAATATACAAACGAGATTTCGTGAAGTAAAACAAGTCTGCGTACATTGCAGTGGAATCATTTGCTACGCAGAAAGTAGCATCACTCTGATCAACAGAGCTATTAACAATCATGCTCATGTTTGTCCGAAACTCCCCAAACAATAAATTCTTTTTTTTGTTTTCTTCCTCCTGTTGAGCCCTTTACAATGAATCGTTTTCGTTGCCCCCTCCGAAAAAAAAACAAAAAAAATATAAAACTGTTCAGAAAAATTCAAAAAAAGTAAAAAAAATGTTCAGAAAAATAATAAAAAAAATATAAAACAACAAAAACAATTTAAAAAAAAGTTCTTTTCAGAACTACCTCCCCGTTATAAAAAAATTGGTACAATATTTGCAACTGTGCCAACCTCTATTTCTCTTAGTTCGCTTCCCAGTTCGCTCCCCGGTACGCGAACCGGAAGCGAACCAAAACATTTTTTTTATAAAAAAGAACAGTAAGTATAAGGGAAGGACACAGACAGTTATGTTAAAAGAAAGACAGCTATAGGGGAGTAAACTAGAGATACTATTACCCGTAATCCACTGCTGATGATGTCACATATTACATCATTCATGACATGCTCAGTGACATCATCAGCAGAGGATTGCGGGTAACAGTATCCCTAGTTTATTCCCTATAGCTGTGTTTCTTTTAACATAACTGTCTGTTTCCTTCCCTTATACTTACTGTTCTTTTAAAAAATTTTTTTTTAGATCTGTCAGAAACAGTGAAAGTAATGAAATATAAAAGACTACGTAGAATATGAGCACTGTATGCAACAACTTTGACACTGACAGAAGCCTCACCTTCTCCATGCCTCCTACACAGTTCTACATGTACATCATAAATGCAAACAGAACAGAATTAATTATACATGTTAAATGGTTTATTTTTGCTGTTCTCAGAATGTATCAAATTTCACTAAAACAGTGACTTGAAGGTATTCATCATATAACAGCGGGGAAAAAAAAACACAATCAAAATGATTGTGTTTAAAAAACCCATACATTACAAATCAGAATTCAGAACTCCTTAAAGTTAACTTACTTTCCATGACGGCCAAGGATGTCCTATGAACAGCTTACACTCTGTTGTGCTGTTATTACTTTCAACCCGCCACTTTCTGAAAGAAAACTTCCATCGTTTTCAAAAACATGTTACATACAATAAATGACTTCTCGCTCTCTACCACACGATTCCACAAGGCCAAATCGTGTCAGAGCCATGTATAACTCTTGGATTTCTTGTAAGCCAATCCCGTCTTTTCGCATTTCCGCAACTTTCAGAATTAAAATGTTGAAGATCATTTACACAATCCTGGACTAGTAATATCTTCCCCTTCTTGCTCAATCATGTTCTACATTTCCTATCACACTGATACTGCTTACTATGAAGCAGACTTACACTACCTTTATGACTAGTACAATTATTTAATTCTCTACATCACTTTTAATCACAAAGCAATGTAAAACAGTAGACAGCATTGCAGACTTACATTCCCTCTACTCCATGTTTTGATTCGCTGCTTCAATTAGCTTATAAAAAGAAATAGTTTTTCTGAACTCATTCAAAGTGCAGTTATTTTTCCATGACGTCCAGTCTTATGGTTAGAAGTTATGTCTCTGTACTACACTTATCCTCAAGGCCAAATAGTGTAGGAGCCATAAGAACTTCTTGAAATTCCTCAGAGCACATCCCGAGATTCTTTCCCTAAAATTTTGGTTTTAAAAACACCAGGTAAGAGTTTTTAAGGTCATATGGCAATTTTTTTTTGAAAATTAAAACAGAATCATTGCAGAATGACCAGCCATTTCTACACTTTAAATAAGCTGTATAATGTCCTGATGTTATTGAAGGACCATCATGATATATAATTGCTACAGTTACAAAAGTCCTTCCTGATATTGACAACTGTGAAGCCACAAAATTTTTAATTAAAGTTGTCAATTTTGTTCCATCAGGCCTACATCGTTGGAACATTAAAATGACATACTGGCCATATGTTCGTATAAATAAAGTGGACATCATTTCAGATTTACATTGGCTACACTCCATGTTGTGATCAGCTGCTTTTACTAGCTTATTAAAAGAGACTGATTTACTGTCTGGTAAAGTTAAATATATAAATCTTTCTGAGTCTACACTAGTAGTAGCTGATACCCTACAGTTCTCGCAGTCATGCTGCCATTGATAAGAAAGCCCAAACAGGTGATCTACATCTACACCTTCATCATGCAATACATCAAGCATATACATTAAAAACTCCTGACAATCTTGCTGACTATTTTGAGAGAATTGTGTTTGGCCTGAACATCTGTCTAACAGATTTCAAATTTCAGACACACTTTCTATGTTTGTTCTATCAGTGCTACATTTCTCTAACACAGAATTTAACAAACTGCAAAATCTTTGATCCGAATTGACCACAATCTGTTCTTTTAAAGTTTCTAGAGAAAAGACAACATTAACCACTACATTAGCATAGCAGTTGACACCAGAACTGTTTTCAAATTGAAAACCAACAACATCTTCAACAGAATCCTTTTTGTTTCTGCTTATAATTTCAGGTTCATCAACTTTTCGTCTTTTTGCTACAACCTCCCCAGTATTGGTCACATTTCTTCGTTTCCGGCCTACCACACGTTTCTCAAACAAAGGATACTGAGGCAAATGTGGCGCATACTCTCTTCTCAACCTATTGTATTCCTTAACACAATCTAGATCCGCACAAATGTTTGTGACATCACACTCAATCAAGTACAATCCCGATAAAGTTCTAACTCGTGACAATGCCACATATGCCATACCCTCCTTGAACACAGAACTGCCAATATTCACCAATGCACTGTCTACACTTAAACCTTGCGATTTATGGATTGTCACCGCATATGCCAAGCAAACAGGAAACTGCTTACGGCGAACATATAAGTCTTTTACAAGCAAAAATCTAGCAGAACAACGACCAATTAGCTGTACTTCCTCAATGCCATCAAATTTAATTTTTAAAAATTCAATTCCATCTCTATTTCTGTATTTCACAAAATCAACAACATTACCCATTGATCCATTTACCAGACCTCTTTCAACATGTAAATTCCTTCTTAAAATTATACGGCAGTTCAAGCACACATTCAGAGTCTTTTCAAAACCCGCAGTTTTAGATATACTCTTCTCTAATGAATCCAATTTTGTTTTCAGATTCTCAGACAAAATAATTGTTGATCCCATATGCTCTACTCTGTCAATAGCTTCCAATTTCACAATCTCTTGCTTTTCTAAATGCAACATTTTGTTGTTGAATTTGGCACATTCTGCAAGAGTTGGCATCAAACATATTCCAGATTTTTTCTCAGTAACTTTCTGAAAAATATTCTCAGGCACAACATCTTCGTCTGGATATAAATTTGTCAGTAATCGTGCATGTAAAGCTTCTTTCCCATGCTCGGTCACTTTTCCAATTCTAACATCTTGTAGAATAGTCTTGTAAACTTCATCCTTTGCCTGACGCATATTTTCATGCAGTTCAGCATAATTGAAGTTTAACCATATATTGACGTTGCCAATACTCCCTAAGCACTTCCTGGTATCTTCATGCGTGAGCATTTTGAACACAGGTTGCCCTTTCACTGGTGTCAGCTGCAGAAGATCTCCAAAAACAATGATGTGTTTGCCACCAAATAACACATCATACTCTGTTTTGAGAACTTCTTGCATTCTCAAATGCACAAAGGCAAGCATAACATTGGAAACCATGCTTACTTCGTCAATGATAAGAAGTTTCATTTTCCTCAAGACTCTTGAAACTTCAAAACAAGCATCTCCAGATAGCTTGTGATATTCTAATTTGTTGTCATGCTCCACTGGCAGCATCAGTAAACGATGTAAAGTAATCCCTTTAATGTTATGTGCTGCCAGTCCAGTTGGAGCGGTGACAACACAAGACAGCGATGACTCTGTCCTTTCCTGCAAATAACATGAAATTGCTTTAATAAGGAAACTTTTTCCAGTTCCCGCTTCTCCACTCACGTACAGTCGGACAGGCTTCAACGACGTACATGAGCACTCTTTCTTATCATGACTTAATCCATGATCAATTTGCATGGTAAGTTCGTCATATATTTTCCTCTGCTCAACGTTGAGTTGTCTTTCCAACTCTTCTAAGTTAACCGCATCCTCCTGAGCATGTGCCATGGCTCTTTCCACTTCATTCATAGCAGTGGCAGCTTCATTTTCGATAAGAGGTCCTCCTAGTGGATCCTGACTCAATGAAGCAGAA
The DNA here is from genome assembly GCF_964261635.1 of Lissotriton helveticus. Classification (NCBI taxonomy): domain Eukaryota; kingdom Metazoa; phylum Chordata; class Amphibia; order Caudata; family Salamandridae; genus Lissotriton; species Lissotriton helveticus. The sequence continues at coordinate 737,400,959 of NC_136072.1, read as the reverse complement.
CTCTGACTGTCCTGAGAACTGTCTCTGGCAATCTCGGCTGCAATCGTTGCTTCCTGCTCAATTTCCACATTCAACATTTCTACATATTTGAGAAAAGCAGGACATTCTATGGTCTCCTTGGCAGCATTGAAAGAGTCTTCGTAACAGAGGAAATCTCCAAGCAGTTCCTCTTCTGCACGCCAAGGCTTAAAAAGTTGCAAAAGTGCTAAATAGAAAAACTCCTTTTTTTCAGGAGATTCGCCACTCAATTTTCGATGGTTTATCAAGTGGCATTTTCTTTGCTTGACCAGACATCCCTCACTTCCTATTACAGCATACACTCCTTTCTCAGTATCTTCTTTGATGTTCCTCTTGAATATGTAATTTTGCAGAACCTCATACAGACAAACATTCTCGAGGTGACTGCTTCGATTTGGATAATATGTATCCAACATGTTGCTCTTCAAAATGTCGGTACTGTTTGGCTCCTTTTCCGCCAAATACTCAATTTCCCGCACAGGTTTCAGAACTCGATTACGCGTTGCAGCAAGACCAACACTCGCCCAAACGATACTCCTGGACTTGGCATAGAGACTTGCTGAAGACAACCGGTCAGAACATTCGTAAGCTCCGATTTCTCGATGCGACAACATCTTCAGACTGAAACTGTACAACTTCTTGCTGAGGCTCTTTTCATGGGAAATGTCCTCCCACATATCCTTCAATTCTGTCTTCTCTTTTTTGGTGATGTAAGATGTCACATACCTAGCCACAGCCATACAGTTATCAGCCACAAACTGTATATCCATGTTAGCATTCCACATGGACAAAATCACCGGGTTGTAGTCGTTGATGTACTTAGACTCTTCGTTCCTCTTCAAATTGTATGTGTTTTTAGGTGATTTCTTCATCACATTATGTCGCAGCGAAGACATCAAACTGTTCACTCTTCCTTTAGAAATCACCGATCGTGGAAAGCCGAAACGACATTTGGTGTAGAACTTGTCTTTGTTCCGGAATTTACGACGACAGTACTTTCCACATCGATGGCTTTGGAAACGTAGAACTTTTTCTCTTAGGCTTTTTTTCTCCTTTGCGTTTGGAACAGCACACGTAGAATACTGTTCTATGAAACTCATCACTGAGTCGTCTGCATCCGTTCCAAATTTAGGTGCATCCTTGATCCACAGCAACATATGTATATGAGGAGCACCTCTTGCTTGGTACTCCTTCCTCCAGAAGAAATCCAACACCTCTCCAAGAGGTGGATTCTTCTTATTCATGATGAAAGACATCATACCTTCAAATCTATGATTGAAGTACCTACATACATTGACTGGATCCAAAGAGCACAGTTCTCCGGGTGTCTTGAATTCGATGTTTTCTACGTTAGCATTTGCCTCTCGTAGAAATTCAAGTAAGTCTTCCCAGCCATACTCAGCACAGCTCAAAGTGAGGAACCATGTGGGAGTTCCTAAGTTCCTCAGCATACATTTTAAATCACCATGACGACGGTACCAGTACTCATTAGTACCACGCTGACACGCCATGAGATTAATCAGGTGAGAATCCAAAATACTGTCTTGGACATTGACTTTATCCATAAAGTCACTTGCCGAGATGTTTTGCATGTGTATACCACTTTTCAAGATGTGGTTCACTGCATATGACAGTCCAGACAGATCACTTTCAAACAGGAGATGAAACAAATAAGGAATGCATTGTCGAAACCTAGGATCTCCTGCATACAATCGCAAAGTCCGGTATTCAGAAGCAGGAATTTGATGAGGTCGCTCATCATATCTTCCTCCCTGACCTGTTGGAAAAAGCTGTGGGAAACACCGAGCTTCCAAACTTTCCTCCCAAACACTAATGGGACTCCCTTTCGCTTGTTTCATTTGAAACAACTCAATAGCATTCCCCATGACTTCCTTGGAATGCAAAGGATGAACACTATAATGTTCATATATTTCTTCACTAGTACAGGGTTCTACTTTCTCAATTTGACCAGCACACAAATCGCTATCCTCTTCCTCACTTACTTCCTCTTCTGCAACATATACATTTTTATAGTATTTATTATATTTTTTCAAATACAATGTTGCCCTTTTGACTTTCCTAACATCTACTAAATCTTGCCATATTTTCTTATTCTTTGTCGGAACCCCATTAACTAAGATAACCAGAGGTTCCTCTTCCACTTTTTCTACTCCAATTGTGTTAATGTTTTTCTTCAAATCTAGAGGCAAATAAACAACTCTTCCCTTTAATCCTCTCTGTAAATCTGATGGAGGCAATTTCCCTGTCTTTGGCTCCATTCTTACAATAGCCTGAAAGGGATGGATACTTTGAATCAAAATAGATTCATAAGTATTTAAATCCTTCAATTCAGAAGGAATTTCAACCAATTCCAGATTATTATGAACTGCTCTAGCAGGCATCTGGTTTTGATTTAATTTGTTACAACAATAAGTACACACACGTTGATCCAATCCCAAATCAAAACAATTTTCTACCATCAAGTATGTTGTAAAATCCTTCCATTCACTATTATTTTCCCTTTCACTTTTTCCATATAAATCCACTAACTTAGTTTGATTCTTATAATAAGTGCGTCGACAACACACACAAGTGAAATTTGGCCTCTCACTTGATTTCACCTCAAACGTCGCAATTTCCCTCTGGAAATTATCTGTACTGGAAACCTGTACACTATCTTCCACATTACTCTCTTCTTCTTGGTCAATTTCAACATTCTCCTCTTTACTTCCAAAGTAACAAAACTCAATTTCTTCACATATATTTTTCACATCTATTTCAGAACCATGCAAAAGAGCAGCGCATAATTGTTTTAGCATAATTGCTGGACTCTTAGCATAATACAACATTCTAACTAATTTCCTCACTTTATTATGATGCACTGCTAGCATCCTGAAATGATGAAAAACACTCTGGCATACTCTCCTGGAAAGACAAGCCAGTGAATGACCATGCAAACCTATCACTTCTCTCACTCTGCAAGGATCTAATTCTTGCAACAACTTCATTTTCTGCTTCAAACTTTTCTTACTAAATGACCGTATAAAATCACAAAGCAAATTGATGGAATCCTGTCGTACACTGCAAATACTACTACACTTCCAGGTGTACACAGGACCCTTAGGACGTCTCCCTAAAACCTCATTACCTAACACCTCTTCTATCTCTGTTCTCACAAGTTTTTCTTTTTCAACTGGACAACCATCTTTCACTTCATAAGCTCGACCACTGGTGTCAACTGCATGCACCAAATCATTATCCTGGAAATAACTCTCCTCATTAAAAAATGCCTCAGAGCTTGAACTATGCATCCATTCTCCAGAAAAAACTTCACAAAAATTACTACGATTAACTATTCTCTTCCATCTACTATTTCTTTTGAAATCATAAATTACCTTGTTTAGCTTCCTAATTCTATTGATTGTCAAAATAAATAACTTACGTTTAATTTCAAAGGCCTGATCAATAACTTTCTCAACTATTTTTTTTCTCTTATAAAAAACCACTTTCTGCTGACCTTTCTTAATATTTTTTAACAAATTCCCAATTATCCTGTTGCGGAACATTCGTTTACGAATATCCGTAAACTGTTGTTTCCTTCTACTTTCATGCATAGAGTTATCTCTTACTCTAGCAGTAACATTTCTCATTGGCCTTTCCTTACCATTTGAATTCGGTCTCCTTTTCTGGAGTGAAACATTTTCTGTAGTAATATTTTTTTTACTAGACATATTTCTTATGACTGTTTTTCGACTCTTACCCGGTGCTTTCTTGGTGACTTGACAAATCTTTTTGTTAGAGGACTGCTGCAATATTCCATGCTCCTGCTGTCTTTGACGTTTTCCAGCCTTTCTTACTCTTTCTTTGCTAGGCATCCTAAAATCTTGAAATAATGTGCAGTTGAATCTGTGGTAAAATATAATAAAAAATGTTATTAACCACTATTACCCAACAGTAAATTAATAACAGTCATCAAAAACTTAACACACTACTTAAGTATATAATATACTGAAGCCTATCTTCAATTTTTCACTGAACAGGACTCATCTCTTCTTAACCTTGGATAAACCTCACCTACTCTGTGTCCCCTGCACATAATTAAATGTAAAGGGGCAGATTTATATTAACTAGCACATCCCCAGGGATGCACCAGTTAACGTGCACCGCTGCTCTGCCACCCACGGTGTGCCGCATTTACAATCAGATAGGACAAAGCTACATCAAAACCCTGCGCCTGCTTGAAGCAGGCATAGATCTTGACGCAGGTAGGCTGAAAGCTAAAGCAACAACTAAGTGTCGTGTGCAGAACTTACAAAAAAGGAAAAATGGCGTTTAAACCAGTAATGAGACCATGCTAACGTAATACAGAGTAAAAATATCCAGGATCTACATCAGTTTGGGGTTCACGAACCTGGCAGGTACAAGGCACTGAGGCTTTCCACCGTGCATGTCTCATCCCAAAACATATGTTGTTTGTGAATGAAACAATTTCCCAGACCAAATGCTTTGGATTGGCTACTTCTAAAAAATTAAACACCCCTACTATCCCGGAGTTAGAGGAATACGATGGTTGGAGTAATTTTACTCGTTGTCTATTAAAGATTTACAGGCCCTACTCCGTAATTCTTCCTTTAACATTTCCAGTATAAATCCAAAAGGTTGACTGCTTTGGCAACGTGCCTTATCCACGGTTTAATAACGCTGCCTTTTGCTTTATATAAGTTTTCAAATTGTATGAAATATATACCAATAGGTCGTTATTAACCTTTAGGTAGTGGTTTTCTTCATCAAGTCTGGTCGCTTCCATACACATACAGATTTTCAAAGATGATCAAGAACTTTATCTGAATGGAGAGGAATGCACTGAGACGCCAGATCATTCACTAATGTGTAGGCACAGACAGTTACACGGTTCATGCAACAAACACCGACCAAATATGGCTTGCGTGTTGCAAGGCACGCCAGTTCCTGCTATCATCCCCACGTTCAAGTTCTTGGAAAATGGTAGTTATTTGATGCTCAATAATGAAGATTGTTCTGGGTTAATTAAAAGTATTCATTTTATCGTAACAGTAAATGAACGGGTTATTTGCTGCAGAAATGTTCTATTTCCTCCCACACATGAACATAGGGAGTTTTCAATCTGGCCACAAATACCAACCTTGGGAGCACATTTCAACAGCATGGCAAGAATAAGAGCTCTTTTGTCTCAGAGAGAGGTGGCCTTGAGTTCGGCCCGTGAAACTTTCGTGCTTCACATAGCGAACACCCGTACAGAGGTGCAGACCCTTTTAAATACAGATTCGACTTTGCATTTCAGCAAGATTACCCATTCATTTCCATGCAGCAGGAGGCCCATAGGAATGAAGGTGCAATTTGCGATTAGCAATTACCTCATCGCAAATTACGAATTTTTCCGACGGTGCAGGGGTATCTCAAGAACACCCTGCTGCACCCCTGAAAAAAAAATTGGGGGTCATATGGCGCACATAAATTTTGAAAACATTCCTTTACCTCAAAAACGATTTTCAACTCATAATTTGAAAACACTGCACATGGGGAAATGACTTAAAATGTCCTTAAGACACATAAAAGCATTTTTTGATTGCCTTTGCAGCATGTTTCAGTCACCTTTAACATGCCTATGTAACGGAAACATTCAAAATTTAAATTTGCCATGCACAGGTGGGAGCATATTTACAAGCAATTTGCTCCACAGACAAACTTCTTAAATTGAAATGGGAAAGACTCTCAATTACCTTATAAAGAAGCAGACACCATTATGTCCTTCTCATCAATATTAAAACCATTGCTTTTTCTCAAAAACGATTTACAAGTCATAATTTGAAAACACTCCACAGCTCCTATGCACATAAAAGCCCTGTCAGTACTAATACTTCACATTTTCTCCAATTACAATTTCTCAAACAAACAAAATCTATTTGTGAAACACTTGAGACAAAGCAACATTTGAAAAACACAACTTTCTTCATAATTTTCTCCTTAAAGCACACTATTTTCTATCTAAATTAAAGAAATTTTTTCTCACCTTAGCAAGTACTTTGAGTTTCAAAACAGTCTCAGAAACACACCAATTTGTCTTCAGCAGAGCAAAAGGTATGCACTCCAGAGTCTGCAGCTATCAAAAGCACAGAAATGCTGTAATTCCTCACACAGATCTCTCATGTCACCCAATCAAAACTCTTCCCTCACTTTTTTTCAAAGCAAAACCCTTCCCCCCTCTGCCCCCTCTCTGCTTTTTCTGCATAGCAACCACCTCTTGCAAGACCTCTCACACAACAATGTTGCAATTGAACTCTGAACTCTCAGTGCACCTGCATATCCAAAGCATTCTTTCATTTAATGATTTTTTCTTCGCCACTCAAAATACATCTTTCAACGAACTCATCCATGCACACTAACTTTCTGTTTTCAGCAATCAAAATCCACCAATCACTCTTACTGCTTCATTAACACAGAAACTCCTCAGTTTTTTTCATTTTACACTCTCATTTTTTCAACTGCCATTTCATTGCCACACTTCATCTGACTGCAAGAGAACCTTCTCTCGCCATGTTTTCTGTCTGGATTGTTGGACATAGCTACATCTATTGGGCTCAAAGGTACGCTGAAAACAGGAATTTACCTAACCTCAATTTACAAGATGTGGAAATTAAGTGGTTTGGCCACAGAGGATTAAAATGTCACCAATTGATACCATTGGTGAAAACCTTTATGCATTTGCCAAAACCTGACCTGTTAATTGTGCACTGTGGAGGTAATGATTTGGGCACTTTGACTGGGGTAGGTCTGGAAATGCTTTTAAAGGACACCTTTGAGCAATTGATGGCACTTTTTCCTCAGACTGCCTTGGTATATTCAAATATATGCCAAAGACAGAAATGGAGGTGGTCGAACCAATTTTGTCCACAAATTGAGAAATCGAGGAAGCATGTAAACAAATCTGTTTCAGCTTACATGAGAGACCATGGAATGGGCTCCCTGTACAACAATAACTTGCGTTACTACATGCAAGATATCTACAGAGGAGATGGAGTTCACTTCTCAGATGAGGGCAACAGAGTTTTCACTCTGAATTTAAGAATGTGCATTGGTACCTACTTATAAGTACCTAAATGTACCATAAACCCAAAAGCTCTTCTCAGAGCTACCCTACATCTGATCACTCACAATTATTATTGTACTCTAACTTTTTTCACTAATTTTCAAGAAAGTACGCTCCCCAGAACGCTTCCCGGTTCGCGAACCGAGCGCACTCCACGCAAAAAAACTAAAAAAACGGTATATATTTTTTTGCCCTGCGAGAACCTTTCAAAGCCTCCACATCAAACCTAGGGAGTCAGGGACGATCTACTATGCCCCCTTATGGTCATTTGCCCCTTCGCTTTGGCCTCCTCTTGTCTCTCGATCCTACCGAGAGACAAGATGGCGGCCGCTACGGACTGTTTGGAATGTTTACAGACGCCGAAAAACCAATCAGCTTCGCAAACCTCCGTAACGCGAAAAGTACGCGAAGCGGAGCGCTGTTACAGATATATATCTTTTTTTGAACGTTAATTTCTCAAAATCCACTGGAGCACATATATTGAGACCTAGCAAAGGCACATCGGGCTACCAGTCCCTACAATTTTGCCAAGTTTCGTGCAAATCCATTCAGCCGTTCGATTATTATTATTATTTTTTTTTTTGCCCCGCGGGGCCCTTTTAAAACCTCCACATCAAACCTAGGGGGTCAGCGAGGATCTACTATTCCCCCTTATGGTCATTTGCCCCTTCGCTTTCGCCTCCTCTTGTCTCTCGATCCTACCGAGAGACAAGATGGCGGCCGCTACGGACTGTTTGGAATGTTGACAGACGCCGGAGAACCAATCAGCTTCGCTTCACAAAGCTCCGTTGCGCGAAAAGTCCGCGAACCAGACCGCTGCCTGGTCCGCGCTTACAGATATATATCTTTTTTTAAACGTTAATTTCTCAAAATCCACTGGAGCACATATATTGAGACCTACAAAAGGCACATCGGGCTACCAGTCCCTACAATTTTGCCAAGTTTCGTGCAAATCCATTCAGCCGTTCGGGCTAAAAGTGAGGCCAACCGCCCTATGGAAATTAACATGGGAAAAACGCGTTTTGGGACCCCCCTTTTTTCTCGGCCCCCCCTTGACGAACCCCCCCCCAAATTTTCAAAGGCTGCTCAGAAACAAAATGTGCCATTTTCCTGAAAATTTCAGCCAATTCCGTCCACAAACGGCAAAGTTATTAGACATAGAATTTTCAAAAAACCCATAGAGAAAAAATCCTAACTATATATACCTACTGGCGACCGCCAGTAGGTAATATATATATATATATATATATATATATATATCCAGTGAAACACCCATAGGTTTCAGGGGTGTTATACTTAGCTGGACATTTCACTCATACAAAACCATTGAAATTCCTCCGTTATAGTTAGTTGTACTAACTGTAAATCTTGCGCCCGCAATCCACTGGTGATGATGTCACATATTACATCATTTATTACATGGTCAGTGACATCACTGATGACATCTCAAATGACATCACTGATGACATAATCCAGTGAATCTGGTTAGGTTTGTTATTTAGATATGTATTATTTATACACCAATCTGCATTGAAGAATCAGTGGATATATAAATATCTGGTTAGAGGATTTAGTAGCACTGTGATTGATTGTTTACATGAGTAAATTATAGTGTCTCATTAAATATATTAGATAGTGACTAAACTGTGTGAATATCTGTATTACTTGGTCAGTTGTTGTGTAAACTCCTGCACCAGTTGGTTACTAGCTACATGAAACTCTATATTAGTTATTGATTAGTTAACTGCTTTTTGGCAATGGAGAGTGAATGTGTGTGTGCTTCGGTGGGGGGGTCTGTGGCTGCCCAAAGATATGTAAATAGTTAATTCAGTACGTATATGAGGTTAAGACTATGTATTATAATACTTGTTTGGGTGAGTGAATTGGGTGTGGTGATGGGTAAAAATATTTCTCAATGGTGCATGTCCAACTAAGTAGAAAAAAATAAGAGTGTGACAGTTGTAAATATATAAGTGTACATAAAAATCATAGATTGCATGAGTGACTGTATAGATAATTATATACTTGTAATAGTGATTTCATAACACATAAGTATGAGTTACTATTTATATAAATAAATGAAGTGATATTTGTATAAGTGTGTAGCTTAGTAAATGTAAATAAGGTACATTGTTTGCAAAAGTGAGTAGGGTGACTGCATAACTGAATAGGATGTGTGCTGGTCGTAATGTTATTATAAGTGCATAAGTATATTTGATAGTGTTCTATTGATCATTGACAACATGTATGAGTGAATCTATAGGTAAGTGATTGGATGTGTGTGTAGATTTGGGAATTACTGAGTGGGTTTATAGATACTTGTATTGCTGTGTCAATGGATTCAAATATGCTCCTCTGTATTTTTCAGTGAGTGATGAAAGGTTATAGTAGTGTATGATGAGGTGTATCTGATTATCACGTGGATGATGTCAACAGTGATGTAATCAGTGATGTCATTTGAGATGTCATCAGTGATGTCATCAGTGATATCACTGACCATGTCATGAATGATGTAACATGTGACATCATCACCAGTGGATTGCGGGCGCGAGAGTAACAGTTAGTACAACTAACTATAACAGAGGAATTTCAATGGTTTTGTATGAGTGAAATGTCCAGCTAACTATAACACCCCTGAAACCTATGTTTTTTTCAATTAATTTCTAAGGTTTTTTAAATGATAAATCCTAACTATAACCTGCTTGAAACCTATGGCTTTTTCAGTGAATTTCAAAGGTTTTTTAAATGATAATTCCTAACTATAACCTGCCTGAAACCTATGGTTTTTTCAATGAATTTCAAAGGTTTTTATATGACCATTCCTAAATATAATATTGACCACTTCCCCATATCTTCAACAAGAAACAAAATCTGCAATGCTACCTAAAAAAACAGGCAATAGTTCCACTTACCACTAACAAATTAACATTAACATTTATCTAGTGTAAGGACGTCGACTATGTACTGCGTGAATTACATCTAAGTCACATCCATATTTAAAGAGCAATATGTGATAGAGGTACTAATTTTACACTTCTGACACCTAACAAAATCACAATACCCAGTGCCACTACCACTACAACCACCCCTCCTTACCCCATCCCCTCTACTACCTCAGAGGCAGCGCAAAACAGGACAACAAATCTTCCCAAAATATTATATCCCTCAACAGCACACTAGCTCAATGTTCAGAGATAAGGCAGCCAACTATGTATAAGGGCAGGAATTCGCAGATCAACAATAATGTACACAATGCTAACACTACCGGTGATATGCTATACACAACTCACTATACAAACCAAAACCTTTTCTGTGTGTAGATATACCATTGATACGTGTAGTGTACTGCACAGTGTACGCAACCATATTATCTCAGACTCTGGGGAATCTCTTGGTCATGTTGCTGTGCTGTCTCCCCCCTTCAAGCAGAACTGAAGTGGACTGATCCAACATATGCAACATCAGCATAAGAGTATAAATATTTAGCGTACGCCTTGGGCGTGGTTCACTTCTGCAAAGAGATAAGACTCTGCCACAGCGAAGGTCCTCTCCCTTCCACGTGGCTGCTGCCATGACCACGTTCCTCCTCGATACAGGCCGATTGCGAACTCAGCGCCACAGCACCGCAGACTTATGTCTGTATCAACTACTGCCTTCGATCTACACTGCGGACAGCAGGGTTCACAACTTGAATTCAGCTTTGGATCTACACTACGCACAGCATTGAAGTTATCCTTCATTTATGAAAGGCAGAGACAATTTTCATAAAGTTTGAACAGTAGGAAATTCAGCCTTCATTTATTTGATGCAGAGACAATTCTACTATATGTCTTCAGATTTTGTTTACATAAGTGACAAAAAGAATTTGTCCATGTCTGTCTCAACAAACTGACTTCAATCTACACTGAGTACAACAGGGTTCACAACTTGAATTCAGCTTTTCATCTACACTATGGACAGCATTCAACTTAGCCTTGTTTATGTAAGGCAGAGACAATTTTGTTAATGGATGCCACAAAAAACTTTCCTCAATGTCTGTACAAAGTACTGCCTTCAAATGGACACTGCGATCAACAGAGTTCACTACTTGATACCAGAAATGCAAAGCACTACAAACAACATTTAATTCAGTCTTGAATTATTTAAGGCAGATACAATTGTACTGTGTCCTGAGATTCTGTTAACTGTGACAAAATAGCATTAATCGATGTTTGTGTCGACTACTGCCTTCGATCTACACTGCGGACAGCAGGGTTCACAACTTCAATTCAGCTTTCCATCTACACTACGGACAGCATTCAAGTTATCCTTGATTTATGTAAGGCAAAGACAATTTTGTTAAAGGATACCACAAAAAACATTCCTCAATGACTATACTGAGTTCTGTTTTCAAATGTACACTGCGATCAAAAGAGTTTACCACTTGATACCATTGGTGCATAAGTACTACAGACAACATAAAATTCAGTCTCGATTTATTTAAGGCAGAAAAATAGTACTGTGTCGTCAGATTTTGTTAATGTATGTGACAAAAAAAACATTCCTCGATGTCTGTGTCAACTACATCCGTCGATGTACTCTGCGGACAGCAGGGTTCACAACTTGAAGTCACCTTTGCATGTATACTACGAACAGTAAGGAATTCAACCTTGATTAATTTAATGCAGAGACAATTGTACTGTATGTGTTCAGATTTTTTCAGATAGAATGACGATTGTACATGAGGCATTCCAGTAGACAAGAGACATTATACCACTGTGACCCCCCAAAAACCACGAATCATCACAGGGTAGGCACACGCTGAGTTCTTTCGGTACCACTAACTCACTGCACCACAAGTCATTTTCTCGTAGCCTTATTAAAGCAGAATTCACTAGGCAAAAAACATTGCTCCCAGAACAGTCCACCTGCATTACGCATTATCGCAAGGTACGTACAAGCTCAGCGCCAAAGATACTACTAACTCAGTGCACCATAAATCATCGGAACGAAGAGTGAACAGTCTTATGTCAGCAATGTGGCTTACTATCACTTTTAAGTGGATTTCATGCAGAATCCAATCGACACAAGACATTACTCTAATTACTGTGCCCCCTCCCCCAGACCACACATCATCGCAGAATATGTACACGCTAAGCACCAAAGGTACTAGTAACTAAGTGCACCAAAAATGATTATCATGTGGCCTTACTAAGGCACCATTCACAACACAAACTAAGTATAACACCTAGCAAACCCTACACAATATCCCTTTATTATTCTTCCTTGAAAAACTTATTTTATATCACTTATAGATTTAGTTGAATAATAAAATGTACGCTGCATATATGTTTTATCTTCTCATTCCATCATGATTGCAGATGATGCAGTCCACCCTAAGATCTACACTGAGGACAACAGGGTTTACAACTTCAATTCAGGTTTGTATCTACACTACAAAGAGTAGAGATTTTAGCCTTGATGTATTTAAGGCACACACAAAAAATACTGTTGTGGCACTGCTAGTATGCACAAGCCCCTTTAATCCCTACATCCTGTGAACTATGTTTACAAAGAATGTACAACACAGCGCCAAAATGTACCAACACCACCAATAATACCAAGTACCTTTGAGGTATCACCTTTAACATCGCAACCAGACAAACGTACCCAAGTTAGAATGCACTGTATGAAATGCAATCGTTTAATTTCTTATGGAGAGCAATCAGTAGACATAGTTTGCAGAGCAATTAATAACCATTGATGATGGGGTTTTTTTTAACCTCAAAATTCATGCAGACCAGTATGCAACACTCAATATTTTGAGTACAGACTGCTCGAACCATGCATCATCGCAGGCTGTGCACACGCTGAGCACCACAAGTACCACTAACTCAGTACACCATAAATAATCACCAAGTGGCCTAATTAAGGCAAAATTCAGTTGCCAAAAGGCATTCTTACCAGTTAGTTCTGCTTGAACCAACCATCGTCACAGGCTCTACATAAACCACCCCTACCTCAGTGTACCACAGCTAATGAACACTTTACGATAGAATCTTCAATCTATTATTTCACATATAGTGCTCCTACCTTAGTACAGCAGAAGTCATAAACCGTTTACGATTGAATATCTGTGTATGATATCATGATTACTATTCTACTTCTTACCAACAACAACGTAATAAAATGGAGTTGAGCGCATGTGCCCGTACCCACTTCACCTATCTATCTGTGTCTGTGTATTTATTATGTTTCTACAATGCTGCTCCTGCGCCCTACCACATTATATTGTGCTATAAATAGCGTCTGCAACCATCTTACCTCTGACAGTAAGTGTGGACTATTCCTCCTTTTTTGGTTATTTATACAGCGCAAAATCAACCCAAAACTAAATCAGCAATTTACATGAACACAGTATTAACAGTACATTTTCAGGCACGCGTAGATAACGTCATTACTCTACAATATCAGGATATGGACGCAATTCCAAGCCTCCAACACTGATTTCCAGCACCAAGTTCGACAGTGTACCGGAATGACCACATACGTATATATATTAGCTGCCCTTCATGTGCCAAAAACTGCAAATTAAACCTTTCACAGCCCTGTATTACTACAGCTACAACACTCCACTGAATGAACAACAACCATTCATAATCACAGAAATGCGTCATGTCCACCATCTTTTATGTGTGCAACTATGAATGAATATAGAGTCAGTGATAACCCGTACATATTTATACCAAATGTGATTCCATGGTGACTCATAGTGACGTGAATGTCCCAGTACAGAAAGGGAAGAGATATAACAGCGCTAATACAACAATTAGGCAATAAGGTAAAAGATATAGGAGAGTAATATAACGGAAGGTACAACACAGTGATATCCCGTACCTTTCATATTGGCCATGTTGTGGAAATTTACAGAAATATGTTATATGTTATAAGTGACTTGTACCGCGCTCAATTACTCATGAGTGTCCTGGCGCGATTTGAACTGCAGACTGACAAGGAGAGAATAATTAAATACCCTGATTAAAAAGATGAGTTTTGAGAAGTTTTTAAAACGGTAAAAGTCGTGGGTGTGGCGCAGAAAAACAGGAAGACTGTTCCAAAGAGTGGCTACCTTGACCGTAAGTGACTGACCCCCCCATCCTAGAACGGCGGAAACGGGGGATGGCCATCAAACGGTGGGAAGCGGATTGTAAGGGATCGGTGAGGGGTGTAAAAGGCCACCCGTTTCCTAATATAGGAGGGTCCTGAGTCATGCAGCGCTCTATGAGCTAAAGTGAGGGCCTTAAACTGTACCCGCTGGACCACGGGCAGCCAGTGTAGGTCACGCAAATGTGACTTTATGCTGGATCTCTTAGAGATGTTAAATAAGAGTCTGGCCACCGCGTTCTGGATCAGTTGAAGTTTGTGCACCAAGTATCCTGGGATGCCAATAAAAAGCGCGTTGGCGTAATCCAAGCGGGACAAGATGAGTGCCCTTGACACCATTTCCTTCGCTGGCTGAGGGAGCATAGGGAAGAATCTACTCAGTGATTTGAGTGAACTAAAACAGACACCCGTTAGTCTCTTGATGCGTTCAGAGAACCTGAGATCCTCCCCGAACCAGACTCCCACGTTCTTAGCCGGACCACCCTCAGAAAGAGGGCGGAGGAAATCTGGGGGCCACAAGGCTTCTGTGAAAAGCGGGGGAAATTGACCGTATAGCAGTATCTCTGATTTCCCCTCATTGCATTTGAGTTTAGCCTGTGCCAGCCATGTAAATACGGCTGCAAGGCAACTCAGTCCGGCCCCCGTACTCAGGTCAGAGCCATTCCAAGTGAATAGAAGCTGGGTGTCGTCAGCATAAGCCATGATTTGGCACCCAGCTCTTCAGCCAGGGAGATCAGCGGAGTCAAATAGATATTAAAGAGCAAGGGACTCAGCATCGAGCCCTGGGGAACTCCAGTCGAGACCTCCCTGGCCGAGGATGAAAAAGGGGGCATCCAGACCTGCTGAGTACGGAGATCCAAAAAGGATTCCAGCCAGGCCCACACTGCCCCAGAGATGCCAATGGCAGAGAGGCGGGCAAGAAGAAGCTGGTGAGGTACCGCATCAAAGGCGGCAGAGAGATCCAATAGAATCAGAGCCACTCTGCTGCCCCCATCCAGGCACTCCCTAATTGCCTCTGCCATCTCCACCAGCGCTGTCTCCGTGCGGTAAGATGTTCTAAAGCCTGATTGGGTAGGATGCAGAGCCCCGGATGTTTCCACAAAGGTCTCCAGTTGGCGAAAAGCCACCTTTCCGCAAACTTTGGCCAATGCTGGCAGTAAGGAGATCGGGCGATAGTTAGCGGGCACAGAGGGGTCCGCCGTAGGTTTCTTAAGAAGAGGGAGAAGCTTATCTTGCTTCCATTGTCCCGGTACAGTCGCCGACTGAAGTGACCAATTGTCATTGGTAGTAGCTTCTGCGCACACAATAGCTGCCACCCCCGCTAGGACTCTGGCCGGGCACGGGTCAGAGGGAGAGCCTGACTTGAGGGATTTAAGAATGACAAGAATGTCAGAATTCTCGGCCAGGCCAAACTGCGTGAATAAAGAGTTGGCAGAAGTACAGAGAGCGATCCTCTGCAGTGCCACTGATGAGGCCAGGCTATCTTGGATAGCTTGAATTTTATTGATAAAAAACGCTGAAAGCTCCTCACACCATACTGGGGAGGCAGGGATAGCCTTAAGTTCCATGCAAGGGGACATAAAACTTTTGACAATAGAGAAACTATCTTTGCTATTATTATTAGCTTTCATAATTCTTTCAGCATAAAAATCACTTTTAGCTTTCCTGACAGCTGTGACATAATGATACATTTGAATTTAAGACCCGGGTGACGTCAGTACTACAAAATGGACACCCGATTCACTTGATTTTTCATACAACTCACAACGGAACCACGCCTATAGCTCGGGAATCATGGTTAAGATTCTCATGCAGCATTGGCATACGTCACCAAACCCCACTCCGCTTACGTTTCCAGGAAAAAACAAAAACGCAACATTGTCCAGATTTCCATTGTACTGATTTCTCAGTTCCAGGTCTAGTTGTCAAAACGGCACACACACACTTCTTCAAGGCTTGTATACACCCATTCCACACCCATCCAGCGCATGCGTCACTATACACGAGACCCTACTAATAAAAAAAACGGGGCGCACGTGCTGTACACCATTTTAGAGTTGCTCCCATCGCAAGCGCTGTGATGGCCCGTCCTAGTGGTTCGGACGCCTCATGTAGGCCCGAACCACCGAGTAAAAGGGCTCACCACTACGTGCGTGGCCTCTTTGGTCACTGAGTTAGTGGTACCGGAAGGACTGAGTGGGCGAGGAACCTGCAAAGATTATGGGAGCACAAGTATGTCGTTAGCCATACCGATATAAAGACTCGGCACCACATGTCAGACTTCTTGGTGGCAGAGCGAGATGGCATGATGAAAAAGGTATCCAGTCCACGAAAAGGTGAACAGTGAGGCCTGGGTGTGCATCGGAGGGAGTCGATGGGCTGCAGCAGACTGGATACAAAAAACCAACGCAGTGATTTAGACGAACGCAGTCCTATATACCAAATCTTATTCCATTAATATTTTTTTTTCCCAATAGCAGGATTGTTTTTATAATCGATCAAACATCCGGAATATAAACTGTACAAATAGTTGTTTTTAAATACGG
This sequence comes from Lissotriton helveticus, assembly GCF_964261635.1. NCBI lineage: Eukaryota > Metazoa > Chordata > Amphibia > Caudata > Salamandridae > Lissotriton > Lissotriton helveticus. The sequence continues at coordinate 737,384,126 of NC_136072.1, read as the reverse complement.
GAGGGAAGGTGTGTGAAAGGGCGATGTTATTGTACTCCACATTAAGATAGACAAATATCAATCAATACATCTTTCTTTTACTATCTTTTAGATGTAGAGCTTCAGGGTGAATTATGTCCCGGCATGTAGTGAAAAACACACCGGTGACAAAAAGGTGAGCTGCGAATATTCTTTTCAGTCACTCTCTAGCTTCCTCTCTCCTTTCATAAAGAAATGACATACAACATTAACTTCCTTTTTATCTTACAGGTTGTGTTTCACAAATTGGCGTCACCCACCCACCCCTAAACCTACAAAGCTCTACGTTCGTGCATTATGCAATGATACGTGGCCATCGTAACAACGTCTGATAAGGCTGCTTCGACATGTGGTGCACCCTCTTTGAATCGCACCAATGGCACAAGATGAGCAAAGACACTTGTTTCCGAAACAACGAAAAGTTATCTGTGAAAGGAGAGAGTGGGTAGTGTGCAGCAGCTTCACTTTGTAGGAATGTACATTTACCTCCGAGCAGTGAGGATAGGTTACAACAGTCTGAGGGGCAGATCTACAGGCCCCTTGCACCACTTTTGTGTCACTTTTAACATGAGAAAAGTGGCGCAAGGAGCTTCTAAATCTGCCTCTGACTTCCCAAGAAAAACACTCACCTCTTAACTCTGCGAATCAATGGGGTGCAACAGTCTAGGTAAGCAATATTGAGAACTCACCACTATGCAGTAGTAGTGCATGGTATATACTACTTTGGAAGAAAAACAGTGCACAGACACCTCCTTACAGTGGAACTTGGTGACATACATTATGCCATGTGTACAAATAAATAAAGCAAAAATATATGTGTGCTGTTGTATGCACTATGATATTACTAACTCTATATACAAGCTTTCAGATCACTAAACTGGAGGGTGCACTATGAAATAGCACGTGCTTGGACACACAACGGAGGCAAAAGGTGAGCTACGAATATTTTCTCCTGTATTAACTGCACCATGGATAACTTTCTCTCTCTCACAGTTTTAATGTTGTTTTTTCTCTCTTTCTCTCTCTCACTCTCTCTCACATCGTTTCTCTTTCTCTTTTAAAGTTATGGACACTGCTATCCTCTCTGCGGTATACAATGAAAGCTGAGTTCAAGTTGTGAACTCTGTTGGTCACAGTGTTTACAATAGGTAAGCAGAGCAGCCTAGATATACAATGCCTCCGATTAAATGGATTATAAATAAAAGAGCTTATTTACAAGCCCCATGCACCACTTTTGTGTCACTTTCAACATGGAAAATGTAACACAAAAGTGGTGCAAGAGTCTTTTAAATAAGCCCTAAAGAATATTATCCTGCATAATGACTTGATTTCTCACCTAATTCTGTCTTATCTCTGACTCATTTTAAAGACCTATTGGTCCATTTTGTAAATCTAATGCAGTAGGCACATCCATACAGACACCTCTTGAGTGCAGACAGGTGAAATGTTTCAGGCACACTGCAGAAGTGCAAATAACCAAATGTTGCCAAGTGTTACCTTAACTTGTAATGTTTGACCTCATTTAGTCACATCGATCTAATTTTGAACACTTATTTTCATTTTTGATTTGTAGATTACCTACCCTACTTCTATTGGAATCCATATCACATTTTGTTGAATTGTTTTTTTAAAGTTATGTTTCTAATTATTTATTACATTGTTAGCTTTAAGTTACGTTTCCAGTTATTTATTATTGTTTTAATATTAGTTAAGAAAAAAAAGTATATACGTCTTCTTTTTCTGACATTTCACTATTATTTAGTGTGATAATGATATAGTTAGAAAACATTTAGAAATAGAAATGATATTTATAACTTGAAGTATAATACTGAGGCTAACTCTTTACCAGATCTTTACCAGAGTCTATAGTTACGACTAACGGTTTCTATGGAAAAGATTTAAAACTCCAGCACAGTAACTGTTTCGATTAGCAACATTGGGGCCTATTAGGATGGCGTACGGAAACGGGTTCCGTCCGCCATGGACGCGGCAAAAATACTCCCGACCACTCCGCGGATAAACCGCTGGTGCGATTAGGATAATAATGTGAAGAAAGTCCGACCGCGGCGGAGGGATCACAGCAAATACCGTCCGCGGCGGACGGAGCACACCAAAGACCGCCGCAAGTGGACGGCAATAAAGAAACACCCTCCGCCGCGAACAACCATGACCGTGGGAATAGGCACAGCCGCCGCAATACCTGCGGAGGCTCCGGCCTTGCGATTAGGATAACGCCGCCAGTCGAACGGAACTCACATCCTTCCTCGACCGCAGTGGAAACAATGCATCGACAAACGGACCATGACTGCGGAAGGACCACACGAACACCATCCCTTCCGTCAAACCGATTACAAAATGGCTGACGGAAGTAAATACAAAACACACCAAACAGGACACCCACCCACCTGAAACACCCACCCACAGCAACAACACGCCACAATGACGACCCCCCAAGCACCGAAAAATGCCCCCAAGTCAACACACCCACACAACACCTGACTGGCAACAACCATTGGGACACAACCATCACACAGAGTATAAAATGGGATCCTCCCACAACCACAATCCTTTGCATCACAGCATAGCTGCAAGCAAGAGGCTGAATACCACGAACAGCAAACACACAAAAACACACATAAAACCTGCACACAAACACACCCACCACACAAACATCCACCACACCATCCCTACACACCACACACCTGCACATCCCACCCCACCCCACCCCACCCCACCAACACCTTGCACATCACACACCATGGCACCCAAGAAAAATCCCAAGTTCACAGACAGTGAGTTGAAGGTCATGGTGGATGAAATCATCTGTGTCAAACCACATCTCTTCTGCACCCTAGTCCAGCAGACCAGCGTGGCAACCAAAAACAACATGTGGGACAGGATAGTGACCAGAGTGAATGCGTAAGGGACCGTGCCACACACCAAACACGAAATCCAGAGGCGGTGGCACGACCTCAAGACAAGGGTGAAAGGCATCAGAGCAAAGAACCACCTGCGGGCACACCACACTGGCGGCTGCACTCCCCCGGAGCCAATATCATATGCAGAATGGGAGGAGAAGATGATGGGCATACTGCACCCTGAGAGCCTGGAAGGAATCGAGGAGGGACTAGAGCCTGGTAAGTACAAACCAATCACCACTATCACACTGACATGGTCTGCCTTGCACAACTGACAACACACATCTCCCAGGCTCAAATCCATGCATCTGGGCCACATAGTCACCCAAATGTGAAGTCCTGGCCTCAAATGCACCCACCATGACCAAACACAAATGTTGCCTCCTATGTTTCCAGCCTTGCATGTTGTCAAAGCAGCCAGCACTACAACTCCCAACAGGCCCCCATGTCCACAGGGAGGGTGGTGTTGGGTGGGTTGTGTGTTAGACCAGCACTATAACTCCCAACAGGCCCCCATGTCCACAGGGAGGGTGGTGGTGGGTGGGGCGTGTGTTAGACCAGCACTACAACTCCCAACAGGCCCCCATGTCCACCGGGAGGGTGGTGGGGTGTGTGTGAGAGGTGGGTGGGGTGTGTGTTAGACCAGCACTATAACTCCCAACAGGCCCCCATGTCCACAGGGAGGGTGGTGGTGGGTGGGGTGTGTGTTAGACCAGCAATACAACTCCCAACAGGCCCCCATGTCCACAGGGGGGAGAGTGGTGGTGGGTGGGGTGTGTGTTAGACCAGCACTACAACTCCCAACAGGCCCCCATGTCCACAGGGAGGGTGGTGTTGGGTGGGGGTGTGTTAGACCAGCACTACAACTCCCAACAGGTCCCCATGTCCACAGGGAGGGTGGTGGTGGGTGGGGTGTGTATTAGACCAGCAATACAACTCCCAACAGGCCCCCATGTCCACAGGGAGGGTGGTGTTGGGTTGGGTGTGTGTTAGACCAGCACTACAACTCCCAACAGGCCCCCATGTCCACAGGGAGGGTGGTGGTGGGTGGGGTGTGTGTTAGACCAGCACTACAACTCCCAACAGGCCCCCATGTCCACAGGGAGGGTGGTGGGGTGTGTGTGAGAGGTGGGTGGGGTGTGTGTTAGACCAGCACTACAACTCCCAACAGGCCCCCATGTCCACAGGGAGGGTGGTGGTGGGTGGCATGTGTGATAGACCAGCAATACAACTCCCAACAGGCCCCCATGTCCACAGGGAGGGTGGTGTTGGGTGGGGTGTGTGTTAGACCAGCACTACAACTCCCAACAGGGCCCCATGTCCACAGGGAGGGTGGTGGTGGGTGGGGTGTGTGTTAGACCAGCACTACAACTCCCAACAGGCCAACATGTCCACAGGGAGCGTGGTGGGATGCGTGTGAGAGGTGGGTGGGGTGTGTGTTAGACCAGCACTACAACTCCCAACAGGCCCCCATGTCCACAGGGAGGGTGGTGTTGGGTGGGGTGTGTGTTAGACCAGCACTACAACTCCCAACAGGCCCCCATGTCCACAGGGGGGAGAGTGGTGGTGGGTGGGGTGTGTGTTAGACCAGCACTACAACTCCCAACAGGCCCCCATGTCCACAGGGAGGGTGGTGTTGGGTGGGGGTGTGTTAGACCAGCACTACAACTCCCAACAGGTCCACATGTCCACAGGGAGGGTGGTGGTGGGTGGGGTGTGTATTAGACCAGCAATACAACTCCCAACAGGCCCCCATGTCCACAGGGAGGGTGGTGTTGGGTTGGGTGTGTGTTAGACCAGCACTACAACTCCCAACAGGCCCCCATGTCCACAGGGAGGGTGGTGGTGGGTGGGGTGGGTGTTAGACCAGCACTACAACTCCCAACAGGCCCCCATGTCCACAGGGAGGGTGGTGGGGTGTGTGTGAGAGGTGGGTGGGGTGTGTGTTAGACCAGCACTACAACTCCCAACAGGCCCCCATGTCCACAGGGAGGGTGGTGGTGGGTGGCGTGTGTGTTAGACCAGCAATACAACTCCCAACAGGCCCCCATGTCCACAGGGAGGGTGGTGTTGGGTGGGGTGTGTGTTAGACCAGCACTACAACTCCCAACAGGCCCCCATGTCCACAGGGAGGGTGGTGTTGGGTGGGGTGTGTGTTAGACCAGCACTACAACTCCCAACAGGCCCCCATGTCCACAGGGAGGGTGGTGGTGGGTGGGGTGTGTGTTAGATCAGCAATACAACTCCCAACATGCCCCCATGTCCACAGGGAGGGTGGTGGGGTGTATGTGAGAGGTGGGTGGGGTGTGTGTTAGACCAGCACTACAACTCCTGGCGCCGAAACCCTGGAAGCCATCGCCAGAGTCAATGCCTCCTATGAGCGGTCGCAGGCACAATCCGATCAGGCCCACCAAGACTCACAAGAGAGCAGTCATCTGTTGCGGTCCATTGATACACGCATAGGCCAAATTGTGGACCTCATGGGCCAGCAAACTGCTCTGTGGAGGGACTGGCTATCCCGCACCACACCACCACCCCTCACCCAAGTGCCCAGCGGGACCGGTCACCAACACCACCGCCACCGACACCTGAGCCCACGGACAGGGAGGTGGCCCCTGACCAACCTGCCCCCACAGCTGTCTCCGCTCCGGCTCCAAGACGGAGGGGCCGTCCGAGGCTGGATCCCGGTGACAGCAGTGGAAATGCCCCATCTACCCGCTCTAAGAGGGGCCGCCAATGACTTCACCCTTGCTTGAGGCTGACATTCACCCTGCAAACTATCCTGTCCCACAATGCCAAGCATTGCCACACGTCTGTTGGACTAGCTGGACATCACACAATGTGGTGTCCCAACAGTGTTTTCATCTGCCATGACCTTCAACTCTCACTTCCCCCAACACTTCTAAATATGCACCAATATCAATCCTCAAACTGTTAATAAACATCATGTAAACACTCAATGATGTGTGGGCTCCATGTTTTAATCACATGATTGTCTTAGAATTTTACATTACCAAGTTCAGGGATCAATGTTGTTGAGAATCATGGCTCTGTGGGAGTGATCTAGGGATAATGAGAGAACAACAAACACAGATCAGGAAAGTGATTCACACCCATCACAACACACTGTACTGCAACATCCCACAAACCACACTCATCACCAATTAAGTGGATCACAGGACACACATCAGGGAGCATTGTATGTACACCATCTACCACACACATTTGCAAGCAGAACATACCAGAGTAGGCAGCATAGACACACCACATCCACACTCCACCACCAAACATACATCACGCATTGTCTAACTGCACAAGAGGTACTTACTCACATTCAAGGGAAATAGCAATCAATGAGCTGATGCCTCTGGTCCACACCTTCTTCCTCACCACTATCCTCATCAGTCGACATGGGTGGGATGGGAGGCCGAGCAACCTGTTGGTCTTCAGGGTCCATGATCAGTTCAATGTTATTGCGCAAGGCCAGGTTGTGGAGCATGCAGCAGGCAATCATGATTCTGCATACTTTGCCTGGTGAGTATGGTGGGGCCCCTCCGGTTTTATCCAGGCAGCGAATCCTAGACTTCAGCTGTCCAAAAGTACGTTCCACCACTCGACGTGTCCTCCCATGGGCATCATTATAGCGCATTTCACCAGGTGTAGTAGGATTACGTATGGACTCAGCAGCCACGGTCTGTTTGGGTACGCAGAGTCGCCTATGTGGGGGGATGACAGACACAAATATCATTACCAGGATTGGTGGGTACACCAGGCCACACATACAACACAACTGTCCTCACAGCATACTCACCTACAAGCCACGCACGCTCGGGACGCAGATTAGCCATCAGTTGGGGGACATTGCTTCTCCGCAGGATGTGTGAGTCATGGGCGGACCCGGAAATCTGGCACACACATGGGAGATGATGTTGTCAGCCAGGCACACCACCTGCATGTTGATCGAATGGTAGTGCTTTCGATTGCGATATGCAGGCTCACGTGCTTGGGGTGGAATGAGACCGATATGTGTGCCATCAATGGAACCCCCTACGTGTGGTATCTGTGCCAGGGCATAGAAGTCCCCTTTGACTGCTGCCAACTCTGCTGGCCGTGGAAAATGGATGTACTCATCCTTGTAAAGCATCATGGCATTCAGAACTTCCCGCAGTACCATGCTGAACATGGATTGTGACATCCCCCTGGCATGTCCAACTGTGTACTGGAAGGAGCCAGTTGCAAAGAAGTGTAGTGCCGCCATCACCTTTGCTGTGGGTGTAATGGCTCCAGGATATGTTCTGCGTGGCTGCAGATGAGGTGACAATTGGGCTACAAGCTCCAGCAATCTACGTCGATCAAGCCGGAATTTGCGGATCACCTCCTCGTCCACCATGTCCTCCAGCCCAGTGTATGGTCGATGCACATTTGGAGCCCTCCTGTGTGGGAGTAGATGGGAGCAGATGTCAATTGACCAACAACGCATAGCTGTTCCACACTATCACATGTTGACCAACACAATACAAATAAGACATGTTGCCGACATTGATTATATGTGTGACGTGACCAATATTTCATGCAATACAAATAACTACAAAAACAATGTTCAGTCACAAACAACATCATGTGTGCAAACATGTCCAATGTAACGTGCACACATATCTAAAGAAATGCCAACAACACATGACTGAGGACCCAAATGTGGACAAGCGTCCCCACAGACACACATGCACGTGCACACACAATACGTACATGGAACACACCCTCCTTGTCTTCATGCACCAATGACCCCACCTACAATGCTGAGCATCCTCACATGACATGCATGGGCACACAACAGGCAACACACATACGCATACACAGAATGCATGTATACCCCCATCATTGTTACTCGCACACACAAACCACACACTCACAACAGCTTCTGAATGTGGTTAGACACCCTTGATGTACTGTGTAGATGTGTTTAAATTTAAACGTGTCTACGCAAAATCAAGATGTCAACACGTCGCCATGCACATGTGTTGCAACTTGGGTGCACATCAATAGCCATAGTTAACCACTGGCAAGGTCAATAGTATGACTATACATGAAAAACAGTGGATATGAAATACACACGTGGCCACGGGCCATTGACTTTACATCATAATTGTTGCAACATTCTGTACATGTCCTAGCACACATGTACAACTATCAACATGACATGTGTGCGGAGACATGCAGTGTGTGTACATATGCCATGTGTGGATGCCTTCCACCTACACAGAAGATGATCGTTGTTCATGATATTGTGCATGACATATGCTGTATGGACAAGTACCATCACGGTCACACCCCTCATAACGCATGTGCGGACTACCGCGATGGTGCATCATTTGAAAATGAAGACTCAATGGCGTCGCTATGGCGGTGCACACATTCCGCGTGGGTGGTGCAGGCTAACACATACTTTTGAATATGCAATCCGAAATGGCAGTTGATACCCCCCTTACAGTCACATTGCAGAACACACCGCAGACCGCCGGTCCTGGCCGGTCACCCACCGCCGGTCCAGGCCAGTCACACACCGCCGGGTGGTGGCCGGTCACCCACCGCCGGTCCAGGCCGGTCACCCACCGCCGGTCCAGGCCAGTCACACACCGCTGGTCCTGGCCAGTCACCCATCGCCGGGTGGTGGCCGGTCATCCACTGCCTGGTGTTGGCCGGTCACACACCAACGGGTGCTGGCAGTGGGTGACTGGCCTGGACTGGTGGTGGGTGACCGGCCTGGACTGGTGCTGGGTGACCGGCCTGGACCAGTGGTGGGTGACCGGCCTGGACCGGTGGTGGCTGACTGGCCTGGACCGGCGGTGGGTGACCGGCCTGGACCGGCGGTGGGTGACCGGCCACCACCCGGTGGTGTGTGACTGGCCTGGACCGGCGGTGGGTGACCGGCCTGGACCGGCGTTGTGTGACTGGCCTGGACTGGTGGTGGGTGACTGGCCTGGACCGGTCGGTGGGTGACTGGCCTGGACCGGCGGTGGCTGACTGGCCTGGACTGGCGGTGTGTGACTGGCCTGGACCGGCGGTGGGTGACCGGCCTGGACCGGTGGTAGGGACCGGCCTGGACCGGCGGTGGCTGACTGGCATGGACCGGCAGTGGGTGACTGGCCCGGACCGGCGGTGGGTGACCGGCCACCACCCGGCGGTGTGCGACTGGCCTGGACCAGCGGTGGGTGACCGGCCTGGACCGGCGGTGGCTGACTGGCCTGGACCGGCGGTCTGCGGTGTGTGCTGCAATGTGACTGTAAGGGGGGTATCAACTGACATTTCAAATTGCATATTCAAAAGTATGTGTTAGCCTGCACCGCCCACGCGGAATGCGTGCACCGCCATGGCGACGCCAGGCTTTGATTATGTTCAAATGATGCACCGTGGCGGAAGTGCGCACATGCGTTTGCAGATCTGTGACCGTGACGGTCCGTGCACATGTAGCCGATGGAAATAGGTAACGAGGGGCGCGTATGCGCTTTCAAATATAGCGGAAGCCGTGCACCGCCGCACCAGGGCCACTCATTGGCTCTTTTTGAATGAGGCATCCCGGGAAAACCAATAGCTGCAGACGTGTGCCAATGATATGAGCTCTGGGCCCTATATATGTGTGAATTTCGGCAGCACACATTCACTGCTTTCAGCCACTGCTGCCTGGGACCATCACCTCGACCTGCTGCTGCTGAGCTATCTAACAACTGCTGCCTGCGACCATCACCTCGACCTGCTGCTGCTGAGCTATCCAACAACTGCTGCCTGCGATCATCACCTCGACCTGCTGCTGCTGAGCTATCCAACAACTGCTGCCTGCGACCATCACCTCGACCTGCTGCTGCTGAGATATCCAACAACTGCTGCCTGCGACCATCACCTCGACCTGCTGCTGCTGAGATATCCAACAACTGCTTCTGTACTGCCACAGTCGTGCACGTTGCCATGCAGGGAGTGCGAGAGACCCGGTCTCGTCCCTTCACCGCAGCGGAGCTGGAAGTCCTTATGGACGGTGTGCTCAGCCACTATGACCGGCTCTACGGTGCCCCTGGACAGGTGGTAAGTGAAGTGGGGAACATGTTGGTGGCCATGAGGTGGTCACTGACTCCTGGCTTCTGCAAGCTTTGCGGTGTGCTAAGGGACCTTCACATGTGTTGTACTGAGCATGGCTGCATGAAGATACGTGTTTCTACGATGTTTGTGAATGTCAAACGGTCCACTGATGTTTCCCTCTTGTCTCCCATCATGGTAGGTCAAGCTGCACCTTCGCAAGGCCGTGTGGAGGACCATAGCACGTGATGTACGGGCAGTGGGGGTGAGCAAGAGATGACACACACCCTGCCACAAGCGCTGGGACGACATATCCAGGCTGAGCAAGAATGTTGCCGAGATTACACTGGGGATGATTCCAAGATCAACCCGTCTGGCCCGACGCACCATGATCCCTCTAATGCACTGTATCATTGCTGTGACGCATCCTGACCTGTCCGCCCGGCTGGGAGGAGATCAACAGAAAACTAGTGGTAAGCAGACTGTATGTGTGTGAGACTTGTGAGTGCATGCATGTATTGGTGCTCATACACTGTAGTGACATCCGTGGTGCGTTTGTTTTGCTGCCATTGCATGTAGGTGCCATTAGTGGAGTGAGCGGTAGCCTCCATGTCCGCCAGGTGTACATACCACTTGATTTGTATTTGAGGGTTCCAGGACATGCCCTTGAGGTCTGTGGTCCCATGGCATGACATGCGTGCTGGTCTGCATGCAGTTGCCCTGTTTGTATTATGTACATGTTTCACAGCCAACACCGGTTCTTTGATATGAGGATGTCTGGTAGAGGTGGGTCGTGTGCAGGATGGGTGATACATGTTATTCGACTGTAAGGAAAGTTGTGATTTTGTAACCTTCAATACGTGAGTGTGGCATTGAGGTAAAACTCTTTTCTCTCTCTTTCAGCTTTGGCAGAGGGCACGGACCCACAGACTGCGGAGATGAGTGGTGGCAATGCATCCGGATCGGAAATCACACACACGCAGACTGACACTGAAGAGGGCAGCCACGGAGAGGGGGACAGAACCGTATCAGAGGACTCACAAGTGGAAACACCATCGTCCCCATCTTCAGACAGTGTTGGTGAGTCATCACTGTTGTCACAGACAGGGAGTGGGCAATCGACACCTTCAGTCGGGACACAGCACACAGGGCCCACACTGCCACCCACTGCAACATGTACTGCTCGTGCTCGCCAGAGTAGGGGGAGCAGAGTTCTTCGGTGCAGGCACCGCAGAGCCTGCCCTTGTGACACAAAGTGCACTTTGTGCTGAGGCAGTAGATCTGCTGCGACAGCTGTGTGTAGGGCAGACCAACATGATCAATGCATTCCAAGACCACGATAGGAAGTTGGGGCAGGTGGTGGCATTCATGGAGGGAATGCATGGCGATGTTGCTGGTCTCCACAGAACAGTTTAGTCATTGGCAAACACTGTGTCTTCAGCCATTGTACAGTCACATAGACAGGGTGCTACTTCTGTTCCACCATCCACACCACTTGATGTCTCAGGGGAGAGTGAATTTTCAGACCAGGCCTCATTTTCAGGTTATTTCACTAGAAGCAGCCACAGGCAGCAAGGCAGGGTACGGAGGGCACAGACACCATCCCCTAGGACTGGTAAATCTTTCACCGCAGACGATGTGAGCTACACTGGAGTTGACACACAGGATCCTCAAGGGGTGTTGAGGGAAATGGCTTCACATGCTACACAGGCATCCCCCACAAAAGGTACTCTCAAGGCAAGGGCACCTCCCAAGTCCAGGGACACTCCCAAGGACAAAGACACTACAAAGGAAAGGGCACCTCCCAAGAGCAGGGACACTCACAAGGACAAGGACACTTCAAAGGATAGGGCACCTCCCAAGAGCAGGGACACTCCCAAGGACAAGGACACTACACAGGAAAGGGCACCTCCCAAGTGCAAGGACACTCACAAGGACAAGGACGCTTCAAAGGAAAGGGCACCTCCCAAGAGCAGGGACACTCACAAGGACAAGGACGCTTCAAAGGAAAGGGCACCTCCCAAGAGCAGGGACACTCCCAAGGACAAGGACGCTTCAAAGGAAAGGGCACCTCCCAAGAGCAGGGACACTCCCAAGGACAAGGACACTACACAGGAAAGGGCACCTCCCAAGAGCAGGGACACTCCGAAGGGCAAGCTCGCTTCAAAGGAGAGGGACACTACAATGGACAAGTCTGCACCCAGGGACAGGGCACCGCCCAGGGATCAGGGACATTCCAGAGACAGGACACCTCCTACGGCCAAGGCACATCCCAGGTCCAGGGGTTCTCCCATAGACACAAGCTCCATCAAGGACAGGCATACATCACCCCTGGCTGCACTGAGGCTGATGTTGTTGAAGGAACGTAAAACACATGTGTCAGCGGTGGAGTCCCCCCATACCTCTACTCTCATCCACGCCCCGCAGAAGCAGAGGAAGGAGTACACTGTTGTTGCATCCCCCATTACACATGATGCGAGGGCAGAAGGCAGGCCCACAGCAAACGACAGGCAGGGTCCAGCACGTCCCCAGAGAGCAGACCACCACAAGCACATGATACACCTTTGATGTCGGATGATGCCACTACACTTATCAGTCCAGTCATGTCTGGGGTGCCCCCACATTTCACAAAGAAACGGAGACACACACCAGTGAGAGCTGACCACCCCAATGTCGCTCCAGTACAGCTGTCCCCAGCTCCCAGAGCCACCCTGCCTCCTGGCTCATACAGCCCTGTGGCTCATCATTTCCGTCGTCCTAGTGGCTCAGCTGCAGGTTACTCTCATGTGTCAGATAGTGGCACTGTGTCTATTGTTCGCTGTCATGCATCATGTAGTAGCACTGTGTCAGTTGTGCCCTCTCCTGTTTCAGGTACTCGCACTGTGTGTGTCCGCCAGTCTCATGTGTCAGATGCAGGCATGGTATTTGTTGGTCACTGTACAGGGACATGTCCTGGCAGTGTGTCTGGGTCTATGGCTCATGTGTTAGTCAGTATATCTGTGAATGTGTCTCACACTCCTGGGTCTGGTGATGGCGGTGTGTCTGGGTCTATGGCTCATGTGTCAGTCACTACAGCTGTGGCTGTGTCTCACACTCCTGTTTCTGGTGCTGGCAGTGTGTCTGGGTCCATGGCTCATGTGTCAGTCAGTAGATCTGTTGCTGTGTCTCACACTCCTGGTTCTGTTGCTGGCAGTGTAGCTGGGTCTATGGCTCATGTGTCAGTCAGTAGATCTGTGGCTGTGTCTCACACTCCTGTTTCTGGTGCTAGAAGTGTGTCCGAGGGGAGTAGTTCAAGCAGTCCACCAGATTCTGTGCTGTGAGGTTTAGTTACCCTCACTCATAAGTCATTTTACTTTGTGTGTAGATTGACAATTGTAACCACCCTTGCATTATTAATGTCCTTGGGACGGGTCGCTTGACCCACGTACTTGTGCTGCCAGTGATGTACCTGTTCTGTGCAATGGACTGTTGATGCACTTTGCCCCTCTCATTTGCTGCCTCTGATGTACCTGTTCTGTGCAATGGACTGTTGATGCACTTAGCCTCTCACCTTTGCTGCCTCTGATGTACCTGCTCTACTGGCCACAATGCTGTTGCTGTTCTGATACTGCATTCTACCCTCTCATGTGCTACCAATGATGTACCTGCTCTGTGCAATGGACTGTTGATGCACTTATCCCCTCTCATGTGCTGCCAATGATGTACCTGCTCTGTGCAATGGACTGTTGATGCACTTATCCCCTCTCATTTGCTGCCAGTGATGTACCTGTTCTGTGCAATGGACTGTTGATGCACTTAGCCACTCACATTTGCTGCCTCTGATGTACTTGCTCTGTTGGCCACAATGCCCTGTTGCTGTTCTGATACTGCATTCTGCCCTCTCATGTGCTGCCAACGATGTACCTGTTCTGTCCAATGGACTGTTGATGCACTTATCCCCTCTCATGTCCTGCCAGTGATGTACCTGTTCTGTGCAATGGACTGTTAAAGCACTTATCCCCTCTCATTTGCTGCCAGTGATGTACCTGTTCTGTGCAATGGACTGTTGATGCACTTAGCCATAGCCACTCACATTTGCTGCCTCTGATGTACCTGCTCTGTTGGCCACAATGCCCTGTTGCTGTTCTGATACTGCATTCTGCCGTCTCATGTGCTGCCAATGATGTACCTGTTCTGTGCAATGGACTGTTGATGCACTTATCCCCTCTCATGTGCTGCCAGTGATGTACCTGTTCTGTGCAATGGACTGTTGATGCACTTAGCCACTCACATTTGCTGCCTCTGATGTACCTGCTCTGTTGGCCACATTGCCCTGTTGCTGTTCTGATACTGCATTCTGCCCTCTCATGTGCTGCCAATGATGTTCCTGCCCTGTGCAATGGACTGTTGATGCACTTATCCCTTCTCATTTGCTGCCTCTGATGTACCTGTTCTGTGCAATGGACTGTTGATGCACTTAGCCACTCACATTTGCTGCCTCTGATGTACCTGCTCTGTTGGCCACAATGCCCTGTTGCTGTTCTGATACTCCATTCTGCCCTCTCATGTGCTGCCAATGATGTACCTGTTCTGTGCAATGGACTGTTGATGCACGTATCCCCTCTCATGTGCTGCCAGTGATGTACCTGTTCTGTGCAATGGACTGTTGATGCACTTAGCCACTCACATTTGCTGCCTCTGATGTACCTGCTCTGTTGGCCACAATGCCCTGTTGCTGTTCTGATACTGCATTCTGCCCTCTCATGTGCTGCCAATGATGTACCTGTTCTGTGCAATGGACTGTTAATGCACGTATCCCCTCTCATGTGCTGCCAGTGATGTACCTGTTCTGTGCAATGGACTGTTGATGCACTTAGCCACTCACATTTGCTGCCTCTGATGTACCTGCTCTGTTGGCCACAATGCCCTGTTGCTGTTCTGATACTGCATTCTGCCCTCTCATGTGCTGCCAATAATGTACCTGCTCTGTGCAATGGACTGTTGATGCACTTATCACCTCTCATGTGCTGCCAATGATGTACCTGCCTTGTGCAATGGACTGTTGATGCACTTAGCCACTCACATTTGCTGCCTCTGGTGTACCTGCTCTGTTGGCCACAATGCCCTGTTGCTGTTCTGATACTGCATTCTGCCCTTTCATGTGCTGCCAATGATGTACCTGCTCTGTGCAATGGACTGTTGATGCACTTATCCCCTCTCGTGTGCTGCCAATGATGTACCTGCTCTGTGCAATGGACTGTTGATGCACTTATCCCCTCTCATTTGCTGCCAATGATGTACCTGTTTTGTGCAATGGACTGTTGATGCACTCAGCCACTCACATTTGCTGCCTCTGATGTACCTGCTCTGTTGGCCACAATGCCCTGTTGCTGTTCTGATACTGCATTCTGCCCTCTCATGTGCTGCCAATGATGTACCTGCTCTGTTGTGCCCAGTGCCCATGCTCTTGAATACTCTGAGATTATACCCCTATTATGTTTAATAAAGCAAGTCAATCATGTGTAGTGGTTTGTCGTTGTCATTCCTGGTTGTGGATATATTGGTGCGATCGTCAATGTAGTTTCTCAATCATGACACTCCCCCTTCCAACGTCACAGCCCTGGCAGGTACTCCCCTTCCGACAGCAATTGGTGGGTTGGCGTACCTGCATCGTCGTCGATGATGGTCCATGACTTGCTGGTGGTGGGGCACGAAGAGTATCGGAAATAGGTGTAGTGCTGGGTCCATGACGATGATCTACTTGTGGTGGGTATCTCTGCAATGTGTTGTATCTTCGCTGTGGTGAATCCGCCGTGTTCAGGCCAGTTGTTTTTCCGCAGCGAGTTGATGTGTGTTTTCCGCCATCGTGATTTAGAGGACGGTCGGAGACGTCATTCCATACGGCGGTGTCTCTGGATTGGTTACGTCCGCCGCGGGGTCGGGTGTAGTTCCGCAGCTGTGCGTGCCCTTCCGTCGCGCACGGACTTTTGGCAGTGTTTACCATCCTAATGTGGCGGACAGAGTGACCGCGGCAGGCGGACAGGAAAAAGGCATTTTCCGCATACTCCAGGCCGGCGGTCGCCCTTCCGTCCACCATCGTAATCGACCCCATAGTGTGCTGAACTTCTAAACTCTGTGCTCATTTAAGTGTTCCATGAACTGTTACTATGGTAACAGGCAGAAAACCGTTTGGGGTAGGGTTGAAAAGTACTGGCTGTACAGAAACCATTCTATTTACCCAGGATCCTCTACATTACAGAAAGGAAAGCAAAGTAAAACAGAACACTGTGTACCACATTTACAACCCCCTTGTGCCACTTTAGCGTCACTTTTACCATCTTAAAAGTGGTGCAATAGTAACGCAATGAACTTGTAAATCAGCCCCTATGCACATTATGAGCAAAACAAGTACACAACTCATTCAATTCTTTATTGATCGCAATTAGACAGTGTTGCTTCACGATTTACAATGAACTTCAATAAATACTTTGTGCCTATTTAAATAGAAGACGAGATTGTCGACATTACAAAACTTAGTGGCATATTTACAAAGACGGAGTTAAAATTGTCGTCACTTTAATGCCTGCAAACACCAAGGAAAGTGCCGAAAATGGACTTCAAAATCCTTTGTTATCTTACCGGAAGATTTTCTCAACATTGCTGTTTCATATACAAGACTGAGAGCCACACCCGGGGCTATAAAATAAATGGTTGTGGGGGACTCCAAGGCCCCCCCCTGCAAAATTAGAAGTGTGGGGACCTCAACAAACCCCCTCAAGCCCAGGGAACCACCACCTCCGGGGATTTGTGTATTGTGGGAGGCAGACTGCATGGCCCTCCGCCTGGACCCCTCGAGGGCCCTGGGGACCGCCACGCCCCAGCGCCGGCTCCTGCAGTGTCCCGGGGTGCTGTTTACTGTGAGAAGGCGGGTGTCTCATGGCTCCCGCCCTCCCATAGCAAACTTAGTTTGCATTTTGAAAGACACAGCAGTGAAATCTGTTCTCAATTTCAAAGTCCAAACCAGATTGCTTTCCCACATGCAAGTTAGCATCTCCCCATGTGGAAAAGCAATGCGGGACCGTGGGGGCATTGTGTCTCCCCCGACGGGCTCCAACATTTTTTATAAGACCCGGGGGATAGGGTTCCCGGGGATATTAGAAATTACTGATAAGGGCTATTTTTTTACGGTAAAATTAAAAGTCACGCACCCAGCGCAGCGCTCAGTGCGGCCCCCTGGTGTGCACGCTCTGGATGCACGACTCATAATCTGTAGGGTGTGCGACTCCAGTGCCTTTGTTGCTCAACTTCTACACGTTTGGGAGCCGGCATTGCTTTTCCACATGGGGAGCTACTAACATGCAGCTCTCCAAGTGGAAAAGCAATCTGATTTAGATCTTGAAAGAGAGAACAGGTTTCCTTGCTATGGGAGGGCAGGATGGATACCCCGGGACACTGCAGGAGCCGGCCCTCCCACAATACATAAAGCCCTCAGGGGTGGTGGTCCCCACGGCTTTAGGGACCTTGGACCCCTTCCCCCACCCTTTTCTTTTTTAGCCCCGTGGGGTGACGATCCCCAGGGCTGAGGGGCCCCTCTGGACCCCCCATAAAATGTAATAATTTTGCCCCCGGTATTTAGTCCCCCGGGGGCTAATTACAAAAAAAGCTCTGTTTTATTTTATTTATTTTACGACAGAGTCCCCGCACCCTACACACAGCTGCCGGGTCTTTTTTTAAAAAAAAGTGGGGCCCTGGGTTTCCTTCTGGGACCCCCTAAGCAGGTCTAGAGTGTAAAATTATTTCCATCCTGCCCCCTTTCTACGTTTTGCACACATATTCCACTGACTTCCTCACTCTCGCTTCTACCGAGGCACGAAATGGCTGCCAGCAGTTCCTTGTTTCAAATGTTGACATCCACTTGACAACCAATTAGCATTCAGCGCGTGTTCGGAAGGGTGCGCTCATGGTACGATGACAATGGATCCAGCGTGCCCAAAGATATATAAATGATTTTAATTGTAATTTTCTTAGGAATTACTGAACAGATTGACACCATTTAAGCAAAAGGCACAAGTCTGAACTGAGGACTATATCTTTGCCAAATTTGGTGTCATTCCGTTCAGCAGTTCAAGCTGTAGCTGTTGCTCAAGGTCCTAGCTGACATCATCAGCAGTGCATTGCGGGCGCACGAGTTATAGTTAGCTGAACTAACTATAACAGGGGAATTTCAATGGTTTTGTATGAGTGAAATGTCCAGCTAACTATACATGTGTGAAACCTACGTTTTTTTCCAGAGAATTTCTAAGGTTTTTTAAATGCTAATTCCTAACTATAACGTGGCTGAAACCTATGGGTTTTTCAGTGAATTTCTAATTTTTTTAAAATGCTAATGCCTAACTATAACGTGGCTGAAACCTATGGATTTTTCAGTGAATTTCTAAGGTCTTTTAAATGCTAATTCCTAACTATAACATGGCTGAAACCTATTGTTTTTTGAGTGAATACATATATATATATATATACATTTATATCACAGCATACAAGTCTCAATGCCCTAGCCCAGGGTAAGCCCAGACCTAGGGACATAGGTTATTTGCTTCCCTAGCACAAGATCCAGGCTATACTTGACTGTTGGGGAAATAACTATTACAACGCAGTGTTTATCATTCAAAACATTACCACAAAGTCACTATCACGTATAAGGTTCTCTTTACGATTTTGGGTGTGTGGGAGTGGGACCACCCCACTCCCACACCACCAAACCCGTAGTTGAACCACCACGGGGATTAAGAGTTTTCCTCTGTCAGGCAGGTGGTTCTTTGGCATTTCCACAGAGGTGCCTATGAAATAGGCACCACAATGTGAATGTCAAAATCACTACGTGCACGGCATGGACAGCTTCAATTTATACTGTGTGTTGGATGTATGCACACCAAGGGGGCACACGATGCACCCCCTGCATGCACCCCATAATGCAAAGGCACAAGGGGGTCCTGTTGACCCTCCTTTGTTTCCTCACCTCCACACTTTTCATGGCGGTCGCACCCCATGAAAAGTGTGGCAGTGAGGAAACTCTTAATGTGCTTGGTGGGGCCACAGTGGACCCACCAAGCATATTGCGGCCTCACAACTGCCGATCCTTGATGGCTGCAGTGGTCCCAGGGCGGCCTGACCACTCTGGTCATAATAGGGTGGTCGGAAGACCGACACTGCCATGCTCCCAGGAGTCTGGTGATCCGTGGACTGTCAGACTCATAATGAGGCCCAAAGTCTTTACAACGCATGTCATTACCGATTCGATTTGAATAGCTTTATTCGACAGATGAGTCATAAAAGCACAGTATACATACAAACATACAGTCTAAAAACATAAATAATCCAGACCTAAAAAATTTAAGATGGTATTAAACATACAATAACTGTCGAATAATGATGATAAATGACAATATCTTAAAATTCCATAAAAGCTAGTTCGATAAAAATACAACATTAGGCATTCACATTTCATAATTCCAGTTAATTATTAATTATTCGGGGTGACACTTAGCCAACAACAATACGAGGGGCCTGTGACAATGCCCTAGAACGAATACACCAGGTCCAACCCAAAAACTTGGCCATAGCTATTGACAATAATAGCGATGGATCTGTTGAAAGAATTCTTAACGCCTCTTCGTGCCTTTTGAAGCCTACCAACTTGCAAATAGGTATAATCCACTTTGCACAAGGTTTCTTATATAGTGGACAAAAAAACAGCAGGTGGCTGATCGTCTCTTGCCTCTCTTGACACCCTGGACAACCAGTCTCGGCGAGCCCTGCCCATTTGCTGGTAAATTCCCTGACTGGCAGGATGCCAACCCTCAACTGAAAATACAGTTTCCTATCAAATGGTTTATCAATGGCATCCCAGTACTGCTCTAGGGCCGGCGTTGACTTAAAATCTAGAAACCGGCCAATTAGATGCTTTGCTGAGCCATTGGAACAGACAGAAACCCGTATCATTTCCCAATTCAACTCCTTCAAGATCTTCTTTGAAGGGAAAATAGCATTGGGGGGGTCATTCCATAATTCACTCAGTCCCAAGTTCTCTAGCAGCAGTCTAATCTCTCTTAACCATTTCACCTTGTGGAAACGGTCACTATCCATTACATCTTCAATACCCATGGCATAGTGAGATAATTCAGCCGTACTCCACAATCGCTGCCAATATAAAAGGGGGCGTAGTTTCGCCAGGTCCGACACTGCTTTCCTCCCCAAATCAAGCAGCAGCGGGCACGTAGGTGTGCTTTTAGGGACACTTGTGACCTTATGTAGGAATGAGTTTTCTGCAACCGTTAAAGTAGAGACATTCGTGAACCCCCATAGCTCAGCTCCGTACAGACAGGATTAAAATCTTCATGCTATAAATCTCTAGCAAGGGACTAATTGGTTTCGAGAGGGAAGTCTTAAATTCGGCTGCCAGGATCCCAGCCTGTTGTTTGTTTAACGTAGCCACGTCAATTTTATTTGACCCCTTCATATCAGCCTGCAGCGTGACCTCTAAGTACGTAAAAGCATCCACTTTTTCGAGAGGTGCTTTATCTATATACAACTTCCCCCGGAATGATCTATGTTCGTTAAAAGTCATGTACTTTGTCTTTGTCATGTTGATCATTAGACCCCGATTTGAGCAGAACTCCTCAAACCTGCCCAAGGCTTTCTGCAGACCACTAGGTGTTTTTGCTAAGATTAGGGTGTCGTCCGCAAACATGAGGATCAGTATGTATACACCGGCCAGCTGTGGGGCATCGGAGGGTACCTCGGAGAGGAAATCGGCCACACCGTTAACGAAGAGCGAGAACAGGGTCGGTGCGAGCACATAACCCTGTCGCACTCCCCTGTTCACGGCAAATGACTCGGTGACCTCCGCCCTGGTACCCCACCGAACCCGTGCATGGTTACCCTCATGTAGGCGGACGATCATGGATAACAATTCTGGGGACAGCCCCATCTCCCTTAAGACACACCACAGCCTGCAGCGCGTCACCAGGTCGAAGGCTGCCTTCAAGTCCACAAATACCGCATATAATGCCCCCTTACCCAAGGTGACGGTCTTCCAATAGATATTAATAAAACAGAAGACCTGGTCAATAGTACTTGTGAGGGGTCTAAAGCCTGCCTGCAGAGGGGTAAGAATATTCTCCTCATCCATCCAAGACTGAAGTTTTTGTAGGATCAGTCTCCCCATGATCTTTTGGATGGAGTCAATAAGGCTGATTGGCCTATAGTTTGCTGCTACAGCTTTATCACCCGTCTTAAAAACTGGAATTATCTCAGCCCCCTTCCAGGATGCCGGAATAGGGGCACCACAGGCAATTGCATTTGCTAGATGATGAATATACAACCTCCAGGAAGACTTGTAGCTTATAAAGACATCCGCAGGGATGCTATCAGCTCCTGGAGCACGACCTGGTGTAATGGTATCCAGTGCCCTATCCACATCTGCTAATGTAAATGTCCCACTAGTATAAAATGGATGGCCATGCGAAAAAATGGACTACTCGTTAACCTAAGAAGCATACTCGGGTTTAAAATATTCGGCCCACAGATGATGGGCGACATGGTTTTGCGGGGGATCCGGGCACCCACCCCTATCCCACTTGAGCACATCCCAGAATAGTTTAGGTTCCGGGACTCACACGCTTCCTTAAGGTCTCGCCACCTAGCTTGGTCCCAGAGTTTTTGGCTTCTCTAACTACTTTCTTGTAAGAGGCCCGTGCTAACCTTACACCCTCAGGTTCTCCTACACCTATAGCTACTCCTAGAGCCCGCCGAGGGTAACGGCAGTTTGAGTTGAACCACCCTTCAGCTTTCTTATTCCTGCTATTCTTAGGTTTGATAGTTTTACAAAAAAATAACGTTAGATGGTCAAAAAGCGTTGTATGGGTCTCAGTTATGTGGAGCAATGGAGCCTGGCTTCCCTCGCTACTACTCCATGCTTCCAGTACCCTATCTACCTCATTATTCATAGCTAGGACTATTTCCTGGTGCTGTACAACATTACCCCATTTAAGATGGCGAGTATTGTTGGACAGCACCAGGTCACTAACCCCCTCCTCTACCCCAATAAATAGGGCTTCTCCAAACAACCCAACCAATGTGGCTATAAGTGGGTCATGATCGCTTTCGGGGCGTTTCACTACCACCATGTCCCCCAAGTTCTGCCACAGTGACAGGCTCACCAACAAGTAATCGATACCGCTAGACCTAAGGCCGTTGTTGAAGGTATCAACCCCCATCCTGTCTGACTGCCTTCTCCCATTTGCGGCTCGAAACACCGATCCTCAAGCCCCAGAGGTTCAAAACTAGTATTGAAATTCCCTGCGATTATCGGGTCGATGTTTCTTGGTAAATCGTCCAGCAGCCTCTGCAGGTCCTCTACAACTTCTGAACAGCGTCCTCCAGCAAGGCCTCTAGCATAAACATTAAAGATGTAAAAACTAGGACCCCGCTCCGGGATTATTTTCAAAGCAAGAATATCGACATTGTTGGTGGGTATTTGGGATATTTTACATGACAGGCCCTGCTTAACCCAGATGACCAGACCCCCTATTGGACGGCCTTTTGCTAATTTTACAGCTGGGACCTGGAAGGATAGATACCCTAGCCGAAACACGGGATCCACTGACCAGGTCTCTTGAAAAGCGCATATATCATGGGAGTCGATAAAGTCTACCCATTCAGGAAGAACTAGTTTAGACCCCAACCCTGCGATGTTCCGTGATAGGGCTGACACTGCATTAGTCCTTGGTGGGATAAGGATCTCTGACGAAAGGTGTCCTACCTGTGAGGGGGGCTGTCCAGGGCTCATGGACCGCCTTGTAGTCACTTGGTGATCTTTACCCCCAATTATACCAGAAGATATCCAGTTTCCTTCCCTGACTACTTCGTTTACAACATCTACACACACATTGATCCTGTTTGGCTGATAATTACATGTTCTAGGAACACTAGAGGGTATTAAGCTACCTACAGCATAAGCTTTAGTGGCGTTCCCCGAGCAGGATGTGGTTCTGTCCGGCAGGGGGATGCATAAGCTAGGGTCACCGTTAACCATAATGTCTACTCCATTATCGTAACTGGGAGCGGACTCAGCTTTGGGGGCACAAGCAGGGACTTGTTGACTAGAGGGGGTTCAATGTCAATCACACTCCTCTAAGCCCGATAATGCCTCAAACCTGTCCCAAGTCCGGACACCCTGCCAACCCCAGGGCCTTCGGGCAAACCCACCCCTAATAGACAGTGCAGTAGAGGGGTCTAGGTTATTAGCTGGGTAAAAATATGTCAAGGGGTAAGATTTAATAAGGGAGTCCGCACCTAGGTATTCCCAACCACATATGTGTTCAGCAACTCTGGTATCCCCGAAATGAATTATGATACTGTCCCTCTTAGTAGTTTTAGGTCGAGACCCAACCCAATCCACCCTTCTCGCAAGTATAATTTCTGCCAACACCCCTGGGGGCAAAGCCCGATTCTCATTGAGCCAATGAATGCACTTGTTTTTCAGGTCTATATGGTTCTCTTGTTGGCCTGCTCTCAATGGTGGACCCCCCGTTAAGATACACACATAGGGTACGGAGGCTAGGGGGAGATCTATACGTGGCAAACAATCTGTTGGTAGATCAATGGGTGCCCTAATGCTGCATCTGGGGGTTGGGCCCCTGGGGTAGAACCATACCCCCCACCGGCCTTACCACATCGTGGCCTCACTCCCTTAGTGCTACTTTTTCTAGTCAGGGGGCTTAGTTCACTAGGAGGCAATGGCGGGATGTTATTAGGTAACAATACATGTTTAGACTGGGTTGACGGGTTAGGGGGAATAGGGGGGTTAAGAGGAGGTAGGGTAGCCGTAAGCGTGCCCCCAGCCTCAAGCCCATTCCCAGACCCATCCAAATTCCCCGGCCTACTGGGGCTATGAATAACAATGGTGGGAGACAATACCCTAGCCAGTCCCCCTATTAAAGACCTTTTATTAAATGCAGGGTCAAGAGACAATCTTTTTTCTGCTCGCTCAATCTCGTGGGCAACAATAGAAGATGCACGTACAATAAATTGGTCCAGCGTCCCTATGATAGACCCAGTGGGTGCCATTTTCCCGCCCTTTGCTGCCCTTGTAGACATATTAGACAATAATGTTTTCTTACAGTGGGTATTCAATCAAACTGAGTGACACAGAAACCTAGCAGTAGGCAGGAGGGGCCTCCAAGGGCAAGTTCGAACTAACCTTGTCGCGTCGATGACAGAGGGGTGGCCCGTCCCGTCCTCGAGCCGTTCTTGAACGGGCTCAAACGGGCCCGCCCTTGTCCTGGGCTTCTCCCGGGACGCTCCCGCGAGGCGGGGAATGGTGCGGATATTTATGCACCTCCTGGCGCGATTTCCCTGTATGCGGCTTCCGGCTGCGGGTACTGCTGGGGAGTGTAGTTTTCCCAAGCTCTCCCCCACACAGTAGCCGCAGTGGTGATTCTGGGCTTGCGGCGGCGGGGGGGGGGGGGGGTGAGCGGGCACAGCAGTGCTGGGCAGCGGGTCCGGTGAAAGATGCGGGCTCAAAGTTTAAAGGCCCCATAGTGGCAGTGGAGCCCACTACTTGCTCTCCATCTCTCTCCGCATATCCTGAGGTGAGCGACACAGGGGCGGGGAGGCACTGGAGGGTAATTGGGGGGAGCAGGAGTGTGCAAAAGAGTGAGTGAGAAGGAAAAAAACTGCAACCTGGCGCTCCTTCACACAGAGGAAAGTAACTTGATTTCTCAATCACTCAGCCCTGCGGCCCCACTGCAAGCCACTACGCGGTCTGGTGGATTGGCAGCTTGATCCATACAGACACCAGAGACACCCAGAGCAATAACTTAGGAGCCAAGGCCTACCGTGTGAGCGGCAACGAACATTGTAGTCTCTTATCTTTTTTTCCTTTTCTTTTAAAATGCATTTTAAAAGTTCTGCAGCACTTCCAACAATACTCCTATCATTACGGAGAGCTTGAGGTCCGCATATCATACCGAAGCCATAATGAACCTTTGACAGCTCAGCTCAGCTTAAGCCCAAGCTCAAGCCATTCATTCCAGGATCGAGATATAGATACTCAACCAGTGCAGCCGTCCAACAGCTCCACAGCTCAATAGCTTAATAGCCTAATAGCTTAACTACAATTGCAACAGCTTAACAGCTCAATAGGTTAGCAGTTTAACAGTCCAACAGTTTAACAGGAGGGCTTCTACCTAATCCCCTCAAGACATCAACCCTCCTTAACGAGGACTCAGTGCAAAGCATATAAATGAGGACAAGAAACTCAAACCTGGTCCAACACCAAGAAAAGCATTGTCCCCATAAGTCAGCAAGGTGGCAAAAGTCAAAGATGCTCTACCCTCTAGGTAGAGAAAGTACCAAATTGGGGTCAGGCTCCAAGGAGGGCCTCCTGGAGGACCAGCAAACAGGCGAGCCATTAACAGTGCCTGCACCTCCATCGGGAAGGGCCCTAAACCCAAACGAGTCCATGGCTTCCAGGAATAGTCTCAGCATTTCAAAGAGAATGACCACCACAAATGATAACAGAGACATAAGAGCATTCCTGTACCATACAATTTCAAATGACAAACCTGGTGAACCTGGCACATCTGGAGGAGCATTGTGCTCATCATACTCAGGAAAAACCACCAGAATTGCCAGAACATTAGCAGATGCCAGTAACAGAAGACTAGGACCCCATTCATCCAGGCATTTAGCTATCACACTCTCACCTGAAACAATTATTGTCTAGGGGACAGAGTATCAGAAACAAAAACGGTAACAAGCACACCCAGCCTTAACAATCAGCAAGTCGAAACTTAGGGAATATGAAAACGGGCTATGTGGTCAATGGAGATAATGGAGCCAATGCTCTCATAACAAGTGAAATATCAGAACCCAAGGAGGATATCATTAGCGGACAAATCCAATACCACCACCCAAACCCGACTCCCCCGCTAGCCCAAGGGGTCTAACAACAAATAGACAATCAATTGACCATCCGAGTACGCAAGCCCCCAAGGCTCTTAACAGTGATTTACTGACAGGTCGAACTGGACGAACTGCTGTGACGACATATTGCACAATCTAGAAAAGCTTCCAGAGATAATGAACGCGCTAGTCAAGGAGCTTAAGAATGAAGTCAGTAGGCAACTGAACATCTCACACTCTTAACAAAATACAAAGGAGTTTACAAGCACAAAAGACTCACAAACCAATGACAAAGAATCCTGGCAAGAAATAACAGGGGCCATGGCTGACCATCAAAACAGGGCAGAAGAAATCGTAATAAAAAATAGACACGATCCAGACAACAACCACGGAACTCAAAACCAGCCAAAGCTGGCAACCCCAGACATTCATCATCTATCTCGAAAAAACAAGAACAAATTAAAGAAATTAAACAAATCAAAAAAAGCAAATCCATCAATAAAGGCTCCATTCTGCAGTGGCTGCTCCCCAAAAAACAGGAGACTGAGGTTCATATTACAGATCAACAGGAGATCAATATCTAACCTCAGAGTCACAACCTAAGACATGGGCAAAGCCTTGATTGGAGCCACACTAGCCACACCCAGGATTAGGTGCACCAAGTTCCAATTGATGCAATATGCTGATGACCTGGTACTCTTAGATCACACCAAAACTGTCTTACAAAAAGCACTCACGGCCCTTGCAACTTACAATGCCAAAAACAAGCTGGTTGCCAACCCAAGTCCAAAACAGTGATTTTTGGGCACTACCCTAACAAAAAACTGGCAAAATGGAGGCTTGGTCTGCTGACTTTGGACTGCATACATCATTACAACTACCTGGGGGTTTGGTTTAGTGAAACAGGCCACCCAGGAGTCCATCTCCACAAAATGCAGATGAAAGGGAAAAGCATTATCTACGCCCTCTGTAAACTTTACGCTACCTTACATTGTCCTACAACAACGCCTATTCAAAGAGTTCTGAGGGCGAAATTAATACCATCTCTTAATTATGCACAACAGGCTTTCCCTCGGAAATTTGTGAAAGATCTAGAAAAAAATCCACTGCACAGCTTACAAAAAGCTATTTCACATACCTGCCTGCACCAGGAACACTCTGGTTTGGCTGGAATTCAACCTCAAACAACAAAAATTGGTACAGATGACCTCTCCAAGCAAATACTTCTACCTAACAATGGCGGCACCGGAGAACACAATGAAGGCTGCTATAAAAAATATTTTCTTAGAATCCGGCAATCCTTGGTCAGACAGTCTCGCCTCCGCTAAAGACTTCTTGCAACTTGCAACAGAGAACTGGGATCCCAGGATAGTCAAGTATGCTGCTATCAAAAGCACAACAAAAAAACAAGTGTGTCTACGCTCTCGTACCTTGGACATGGAATCCCTGTTAACACGAGGATTCCATGAGTCACAAAGCCTCCCACACACAAAGCACAACCCCAAACTCCATCTTACGCAGGGTGTGGGGAGACAAGCCATACACAGGATCTTAGCAGTCAGACTACATTGTTTCCCCCTTAAATAACTATACCCTACCGGTTCAGCAAGACCAGTGATCATGGAGTGCCGGCTTTGTAAATATAAACGTGAGTCTTTGGTCCACATCTTTTTTTGCTGACTGGCCCTGCGCTTAGCTTGCAGAATCTATCTCAGGCCCATCTTGCTACAATTGGGTACTCGCACCGCAAAGGAGGCAGTCCATCGACTTTACACTCTGGACACAGTGAAGCACATGGCTATGTTTGGCAAATTTATACAATATACCCGCACAAAGTTGATGGACACTCCCCCTAAGCAATCAAGCAGGCACTTGTGCAGAGGCTGCCTATTATCTTTTACTACCTGACTAGTTTAACTGAAGCATGTAAAACTTTTAATAATTTCTGCGTACAAAGATTCACCTTTTTTTAATTTTGAATATCAGATCTCTAGATTTTAATCCTACTGTTTTTTTAAATGTAGTGCTCTTCTTTATTGTAATGGTTTTGAGTAACCACTCAAATAAAGTTATTCATTCATTCATTCAGGTCAGTACCACACATACCGTTGCAATGCAGTATAAGTATATACACTTACCACGCATGCCTTTACCATGCATTATGAGGTAAGTACATAGGTAAGAATAAAGCTAAGTATGTAGATGAGTATTTGGTATATGCATTTATTGATTAGTAATATTTATTTCCTGCGTTTTAATGGTAAAATGTTATTATATATGCTTTAAAGTAATATCATCTATTAGAGATATAGGCGTTTTAGTTGGGGCATGTATTAATACTACATTTAATACCTAAGTATTAATGTGTAAACTATTTAATATATGATTTTTAATCATAACATTTATATAATTATTTTAAGGACAGTAACACAAACCTTTAAAAATGTAAATTTGGCACTTGTAGAGCGCACTACTCACCCGCAAGGGTCTCAAGGCGCTTGTACGAATACCGCTGTGGAACCTATCCTGGCTTTCCCTGTGAGTTGTCCACTCCTGGGCACCCCCAAGGTGGAGGCCAGGCATCCTTAGCGAGTTATTGGGTGGGACAGTGTATTAATACTCTAGCAATAAATGTAATGCCTGAGTATTAATCTTTATATATTATAGTACATGATATTTAATCATAATATTATTTACTTTTTTTTTTCAAACTGTAACACAAACCTTTAGGGACGGAATGCAAAGAATATAGGGGTTTGGGTTGGGAAGTGTATTTATACTTAAGTATTACATTTAACACGTGAGTATTCATGTTTATACATTATATGATTTTTAATTATAATAATATTTATTTAAATTATTTTCAAGCTTGTAACAGAAAACTTTTGGGATGGGATGAAAGAAATATAGGAGTATTGGGCACGTCTATTAATACTAAACAGGACTTAAATTTAATACCTCAGAACTACTGTTTATAAAATATAATGTACAGTATTTAATCCTAATTTTATTTATTTAAATTATTTTTGAAAATGCAACACAAACCTACAGGAATACGAGCGATATAGGGGTATTGGGTGGGAAAGTGCATTAATACTCAGGTATTGAGTGTAATTCCTGAGTATTACTTTTCATGAATATAGTATATGATATTTAATCGTTATATTATTTATATACATTATTTTAAAGCTGCAACACAGACCATTAGGGACTCTATGCAAGCGATATAGGAATTTGGGGTTGGGGAGTGTAAACCTTAATTAACTATTTATTTACTGTGATAGGTAACTATAAAATGAGTGTATTTATTTGGTAAAGTACATAAAATATTTTTAATAATATAGCAATATTAATTAAAATATATTAATTTTATTGTAATGTAAAAATAATCACAACATGTTTATTTTTAAATCATGTAGAATATCCTTTTTTTAAATTGTCTTTTTTTTTAACAATGCGTAAGATATATTTTCATTAATATTAATGTATTTTCCCATGCATTTCCATTGACTTTAATGGTGAAAATAGTCCTTTTTTTCTTTGTACTTTTTGGCTCGACGTACAAGGTTTTGCTTCTATCACTACATGTCAGATGCTAGGAAAAGCTGAATTCAGGTAAGAACAATTTGATTTAAATTTGTTAAAATATAGGTAGCTAGGTATATTGAAAGGAGAGGGGAATACGTAGATAGATGTTGTACAGTATACAATCATTTTCTATTATTGCTTTAAACACTTTTACATCCCCATGCAGGTTTTGTTCTTATGACCACGTCAGGGTGGTTGTTTTTCTATTTCAATGTAGGTTTAAATAAGTTGTAACAAAAAGGTTATTACTTTTTTAAACCTATTAGAAAAAAAGCAACATGGCGTCATGCTTTTTTAACTCTTTCATGACTTTTCAAAACAAAGATTGCATTATTGCTGGAGAAGCTCATGATTCGTGGATGGATTAATATTAGATGTTTTATTGGAAATGTCTTATTGGTGATTGTACGCTCTTCCTGCATCTCATTTCAAAACCTTATTTTTCCGGTATTCCTTTTTGGGGGTTTCTTTTATTTTTAACTGTTATTTATTTCCAAATATTGGATCATTGGTAGCAGTCTTTAAAAAAAAAAAAGAAAATACTGGAGCTGGCCTTTTCTTTGGATGTTGGATTCCCTCTTTGAATTATTGGAGTAGTGAACACTCTTGGTGAGAGGTGGTTTGAAATATCACCAAGAGTGCAAGAAAGAAAAAAACTACATGTAGGAACACCCAGTATTCATTAAATTTATTTAAAGAAATTCAGATTTAATTAGAAAATGTTGTTAAAACAGGCAAGTAAATCTGCAGGTTGTTTGTCTATGTTACAAGTGTATGAAGTACGCAATTTGTCCAGGTAATCTGATACTCCCATCAATGGAAATTGATGGATTTAAGCCAATAGTCTCCCTAATGTTTGTTTATTACTTTTTGAAACACAATGGAGCTGACTACGTGTCCATGATTGTGCCAGACTAATTTCTTGGAGGCTTAATTCTTGCTTCAAAAATTCCAATAAATTGTGCAGGTTACGATGAGATCTTCCAACTCTTTTGTTAAATGAATTTTGCCATCCCTGTATGGCATTGTATGTCTTTGCATCTCACTCTAAGCAGATTGAGTAAGAATTCCATCAGGCAATGGGTAAACTTGGCTTCCTCCTGTGACCTAACCTGCTAAGATGACCAATCCATATGTAATCGAAGTAATTTAGGTGTTGGTCCAATTTTCCTTCATTTTATGTAAAATATTCAGATTTTGTAATTGATGTGTAAAATTCATCCACACACTCAGGAGGTACAAAACAGAAAGCTGATACTGTTGTTTACTGCTTGACATGTAATTCTCAGCTCAGTATTTTTTTTTTCGCCAATATGCCCGGGAACAGTGAAAAAAACATCTTTGAGTTTGTGTAGTTTTAGTAATAGTATTTATCATTTGTAATTCAAAGTCAATTATTATTTTACAGGACTTTTATTCACAGTTCTAGTTTTTATTACTAATAAAAACTCATTCATGTTGAGGATGGCTATTCTGGAAGTAAGCTGTACACGAATGGGACAGTTGTGTGGTTTATGTTAGCATGAATAGTGTAAATGTGGGTGAATGGATGGGGAGTCGATTTAAAAGTCCCATCCATCATCCAAATTTCACTTTTCTCAAAGGTTACCAAGTTATGGGCGTTGGTAAATATTAGCACTCCTTTGAAAGGGTTTTTCGTTGTCATAAAGTAGGAGAGGTTCATTAGGATAAGAAACTATTAGCTCAGGGGGGGAAATAAATTCAGAATGGGTTTGTGGTGTTCCTCTTTGGGGATTACTTGCCTGTTTTTGCCTCTGTATCATTCTCTTCAAAGTGGGTGTTATGGGCATACTCCAAGCTACATGCATTGGTATGTTTCGGGATACCTCCCTCACTCTGATCCACAGGGTTCATTGGAGGTGGATGCTGGCATTTTTATGTGTTGAATATTTTCACACACTTTAATCTCCATTGCAGAGGCAGAGTGGTTATGCTCTGTAGCCCTTTCCACAGTGTCTCCCAGAGTAACCACTCTGTATTTGTAATGGGATGAAAAATACTGCACACACCTCCAATGACTCCTAATCTCTGTTAACCTCTCCTTACAATGATAGCCACCAAATGTGAACAACCTACTGTCTGATTTCTGCATTCCATTGTATTGTAATCTGTAAAAATATAAGAACAAAATAGACGTTTTGTAAATGCTATGGTTTTAGGTTGTGCTTTTTTTGTTTGCTATCAATGTACCTGTTATGGAAAACATGTTTTGTCCATGTTAGGGAAAAATGTTTTGGATGATTAATTGGGGCACTGTTCTGTTTGTGGGGAAAAACTTTATTATTCCTGTTAAAAATAAGAGATGTTTAAGTATCATTCTTTGTTGCCTGTAGAATGAAAGTGGTTACATTTGGTTATTTATTGCATTTAACAGAATTATCACCTGAATTTTTTTCCCTTTTCCAAACTGCCTTTCTAAAGTCTGTTTAACTTTCTTTTCTTCTATTGGATTTTCCAATTCTATATTTTTAATTTTAAGGTCTGTGGAAAACAAGATGAGGTATTATTGGGTGGTGTTACATAAGTGATTTTGCACCCCAGTCACTTTTCCAGCACTTTCACTGAGATAAGTACCCGGTGGAGTTAGAAAAGTAATTTTTCCCTTCAAACATTGTCCAGCACCTTCCCTGAGGTAAGTACCTGGTGGAGTAAGAATAGTAATTTTGCCCCAGTCAATGTCTAGGCCCTTTTCTGAGGTAAGTCTTTATGGGGTTAGATTACAAATGTTGACGTTGACCCCCCAGTCACTGTCCAGCACCTTCCCTAAGGTAAGTAAGTTCCTGAGTTAGAATATTAATTTTGCTCTTCAGTTAGTGTCCGGTATCAAATCAAAAAAGATGATACATTTTAATAATTATCTTTATATTAAGTTGTTTATTTCACTTCTGGGGGTGTACAATTAGTACTGGAACTTGAATAGTACACTTTAGTAAAGATGTTTGCAGTCTGTAAATTAAAAATGTTCTGAATAAATAAATGTTCTAGAGATAATTTGAGTTTTGTTAGAGAATGCTATTGATCAAGTTTATACTTACTCCTGCAGCTAAGTGGCAGTATTTGCTACTGGCTGTGGTACATCCTCTCCTTCTCTCAATGGTTTACGGGGTCACAATCGAAATTAGTGTACCAATGAGCACAAAATAGTGGACGGCTGAATTTATATGTTTTTTTTTATATGTGATAATTCACAGTAAAATATCTTTTGGAATGTATTTTGTATTGTGGTTTACAATCTGACAGAATGTATATTTTATTTGTTTGGTAAAAAAACTTTTTGGACTGTCTTCACATTTCACAGCAGTCATTTTGGTTGGGGACAAGCTACTTAAATAGGCTTCAAATGAAGGAAGGTCTACTGTGTACATTTCTGAAATGTGAACGTGTTTATTTGGATGTTTGCTTTATGTCAACATTATTTTTTTATATTTATTTAATGTAAAAAATGTGTACCAAAATGTTACTGGGCTGCCATGTTTTTAACAGTGTCCAGTTGTTTCGTAGTATTTATATTTTTACTATAAAGCAAATCATTGTAATTGTTCTAATGTATTTAAAAAATGCACTGTAAAGGTATGCGTAGTAATGATATGCATGGTAATGGTGTTTAAAATATACCTCTATGTATGTTTGTGGTAACGACATGCATGGTAAAGACATCTGTGGTACTGGTAGACCACTTTTAAAAACTTTGTTTTAAAGGCATGCATGGTAAAGGAATGCATTGTTCCTTCATACATCCCACCTAAGAATTCTGAAAAACTTTGGAGTTGCATTTTTTCCCTTCTGTAGGCCGTCTCATATGGAAGTTCAAGATGGACTGTTCCCATGAGGAACAGGATCTGTACTGATATGCATAAGGACGGACTCTGTCTAGAGTGGCACAGTAGGAAAGAAACTATGGATTTAAATTTTACCCACATTGATTGACAGCGGTTTAGAGTATTTTTAAGTATGTCTCTTTTCAACTGTTGTGTGCTTAATTTATCCTAGATATCCACAGCCCACTAAGGTCTCTATTACGAGTCCAGCAGTCCATGGACCGCCAGACTCATGGAGGTGCGGCGGTGGCAGTCTAGCCACTACCGCACCAGCAGTCTGACTGCCCCATTACAAGCTTGGCATTCAGACTGGCATTTCACCGCTTCAGCTGTCAGAGAACAGCCATTCTGTGGTGGTGGCAAGGCAGTCTTAAGGCTGAAATATGCTTGGTGGTGCCCTGAGAAGCATGGCGCTAAAATAGTGTAATTCGCGAACGACACTCAACTGTTGTTCAAGTGCGAGAAGGGCTTTGATTTCAATGGGACCAGGATAAATAACTGCCTCTCTGAAGTTTTCTCGTGGTTTAGTCATAACCAACTAAAATGCAACTCTGATAAATCAGAGATCATCTTCGTTGGCCCTCGTCCACATGAAGCCTGGCATACCTGGTGGCCGCAAGACATGTCCCCCCCCCCCCATTGTCTTAGGCTATTACTGTGAAAAATCTGGGGGTCAAATTGGATTCTGCACTTTCTATGACGGCGCAAGTCCAATCAGTGGCAGGCACCTGTTTTGGGACGTTGAAAATGCTGAAAAACTATCTTTCCCTACTGCCAGTCCCCCATCGTAAAACAGTTGCCCAGGCCCTAGTTATGTCGAGACTGGATTGCGTCAATTTCGTGTATTTGGGACTTCCAGAGTACCTACTTGGTCGACTGCAGATCATTCAGAACTTAGCAGAAAGGCCCATCGTCTTAACTAGACCCAGGACACACTCTTTTCATCTCTTGTCCGCACTTCACTGGCTTCCAGTGCAGAAAAGAATCCACTTCAAAGCCTTGGTCCTGGTCTTTAAAGCTTTCCATAAGATTGAGGCCCCCTATCTAAGGGAAAGTTTTCAGCCTTACATGCCTCAGCGTTCCCTGAGGTACTCTACCAAGCGCCTGATCTTGACTCCGAAGTTCAGGCTCTCCCGGGTTGGGGGAAGATCCTTTCAAGCATTAGCATCTCGACTTTGGAACAGCCTTCCTTCCCCACTGCGACAGATCCCGGTCCTCCTGACTTTTAGGCGGAATCTAAAGATGTGGCTTTTCCATCTCTAGGCTTTTCCAGTTCTGTGGGAGGGGGGAATTTCTGTTGGCTGTTATGGTGGTCGTTTTTCTTAGCGCCGGGACACCCTTGGGAGTAGCCATGCGCTTTATAAATTCCAGATAACATAACTTAACATTGTAATTTTTCTTATCTGTGCAGTCTTTATCTTAGGCACTGAGGGGCATATTTACAAAGAGGGTGGCGTTAGCCTTCTTGACTTAGCGCCATGGTCCGCCACTCCAATATGGTGCAGGCCTGCATTTCCCCCTGCGCTGGTGCTAATTACAGCTGCCTAGCGCCAATGCTGGAACCCTTCCAGCATAGTGCCATAGTGCAAGGGTGCCTGCTTTGGGAGGAAATTATGTTTTTGTCTCTTCCTGCACATCAACAATCTTAAATGGCGAATTGTAACTTCTATGTATGCTGTTTTGTGTAGCACACAGAAATTGCAACTCGTCATTTTTAAAATGCATGGCGTTTTGCTGTTTCTTAGTGTGCTGCACAATGCAGCACACATAGAAACAGCAAAAACTGTGAGAAATAATGCATTGTTTCTTGGTTGTGCTACCACTACAAAAACCCGCCTTTATATGTTGACTCCCGCACGGTTCTTTCTTTCCACTAAAGGCATTGTTATCTACAAAATACAGACATGGAGCGGAACATCTCTACATCTCTTCCAATATCAGATCCTAGGCCGTTAGTTGAATGTGGTGCTACATTAAAAAACATTTTTAAGAATCACATTTTAGATCAGATTCGATGTTTTGAAGCTATCTTGAAATATGCAGGGGAATAAATAACAGTATCAGTGGGAGTTTGAAGAGGAGTCTTGGCTGCGGCACTGGTATTGGATGCCCATCGCACCATATGAAACAGTCTAGTTATGGTGTGCAGCATGTGTCTGATGTCAGTGGGTGTCTGTAAAGCAGCTTATGTAAAACCGTGTGTGGCACTGATATGCAAACTTTATTTTTCCCGTTAGTGAAACAAATTATAAAGTAGTGAAAGTTATTAATGGGTTTGCATTTGTCTATACATTTTACATTTAGAATCACTCCTTATAGCTCGATTCATTTACATTTTAAGCCGCAGTCAGATACCGCAATCCCAAGGCAGCCATTTTCATCATTTTATAATATGACTCTTTATATTTTAAGAAGAAGCCCCTTATCTTTCTTGGGTCCAATCATCAGAAAGCATATGCGATATTGCAAACTGAACTCATAATATTGTGAGTTTTTTCTAATGGCTAGTTTGGCTGGTGGGTGAAATATAAGAGCAGCGTGCTGTGCGAAAATGTAATAGGATGCTGAAAAGGGTAGTCTGGCGTGCTGGGAATACTAAAGACACAGGCCACATAAACAAACCTTCTGCACTGCAGGCTTATTTTTTTAATCTGGACAGAACATATGAAAAGGAACAGAAGACAGCTTGATGATTTGCATAAGCTCTTTCGATTCAGCCAATTCAGAAAATAAGTAAAGCTGTTTATTACTTTAACAAATTTTATGGAGTAAATACTGAATTGTCGAGGAACACAAAACTGAAATAAAAGTAGGTAAGTTCTGAGTATCTTTCCTGTAAGTACATTTCATACAGTTCAAGAAATAGGTGATCGAATAGGGCAGCTGCGGTCGGTAGTAGGAGTACCTGCCGGGCGGTGACGTGGAGAGGGGAAGGGGCAGGGTGGGAGGTAGTAATCTATGGATTTCTGAGGTTTACAGGCAAGTAATCATATAAATAAATACAACGAATTTTGTTGTGTGCAGTGCATCCCCAAATGCGATGCAGTGCACGCAACGAAATTTGTATTATTTATTTATGTTTTATTTATATGGCAGGTACTCCTACCATGACCACGGCTGGAATAGGGGACTCTTATACAAAATGCATTGTAAACCCTGCCCTTGTAGTGCCATTAGTGTAGTTCGACCATTCATCACATTTCTTCCATTGTGCATTCAAATACCCTAGCCACCTCCTAGTCACCTTACTCAATGCTCGCATTTCATTATATGCTTAATTGAACTTGCCGGAATAAAAACACACACTATGCCACGCCTAAAACTCTTGAAGATGTTCCACTTTTTGCAAGTTTAAATGCATTTCGTGTTAATATTTTCTTGGGCTTTTATTCTCTGACAAAGAGATTTTACCTTCCAGGTTTCTAAATTTCAGCGCCTTCTTCTTACTGTTGGAACTAGTGAAGCTATAGATCTGACCCCTAACATAGGCCTTATATGCGTCCCAGACAAACTCAATAGAGGCCGAGTCGGTATTGTCTGTAAAATAATTGTTAGTTGCTGTAATGACTGCATCGACTATATCTTGATTATAGAGTGCCGCCCTTTGTAAAGTCCATCTGGGAATACGGACTTGACTTGCACTCCCAATAGAAGATGTATATATAATGGGGGCATGATCTGAGAGAATGGAGGGGAGTATTTTAATATCATGCATAACCTCTAACCCCAGCCTGTCTACCAAGACATAATCTAGTCTTGAGGCGTGTCCATGTTTTTTGCTGAAATACGTAAAACCAGGTGCAGCCCCCCCCTTAGTTCTCCAGAGGTCAATTAGACCCACCTCGTGCATCATATTAACCATGGCACATCTGGAGCGCGGGGTAGTAACATGCTGACTATAATTAGATTGATCCTGTCGAGGATCAAGAAGGATGTTAAAGTCACCCCCTATGATCACAGGGGAAGTGAGACCTGTTATATTGGACTGAACTTTAAGTAACCAAGTAGGGTCATCTATATTTGGGCCGTAATAGGAGACAATAGACTGTACACTTCCGCTGAAATCAACTTGCGCCAGAACCCATCTCCCTGACTGATCTGTAGATACTGACTTTATAGACCCCTGATCCCGGCCTTAATTAAAATTGCAACTCCCTTATTTTCCCCGGTCTGTCCAGAGTAACAGAATGCACCTATCTATTTTATCTTTCCGAAGATCTCTTTACTTTCAGTGGATCTAAGGTGGGTTTCCTGAAGGAGGATGACCTTAGCCTGAGATTGCTCCAAAAAACTCACTATCAGTCTCCTTCTCCTAGAACACCGAAGCCCATTTACGTTCCACGAAATTAAGGTTATTTTATTATGGGCCATTTATAGTGTCTATCCTTCCCTCCTTAGCCAACCGACTGAACCCCCATCTACTCATCAGGAAATCTCTGAAAGTTGTGATAAAATGAGGACTATTTTTTTTCTTTTCTCCCCTTGCTACCCCATCCGTGCTACCCACCTCACCCATGCCCCCCTCCCCTGTGGCCTCCCACCCCATTGGGGAGCCCTCCCTTTCTTCTTGGGCATACGCCCTTAGACAGGTACCCCCCCTCTGTGTGTTTAAATTTGATACATTGTTGATTACAAACTAAATATGCCTGATGGCAGTGAACATTGCCTCCTACCATATAGAGCTATAAACCAATAGTCTAAATTAATGAATCCACTTTAAAGAAGGCAAAATAATTCAAATATACTAAATCCTTCCTTTACTTACAGGCCCCTTATAGGCCCCTACCTCCTCAAAATCTGCTACCGAATCTATTCTGCAGGCTCAACGCCACCCCCTTTGCTGCTTGTCCTGATTTTTTCAATAAGAGTATCCGCCTCTTCAATCTGCCGTATATTGTACATGTGGTTGTTCCACATTATGCGGAGTGATGCAGGGAATTTCATCTGGGCACGGGCTCCTAAAGAGTTAAATGTTGCAAGTCTCTTGCCCATCTCCCATTGCATAGTAGCAGTTGTATGTGAAACGTCTGAACGAACTGTGAAAGAGAATGATCTGGAGAAGGAAGTTGATTTTATGGCCCCGGTTTTTAAGGCCATGGACAGAATCCTTTCTTTGGTAGAGTATGTCAGAAAATTCACCAGAATCTTTCTGGGGCGCTCTCTCTCTGGGTTTCGTCTATATGGATCCCGGTGGGCCCCCTGGATATCAACTAGAAGGGCCGAATCAGAATCAGTGGAGTCCTTCAAAATTGTAGTTTTAAGTAATGCCACCACAAATGTCTTAATATCTCCATCTTCAATATCTTCGGGAACATTCAGGAGTTTTAAATTGTTCTTTCTGGCATGATTTTCATGCATCTCAATGTCATCTTTCATCTCTCGATTTTGCTGCACCAACTTGTCTTTATGGGCTGAAGTGGTGCTTAACGCCTCCTTGATCCTGGGCAGCTCTGCTTCTAGGACCTCTGTCCGTGATGAAACCTCCTCCACCTTCCTGGCCGACACCTCGCAGGATGCCTGAATGGTCTCTGAAATTGTAAATTTTTTCCCTATCTCTTCAAATCTTTTCCCCATATCCTCCTTTATACCGGGCAGAATGTCTGCCAGCGAAACGGGATTAGGCACTAT
The DNA here is from genome assembly GCF_964261635.1 of Lissotriton helveticus. NCBI lineage: Eukaryota > Metazoa > Chordata > Amphibia > Caudata > Salamandridae > Lissotriton > Lissotriton helveticus. The sequence goes on along the minus strand of NC_136072.1, from coordinate 737,345,125 downwards.
TCAAGGGGTGGTGCTTGTATGTCCGCCCTCCTCGGTTTTTTGGGGGACATCATCCTCTTTCTCCTTATTTACGTCCTCCTGCACGGATTCTTGTATTTCCAAGGCAGAAAAACTATTTGAAAGTTCTATTGAGGGATGGACCCTATCCTCCACTGGAGACAACGAGGGCTGGAGTAGTTGGTCTGGCTGGGAGGGCGAGGGGGTGGTCATAGTCATTGTGTTGGCCTCGATAATTGATCCTATACTTGTTGATGTACTGTTAGAAGTCATCTTTCCCGCTTTATCTGCAGTGGACAGTGAAAGGACTTTATAAAATGATTTTAAGGAAGGGGTAACCTTAGAGGCAACCGATACAGTACCTTTTGCCTTTTTTTCCCTCTCGCTTTTACCAAAGGGTTACTACTGTAACTCGCCTTCCCTGTCCGGGATGTGGCGTGAATTTGTATTATTGGTGGGGAGACCGATGGCTTCTGAGGCGCAGGCACTATACTTGCAGCTCGATTTCGTAAAGTATAGCGACTTACTCCTGCCTTAACAGTGGGTATCTTTGGGAGGGAGCAAGCTTTACTTAAACACGAGCTGGCACCGTTACTGCCACTCTCCTCCATGCAGGGCTCCCAGACCTGCTCCCAGTTCCCACTGCAAAGATCCTGTGTTAAACAAAGTGGTACACACAATGTCGCGCCCAGTGGGACTAATATGAGATGCCCCCCGCAGTCTAGATATTCCTTGGAGCTTGCTTGTGTCCTTACTCGCCCCCTACTATCTGCCACAATATTATCCTCCCCACAGCACTTAAAAGGCTTAATACTCTCCTGCCCCACATTCAGCGACTCATCACACCCTCCACTCCAAACACAATTGCCTCCAACTGGCGTTTTACAGCCAATCTTACCGGGAGTCGCCCTTACCACCTTTATGTGGAAGTATGTTGATTGCGTCGCCCATCCGGTAACGGAAACCCGTCATGGGTTCCTCCGCCACTCCCTGGCTTCTCCAAATCCCCGGAACCACGCCGGTTTCAAAACTTCGCCAACCATCCGTGATCTTTAATTCAAGGCAAAAAATGCCATCAGCAGAGGTTGCCGAGGCTGCACAGAAATCCAAAAAGAACCAAAAGGATGAAACAAGTAAAGTTTGCACAATGAAAACGGAGAAAAAGTTACAGCCGCTCCGGCATTCTGCCAGCAGCTCTCCGCGTTCAGATACGCCACACACAGGGGAGGAGCTCCATCACGGCCGTTAGTTTCCGGCCGTCATGCTCCCCCTTGTTCACACTGACAACTTGCCACAGGTTTTAGATGATCTAGAACGCCTCCGGCTGGAATATCGTGGGTTGTTGGATTCAAAAGTGAAGGCGCAATGGGCTGCACACGCAATGGACAACTACGAATATGGAGAAAAGGCAGGGGCTATCTTGGCCAGTAAAATCAGAGCGGACCGGGTCAGGAATAATATGAACAGCCTAATTATTGATGATCAGGGAACTATATCATGCCTTCAGGAGGATATGGAAAAGTAATTACTCTCATCATTTTCTAAATTATATGACGAGGAAGAGATCTCACTTGATTCGAGTAACACCTTACGGTAGTTGGAGAGCAAAGCGCTGCCTAGACTGACAGATCAAGGTCGAGACATCCTCAATAGTCCCTTTACCGAGGAAGAGATCGGTGCATATATTAAAAATATAAAGAATAATAAAGCGGCTGGCCCTGATGCCCTCCCTGGAGAGCTGTATAAGGTACTACAGGATATTCTGGTGCCACAGCTTTGTGAGTTATTCAACTATCTATATAGTCTGGTGGGTAAGGCACCCCCTTCTTGGAAGGAGTCTATAATTGTGCTTATTTTAAAATCGGGAAAGGATCCCCTTAAGTCAGATTCCTTCAGGCCTATCTCCCTGCTAAACGCGGATTATAAGATCTTTACAAGCGTTTTGGCAGGGAGACTGGCAAAGCTAACTCCGCAACTTATTAGTTCGGATCAAAAGAAGTTTGTCCCCGTAAGATATATACACGATTTAACCTTTCAGTTGATCGGAAGTAAAGATTTAGCGGAGACTCAGTCGGAACCCTTGGCAGTGGCTGCGTATGACGCTGCGAAGGCTTTCGACCGCGTCAACTGGGGCTTCCTATGGGACGTATTGAGCTCAATGGGCTTTGGTATAACCTTCATTCAGACACTGAGGGGTTGCTATGAGGGTGCATCCGCTGCAATATTATTAAATGGTATGTTAACATCACGCTTTAGTATAAAGAGAGGAACTAGGCAGGAGTGTCCCATCTCACCCCTCCTATTCGACCTCTATATTGAGCCTTTGGCACAGGCGTTGCGGTTGGATGATCCGGTTAGACCCTTTATTTCTGCAGATTTCAGCTGTAAGGTGGCATTATACGCTGATGACCTGTTAATCTACACAAGTAATCCGGTTGAGGTCCTTCCTAGAGTGGAAGAGATAATGAAAGATTTTGGTAAATACTCTGGATACATGATAAATAACCAAAACACCGAAATAATGCGCTGGGGGGTTGATAACTGGGAGGGAGCCAGAAGTAGTCAGTTTAGATATCTAGGTATAATAATAACACCGGACCTTAATACCATAGCACAGATCAATATAAAGAAGGTGGCTAAGGACATCGATCACCTTTTTCTGAGATGGCAGAACCTCCAGCTTACAATATATGGACGTATTAATTTGGTCAAAATGGTAATTTTACCGAAACTGACATACCTCTTTAATATGATACAACAGACCTTTCCACATAAAGCTTTGGCCAGAATCCAGGGAAAAATAGGTAGCTTTATTTGGGCAAATAAAAACTCTAGGATCTCATTGAAAAAGTTAAAAAGAAGATTGTCGAAGGGAGGCCTTGTGCTCCCTGACATCCTCTGGTATGCCTTTTCTTTTCAACTGAAGAATATCTGATGCCTTCTCACCATCCCCGACGATTCCAACTGGGGGCGGATATTGAATACAATGGTGGAACAAGAGGGTGGCGGGCCAGGTTTTCTCTATAAATTTGGCGCGCCAAAATTTTACAAAGAGGTGCGTCTGAAGGTATTGAAACATGCACTTTCAGTATGGTCCAGAGTCAAGGGGAGATGGGGCATAAAGTATTATTCAGACCTTGCCCCAATCTGGGACTCCCCGGGTCTGCCGCCATGTTTTGATGACAGTCTCTCTCTCCCCATCAGGAGAGCAGGTATAACAGTATGGTCAGATATAGAATCATCAGAGGGGGTTCTCCCTTGGGAGGTCTTGAGATTGAAGATAGGGGACTCTTTCTCTAGATTCAAGTATATTCAGATCTGTTCCTGGTTTACCACTGAGAGAGAGAACATAGGTGGAAACTGGGCTATTGAGTCTGCTCTTCAATCTCCAAGCCCAATGAGGAAGGAAGTGGGACTGTGGTATAGAAAAATGTTGGAGGAGGAGGAATCTGAGGCCCCCCCAATGCATCAAATCTGGAATTCCTCTAGGTTGGAGGAGGCATCGGATGTTCTCTATGATAGATCTCTCCACATCTTGTACAAATATGTTAGAACAGCCTCTCTGAAGAAGAATCATTTTTATACCATCAATAGGCTTTATTATAAGCCAAAAAAGATTGCTAAGTTTGTGACTCCCTCTCCATCCTGCTCAAGATGTGGGATAGTCGAAGCAGATGACATACATGTTTTTTATGACTGCGCTTCCTTGGGTCCTTTTTGGTCTATGGTTGAGAAGGCCCTGGAGGGCATTTTAAGGTACAAGGGTCCTTAAATTTAGTTAGAGTTGTTTTTGCGATGGACACTGATCTTTTCTGTTTATTAAGGGGGCACAAGTAGCGTTATTCCTCAGTCTTATTATAAGTGCACGTAGGGAGATATGCAAATTAAGGAAGGATACCAGCCCGCCTCTATATGAAAGCTGGCTACGGGCGGTATTGAGCACTGCACGGTTAGATTCTGGTTTGGTACAAAATGTAAATAGCACAGTGTGGGATCCTTTGTTGGAATGGGGAAGAGAAATTAGGCTGGTCTACGGCCCTGTCAGTCCTATGATTACACCAGGCCTCGGAATAAAGGGGCAGGGCTGGTTAGCCCAGGCCATTGTAAGAACGTCAGTCCTGGGCACCCACGACAGAATGGGTTGAGAAAGTTTATTTGCACAGCATTTGGTGGAATGAGGACAAAAAATATATATATATATATTTTCTTGGGCGTAAATGGCTTCTGAAAAAACAAAATAGAAGCCTACAGTAGGTATGGGTGGAAATGGCTAGAAATTGATTCTGACAACCCACTGGACTTAGAATGGGGAGTCATGAGGTGTGGAATTATGAAGGGTGAGGTCATATTGAATAGAATTTATAAAACGCTAGTTTAATAAAGTCTTGTTGAATATAGAGCGCAGGCACCTTAATGTTTGTGTGTTTTATTGGTGAGTTTAAAGTATGCTGTTTCTTTTATATAACTTTATATAATTGTCTTTTTTATTAAAATAATGTAATTTATGTACACATTTGAAAACCATAAAAAATCATTGAGTTTTATTTTTCGATTTTTAATTATTTTTTAAAGAGCAATTATATTATTTGGATGCAATGATGTTACCCCCCCAAGTATGCACTTTGCAAATGTCTGTTAGATTCGTTTTAAACTAGTAAAATTAATCTCCACCCAAAACACACGCGTTCTGCAATGTTTGTTAGACTGTGGTTAGAATAGTAAAGCAGACTGCATGATGTATGCACTTTCTCCAATGTTAGTCAATTATTATTATTATTATGCGTTCTTATATAGCGCTCGATTACCCGTAGGCATCTCGGCGCTTGCCTTGGGAACCCGTCCTGGTTTTTCCCTGTGAGATACCCGTACTGGGCATCCCCAAGGTGAAAGCCAGGCATCCCGCCGCGGGGGGCCGTAGTGGAGATTAAGCAGGCTAATGCCCAGAGCTGCAGAGTGTGAACCCATGATTCAAGTAGGCACCGAAACGAGAATTATCGAGTCCATGGATAATTGGGCTCAAGACCCTGCCGCGTCGGGAATTGAACCCTGGTCCCGGGTCTGACCTCTGCTTCAGGGTCTGCCTCCTCTAACCAGTGAGCCACACTTCTCCTGGAGTTACAATCTTGAAACTCACCACCCAATATATGCATTTTTCCCCAAGGATTGTTAAACTGGAGTCAGAGTACTTAAATTAACCATTCAATGTATTGGCTTTCCCCAGTGTTTATTTGACTGGAATCAGACTAGTATTGTAATACACCCGCTCCCCCAAAGTATGTACTTTTCCAATGTTAGTTAGACAAAAGTTAGACTAATAATCTGACTCCCAATGTAAGCACTTCCTAACAGTCAGTTGGATGGAGTTAAAATATGACATTTCAAAAACGTTCAATGTATGGATTTTATCCACTGTTTGCTAAACTAGAGTTCTAATAGTAAACCTGACCCTTCCAATGTATGCACTTTGCCCAATGCTTATTTGACTGTAGTTAGAGTATCCTCCCACCCCACGGTGTATACAATTTACCCACTGTTTGATGGTTTGAAGTTAAATCACAACCACGCCCATAAAAGTATGCACTTTCTCCAATATTCGATTTACTAGAATTAGAATAGTAAATTCGACGCCTCCCCCAAATGTATGCATTTACCCAATGTTTGTTAGTCTGAAATTAGAATAGTGTGTTTGAATCCTTCCATGCATTTTGTTTTCACTACGTCTATTACACTGGATTTAGAATAGTATATATGATTCCCCCATCCTTAAAGTGTAGGTATTTTTCCCAATGTGTATTGAAATGTATCTACTGTTTGTTATTTTTTTCATTTTTGAAGTGTTTATGTTTTTTTACTCATTTTGCTTTTAAGTAATTTTTTGATTACCTTTAATAAATCAATATATATATATATATTTTAGTATATTTATATATATATATATATTCAATCTTGCCAAACTTGTCCGGTTTAAAGAAGGCGCTGACACCATGAATCTGAATCCAAACTCGATTTATTAGATCAGTATCTGCTCAGACGCGTTTCGGCGTTGCCGCCTTGTTCACTACATCTGCATCTACATTTGGTATCTCAATTTATACTAAGAGTGCCATGGGTGTGTTTGTCAATTAGCATACAGGTTCAAACCAGATGTTGCCGTGGTTACATTAAAGGCAAAAACCTGTATTGTGACGATAGTCTTTTCACAGTTTTTACACATATGGCAAACATTACATCAGAAATATTTTACACACAATATAAATACATTACAGTCACCCAAATATGTGTACTAAAATGGTGTTTGCAACCTTTTCGTCATGTAGCATGTTGAAAATCACAGCTAACATTTAGGTATCATTGGAGGCATTTATTCGAATTCTAGTGAAGAAATAATAAAACTTTGGCACACTTTGCTACAGTTTCCCCGTGTTGTGGCCATAGATGTTCCTAATAAAAGGACCTGACCGAGTAGGTCATCTGGTTTGCCTGTTTCATGCTCGTATCACCTTCCCACTCGTGGCTGCGTGTATACTTGGACACAACATGCCGTCTCGAGTCCACCCCGTCCATCATACGTCTACCTATGCCGCTGTGTAAGTGCTTGCGCGCGTTACCAAGTTTATTTTGTGGTTTTGATATTTGTGATTGCTGCACGTACTCATTCATCTATAGTCTTTGTTTGTACAGCACTAGCGGGCTTTGGTGACTTAAAGGATCATACGGGGTATCAACCATTGTCCTGGTGCCTGTCCTAGTTAGCCGTAGGGATTACCGTTTCAAAGTAAAAGTCGGTAACATAGGACAGAAATACCATGCCGCGTCTGGGGAACGGTTGAGGTATTGCGCGTGCGTCTCTTGTAGAATCCCGCTCAGACAGTAATTCTCTAAGTAGAGTTAAGGAGACGGGAATTCTGTGTGTTTTGGTGCACATTGTCTGAAATGATTATAGGATTGTAGGATTTAAAATTAAGGTGGGTAACTTTACGACAGTATGCACCATGCCGCGTCAGGAGAGTGGGTTGAGTTATTACACGAGCGTCTGTTGGGCATCAACATCCAGCCAATACTACTCTAAGTAGAGTTGAAATGGGGGGGAAAAAAACCATAATTGTATATGTTTCAAAGTGTTTAAGTGTCTGTGAGGTTGGAAAAGGGGGGTGAGGAGTGCCGTGTACTCAGACACCGGTGTGGGTCTGAGATGTGCTCTTAGTATGCCCGTGATAACCCCGTGATACGTGTAGTAGATGAACTGCAGATGTTCTTTGAATGGTACTCAGGGCAAAGGAAATGCCATGTGGGTGTGTTAGATTACATCTTTATAAATGGACACTTAGGGCTTCGTCCGCATTCAGGCCGAATGGGATCTTGGAGTTCAAGAGTATAATGTACCTCGACTCCAGGCGGCGTAGCGCTAATGGGCGGTTCCCCCCTCTTATGTTTTTGGGAATGCTGTCAATTACAAAATACTGGATATTTTTGGCATTACCGTTATGGGTCTCATGTATATGCCTGGCCACCGGGTAAGTTGGATCATTATTGGCGATTGCTCGCAAGTTCTGTAAGATCCGTACGTGCGCTGGATGGATGGTGGAACCTACATAATTTTTACCGCATGAACATGACAGTACATAGACTGCAAAGTCTGTTTTGCATGTATATGCGTCTCTCAGCATGTAAGGTTTAATCCTGAAAGGGACTTGTATTTTTGTAGTGTTCACCCCGTGGGTACAAGCTTTGCATTTTGAACACTTCTTGAAGCCCCTTTGGGAATCCAACCAATTTTTGGGTTTTTTGAGAACCGGCGCATTACACACTAGTTCTTCCCTCATGGATTTTGCCTTTCTGAAGGTTATTAATGGACTGGTGCCCACTGATTCACCTATGCTTGGGTCCCCTCGAACTAGAGGCCAATGTCTTGTCAGGATTTTCCGTAGGTTGCTGTGATATCTGTTGTAACCAGTTATTAATCTCGGAGGATCTTTTTTATTAGGCTCAGTTGTTGTTTGTGTTGCAGTTTCTGGGAAAATTAGATCTTTTCTATTTTTACCTCTGCATTTTTCTTCCGCCCTCTGGCAAGTGCTGTTAGTGTATCTTCTCTTCCTGAGTCATTTAAATAACTCTAGTTTGGCATCAGAGAGTCCCTCATCGGTGCTACAGTTCCGTGTCATTCTCAGGCACTCAGCATAGGGAATTGATTGTTTTAGTGGTGTAGGGTGGAAGCTGTGCGCATGTAGTAGGGCATTCCCTGCGGTAGGCTTTCTGTATGTTCGTGTTTGTATTTTGTTATCTTGTACATACAGTTCTAGATCAAGGAATTGAATATTGGTAGCATTTGTGTTACATGTAAACTTTAGATTCAATACATTTTCATTTAGAGCCAATGCAAATCTTTCTGCTTCTTCAGCGCTACCTTGCCATAGAATAAAAATGTCATCTATGTACCTCTTGTACATTATTACATTGTCTGACATAATGTCTCTATGTTGGACTCCTAGTACCTGCTCCTCCCACCAGCCCATGTGTAGATTTGCATAGCTGGGGGAGAAGCAAGTACCCATGGCTGAGCCTTGCAGTTGTTTATAGTGGAGTCTGTCAAAGATGAAAATGTTGTTTGTGAGACACCACTCTGCCATTTCCAGTATAATTTTTGTGTGCTGATATAATTCAATGGGTCTGTTTCCAAGGTAGTATTTCATTGCATTGAGGCCGTCTCGGTGTCTGATACTGGTGTATAGTGACTGGACATCTAGTGTCATGAATCTATAGTTCTCGTGCCAGTCAACATCAAAGATTTTTGCCAGAAAGTCACTTGTGTCTCTGATGTAGGCTGGCAGTTTTTTGACCTCTGGTTGAAGGAAGGAATCAATGAAAATGCTAGTTTTTTCAAAAAGGCTGCCAATTGCTGATATTATCGGCCTTCCGGGTGGTGTTTGTTCGTTTTTATGAACTTTGGGTATCAAGTAAAGTTGGGGTGTTATCGGATAATCATTCTTGAGGTAATTTAGCTCCTCCTTGCTAATGAGGCCCATTCCCTTCCATCTGTACAACTCGTTGTGATACTTTTCCTGTACACCAACATTGTGGGTGGGACTCACTCTCATATAGCATTCCTTGTCTTGAAGTTGAATCATGGCTTCATGATTGTACATTTGGAGGGGCCACAGTACAACATTACTCCCCTTGTCAGACCATCTGACTACCACATATATATATATATATATATCCACAAACAAGAAGGGTCCTTCCGGGATCGGCTCCCAAAGTCAGGTGGCGCGTAAACCGGGAAACCCAAAAGCCGGTCAAATTTTCAATAAATCCAAACAGTTGCTTTCAAGCAGACACGCACTCAGAGGTTGCTAGTTGCTGCAAAGTTTATTTGGAACCGTTCTGCGTTTCGACCTTGAAACGCGGAACGGTTCTAAATAAACTTTGCAGCAACTAGCAACCTCTGAGTGTGCGTCTGCTTGAAAGCAACTGTTTGGATTTATATATATATATATATATATAATTTTTTTTTATTGTGTTTTTTACATTATTTGTGTGTGTTTTAGCATTAAATAAGTATTAGTCTTAGAGCCTTATTACAAGTTTGGTGGTCCCGTGTACCGCCATATCAGCGGTCTGAGCATGGTGAACTCGCGGTTTGACCGCTGAATTACAAGTTGGGTGGATTGGCTTTGCAAAGACTGCCGCTGGACTGCTGAGACCAGCAGACCGTAGGGTTTACAGTCAGGGAAAGGCAGCCACCATAGGGTGGAACAGGAGAGCTGCACAGCTGTCCATATTACAAGTTGCCTGTTCCACGAGCGGACTGTGGAAGTCTGACTACCTAGTTCAAGATGGCAGAGATGAAGGATATGGGGTGTTTACTCAACCTTTTCTCTTCCATGCAGCTTCCGATGTATAATCCTTTCTCCAGGTCCCCATCTTAACAGCAGGATCTTCACACTGAGGATTGCAACCCTGTTTGCGGCGATATACTGGTGAGTCCTTTTCTAACCAAATACTCATTGGGAGGATTGCCCATATAAGAGCTGAACCCCTGTATTGGGTAGAGGTTTTCTTTCCAAATATACCATGCATATATGTGCAACCGACACATCTGCAGTAGTAATGTACACATAGACATCAATATATTTGTGTAAAGTACTCACCACCTCTTTAAGATCCCCACCTCCACACCGTAAGCCCTGTGGTCAACTTGTAATACAGCGGTCTTTGGACCACCAGCATCGCGGGCTGCCGGCGGTGGTGAACGCAGTCCTACCATGGTCAGACCACAAAATTCGTAATAAGTCCCTTAGTAAAGTATTTTTTAAATGAAGTATTTTATTGGTTTAATTATTCTGTATTAAAACTGTTCTAAAATGTATATTAATAATATGATAACTTTAGTGTAAGAATTATACATCGATATGTACGTATTCAAGTTTATGTGTTTGGTAAGGACCCATATGCAAATTTGCACAACTGGGGGCGAAGCAGGTGCCCATTGCTGTTCCTTGAAGCTGTTGAAATAGGTCCTTACCAAGCAGAAAAATGTTGTCCTGAGACAGCATTGTAGCATCTCAATCAGCATCTCTGTATGCCAGTATAATGTGATGGGATGTGATTGTAAATGATAGTGCACCACCCTATATATATTTGGATGTATTTAAAATTATTGCAACTATTAAAAATATATGTTTTATGTAATATATTTTAAATAATATCTAGTATATAAAAATAGAAACATTAATAAAATTCTCAAAGATAATTCATACACATATATATTACTTTACAATAACTTTAAAAAAAAAAAATGTTATGATGAACTTGAATTAGCCACGGAACTGTCAGATAAGGTGGTCCTTTAGACCCGTTATATTGACAACCTTTTTCTCATCTGGTCGGGTGATGTAGCTTCTGCAGAATCATTTATTGAGTGTATTAAGAAGAACAATTTAAATCTTAGTTTACATCACACATAAGTGGCAAAGAGGTCCAATACTTGGATTTGACAGTGCACATTTAACCCCTTCGATGCGGATGACAAAGCCAACTCGTCGTGGGCGTTACCAGCGCTACGCGGATGACGAGCTGGCTTTGTCATAAACAGCACATTTTTTAAATTCCAGCGCACAGCGGGAAAACGCGGTAGCGCGGTAGCACGGTAGCGGTTAAGGAGGAGAGATCAACACTAAAAGTTTTAGGAAAAATACAGCAGGGAATAATATTCTCCACTCTCAAAGTTTCCACCCTTGGAGACTGGTGAAAAGCATAGTGTATGCTGGGAACTTAAGAATGAAACACAGCTGTAGCAGCCCTAAACAATTACATCAGGCGCAGGAAGAGCTATATCAGGGATTTAAACAGAGGGGATACAGTCCACTGGTCCTGAAAGCAACTAGAACCAAAGCAGATGCAAGGTCCAGGGATCAGCTGATCTTTGGGAAACCTGCTGCAAATTGTGAGTTTTCTGATGTGAAACCGCAATTGTGTTTCATCACAGGGTACAACAGACAGCATAAGAACATACGGAGTATTATGCAAAAACATTGGCATCTTCTATGGGGAGATGCAATCCTGGGTTAAAAATTGGGTAATGGGCCGTCTATTACCTTTCGCAAAGCAAGATCATTGCGACAGGCCCTGGTTATCAACACCCCAGGCATGCCACCAACAACAACATGACTTGGAAAGAGTAGAGGCTTTGGGAAATGCCAGAAATGCAAGCTGTGCAAGTATGGAGAGAATATCATGGAGGTGCCCTTGCCATTTTCTGACAAAAAGTGGCAGATCATGAAGCCTCTAACTTGTAAAAGTAAATTTGAGGTGTACATTTTGAGATGCAGTTGCTCCAAGATGTACATAGGTAGTACGAGCTTACCAGTACACCAACGGATCCTACAGCATATTCAATCTATTAATAACAACGACCAGGCATACCCCATGGCTAGACAATTCCATGAATTTCATAGTGGCAAGCTGGAAGGTATAAAATATTGTGTGGTCGGTCAAGTTCAACAAAGATTATGAGGGAGCTATAGAGAGAGATGCCTGAGACAGCTTTATTCATGATACATTCTCAGATTTAATAGCAAGAGTGCCTTTGGGCACGATACCGAAGAACATCTATATGTACACCTATGAATTATGATGTATGAATTATGTTGCATGAATATGAAAGAAAAAAGAAAAATTACCCATGGGATGAGATGATCAGTATATTTTCCCTTTTCCTTCCTTTCTCTCTTTTTAAGATTTTTAAGATCTTTTCAAGATTTTCTAAGATCTTTTTAAGATTTCTTAAACATGCACTGTTCTAGAGTCTTTAGTTTTAACCCTGCAGTTGTCTCTCTTTTGGAGTGATTAGCTGATAAAATTGTTGAGCTTTTTGAATTATTAATTTGTAGCCACTCCATGGTAATCTTTTAATTGTATGGTCGCACTTGGGTGTGTTAGCGCAAGCACTTTAGTTAGGGTGTAAATAGCCTTGTCAACAATTGCTAGCTTTAAGGGCACTTGCCCCTCAATATCCAGAGTGGATTAAGTTATAGTGGGTGCATCTTGGAGCACCTATAGATATATCTTATATAAGCTAGCTTCACATCTTACGTTCAATGTGGAACAATTAGTTGCTATTTGCACAAGGCACTCTGCACTTTCCTTGAAATTAGGCAACAGTTGCACACAAATATTAATGTTAGATGATTAGCATAGACAATATGAGGTACATAAATATTTACTAATTAGGCACTGGCCTTAAAATTGAATAATATTGTTGTTGGTTTAATTGTTTTAAGTAATTAATTTCCCAAATAGGTGCAAAACTTGTGATTGTATTGCAGGTTTTAAATGCTTCAAATAATCACCATGTTATAACCAAAAACATTGAGATTGTTTGCTAAAGTTTACTGCAGCTATAATGCTTGAAGAAAAGTATATTGCACTGTCACTTTTGTTTAAAAAGAAACATATTACTTTTATGCAAAAATTGCACTGTCACTTTAAGATTTTTACTGGTATTTAAAGGGAAAAAAATGGTGGCGATTCTAGGTTTGAAAAAGACAGCGGAGGCTGTTGAAACGTGTCACCTACCTGTTTGCAGTCTGAATAAACATGCATTAAAGCAACCCGGAGCATGCTGGAGTCTATATATTTGTGATATTTTTGTAATATATTTGTAGTCAATATTCTTGTTCTTTCGAATTACTCATATGTAAAGTCAATATTTTAGTTCTCAACATTTTTTCTGCAATATCTTTCTATAGCATTATATTTGTGGTCGATATTCGTACAACTGTAAAATGTTTCTGGGATTTAGTGGCCAAGTAGGAAAACGAGCGCCCATGTACATTGGTGGGCAGCCTGGAAGTGTCTGATCTGAGAGTAGATAGGAAGATAGTGAGGAAATTTAGAATTAAGGACCTGATTATAATGGCTGTGGGACTTTCATCCGACCTCCTTCCTGTCAGAGATGGGACCGCCCGACTAGCTGTCGGTGGTCCCGCCATAGGGATTACAATGCAACCGCCTTCATAGTAAGCACATTTTGCATATCCCTGCACTATGTGTTAGGCACCATGCGGTGCCTGCCACATGGTGCAGGGATATGTACGGGGGCCACCGTTGGTGCTCCCAGAACCCTATGCCGATAGCAAAGGGGAAAGGGGGACCCACTAGGGGCGCCCAAAGTCCCTTTCTGTCTGCCTTTTCATGGTGGGTTAACTTCCATGAAATGGCCTGCAGAAAGAGATATTGTTGTAGGTATACAACCCCCTCCTGTCGGTTCTGTGGCAGTCGGTCTCTCCGACCTCCTACCATTCGCCTGCCATTGTAATGTGGTGGGTGGTCAAATGATGTCAGATGGCCACCAATGGAATGACTGTGGCGGTCCCACCGCCATCGTAATGAGGCCCTTAGTTGGCTCTGGCCAAGTCTGAAAAAACCGGCTGATGAACCAGACAAATGTCTTTGAAAATTATCTGTATGGAGATGGCAATGTAAAGAAATTAAAAAGTGAAAGAAATGAGTTCAGTGCAAAAGCTGAACGATGAGGCAGGAAGCAGCTTTTTTTATATTTTTAAGTCAATGATGGGAGGTTGTTGGGTAGCTAAATGAAAGGTATATTAGTAAATCAGGTGCAACAAAATAGATACCAGAACTTGGGCCTGACAGGAGACTGGAGGGAGAACATGAATTATCTTCAACAGAAGGTAAATCTGATAAAAGCAAGCAGCTGAAAACTTGTTCATCTGGGTCATCAGAGAGAAAGCCCTTTCAAAGTAAATTTCAGACTTGGCACTTGGAAATTGAAGTGGATGCTGCACCTAAGCTTGAGAGTCACGACTGTAAGGCTAAAAAGAGGGCAGTTTACTGGCCACCAGAATCTCAGTCTTGTCAGTCTAAGCCTGAGTGAGTTGTCGCGCATCCAGAATACTATTATTATAATATAGTTCTAAAAGATCATCAGAATGTCAGCTCATGGTCTGCCAGTAGATAGGCATAATTAATGCAAACTCATCTTGACAGATGTTGGCTCATTGCTGTGCCTACTGAAGAGTACTGTGCATAACCCACAGGCAGTTCTATGTAAATTATGTCCTTCAGTTAGTATATTTGTTGCTCATATATTTGCTTGACACAAAGGTCTGTATGCCATACATTTGAATCGTTTCAGCTTTAAATTCAGTCATTACAATTTTATATGATTGATAAAATGGGTTCCATTAAGCTGGGTATAAATAAACACATGCTAAGTTCCAAAAGCAATTTATTTTGCACTGCATGCTATTTTAATGTCAATTTTAGGTATAACAACATTTGTAAACCTGCTTAACATGCATACAGAAGTTGAGAACTTGAAGCACTTTCTCAGCTTATTGCATATGAAACCTTTGGAGGGAAAGTCAGAATTTATCTTTGTTTTCTTGAAAGGCTGATGACACTGGTAAAAAGGTGCGAATATCAAGCTGTGCTGACTACAGCATCAGTCATCCTCCTCCCACCCGTTACACAAGTCACAGCTAGAAAGCTCTTGATTTTTCTTTAAGTTAGGAGTTTGGCATTGGGAGGTTGGGCATAGATGCATCAAGCAAAATTGTGATCGCAATCGCTGCGAAAGAATTTCCTCCTCTGCAATGCATCAAGTAGAAAAGCAGAAAAAAGCGAATTCGCAAAAAAGCGAATCGCTAAACCCGTTGGAAACCCCCTTTGCGAATCCATAATAGTGATAATCAACAGATATTGCAAAATCATCCGCGAATTCACAAACAAATAGCGAATTCGCTAATAAATCACTATCCACATTCATCACAAATCGCAAATAGCGAAAATACCATAATTCGCTAAATACGAGTCGCAATTTAAGGAGAAGCTAAACCAGGTGTTAACCATGAAGTCAAATTGGCAACAAAAAAAATAGTTTCCAAACAACAAACAGGTGTTGCCTCAATCAAACACACTTAAGGAGACTCAGTAGGATCATGCGGAAACTCACAATGGCAGGTCTCTACATCGTGGCAAGGCAGCTGAGGCTCCAGGCATCAGCCCAGAACCAATGCAGAATCCATGAGCGCATCTTCCGGCTGCAGATTACACTACTGGGACAGACTAAAGAGGAGATCTACTCCAAATACAGGCTCAATGGGGCAATGATTACGAAGCTCATCAGAGACCTTGACCCCCTGATGCAGCACCCAACACGGTGGACCAATGCCGTGCCCACCCATGTCCAGGTCCAGGGCTGCCTGCACCTCCAGGCCTCCGGCTGCTTCCAGGGGATAGTCGCAGTTGCAGGGGGTATATCCCACAGTACACTTTCACAGAGTTTCATGGACGCCATGCTGAGCCGGATACATCACTACATCACCTTCCCAACAACCCAACAGGACTTAATGCAAACCAAACTGGACTTCTATCATACCGCACATTTCACCCATGTAATTGGCTGCATCGACTGCATCCGCATACACATCTGTCCAGCCGCAGAGACAGAATATATGTACCGGAACTGCAAGTCATATCACTCCCTCAACATTCCGATGGTCTGCAATGCGAAGACCATCATTACAGACATTGTGGCACAATACCCAGGAAGCACGCATGATTTGTTTATCTTCTGGCACAGCGGCATACACACCCGCTTGGCCAGGGGTGAATTTGGCAAGGGACTAACCATGAGCGCAAAATCCGTTCCGCTCGCGGATTTTGCGAATTTTCTGTAAATTCGCGGTCCGCGAACTCCCGCGAATTTACCGAGAATTCGCAAATCCGCGAGCGGCGGATCCGGGGGCAAAAGTTGAAGCCTGGCCTGTTGTAACTATTTTACGATGGCGCCGGCAGCTTGCCGGCGCCATCGTAAAATAGTTACACCATGCCCTTTGGTGTGCTTTCTTCCCAAATCTACCGTCGAAAATCAGCTGTGATGCTGGATAGAGGCCTTTGTATCCTTGACTTTCACGAGCACAATCCCTTTGCTGTTCCTATGACCAGGAGCTTCTGTCTCTTCATCTACTGCTCTGATCGGTCTCAGACCTTTTATACACACAAGAGGCATGTGCACTCGCATGGAAGCCCCGCCCACACACTCGCGGTGTGCACCGTCTTCCCGCCATTGACCCACTATGATGGACAGCTCACCCAAGGGACCCCTACGCCCCTCGGGGCGATTGCATTGTAACACACACATGGTCGCTGGAACTAGTTGAAGCTCAAATTCAGTGACTCATACATCAGCCCAAAAACAATCATGCGCGTCATCGCGGCTGGGCAGGTGTGCCTTCTTCCCAAATCTACCGTCGAAAATCAGCTGTGATGCTGGATAGAGGCCTTTGTATCCTTGACTTTCACGAGCGCAATCCCTTTGCTGTTCCTGTGACCAGGAGCTTCTGTCTCTTCATCTACTGCTCTGATCGGTTTCAGACCTTTTATACACACAAGAGGCATGTGCACTCGCATGGAAGCCCCGCCCACACACTCGCGGTATGCACCGTCTTCCCGCCATTGACCCACTATGATGGACAGCTCACCCAAGGGACCCCTGCGCCCCTCGGGGTGATTGCATAGTATTAGTAACACACACATGGTCGCTGGAAATCCGCAGATCCGCAAATCCGCAAAATCCGCAGATTTTGCGGATCCACGATCCGTAAATCCGCCAATCCGCGGATCGTGGATCCGCAAAATCTGCCCATGCTTACAAGGGACACCTCCTAGGTAAGTACACATGCCCTCATACAGTATGTTAACACCATGTTGCGGTGCATAACAGGCACTGACCCTCTGCTCTTCCCTTCAGGTGACAGCACCAACGCACTCCGTGAATACCTCCTCACCCCATACCTCCACCCAGCAACACCACAGGAACGGAGGTACAATGGTGCGCATATACACACCAGAAATGTGATAGAGCGGACATTTGGCATGCTAAAGAGTAGATTCCGCATCCTCCACAAGACTGGTGGGGCCCTCAAATACCGGCCTGAGATCTGCTGCAGCATCGTGGCCGTGTGCGCCATACTTCACAATATTGCCACCAAGCGGAGGATATCTGTTAAGGTGTCTGGTAGCGAGTCGGAGGGGGACGACCTGCCACCTGCACATGAGCATCATGCACACGGGGAGAATCCTGCTGAAGGTCACAGGCGCCGCACGCACATCACACAGCACTATTTCTAGTGCATCCATACCCCTCACACAACACTGCACTCATGCAAGCCACACCAAAGATTGACATAAGGATGATTTGTTTTCAGAATAAAGCTTGTGTTTATTTCACACAGACTCAATGTGCTTCCATCAGCAACAGAAATTGGTATGGTATAGACAAATCCAAGGTCATGTAACCTAAGTTGGTGTGCATGGTTGACTCACCACCGCACAGCATGTAATGTCATGTAACTAGCGCCTCCTGGCGCGCGCACCCAGTCGCCTCTCACCCTCCACATTAGGCTAGTCCTGTCGGGATACAGTGTTGGCCCAGCCACTGTGCCTTTTGTCTGGTTGTACCGGCACAGACAGGCTGCTGAAGCTAGATGCGTCTTCGCTTGCATGATCCCCCCCCTTGCATTCCTACGGTCAGCCGCATGTTGGTGCTCCACAGCATTTGCAAACTGCTTGAGGGGCCTTGCAACATCTGAACAACATTGGACCATCTGGATCTGCATGGCCAATGATCTCCTTGAGAGCTCGGATGTGGCATTCCCGATCAGGTGGTTTGAACAGGTGTAGGCTGACAGCCGTGTGACCAGCTGCCTGTGGTGTCTGCGGGTGATGTCCTGCTGCCCTACCATCAGCTGGTTGCTCTCCCTCACCGCTGTGGTCAGTTCCTGCACACTCTGTGTGAGGAGACTGATATTGCATGCGGTTTTGTACAGCTGCAGCGGCATTGCTACCATGTGCTGCGCCTGTTTGCGGTGCACACGCAGCATCTGAGCCTCTATGCCCAGGCCTAAGTTGTGTGCATGTTGCTCCATGGCTGCTGTGGTAGGCACGGAGCGCTGCTGCCTTGCCCTGCTGCTGGAGTGGGCCCGCACACTTGATGTGGTATGTGTCTGCCTCCTGGGTGGTGGTGGGGTCTGCTCCACTGCCTCATGTGCTGAAGCTTTCTGTTGTGCTCCGGCTGTAGCTGCGGGGTGGCCCTGGGTGTTGGTGCAGGTGCATACTGCCTCCCCCCATCCGTCTCTTCACGTGTCTCCGCAATGTGGAGGATTTCGCTGTCTGACGTGTCTGTATCCACTGCACCTGTGATGTGAATGAGTGCATGATTACTGGTATTATTAAGGCACCTGGGATGTTGCAACATGCATGCAGGCTCGCTATCGGTTAATGCATGTATTCCCTGGCTGGCTTTAGGGGTCTGTGCATCTTTACTAATCTTGCTCTGTTTGGCTATCAATGCACCTTTACACACTACAGGTTCCACAATGCATTTGGGCGTTAGGGAGGAGCTGGGACTGGAATACTATGCTCACAAATATGGATTGCACTGGGGGCATGGGCATTGTTAGGGTATGGGGTCGCAGTAGCATGCCTCTTACCTTTAGATTGTTGTGTGGTGCAGGAGGTGTCCAGTTGTGTGATGTCCACGCAGTCTTCTGGGTGGATGGTGTTCTCCACTAGGTCCTCCATGGGGGTGTTTTCAGGGACTGTGGAGTGTCCCGGTCCCGTCGCCAATCCTCCTTGGCAGAGCCTCTGAGGTCCTATCACCTCTTTTTTAAATCATCAATGGAGCGGTGGGTGACTCCTACTGCGTTCACCTTAGCCTTGATGCCCACCAAAATGCGCCTCTTGGTTGCCTCTGGCACCTTCCGGGACAGCTTCCCAAACAGATGGTCATGGTCCCTGCTCACTCCTACAATGAGGTACTCCAGTTCCTTCTCACTGAATTGTATTTTCCTCTTGCGTGCTTTCTCACTTGGTCCTGCAGCTTCATGGGACATTGTAGATGGATTTGCAATCCTGTATGGGCACTGCAGGGTGTGGCTCCTGGAGCTCAATTCTCTGCCTCCTCCTGTATCCAGCTCTGTACTCTGAATGATGTTTGGAGCAGGCTACTTCCTGTTAGTGATGTCATAATTGTGCTCCAAATGCGAATTCTCGTTTTTGCGATCTCGCAATGTGCGAGATCGCTATTTCCGATATCGCTATTTGCGATTTCGCAATTTGTGGTGTGGAAACTGCAGATTTTGCGATTTTTGAAGGATTTTACCGAAATCACATTTGACGATTGCGGCAAGGTGCGACTCGCTATTTATTAGTGATTTTCATGTTGCATCTCATTCTGCGAATTCTTAATAGCGATTCGTTATTTTTCGCTATTTGGAATTCGCAGAATGTATGCTTGATGAATCTATATGTTGGTGTGGAGGGACAGGCCATTCCTACAATCCGACCTCCTAACTACAGGCTGTTCTATGAGTGGCACACACTTAATCAGTGTGAGTGCCACTCAATGTTTTCAGATTTTGGCATATTACACCAGAGCACAGATGAAACAATTTGTAAGGGCAGCACTAAGGCTGTTTGTGGCATAAAAATAGTTGATAACCCAAAATGCATCGTGTTCCTATCGCAATAGCTGCACAGTTGGCAAGGTTCCAGTCAGCATTCTCCTGCTTCTTTTGTTAATTTTTTTTCAACCAACACCCCAAAAAACTACTAAAAGTGAAAAATTGACAAAGATGCCACTTTGTTTTTTAGGTCTTGTCTTCAAACATATTTTAACTCTCTGTTGTTGAGCACCTATTGTGTAAAATATGAATAGTTAATGTAAAGTTAATGTGGGCTTGGGTCAGGCCATTTGTTGGTTTTCTTGCCAATCTCCTTTTTAGGTCGAGCATAGGTAGCGCGCATGCATGAAGCAAGACCTGCTGTATTCAATAAAAGAACATTGATCCTGCCTGCTGCTTACCATAGATCACTCCAGTGTCGCTCTTCATTGATGCTTACTAACGGGATCCACAGCTAATACGTCACATCCAATCTTAGCTGAGGAGCCAAGTACAAGTACAGTTTCCTTATGCTATAGGTGTTTATAGGTTCGTTTAGGGGCTACTTTTTTAATTACCTGCTCCTGTTATTCTGTGGGTGCCTGTTCCTAGTACTGTGCGCCCCTTATTTTATCACCACAGTGGCTGCTTTACAGTCCACCGCATGCATAATTATTATCTGCATGGGCACCGCGCCTCATGTTTCAGCACAGCGCCCACTTTCATGTTGCTGCATCTGCATATGATGGCGCTGGTCCTGAGAACCTCTAACTCCCTCCCCTCGGTGCCATGTTGGGTGTGTAAACTTTCTAAATGGAGGGGTACCCACAGCCTAATCAGCGGCTGAGACTCTGGTATATTGATTTTCGGGAGGCAGGTTGGCTTGGCCTTGCTGTTTTCAGTGTGTGCAAGCATGGCTTTAATTTTTCTTGTGTGTGTAAAATTTCTGGATTCTGCACCACCCATCCACTGTTACATTTGAGCAGATACATATGCTGTACACCCCTATAGCCTGGGCTTTGGAACAACTTTATTTTTTGTTACTAAGCATTTCCAGTGATTGCTTTGTTTAAACTCCCCTCTTGTTTTCTTTCTCCTTAGTTGCCAAGCATTTCCAGCGATTGCTTTGTTTTGACTTCCCTTTTGTTTTCTCTCCCACCTTCGTGCCCCGTCTGTTACTTCTCCTCCTTCAGCCACCCTGTCTATGTTCTTCTCCCTCCACTCGCCCTAGTGTGTGTTTCTTCTCCCACCCTCCCATACGCCTGCTCACGAGTGCAGCTGTGACAGCCGAAGATCTTTGCATCAACTCCAACATCGGACTCACAAATTCATCTACCCAGTGACTGGCATCGGTATCCTGACGAAGATTTCCTTTCTACAATTTGTGCGTTTTTCTCCACTTCCTGTTCAGGTGTATGACGATTGGTCTCACATGTTTTGAGTGGCATAAACCGGCAATGCCTCTCTAGGGATCTCCTACACGACGCTGTGCACGGTACTATCAAAATGTATTGTGTACAGTGTGCACAAGAGATTATGGGGGTGAACAACGAGTGCGAGTGCTTTCTATATTTATTTAATGGTGCAGTGATGTGCACACCAACATACGGGGGCAGACAACTCAGTTGTGAGTGCTTGGTTTTAGTTTCACACACATGAAATTGCTTACATGTGTTTAATGGTGCGCACTGCCTTATCGTGAAGAGAACTGAATGGTGTTTAGCCCTTGTTTATTTAACTGCGCTCATACCTGAAAGTGCTTGGTTTCATATATTTAACATGTGCACTGCCTTATCATTGAAAAGAACGGCGCAGTGCTAAACCCAGAAGGGCAAATGTATGTATGTATAGGCATTTTATATAGCGCACTACTTACCCGTAGGGTCCCAAGGCGCTTCGACCGCTGCGAAACCCTTCCTGGCTTCCCTGAGAGATGGTCCCTTAATGGGTATCTCCAGGGTGAGACCAGGCATCCCCGGCGGTCTGGTGGGGCCGTTAGTGAAGATGAGGCAAGCTAATGCCCAGAGTCGCCGAGTGTGATCGCTGATCAGAGTGGGCACCGAGGCGAGAGAATTATCGAGTCCGCTGACCCTGGTCCAGAAACCTGCCGCGCCGGGAATCGAACCCTGGTCCCGGGCCGTCCTCTGCTCTCGGGTCTGCCGCCTCTAACCAGTGAGCCACACTACTTCACTCACCAACAAGTAGCGATAATTATCGCTAAATAGGCTTAGCGACAATTTTTTTATCGCTGCCTATCGCTGGATATGTTAGCAAAGAAAGCATGCTATTAGCAACATTTTTCTCCATTGTGCTAAAATATCCAGCGATAGCGGCAAAATGCGTATATAATGCTCTTAGCCATGTTATCCACTTCCCATTGGATAACGTGGCTAAGTACTGGTCTGAGCAGGCGTTGGTTTTTGGCGATAGCGGGAATATTTCCATCGCTACGCCTGCCTTGCTAATAGACGATAGCGACGTTAGCGAATGCTTTCAGTCGCTAACAGGTTGGGTACGCCCACTTTGCATGTCAGCGATAAATATCACTTATATGCAAAGTGGGCCCCAAACCGCTCGCTATCGCCTAAAATCTGTCGCTAACATCAGTTAGCGACAGCTTTCTAATAGAGCGATAGTAATATCGCCCCTTAGCGGCCAAAAACGGCCGCTAAACCGGCGATAATTGCCTATCATCACCCTTGGTAATATGCCCCTGAGTGCTTAATTTGCCCACAGCCTAATCAGCGGCTGAGACTGGTGTCTTGATTTTCAGAAGGCATGTTTGCGAGTCCATGACATTGTCGGTGTGTGCAAGTATGACTTTAATTTGTCCTGTGTGTGTAAAATTGTTGGATTCAGCCCCAACCACCCAGTGTTACATTTCAGCAGATAAATACACTGTTCACTCCTATAGCCTGTGTTTGTGCCAACTTTCTTCTTAGTTGCAAAGCTTTTTCCATGATTGCTTTGTTTTAACTTCCTTCTTGTTTTCTCTCCCATCCCTGTGCCCCTGACTGCTACTTCTCCTCCCTTCGCCACTCTGTCTGTGTTCATCTCCCTCCATCCCACCATCCCATCCACCCATTCCAAATTCTTCTCCACACACCCAGCCCGTGCCTATTTTATCTGTGCCCTTCCACGAGATGTTTTTTTTTCAACAGTGAACAATGCAACCTTCATTGAAGTCCTGTTTGTTACAATTGGTGTGGTCCTCCTCACGGACTGGAAGTCACAAGGAGGTGGCTGTGTAATCACAGCCTGAAATGCTAGCACCCCCTGCAGCCCCTGGACTTAGCCCCTACTCTGGCCCTCTGTGCTCGGCCTGTGATTTCCTGCTCATCTGACCTAATCAGACCACGTATGGGCATCGAAACTGCACCTACCCCCTAACCCGACTCCCCATCATTGGAAGGGCTCTTCAGTTCAGTGTATGAGTCTGGCTAGGCCTTATATTCTTGTGTTGTAATTCAACTTGTATAGCCCTCAGCTTACACAACGAGGCGTTGATGCGCCTATTTTGTGAATGAGGAATTCTGCATCAAAAGCCTATCTGGTACATGTGTATTAAAATCACCTTCTTGGTTTTGCTATGGATCTTTCGGTCTGCTAACTGTCTATTAAAAGCAGTCACCTAAAATTGCAACCGAAGACTTGCACTTGAGACCACTGCCTATAAATTCATCTTTTGTTCCTGTTTTCCTTTGCTTTTCGCACTATGCTTATGCTCATTTGTTATGCACGCTAGAAATCATGTGTGCTTGTTTCATGAAGCGTTCAAGCTTTTAGAAGTTCTGCAAGTCAGCGCTCTGCACAATAAACATCATATTGTTAATTGGATAGTATCTGTTCGTCATGCATGCAGCAAACAGAAGTTAAGGGCGAAAGGCCCGCTCAGGAATAGGAAGCACAGGTTTCTCTCGCACTGTGGGGGCTGTCGGGGAATCCATTACGCCCTGTCCGAATGCATTGACACTGGCCTACCTCAATGTCTGGTGGGTTGAGGTTTGCCCTTACAACATCTGTCAGTTTCCGAGATGCTTATTTTGTTTTTGTGTAGCCCCCTAAATTCAGAAAGCAACTCGGAATGCAGTTCAGCAGATGCCTTCTGCATCATTCAGAATACCTTATAAGCCTCCCATATACACCATACATTTCCACATCATACCACAAAATGTAACAGCATACTACATAATTCAAATTAAAACATGCCACTCCACAACACAAAATACCATTCCACATAATTAACTCCACAACACACAATCACACTCTACACAATTTCAACAACAGTTAATACCATTTAATTACTATCCACATAATTCAGAAACACACCATACCACATATCCCCACTACACATCTCCACACCATAAAATTCCACAAAAGAAAATTCCAATACAACCCATCTCTACCTCGCACTCCCACCAAGCCTATCGTCTCTCCCCAACATGCACACTGCCCCTCTCAACTCTCCCTCACATTCCCACTACCCCCTGTCATCTTGCAATTCCACTGCCCCCTTTCAATCCTTCTTTACACTCCCTGTCTCCTCTTTATACTGCTTGCTCACACATCCTACCTTCCTGTACCTCCTTGCACTGTGCACTAGTCCACCTCTGGCCTTCCCCCTCTGGTTGCCCCGCCGACTCGTCCCTCTCTCTCTCACAAAGTGAGTCAGCGGTAAGGTCGTGATTGGTAAGCACAGTCTACGGTCCTTAGCGGCCAGCACCATGTAACTCCAGGGGCAGTGACAGCCGGTCGGTAGGCTGTTGGGGTGCGGGGTCCAGGGAAGTCACTCTTTCCAGTAGGCTTGTGACCAACCTCGCACGCGCATGCGCATCAGGGTGCAAGTATGCAGAATTGCAGCCCCTGTTATGGAGTTTAAGGCTCAGGGGGTAGGGGGGGCCGGGGGAAAGTATCCATCCAATAAGCAGTACCTCCTATGCACGCTTACTCCGGTGGAGTATTGGTAGTTTACCGGGTTCTGGGGCTGCCAGTCATTGACCTTGCCGTAGGCTCTACAGGTGACACGCAGAAAGTAAAGTATATATATTTTTAGATTATGGTAGGAGTTGATTTGTATTAGAGCATGTCAAGGTTAGCCATATCTGCCACAACAATTCCGTTCCTGGATCTATCCATACATCTGGGTCCTACAGGCTTAAGTACCACCTTGTTAAGAAAGAACACTGACAGGAATAGCCTCCTCCTGTATGGCAGCCACCATCCTAAAGCCCTGAGGGACAACCTACCTATTGGGCAGTTCCTCAGGGTACGCAGAAACTGCACAACTGCGTCAGACTACAAACAGGAGGCAGGCCAACTCCAACATAAACTACTAGACCGAGGGTATCCAGCCAGGCTAATCAAAAATTCCAGCAAAAGG
Source organism: Lissotriton helveticus (assembly GCF_964261635.1). NCBI lineage: Eukaryota > Metazoa > Chordata > Amphibia > Caudata > Salamandridae > Lissotriton > Lissotriton helveticus. Next base: position 737,319,781 of record NC_136072.1, on the reverse strand, counting down.
GCCTTGAACAACCCAAGGGAGGCCTTATTAGAAACACACACTAAGGAACATGAGGACATCATTACCTGTGTCACCTGCTTTACAAAAAACTAAGCTTTCATTAAGAAAACCCTTAACAAACACTGGAATATACTGAACACGGGGGGCCTTAACATCCCGAGGCCCCGCTTTGCGTTCAGAAGAACACCCAACCTAAGGGACACACTGATACACACACGGCCGAGGAAACAAAACACTAGCAGCCAAAGTACACTGTGGAGGCTCCCACCAGTGGTCGGTCACTACCAATGCAGCAGCTGCGCCGTGTGCCCTCAAACTGTACAGTGTAAAGAGGTGAGGTTGACTGACTACTTCACATGGCACCTTCGCAAACACACCAACTGTAATAGTATCAAGTGCATCTACCTACTCATCTGCCCCTGTGGCACGTACTATGTTGGGATGACGATGAGACAGGTGAAACTCAGGATAATGGAACACAAAAGCAACATCCGGTGTTCCAAAACACACACGAGACTGTATGAGCATTATACCAGGCATGCCCACCAACCAGACAGCATCAAATGGATAGTACTGGAATCCCACCCGGCCATTACACAACAAGCCCTGTTCAGGATTGAACAACGTTGGGTCCACCGCCTACGCTTGGACACTGTTGGCCTAAATGATGCAGTCCCTTGGTCCTCCCTGTCAAGATAGAGCTGGTTTGGGGTCACCTGTTAGCCCCTACTTCATATTAGATTAGGAAAACGTACATGAGCCTTCTCATGTGATGTATTAGTCCCGTTAACACTATAGTTCCATCACAGGTACCCGGACCCCACTTTATACTAATCCCTGTCCAAGTCTTGCCATGTGACTGAGCTAGACGGATATGGGCTGCACTCTGACTCACATCGTTTTATCGCTGTTGAATATCCTCTTTCACAACACATATACACGAGCTATGTGCTCATTCCCCTTGGGCTACCGATTCTAGCGACTCCATTCCCTGTGGCTAGTTACAAAAGCGCCATTTCCTCTACCAGTATGGCCACCACTACGTGCACTGTTTCCTACTCCCCTGTGAGTGTTCGCATTATGCACTCTCGTACTGCTGAGACGCATGCGCTAGGGCTGATGTCATCAACCACGCCCACAAGCGGGGTCCTCGCGGTGGATTGAACGCGCTGCCCATATAACGCTGGGATTCCCGCTTATCCGGCACCAGCTGTTCCATACACCGGATTTCGCATTGGTGGGGGTAGGTGTGAGAGGCGATGACCGCACGCCGCTAAGGTAAGCTTCGATTGTTGTGACTTGTGGACACTTGGTTTTTTGGTTTGCCCGCGAGTCAGACGCGGGAGAGTCATGACTCCCATTGACCTTTCAAACCCCTTTAAAGATTGCTTGCCGGGAATGTCTGACCCGGGTCGATTCACTGTTTCAACGAGGAGACAGTCACAGGAGGTCACTTCTTGTTGGCGGTTCAGAAGCGCGACATAGGACTATAGCTTCCGCCTCTAACCACGCAACCCTCATGGTGATTTGCCGAGTGGGGGACAACTTAGTCTTCTGCGATAGCGCTGCCTGAGCCAATTACACCTGGTTTATTCCCCTGTGTTTTGCGCTGATCTATGTGAATCTGCATACAAGGCTCAGCCCTTTCTCCTGGCAGCATCCTCTAGTGGTTGGGACAGTGATTAGTGACTCTGACCACCCGGACTGTCTTGGCTCAGCGTAATACCTGTTGGCGCACTATACCCCTCTGAACATGGCACCCGGTATATTTCATTCTTCTCCCTAGGTACCTAACCAGACCGTGCAGGTCCCACTGGAACAGTCTGCGGGGCCCGATAGGGTTTTTCCTAGGGTAAGAACCCACTTGTTTATTTTATTTTACCTTGGCTGTGCCTTCGTCATTTTTAATCAGGCTGCATCCCCTTTTCCCGTGCTGATGTAACATATTATTGTAATCAGTCTGGACTACTACTAGGGTCCACCACATTGGGGTGTAACCTTTTTTGGTTGCTTTAACTACCTTTTTGGTTGCTTCAACTACCTTAATTATGTAAATATGTGTGTGTTTTCTGTGGAGTCTGTTGACCCTGGCTATCTCTCAACATTACCCTGAACATGTTTTATTTCATCCCTCTAGGGTCACCATACCAGAGTAGGACCTCTAGCCTACCAATTACCGACCTAGTGAGGTTGTATTTTCTTTTCTTTCCTTACACTTGTTTGTTCACTGTGTAGTACTGTCACTATAGGTCCTGAAGAATTGCCAGATAGGCAAGAAACATGTCGACCTGACCGGAGGGTCGAGGTAGCCAGCTATAACCCTCCCCGGTTTTCTATCTCCCCTCCCACTTTTTAACTAAGGGAACCAGCCACATCAGTAAAGGTCACTGGGGACTGTTTTACCTTTTTTAATTCACCACTTCCGCACGGCTACACTATCATTGAACACCTTACACGCACTCACCAATTGGCCGGAACAGAAGAACTCCGACAAAGAGCACCTACAAGGTGCCGGTCAGACATTGCAGCGCCAGTCTGACGAGGAGCAGAAGGCCAGTGATGAAGCATGACATCTAGCTTGCTGGGTGTGTGAGGTCTTCTAGTTCCAATAAGGGAACCCCCCAGTTCCCTGTGCAGATACCCTCCACTCCCTACACACACTTCTTCGTTTTCTTTGGGGAACTTTGTACCCTGTGTTGCTAAGGTTAGCCAAGTAACATCATGTATCTATCAATGTATCTGGACTTTCTGCCTAGGTGTACATAATGTAAATAATAATCAATGTTTTTAATTTATGTAATAAATACAGCCGGGGGGGTCACTCTCCCTAATCCAAAAGAGTGTGGTTTGAAATGCTTGCCTTGGGGGAGGGAGGGAGAACACATCCATCCAAGGGCGGACTTGGGTCTTAATGGTGAAAGGGGACTAAAGCAGTACCAAGCCATTTGTAATTTACAATGCCAATTGCTCTAACACTCTCAAATGCAAGACCTATTGCATTACAAATACTTATTTCTATTCTTATTGAGTGTCTTTCCTCCTTCCTCTGCGTGTATTTGTCACTCTCATGACGTGTAACTTCTTTACCATACTTCTGAATCAATGACTGATACCCTCCCATGGCTCACATCAGGGAACTATTTTTTCTTTTCTCATGAGTTTTCAGGCTCTCATCACCATGTGTTTCTGGACCACTTCACATATCCAATCCTCACATGTTCTGCTGCCATCCAGCTCACCATAAAAGCACAGCAGCCCATATTTTTTTTTTATATTTGATTACAGAGCGGACTTTAACAGGTTGTTTTTGTTTTATCTCCTGGGTTCCACATGTTTCAAAGAAAGTCCAAGTCTGGGCACACAAACGGAGTAATTTTGGTGCTGGGGAGGTGGCGGATGCTACAAATCTGCTCAGATACTGCTAGGCAATGGCCGGAACATTTGATTTATTTCAGAGTTGTGTAGAAAGTAATTAACAAGCATTCACCTCTAAATTCTCACACTTCCTTGGGCTTTAAAAATTCTGGGGCATATTATAAACAAATAACGATATTTATCGCTAAATAAGCTTAGCGACATTTTTTGGAGGTAATATCCAACTCCCATTGGATATAGAGGTTAAAAAGTGGTCTCAGCAGGCGTTAGTTTTCAGCGATATTCGCGCTTAGCACAAATTTTTTAATCGCTACGCCTGCGTTGATAATAGGCGATAGCGCTATTAGTGACTGCTTTCAGTCGCTAACAGGTTGGGTACGCCCACTTTGCATGTCAGTAGCGATAAATATCGCTGACATGCAAAGTGGGCCCCTAACCGCTCGCTATCACCTAAAAGTTGTCGCTAACTGATGTTAGCGACAGCTTGCTAATAGGGCAATGAAATTATCGCCGCTTTGCGGCCGAAAACGGCCGCAAAAGCGGCGATAATTTCATTTCACCTGCCTTGGTAATATGCCCCTCTGTTCGGAGTTTCTTGAGTAAATTGTTTCTATTTTATTCTTTTATACGAAAAGTCGTCCGTCCATTAATGGTTTAAAGTAAGTATACAAGGCTGATTCCTATGATCCACATTTCATTATTTGGTTGATTGCCTCTTCTAAGACCACAGAAAGAGAAGTAGATGACATTTGGGGTACAATAAATGCCTTAATACTTTTGGTCCTTGTTAAAAATGTCTGTGCACTGCGACTATCGTTTCCACGTGGACTTATGGTTTTGAAGGATGTACGTTTAAAGGCAAAACACATTTATATAACTATTTTCTGAGTGCCTGTTAAGTTCAATGCCTCCAAAATTTGAAGCACTGAAAAAGCAATCATGGACATTTATTGTTCCATTAAGGAACGGTCTCCAATAGTTTTCACAGCTTTCGGCTGGCAAAATGATTGTAGGTTTGCAGTGAGACTATGTCATCAGCATCCTAAAAAAATACAAACGCGAGATCTGTAGTATGAAGTAAAAATGTCTTAGTAATTTGCAATCCATACAGCACAACTATGACAATCACTCTTATTTAAGCCATAGAATTTCCTAATACAAGCGTTAAAATAGATATCAAATTCAGGAGTATGATGTCTTGACATGAATGCAAGACCTCTGCTAATGCCCTAAAAAGGTATCGACCACACTCTGAACACATTCAGGGTGACAGTGACAAATATTGCCGTTTGAAATTCAGAAGTGGCTCTTTCACCTATATCTGTTTACTTGGAGGTTGCATTCGCTCAAACGAGGCAAGAAAACATCAGAAAGAAAAACAAAAGATCGAAATGGAATATTGATAATTTCGGATTGGCATGACAAGCCGAAAATCAGTCAAGGGCAATTTGTATTTGTTGCCCCTCTAACAATAAACAGTAGGTAAAATCCACCTGGCTGCTTTAACAAAAGGGCAAGGGATTACTCGCCTTGGAGGCAGAAGGCAGCTTTGTGACATCAGGGTGCTGGGCGCAATATTTTTTTAATGCTGATGTATTTGCTTGTATTTGGGCGTACTGTGGTGTGGCCTAGGGAGTAGCTGTCTCCAACAAACAGAAGAGGGTCCCTGAATACTGAAATGCAGGGAGAGGAAAGGAAGCAGGGAAAAACAACAGCAAAAAACACAAAACCTCCCCCTTCGAATCGTGGGAGGAGTAAGACGCCTGTGCCTTTGAGAGTACGTGGATATCAACCCTGCTCCCCTTGGACTGTAGTCTGGACTTAGAATGACGTCTAGCCCCTATAGGAGGCATTACTGCTTGCCCTGTATCACAGAGAGAGATTGGAATTCCTGTATATTGTGTAGAAGAGTGAGCTCGTTGTTTGCTTGCCCTGGTGAAGTGTAAAGGTACAGGCAGCCAGCTGGATTTCTTTTACCTTTAAGAGCTCTTCGGCCACTCTATATTCCAGGCTGGGAATTTAATATTGAGTCTGAGCCCCTTCTGGTATTTACGCCTGTAAGACCTGGCATCCTTTGCGTGCTTTCTCCCTATCTTTTTGCCTCTACCTCCTGTATTTTTGATGCTGTGCTGGATTTCGTTTTTGCTGGTTTAGATGCTTTGGACACTCTGCCACTGCTGATCAGTGTCAGAGTGTAAGTGCTCCCTGTGTAAATTGTTATTATGATTGGATATACATGATTGGCATATTTGTGTCACCATGAAGTCCCTAGTAAAGTGCACTGGGTGTGCCAGGGCTGGTGATGACAAATGCTACTAGTGGGCCTGCAGCACTGATTGTGCCACCCACATGAGTAGCCCTAAAATGGTGTCTCAGGCCTGCCACCGCAGTGCCTGTGTGCAGTCTGTGAACTGCCATGTCCTCCTGGTCAGTGTCCCCACTGATGAAGCCTAACCCTTCCCTTTCTGTGCACATTGGTCACCCCTATGGAAGGCCCAAGGTACCCCCTTGGGCAGGGTGCAGTGTATGTGAAAGGTAGAGCATGTACTTCTGCAGGTGACCTGCTCTGGTAGTGAATTACAGCCATTTTCGTTTTTTTCACTGCTGCAAGGCTATCTTGCTTCATAGGCTAACATGGGGGATGCTGGCTACAGGGGCTACCAGCATATCTTCCCATAGGAGCAAGATAGGACATAAAAGTCTGGTATCCCTGAACTCAGAATTTAATAACACATCTTTTAGGAAAGGTGGTTTTTAACTCCTGTGTTTGAGAAAAACACTTTTAGAAAGCCGCTGTTCTCTTGTCTGATCTTTCTGTGTGCCTTGGCCTGTTTGTGTATTGACTGTCTGGTTTGAGAGAGACAGGGGCTGGGGATTCCCCAGGAGGCTGGCTGAGTCAGCCCTAGGCTGAATGACTGCGTTTGCAACTTGAGTGGTGGGAGGAGATAGCACCTGGGCCTGAATAGGGCTTTGCCTGCCTTCCACAATGCTGGTTCCACCTCCTGCTGCGCGGCTGACGACCCTACCCCTCACTCTGAAAGGAAAGGAGAAGCCAGGAAACCAAAGTGCTCAAGAAACACCCAGAACTGGTTCAGACCGGGCTCAGAGCCCTCCTGCACAAAGGGATCAAAAACTTTTAGGGCTATAAGTACAGGACCCCTGACAACAGAACATTAGATCATCCTGGAATCAAGAAGGAACCTCTGCCAAGGAGAAAGCTGAATCTGAAGAAGGAAGACTGTCCTGCTGTTGCTCTGCTGGACTGATCTGCTGTTGCTTTGCTGCCAAGGAGAGGGGAAGGACTTTGCTGTTGTGCTGTGTCCCCTGTCTTGAAGGAATCTCCAAGGACCTGAGAAGAGCTGGCTCCCTGTTTTTGAAGTCCCAGGAACAAAAGGACTTCACCCCCAGCTTCCCTGAGCTCTGCTGAGAGAGCTCTGTCCTCCCTAGAGTGCTTGGCCCATGTGTGGCACCTCTGGAAGTTGTACCTGTGGAGAGGAGCTGGAAAGCACAATTTTAAAGACTTTGCTACAGAAAATCTATCGCAAACCCGGCCGAGCGTGAAAATTCCCACCGCTACGAAGATCGAGATCGTCGCAGTGCCTGCCGCACTGCCCAAAGACGCCGCATCCTTTGTTAGCGGGAAGATTTCCGCCTCTGCGAACATCGTCGCAGAGCCTGCTGCTGCTGGGTGAAACCATGGCATCACGCCGCTGCGAGAATCGTCGCAGAGCCACCACAACGAGGAGCTGCTAGAGAAAGATCGCCGCTGGACCACGCATCGTCGCCCCGGAGATCGTCGCAACACCCGAGAATCGTTGCATCGTGCCTTTGCGGGAGAAAACTTCCTACAGAACCTACGCACCGGAATCCATACAAGTGGCCTTCCTCCCCAACACAGACCGGATTAGTCGCAACACGCCCGCTGCTGCAGTGGGGCTGTCGCTAACGCCTCCCCAGGGTCTCAGGAGCACTGCATCACTTGTTTTTAAACGCTACAGCTTCTGTGCTTGGAACTTTTTATCGCTAACAAAGGTACTGTGGCTAAAACGTGACGCAACTGTGGATAAAGTTATCACTAACATTAAGAACTCTTTTGCAACCATATTCTTGAACTGTGTATGTTGGATTTCTGTCGTTTTGGTCTTGTGTAGTTTAGATTAAATACCTTTATTTTTCTAAACTGTTGTGGAGTCAGTTTGTGGTGTTCTCAGTCTCACTGTGTTACTGTGAGTGTTGGTACAAACACTTTACACATTGCCTCTGGTTAGCCTTGACTGCTCGTGCCAAGCTACCTAGAGGGTGAGCAGGGGTTATCTCAGAGGGTTTCCTCCTTACCCTGACTAGAAGCAAGGGTCCCTATTTGGACAGTGGTACCTACCTCTGCCAACTAGAGACCCCCAGTTCTAACAACGCCATTTTGTGTGCCTATATTTTTGGAGGATTCCCGTATTTGTAAAGAATTGCATCCACTGCGCCCTGAAGAAGGAATTTGGACCCTTGTCCTACTCCGAAACGCGCGTTGGCGCTTCTTTTTTGTTATTATTGTCTTTTGTGATTGTAGATATTGTATTTTTTTTATATATTGTTTCGTCTCATGTATCTTAGTATGATGGAATTTGTGTTGTGTATGGTTTGATTGATGCGTATGGGTATGTGTGGAATGAGTAGGATTGAAATGAATTCCTTGTATATATTCATTTTTGGGGCTTAATGTATATATTTAGGATGTACAGATAATTAATGTGTATAAGATATAAATAACATGTTGAAATTTCTGACTCAATAAAGATTTGCTTATATATTTCTGGATTTGGACAATATTGATGTTTATGTAAGGAATTGAAGTAACACCCATTTGTTAAAAGTATTGCACGTGGGAGGTTTTGTGTTTTTTGCTTGAGAGAAGCTGACACAGCTCCATAAACATAAGAGGCAGGGTGGACCAAGGGTGAGCAACACCGTGAGATCCTCCCCAACCAGACAGGCCCGGCTCCAGGAATTTTCATCTGGATGGTCCAAGGGTGCATTCCTGTGGGCCACGGCAGGACCAATTTAAGTTGCTTCTGTAGGTAGATTATAAGCCCTAGATTACATCATATGTACTTCCAAACAGACATCACGATACAAGCGGTAGATTCTGAGTGTATCCAGAGCATGTAGAAGGTAGGGCAGTAGTAAATTGAGCTAAGGTTACTTTTAGGGTTTAGGGGTAGATAGTGGTAGTGTTAAAGGAGTGTATGAGTGAATTTAGGGTTTAAGGATGGGTAATGGTAAATTGAGCTAAGGGTAATTTTAGGGTTATGGGGTGGGTTGTGGTAAAGGGATATATGGGTGATTTAGGGTTATGGGGTCGATAGTGGTACAGGGATGTAATCATTTTGTGTGTTGTAATTTTAGTTTATTTCTGCTGAACTAATCAGACAAACCCTGAATACCAATGATTTGTGAGTTAAAAGAGTAAGACTGGAAGCAATGTGCATGTTAACATGGAGGGAATTTGTAACCCTGCACACAGGCAAATGCTTTTGGTACGTCCAGAAAGCTTCCTAAATGGAATGAGGCCTAGACGGAACTGCTGGAATTGAGATTGAAATGATCAACTCCCCAGTCTGCAATCCCTCGTCTTTGCACAGGACTTTGGGAACGAATATATGTTCCTTTCCCGCATTCATTTTCACCGCAGGGAATCACAACGCGGTCGTCACAACGACTGCGTTGTGATTCCGCATACCTTTACTCCGCAAATCGGAACAACGACTTGCGGAGGGGGGGGGGGTGCTGGAAGTTGGAATAGTATAATGTACTATTCCAACTCCAAAATCACAAAAATGTCTGCCCCTTCCTGATATAGAAATGGCTCATAAAGTGTCCGTAGTTTAGAAAAAAGCAAAAGTTGAGCTCACTGAGGCTAAAACCAGACACCAAAGTCAGTGATTACAACATAGATGTAAAAAAAAACAAAACTTGTTTTTATTTTGTTAGTTATTATTTTTGTTCTTTTTTTGTTAATTTAACATAGCATTCTCGTTGGAAAAACCGGCCCACGGAGAGGCCTTTGGTGAGGATCGTGTTGACCTCTCTTTCAGGAAGGGACCACCTTTCGAAGCATCCTTTCGAAGCATCAAGATAGGCTTCCTCTGGAGTCCGTGCAACCTTATACGCAGCTGTTTGTATTTGAGCAGAACTTGGAACTGAGACTCCTCTAACCTCCGGCCTAGTGTGAAACGTCTATCAATAGCTGCGCACTCCGAATACAGATTATACCTGTTTTTCCTGGCGAGGTTTTGGATATTTGCTGCTCGCCCGTGCATCCGGGATACAGACGAAGGTGACTAATAAATTCCCCTTCTGTAAACGCAGTGGAAAAGAAACTGAATGCTTCGTGCGGAAGCGTCTTAAATGAACTTACGTTAGGAAAGAAAAATTCTCTGCTGTTGTGTTGTGGCCCCGTCTCCCCTCCTTAGCGTTTTTTCGCCCTGATGAAGGTGTTGCCGTAAACCTGGCTCTGCACCAAAACGCGCATTGGCGTTGTTTTCCCTGTCTCGCATTTAAATCTTCTGGCCTCCTTGTGTGATCTTGGAAGATCTAGCAGGACAGACGGAGTGTGCTACATCCGAATCGATGATGAGTGTAGAATGTGAGATGGGTATATGTGTATGACGGGAAACATCCTTTACAACGCAACTTTTACCACGCAGTGCCTTTATGACGCAACATTTACAACGCAAACCATTACAACGCATTGCGCTGGGGGGGCGCTCTAGGATAGGGAATGTGTTTAATGTACTATCCAACACCTTCCCTACTATCCACGGGGACCGGAGTTGGAATAGTAAATTAAAGAATTCACTATCCAGCGCCTAAAAGCACTATGCGTTGTAATGGTATGCGTTGTAAAAACAGCGTTGTAAAAGCATGCGATGTAAAAGCATGCGTTGTAATGTCATACATCCGTGTATGACTGTGTTTGAGTGTGCTAGAGTATGACAAGTTGTATTTAAGTGTTGAATGGTTCTTGGAGTTTTGCAGGGCCGATATTGATTTGATGTGTGTATTTCTAATCTTTGATGTTATGAAACTATATATTCCCTTTGAATGAACTGTTAAATTAACAAAAAAAGAAAAAAAATAATAACTAACAAAATAAAAACAAGTTTAAAAAATTTTTTTTTTTACATCTATGTTGTAATCATTGACTTTGGTGTCTGGTTTTAGCCTCAGTGAGCTCATCTTTTGCTTTTTTCTAAACTACGGACTCTTTATGAGCCGTTTCTATATCAGGAGGGGGCAGACATTTATGTGATTTTGTAGCTTGTTTCTTCCCCTGCTTGTCTGCCTCATATTAGTTTTCAGGGTGTCCCTTCTTTGTATTAGTTTACTATTCCAACTCCAGTCAGTGCGGACACTAGGGAAGGTGTTGGATTTTAAATCCAACACCTCCTCCCCCCTCCGCAAATTGATGTTCCGACTTGCAGAGTAATGGGATGCGAATCACAACGCGATCGTTGTAACGACGCGTTTTGATTTCCTGCGGGGAAAATGATTTCTGGTAAACGTTGTTTACCTTTGGGAACACCATGTTACGTGGAAGTGTAACACTTTATTTCTGCCATCTCAGATAACTGAGTAATAGGAGTAAGTAAGATAAGCAAGAGCAGGTTAACACTGCAGAAATCTACAAGCAGGAGTGGCCTGCACAGTTCGCGGGGGGCACGGGCTGCTCTTTAAAATAAATTGATTAATTAGTTAACCTTACCTTGAGGCCGCCGGGTCCAGCGTCTTCTATCCTGGTCACCTGTTTCCGACTCCAGATAGGAAAAGGAAGCAGGTAGCCAGGCTCCCAACCCTAAGCCAATCGTCTGAGTGCCTTGACACGGCGCTCAGCCAGGTGCTAGAGCGGTGGGCATGTTCTCCATGCAGGCTGTAATGCAGCCTGCACGGAGAACAGGGAAGTGCGCATGACTGTTTTGGGAAGCCCGAGAGGGCTAACCAAACAGTCATTGCTTACAGGAGTGTTCTACCACTCCTCCCCTGCAGCTCCGCCCCGCCCCCTCACGCACTGCTGCAGCAGGAGGAAAAAATAAAATGATAATAACATTCTGTTATCATCATTTTATTTTTCCCTTTCTTTGCTGCTCCTGGCAGTTTGGCGACGCTCCTCCGCCTTAGTGGAGGAGCCGCCCCTGTCTAAAAGAACTGGTGGCAAAGCAGAGACTCAAAAAGTAAAGATGTGCAGAAGAAAATCTATGAGCCCAAATGTGGAAGGTCCAAAGGAAGTGTGTGAATCCAGAGTAACCATGGTCCACCTCAAAAGAGCTACTATTCCATGAGATTCAGGATGTTATTTATTCATAATTTCATGACGAGGCCCCTCAACAAGATACCCCCTTGTTGGACTTGGCCCTTTTTGCAGGGTCATCCCTGAAGTTTTTGCCTTCCTCCTATATTTTTTCTGACCTGTTGTTGGCTATTTTATGACTCTGGGCACTTTACCACTGCTGACCAGTGCTAAAATGCATATGCTCTACCTATTGTAAATTAATATATATATTGGTGATTCCATGATTGACTATTTTATTTACTTGTCAGACCCTAGTACAGTGCACTGAGTGTGCCCAGGGCGTGTAATTACAAATGCTGCTAGTGGGCCTGCAGCACGAGTTGTGCCACCCACAGAAGCGGCCTTGTAAAACGTGTCTAAGGTCTGCCATTGCAGAGCCTGCGTGCAGTCTGGAACTGTCATGCTGACTGGGCAAGTGCACCCACTTGCCAGTCCCTAAACCTTCCCTTTTCTTTATATTAGTCACCCCTATGGTAGGCCCACGGGCAGGGTGCATTGTAAGTATACGGTAGGACAAAACCTGGTGTGTGTGGCATTTCCTAATAGTGAATTACAGCCACTTTCGTTTTTCACTATTGCAAGGCTACCTGTTCTCCATAGGCCAGAATAGGCTGTTAGAATTATTACATTTTACAATCCTAACTGACTCAGAGAACATGGTAGAAATTCGAGTTTCGTAAAGTGGGTCTTAACATTCTGTGTTTGCAAATACCACTTTTAGAAAGTAGGTATTTGCTTGCCTAAACCTTTCAAGCCTGCCTCTGCTAGGTTGTGTATTCTTTGTCTGGAGTTTGAGTGACAGGGCTGGGGGATTCCAGGAGACAGAATGAGTCAGCCCAGTGGTGAATAGAGAGATCTGCACCTAGATGGGAGGGAGGAGTTGCACCTGGGACATGAATAGGACTGTACCAGCCCCCTACAGTGCTGGTTCCACCCCCTGTGGTGCGTCTGATGTCTCTGCTCTGCACACTGAAAGAAGAGAAGGAAGACTGTCAGCAAAGTGTTCCAGGGCTGTACTTGCCTTCCACAATGCTGGCTCCACCTCCTTTGGGGCATATGATGTTCCTGCCCTGCACTGTGAAAGGTAAGGAGAAGTCTGGTAAACAGAGTGCTTCAGAACTGGTTTGGACTGGGCACAGGCCCCTCTCCCCACAGAGAACAAAGGATTTTGGGGGATAAATATTGGGACCCTAATCCCATGAAATTAGATCACTTCTGGACTTACAAGAAGAAACCTTTGCTGAGGAGAGGAACCTGAAGAAACTGAGGAGAGACTATTCCCAAGCTGAAGTGCTACATGGGGGATTGGCCTGCACTGGTTGCCTGATTGCCAAAGAGAGGAGAAAGATCTTTGTGGACTTTACTTTCAACTTGTGAAAAGATCTCCAAGGGCTTGGAAGGGAGCTTGCCCCCTGACAGAAGTCCCAGGACCACTGGACTTCACCAGCATTTGTGAATTGCTGCTAGAAACACTGTTTCAGTGGCTACAGAGGCATGGAGCTGTGACTGACTCTCAGGACCGGCCCAGTGTCCTGTAGGCATCAAGCAACGTCCTCTTCAAACAACGCAATCTCTGAGCTCACCGACTCCATCCTGACACCGTCGCTAAGAAATTGCCTGCACTGCGACTGGTGGACACCGCGACGTGCAACGCCTCGCTAAACCGACTCGTACTGGTCTGACCGACACGGTCACTGCTGCTGACTCCGAGTCCTGTAAACGCACCGGAGTTGGGCACCGCCTCGCATGCTTTGCGATGCACCGCCCAACTCGCAACACTGTCCGGACTGATCGACGCCAGCTCCTGAACTCCGGCTCTGCCGCCACACCGCAAGCTGCAAGCACCGCTTCGAAGCACTGTCTTGCCCTGCAACGCATGCCTTAGATCCACCGACTCTGTCAACAGGCCGCTGCCTGCACTGCATCGAGGGACAACGCGCCCTGCAATGCTTCCTCTCTGCATCGCGACGAACACCGGAACTGGCTCGCACATCCGTGCCAGCCACCTCAAGTAAAAGGTACTGTGACTGAGTCTGTCGAAATTTGAGTGGGCTCGTACCAACGCGATCCGCTGGATTAGCTAGACTCCGTGTTATTTCAACAACGCTGTAGCCAGACCAGGCTACCGACTCGCACAGAACCTTGATTTAAGCCTTTTAACCAGAACTCTTGAAATCTAATAGTACTGTGGATTATTTTTGTCGTTTATTTGTCTTGTGGTAACTCTATATAAAATATACTTATTTTTGACATACAACCTTGTGTGGTGTCCATTTGTAGTGTTGTCACTGGGTTACTGTATGTGGTCACAAATGCTTAACTTACAACTCCTCTGAGATAAAGCCTTGCTGCTTGTGCCAAGCTACCAAGGGGGTGAGCAGGGGATATTTTAGGAATTATTCCCCTTACCCTGACTAGAGCAGAAGGTCCCTATTTGTCACAAGTACCTACCTGTGCCAACTAGAGACCCCCAATTCTAACACCCCTTTCATCGCAGGCAGACTGGAAGCTGGTTGCAGGAAGCGTAGTAGACAGCATCGGATTCATGGTAGCTCTTTCTGGGTTAATCTCTCCTTTAGTCTATTAGTGCAACTCAACAAAACACTTTGCAGTGATACTCGCTGTACGGTAGAGCCAACAGCACCAGGCTTGCAACTGGCTCATAGAACGGCCCACATCAACTTTAGGGTGGTTGCCTCTTTCACAAGAGTTGGTTGTCACTTGCTGCAAAAGAGTAAACCCTATGCCCCTGTGCAGGAGCTACACTCCTTCTTCCAGATTAAAGTGACCACCCAAATATACAATTGCATGCTAATGTTGAGCAGTGATACTGTATTAAATTATATCTGCATTTCCATCAATCAGAGTCCAAAAAAGTTGATTAAAACTTGTCTTTACTACTTATGACAGTGTGTAAAACCTTTCATTGATAAACTTCAATTTTCCTTTTGTAATTTAAATTTGAAAGTTGTGTCCAAGAGCACCTAATTATAGGGACCCTTAACCCTTTAGAGGGTCCCTGTCATTCCAACGCCAATGAGTATCTGTGAGATATGGGCGGCTCAAGGGCCCCTTATCACATTCTGCAGGGCGGGGCATCATTTAACGTTATGCCACTGGGAATGATATGGCTCCGTCTGGGTCTAGGGGGTTTTCAACACAAAAGTCTGCCAATACCACTGCAGTCCTAAGAAAGGTGCACCTTGTTCTCATGTCACAAGATCTCCAATAGTTGAAGAAAAAGTTAGTGTCCAGCTGTAATATTTAACTTTGAAAAAATCATAAAAAGACTCACTTCCAATATTGTTTATCTCTGGCAGCTTTCAGTGGCGTAGCTAGGGTGGCATCGGCCCTATTGCAAGTAAGAAATGGGTCCCCTATTTGAACTGTTAAATACCACAGTGATCAGGTTTCAGTGCACGCCTCTGGCCTCAGTGCACTGGTGTCACTGGACCTGCTGCGCCCTGGCATCTCTTGTCTTCTACTTACTAGGGAACCTGTCTTACTTGCATTCTAACATTCCTAGTCTCCATTCAAAGTATCCAATCTCTCTAAAATAGATCACTGCTTTTGTCTATATCCTACAGACCAATATTCACACTTTGAGGGTTGTTACAACCCACACATAGTGTTGTCATATAGCCGATTTTATAAATGCCTAAATGGAATGTTTTTTTTCCCGGCCTGTACAAAAATGTGTAAAATCACCTAAGGCCAGTATTGTTTTACCTTTGATTACTAAAACAGTAAATATGAGATGGATGCAATTTAAAATGTGTTCACAGTTGCACATATGATCACGTTGATAATCAAAGTAAACTAAATCAGAAAGTGAATGTTTAAAATGAAAATAAACAATTTTACATTAAGTTCTATTTATAGATCAAGCCCAATCATTTGCAGAATCTCAAAAACATGTACAAATTGTCAGTTTTCTTGTGTGGGAAAAGTGTTAGCATGCCCCACATCCCCCTCCCCCACAAACCCCACAACAGGTTCTACCTTTTTTTTAACTATACAATCAAACTTTGCCTCACAGCACGATCCAATAAAACAGTATCTGCAGAACTCAAGAAAAGTGCAATGCTGTAGCAAGCTTAATTTCTGACCACAGGGACTGGAGAGCAAAGATTAGGCCCACAGAGCAACAGGCAGGGCTGGCTTTTGGCGTGCGCGAACTGGGCCCAGGCCCAGGGTGCCAATCTTCAGAGAGACAAAAAGAACTGTTTGCAAAAAGGTCTTGCGAACAGCAACGCTGCCTACCGTGGATCCAGTCATTTTATTTAGGCTGCTTTAAATCATTCTTCACTTGCTGCAATCAATGCTTTTAAGCAAACTTATCAGTCAGCTACCTTGCACTCTCATCTACCTCTTCTCTGCCGCCTCACATCAACACCCTTCTCCCCTTCCCAACCAACAACTTGGAACTCGTCTGAGGGAGCTAAGTTGTGAGTGATTAAGGTGAGTTGGGGGAGGTGCAAAAATGTGTGTTCTAAGACAAGTTGCTGCTTTACTGTAGCCAGCCCAGGATTGACCTGTAAAAAGGGCCTGAAGCTTCAATGTATTCACCAGCAGCAGCGAGGGCGTCACATTTCTTTTTGCCCAGGGTGTTATTGGAGCAAGGTCCAGCCTTGGTCGAAGGCACAGCAGGATGGAGCTCCCCCAACAGGAGTAAAAGTTGCTCTGGAGCAAGGTAAAAGAGCAGCTGGAAATCCAAATCACGCCGCGAAGTGAGGAAAGGGCTTATTCCCCTCTCCATGCCCCTAATGTACCGGCAATAGTAGGTGGAGACTAAGCCCACTTCTCTAAAAGGAGATGTGATGGGGTACACGTGCCCTTTGAGACAGAGCCAAAGGGCCCAATCACACACATCAGGTTCCAGTAAACAGGAACTGTGAAAACAGAACAATGCTGGGCTAACAACGAAGAGAAAGCTAGAGCAAGTTCTTGCCTTATCTTTTATGCCGTGACAGGGAGGCTAAGGGTTATGGTTGGGTGGGCCGGGCTTGCAACCATATGCTGGTATCGTTGTGAACCTCCATGTGGACAGGAAAGCCTGGGGGTGGAGCCGGCTGTGTATTAGGGACCCACTGTGTGTTAGGGGGGGGGGGGGTGAGGGGAAAAGCAAAATTGGTACTCCAACGCCTAAAAACCCAGCAACCATTTGAAGGCCACTTTATAAAACTGGCTACACCAGGAACTAGTATATTTTCTTTGCATTTTCTTTGTTGTATCTAAGGTTTTTGCAGCACAAGCGCTGCCGCTGGATTTACTCTTGCCCGTAAGTGCACTCGTCAGTCGTCACCCGAGGTGCCGCCATTGTCACCTTGAGTTCATCTTCTGCAGTGCTCCAGGAATACGGGCAAAGAACGATGCAGCTAGCCTCGGAAATCTCCATGCTGTTCCCCAGCAAGTGCCACTCAAGCTCCCGTGCCCACACAGTAAATCGTACAGTAGGACGTCAGTGCTCCGCAGGCGCACCCCAGGCTGCAGCTATCAGGGATATTTGTTGTCAAGGAGAGCTGTTGGTCAGTTTCACAAAGCCGTTAGTGTATGTAATGTTATCTTACATCCACGAATAACCCGTTTTTTTAAGTATAAAGATATGCTAATGATTCACGAAACGCGAGGCCTTATCTTATATTCTACTTTACATTACGGTGCAATAGTAATACCAAAATAATCTTAAACATAGTGTTTGATCCAGCACTAAAATAGCTCTAACCACCCAATGCCTCATTTACAGGGCTTTTTTGTTCTCAGATAACCTTGACAGAAACCTAAGTTCCGTTCCCATAGTTCAAATGGAGTTGGCAAAGCTCAGCAGATGTCAGCCAAGAGCGTTTAACTTGCCCGGCCATTTTTCCACCTAGATTATTACAATGTCATGTTACATTTTCCTTTGTAGTATGAAGCTACTGCATGTAACTGCAGGATTATGTTATCAGTTGTGTTAACCCACGTTTTTAGGTCTCGCCTATGCCGTGCGCATGTGCTGTTAGGAGGACCTTCAGCCGTCGCTCTGGTCATTTTCAAGCACACACTCGTGCTTGTGGCGGCATCCATCCTGCGGGAGCGAGCAGCTGTGCGCCACAAGCACGAGTGCAGTGCTTGAAAATGAGCAGACTGCGCGCGCATGCACGCAGCACTCCTGGCTCACCTCCTGCTCCCCCACTCTCTCACGCGCATTCCTTGTTTTTTTAACTTTCAGTGCGAGGCGCGAGAGCTTGTTTTTTATGCTTTCAGCCCGTCATTGATTATTTTGCCATCCGCTACTGTCACCCATCCTGCCATGTTTATTTTTGAACTGCCTCACACCTTGTTTACTTTAGTGAATACAAATTGAGCTATTGAGGCGTCAGCATGCTTTCGCCAGACTCCCCTAGAAATAGCCTAGCAAGGTTGCTGCCATGGTTTCATTTATGTCTGGCACATATCTTATTGCAGCTTCAGTGAACTCTTCACTGGTTAAAACGTCCGACGTTTACTGAGTTGACCCTAGTACTGACTCATTGGATAGCATTATGGAAAAATCTAGTGTCTAGAAATTAGTTATAGTCCGTAAATAGTGTTGCAGTGTTCAAAATGGATTGAATATAAATCCTTTAGCACTGGCATTGACCTTTTTTTGCAAGCATTGCAATACTTCAAGGAGTTGCCTGCTTGTTCTGCAAAAAGCCTGTCCTGTGCCCTACCGTGTGTGCATGTGCTATGTTATCTAGGTGTATCCCTGATTCTGTGTGCAGTGTGTGTTGAGTTGGGTTTCTCCAATGGAAGAGCTGTATATTAATACATCTTGCCGAGCAGAGTGCATTGCCTCTCGTGGGGAGTAGTGTATTATTATATACACTTAGAGTGAAAGTAGTAAAAAGACAAGATTGTGTCCACCTTCTATGTGGACCTGCAATTTGAAATCCTGCAGCTGCTGTTTTGAATTGGGTCCTCATGGAATAGTGTGTGACAGTGAGTAATTCTGTTTGTTTTTGTGATCAGAACGCTTTGAACCACTGTTAGGCTGCTGTTGGCTGTAGTTCTTTGAACTTTCGCTGTGGTGTGTACATGTTCTGGACTGATGCTTCATTGTTTGCTCGGGCATTTTTGCTTAAGTTTCTGCCACGGGCCACATCTGGTGTGTTGACGCATCTCCTTTGTTCTCGGTACATGTTACTGATTTGCTCTTTCCTTGTAGTGTAGTTCCTACATTCCCAATAGACTCTGCGCATTGGAATAATATATCCTATAGATGTGACGTAGGACTTATGTCGAATAGGTCTCTATCGAATATAATAGACTTAATTTGTGAATGCCAGCTAGCTCAGAGGTCACTAGAAACTTTTTCGTATAAACAAGAAGGGATTCGTTTCTGACAACCGCATAAACATGACAACTTTGTTTCCCCCAGAATAAACTGACGGGCGTTTTCAATAAAAGGATTTACTGAACAGTCTTCTTTCTCAAGCATAGGAAATTAACTGCTACAATCATAAAACTGGTTGCAAAATATAATGCATACAGTAAAAAGAGTAGAATCAAAAAATACTGTAAGAGCATTGTATGGTGCCTAGACCATAGATAAATACATACATAAATACCAGAGGCTAAAAGTACTCAACTGGTGCTTCTAAAATACGCCTACCCCGATGTACCTAACCTAAGCTTAGTATGAGGGAAGAAGTAAGTGAGGTGTAGCATAAATGTAATATTTTTTTTTTCAAGAATCTGTCCAAGATTTCTCTTAGGGTCTACTCAGCTCCGTACCTTGATTTGGAATGAAGAAGGTCAGGCTCAGGACTCGATTTCCCAACACCCCGCAAGGGGAGCTTGGAAATACTGGAGCCGGAATTCTCGGCAGCAGAAAAGACAGCGTCTCTCTCAGTGCGTCTGCTGGAGGGTCGGCTTCCTTCGTCACTTGCTGTAGCAGGATGCGTCGGGCAAGTAGATAGTCAAACTGCTCCAAACCACCATGTGTTTGCTAAGGCAAGTGTGGGCATATTTATACCTTGAAGTTGCCGAGTTTGACGTAAAGGTGGACATAATAACGTCATAAAAGAGTCTCAGTTCTTTGAAAACTCCATGAGTTCTTGGACAAGTCAGTTCTTGAGCAAGGGGAAGTCCCTGGCGGCTGAAGCCGAGTTTTCTAAGAAATCGTTGTAGATTTTCGGAACTAGTGGAAGTATTCCTGCCGTATTTGGACTGCATGAGCTAAGGCCAAATATGGTTATGATTTCTATGCCTATGTAAGGATATGGTGTTTTATACCTATATAAGGGCATGAATCTGGAAAGTTACAATAGGGTCCTAAAATGGTACACAACACCCACTCCACGTTATCATGTTCATCTAAGATCAAGCACTAAAACATATAATCTAGAGCATGTGTTTACAACTCCCAAAAATTCATATAAAATGCATTTGAAATGGTTGCACACGGAAAAATGAGTATTTGCATAGTACGCATTAAAAAGGAAATGATGTCATTGTAATATGGGAAATGCTATCCCAATCAATCATGATATTATATTTATGAAATGGCTCTTAGTTACAGAAAAAAAAATTCCAGACCATCTCATAGCAGAGTATATAAACTGTGTTAGTTTGTAGATAAGGTACAAATTGTTCCAAGGAAGTATTCAAGGAATTCTTGTTCTCTAAGAATAGTTCTACTTTAAGCAGATTACCTTGTGCCAAAGTTCAGTTTTGGAAAGGTAGTTAAAAAAAAATCTAAATAAATCGTAGTGAAATAGAGTTCCAAACTTAGAAACCCTTGTTATGAAAAAGCGAAGGTTGAATTCAGAGTTCATAGAACGCTGTGTGCTAACTTCAAAAGTTAATCTCGGTGTCAGGTGAAAACATTAAATCATCTAGGCTGGCAAAGAAATCGTCTACCACTGTAGAAGAAAGTTGAACCGCTTCATTAAGAAGATCAATTGTACACAGATGTGAAGCATCGCAGTCAGCGTCAGCCGCGTTAGCAATGTTCATGGCAGATGGTACCTGTGTGCCTGTTGGTCCGCGTATCTCACCTTCAGCTGGATTTGCCGGTGAGATCTCAATGAATGCCGTCGTCAGGACTGGTAGCCGTTGGGGGCAACACAACACATGAGCCGTTACCGGGCCCAGTAATGCGTCAACATTTGTTTGCCTTACCGATGGTAGTGTTAGACAGATATCTAATATGCATTCCTCTCCACAAAGCAGGCATCGTAGAATAGGTAAGATGCAATCTTGCCAGATTTGTCTGAATGACAGGAACCATGTTGTATTCAGATCTGTCAAACGAGCCAAGCCAAGGATCTGTGTTATGCGTTCAAAATACTGCATCGCCAGAAGAGCATTTTCCATGGTAATCTGGGTATCGTTGGTGACTGGACTTGCCATATCGGAGCAGAAGGAACATAAATAGTATCCTTGCTACGAGTCCCAAGATGAGAGGCAGGCCGCCGAACACAGAGTGCACGAAATTTGGAAAAATGCCTAGGACTGCTTCAAATGGTGCTAACAGTCCAGAAAAAAATAATCTTAAATACGTGTACAGTACCACTGGTATCAGACATGTTTAAGATACGACCTAACATTTCTGCGAAACCTATTGGGCAGTTTGTTGATAATAATGCATGCATCTCTGCAGAAGTCCTTGCAACTTTCAGATCATATGTCTCTCTGGATGAGATCAGTGGCACAGGTTTTTGTAAAAGAATGTCTTTCATTCTGCTTAAAGTATCAATTCATATAGAAGAGATGTTCACTGAAGGCCATAGCGGCGACTCCCCGTCTGTCTTAGTTTTAAGAAACAATACTTTGCATACAACAAGTGACCCTGGCTGACACACTAACGAGATAGGCTATTCCTGGCATCATTCCACAACAGCTGTGATCATTTAAAATTATGTAGCTACCATTGGAAAGCTGCCTAAAAATTGGATCTATCACCGCTGTGGGCGAACCCTGCAGGTTGCAAGTAAGGGTATTTGAAGAATCTTCACAGGCTCCGTGTAAATTAATACCTTGACACAACAGTGTACCGCTTAGTGAGTTTTTACAAGTTTTACCACTAAGAAATACCTCCTTTCCCCCACTACAACATTTGTGTGTGTACGGTAAATCCCAGGTCGACTCAATGTATTCTTTACCCAACCTTTCATACAGGCCTTCTGATATGTGTTTTAAGCAATAGTGAAACTGGAAAATCGTCACTGGTATCGTGATGGTGCCATGTATTATCCATTCAACTGATGGTTTCTCAGAAACGGTCAATGGTAATCTCTCAAGTTTTTCTATGCTCAGCACCGTTTAGTCTGGTCCCCTCTGTGCCAAAGAGATTTGTTTATCTGTAGGGTTAAATATAGTAAACAATGACGTAGTGTTGATTAGACGCCAAGGCACATAGCCAGAACGAAGGTTTTGTAACATCCAGCCTAACAGCATTATAGAATGTAATTGAGACTGCCCATGTTGTAACATTAGCAAGTCCTGTTCCATTATGTCTATGGCAGATGATACAATGCTGTCCAAAGAATAAATTCTGGAGGACAGAGTTGTTAACCCATTGTCAACTGCAGAGAGTACTTTCTCTAAATTAATACGATCAATTTCTCGTATTCTTTCAGCTGTTTCCATTTGCGTGACTTTCCATGCTTCATTATAAGCACCGTATATACCGGCGTATTTGAAACGTTTATGACGTGGATTACGAGGTCCAAGGAAGAAGTCTCGTAAGTCAAAGCCATCTTTAAGCAAAGATAAGTGTTGTTTTATTTCTGGAAGTGTGGATTTCTACAGCCACTCAAGGCACAGTTTTCCTACACTATAAGTTGTTATTATCCCATGGATGTTGTCTCTGGATATATCTTGGATCTGGCCTAGTTACTGTAAACACTTATGTCTTGTTCAGGAATCTATTTTGACAGATGTTCGTGTCTGTGGGCCAGATTAACCATTTTTTCCAATCAGGATTAGTTATGTTCTGTTGTAAAATATAGTTTACGTCTACCTCCTCATCTGTAGGTCTATTACTATCCGGTGTGGGTTTAGGTATGGGCGGTTTGTTTAAATCTTTTATCTTAGCAAGGCCAAGACAAGATGTCTGTTGAACAGTGTCATTTAAAAACATCATTTGTTCTGGGATGATGCAGGCTCTGAATAATGCTTCTAGACCTTGTACCTGCCAGTTCGTTGTGCCCCAGACAGTTTTTGTCCCAATGTTGTCTTTCCAAAAGTTAAACCCCAATGTGGACAACTGAGCATAAAAGGCTGCAGAATAGATCTGTTTAATACTAGTCAACATACTTTTCATGCCTGTCTTATTAACATTTCTAAAGTAAAATGTTTCTAGATTTGTGATATGGAACCCTGAAAAGTATGGACATTTTCTATAGAATGTTTTAGAGCTACCCTTCGGTGGCATTGGACAATGTTCCCATTGATTATAACTTAAAACATTTCTAGGGTTTGCAAATTTGTGCAAATAATGGTGACCAAAATAATTAAAATAATACATTTGTTCATAATCTGATGAACCTTCTAAGTAATCATGATTTTTAAATTTTGCTGACATTTCTAAGTCTACCATCATGTTATTAACAGTTTCAAAGTCCCAATCATCAGAAAATGTGCTGGGTGAAATGAAATCACTCAAGCAAACCTTAAATTGGTGGGGAATTTCCAGCAGCTCGACAGGGCCATAAATGTCATAATCAGTTCTATCCCATGCTATTCCACCAGGTAGAGGAACCGCTGTGATGTTCACTGATGACAGGTCTCGTTGTTCACGGTGAGATGATTTGTGTGACTTCAGGAGCAAGTTGATGTTCTTACTTGCTGTGTCCATTTTACTGTATTTTTCATCTATCAACTTTCCCAAACTTAAAACGAGAATGAGCCATAGTAGGAGATACAATACACCTAATCCAATCCAAAATTCAACCTATGGTGAAACCAGATATGTATTTGCAAGCACGTGACCAAATTCAGTTAATTTCAGGCTCACTGGGATCCTCAGAACAGTTATCAAAGTTGATGAAATAGCCAGAGGCAGTTCTGTCAATTGTTGGTATTGCATCCAGATTATTTGAAATCGCTGGAGCTGCTTGTTCCCTTGACATATTCGTATAGTCAGATGCTACATCATTGTAGACGGAAGTGTCTTGACAAACTGTTATTTGTATTTCAAGAGGGACAAGTTCCATGGCTTTGTTGCATAGTCCTTCTTTTCTCACTGTAGATTCTTCAAAGGTGATGAGTCTTTCAGTTTGAACCTCTTGGATAGTAGCAAGATTTGGTTGTCTGCTACATCTTGGGAGTCCACTGGGCCTACTACTAATTATCGGCCACATGTTGTGGTTTAACCAGGTCAATTGATACAGACCTGTTCTCCTTTCTTCCAACAAGGGGCGGCAGTAACACTGTTCTTGATCAGTGGACTCCTAGTACAGGTACTGGTTTTCTGTAAGAAGGCCCAAATTCCTTCTTTTCTGCTATTTTTTCTCTGACCAGATCCCCAATCTTTGGAATCCAGACAGGTCTTGCTGGGACAGGTGGTTTTTCTTCAGTGGTCATTGGCTTTTCGCTGGTGTTGCTTAGACTTCTTCTTGTTTCATTTAAGTCCTGTAAAACAGCCAAACGATCTTTGATATCGAAGGGTTTTTGTTCCACCACTTAGGTATGACGATCGAAGTCTTCAACCAACATTCAAGTACCAAAAAGGATTTCATATGGAGTGATTACACCCAGAGAATTTCTTGTCAGGCTATTAAGACTACGTTGGACATTTATTAGATGTTTGACCCACCCATCACCCGAACCTAATACCCTAGCTGTTATAGATTGCTTTATGGCATGTTTTTTTCTCGCCACAACCGAATTTCCCTCAGGATGGAATGAACTCGAAAACCGCAATGCAATGCCCAAACTGTCCATGGTCTCTTTGTAAGCCCTAGAGCTAAACACAGGACCCTGGTCAGAATGTAGCGTGCCGATTGCTTATGTTCCGATAAAGACTCGCAAATCTTTTATAACAGTTCGGGTGTCAGCTGAGCGCTGAGGCCACATCCAAATGAATCTCGCCCTAATACTTGTGGGACCGCTTTTGTCCATGGGGACATCTGAGCATGGATAGTCTAATGCTATCTAAAAATGGATGACATTTGCTTGAGCGATTGTATGGTTGTAGCGCTTATTTGAAACCTAAGTCCGCTGTGTGATTGAACTAGAAAATTGCACCGAGTATTTTTTAAAATTGGAAGCCTGTTCTACGGACACTCCCCAATGATATGCGCTGAAACCACTGAATGTTTATAGCGCGATCTGTGAAATTTTTTAAACAGCACTGTGTCGATTGATTTTAAAAATTGCACTGTGTACCCTGTTAAACTGCACTTTGTATAGCACTCACCACTGAGGCACTTGTCGCCCTTGCAGCCCCGGTCCACCGCAAGCGCTAGGCTTGTTAGTGCGGAGGGTGCAGGGCGGTACCTTCTTCCGGCTTCCCGCCCGGGGAAGACACTGATTGGGCGAGTGTGTGGAGGCGGAGCTGATGACTAGCCCACCCTCTACATAAACCTGATGCCCTCTATGACGCGCAGCGAGTACGCGCTGCGCCCGCGCCAAATACGCTCCGAAGACAAGCCTAAGACCAGCCCGTCTAGGCCCGTCCGGGTCAGGACGGGGCAGGGAACAATGCCTCGCCGGCCATGCCAAACCCAGGTATGACCTCTGAGCAGTTAAGGGCCTTACCCCCTGCTAAACACGGCAACTGTACTATACTTAGGCCTTCGCTCATAGGAAACACCACCTGCCCAAATTGCTATTTTACTCTCACTAACTTCCAACCCTACCCTGATCAAAGAGACTGTAATTCTAAGCAGAAACAGATCCCCAGGCCTAAGGTTCAAGATTTTTCCTTTTATATCATTAACTGTCGATCTCTACCGCAACACAAACTAGACATTTTTAATTTACTGCTTGACAATAAACCCAGTGCACTTTTCCTGACAGAAACTTGGCTACATGATTGCGCTGGTCCCGATGTAGCTACCGCTCTCCCGCCTAATTATGCTATTGCCAGGAGGATAGAGCGGGTAAAATAGGCGGTGGTATCGCAATTATCTTCTGCAGAGAACTCACATGTAGCCTTGAATCGGTCAACATCCCTGAATGTGAAGCTGCCTTTTTTAAAATCACCCTTAATCCCAATTTTACGTTCTCCGGGCTTCTGATGTACAGGCCCCCCGGAAATGCTAACATGTGGGCTGCAAATCTAGCAAACCACATCGCACCGTTTCATCTAGCCTCCAACAACTTCTCACTGATTGGAGACTTAAACTTGCACTTTGACGATCCAGCTAACGCCTCATGCACAAACCTGCTAGATTATCTAGCGGCATTGAACGTGAGACTACTTAATTCTGGCCCCACGCACAAGGCAGGACACCTACTCAACCCTATTTTTTCTAACATTCCTGAAATGAGATGGCGAAATACTATTCCCATCTGCTGGTCAGACCACCATCTTATTCATTTTAGTCTAACACTATCAGCACCTACCCAGCTGAATCCTGTCTGGCCAGCTACTTCAATGAGAAATTGGAAGTCGCTAGACCTTGAAAAACTGAATGAACTGAACTGAACTACTGGCCTCGATATGGAAAGCATTGCAAACGCGACTCACACTTGGCTTGGAAATGCCGCAGATGGCTGTCTCCCTTCCTGTCACACAAAAGGGAACGTTCACCGCCCCCCAGTCCCCTGGTTTAATGAGCTCCTAAAAGCGGAAAAATCGAAGTGCAAAGCGCTTGAAAGACAGTGGCGCAAAGATTACGCACACGAAAAAAAAGAGACATACGATAAAGCCAGGAATAAATACCACACTGCCTGCATTAAAGCTTGTGCCCTTTATGTATCTAATACCATCAATACAGCATCAAATAGAGCAAAAACGCTCTTCAATACTGTAAAGGAACTAGCGGGTGCGCAAACTACCGCAACTGCCTGCCCTCTTAACAAGCAACAATGTCAAGATCTCGCTGTTTTCTTCACTGAAAAAATTAACAAGATCATTATTGACATAAATAAGAACACCACTGCAAATGACCCACAAGATGACATGGTTCCCATGCCGGCTAAAATGAACATCTTAGAACACTGGCCTCCTATTACCCTTGAGTGACTAAGGTCCACCCTCAAGACCATCAAGTCAGGCTCCCCCCGTGATCCTATACCCATTAGTGTCTTGAAACAACTGGACGCTCCATCCCTGAACATCATCGTCGACACTTTAAACTCCTCCCTCTAACTCTCCACAGTCCCTACACTCTGGAAACACGCCATGGTCAGTCCACTTCTGAAAAAACCCACAGCCAACCCCGAACTGATAGCCAATTACCGACCCATATCTCTTCTCCCAGCTTTCTCGAAACTTCTAGAAAGACACATCCACTCCGCCCTTACCCTTTTCACTGAAGAAAATTCCCTCCTTCACCCGTCACAGTCCGGTTTTAGAGCAGGTTCCTCCACCGAAACTGCTCTACTAGGAGTAACCGAAATCATCAGGAAACTCCTAGATGAGGGTCAAACAGTCGCACTCATTCTGTTAGACCTGAGTGCGGCCTTTTATACCATCTCACACAATAAATTACTTGCCACGCTTAGTAGAATTGGTATCTGTGGTGCCGCACTCAAGTGGATAAGGTCTTTCCTGACACAAAGGACGTTTCAGATCACATCTTCCCTTGCTTGCTCAGAAACGTTCAGCGCCCCGCATGGAGTACCCCAGGGCTCTATCTTGAGCCCACTGTTTTTTAACCTCTACCTCCGACCCCTGGCTGACTTAGCAGACAGATCAGGACTCACCCTCATGACTTATGCGGATGACTCGCAGATCATCTTCTCACTGTCTGAATCTAATCCCCTAGCCCCATCCCTTCTCAGACAGGGGCTTCACAACATCTTCAGCTGGATGTCTACCAACCAGCTGAAGTTAAATGGTGAGAAAACGGAGATCCTCCTTCTGGGGAAAAACAAAGACCTATGGAACTCCTCCCACTGGCCCTCTCAGTTAGGAAACCTCCCCATACCAGCCACCCAAGTAAGAAACCTGGGGGTCACGATCGACAATGCCCTCTCCATGAAACAACAAGCCAACAAAGTCGTAGGCCTCTGTTTTACCATCATGAAGTGGCTGAGGAAAGTCCTCTGGATGCTGCACTCTGCGACCCAAAAGACCGTAGTCAATGCACTTATTACTTCTCGTCTTGACTACGGCAACATTCTTTATCTGGGTTCAAATCAGGCTGTAATCAGGCGGCCGCAATACTTCTATGCAAAATCCCGAAAACCGCCAGTGTATCGAAACACCTGAAGGACCTGCATTGGCTCAGGGTTGAAAACTGCATCAGGTTCAAAGCCCTGAGCTACATGTTCAGGATCAAAGCCGGTACGGCACCAAAATATCTGCTAGCACTGGCCCGCCCTTACATTACTGGACGGAATTTGCGCTCTCAAACTGCAGCAAATTTTGGGGTACCTAGGTTCAAACTGGCGAGAATGGGAGGGAGGTCTTTTTCATTCCTAGGGCCCACTCTCTGGAACGCACTCCCTCCTCACATTCGCAAGGAAGACAACTATGCCAGTTTCAGGAAAAGCATCAAGACCTGGCTTTTCAAGAAAAAACTTGAAGGATCAGCGCATCTCATACGTCCGTTCAGTGATATGTCTTGGTGCAGGGAAACCCTTTTTGGGTAGCTGTGCGCCATACAAGTGTAAAAAATAAATAATAATAAATGGTGTGTGTACTGGGCTGGCTACACTGTAGTCAGGAATCTGGTGGCGCTCCAAGCTGTGATCTCTGTAACAGTCATCGCAATTGATTCCGAATTTGTATATGTGAGCTTTCATCCCTGGCCACCAGTACATATCTTCTAATTCTAATAGAAATGTTGAGATCCCTTGATTTATCAGACCCTATCCCATATGTGCTTTGTGAATCAAAGCACCTCTCAGGTTCCTGTTTGGAATTACCCTATCCCCCACTCCAGGGATTCCAGCAAAAGGAATAGAGTATGCATCAATTATGTATGTATATTCGAGTGGATAATTTAGAGGTAACGCAGCTCCGCTGCCTTTGCTTGTGGCATTGACAGCAAGCATGGTTTCACCGTCTATTTTTGTTTTTGAACAAGTGATTGCAGCTACGGAAGCCATTTGCACAGCTGCCTTCGCGGCTTCATCAGCCAATGAATTCCCTTCAACGTGAACACCATCACGAAGATGACTCAGTGTATGGATCATTCGAGTCTTTTGTAGTTCTTTCTGTAATAGAACTACTTGTTCCCAAAGCATTTTATGCTTGATTGTACCACCTCTTGCGTCCTTAAATCCATTTTGAACCCAGTTCTGCAGATATTCATTGTAAGACTGGACGCAGTAATACGAATTGCACACTATGAGTGTGGGGAATTGTCGATTGGTATTTTCAAGCGCCATCTTGAAAGCTTGTAGTTCAGCTCGCTGAGCTGTACAGTCTCCTAGGGATTGAGTTTTTGTAACTATAGGTCGGAATTTACCATCGCGCCAGCGACCTTTAACAATCGCGCACGCAGCACTGTAAGTTTGTTTACCCCCAATTGCGGGCTGTGCTGATCCGTCTGTATATATTATACAGCCATAATGTTCTAGAGGCAGAATCTCAGTAGGCAGAGGACATTCTTGTTCGTATTGGAGAAATTCTTGTGTTTTCAAGTAGGGATCAAAAACGTATTCAACGTCTGTTGCAGCAAGAGAATTAACCCATTGTATCCATCTTGGATGTAAAGCTTTTTCATTTGTAATTCTTGCTTTTGTCACTGCCTCTAAGGCAGGTACAGGGGTAACGACCATTATGCGTTTTCCCTGTGCGACTGCTCTCTCTTTTGCTACAGCAGTTTGAACCGCTGTTAGAATTTTTTCTGTTGAAGTGAATTTCATTTCAGCTTGTGTGTACAAGTGTGATTTGTAAGGTATTGGTACCTTTTCACCTTCATTAAAGGTTAGGTATGTGAATCCGCATCTCCCGGGGATGATTCGGATTACAAGGTTGCGCATGTTATCGCGTGTTTGTAAATGTTTTGTTGCTAACATGTCTGTTTGCAATGAACGCAAAATTTCTGTGTGTTTTTGAGTCCAATAAGTTTGTTTGAAATCAGGTTTGATTAATTCATAGAGAGGTTTTACCCTTTCTGCGTAGTTTAGAATGTAAGTTCTTCTGAAATCAGGAAACCTAGAATTGACTGTTAGTTTTTCAGCACTTTTGGAGGTTGGAGCAGCGCACACTTTTCTAAAAAGTTGGCTGCCAGGCTTTTGCCTTCACTTGAAAGTTCGTACCCCAAGAATAGGACATTGAGGTGGGCAATTCTTGATTTTTCAAAATTGAACTTGTACCCTTCAGAAGCAAACCCAAGTATTATGGTGTTCACTCTTTTCAAGTGCACATCCAAGTCATCCTCTGTAAGATAGATGTCATCGACATAAGATAATGCCTCATCATCATCATACATTTGTAGTAACTCTGTTACTGTAGCTGCAAATAACCCTGCACTATTCTTGAATCCTTGGGGGAGATATCAAAATTTACGCTGTGTCCACATTATTGAGAAAGCGGTCAAATACCTGCTTTCTGGTGCGATATTTTGACAGAAGAAACCGTTTGAAATACCTAATGTTGTTTTATATATCTTGTGCACAATGTTATTCATCAGTGCTGCACTTTGTGCATTTTGTACTGCAAAAGTTTTGCAACAAGAGTTTAAATGTCTGTAATGCAAAACTAGACGATATGTTTTGTCTGGTTTGGAGACAGGAAACAAAGGATTGTTCATTGACGAGGTGCATGTTTCAATCACCCCCTGGTATTCAAGTTGATCTAAGATCTTCTGACTTGTTTTTTAGCTTCCTGCTTTACTAGATACTGCCTCTGAGCAGTAGGTTGATTTTTTAACTGGATTTTATGGTGAGTAGAGTCCTCATCCCATCCCACATGATTTCATGATTTTTATATAATACTGGAGCCTGAGCCACAGCCCATTTTCTTGCATAGGTGTATTTTTTTATGAATAGGAATATGATTGGAGAAGGCCGGCATAATGATTTCTTCGCCATGTGGGCACTCACTGACAAATTCTGGTGGCCAGTCTTGTTCAGCCAGAAGGATGTCATAATTCTTTGATAGTTTTTCCCAAAAGAGTGCTTTTATTTTACTAGTTATGTACCCCTCTATCCGGAGTGTTACTTTGTATAACTTATGGGGTACACTAACCCTGGTGTCGGCAGTTTCAACTTGAATGTATTCATTCAGATCCACTGTCTCCAGATGATCTTTCAGGATCCTGCGAGCTATGGTGACCTCTGCTGCGCTGTCCAGCATTGTCTGGGCCCACTCCCCGTTCTTGAGTTGTGTCCTCAAGATCCTCGGCATGTCTAATTTTAATACTTGCTACCTTCTTTTTGGAGAATTGAGTTTTCCTATTTTTTGGAACTTGTTGATCGTCTTTGGACTTCACCCGTACTTCCTTGTGTTCTGATCGTCCTCTTCTTTCGGATTTCTGTGAGGAAGTCTGAAAGGTACGAGAGGAACGTGTATCAGTATCTTTATATCTATTAGGTTTTCTCAAATTATCCCTATTTCTGAGGTTATACCTCTTTTCAGAGTGCTCCTTTTGAGGAGATCTACCTCTGGACTGAGAGCGCTTCTCTTTAGGAAGTGAGTGTCTACTATTTTCCCATTTGTTTTTAGGAGTAGTTAGATTATTTTTGATAAAAACTTTTTCAGGATTTTCTGTTAGTTCGGGCTTTACAGGTTTCCCTCCCAAACTATCTCTTCCTAGTTCTTCATAGGATTTTTCAATAATTCTGGCAAGTTCATATGGTTGCTCAGTAATATCGAGTTCTTTTAATTTTTGGCAGATTGCCACAGATGCTGCTTCACCTTTAATGTTAGCTAATAAAATAGCTGAGACCTGTTTGAAATCTTTCAGTAATTTCATACCAAGATTCAAGGCCGGTTCTGGTCCGTATTCATTTTGAATCTGTCTCAGGACGTCTGGTATTACCGCCATAGACGGGACACCATGTGTTTTTGTGTAGATTGAAGCAAAGACTGTACCCCAAGGGTCACAGTCCTCCACGTGTGGTGCTATCCCCATTGGTAAACAGATTGTTAGAATCCTGTGTTTCTCAAGAGGTGTACTATCGGGAAATACTTGCTCTATTTGAGTAATTTTCTGGGCTAACCAGAATGGAATTTGTTCCTTTTTTGCGGGCAACTTACCAATGACTGACTGTATAGTCTGTGGTGTGATTTTGTTTGTGGTCCTCTGATGAGGGGTGTGCTATGGAATTCTTATAGCAGGTTGGACTGTTAAAGTCGGCATGACATATTGTACCAATTGTCTGTGTATTTTGATGAATTGTTTTAGCTGAGCTAACAGTTCTGGACCTGTCATTTGTTCAATGGCAGGATGTGGTGTATAGCTGGCTAGTACCGGCAATGTTTCTCCTGGTCTACCTAGTGGACCGAGCCTGGTAATGTGATTTTGATGTTGTAGGGCACCTTAAAACCAGAGCTGATGCTCTTGGTAAGTTAGTGGAATTTCAACATCCTTGAAAGGAACGGATTCCGCTGGAGGTTTCTCTATCTTATAGAAGTGGAACAAACGTGTTGTTGGATTTGCTTGTGGAAAGTTAATCCATGAATAGAATACCTCTGTCTGCCGATATTCATGTGCCTCTATGACAAATATGACTCTACCACCTCTTGGTGATAGGCCATTTTTCTATAAGCTTTATAGCTATGGTTTTCCTTACATTTTCCGGGATGATTATAGCATCCGGGTCATCTTCATTAAACGCTCTGCACATCTGATTGCAGTTCCTGCAGCTCCACCGTTCTCAGAGTCGTTCTTCGACATTATGTTGAAAGTCTTGCAGAGCAAGTTTCAAGGAAATAAATATAAGGTGCACAATATTTTGGAACACTGTATCTTTCAACGTTGAATTAACCAAAAACTAATACATAGGATTTTTTGTCCTACTCAGTTATGGCAGATGTTTTATCCTTTAACCTACTCCAGACGTCTATTGAAGTATTTTACGGGAAAAAAGGGGTCTCTGTGAAAAGTACAACTGAGTCACTCTAGTATCTAGCGTTAAATTAGTGCCTTACCAAACGTTGGGCGCCATGTAGTGTAGTTCCTATATTCCCAATAGGCTCTGCGCTTTGGAATAATATATCCTATAGATGTGACGTAGGACTTATGTCGACTAGGTCTCTATCGAATAGACTAGACTTAATTTGTGAATGCCAGCTAGCTCAGAGGTCACTAGAAACTTTCTCGAACAAACAAGAAGGGATTAGTTTCTGACAAATGCATAAAAATGACTACTTTGTTTCCCCCAGAATAAACTGATCTTCAGAGTCGTGGAAACAATAGATAGATATTTTACTCAGTCAATCGTGCATGCTTCGTTTCAACAGAGGTGCCGAGAAAATAGATATACGGGGGTTTTCAATAAAAGGAGTTATTGAACAGTCTTCTTACTCAAGCATAAGAAATGAACTGCTACAATCGTAAAACTGGTTGCAAAATATAATGCATACAGTAAAAAGAGTAGAATAAAATAATACTGTAAGAGCATTGTATGGTGCCTAGACCATAGATAAATACATACATAAATAACAGAGGCTAAAAGTACTCAACTGGTGCTTCTAAAATACGCCTACCCTGATGTACCTAACCTAAGCTTAGTACGAGGGAGAAGTAAGTGAGGTGTGGCACAAATGTAATATTCTTTTGCCAACAATCTATCCAAGATTTATCTTAGGGTCTAATCAGCTCCGTACCTTGATTTGAAATGAAGAAGGTCAGGCTCCGGACTCGATTTCCCAACACCCCGCAAGGGAAGCTTCGAAACACTGGAGCTGGATCTCTCGGCAGGAGAAAAGACAGCGTCTCTCTCAGTGCATCTGCTGGAGGGTCGGCTTCCTTCGGGACTTGCTGTAGCAGGATGCGTCGGGCAAGTAGATAGTTGAACTACTC
This sequence comes from Lissotriton helveticus, assembly GCF_964261635.1. Classification (NCBI taxonomy): domain Eukaryota; kingdom Metazoa; phylum Chordata; class Amphibia; order Caudata; family Salamandridae; genus Lissotriton; species Lissotriton helveticus. Next base: position 737,286,001 of record NC_136072.1, on the reverse strand, counting down.
CAAACAACCGTGTGTTTGCTAAGGCAAGTGTGGGCATATTTATACCTTGAAGTTGCTGAGTTTGACCTAAAGGTGGATATAATAACGTCATAAAAGAGTCTCAGTTCTTTGAAAACTCTATGAGTTCTTGGACAAGTCAGTTCTCGAGCAAGAGGAAGTCCCTGGCAGGGGAAGCCGAGTTTTCCAAGAAATCGTTGTAGATTTTTAGAACTAGTGGAAGTATCCCTGTCGTACTTGGACTGCATGAGCTAAGGCCAAATATGGTTATGATTTCTATGTCTATGTAAGGATATGGTGTTTTATACCTATATAAGGGCACGAATCGGGAAAGATACAATAGGGTCCTAAAATGGCACAAGGGCTTGACACACATGCACCCAACACCCATCCATCACAGGCATCGCAAGTGACCTGAGCCTATTAATAAAAGGGCCCGGGTGCACGTGCTCGTGGCCAGTTCCAGTAACCCACTATTGTATTTGCGTGGTCATTATCCTGGCATGTGGGCCTAGGGCCCAGGACACAATAATGGCGATGAGTGGGTCGATCCCCACATGTGTGCCGTCAGCCACTCTGTGGTTTGTCATTGGGGGTGTAATGGCCTGAATCTGCAGCACGCCTGAACCTACTGCTGGCATGAGGTACTGGCATCCAACAGCAATGGCCTGCAGCACTTGTCCGCATGCCCCACTGACCCTGCTGTAGTGACCAGGGGGAAGAACGAATGTGGCCCCCGGGGGAAGTAGGGTCGGCAGACCACTCTACCCCGGGGTGTTCACGCAAGACCAAGGATAGGGCTGAGTTAGGGTTAAGGGGTTGGTTTAGGGGTGGGGTTAGAAGTAGGGTATCAGGAGGGCAGGGGAGGAGTTTTCAGCCTATTCCTGCCCTCAGAGCCATTAGGGAAGGGTCAGAGTTAAAATTGATAGATTGTTTATGGACAGTTAGGTGTAGTTAGGCCCATCTTGTCGGTTGGGCGGATTTTTTGAAATGTTGCAGCCGGAGTCCTTGTGCGGCGTGTATAGGCGGCATTGGCCGTTTCGAGGTCCTAGGGTGAGCGGCAACACAAAAGTGATCCCCATAGCAGTGCCGGATACGGAGTTGGTCCGCGCTGCGCTGCAGCTCCTGGGCCGTGCACGGAGAACGGATCTCCTGTGGCCTAGGGTTTTGTAGGAGGCGTGAGTCAGGATGACCTGCATGCCTCGATCGGCGTCTGCCGGTGTTGTTGCAGCGGTGGTGGCATGCCTTGAGGAGCCACCACCTCCAAGGAGAGGTACTTCTGGGCGGGGCCGTGGCCTTGTGCTTGGAGAAAGGGAAGCGCGGGGGCAGCAGAAGAGCCTGTCTCCTCACTTGCACAGTGATGCAGCCACACCCAGTGCATACATGGGCCCGGGCGGGGGGGAGGGGCAGAGATGCGCCACAGCTGCAGCGCATGGTGGGGGGAGCTGATTTTGAGACCGTACCCACCCCTTCCCAGTTACTGGGGAATCAGGGAGATGAGGCAATTTTTCATGGGGAGGAGGGAGACAGTGATAAGAGGGGGCAGAGGACACAGGAGGGGGAGAGCAAGTGGCTGAGGGTTTTAGCTCGTTGTCTCAGGTGGGGAGTCAGCTGAGGAGGAAGGGGGGAGATGGGAAGATGTGCCCATTGACTTCTCCAGTGGTGTTGGGAGGGCCCCCCCCATGGGGAGGGGGAAGGGGGCACTAGGTAAAGCAGGGTCTAAGCAGCCGCATGGGAAAGCCTCTAGGGACAGTAGGCCAGGCCCTTCTGGTTCAGGAGTAGCTGGGACGGGCGTTCAGCAATTTTTGGCCACGCTGCCCAGATGGTCTGACATGTCTCTTCAAGAAAAAATACGCAACCAACGTTGCATCATTCAAGAGACTGAGTTGAGGTGTCAGATATTGTGTGTAGCCAGGGATGGGGGGCTGGGAGAGAGAGGGGGTGCTGGGTCCCCAGCCCCCAGTTTGGTGGGAGAGCCAGGTCCTGGTCATGGTCGAGGGGCCAACGGACCCCGAGACAAATGGGTCTGGGTGGATGAGGTGAGGCGCACATTAAGGGTAGGGACGGCCGCGACAGCTCAGAGACCTGATGGCGCTGGGGCCCCTTCAGGTTTCAAGGGCCTGGGGGGGCACAGGCCAGTGGTGGAGGCTGGTAGAGGCATGGGCGGGCCGGCGGGGTGTAAGACGGCTCCTAGATGCCGAGCAGAAGTTACAGGGAGGACCGCGGAGGCCTGCCCTCCACTGAAGGAGTGGGCATCAATGGCCCCAGAGTGTGATTTTCTGCCTGATGTGAAAGGAAAGAGTATGAAAGGAGTGGTGCAGGAGGTGTTGGATGTGTCAGCTGCGGTTGAGCAAGAGGAAAAACTGGATTATGTTGAAGAGATTGAGGAGCTGGGAGAGGGTGGGGTGCGAGACAGTGGGGATTGGGGGAGGCCAAAGGCTGCAACAGAAAGGATTGGTGTTTTACAGGCTACACAGGCCAGCACCAGTGGGACCAAGAAGGCGAACCAGATGATAGTTGGCGCACGAGAAAAGAGCGGGAGGTGCCTACAAATCTATCAGGTGAGAGTGCCTGGTGGGGCACGTGGGAGGATGGCGCTAAAGGAGGGTGGAAAAAAGCCTGCAGGTCGGTGGGTGTGGGGAAGGAGTCCGTAAGGGACCCAGGTGCGCCTGCTAAAGCGGCAGTGGAGTCGGGGGTAGTGGAAACCAATTGGTCAGCACAGGCGTACAGACAGACAAGACTGATGATCAAGGTGAGAAGGATGACCAGGGTGAGGACAAGCACCAGAAAAAATTTCCGCATATGGGGTTGGCGATGGCACTGGGATCATACTTGTCGGAAAAAACTAAGTCGAGGATGTGTGAAAACGGGTATGTGGATGTATTCAAGCTCTTGCATAGGGTGATACAGGCCAAGGAGGGCTCCAAGGAAGAGGAATAGGAACTGAGAAGGCGGCCGCGGGCTAATATGGAAAATTGGACGGCATTTTTGATTTATGCGAGTATAGGGGGAGAGGAGTTGGCCTAATGGCTATGGGGGTCGACCTCGAATCTGGGGAACTGGGTTAGAGTCTCGGTAATGACGCTGAACTTCCTGTGATTCTGGGCAAATCACTTACTCTCCCCGTGCCTAACAAAAATTAATGTGTCCTAATGTAACACAACTGGTGCTATGTAAAGCGGTCTGATACCTGATACCGGGTCAAGTTTGCGCTATATAAAACTCCGTAATAAAATAAATATATATATTGTGAGAAACATTTAGATTGAGCTATTGCATTGCTTAAGTTCATGGACATCATAAGAAAGGCGCAGATGCATTTCAGGGGTTTTTCTTGGCTAGTTACAATGAGGAGTTTAGGGCCAGGATTAGTGTCAACCCCGATAAGCCAGGGGGGAAGTTGACCAAGAGGTCTGGATGCAGTGGATGTCCTTCACTCAGTTGGCTGTATCCACATACATGGTCAGTGACTTCCCAGTCACTTACCGGCCTTTTCATTTGTGTCCCGCGAAGACTGGGATGGGAGGGCAGGGATCGTACACCTGAGTGGGTGAACAGAATAGTTACTCCGGGTCCACAGGCCTGTCGCCCAAGCCCACGGGAGTTAGTACAGGTGCATGTTGGAACTTTAACAAGGGTTTCTGCACGCGGCACCCCAGCAAATTTAAGTATGAGTGCACCAAGTGTGGCAGACGCCACCCTCTCATGCAATGTTTCACGCAGGCCATGTCCTCAGAGTAGTGGCGAATTACCAAGGGAAGAGGGCAAGCTGGGCCTAAGGGCTCCCACACCGGTTAGGGTCGGGGCCATGGGTCCATGGCTCTCACGATATCCTGACAGAGAGGCCGCACTGAGGATCCATTGGGGTTTCGCTGAGGGTTTCCGGGTGGGTTATCAGGGCCCCCGGGAATGGAGATGGGTGTAGAACTTGAGATCGGCAGAAGAACTACCAGGTGTTGTTGCAGCGAAATTGCAGAAGGAGGTGGCAGAAGGCAGGATAGTTGGGCCTTTTGACCACTGGCCTGTTCCTGACCTGATCATATCACCTTTTGGAGTGGTTCCCAAGAAAGAGGCAGGGGAGTTCAGGTTGATCCATCATTTGTCCTGGCCAGAGGGGAGGTCAGTGAATGATGTCATTGCCAAGGAGGATTCCAGAGTCTTATATGCTTCTGTGGCAATTAGATTGGTGAGGGTGTTCAGGCGGGGTGCAGAATTGGCCAAGTGTGACATTAAGTTGGCCTTTTGCCTCCTGTCCACACACCCGGCGGACTTCTCGTTGTCAGAGATGCAGTTTGAGGGTGCCATCTTTGTGGAAAAGGTTTTGCCCAAGGGTGAAGGCATTTTCTGTGCATTATTTGAGGCTTTCAGTTCCTTTTTGCAGTGGGCATTCACAGACAGGAGTGGTCATGATGCGGTCTCTCATTACTTAGACGATTTTCTGTTCATCAGGAGGGCGCAGTATGGTGAGAGAGCTCTTGGGCAATTCCAGGTTCTGCCGCAGGATTTCGGTGTTCCATTGGCTCCTGAGAAAACAGCTGGGCCCAGCAGCTGTTTGACATTCTTGGGCATTGAGTTGGATTCGGTCGCGTGGTTGGCCAGGCTACCGGAACAGAAGGTGACAGACATGCAGGCTTTCCTGCTGCACGTGATTGGTGAGAAGAAGATCGATTTACGGTCGGTGCAGCGTCTCCTGGGTTTTCTGAACTTTGCATGCCGTGTGGTGCATGCTGGGATGATTTTCTGCAGACGCCTTGGCATGGCTATGTTGGGTGCGGTGCTCCCACATCACAGGGTTTGGATCTCATTGGGGGTCAGGGCAGACCTTCAGGAGTGGCAAATGTTTCTGGCGGATTTCAATGGTGTGTCACTTGTCGTGTATGACAAGATGGTTTAGCAGGTGCAACTTTTCTCTGAAGCTACAGGGACTTCCTGTTTCGGGATCTTCTGGGACGGGAGGTGGTGCGCAGAATGGTGGCCAGAACATTGGCTGAAACAGAATAGGAGCATTGCTTTTCTAGAATTCTTTACACTGTTGGCTGCATTAGAGGTATGGGACGTGGAGTTCAGGGCAAGCCAGTATTGTTCAATGTGGACTTGGTGAATAACCAGAAAGCAAAAGAACTGCGAGTGCTGCACCTGATGCAAAGTTTTATGTTGCAATGCTTACGAATGAATGTGATGTTTGATACGCAGCATGTCCCAGGAGCAAGCAATGGTGTTCCGAATGCATTGTCTTGTTCACAGTGGCAGCGTTTCAGATGCCTGGCCCTGGGAGCGGATGCTTGCAAGACCAAGGTGCTGGACAGCATCTGGGCCTGGGGGGAGTGAGAGTGGTAGACTCATTGAGAAATCCGTAGCTGAATCTACAAGGTGTACATACAGATTGGCGTGGTCTGAATTTGGAGCGTTTCTGGGATAGACCAGTGAGACGTGGCACATGTCACAGCAGGACTGTGAATAGGGAGTTATTCATTTTGTTTTGAATTCAATTGACAGGGGTTTGTCTCACATGACGACTGGGGGCAAATTAGTATGAATTTCTTTTTACAGCACATTGTACATGGGTTATGATTAAGGCTCCTGGTTTTCCATTTTTATGGATTCTTACAGATAAATACAGACAGAAAACAATGTGTTTTCTGTCTGCATTTATTGTAAAAAGTGGATAAAAACTGAAAAATCGCCTTTTTTTGAGTAACTTTGTCCTGTTTTTCAGCAGATGGACAGCATGGGAAATTAAAAAAAGAGGATGCAATTTCATTAAATAATGCCCATGGGTCAACATACATTTGTGGTATAATGCTAATATTTACCAGTGAATGTTTTAATATATAATATTTGGCAGCTTAAATAGCTAAAACAGACAGACATCAAAGTATGAGTCTATCGGTCAAATAAATATGGAAATGTACAATTTTACGACTTCATTTATCTGCAAAACACAAAATAAATATGGATAAATACAGATAAAGAGGGCAAAAAAAAATATGGATAAATACAGACGGAAATGCTAAAAAACATAAATACCATAAAACCGGGAGCACTAGTTATGATCCAGCCAAGAGCGAGTTGTTGAGTTGTATGTTGAAAGGTTGTGGTCGGGAGCGCAGTGTGGGGGGTGGGTGAGGTGCCTAGGGAGGCGATTACTTTTGAGATATTGCAAGGACTGCTGGTGGAGTTGCAGCATTGTTGTTATGATGAGCACGAAGTTGCGTTGTTCCGTTTGTGTATGACTTGGATGTTCTTTGGTGCATTCCGGGTGTCAGAGTTGCTGGGTGCACATGCAAAGGGGGGGATAGGGTATGAGGACGTGCGATTGGATGGGAAATGCTTAGGTATTTGGTTGGGTCTTTCTAAAACTGACCAAGTGGGCAGGAGTAAGTGGATTTGGCTGAGCGAAATGGGTTGCATGGGGGCGTGCCCAGTTCTGGAGAGGCAAGGATTTCGTCAGGAAGACCGGAGTTTGTCTGGTGAGATTTTTTGTCATATTTAGCAGAAGAGAGGGACGGCATATCAATTGCTGGCGGTGTTACAAATGGCATTGAGACGTTTGGGCAGGGATCCTGCTAAGTATGGTACACATTCCTTTTGCATCAGCGCGGTGCCAGCGGCGGCACGCTTGGGTTGGTCCTGGGATAAGATGCGACAGATTGGGCGGTGGAGATCTCGATGCTGCGAGCGCTATGTGCGAAAATTAGTCCAGATCAGGTGGTGGGAGGCGCCGCGGAGGGTTTTTTAGGGCTCGCCTGCCTTGCAGCGCGAAGCGCGCTGCCGCTGGCGAGTCTTATTGTCGCTGTTTTACCTCCCAAGTGGTACAGACCGGTGCACGAGCAGACACCGGTCTGTGAACGCGCGAGCCGCAGGGAACGCCAACGTGCAGGCTCACGGCATCACGCTCCTGTCCTCCCACGTCTCTTCCAAGGGGCGCTCCAGTCTATGTCTCCCTGTGCATGTGCTGTTTCCGTTTGGGTCTGCAGTGGCAGCTCCAGATCCCTGTGGCAGGATTCAGGGTTGCTTTCTGCTGCTTACTCCGGACGAGCAGCGCCGGGGTCCGGCCTCCTCCCATCTGTGACACGGCTGGGCCGCTACCTCCCCTTCCCGGCTCCGCGCGCCCAGGGGACCTGCCAGCAGCAACAGCAGCACCGCCGCTTTCCCAGTACTGAGCATGGCAAAGGCCAGGGAGGACACTGGAGCCCGGGCCCTGCTGGCTCTGCGCTCAGCCCCCTGAAGCCTGCTGCACAGCTCGGGCTGCGGCGGGGTGTGCGAGGGCCCGGCCCTTGCCTGCCTGGAGGGTCACGTCCTGGAGTTTCTCATGCGGCAGCCGGGCGTCACTGTGTAGTGAATACTGAGGTGAGTGGTAGGAACTCAGAGAGAGGGGAATTAAAGGGTAATCTGAAGTGTCAGCTGTGCTACTAGCTATCTCCAATTCCTTTCACCATCAAACTATTTGAGTACTTTCTCTCTTCTCACCCTGAAACACTGGAGCCCTCTTCCCCTTCACATTCCGCTGCTTGGAGTCTTTCATCCTTGTGTAGAGTGTCAAGGCCTCAACTCTTTGCAGGGCTCGGTGGACGTGAACATGGGCCACTCGAGCTTCATCTCTCACCGCCACCTGCAGCTCTTCTTTCAGGAGCCGCACTTCTGTGTTCGCTGCCTCAGCAAGTTAGGCGTGTTCGTGGACGGTGCCTTCCAGAGGTGGGGGGCGCCCGCCCTGCAGCTATCCCAGCAGTGAGTGACACGAGGGAGTGGTGGAGGTGGTCTGTGCACGCGGTGCTGCTGGCATGGCAGGCGGTGTACCGAGAATCTTTCAGTTGTGATTTGTGGGTGCAGGGGACCTGGCAGTGGTGACTTGCGGGTGCAGGGGACCTGACAGTGGTGACTTGCAGATGCAGGGCCCCAGGCAGTTGTGACTAGAGGATGCAGGGGCCCAGGCAGTAGAAGTGACTTGTGGGTGCAGGGCCCGATGCAGTAGTAGTGACTTGCGGGAGCAGGGGCCCCAGTAGTAGTAGTGACTTGTGGGTGCAGGGACCCATGCAGTAGTAGTGACTTGTGTGTGCAGGGGCCCAGGCAGTTGTAGTGACTTGTGGGGGCAGGGTCCCAGGCAGTAGTAGTTACTTGTGGGTGCAGGGGCCCAGGCCGTTGTAGTGACTTGTGGGTGCAGGGGTCCTAGCAGTCTTGTGGGTGCAGGTGCCCTGGTAGTTTTGAACTGTGGGTGCAGGGGACCCTGCAATCTTTAGGTCACAAATGTGCATGTAGCCTTGCTGGAATATGTTGTGTGTTTGTTGGGTTAGGCTTAAAGGGCAATTGCAGCGAGTGTTAGATGGCTAAGTTAGTTAGTAATAGATGGTAAAAGTGAAGAACATTGGCATAAGATAACGGAAGTTGGCACTTACAAATATGCTTGGAAGTCTACGTTAAGTGATGGAGATTGGGCTGATAACAAGTGATTGGTGATAAGTGTGGGTGCAGTGTGGGGTAGGTGGCGAGTGTGGGGTTGGTGCTGATTGAGAGGTGTGGGCTGTTGAGGACTGACAAAGGAATAGATGTGCTGTGAGGAATATTGGTAGTTAAAAGTGGACAGGCGCTCACTGATAAAGAATAATTATTATAAGTTATGCATAGACTGGACCAGGTGATGCATCTCAGCTTTTTAGGAAAACATATCTTGATCTTATTTATTAAACTAAGTGTATTTATGTGATGTTGTATAGCCCAAACTTTGACCAAAGGCAAACCTCATGAAATAACATAAGATCAGGATTCATATTACATTTTGCATGTTAAAAGGTCAGCATTGTCATTTAATAGAATTGCGCTCCCTTGATTTCCTAACCCATGCTTCACAGTTTCCTGCAAATAAAATGTAACTTTATTGTGGCATTGCTAAACTTAAACCCCAAATACTAATTATGATGGCTTTGGGTAACAATCTCTAGACGAGCTGCTCCTCATTTTGTCCCCATACCGTCCTTTAGGGTTAGTGTCAACTTAGAGATAAAGGTATTTACCCCATGTCAGTGTCCAAAAATTACCAACCTTGTATACAAGGCTTCCTTTGGAGAAATTATGAGATGTAAAGATTCCAAATACACTTGTTAATAGAATAGTAATACTGGCCCTACTACCCTTTTTAATGCCCTAGCGATTAACCTATGTAATAACTATAGAGTCGCAGTTCTTAAGAACTAAGTTCATAACTCCCAGGATCCATACATAAGTCAAAACACATCATAAAGCGACAGTAACAAAGTGAGCTATGATAAAAAAAGGCGACTCTCACGGAGGTAATCACAATCCATTGATATACTGTGGTCTTCTAAGGGGCAAGAGGGAGAAGCCATAAACACCAGGGGCATTTTAGCCTCCTGGCTACCCAATCCCCTTCTCTACCTCACACCTCTCTGGCCTTTTATTACATAAAAGTCGATTTCGAATACTTTAACATTAGTTTTGCATAATCACATTTTATTGTTTAAAATAGTTTTCATGATTTCATGGGAAACATTCAAAAACGTCTACACTCATTACACATTTCATTTTTCTTTCTTGTCAATCAAAGTTCTAGGATAAACTCTGGAATAGTCGGTTCTCACTTCATACAAATTCTTTCCGAACAATCGTTTTGGTCGTGATTCTTACCAAGACACAATGCTTTACATGTTTTGCACGCACTCCTTTCTCCTAACTGAAAACATGTCAAAGCTACAGGAGTGTGCAACTCGTTTTTAGGGCTCGCCTAGTGTGAAGGCCTCCAAGTGGTACAGACCGGTGCACGAGCAGACACCGGTCTGTGAACGCACGAGCTGCAGGGAACGCCAACGTGCACGCTCACGGCATCACGCTCCTGCCCTCCCGCGTCTCTTCCAAGGCGCGCTCCAGACCGACTTGCGGTGTGCGTGCTCCAGCGTTTTCTTGTATTTTAGAGGCAAGCTGAAGAGAGCTCACCTCTGACTGTTGAACAGCTGTTTTTGCTTAAAGCTTCACAACAGTGTTCAGCAACACACGCTGCCAGTCAAAGCTTGTGTAGCTTCAGACATGAGCAGCACAGTTCCGGGATTTATGTGTCCGTGTTGGAACTGGTACTCATGTACAGCGCTCCAATACCTTCAGGTCGAATTTGCACTACATAAAACTGCAGGAGAAAAAAAATGCTTTAAACTGCAGTTACGTCCTCATGGACAGTCTTTTTATTGTAATTATTATTTACTTCATTACATGTTCCGCACTTCTTCCATACAGAATGTCTACTGTGCCCCTCTTGGTCTAGTGGAAAGGTGGGATACCACCTGGCCAAGCCAGCGACAGAATGCAGACCAAATATGAAGTGTGTCTGGTGTGTGTACTTAAACCACAATTTACACACTCTTTAGAATAATGGCAAGTTCTCAAAAGAACTCTATGCACACATTTAATCAGAAGGTGCATGCAGGTTGTCCTTTTTCCCCTTTAGGGAGATGTACATTTTAAAGACTGTTTTCAGCCTTGTGCTTGTTTATTATTTATTTCTTGCAAGCCTTTCGGTGTTGTTCAGCTTCTAGCCTTTGCCCCGTCACCAACTAACCCCTATCCAGTTCACTTAATCCGCCCTCTCCACTCATTAACACTTATTGCTGCCTCTCGTGTGAAATATGTGCCTTGAATAAAAGGCAGACCCTGACATGAACCTTCTTAAAAATATGATGAAAATTGGCAAGTCTCCATTAACATTTCAGGCAGTCACGTCTCAGGTCATGTCTGAAAGTGTTCAAATGTTATGGTGAAGAAAATAACAGCTTGCAAGCAAGCCCACTACTGTCTATTTTTTCAATTCCAAGCATTGTGGTTATATGCTTATAAGCGTGCTTGTTTCTCTTCTGTGTGCATCGTGTTGAAGCTTTTGCAACACTTTTACAGCTTCTCTGTTGCTTAAATGATCCAAAGTGACGCAGAAAACGGAAGGATAATGTGGTGCATGGCTAAATGCGTATAAGCTCCCAAAGGCGAGACCGATTGCATTGCAAATGCTTTTTTTCCTTGACTTTAAGCCATGTTGCACAGCAGCTCGAACTGATGTGCAAAACGCCTAAAAAACATTGACAAAGTCAAGCGATTGCCAATGCTTGTTGTTTAAACTCTTGTCGATTCTATGCTGGAGCTCTTCTGCCTCAAGTGGAAAAAGAATGAGCTTGCCCACAACTGTTAACAGATCATTGGCTTTCCAATCAGGTCAGCATAGGGCGATCACTCACAAAACTGCACATATTCATTGCTGGACAGTCACAAGGGCAGAGGCGGCCGGCTTCAGGATTGAGTCAGGGCACACAAGCAAAGGCGTTCTGCTCATGCTAGCAGGCAGTAGCCTGTCGTCCCTGCGCTGCCACCATCAAGCGGCACTCTCAAGGGCAGTATCAGATGAAAAGGGTTCTATTTCACTTCTATGGACTTCTCTTCCACATTATGATCTATGGCCCTATTCTATGCCTCTGTGTTGGTTGAAATTCCCAATATTACAAAGTCTGCAAAGATGTGAGGTTGAGTAACTTGCAACGTCGAGAAGAGCGGCAGTGTTACTCATCCTTCCTGGGATAGGAAATCCATTCCCATTGCCGAGAGGGGCAGGAGATGGTCAGGTGCTGCTAGGTTTCTACCTCTAGTGTGAGCTAAGCCACCACCATTGTTTCTACAAAGTTTGGGAAGCACTGCCTTGGAACATTTGCCATGCATATTCACTTCTTCATATAATCAGATATTTAAAAAGGAAACTGATACTTGATTGTGCCATTGATTTGATACCTAGAGGATGTTCTAGATTCACATGCTATCATCATCCTGCCATCTAGTGGTTGATATGAAAAAAAAGCATTTAAGTTTCATATGCTTGACAGTTTGCAAAGCAGTGTTCCCTTCTGGCGATGGCCAGCCAGACATGTCCACTTTAAACCTCTCAACCCAGCTGTCTTAAGAGAGCTGTGTTGGGAGCAAGTGCAGGCCTTCAGTGCCCTCAGGAGTGCCAACAGAGGCTGCTCCCTCCAATTCTGGAGCTTCTCTCATGCTGGTTACCAGCATGAGAGAAGCGCCAGGATTGGTTGGAGGCTGGCTGGGGCCGTGACGTCACAGAGCAGAAGAGTAGCGGAGCTAGGAGGACGGCTGTTGCACAGTAACATTTTACTTTATTTAAAGTAATTTCCCCTTCCCACACGCAGTAGTTGCCAGCCACCACTGCCAACTGGGGTCAGGCTCTGAGGTATGGGTACGTGCAGCGTAGTTGCTGATGAATACCAGACTTTAAATACCAGCATTTGTAAAGTGCACAGCTACCTCCGGAGAGGTGTCCCGGTGCTGCGTACCGTCGGGAAGATTAAGCGAGCTATTGCCCAGAGTCACATGGTGCTGTGCTAACCTGCCGCCATTGCCAGGGATTGAACCTGTTCTGCCCCAGCTGGTTGTGCCTGCAGCTGCTTTGAGGGTCCCCGGATCCCCACAATACCTCATACCGAGGGCTGCGGTCTCTGCATTAAATCCGAGCGGCGCCCGCGCTCATCTGCTGTCTCTGTAGCTGCTTTAAGGGTCTCCCGATAAACACCGGGGACTCTTTTTGAAGAGACTTCGAGGGGCCCTCCTCGGCCTCATAATGAGGTATTGAGCCCACATAGCTGCCTCTGTGTGAAGAGACATTTTTGCCGATTAATATAGCGCCAACTCACCCGAAGGTATTCGAGCGCTTTATGATACTGGAAATTTAGCAGTATAGGGTCATTGCCCGTGATCAGTCAGAAATCAAGATTGACTACCTCTTGACTAGAATACGTGGTTTAGGTGATGAAATACATTTGTGATTAGAAATCTAAAACAGAGTAAGCTATTGGCATTGTAAATGACAATGCCATTTATTTATCTGTTTTCAAAACCAACACATAAATAAAAATGTTGTCATTAGCAATGCCAATAGCTCTAACTTTTACAAAGGCGAGACCGTTGCATTGTAAATGCTTGTTGTATTTGTGCACAGTTTTTATTAACACTCGCTTTTATTCGTAGGTTGCATTGGGGGCCCGGGAGCCAAGATGGTTACCTGGATTGTCTGGCACTGGTTTGTACATTGGGCATTGAAGTATGTGGACAGGCAGGTATACAGCCGTAACCTGGGCCTGCGCAGCAGCCACCACAAGGTGTATTGGTGGGGGAAGAGTGGGATGCGCTGTGGAGCATTGTTGCCCTGGTTTATAAAGAAGGTGATGCAATGAGGCTCCCCAGACTTGTTGGTAATTTATCTTGGAGAAAATGACTTAATAAAGCAGTCTGGTGGGTTCCTGTTACATTTGATGCAATGTGACTTGGAAGCCCTGAAGAGCAATCTTGCCGGCGCATTGGACAGTGTTTGTACCAAGGAGAATCTGGAGGGGAGCTTTAAAGCCAGCTTCGATTGAGAAAGCGCAAAGAAAATTGAACCGGGTTATGAGAGATGTTTGTGGGAATGCAGGTATCAAGGTGATTGCACATGTGGGTTTGCAGTTTGAAGAGCCACTTCTTTTTCGTGATGATGGGGTGCACCTCTTGCACATAGGTAAAGTGTATTATATAATGGAGATGAGGGATGCCATCAGTAAATTGTGGAACAAGTCCATTTGGTGCCTCCGGGTGTGAGGGCGAAAAGGTGCACTGAACTTGGGTGGGGCAGGGGGTTCCCTGGTTGGCAAACTGTGGAGGGGTGAGGAGCCTATGATGGGCGTACTCAACAGAGTGTTCTCCCGCACACTGCCTTCAGATGGAGTCACCGGTGACACAAGACAGGCAAGAAGAGAGTTGCACACTCCAAGTGGCAAGCTACCACCACCCCACATTGCTCCAAGGACATTCAACACGTGGCCGGACACCACATGCATACTGTAAGCATTGTGCGCATCACTCAAAGTGGGCAACCCAGCTAAGAATGCCTGAACGGAGGCAGAGGCAGACACCACGGCCTGAGGAAGAAGACAGATGTCAAGTGGCTGTACGCCACCCAGCACTAAGAAAGAAGAGAGAAGAGTGACAATCCTGAAGAACCGGACGACCACAGATGCCCTGGATAGAACAAGATGAGAAGCACAAGGACCCATACCACCGCAAGCTAAGAATGCACCCAGAGACACCAGACAGCCACAAAGGCAGACCGACGTACCTGGAGACAGCCCCATGGGAGAACCAAACGTAAGCCACGGCAAGTGTGAACCGTGTCTTTCCCCAACACTTCCCATTGCAACTGTCCATCCCCAGCATCGGCAGTCTAAGCCAGATGGCATACCTGCTCCTGACCGCAGGTGCCATTAGTGACGGAACTGCCTCAGCAAGACAAAGACACATGGCTGTAATGTCCCTCCAGAAGCCTCCTCTCCTATAAGATTGTCAACACCTGTCATCCAGTTCCCATGGCAACTACTTCATAATTGCCATGTGCATAACACCGCACTCAGCAGGAAATGTGAAAGTGTGACCGGAGGGTCTACACCAAGAATCGGAAAACCGACCAAGTTCAGGAGGGGTAGTCATGAGTGGCCGGGCCGGACGTTGAAAAGAACCCGAGCTGCTAAAGGAGTGCATCTCGACACACCAACAGCAATTGGTGGGGGTGACAACCGGAGAATGAACTGGTGACCACTCAGCGGAAGACTGAGAGTAAGCCGCAAGCCTGCGCGAACAGAGTCTCATACCTCACGTTTTTCAGCTTGTCCATCAACCGACTGTCACCAACATCCTAGTAGCCCAAGAAGTCCAAGTGCACAGATGTAACTGCCTCCCCAAAGGAAATGGAGGCACCTGGCCACCCCCGCTCAAGGTGATTGACTCAAGCCTGAAGGCCTGCAACCATCAAGGCAAGTCATCACCAACTGTTGTCCAGATTCACCACACGGCTGGCAATGCCATCACGCCAGTCCTCGTCAAATGTGTCAAACAATACTATCTCAAGTACCAATGGACTGGAGTCCTACATCATTGCTAAACCAACCGAAAAGCAAAACCAGAGGCTACCTGCTAACCTGGCTTACACATGACCCTCGACAGCGATAGCATGTCCTGACCAAGACTCATCCACCCCTGAGGATTGTGCGAGCGACTGGGTACTGGCTCCTCGGCGGTATTGCAGCTGCCCCACATCAGCAAACACACACCCCCAGCACAGCTCACAAGCAGTCCCATGGCAAACCCGACAAAGGTCCTCCCGAGGTGGGAGAGTTGGACGAGACATTGCCCCACCGACAGATTACCGATACAACAAAGTGATCAAACCGAGATTTCAGTCGATTCAGCAACACTTTCGTGAACTTTCACCATGGACTCTAACCATGCTCTTGACGCACTCTGTTTAATGAACTGTTAGGACCAGCCACATACCATTCTCACTGTCACCGAAGGGGAGCCATTGCAAAGCTATCTCAAACCCACATATAGGGATTAGGAAACAGCACCAGAATGGCACAACAATAAAATAATTCAATGGAAAATTACAAAGTACGTCAGTGAAACTCAGAGAATGAGTCAAAACAAACTAAATGATACCATTAGAATTTATTCTATTCATTAATACAGTCAAAGGTTAAAACAATATATATATATATATATACATATTAAAAACAATTCACAATAACATTAGAAAACAATGTTATTGTGTTGTTCTGGTGCTGATTCCTAATCCCTATATGTGGGTTTGACATAGCTTTGCAATAGCTGTGTTTTTTAATAGGGACATATTTATTTTTGAACTGTGATTACCCTGTCCCTATCTTGTATTAGGGTACCTCCTCTTTTGTTATTACCGAAGGGGAGCCACCTCAGACCAAAAGAAATGTTTCCACTGGCATGGTACGAGAGTGCAGCTGACGTCTACAAGCCAGCGTTTGTGTCCTGAACCACTCAGGTTAAATTATGAGTGCCTGCTGGGATCGTCCTGCAGCAGTCAGAGTCACCAGCCCTGTCTGATGAGTGACGTGTGCACATGCTAGTGGCCAGTACCCCGCTATCATGTCTGTGTGGTCATTACCCCTGGCATGTGGGCCTAGGTCCCAGGACACAACAGGCATCCCTCATTCAGATATAATAATGTGAAGACATAACACAATCGAAAGAATAGGCATGATAAATCACATGGATATTTACATAGCAGTAAGAAGGATGAGGGGCGGTGCAGGTAGGGAGTCATGGGATGTGGAATTTAGGAGCAATGTTTGTTTAGGGGATGCGGGGGCGTGGACAGGCGTTCCTGCACGACACTGGAGACCCAGCACATTAAAGAGAATTACAGAGTAACTGCTTCAAAGCCACCCCATGTTTCACTGTGCAGGTTTTAAAGAGATGAGAGAGATCCCTTTGCAGGCAGGTGCAGTGAGTGCCTAACACACCTGCAAGGGGATAGCCCTGTGGTCGATAGGACCCTCTTGACACCATCCATTGGGCTTCTATCAGTGGGGGGCAATGACAGTGTGCCACCTTTTTGTGGCATACTGTCATTGCACATCCTGACATCTTTTTTACTACTGCGCCCGCATCCAAAATATGGCACTAACACAGAGGTAAGGAGATTCCCTCCTTTGCATCGGGCCATGCCCCATGGAAAATGGAGATGCCCTCTTGAGATAGTGCTGATGCAACATGTGTGCCAGCACTATCTATATTACAGAAGGGGCTGCACAACCATCTGTGGCCACCTCTTTAATACCAAAGTGTGCACAAATGCCCGTTGTGTAATTCAGGGTCAGATGGCCAGGTTCTGGAAGAAGTCTCACAAGAACTTGGAGGCAAGCTAGGAGGTAATGAAACAATGGTATGACCAAGATGCTACCATAGTGGAATTCCACCCTGGGCAGAAAGAGTGAGTGATGAAGCCAGTTGAGCCCAGGACTCTCCTCTGCTGCTGGACTGGGTCATATGAGGTGGCGGAGAGGAAGGGGGAGTCCACTTACCAAATGGATATGAAGACCATGAGGAACCTTTCAAGAGTATTCCAACTCAATTGCCTCAAACCACATTCTGAGTGGTCCAAGGTTACCATGCAGCTGGTGACAGATGATGGGGGTGAGGAGCAGAGTGAACCTTTCTCTGATCTCTTGTCATCTAATGAGAAGGATGGGTCAGTGCAGGACGTCAACTTTTCCCCTACCCTGACCCAAGAGTACCAGAGGGACTGTCACCAGATACTGTAACAGTTTGCCTCCCTACGTTTCTGCACTACTGGGCTTACACGCTTGAATACCCATGGTATATATACTGGGAACAGCCTGCCTGTCAATAACTAAATGTACAGGCTATCTGACAAAGTGAGGGCCAGAACCAAAGCAGAAGTTGGTAAGATGTCGGGATTGGGGGTCAATGAGCCCTCCAGTACTGCCTGGCCCACCCCAGTGGTGCTGGTACCAAAGAAGGCCCCACCCAGCACCGCCCCAAAACTCAGGTTCTGTATTGACTACAGGGGACTCAATTTAGTCACCAAGACTGATGCACACTCATCTCCTGAGCTGAGGAGCTTAATGATAGTTTAGGGGCTGGCAAGTTCCTGAGCACTTTTAATTTGACCTCAGGGCACTGGCCAGCCTTCTCTGCCCCAGAGGTCCAATTTCAGTTTAAGCAGATTCCTTTTGGAATCAAGAATGCTCCTGTCATCTTTCAGAGGCTTAGCCAGGATGGAGGCCTTCAGTGCTGCATATTTAGAAGGCATAACTGTCATCAGCAACACCTGGCAGGAACACCTGTTTCACCTGCTGGATATGCTTCAGCCTCCTTAACAGGCAGACCTGACTATCAAGCCCAGTAAGTGCCAGATAAGACCGGAGTCTGTGGTGTACTTATGACACCTGGTGGGCGGGGTAAGGTGCAGCCCCTCTAGGCTAAAATAGAGACTATCCTGGCCTGGGAGTTCCCAAAAACTCAGATTGAGGCGCAGGCCTTCCTGGGCTTCACTGGGTATTACAGGAGGTTACTCAAGGGATATGGCACAATTTTTAACCCCTTCACTGAGATGATGTCCAAAAAGCAGCCAAAGAAGGTGATATGGACAGAGGCCTGTCAGGAAGCCTCTGACTTCCTAAAACAGACCACGTGCACAGCCCCTGTGCTCAAGGCCCCTGACGTTCCCCAGGAGTTTATTGTCCAAACTGAACCCTCGCAGCATGATGTTGTGCAGTCCTATCACAGCTGAATTATGCGGGCCTCGATCAACCTGCAGGATTCATCTCTAGGAGGCAACTTCCCAGGGAACAGAGGTGGAGTGCTCTAGAGATAGAAGCCTTGCTGTGGTCTGGGTACTGAAGAACCATACTTATTTGCGACTGACTTCCGGGTTCAGACAGACCACAGGCCCCTCAGGTGGCTAATGAGGGCTGAGAATTAAAAATTGTTGTGATGGTCCATTTCCCTACAAAGACTGGCCTTTAGGGGAAACATCCTTTACAACGCAACTTTTACCACGCAGTGCCTTTACGACACAACTTTTACAACGCAAACCATTACAACGCATTGCACTGGGGGGCGCTCTAGGATATGGAATGTGTTTAATGTACTATCCAACACCTTCCCTACTATCCACGGGGACTGGAGTTGGAATAGTAAATTAAACAATTCACTATCCAGCGCCTAAAAGCACTATGCGTTGTAGTGGTATGCGTTGTAAAAACAGCGTTGTAAAAGCATGCGATGTAAAAGCATGTGTTGTAATGTCATACATCCGGCCTTTAGTCCCCTTAATGAGGCCATGGCAATGTTGATGGTCTCCAAGCATTTCTGCCTTAATTATGAGAACTGGGGGGCATGTGTTAGACCTGCCAGCCTTAGTGTGGTCTTCCCCCAAACCTTTTGCCTGTCCGCCTCTATTGTTGCTGGACCTATTTTTGTAGGCCTTGGGACTCTGTGTCTCTACCACTGCTAACTAGTGCAAAAGTGATGGTGCTCACTCACGTTAAACGTGGTTACATTAGTTTATACCCAATTGGCATATTTTATTTACTTATAATTCCTTTGTAGAGTAGCATACCATACCCCCAGGACCTGCACATTAAATGTTGATAGTGGGCCTGCAGCACTTATGGTGCCACTCACTTAAGTAGCACTTAAAACATGTCCCAGGCCTGTCATTGCAGCCTGAATGCAGTTTTAAACTGGCATGTCTACTTAGCATTTAAACCCTCTTACCAAGCCTTAAATTCCCTTTTTATTACATATGTCACCCCTAAGGTAGGTCGTAGGTAGCCCATAGGGCAGGGTGCTGTGTAATTAAAAGGTTTGACATGTACGTTTACATTTTACTTGTCCTGGTAGGGAAACACTCCTAAATGTGTTTTTCACTACTGAGATGCATGACCCTCTCATAGGATAACATTGGGGATTCCTTACTACATTTAATAAGATTTATTTTTCAATGGGGAGCTGGAGGTTGAGTCATGTTTGGTGTCTTTGGAACTGTGGTGAAGAGTCCTCTTTAATGTTTAAGTTGGGTTTTTGATCACAATTATACAAGCGTCACTTTTAGTAAGTTTCTGTTTCTCTGCCTTTAGCCATTTTTTGTGCCTATAACCTGGATTAGGTCACTAGACTGGTTGGGACTGACAGTTAGGCTTTGTGTATTACTCCCAGATAGTGACAGAATAGAGGGATTAGGTGTGCCTGGATGGGCAAGCAGCTGGCAAGAAGGGGAGGAGGAGCTGAGCATAGCTCAACTTACAAATGAATAGCCTGTTCTCAGTACCTCTGAGACTTCTCAAAACCTGGCAGTTTGAGCAGTAGCAGTACCCCCCCTCCCCAGCGCCTTGAGAACCTCACTGGTGAATAGTGCGCTCTACAAATGATGGATTGATTGATTGATTGCCTACCCACAAAGGGCCTAACAACCCTGCAATGTCACTCCAGGCAGTTTGAGGATAGCGCAAGGGAAGCAGGGAATTCAATGCACTTCAAATCCACTTTCTAGAATTATTTCCCACCTTCCAGATCCAAGGCATCAGGGTATAAAAGTAGAACTTCAGACACCAACTCTTCAGTACACTTCTGGACCTGTGGATACTCTGCTACGAAGAAGGACTGCTGTGATGCTACAAGGACTGCCACTCTGCCATACTGCTGCTCTAAAGGAACTGCTGCTCTGTTGATCTGACTTTCTGCCTGCTGCCCTCTTAAAGGAAGAAGAATTTGACTTGAAGCTTCATCGTGAACCCAGGACTCCAGAGAGAATCCAAGGCTCATTTGCTGGCCTCCTGATCTGAGCCTCAGAGACATTAAAACTCCCCAAGCAGCGCCTGTATCCAAGTGGTGCCTCTCAGGTCCTGGTCCCTTGGTGGCATAAGGGTGCTTGAATCAAGCTTTTGGACTTCTTTCAACCACAAACGGGCCATTTCACACTGAGACTGCACTGTTTGCACCAAAAACCAGTGCAAGCTACTGCAAGCCTGTCTTTTTGTAGTACAGCATTGGCCACTCAAAGGGGGACGGCCCATGTGAAGCTCCAGCCCACCCTTCTGGGAAACCCAGCATGCTCTTTGCATTACATCTAGAGCCTCCCGCGGTGCTCTGCTTGCTCCCCGCAGCCCTCTCCAATGGGAATAGTACTCTTGAAACAATACTTGAGATGGCAAAACTGCAGTGGGACTAATCTGGGACTGTATTCGACTGTGCCACATCGCAGTTCACCTGAACGTTTGACTTTGACCCTGTCCAGCGCAACCAGATAGCTGTGGTTGGTGCTTTTTTGCTTTTAGGCTATATCCTCCACTTTACATTTTTCAAAACCATTTTATGTGGTGTTTTCACTGGTTTCTCATTTGAAGTGTTGCAGAAATACTTTAAACATTGCCTCTAAATTAAGCTTTACTGCTCTTTGCCAAGCTGCTAGGTGGTTGAGCACAGGTTAATTTGGGTTTTGCATGTGCCTTACCCCAACACGGATTGTGGTTGCTGTTTTACCAGGGCTCCCACTCAGTCAACCATGATCCAAATACTTACAATCATGAACCAACGATCCTATTCTCTTCACCAAATTTGCAAAGATGCAGAGTCTGTATTTAAGCAAGACTCTCTATCCATCCCTACTGAGCACTTCCGCCTCCACCATCTACATTCAGCAACTTCCTTAGTAAATTCTATGGTGTGTTACTTAATTTTATTCCATATTCCTAACAAGGCTTCACCACAGGGTCATGGGAGTGAATAATGAGAACCCAAATCTAGTTGAACATTTCAGGCGTTTACCACGAGGCAACATATTCGCAGCTTAGGCTTTTATTGAAGGCTGGGTGTATTTACAATCTGATATTGGACCAAAGGGTATTTACCTGGTAAAAATATATTGCCTCATTCTGAGTTCTAGATTTAAGAATGAGGGATTATCAATATGTGTACACCTGAATTCTGCAGAATTTTGACTTATTTATATTCCCTGGTGAAAGCGACATGGGGTACATACTTGAGAGTGCGTTATTACATCAAAACTTAAAATATTGATCAGGTGCAAAAAGTGTTTTGACCAATTAGTCTTTTTTCTTAAGCCAACTCACTATATGGTCCCTAGTAGGAACAGATCAAACTGTATTGTATTTTTTTACTTCTTCATGAGAAAACTAGCAGGCGAATTGTAAAGTAAAATGTAATGGTAACTATATATTATGCCACTTGTCATTTGTGAAGTGAATATTTGCAATTGTTATTGGCTTTATACTGATCTGAATTGTTTGGGTGTGCACAGTTGGGTGGCTTATGTATCAACAGAATGGGATATGGCTGTGTACTGAATCGTTATTGGATGCATGAGATGCACAGTTCTGGGTTTGTTTGATTGAAGGTGACATGGTTTATTCATGGCTTGTTGTTGGATGAGAGGTAGTTGATAAGGATAACACTGCTTACTATTCAGGTATGTCAGAAAGCCATCAACCATTGCTTTCAAGGAAAAAACAGTAGTCTTCACTGCCCGCTTTGTGAAGTTTATGGACAGACTAGCAGTAAGTCTAGACTGTCAGAAGGCACCAAAAATAAATACTCGGACCATTATAAATATCATGCAGTACTGTCATACTGTGCCGCTTGCAATTTAACATCTTTGGAGCTGAGCAGTTGTAATATGAATTGATTGATTATACCACATCTCATTTTATATAGTGATGATTTTAGCTATATGTGTTCTTTTTTAGATGATAAAACGTGCCTCATGCAGTTTAGATTCATATCTCATGCACTTTGCATGTATTGCTCTGTAGCTCAGTACCTTTGTAGATGAGCACCTGTGTTATGAACTGATTGATTTTTGCATAGTGACATTTTTTACTATGTAGATTTATTTTTAGTCTACAAAACATGTATTTGCACCTTAACCCCATACTCTTGAACTTTAAGCTTTGGTGCAGCCTGGCAAGCTGCTGGAAGGTGAACTGAGGAGATAATTTGATTGTACCCACAACGTTTTAATTGTCTCCCCGAGAGAGTGAAGGTATGCTTTCTTAAAGATGTTATTGTTTAAATGGTACTCTTAGTATTAAAGTGTATGTAAATTAAATGGTTGTAGGAAATATCAAATAAACGTTCTACCTACCAAACCTACCTAAAAGATGAGTGCTGCGAAGGCAGAAATTAGCATTGGCCTTGTGTGTGAAGCTGTGTGGGTGTGGAAGGATTGTCAAGTAAGTTATTTGTTGTATTGTGCTCCATGCATATGGAGAATGGTGACTTAGTCAGAGGGCATGTTCTTTCTGTTTAGGGCAGTAGTAGGTTATAGTTAGACCTTCGCTTGATTGTGAGTGAATGGAGCATTTTGGAATTTCAGTGGTATGGGGCAACGTTAATAGTGATAGAGATTATTCAATTTATATTGAGATGTGCTACATCAGCAGACATGAGGTTAGCAACTGGATGGGATGCGTGGAGCTGTCATATAATGTAGTATGTGAAGATGCACATAAAGAACTGGGGGCATATTAGCAAGAACCTCGTTAAAATTATCGCCGTTTTAGTGGCAGGAAACTGCCGCTAAAACGGCGATAATGGGCTTGCTAATATGCGTTATAGAATTCCAATAGAAGCCCAGGTTAGATGTGCAGGACATCTAACCTGGGCTTCTATTGGAATTCTATAATGCATATTAGCAAGCCCATTATCGCCGTTTTACCGTCAGTTTCCTGCCGCTAAAACGGCGATAATTTTAACGAGGTACTTGCTAATATGCCCCCAAATTCTTGTATAGCAAAACATGCTGGATGTGATATGTGTGTTGAGTGTGGAGGTTAGAGTCATTTGTGGTGTGCCTGTTGTCTTTGTGTGGTGTCAGTGCATGAAATGTGTAGGAAATCTATCAGTTGACTTATACCGTAATTTTTGTTTGTGGACTGTAGCAGATTTACCTCTCTCTTGCAAGAAAAACGTAATAATTCACCTTAAAAGCTCACCTTTTTGTCTAGTGATACTGCTTTATTGGCAGAACAAAGTCAGTTGTAATTGTTTGATATTTGCCTTGATTTCAGAATTTGTGGAGTGTTCCTATTTTTCTTATTCTTGTAGTGTTAAGATGCCTTAATTCACTTCAGTAGATGTGGTACTCTAGTCAAACTGCAGCAGCATGTGCGTCGACACAAAAATGAAAAAAGATTTTGTGTTGAAATTACCACATTAGGACATTTGGTAAGTCAGTTATAAATGTTCCTTTATTATTTATGCAGCATATATATCACAGTTCAAATGTGGGATATAAGGATGTAAGACTTGAGGAGATTTTTACCACTTACATCTAAAAATGCTGTAACTGGATGACAGTCCTTTGTGGTCAAGCGTGACAGCCAGCAACAACCATACATTACCCCCAGGTCCCTCTAGTCCTCGTCCCCTTCATAACTAATGAGATAAACCTATCTCACTGACAGAAAAAAACGAAGGAATGCTGGACCTACCCCTCCCTCTGGGAATACATAAGCGTACTGGTCCCAGCATTTCTCCTGTTCTTTTTTCTGTCTCTACCTGCTGGTGAGAGAACGTTGCAGGAGCGACGACCCTCCTGCCTGTGCTTGTACTTACGTGGGAGCTGCCGGGTGGTGTTCACGTGTCTTCCTGGTTTCCTCTCCCTCCCTGCCGGGCTTGGGGGTGAGGTTCTGGCCCCATTGCCTCCATGTGTTGTGGGGTTTTCTGGCCGCCCCTCCTGGCTTGCCAGGCTTTGCCAGGGGGTGCGGCATGTCTGGACGTCGGAAGGCAGGTTGTTTTGGTTTCCACCTTCCAGGTCGCGTTGCCTGTCTTCCTGGAGTTTGCTGAGAGCGGAAGTTAGGAGCCCGCAGAGTTGAGTACTGCATAGTGGTCTGGTGTGTGTTGGTGCATATGGTCTATTTGTTGCCTTATTCTCCGGTTTTTGGTCTCCTGGGGCTAGCTTCGTGGGAGTGCTGCATCTACTGTTACGCCACTTGGTTTCTATCATGATAGGCAACCATATTCGCAAGAGTTGCCATAGGGAGTGCTCCTCCTCCTCTGACTCTTCGTCCTCCCCTTCTCCTGCCCGGTCTCGGTGTTGCAGGGAGTATGGTGACGCCAGGATTAAGCGTCTCGTCTGGGAGACTCGGAGCAAAATGGGGGGTGATGGGGCTCATCCTAGGGGCCCTGGGCTAGTGTCTTCTGGCTCCTCCGACAGTGAGACTGAGTGGTTGGGGGACACTGAGCACAAGGGAAAGTATATTGATAAAGGCATGTTGGCTGGGCTGATGAAACATTTCAAATCGAACATGGGGTTTCCGGATGATGAAGGTTCGAGTACGTCTGGTGGTCCCTTGTTGTGCCAGTTTCAGAGCGCTGCTACTGTTGATTTTCCTATTCATCTTTTCATTAAGGATGTTCTGAAGTGGGAGTGGGTGGATACCGATCGCATCCTGCTTCCTCGTTTTATGGCTAAACTTTGTCCTCTGCAGGATATGGCTAACGAGTTGCCATACTCAATTCCTATTGATTCCTTTGTGGCCAGTCTGGTGGGTCGCATTTCCTTGGTGGAGGATGCTGTGCTGAAGGATCCAATTGATAAGAAAGTTGATACCTCCCTCAGGAAGGTGTATTCTGGTTCTCATCTGGCATTGAAGGCTGGCATTTATGGGGCTCATGTGTCGCAGTCTCTGCTTTCCGATACCAAGTCCCTGTATCAGTCGATGGATGATGCTACTGACTGTTCAAGTCTCCTGGAACATATCGAGCGGCAGCTGGAGTTCCTCTCGGATGTGTCCTTCGATGTGGTGCAGGCTTCTGCCCTTTCCAGTGTGGAGTGTGTGGCGGCTCATCGTAATCTGGTTTTGAAGGACTGGAAGACAGACTCCGCTCAGTAGGCTTGCGCTTTGCGCCTGCTCTTCAGGGGGACAATGATGTTTGGGGAGGAGTTGGAGGATAAATTGAATAAATTGTTTAAGAAGACAAAGCATTCTTCTTTTAAGCAGGCCTCTGCTGCTTCTGTTACCTCTAAACCGAAATATTTTTTCCGTCCTTCCTCTCGTAGGCAGTTTTCCGGGGTTCTCTTCCGGTCGTGGCTGGGATAAAAAGGTTATGTCCCCCCCTCCCAAACCGCGTTCCTGACTATATGGCTGGGGTTCCCGTATTATTGTTAGATGGTCGACTGCGGTTCTTCCTGCCCGACTGGGTGCAGTCCTGTTCAGACGCCAGGGTGTTGGACATCATTCGTCTAGGCCATGTCATTGAGTTCTCGAGTCCTCCTCCAGATTCGGGAATTCGTCCGACTCCTTAGCCGTCCTTTCTGTCCAGGAGATCCAATCTGTCTCTGGGGGTCGAAGCTCTTGTCCAGAAGGGTGCGATTCAGGAAGTTCCTCCTCTGGAAGTGGGGAGTGGTTTTACTCTCGGATCTTCCTGGTTCCCAAGGTGACAGGGGGTTCCACTGGTCCTGGATTTGAAAGCGCTGAACAAGTAGGTCATTAGTCTGCCTTTTCGTAGAGAGACACTGCAGCGGGTGATCCCATTGGTGCTTCTGGGTCATTTCATATGCACCCTCGATCTTCAGGACGCCTACTACCATGTTCTGATTCATCCATGGTCTTGTCGCTTCCTGAGGTTTTGTGTTCAGGAGAGACACTTTCAGTCTCAGGTTCTACCTTTCGTCCTGAGGTCTGCTCTGAGGGTGTTTACTAAGCATGGGCGTAAAATCTGTTCCGCTCGCGGATTTTGCGGATTTTCAGCAAATTCGCAATCCGCGCGAAGCGGATTTTTTGCTTGGTCGCACTTGCCAACTAGAATACTATACAATTTCCCGGGAGTAAACACTTGCGAACACGTAGATGCGGCGGGCAGCGACAATCTCGCAATTGCGAGATTGCAAAATTTGCAATTTCGCACAAGAAATCCACCAGCAGGCAGCATAAACCTTGAAAATGATGATTTTTATCAGAATAACTCCTCAGGTTGACATTTGCCTGCACTTTTTCTTTGCAAGGAGTCCATTTGGGGGGGGGGGGTGGGAGGAAGGAAGTGTCCCACAGTCTCCAACTCCAACAAAGATTACTTTTTGTGGATGCTGCTGGATATTTGGATTTTTGCAAAACTGAAAGCACTCAGCAGGTGCAAAAGTTCAATCTTATCATTAGTAACCATTCCCTGTAGTGCTTCCTGAGGGGCCGCTTTAGAGTTCATTTGCCTACTTTCAACTATTCTATGACCCTGCTCTGACCCTCACAGCAGGCTCAGAGAATAGCTACAAGTATACAACAAAGGTCCTGTTAAAAAAATTACACTGCAACAGAAAGCAATTACAGACAAAACTGAAAGCACTCAGCAGGTGCAAAAGTTCAATCTTATCATTAGTAACCATTCCCTGTAGTGCTTCCTGAGGGGCCCCCTCGGAGTTCAGTTGCCTACTTGCAACTATTCTATGACCCTGCTCCGACCCTCACAGCAGGCTCAGAGAATAGCTACAAGTAGGCCACAAAGGTCCTGTGAAAAAAAATTGCACTGCAACAGAAAGCAAATTACAGATAAGGAAGCAGGTGCCAGCCAGACTGGAAGTTTAAATTCAGTGACACATTAATCAACCCCAAATTAATTCATGTCAGTTGAAGCAGGGCAGGTGTGCTTGCTTTTTTTCACCCCCATAATCTACAGTGATAAACCAACCAGAGAGTGGCAGTGATGTACCAGAGGGTGGCATGGGTGTACCAGAGGGTGGCAGTGGTGAAACAGAGGGTGCTGTGAACCTGTGATGATGAACCAGACGTAGAAACAACATAGTCGCGGCCGTTGCGAGCCGACAAGTAAGTTTGCAATTGCGAACTGGTACACAACCCTCGCGAACTGGCAGAAATCCTTGCGAACACAAAAAAAAACAAAAAATCCACAAATTCACGAGAGTTCGCGGATTTTGCGGATTGCGAATCCGTAAATACGCAAGTTCGCGGATTGCCAATTCGCAAAATACGCCCATGCTTAGTGTTTACCAAGGTTGTGGCTCCGTTGGTGGCTTTGTTTCATCTTTGGGGGATCCTGATCTACCCTTACCTCGACGACTTGTTGATTCATGCTCCCTCTCGGTCCCTGTTGTCGGAGGCTCAGGGGTTGGTGTGTTCTGTGATAGATCATGGGTTTCTTCTGAATCTTCCCAAGTGTCGGGCTTACCCCCTCCCAGGACTTGACTTTCATTGGCGCCTGGATTCGGACTGATCTCAACAGGGTGTTCCTGCCCGTACCTCGGGTCTTGGAGTTGGAGTCTCTGGCTCGGACGTTCATGGAAGGGGGTTCCTTTCCGGTACGCCTCTGGTTGCGTCTTCTGGGTCTCATGGCAGCGATGGTGTTCACAGTGGCCTGGGCGCGTTAACCTCTGTCCTCTCTGGTTGTACCTTCTGGCTCATTGGGATCCTGTCTCTCGCGATCTGGACTTCCTGTGTCCCCTTCGGTCCTTCCTGCCCTTCTCTGGTGGATGGTGTTGGCCAATCTGTCACAGGGTCTGCCCCTGCAGCCTTCTCCTCCAGTCATCCTGACTACGGATGCCAATTCTTTCGGGTGCAGGGCGACCTTGGGTACTCTGTCCCTTCAGGGTCGTTGATCTCTTCCGGAGAGTCGTCCTTCTTCCAATTGGCAGAAGTTGACTGTGGTGTTCTGGGCTGTGATGGGGTTTCGGGTTCGGTTGCTCGGTCACCATGTGGTGGTGAGATCTGACAACACGGTGATGGTTGCTTACCTGAATCATCAGAGGGGAGTTCACTCCTCCTCTCTGAATGCGGTGTTGATCTCCCTATTCCTTGGGCGGAGGAGCATCTGTTGTCTCTGTCAGCGGTTCATATTGGGGGGGGGACAATAGGGTTAGGATGACTAGGATGCCCCTAGTCTTTGTTTCCCCGCCTCTCTGGAGTTGTCTCTGACGCCGGCTTGTGTGCAGGAGGTTTGGTCTTCCATTCCTCGACCTCTTTGCTTCCCGACTCAATGCACAGCTGCCCCGCTTTTGCTCCTGGAGACATCAGGAGGGTTGCTGGGGTGGATGCCCTGACCATTCCCTGGCCGTCCAGGCTCGTCTATGCTTTCCCTCCTCTGGTGCTGATTCCCCGTTTTTTGGCTCACCTGAGTCGGGAGGATCGGGTGGTGGTGTTTGTGGTTCTGTTTTAGCCTCAGAGGTCCTGGTTTCTGACTTTGCACTTTTTGGCTGTGCAGGGTCCCTGGTTTCTTCCTGTCTCCATCCCCCCTGAGGTCTGCTCCGTTGCTGTCTCTTCTGCGGTTGCATCTGTCTGTGTGGAAGTTGAGAGGCAGGGTTGGCGTCGGAGGGGTCTCCCTGAAGATTTAGTGGTGGCTCTTCAAAGGTCTCATCGGCCTTCTACCCTTAAGTCTTGTGACAGTCATTGGGGTAATTTTCAGCAATGGTGTCTGACTCTGGACTTGTCCTGTTTGGTGTGCTCTTTGCAGGTGGTACTGCAATTTCTTTGAAAAGGTTTTGAGAAGGGCTTGGCTGTTTCCACTTTGAGGGCTCAGTGTGCTGCTGTTCGGGCCTTCTGTTCCCCTCGGGAAATTTGTCTGATGTCGAGGATCTGGTTTCGCATCTTCTTCGAAGTCTCTTTCTGTCTCGTCCGGTGGTGCGTCCTTGCTTTCCTTAGTGGGATCTGCCTTTGGTTCTGCGGGCTTTGGTGGCACCTCTGTTTGATCCCCTATCGGATGTGGACGTTAAGTTTTTCACTCTTAAAGTGGTCTTTCTTGTGGCAATTACTACAGCTTGTCGGCTGGAGGGTTTGGAGGCCTTGATGGCCCGGGAACCTTTTTTGTCCTTTTCTGCGGATGTGGTGGTGCTCCGTTTGGATTCTACGTTTGTCCCGATGTTTTTTTCCCAAATTCATCACTCCCAGGAGCTGGTGTTGCCTGCCTTGGGGTCTGCTCTGGACTCCCCAAGGGATCCTCCTTGGTCTTTGTTGGATGTGTGCAGGGCTTTGCGTATCTACTTGGACCGCACTGCTGCTTTCCAGAAGTCTGACTCCCCTTTTGTTTCCTTTGGGGTTGCTTCTCATGGGAGGAAAGCTTCTTCTGCTTCCATTGGTCGTTGGCTGAAGCAGGTCATTGCTTTGGCTTACCTTCTTTCTGGGTCTCCTCCTCCTGCGGGGGTTCAGGTGAGGTCTACCCGTGGGGTGGCTGCTTCCTGGGCTGAGGTTCGGGGTGTTCCCCTTTCTGAGATCTGTCGGGCGGCCACTTGGGCGTCCTCTAATGCCTTAATTCTGCATTATCGCCTTCAAAATTTGTTGGGGGATGATGTTAATTTTGGTTTGGGAATGCTGCATGCTGTGTGCTCCTGAAATTCTTGTTCTGCTGTTTAATAAATCCCTGGAATTTTGCAGTTCTGGTTGTTCTAATGGTTTATTGTGGATGAATGCCGGTGTCTGCTTGGGTATTCTCATTAGTTATGAAGGGGACAAGGACTAGAGGGGCCTGAGGGTAATATCCTATTACTTACCGTAATCTCCATTACTTCTGGTCCCGTTGTCCTCATCCCCTTCATGGCTTCCCTCCCTCTCTCCCTGCCTTGCCGGCCTTCATCTGGGCTTGGTATTGTCAGGAGGAATGCTGGGACCAGTACGATTATGTACTCCCAGAGGGAGGGGGAGGGGTAGGTCCTGCATTCCTTTTTTTTATTTTTCTGTGAGCGAGATAGGGTCATCTCATTAGTTATCAAGGGGACGAGGAAAACGGGACTAAGAGTAATGAAGATTACCGGTAAGTAATAGGACATTACTATATTTTTAGGAAAACTCTGCAAACAACAGATATGCAGCATATAGGTAACATGTAAGACAAAGTCAATAGAAGCATCGGATTTGGGTTAATAACATTTCTTGACTATGTTTTGTACGTTGGAAAATTGAACTTTAGCAATAGTGTTTACAAATGGCTGATTTTCTTTCGGTACCCTGTTTCTCACGTAATTGTCCCATGTAACATCTAATTTCCTCTTGGGTGTCTGTTGCGTTACAAAGGACTCTACAACAGGATTTGCAGCAAGCACACTACTGAAACAGGAAGTAAATCACTTTCCCTAAAATACTAGCTGTGAAAACTGTGTGAACCGATTTGGTTGTGGATTTTCACAAATCAATTAAAGAAACATGGATAAATAATCTCAGATACCAGAGATTGAAGAAGAGAGGACCTTCCTGTTGCTGTTAAAAAATTCCTAGCTAACTTATACAATACTATGAAGAGAATGCTGTCTCCAGGTCTACAATGCATCCCTGGACCTATAAAGCTGTTTCAAGCACTTAAGTTAATAAACTTTACTGACCCACACGGAAGAAGGGCTCCAACGGCAGTCGAGAAAGCCTGCAAGGCTTTTCCTAAAGATTGATTACAGTAAGCCCTGGAGAAAGGGTAAGCTGGGACTGCTTGAAAGAAAAATCATTGGAGAAGGGCAACTGAAATCTCTACTGTCAGGTGTCAGTGGTACTTCTGCTCTTTAAATTTCGAGTGCATAAGTACCACTGGCAATGTAAGCTGATGCAGAGGTATCCCAGAAGCCACTTCTCACAGGATATATTGATTTTGATTTGAGAGACGCTATTGTAAGCAGCACTTTGTATGCTTATTTTCTGAAACTATTCTACTGATGAATTTACATGAATTGCCATCCTGCTTAATATTTCATAGCGCTAGGTTGGGCATTTTTAACATGGGAACGAAAGGAGGGTTGGGGTGTAAAGTCATTGCATAACTGCCAACTGTCCAGTATTTGCCGGGACAGTCCCGGCAAGTTGGAGACTGTCCTGGGAAATTCACTATCCTGGGATAGTCCTGGCCATTGCATTTTCAGCCCTGCCAAGTGTGACACATCTTGCGTTAGTAATGCATTCCAAGTCACTGTACTGCATTACCGCAAGTAAATGGGTGGATTGCTCGGTTCTGGTTTGAATTCTCCTGTAGTAACTACCACATAGCGCCTGAAGCGGTGCTCGGGAATCTACAGACGGGCTCGGCGGGGCTGCAGTCTAGCGATTGACCGGCAGCCACGGCCCGTGGAGGGAGTTGCGGTGGGGCAGGCAGGCAGGGCGGGGGAGGGGCAGGGTGGGGGGTGATAAACACGGAATATGGATGATTACAGGTAAGTAAACAATTAAATTAATAAAACGAATTTCGTTCCATGCCCTGCATCGCAAAATGCAATGCAGGGCGCGCTACGAAATTCGTTTCATTAATTTAATTGTTTACTTACCTGTATTCATCCATATTCGGGTGTTTATCACCCCACCCTGCCTGCCTGCCCCACCGCAACTTTCTCCGCGGGCCGTGGCTGTTGACCGGCTAGGGAGCTGGCCGGGGTTAGGGAGTGCTTCTATGAGGTGCCGCTGTCAGTGAGCCGGGGACTACCTGCCTTTCAGGATGGAGCGCACGGCTGGCAGGCGTGTTTACTGGTACCATGATGGAGGTGGAGTTTGACATGAGGGAGGACGACCCATGATACAAACAGTGGTACCTGCATTAGGGTAGGTGCGGTAGGAAGAGGACAGTGCAAGCTACAGATCGCCATGTGTGGACGCATGGGGAGGATGAAGCAAATGGATTCTGAGTCATTTCCATGAAAGATGAAGGAAGAATGAGGACGCAGAGTTAGGGAGTGGTCGGAGGTCCCAGTCCTTCTATGCTGTTGGAGTGGTTAAGGAGAATTAAAAGCAGACTTTTTTCCACAACTTTTGAAGAAATATACATGGACTGCAAAGTAACTGATCAAGTACCAAACTCACCGAAAAGTGATAAAATGCACCTGCCTGATATAGATGTTGTGCTGTGAATGTATCTATTGCAAACCATGGATGAATGGTAGTGTTGGTGGGAACTTGGTGATATATGGGTCTACTCAATAAGTAGAGAATTACAGGGAATTGCGATGGGAATTTCAAACTTTAGGCCAAAGTAGCCGAGTTGGAAAAAATTCTCTAATGCAGCCGAATGGGAGAATGTTTCCAACTCAGCTACTTTGGCCTCAAATTGAAATTCTTGTCTCGATTCCCTGCATTTATCTCTTTATTGGGTAGACCCAATATTCTGCACTATGATAAATGGGCGGAGTTCAATTATGCTAATTATGTGGGTTGGGCCGGGTGAACGGAGGTTTGGGGCAGTGGGTGTGATACATTTTCAAGTGAGTCATTGATAGCTGTGCTGCAAAGTGTCCCTGGAATTGTTTTCCAAATTTTGGCAATTATGCCATTGTTGTGTTTAATTAATTTGGCTTTCATTACGTGCGTTCAAGTTTATTTTAGCAGCATTCGTATTTTATTGATTTTACCTCGGTTTTACTGGCATTTGCTTATTTGCACACTTAAGAGCCTCAGTGCCTATTAGGAGGTGGGAGCTCGTCTGGCCGTGTTTAGAACCACCGAGAAAACGCAACGGCTGTCATTTTTGTTGACTGTGCAGCTTTTCTCACCACCTCCGGCCTTTCCTTTATTTAATGAGGCCCGGTGCATGGACGCAAGCAGACAATATTGTAAGCAGCACTTTATATGCTTATTTTCTGAATTGTTCGACTGATAATTTTACATCAATTTCCATCTTGCTTAATTGTTCATTGTGCTAGACTGGCTGGATATCTTTAATGTGGCAATGGAAGGATGGTTGGGGGTATAAAGTCATTGGAGCGTTTAATTATTTTGGTTTTCATTACATGCCTTCAACTTAATTTTAGTGTTGTTCGTATTTTTAGGTCGAGCCTATCAATCAATCAATCACAGCATTTATAAAGCGCACTACTCACCCGGTGGGTCTCAAGGCGCTGGGGGAGGGGAGGTCCGCTACTGTTCGAACAGCCAGGTCTTGAGCTTTTTCCTGAAGGCGAGGTGGTCCTGGGTCAGTCGGAGGTGGTTCGGGAGGGAGTTCCAGGTCTTGGCGGCCAGGTAGGAGAAGGACCTTCCTCCTGTGGTGGCTCTTCGGATGTGGGGGACGGCGGCGAGGGCATGGCCGGTCGAGCGAAGTTGGCGTGTGGGAGCGTAGAAGGTGAGGCGGCTGTTGAGGTATCCTGGGCCTTGGTTGTGTAGGGCCTTGTGTGCGTGGGTGAGGAGACGGAAGGTGATTCTCTTGTTGACCGGTAGCCAGTGCAGATCTTTCAGGTGTCCGGAGATGTGACTGCGACGGGGGATGTCCAGGATGAGTCGTGCTGAGGCGTTCTGGATCCGCTGGAGTCTCTTCTGGAGTTTGGCGGTGGTTCCGGCGTAGAGGGAGTTGCCGTAGTCCAGGCGGCTGGTGACGAGGGCCTGGGTGACCGTCTTCCTGGTCTCGGTGGGGATCCATCGGAAGATCTTACGTAGCATGCGCAGGATGTTGAAGCATGACGAGGAGACCGCGTTGACTTGTCTGGTCATGGAGAGGGAGGAGTCCAGGATGAAGCCCAGGTTGCGTGCGTGGTCTGTTGGTTTGGGTGCGCTGCCTAGGGCGGGGGGCCACCAGGAGTCGTCCCAGGCGGAGGGTGAGGATCCCAGGATGAGAACTTCCGTCTTGTCTGAGTTCAGTTTCAGGCGGCTGGTCGTCATCCATTCGGCTACGTCTTTCATCCCTTCGTGTAGCGGCATCGCGCATGCGCTGCCCGCTCTGCTAGGCATGCAGAAATGGAGTATTGAGTAGAAGCTCCACCCACTCTCCGCCCATGTTTTTTATTGGCTTGTGTCATTGACTTTCGTAAATACTGCCTTCTGACTTATTAGGAGGCTTGTTAGTCCCTCCTTATTATGGTTATGTCGTCATTTTATCCTTCCAAGGCTACTGGCTCACTTGGTTGTTGCACCAGACCTGCTCTATTTTCTTTATTGAGTTTCTTCGAACTCAAGCAGGACGACATGCTTCATTCAGTGGCCACAACCACTTTCCTTTCGGGGCAGTGGGACAGTGGCGACCATTTCCTTTCTGACCTAGCCACCTCTGGTTTTTCTTTTTATGAAAGATCACGTAAGAGAGTTTCATTTGTGGCCTTGAGTTGGAATCTTGTCCAGATAGGTTTAATCCATTAATTGATTCCAGAGTCCTTTCTGGAAAGAAGCTTGATGAATACATATGAAACACCCTACTTCACGGGGAGGCTAACCGGCCACTGCTGAGTGAGGGATCCCGCAGGACGTGCAAAGACCACAGACATCTCCCCATGGAGCTCCTTCTCTTCTTCCTCCACCTCCCCGTAGAGGCGGCGCGCGACAGAGCGGCCCAGAAACCACACACGCCCTGTGTATTTGAGGACGTTACCTAGTTTGTGCTACCAATGGGGCAGAGATGAGTCCAGAGGTGTGGTGCATGACATCGGTCCTTCGCCTAAGCCCTTGGGTGCGTAGAGGATGAGGCCAGGTAACGTTGTTCCGCTGTCCGGGGACTGAGTGCCAGTGTGAGTGGTGAAGAGGGGTTACATTGCTCCTGATGGCAGGAGCACACGGTGTGAGGGGCATGTTCTGGCAGGGAGTAGGGCTATGGTACTTTGTCCCTGATCCAAGGAAGTGGTTAGGGCTTAGCACCAGGTGTCAGTGGGCACACTATCTCATTTCTGCTACCAAGGTTCAGGGTTGGGGGCCAGGTGTGTGTGTTTTGTTCCCTTTTCCTGGGCTGCATAGGACCATGTTACATCATTCCCGATTGAGGGGTGAGTGCAGGGTCTGTGGTGGGTGGGGGTTTTATTACCTTGTTTCTGCTGCCAGAAGTACTCAGTGCCAGTTCCCGGGCTGGTTCCTTCAAGTACCACCACTGGATGTCCTGGGAGTATGAGCTTGATCGGCTGGCTCTGAAGGCGCAGGGCATCCCCCTCCCCGACAGTCACATCTCTGGGCACCTCAGTGAAGGTGGCTGGAGAGAAGAGAGAACAACAGGAGGTTAGCGGGGGCTGTAAACATTAGGGCCTACCTAGGGTTAAAGCGTCTCCTTGGAGAAGACGCTGTGTCGATCAAGGCTCTATGTGTACCGTGTTCTAACAGCCTCTCTCCAAGGCCCTAACAATACCCCTCTTATGTGCCACAGATCACCGTCCTTGTTTCCACATACACATCCCTTTGCTCTAAGTTCTGCGAACATTGTAGAGGAAACAGGACCATTAAAGTTGGACGTGGACCACGAATGCCACAAAATTTGAATTCCGTCCTGTGCCTCTCATGATCCAGTGTTATAAAACAAGGGGTAACCCAATTATAGTCAAAGGACCTGGGTATCAGGTATTATAGGCAACAGTTGGTCCTAGACATTGATTCAATATGCACAATGTGATTATATAGTTCACTTAATCACTCTAGTCATCATTCGATTAAATCCACTGTAGTAAATATAGAGCAGAACATGACAGATACAGTAGCCCAAGATATCAATTCGTACAGGAAAAAATACACATCAAACCAAGCAAATATGTCTCACCAAAGTCCGAGAGACTTACTCAGTCAGTCAGTCAAGTATCTTTATTTCAATTAATAAAAAACCATAAAAGCAAGGCAAAATTAATTGTTATACATGTTAAAAGTATACAAATATACAGATATACAGATGATTGCAGTTCATTTAGACAATCAAAATCTAAAACAGTTAAAATCTTTGATACAAAGAAGAAATAAGATAAAATCAGTATCATAAACAAAAAGCCCACCCCAGTTTCAGGCAATCCTCAATGCATTACATGCTAAGAGAATATCATCCCGGTAATAAATTTGTCTGGGTGAGAAACGTACTCATTTAATATACATTTTTTTAAAATCGCAAATATAAAATACAAATATTTACAAATGGGGTTCACTGTCAATTAGTGTGCACAGAAAAGAGTGAGAGTAGGTGCTTGTGAAAGTGACGAAGATGGTCAGTGAAGAAAATAGAATTTCTTGAAAAATGAATGACAACAAGTGAGCCTGCCCTAAATTAATAGCTTGCAAAAAATGTAATTCTTTCTTGCTAGCACGTAGTTGGATAGTCCTCCGTACTCCTTGATTGGCACAGGAGACAACGGGAAAGGGAGGGGTGGACAGGAAGACGTAGGAACAGGCTCCAAAGGAAAGGAATTGTCGACGTTTCGACCCAAAACAGAAAACTGGGTGACTGGATTCCTCAGGGGCGGGTCTTCATCAGGACGGGGGGATGGGGTGGGGGGGGTTGGTCAATGTGCACGTAGGTATAGTGACCCCAATATCAGTGGGCACCTGTAACAACAAATGGATATGAGGGCTAAATATCTCCAAGTCATGTCAGGCATGTAGTAAAACAACCAAAGAAAAAGGGGGGCACTCACCCTTCACTGGTGTGCCACTTGTGCGACGTTAGTCTGCACCCAAAAGAGGAAATTTCCAGTGTGCTGAAGTTAGCACTAAGGAAAGAGACAAGGTAGCTATTAGTGCTACTAATTGTCACATATATCAATTATGTAACACGTACTTTATTTAAAAACGCCCATCGCGCATTTGCCAAACAAAAAACCTTGGAATATATCGCCATATAGATGTAGGTTATTAAATAAACTAATGGCAATTTTTTAAAAGAGGAACGAATAAACACTCCCAGTCTTGTTCATCATTACTAACTTGAGATTCGTTATCGTTGTACATCGGGCCACAGTGACTCACATGCAATGATTTAGACCAGCGAGCGATGGTTCTCGACCAATATGGTCTATGATAGAAACAGCGTACCGTAGTACGCAAAAAACGCAAGTCACACTCATCCGCAAGACGTCCCTTGTTACAATTCTCAGTCGTCAATACAGATTTTCACTATAAAAAGAAACAGGACATCTCCATTAAAAACGAACACCCCACCCAGAATGAGGAAAAAGAATTAAGTAAAAAAGTAAGTCAGGACCAGAAGTTCTATTCGTCATACCTTTATTTGCCGTCTCAAACAGCGAAACAGTCAGTTTGCCTCCGTTTGTACGTAGTAAGGGCTCCGAAATGCCTCAATGGAGAACGGAAACCACGTACGTAACGGTGCTACTAAATTAACCTAGCAACTGGTACGTATCGCGTCATAAATCCAACACCAACGCTAAACATCAAAGCGTTGTGTTTACTAACTGAAAAGCTATGCGTTTTTTCAGGGATAACGTGGGATATCCGGCATGACAATCATGAGACACGTAGTAGTTGGAGCAGGCTGCTCGTGTTTATTAACTGAAAATCTAGGCGTCTCTAGTCCAGATGCCCTGGCGGTTTCTGGGCAACCACGTCGACGCTTTGACGTTTAACATGGTGTTGGATTTATGACGTGGTACGTACCAGTTGCTAGGTTACTTTAGTAGCACCGTAACGTACGTGGTTTCCATTCTCCATTGAGGCATTTCGGAGCCGTTACTACGTACAAACGGAGGCAAACTGACTGTTTCACCGTTTTTAGACTGCAACTCAAGGTATGACGAATAGAACTTCTGGTCCTGACTTACTTTTTTAGTTAAATCTTTTTCCTCGTTCTGGGTGGGGTGTTCGTTTTTAACGGAGATGTCCTGTTTCTTTTTATAGTGAAAATCTGTATTGACGACTGAGAATTGTAACAAGGGACGTCTTGTGGGTGAGTGTGACTCGCGTTTTTTGCGTACTACGGTACGCTGTTTCTATCATAGACCATATTGGTCGAGAACCATCGCTCGCTGGTCTAAAACATTGCATGTGAGTCACTGTGGCCCGGTGTACAACGATAACGAATCTCAAGTTAGTAATGATGAACAAGACTGGGAGTGATTATTCGTTCCTCTTTTAAATAATTGCCATTAGTTTATTTAATAACCTACATCTATATGGCGATATATTCCAAGGTTTTTTGTTTGGCAAATGCGTTATGGGCGTTTTTAAATAAAGTACGTGTTACATAATTGATATATGTGACAATTAGTAGCACTAATAGCAACCTTGTCTCTTTCCTTAGTGCTAACTTCAGCACACTGGAAATTTCCTCTTTTGGGTGCAGACTAACGTCGCACAAGTGGCACACCAGTGAAGGGTGAGTGCCCCCCTTTTTCTTTGATTGTTTTACTACATGCCTGACATGACTTGGAGATATTTAGCCCTCATATCCATTTGTTGTTACAGGTGCCCACTGATATTTGGGTTACTATACCTACGTGCACATTGACCAACCCTCCCCCCACCCCCATCCCCCCGTCCTGATGAAGACCCGCCCCTGAGGAATCCAGTCACCCAGTTTCCTGTTTTGGGTCGAAACATCGACAATTCCTTTCCTTTGGAGCCTGTACCTACGTCTTCCTGTCCCCCCCCCCCTTTCCCGTTGTCTCCTGTGCCAATCAAGGAGTACAGAGGACTATCCAACTACGTGCTAGCAAGAAAGAATTACATTTTTTGCGCGCTATTAATTTAGGGCAGCGATACAAAAGGGGATGATGGACGGAGCGTTTGAACAAATCAAACACTCACCCCAAGTCAACGGATCTGGGTTTAATCCATCACCATTCTTTAGTTCACGCAGCCACCCCAGTTCAGACATTGCTATATGCAAATCAGTCTGACCCTGTTGCCTCATGGGAACAGTCCAGCCCGAACTGCCAAGCCATGTCTTCCCTTACCCGGAAACAAGCATCCTGGGACCGGTTTCGGATTCATAATCCTCATCAGCCAGGCTATCTTGAATCCAGTGGCCAAGTGAACAAGGGACTCACGTCTGAGCATACCCTGCCACACTTAGGGCGAACAAAGCGATACAAAAGGGGATGATGGACGGAGCGTTTGAACAAATCAAACACTCACCCCAAGTCAACGGATCTGGGTTTAATCCATCACCATTCTTTAGTTCACTCAGCCACCCCAGTTCAGACATGGCTATATGCAAATCAGTCTGACCCTGTTGCCTCATGGGAACAGTCCAGACCGAACTGCCAAGCCATGTCTTCCCTGGACCGGAAACAAGCATCTTGGGAACGGTTTTGGATTCATAATCCTCATCAGCCAGGCTATCTTGAATCCAGTGGCCAAGTGAACAAGGGACTCACGTCTGAGCATACCCTGCCACACTTAGGGCAAACAAAGCGATACAAAAGGGGATGATGGACGGAGCGTTTGAACAAATCAAACACTCACCCCAAGTCAACGGATCTGGGTTTAATCCATCACCATTCTTTAGTTCACTCAGCCACCCCAGTTCAGACATGGCTATATGCAAATCAGACTGACCCTGTTGCCTCATGGGAACAGTCCAGCCCTAACTGCCAAGCCATGTCTTCCCTGGACCGGAAACAAGCATCCTGGGACCGGTTTCGGATTCATAATCCTCATCAGCCAGGCTATCTTGATTCCAGTGGCCAAGTGAACAAGGGACTCACGTCTGAGCATACCCTGCCACACTTAGGGCGAACAAAGCGATACAAAAGGGGATGATGGACGGAGCGTTTGAACAAATCAAACACTCACCCCAAGTCAACGGATCTGGGTTTAATCCATCACCATTCTTTAGTTCACTCAGCCACCCCAGTTCAGACATGGCTATATGCAAATCAGTCTGACCCTGTTGCCTCATGGGAACAGTCCAGCCCGAACTGCTAAGCCATGTCTTCCCTGGACCGGAAACAAGCATCCTGGGACCGGTTTCGGATTCATAATCCTCATCAGCCAGGCTATCTTGAATCCAGTGGCCAAGTGAACAAGGGACTCACGTCTGAGCATACCCTGCCACACTTAGGGCGAACAAAGCGATACAAAAGGGGATGATGGACGGAGCGTTTGAACAAATCAAACACTCACCCCAAGTCAACGGATCTGGGTTTAATCCATCACCATTCTTTAGTTCACTCAGCCACCCCAGTTCAGACATGGCTATATGCAAATCAGTCTGACCCTGTTGCCTCATGGGAACAGTCCAGCCCGAACTGCCAAGCCATGTCTTCCCTGGACCGGAAACAAGCATCCTGGGACCGGTTTCGGATTCATAATCCTCATCAGCCAGGCTATCTTGAATACAGTGGCCAAGGGACTCACGTCTGAGCATACCCTGCCACACTTAGGGCGAACAAAGCGATACAAAAGGGGATGATGGACGGAGCGTTTGAACAAATCAAACACTCACCCCAAGTCAACGGATCTGGGTTTAATCCATCAACATTCTTTAGTTCACTCAGCCACCCCAGTTCAGACATGGCTATATGCAAATCAGTCTGACCCTGTTGCCTCATGGGAACAGTCCAGCCCGAACTGCCAAGCCATGTCTTCCCTGGACCGGAAACAAGCATCCTGGGACCGGTTTCGGATTCATAATCCTCATCGGCCAGGCTATCTTGAATCCAGTGGCCAAGTGAACAAGGGACTCACGTCTGAGCATACCCTGCCACACTTAGGGCGAAAAAAACGATACAAAAGGGGATGATGGACGGAGCGTTTGAACAAATCAAACACTCACCCCAAGTCAACGGATCTGGGTTTAATCCATCACCATTCTTTAGTTCACTCAGCCACCCCAGTTCAGACATGGCTACATGCAAATCAGTCTGACCCTGTTGCCTCATGGGAACAGTCCAGACCGAACTGCCAAGCCATGTCTTCCCTGGACCGGAAACAAGCATCTTGGGACCGGTTTTGGATTCATAATCCTCATCAGCCAGGCTATCTTGAATCCAGTGGCCAAGTGAACAAGGGACTCACGTCTGAGCATACCCTGCCACACTTAGGGCGAACAAAGCGATACAAAAGGGGATGATGGACGGAGCGTTTGAACAAATCAAACACTCACCCCAAGTCAACGGATCTGGGTTTAATCCATCACCATTCTTTAGTTCACTCAGCCACCCCAGTTCAGACATGGCTATATGCAAATCAGACTGACCCTGTTGCCTCATGGGAACAGTCCAGCCCTAACTGCCAAGCCATGTCTTCCCTGGACCGGAAACAAGCATCCTGGGACCGGTTTCGGATTCATAATCCTCATCAGCCAGGCTATCTTGATTCCAGTGGCCAAGTGAACAAGGGACTCACGTCTGAGCATACCCTGCCACACTTAGGGCGAACAAAGCGATACAAAAGGGGATGATGGACGGAGCGTTTGAACAAATCAAACACTCACCCCAAGTCAACGGATCTGGGTTTAATCCATCACCATTCTTTAGTTCACTCAGCCACCCCAGTTCAGACATGGCTATATGCAAATCAGTCTGACCCTGTTGCCTCATGGGAACAGTCCAGCCCGAACTGCTAAGCCATGTCTTCCCTGGACCGGAAACAAGCATCCTGGGACCGGTTTCGGATTCATAATCCTCATCAGCCAGGCTATCTTGAATCCAGTGGCCAAGTGAACAAGGGACTCACGTCTGAGCATACCCTGCCACACTTAGGGCGAACAAAGCGATACAAAAGGGGATGATGGACGGAGCGTTTGAACAAATCAAACACTCACCCCAAGTCAACGGATCTGGGTTTAATCCATCACCATTCTTTAGTTCACTCAGCCACCCCAGTTCAGACATGGCTATATGCAAATCAGTCTGACCCTGTTGCCTCATGGGAACAGTCCAGCCCGAACTGCCAAGCCATGTCTTCCCTGGACCGGAAACAAGCATCCTGGGACCGGTTTCGGATTCATAATCCTCATCAGCCAGGCTATCTTGAATACAGTGGCCAAGGGACTCACGTCTGAGCATACCCTGCCACACTTAGGGCGAACAAAGCGATACAAAAGGGGATGATGGACGGAGCGTTTGAACAAATCAAACACTCACCCCAAGTCAACGGATCTGGGTTTAATCCATCAACATTCTTTAGTTCACTCAGCCACCCCAGTTCAGACATGGCTATATGCAAATCAGTCTGACCCTGTTGCCTCATGGGAACAGTCCAGCCCGAACTGCCAAGCCATGTCTTCCCTGGACCGGAAACAAGCATCCTGGGACCGGTTTCGGATTCATAATCCTCATCGGCCAGGCTATCTTGAATCCAGTGGCCAAGTGAACAAGGGACTCACGTCTGAGCATACCCTGCCACACTTAGGGCGAAAAAAACGATACAAAAGGGGATGATGGACGGAGCGTTTGAACAAATCAAACACTCACCCCAAGTCAACGGATCTGGGTTTAATCCATCACCATTCTTTAGTTCACTCAGCCACCCCAGTTCAGACATGGCTACATGCAAATCAGTCTGACCCTGTTGCCTCATGGGAACAGTCCAGACCGAACTGCCAAGCCATGTCTTCCCTGGACCGGAAACAAGCATCTTGGGACCGGTTTTGGATTCATAATCCTCATCAGCCAGGCTATCTTGAATCCAGTGGCCAAGTGAACAAGGGACTCACGTCTGAGCATACCCTGCCACACTTAGGGCGAACAAAGCGATACAAAAGGGGATGATGGACGGAGCGTTTGAACAAATCAAACACTCACCCCAAGTCAACGGATCTGGGTTTAATCCATCACCATTCTTTAGTTCACTCAGCCACCCCAGTTCAGACATGGCTATATGCAAATCAGACTGACCCTGTTGCCTCATGGGAACAGTCCAGCCCTAACTGCCAAGCCATGTCTTCCCTGGACCGGAAACAAGCATCCTGGGACCGGTTTCGG
Organism: Lissotriton helveticus; assembly: GCF_964261635.1. Classification (NCBI taxonomy): domain Eukaryota; kingdom Metazoa; phylum Chordata; class Amphibia; order Caudata; family Salamandridae; genus Lissotriton; species Lissotriton helveticus. The sequence goes on along the minus strand of NC_136072.1, from coordinate 737,243,109 downwards.
ATTCATAATCCTCATCAGCCAGGCTATCTTGATTCCAGTGGCCAAGTGAACAAGGGACTCACGTCTGAGCATACCCTGCCACACTTAGGGCGAACAAAGCGATACAAAAGGGGATGATGGACGGAGCGTTTGAACAAATCAAACACTCACCCCAAGTCAACGGATCTGGGTTTAATCCATCACCATTCTTTAGTTCACTCAGCCACCCCAGTTCAGACATGGCTATATGCAAATCAGTCTGACCCTGTTGCCTCATGGGAACAGTCCAGCCCGAACTGCTAAGCCATGTCTTCCCTGGACCGGAAACAAGCATCCTGGGACCGGTTTCGGATTCATAATCCTCATCAGCCAGGCTATCTTGAATCCAGTGGCCAAGTGAACAAGGGACTCACGTCTGAGCATACCCTGCCACACTTAGGGCGAACAAAGCGATACAAAAGGGGATGATGGACGGAGCGTTTGAACAAATCAAACACTCACCCCAAGTCAACGGATCTGGGTTTAATCCATCACCATTCTTTAGTTCACTCAGCCACCCCAGTTCAGACATGGCTATATGCAAATCAGTCTGACCCTGTTGCCTCATGGGAACAGTCCAGCCCGAACTGCCAAGCCATGTCTTCCCTGGACCGGAAACAAGCATCCTGGGACCGGTTTCGGATTCATAATCCTCATCAGCCAGGCTATCTTGAATACAGTGGCCAAGGGACTCACGTCTGAGCATACCCTGCCACACTTAGGGCGAACAAAGCGATACAAAAGGGGATGATGGACGGAGCGTTTGAACAAATCAAACACTCACCCCAAGTCAACGGATCTGGGTTTAATCCATCAACATTCTTTAGTTCACTCAGCCACCCCAGTTCAGACATGGCTATATGCAAATCAGTCTGACCCTGTTGCCTCATGGGAACAGTCCAGCCCGAACTGCCAAGCCATGTCTTCCCTGGACCGGAAACAAGCATCCTGGGACCGGTTTCGGATTCATAATCCTCATCGGCCAGGCTATCTTGAATCCAGTGGCCAAGTGAACAAGGGACTCACGTCTGAGCATACCCTGCCACACTTAGGGCGAAAAAAACGATACAAAAGGGGATGATGGACGGAGCGTTTGAACAAATCAAACACTCACCCCAAGTCAACGGATCTGGGTTTAATCCATCACCATTCTTTAGTTCACTCAGCCACCCCAGTTCAGACATGGCTACATGCAAATCAGTCTGACCCTGTTGCCTCATGGGAACAGTCCAGACCGAACTGCCAAGCCATGTCTTCCCTGGACCGGAAACAAGCATCTTGGGACCGGTTTTGGATTCATAATCCTCATCAGCCAGGCTATCTTGAATCCAGTGGCCAAGTGAACAAGGGACTCACGTCTGAGCATACCCTGCCACACTTAGGGCGAACAAAGCGATACAAAAGGGGATGATGGACGGAGCGTTTGAACAAATCAAACACTCACCCCAAGTCAACGGATCTGGGTTTAATCCATCACCATTCTTTAGTTCACTCAGCCACCCCAGTTCAGACATGGCTATATGCAAATCAGACTGACCCTGTTGCCTCATGGGAACAGTCCAGCCCGAACTGCCAAGCCATGTCTTCCCTGGACCGGAAACAAGCATCCTGGGACCGGTTTCGGATTCATAATCCTCATCAGCCAGGCTATCTTGATTCCAGTGGCCAAGTGAACAAGGGACTCACGTCTGAGCATACCCTGCCACACTTAGGGCGAACAAAGCGATACAAAAGGGGATGATGGACGGAGCGTTTGAACAAATCAAACACTCACCCCAAGTCAACGGATCTGGGTTTAATCCATCACCATTCTTTAGTTCACTCAGCCACCCCAGTTCAGACATGGCTATATACAAATCAGTCTGACCCTGTTGCCTCATGGGAACAGTCCAGCCCGAACTGCTAAGCCATGTCTTCCCTGGACCGGAAACAAGCATCCTGGGACCGGTTTCGGATTCATAATCCTCATCAGCCAGGCTATCTTGAATCCAGTGGCCAAGTGAACAAGGGACTCACGTCTGAGCATACCCTGCCACACTTAGGGCGAACAAAGCGATACAAAAGGGGATGATGGACGGAGCGTTTGAACAAATCAAACACTCACCCCAAGTCAACGGATCTGGGTTTAATCCATCACCATTCTTTAGTTCACTCAGCCACCCCAGTTCAGACATGGCTATATGCAAATCAGTCTGACCCTGTTGCCTCATGGGAACAGTCCAGCCCGAACTGCCAAGCCATGTCTTCCCTGGACCGGAAACAAGCATCCTGGGACCGGTTTCGGATTCATAATCCTCATCAGCCAGGCTATCTTGAATCCAGTGGCCAAGGGACTCACGTCTGAGCATACCCTGCCACACTTAGGGCGAACAAAGCGATACAAAAGGGGATGATGGACGGAGCGTTTGAACAAATCAAACACTCACCCCAAGTCAACGGATCTGGGTTTAATCCATCACCATTCTTTAGTTCACTCAGCCACCCCAGTTCAGACATGGCTATATGCAAATCAGTCTGACCCTGTTGCCTCATAGGAAAAAGTCCAGCCCGAACTGCCAAGCCATGTCTTCCCTGGACCGGAAACAAGCATCCTGGGACCGGTTTCGGATTCATAATCCTCATCAGCCAGGCTATCTTGATTCCAGTGGCCAAGTGAACAAGGGACTCACGTCTGAGCATACCCTGCCACACTTAGGGCGAACAAAGCGATACAAAAGGGGATGATGGACGGAGCGTTTGAACAAATCAAACACTCACCCCAAGTCAACGGATTTGGGTTTAATCCATCACCATTCTTTAGTCCACTCAGCCACCCCAGTTCAGACATGGCTATAAGCAAATCAGTCTGACCCTGTTGCCTCATGGGAACAGTCCAGCCCGAACTGCCAAGTCATGTCTTTCCTGGACCGGAAACAAGCATCCTGGGACCGGTTTCAGATTCATAATCCTCATCAGCCAGGCTATCTTGAATCCAGTGGCCAAGTGAACAAGGGACTCACGTCTGAGCATACCCTGCCACACTTAGGGCGAACAAAGCGATACAAAAGGGGATGATGGACAGAGCGTTTGAACAAATCAAACACTCACCCCAAGTCAACGGATCTGGGTTTAATCCATCACCATTCTTTAGTTCACTCAGCCTCCCCAGTTAAGACATGGCTATATGCAAATCAGTCTGACCCTGTTGCCTCATGGGAACAGTCCAGACCGAACTGCCAAGCCATGTCTTCCCTGGACCGGAAACAAGCATCTTGGGACCGGTTTCGGATTCATAATCCTCATCAGCCAGGCTATCTTGAATCCAGTGGCCAAGTGAACAAGGGACTCACGTCTGAGCATACCCTGCCACACTTAGGGCGAACAAAGCGATACAAAAGGGGATGATGGACGGAGCGTTTGAACAAATCAAACACTCACCCCAAGTCAACGGATCTGGGTTTAATCCATCACCATTCTTTAGTTCACTCAGCCACCCCAGTTCAGACATGGCTATATGCAAATCAGACTGACCCTGTTGCCTCATGGGAACAGTCCAGCCCGAACTGCCAAGCCATGTCTTCCCTGGACCGGAAACAAGCATCCTGGGACCGGTTTCGGATTCATAATCCTCATCAGCCAGGCTATCTTGATTCCAGTGGCCAAGTGAACAAGGGACTCACGTCTGAGCATACCCTGCCACACTTAGGGCGAACAAAGCGATACAAAAGGGGATGATGGACGGAGCGTTTGAACAAATCAAACACTCACCCCAAGTCAACGGATCTGGGTTTAATCCATCACCATTCTTTAGTTCCCTCAGCCACCCCAGTTCAGACATGGCTATATGCAAATCAGTCTGACCCTGTTGCCTCATGGGAACAATCCAGCCCGAACTGCTAAGCCATGTCTTCCCTGGACCGGAAACAAGCATCCTGGGACCGGTTTCGGATTCATAATCCTCATCAGCCAGGCTATCTTGAATCCAGTGGCCAAGTGAACAAGGGACTCACGTCTGAGCATACCCTGCCACACTTAGGGCGAACAAAGCGATACAAAAGGGGATGATGGACGGAGCGTTTGAACAAATCAAACACTCACCCCAAGTCAACGGATCTGGGTTTAATCCATCACCATTCTTTAGTTCACTCAGCCACCCCAGTTCAGACATGGCTATATGCAAATCAGTCTGACCGTGTTGCCTCATGGGAACAGTCCAGCCCGAACTGCCAAGCCATGTCTTCCCTGGACCGGAAACAAGCATCCTGGGACCGGTTTTGGATTCATAATCCTCATCAACCAGGCTATCTTGATTCCAGTGGCCAAGTGAACAAGGGACTCACGTCTGAGCATACCCTGCCACACTTAGGGCGAACAAAGCGATACAAAAGGGGATGATGGACGGAGCGTTTGAACAAATCAAACACTCACCCCAAGTCAACGGATCTGGGTTTAATCCATCACCATTTTTTAGTTCACTCAGCCACCCCAGTTCAGACATGGCTATATGCAAATCAGTCTGACCCTGTTGCCTCATGGGAACAGTCCAGCCCGAACTGCCAAGCCATGTCTTCCCTGGACCGGAAACAAGCATCCTGGGACCGGTTTCGGATTCATAATCCTCATCAGCCAGGCTATCTTGAATCCAGTGGCCAAGTGAACAAGGGACTCACGTCTGAGCATACCCTGCCACACTTAGGGCGAACAAAGCGATACAATAGGGGATGATGGACGGAGCGTTTGAACAAATCAAACACTCACCCCAAGTCAACGGATCTGGGTTTAATCCATCACCATTCTTTAGTTCACTCAGCCACCCCAGTTCAGACATGGCTATATGCAAATCAGTCTGACCCTGTTGCCTCATGGGAACAGTCCAGCCCGAACTGCCAAGCCATGTCTTCCCTGGACCGGAAACAAGCATCCTGGGACCGGTTTTGGATTCATAATCCTCATCAGCCAGGCTATCTTGATTCCAGTGGCCAAGTGAACAAGGGACTCACGTCTGAGCATACCCTGCCACACTTAGGGCGAACAAAGCGATACAATAGGGGATGATGGACGGAGCGTTTGAACAAATCAAACACTCACCCCAAGTCAACGGATCTGGGTTTAATCCATCACCATTCTTTAGTTCACTCAGCCACCCCAGTTCAGACATGGCTATATGCAAATCAGTCTGACCCTGTTGCCTCATGGGAACAGTCCAACCCGAATTGCCAAGCCATGTCTTCCCTGGACCGGAAACAAGCATCCTGGGACCGGTTTCGGATTCATAATTCTCATCAGCCAGGCTATCTTGAATCCAGTGGCCAAGTGAAGAAGGGACTCACGTCCTAGCATACCCTGCCACACTTAGGGCGAACAAAGCGATACAAAAGGGGATGATGGACGGAGCGTTTGAACAAATCAAACACTCACCCCAAGTCAACGGATCTGGGTTTAATCCATCACCATTCTTTAGTTCACTCAGCCACCCCAGTTCAGACATGGCTATATGCAAATCAGTCTGAACCTGTTGCCTCATGGGAATAGTCCAGCCCGAACTGCCAAGCCATGTCTTCCCTGGACCGGAAACAAGCATCCTGGGACCGGTTTCGGATTCATAATCCTCATCAGCCAGGCTATCTTGATTCCAGTGGCCAAGTGAACAAGGGACTCACGTCTGAGCATACCCTGCCACACTTAGGGCGAACAAAGCGATACAAAAGGGGATGATGGACGGGGCGTTTGAACAAATCAAACACTCACCCCAAGTCAACGGATCTGGGTTTAATCCATCACCATTCTTTAGTTCACTCAGCAACCCCAGTTCAGACATGGCTATATGGCTATATGCAAATCAGTCTGACCCTGTTGCTCATGGGAACAGTCTAGCCCGAACTGCCAAGCCATGCCTTTCCTGGACCGGAACAAGCTTCCGAGGACCGGGTTCTGGAATTACAGCCGTCTTTAGCCCGGTTTGCTTGAATCCAGTGGCAAAGTGAGCAAGAGACTCACGTCTGAGCATACCCTGCCACACTTATGGCGGCCAAAGCGGTACAAAACGGGGTGGTGATGGACGGAGCATCTGAACCAATCAAACACTCACACCCAGTCAAAAGATCTGGGTTTGATCCACCACCACTCTGCCACCCCAGTTCAGACATGGCTATATTTAAATCAGTCTGACCCTGTGCCTCATGGGAACAGTCCAGCCCTAACTGCCAAGCAATGCCAGAAACCGGTCCTTGGAAGCTTGTTTCCGGTCCAGGGAAGGCATGGCTTGGCAGTTCGGGCTGGACTGTTCCCATGAGGCACAGGGTCAGACTGATTTGCATATAGCCATGTCTGAACTGGGGTGGCAGAGTGGGCTAAAGAATGGTGATGGATTAAACCCAGATCTTTTGACTGGGTGTGAGTGTTTGATTGATTCAGATGCTCCGTCCATCACCACCCCCTTTTGTACCATTAATTTAGGGCAGGCTCACTTGTTGTCATTCATTTTTCAAGAAATTCTATTTTCTTCACTGACCATCTTGGTCACTTTTACGAGCACCTACTCTCACTCTTTTCTGTGCACACTAATTGACAGGGAACCCCATTTGTAAATATTTGTATTTTATATTTGCGATTTTCAAAAAATATATATTAAATGAGTAAGTTTGGTGAGACATATTTGCTTGGTTTGATGTGTATTTTTTCCTGTACCAATTAATATCTTGGGCTACTGTATCTGTCATGTTCTGCTCTATATTTACTACAGTGGATTTAATCGAATGATGACTAGAGTGATTAATTGAACTATATCATCACATTGTGCATATTGAATCAATCTCATGAGCCAGTGATCAGATTATTATGCCAGGGGTAAGGAGTCCCCGAAGACCCTGGCTGGAGACTTCAGACCTCTTATGGATTGTGTGGCGGCGCACACCAAGCTATACCCTCTCTCCACACTCCCTCTGGCTTTTCTCTTTATACCACCCCTGCTCCGGGGGCTCCACTCTCTCAGGGGGTCACTGTGGAACTAGTGTGTGATGCATTTACTTGGCAGTGATTATACTTGGTAGCTTTTAGCACTCCACCCTCTTCCTTGTCCCACTCCTCCTAAGCAAGGCTTGTGTTTCTTGTGTCTGTTGGAACTTGTTGTGCCCTGGCAAAGCCCTCCGACCCTATCCCCTCTTTCCAATCTTTGAATGATACATGTTCTCTCCAGCCCCTGGTGGGTCCCCTCTCCTGCCTGTGGTACTTACTCACCGTGTGCAGTGAAGAGTAGGGGTGCGTTCAGCATCAGGTAGCACAGGGCACATTTTCACCGGCAAAGAATCTGACACAACATTTTTGTGCAAAGTTTGGCAGCACGTCACCCGTGAGGTACGTGGCAAGCACTTGTTGACACAATGCACACTTTGCGTCTTTCAGTATATTTATTATGAAGTGTAGGACCATGCCAAGGGATATTGCACACTACAAACATTCACTCCAACAAAAAAAAAGTATAGGTAATAAACTTTACTACATTAATAGCTCGAACTCACAAATGCGAGACCTATTTGCATTGCAAATGCTTGTTTTGATTTTCCCTCGATTTTACTGACATTTGCCCTAATGCACACTTAAGAGCCTCGGGTTGCCTATTAGGAGGTAGGTTGTCTTCTGTCCGTGTTTAGAGCCAGCCAAGAGCACGCAAGTGGCAGTCAATTTTGTGGCAATCAATTTTGTTGACAGTGCAGCTTTTTCCACCACATCCGGCCTCTCATCTATTTACTGAGGCCCAGTGTGTGGACGCACCGCTGCCATGCCAGAGGAAAGGCTGTCTGCATCTGTCCATGGCCGGATGGATCCAGGGGCCTGACCCCTTGCCCATTTTAGGCCAGATGGCTTCTCTTATACTAGAGAGACTATTACATCTCATTCATTCTCCATGGAAAGCCTGCTGCTACTCGATGGACCCTGCCAACTTGCCAGTAAATGTCAATCACTCAAGACCTGGAACACCTTCCTCATCCCCCAACAGCAGACCCAAGACCTACTGACCTTCAGAAGACTTCTCAAGACCTGGCTCTTCGAGCAGTAGCAGCTCCCCCCCCACCGGCGCCTTGAGACCCTCACGGGTAAGTAGTGCGCATTACAAATGCTTTGATTGATTGAATATGCTTAGACTGAAGGCCCTCCAGTGCCTGCTAATCTTCCTACTCCCACTGCAATTAGGTATTGGGGTGGCCCGAAGTGGCTCACGTCTCCCTGGCTGATGCTTCTCCTGAACTCTTTTTGGGTCAATAGTGAGGAGCTGTTCATTTGGGCTCACTGCTCCGTTTGTTCTGTTTTAAACATGTAGGTTGCTTCAATGTACAAATTACATTGTACAACCTTATTGGGGACTTCTGCATAGTACTTACAGTCCTGTTAGCACATACTACTTTCCCTTATTGGATGGACACATTTGGTAAAAATTATAATTTTGCATCAGTGTGTATCTCAATTCTAATATCTCCCCTGTAGTTTCAAAAAATCTTCACTATGCTTAGTACCCTAACTTCTTCTTTTATATAGATGGAAAAATATCTTGCGTTTCACGATCCAAACACTATAGCTCATCTGCAGGTTGGTTCTTATCGGAATTTGAATTTCACTGTTTATCTGTTCACAGTTAAATCCTTAGGAAAAACGCCATTCCAAACTCTGAAAATCCTTATTCCTCATACATTACTGACTACGTGGTGGGCAAAAAGAGGGATTTGGAGGCCAACCACATATTGGAGAGAAAAATAGCAGTCAACACTACTGAGTTACAACAAAGTACTACATTGAGATCTTTGGTGGGTTCTTTAAATACAGACAGATAAGTAACTAATTTACTAATGATTTCATGCGTTGCAAGCGTAGCTGAGCTTATACTGGATAAACATATTGGAAAATATTAGAAATTTGACCACTCACCTAATTTGAGGTTTGCATTAAATGGGCAGAGAATTTAGGATCTAAATCTTCACCTTAAGAATGGTAGTATTTAAATAAAACATTTTGGAACATAATTTCCGCACAAATGGGAATACGAAAATCAATTCAAGCTACACCTGACTCGTCATCTGACTGGGGAAAAACACATCCTTGGGCTCTATAAACCCAATCATCAAAATCAGATCCTTCCTAGACAGTACTATGGGCAGAAGAGTGAATGCGAGCAGGAATCAATGAAAATATAGGTGGCACAAATATTAGCTTTTATAACCTCAGCCAGAGCATCAGCGACGAGGGGCCTGGATAGAATTCCAATTAAAGTCATACAAAAAAAAACAGAGGATTGGAGTACATTTTTATCCCCACTCTTCCAATGCTGTTTGCAAAGTGGGGAAATACCGGAATCATTGCAGGGAAGTGTAGTGATTCCTCTCCTGAAAAAAGGCTCAAGAATGAATTCAGTCAACTATAGACAAATAGCCCTTCTTGATGCCACCGTCAAAATGTTTGCAACTTGTGTCTTGGAACGTTTAAAAGACTAGGCTTTTTGGAATAAAGTGATTCCTATGTTCCAGGCTGGGTTTTGATCAAAGCACTCTACACTGGATAACATTGCTGTGCTTCAAACAGTCCTTGACAAATTCGTTACGTCAAATGCTCAAATTTTATATTGTACTTTTATTGATTTTTCAACTTCTTTTGACAGTGTTGATAGACTGATTTTATGGAGAAAATCGGAGAATTTGGGAATTCCTACAGATCTCTTAACAATTATAATCTTCCTTCATACGGCAACATGGTGTAGAGTCCAAATGGGGGGCGATAAGAGCCTTACTGAATCATTCTCCATGAAGAATGGGTTGAAACAGGGATGCTTACTAGCTCCCTTATTATTCTCTGTCAACATTAGTGATCTACCAGGGCGTTTCTCTTCTGAATTAAAAACTACCCTGCGAAAGTGGCACAAGTTGACTTACATTGTTTAATGTATGCCGATGATATAGTTATATTTGATCGTACCCCAATAGTACTGCAAAGAAACCTGAACAAGCTAAATCAATATGCAACTGAAAATTTTCGGCTGCCAAATATTAATAAAACAAAAGCTCTTCCTTTAGGTGGTAGAAGGAAACCTTTATCTTTTATATGGTCATTAGGAGGTAAACCAATTGAGACAGTGAAAGAGCATGTGTATCTCGGCCGTATTTTCACAAATAATCTACAAGATACAGCCCACCTTCAACATTTAAGTCATAAGGCAGAATCTCATGTAGGGGCTTTACAGAGAATGTATTGCACTACGGGTAATAGACACTTTAAAGCTATGTTGGAGGTTTATAGTATGAAAATCCCACTGATTCTATCATATTCTATGGAATTCTCACAAATTAAAACATGGCAATCTATAAAGGTAAAGGAGGGAATCATACTTTGAAAATTAGTAAAGGTGTCTCAGTCGGTATCAGTTCAAGCTCTTCTTCTGGAGTTATCTCTAACGGGAATCTTTGCTCTAATAATTTCTAACATCATAAGGTGGGTGTATAATCTATTACACGCAGCACCAGACACTTTAAGGTATCTCTTAAAATAAAATAAAACTGCATTTTATCATAGTGCCTCGGGCACTATCATAGTGTGGCACTGACTGGGTGACGCTGAAGCGTTGAAAGTGATCTCGCTGTCCAAAAAAATATTTCTTAAGGGATCCTCATAGCAATAGCCATCATGCACAGTAGTGGAGAGCTACAGAACCACCGACAAGCAACGCACAGGCAATCAAAATTCAGAATATAGTGCAAATGGAGGAACTCTGCTTAACATATTAAAATAAAAATATATTTAATCGTTTTTCTATTTTACTTTCTTTTTGTCTGTTTACCTATAAAAATATATAAAAATACTATTAAACCAAATTGACTATTCTGTAAAGAGTTACAAAATCTCAATTTGGGTTTGCGAATACATACCGATTCAGCATTTTAAAAGGGACAAGTCTAGGGCATCCCTTCCAAATACAGAATTGAAATGGAATATATTATTATTTTGCTACTGAAATCTGGTTGCAAAAAATCTGTACTTTAGTGACTACAAACATGTAGTGGTAACCCATTCACAAATAGGGTGGGGTTACCAGAGAATCCTTTCTCTTTGTGAATATTAAAAACAATATTTAAGATACCTCCCTTATTCACAGGACCACTGCCTCCTCCTAAACCAACATGAAAACAAAAAAGAGAAGTTTTCTTTTTAAGAGCAGCCCTGTTACCTTTAGAGTAAACAGGCTTCAATTAAAACAATAAAAATATGTTTTATTTAAAAGCAATCACAAATATGGTGGTATGCTGAGCATGTTCCTAGTGGGTGGCAAATTGTGACCTGCATCATTATTATTCATGAGGTAGGTCGAAGCCAGGTTTGGTGACTTAGCAGACTAATGCATCTACTGTAGGGGTTTTTGTTTGACCTCATGGCCACAAGTTCAAATCCCAGTCCGTATGCTTAGCTCTTCATCCTTCTGAGGTTGATAACATGAGTACCATTTAGTGGGGTAACAATAAACATCTGCTATTCAGTGCCAAGAGGCCCTTCTGGGTGAATGTGAGCTTTACAAATACACGTTATGTTAGGTACAACCAATTTGGCATCAGTAATTTAACAATCAGGCTTCCATACATTAAGAAAATGATAACCAAATAGTGACTCAGAAAATAAACAATGGCTATTTGAATATTGCTATTCTTATTGCTTGTACTTATGGCCCAATGTGATTTCAGCACCAAAAGTTAATGCACTGCCGCCCCTTGACGACCATGTTTTTGAGAATCACTGCTATCTTTTTAGGAGCTAAATTTATTGCAGGCAACATTGTAAAATGTTTTTGCTAGGACCTATGATCCATGCAACAGATTTCATTCATTTATATGACATCCTCTTATTAAATACTCATCTACTTAACTAACATGGTCTGAGACAAGCTTCTTACATTCTTTATTTTCTTAATTGTTTTGTGGCATGTTTGACCCAGCTACAAAAGATAAGCCAGGTATCCTTCTCCAAAACCAATTTATCTAATTAGAATCAGACGGGCATATTAACAAAGAAGTAGGACAATGAAGCGCAGCAAGCAGAGTTGCTGCATTGCATCACCTATAGTGAGAACAACGGCCCCATATCTTTAAAGAAATGGTGCAGCTCTGCTCTTTCCATGGGCAGGAGCACTTTGAGTTGCCCTTGCACCAGCGCAGGCACCCTTGCACCTTAGTTCGAGGCACTTCGCAAGGCACATCGGGCTGCTTAACACTAACTCCAGCATTCTTGTGTTGCAGTGTAAGGGTATTTGCATTGTAGGCACTAGGCAGGATAGTTTTTGTGCAGGAAGTGGTTCTTTTCTGCACAAAAAAATATTATTTGATGCTATTTTCTCATTCTACGTGCGCAAAATTCAGCATACATGCAAAAGGAAATAATGAGGTTATAAAAAAGATATTTCGCATCATTATTGCCACCCGGAGGGAAACCCACCATCCTGGCACTACCCATGTCTACATCTTTTTTTAGAGGTTTATATTGCGTGAACTAGACCCGAATATATCGGGTATCAGAGCGCTTTACAGAGCACCAGCTTTGTTACATGAGGACACATTCATTTTTGTTAGGCACAAGGAGATTAAGTGATTTGCCCAGAATCACAGGATGTTGAGCGTCGTTGGCGAGACTCGAAGCTGGTTCACCAGCTTCGACGTCGAACGCTCTACCATCTCATTGTAAATATGTTTTGGGTTAAAATTCATGGGTGGATGAACAGGAATGCCCATGCACCACCCATAGAACGCCTACCTGACGCAAAGTAATGCAAGGTAGTGCCATGCACTGTGTTGTGTCACTTTTCATTACAAAGCTATGCAAATCAACATTTGCATGGCTTTGTAAATACCAAAAAGCACTTTCCACCAGGCATGCATCCAAAAATAGATGCAACCCCCACACTAAATCTTTGTAAATATGGACCAGAATGTTTAGGCTTTGTCTGAGCTTAGTCAGAGCTCTCATCAAGACTGTGACCTTCATCTCCCCTAACTGAGCACTATGTTTATCTAAAGCATGGTATTCAATTTTGTTAACTCGGTTGGCTGTTGGGATGAGTGATATGCCTGTTGTGCTGTGTTACAGACAGAGATAATGTTTGTTGGAGATTGGATGAAAATGTCTTTAATTGCGTTTAGATTAAAGGAATTATCTGCAGTGATCGAAAGAACAGTTTCCTGATGATGCAAGATTTTTATTTCCGATAGTTTGTGCCAGTGTTTCTCTGTTGTATAGTGATAACTGTTTCAGTGAGGAAACAGAAGTTAACATTTTCAGTAACAGAACTTGGCATATATGTGGCTGCTTCTTTACGGTCCAGGGAAGACATAGCTTGGCAGTTCGGGCTGGACTGTTCCCATGAGGCACAGGGTCAGACTGATTTGTATGTCCATGTCTGAACTGGGGTGGCGGAGTGAGCTAAAGAATGTTGATGGATTAAACCCAGATCAGTTGATTGGGGGTGAGTGCTTGCAATCTTCAACACTCCATCCGTCTTCCCTTTGGTTTTGCTTTGTTCGCCCTAAGTTGGCTGGGGTATGCCAGACATGGGTCCCTTGCTCACTTTGCCACTGGATACAAGCTAGCCCGGCTGATTACGGCTGATTAGCCAGAACCCCGTCCCAGGATTCTTGTTTCCGGTCCAGGGAAGACATGGCTTGGCAGTTCAGGCTGGACTGTTCCCATGAGGCACAGGGTCAGACTGATTTGCATATGGCCATGTCCAAACTGGGGTGGTGGAGTGAGCTAAAGAATGATGATGGATTAAACCCAGATCAGTTGAGTGCTTGCAATGTTCAACACTCCGGCCATCATCCCCTTTGGTTTTGCATATATGTGGCTTCACATGTCATGACTAAAAACAACCAATTTTGCAAACACATTTTGAATACTCTTCTGTTGTAGTAACAAAATTATCACATACAAATGCACGATTCTTGTAAACTTTCAGTTAGTTATGCAGACCTGAGACAAATCCTCCATTTGGAAGATGTATATCATCATGGTAAATATATGTGGATGTAACTGTAGCCAATATATACTTATCTCTTTATCTTCACAATATATTCGTATTCAATACTTAATCGATGTGTAGGTTGCACTTATAAAGATGTTCTGCCCATGATATGCTGGTATAAAATCAACCAATATCTTTCAGGCCTATGGTTGGCCATAAAAGGCTTCATTAGTACGCGGCAGCAATGTAATTGAGGACAAACTTGTGCCTTGATTTGTGTTATGGACCTGCATGAAATTGATTGAAAGATCATACATTTTACGAATGGTGCAATTGCATTGTCAAATATCTGTGCATTCACCATTTTTTGAAAACATAGCATTTGTTGAAAGTAGAACCCTAATTTGGATGGATTTCTTCTTGTACCCAATATCATTAATTGAACAAGGACCTTCCTAGAAACGCAAAATGCACAGAACCCTGGAGCAGTATTCTCTAGTTTATTTGGAGTATTCAGAAAATTAAAGGGGTAGCAATTAATATTTTGTGCCCTATTATGATGTCGGTCGGAAGCCAACATGTAAGGCTTACTGTCCGACCGCCTTATTACAATGAAGGCAGTCGGAGTGTAAACTGGCCGGTTATGCCAACTGGCTTCTGATGGGCTCAAGGATCCCATCGGCCAGTCGGACCTGCAACGTTATCCCTTAAGGATGACTTTTCTGCTGTCAGGATTACAATGTCGGTTTCGAACAGGCTTTTCATGCCGGGCTTTCTGACATCAAAACCCTGTTGGAAAGTGAATTTGGGGGCCCATAGCTGGGCCCCCATGCCTCGGCGGTCTCTGGTCGGGGGTTCGCCCCCCTGTTAATTCCTGGACCGTGTGGCAGGGATTAACAGAAACTCCCATTTCTCTATGGGAACTTGTGCTGCAGCTGGTTTACGAACGCAGCACAAGCTCCCATAGAGAAATGTGAGCTTGCGACTGCACCATGTGCAGTCGCATCATAATTGTAGTGTCGGGACTGCCAAACGGAGGTCAGTCGGTCCCAAGACAGCGTCGATGTCGGTCAGAGGCAACTCCGAACGACATCGTAATAAAGCCCCTCTGTGATTTCCAAGACCAACATTGATACATAAGAGGCTGCCAAACAAGGTAAGAGCTGGAAAGGTGTTTTCTGGAGAGAGGGATAGAGACAAACAGAGAATTGAAGGCAGCTATGATTCAGTGTCGACAGGAAAGGAATATGGTTGTAATGTTGAAAGATGGCTCTCCAAACAACACCTGGTGGCCTACTGCCCTTGGCAGCCCTCCCCCACTGACCACGCCTGCAACCTCAGCATCATACTCAACTCCTCCCTCTCCATGACCCGACAGGTCAAAGCCATTGCCTCCAGCTGCTTCAACACCCTCCGCATCATCCGAAAGACATTCAAATGGATCCCCCTGAATCAAGGAAGACCATCACTCACGCACTCATACCCAGCAGACTGGACTACGGAAACGCCCTTTATGCCGGGATCAACAAATCTCTGCTTGGACAACTCCAGACCATTCAGAACACCGCTGCCAGACTCATCCTCGACATCCCTCGACATAAACACATCACCCAACACCTGTGGAACCTTCACTGGCTCCCCATTGAGAAGAGAGTCACTTTCAAGATACTCACCCATGCCTACAAATGCCGCCACAACATCGGACCCCAATACTTCAATGACAGAATCTCCTTCCACATACCCAAGAGAAACCTCTGATCCACCAACCTCCACCTCGCCAAAACCCCGCGCATCCGCAGAACCAGAATCGATGGAAGAGCCTCCTCCCAGATCGCGGCCATAACCTGACACTAGCTCCGATCAACATCAGACGCGTCCCCTCTCTGAACATCTTCAGGAAGACTATCAAGACCTGGCTCTTCCCCTGAATGGAGCTGCTCATCCCAGCACCTTGAAACCCTCGCGGGTGAGTAGCACGCTTTCAATTCCCCTGATTGATTGATCAATTGATTATATGTGCAAAAAGTGGAAAATTAGGGCCTCATTTACAACATCTTAATGCAGGGCAGTGCTGCATGTCACTTTGCGATACAAAAGGGGATGATGGATGGAGCGTTTGAACAAATCAAACACTCACCCCCAGTCAACTGATCTGGGTTTAATCCATCACCATTCTTTAGCCCACTCAGCCACCCCAGTTCAGACATGGCCATATGCAAATCAGTCTGACCCTGTGCCTGGAGTGCAAAAAAACGATGGATTTAGGCCCAGATCCTTGTACTGGGGTGAATGTATGACATTGTTCTACATTCTGTCCATCAACTGTGTTTTTTGCAATTTTCACCCCGAGTGGGCTGGGTATGCTCAGACGTGAGTCCGAGGCTCTCCACACCACTGGAGTCAAGCTATCCAGGCTGAATGAAGGCTGATAGCCAGAAACCGGTCCTTGGATGCTTGATTCCGGTCTAGGAAAGACATGGCTTGGTAGTTCGGACTGGACTGTTCCCATGAGGCACATGGTCAGAGCTGATTTGCATATAGCCAGTGTCTAACTCAGGGTGGTGTGAAGTGCTAAAAAACGATGGATTTAGGCCCAGATCCTTGTACTGGGGTGAATGTATGACATTGTTCTACATTCTGTCCATCAACTGTGTTTTTTGCAATTTTCACCCCGAGTGGGCTGGGTATGCTCAGACGTGAGTCCCAGGCTCTCCACACCACTGAAGTCAAGCTATCCAGGCTGAATGAAGGCTGATAGCCAGAAACCGGTCCTTGGATGCTTGATTCCGGTCTGGGAAAGACATGGCTTGGTAGTTCGGACTGGACTGTTCCCATGAGGCACAGGGTCAGAGCTGATTTGCATATAGCCAGTGTCTAACCCAGGGTGGTGTGGAGTGCAAAAAAACGATGGATTTAGGCCCAGATCCTTGTACTGGGGTGAATGTATGACATTGTTCTACATTCTGTCCATCAACTGTGTTTTTTGCATGTCACTTTGCAGCATCTGAAAACGGGCAGCAATGCACTCTATCTATGAAATAAAGCACATTCCTGTCCTCTTACACTGCACTGGTGCACAAATGGCTGCCTAGCACCAACACAGGCACCCTTGCACCACGGAGCAAGGTTGGCTCCATTGTAATACGGTTGTTTCTGTGCAGGAAGGGACACCATCCTTCATAAAACCAATTGTTACTCCACCCCTGGCGAGGCACAGGGTTTTGACACATTTCCTGATTGACGCTAAATTGTAAATCTGTGAATCTGTCAAAAACCATGGGTGTTAAGTGGGAATACCCACTGGCAGAGCCCATGGCACGCCTCCTGAGGCAGTGTGAGGAAAAGCTGTGACATGCGCTGTGTTGGCTTACACCATAGACACGAGGCCATGAAAAGCCAGGCAGGGTGGCTTCTGTAGTCTCGTAGAAATGAGTCTGCACTGCACTGCACAAGACCAAAACGACAAAAATCCAACATACACAGTTCAAGAATATGGTTGCAAAAGAGTTCTTAAGGTTGCGATAAAATAATCCACAGTTGCTTGAAAAGTTCACAGTTGCGTTACGTTTTGCCCATAGTCCCTTTTAAAAGCAACAAAGTTCCAAAGCAGAAGCTGGTGCGGTGGAAAACAAGCGATGTGTTGCTCTTGAGACCCTTGGAAGGCGATGCGACAACCCCGCTGCAGCAGCGGGCGTGTTGCGACGAATCCAGTCTGTATGAGGAGGAAGGCGGACTTGTACGGATTCCGGTGCTTAGGTTCTGTAGGAAGTTTTCTCTCGCAAAGGCACGATGCAATGATCTTTGGGGTTGCGACGATCTACGGGGCGACGATTCGCGGACCAGCGGTGATCTCTCTCCTGCAGCACCTCTATGAGATGGCTTCTGCGATGACACTCGCAGCAACGTGATGCTGTCCGCAAGCAAGCGGTGCGACGATCTCACCCGGCGACGACAGGCTCTGCAACGACACTCGCAGCGATGGTAATCTTCCTGGTGCGTCCCGCAAACGAAGGATGCGATGGCTCTGGCAGCGGCAACAGGCGCTGCGATGATCTCAGCCTTCCGAGCAGCGGGAATTTCCCTGCACTGTCGGGGATGCGCTCCGCAAGCGAGCGATGCGACAAAACTTAGAGAAAGTCTTTAAAAACTTGGTTTCCAGCTTCCCCAAACAGGTACAACTTCTGGAGGCCCCACACATGGGCCACGCACTACAGGAAGGACATAACTCTCTCAGTAGAGTTCAGGGAAGCTGGGGGTGAAGTCCTTTTGTTCCTGGGACTTCATACCAGGGAGCCAGCTCTCTCTTGGGCCCTTGGAGATTCCTTCAAGCAAGGGGACACAGCACAAAGCAAAGTCCTTCCCCTCTCCTTTGCAGCAAAGCAACAGCAGGTCAGTCCAACAGAGCAACATCAGGACAGTCTTCCTTCTTCAGTTTCAGCTTTCTCCTTGACAGAGGTTCCTTCTTGATTCCAGGATGATCTAATTTTCTGTTGTCAGGGGTCCTGTACTTATACCCCTAAAAGTCTTTGTTCTCTTTGTGCAAGTGGGCACTGAGCCCGGTCTGAACCAATTCTGGGTGTTCCTTGAGCACTTTGTTTTCCTGGCTTCTCCTTTCCTTTCAGCGTGAGGGGCAGGGTCCTCAGCTGCCCAGCAGGAGGTGGAGCCAGCATTGTGGAAGGCAGGCACATCCCTATTCAGGCCCAGGTGCTATCTCTTCCCACCACTCAAGTTGCAAATGCAGTCATTCAGTCCAGGGCTGACCCAGCCAGCCTCCTGGGGGCTCCCCAGCCTCTGTCACTCTCAAACCAGACAGTCAATTCACAAACAGGCCAAGGCACACCGAAAGGTCAGACAAGAGAACAGCAACTTTCTAAAAGTGCTGTTCTCAAACACAGGAGTTAAAAACCACCTTTCCTAAAAGATGTATTATTAAATTCTGAGTTCAGGGATACCAGACTTTTATGTCCTACCTTGCTCCTATGGGAAGATATGCTGGTAGCCACTGTAGCCAGCATTCCCCATGATAGCCTATGGGCAAGGTAGCCTTACAATAGTAAAAAACAAAAATGGCTGCCATTCACTACCAGAGCATGTCACCTGCACTAGTACATGCTCTACCTTTCACATACACTGTACCCTGCCCAGGGGGGTACCCTGGGCCTTCCATAGGGGTGACCAATGTACACAGAAAGGGAAGGGTTAGGGCTGGTCAGTGGGGACACTGACCAGGAGAACATGGCAGTTCACAGACTGCACACAGGCACTGCGGTGGCAGACCTGAGACACCATTTTAGGGCTACTCATGTGGGTGGCACAATCAGTGCTGCAGGCCCATTAGTAGCATTTGTCATCACCAGCCCTGGCATACCCAGTGCACTATACTAGGGACTTCTTGGTGATACAAATATGCCAATCTTGTGTATCTAATCACAATAACAATTTACACAGGGAGCACTTGCACTCTGACACTGATCAGCAGTGGCAGAGTGTCCAAAGCATCTAAACCAGCAAAAACGAAATCCAGCACAGCATCAAAAATACAGGAGGTAGAGGGAAAAATGATAGGGGGAAACCACGCCAAGGATGCCAGGTCTAACACGTGTCCCCTCCAGCTGAAAGTGGGGAGAACTGGCCACCCTCTTGGGAGTTCTCTTCACTAAGGCGAAAGAACCTGGACAGATCATAAGCATTGGCGTGTTCTGTACCAGGGCGTTGCTCCACCGTAACATCCATTCCCTGTAGGGAGATGGATCACCTCAACAGTTTTGGGTTCCCACCCCTCATCTGCATTAACCATCTGAGCGGCCTGTGGTCTGTCTGAACACGGAAGTGAGTCCCAAACAGGTAGGGCCTCAGCTTCTTCGGAACCCAGACCTCAGCAAAAGCTTCCCTTTCAATTGCACTCCACCTCTGTTCCCTGGGGAGTAGCCTCCTACTAATGAAAGCTACAGGCTGGTCCCAACCCTCGTCGTTGATCTGTGAGAGTACTGCTCCACACCATGCTCTGAAGCATCTCTCTGCACTATGAACTCAATCGAGAAGTCAGGTGCCTTGAGCACCGGTGCCATGATGGTGCCATATCCATTGACAAACCGTCTGTAATACCCAGTGAGTCCTAAGAAGGCTCTTATCTCTGTCTGGGTCTTGGGGGGCTACCAAGTCAGAATGGAATCAATCTTTGCCTGTAGGGGCGCCACCTGGCTGCTCCCTACTTGATGTCCCAAGTACACCACTGATTCCTGCCCTATCTAGCACTTGCAGGCCTTGATAGTGAGGCCTGCCCTCTTCAGAGCCTTCAACACTTCACAGAGGTGTTGCAAATGTTCCTCCCACCTGGAGCTGAACACAGCAATGTCATCCAGGTATGTGGCGCTGAGTTCCTCCAGCCCAGTCAGTACCTGGTTAACCAGTCTCTGTAAGGTGGCAGGGGCATTCTTCAACCAAAGGGCATGACTCGGAACTGGAAGTGCCCCTCTGGCATTGAGAATACTGACCTTACTTTGGCCACATCAGTTAAGGCAATCTGCCAGTACCCAGAAGTTAAATCAAACGTACTGAGGTACCGGGCAGCTCCCAACCGATCCACGAGCTCATCAGCTCTGGGGATGGGGTGTGCGTCAGTCTTGGAGACCGCATTGAGCCCACGGTAGTCCACACAGAACCTGAGTTCTGGAGTGGCACCGGGCGCAGCAGCTGTTGGGACTAAGACCACTGGGCTAGCCCAGGGGCTGCTGGAAGACTCAATTACCCCTAGCGCCAACATCTTGGAAACCTCTTCCTTGATGCTGGCCCTGACCTTGTCAGCTACCCTGTAAAATTTCTGTTTCACAGGCAGACTATCTCCAGTATTCACATCATGGATGCACCAATTGGTGACACCTGGGGTCAGGGAGAACAGGGAGGAAAACGGACCCAACACCTGGCGACAGTCCCTCTGCTGTTCTGGAGTCAGGGTGGGCGAGAGGACCACACCATTCACTGACCCGTCTTGCTCCTTAGCTGCCAGGAGGTCAGGGAGAGGATCACTATCCTCTTCCCCTCCAGCATCTGTAGCCATGAGCATTGTCATTTCAGACTTCTCAAAGTGTGGTTTGAGGCGGTTCACATGCAAAACTCTCAGGGGCTGCCTGGGAGTCTTCAAGTTAACCAGGTAGGTTACTTCGCTCTTGCGATCCACCACCTCATATGGCCCAGTCCACTTGTCTTGGAGCGCACAAGGATCCACTGTTGCCATCATCCACACTTTCTGCCCAGGTTGAAATTCGACCAGAGTGGTATTCTGGTCGTACCATCTTTTCATTTCTTCCTGGCTACCTTCCAGGTTCTCCTGAGCGAGCTTCCTGAAGCGTTGTGTCTGGTTGCGGATGGCCAGCACATAGCTGAACACATCCTGGGGGGTTTTCCCACGGTATTTCTCCCACCCCTCCTTCACCAGTGTGAGAGGTCCTCTAACAGGTTGGCCATACAGGAGTTCAAAGTGACTGAACCCTAAGGACGTCTGAGGCACTTCCCTGTAGGCAAACAACAGGCATGGTAAAAAGAAATCCCACTTCCGTCTCATGGGCTCCGCTAGGCCCATAATCATACCTTTCAGGGTGCGGTTGAACCTTTCAACCAACCCATTTCATTGAGGGTGGTAAGGAGTGGTAAACTTATAAGTTACCCCACACTCCTCCCACAGAGACTTCATGTACCTAGAGATGAAGTTGGTACCCCGGTCGGAGACCACCTCTCTGGGGAACCCCACACGGGAAAAGAACCCCATCAATGCACGGCCCACCACGGGTGCTGTGATTGTCCTGAGAGGGACTGCTTCCGGGTACCGGGTGGCATGGTCCACCAAGACCAGGATGAACCTGTTGCCTAAGGCTGTTTTGGGGTCCAGGGGCCCCACAATGTCGATGCCTACCCGCGCGAAAGGGGTGCTCACCGCAGGAAAGGGTTGGAGGGGTGCCTTGCACTTCACTCCAGTCTTGCCACTGGCCTGACATGTTTGGCAAGCTCTACAAAATGTACCGACATGCTTCTTCATCTGGGGCCAGTAGAAGTGGGTGACAAGCCGGTGGTAGGTCTTGTCTTGCCCCAGATGTCCTGCGAGAGGCACGTCATGAGCCAGACCCATTAGGAAGTTCCTGAAGCACGCGGGGACCACTAGCACACAGGCTGCACCGGGCTCAGCAAACTTAGGCTCACTATACAACAACTCATCTTCCCAGTAGATGAAGTGATCTCTGGAAGCTCCACCTGCTGCCTGGTCTGCAGCCTGTTGCCGCATACCAACGAGAGAAGGGCACTCTTTCTGCTCCTTGCAGAATTCCTCCCTGGAGGGCCCACCTTCTTGCTGCCAATGGGTCAGCTCAGGTAGGTCGCCCAGTTCCGCCAACTGTTCCCCTGTGGGTTACAGGGCATCCCCCTCAGGTTCTGCTCCTTCCTGGACTGGGGGAACAGCTGGGGTTGGTTTCCTGTGCCCTCTGCCCTTTCCTCTCCTTGCAGGTCTCTGGGCTACTGTTTCAGGCTCCAGTTCTGCTGAATCACCCCGACTGGCTGCCATAGCACGCGTGGTCACACAGATCCACACAGGCAAACCCAACATCACCAAATGAGTTCTGTGCTCTACATCCTTCCATGGAGAACTCTCCAGGTCATTACCTAGCAGACAGTCTACAGGCAAGGCATCACTGACAACAACTTCCAAGAGACCAGAGACTCCCCCCATTCAAAGGGAACACGTAACAATTTGCAGAGGCGCACTGAGCTATCAGCTGCAACTACCGGGCAGAGTACATTGGGGATACACTGCTCTTCAGACACCCACTGACACCTCACGGATGTCACGCTGGCCCCTTTGTCTCTCAGAGCCTCTATCTCCCTCCCATTGATGATCACCTTCTCTCCGTATTTCTTAGTGGTAGGGGGCAGCAAGGTTTCCTGGACCATATCTCGGTCTCATAGAGAGACAAGGGTCATAACTGCTAGTTCTCCTTCCCCACTAGAAATAAAATCCCCTCCCAAAGCTACACTTGCTAACCCTGTGGCTGGAGCACCAACGGGTGCTGGGGGTTTCTTGGGGCACCTGTTGATAACATGTCCCACCTCATTGCAGTGAAAGCAGGTAGGGGGACCTCTGTTTTCTCATCTGCCCCTAGGGGGCATGGCTGCTTGGGTCTGGGGGTTTGGGACTCCTTTCCCGGGGAACTATTTTGGAGCCCTTGAGAGAACTCCTTTTGGTTACCCTTGTCCCCCCACTCTTCTGCTAGGGACCCTGCCCACCTTTGGCTGTGGTACCCACAATTCCTCTGTGGACACTGGTACTGGCCCAGCGGTCCGCCTTCTTAGTAAGCTCATTGGGGTCTGTCAGCTTGCTATCTAAAAGATGCTGGCGCAGCTCTGGAACACAAACACTACTCAAGTGCTCCCAACTAATTAAATGCAACAACCCCTTATAATAAGTTACTTTGTTGCCCTTCATCCAACCTTCAAGTGCAGGAGAGTACAAATTCACATACTCCATCCAAGTCTCAGACTCTTTCTTCTTAGAATTTCGAAACTGCAGTCTGTACTGCACTGGAGTAAGTCCATACCTGAGACATAGGGCCTCCTTCCTATTGGGGTAGGTCATGACACCTGCTAACTCTAAGGGCTCTAGAGCTCTCCTCCCAGGAGCCTCAAAATGTTTCCACAGGTCCGCCCCCCAATGCTGTTCAGACACACCTTTCATTCTCAATGGAATTTCATAAGAAGTAAACCAGGCATAAATATCCTCACTCCTATTGTAATTCTGTACCAGATCCTTGGGAATATATACTTTACCCCCCTGGACTGGCTGTGCGCTGCCACCATTTGAACTGGCAATCACCTCCTTGGCTTTAAGATCCAGTTCTCTCATGCTCAACTCATGAGCCAAAAGAAATTTCTTTTCCTCCAGGGCACGGGCATTTTTATTTTCTTCCACCGCCCTTTCTTTCTCCATTTCCAATTGCTTCATTTTCAACTTCAGGACTTCCAAGTCATGTTCTCTCACTCTTTGATTCTCTTGTAACTCTTCTTGGGTGAAGCCCCTACTGGAATGGGTGCTACCAGGTCTTGAGCCTGTTCTGTTCATAGGCAGAACTGTGATTTGGAAACCATTCCCTGTACTTGCATCAATTCCCTCTTGCGCCCACCAATGGCCTTCAAGATTCTCTGGAGCTCCTCTTTCCTGGCGCAGCTTTTCATGGGGCACTTAATCTGTTGGCAGAATTTCCTAAGATCTTTTGCTCTGTAGGAATACAAATCCTCAATGACAAATTCTAATTCCAATTCTGCCTCCACACTGGGTGTCTTCCCATTCACAGACATGATGCTTAGAAGTGTTACTCAAAAATAGAACCAACCAAAAAAAAAACAGTAGTATGCTGTGGCGTAGTGGTCTGCTCTCACTAGTGATGTGCACCAATTACTGTGGGTCTAGTACAAATACAAGTTCAAATCCCACCGCTGACCAACAATGTTAGAACTGGGGGTCTCTAGTTGGCAGAGGTAGGTACCACTGTCCAAATAGGGACCCTTGCTTCTAGCCAGGGTAAGGAGGAAACATTATTTAGATAACCTCTGCTCACCCCCTTGGTAGCTTGACACAAGCAGTTAGGCTTATCCAAAAGCAATGTGTAAAGCATTTGTACCAAAACTCACAGTAACACAGTGAACACAACACAAACTGACTACACAACAGTTTAGAAAAATAAAGGTATTTAATCTAAACTACACAAGACCAAAACAACAAAAATCCAACATACACAGTTAAAGAATATGGTTGCAGAAGAGTTCTTAAGGTTGCGATAAAATAATCCACAGTTGTGTGAAAAGTTCACAGTTGCGTCACGTTTTGCCCACAGTACCTTTAAAAGCGACAAAGTTCCAAAGCAGAAGCTGGTGCGGTGGAAAACAAGTGATGCATTTCTCCTGAGACCCTGAGGAGGCGATGCGACAACCCTGCTGCAGCAACGGGCGTGTTGCGACGAATCCGGTCTGTATGGGGAGGAAGGCAGACTTGTATGGATTCCGGTGCATAGGTTCCGTAGGAAGTTTTCTCTCGCAAAGGCACGATGCGATGATCTTTGGGGTTGCGACGATCTCTGGGGTGACGATGCGCGGACCAGCGGTGATCTCTCTCCCTCAGCTCCTCGATGCGATGGCCTCTGCGACGAAACTCGCGGCGACGTGATGCGGTCCGCAAGCAAACGGTGCGACGATCTCACCCAGCGACGACAGACTCTGCGACGACACTCGCAGAGATGGTAATCTTCCCGCACCGGTCTGGTGCATCCCGCAAACGAAGGATGCGACGGCTCTGGCAGCGGCAACAGGCGCTGCGATGATCTCAGCCTTCGTAGCGGCGGGAATTTCCTCGCACTGTCGGGGATGCGCTCCGCAAGCGAGCGGTGCGACAAAACTTGCAGAAAGTGTTTAAAAGCTTGGTTACCAGCTTCCCAACACAGGTACAACTTCTAGAGGCACCACACATGGGTCACGCACTCCAGGAAGGACAGAACTCTTTCAGTAGAGTTCAGGGAAGCTGGGGATTAAGTCCTTTTGTTCCTGGGACTTCATACCAGGGATCCAGCTCTTTCTCAGGCCCTTGGAGATTCCTTCAAGCAAGGGGACACAGCACAAAGCAAAGTCCTTTCCCTCTCCTTGGCAGCAAAGCAACAGCAGGTCAGTTCAGCAGAGCAACAGCAGGACAGTCTTCCTTCTTGGTTTCAGCTTTCTCCTTGGCAGAGGTTCCTTCTTGATTCCAGGATGATCTAATTTTCTGTTGTCAGGGGTCCTGTACTTATACCCCTAAAAGTCTTTGTTCTCTTTCTGCAAGTGGGCCCTGAGCCCGGACTGAACCAGTTCTGGGTGTTCCTTGAGCACTTTGTTTCCCTGCTTCTCCTTTCCTTTCAGAGTGAGGGGCAGGGTCATCAGCCGCCCAGCATGAGGTGGAGCCAGCATTGTGGAAGGCAGGCACAGCCCTATTCAGGCCCAGGTGCTATCTCCTCCCACCACTCAAGTTGCAAATGCAGTCATTCAGTCCAGGGCTGACCCAGCCAGCCTCCTGGGGCTCCCCAGCCTCTGTCCCTCTCAAACCAGACAGTCAATTCACAAACAGGCCAAGGCACACAGAAAGGTCAGACAAGAGAACAGCAACTTTCTAAAAGTGCTGTTCTCAAACACAGGAGTTAAAAAACACCTTTCCTACAAGATGTGTTATTAAATTCTAACTTCAGGGATACCAGACTGTTATGTCCTACCTTGCTCCTATGGGAAGATATGCTGGTAGCCACTGTAGCCAGCATTCCCCATGATAGCCTATGGGCAAGGTAGCCTTACAAGAGTGAAGAACGAAAATGGCTGCCATTCACTACCAGAGCATGTCACCTGCACTAGTACATGCTTTACCTTTCACATACACTGCACCCTGCCCAGGGGGGTACCCTGGGCCTTCCATAGGGGTGATCAATGTGCACAGAAAGGGAAGGGTTAGGGCTGGTCAGTGGGGACACTGACCAGGAGGACATGGCAGTTCACAGACTGCACTGCACACAGGCACTGCGGTGGCAGGCCTGAAACACCATTTTAGGGCTCCTCATGTGGGTGGCACAATCAGTGCTGCAGGCCCACCAGTAGCATTTGTCATCGCCAGCCCTGGGACACCCAGTACTATGTACTAGGGACTTCTTTGTGATACAAATATGCCAATCATGTGTATCCAATCACAATAACAATTTACACAGTGAGCACTTACACTCTGACACTGATCAGCTGTTGCAGAGTGTCCAGAGCATCTAAACCAGCAAAAACGAAATCCAGCACAGCATCAAAAATACAGGAGGTAGAGGCAAAAAGATAGGGGAAAACCACGCCAAGGATGCCAGGTCTAACATGCCATTCATCCAGCCGTGGCCTGTGGAGGGAGTTCGGTGGGGCAGGGAGGCGATGCGGGGGAGGGGCAGGGTGGAGGGTGGTAAACAACGGAATATGGATGATTGCAGGTAAGTAAAAAATTTATTAAATAAAATGAATTTCGTAGCGCACCCTAATATAACCTTTGACACACCCACTCTAAAATGCTGACTACCATTCTCAAAACCATAGACACACCAATACCAATTACTACATACCCACTCACTGATTCCTAGGTCTACACATACATCCACTCACTCATACATGCAGAGACTCATCAATACAGCCACTATCATATGCACTCATATGCCTATACAGACACTCTTCACCGCCACTCACCCATAGAGTTACTTACACAGCTAGTCAGTCATGCAAAGAATCAATCACACTCCCATTGACTCATCTATACAGTTACACACTCAACACCTCACTTATTCACACAGATACTAACACATTCTCACTCTCCTATACAATCACTGACAAGCACACACTCATCCACACAGCCACTCTCACAATCACTCACTCTCACATATAGTCATTTATGTACTCCAACACTCACATATACTGCCTTTCACATATGTAGTTACTCACACATGTACCACTGAGACATCCATTTAGTCACCAACACAGCCATACACACACTCACCCACCCATACAGCTCTCATAGATGCTGTCAGAAACTCTTACCTGAGTGGCAAAGTCTTCCACAGAAGCATTTGATGACTGTGCTCTTAATACAACGTGATTATTCTCACCATCACTAGCTATCTCTCAAGAGCGGCCAACCACGTATCCGCATCCTCGTCAGCTATTCTCTCTAGAGCTGCCAAGGAAGGCTCCTACAGTAATAGTGAGCTCCCCTGTGGTACTGGCACAGTACAATTCTGGCTCCCGTATGGTGGGCAGCCCACCATGCTGCATTACTGTCCCTATTGGCTCTCGAGCAGCCCACCAGAGCCAACATGGCAAGGCCTGGCCTGTCCGATATGGGGGAAAATTCTTACACTCTGGTCTTCCCCCTACTTCTCCAAAACCACCACAAAATCCTTCAAGCACTCCACCCTGAAAGGACATCCTGAGACACTGATCTCTGACCTGCGTTACAGCGCAGACAACGGCATAGTCAATACTGACCTCATCTTCGATTCTAGAAGAACCTCTGCCTGGCGCAAACCTTTGCTCACCACTTCAATGTACGTGCTACTAAGAACATTCTGTATGGCACTAAGCTAACTATAGCACCCTCCTCAACCCTGCGAGCTGAACTCACCATCACTCCCTATAAAAGCAGCATAATTTTGATCCAAACCTCAACAAAAAACCTGAATAAATTTGCAGACCTTTTTACCCTCCTCAGAAACCACGTGCACAACACTGGCAGGGTAATTAACTCCCACCCTGATGAGCCCTCATCCAGCCCATCCAGTCCATCCAACGTGGCTAGCAACCTCACAAACCTTTCTATGATCTTCCAACACTGGCCACCCTAACCACTCCGGAACGTCTCCCGGTCTTGTCAACAGAATCAT
The DNA here is from genome assembly GCF_964261635.1 of Lissotriton helveticus. Taxonomy (NCBI): domain Eukaryota; kingdom Metazoa; phylum Chordata; class Amphibia; order Caudata; family Salamandridae; genus Lissotriton; species Lissotriton helveticus. The sequence goes on along the minus strand of NC_136072.1, from coordinate 737,214,678 downwards.
CTCTTGACCTTTGGTCCCTTCCCTACTGGCTCCCCAAGTAGACCATGTCACTGGTACGCCCCCAATGAACTACGATACATGTCGCGCTTACCTGTCCCGCACCGTTGAGTCCTCAGCCAGCCCATCCAGCATGGCCAGCCACTCACAAACCCCCCTTAGGTCTCCCATCACTGACCACCCGAACCACTCCAGCACGTCTCACGGCCTCTCCAACAGAATCACCCCTAGGACTTTGGTCCCCTCTCTACTGGCTCTCTAAGTAGACTATGTCACCGGTACGCCCCCAAAGACTTAAGAAACAAGTTCCGCTTGTCCTTCCTGCCCTCAATCCAACCCGCAAAGGGGCTTCCACATAGATCCTATGGCTTACAACACAGGCCGTACTAGTCCTTCCCCCATCACCTATTCACGCTGTCAGAACTGCTCCCGAACCACTGCCCCCTTGCCCCCTTGCCCTCGAGCACCTCCTTCTTAAAGGGACATCAATTCTCTGCACGCCAGAGCTACCAAACTAACCCAGAGCATTCATATTCCCATCCTGGAGCTAATGAACCTCCTCCACCTCGCTGAACTCTACTTCCCCAACCTTATGCCCCTGCCAAACGCCACCCCGCTTTTCACAGAGCTCTCTAAACAACCTCTTCCGCTATCCTCGCCCCACAAGCACCCATGTCACCTCTCAGAGGAAGAAAGCTGTGCTCTTGTCCTATCCTACAACTCTACCTTTGCCATTCCAAGTCCACTAGATCTCACTGAAATGGAAATCCTTGCCATCCTCCGAGATTACAACGCTACCCCAGCTATCCCTCATCCTTTAGACGCAAATGCCAAACACGCCATCTGCACAGTCATTATAAACCCCAACAGACCAGCTACCCTCTGCAACAGAATTGTGGTCAAGAGTAATCTAACACCTGTTCACCTGTCCGCCCAGACTCCAGAACCTCCTTCAAAATCCTCTCTAACTGGTCTTTTAATTAATTGCTGGTTGGCAGCTAAGGACGCAGCGTATATTGCTGATCTCATCCTTTTAAATTTTTTTGACTTAGCGATCCTTACGGAATCATGGCTCAACGAATCCTCATCTCCATACCTGGACCTCCTAGTCCCTCCTAACTACAACATCGCAAGGCTAGACAGACAATCTAACAAGAAAGGAGGAGGCATCGCCTGCATCTACCGCTCTAAACTTCTGGTCACTGAACTTCTGGCAAACACCACTGAATCCTGTGAATACTTCATCCTCGCCCTCGCTATTCATAGCAACTCCACCCTACTGTGCAACCTGCCCATCTTTTACCACCCCTCAGGCATGAACGACTCCTTCAACGACCACCTCATGGAAATCTTCACAGCTAAGAGTTCCAATAATGCCAAAGATATTTTTCTTGGTGACTTTAACTTGCACTGGAACGATCCAAAGGATTCACATGTCAACGCCATCAAGGACCTCCTGGCCGATCAAACCCTGACCCAAACCTGCTCACTACCAACTCACTCAAAAGGGGCCACTCTTGACTGGATTATCTCCAAAGAATCAACAGTCAAGCTTATCTTTATAGAGCCATGAGACTGGTCTGACCACCCCGCCATCACCTTCCTCCTACTTGGCACCCACAAGACAAGGGCACCGCAACCAGTGATTCCTAAACGCTGGATCAGAGACACTAAGAACTTGGACCACAGGGAACTCAAGGATCGCTGCACATGTGACCTCCCCCACTCGCATATTTCAACAGTCAGCGGCCTCAACGATCACTACTCTGCGACTCTTTCAAACATCCTGGATGATCTAGCCCCACTAAAGCTGAAAATAACCCGAATCAAAGACAGAAACCCCTGGTTCACGGGATCCCTTAACAACGAGAGGAGAGTCCTCCGACAAGGTGAGAGATTCTTGAGGCAGCACCCCTCTGCCGCACATCTAAAACTCCTCCGTCAGGCCGGAAATGCCTACAACAGGAACATACTCAAGTCTAAAAAAAGAATTCTTCAGAACTGGACTAGAGAAGGCCAAGAACACACCCCACAAGCTCTTCGAACTGGTCAAACACCAATCTAATAAATTGGCCAAAACTTCAAAAGAAACCCCCAAGACTCTTATATCCTCAGAGGAAATCTCCTTCTTCTTCGCCGACAAAATTGCACCCCTTAGAAACAAACTCAAATCCATCACATACCCTCAACCACCTCTCGACCCGCCTCCTCCAGCCACGTCGCCCCCACAGGCTTCACCTAAAAATCATGCTCACTGGACTGACTTCAAACTCTATGACGACGACTCAGTGTCCAAAATCCTATCTTCCCTAAACCCTAATAACCATTTTAATGACCCACTCCCTTCCAACTGCCTACCTGACGTCGCCCAATCCATTATTCCTAGCTGGACTACAATAATTAACGCCTCTCTCTGGATCCAGCCTCCCCAACATCCCCCTCTTAGCCAACGTGATGGACAAATGTGTGCAGCAGCAGCTAAGTCAACACATCAACAACTTCCACCTGCTCGATGAATTCCATTCCGGATTTAGCCCAGGGCACAGCACCAAAACCACTATGCTCCACACTCTTGACCAAGGCAAAACCTGTCTCCTAATCCTCCTGGACCTATCCTCGGCCTTCGACACGGTCAGCCATGAAAAACTACAAGAACGTCTCACATTCAGGATGGGTTTGGATTGCACTGTTCTAGAATGGTTCAGATCCTTCCTCCAAAACTGGTCCCAGAGATTCCTTGTCAACAGCAACCTATCGGCATCATCCCCGGTCATGGTTGGAGTCCCTCAAGGAACAACACTGTCCCCCACCCTCTTCAATCTTTACTTTGAACCGCATACTGAAGTACTACACACTGCTAATATCTCCTATCATATGTACGCTGATGACACTCAGATCTACTTCAAAACCTCATCTCTCAAAGAGATCCTCTCCTTGAACAAAGCCTTGAAACTCACTGTCCAATGGCTCGCATCCAATCAACTCAAACTCAACGCAAAGAAGACTGAATTTCTCCTGATTGCCTCGCCCAATACCAACCTTGAGATTCAGTCATGGATTAAGGTTAGCACAGCCTTAAATTGTCCACTGTCCATCGTGGATTCGACCAAATCCCTGGAAATCACCCTCAACAGCAATCTGAACATGCGGGACCACATCAATTCAATGGCCAAATAAGCCAAATTCCACCTGAGCTACCTTAGGAAATTGATTCCTCGATTCCTCGATGGTCCTGACCTAAAAATGGCAGTCCAAGCACTTGTCATCTTTAGAATGGAATATGGCTGTTCTACCCTCTCAGGTCTACCCAAGATCTCCCTGGAACCTCTAAAAGCCTGCCTCAATGCGGCCGCCAGACTACTCACCGGCACGAGGAAATATGACCATATTTCCCCTCACTTGAAAGCTCTCAACCGGCTTCCCCTGGAAGCAAGAATACAGCTCAAAGTAGCATTCATCACGCACAAAGCCTTATATTATAACTCTCCTGCATATCTGAGGCAGAAACTTGTGATCTCCGGAGGAATCAGAAACTCCAATCTGCCAGAGACCTCCTGCTCAAACCTGCACTCTTTCGGAATAAAAAAAACATACAACCGGGCTTTCTCCGGCGCTGCCCCAAGAATATGGAACTCTCTCCCACCTGACATCAGAAGAATCCCCTCTCTGACTCACTTCAAAAAGGATGCCAAAACATTCCTAATGGGTACATTTCTCGTTTAAACTTTGCCTCTACCACCATTACAACCCTGATCTATGGCCATCTATTGCCTCCCTTCTGATTATCTAGCTCACCCCATCAGAAACTTGGGGCTTTGTCGCGAACATTGGTCAACGTAATCTGTAAATATGTTACCTCGTCTTGAGTATTTGGATATTTAATCTGTAAATACGTGCTCTATCTCCCTTATGTATCGTGCACCTTGCTCTCTCTCATTCAATCCGTAACTGGATGATGCTATGCCTATTCTGTACATGGATATGTTTTCCTGTAAAGGGGTATTCTTTAGCATTGCTTCAATACCTTATAATTCAGTTTCACACATTTCAGTCCATGCAAACTCAACATTTTTGCAAAGCAAGACTCTCATGTTGACATACTTCTCTGCAAACCCTTTTGCAAATTTGCTGTAGTATTCTGCCACAGCAAGAAACTTCTTGGGTTCCTTCTTGTTAGAAGGAGCAGCTAATTGTTATATGTCATTAACCAATTCGCTTTTAGGTGCTACACCTTCACAAGATATTGTGTGGCCTAAGTAATCAATGGAGGATTTCTTAAATTTACACTTGTCCAATCTAACAGTGAGATTAAATTGATCAATGCTTTGTAATACCTGCCTTACTCTCACATCATGTTCTTGTTAATCCTTTCCAAATATTAAAACATCATCTTGATAAATCTTGTTATCTTTCTGACCCTTAAAAATCTCCTCAAGAGCTCTTTGAAACACCAAGGCTGCTGACACAACTCAAATGGTAATCTGATTAAACTATATGTCCCAAAAGGTGTTATGAATGAAGTCAGATCGCTGGAGTTAACATCAAGCATTATCTGGTGATATGTAGATTTTAGGTCCACAGTAGAAAAAAAAACGTTTGCACCCTTTAATAGCATTAGCATGTCAGAAATTTTAGAAAGGCGGTATTTGTCAACTAAAACTTGTTTATTTTACTCGCTTAAGTCAACACAAAGGCACATATTTCCGTTCGCCTTCCTAGCAGCTCCTACTCGAGCCAACCACTGCATTCCTTCTACTTCTTTGAAGATTCCTTTGGCATTAAATTTCTGTACCAGTAAAACAGGATGTTCCCTTGAGTGTGGATAGATGAAGTGAGCCAAAGGGTCAAGAGAAAATAATTACAAATTACAAATTAAGTCAAGAATTCTTACAATTTATTGAGAATACAAAAAGTTTTTTTTTAAAACGAAGAGTGGACCAGAAGGATCCCACTCCACACAACTAAAACCATAAAAAAAATTTACATTCAATATTGGCCAGCAAGATTGAAACACAAAAGACAGAAAGGACTGTAAGGCATAGAATAATGCAATACTGATTGTATATTCGGACCCGTTTGTAAACACCTAAGCTATGTACACCATAATTTTGTCTATCAGCAAAAGATGTCGAAATCAGGAATTATGCTTGGTGTAGCGTCGACGCGTTTCGGTGGTATTCCAAAGTTCTATCCACTTTTATCAAGACAATGTTTTGATTTCTGTCAGGGTTCAGGGGTCAATATAATTGCCCTGGGAGTCCGTGTTGGGAAGATATTTTCAGATTCTATGTTATTCGGTATTTGTGTAGAAATTGTTAAAACCGCAAAACAAGTTGAATCTGCCTATAGAGTGCTCCTGATAATATAAGCTTTTGCGCATGGAGTATGGGCTATCCAGAATTGTTATGCTCCATGTTGTTTTGCTTCTTTTCTTTCTAATATTAAAACCCAGATGCGCCGAAGTCTTGTCCTAGCAGTGTCAGCGTTAGTTTCGCTATTTATCTGCAAAGGACTGCTCGCTTCTCTGTTTATATATAGCCTTAAGGTAGCAGAACCAGAGGCATACACTTCATGTCCTCCTGTTTAGTGATTCTTTTCCTGGTGTATCACGTAGGACTGCCTGCTTCTCTGGTTCCACGAGAACTTCTGTACTCTCACCTTCATCTCTTCTCTCACCGCGAAAGGCACGCCACATACAAAGACAACCTAATTCATTCCTAAATAACCTAAAGAAATCTTTTTTTAACTTCAGAGAGTAGCTGTCATCAACATCTTCCTCTACCTTCACCTCTTTAATTAGAAAATTCTCTTTCAAAATGATGGGGGATCATTATTGGGATCAAGTGTCACCCCTAGATCTCTCTGGTGAAACCAGCTCAGGATGCTGTCGCCCTTTTGAGAAACACACATATTTCCAGAAATATATCTATCTTCATATTCCATTAAAGTACAAAAAAACTAGCAGTTTTATGGGTTCCTCACCTTAAGCAGAGGGTTTAATATTGGGTTTCAATTAAGCATGGGCGCAAAATCCGTACCGCTCGCGGATTTTGCGAATTTTCGGTAAATTTGCGATCCGCGAACTCCCGCGAATTTACCGCGAATTCGCAAATCCGCGAGCGGCGGATTCCGGGGGCAAAAGTTGAACCCTTGCTGGCCTGTTGTAACTATTTTACGATGGCGCCGGCAAGCTGCCAGCGCCATCCTAAAATAGTTACTGTTAGCTTCAACAGGAAGCTCTAATAGATAAAATAAAGTAGGTGCTTGAGCACCTGCTTTTTTTTTATCTATTAGAGCTTCCTGTTGAAGCTAATTTAGTAACTATTTTAGGATGGCGCTGGCAGCTTGCCGGCGCCATCGTAAAATATTTATAACATGGCCTTCCTGTGACCAGGAGCTTCTGTCGAGTGTGCCTTCTTCCCAAATCTACCCTCGAAAATCAGCTGTGATGCTGGATAGCGGCCTTTGCATCCTTGACTTTCACGAGCGCAATCCTCGTGCTATTCCTGTGGCCAGGATGCTGAAGGGACCCCTGCACCCCTCGGGGAGATTGCATAGTAAAACACACATGGTCGCTGGAACTAGTTGAAGCTCAAATGTAGTGACTCATTCATCTGCCCAAAAAAAATCGTGAGCGTCGTCGAGGCAGGTGTGCCTTCTTCCCAAATCTACCCTCGAAAATCAGCTGTGATGCTGGACACTCGCATGGAAGCCCCGCCCTCACACTCGCGGTGTGCACCGTCTTCCCGCCATTGACCCACTATGATGGACAGCTCACCTAAGGGACCCCTGCGCCCTTCGGGCGATTGCATAGTAACACACACATGGTCGCTGGAACTAGTTGAAGCTCAAATGTAGTGACTCATTCATCTGCCCAAAAAAAATCGTGAGCGTCGTCGAGGCAGGTGTGCCTTCTTCCCAAATCTACCCTCGAAAATCAGCTGTGATGCTGGACACTCGCATGGAAGCCCCGCCCTCACACTCGCGGTGTGCACCGTCTTCCCGCCATTGACCCGCTATGATGGACAGCTCACCTAAGGGACCCCTGCGCCCTTCGGGCGATTGCATAGTAACACACACATGGTCGCTGGAACTAGTTGAAGCTCAAATGCAGTGACTCATTCATCAGCCCAAAAACAATCGGACCTTTTACCCACACAAGAGGCATGTGCACTCACATGGAAGCCCCGCCCCAAATCCGCGGATCCGCAAATCCGCAAAATCCGCCGATTTTGCGGATCCACGAACCGCAAATCCGCAAATCCGTGAATCGTGGATCCGCAAAATCCGCCCATGCTTAGTTTCAATACCTTGATCTTATCTTTGAGATTGTTTAGATAAAACTCTTTAGAAACAAATGTAATTTTTGCCAACCAAATAAAACCTTAGTTGTATTCCCTTCAACTATTATCTCATCCAAAGGACCATTCTGACTATTGAAGGTTACCTGTGAAACAATTTGACCACAATCAAAAGCAGAGCATGCTCCACTATCATTATTATATTCTTGAGAAATTACATTAACTTTCCCTTTGTAAATCTTGGCTTTCCAAGCTGCAGCAAAATGCCCCATTTTTTTACAAGTTCAGCATGTAGATTTAAGCACATGACACTTCTTGTCATTGGCAAGATTACCAATTTTCCCACTTCTATAACATTTGGGAAGAAAACTATTAATCTTTTCAGGCTTAAAATAATTTGTTTTCTTTAGCTAATTTTTCTTAGAAGAATTGTTTACCACATGAACTACCTCCCTCTTGGATTCATGTTTTGTGATGACTTCTATACAATTAAGTGTGTGCTCAATCTGTTTCGTTGTTAAGAGTACTTCATCTAATGAGTGATCATCTCTTTGCCACAAATCATCTCATACTTTTTCCATGTTACAGCCTAACATGAATTGGTCTCTTATTCTTTCCTCTATTAATGCACCAAACTTGCAGGATGAACCTAACTTTCTTAAGGCAGTGACATCATTTTCCATTGTCTCGCCTTTATTTTGTGTTCTGCGACCAAAATGGTATCGCTCTAAAATAGTGCTTATTTTAGGGAAGTAATGTCTATCAAGTTTTAACATACATATTTCATATTTGTTTATACTCCCCCCCTCACCCCCCCACTATCTCTGGTAAGTGATGAAACACTTCCTGTCCTTCTGGACCCAGGCAAAGTAGTATAAGAGCTGTTTTCTCTCAGCACTGAGAGAGGTACCCCAAACCTTTACATATTGTTCAAATACTTTCTTCCACTTCTGCCATTTGATGGGAGGATCTCCTGGTGATGTTAGAAAGAATGGAGATGTCATAACATTTTGCATAGTAAAGTAGTTAAGTTAATAATTAAATAAAAGAAAAGAAAGATTATCAATTATAATAATACAAAAAATTAATATATATCACTGCACTTGAATAATAGATAAACAACTGTTAAATAACCGGGGAGGCTAAATTTCCATGAATAACATAGAGAACCGAAAAACAGTCTCAACTGAAACCAACAGTAGTTTCTAAAAAGAGTGTATACAACACTGAAATGATTACAAAATTGGAATGAATGATAACCACTTCACTAAATAAATCCACAATGTAATAAGAAGTATGCACATCACTGTTACTGTGATTCAAGGGAATATAATCCAAAGTGTGTGCATCACTGAAATTCGAAGAAAATGCGCAATATAATAATAAGTGTGCGCATCAAATGAAAATCCAAGAACATGTAAATGCACAATGCAATGGAAAGAGTGCACATCACTGTTCCACAAAATTTTGAAGAAGAGTACGCATACCTCGAGTTCACGAAGTATAAGCCTCGTAGCAGTAAGTGTTCGCATCACTCCAACCATACAGGTCAACGTAGGAAAGCACATGTATCAAAATTGACTTTTGACGGTTGCCTTCAGCCTTAACCAATATGGCCACCATGTTGAGAACATTACATTCTGAAGCGTAGTGCAGCGTAACTCCTTTAAACAAAGCTGAAGGGGCAATCAGGACTCCGGGAATATGTCATGAAGATAGCATCACCGGAGACAATGAGTCGGTGTTCCTAATAGCTTGTGAAAAGACTTGTGCTGAGACAATGAATCACGCATTCCCAATAGCTCGTGAAGGGACTCGTGCTGAAATAGTCTTGTGGGGTAAGTGAAAGACCAAGCGCCAAAGTATGTTTATTTTCAAGTTTGCCTTCAAATATATAATGTAAGGATGAACCCGTGCCGAAACCTCCCAACCACTAAAATATTAGTGAAAAAGGGGTGACTGCTCCCAATCCCAGAATTAAGTAGCTTCTTCCCCGGGGAAATCCTATTACATTCACAAATATAACAGTAGTAACAGAGACACAAGAAACTCACGTATGCCGATCAAAGAGATGATGTCTGTTAGACTTGGCATTTCTTGGCGTGGTTACCCTTGACATTTTGCCTGTACCTCCTCTATTTATGATGCTGTGATGAATTTCGTTTTGCTGGCTTAGATGTTCGGGAACTTTGCCACTGCTGATCAGTGTCAAAGTGCAAGTGCTCCCTGTATAAAGAGTTATGGTAATTGGTTGTCCATAGTTGGTCATAGTATGTTATCTTACTAGTAAATTCCCTAGTCAAGTGGGCCTGCAGCACTAATTGTGCCACCCACAAAAATAGCCCTAAACAGAGATCTCAGGCATGCCACTGCAGTGCCTGCGCGCAGTTTGTTAACTGCCTAGTTGTCCTGACAAGTGCACCCACTTGCCAGGCCTTACCCTTCCTTTTATGTACATCGCACACCCCTATGGGAGGCCCAAGGTACCCCCCTGGGCAGGGTGCAGTGCATGTGAAAGGTAGGACATGTACTGAGGTGTGTACCATTTCCTGATAGGGAAATACTGTCAAATTCGTTTTTCACTGTCGCAAGGCCATTTTGCCCATAGGAGAGAATGGGGACTGCTGTGTCACATGTTTCCAGCATATCGTCCCATAGGCATAAGATGGAGAGATGGAGTTTAGTGTGCCTGAACTCAGAATTTAATAACACATCTTTTTGTGAAGATGGTTTTTGAATTGTATGTTTAGAAATCACGCTTTTAGACGTGGCTGGTTTCTTGTCCTAACCATCCTGCGTTCCTCTGCGTGGTTGTGTATTGACTGTCTGGGTTTGGATTAGACAGGGTCTCAGAAGTGTCCTGACCCCAGGAAGGAGTAGTTGGGACAGCAACAGGATGACCTGCATTTGGTATGGTGGGAGGAGTAGCCCATTTGATGTGAAAAGGGCTGTGCTGCTGCCACAAAAGAATGGTTCCACCTCCTGGGGCCCAGACCCTCACTATCAAAGAAAGAAGGTGTGCACTGGTGAGAAGACACCCAGGTCTGGTATGGACTGGGCTCAGAGGCCCATGAACACAAAGACTTCAAAGGCATTTAGGGGTATAAATGTGAGAGCTGAAAGCCCTGAACTCAAGGCTAAACTCAAGACTGAAAAAGGATTGAAACTACTTCATGAACAAGAGGAACCTCTGCCAAAGAAGAACAGCTGAAGAGGCTAAAGAGAAGGACTGCCCTTGCTGTGTGTTCTGGGGCTGGCCTGTAGTTTGCTGATTTGACTAAGGAGAGGACAAGGAATTTTGCTGTGTGTTGTGTCCCCCTGCTTAAAAGGACTTTGCTGTGTGCTGTGTCCTGAAGTAACTTGTCTCCAAAGGCCCGAGGAGAGAGGGTCCCCTGTTGTGGAAACTCAGGAACATCAAAGTTTCCAACCATGTCTCAGCGACGCTTGTTGCATATGCGTTTGCACGCCTGAGACTGCTGTGTAGTCTGTGGTGCTGTTTATGAGGTACCCCGTGACTGCATTGTCCCCGCAGCGTGACACATCGTCCACACTGCTGCATTGCTGTTTGTGGCCTAAGCCGTCATCGTATCTGAGGCTCTGAGTAAGGATCACCACCGCCGGCCCGAGTCGCAACATGCTAAAGTATTTCTTGAAGCTAAGGAAGCTGCAAGGTGAAAGGGATCGTGATCGTTGTTCGCCAAGAGGAATCTGCCCAAGATCGTCAACGAAGGAGAAGGCAGGACCGTAACCCGTCCGGCTACAGCGTCGCCTAGCAAAGGAGCTGCAACATCAATGGGACCGCTCAGCGGGATGTTCTATGAGCAGGGAGAGAGAGAGAGCGAGGCAGCACACCCCTTAGGTAAGGCTTGGACTCCGGTCGGGAGCCGCAAGCGTGTGTGGCCTGGGGAGGCATGCAGGAGGAGTACAGGGGTTCTCCAATCTCTCTCCCGCTGCACCGCGTTAGACGCGCTGAGTCCCCAAGCAGCCCATACCTGCCCAGCAGTATCAGGCCGCCCCTTTATGTTTACGACCATTGTCTCTGTTGTTGGGTCCTAGAGGTGCCCGAGCTCACCGTGCAGATTGGCTTATAGCATTATTCCTTGCTTTACGAACTGCCTTATGCTTGCATAAAGAAATGCCTTATTCTTGTATTAAGAACTGCATTCTTCTTGTATTAAGAGCTGTCATTATTCTTGCATTACGAACTGCATCAGTCCGATGTTACGAACTGCATTAGTACTTAAATTAAGGACTGTCTTAGTTCTACATTACCAACTGCACTACGAACTGCATAGCATTGCATTAGGACTGCATTCGATCTTCGTGAACTGCTCATTAATACCACCTGAACCTAATAACTGGCCCACTGAAATGTTACGGATACGCATATGCTGGATAACACATCATTTGGTCTCATTGTATTTCTTCTTGATAAAGATACAGCTATTTTCCTCAATCAGTGTTGTGTCCATTTGTGGTGCTATCACTGTGTTATTGGGAGTGTGGTTGCAAATACTTTACACATCGCCTTGGAGATAAGCCATCTGCTCACGCCAAGCTACCGGGGGGTGAGCAAGGGTTATCTAAGAGGGTGTCCCTCCTTTCTCTGACTAGAAGCAAGGGTCCCTATTTAGACTACGGTACCTACCTAAGCCAACTAGAGACCCCCAGTTCTAACAATGTCCATCTAGGCATCTGAAGTGGAGTTTTCTCGTGTAATCTTCAGTTGTCGCCAGCTGTGAAAATTACGATGTTGAGACCTTAAATCTTTGTAATTAAAAGCCATACACCAAAATCATGTGCTGGTGTTGTTTCCTTCACTCGTCGCCAGTGTAAAATAGATCAATCTTAAATAAAGAGGAGTCTGGAGTTGAAGAAGATGTCAAGTTTAATCAAGGATAAAAGGCCCCATCCATTCAGTGAGTCAGTATAACATCAACTGCTCAAGAGTTCAATCAATCTAGCCACACGGTTCTGTTACCATGGTGCTGCTAAAAAATAACCACTTTGTAAAGATAAAATCACAGTACCACAGTGTACGTCTTGCGACTGCCCATGCGCCACGCAAGATGTACAACGTAGGGTTTATTCAGTGCGAGGTGGAGGCAGGAGAGAGAAGCCATTGCGAGGAGGAGGCAGCCGCAGAAGACATGGCAGTTAAGTGCCTTTTTACTTATTTTTTATTGCTTTTGGAGGGAGGAGGGCGCTGAGTGGCGAGTAGTTCCACTGAGTTTTTTTTAACTCCATGGAACTACTCGGAGCACCACTCCACACACTCCGCCCAGGCTTAATATATATATATGTACTTGAAGATGAAGGATCACAAGAAAACAACAGCCATCCAGGCAAAAATCTGGATGCCAAAGGATGCAGAAAGTAACAAAGAAATCAAATGTATAAGAAAGAAGTTACTCCAAAAGATGATCTCACAAGAAAACAAAAATATATATTTTCTCTACAATGTTTCAGCTTCCGCCTCCCTTACGTAGTAGAAGATGGTTTAGGTTTGCTCAGTGGCTGCAGAGTGACACAGCTGAATTTTCAAAAAGCACCATGACTTAAGATTCCATTTATTCCACATTCCAAATGTAATCTTCACTCATGATAATTTTTTGGAAATTCAACAGTGTCAACTGTGTAGCCATTGAGCAAACCATCTTGTACTACCTGACGAAGTCCATATTCATGAGTCACTTCTTACAACAAAAAGTGTGAATTTATTATACAGACACCAGGGGCACGCTAAGCAAGTAGGTATATTGTCCTTAACACGTGGTATCATGTGCAACAACGCATTCTAGGAGGGGTGATGATGAAGTCTCTTGTTTTCTTTGGCAATGCACTTAAAATATTCATTTTGAGACATGGGCACAGTGGGCTCTGGCCCAGGGCTCAACCCTTCACGGGGCCCCCTGCAGGGCCAGCTCTGTTCTGCAGAGACTTTCCCTGATGACCTTGAATAAGTCTTAAACAGATTGCTAGAAATAGCGTTTTCCTTTGAATTATTTTGAATGTGGTAATGTGTGAGAGTCTATTACAGACATTTGGAAGACACATGTTGCGTATGCTTAATGCAATATCCACACAAACACTTTTCTGTTAGATCAAAACAGAAACTCACATATGAGAAATGGGAGTGGTGTCACAGAGATTACTTGCAGTAATATTAGTGAGCTGCTGCTGTGTTACAATATTGAGAACACTGTCACTAGCCATGATTATTAAATATAAACACATTCAGAACACATGTGGTGTCTTATTGTCCTGTAAAGTGATATCAGCCTGTTTTTTGGGTTAGTCTTGTGTAGTGTGTTTCCTGCCTCTCCTCTGCATTTTCTTGATTCAAGAGTATCAAAGTCACTGCTGGGGAAGGCAACATAGATTTTGCGCAGCACATGTAGGTACCAACAAATGACTTGTTAGACCTGGCACCTTGGCGTGAGTCTCCCTTCCACTTTTTGCTGATGTGCCCCATGTGCTTAGCTGGTGTTAGCTGCTCAGAGCACTGTGTCACTGCCAATCAGTGCCACAGTGCAAGTGCTCCCTATGAAAAGTCTATACATTGATTGGTTTCCATGATTGGCTTATTTGGTTTACTGTCAGTCCCCCGTAAAGTACACCAGAAGTGCCAGGGCTTGTAGATACAAATGCTGCTGGTGGGCCTGCAGCACTGGTTGTGCCACCCACAGAAGCGGCCTAGTGAAATGTATCTAGGTCTGCCATTGCAGACCCTGCGTGCAGTCTGGTACTGTCATGCTGACTGCGCAAGTACACGTACTTGCCAGTCCCTAAACCTTCCCTTAACTTCACATTAGTTACCCCTATGGTAGGCCCAAGGGCAGGGTGCATTGTAAGCATAAGGTAGGACAAGCCCTGATGTGTGTGGCACGTCCTAATAGTGAATTACAGCCATTTTCGTTTTTCATTATTGTAAGGCTACCTGTTCTCATAGGCCAGAATGGGCTGCTGGAATTATCACACTCTATAATCCCAGCAGGCTCAGGGAACATGGTAGAAAGTCAAGTTTAGTATGCCTGAACTCAGAATAATAAAATACTTCTTTTAGTAAAGTTTATTTTAATATCCTGTGTTTGCAAATGCTACTTTTAGAAAGTTAGCATTTGTTTGCCTGACTATTTCAGCCCGCCTCTGCTAGGATGTGTATCTGCTGTCTGGTTTGTGTGAGTGACAGGGCTGGGGAATTCCAGGAGACAGTCTGGGCTGCCAGGTGGTGAATCGATGGATTACCCCCAGGATATGTGGGAGAAGTGGCCCTTGACTCTGAATAGGGCTGTGCTCTGCCACCACAATGCTGGCTCCACCTCCTGTGGAGCGTCTGATGTCTCTGCCCTGCACCCTGAAAGAAGAAGGCAGCTTCATGTAAACAAAGTGCTCCAAAACTGGGTTGAACCAGGCTCAGGCCCCCTGGCCTGCAAAGACAAAAGAAACTGTGTATAAAAGTAGGAGCCCTGCTCCTAAACATTAGATCCTGTTTGTGCCAAGAAGAAACTCTGCCCGAAGAGAAGGACCTGGGAAAGCTGCATGGAGGACTACTGTCTCTAACCTGAGAGACTGGCCTGTGGTGGGTGCCTTGCTGCAAGAAGGAGAGGAGAAAATACTGAGAAGGACTTTATTTATTTCAACTTGTGCAATCTCTGAAGCAGATCTCCAAGGGCTTGCGTGTGAGCCTGCCCTCTGAACTGCTCCCAGGAACATTGGGCGCTACCCCCTCCTGAAGAAAAAGCTAGGGATTGTGCTGACTGACCCTGCAGCGCTGCCCGAGTAAAGCCGGGTGTGCTGTGCCCCGTCATCGCGCACTCTGAAGAGCCTTTGCAACCTCCTGTCCTGCCAAGCACTGTGACTTCTGCCCGCCGAGCCGCAGCTCGCAAAGTAAAGGTCAGCCCCACCTGACCTAAGCGCCGTGAACTATGCCCCTCCGAGCCGTAGCTCGCAACGCAAAGCAAAGGACCCATCTGACCCTGTGACCCCCGAACCATAGCTCGCAACTTCTTGCCAAGGTTCGCTCTCCCCGTGTGGCCCTGCTGATCGCGCCCCGCTGCTGTGATTGAACAGCTGCGGCGCGTAGTGCGGCTGGTGAACGTCCCGTACTTGGGATCGCACCGCACCCTGCTTCACCGTCCGCCACTCCCCCCCTTCAGAACCGGAGCGGACTCTGCACCAAAGAGCATGCGCCCCACAACGCATCGCTGCCCGAAAAAGGCGACTATTGAGCCCCCGAGCCGTAGCTCTCACCACTGCTTGAAAGTCTAAATATAAAGAACTATATTTTTACATAAGATCAGCCTTGTGTCTCTCTGTGGTGTGTTGATTAGTTACTGTGTGTATCATTCGAAATGCTTAACCGTATGTGCTCTGGGGATTAGCCTTGTCTGCTCGCGCCACGCCGCCTAGAGTGTGAGCAGGGGTTATTTCTAGGAGTAGTCCTTTGCCCTGACTAGAGGAGAGGGTCCCTGATTGTCACAAGTGCATACCTGTGCCAACCAGAGACCCCCAATTCTAACATGACTTTATTGCAAGCTAAGGGGAGTCGCTAGCCCAGTGCTTTCCAGTAGTCAGAGAGTCTGTCGGATTCATCCCAGGCGTACAAAAATACTTCAACCTGCCACTTGTATGAGGCAGAAGAAGAAACGGCTTTACCGGAAGCGTTTTGTTTGCTCATCTTAGCCCAGCCAAGTGCCACACACAAGGTGGCAATGTACAGTCCTTGCGGGGATGTGCATATATCACTATTATGCATTACTTAGAGACTAACTACTGTAATACCACAAAGTGTAGCTGCGCCAACAGTTCTTCCTTGCACAATGGAGAAAAAAAAAGATTTAACTTGAAAAAGGGCTTACAGATATGTCATGTCTGTCTCTGTCTCTCAGGAATGTTTTGTTTCTTCTTGCAACACCAAGTCACAGAGGAAAATTTCAATTCAAGGCCTGAAAGTATATGAAAGTTAATGCGGCCTAATTTCCCTAATGTGTTTGTACAGCCGGCCTTTCTGACCTTTTTGGGTCACACATTTCTGCTGGTCTTACAATAGCACCAAGAACTCGCCCTACTAACCCCATCTCCACCTCCTCAAATTTGTACAGCTGTAGTGGTGCAAAGAGTAAAATACAAGTCCACCCAGTCACTAACCCTTTCACTTACCTGTGACCTAAAACTGAATGGGGTGCTGGCGCAGTGCTCAATAGATAGCCGGCGCTCCGGAGATGTCGAAGGAACAGCTGATTGCTGGGCAGGCGGCAAGTCTGAGGGGTGAAAGCAAGTGGCGTCAGTCGTCAGGCAAAGGTATTTCCTCGAGCAGGGTGAGCCGATGGTGGTCGTAGTGAAGGCAAAAAGGAGAAAGTATGGAGATGAGGCCCAAAATTAAAGGGCAAAAAGCAATGGGCAGGGTTGGAGAAGTGTAGACACACCCACGTTGTAATGCATGGATCTAAACGTGATTGGCTCAAAGAATGTAACAGGCACGTCATCAGGGCTATGGTGGGCAGGTCAGAAGTCAATGCAAGACACTCCATGGAAGGAATTTCCCGCACCTGCCAGAGATTAATTGCCCAGCAGGTGTTAATGAGGCCAGGAAAACATTGCTTTCAGAAAGCGGGGCATGGCAGGCAACCCTGGGCTGGAGCACTGATTTTGTGTGATTGACTCTGCCCCTGGCCTACCTGTGTTAACAGAGGCACTGGTCTGTGTTTATCGACAAGTTACTGACTGCATCCGAGTTCAGGGAAGTTTTAAAGGTCTCTGTTTGTCTGGCATGTGATAACCATGTGTATTCTTCTGATGAGTGACTCTACCCCAACCCTTCCGACAGCTAAAGCTCTCTGCTGTGCTAGAGTTTTAACCCCTTCCATGCTCATGACGAGCTGAGCTCGTCATGAGTTGCGCCGCTCGCATGCTCATGACGAGCTCAGCTCGTCATGTAACGCGGTTATTTTAAATATGCAGCACAGCGCGAAAATCGCGGCCGCACGCATGCGGTTAAAGACACTAGCGTGTGTTCATCTGGCGAGTGCCTCTTCCCCAGTCCTACCAACTGTCAAGAGCTGTCTGTATATGTTTTCGAGGCACTGGCGTGGGTTCGTCTGATGAGTGCCTCTGCCCCAGCCCTACCAACAGTCAAGAGCTATCTGCTTGGGCTTTCGAGGCACTGACGTGTGCTCCTTTGATGAGTGACCCTGTCCCAGCCATACCAACAGCTAAGAGCTTCTGTCCTGTCTCTGACTGGGTCATACGAGGCTGCGCCGCCCCTGTGAGGTGTCTCTCGGTTAAAGTGCATGTCATCTGGGCTATGCTGGGCAGGTCAGAGGTCAATGCAAGACACTCAATGAAAGGAATTTCCCGCGCCTGCCAGAGATTAATGGCCCAGCAGGTGTTAGTGTAGCCAGGAAAAAAACGCAATCAAGAAGAGGGGCATTGCGGGCAACCCTGGGCTGTAGCACAGATTTCGTGTGATTGACTCTGCCCCTGGCGTACCTGTGTTAACGGAGGCACTGGTCTGTGTTTATCAACAAGTTACTGACTGCATCCGAGTTCAGGGAAGTTTTAAAGGTCTCTGTTTGTCTGGCATGTGATAACCATGTGTATTCTTCTGATGAGTGACTCTACCCCAACCCTTCCGACAGCTAAAGCTTTCTGCTGTGCTAGAGTTTTAACCCCTTCCATGCTCATGACGAGCTGAGCTCGTCATGAGTTGCGCCGCTCGCATGCTCATGACGAGCTCAGCTCGTCATGTAACGCGGTTATTTTAAATATGCAGCACAGCGCGAAAATCGCGGCCGCACGCATGCGGTTAAAGACACTAGCGTGTGTTCATCTGGCGAGTGCCTCTTCCCCAGTCCTACCAACTGTCAAGAGCTGTCTGTATATGTTTTCGAGGCACTGACGTGGGTTCGTCTGATGAGTGCCTCTGCCCCAGCCCTACCAACAGTCAAGAGCTATCTGCTTGGGCTTTCGAGGCACTGACGTGTGTTCCTTTGATGAGTGACCCTGTCCCAGCCGTACCAACAGCTAAGAGCTTCTGTCCCGTCTCTGACTGGGTCATACGAGGCTGCGCCGCCCCTGTGAGGTGTCTCTCGGTTAAAGTGCATGTCATCTGGGCTATGCTGGGCAGGTCAGAGGTCAATGCAAGACACTCAATGAAAGGAATTTCCCGCGCCTGCCAGAGAATAATGGCCCAGCAGGTGTTAGTGTAGCCAGGAAAAAAACGCAATCAAGAAGAGGGGCATTGCGGGCAACCCTGGGCTGTAGCACAGATTTTGTGTGATTGACTCTGCCCCTGGCGTACCTGAGTTAACGGAGGCACTGGTCTGTGTTTATCAACAAGTTACTGACTGCATCCGAGTTCAGGGAAGTTTTAAAGGTCTCTGTTTGGCAGGTGATAACCTCTCCTGTGCTAGAGTTTTGCAGGCACTGGCGTGTATTCTTCCGATAAGTGACTCTACCCTAACCCTTCCGACAGCTAAAGCTCTCTGCTGTGCTAGAGTTTTAAAGGCACTAGCGTGTGTCCGTCTGACAAGTGCCTCTGCCCCAGTCCTACCAACAGCTAAGAGCTTCCGTCCTCTCTCTGACTGGGGCATACGAGGCTGTGCCGCCCCTGTGAGGTGTTTCTCAGTTAAAGTGCACATCATCTGGGCTATGGCGGGCAGGTCAGAGGTCAATGCCAGACACTCCATGGAAGGAGGTGTTAATGTGGCCAGGAAAACACCGCAATCAGGAAGAGGGGCATGGCAGGCAAGCCTGGGCTGGAGCACAGATTTCCGAACAATTCTCAGACTCAGAGAATCCAATTTAGTTGTATTTTTCTGCATTTATTTATAAATACAGACGGAAGAAAAATATTTTTCCGTCTGTATTTATATGTAAATATCCGTTTAAACAGAAAACCAAGAGCCTTAATCATAGTCCATCCGGAAGTGTCCTTAAATTGTATATTTGTAACTTCTACGTTTCCCATAGAAAGACAATGGTAACCCACTGCTGTGTTTAGACACTGCACGCGTCTCCCATGGGCCTCCTACTTCCTAACCTTTGGTTGTTTAGAGTAGTCCCAGTGGTTCCAAAGGCCCCAGGCCTGCTTTCTAATTCTCTCGTGGTTCTCATACCACTATTTTAGAATATGGTTTGTGAGGCCCCTAGGGCATAACGTATACTGTGCAACTTATCGTATAGTAATTGAGTAACTTGTATTGTACTTTTACCTCTGACCTCATAAAGAGTGCAGAGGGGTTGTGTTTAGGATAAATACATATATATCTGATATATACCTTGTGTGGTGTCCTTTCATTTGGTACTCAAGGGATTATAATTGGTAAAACAACTTGCTTAATACGCTCTCTGAAGTCTTAGCCTGATGACTGCTGGTCCATGCTCCCACTAGGATAGCTTTCTATAAGGTTGACTTTAAAACCACCATCAATAAGGGTCGATTGGACTGGTGCAAGGTGCCCACTAGAACTAGTGGACATCATATGCCAGGCTAACTTCTCACATTGGTGTGCAGCAGATGGGATAAGAGCTTGCATTGTTTTACCAAATAATATTGAGAACATAATTTGAAAGATCATATCAAGGTACCTGTAGGTACATATGAATCAAGTCTTATATACATAAGTTCTACTGAACTTAGCAGTTGTAGGTGGTAAAGGCTTAGCACACCCTGACTTCAGCTCCTAGAGAGGTTCTAGTAGGAAAACAAGTAGTGTAGGTAGGTGCACACACCCAGCACACTAGTCATGTCTTTAAGAGCAGGAGGAAGTGCCTCTCTGCCAGATGGCAACAACTTGCAGACAACTAAGTATGACACTTTCACTTTTCAAGAACTGAGAAACTTGTGTGTTGTCAGAAAATTAAGACAAGGACAGAGTCCAACCACCCAGCACCTGATATAGCTGTTAGTGGCAGATGACTTAGAAAAAGTATCAGACCCAGAAGCAAATGGTAGCAGGGAGGGGGCCATCCTTCATCAGAAGAGAATCCTACTGGGTAAGCCCCACTAGTCTCTAAAGATGATGAGGATGTAGATAAGGATGAGGTTGATGAACTTAACCTGAACATAGGACTACCTGAGGGTGGAGATGGCCTAGGAAGGCCTCCCTCTATCCCTCCACATAGGCCTAATGGTGTGCCCAGAAGACCCAGATCCCTTTCCAGTGGATCTGAGCATTCT
This sequence comes from Lissotriton helveticus, assembly GCF_964261635.1. Classification (NCBI taxonomy): domain Eukaryota; kingdom Metazoa; phylum Chordata; class Amphibia; order Caudata; family Salamandridae; genus Lissotriton; species Lissotriton helveticus. Next base: position 737,194,197 of record NC_136072.1, on the reverse strand, counting down.
GACTCATCAGTAGGTTAAAATGCCTCTGCTCAAATGAGAATGACTTCCCCTCAGAGAAGAGAGCACAAAGCTAGGATGAGAGAAGTCAAGCTTATGATCAAGAGGCAAGAAATTGCCCTTGCCAAAGAGACCCTGGCTCTTGAAAGAGAGAAGAAATTGTGTGGGCTAGAGCCCACTGGTGGCAGCAACAACCCTAGTGGTAGGGAAAGGTCTCATGACCATAGAAACCTGAACAAGATTGTCCCTCCCTTTCAGATTGGGGATGACATCCACAAGAGGATAACTGCTTTGGAGAGGGCGTGCAAAGTACAGCAGGTACCCCAAAGTCAGTGGGCAGCAATCTTGTGGCTCTCCTTTGCAGACAAAGGAAGAGACAAGCTCCTCACTGTTAGAGAAGAGGATGCTGACAACTACAATGTCCTGAAGAGTGCTCTGATAGATGGGTTTGGCCTAAGCACTGAGCAGTACAGGTTGCTGTTCAGAGATACCCAAAAGACACAGACTCAGGACTGGACTGATTTTGTAGATTGTGCTGCTAAGGCTCTGGAAGGTTGGTTACTGGGCAGTAAAGTAAGTGACTATACAGGATTGTATAACCTTATTATGAGAGAACAGATGCTTAATAACTGTCAGAACCAGCTATTGCATCAACACCTGGTTGACTCTGATTTGACCTCTCTCCAAGAATTGGGTAAGAAGGCGGACAAATTGGTCAGAACCAGGGTGACGCAGAAGGTACAGAACCAAGGTGGTGATCAGAAGAAGCAAGACCAAAAGGGTAGGGAGAAAGCAAAAGACCAGAAGTCTTCTCAAGGTCCCCAAAAAGCTTCTAATGGTGGGGGTTCCCAACAATCTAAGAAGAAAGAAGGCCCAAAGAAACCCTGGTGCAAAGTATGTAAGAGTAATACTCATTGGACCAGTGATTGTACCAAGAAGGAGACAGCTCCAGCCACCATTGCCCCAAGGCAACTGTTCCCCCTAGTTTAGCTCCAAGTGGTGGTTCTCAACAGAAGGGTGTAGTAGGGTTAGCCCTGGGAACTGAGATGGATTCTGGCCTAGTCAGAATACCGACTCAAGCTGTTTTGATCTCTGATGGGGACATAATCATGTCCTCTACTGTGAGTCCCACTAACTTGGGCAAGTACAGACAAACTCCTTTAATTAATTATAAAGTGGCTCAGGCCTACAGGGACACATGTGCTAGTGTCACAATGGTGACACCCAGCTTTGTGAACCCTGGGCAGATCATACTAGGTGAAAATTACCTAGTGACCAATGCTAGCAATGTCACTACCACACACAGTGTGGCTGGCAGTTGTTAATTTCTCCTGGGGAGGAGTAACTGGTCTCAAGAAGGTTGTTAGCTCAGACCTCCCTGTAGAATGTTTGCTTGGCAATGACCTAGAGACTTCAGCCTGGTCTGAAGTGGAGTATAAGGCCCATGCAGAAACGTTAGGAATCTCAGCACATGTCCTTGCTGTGACTAGGTCACATGTCAAAAATTGCAGCACTGAACAGGCACTGGATTCTGGAATAATGGACCAGTTGTCTACCAGGAGGAGAAGCAGTAGGGTTAAGGCAATGCCTTCCGCTCTGCCTCACGAAGAGGATCAGCCTTCTGAGGAAGCTGATTGTGAGACCCAGGAAGGAACCGTCCTAGAAGAGTTTGAGCCTGATCAGGTTGAGCTTCTTGGGACAGGGGGACCTTGCAGGGCAGATCTGAGGCAGGTGCAGTTGGACTACCCTTCTCTTGAACCCCTCAGACAGCAAGCTGCTGCTGAGGCTGCAGGGAATGGTAGTGGGACCCATAAGGTTTACTGGGATGATGGGCTCCTGTATTCAGAGGCTAGAGACTCCAAGCCTAGAGCTTCCAGGAGGTCGGTCATACTTTTGGCATTCAGGGGCTTCCTTTTAACACTAGCCCATGATATTCCCCTTGCAGGACATCTTGGCCAGAACACGATTTGGGACAGGCTTGTCCCTCACTTTCACTGGCCTCACAAGTCATAAGACACCAAGGAGTTTTGGCGCTCCTGTGTCACCTGCCAAGCCAATGTCAAATCAGGTGGCACTACAAAGGCCCCCCTTATACCACTACCTGTGGTGGGGTTCCCTTTGAACGTGTAGGGATTGACATTGTTGGACCAATGGATCCCCAAACAGCCTCTGGCACAGATTTATTCTGGTGGTAGTGGATCATGCCACCGGATACCCAGAAGCTATTCCCCTTAGGACCACAACAGCACCTGTTGTGGCAAGAGCTCTCCTGGGAGTTTTCTCAAGAGTGGGTTCCCCTAAAGAGGTTGTCTAAGGCAGAGGTGCAAACTTCATGTCTGGATACCTGACTGCAATGTGTAAGGAGTGTGGAGTGAACTACAAGTTCACCACACCCTATTACCCACAATGCAATGGTCTAGTTGAGAGATTCAACAAGACCTTAAAGGGCATGATTAAGGGTCTTCCTGAAAAACTCAGGCGGAGATGGGACCTGCTGCACTGCCTTTTGTTTGCTTATAGAGAAGTCCCAGAGAAGGGGGTTGGCTACAGCCCTTTTGGACTTTTGTTTGGACATCCTGTAAGAGGACCCCTTTGCCTGGTGAAGGAAGGATGGGAGTTACCTCTCAAACTTCCTAAACAAGACATTGTGGACTATACACTTGGTCTCCGCTCCCGGATGGCAGAGTACATGAAAAAGGCACCCAAAAACCTTGCTGCAAGTCAGGAATTGCAAAAGGCCTGGCATGACCAAAAGGTTGTACTGACTGTTTACAAGCCAGGACAGAAAGTGTGGGTATTGGAGCCAGTGGCCCCACAAGGTGCATCATGTCAACAGTCTGAAACCATATGTTGACAGGGCAGACATGGGCTTGCTCGTGGCTACTGATGAGGGACAGGAGGAAGAGAGTGACTCTCTCACAGACCTGCTCTCTCAGAACGCTGATGATGGTTCTGTTGATGGTGTAGCCTTGGCAGGCAGCCTCGCTGACCAACAACAGCAGGACTGCAGACAGGTTCTGCAGGCCTACAGACATATGTTTTCTCTGACTCCAAGTCAGACCACCTGCCTGTTAAAAGTAAGAGTTACAGGCAACCTGATCATGTCAGGGACTGTATCAGGACAGAGGTCCAAAAGATGTTGGAATTGAGAGTCATTGAACCCTCAGAGAGCCCTTGCGCCAGTCCAGTAGTCCTTGTGCCTAAACCTCACACCCAAGATGGTAAGAAACAAACATCAAAAATCAAAAATCAAAAATCAAAAACTTTTTTTCTTCGGCCACCTGCTTGTTTTTCTCTTCACGAGCCAGGACACTCTGGTAGTAACTGAGCGCGCTATAAAACAGCTAAAATAAAATAAATAAATAAAAATAAGAGAGAGATGAGGTTTTGCGTGGATTACAGAGGTCTCAATGATGTCACTAGGACAGATGCCCATACAATACCCAGGGAAGATGAGCTTATAGACAGATTGGCGTCTGCCAGGTTTTTGAGCACATTTGACCTGACAGCTGGATACTGGCAGATCAGACTAGCTGATGATGCAAAGCCAAAGACAGCATTTTCAACCCCTGGTGGACATTATCAGTTTGTGGTAATGCCCTTTGGTCTGAAAAATGCAACTGCCACATTTCAAAGGTTGGTGAACCAAGTCCTCTCAGGCCTGGATGACTACTGTGCAGCTCATCTAGATGATATTGCTGTCTTTAGCTCCACCTGGGAAGATCACCTGATCCACCTGAAAAATGTTTTGGAGGCCCTGCAAAAGGCAGGCCTAACTATCAAGGCTACCAAGTGCCAGATTGGGCAGAGTCAGGTTGTATACCTGGGCCACCTTTTAGATGGAGGCCAGCTTCAACCATTGCAGAGCAAGATCCAGACCATAATGGACTGGGCTGCTCCAACCACCCAGACTCAGGTCAGAGCTTTCTTGGGCCTGACTGGGTATTACAGGAAATTTGCCAAGGGGTATGGTTCCATAGTGACACCCCTTAATGACCTAACTTCCAAGAAAATGCCTAAGAAAGTTTAGTGGACAGTAAGCTGTCAAAAGGCATTTGATGACCTGAAGCAGGCCATGTGCACTGCACCAATTCTGCAAAGTCCAGACTACTCCAAAGAATTCATTGTTCAAACAGATGCTTCTGAGTTGTGGATAGGGGCTGTGCTATCACAATTGAATAAAGATGGTCAAGACCAGCCAGTAGCTTTTATTAGCAGAAGGCTGACCCCTAGAGAGAAACGTTGGTCAGCTATTGCGAGGGAGGCCATTGCTGTGGTTTGGGCACTGAAGAAGCCGAGGCCATACTTGTTTGGTACCCACTTCAAGGTTCAGGCAGACCATAAGCCCCTCTTGTGGCTAAAACAGATGAAGGGTGAAAATCCCAAATTGCTCAGGTTGTCCATTTCCCTACAGGGTATGGACTTTACAGTGTATAGACTTTACAGCGGAACATAGACCTGGAAGTAACCATCCCAATGCAGATGGACTCTCCAGATATTTCCACTTAGAACATGAAGACTCAACTGTTCAAGGTTAGTTTAATGTCCCTGCGTTGAGGGGGGGGTTGTTTAGGATGAGTAGTATCTGCTTCCTATGGTAACCCCCACTTTTTGCTGTGATTCTCTGGTTTTTCGACTTTAGTGTGGCTGTGGACCTGCTGATCAGGCCCCCAGCCCAGCTGTTTTCTCTCTAAATTGATACCATGTACTTTAGGTACATACCAGATTGGTTACTGGGTCACCCTTGTGAGCCCCTGTAGAGTGTACCATAGGTACCCAGGGCATAGGTGCACCTTAGGCCTACCAGGGGCTGCAGCATGTATTGTGCCACCCCTGGTTTGCCTTCCAAGCTTACACCACAAGTCTGTTCACACAGCCTGGGTAAGGAGGGGTAATCACCCCTTACTTAGATATAGTATACCTATATCAACATATACATATGGACACATATACACCTATAAGTCACTCCTATGGCAGGGCTTAACAATCCTGGAGGCAGAGTGCTTGGTTTTATGTGAGAGGGTGCCCTAGCATGAGCTGAGCCCCTCTGCAGCTTTCGGAACCATCTCCCTATAGCTGTTCTATGATATAGCCATACCATATACTCTTAAGTGCATTATTATTCTCGCAGTCAATGCTAAATTTGGTTTGGCTTTATCAAAACATGTTGTGTAAGGTGTAAAACACTTTGGAATACTACCCCCACCCCCGCCAGTCCTAGCGGCGGGGGTAGCATTCCACCCTTCTAGAAGGAGAAGACGTCTAGTTTCTGGTTTACCCGGTTAAAGTTAATCAGAGCCTCAGCATCACAAAATGGATGCTGCTGCCACAGACACGAGTCTGACCTCCTGTTACAGGACGAAACTCCAGCGGGGAGAGCTGGACAATAGGTTTCCTGTCCAGGGAGGTGCCAGCACCTCCTCAGACAGGCTTTAGTGAATTGGGACAGGGAGGGCTGCAATCAGTGAATGTTTCCAGACACTGCCTGGGGCACACAAGGTGCTCCATGCATTTCCCAGTTTGACCTGGTTGCTGGGGCACTCTGACCCAGCTCTGGGTCAAAACTGGACAAAGGGAAAGGGGTGTAACCACCCCCTTCCCAGGTCCACCCATGGGAGGGACCATAAGGGTAGTCCAGCCCCTAAACTTAGTATAAGTATAGGAGCCCAGTCACTAGGGGCCAGATGTAGGTGGCCCATTACCGGTCAGTAAACCCGAAAATTGGTAAATTTCAGGTTTACTGACCGGTATTGAGCCATTTGCTATGTAGGGGAGATTCGGTAAATACCGAATCGGTATTTACCGAATCTGTATTTACCGTATCATCATTTACCGATTCGATATTTACCGAATCGGTAAATGACATGTAGGAAGCACTTTGAAGAGTGCTTCTGTGCTTTAAGGATTCGTTATTTACCACCAACTATTAGTTGGTGGTAAATAACGAATACCTCTGTAAATGCAAATCTGTGCATTTAAACCAGTGTCATGTGGCAGACATACATGCCGTTAGGGCATGTATGTGTGCCCCATGTGCACACAAGCACTATTCAGGGGTGCAACAGGGTGTCAATGTTACACCCTGCCACCCTTGACTCTTTCCCTATTTTACCGAATCGGTATTTACTGATTCGGTAATTGACATTCATTCCTATGGGCCTCCAGGCGATAGGAATGAATGGCAATTACCGAATCTTAACGAGTCGGTAATTTTTGCCGAATTATTTGCTACATAGCATTTACCAATTCTAAAATACCGAATCGGTAAAATCGGTATTTTAGAATCGGTAAATACTATTTACCTACATCTGGCCCTAGGACTTTAGATTACCCTGGACGAAACTTTGAAACATAAATTCTGGACCTTCGACATTCCATTTCGGATGGAAGATGGACATCTCCCTTATGGTCAAGGAGTGACCACCCTGTTCAAACAGGCACCAACAGCAACTTTGTGGGCCTGCATTTTTGAGGCTCGCCCTGGATCCAGAAGAATCTGCGACACAGGACAAGGACTTCCAGACATCTCTGACAACAACGTTTGCTCACAGCAAAGCTGAGACCTGTGGCGGACACGAGAGACGTGGGACTGGAACTCCTGGACATCCTGCATTTTGCAAGCTGCACTCACTCCACGAGATAATTCGAAGTTGTGCATTGGGGTGATTGAAGCCCCAGACCCAAGCACCATTTGCACCTAAGCTCAGAGGCCCCCACTTCACGAGTGACCCGTGGGCCCCACTTTTGCATTTCAGCTCAATGCGTCTTTGCAGTTCCTAGTCTGTTGGCTAGTGTACCCCCGAAGACTTTCTTTTAAATCTAACTTGCATTCCTGGTTGCTCCAAGCTTGCTCCAACTTCTCTGCAAAGGAGAAGTTCCTCAGACCTTGCTGGTCTGCACCGAAACCATTCTTGACATCCTGCGTGGGTTGCGTTTGCCAAGACTTGTTGGGTCCAGTCCGGATACCAACACCGTAGTCAACTAGATCCTTTGTGGGACAGCTCGAATCTAACTCCTGGTTGTCGTCGACACCTCCTGGTCCTTGTGGCTGAAGAGACAAACTTCACATCTTCACCTGAAATCACCCAGACATCTGGTGGCATCTTTCTATCGCCGCCCTGGTCACTGACAAGTGACCCAGACTCTGTACCTTCTGCTTTCAGGTTCTACAGATCTTCGATCCACCCTTGGATCCACCGGACACTTTTCCTCTGGTTGCCTGCAGCACTTATTTGCAGCTCTCCATTGAAAACGATGACAAAACCCGACACGAAAAGACACCTATGCACCCGGCTAGCCTGGGTGAGGTAACACAAGTCCTCCGGTGCTCCCGTGGGTCTTGACTCTCGAAGTGTCCTAGATTAAAAGGGTTCCATCGTAGTCCATCCGGAAATATCCTTAACCCCTTCGGTGCTCATGACGGAACGGTTCCGTCATGAGCGTCGGTTGGCCTGTGCTCATGACGGAACCGTTCCGTCATGAATCCATTGGTTCTTTAGAACCTTCAGCACCGCAGCGGAATTCACGCAGCACTGAAGGGGTTAAATTGTATATTTGTAACTTCTATGTTTCCCATAGAAAGTCAGTGGTAACCCGCGGCTGTGTTTAGACACTGCACGCGTCTCCCGTGGGCCTCCTACTTCCTAACCTTTGGTTGTTTAGAGTAGCCTCAGCGATTCCACAGGCCCCAGGCCTGCTTTCTAATTCTCTCGTGGTTCTTATACCACTATTTTAGTATATGGTTTGTGAGGTCACTAGGGCATAACGTATACTGTGCAACTTATCGTATAGTAATTGAGTAACTTGTATTGTACTTTTACCTCTGACCTCATAAAGAGTGCAGAGGGGTTGTGTTTAGGATAAATACATATATATCTGATATATACCTTGTGTGGTGTCCTTTCATTTGGTACTCAAGGGATTATATTTGGTAAAACAACTTGCTTAATACGCTCTCTGAAGTCTTAGCCTGATGACTGCTGGTCCATGCTCCCACTAGTATAGCTTTCTATAAGGTTGACTTTAAAACCACCATCAATAAGGGTCGATTAGACTGGTGCAAGGTGCCCACTAGAACTAGTGGACATCATATGCCAGACTAACTTCTCACATTGGTGTGCAGCAGATGGGATAAGAGCTTGCATTGTTTTACCAAATAATATTGAGAATATAATTTGAAAGATCATATCAAGGTACCTGTAGGTACATATGAATCAAGTCTTATATACATAAGTTCTACTGAACTTAGCAGTTGTAGGTGGTAAGGGCTTAGCACACCCTGACTTCAGCTCTTAGAGAGGTTCTAGTAGGAAAACAAGTAGTGTAGGTAGGTGCACACACCCAGCACACTAGTCATGTCTTTAAGAGCAGGAGGAAGTACCTCTCTGCTAGATGGCAACAACTTGCAGACAACCAAGTATGACACTTTCACTTTTCAAGAACTGAGAAACTTGTGTGTTGTCAGAAAATTAAGACAAGGACAGAGTCCAACCACCCAGCAGCTGATATAGCTGTTAGTGGCAGATGACTTAGAAAAAGCATCAGACCCAGAAGCACATGGTATCAGGGAGGGGGCCATCCTTCATCAGAAGAGAGTCCTACTGGGTAAGCCCCACTGGTCTCTAAAGATGATGAGGATGTAGATAAGGATGAGGTTGATGAACTTAACCTGAACACAGGACTACCTGAGGGTGGAGATGGCCTAGGAAGGCCTCACTCTATCCCTCCACGTAGGCCTAATGGTGTGCCCAGAAGACCCAGATCCCTTTCCAGTGAATCTGAGCATTCTGACTCATCAGTAGGTCGAGGGTCGATTAGACTGGTGCAAGGTGCCCACTAGAACTAGTGGACATCATATGCCAGGCTAACTTCTCACACCTTCCAATTAAGAAATGGCTGCAAAGTTTACTTCCTGCAAATTGCTTCCTGTTCCTTTTGCTTGTATCCCCTGTTGACTGAAATGAAATGTCATCTGTCGATCAAAGCAGTGGTAAGTGACTGTGACTGGTGCCAGTAGTCCCAAAAGGGTCCTCTTGAGAACAAAAGCTTTAACATGTGATTTCAATTTCAACTTCATATGTCTTATTGGTGGTTCCTTTCTGCCAAGGAGTCATGCAAGATGATTACTATGCAGGTGTCCTTTTCTGTACTAAATCAGTCAAGGAAATGTGTATTGCCCTGACAGGCTTACTTGCTTTGAAGTTGTAAAGTGGAAAATTTGAAACGCAGTAACACTTATTTTAGATTTTAGAGCTTTGTGTTACATTTATATGCAAACTTTGCATACTTCGTTTCCATAACTGCTGATACATAGGTGAAATATTTTCAAAGGTCAGATGACAAACTTCCTGTTGTTCACTGTGGGGCCAAATAGGACTGGACTTTACAGGCCGTAAACTGACTATTAACTCGTAGTTACTGAGGAGCACGTAAAAAGTATATTTGCACAAAAGTGAAAGTTCACTTTTGTAAATCAGGCCCTGTATCTTCTTAATGCAATAAACCACAGCATATAAACCATTTTCAAAGGTGTCCTAACAATAGTTTACATTTATTACTTGAATTCACCAATGTTTGGTTGCTGTTCCCTCACACTATGCTGTTGCTTGGTCTATCAGTGTTGAGACATTCCATTGTTGTGACCTTTTAAATTGAGCAGCGGCAAAAATGAAGAAGATAAACTTTAGGAATGATTTGAAATTGCGTTGGCACTCCTCTCCTCTGCCACTTCTTGCTTCTTCCTATAAGGGTGACTGTGGCATTGTCATGAAGTGAATCATATTGTGAAATTGGTGCAGCAAACCAAAGTAAGTAATCTGTCAGAGGATTCCTCCACCACTGTGATCCCTGTAATTCCATTTTCCATTGGGACCATTTCTTGGCGAACAATGTGGTAGCTGAGGTATGGAAGATATACCTCCATCCACCCTGCAAGATCAGGAAAAAGGGGCGAGATGTAACAATGAAGAGGGTGCTGCAGAGTTGGCTGCACCTGAGGTTTTCCTGAATAACTTCCTGATTCCCTCGGAAGAGGAGTTTATTCGAGTGGCCCTAGGAATCTCCTCTGGCTCACCATTGGATCCTCTGCCACATAAGCTAATGAAGGAATTTGGGTCAGAGATCTTTCTCATCCTACGACAGCTATGCTGTCAATCTCTTAACAGAAGGTACTGTGCCGTCCAATTGGAAGCAGGTTGTTACTATGCCACTCCTGAAAAAACCCACACTGGATCCATGTGGTTACAGGAACTACCGACCCATTTCCCTCCTGCCCTACCCGATCAAGATTGTGGAACGTAAGGTCAGTAGGACTCTGTCCCTCTTTTTGGAGACAAACAACATAGTGGAGGAGGAACAGTTTGGTTTCAGACCAGGTCATGGGACAGAATCAGCGTGGGCAGACAGGGGTCACTCGCCGCTTTCGATACGGTAAAACATGACATTCTACTTTCAAGGCTGGAAACCTTTGGGGTGAAGGGGGTAGCGCTCAGTTGGTTGCGATCCTACCTGTCTGATAGATGGCAGGCAGTGACACTCCCTCCGTAACAATCAGGATTTGTGAAAGTTTTACATGGGGTACCGCAGAGATCTTCTATCAGTCCCATTTTGTTTAATGCATATATGCAACCCTTGCTGGAAATTATCAAAGCACACAACATCAGCGTGATTAACTACGCTGATGACACGCAGCTTTTGATATCCCTGGAGGGAAACAACCATTATGACGTGGTCATAACACCGCAGTACCATTACAACACAGATTTTAGAACGCAAGTCGTTACGACGACTTGCGCTGGAGGGCGCTCTAGACTAAGGAATAGTGTGATTTACTATTCCGACACCTTCCCTACTGTACGTAGGCTGGAGTTGGAATAGTAAATCATACTATTCCTAAGTCCAGCACCCTACAGCGCAAGTTGTGGTAACGACTTGCGTTGTAAAAGCTGCGTTGTGATGGTACTGCGGTGTTATGTACGGCGTAGTACCATCATACATCCTCACTGGATATCCCGGGATGGTGCTCAGGCAGATTCACTGGATAGCTTTCATGCTTGTATGCGTGAAATGGCAAAATGGTTGAAGGGAAAGTCGCTTCAGTTTAATAGTGGGAAAACGGAGATCCTACAATGCAAGGTGGGGTGGATCACCCGAAGTCTGCCAGCAGACTTCTGGCCTCTAAACTCAGATGGTACGTTGACACCAGTGAACACGGTGCGCAATTTGGGGGTCAGTTTTAATGTGAATCTAAATCTGGAGACCCACGTTAATAAACTGGTGGGAAGTTGCTTTACTCTAGTTCGAGGTCTTCCAAAGGTGCTGCCTCTGCTACCAGTACAGGCAGGAACAATGGTTGTTAGGAGTATTATCCTTAGCCACCTGGACTACTGTAATTCCCTGCTTCTGGAATCCCCGGGTTACCTGATTGCCAGACTGCAGAGTATCCAGGCAGAAGAGGCTAAGTTAGCAATATCCCGAACTCGTCGTTCATCAACAACAAAAGCACTGGCGGAGCTACACTGGCTCCCAGTAGCTCAAAGGATCCTGTTCAAATCGTTGTGCATTGTGTTTAGAGCACTTCATGGACAGGGTCCTAATCCGCTTCAAGGTAAATTCCAGTGGTACGAGCCTATCCGGACCCTTCGCTCCTCTTCCACCAACCTTGTCAGAATTCCCAGTATAAAGAAAGTGACCCTGGGAGGGAGAGCCTTTAGCGTGGCAGCAGCCAGCCTTTGGAATTGTCTCTCCCTAGAAATCAGGAGAATACATAGTTTGCTGCTGTTCCGCAAGAAAATTAAGACCTGGCTTTTTCCTAAGGTATAATCTCTTAGGGTTATCAGTGAATCTCTCTTGGCAGTCTGCCTTTTTTTCTTCTCACAGCTGATAGTCTCTACTTCCAGTCTAAATTATTTCTTAGGCCAGGATGCCCGCAGGGTCACAGTGCGCTCTACAAATACCAAATAATAATAATAATAATTGATTTACTACTGCCCAAGTTTGGCCAGCTAAGAACAGAAAGGGCCTGATTACGACTTTGGTGGTGTGGCACTGGGTCCCCCCCGCCGCCGCATCGCCAAAGCTGTGGTCGGTCTACCTGCCAGACTTTTTGTCTGGCTGGATTTTGTTTTGATATTCCCATGGCGGTGCCCTGAAAATGGCACTGCAATGTAAATGCTAAAAACAGTTCCTGCCCAGCATGGACTGTACAGTCCATTCTGTGCATGAACTGGTGTGCATGCACATAGGGGGGCTCATGTTGTGCCTCCCTGTGTGCATCCACATAATGCAGGGGCATGAGCGGGCTCTATAGGGCCCCATTTGTTTCCTCTCTGCCACGGTTTTAACCGCCATGAAAACCATAGTGGAAAGGAAACTTGTAATATGCATGGTAGGATTGCAGCAGTCCGCCAAGCATATTACTGCCCCCATTACCGCTGCAACACCACCAGGGAATGGCGCTTCCTTGGCTGCTATAGCAGGACAATGGCAGTCCGACCGCTCTTATAGGGCTGTCGGGAGACTTCCACCGCTGTGCCTTCACGAGTCTGGCAGCCCGTGGACCATCAGACTCATAATTAAGCCCTAGTCATTCGTAGCTGGGTAGTGGAAGCTGACTTCAGCGCAAGGCAGCTTCTACCACTAACCCCAGAACTAGGTACCACAACTTTGTTGGCAAGGTCGCAGTTGACCGCTTGATCCTCTAATTTATATGATCATGAATTGATGGTTGGGAATGCATATTTTCTTCAGCTTGGGTGGATGTCCTGTTGCTGACATTTCTATCTTTTGCTTCTGTGCCCATTATGAGGCTTTGGCAGCCTGGCTTCCTGTTATTCTGTTTGTTGACTGACAGATCCCTCTAAAACATTTAATTTGAATTGCTCTCCTACCACTGTATCAGACTTTCTGGCTCACATCTATATACCACTGTTTTTGGCAGCTCTTTATTTATGAGTTTTCTGAGGACTGAGACATTATTTTACAGCTCATAAAATAAGACTACTGCATATTTATCTATAGGAATCTAATTGTGTTCTTTATCTTGTTTCTAGCATGGCTGGTTTTCAGACCTAAACTTCTTTTTTTATATGCTTTTATTCTTGAAAATCTGTGCATATATTAATTGTGCATTTCATTAATGTTAGTACAACACTTAGGGTCACATGTAAATACCTAATTGTGATTTTCTGTGAATTGCAATTAGGTAATTGCTATTACAAAGGTATGAAACTCCAAGAGTTTCATATCGCGGTTTGTAGGGGGTCGCAAATTGACCTACCTCATTATTAATATTGAGGTAGATCGCAATTTGCGACCCCCTATGAATCGCTAAAATCACTGGGATGGTGGCCTGCTGGGGTCAGCTGACCACCATGTCCATGATTGCTTTTAAATAAAACAATATTTTTCTTTTAAATGCAGCCCGCTTTCCTTAACCCCTCTGGTGTGTCGGACGGCTAGGAGCCGTCTGACGCACCAGTGTTGATGTGCGTCAGATGGCTCACGGCCGTCCGCACACATGGCACTAGAAATCCCTCTGGTGTGGGCACCAGTGGGATGTCTTTGAGCCCTGAACAGTCTTTGGAGGATGGGCTTCCCCAACTTCCGAGGCTGTTCTGCTGGTTTCAGGGAAATGACGGTCAGTGCACACGACGTCATTTCTCTGAAACCGAAACTGAAATGAGCTGATAGGCTATCTCAGCCACCCAAGCACAAAGAAAGACAGGAGAGGTATGATTAGAAAGGGGAGAATCTCCCCCGTCAAATGGTGCCCCTCCCTAGTGGATCCCTGCTTGGGGATCACCCCAGGATGGTGATCCCGAAGCAGTGATCCACACACTGGACACCAGGGAGAGGGGGAGCGGCCCCTTGGGCAAGGGCCTTTGCTCCCGACAATGTCTCTTGAGGAAATTCTGTCTCTATTCTCCCCGGGGAGCAGAAAGCCCACTTGATGCCAGGGATTCTATTTTAATTTGTATTTAGGGATGGGGTCTGCACGAGATTGGCATGCCAAAGCCCTCAACCCTCATGTAAAATACCACTGTCTTTTTGCCCCCCGGGAGGCAGATGGGGGCAATAGCTACAGATCTGCCCCCAGGGGGGGCAGAAAGAACACTAGGCACCAAGGATTTTTTGAAAGTAGATAGGTGTGGGGGCTGCCCAAAATGGGGATGACAGTGCCCCCACCTCCGAAAAAAATTCCACAGTGTTTCTACCCCCCAGGAGGCAGATGGTGGCTATAGCCCCTGATCTGCCCACCAGGGAGAAAGAAAGCCCACTAGGCACCAGGGATTGTTTTTTGTATATATGTAGGGATGGGGGCTGCCCAAAATGGGCATGCCAATGCCCCCCCAAACAAATTGCCAGAGTCTTTTTGCCTCCCCCAGTAGGCCGATGGGGGCAATAGCCCCTGATCTCACCCATGGGGGTAGAAAGTCTACTAGGGACCAGGGATTATGTTTTTTTATATGTAGGGGTGGGGGCTGCCTGAGTGGACATGCGAATGCCCCCACCCCCAAAATAATTCCACAGTCTTTCTGCCTCCCCAGGAGGCAGATGGAGGCAATAGCACCTGATCTGCCCACCGGAGGGCAGAAAGCCCACTAGGCACCAGAGACTTGCCTTTTTTAATATGGGGGAGTGGGGGTTGCTCAGAATTAGCATGCCAATGCCCCCTATAAAAATGAGTCACAGTCTTTCTCCATCCGTGGGGCGGGGGCAGAAAGCCCACGAGGCACCAGGGAATTATTTTTTATATGTAGGGTTGGGGGCTGCCCGACTGGGCATGCCAACGCCCCCCACTCCCCAAAAATATTCCACAGTCTTTCTGTCCCCCCAGGAGGCAGATGGAAGCAATATCTCCTGATCTTCCCCCCTGGGGCAGAAAACCCACTAGGCACCAGGGACTTTTCTTTTATTAATATGGGGGAGTGGGAGCTGCCAGGAATGAGCATGCCCATGCTCTCACCTGTGAAAAAATTACCACAGTCTTTCTGCCCCCCTGGGAGGCAGATGGGGGCAATAACGCCTTATCTGCCCCTTCCTTGATGGGCAGAAAGTCCACTAGGCACCAGGGTTTATGTTTTTTTATTATATGCAGGGGTGGGGCTGTCCACAATAGGCATGCCAATGCCCTTTCATAAAAATTAGTCACAGTCTTTCTGCCTCTCCCGGGGCAGGGGGGGCATAAAGCCCGTTAGGCACCAGGGAATTATTTTTTTATATGTAGGGGTGGGGGCTGCTGATAATGGGCATGTTAAGGCCCCCACCCCAAAGCAGTCTTTCTGCCCACCCGGAAGGCAGATCTGGGCAAAAGCCTCTTATGCCCCCCCCAGGGGGGGCAGAATTCCCAGTAGGAACCAGGGAAATGTTTATGGGCATACCAGTGAGAAGCCCCATAGGCAAGGGCCGCTTCCATTTTTTTAGCACACAGTTTGGCTGTTTCAGTCATGTTTTTAGTCTCATATCCACCCAAGTGGGGGCAGAAATCCACTAAAAACCAGGGAGAGTTTGTGTGTGTGTAAACTGGAGTTTGGCTGACGGTCTGCATGTACTGACCTTCGGCTGGCTTTTTTCTGGTGGTGTGTGTGGACCTGGACTTGGTTAATGGTGTGGGTGAACTTGAGCTTAATGATGGTGTGTGTAGATTGGTGCTTGCCTGGTGGTGTGTGTGGAGTGGCGTGGAGTGTCGCTTGGCTGGCGGTGTACTTGAACTGGTGCTTGGCTGTCTGTGTGTATGGATGGTGCTTGGCTGCAGGGCTGGACTGGCCAAAGCGGACACTTGGCATTTCCCCAGTGTGCCGGAGGGTTGGGGGACAGTTTTCTGGCCGTAGGGGGCAGTTTTGTCACTGGGGGCCAGTTTTGCAGCAGTGCTGCAATAACGGGCCCATTAACAGAAGCGGGAGTAGTGCTTTTTACTAGCACGCACCCCCCACCACCGGCCAAACAGCAATCTGGTCTTGTTTCTGTTCCCAGTGTAGCCCTGCTAGGATGGCGATGTGCAGGGGTGTCGCTTGGCTGGCAGTGTGCGTGGATATTGCTTGTCTGACTGTATGAATGGATAGTATTTGACTGGCAGTGTACATGAATGGCTCTTTGCTGGTGGTGTGCATGGATAGCGCTTGGCTGGCGGTGTGTGTGGATGGTGCTTAACTGGTGGTGTGCGTAGGTGGTGGTGTGCATGTACTCACTTGGCTGTCGGTTTGGCTTGCATGGATTTACCAGCATTTTCTTATGCTGAATCCCCCGCAAACCACAAATTTACTTAGAAAGTAACATTTTCCTCACATTTGTGTTGGTAAGGTGTAGGATCACCAAGCAGGCACAACTTTCCTACTACCCAACATCCCCTTGGTGTCCTGATAAAAATGGTACCTCACTAATCATGGGTACCTTTAGAATCCTCAGGGTATTGGAAAACAAGGGCGCAAATTGACATGGATACCTTATGGGGATAAAATGTTACAGGGGCCTAAGCGCAAACTACCTCAAATAGCCCAAAAAAGGCTTAGCACAGGGGAGGAAAAAGCCAAGCAGCAAAACGGTTAAAGGAAAACAGGTTGCATTTAGAAGGAAAAAAAAGTTTTCTTTTAATTTTTTAAGAGTAGGCAGTGGTCGGTGGGACCACTGCCTGCTCTTAAAAAAGTTTTTGCATACATTCACAAAGGGGCAGAGGTCCCTTGGGGACCACTTCGCATTTGCATATTGGTTTCCACCTACTTGAAGTAAGTGGAAAAATGTAAATGTTTTGCAACCACATTTCGGTCACAAAACCATTCCTACATACCAATGCGATTCGGTATTAGGAAGGGACACCCTAAACACGGCCCTTCCTAATAGGGAATCATTAACCCATTTTGAGATTCGATAATAGGTTATCAAATCGCAAAATAGGGTTTGGTACACTGGGAAACTATTTCTTTGGGTCACAAACGGCCCGATTCGGTGAATCAGGCACATTGTGACCTTAAAAAATGTACATACATTGGCCCTTAGTTACTTAGTACAACACAACAGTAAAACCCTTTACAAGCACTTTAAATTAATAAATAAACAAACAGGTAAAAGCATGCATTAATAAATTAATCTGCATATACGCTTTTGAGTTAGTTGAATCATATTTCCATTAATTTTGGTTTATGCTTTGCTATATCCTCATATTTAAATTGATTGGGTTAATTGAATTACTAATAATATAAATAAATGGAGTGCATTAGTAGTTGTAGGGTTGAGTTTAAAATGCTCTATTTTATTTTGATTTAAAAATGTCATTTAGTTAATGGTAATATTTGAAATGTATTTGTATTACTAGCATTGAATATACATTTGTTTGTGTGTATATGTATGTGAATCCATGTTATTCAAACCAAACTATAAAGCAACAATAACTGTAAAAGAGCACCAAGAAGAGAAGTTAGGGTAGGGAAGATGATGCAGGAAGGTGTGCCACAAATGAGTATGGATGATTGGGGATTGGGGAAGATGGGCAACAGTTCAAGTGACTCTGGGAGTAGAGCAGGAGAGGAGAGGAGGGATTGGGGTGGGGGAGAGTGGCACGATTGCCAAATTGAAAGCAAGGGACCATTCAATTTACTACAAGTGTAACAGCTGATAAGCCTCATCACTTGGATGTTAGCTATGGTGGAGTGTTGTTTTAAATGTAGTCTTTGAGTTCTTTCATGGAATAGTGGTTCGGTACCTGCCATGTTTCAACTATGATGAAGCAGAGCAAAGCAGGAGAGGGAAAGCTGAGTCTTTTCTTCCTGTATTTATAAAATTCCAGTCTGGAAATGTGCATGTCCTCATGAGCCCTCAGGACACCTGTAACAAAGGTGTGACTCTGATGGCAGCCAAATAGATAATGCTGCGGGTTTCGAAAGTGGTGCTGAAGGGCATAAGGAGCCCATAGAATTATTTGATCATAGGAGTTTTCCTATTGAATTCCTAAAGACCTTTGATGAGTTGGACATCTGTTTGAAGAACCATACATAAGGTTGACAAATAACTCTCAAAATTGGCAGCTAGTGGAGAATTGTTATCATCATATGGAATAGGACCAACACCTAGAGGACTGTTTCGCTTGGACCAATATTGGACAGTTGATATGAATCAGTCTTAACCGTCTGTGGTATATGCAATCTGAACTTGAGGCTGGTTTCAATGAAAAAGCCCTGCAATATTGCCCTTGGTATCAGTTGTGGTGTGAAGCCATCCAGATTCATGTTAGAACTATTCCTAGTCTGATGAAGATTGTTGGTGTTGGCAATGGAGACAACTGCTATTTTGGATGGATGCATCTTTAGAAATGTCTTGGATTTCCGGCATTGAATGTCTGTGAAGCACCATTTTGTGAATCTTGGTTAGTTTGTTTAATCCCGTGGGTATTTTTTTTTTAATTCAGTGAGTCTTCACATCTTGTCTGAGGTCATAGGCAGACGCTGAAACTAGGGGAACCGGATTGAGGGTCCAACTGGGACAGAAATAGGCCCTTGCGCCAAGTAGAAGTGGCCCCTATTAGTGAAATAGATAGCATAAAAAAGTGTTTCATCCTTTCAAAATTAGGGCATGTTTGAACGGATGTATGACGTTACAACGCATACTTTTACATCGCATGCCTTTACAACGTGGTTTTTACATCGCATACCATTACAACGCATAGTGCTTTTAGGCGCTGGATAGTGATTTATTTAATTTACTATTCCAACTCCAGTCCCCGTGGATAGTAGGGAAGGTGTTGGATAGTATATTAAATACATTCCCTATCCTAGAGCGCCCCCCAGCGCTATGCGTTGTAATGGTTTGCGTTGTAAAAGTTGCGTCGTAATGGTAGTGCGTTGTAAAAGTTTTGTTGTAAAGGATGTTTCCCGTTTGAACTTGCAAGCACAAGCTGTATAAGTGTTTTACAGGCATGTAAGTCTGCATGGATTTGAGCTTGCTGCTGGCAATGTTTGTTTTAATAGCAGGGAAATCAAAAGGAAAACCGGCCCAGCAGACCAGAAAACCGGCCCACAAACGGCAAGAAAAATGGCCCACACACTGAGCTGTCAGACCAGGCTGTCGGCACTGCCAAGCAGCCCTGCAGGCCGGTCCAACTCAGTACAGGCCATATCAATCCCTGGGTTGTCACAAGGCCAAAAGACAGAGAGCCTCTTTACTGCAGGCTGTGAAGCAGATCTTCCACAAGAAATGCTGTGGTCCATTAAGGCCTCTGATAGAGATCGGGTGTGGGAGCAGAGGTTATGATTAGGATTATTATCCGGGCTAGGGTTAGTTTTGAATTTATTGCGCTTAAACAAAGGATATTTATTTTAGGGTTGAGGGATAGGGAGTCGTGGAACTGATGTATGGAAGCATAGATGTAGAAGTAAAGGTGTATAAAAGTCAGCCACGGCCCGTGAAGGTAAGAGCGGTGGGGTGGTGGTGCCGGGATTTTTACAGACGGGCACGAGGATAAATGAATTATTTATTTAATTTTATCTTGTCATCGTCTGTCGAAACCCCCCGCCCCCCACCCGGCCCCACCGCTCTTACCTGCAGCGGCCGTGACTGATAAAAGAAATGGCGGACAAATAATAAGGTACGACTCTCTGAAGTCTCTAGTTGAATTGCAAATGTAACCTTGCATCATGCATCAATTACAACATATTTCAGTAATATGATTCATCCACTCACCTGATTCTGAAAATCATATGTCTATCTAGTAAACAGCAGAGCTTGCTAAAACAGTCTCTAGTGTGTACAGTAGAACTATGGAGAAATATTCAGATCTTGGACTGAAATTCGTGAGCAGATGCTTCTATACGAAATGAATGTTCACATGCATTAAAAATGTGATGCTGTTTCTGCCTCCAGAATTATACTTGTTTTGAGCAAGGCACTTAGTTAAATGTGAATTAAATGTTCACTCTCTGGTATTATTATATTGCTAGATTAAGGAGTAAAATTCCCCAAGCTCCCTTTAAAATGGTTTTGAAAACGTTAGCAGATACTTTCACTTTCTAAATGAGTTTAGTAAAGTGAAATATGTGCCCTTCATTTCTGAAAATGGTCACATGTATTAGTTTGAAACAGACCTAACTTCTGTACGGCCGATTTATGAGATGTTAATAGGAAATAAAATGCATTTATGTTTTGACTGGATAATGATTTGTTTCCTAGCAGCAAATTGCAGAAAAATATGTAGTATTTGCATTGCAATTTGTCTGATGGTGGGTTGTTTGATGCCAAAATTCTACCTGCTTAATAAAATGTTTGTCAAACAACCTGGGCACATAATCTAATGAGCAGCCTCTGTGCCAGGAACAAAAAATAAAAATCTGTGTACAACGCAGATATATGGGGCTATAGCCAGTGCTTAATTTGTAAAGGAATATCTGCCAAGACCAAAGATATTGCTTAGGTGGCTACAGCAGCTTGCACCACCCACTGACCATGCAGGCATTGCCAAATCCAATTGGCAATGTCTACTACTTCAGGTTACTCAATGCTGTAAGAATAGTGCCGGAGTGCTGAAAATATTTACTTAATTTATATAGAACTATTAAACATGCGGCTGATGTGCTATATTTAAAAAAACACAGGCAGCACAACCATGTGGTGGAATAGAAAGATGCGCCAGTGTTATGAAATAAGTGGCACAGGTTCAGAGGGGTATGAAATCCTGGTAATTAGCCCAGCCGGCTGATATGAGGGTTTATTGGCGATCACTCCTCCTTGGAAATGGGGAACCACTTGCCCATTGTAATTGAAATTGTATATAGCTGCCCAAGGCGAGTTCTCTAGAATTTTTTATAAAAGGATTGTTTTATAATCAATCAAAAGATTCTATTTGATGTGTCATGATCATCCATTTATTTAACCACAGTCCCATGGTCAAGGATGATTTCTACAGTGTCGGAATCATCCTTGTTCAACTTATTGATGGTAACACAGCTGACACGTGTTTTGCCCCCTTTGGCATGCAAGCACAGGACTTTTTCAAGGCTGATAAGAAAAAGAAAACACGACATATACATTTTTCAAGCAATAAGCCATAAATAATAATACATGTGGGAATTAGAAACAAATGCAAACCCTTTATGCAATCATTGCATAATCACTATTTTGGAAATATGAATGAGGAAAATAGTGTGTGGGTGATAGAGACATTGGTGCTTGCAAAGACACACATGTCCACATTTATATACAATATGTTCCAATTTGCACCGAGCATGATTGGTTGTGGTACAGTTTAGAACGTTGCAATATATAGAGTCATAGAAAAGTACAAAAGTACAAAAGAACAAAGCTGCAAAAATGTCATGTCAAAATAGGTTACAAAGTGTTCAAAAGGCAGTTAGAATTAAGGAAAGGAAATTCAAACTCGTTAGTAGGCACCAGGGTGACAAAGGAGAACCTGTTATCGACATGGCATAGGTAAACAGTATTGATTGCAAAAAAAAAACAACGTTTGAATACATATGGCAAATCGTTTATTAGTGTTGGATATTCAAATGACAGGAAGTATGGGGAACGGGAAACAAACAGAGAAACGTATTTGTAAGTAGTGTTAGATACTCCACTACCGTGAAGCTCTACCTCATTAGTTCAGGTGCCAAAGGTAGGGAGGGGAGTTTAAGGTGAAGAACACCTACCTAAAGTGCAGTTGTAAAGGACAAAATAATCTGGTAACGGTATTTGTGGAGAAGTGTGGCTCACTGGTGTGGAGAAGTGTGGCGCACTGGTTAGAGCGGCAGACTCTGAAGCAGAGATCAGGCCCAGGACTAGGGTTCAAGTCCTGATGCGGCAGGGTCTTGAGCTCAATGTCCGCGGACTCGATAATTCTCGCCTCGGTGCCTACTCTAATCATGGGTCCCACGCTGCAACTCTGGGCAATAGCCTGCTTAATCTCCACAACGGCCCCTACAACACTGGGATGCCTGGCTTCACCTTGGGGGTGCCCAGGAGGGGCTTCTCACAGGGAAGTACAATATTTTATCATGAAAGCCCATTATGACAAGAATTACCTCCAATTTGCCAGTGCCAGTATCTTGTGTCCACGTACCCCCATGATAGGAATTGGCTCCAATATGCAGGCATCATTATTTGGCCACAGGTGCCTGTATAAGAAAAAAAAATGTCTTCAGTATGTCAAGGCCATTAACAGGTTCACAAGCATACTACCACATTTTCTCTCATTTTCACTTACATTCACCCAGTAATTCTCTCTCATTGACTCTCTGCACTCACTCATATTCTCACTCACCCTATTGCACTCACTCTAATATACTTACATACCTCCTTCATACACAATCAGCTATTCGTACACCCTATTACTCACTCATTACCACTCACAGTTACACCTCCTAAGGGTCACTCACAGGCACTCATTCTCTTTCACATGTATCCTTACTTACACTTTCAAACACTCTCTCACTCTTACCTTCACTCATTTTCACTTAGTCTGACTCACTTATACTCAATGATACTCAATCGCACTCATTCTCCTCAATAACTGTCAGACTCTCACACATACACACATGCTTACACATAATTACGCACATGAGCACACTTCCAAACCCAAACACAACATACATTTAAAAGTCTAATATGTACTTGTAAGCTGTCAGTGATATATGCCCCATTTTTAATTACACAAGCAGTACATTTTGCAATAATAGGCACTATTAGTATAATTAAAAAATGGTCAGAAAATAAGGAGCATTAAAGCTCATATGCTCAATAATTTTCCACCTTTGAGGTGAGGGGTCGCAAACACAGTGCCAAGGGTCACACGCACTAAGGAATGGGTCACAGCTGGGACTCCTGCCAAGAACTAAATGATGTCCATGTGCTCCCTCTTCCCTAATTGTACTGTTTGCTGTTCAATAATTAACTCAGAATTTGTAAGAGTTAAATATATCTGTTCTAGATTGCATAGTCTTTTTTTTGGTTGAGTTTTTATATAGCGCTAACTAGACCCAAATATATCAGAGCGCTTTACATGAGTACCAGTTTCGTGACAGACAGACACATTCATTTTTGTTAGGCAGCGGGAGAATAAGTGATTTGCCCAGTATCACAGGATGTTGAGCGTCCTTGCTGAGACTCAAACCTAGTTCCCCAGCTTCGAGGGCGACCGCTCGAGGCGTATCTCGTATCACCCCAGATCCCTTAATACAGGTGCACAACAGTGTTCTGCACCAACAGAAGTGTTCATGATACAGCCACCGCTGAGAGCTCGGATTTGGAATAAAAGAGACCCTTACTCTGCATGGTCAGCAGTGCTCAATGACATTCACAGAAAAAAGGCCTCGTCTTCCACTCTGTCAGTATGGCCTTTCTTGTCAGGACAAGTGCAGATGGTGATTGCCTTTCTGCAAATCTAGGTAACCCCCACCATGGGGTTCCACACAAAGACAGCCAAAGTCTGCCTTTGGTATAGGTTGAATCCCCTGAAAGCAGTGCACTCTGTGGCAGTACCTCTAAGGGAAGGAGCGCCAGCACACCAGTGGAATCTCTCCCTTTGTACATGCTCCTCCATGATGGTGTGTAATCTGTTCTCCCCAAGGGAGGCTGTTATCTCATAACGGGATTTGAGCCACAGGAATAAAGTCCTTCACTTGCACGATAAGTACCGTATACGTATGTACATCTTTACTTGAAATTGCATAGGTTAGGCCTAGTAGAAATAACATTTCAATGTCTTTTGTTTAGATTAGTCTCTTTTTCCACTACTGATATCAGACCCTGTATTAAGTGAGGCACTAGATTCCCAGTTCTTCTTTGTGTCTTTCTGTTGCCGATTTGTTCCTTCCAGAAGAATCTATCAACTAAGCTCACTAATGGCCGTCATACCACCCGCTTGTGGCCACCTTAACATAGTTCTAAAACCCTCCCAAGATGGCTGCCCCTACGTGTGGATGCCCTCAGGTGTTATTTTGAAAATATTTTTCATAAACTAGAAAAAAACGCTTCAAAATGGCCACCATGCATGCACACTCATGTGCAGCAGAAATGTTATAATATTTTTACTTTTTGTTTAAGGAATTACAAGACGGCTGCCTTATCTGTACTGATGCCATGTTGTAAGGATTTGTCCAAAACTAAAACAAAACCATTACCCGATGGCCATTTGTAAAGTGGCTATCTAGAGGGAAAACAAGCTTTGACTTAGCCAGCAGGTTTCTAGTGTGAGTACTATTGACATTGCCAGTGCGTGTTTATGTATGGTGTATTTGTTATATATTTGCTTCCCTTACTTTTGAGGGGTTTAGCAAAATAACAATAATTATTTTCTCACAATACTCTTTCAGGAAAATCAATACATTTTACAGTCACAGGAAGGACGCTGTCCTGCTCAACATAAACATTCTAAGATGACATGAAATGTGTATACATGTGGAAGAATGGTGCATAAAGGAAACTTCTGCTGCAGTTATGCAAAAGCGTGGTACTAAACATCTATAAAAAGCACTGAAACAAATAAGGCAATGAAAAAGAGCAACAGAAAATGCTTTCAAAGGCAAATACTGCATCATATATTCACAACTTATATATTTTTCTTAGTTGTGTCGAGTTGCTCTTTTTATGGGTATTAGGAGGCCAAATATTTTTGCAGAAATGTAAAAAAAAACATTCCATAGAATCTAGCACTACCCAAACAACCAGCTAAAGCTTTGCAAATGGACAGCTAAATTCTGATCCCGCATTACAAGGTGCTTAGCAGGAAATAACTACTTCAGGGAACCTGATTGTTTCAAATGCAGCACATTGGCTCAACAACATAGCGTATTTTCGTGTGTGATGTAGAAAGTTGGATCCTGTTGAATCCCTTTCAGAGGACCATAAGGCAAGCAGGAGCTACTGGGCACAACCTAGGAGCGTCTCTTGCAGGTAAGCGCAATGGGGCGGTAGGCCATGGGGAAGTCGACGGAAAAGGATTTATTAATTTATTTTATTTTCCCTGTTCCATCATCTGTCGAATTCCTCCACTGCTCCCTGCCCCACGACGCCATGGCACCACCGCGCTTACCTGCAGGAGCTGCGACTGGCACAATAATTGGTGTTGACACTTTTTACCCCGATGTTCTAAGCCTGACCTACTATGGATCCTAAGTAACTGGGCAAGTACCCTTCAGCACTTGACACTCAGTGGTATCAAGCAGTCCAAGGTTTCTCCTGGGGAGGTAGATGCAGTGAAGAGAACACTGGCTCACAGTTCAAAATATGTACAATAGCAACAATAAATGATTGTCCAGTCAAATAATTCCTTTTATGAAAAAAGGAATATTTATGAAGGAACACAAAGCAAAATACAGCAGACATGAACAATACACACAGTCCTCCTGAGGTCAGTTCTCTAGTGTTAGATAGGCAGATCTCTGAATCCCACTTCTCTCTAATTGTAGCGGTTGTTCCCCATTCAATATTGGAGAATTTCAAGTAAGGCCCCACTAGAGATCCGAGTCTTGAGAGTCCCATCTAGTCTCCTTCAAAGTCAAAAGTGTTCCTGCACCCATGGCACTACGAGGCAGTACAACTTCCTCTGGACACTTTGGCCTTGTGATCAGTCTTACCTCCTTCTACTGGGGTTGCTGTGCCCGTCGCATAGGTCTGCAATGGTGAGTAGCACTCTTGGCTTGCAGGGTCAGCAGCTGGTCACCTACGCCGCTTCCTTTGATGACATGGTAAGTTTGTCTGATCACTCTTACAGGTATGGAAATGCTTGCTCAGGTTCTGATGCTTGAGTCGGAAATCCAGCAGTCACAGGTTACAACATTTCTTCTCCTCTGGGCATCAGCAAAACCAGGTAATGGCCTTTCCTCCTCTCGGTGCTCCCCAACGACATATGGGATTGCAGACTTTACTCAAAGCATGAGGTACGGCCTGATCAGCACCTCAATAAGGCACTCTTCATGGCGGCTCTCAGTGGCATGTGGGGTAGCTGTCTTTTCCCTACACAGTGATAATGGTGAAATTGTTGGAGCAACAGCCAACTTCATGGTGGACTCCACTGGCATATGGGGTTACAGGCTTGTGTCTGCTCATGGGCGATGACCCAATTGGTGCTGCAGCCTCTTCTTCACACCTCACGACAGGGATCCACTCACCAGGATCCCACACTGGACCTCGCTTCCTCCAAGAGCTATTCTCTTCCTCCTGGGACACACCGGTCTTGACAAGCAGGAAGGCACTAGTGGGTTTCAGGGCAGGTGGTCTTGGATTTCCCTGGGTACCTATCCCCTGACCTTGCTGGGGGACTCGCAAACCTTACCCCCAGTCCTATTCATAGGTTGACGTCTTGCAGAGCTTCTCCTCTTCAACATCACGCCATGCTGCTTAGCAGTTGACAATTTTGAAGGCCCCTAGCTCCCATTCTTATAGTTCATTTCCAGACACAAACTGAGGTTTAGTGTCTCAGTATTTTAAGTGTGTGTTGGGGGTCTGCTTACTTCTCTTCTGCTTCCTGCACAGTTCTCTGTCCTGCCCTTCTTCAAGAATGCATTCTGTTACAACATGAGCAACTGGTAGCCCCAAAACACAGCCTGTGGTTTATGGGCCTCTTTCTGATTGCATGTTAATGTTAGCATGGCTTGTTCGAAGTTTAAATGCCATTTTTTCCTTTTGCTGCTTCTTCACACAACACTGCTTGGCTGTTTTTGCTGAGTTGGCTTTCAAAAGATTTGTTTTTCGACATCTCTAGACATACATCGTATCCCCAGTCTGTACAGAGAGTGCTAAGCAGCCAAGGTTATCATAACGTGCGAGCCTGTTTATCGGCGTGTCCGTGTAACACATTCTAGACACAACAATTTGGCAGCTGCAAGCTGAGTAGGATTCTTGCGCCTTTATCATAGAACACTTGCTAGAATTGCAAACACTTGGAAGATTCCAGGCATGCAGAGAGACCAACAGGTCCTGATGTAATTTAAACTTACTGAGCGGACAGGTAAATGGGGTCCCCCTAAGAAAGCTCAAGAGACCTTCTATAGTTTTATAATACATAGTTTCTAGATAGGGAGGGTGCTTTAAATAGGCGCTTTTCATCACCTGTTTGCAGTGTCATTGTAACATGATTCCTCCTTTTGTATTTTATGGAATTGTAACTATGCTGTCCATATTATTATTATCCATATGTATACTGATGTTGATTAAAATACTGAGCTTGAGATCACGTCATTAAAATCAACATTTTAACCTTACAGTGTCTCTATTTACTCCTGTTGTGGACTGGTATGAAGTATGACAAAAGAGTATTCTCACTTCCCACCATTCCTGAGATGGTCCTAAGTCACATGTTCTAGGTTGTCTAATCATTGGAGCTAATCTGACACTGATTGCTGGTCTGGTAGGGGATTTTTGGTTCTAATGTGAGTTTTGGCACACCCTAATTCACTGATGGCCTTAGTCTCTGTGCACAGTTCTGTGTTTGCGCAGAATCCCTGTTACATGGCGCCGCCAACGAGTGTGGTCTTATTGTGAGACACTTGAGTAGTGCTTTTATCAGTCTACAACCCCCTCACTATCGTTTCCGGTTGACGGTAGTGACGGATAAAAAACCTACCTATATTTACATAGGTTGTTTCAAGCTTGTTAATTCTCAAAGGTTTCTTCTTTGGATTACAACCCAGTTGTGCGTACTAGTATTGTCTTGTACTTCTCTCTTACTGTTTCGATATGGCTGTGGTTGATATCTTGGCTCACAGTCGTGTAGCTGTGCGTAATCATTTGCAGGAATACCTTGTTTCTCTTGAGGGACAGGCGGTGGTTTTTGTAGTCTCTGCTGACGCGGCGTACCCGTTTGAGTTGTATTACTCATGGGTTACATTTCCCGCAGTGGATGCTGTTTCTGGTGTTTTTCACTCGTATACCCCCACTGATGCTCCTTTATTGTACGCTCCATATCGGACAGTAGAAATTCCGATTTCTGTTTGGCAGCATGCCGTTTGGTTTAATGGCGCCCTCCCACACGTTGTTACAGCGGTCAGACAAGGACCGTTGTCCATTCCAAGCGCTACTTGGCCTGTGTTGGCTGCTTACACTCTGCATCCCCAGGTGGGTGCTTTGACAGCCGTACAACTGCAACCCCTGTATGCCTCTTCGGTAGTAGTTATCAGGGGTCTGATTCATTACATTACTCGCAACCTCCCGGGAGGGGATGTATGTCTGCAACATGGCACTGTTGGAAAAGCAAAAAAAATGCTTTTTCAAAGGTTTTCATTATTTACCAACAACTTGTAGTTGGTGGTAAATAACAATTCCTTAACTGAGGAATGCACTAACTTGAGTGCTCCCTACATCCTGGATTCGGTAATTTACCAAATCGGTATGTCAAGAATTCGGTATTTTACCGAATCCTTAAATTACCAAATCGGCAAAATACCGAATCCTACAAAAATGCCACCTACATTTAAAAAGCCAAATACCGGTCCGTAACAGCCGAAATTCGGTAATTTCGGCCGTTACCGACCGGTATGGGGCGACCTACATCTGGCCCTTAGTGCTTGACGTAACTGAGTGTACAACTTGGGGGGTGATTTTTGCAGCGGTCTACACTAGGTGCTTTCGTACCCCGTCAATGACTGTTTTGCCCACTGTGATCAAGCGTGTTCAGGATGAGCACGGGCCAGTGGCTGCAGTGGAGTTGGGAATGCGCCTCGTGGGAGCATTTGATATGGTACGTGATCTCGTCCTTGCTAATGTCAAGGGGGATGCTGTACGTTTCCAAGTCTCTAATGCTCTACGCGAAGTGCCCGACGCCGACAAACCCCGTCAGTTGCCGGAACTTATTAGGGAGGCTTATAAGACCTTGGGCCATAATAAATTAAGTGTCAAGCCTTTCGCGAAGAAAGAAAAGCTACAGCAAGCTCAGCAAGGGTCATCTGATAAAGGTTCAGAAACAAAATTGGAGTAAGAACAAAAGACAGGGGAAGCAGCAGAAACAGGGTTCCCGTCCCGCTTCGCCTACACCTGCCCCTGTTGAGCGTAAATATGATTTGCGAGACCGCACTACTATCAAGTCGACTGATAGGTTTCAGGTTCCTGAACAATGTTCTCCTCGCTCTTTGCAGGAAACATCGGTAACAACCACCAGTGGAGGAAGCAGCGGCAGAGGTCAAGGTGCCCAACAGAACTGTGAGCAACCTCGTAAGGCTGACGGAAAAGGCAAGCAGGACAAGTCACCGCGTCAAAGACCCTAGTTTCAGAAGAAGAACGTTGCTGCTGTATGAGCGAGATATGCCACAGATAGTGAGAACGCTGCGCCTGTGCAATGCAGAATACTCACAGTTCTGCTTTAGTGGATAGTCTAGTGCGTAAAAGGTTCAAAACTACGCTTGACATTTCCAATGAATTCTTTGCCCATAACTTGTACCCATTTAGTGGACAGTGGACAAGTTTTACCTGTGGTGGCAAACAGCGCCAATTTCTTCGTTTGCCCATGGGCTACAAGAATAGTCCGGGCGTTTTTGCTGCCCACATTGTCTATCTGCTTGAGAGTCTCGACGCAGATGCATGTTCGTATGTGGATGACAGCTATCTCACAATCGACAAATTATGGCCGCATCTGTGCCATGTTGACCGCATAATTTGCCGTTTTGCGGACTTTGGCTATAAATTCAATTTTGCGAAATCGCACATTGCAGAATACACAGAGTTGTTCCTGGGCTACGAGCTCAACAATGAAGGTAGAGGCTTGGCTTCCCACTTCTTGAAGAAATGCACACTTTTCCGTGCTCCCACAACGCTGAAAAAGTTGCAATCCTTACTGGGCTTTCTAAATTTTGGACGAACATACATTCCAGAATATGCCCAGCGTATCAAGCCGCTTTATGCATTGATACAAACTACTTTTTCCAAATCGTGCTGGCTGCCAGAACATTCAGCCATCTTGCAATCTTTGCAGGCTGACCTACTTGAATCTAAGTTCTTGTCGACTCGTGATAACCACACGAACCTGGTGATAAGGATCGTGCGAGGGGCGGTGGGTTTCAAGTACCTCACTTTTAATGAGGGAGACACAGTTCCTATTGCTTACAAATCACACCTGTACACTTCGGCCGAATTGCGGTTTTCCACTGTGGAAAAAGTTTTGACAGCAGTGCAAACGGCGATCCTTAAGGAGCGGTCACTGTCACAGGGAAAATGCATTGTGGCTGTTAATCCGTATCCTGCCTTAGAGGCAGTGACGAAGGCCAGTGTGCCAAATTCCAAGGCTTTGCACCCTCGGTGGATACAATGGGCTACATCTTTGACAGCTCCTGATGTAACATTTGTTTTCGATTCCTCTTTGCAGTCTCTGGAGCTTTTGCAGTATGAGTTTGTTCATCCTGCTCCTCTGACTATGTGCCCACTGGAGCATTTTCGTTGTATCATTTACACTGATGGAAGAGCCCAAGCGGCTATGGGTTCTAGTCAGGTGTATTCCGCGGCCTTAGCAAGTGTGGTTAGTACAATGGTGGATGGTGAATTCAAGTCCGATGTCGTGCATACACAGAAATTAGGGGACTGTACCTTCCAATTAGCAAAACTACGTGCTCTGATACTTGCATTGGAGTACCAGACCCCAGTGTGACAACTCTTATTGTAAGTGATTCCTACTACTGTGTACAGTCTTTCAATGACAATCTACCCTTTTGGACTCAAAATGATTATTGTGACTCCAAAGGTCGCACAATAAAACATAAAATGATCTGGGTTAGAGTGGCGGAACTTAAAGAATGTCTCCCACTCGTTTTTGTAATTCATACTCTCGGTCATCAGCGCGTAGGAGTTCACGCTGTTGGCAACTGTCTCGTGGATGAAGCTGCCAAGACAGCAGTTGCAACATTTGCATTGGCAGCAGTTACATGTTCCAAAAGTAAGATTGATGATGAAATCTTGGCGGCTATTGCCGCGACTGAGAAGGGAGGTAATTATGCTAAGGGTTTCCCTTCGAAGTACTCTTATCAGTTAAGTCCCGATAAAGTTCCTTATTTGAGAATTAACGACATTGGTGACAGACTGATTCCCAACGGGGACCGCAGACAGGCTTTGATTACAGCAGCCCATGCGAGGATGGCTTAGGCGCATGCCAGCGTATCAGCTACTGTATCTCTCCTTCAACAACGATATTGGTGGCCGAATTTGTATAAACGGACATGTCATTTTGTCCTTCAAGTGACATTTGTCAGCAAATTCATAACTCCTGTTGTGGACTGGTATGAGCGTATAACAAAAGAGTGTTCTCACTTCCCACCATTCCTGAGATGGTCCTAAGTCACATGTTCTAGGTTGTCTAATAATTGGTTTCTTTGCTATAGGATGAAGAGCTAATGTGACACTGACTGCTAGTGTGGTAGGGGATTTTGGATACTAAGGTGAGTTTTGGCACACCCTAATTCACTGAAGGCCTTAGTCTCTGTGCACAGTTCTGTGTTTGGCAGAATCCCTGTTACATGGTGCCGCCAACGAGTGTGGTCTTATTGTGAGACACTTGAGTAGTGCTTTTATCAGTCTACAACCTCCTCACTATCGTTTCCGGTTGACGATAGTGACGGATAAAAAACCTACCTATATTTACATAGGTTGTTTCAAGCTTGTTAATTCTTGAAGGTTTCTTCTTTGGATTACAACCCAGTTGTAAGTACTCGTATGGTCTTGTACTTCTGTCTTACTGTTTCGATATGGCTGCGGTTGATATCCCGGCTCACAGTCATGTAGCTGTGCGTAATCATTTGCATGAATACCTCGTTTCTCTTGAGGTACAGGCGGTGGTTTTTGTAGTCTCTGCTGACGTGGCGTACCCGTTTGAGTTGTATTACTCATGGGTTACATTTCCCGCAGTGGATGCTGTTTCTGGTGTTTTTCACTCGTATACCCCCGTTGATGCTCCTGCAGTGTACGCTCCATATTGGACAGTAGAAATTTCGATTTCTGTTTGGCAGCATGCCATTTGGTTTAATGGCGCCCTTCCACACGTTGTTACAGCGGTCAGACAAGAACCGTTGTCCATTCCAGGTGCTACTTGGCCTGTGTTGGCTGCTTGCACTCCGCATCCCCAGGCAAGTGCTTTGACAGCCGTACATTTGCGACCCCTGTATGCCTCTTCGGTAGTAGTTATCAGGGGTCTGATTCATTACATTACTCGCAACCTCCCGGGTGGGGATGTATGTCTGCAACATGGCACTGTTGGAAAAGCAAAAAAAATGCTTTTTCAAAGGTTTTCATTATTTACCAACAACTTTGGTAGCAGTTATCCAGGGTCTGGTTCACTACATTACTCGCAACCCATCGGGTGGGGCCCCGGCTGGTGCAGCGCATCCGGTTGGCGGTGGTGGACTCAAGCTTAGTCCCGTCATGGTTAATGCGGTCATGGGCAAGCGTCCCCAAGATAAGGAAGAAATGCCTTTTTAGCTTGCGGAGAAATTTGACCAACTGGAGGCAGAGTTCCCGAATACTAGTCCTGTTGAGAAACACAGGATTTTAAACATGAGTTTACAGAAAGTCTTAGTGCCTGATGTAACTGAGTGTACAACTTGGGGAGTGATTTTTGCAGCAGTCTACAGTAGGTGCTTTGGCACCCCGTCAATGACTGTTTTGCCCACTGTGATCAAGCGTGTTCAGTATGAGCACGGACCAGAGGCTGCAGTGGAGTTGGGAATGCGCCTCGTGGGAGCGTTTGATATGGTATGTGACCTCGTCCTTGCTAATGTCAAGGGGGATGCTGAAAGTTTCCAAGTCTCTAGTGCTCTGCGCGAGGTACCCAACGCCGACAAACCCCGACAGTTGCCGAAAATTATTACGGAAGCTCATAGGACCGTGGACCGTAATATTTAGGTGTTAAGCCTTTTGTGCAGAAAGAAAAGAAACAGCAAGCTCAGCAAGGGTCATCTGATAAGGATGACCGCCCGAAAGTTCAGAAACAAAATGGGAGTGAGAACAAAAAACAAGGGAAGCAGCAGCAGCAGAAACAGGGTTCCCATCCCGCTTTACCTAGACCTGCCCCTGTTGAGCATAAATATGCTCTGCTCGACCGCAGTACTATTTAGTCGCCTGATAGGTTTCAGGTTCCTGAACAACGTTCTCCTCGCTCTTTGCAGTAATCATCAATTACAACCACCGGTGGAGGAAGTGGCGGCAGAGGTCAAGGTGCCCAACAGAGCCGTGAGCAGCCTCGTAAGGCTGACAGAAAAGGCAAGCAGGACGAGTCACTGCATCAAACACCCCAGTTTCAGAAGAAGAAAGTTGCTGCTGTAACAGCGAGATATGCCACAGATAATGCGAACGCAGTTTCGGAATCTGACATGGGCTCTGACACTGCTGGACAGCGCGGCAGAGATTACCATCATCCGAGAGGCGCTACATCCACTACTGAAGGTGACAGCGACTGACACCTTCGTTGTAGTTGAAACAGCAGACACTAGAGTGGCTCCCCCGACAGACTTTATGAAATAGTCCTTGTAATTGAAGGTGACATAGAATGTAGGGGTCTTTTGGGAGAATCTAACGACTACTTATGATATTTTGTTAGCGGAGGTCGACTGGCCCCCACCATTTGTCTTGACCGCTCCACAAGGGGAGGAGGTGATCAGCCGAAGGAGCATGCGCTGCAGTTTGCAGAAGATTGGGTTAAGGCGCTTGTGCCAGCGTTGTACCGTACTCATTGTGGATAGGACAAATGTTCCCCTCGACATGAAATCCCTTTGCGCTTGATGCCACAACCTCAACCCCAATACCCCATACGGCGTGAGGCGAAAGCCTCTGTAGCCGAAATCCTTGAACAATTGGAATATCAAGGTGTAATTGAAACGTCTGTGTCTCCGATGAATAACCCGCTTTTTACTGTGACCAAGCCGGATGGCTCGTACCGTTTGGTATTGGATTACGGCCACTTAAACTCACATTGTCGTAAGTGTGTGGTGCAGAATACTCACAGTTCTGCTTTAGTGGATAGTCTAGTGCGTAAAAGGTTCAAAACTACGCTTGACATTTCCAATGGATTCTTTGCCCATAACTTGTACCCATTTAGTGGATGAGTTTTACCTGTGGTGGCAAACATCAGCAATTTATTTGTTTGCCCATGGGCTACAAGAATAGTCCAGGCGTTTTTGAGGCCCACATTGTCTCTCTGCTTGAGAGGTTTGACGCAGATGCATGTTCATATGTGGATGACATTTATCTCCCAGACGACGAGTTATTGCCGCATCTGTGCCGTGTTGACCGCATAATTTGCCGTTTTGCGGACTTTGGCTATAAATTCAATTTTACGAAATCGCACATTGCAGAATACACAGTGTTGTTACTGGGCTACGAGCTCAATAATGAAGGTAGAGGCTTGGCTCCTCACTTCTTGGAGAAATGCGCACTTTTGCGCGCTCCTACAACGCTGAAAAAGTTGAAATCCTAAATGGATTCCAGAATATGTCCAGCGTATCAGACCGCTTTATGCATTGATACAACCTACTTTTTCCAAATCGAGCTGGCTGCCGTAACATTCAGCCGTCTTGCAATCTTTGCAGGCTGACCTACTTCAATCTAAGTTCTTGTCGACTCGTGATAACCACACGAACCTGGTGATAAGAATCATGCCGGGGCGGTGGGTTTCACGTACCTCACTTTTAATGAGGGAGACACAGTTCCTATTGCTTACAAGTCACACCTGTACACTTCGGCCGAATTGCGGTTTTCCACTGTGGAAAAAGTTTTGACAGCAGTGCAAATGGTGATTCTTAAGGAACGTGCACTGTCGCAGGGAAAGCGCATTGTGGTTGTTACTCCGTATCCTGGCTTGGCCAGTGTACCAAATTCCAAGGCTTTGCACCCTCGGTGGATACAATGGGCTACATCTCTCACAGCTCCTGATGTAACATTCGTTTTCGATTCCTCTTTGCAGACTCAGGAGTTGTTGCTGTATGAGTTTGTTCATCCTGCTCCTCTGACTATGCGCCCACTGGAGGATTTTTGTTGTATCATTTACACTGACGGAAGTTCCCAAGCGGCTACGGGTTCTAGACACGCGTATTCTGCAGCCTGTGCAATTGTGGTTGGTACAATGGTGGATGGTGAATTCAAGTCCAATGTCGTGCATACACAGACATTAGGGGACTGTACCGCCCAATTGGCAGAACTACGTGCTCTGATGCTTGCATTGGAGTAGGCGGACCCCAGTGTGACAACTCTTATTGTAAGTGATTCCTTCTACTGTGTACAGTCTTTCAATGACAATCTACCCTTTTGGACTCAGAATGATTATCATGACTCCAAAGGTCGCACAATAAAACATAAAGGGCCAGATGTAGGTAGCCTAATACCGATGGGTAACGGCCGAAATTACCGAATTTCAGCCGTTACCGACCGGTATTAGGCTTGTGAGATGTAGGAGACCAAATTGAAGTTTTCGGTAATTTACCGAATGGGTAATTTAAGGAATCAGTGAATTACCGAATTCTGAATGTAGGAAGCACTCAAGTGAGTGCATACTCATTTAAGGATGCGTTATTTACCACCAACTACAAGTTGGTGGTAAATAGCGAAAACCTTAAAAAAAGAGCAATTTTGTGCTTTTTTAACTGTGCCATGTGGCAGACATACATGCCCTTAGGGCATGTATGTGTGCCACATGTGCACACATGCACAATTCAGGGGTGCAACAGGGTGTCAAAGTGACACCCTGCCACCCTTGAATGTGTTACTCCTTTTACCGAATCTGTATTTACTGATTCGGTAATTCCCATTCATTCCTATGGGCCTTCAGGCCCTTAGGAATGAATGGGAATTACCGAATCGGTAAATACCAATTCGGTATTTACCGAATCTTACCGATGTAAAATTTACCGCATAAATACCTTCATCCCATTTACCGATTCTGAAATACCGAATCGGTACCATTCGGTATTTTAGAATCGGTAAATCTGGATTACCTACATCTGGCCCAAAATTATCTGGGTTAGAGTGGCGTAACTTAAAGAACGTCCCCCACTTGTTTTTGTAATTCATACTCTCAGTCATCAGTGCGTAGGAGTTCATGCTGTTGGCAACTGTCTCGCGGATGAAGCTGCGAAGACAGCAGTTGCAACATTTGCAGTGGCAGCTGTTACACGTTCCAAAAGTAGGATTGATGATGACATCTTGGCGACTGGGAAAGGGAGGTAATTATCCTAAGGGTTTCCCTTCGAAGTACTCTTATCACTTAAATCCCGATAATGTTCCTTATGTGAGAATTAACGACGTTGGTGACAGACTGATTCCCAATGCGGACCGCAGACAGACTTTGATTATAGCAGCCCATGCGAGGATGGCTTCGGTGCATGCCGGAGTATCAGCTAGTGTATCTCTCCTTCAACAACCATATTTGTGGCGGGGTTTGTATAAACAGACACGTGATTTTGTCCTTCAATGTGACATTTGTCAGCAAATTAACCTTCTTCTGCTGCACGCCCGCCCCAAACTCAGTTGTACATATCTAATAAGCCACTTGTGTGTGTTTATTTGGATCACTGCAGTCCTTTCTCCTCTGATACTGCATATAAGTACATCTTGGTAGAAGTTGACTCTTGCACGCACTTTGTGTGGGTGTGGCCTCAAAGGAGTGCTGATGCCAGAACTGTCGTAAGGGATTTGCATTTCTTTGTGGGAATTTTTGCATGTGGTACCTTCCATTTGGATCAGGGTCCAGCGTTTGCCTCTAAGGCATACAAGGATGCCATGGCTTCATTGGGGGTCCAGGTCAAATTTTCGTCTCCATACAGGTCTGAGGAAGGTGTTGGGTGCTGGCAGAGAATGGCTCACCCACTAGAATAGCGTACAACGTGCACTTAATAATCTCCCTAGAAGGTCTCTGGGTGGGCGGACCCCATACGAAATGCTCTTTGGCATCAAGTTGTTTGTTCGGGAGCCGCATCCTTTGACGCAGACGAACATTCTAATGTTTTGCAGAACCTACAAAAGACCAGACAAAGGAACAATTGCCCTCCACGTCTGAAGCGGAGTTGCAGATTCCGTTAGTCGGCTGGCTACCCCAAGTTGGAGAACTAGTCCGCGAGAAGACCGACAACAAAAAAGAATTTGGTCCTTTCTATTGAGCTCCAGTTGCTGTGCTTGATGTGCAGGGTACAAGAACAGTCATCATACCTCCTCTTCCTGGACAAAAGGGGAACAGGTACATTTCAATTGATCATGTCAAACCACACAGGGTGGCCGATACTGTATAGTATGACGCCTGCGGTTTCGTGTCCGGCAATGGTGCGACGCTCTGTTTTGGCCCCGGATCTTGCTATCGGGCCTGATGGTGCCATTGAAATGAGTCCACTTATGAATCCTTTAGAGAATCAACCTGCTCGTGTGGCTAATCAATACAGTTTTTTATTTGACACTGGCTCATCAACATCAAGGACCCCTTCAAAAGTTTACATTTTTGTTACCAGGTTTAAAACACATTTTTTGATCCCACCTTGGATTTACATTTAACTGGTGCTGATTGCTATTTTTTTGTTCATGTCCATAGGATTTGTGGTATTTTGTTCACTTTTTCAATGGACACTATGTTGAAGAAAGAACGTCAATTCGAGTGATTGATGGAACTTTGGCTCCCCACTCCTCTTCTCACATCATGAAGAGGGACCAGACTTTTGTTCGCTCTGATGATTGGGATGTTAAGGTGGTTGAAGCCTTATTTACTGGTTTGAAATATTATGCTGCCTTCGATGCTGAAGATTTATATTTAGAGTCCGCAAATTATGGTGATTTGTACTGTTACCAACATTTTGGCAATCACTTTCTGCATAAGACTGGCTCATTCCGAAGCATGGTTGATTTCACACAGTGGGAACATTGTCCCGCACCTGTAGAAGGCAGTTCCAAAACATTCCTGAAAAAGTTTTCCTATTTTACTGATTTTGATCAGTCCAACCCTAATGCTTTTTTTTTTAAATTGACTGGAGAGTCATTTTCCAAGGTTAGACTTACACACACCAAATGACTTTTTTCGAAGTCCTTTATTGACCAGTTGGCTGTTGGGGCTATGAACTGTGGAGAGATACTTTTGATCTTAAATCTGTTTGAGGTTCTAAAAGTTGGCAAGTACAAGGCACTGAGGCCTTGCATCATCCTTGTCTCATCCCGAACCATATGTTGTTTCTGAATGATACTATTTCACAAACAACATGCTTTGGATTGGCTACTTCTGAAACATTGAATGCTCCTTCCTTTCCACATTTGGGTGAATTCCCCCATTGGAATAATGTTACCAGTACACCCCTAAGTGAGATTCAGGCACTGTTTAGTTATTCCTCTTTTAATATTTCCAGCATTAGTCCTGAGGGCTGGTTGCTCTGGCAAAAAAGTGCGGATTCCTGCCAGCACCGCTTTCTGGGTCTGACACCTGGGTCTGACACCTGGCTACACAGCGGTTAGAGTTGATCCCCGTTTCCAGACTCACCATTCAGTCACCACCTATTCTGTAGGCAAATTGTCCCAGAGTTGGCTCAGACATTAATCCTTAGCGTCTGCTAAGTCACATTTGTCCAAGATCTCTGATACTGTTGATTTAAATGATTTTGTAAAAGGCCCTGCGGGAAAAGATGGATATATGCTGCTTACAATGAAGATTGGAAACTGTCTCAAATTGAAGCTGCTTCTAGGCTTAGGGCTATAGATCAAGCTAATTTAGAAAAAGTGCTTGCTGTTGTAGACAATAGCATTAACACCCTTTCTTCCCGAATTTACACTTTAGATAATATTGTGTCATCTGTGGTTGATATTGTACAAGAAGATGTTGCAGTGTTGTATCATGGGCAAAATCAATTGTGTTCTGTAATGCAGTTTGCCTGGACTTTACAGACACTTAAGAATGGTCGCGTTCCTTGGGATTACATGAACACCAGCTTGTTATTTCTGCCTTTTAATTTGCCTTTAAATGACGTACACAAGTGTCCCGTATTCGGATGCTGCTGTAAAAGTAAGATCTTTCTCTGGAGCTTTTGATTTGCTCCTGGCATTGTGCGATTTAAGCAACATTTTTACACTCTAAGTAAGCTTGGGCTTTTCTCGTGCCTCCTCTTAGAGCTTGACGGAATGGATTTGGTATTTAGAGGAATCCTGGCACGCTCTGACCTACTGCTATCTTGCTTCATCAACAGCCTGGTGTTTAGCTGACGTGGCCTGTTCAGTGCAGCAATGTGCTTATGTGGGAACTGAAAGGTTACAGTTTTGAGGCCGACAACAAGCTCTTAATTTTTACGCTTCGTGGGTTCTTTCCAGATGAATTTTACACACGCTGTGCGAATTCAAATATTGAAGGAGTCAATTGTGGTGGAATCATTATTAGAATAAAATAACAAGACTGTAATTTAAATGTTGTTTTATAGCAACCTTCTTCATCCTCAGGAGTGTGAGATTACCCCCTTCTGGGGTACAATAACTCACACCAGCTGCCTGTCATCACACTAGCAAAAGCTATTAATGTACAGCCTTTACCCTTCTCATTTGTGATAGTCCTAATATTACAACTTATTTAACAACTTCAATCAATCAATCAATCAATCAAGTAATTTGTAAGGCGTGCTACCTACCCGCTAGGGTCTGAGGGTGCTGGGGGGGGAGGCGCAGTCAGTGGTCGAAGAGCCAGGTCTTGAGCAGTCTTCTGAATGCCGGGAGATCTGTAGTCTGTCGTAGGTGGAGGGGGAGGGCGTACCAGGTCTTGGCAGAGCGGTGGGAGAAGGATCTGCCCCCGGAGGTGGTTCTGTGGATGCGTGGGACGGCGGCCAGGAAAAGGTCGGCGGAGCGGAGTTTCCTGTTGGGTGCGTAGAAGGAGAGTCTGCTGTTGAGGTAGGCTGGGCCGGTCTTGTGGAGTGCTTTGTGTGCGTGGATCATGAGTTTGAAGGTGATTCTTTTGTCGACGGGGAGCCAGTGCAGGTCTCTCCGGTGGGGGGTGATGTGGTCTCTTTGAGGCAAGTTTTGATGAGATAGAATCACATCTAGTTGCGCACTTTTCACCTGGTGCTGTCCTACACCTTAATAAATTATACAATGTTCACCTCTATATACTGTTGCCAATCAGTTATTTAATTTCATAATCTGATCCACTTAAGTTTATCAACAAATATTACATTCCATAATTTTCATACTGTTTGTGATACACACTTCATTATCAATGTATTCATATATACAATATTCACAAACATAACATTTTCTTTTCAATCAATCTTTCACATTTTAACAATTCCTGCCCAATGCATTTCGGCACTGAACAGTCCCTTCATCAGGGGCTGATCTGAAACAAAGGACAAAATGGTGTATGAGTATGTTGTGTCGAGCCTGTGTCATGGGGGTAGTTATATGAAAAATAGTGTCATTTCATACCTCTTACTATCGTGTATCTAATTAATCAGCTGAAAAATAAAAGAAAAAACGTCTGTTGTTAGGTCAAAAAAATCGCAATATCAAATTAGTGTCTAAAAAAGCCATAATCTTTCTTGCTTACCCGATGGTCTCTGAATGTTGGTATTCTAGAGAAAGAATATTTGGAAATGACGTCTGGTTATCGATATAAGTATGATTTACTCTCAGAAGCTGAATGATTGTAAAAGATAACAAATCCTACCTGATCTTGATGAATTACGACGACCTGAAAGCGCATAATGAGGCATTTAGATATAGGAGCGTAATCTTAGGCAGAAAGTTAAGAAGACCGAAGGGTCAATGAAACATACCTTAAGGATCAGTATGTTATTTCTACGAGAAAAATGGAACGAATATCGTGTCAGATGAATGAAAATATTAGTCCTCACTGCTAGCGAACAAGATATCGGTATAATAAAATACCTGTATTTGATGCCGACGCTGTTCAGAATAGAATGTTTGTATCGAGGAGGTGAAGACTCTTACAGCGTCTTACTCATATATATTGATCTATGGTTGGCGCCTCGTGTAGACATAGACGATGGGCTTAGGCTTTAGGATCATATTGGAACGCGTAATGCCCCGTAACGCCATTTTGTAATGTGCAATCTAAATGTGGGATCTTCTTGAGACGGACGTAACAAACCTAACTTAATCTTTCAGATATACTTCAAATAAAGAGAAAACCGAATGTTTGATATATTCTTGCCGCGTTTGTGAAAAAGTTTCTTAGTTCGTTCATAATATAGTCACCTAATGAAGTTCATGAGTGAACTATATATTATATGCAGCGACCTCAAAATTAGCTCATAGCACAGCAGTATTTAGAAGACATATTCATGTTTCAAAATGATCAGAAGGGTTGTAAGGCCTCGAATAATGCACTTGTTATGGTCTACCGACTAATCATGTTATTTTTGATTTTGTGTTGAGCAATCATGTTGCTAATATAATTCCTGATTCCAACATGTGTTTTAAATGTGTAGCAATATTTTGTAACATTGAGGGGTGGCATAGATAATGATGTAATATGAACAAACTTGTGTTGTACAAAGTATACCATGTACAATTGTCCACATAAAAACATATTGTTTATACATTACAAAGTTGCCTCCGCTGATAATTACCACTTACAAAGCGCTATTCTGAAAGTCATGTTGAGCACTATGTTGCTAATTATTATCCTGTTTAAAGTACTGTTCACTATGTAGAGCACTAGAATACTGAACTGACCGTTCCATTTATACTAAAGGTAACATGATAGATCATATCTGTCATTCAATCCCGTCGGATGCATTGTCTGCAATTGTTTAATCTAATACATTTCACGTTGTAAGAGTTTTTGTCTATTGTCAATGCCAGACTTGGTTTGCACTTTCTCTATAATAAAAAAACGCACCTGTGAGATCTTGTGATCAGCTTCCTTCCAGTGGGTGGCAAGTGGTGAAGATAAATATTCATTACGTATTCTGCTCTTGTGCTCAGTCAATCTAGTTTTCATCTTCCGTTCCGTTTTACCAACGTACATTTTGCCACATGGGCATTTGATCCCATATACCACGTTTTGGGCATTACAATCACTGGTGTGTCTCAATTTTATAGTTTTGCCAGTAGTGGGGTGTGTGAAAGTGTTGCCAAGGATTATAATATTACAGTGTGTACAGTTCTGGCAACGTACGGTGCCCTTGTGGTTGATACTGCTGTTATCCAATGCAGGACGTTTCAATATTTGTCTGATGTTAGGCCCTCTCGTATAACCATGCATTGGTGGTTGTGAGAATATACCATTGAAATCCTTTTCAGAAGATATATGTTCCCTTCTTTGATTGATGATCCGTTTCACTCTTGCTGATGCTGTAGTAAACTTTGACACAAAAACCATTCTTTCCTGCTGGGTAGGGGGTCTAAGTTGAAGTAATCTTTTGTCTATCCATTTGTTGGACC
This sequence comes from Lissotriton helveticus, assembly GCF_964261635.1. Classification (NCBI taxonomy): domain Eukaryota; kingdom Metazoa; phylum Chordata; class Amphibia; order Caudata; family Salamandridae; genus Lissotriton; species Lissotriton helveticus. Next base: position 737,151,903 of record NC_136072.1, on the reverse strand, counting down.
CTCATTTTACTGTATTCTACTACTTCCGTAGGGTATCCACGCTCTTGGTATCTATGCGCGAAAATTTCAATGTTAGCATCAGATGTTATTGTTTGTGAGCAAATCCTCTTAATGCGAATGAATTGAGACAGTGGAAGGTTCCTCACTAATGGCCCTGGGTGAAAACTGGTATAGTGCAATGCACTATTACGATCTGTAGACTTAATGTAGAGTTCTGTGTTAAAACCATTAGGTTGTTTGTGTATCTTTACATCTAAGAAGTCCATTATGTTGCGATCAATTTTATATGTAAATTGAATCCTTGGGTCTATTTGATTGAGATGTTGAATCGTATCCAGTAGTGATTCCTTGGTGCCTTGCCAAATTAGAAAAATGTCGTCGATGAAACGACAATACATTTTGATATGTGACCACTTGGTTGTTCCCATAAGATGTTCTGCCTCAAATTGTGCCATGAAGATGTTCGCGTAGGCAGGGGCCCCTGCAAAGCCCATGGACGTTCCAGTTATTTGTGCATAAAAGCGATGGTTCCATTCGAAATAACTGTTATGTAAACAAAATTTTAACAATTGCAAAAGAAAAACTTTGTCTGTAGGTAAGTCCTCCATTTGTAAAAGTGCCCATTCTACCGAGTCTAGCCCAGCAGAATGTGGGATTGAAGTATACAAGGATACTACATCTATTGTGCATAGAATCCAACTATCTTCAACTAAATCTTCCAGTGCTGAAATTGTTGTTAAGAAATCACTCGTATCCCTTATGTAAGATTGCCAACCTTGTACAAATTTTTGGAGAAAGAAATCCAGGTATTTGCCGAGGGGGTCAAATAATGACCCACACCCCGAGACGATAGGTCTACAAGGAGGGTTCGTTAAGTGTTTATGCACTTTTGGGAGCATATAAAGTTTAGGACAATGAGGATAGTTGGTCGTTAAAAACCCTTTGATTTTCTCATCAATCCATTCATGTTCCAATGCTTTTTGTAACAAGTCTTTCAACATTTGTTGTAACAGTCCTGTGGGACCTCTATACAAAAGTTGATCTGTGTCTTGGTCAGAAACATGCTCTTCTACTTTTGATATATAGAAGTCCGCGTCCATTACTACCATTGCCCCACCTTTATCAGCTGGTTGGATCTGTATTGACTGATTGTTCGCTAGATTTTGCAATGTTTGTTTCTCAAATCTTGTAAGATTACTGTGTTTCACTTTCTTGTAATCCAAACCTTGTATATCCTTTTTCACCATTGTTTCAAATGTATCAAGCATTTTGTGCGACACAGGCGGTTGGTAAGTGCTCTTAGGTTTGAAACGTGTGTTGTATTCGGTTTGAGTTGTTTCTGTAGGTTGCACTATATTACTGAAAAAGTGTCTTAATCTCAGTGTTCTCATGAACCGGTAAAAGGCTCCTTCAAGTTCCATTTCGCTTGCTTTAACTGTAGGTACAAATGATAGTCCCTTATTTAGCACTCTCTTTTGTTGTTGTGTTAAAGAGATTGAAGAGATATTAATGATCAAACTACTGTCCTCCCGCTCCTTAGAGATTTTCCGGCCGTTTCCTCTCCTGGTTTGTCATTTGCTGTTGTGACTGTTGATTGACCCGTGGGTTGTAATCCTTGGTTTTGGGTTTGGTATAAAAAAGCTACATTGCCACTCGTAGTTGGTTGTTGTATACTGTCAGTTGACGTTGTTGAGGTCTGATTGTTAAGTTGGACTGGTCCCCGAGTGATAGATGTTTCCTTCTCAGTCACTAGACTCTCTTCAGAGGAATGTGTTGCTGTTTGTGGTTTCTTGGGGTGATATTGGCGGCGAGCATAAATTTCCGCCCAGGTGTACACCTCATTAAGTTTGTAATCGATGGTGTCACGTTTGTACTTACGTAATTTGCCCTCCTGTAGTTCTTTACTATACTTTTCCAGTTTTAAGGTAAGTCCGTCAATACTCATTTGCCATGAATTAGCCTCCATTCTGGTCTCCAGTTCTGTTTTTAGTATGAAAATTTCCTCTTCGAGTTCACGTATTGTTTTAGAGAGTTCCTCAATAATAAGAATAATTAGGTCGAGTGTACACTTATTAAGTATGTTATACCACTTCTCCATGAATTTAGCGTTCAGGTTGAACCGAAATAGCATTGGTTTGATCGACAGTCTCAGGCCTCTCGGGATCCGCTTGGCTTTATGATATTGCACCAATGTAGATGCATGCATTTTCTGATTTAGTTGACGTCTAGTCAGGTATTCAAGTTGTTTTAATTGCTGGCTGATTGAACCCCCATGAGCATCCATAGTCCGTACTTCTTGAATCATTGAATACATTTCATCAGCCTGTTCTGATGTATAGGCCAATGTGCTGGCTCTATTGTCTGTCATAGCTGTAATGTTATCGAATTGCATTATGACGTTGGGTGCTACCCCTATAGTGACACAGAATAAGAACAGTTTCAAGGGTTTGAGGGGAGCACTCCTGTTTAAACTAATATTTTCAGTCTAATCTAATGGTGCTGCAACTAATCAGGTTTGTCACGCCTGGGTTCAATAGGCAAGTTTTGATGAGATAGAATCACATCTAGTTGCGCACTGTTCACCTGGTGCTGTCCTACACCTTAATAAATTATACGATTTTCACCTCTATATACTGTTGCCAATCAGTTATTTAATTTCATAATTTGATCCACTTAAGTTTATCAACAAATATTACATTCCATAATTTTCATACTGTTTGTGATAAACACTTCATTATCAGGGACATCTAGGACCAGGCGTGCGGAGGCGTTCTGGATTCTTTGGAGTCTGCTGATGAGTTTGGCCGGGGCTCCGGCGTAGAGGGCATTTCCATAGTCGAGTCGGCTGCTAATGAGGGCGTGGGTGACTGTTTTCCGAGTGTTCGTTGGGATCCATCTGTAAATCTTGTGGAGCATACGGAGGGTGCGGAAGCATGAGGAGGAGATTGCGTTGACTTGGTTGGTCATGCTGAGCGTGGAGTCGAGGATGATCCCTAGGTTGCGTGCATGTTTGGTCGGTGTCGGGGGGGTTCCCAGGGAAGGAGGCCAGCAGGAGTCATCCCACGCCGATGGGTTGGGCCCAAGGATGAGGATCTCCGTCTTGTCCGAGTTCAGCTTGAGCCGGCTTGCCTCCATCCAGTCGGCGACGGCCTTCATCCCCTGGTGCAGGTTGGATTTGGCGATGGAGGGGTCCTTGGTGAGGGAGAGGATCAACTGGGTGTCGTCGGCGTAGCAGATTATGTTGAGGTCGTGTAGTCTGGCGATGCGGGTGAGGGGGGCCATGTAGACGTTGAACAGTGTCGGGCTAAGGGAAGATCCCTGAGGGACGCCGCAGATGGTTTTGGTGGTTCCGGATTGGAACGGGGGAGGAGGACTCTCTGGGTTCTGCCGGTGATGAAGTAGGTGGTCCAGTCCAAGGCCTGGTCTCGGATCCCTGCGTCGTAGAGGCGTGTGCGGAGAGTGTGGTGGCAGACGGTGTCGAAAGCGGCGGAGAGGTCAAGGAGAATGAGGGCTGATGTCTTGCCGTTGTCGAGGAGGATTCTGATGTCGTCTGTGGCGGCGATGAGGGTGGTTTTGGTGCTGTAGCTGCTGCGAAAGCCAGACTGGGACGGGTCCAAGATGTTGTCTTCTAGGTAGCGGGTGAGCTGGGTGTTGACAGTCTTTTCAATGACTTTCGCTGAGAACGGAAGCAGGGAGATGGGCCGGAAGTTCTTGAGGTCTCTCGGGTCCGTCTTGGGTTTCTTCAGGAGGGCGTTGATCTCGACGTGCTTCCAGCTCTCAGGGAAAGTGGCAGTTTCGAAGGAGAGGTTGATGATGTTGCGCAGGTGGGGTGCGATGAGGCTGTAGGCTTTGTTGGCGATGTGGTGGGGGAGAGGGTCCGAAGGGGCGCCTGAGTGGATGGTGCTCATGGTCTCGATTATGTCATCATTGCGCATGTTGGTCCATGTGGTCAGAAGGTCGTGGTCGGTGGGGTTGGGTGTGCTTGTCGTGGTGGGGTGCGTTGGGTTGATCTGAGTGTTGAAGCTGTTTTGGATGTCGGTGATCTTGTGTTGGAAGGAGGTGGCGAGGGTGTCGCACAGAGCTTGCGATGGTGGGATGTCGTTGGTGCAGGAGCTGGGATTGGAGAATTCTTTCACGATGTTGAAGAGCTCTTTGCTGTGGTGGGCGTTGTTGTCAAGGCGGTCTGTGAATGAGGCTCTTTTGGTTATTCTGATGAGGTGGTGATGGTTGCAGATGGCGTCTTTGTGGGCTGCATGGTTGGCGGGTGTTCTGTCGCTGAGCCAGATGTTTTTGAGTTTCCGGCAGGCGCGCTTTGAGGCCAGGATCTCTGGGGTGAACCAGCTGGCTCTCTGGTTGGTGTCTCTGTCGGCAGGTAGTCGTAAAGGTGCTGCGGTGTTGGCGCATTTTTCCATCCAGAGTCTGAGGGTGTTCCCCCTCCTCTGGGTCGGTGGAGCTGGTCGGAGGGTCGATTGCGAGGTGAGCTTCCAGCAGTTCCTTGGTTACTTTGCCCCAGCGACGGCGGGGGATCTGTGGGGTGCGGTGGTGGGTGATGGGTTTCTGAAGGTGAAGTGGATGTAGTGGTGGTCGGTCCAGGTGAGCTCGGAGTTGTGGCCGAAGGTGACGTGGGGGCTGGAGGAGAAGATGGCATCGAGCGTGTGGCCGGGGATGTGGGTCGGGGTTGTGACGATCTGTTTCAGTCCGAGGGTGGCGAGGTTGTCGACCAGGGTGGAGGAGTTGCTGTTGTTGATGTTTTCCAGATGGAAGTTCAGGTCGCCGAGCAGGATGTAGTTGGTGGAGGTCAGTACGTGCGTGCTGATGAAGTCCGCGATGGAGTGATTGGGGGCGTGGACCCGGCGGTCTGTAGACGAGGGTGCCTCTGAGGGTGGTCTTGGGGTCAGTGTGGATCTTAAAGTGCATGTGTTCGGCAGTGGTGAGGGTGTTGTCGGTGATCGTGGAGTCCTTGATGGTGTTCTTGTGTATGATGGCGATTCCTCCTCCGACTCCGTTGGCGCGGTCTCTTCGGGAGATCATATACCCGTCGGGAATGGCCATTGGGGTGTCAGGGGCAGAGGTTTCATTCAGCCACTTCTCGGTCAGGAAGGCGAAGTCTGGTGCTGTAGTGGTGAGTAGGTCCCAGAGCTCGACGGCGTGCTTGCGTGCGGAGCGGGTGTTGAGCAGGATGCATCGCAGTCGGTTGGATCCCGTTGCTGTCGGAGCTTTGGCGCTGTTGGTGCAGGTGAAGGTGCAGTTTTAGGCCGTGGGTGCGCTTGGGGGTGGCTTTGTAGCAGTTGGAGGGCGGTCCTTGGTTGAGTGTGATGAGGGTGTCGGTGTTGTAGCGGAGTCTTGCTTCGTCTCTGGTGTGGGGGCCAGGGGTTCTGGCGCTGGGCGCGGTCCAGGTGCGGACGGGCGCAGACGGGCTTGCCTTAGGCTCACCTTCGGGCACGCAGCGGCCACCATATAAGGGGGGGTGGGGAGGGCGGGTCAGCTGGGAGGCGGGGAAGGTGGCAGCGAATGGGCACGAGGGCGGGGCCGCCTGGAGGGCAGCGGCGGGAAAGGAGAAAAACGGCGGGGAAAAACGGGAGGAAACGGCGAGGGCAGAGCGAGGTCAGAAGCAGGCAGGCCCGCTCGGAGGGGCAGCAGGGAGCTGGCAGTCACACGGGCACATGGGGAGACAGGGGCACTGGCAGCCGGGGTATAGGTAAGAAGGGTTAAGGCGCATGCACTCAGGGGGAATGGCGGCAGTGGAGGCGGCGATCAGGGACACAGACAGCAGCAGGCAGTGAGGAGCAGGCAGTGAAGAGCAGGCAAGGCTGGCACAGGAGATGGTGGCGCTGCAGCGGAGGGGGGAGCGACATACCAGAATGTCAAGTTCTGCTTGCCTCTAAAGCAGCACAGACAAGCCCGATGTATTTCAGTGGCCGCGGAGACTGACAGGGAACACAGCGAGACCAGAAGGGCACAAACCTACAAAGCATGACCTAAAGCCATTCAGTTATTAGCATTTTTTCTGCTCTGGGGTCTTGGTCAACGGTATTTTTCCCAGCAGAGCGTCCCTCCACCCTGACTGGAAAGGAGTACACCAGAAAACTGTCGGGACTCCAAGTCCCAGGAAGCATTGCCTATCGCACTGGCGCCGCAGCTGAGTGCCCAGGGGAGCCTAGATCACGACTCGCGGCACCCGCTTTGCGGGAGCCGCTTCGCAGGAGTACACAAGACAACTGTGGCGACTCCAAGTCCCAGGAAGCATTTCCTAGCACGCTGCCGCCGCAGCTGAGCGCCCAGGGGGGACTACATCACGACTCACAACACCGCTTCGCGGGACACGTGCGGGCATGCGCCAGGCAAAGCCCAGGCCAAGGGCAGGCCCGTTGGAACCCATCAGTGAGTGGAGGAGACTGGGCTGGGTCCCCCTCTGAGCATTACAGTAAATTAAACGTTAGTCCTGCTAATATATTTATATTTGTAAGTACATAAGCTAATTTGGTTCCTCGAATTGTAATCAATCTGCTTTCCAAGATGAAGAAGCGAGAGGGGAAGGGCAGAAGTGGGCTACCTAGTGGAAGCATCGTGGGGACACTTGACCAATTCTTACTTAGAGCGATCTCTGTTCTTGAACACGAGATTGAAATTACAGAGCGTTGCCTATCTCTCGAACCCCTACTGTCTAAAAGATTGTCTCTGGGTGGCTTGGCATCTGATGCAACTCCCGACCACTGCCTTAGTTCTGATAAGGTGCGCGACCACATACAGACTTTAAATGGGACCCCGGAAGTACCAATCACACAGATATCAGGTGAGACCGAGCCAGAGCCTGTTGTAACTTACCCTACTAAACAATCTTCCACAAGGTCTATCCCCCTGACAAAAACCACACAACCAGAAGCGATCCCAGACCCCCCTGTAAAGAGGAAGAGGGGAGGGGGTCCACAGAGACCAAAAACTGCAAAAACAGCCAGGACGAACAAAAGCGGAGGGGGTGCTTTATTAGATTCACCTACCACTGTAGATGGAGCCTCATTTAGTGCTAGAGCTCTGAATTTTGATCCACCAGGAGCTCCGTGCCCTGAAGTAGATGAGGCCATGTGGATGAGACTGGAAAACCTACTCCTCACATCCCTAAACCCTATTACTCATAGACAGCCAGATCGAGGTAAGAATAAATAACTGAATTACAGGCCAAGTCTATTTTTTGTGTTCTTGAGGGCCTAATAGCTCAAATCAAGCCGCTGCCAATGCCATCATCTAATGGAAAACCTCCGCCTTTGCATGAGTCAAGCAATCTCACTGCTGCTAAATCCATTAAAATACCTGCAAAGAAACCACTACCTTCAGGGGAGAACTCCAACACAGCTACCAATCTAGTTGTCATTATGGTTGAGAATGTCCCTGTGACAGTGAATACCACGGATGAATTCGCCCAATCTAATTTAATGGCTAATTCCAACACTAACTGTTTATACATGGATAGATGATCACAAAAATCTTTCCACTTTTCAAGCGGGTTTTCCTCCCATTTTAGCACTATCAACCAAGTCTTTAGGTTTAAGATGATCTACTGGAGTGCTGTGATTCTAGCTGGGGGGACTCTGTATGCGGCATTTATAGATCTAAAATCAGCGTTCGATTTGGTCCCCCGGAATAAGCTATGGGACACATTTAAGGAAGCGGATGCCTCTTGAGCTCCTACTTATCATTATTAAACTGCATGAGTCAAACTATTCACAGGTACGTTGGGGAAAGCAGGGCGAGCTAACCGATCGCTTCCCAGTAAACAAGGGTGTCAGACAAGGGTGCATTTATTTATTTTATTTATTTATTATGCATCTTGTAACGCGCAAACTAAAACCCAAAGGTGTCAAGGCGCCTAACAAAAAAGATCAAAAGTGCGGGACACATCTACTAAAACGCTTGTACAAAAAGGCGAGTTTTAAGGGCAGATATAAAAGTCTGAAGGGAGGGGAGGGACCTAAGTTCTAACGGAAGATCATTCCACCATTTAGGGGCCAGATGGGAGAAAGCCCTACCACCCCATCTGGTTTTCCTGATGCGCGGGACGCGAAGAAGAAAATGGTTAGAGGAGCGGAGGTTTCTGCCAGGATTATAATAGGACAGGATGGATCCAATGTCTGTAGGGCTACTTTTCGCCAACGCCTTGTAGACCATGCACATGGATTTAAAGACTATCCGCTCCTTGACCGGAAGCCAGTGAAGCTGCTTCCTTGCCAGCGTGGCCGAGGAGCGGCGGGGAAGATCAAGGACAAATCTGGCTGCTGCGTTCTGGACTACCTGCAAGCGCTGCAGCTGACTCTTATTCAGTCCAGCATACAGCGCATTGCAGTAGTCCAGACGGGAACCCACAAAGGCGACAGCCAGTTGCCCTCTTGCCTGCATGGAAAGGTAGGTTCTAATTTTCCTCAGAATGTGAATTATGCCCCAACAGGTGGAAACCGTCCTATTAACCTGTTGGCACATACCAAGGATGGGATCAATCATAACCCCAAGATTCTTGGCCACAGAAGTAGGTTTGGGGCAGGCACCCAATGAATCCGGCCACCACTCCAAGGACCAGATCTCCTCCTTTCCGCCGAAAACCATCACCTCGGTCTTCTCCCTATTCAATTTCAGTGAATTGTAGATCATCCACTGGCTGACAGCCTCCATACAAGATCTAAACTTGGAGGCTGTCAGCTCGGTTGACTGGGAGAGAGACACGAGGATCTGGGTGTCATCCGCGTAGGAAACTACCTCCATCCCGAAAGATCTAATAAGTCTGGCAAGGGGGGTCACGTAGATGTTAAAAAGGGTGGGACTAAGCGCCGACCCCTGAGGGACCCCACATTGCACAGACAGGGATGGAGATAGAAATTTTCCCAGCATTACCCTCTGCTCTCTATGGTCGAGGAAAGAGGAGAGCAGTCCCAGGGCTGCCCCCCGGACCCCAATCTCACCCAGTCGAGATGTTAGGACACGGGGAGAAAGGGTATCGAAGGCAGCCGTGAGGTCCAGGAGGATCAGGAGGGATGTCCGACCCACATCCACGCTCATACGAATGGAATCGAGCACCAGGGTGAGGGCAGACTCGGTACTGTGTTCCCTCCTGAACCCATGCTGGGAAGGATCCAGACAACCCGAGTTCTCCACAAAGACAGCAAGATGCCTGTTTAAATGGGCCTCTAACATCTTCGCGGGAGCTGGGAGCAGTGAGATGGGGCGAAAGTTCTTTAATACCCCTGGATCTAGGGAGGGTTTCTTGAGCAGTGGTTTTACCACCGCGTTTTTCCACTGCGGTGGAAAGACACCCTCCCTCATTACCCCATTCATTACCCATTTTAGCTCCTACTCTCTTCTCCTTATTCATAAACAAGGTTTTTACATATTATAGTGCCTATCCAACTGATGCTTCCACTCTTGCCGGCACGAAGGTACCGCTATTAATGTTTGCAGATGATACCTTAATTCTCTCCAAAACTCAATCAGGTCTGCAACGTGCCATTGACAGATTTACCATTTTCTGCAATGACCAGACCATGAGTTAGTAGCAAATGTCGACAAGACAACGTTCATGGTGTTGCATAAACACAAAATATTGAAAGGCAGAGTGGATATGAACAAGGCTTCCTTGGAGCAAACTGACACCTTCACATATTTGGGTGTAACTATGGGTAAGAGACTGAACTGGAAACCCTTGATAGATCTACTAGTTCTCAGGCATAACCAATTAGCAGGTGCCCTACTGAAAGAGCATCGACTTTCCCACACTAAACAGGTAGGGCCTGCTTTAAAGATCTATAAAGGGAAAATCAGGGCATAGATAATTTATGGTGCTGAGCTCTGGGGTTTTGAAAATCTAACCCCCCTAGTCCTGTCACAAAACAAGTTCTTTAGATCCCTAACCGGTCTTCCTCAATCGACTCCCCTTAAACCTTTACTCTTAGATTTGGGATGTACTTCAATTGAGGAGGCTGCTGGTTTTAGACCCCTAGACTACTGGAGACGATCATGGACAACACTGGAGTTATTACCATATGCAAATGCAGTGAAGCACATTAGAGACGCAGATATGTCATCTAAAATTAAGTGGCTGCAAAGGTTTAGGGGCACGTTAGCTGATATGGGGCTCAGCCATTTGTGGGAGGACCCAGTAGGTAACCTGTGCCCATCTAAAAATGACTATAAAGCATTATATAGGGATATGGTCAACCTTAAGTCCATGTCACTGGTGAGCCGTACCTCCTTGACAGGCATCTTTCTATCAACATAAGTATGAATTCACACCTGAAGCATATTAGGATTTTATTGCTAGACCCTGCGACAGGAAACTATATAATCAATTTAGAGTAGGTACCCTCCCTATAAAATCTTTTACGTCAAAATGGCATAACGCTTTAGACACCAAATGCCCTACGTGTTTAACGACGGAAGAGTCCATTGCCCACATAATGTTTGTGTGTCCAGCATACAAGGGCCCTCGACATAAATAGCTCTAGGCGATCTGTTTAAACCTTGGCACAAGATCATGCCAAACAGCGCTGCGTATCCTGAAAACAGATACACGCGAGGATGTAGCAATAGCAATGGCAAAGTTTCTGAGTTGGACATGGGCCCTTAGAAGAATTAGTCTGGAGGTTACAGCTGCCACCACTTTGCAATAATTAGCTGTTATATATATATATATATAGTGCGGTGACTCCAGTGTATTGTATCTCTATGAATAATTTATTCTCTATACTGGTGTTTCTTACATTTTTAATTCTATGGATATAATAATCCTAAGTGATTACTTGTTTAACATCACCTAATGATATTAACTTTTATATCAATCGTATGTTTTTAATGGAAAATTCCCCTTTTAATGGTATATTTTTCATAAGGAATCCTAATTTTTTTATGCTATTTAAGGACATTGCATGTACTGTATTTGTGTCTTTTATGATTGAAAAATATCGAATAAAGACTAATTTGATTTGATTTGATTTATTAGAGAGACCTATGCCCAATGAGGGAAGTGAAGTCCCGCACATTTGTTCAAGCAGGAAATGAGAAACTGCAGGCTGTGAGCAAATCCGAGCCCTGGATGACGCCCCCCCCCCCCCCCAACGTGAAACTACAGCCCAACCAACAATGTAAATAGGTGGCTTGGTACACCAGAGTAAGGCATCGCTGCATGCTAAAGAATGGTGGTAGAGACTTGTCAATTAGTCTTTATGCCCTATACAGAGTCAGAATAGTGGATGAAGACCAGCCTTCTGCATGGTCCCTGCTTTTGATTGGGCGAAAGCAGGTGAACCTGCTGGGATGAGTGACGGTCGAAATTGTCAATGATGACAGCTTCTGCTAGACTAGGCTGGTGCGCTCTGTGCAAGAGCTGTGGATTTGGTAATCGTGAGAGATAGGTGAAAGGTATTTGAAGAGGACTTCCTACCTGAGCACAGGTACGTTTTAGTGTTTCTGGCTTCTGTGTAAGAGTTTGTGCATGCGTTTGTATTTGTGAGTGCTCGTGCACGCATGACTGACTACTTATTTTCTATTTTGTGCATCTCACGGCACAAACCAAAAGACTACTGGTGCCATCTCAAAACGTATCGATGTTATGCAATTGTTTTAGATATTCACTTAACTGACGACAACCAGAACAAGCAGCATGCACTGCCCGCCCCTCGTGCACACCGGCTCCTGCCGCAGCCTTGCGCATGCGCCGTTGCCATGTTTACGTCAGGCAGAGATGCGCAACACACAAAAAAAGTGCAATCTGGCGGACGAATACTGTCGTTTGTGGACGCTGCTCCCAAACTACACGGAAGTCCGTTTGCCATCAACAGCCAGTCAAAACAAAGCTAACAAAAGCAATACAAGCATTCAACAAATGGCAACCGGCAGGAGAAACTACCAGCTGCTTGCCAACTTATAGAGATTACTTCATGTCTCACTGAGACAGCGCATGCAGCACCAAGACGGGACCTAAAAACAGAGGTAGGGATAGTAGGGGAAGCAGTAACATGGACGAGGTAGGGTGGGGCAAGCAGCAAAATAGGTGATTGTGCAAGCAGCAATGTAGAAGAGAGAAGGTGGAGTCACACAGCAACATTGATGAGAGGGACGTTGGGGGCAGGCAGCACCATAGATGAGAGAGGGTGAAAGGCAAGCAGCAGCAAGAAAAAGTGAAAGTGGGTGGGAGCAAGCGGGTAGGAGGAGACAAGTCGCAACAAGGATGAGGGATGGACGTAGCAATTCTCATGGAGGAGGGAAGGCGGGAGGGTCTATGGGGCCGGCAACATGGAGGAAGGAGGGAGGAAGGGAAGGCAGGTGGGGCAAAGCAACACAGACGAGGGAGGGCGGGAGAAACACAGGGGGCAAGACGTATAAGAGGAGGTCAGTTAAAAAGGCACACTCTGCCGCAGTGCTTCATACAAACAATTAGTGCCTAACAAAAAGACCTGTGGGAAGACAAGAGTATTTAATCCATGCTCCAGGGAAGGGACAATACACCAAGACAGAGGACGCTTGTGTCAACTGAATGATAAGAATGAAGCAGATGCGAGTGGCAATGAAGACAACTGATGGCAAGCAATGGGTGGCCTCTAAGCTCACTGTTCGAAACTAAATATTTAGAAGAGACAGTGCATGTGCTGTGTAGGCGAGACCTAGAAATGAAAGAGGGCTTTTAAAAAAAGGGCCTTCCTTGAACTTCCAAAATCAAATGTTCCCTCCAAACTGTTAAAAGACATTCCTCGTATGTTTTTTAAAAGAGCAGAGAAAACATCCTGCAGATTACAGTGAACTGAACTGGAACGAACAAAGCCTATTGATTTACTGCAGGTGGAATTGTAACCATAACAACTCCAGATCACCTCATTCTGTCCACTGTCAGCTATACCTTTGACCGATCAGATGCAGGCAGCTCTCAGCATAATGATTGGAATAGTGTAATCTGTGTTACATTTAGCCCACTCATTTTAATTAACTCTGAAATTCATTCTTGCTAGAAATATTACTAACTGTGAAATCATTTATACATCAAAAACTAAAACAAAATGTAAAATGTATTTCAAGATGTTGAAGTAATAGACACAGTTAGCTTTTCTCTATAAATCAGGAGCTGACACTTTTAAAAGACTATGAGTGCACCTTGTTGATGAATGCTTGACATACAGAAGCAGACATCAGTCAGATTTATGACGGAACCAAATCAGAGAGACTTTTTGGGTCGAAAATATTAAATATTAAACTTCATCATTCACACCATATCACCAATTACTAAAATGGGACGATCCAGAATGTTATGGGGGCGTAATGGCTACGAATTCAAATCGAAATTTCGCTCTCACATTGCAACATATAATCAAGCCTTTTACTGAAGGAAGTGCACGTTTGAAGTTAATTGGTAACCCTCTTATGTTACACCTGTTTTGTAGTAGTTTACCTGCCATTGTCCACTCTTTGTGTATGTTTAGACCACGTCCTGCCCCTACTGAGTAGTCTCGACCCATAGCCCTCTAAAGCTTCAGTTCTTGAATTTCAATCTTGCGATATATAATCATGTGTTTTCCGACAAACTTACTAATGTCTTCGATGTTGAGGTACTTAGTATACAGGGACAGAGAAAGATAGCAACATATCAACAGAATAACTGAGAAGAGTATACTGTGTTCATGCGTTGCAGCACCTTACAAAATAACAACGTTGAACAGTGTATTTTACAAGGGTGGGGGTTAAGTTAATCTGACATTTATCCATGAATTCATTCTAATAGCTAATCTTGCATATAACATCTTTTCTTCACGAAACCCATTAACAACAAGAGCATCTATCAGTAAAGAGCAGACTACATGAGTATTGGTCAGGCTGTTCTGGTAGCAGGTGAACACTATATACATTCTCTGTATATCAATGATATTGTAGAGGCCAACTTTAGGCCACCAAGTGGGGTTACTAGTTTCCATATTTGAGTGAGGCTCGGCTATGGATTTATTTTGTTAGGGTGATGAGGGGGCTCGGGATGGCGCAGGGGAGTTCTCACCTTCTACTATTTCTTTTGCCTCCCATTCCCATACTACTTCCGACCATAAGTCCGCTTTAGGCCGGCGGCTCATTCCTTTACTGTCCTCTTCTAGTAATGTTTTTTCTTTCAACCGGGCCCAAGGTGTGACGTCTTTTTCCCAGTGCAAGATGCCAGGGCCAATGCAGGACTTCCAGCGGAGAGCTATTCTCCTTTTAGGAAACCCCAGGGCTAGATCTATGAATTGGTTCTCTACTTTTTTAGGATTAGGCCTTGAGAACAGACCCAGCAAACACACGTCCATTGTGTAGGGGATAGTGCGTGATAGGACTGTGGGCAGTGACTCAAGGACGGGGTGCCAATATTCAGATAGGGATGGGCAGCTCCACACCATGTGTTTAAAGTCAGCGTCTGGCTGCGCACAGCGCGGGAATTGTTTATCAGTGCTGCCCCATATTATGTTAAGTCTGTGTGGTGTGAGATAAGTCATGTGAAGGATATTGAATTAGGTGTATTTGAGGCTAGCATTTCTGGTGATTGTCTTGGGTAGTTTCAGCGCTCATTTCCATTCTGCCTCAGTGATGGTGCACTCTATGTTTTTTTTCTCATTTCTGTCGTAATATGGGTAGCTGGTTCTCAACCATTTCTCTGAAGGCCGAATAGAGCCATTTAATTAGGTGTCTTGCCATTCCTAGTGTGATCATGGCATGCAAGAGCCCATGTGCATTTGGATCATGTGTTCCCGCTCCCTATAAAGACCAGAAAGTATTCCGTGGTAGTTCAAGATTTGCCATCAAGGCAGATCAGACTGGAAAATCAAATCCTCCAGAAGGATCAGTGCTCACTTTAGGTAGAGGTCCCACGCCCTCTTTAGTCCTGCATTCTCCCATTGTCTCAGTTGATTCGCAGTAAAGGAGGAGGTTTTGGCCTCTCCTCTCAGCAGTTGTACCAGGGGGAGGTCCGGTGAGTACAGTGGGATGTTTGGAGTTTGCATAATTATTCTGTGCCAGAATTTCAGAGCCACCATGGCCAGTGCACCCTGAGTTCGGACCTGCCTCCTAGGAAGGATCAGCCGGGTCAGTAGTTTCACCTTCAGTGCAGGGTGGGGAGCCGAAAGACTCCAGCCCAATCCACTCCAGCCACTGAGCCAACCATTCTGGCGATCTCTGGGTGATGGCTAATGACACTCTGTTGCGGCGTCCATCCCAGATCAAGTCCCTCCATAGCATATCTAATTCTTTAAAGCAGGTCCTCGGGATAACCACTGGTAGGTTTGCAAAGAAAAAATGTAGGCGTGTGTAGTGTCTTACTTTACGAACAGGTTGTTCTTTGACTCTGCATGGAATGTAAAATCCCGAGGTTGCTAAGGAAGACTAAGCAACTGTTCTGTTGACAATTACCAGTCTTCAATGTTGGATGGGGTCTCTGATGTCTTCGATTCAATAAAGACACTTTAACCTCTTCTTCTGCCTCCTGTGTTCCTGGGAAGACAGATCTTACATTTGGCGACGACTGGAAATAGAAGAAAACCCACACTCATTTTCAAGAGACCCCAACACACCATTTTGTAGAAGATTTTTCAAGGGGAACAACGTGTCCTTCACATCTCATCTCTTTCAAAGGAGAAGTCAGATGCCTCGTATCCTGCGCTTGTGTTTCCCAAAACACTTGTGAATCCTTTACTGGTGAGGCGTGTGCATGTGACATTTGACACGGATGTGAGACCCCTCTGCGTGCGTGTATCTAGTTGGCTGACACTGCTACTTAAAGTGTGGTAAGCTGAACTACTGCGCAGAGGCTGTTGGAGGGTTATATTGGGACATTTAGCACAAAAGGGAGCCATGCTGCTATATGTGATAAACTGATTTCATACCGTCGTAAGTTTGACTGGTTGCTAAGTAACCTCACGTTGTGTCGTCTGCCCCGCAGAGACCTCTCCTCGTGTACGTCCCACGGCGACCACTCCTCATGCGCCCTCTCTTCCTCACAGTCTCTCCTTGCCGTCTGCCATGTCTTCTTGCACATCAGGGCTTCCTCAATTCTGTGACATCATTGTGTGATGTTCGCCATGTACCTGACATCTGCTTGGGAACCTCAAGTGTGTCACCGACCATGTCATCACCGCTATCTTGGTTTGGGTTTTTGTGTATCACGGAACGCAAACGCTGACGTGCACAGCATTTCTCCATACAATTTTATTTCAAACGAAGCCTGATTTTTATTTTATGGCGCATTTTGCGTGTCAATGCAGTTAACCGCTGACACACACAGCATTTCCTTTGAATGTTCTAACAACAAACCTAATGCGTGTCACAGAGCTTCACAGCTGACATGCACAGCCGCTCATCTTCTGTGTCTGCTGTACTATCTCTTGCTGACACGGACAGCATACCGGCATTAAAAGAAAGGAGGTACTGGTTTCATTTTACTATACTAGCACAGTTACAAGTACAGGTTTTGTATACTGTACAGGCCCAATTACAAGTACAGGTCCTGTATACGGTGCAGGTACCGCTCCAGATTCTGGTTTGCATAACAAATACTGGTTTTGCATAACAACGTTTCACACACTTACTGAAATTATAATTTTACGTTTCAAATCACCATTACATCTACATATGCAAGAGCCTGCCCTAATGTGCATGTCATCTTATTCTGTTCTTTTAATACAATATTTGTAAAGTGTGTTATTTATATTTATCTTCAATTATGCTAAACGTACCTGCGGCTCCCTTATTCTTATCTTCTCCTAGTGACCCTGCCCTTCCATGGCTCAAATGGAAGAACATTTTTAGCTATTATGCTAGGGTCTCTGGTACATCTCTCAGCTCTGAAAGGAAAACATCTCTCTTAACGCATTGTTTGGGTTCTGAGGGACAAGAAGTTTTCGAGCACCTTCCCAAACTCTTGGATGGGTGTGCCATGGGTGTAAATTAATTTGAAATTTCTATAAAAAAACTGGATTTACACTATCTTCCGAAGATCAGCACCGTCCTTGAAAAGTACCATTTTAGAAGGAGGATGCAGAGGCAAGATTTATTTATTATTTATTTTATGTTTTGTAAAGCGCCTGGTGACCCGAAGGCATCCCCGCGCTATCGAGTTGTGAAATCCTGGAGAAGGAGACCGGGGGAACTATTTGGGAAAAAGGAAGGTTTTAAGTTTTTTACGAAAGAGGGAGAGACAGGGTTCCAGACGCAGATTGCGAGGGAGAGCGTTCCATTTTGAGGAGGCATTGACCGAGAAGCGGCGGCCACCGGTGCGCGACTTCTTGAATTTAGGAACTATGGCCAGGTGTTCGCTGTCAGAGCGAAGGTTTCTGGGGGCTTTGTAGGGGATGACCATGTCTTTAAGGGCGGCCGGGCCAGCCCCGTTTATAAGTTTATGCGTTGTGCACAGGGCCTTGAACTCTACACGCTGGCACACAGGAAGCCAGTGCAGAGCTTTGAGGGCCGGTTTGGTAGAGGCTCTGGGCGGAAGGTTCAAAATGAGCCTCGCCGCGGCATTCTGTGCACGTTGGAGCTTAGCCAGGGTGAATTCAGGGGCTCCAAGGTAAGCGGCGTTCCCATAGTCAAGCCGGGCTAATATAAGCCCTTGGACCAATAGTTTCCTGGATAGGGGGGAAGGAGAGGGAGAATCTTACGGATTGACCGCAGGAGGCCAAAGCATGTTCCAGCGGTCTTTGCTGCCTGGGTCTTCATGGAGAGGTCCTGCTCCAGCCAGAAACCTAGGGTTTTAATTTCTTTCTTAGGCGTGGGGATGTTCCCGAAGGCATCCGGCCACACTGATGGAGGGATGGAAGACCATTTGTTGCCTAGGAGCATGATTTCGGTTTTCGAACCGTTCAGCATCAGGGAGGATTCACACATCCAGGTGTGGATATCCTGCAAACAATTCAAACGATTATCTGGGTGCTTGTCAAGGTGCGAAAGAGAAACGACAAGTTGCGTGTCGTCAGCATAGTTTACTATTTTTATCCCGTAAGGGGTCACAACATCTTCCAAGGGGGCCATGTAAACATTAAACAGGGTGGGACTAAGCGAGGACCCCTGGGGGACACCACATGTGAGAGGGAAGGGGTCAGAGCGAGAATTGCCGTCCCACACCTGGAATGAACGACCGGCTAGAAAGGATTCAATCCATGCATATGCCGTTCCCCCAATTCCTGCCCTGGCCAGGCGATGGAGGAGGACACGGTGATCCACCGTATCAAAGGCGGCACTGAGATCCAGGAGGATCACTGCCACTGATCCTCCTGAATCCAGGATACATCTGGCCTCCTCGATGACGGAGAGGAGGGCAGTGTCCGTGCCCTGGCCCGGCTGAAATCCTGTTTGAGACTGACGCAGAATTTTGTTGGTCTCGAGGAATTGGGAAAGTTGCACGTTAGCCAATTTCTCAGCCATCTTGCTGATACAGGGAAGGAGCGAAATGGGTCTGTAATTCGCCATGTCGCCCGGGTCTGCTTGGGGTTTTTTCAACAGGGCCTTGACGACAGCGCTCTTCCAGTTTGGAGGGACAGAGTCTTGATGAAAGGAGGAGTTAATTAGATCCCTGATGGTGGGGGTTATGCTTGGTGACACAGTTTTTAAGAGTCTGACAGGGGCCGGGTCAAGGGGGGAACCGCTTTTCAATTTGGCCATCGTGGCGGTGACCTCAGTGAGGGAGACTGCCCTAAAGGAGGTCAACCGTGGGCTGTTAGTGCAGGTGTCTGTGTCAGCCTGATTGAGCGGGCTGATTGAGGGAAGGGAATCCAAAATCCGCAAAATTTTGGAATTGAAGTAAGTAGCTAGGTCCTTGCTTCTATCCGGGGGAGGGGGAAGAACAGCCGATGTTGTAGGGATGTTAAGTAGTTCCTTGACTATCAGGTAAGATTCTTTAGCAGAATTAGTCGCATTTTTTATTCTATTATCATAGAATGTGGCCTTGGCTAGTTTTATAGCTGATTTGTATCGTTTTACCGAGCTATTGTAGGTATCCTTATTACTGTGGAGCCAGTCTTTCCTCCACTGTCTCTCAGCCTTTTTACACTCTTTGCGGAGGTCATGGAGTTCCGAGGTGTACCATAGGGCATGGCCCTTTATCCTATTTTTGATCTCACGATTTTTTAGAGGGATAATACTGTCAAGGGAGGAGGATATCCAATCTCTGAATTGGGTATCAGCCTCGGACGGGTCCTCCACAAGGCTGCGGGTGGAGGAGTCCAGTACTTTAGCCCAATCCTCCGAAGAGAGTCTGGCCCACGGTCTGTCTCTGGTAAAGGTAGGGGGTTTGTGAGGTTTCTTGTGTGCCCCAGGAAGATGGAATGTGACCAAAAAGTGGTCCGTCCAAGGGAGAGGTAGAGAATTAATGTGTTGGAGGGAGGGGATGTTAGAAAACACCGGATCGAGTAGGTGCCCTTTAATATGTGTTGGTCCGGTGTTGGCAAGAAGGAGGCCATGAGCCGCCAGATCGCGGATTAGGTCAGCTGCTCCTATATCCAGGGGATCATCGAAATGGATATTTAGGTCTCCTGTTATTAGGAAGTTCGATGATAGATGGGCTGAGGAAGAAATAGTGTCAAGAAGGGTCGCTACAAAGGGAGCAGAGTTGCCGGGAGGCCGGTAGACCAGGAGGCCTGACAGAGAGCTGGTCGGAGTTAACTGGATCGTGAAGAGGCAGCTCTCTGATTCCCGATTAGCGATCTCCTTGATTCGACAGACGAGGTGGTCCCTGTGGAGGATAGCTAATCCACCTCCTCTGCCTGAGGGGCGTGGTTGAGACATGATAAGGAAGCCCGGGGGCAGAGCCAGTACTATGTCCGAATTTGAGTGCTCAGTGATCCATGTTTCTGTCAGGAAAAGTATGTCCAGGTTGAGGTCGACAATGAGATGATTAATAAGCAGGGCATGCTTGGGGAGCGATCTGCAGTTGAGTGTCGCAATTTTGAGGACAGGAAGATGAGTCTGTGGAACAATATATTACTGAGTTGTGCAAACTTGTTGCCACCTGCAATATTGCAGCGTCTTTGGATGAACGTCTTTGTGATCAATACATGTTGAGTTGTAGAATTGACAAAGGCAAGGACAGCTTTTGGCAGAAAGGCAATCTGTCTCTACATGAGGTTCTTACTTTTGCAAAAAATCATGAACACTCAAAGGCATGTGTAGATACTATTCGTAAAAATTATCCTGTTAATAAAAGTAATGATAATTGTGTTTTGGTCGTTGAGAAAGAAAAATCACCTTGACTCAAAATACCTGGTAAGGTAGAGAGAAAACCTGTTATATCTAAAACTTTCTCTGGCAAGTGTTTTAGGTGTGGCAATCCTGGGCATATGGCCAATTTTAAAGCTTGCCCTGGTTGGAAGGTCACATTAATGTGTGTAGACGCAAAGTTCATTTTACACAATGTTGCAGATCAGGTAAAGATCTGAAGAAAATCAGGGAAGTTGATCTTTATGACAATGATTCTGATTCAGAGGTGATAAACATTTGTCAAGTCAAAGGTCCTGGTGGCAAAGGCCCGATGGAGGCTGTCCTAATTAATGATGCACCAGTAAAGATGCTATTTGACTCAGGGGCCAAGGTGACTTTGATTCCTAAGTCATTGTTTGAACAATATTTAGCAAAGAAAGTTAAGTTGTCGAAACCTGATATCAGACCATGGGGGTATGGTGGAGAAGTAATCGATCTTTTAAGTTGTTTTTGGGAAACAATCAATATTAAGCGTACAATTATTCCTGGAAAGGTGTATGTTTCCATGAAGGGAGGTTCTCTCATAATCATACATGTAATCTTGGACCCTAATCAGAATCCCTCTGTATGCTTGAAAGAAGTTTCATCTGTTAACCAGGTTGGTGACAGATGGAAGCCATGGGTCAAGGAGTTTCCCGAAGTATTTGATAGTAAACTTGGGTGTCTCAAGAATTACTTACATTACATAAAGGAAGGTTAGGTGTGATTCTGTACGAAAGGTTGCTAAAGTTTGGAGTGTACCACTTTTAGCAAAAGAAAGCATTAAAGTTGAACTTGACAAGTTGGTAGCCAAAGGCATTATATAAGAAGTGGAAGCCACGGAGTGGCTTTCTCCAATTGTTAAGGCCTGCAAGGCTAATGGCGAGGCCAGACTCTGTGTGGACATGAGAGAGTTAAACAAGGCTGGGGTAGTTGATCATTACCCCCTACCCAACATCAGGGAAATGTTATGCTAGTTAAATTGTGTGAAACACTTCTCCTCCCTTGATTTGGCTTCTGCCTACCACCAGGTCAAACTACATCCCATCTCTCAAGATCTCACAGCCTTTGTGAAGCCTTTTGGGACTTTAACATTTTTGAGGATGCCTTTTGGCCTCATTTCTGCTGCCTCTGTATTTTAGAGAGTCATGGAGAGAATATTGAGGGGTGTGGATGGAGTGAAGATCTACCAGGACGACGTGCTTGTGTTTGGGGCTGACACAAAAGAGCATGATTGCAGGATGAGAGCTGTCCTAAGAAGATTGTGTGATGTAGGTATCACCTTAAAAGCTGACAAGTGTTGCTGTGATGTGGCAGAAATTGAATATTTAGGGCATTTGTTGTCGTCTACTGGTATCAAACCCAAGCCTGCTCTGATTTATACCATTGCCAATCTGAGGGCTCCTCAAGATAAAGATAAACTTGTAAAATGTTTAGGAATGACTGAATTTTATCACAAGTTCATTCCTAATTTTGCAGGTGTCACGGAGCATTTAAGAAATCTTTTTAAAAAGGGGTGTGAGTTTATTTGTTGCAAGGCGTGTGATAGAGAATTTCAGAATTTGAAAGATCTGTTGAACAAAGCTCCAGACCCAGGTAGCTTTGACCCTAAGAAAGCATCCTATTTGATGACTGATACTAGTTAAAAGGGCCTTGGAGCTGTGCTGTTTCAGAAATTTGAAGGTGTAGAGAAAGTCATATTGTTTTTGTCTAGGCCTTTCAGAGCTGCAGAGTTCAATTATTCTGTCATTGAGAGGGAGGCACTTGTTATATTTTGGGCCATACACAAGTTGCATAAGTTTCTGTGGGGCTGTCAGTTTTCAGTTTTTACCGATCACAAACCTTTGAAGGAGGTGTTTTCGAAGAAAGGTATAGATTTAGTGTCTCACCGCATCAGACAATGGGTTGTAGCACTACAGGAATTTAAATTTATGAGTTATTATCTTCCGAGTGCTATTAACACCGTAGCGGATTGTTTATCTAGATTAGGTAACACGTGTGATGAAGAGGTTGCTGTTCAGTGTGAGGGTGATTGGTTTGGCGGTGATAAACTTTATGAAAAAGTTGATGATTCTGAAAAAAGAATGGAAGGAGTCATTAACCAAGGATGTGTTGTCGCAGAAAGTTGTTTCAGTGGTTTTGAGTGGCTGGTGTGAGAAAAAAGACTGCGGTGAAGAACGTAAAGGCTTCTGGCAAGTCAAGGAGGAGTTGTATGTGGTTGATGGTATTCTCTTGAGGGGTAGTAAATTAGTTCCTCCTCGTGAGCTCTAGGATAATTTGATGGTGAGCGCCCATGCTAGCCACATGGGAATTGTCAAGACCAAAGAGAGAATAAGGGAAGCTTATTGGTGGCCTGGAATTGATGCACTTGTAGAAAGGGTTTTTAAGAAATTGCTTTGAGTGTGCTGCCAGTGATAGGATTTTAAAATATAGGATGCAGCCCAGGGTAAAAGGTAGCAGTCTAATGGGCCTTGTTGTGACATGTCCATAGACATTTTGGGCCCAGTAAGAAGGAATACATGTGATCGGTATGTGTTGATGTGCATGGATATGCACTCATTTTGGCCCGAAATTAAGATCGTAAACTCTGTGCAGTCAAATGCTGTAATTTAATTTTTTTGCGAGTTATTTGAGAGGGAAGGCTTTCCGTCTTCTTTGTTGTCTGACAACGGCGTTCAATCTACTTCCAAGATTTTTTAAGAGTTCTTGTCTTCAAGAGGCATTAAGCACAAGAGAGAAGCACTCTATCATCCTGAAAGGATTGGTTTGGTTGAGATGTTTGCGAAGGTCTTGAAGGAACCTTTACAGCAGGTGAATGTGTCAGGTGTAAACTGGGAACTAGCAATGAGAAAGAAAGTAAGAGAATATAGGTTTACTCCACATTCTTCCTCGGGGGTTTCGCCTTTCATGCTGTTCAAGGGAAGAGCGTCTAACATTGAAGTTTGTCCCTCTTGGGTTTTAGCTATGAGATCTGTTGTTGATGAGAATATTGGAAGTGTTGAAGGTTTGAAAGAAAAGGAGAGGCCGGTGTTGGAAAAACGTAAGGTTTGGTTTGATGATCGTAAAACTGTAAAAGAAACAGTTGTGTTTGTGGGAGACTGGATAAAAATTAAGTCGCACCGCCTGAGTACAAGTTATTAAGGTTTTTAAGAATGTCATTAAGACCAGCAATCACAGAGTGGGGAATCTCTATTGAGTATCAAAATGTCATCCCACGGAAGAGTCCGATTACTCAGGTTCAACCTCATCCATGTCTCCTGTGGAAGGGAGATTGAGACCTCACAGATTAGTCAGACGTCCAGCCAGGTTGCAAGATTTTGTGTGAAGCTTCATGTTTCCTATGCTTGATTTCTTTATTCTCTTTGTTATTATATCTGGGGGAAATCATATTTCTTTTGGATGTCCACTTTCTACTTTGTACTGTTGCTTGCAGTTTTGGGGTTTATGTTGGTTACACTAGGGGGGAGGTGATGTACTGTCTTACTTTAAGAGCAGGTTGTTCTTTGACTCTGCATGGAATGTAGAATCCCTAGATTGCTAAGGAAGACTGAGCAACTGTTCAGTTGACAGTTACCAGTCTTCAGTGTTGGATGGGGTCTTTGATGTCTTTGACTCAATAAAGACACTTTAACCTCTACTTCTGCCTCCTGTGTTCCTGGGAAGATGGATCTTACAGCATGGTAACATAGCCTTTTTAGAGAGGGATACCCTTGACATAATGGGGGGTTTGAGGGAGCGCCAGAACTCCACTGCTGATTTGATTGAGGGAAGAGCTGGGTTTAGGTTTCCTTCAACTGAGCCATTTTGATTGTGGAATATTTGGATACCTAGATATCTGAAAGACTGGGGGGACCACTTAGTGCCCATCGGGAGCGGCAGAGTGCAGGAGGCTGCAGGGTCCAGGGGTAAAATACGTGTCTTATAGCAGTTCACTTTCAGACCCGTTAATATGGCATAGTCATTTAAAATATCCATTGCCTCAGTTATCTGCATAAAGACAAACCATGAGGTCCCCCCGTCTAGCGTCAGGCCGAGTTGGCCACGTTCAGCTCTGAACTGCACAGCCAATGGCGCCATAGTCAGTGCAAATAGGAGGGGCAACGGGGGCATCCTTGTCTGGTTCCTCTATGTATCTTGTTGGGGTTTGAGATTGTATCACCCATCTTGACTCTAGCTAATGGGAGCATGTACAGTAGCTCAACCCACTTGATCTATCTCTCCCCTGACCCCATGTCATGCATCGCCCTCAGCAGAAAGTCCTATAGCAGAGAGTCAAAAGCTTTTTAAAGGTCCACTGCCATGGCCACTGTGTTCGGGTAATTTGGGATGCCTCTGTGCAACATTCCGTGATATAGCGGTCTGAGGTTTCCTGATGTGGATATGGTTGGGATGAACCCATTCTGATCTGCGTGGGCTAGTGCACGCATGTGTGAGAGCAACCTACTGGCTAATATTTAGCTCAAAATTTTGAAGCGGCCTAAATTCTGTGACCTTAGGGGCATCTGCTTTGGTCTTAGGGATGGGCACTACCAGGGGGTCCCTAGTTGTTTATGCTTTGGTCTTAGGGATGGGCACTACCAGGGGGTCCCTAGTTGTTGTTGGCAAGTAGCCACAGTCTAAGAAGTCGTCATACAGCTTCACGAGGCGGGGTGCAAGCTGGTCGCTGTTTGTTGCATGAAATTCTGCTGGGACGCCATCTGGACCTAGGGTCTTCCCTTTTGTCATGTCCTTAATTGCTGCTCTGATTTCTTGTATACTGATTTCTTGTATCCCGGCCACTATGTCAATGGTCTGTAAGGGGGTCTTATCCAGGTAGTCTTGGATTTGATTCTCCTGTAGACCCGGTGGGCGCTCATATAGAGACTCATAATAGTGTAGGAAGCAAGTATTTACTGTTTTAGGGGAATGGGTTGTGGTACCATTCCCGTTCTGCAGCTTAGTTATGGGGGACCCCCCTGGTCTCAGGCTGGATCAGCCATGCCAGCAGTCTGCCTGACTTCCCGCCCTCAATTTGTTGTTTCTTCTGATATTCCTTGCAATCCAGAGTTCGCAACCTGTCCAATGTCTAATTATAGGTGCTCTTGGCATGGGATAGTTGTGTGTGGGTGTCCTCCAGAGGCCCCAGCCTAAGCTCGAGGGTATGGATCTCAGTATCCTGTTTCGGGTGTTTGTTCACGATCTCCCTTTTAGCTCCCACCATCCACCAACAAAGAGCCAGCTGTTCCCTGATTGTTGGACAAATACTCAGTTATGGAGATTTGCAGAGATTCGCGGAAGCATGTGTCTTCTAGCATATTGGGTATAAGGGAGAGTGTTAGGAGTAAAGGACTGGTCAGACAATGTGCATCCCAAATATTCCGCGTTAGACTTGTGCGTGCTAATATGGAATAAGCAGAGGAACATAACCTGTCTAGTATGTAAATGGTATAGAGGGTAATAAAATAAATAATCTTTAGCCTGTTCATGATGCAGTCTCCACACATCCACTAAATCTCAGTGTTTTATGCAAGATCTAAGAGCTTTTGCATTGGAGTTAGCCAGCACCCCCTGCAGTGGTGGTGTGGACCGGTCCATGGTGGTGTCTACCACAGTAATCCCCTCCCAATACGACGTCTTGTGTGGCCATCCCTGCACACGGATTGGAGTGTTTATGGAGAAACTGTGGTTGCTCTTGGTTAGGGGCATAGATGCTACCCATCGTTATATCCCTGCCAAGTAACCTCCCCTTAAGCAACACATATCGGCCCTTGAGATCAGTTAAGTTTTATATCACATCAAAGGGGGTTCAGGGCGTATCCACACCCGGGCCCCCTGGGATAAAGCAGAGTATGACGCAGCATATAGCTGGCCCCTCCAGGCTCCCCGGAAGCGTTGGCCTTCTCCGTGGGTCAGGTGGGTCTCTTGGAGCATGTCTGCGTGTGCCCCCTGTGCTTAAT
The DNA here is from genome assembly GCF_964261635.1 of Lissotriton helveticus. Taxonomy (NCBI): domain Eukaryota; kingdom Metazoa; phylum Chordata; class Amphibia; order Caudata; family Salamandridae; genus Lissotriton; species Lissotriton helveticus. The sequence continues at coordinate 737,125,756 of NC_136072.1, read as the reverse complement.
GTAGCTGAGTATGTTGTGGCGTTTTGATGGTGAGCCCATGCCTCCAACGTTCCAGGTGAGGCACTTTATCCCTCTAAGGCCTACGTTTGTGTCATCCATATGTGCATAGTATCGTGAACTGTCTGCCATAATCTGTTGCGCCTACATTTTATTACCTGAGCGCTCATGTAAACTGCAAAAGACCCAACTCCACAACCCAAGGGCAGCATCGCAACCGCTAACTGCCCAAACCTATGAACAAACAGTAAATGAAGTCAGAAAGCTGCCGTCAAACCGCTATGTGAATCCTTCTGGCGGGGGTGGATGCAGAGTTCAGGTGAGGCAGGGGCGCCACGTCCCAGCTCCACTACATGATTGTGGCCTCAAGAGGCAGTACTCAGTCTCTAGCCCATATCTATAGTTTGTTGTGCCCCCACTACCGGGTCCAATGGCGGTCCTTCTACTGTTCCGTGGATTCTTGTGGGGTGTAGCATATATGCCAGTGCAGAGGGTGTACCAAGGATCTACCTCATCTAGGCGATGTCATCCGCCAATCGTGAAGTGAGGTTCCGCAGCAGGGGGTCAGTTTCAAGGGGGGTCCCCTGATTCAGCTGATGCATCAGCAGACGCGGCTGATGTCCCCAAAGTTTTACCCAGGTGTGTGGGTGAGAGAATTTGCACACCACTGCCTGCAGCACAGCCTTTCTATCTTGGTAAGTTTGAGAAGCTGTGGGCTTATGTGCTTGGGTTGCTTTACGGCTTCACATAAGTCTTCGCTTGCGCAGCTGTAGCCCTTTCTCTGTATGCATTGGTCTCTTAGGTAGTCGCATGCCCTTCTTGTACACTTGCATCCAATTCCAGACCTCCTCCGGGGTGTCGCAGAAGTTTGTGGTTCCATCGAGTATGATTAGGCTGTCCTGCTTTCAGTCTCTATTTTTGGTCAGTTCTGATGGTGTTTTTTCAGTTTTTTCGATACCTTAAAAAAAAGTTGTTATCAGTGGTTACACATTTTCGCTCCATTAAAAACAATAGAAACTGTGTTTTTCCAGTGTTTATGGAATGTTAATTTCATTTTAATTATTGCTTGCATTCTGCACTGATAGTGCATGTGTCTTGATAGCGTGTGCACAGGGTATATGAGGTCCAAATATATTTTACTGCATCAGAATGGACTACAAAGTCAATAGCATTCTCCATTAACTCTGAAGATTGTAAAGATGCTTTCAGCATACCGTCTAGCAAGTGACAAGGATCTCTTACAGGGAGGCACTTCAGCCTCGGTATCGATTTTGACAGGACATAATACATCTTTTACATCTACGTAGCTAAATTACAGCAAATACAAACAATATCATTCCAATCTTTATTGAACTTGGTAGGAACTATTTTCAGCAGTATTCCAAGTGACACTGCCTTCCATGTTTACCAAACATCTGGTGTCATGTTTTCCCTACTATCTCAGATGCTTAGTGACAAAAAAAAATTCACACATACCTGTCACTTTATCTTGCATTGAATGTTTAAGGCTTGGGCTGTTTGGCAATTCACTTACAATCAATATTGACTCACCAGAAAAGGGGGCTGATGAATCAAAGGATTTCACCCCTTCTCTGTCTGTGGGTAAATGTGATGGCACATATTAGGAAAGATTCTTAGGAAACCAGACATTTTACCTATCAGTGAAATCAAATGTAGCCAAAATATCAAATTGGATTTTGATTTTTCCTGATTCTCTACAGTTCATAAAATAATTAAATAGGACCCAAAACATGATTTTAAACACTGAATCTTTAGACCAAAGACCAGAAACTGGAAAAAGAAGGAAGAAGAGACAATGTGTTAGAGACATCCCTAAACAACAAAACTCAATCAGAATAATGTTAGTCCAGTCTTTCTTAATGCTACCTTGTATTACAAAGTTACATTGCATTGGCCCCTTCAGGAAGAAATAAAAATGAGTCTTTCACTCATCTTTTCCTTTCTTTGAATGACACCTAGGGCCCTATTATGATGGCGGGCGGATTGCCGTAAAAATGACTGTCCGACACTTTTCCGTAGGTCGAATTGTTGACCGGGCGGAAAAGGGGCACAACATGGTGGCGGTGTCTGCAAGACACCTCCATCCATATTATGATGATAGTGATGGCCAGTGTGTCTGACGCCTCCTAATTTGAATGGCGGAACCGCCGCAACATCAGCGGTCGGTCCCGTGCTCCGATGCGGTGGCAGGCAGACAAGGCCCCTAAGTTTGTGTTTGCAAAGGTGTTTTTTTGTGTTTATATGTTTACACCGGTGATGGCTATTTTCCTTTTGGTGGGGTTCTATCAGTTAATATAGTTACCCTAAGTATGATTTTCAGCTTGGCCACAACGATTAGGAAGTACTATATTCCTTCTTCCCCAAGGGCTTTTTTGGCTTCGAGAAAGAATGTCCACTGAGCCTGCACCCTAGCTGTAAAGTCCGGGAATATTGACCCCTTGCTGTTTTCAAACACGTACGGGCCATGTGTGTGGGAGTGCCAGAGGAGCGTATCTCTGTCTCTAAAATGGAAAAGCCTGGCAAATTCCGGTCGGGTAGGGCCCCCGGGGCAGGCAGCTGACTCGGCACTCTATGCGCCCTATCCAGAGCAAAGAACTGAGACATGAGTTTCGGGGCCATGACAGAGAGCAGCCATTTTTCCAGAAATTCCAACATGTTGGATCCTTACGCCTGCTCCGGTATCTGTATGAGTCTGATGTTATTTCTACGATTGTGGCCTTTTGTGTCTTCCGCCCACCGTTCAAGGATTGCCACTCTGGTGGAGAGATCTTCGATCTTGGCTGCATATGATCTATGTTCCAGCTGCGGCTCAGTTTTTGCGAATTCTGCTTCCCGGACTGTCTGCCAGCTTCTGACGTTTTGCTTGGAGTAGTCCCAGACCCACCAAGACCGCCCTAATGTCTTGTTATAAGACATTTATTGAGTCAGTGATGGCCAACAACAATCTGTTCAGGTCTGAATGGACAGAATCGTCCTCCCAGTGGGCTCCTCACCTTCTCTCTCCTTTGGCACAGGTGAGGGTTCTCTGGTGGCAGGCTGGGTACCCTCGGTTTCTGCTTCAGCTTAGGCATCCTGTCCTTCAATGAGCCCTTGCGTGGCAGATCCTGTGACTAGGGCCACGGCAAGAGCCTCTCTTCCAGGCTTTGACAAGGCACCAGTGCCTCCCAGCCTCATGCCTGGGCTACTTCTGATTGCGCTTTTCTCCGCACCCAATGCGGTGAACTCACAAGTGCAACCTTCAATGTCATCTTTTGATTGGCTTTATTTGGGGGGGATTGCTGCTGCCTCTTGTTTCTGGGTTACCTCGTGGGTGCTGACAAGGTCTGTTGCACCACCCTCCAGGGCACAGTCAGGCCTCTCTGACCACAGCGTCATCTCCGACTCTCCACCGGCCCCAAAGCCAGAGTCCAGTCCGCTCCATCCACTACCTGTTCCCAAGCGTACTTCCGAAGGGGGGATCATGTAAGGATTGTGTGTTTACTAACATTCGGCCACTCCCCACCACCGGTTCCAGGGAGGTCCAGACTCTCTCCCAGTGCAGCCTGTAACACAGCTTGTTCCTGTCTCTGAAAAGGGCCCGCGTTGTTATGACCCAGTAGGTCAGACACTGAGACTCAACGTGCCCAGGCCCAGCAACAATCACACCGACATTACCCTTGGGTCCAATTCTCACCCCGATTGGAGGCCGCTGCCTCCGTCTTCCCGATCCTGGATCTGAAATTTTTCTTCACCCCCCGGTCACCTCAGCCGTTGCGTAGGTCAGCCTCCAGACCAAAAGTTGTAATGGTTCCCTGGCTGACACCGTGTAGGTCTCCCTTCACCTGTTCCAGTTCTGTCCCGCCATGTGAGGGCGCGCAGGGCCCCGAATCCCCCTGGTCTTTGTCAGATCTTGCCTGGCACATAGCCCATTGATTCTTTCAGAGTCTCCGTTGTCCGCTATCCGGAGCTGGGTCACAGGGCATTTGCGGACTCCCGCCACTATCCTAGGCAGGGCCCAGCAGCCAGCGCAATGCAGGGTGCAGGCCACTGCCTCCTGGCTGTTATTCGAGGGCTGTGGTTGCTAGCTGCAGCCCCTGGAGTCCTGAGGCAGTAGACAGGACCCTGTCACCAGACCGCACTCCGAGGCCCTCTGTTATCTGTCCCAGCCCAAGCCCCAGCCCCAGGCAGAGTTCAGAGAAAGACACAGCCCAGGAGGCAGGTCTCAGTCTCCTGCAGGGTCGGACGGGGAACCAAAACCGGTCCTGGCAAAGTGCTCGGCCGCCCCCCCCCCCCCACTCCCCACTTGGAAGGGGGGGTTGGAGGTGCCGCCATGCTCTTTTACAGGGCCGATTTTGCAGCTATGCTGCAAAAACGGCCCTGTAACAAAAACGGCCCTCAGGGGCCCAAAACCGGCCCCCACCCGTGCGGCGCATCAGGGAATTGCCCCATGCCTGCTATGGCCAGTCCAGCCCTAATCTCCATGCCTTTTACTTTATGCTGTCTTCCTCCCATGCTGGTGTCCCTCTTACTTGAGTGACCCTGCTATATTGGGGCTTCCAGCCTTGCGGGGCACCCCGCGACCCGCAAGCCCGGCCTTGGCTACCTCGGAGCGTTGCCAGAGATGCTCCCGTCTCTGCTCTGCAGGTGCTCCAGGTGAATCTTTCCTCCCCAAGGGGTTTGCAAAGCCAGCTGCTCAGGCGGGGAACTCAGGAAATGTTATGAGCCGGGGCGTAGTCTCCAGCCCATGCGTCTAGCATGTTCTTGATCTCGGCCATGCTCTCCATGCGTCCACCCTCATTTCGTTCCTCTGAGCTGCTCTGTGGTGGACACGGATCACCGATGTGTCCTCCAAGATGTAGTTTGTCGGGGGGTTGTTTTCGGCATCTCTATGGCAGTGGGTGCTGCATTCATGACAGGATTCTTTGTGTGCCGGGAAGGAGCTCCGAGCTCACACGTCCACTATGCGAGTCTTGGCCTTGCTCCCAGGTTTGCACCGTGTTTTAAGGAATACAGTACATTCCTCCCTTTGCCTCTGCTGCCTGGCACCAATGTAGGCACCCTTGCACCATGGGCACGGGTGTCTGCGTTGCATTCAATATTCTTTTTGTGCCGGAAGGGGTACCTTCATGCACAAAACAATTTCCTGAGGCATATTCCTCTTTCAATGTGTGCTGCAGAATGCAGCACTCATAGAAAGAGGAAGTAATGAGGGGAAATAAAGATATTTCTCCTCCTGCTTGTTACATCACCCCTGGGAAGGAATAGCATTTTGGCACATTCCCAGATCTTCCAGTAATGATATATCTGGGAATGCATCGACGTTTATGGGAGTTGCATGCGAACACCCATGCAACGCTCATGCAACCCTCGCTGGGGCAGAGTAATGCAACACATAGATTTGCACTGCATTGGATTACTCATGATTTATCAAGCCACTCAGGGCCTAGTGGCCTTACGTGGCTTGATATATCACATTGTAGGGTTTGCGTAATGCATGCACCACATTGTGTGGTCATTTACATTTTTATTAATTGGTATTGATTAGTAATATATTCTTTTTTTTCTTTATGTAATCCTCATTCTCCTCAGACCCCAGCCAACTGAGAAGTAGGATGTTGTAACCGTTACTCGGTTTCAAGGAGACGGAGGCATTCGAAGTAATACCCGGAGGTGCCACCCACCTACCAGTAAACAACGATCCTAAGAAACGTCACTGACACCCTTTCTTTGACAAGGGGTTGTTCCATTCTCTTCTGATGGATCATAACCAATGGCTGTAAAATGTTGGCCCGCAAGATGTAGAAGCTGGGGAGGAAAAGGGCCCAACACAGTCAGAGAGCTTCCAGAGAGGCATAATCATAGGATCCAAACATTTTTTTCCAAAGTGGTAACATAATAACTTAAACCCCTAAATTAAACTCCTAAATTAAACTTGCCCAAAAAACTAACAACGAGACCAATTAAGTAAACAATCCAATAGTGCTTACTTCTTAGTACTATGCCAAAGATGATCAAGGCAAGAGATATTTGGACTGGGGTTCCAAAGATGTCAGTTAGAGTTGCCTCTACTCTCCCCCAGTAGTCAGCAATCCTTGGACAATCTTTAAACATATGTATATCTAAGGCATTCACTAAGTCACACTTCTTGCAGCTGACTGGGGAGCCCTTTGCTATTTTAGAAAGTCTTGAAAGGAATAGGTAAGCCCTGTGTGTAGTAAGGTAGTGGTTCCTCCCAAACAATGCTGGTTTTTCAAATGTAAACAAGGTGTTAAAGGAAGTTTGCCACAAGTCTTCCCAGTGTTCATGTGGCATGGAGGTTCCCCACAATTCTTCGACTAGTTTAAAATCGCTATAAATGACTTCCCCTATGGACCAATAAAAGAAAGAAACCTCTTTGCTCCCCTCCGACCTCAATACCAGTTGCTCCTCTAGAGTGTTCCCTATGCCTGTAGCTTTTTTAAGACTCAGGGACCAGCTCTGCAGTTGCAGATATTTAAACTAGACATGCCACCCTCTAACCTACTGTAAAGTAACACCCAAGATAGAAGTGAACCATCTGAAGCCAAATCCTTCCACACCATAAGCCCTGCTGTTTTAAGTGGTGTAGCCAGTTTGTCTTTCTTACAGTCTGGAGCCCCCGGAGAGTCCCACAGAGGAGCCAAACTTGAGAAATAATTAAGGCCAGTACATTGCTTAATTCTGGCCCAAATACAAGCCAGCCCCAGGAGGACTTTCAGCCTGATCTTCTCGAAAACCTTTTGATCACCATATTTAAAAAGAAACCCCTCAAATGGCAACCCCACTCCATCTAGCATGGCGGAGAACATGACCCCACTTCCCCATTGGTCTGGGGATTTCAGCAGCATTCTTGAGTGTGATAGCTGAAAGGCCCAGGCGTAGTACTGAAGATCAGGGAGTGTCAGGCCCCCTTTCTCCCTGCTATGCCTTAGCTTCTTCCAAGCTGTCCTCATGGCCTTATAAGCCCATACAAATGAATTGACTGCTTGCTGAAGTTTATAGATCGCTCGCTTTTCAAAATGCAAAAGAATAGTGTTAAAAAGAAATGTATTTTTGGCAGTATAACCATTTTAATCAGGTTAATTCAACCCAAAATAGTAAATGGGAGGTGGGCCCAAAATTTCATAAGTTTCTGACACTCCCTAGAGATGTTTGCAAGGTTAGTCCCTGAAATCTTGTTTATGTTCTGGACAATCCAAACCCACAAGTATCTCTTGCCGCTTTTGGTCTGATATCGGCACTCGGCAGGTTCCAAGACATCAATTTGGTTTTCTCAGCCTTAATTTCATAGCCGGACACCTGCCCAAAGTATTGTGCCAACCTAATGACATGAGGAAATGACAACTCCAAATGAGATGTAAGAACCAACACGTTGTACCCATACAGGGCTACCTTCCTCTCCCACACTCCCAACTTAAGAGACTCAGCCGCTGAGCGAAAGGCTCAATGTACAAGTCAAAAAGGAGGGAAGAGATGTGGCAGCCCTGGTCGGTTCCCCTGGTGATCTTAAATAGGTTTGCCAATTTACCATTAACTACGAGTCTTGCCGAAGGATCACTATATTTGAGCTGAATAACTCAACAGTATTTTTAGCCAAAGGTAAACTTTTCCATTACTGCCGAGATATATGTCCAGATGACTCTATCAAAGGCTTTGATGGCATCTAGTGTCATTGCTGTCAGGGGTAGTGAGAAGGTGGAAGCAAAGTCGATAGCTCCAATAAAATCATAAGTGAGATTGGATAGGTTCCTGCCTCTCAAAAAGCCCTTTTGATCAGAGTGCAATAATCCACCCGCCACCGCTCCCAACCTGTCTGCCAAGATCCTTGTGAAGACTCTATAGTCTGTATTTAAAAGGATAATGGGTCTATACGACCCCTAATTCACCAAATTCTCTCTCGCTTTCAGGATCAATGAAATGGTAGCTTCTCCCCAAGAAGCAGGAGGTCTAGCACCTTTAGCTAGTATCTTATTAAAAAGTGCTGTCATGGTCAGGATTATTGCCCCTCCTAGAGATCTATATAATTCTACTGGGAGCCCATCAGGCCCTGCAGCCTTTCTGCCCTTGCAAGCAGAAATGGATTTCCTGATCTCCTGCGGAGATATGTCCAGCTCCAGATTTTCTTGCTGGGCGGAGTTTAGAGAGGTAAGCTTACTCCCGCGTAGCCACTCCCTAATACGGGTTCCATCTACCATGTTATCCTCTTCATATAGATCCTGAAAAAAAGCGAAAAAGGCTTCTCCAATCTCTTTATTGATGGATACTGAGATGTTGTTATGTTCACTATTGATTTGTTTTATCATATTACGTACCCTGTCAGTCTTAGCTTTCCATGCCAGGAGTTTGCTAGCCCCCTCTCCATATCCAAAATGGGCACGCATACTGGCCTCCCATCTTTTAGAGACCCTTATCCGGATAATACTACCCAACTGCTCTTTCAGGGTACTCAATTTTGCCAGGTGCTCTTGACACTTTGCGAGGACAGTCTCTCTGTTCAGGCTCAACTCTGCTGCCTTCATCTCGGACTCCATATGCGCCACCTCCTCCCTATATTGCCTGTTCTTGTAGCATACCCTACTTGTGACCAAGCCTCTCAGATAGACCTTCCAAGCATCCCACACCACTGAGATTTCAGCCGAACCGATGTTAATGTTAAGGAAAGACTATGCTTCCTGGGATAAGTATTTAGCTTCGGCTTCATCAGGCAGTAGTGAATGAGCAAACGCCCACACCCTTGATTGTTCTTTCTCTGCCAAAACTAAGTCTATCCATATGGAGGCATGGTCTGACAGATGGGGAGTCAGGTAGCCTATATCTTTGATTTTACCCCTAAGGTCATGAATAACCAGAATATAGTCAATCCTTGACTTATGTCTATATTTGCTATTATAAAAAGAGACACCCAATTGGGAACCCAACCTTTCTCTCCAAATGTGGCACATTCCATTCTGTGTCATCATTGTTTGAAGATATGTCCGAGACTTGGCCAGTGCATTCCCCCTACTACTTGGGGACTTATCCAACAGGGGATTCAGAACTATATTGAAATCGCCAGCCACAATAATTTGTTCTAGAAACTCCAACAGATAGTTTTCAAAGAGGAGGGGTCATCTTGGTTAGGGCCGTAATAGCCTACAACTGTTAAAAGAAAACCTCGAACAGATAGTTTGACGATGACCCACCTGCCACCTGGATCTATTATCGACTTTAAGACCTGCGCATTTGCTTGCTTTTTAACCAAGATGGCTACCCCCCTAATGTTGGTACTCTGGTTAGAGCTAACACAATGTTCCACCCATTTAGCTTTTCCAAAGATTCCACTTATTTCCTCTGTCAAGAGATGCGTTTCTTGTAAGATAATTATTTGAGCTAGGGAATCTTTAAGATATTGCAACATTTTTGCCCTCCTGCTTTACACTCGGAGGCCATTAACATTCCGAGATAAACACTGTAAAGTTCTCATGGCGGTTTAAACAATGAAACCCTGAGTAGGCCGGGTCTCCCAGAGTACCGATTCCAAACCAAACTTGATGAACTTAAGCAAACCAAACTAAAAGGCCAGCATGCTCCACACCCTGTGCTGCCGCTCCTTCCCCCTCAACCCCCTCACCCTGACCCCCCTGGAGAACCTTACCCTCATTTACCTGGACTAATTGTCCAGATTCTGCCCGGCGGAGCATCCTATCCTGTCCCTCCCTACTCAGAGTACACAAAAAGGCAAGAGACTGAAACTCCAAGAGAATACCCTATCTCGGACATCCTGAGAGTCTACTTCTAGTAAATTGCCCACATAACTTAAATTTAGCTAAGTTTCACTAACATGTCACTGCATCATGCTCATCTTTCTAAAGCCTAATATCTTGAAGATCTTAAGTCCTGAGGTAAGATTTAACCATTCCACGAAAACCCTAAAGAACTAAAACTAGAGATGTGTGTGTAGCACCAAACTGAACTATTTATTGGCTTTAGGTAAGATATCCAAAAGCTCATCTGCCTCCTGCACTGTTTTAGGTGGTACATTTTATTATTGTGCATGATTTTCAAAAGTGCAAGGAATTTTAGTTGGGCAACCGTACTAAGTTTCTTAAAATCATCCATTTTCCTGCCCAGCTCCCATTGTCTATCTAAAGTAGCTCAGGCCAAATCAGAGCGGATTTCACAGGCAAAGTCTCTGGGTTCCAGGGATTTTTGTTTTATGGCACAATTCAGAATCTTTTCTTTCAGAGAGAATGTAAGAAAGTTTATTAAGATCTTCCTTGGCTTCGACCAATCAGGGTGTTTTCTGAAGCGTTCCCTGTGGATCCTCTGTATATCTTTCTTCAAGCCCTCCTCTGATTCTTCGATCTGAGCTGACTTTTTTAAGAGGGTAAAAATGAAGGATTTGATATCTTCTCCTTCTCTTCTTTCCGGGACATTTAAAAGACGCAGGTTATTTCTCAGAGAGTTGTTTTCTAATATCTCAAGCCTGTCTCGGAGCATTACCTCCTCTTTCTTAAGCAGGGCAATATCTGTTATAGCAAAACCCAGATCATCCCTAATTTCTACCACAGCAGTTTCCAAAACGGCTGTCCTGGAGTTTAGAAGATCGATTTTCTTTTCTAACGACTCACAGAAGAGCCAGATTTCTCCTTGATTTGCCTCTGAAACTGAAAACCCCTTCCTAATATCTACCCATAAGGAGGAGAAGAGGGCGACAAAAGAAGCAGCTGAATTCCCAGTGAATCCACCAATTCCCTGCTCCCCCAAAACTTTGCCCTGCTCTATGCGGTTGTTATCCCCCATGATTGGACAGCCTGGGTTTACCTCTTGCAGGGTGGACTATTTGTGTCTGAGGCCATAATTGGGACAGGTTCAGAAATTTCTGGTAGAGTTTCGGAAGAAGCTTGCAGAACCAAAGAGAGGCTACTCACTGCCTCCATCCTTTCTGGAACAGACCAGTACTCCAACTGCCCTCTCGAGCGCCTCCTTAGAGCCTCCCCTTGTTTAACCACGTCCATCTCTAATGGTTGCACTTTGAAGTAGGATCACAGGGGCGTTGTGATCTTAGTTCTCGATTCCAGGGAATAGGTTTTGATTTTACCTATTTTTATGCTCCTACCCTTTACCTCACGGGGCTGAAAAGTAGAGTGGCTACTACCCACCACTATATCTGGAGGCGAGTTGGCCTTCCTCTCCTTCCCCTCAATTATACTGACAGTTGTGCCTAGATTTTCAACCTAGAAAGATGTGATGTTTTTTCTGTCCGTCTTTGCCTTTGTAGCCTCCCTCACCCATACTGCCATCACCACCACGCCTCTTGCCTCTCCTGTTGCCAGTTTCTTTAGGTACTGTGGGCAAAATGTTGTGACCGGGATTACTGAAAAAATTCCTGCCTGGTTTAACTGCTGGTGTAGCTGCAGCTGTGTGGGAGTGAACACCAGCTACCCACCCTCAGTAGTCAGCGTGACACAAGCTGGAGCTCTAGTGAGATCAACCTCCCCTACATGCCTCTCCTTCGGCTGTGCTTGCAGCTGTACTTGCGGTGATTGTTGTTGTCGTTGCAGCTGCAACTGAAAGAAAGATGGGCAGGCGGTACTTTCTTCTGAAGCCAAAAACGCGCTTGACTGCTTCAATGGCGAAAGGCGTCCTATACTGCCTCTGCCTGTGTCAGCCCAGAGGAGCCCATGAGCTGCTGCTCTGTGGCCCCTCCTTAACTTCAGGGCAGCAGCAGACCAGCACGGCAGGTTCACAGAAGCAACAACACACATCCCCAGGAGAACAGAGAATGAAGGAACACAAAACTCCGATCCTGAACGCCAGGTCACAAAAAAAACAAGACGTAAGATCAGTGGGGGAGACTACCAGCACTGCTAACAGGGACACGGAAAAAAGAGCCGCAACACGGATCTCAGTCTAGTCTCACATTGATCCCAGGACGTAGGTGCCTCTGATGGCAGGCGGCAGCTCAACTAGCGGCCGCCATGTTCTCCTTCTTTCAGCTTGATTAGTAATATATTGTTAAATAATTATTAATTGGTGATTAATTTTTATTAACCTCTCCCATGCTCATGATGAGCTCAGCTCGTCATGAGCCACGCTTCCCGTGTGCTCATGACGAGCTGAGTTCGTCATGAGCCGTGGAACGCTCACACACGGGGCTAATTCCCCTGCTGTGCTGAGTGTTCCATTAAACGGGCGTGGTCGTGACTAGCTCAGCTCGTCATGAGCACACGAGAACCGTGGCTCATGACGAGCTGAGCTCGTCATGAGCACCAGGGCACTGTGCGCGCCCCCTCTCCCCCCAGCACAGCAGGGGAATGTTCCCCGCAGCCAAGGGGTTAATTGATTAATTGATATTTAAATTAATTGAGTTATTTGTGTAGCGGGTTGTGCATTTATAGGGGAATAGGCTGGGAAGTTATTTAGGTAAATATAAATGTAATTTTATTGGTATTTATTATTAATTATTTTGTTAATTAATGCGTAGTATGTTATTTATTTTACAAAAATTATTTAATTAAGAAGCATGTTACTTTAACACCTACGCTATCCAACACTTTCCCTACTGTTTGCACTCAATGGGTTGTTGGGAATAGTAATTTTTACCTCTAAACTATCCAACACTTTCCCTACTATTGCACTGACTCGAGTGGGAATAGTATTTTTTACTCCTGCGCTATCCAACAGTTTCACTACTGTTGCACTCACTGGAGTGGGAATAGTACTTTTATCCCGTACGCTATCCGACACTTTCCCTACTGTTGCACTCACTGGAGTGGGAATAGTAATTTGCACCCCTACGCTATCCACACTTTCTTTACAGTTGCACTCAGTGAAGTGGGAATATTCATTTTTACACCTACGCTGTCCAACACTTTCCCTACTGTTGCACTCACTGGAGTGGGAATAGTAATTTTAACCCCTATCCTATCCAACACTCTCCCTACTGTTGCACTCACTGGAGTGGGAATAGTCATTTTTACCCCTACGCTATCCAACACTTACCCTACTGTTACACTCACTGGAGTGGGAATAGTACTTTATACACCTACGTTATCCAACACTTTCCCTATTGTTGCACCCCCTGGAGTGGGAATAGTAATGTTTACCCCTACGCTAACCAACATTTTCTCTACTGTTGCACTGCTTAAAGTTGGGCTAGGAATTTTTTTCTCTCCGCCGTCTAATATTTATTGTATTATTAAAAAAGATTACAAATAATGGTAATTTTTCTTAATTTGTTATATATATTTAATTTTTATTTATATCATTGTTCTATGTGTATAGATGTATTTGAAATGTATAAGATATTGTAAAATAATTTATAAGTTATTTAAATAATGATTAAAAAATATTAAGACTATATATTATATTATAAGTGTATGTTTTAATTATTTTTACATTATATATAGTAGTTATAATTTTTAAACATTTTAAAATATTTTTAAGTATGTTTATTTTAATCATATGTACTATTTACTTTTTACATTATTTTTGCAGCTTAAAAAAACGCTATTTTTCACAACAATATTTTTGTACTTACCATAATGTGGATAGGATGTTAATCTTCTTGTCTTCGATATTTTTGCGTCAATTTTTCTGTAGGTCAATATTCTGACTCAATATTCTGTTAGGGATTCCTCCTCTCTCTGGGACAATGCAAATGTCATCTGCGGAGGTGATGATTGTGGTTGGGTTTTGAATCTGGACTGTGTGAAGGCCAGTAGTTAGTAGTCCCTCAGATGGTTGGAGAGGTGTCTGTTGTTGAGTTTGTTAAGGACTTTGACCGAGATGGAAGCTGGAAGATCGGTCTGTAGTTGTTGGGTCCATGGAGGGTTTCGAGAGCAGTGGAAGTACTATGGTGTGCTTCTAAGTGTTCCGAAAGTTTGCAGATGAGATGGATGTGTTCTGGATAGGTGTGAGTTGTTCGCTGGTGGGTCAAAGTCCTTTTCTTTGAAAGTGGTCCGATGGGGCCACTGAATGGATGCACTTCATGGAAGTGGCAGACTCATTCAGGGTAATGTTGGGCCTTGTGGTCAAGGTTGTAACTCTGGTTGAAATGTAGAGTCATGTTGCTAGGTCTGCGGAGTCTGGTTGAGGGTGGGGGTTGCTGGATACGGAGGTTATCTTGCTGCAGAAGAATTTCGAGAGTTAATTGCAGAGTTCCTGTGGGGGGGTGATGCTGTTGAAGACAGTCACTGGTGTAGTCAAATCTTTCAGGATGGTGAATATCTCTTTCCTGCTGCTGGTAATGGCATTGATGCAGTCTGCATGTGCAATGCACATGGTGTTTTGGATCTGTTGGCGGTAGCGTCTCAGGCTGACTTGAAGGTGTTCTTTTCTGCAATGTTTTGGTACAACCTCCATCTGTGCTCCAGTTGTTTGCAATGGTGGTTTGTCACCCTGAGTTCCTCCATGTACTAGTTGACACAAGGTCAGTTGGAGCAGGTGATGATCCTGTTGTTGGAGTTGTTGACAGATTCAAGCAGGTTACGGTTTTGTACAGGCCAGAATCCAGGATAGCGGGCAGAGACCACCAGCAGGGCCAAATCCGGTCCAATTCTCACTGGTCAGTTGGGTAGTTGTAGGAAAAGGCCTATTTTAGCTTGCTGTGTCCCTGTGGCTTTAACAGAAGGTCACCCATGAGACCTTGAAGTTAACTTCTTTGTCCTGCATAAAAGAGGAAGAAAGGTCCAGTCCTTTAGGGCTCCTCGCAGGTCACAGATAGAATGTCCAGTCCTCCTATGTTCTTCCTCAGGCCCAGGAACAGTCTGAAGGTGGTGCCTGGAGATGCCAAATGTATCCCTGCCTGACACTAGTTAGTGGGTGGGAATGACTCCTGGGCACCCCAAACCATTGGGGGAAAGTTCCTAGGACAAACCCTAGTCACTTTGGGCATTTACAAGATGGAAAAAATATTTGGACACACCAAATCTGGGCTCTGAGGGCTGGGTGTGTATGATGAGTGTACTATTGTAATCCTAGTTCACTTCCACATCTAACACTAAATCTGGTTTGAAGCAGCCATGCTATCCCCAAAAACCTTAAAGACAGACATCAGATGGGACAAAGCAGCACCTTCAGCAACCAGACAGGGGTTACAGAATTGTTCCAGAATTCTGTTTCCTTTCTTGTGGCCCCTCATGTTATATGCAAAAACACAGCCAGCAGACCTGTCAAACATGATTTGATATTAATGCAAGATTTGACTCTGTAATGTCAGCAAGGCTGCTCACGCCCCCCTCTGTGCCTATTCTGGGCAGTTCAGTGAAGCCATCTCTTCCCACTCAAGTTAGCCATTTGGTTGATCCTGGAAGTCACTTCACACCTTTCCACCGTTATTCAAATGCTGATTACTGGCTGGCAGAAATTGGAGAGAAAATGCAAATGTAGCCTATAGGAACTTCAGGTATGGAAAATGTAACTTTCTAAAAGGTACCTTTCCCTAATATTTATTACACATCTGACTACACTATTGGAGTGGATTTCTAATAACTTTGAAAATAGTTGTTTAATTATTTTTCTATCTAGTCCCATTCCAGAGGTAGTGAATTAGGATTTTTAAATCATACTCTGGTTTTTCCACAGAGGACAGCTAGGCCTGCCACAGTGAAAAGTAGCTTTTGAGTGCTAGCCAGTGTAAGGACATGTTGACATTACATTTCCAAATATCCTACTTTTAAATAGCATGCACCCTCTACTCATGCTAGACAAAAACATAGCATAGAGGCCCAAAAAATAAAAATGAATATTAGAGGACCTGCTAGAATGTTCTGCAGTGGGGATAGGATTTCCAGTGATCTAAAATTTCCATTATCAGATGAGCATTGGCTCCTACGAAGTGTGTGTGCCTGTCTGTTTTTGTCTGTGTGTGGTTGTAAAAATACTAGGTGAGATCCGACAACCACTTCACCATACCTGACTGAAAGCATCTGTACTGAACTATTTACAAGAGAGTCCATTTATTAGGGGGGTGTAATATTCCGAACAGCCCTCCTGAAGCTATGCCGCAGTAGAAGGGTGAGATTACCTAACTGTGTTTTAATTTTTTTTCTTTGATCTTCTATAACTCTGTTACATTCATTGCGAAGAATAATTTCTTGGAGATGCTGGCTGCAAAAAGGTTTTTATGTGTAACATGGGAGATGTGATTGTGAAATCAGAATGATAAATATTGTAAATGGCTATCCTCTGCAATTATTCTGACGAGAATGTCCCTACTTTTAACCAATTATAATAACTCTGAACAATGCTACCACACGTATTACCACTGGAACAAGAAAAGTGTGGGCAATAAGATGAGATCTGGGTAATGTGAGTACATTTATATGCAGCAGCTAATTCTAAATATTTATTCACTATTTTACTTACTCTTCATTCACATAGCAATAAAAACCTTGGAGAATAGCAGCCAAGCCAGTTTTATTTGAATTGAATTAAGGCACAATTATCCTAAACTAAGCTTATGGAGAAATATGTTTTCTTTTTAATAGTTCAGGGAGTCTTAACAGGGGCTTCTATTTTCAAATGATAATCCATCTCAGAATTTAATTTAAAAATACACCTTTTTTGACATCATTTCTGCGAAAAGACTATTCCCTCCTACGTCTCAATTCAGGCATTTATGATACATCCATATTTTGAATACATCTGACCGGAGAAGTCACAACTTTCCCATAGGAAATTATCCATGTGTCCTCTGTGGAATCTAAATCGGTGATGGTGGGAAACTGTCTTATTTGATAAAGCTTTGAGAACCTTATACATCCGGGCACTTGTTGATCAGGGACCCTGGGAGAGCATACACTGGCTTTACAAAAGATGATAGAGAAGAGGGAGGTGTTGTGACAGATGACATAATGTCCATAATTCAGCTTTAATTTACCTCGCGCACAAATTATTCATCGTTGCAGTGTCAATACAATTAGTTAGTTGTTACCACTCTCTTCTTTTCAGTCTGTAACTTTTTTAGCTCTTCTTGCAATGTTCAATCTACGCAGGACAATGGTTTTATTGATATTGCATCTTGTCATATATGACTCGTAAACGGGCTGGTTTTGTTTTTTAAGATATTAAATTAATTTTTGCAGTATAATTTTGACATAAAAGCGGGTAACTTGCAATCATTATGTCTCTGTGACTTTTATGAAGATCGTGTTCCCTTTCTGCGTTTCCTACTCGAGTATCTCGGTGTGGGCGCCATTCCGATGTAAACATTTCACAACTGACATTATGCTATATTTCTCATCGGTAGTGTGCCAAATTATTACTTTCTTCTACATTTCATGCGTTTTCAGCATCTGGCTAACGTAACCTTCCAACGTAATGTAAAGTGTTGAAACCTCTTCACTGTTATGTGTAATGGATGTCTCCTGCTCGCCGTTGGTGTTGTTACAAATTTGTAAATGTTGAAATGCTATTGGGGGAAGTGATATAAGTTATGCATTTTGCGGTTACAATAAATATTATCTGTTTATTTATTTACCTCTTCGTTTATACATTCATTCATTTATATATTTGTTTATTTATATTACAAGTTTCTTTTTTCCATTGTTGTTAATTAACAGGCCTAAGTACCGAGGGGCATCTTAGAATTCCTCAAAACGTATTGAATGAAGTACCACAATAAAAAACAAGCAATAGAGCATTTGATGCAATTTGGTGCTTCCGTCAAGCACTGCACAATTTCACCTTACGCTGACAAAAAAGTGAACAGGAGTTTCAACTTTTAAATCTCTGTATAATGACGTCACAACGCTGACCTTTCAGTAGGAGCCACATGCAACTTGGCCCTGCTACATTTTTAGATAGGCCTTCCTTCTATTTGAAGTGGAATGAAGGGAATCTAAACGGGCAAATCTGGCACTGCTGCACGAAGCACCTTATGCCCTTCACTTGCCTTGCTTGCTGTTATTTGTGTCCAAATAAGCCACCAACGAAGAGTGAGCTGTTGACTGTGTCGCAGTGCTCACCATCCTTAAAGGAGCCACGGACAACACGCTTTAAAGATCAGTTCAGAAAATTAAGTTCATCAGTCAACAGCAGCAATGCGAACTCAGGGGCATATTATCAAGGGGCTTTATCTCCGCTTTTTTGGCTTTAAAAGCCAAGAAAGCGGAGATAAAATTATCTCCCTATTACCAAGCTGTCGCTAACACCAGTTAGCGACAGCTAATAGGAGATAGTGACCATCTTGGGCCCCACTTTGCATGTCAGTGATATTTATCACTAATGACATGCAAAGTGGGCGTGCCAAGATGTTAGCGACTGAAAACAGTTGCTAACATCGCTATCTCCTATTACCAACTTTTGGAGATATTCGCGCTAAGCGGGAATATCTCCAAAAGCTAACACCTGCCCTGAGCAGTTCTTAGCCATGTTATCCTATGGGAGGTGGATAACATGGCTAAGAGCATTTGCTCGATAATGCATGAATATCGCTGACTTTTCAGCGATATTCATGCATTGCGGCCGTTTTTTATCGCATTTGCGATAAACCTTGCTAATAGCAAGGTTTATCTGCGATAAAAATCGCCGATTTGCGGCGATAAGTTTTGTCTCTAAACAAGTTAGAGACAAAAATTATCTCTATTGGTTGGTAATATGCCCCTCAGATCTTTCTGCTTTTAACAGGACCGGTAGAAACAGTTGTTAGCGGTAATACATTATCGCAAGGGACGTGAGGGAGGCCATGTGCTTTCACAAGATGAAGACAGTTTTAGGTCAGGTGAGCTGATTTTGTCTTGCTAAACGTACTGTGGATATTGCCATGGGAAAGAAAATCTTCAACACACTTGTGGACAAGCATAAAAAAAAACAACTAGGGGAGATATTCTCAAGAACGTGTGATAATTATCAGAAAATTAGCTTAACGCAACTCTTCACATCGCAGTCTATGGCAGGAAAATAACGCTGTGTTAACGTTGTATTCTCAACACGGTGGTACCATGCAATAATCTCACAATTCTCACGCATCATGCGGGAAAAGGCACCATAAAAGCAGAGAAAAAAACGGTGAGATGACAATGTACGAGTACAACCCCACGTCCATGATGTAGAACAAATGTCCATTGTCCCTCATCAAATAGGCATCTCCTCACACACAGTCACAATGTACATTGCCATGCAGACTGCATGTAGACTGCACTAATGTAGAAACATACATGGAACAAACTGTGAAACCGTATCTCCCCTTCACATTGCAGAGGGACAATCAACATCTCCTGCACATAGACGTGTCATGTCTATGATCAATCAAGTATTAAAGCATGGACGAATGTAGGGGCAGTGACTCTCCCTTATGTACATGCTGCTCATGTTGTAGGACTTGAGTCACAGGGTGCATCCCTGCATCATGGTGGTACATGTATGACCCCAAAAGAAGCCGTGCTGTCACATTTAGGTCACAAATGACGGCCTATATGTAATGATTTGGGACACATGAAAATATTGAAATGAATTTCGTTGCGCGCGCTGCATCACTAAATGCGATGCAGTGCGCGCTTTGAAATTCGTTTTATTTATTTATATGTTTACTTACCTCTAATAGGCCATAATCCTTAGTTTACTACCCCCACTCTGCCCCTCCCCTGCCCCACGTCATCGCCCGGCAGCACTCCTACAACAAGCGCTACGGCGCCGGGCCAGCCCACTCTGCTCACGCTTACAGGGGGGACGTAACAATCTACATTTCCGCCATCTTTCCCACTGCCTGGGGTAACATGGTTGCGTACACTACACTCCAAACACCAGCATTGTATGTCGACATATGTGTTTGATCTGCATACTGTAGTCTGGCCAGCACATCCACGCCACACTTGGCATTGTGTACATTCTCATTCATGGGTCACTTGCCTCCTTCGCACATGCATGATTCCCACCTATCCCCACAATCTGCTATTGTGCGACTGAGGTGCCATGCCATTGATGGATCATGTACATGGCTAGCCCAGGTTACCACAGTATGTTGTGCTGTCGTATTTGCTGGGTGGGCATGTTGTTTGGCATGTTGCATGTGAGCTTGTAATGTGTGCATTACCAGAGTTGTGAGTTGCATGATTGTGAAGTTTGGTTGTGTTCATTTGGTACTTACTAACGAGCAGAGCATTAACGAATGTGTCATCCTGGAATCGCCGTTTGGTGATGGACTGTTGGGTAGTTGGCGACGACATTGGTGAAGAGTCCCCGGTGGACCACTATTGCCTGCACATTGATGGAATGCGTGTGCTTTCTGTTGTGGTAATTGTGTGCAGTGTCGGCAGGGGGCACAAGTAGGACATGTGTGCAGTCAATTGCCCCCAACACGTGCGGGAAGCCAGATATGGCATAGAAGCCTTGCTTGGTCTCCAGCTGTTCCTGCGCAGTGTGGGGGAAGTGAAGGTGCTGGTGTAACAAGCTGATGATGGCATCCAAGACAGTTGCGATGAACTTTGATAGTGCTGGCTGTGAGACTCCTCCGACTCTGGCAGTTGCTGGTTGGAAGGTACCAGAGGCCAACAGATGCAGCACAGCCAGCAGCTTTGTCTGCGGATGGATGTTAGTTGTCTGCAGTGTTGGTACCATCAGCCTGTGGGCAATGATGTTCAGGATGCGGAGGATGGTTGTCTTTTTGACCCTGTAGGGGGCAATGAAATATCTCTAGTGTTAGGTCTGTGAGGCTGGTGCATTTTCTGAATGTCCGCTCTCTTTGTCTGCCCTGCCTCTGTGGTAGTCCTGGGGGGCTCAGGAGGGTCTGGGGTGGGGGTTTACTGGCCTGGGGTTGGTGGCGGTGGGTGTTATGGCCCTCTTGGGGCTCCGAGCTGCATGATCAGTAGCTCCATGGCATCTGTTGTTCTTCTGGTGTGGCTCTGGGCTGGGCTCCATTTTATGCTGCAGGTTGTCGTCCGACTTTACACCAGGTAAGAGCAGGTGTTAAATCCCTGCTGCTAATGCGCCTCGTTACCTGTTTTGGGATCTTATCGACAATCTGGCTGGTCATTGAGAATGTTGCAAAGTGGTGATTTTGCGGCTTTTTGCACCGGGAACGCCTACTCTGCATCTCATTAGCGTTAGTTGCCGGGGTCATCTGTGGCGATGTTTTTTGCGCCTGCTATTGCAGGTAAACTGGTGATATCGGCTGTTAGCACCAGGCTTGTGAATGGGGCGGTACATTTATCGCCATTTTGGCTGTGATAAAGTGCTGACATCTCAGCGATAAGTCCTTGAGAATATGCCTCTAGGAGTATTAGTCAATATAAATAAATGAATGAATAAATATAAGATCCTCGTCTGACCGGACACAAGGAAACCCTCTTCACGTTACACATAGAGCAACAGGCACCTTGGCTCAGAACCAAAAATAACATAAAAGTAATTCCCTTTTGCCAAGACGTTTACTAGTTGATTCAATTTGTGGATGTTGTCTATATGTGGGTAAAGTTGCATTTTTTCCCCCCATGTATTAATAGAGCAATTCTTGCAAGAATTCTCTACACGTTCTAGGCGTAAATAATTCTTTGTGTCAAAATGTGCAGTTGCGGTATGCACTCATGCACAAAAACATTCAAGATACCTTCTGCAATGTATTGTCCAAACAGTTTCTAAAATCAATCGTTGCTGGAGCAGTGCATGCAGCAACTGGGCACAGAAATTGTTAAAGTTCCTGCAAGACGTTGTCTGCTTAAACCAAGTCTCCGTTCATCAAATTTACATAGGCATGAAACTTAAAAACGAATTATCCAAAATACGAATAACACATAAATGATCATTTAAACAAGATTGTGCCTGCATCGTCAACATTTTTGCACAAAAGCTCAGGGAAGTCCTGATGGTTTTGGGCTCACCTAGCCTCTCACTATTAGTCATTAGGTTCATTGAAGAGGTTTAGAGCGGTGGTGCTTTTTAATCTCTTCCCAATAGTCAGACTCAGATGAGAGAAACATTCAGGGGAAACACACCCAAATAGACCAAACGAACATTAACCGTTTCTTTCAGCCCAACTATCCATGAAAACATGAAAAAAATCAAAGGTGGCTCACGGAGAAAGAAGCTACATGTACAAAAGCTGAGAAGCTGACAACAGTGAAGAGGAATGTTCTGACATGGGTTATTTACATTATATTATGGTGTTTCAGACTCGGTGCCACACATGTTTAAGAACAAAATTCATAATGTACTTCCTTCCTTTGTATTGTGAAACGGAACACTGCATAAATGAAATCACAAGTGATGCAAATTCTCCCAAAGAGCAGGGTTGGGCAGACCTTCCCCTCTGTCGCAAAATACAGCTTAATAACAAATTATACGACTGGTCTTTCAGTCAAACAAATACGATATTTTCCAGTTTAGACCAAACACTTCAGCAGGAGTGCTAACATATATTTTTTGGCTCTTCAAATCAGAATAACCATATCATTTATATAAACATCCCACGGCCTGGACCATACATTTAATATTGGGCACATTTGACACCGAACAACTTTTAACAAAATGCCCACTCTTCACTCACCTCATGCTCTCCTTCTCAAAAATGTAAATATGCAATGCACCCAAAGTCCTTCATTCACAAAGCGATGGGGGTGGGTTTGGGTTTTGACAAATGTTATTTTTGAGCAAGACAAATTAGATAATTTGAGTACTGAAAAATACAGAGTTAGACTGACTCTTAAACAACGAGGTTAAGTAATGAGTTATGCACCCCATCTTTAGGAAAGTAGCCAAATGGAAGGTAAAACTGTTTGAAAAAAGTTTAAAAAAGAATGTAGAGGCCAGAAGTTATCTCCACAACATTCTCACAGAGATTGTGCCAATTGAGAAACCCTGCAGTTTGAAACAGAACAACTAATGATAAGATTGTTTAGAGTTGATACCTAGTTCCTGATCTGCTAGATATTTCTTTCATTGCACAGAAGATACATTTTGGAGGAATTGTGAAGAATGTGAAACCTGGCTAAGGAGGAAAGAAGGATGGCACTCAGTCCACTCACCTCATGATCGCCCATCTAATTCAGAAGTTTGCTAACAACTTGCTTTCCTATTCCAAGACTCAGCTGGCTCTGCTGTCAGTATCCTTTTGCCAGTGGCTCATCAGCCACAGGATTGATGGCTCCACAGACCTACCCACTTCAAAAAAGGACTCCTGATGCTGTATTTTCCTGTCTGGACCAGCAGGAAAATAAGAAATATAGCTCCTGCGTGCTGTATGGAAACTTCCACTGCATCAGGAATGTTTACTTTTTGTTTTTTTCAACAACAAATCCTTGTTTTGGTGGTTTGCTTCCAAAAGCACAACTATAACCACCTGCCAGTAATGATATTGATCCCAGGCCTGTGATAATTTTGTCACTGGAATGACTCCTTTTCTGTTAGAGAGTATGCTTTTGCCAATACTTCCATGCCAGCACAGCAGGCAAATGAAAATGTTTTAGGCCTCTATTGTGTGGCATTGTGGCTGGTCTGGCATACTTGTAATGATCCTATACATATTTCTTTATTATATTTATAAAGTGCAACACTCATCTCCTGCAGGATATCATGGCCCTTAGAAAGCTCCCTATATTTTTAACTGTAAAGGCATACAAGAATTTAAGAACAAACTGCTAAGAATGGCTTAACCTTTAAAAAAAACACGTTTTTTCTTTTATCCTAAACCATTGGTGGTTCTTGGTCATGCAAAGGTCTAAAGGGAGAGTATTCCAATGGACTGCTGCCAGGTGAGAAAAAGAACTGCCACCTGTTCTAACTTTTTATCCATTTTGCCATGATGAGCGCCAGGTTTTGTGATCTCAGTTTGCGTGCTGCAATGTAAAATTCTACTCTGTCAAAAGGGTGATCACAGTGCTATTTCTTGCTCGAAAGCACATTTGGGAGGAATCTAGCTGATTGTTACTTTCTAAAAAGTTAGTTTGGTGCCCAGTCAATAATTGTTTCAGTATCTTGAACATGAATGGAAGCAAAGATATAGGACAGTAGCTGCTAAAACTGAGAGTCCTCGATTGATAGGAATGTATGCGTTTGTATTCTGTGATTACTGACAAACTAGGTCATTTGGTTTTGATATTAGGGCTTGGAAAGAAAGGTGAATCTAAAGTATCAAGTGAGGAATGAAATCTGACAGCAAAATGAATCATAGAAAGAGTTAAAAAACAAGAGATTCCCAGCCCCCATTGAGAATAGATACTGAGCGCATATTGCTCCAGGATCTAGAGAAATTTGAGACTAGGCTAGTGGGGACACACTGCAGACATTGATATAATGCAGAACATAGACCAGAAACAAACTTGGAAATACTAAAAAAGAATGGGTCACAAGAAGAACTAGGGGGCATATTAGCAAGAACCTCGTTAAAATTATTGCTGTTTTAGCGGCAGGAAACAGCCGCTAAAACGGCAATAATGGGCTTGCTAATATGCATTATAGAATTCCAATAGAAGCTCAGGTTAGATGTGCAGGACATCTAATCTGGGCTTCTATTGGAATTCTATAACGCATATTAGCAAGCCCAATATCGCTGTTTTAGAGGCAGTTTCCTGCCCCTAAAACGGCGATACTTTTAACAAGGTTCTTGCTAATATGCCCCTCGATCCCTGGGGAACTGTCTTTACCCTCACCAAATTCACATTTACAGTGCCAGTTCTGTGTAATGCCCTGTCTAATGGAAGTCTATGGATCAAAACGCTTAGACAACAAAGAGTTGGGCATGACCAACTAGTTGACTGAGGCATACAGATGAATCATAAAGAACCTTTTGTCCTCGTGATATTGTATGACATCAGTTATGAAAGAAAGAGGCACATAAAAAGATATTTTTTGGACATTAGGTCAGGGACAATAGTGCACTGTATAAAAATAGTTAATGCAACTGTGGGCACAAATATCATGGTGATGATACATTGATGCACCAGATAAGCTCCCATGAGCATGGTAATGGATTGTGATATGTAAATAAAATATTGACAATTTATGCGTGTTGTTGACTTTATGAATGTGAATGAAAAGATTTTAAAAATGGTAAGAGGTTCCTGGTACACAATGCTAGCAACTCCGGTACAGATTAATCAATGGTTCCCGCTACGCTCCAAGTTGATCCATATTGTTAGAAGTAGTGACTGAAATAAGTGAAAAACATGATAAAAACAAACACAGCAGGACCGAGTTGAGAAGTAACTCACATTAGAGAAGCCACAAGAAGTACTGCTCCCCTTTCCTAATAAAATTTGCTGTCCAAGATTGAGAATATCACTTTCGCTCCATTTCCTTGGAACACCTATTCTATCGTTTATTTAATCTTGGAGATATTCATGTATAAATTAAATAATCTGTTTAGATATATTGAAATGTTTCAGTGGTCTCTTTGCCATTGAAAGAAGAGGCGGAAAATGCTTCTCCCAAGGGAACCATTGTTTAATGTGTACCATACATAAGAGCAAAGGTGCACAACACAAATCTTAGGTTACAGTTCTAATAATCACAGATGTAGAATTTCTTTGGTTGTGATTTTCTTTATTCCAAAGTGATGTACAAAAAAACACGAGTTTTTGCAGCCGACGCGTTTCGTCCACAAGGGACTTCTTCAGGGCGAATTCATTAGATAACAGATAGTCGTGATTTCTTTTCAATATGATCGTCTCAAGAAGGTTCTTAGTACGTGAAACTCGAATTCCACCCAATCGTCGTGTTATGAGTGTTATTATTCAGAAAAAGGCGATTAACTTCAAGCTTTTCACACGACGTCTGGGGTAAATCCTCTATTACTGTTTTAATCCCATAAATATCAAAAAATTATATAGTTGGATGATTGATGATCAGCAAGCAGTGGCTCTTAGTAAAGTCCTAAGTCTGTTCCTAACATCAAATCTTCACACCGCACCGCATGTCAACGGCATCCGTCCCCGATTTAAGGTTTAATGTGTACTTAATCAAGTGGCAACTGATAGTCTTTGAAAGAGGTGAGGGGAAATCGCAGTGTAGTCGAGAAGCAAGCCAAGCATGCCCAAATCTTTGAACAAAGTTGTTCCACCAAGGAAATTAATAAAGAAATGGGCCTTATGGTGCACTTCCAGCAGCGTTTTCGAAGGAAAGGGATTCAATAGCTATAGATTTTGCATACAATTATAACGTAAAATCCATGAAATAATGTAATACTTAATCATTTGTTGTGTACGACTTCGCAGTGATTTTTTTTTTGTGTGACTTTTGGTGGTCGCTTCTTCCTAAAATAAAAACTGTAAAAATCAAAAAGAATAATGCTTCTTACAGTGCCCCATTCTAAAGATTCCAAATTTAAATTTACTAGGTGTGCAATCTAATAGTCCCTCCAATCGTTTTAAATAAGCAGAATGCATCATGTACTATTAATACCTTCCACTTTCTTTCATTTTTCCATCCTTTCCTTTAGATGATATTTTCTCTGATGCAACATGATTGGCCACCTTCTCAAAATGAGAATGACGTGGAGCATGAAACACCACAAAGGTCTTACAATCTCAGAATTTACACAGCATAGTTAATACTCATATTAAACAAATAGTATAGGTTCAGGGAGCGGTGCTAGGCCACACTGATATTACAGGCTCCTCTATCACATATAAATTAAATACATTAGCAATCAGGAAATGAATGCCTAGCCGTATGTAATATCTCCACCTTATGACATAACCAACAGAGCAGAAAGAGTATGGTGTGTTTGAATACGAAAAAACCATAACATCATCATTATAGACCCCGGAATAAATCATTGTGTGAAAAAATAGCAACTTTTTGTTTGATGAATAAACTCATTGTCCCTTAAATGCTGGCTTTAATTTTTAACAAAGAAATGTACTTTGTACCCAAATACCAACCTATCATAACATAAAATAAAAAACAAGCATTGGCAAATGCAACAAGTTTCGCCTATGTGATTATTAATCGTTCTTTTTGTTGCAAGTTTTAGCTTGGTGAGTGTCAAACAATTCTGGTAAACTAATAAGTGAACAGGGTTACCTGAATGGCAGGCACTATGTTATGAGGTGAGAGAATGCGGTAAATAAAGAGGAAATCCATAAAGGAAAGCACAAGAGAGGGAGGGACGGAGGACGGAAGCAATAGGATAAGTAAGGATTTAAGAAAAAGAAAGAAAGGGTCCGTGAGCAAGCAAAAAACTAAAGAGAAAAGAAATGAGTGAAATCTGGGTAGTGAAAAAGAAAGAACGGAAATGTGTTGTAGTGTGGGTGCATTTACTTACAACGACTGTCTGTTGCATAACGCACTTTGGAGGCACTTGCTGAAATTACCGCTGGGGCTTTGGGGCACTCAGCGTTGGTCTCCCCTGTTGCCGCTGCCATTTACGAACTTTGTACGCAGCTGGCGAGGGGGGAGACTACATCCCCCAGGAGTCCTTGTGGCCGTACGCCGCAAACGTACATTTGGCGCCCGGTGGTGCATAAAACATTGTCAGAGCTCCGGTGGAGCGGGTGCTCTTCGTAGTGTGGGCGCATTTACTTACCAGGACTGTCTATTGCTGTTGGGACATCGCACTTTGGAGGCACTTGCTGAAATTACCACTGGGGCGTGGGGGCACTCAGTGTTGGTCTCCCCTGCTGCCGCTGCCTTTTACGAACTTTGTGCACGGCCGCTGAGGGGGGAGACTACATCCCCCAGGAGTCCTTGCCGCCGGACGCCGCATACGCACATTTGGGGCCCGGTGGCGCCTAAAACATCGTCAGAGCTCCTGCATCGCGGGACGCGAGCGGGCGGTGCCGGGCTAAGCCCTGGCAAAGGGCGGGCCATCTGTGGCCGTCCGGGGCAGAAAAGGGCAGGGCAGGGCCACCCATTTTGCATCTGAACAACGTCCCATATGCATTTGAAAATGGTCAGTGACTTTTAATTATAAACTAATATTTTTTGTACCTTATCATTCTAGCATTTGGCCTAAACTAATTGTCTAAAGCATGAGTGTTGGCACTCGCAAGGGGACAGGGGGCCAAGGGGTTGTGGGAACTCTTGATGCCTTCCTTATCAGGGCAGAGTCGGTCTTGATACACGAAATAGAGCTCACACAAAGAAGACTCTCCCTAGACACACGTAGAGCCTCCATGGAAGCTACGACATGTGGACCCATTGTTAATGAAGCTAGTCCGGTTGGATGTAACTCGGCCAGTGTGCCCCAATCGGTTCTAGAGCCCTTGGTAGTAATTCTAGAAGACTCGCCCATGATAGCTACAGAATCTACTGCTACAGAACTGCCCTTAGTACTATCACCACCACCTATCGAGACCCGGATGACTCGACAATCACAGCTGAAAGTAAAGGGGGGCATGGTCCCAGCAATCACAAGGAAAAGAAAGGCGGGTGGTGTACCTCTTACTGTACAACAAACTAGCAAAGTGGCAAAAACAAAAGGCACTGCTCGCGGTAAGATGGGTGCCACAAAAGAAGTAGCTGTCGGTAGTCCGAGTACACCTAGGAACCAGTGTCCCATTGTGTCCCCTCAAGCTAAGTTGTCAGATGGTATAATGGCCAAACTTGAGGAGAAGTTAATAGTGTTATTAAAACCTCTACTAAATAAACTCATAGATATTGACACTCGCTTAAACAACATAGAACAAATACTTTTCTCACCAGTTAGTCAATCATTAAATGGAGGCCCAACAGCTCAGGGTGATAAAGGAACACGCCTGGCTGCTGATCTAAATCAGCCCCCAGGCATTAATGATGTTAGCACCAATGTAGGCTCACAGGCTTCTACACCAAACACCGTCAATACCCAAATAGCCCAATTGAAGCCTGCTTGGGCAGGACTAAAATCAGGGGGAATTTACAAGGGCTTCAACAAGGGGGTCTTGGCCACTGCTTATGGTAAGGGACATCTTAACCTACCTCCTCAGTCCACACCATATACAGTTGTGCTTTCGAACGTACCGCCACTATCATCTAACTTTGAGTAACATTGGACCACCTTAAAAAATAGGGCACTCCACTGGCTAGATACTAAAATGGGACTGGGTAGGCACTTGTTTCAGGAGTTTAAAATGGTTTGTAGGGTCCCCTAGATAGGGAAATCGAACAAACCTAGTGGGGGTGACTATATAGTTTTGAACTTTGAGTCTCCTGACCTATTTAGAACAATCTTGGAAAGAGCAGGGACAACACAGTTGGGTAGGGAGGGGATTCATATTTTACTTTTGGGCTTTTTCTATCGTTACCCCGACCCTACCTACACATACATGCAACAAACCAATTATCTCCCAAACCCAAGGGAGGTATGAATACAATGTCCCAACCCACAACCATTATGATCAGGCTTTCTCAGATCTAGACACACAAGATTGACAACTGGATAAGCTGGCTAGTGCAAATGGTCATGAGGGGAAACCATTAGGGGATATATCAGCCCGCCAATCCATTGACAGAGCGATGGAGCAAGAAGCACAGGAACCTACAGCTACACACCCAGTCACCTCTGTTGATCACCACTCACAGGTAGAGGGCACCATGGGACTTGCACCAGTCACTAGTGTTGAAACACCTAAGAGTTCACACAATCTAAAAGGAAGGGGAAATGATTCCGACCTCAATATTATGAGCTGGAACGTAGCAGGCCTTAAGCCGATATTAGCTGATGTAGACTGTATGCATATAATATCTGCCCATGACATTATAATGTTTCAGGGAACATGGGCTACACATGATTTGTATATAGAAGGGTATCACTGCTTCAGTCTCACAGCACCTAAACCAGATCTTGGATGCGCTTCCGGAGGTCTATTCATTGGGATCAGGATAGCCTCTGGAGGAAGCATCAAGGTGATATCAACCAATAGCCCCAACATACAAATACTGTAATATAAAAGACTAGTTCCACTATACCTAATTCATTTTTATAACAATGACTTTTATTTTGTTCCAAATAGGAATTTTATTGAGCTTTTTAAAGTTATTTCAAATTTAGATAAACACCAAGGCACAGATGACTGTACTGGGATACTCTTAGGAGGGGACTTTTATGCTAAAATCCCGACGGATCACTAAGATATGATTAAACCATATGCAGTTCCAGCAGTATGAAGGGGATTTGAACTAGATACTTTCCTTAGTGAACAGATTCTAAATAATGTAATGGATTTGATCCAATCCTCCACAAACCAGCGGGTACCGACCTTCAGAGGCAGGGATTGCTTCTCAACTATTGACTACATCTTCGTCTCTCCCTGCCTTGCAGATCGATTGATAACCGCTGAGTTCTATGCTACAGATTTTGGGGATCATAACCCCTTGACAGTGGTATTAAGATTAGCATCCCGCTCAGTATATTCCATCTTTCATAGGGCAAGGGATGTTGTCCCATCAACAGATAATTTGAGGCTAAAGTGGAGGGAAGTAGATAGTGGTAGAATAGTGGAGACCATGATAGGGGAGCATCCGCAACTAATCACTTCATGCCTATCAACTGACCACCTAAGCATAATCGAGGATTTTACCAAACTCTGCACTGTGATTAGATCCCTCCTGCTAGTGCCGCTATCCCAGGTTGACAGAGAACTTAGATGGTATGACCACAACTTCTCAGAGGCAAATAAGAACTTACGTAAGGCACTAACTTCTAAACTCAGGTGTCCCATGGAAGTAAGGATGGTTAGGAAAACGTATCAAATTGCCATTAGAGAGCGGAAGGATACTCTCCTGGGGGAGCGTTGGGCGGTAATAGTAGATTCAGCTGGGGGAAAGAATGGTAATTCATTCTGGTCCGCAGTTAGGGACCTCCGTAACATGGGCCAACAACTAACACCAGTCAGCTGTACCATCTCCAGCGACTCATGGGAGAATCATTTCTCCAAAATGTGTGCAACACCATCACAAGATATAGATCATTATACGCAGGGACATCTCTGCTGCTTACAGATCACGATGCTGGAGGTAGAAGAGGCTATTACACAGAGCCTTGGTAACAAGGCCCTGGGCCCGATGGGTTACCCATAGATATAATAAAGTGGAAAACTGAATTTTGGGCACCAATTCTTTTGAATATTTTTAATAGCTTACCCCAAGTACCCATGCCGGATACCTGGGCAACAAGTATTATCATCCCAATCTATGAAAAGGGGGACAGATCTGACCCAATTAATTATAGACCAATTTTGTTACTAGACAATACACTGAAGATTTTGGGAATAGTAATATATAACAGGGTTCTTGAATGGACAGAGGAAAGTGGAATGCTGGACCCATGCCAACTGGGTTTTAGAAGTAAGGTCGGTACGATAGAACAGTGCCTGAACCTTAATCTAGTCATCAGCAAATATAATATCGCCCGATCCTCCCCAGTCTATTTAGCATTTATGGACCCATCGTCCGCTTTTGATTTAGTCAATAGGTCCAAACTTTGGTCTATTCTGTTGGATCATGGCCTAGATGAATCCCTGGTACATTTCCTGGCATTCTTACACACAGATCTAAAAGCAAAAGTCAGGATTGGCATGGGTAGGGAGGTTTCTGGTGCCATTAGAGTAGGAAGAGGAGTTAGACAGGGGTGCGTTTTAGCACCCCTGCTTTTTATTATTTATATTAATGGGCTGAGCAATTCCCTGAAACAGATGACCCCAGACGTCCCGAAAATTAATGGGAAATCACTCCCGGTACTCCTTTATGCAGGTGATGCGGTCCTTATGGGCCGCACCCCTAACTCGCTGCGTATTTTAGTTAAGAATTTTGTACAGTATATGGACGGTTTGGATTTACGCGTGAATTCTAAAAAATCATTTATCATGTCATGTCGGCCTGGGAAACACCAGCTCAATTCTATATTAGTGAGGAATGACAGATTAATTTCCACTTATATGTTCCCATATTTAGGGATGGTCTTTGCTGCGAACAGCTCGTGGAGTGGGCCGTATGCAAGCAAGTTCTCCAAGGCCATCAATTATATTGTCAGTCTCCCCCGCCCGAGGCAAGCAGATGCTGTTGAGGTTATTTAAAAAAAATTTAAACTGCAATGTATCCCAGTGGCCACTTATGGGGCAGAGATATGGGGCCAGGCGAGAAATCGGTGCATCCACCAGGAAGAGAACCGCTTTTGTAGGAAGCTGCTGGGTGTACCGATCTCCACCTCTGAGTTTATTTGCCATAGGGAATTAAATTTGCATTTCATTTGTGATTTCATTATGGCAAGACCAGCCTTATTTTGGCTCTCAGTTTGGAGGAATAAATCAGCCAGTTTGACGCAAGAAATCCCAAGTGACTGAGGGATGGATATCCCTTGACTCTCAGGTGTTTATTATAGCTTAGGCAGTGTGGATAAAGGCAATCTCTTTCTAGAACCAACCAGAGTTGACCTATCCCACAAGAATTATTTGAAAAAAGCACTTTATGCACTTTATAACTCAGATAGGGTTAACAAGGTATCTAAGAAACCCACAGTCTCTAACTATATGGGTAAGGAGCTGTATAGGCGTCCCTCACCATTATACCTCACCTTGCCGATGGCAATCTGGGAAAAAAGTCTTTTATTTCGATTAAGGGCAGGAACCATAATGTTCCTACTGAGTTTTCCCTTGGGATATTGGCCCAACTCGGGACATACACAATGCCCCTGTGACGGAGTGAGCGTACAAAATGATTTGCATTTTTTCTTCTTTTGCAAATATTATTTAAAATATGTGAAATGGTTTTTAAACCCGTTTTTTTAAAAACATAGACCCATTTCTTTGAGGGAATCCTATCAAATGCTGCTTTCCTTGGACACTGATGAAATAGTCTTTCGCACCAGCACTTTTTTGAGAACTGTTATTCGTGCCCGCAAAACAATGGACAATCTCTGATTCTCTGTTTTATATCAATTGTTACAATCATCTGATGCCTATTTTGTAAAGCTTTTAAGGATTTTAGAATATCACTGTATCAATGTGGCTTGCTTTTATGATTTTTTTTAATTCGAATAAAGATTTATGATCTGATCTGATCTGAAAAAAGAAAGAAAGGGTCCGCGAGCAAGCAAGAAACCAAAGAGAAAAGAAATGAGTGAAATCTGGGTAGTGAAAAATAAAGAAATGTGGAGTTTTGGATGAATCAAATAAAGGTTTAAGATGTTCTGGTCACAGCACCAACTCTCTGGGCAGGATAACTGGAAATAAGAAGAGTCGCTCGCTAGTGCAGCTACAAACACATTGCAGCAAAACTGGGCCATGAGAGGAGGTTAAAAATAAAAAGAGAAAAGCTGGGGTAGGGGAGAAGGGAGCAACAACGAGTGTGTGAGGTAAGGCCAGACATCAAATAGGAAAGCAGCAAATGAGGGAGAGAGAAAGTGGATTGAGGGGGATTAAAATGAAGCATGAGGAGTGAAACAGCATGTCAAGGAGAGAACGGAAAACTGAAGCAGGGTCTAGTTTTACCAGATAATGCCTCAGGCCCATTCTGTCCACATCTGAAGCATCAGAATCTCAATTGCCTCTGCCAGCTCATAGACAGGATTGTGTTAAAATGTGTCTGTCATCTAGAAGAACACAATTGGCTAAGAGTAGGTTTAGGGGCTAACTGGGACTTTCCACAGCTTTGGAAACTAAAATAGCAACAGGGCTTTAAATAAACAATACCTTGTAAGGAGCGTCCGACTTAAAGCTTCTGAGAAGTTACGCAAGTTGTTTTTGATAAAATGTTCCAATTTTCTTTTTTTTCTGCGGTCAAACACCTGCGAAAGCTAGATCTCAAGTTACCAAAATTTGCGGTCAATGGTTCCTCATTTCAAAGGTATAATAGGCCACCTATCGGTTCATTTGTTGACCACCTCGTACAGTGTACCTTTTGTCACGATGATGGTGCTCCCGGTTAACCATTTTATTTAGCATTTTTGATTGAGGTTGTAATGTTTCATTGTACTTTGATGTTCAGTTTCTCTCTCTCTCTCTCTCTCTCTCTCTCTCTCTTTCTTTGCATTGCTGTGATTTTGAACTTATTAGATTGCATGTTTTTGTTCCTGATCTGTGATGTGTCTTTGACACTTGTTATTTGCTAGTCTGCGTATTATTTTCGAATAATGATGTGTTTTTGACATTGATTGTTTAAATTATTTGAATAAATGGTGCCACTCTTGACTCACTTCCTGCATTTCACACGTGTGTCTTATTGTCTTAGATAGCACATTTCTGCGGTACACTATGTGGTAAAAATTACCATCAAACAAAACATACACTCATAACATGTTAAAAGCCAACGAAAATAGATCCCTAAATAGAAGTAGTGGTAGGTCATAAGTCAGCCCATCAAAAGATTTGTAAAGAAGATATCAGCCAGGGGGAAGGACAAACACAAGACCAGGCCATAGAAGAAGCATGGAAAGATGAGCAACAGTAAAGCAAACCAATGAAAGTAATGAGCAGGCTTTAAGCCCACTAGTCCATACAAAGTTTTTAGCAACCAGGCAGTGGGGACTCGTACCATTGTTCTGAAGAATAAATATATGAAAGATACATATTAAAGTGGCGTCTGGTGGGATAATGAGTTTGGTTCAATTTAATTACTTGGTGTTCACTTGATGTTTTATTAAATTAATGGTTTGTATATATTAATCACTGAGATATTTGGTGGGGCTTTGATATTTCAGGTTTCATCTGTCATCTGTCATCAGTACGAGTTCATCAAAGTAGCCTGTGTGTGGCCAGTCATGGGAACTTTGCTCTGCCACATATACCAAATTTAGACCTTATGTATGAGATCCAACAAGACCAGAATGCATCTGAGTTGCTAGTGTGAGCAGCCTGAACTGTCCCTTTTTGAGTGTGCATGACTGACTTGCATATGGTTGGTCCCTGCCTGTACAGATGCAGATGCGAGAGCAATCCTCAGTTCTGCGACTGATTCAATCATTTACCTCTATCACTTTGTCAAAAGCTCAGCACATTGAGTTATATTATCCTATCAGTGTGAGGCGTGCGCTGAGGTCCCTAGGTCAGGACAGCCATTTAGAAGTCAAGTCAAGGTCAATAGAGTAGCCCTTTCATAGAGGCTTAGCCTGTTATTTGTGGCCCTGTGCAATATCTGGGAAATCCATCTTAGGAAACATTACATCGAATGCCTCACCCATTCACCCGGCCATGACTCATGCTTGGCAGACCCCCACAACACTTCAGTAAGTAACCCTCGCTCAGCAGCAGAGCTTTCATCTTTTCTGAAGAAAGGCACATGCAGATGTCAGGTCACAAACAAAAGCAGCAGCAGGGAAGGCATTAGCCTAGCTCCCTCCAGATGTTCAAAATGGTTACAGTTCCTGCGGAGGCAGGTGAGCCAGAAGACAGTGATACTCACCATGTAGGTACATATGTATATGAATTCTTTGTAAACCACAGCGTGCATAAGTTCTGGCACTTTAAATCACTACGTAAGTTTCATCTGCTGAGTGACATATGAAAGCCAGGTGAACAGTGTGAACAAGCTCCTTGTTTGGTCACTAGCTCTGTCCGGTTACCTAGACGACCTTTAAGATTATATACTAGGATCATACACTCGTAAAATTTGATGATAAAAGAAGGTGATTAGACAATAGCGATTGTCACTCCATAAGTCAGTGGCTCTCTTTGTATCGACTTGGGAAGTTTGAAAGGCTGACATCGGCCCGGTTGATTTGGGTAGGACATATAGGTCAATTACAGTTTTCTTCAGCAAATATTCAACTCTGTTATCTATCTTCCCGGCCATTCTGAAGTTTTGCCATTGCAACTTCTGAAACCTGAAGATGGTTTTTCCTGTTACAGTCCATAGCTGGCCTTTACATCTGAATTTAGTTTCTTTTTAACACCTGTATATGCTGCAGAGTTACAACATTCATGGGTATGAATCTCTGATGGCGACTGAATTGGCATGGGGCTCACCTGAAAGGGTAGAATGCAGTTAAGGTGAATTTATATAAAGAAACCGATTGAGGCAAGACGAGAACGATGTAAGATGTTGCACAAATATTTACTCTTCGAACAATGAGTTGAAAAGAGAACG
Organism: Lissotriton helveticus; assembly: GCF_964261635.1. Lineage (NCBI taxonomy): Eukaryota > Metazoa > Chordata > Amphibia > Caudata > Salamandridae > Lissotriton > Lissotriton helveticus. The sequence continues at coordinate 737,089,825 of NC_136072.1, read as the reverse complement.
GGAGGCTGAACACCACTTCTAGAGAAGGTAGAAGGAGGGGGAAGAACTTTGTGGCACTATGGTTGGTCAGAGTAGCAACTTAGGAACAAAGGGTTCTAGTCTTGGCGTCACTTTACTGTCCTATGAATCTAGGCAGTATCACTTACTCTCCTGACTTTAAAAAACAAACATGCTTAAAATGCAAGCTGCTACAAGGTGTTTGACAATCAAAAGCAAAATGCAGCTGACAAGCGCACTTGAAATGCTTGCAGCCAGAAGATGTAAATGGAGTTCTAAATGTGTGCTGAGAAGGTAAATACCTTTAAGAAATAGTTCCAGAAAAGCAAAAAGGAAACAATACCTTGACAACGGGAAAATGAGAAGAAGAACATGAGAGGAACAACACAAACAATGTGATACCGCCAATAGAAATAGAGGAAACATAAGTGGCAAGAGAAGAGGAACCAATAAAAGCATGGGAGTGAGATGTCAGACTCTTTTAAGATATATTTAATACAAAAGATTTCACGAGCACAGGGCACACGATATGCTCTATGGCAGGGGCAAACAATATGGGGAAGTCGGGACAAAGAAAGCTATCAAACAAAAAGTAAGCAAATAAAATAGACACTAAAGCCAACCCATAGGCAGGCTGCAAGCCCACAATAGGTCTTTTGGGAACGCTTGCACTGCCTTGTTGGCTCAATCTAAAATGCACAATACTGGTACAGAGGCAGAATATCGAGTACAAAATATCGAGTTGCACAAATATCGAGGTATTCATTTTGTGGGTCAGGTATATTGACAGCAAGAAATGAAATATAGTTTTTACAAATATCAAAGTGTTAAATATTGTTTGCAAAAATATAGGGGCCTATTCTGATCTCAGTCGGTAGGGCTCCGAATCAGGTTCGGCATTAGCGGATCCGATTTGGAGGCTGAATTTCCCTCCGAGTCGTACACGGGTCCGGACGTCGAAGTACGATGCGAACAAGCGTGAAATCTCTGACCAAATTGTTTCCGCGCCCGAACCGTCTAGTATGACTCGGTCACAAGCAAACCGTAGTGCCCAATGGAGACGTTTCACGACCAAGCTAGTACGATGCTCGATTTGGAGCATCCGGCTCACAGTATCTCCCGGAGATGAACTTTGGGGGTCCGCATCTGACCCCCTGTTACCCGCAGCCTTACGACTCGGGCACAGGGGGAGACCCATGGGTCTCCCCAACACAGGCATGTATGGTGTGGACGGCACCGACGCGTACCCACTGTAGGCGGTGCACTTGTCCGCAACATACCCATTCAGTCAATGGGATTCCATGTACGGGTCGTACGACTGGATCTCATTGACTTTTATGGGAGTCCAAGCAAACTGACTCCGACAGCATACGGCCGCATCGTACTCGCTCAGTCGGACTGCAGGAGTCCGGATCGGTCGGAAAACACCCCGGATCCGGCTCGGTTGGAGTGCTTTCCGACCCAGATCGGGATCAGCCCCATAGTTGTTAAAAATATCTTTTTTTATTATTATGTATTTTAGTATATATTTTATATGTATGTGATGTATGTTTTTTTGTAAAAGATTTGTTTGTATTTTTAATATATATGTTATATTTTTGGTTGTTATTAATTTTTTTTATTAGAATTTTGCCCTTTTAGTGCCATAGCGAGTTGTGGGTTTATAGGGTAATAGGGTGGGAAGTAATTTAATATAATAACATTTATTTAAAAACATTATTTGAATTTTGCGTTTTTAGTTCCGTAGCGTGTTGTTGGTTTATAGGGGAATAGGGTGGGAAGAAATTTAATAAGATTCAATTTATTGATTCATTTCTATTTATTTCTATTTGTGTAATTGAGATTTTATGGTGTTAGATGTGTATGTTAAATTATTATTAATTAATTAATAATTGGTTTTTAGTTAAATGTAATTAATTAATTGGTAGTTGACTATGTAATTGTGCAATTTATTTCAGGTGTGTGCTGTGATGTTTATAGGTGTAAATGGTGGAAAGAAATGTATTTTTAATGTATGAATTAACAATTGGATGTTAATTAATTTTAATTAATCATTTTGTAATTGATGTTGGTAATTGGGCAATTGATTGTATTTGTGTGCGGTAGTTTGTATAGGTGTAAAGGGTGGGAAGTAAATTATTTTTCATTGATGAATTAATAATCAGTTGTTAATGATTTTTAATTCATTAATTGGTTATTAATAATTAATTATGGCAATTGTGTAAATAATTTTGTGTGTGTTGTGGTGTTTATAGGAGTAAAGGGTGAGAAGTAATTTATGTTTAATTATTAAATATATAGTTGTTAATTATTTGATATTTATTTTGGGTAAATGTTTATTTTTTTTGTTTTGTTTTCACTTTTAAAGGGGTAAAGGGTGGGCATTAAATACCATTTTGTTATTTAATTATTAGTTGTTAATAATAATAGTGGTTCTTTAACAAATAGAATGTAATTGTGTTTTATCATCTTGTAGTTTAATTTAGGTGTGTGTTGTGAATATTAGTGTTAAAGCTTGTGTACTCAATTAATGTTTTTTAAATGTTGTTTTATTAATAATATGTTTTTGAATTTATTAATAATGATGTTAATTATGGAAATAAATGTAATTAAAAAAGGTTGAAGTTTTTTGTTATTGGTGGGGTGTTATAGGGTCTGAAACAAAATACATACATTTACGTTTTAAACAATGTTTTATTTGTTAATAATTGCTACTTTTAAATATTTTTTGTTTATGAATGAATGTATTATTGTAGTTTTTATATTATTTGTAGGTTTTTGTTATATGTAAATATTATAATATGTGTTCTTTTTATATGTTCAACAGATTTCAATTTATATTTTTTAAATATTGATTTTCTATTTTAATGATTTTTGACATTTGTAATATGTTTTGTTTTTTTCAACTGTTTAAGTGTTATTAGTAAATTTTTGTTTCTCTGCTAGCCAAAACTTTCTCTAATATTGCACTCACTGGAGTGGGAATACAATTTTTTACCCCTCCGCTAGCCAACACTTATCCTACTGTTGTATTCATTAATTTTCAGACCTCCGCTAACCAATACATTCCCTACTAATGCACTCACTGGAGTGGGAATAGTCATGTTTGCACTTCCACTATCCAACACTTTCCCTACTGTTACATAACTTGGAGTGGTAATAGTAATTTTTACCCCTTTGCTATCGAACACTTACCCTACTGTTGCACTTACTGGAGTGGGAATATTAATTTTTTACCCCTACGCTATCCAACATTTTCCCAACTGGTGCAATCACTGCATTTGGAATAGTAAATTTAATTCCTCCGCTATCCAACACTTACCCTACTTTTGCACTAACTGGAGGGGCATTAGTAATGTTCACCCCTCTGCTATCCAACACTTTCCCTACTGTTGCACTCTTTGGAGTGGGAATAGTCATTTTTACCCCTCGGCTATCCAACATTTTTCAGACTGTTGCACTCACTGGAGTTGGAATAGTAAATGTAATTCCTTCGCAATCCAACACTTACCCTACTTTTGCACATACTGCAGAGGGAATAGTAATTTTTAACCCTCCGCTATCCATCACTTTGCCTACTGTTGCACTCTTTGGTGTTTTGTTATTGGTGTGGTGTTATAGGGTATGAAATAAAATAAATATATTTATGTTTTACATTTTTTTTTATTTGTTAATTTTGGCTTCTGTTAAATAATAATTGTTTAAAAATGAATTATTTAATTTATTTTATATATTATTTGTAGGTTTTTGTTATATGTAATTAATATTATAATGTGTTATTTTTTATATGTTTAATAGATTTAAATGTATATCATTTAAATATTGATTTTTTATTTTTATGATTTTTTTAATTTTGTAATATTTTGAAGTGTTATTAGTAATTTTTATTTCTGTGCTATCCAACACTTTCTCCAATGTTGCACTCACTGGAATGGGAATAGTAATTTTTACCCCTCCGCTATCCAACACTTTCCATACAGTTGCACTCACTGGAGATGGAATAGTAAATGTAATTCCTCCGCTATACAACACTTACCCTACTTTTGCACACTCTAGATTGGCAATCAGATGTTTTACCCCTCCTTATCCAACACTTTCCCTGCTGTTGCACTTATGGGAGTGGGAATAGTAATTTTACCCCTCTGCTATCCAACATTTTTCCTCCTGTTGCACTCACTGGAGTTGGAAAAGTAATTTTTACCCTACTGCTATCCAACACTTTAGCTACTATTGCACTCTTTGGAGTGGGAATAGTAATTTTTTCTCGTCCGCTATCCAACACTTTCGCTACTGTTGCTATCACTGTAGTGGGAATAGTATTTTTTACCCCTTCGCTATCCAATACTTTCCCTACTATTGCATTCACTGGAGTTGGAAACAGACCACATATATATAAGCAAGACATAACATTCCTTTTTCATTTCAAAGGCACGCCCTGGATCTTGATTGCACAGCTTAGAGCCTATTTCTGAAGTAAGAGGCCTAACACACATGCTGCCTAAGATTCCCTACTAGTACATATGGTAAAGCCTAACTGACTTTAAAAAAAACATGTACTTCCATATTTTTAAAGACATCAACTAAGCATAATATTCACCCAGATACATTTAAAATCAAGCTTGACTGGGAGTGTGATCTTAGGCACATGACCAGGATGTTACATGTAATCTACCATGTCTGTCTCTGCATGCAATATGTGTGTTTGTGCTAATACTATCTCACTGTCTCTACTGGCAAAAAACAGACCACATATATATAAGCAAGACATAACATTCCTTTTTCAATTCAAAGGCACACCCTGGATCTTGATTGCACAGCTTAGAACCTATTTCTGAAGTAAGAGGCCTAACACACATGCTGCCTAAGATTCCCTACTACAACATATACTAAAGCCTAACTGACTTTAAAAAAACATGTACCGCCATATTTTTAAAGACATCAACTAAGCATATTATTCACCCAGATCCATTTAAAATCAAGCTTGACTGACAGTGTGATCTTTGGCACATGACCATGATGTTACATGTAATCTACCATGTCTCTCTCTGCATGCAACATGTGTGTTTATGCTAATACTATCTCACTGTCTCTACTGGCAAAAAACAGACCACATATATATATAAGCAAGACATAACATTCCTTTTTTCATTTCAAAGGCACACCCTGGATCTTGATTGCACAGCTTAGAGCCTATTTCTGAAGTAAGAGGACTAACACACATGCTGCCTAAGATTCCCTACTAGAACATATACTAAAGCCCAACTGACTTAAAAAAACATGTACTTCCATATTTTTAAAGACATCAACTAAGCAAATTATTCACCCAGATCCATTTAAAATCAAGCTTGACTCACAGTGTGATCTTAGGCACATGACCATGATGTTACATGTAATCTACCTGTCTCTCTCTGCATGCAATATGTGTGTTTCTGCTAATACTATCTCACTGTATCTACTGGCAAAAAACAGACAACATATATATAAGCAAGACATAACATTCCTTTTTCGTTTCAAAGGCACACCCTGGATCTTGATTGCACAGCTTAGAGCCTATTTCTTAAGTAAGAGGCCTGACACACATGCTGCCTAAGATTCCCTACTACAACAAATACTAAAGCCTAACTGACTTTAAAAAAACATGTACTTCCATATTTTTAAAGACATCAACTAAGCATATTATTCACCCAGATCCATTTAAAATCAAGCTTGACTGACAGTGTGATCTTTGGCACATGACCATGATGTTACATGTAATCTACCATGTCTCTCTCTGCATGCAACATGTGTGTTTATGCTAATACTATCTCACTGTCTCTACTGACAAAAAACAGACCACATATATATAAGCAAGGCATAACATTCCTTTTTCATTTCAAAGGCACACCCTGGATCTGGATTGTACATCTTAGAGCCTATTTCTGAAGTAAGAGGCCTAACACACATGCTGCCTAAGATTCCCTACTAGAACATATACTAAAACCCAACTGACTTTAAAAAACATGTACTTCCATATTTTTAAAGACATCAACTAAGCAAATTATTCACCCAGATCCATTTAAAATCAAGCTTGACTCACAGTGTGATCTTAGCACATGACCATGATGTTACATGTAATCTACCATGTCTCTCTCTGCATGCAATATGTGTGTTTCTGCTAATACTATCTCACTGACTCTACTGGCAAAAAATAGACCACATATATACAAGTAAAGACATAACATTTCCTTTTCATTTCAAAGGCACACCCTGGATCTTGATTGCACAGCTTAGAGCCTATTTCTGAAGTTAGAGGTCTAACAGACATGCTGCCTAAGATTCCCTACTAGTACATATGGGAAAGCCTAAATTACTTAAAAAATATATGTATTTCCATATTTTAAAACACATCAACTAACCAAATTATTCACCCAGATCCATTTAAAATTAAGCTTGACTCACAGATCTTAGGCACATGAGACACATGTCATGACACACACACAAAGAGAGAAATGACACACATAAAAAGAGAGATTATGCACGTGCAAACTGACATGAGACACAGACACAGAGTACCTTTTAAGCTAAGAGAGACAAACTGTTAGAAGGCACAGGTGACATTATTGAGAAATGTGAAAATGTAATTCCTTATTTCAAACAGACACTCAGTGTGAACCTTGACCAAAATTTAAAAGCCAGACATTTTTTCAGAAAACATTTTCCATAGTAAATCGTTTTTGACACAAAGTACAGTACATGTAATGTAAATCAGGCTTATGTTGTAAACTAGTATTTATATCGTTTACTTATTGATCAGATCAGATAATGCTTTATTCGATTTTGTTTTAAAATCATGAAAGCGTACACATAAAAACAATCATAAAAAAAGGCAGCAAACATACAGACAGTAATACAATGCAGTCAAATATCTACAGGATAAAATAGCTACTAAATTAAGAAACTTGTACCCAGACTTTTGAAGTACTTTTCAAATTTAGAAAACATGCTGTATTTAAAATTGGGATTACCAACTAATACATGAGGCTATCCCTTTATACAATTTCATAAGTAGTTAAGATTATTATACCGTGAATCAAGTCCCTTAGATGCAGAAAGAATATTACTACCACTAAGAGCATGGAGACTCCTTCCCAGCAGATGGGTATAGTCTGCCTTTGATCTTATTGGCAGTGTATATGGGGTACATGGGTAGAAATCATGTAAGTCCCACACAGATATGGGGCCGTCTCCTTTTTGGGGCGGGTAGGAACGTAGATAGGGGACAATGTTCCTATTTCTAAATTTCACTAGAACCAGGTCCCCACTGATGTATACAACAAACTACAATGATGGACCCTTCCTAGAGTCAGCACCTGACTGACTTTCTCCCAATAATATTCGATATCCCTTAGATTAGTATAGGGGATTGTGTGCACACTGAATGGCACCCATCATCACTGTGCCTGTTCCCTCAAGGAATTTCAGTACAATGGAAAAACAACAGCAAAGGTGCACCACAACAAATAAGATAATAAGTGCAAGAAGTATTTGAGCACAATAAAGAAAAATAACATAAAGGAGTATTGTTAGTCTTCTTTTAATCTTTAATTTTCAATTCGCAGTGAAACAAAAACAGCCGACGCGTTTCGTCCCGAGCCGGGACTTCTTCAGGGCTGTCGGTAAAAAACATATACATACAATCAATTTTGTGTTCAACAAATAACTTACAATCTTACAATCTAAACAACGACAGACAAGTTAAAATCTAAAAACTTCCTACGATAGACATGGAGCTATTTACATTGATCCTTGGGCTTAAGTCCACAGACAATCTTTGCTCTTAGGGTCAAAGCCAGGCATCAAGATGTATACATTTGTGAGAGCAATTTAATATGTTAAAAAACAGATATACAGACATTATATACATGTACACAAAATCATTTTCTGATAATTACATTACAACCCAACATATTCTATCTCAGGAGGGATAGATATGTACAAAGCGCCTCCAGTATATGCTTGAAGCACCAGGAGGGACCAAGCTGAAAACGGGAATGAGAAAATTTGAAGAAAAAAGGCAGAGTAAACGAGAGGAGGCCCCATAACAGGAGTGGGCTAGTTACATCTAGTAAGGGACCCAGTGAGAAGAGTAACCAACTACGTCCAGCGACCAATACCCTTGTTAAACCGAAATCAACGCACATTTACCTTTAGGTCTTATAATACGTCGCTTATGGAGGCAGGATAATGTCAAGGGAACTGGAGTCCAAGGATTACCTTCCCAGCTACTTAACTCCTGATGTGTATGTTTTCGTTGCAATGTCGAATTTAAGACAATTGGACCTTTGGCGGGGACATGAAAAAGCAAGAATCAACATCTTAAAGTTTATTCATTTAAGTTTATAATTCTCAATGAGTAAGTGGCAGACCGGGAGGGGGGACAGTAAAGCCCGGTCTTTTAAATCTAATTTTCCTCTTCCATAATCTACTTACTGGAAACATGCCAATCGGCGAAGATGGCAGTCTTTATCCAATGTTCCTGAATGGTGAGCACGATCTTGTCACCTTAATCATATAGCTTTCTTAGGTCAACTACTGAAAACACATTAAGGAGGAAGAATTGAATATACTCTCTGCAAGGTGTTTCAAATTGGGAAATCACAGAGACCAAAGCTGGTAGAGAATAGGTTTTACCTGAGTGATCTGTGGATCTAGCGGAGGACTGGAGGTCCTCTTTGTCCATAAGGTTAGGGTGTGGGCACTGTATTACAGCAGGTCTGGCAAATGAGAGAATAAATATAATCTTCTGTTATGGTGGGGTGTCACTAACTCAGGCAACAAAAAATATATTTCTTAATAGCATACATTGCAGTATAGATTTTAAAAATAGTATCCCACCCTCTAGGCATTAGTCAGTCATAATCACACCTGGTTAATGGTCCAGTGGTGTGACTAATATTACCTAAGTGAATGGTCTATTGGCTATTCTGATTTTATTCAGTGGGGGTGCTAGTCATGGTAATAGGCTATATTTAAATTTTCCAAATTATAAAGGGGGGATTTGACTATCCATTGATATATCCCCTTAGCCAAAAACCAATAATGGGCAATGGTGCATTTGAACTTAATAACAAAAGTTCTTGCTGGGCAGGTAATGCAAGAGAACGACCTAAAACAGGTACCAATTCTGAAATCCAATATTTACAAGGAGTTACCTAGTAACATAACAAACTCACCGTTCCTGATAAAACGACCGGCGTCCATCCACACCCCTCGTTGCAGCGAAACACCCCCAGCGACGATGTGTTCGATTGTAGTGGGCCCATCTTCCCTGTTATATACTGGGAGCAATTAGGTTAAGGGGCCGCACCTGAGGCAGTCATGCCGGCTCCTATGCGCCGGGAATCGGTGATTCGCAGTGTCAACACACGAGTCTGTGTGGCGATGGCGGCCATCTTAGAGTGGTGTGTGGCAGCTACCTTTCACGCAGTATTCCTTGCCCCTAAGCGGTGCCCGCCCTTCTTGATGTCCGTAATTATAAATACGGTACCGTGATCCGACCCTGTGTGCCTTATTATTAAAAGGCTGTCCGCCCTTCCTAATCACCGCAATGCAGCGATGGTCCTATGGACGGACCTAAATATTCTCCATACGTCCCACTGAATAAATAAAAAGTCAGGAATAAAACACCGGTGAGAAGAACTTAGTTTTAAGCAGCCAAACGTAGTACCGACTGGAGCGTCAGTTTGTCAACAATTCGCCATACACGCCTATATAATGACGGCGGCCATCTTAGAGTAGCTAAGTGGGGCATATATATCTAGATTCTAACCCCCTAGCACCTCGTTGTGTGATAAGTGTACCCCCTTAATATTAACCACAAGGGTCCGTTGAATGCTGTAAACGGCCCTGTAGGCTATATATATCCTAGTGCAACGAAAAACGATAAACAACAGACCAATTTCTATATGTGTCTTGAAAATAAACACATCTGGTACTGTCTAATAGGATAACTTAATGCAGATGGGAAGAAAAGACACATTTCCAAAGAATAATGCGTCTATTGTACATGGGTGAATTTATCCCTAACGTAAGGGATAAGAGGTGAGAAGAAATGGCGGCGGCCATCTTTGCCTATGTTCCCACGAAGAATGTAATTAGAAGGCATTCCTATTTTTATTGCAGTAGACAATATAAATCCCTGAAGGGGAAACGATGAGTCATGAAATATATAGTCTCATCAATCCTAGGATTAATCTAGTTAAAGACCGATGAAAAAACGTAACTACAGGTGTTGCAGGCAGGGTAAATATAATAATATACCTGGCCTCGTGACCATAAAGGAAAGGTCCAATTAAAGCAAGACTGAACAAGACGTCTATCTTCGGTTCAGAAAAGCCAAGCTAGAATAAAAGCCCACTTTATTCTGCGGCCCCCAAGCCTCATGTGATTGAATAGCAACTAGTTCGTGTGAGAAGAGAAGAGGGAAAAGTCTGCAAGTGCAGAAGGACAGGAGAGAGACAACGGAGATATATAACAATGATTGGGACCTTTTGTATGCCTGCCATGGTAAGCAGGGAAAGGAACCAATGAACATTGTTGACATGAATTGAAAATGCAAACTATTAAAAATGTACATGACACTGAGAGGAGTACGTCATAAACATGATCTCTAATTGCAAATTGACAGTCCCATGAATCGACCTTCTAACATAGTGTCGGGCCATGTCATCCTAAATATTAATTGCATGCAATACATAAAGGAGTAAGGACATGTCATCCTAGATTGGAACGGGTACATCATATACATGTTCTCTATTTACAGATTAACAGTCCAATGCATAGACCTTCTAACGAAGAGTAGGGACATGTCCTCCTAAATAATATTTACATGCAAAACATAAAATAAACGGGACACGTCATCCTAAATTTGTTTACATGTAAAACAAAAGCAGGGGAATACGGCATTCGCAGGTTTTCTATTTGCAAATTCACTGTCCAAAATTTAGATCTTTTTACAGATTATATGGACATGTCCTCCTAATTTTGTTAATATGCATAAAGGGTAAAATCTCCCATATAAACCAAAGGGAGATGCGACACTGTACAGGCGGGCTAGGCAAGGAAATGATGTAATTCATCCTCGGTGTTGTGACCGAGTTCTATGCATCGTAGTCTACATATCCAGCCCGCCTCCCTTTGTCTTAACGCGAGTTCCCTGTTGCCACCCCTTGGGTGGTTGGTTTGGTGATCAATACCCATAAACCACATGTTTTCTGTGTCTTCATGATATTGCTGCATATGATAGGACATGGGGTACCTCATGTCACCATTGCGTCTTGCCCGGACATGTTCCTGGATACGGATTTTTAGAGCTCTTTTGGTGCTACCTACATAAATCTTGTTGCAGCCACACCCCAAGATGTAAACAACATATTTGGTATTACAGTTGATCAGGTGATCTATTGTGTAGGATTTGTTTGTATTGAAACAGAATTCCTTAGTTCTATTTCTACCCAACTCACACATGTTGCAATTGCTACATGTGAAGAATCCTTTGGCAGGGGAGGTTAACCAGTTGGCCCGCTTTTTAGATTCTATGTAGCTTGGGCACAGGATATTGCGGAGGTTTTTACCCCTCCTATAGCATATTTTGGGTGTCCTGGTAATCGAACCCTGAAGGCTTGGTATGTTCGCAATCAAGTGCCAATGCTTTCTTAAGATATTAAACACTTTACTGCTCTGATCAGAGAACTGTGTGCTAAATGATAGGGGTCTGCTACTGTTTGTTGGTCTGGATTTGGGCGCTAAAGTACTTTGTCTTGATATCATCTTGACTTTTTTATTAGCTTTTTCCAAGATTTTTTTGGGGTAACCCCTCTCAAGAAATCGTTTTTCAGTCTCCTGGATATTCTGGAGGAAGGAGTCCTCCGTGCTGCAATTCCGGCGCATCCTAACCATTTCCCCATACGGGATGTTCTCTATTACATGCCGGGGATGTGCGCTCTCGTAGTGTAGAATACTATTGCAGGCAGTCGCCTTGCGATGAGTGCAGCTCTGGATTTTGTTGTTCTCCACAAAAAATTTCACATCCAGGAAATCAATGGATTTCTGATTGTGTGTCATCGTGAAACGTACATTAAAAGGATTATCATTGAGGTAGCCAAAGTAATCCAAAAGTTCCGGGGTAGGTCCATCCCAGATCATGATCACATCATCGATGTACCTACCCCAGAAGATGATGTTATTCATCCACCTGGATGCGTGGCGACCCCATGCATGCTCCCGCTCAAACCAGCCCATAAATAGGCCGGCGTAAGCGGGAGCAAACCTGGAACCCATCGCAGTCCCTTGTGTTTGGTGGTACCATGTCGAATCGTGTAAGAAAAAGTTTTTGGACAGTATAATTTCTGTCATCTCGAGGAGGACACCATTGTGCAGCATGTGGTCTGCTGAGCGTTTATCCAAGAAGGTTTCTAGGGCCCTTATTCCAAATTCTTTTTTGATACAGGTGTAAAGCCCCACTACATCTAAGGTGACGAGATGTAGGGTATCTGTCCACACAAAACCCTCCAATTTGCCCAATATATCCTTGGTGTCCCTCAAGTAGGCCGGAAGATTTTGTACCATGGGCTGGATGAAAGTATCTACGTACTCAGATAATCTTTCTGTGGGTGAATTGACTCCCGAAATAATGGGACGGCCAGGTGGAAAAGGGCCTCCCTTATGAATTTTAGGGAGTATGTAAATACAGGGAAAAGAAGGGGTTGTTACTGTCAAGTATTTACACTCCTCCGCGCTAAGTAAACCTACCTCTCGCCATTCTGTAAGTTTCATATTTATATGAGATGTGAGTGCTTCAATAGGATTAAAACCAAGTCTAGTGTAACAGGTGGAGTCTGAGAGTTGTCGGGAAATCTCATTCATGTAATCATGCTTGTCCATAATAATTACGTTTCCCCCTTTATCCGCTTCGCGGATGACAATTTTTTCGTCTGACTGGAGTGTTTTTAGGGCTTCAGATTCTATGCGTGTGAGATTGAATTCAGAATGGGGAAGACGTTTCGGATTGTCAAGCATTTGATAAAAGGATTGAGTCACTCTTTCACGAAAAATTTCAATATTTGGATGAGTACCTGTGGGGGTGTATTTAGATCTTGGTTTTAATCCACTTTCAATGTACACATCTTCAACAATATTCAAATCATCTCTTACATTTTCGATGTCAACAGAAGTATCGAGTTCCACAGAAATCATTGCTTGTAGTGTGTTTATTTCATTAACAGTGTAATCTGTAACATTCTCGACATTATTTACATTGACATGATTGGTTGGATTGCGTACAAAGTGATCCTTGAGTTTAACAAGTCGAACAAATTTCATTAGATCAACAAATAAATCTACATCTCCACCTGTTTGGTTAGGGCAAAAACCTAAACCCTTGTTAAGGACAGAAATTTCATCTTGTTTTAGGGCTCTTTTTGATAGGTTTACAACTATGGACCTGGCTGTGTTATCAACTTCAGTTCCAACTATTGTGGTTGGTTCCCCTTCTTTTTGGATCTTGTTATTCTCTCCACTGATTCTAAGTTTGGTTTTTTCGAGTTTCTCTTTGCGTTTCCGCCAGAGCCTCCCTCCCCTTCTTGTCTTGGGGATTCTCTGTGTGCCGGTCGTGCCCCCAACCTCCACCTCTCCATCTCCAATAAAAAATTATTGGGCCTTATGTCAGATGTGTTGGAACTTATTGGTTCAGTTGTGGAGGCCGAACTTGCGGCTGAGGAGAGTGATGTAATGCTACTTGCAGAGCTCAATTCAGGGGTCTCTACTCTCTGTCTCTTACCCTCACCTGGGATCTTTACCTTATCGTATTTTTTGGAGAAGGTATATACCCTCCCATCACTATAATCCTTGTCATCCCTCCTGATTTTCCTCAGTTTTTTATCTCTTAGATAGATCTGGTGTTTTTCAAGTACCCCGTCTAGTATAGCATAATTTTTCTTTGTCACATCCTTTAATTCGGATTGTGCCAGCTCCTTTTCCAATTCTTCTATTTCCTGTTGAGCTTTCGCTCCCTTCCTCTCAGCATTTTTGATTAGGATGCGCATCATAGTAAACGATGCGTTCCGTAAGTTGTTTTCCCAATCTTCTAGTTGGTCAGTGTCTAAGTCTTCAAACGTGGGGAAGATGAGTATCCTCAACCCACGTGGAATTTTCTCATTCTCCAGATACTTTCCCAAGGTGGTGCCATCCCACCAACGGGACATCTCATTCATCTTTAGTTTTTCCAATTTTTTGAATTTGGCTTTTAAGCCATCTTCTTTAAGAGTTGAAGTGCCAATTGTTTTGGCCCCAGGTGTGAATAAATCCTGGGCAAGCTCCTGGCGTCTATCTTTGAAACTAGTCATGCTTGAGACAGTCTGGTTACAGAGGTCTCAATTGAATAAGTGAATTTAATTTTGGGTGTGTCAGTGCTACTAAGGGTGAACTGTAGTATACAACAAACTGCAATGATGGACCCTTCCTAGAGTCAGCACCTGACTGACTTTCTCCCAATAATATTCGATATCCCTTAGATTAGTATAGGGGATTGTGTGCACACTGAATGGCACCCATCATCACTGTGCCTGTTCCCTCAAGGAATTTCAGTACAATGGAAAAACAACAGCAAAGGTGCACCACAACAAATAAGATAATAAGTGCAAGAAGTATTTGAGCACAATAAAGAAAAATAACATAAAGGAGTATTGTTAGTCTTCTTTTAATCTTTAATTTTCAATTCGCAGTGAAACAAAAACAGCCGACGCGTTTCGTCCCGAGCCTGACTTCTTCAGGGCTGTCGGTAAAAAACATATACATACAATCAATTTTGTGTTCAACAAATAACTTACAATCTTACAGGTCCCCACTGATGTCTTTGGGTAAGAACCCTAGCCAGCCCACCCTTCTAACACACAGGATTCCACCGTCGTGATGGGGTGTAAGTGGTCTGTTTTTAGATAGCCAGAATATGACCTTGTTTAGAAGTTCCTGCCGTCTTTCGTGTTTCCCATGGGAGGGTGCCGGTATTCCTGAGAGAACGAGGACAAATGGGGCGTCTTCTAGGGGTAAGTGTTTGGTTGCTTCTCTGTTTGGATCCACTCTAACAGCGGTATACTTAGTAATCCCAGATTTAGGGGCGACTTTAGGGGCAGTTGTAGCAGTTTTATTGGGCAAAGGAGCATTGGGGGCTTTAAATGGGTCAAAGCCATTAGGTATTACCTTCTTGGAAGTGGACAGAGAATTGATTTTAGTGATTTTTTCTTTACTTATAGTAGTTGGCGAAGGGGCTCTTTTCCCATTAGGTGGATCTTTGATGGTTGGTGGAGAGTTGGCTTGAATAAGTTTCTCAATACCTGTTAGTCTATCACCCAGAACATTAATTTTTTCTACCAATGGTAGTACGATGGAATTTAACAATAGCTCTAACTGAGACAGTAGAGAGAAATGGGGAGAAGATACTTGGTCGTCGCAATTTCCAGCCTCCACCGTAGTTAAGGTGGGGTTAGTGACAGGCGAAGTAGGCCCTTATTGTAATTGCTATGTAATATGTTTGTAGTGGTCTATAATATGTTATTTTTTCTTTACCACAGATTATAATCATCTATACATTGATAAAACAATATGCCATCAAAGGAAAGACGTCAGGAAAAATATAAAAAAGATTTAAGGTCCAAGAAAACAGAAATACAAGACTTATCCAAAACAAAATCTTCAGTCAAAAATAAAAATGCTCCTGGTAAGCAAACTAAGAATTTTCTCAGAAAGTTATTGAAATGTCAAAAAAAAAAAGATGTTGTTTCAAAGAAGAATAAGACACCTTTAATTAGAAAGAAGAAATTGTGCTCCGCAAAAAATGTTAGACCTGTAGAAGGAGATGATATTGTCTATAGCAATAGAAGGAGAAATCAATTTATTGAAATTCGTAGACAAATGTTTTATAACAGAATAGTATTCAATTTATTAAAAAAAGAAAAGAGGTATAAAAAAAGTCCGCTTTTTACAAGAAAAAAAAACTTAGTAAAGATTGTGGATGAAGCATTTAAAGTAAAAAATAAGTTATATGGATTAGTAATGAATAGAATACGTACACTAGATAAGGTAATCAATGTGTTCAAATAAAAATGTAAGTGGAAAAGAGTAATTAATCAGACAAATTTTTGTGATGTTTTTTCTGGAGAATGGAAGCATAGTTCAAGTTGTGAGCCATTTTTTAATGAAGAAAGTTACTTTCAGGATAATGATTTGCTGCATGCAGTTGACACCAATGGTCGAGCCTATGAGGTGAAGGACGGTTGTCCGGTTGAAAAAGAAAAGATTGTGCCTAGAAATACAGAAGAGGTGTTAGCTGGTGAAGTTTTAGGGAGATGTCCTAAGGCTTCAGTGTATACTTGGAATTGTAGTAGTATTTGTAGTGTGCGACAGGATTCAATTGATTTGTTTCGCAGTTTCTTACGGACATATACTAAGAAAAGTCTAAAACAAAAAATGAAAATTTTGCAAGAGTTAGATCCTTGTAGAGAAAGAGAAAAAACAGGTTTGCAAGGGCATTCACTGGCTTGTCTTTCAAGAAAAGTATGTCAGAGTGTTTTTCACCATTTTAGGATGTTAACAGTGCATCATAATAAAGTGAGGAAATTAGTGAGAAGGTTGTATTATGCAAAAAGTCCAGCACTTAAACTAAAACAGTTAAACAGTGCTCTTTTGCATGGAACTGAATTAGATGTGAAAAACATTTGTGAAGAAATTGAGTTTTGTTACTTTGGTAAAAAAGAGGACAGTGGACAAATTGATACAGTAATACAAGGTAATGTAGAAGAAAATGTAGAGATTTCAAGTACAGAAAAATATGAACATGAAATTACAAAGTTTAAGGTGAATTCAAGTGAAAGGCCTAATTTTACTTGTGTATGTTGTTGACAAACTCATTATAAGCATCAGACTAGATTAGTTGATTATTATGTAAAAAGCGAAAAGGTAAATAATAATGAGTGGAAGGATTTTGCAACTTATTTGTTGGTAGAAACTTGTTTTGATTTGGGTTCTGATCAACGTATTTGTAAATATTGTTATAATAAATTAAATTAAAACAGGATGCCTGCTCGAGCTGTTCATAATAATCTGGAGTTGGTAGACATTCCTTCTGAATTGATGGATTTAAATACCTATGAGTCTATTCTGATTCAATGTGTGCATCCTTTTCAGGCTATTGTTCGTATGGAGCCTAAGACAGGGAAATTGCCTCCTTCAGATTTACAGAGAGGATTAAAGGGAAGAGTTGTTTATTTGCCTGTAGATTTTAAGAAAAATATTGATACAATGGTGTAGAAAAAGTAGAGGAGGAACCTCTGGTTATTCTAGTTAATGGTGTTCCGACAAAGAGTAAGAAAATCTGGCAAGAATTAGTGGATGTTAGGAAAGTCAAAAAGGCAACGGTGTATCTGGTAAAAAATAATCAGTACTATAAAAATGTGTATGTGGGAGAAGAGGAAACAACTGTAGTAGAGGACAGTGATTTCTCAGCTGGGCAAATTGAAAAAGTTGATGTCTCTAGAAGTGAAGAAATTTATGAACATTATAGTGTTCATCCATTGCATTCCAAAGAAGTAATGGGGAATGCTATTGACTTGTTTCAAATGAAAGAAGCAAAAGGAAGTCCCATTAGTGTATGGGAAGAAAGTTTGGAAGCTCGTTGTTTTCCACAGTTATTTCCAACAGGTGAAGGTGGACGATATGACGACCGACCTGTTCAAATTCCTGCATCTGAATACCAGACTTCAAGATTATATGCAGAAGATCCAAGGTTTCGTTAATGCATTCCATATTTGTTCCATCTACTATTTGAGAGTAACTTGTCTGGACTTTCTTATGCAGTGAACCATATACTGAAAAGTGGAGCACATCTACAAAATATTTCGCAAAGGATTTTATGGATAAAGTGAAACTGCAAGACAGTGTTTTGGAATCTCAGCTAATTAATCTCATGGCATGTCAGCGTGGTACTAACGAGTATTGGTACAGTCTTCATGGGGAATTGAAATGTATGCTAAGAAACTTAGGAACTCCTACATGGTTCCTCACTCTTAGCTGTGCTGAGTATGCTTAGGAAGACTTACTTGAATTTCTACGAGAGGCAAATAAAAACATTGAAAATATTGAATACAAGACACCTGGAGAACTGTGTTCTTTAGATCCAGTTAATGTATGCAGGTATTTCAATCATGGGTTTGTAGCTATTATTTCTTTTATTACAAACAAAAAAAATCCTCCACTTGGAGAGGTGTTTGATTTCTTTTGGAGAAAGGAGTATCAAGCAAGAGGTGCTCCTCACATACATATGCTGCTATGGATTAAAGATGCACCAACATTTGGAACAGATTCAGATGAGAAAGTGATGAGTTTCATTGAGCAGTATTCTACATGTGCTGTTCCGAAAAGTACAGAAGAAAACAATTTAAGACATCAAGTTTTACACTTTCAAACCCATCGTTGTGCAAAATACTGTGTCGGAAATACAAATCCAAGGACAAGTTCTACACTAAATGTCGTTTTGCATTTCCACGTCCAGTAACATCAAAAGGAAGAGTGAACAATTTTATGTCTTCTCTGCGACATACTGTGACAAGAAAATCACCTAAAAATACATACAACCTAAGAAGAAATGAGGAGTCCAAATACATAAATGACTACAACCCAGTCATTTTGTCCATGTGGAATGCTAACATGGATAGTCAATATGTGGCTGACAACTCTATTGCTGTGGCTTGATATGTGACGTCTTACATCACAAAATCTGAAAAGACGCAACTAAAGGAAATGTGGGAGGAAATTTCACATGAAAAGAGTCTAAGCAGGAAATTATACAGTTACAGTCTGAAGATGTTGTCGCATTGAGAAATTGGAGCATATGAATGTTCTGATCGGTTATCATCAGCAAGTCTATATGCCTAATCTAGAACCATCATTTAGGTGAGTCTAGGTCTTGCTGCAACACGAAACCGAGTTTTGAAATCTGTACAAGAAATAGAGTATTTGGCGGAGAAAGAACCAGACAGTACAGATATTTTGAAGACAAACATATTGGATACATACTATCCAAAAAGAAGTACTCATCTTGAGAACGTTTGTCTCTATGAAGTTCTGCAAACCTATACTTTTAAAAGGAACGTCACAGAAGACATCAATAAAGGTGTATATGCTGTAATTGGATGTGAAGGCTGTCTGGTGAAACAAAGAAAAGGCCATTTGTTTAATCATCGAAAAATGAGTTGTGAATCTCCAGAAAAAAGAGAATTTTATTACTTAGCTCTTTTGCAACTCTTTAAGCCGTGGCGTACAGAAGAGGAACTTCTTGGAGATTTTCTTACTTATGAAGATTCGTTCATTGCAACCAAGGATACCATAGAATGTCCTGTTTTTTTCAAATTATCTGCAAATGTTGAACGAGGAAATACAGCAAGAAGCTACAATTGCAGCAGAGATTGCTAGAGACAGTTCTCAAGATAGTCAGAGTTCTGCTTCATTAAGTCAGGATCCACTAGGAGGACCAATTATACAAAATGAAGCTGCCACTGCCATGGATGAAGTTGAAAGAGCCATGGAACAAGCTCAGGAGGATGTAGTTAACTTAGAAGATTTGGAAAAAGAACTTAACGTTGAGCAGAGACAAATATATGACGAAGTCACAGAACACATTGAGCATGGTTTATCTCATGAGAAAAAAGAGTGCTCATGTACATTATTTATACCTGTCCAACTGTACGTGAGTGGAGAAGCAGGAACTGGAAAAAGTTTCCTGATTAAAGCGATTGCAACATATCTGCAGAAAAGAACTGAGTCATCGCTCTCTTGTGTTGTTACCGCTCCAATTGGGTTGGCAGCACACAACATTAAAGGGATTACTTTACATCGCTTATTGATGCTGCCAGTAGAGCATGATAATAAATTACAATACAACAAGCTATCTGGAGAAGCTTGTTGTGAAGTTTCAAAAGTCCTAAAGAAAATGAACCTTCTTATCATTGATGAAGTAAGCATGGTATCAAATGTAATGCTTGCTTCTGTGCATTTAAGAATGCAAGAAATTCTTAAAACAGAGTATGGTGTGTTATTTGGAGGCATACACATCATTGTTTTTGGAGATCTACTGCAACTAACTCCAGTGAAAGGACAGCCAGTGTTTAAAATACTTACGCATGAAGATACCAGGAAGTGCTTAGGATGCATTGGAAATGTTAACATATGGTTAAATTTCAAATATGCAGAACTGGTTCAAAATATGCGACAGGCAAAGGATGAAGATTATAAAAATATTCTACAAGATGAAAGAATTGGAAAACTAACTGAGCATGGCAAAGAAGCATTACATGGACAATTAATTTCAAATTTGTTTCCAAATGAAAATATTCTCCCAGAGAATATTTTTATGAAAATTCCTGAAAACAAATCTGTCATATGCTTGATGCCTACTCTGCAAGAATGTTCAATCGTCAACAACAAAATGTTAAAGTTGGAAAATCAAGAGATTGTGAAACTGGAAGCTATTGATAAAATAGAACATGAAGGAGAAACTATTATTTTGTCAGAAAAGTTTAAATCAAAATTGGATTCTTTAGAGAAGACAATATCTAAAACTGCTGGTTTGGAAAAGACTCTCTATGCATCTTTAAATTGTCGTATAATTTTACGACGTAATTTACATGTGGAAAGAGGTTTAGTAAATGGAGCAATGGGTCATGTTGATGATTTTGTGAATTACCGAAACAGAGATGGAATTGAATTTATAAAAATTTAATTTGATGGTATTGAAGAAGTACAACAAATCAGTCGTTGTTCTGCCCAATTTTTGCT
Source organism: Lissotriton helveticus (assembly GCF_964261635.1). Lineage (NCBI taxonomy): Eukaryota > Metazoa > Chordata > Amphibia > Caudata > Salamandridae > Lissotriton > Lissotriton helveticus. The sequence goes on along the minus strand of NC_136072.1, from coordinate 737,068,966 downwards.
TGTGAAAGATTTATATGTCCGTAGAAAACAGTGTCCTGTTTCTTTGGCATATGCAGTGACTATTCATAAATCTCAAGGTTTAAGTGTTGATAGTGCTTTGATGAATATTGGAAGTTCTGTGTTCAAGGAGGGTATGGCATATGTTGCTTTATCTCGAGTTAGAACTTTTTCTGGATTGTACTTGATTGATTTTGATGACACAAAGATTAGTGCAGATCTAAATTGTGTAAAAGAATATAATAGGTTAAGAAGAGAGTATGCTCCAAATTTACCTCAATATCCTCTATTTGAAAAGCGTGTGGTACGCCGAAAAAGAAGAAATGAGAAAAATTGTAGTGAAGTTGTAGCAAAAAGAAAAAAAAGTAGATGAACCAGTAATTGTAAGCAGAAAGGAAAAGGATTCACTTAAAGATGTTGTTGGATTTCAGTTTGAAAACAGTTCTGGTGTCAACTGCTATGCTAATGTAGTGGTTAATGTTTTTTTTTCTCCAAACTGTACAAGAACAGATTGCTGAAAATCGAGATCAAAGATTTTGTTGTTTGTTGAATTCTGTGTTTGAGAAATGTAGCAGTGATAGAACAAAAATACAAAGTGTTTCTGAAATTCAAAATGTTTTAGACATATGTTCTGGTCTAAATCAATTTTCACAGAATATTCAGCAAGATTGTCAGGAATTTCTAATGTATATGCTTGTTGTATTGCAAGATGAAGGTGTAGATGTAGAAAATCTTTTTGGCCTTTCTTATCAATGGCAACATGACTGCAACAATTGCTCCTTTTCAAGTAGTACTACCATAGACACTGAAAGATTTATATATTTGACTTTACCAGACTGCAAATCAGTGTCTTTTAATAATCTAGTTAAAGAAGCAAATCAAAACATGGTCTGTACTCGATGTAAATCTGCAATGCTATCAACATTATTTATACAAAGATATGGACAGTATGTAATTTTAATGTTCCAACGATGTAGACCTGATGGAACTAAATTGACAACTTTAATTAAAATTTTTGTGGCTTCTCAATTATCAATTTCAGGAAGAACCTTTGTAACTGCAGCAATTATTTACCATGATGGTCCTTCAACAACATCAGGACATTACACAGCTTATTTAAAATGTCAAAAAGGCCGGAGTAACTGTAATGATACTCAATTGACTTTGCCTTCTGACTTACAAAATTCTTACCTAGTATTCTTACAACCGAAATTTTAGGGAAGGTAACTGGTCTATGAAGATTGGAGCAGTTAATAAAATGTAGTTTGTTGTTCAAAATTACTTTCCGAGTGAGAGTGATGAAGATAATAAAAAACATGTAGTTGTCATAGAGGTAGTATAAGTGTATCACGTAGTGTGTGATGTGAGTATTGTAGGAAATATTAATGAAAAGTAAGCGAGGAGTTGGAAATAAAACTATTGTTTCATAATGTAAAAGATGTTGGAGCTTTTCTTTCAGAAACTCGGGTAAATGGGAGATTAAGAATACTCTTGAGTAATTTCCAAAGAAAAGGGCTTTCCATATACTATTTGGCCTTGTGGAAAAGTACGTGGATCAAAAGTGACTTAAGATAAGTTTTTTCAAAATTTTACATTATTTATTGAAACGTTGTATGGGTTTTTTAAACACAATAATTTTGATTGTGATTTTTTTTGCCCGCTGTCATATGATGAGTAGTATTGAAGTCACTGTTTTAAGTGAAATTCAATATATTCTGAGAACAGCAAAAATAAACCATATAACATGTTGTACAAATTACTTTTGTATTTTGTATTATCAAATATATATTATTCTCCCCTTGTCTTATGCTCACTCACCTTTTTCCATCCTTTATCACTCCTCTTAACTCACCCTCACTGGCCTTCTCTCACTCTCCCTCACCTCCCTTTCCTTATTCCATTTCCCTCACTTATCCTCATTCTCCATTTCTTCACTGCCCTTTCACTGCCCTTTCCCTCTCTCCCATCCACCACTTTCCAGCTCTCAGTCACTCTACTTCACTCCCCCTCCCCTTCTTTCCTTCCTTTGCTCCATCAGTAATTCCCCTTTCTTTACTCACCTTACTCCTCTTCACTCACTCCTTCTTTCACTCCCTCTGTCCTCTCACATCCTCACTCCCCTTCCCTCACTCCCTCTCTCTTAGCCTCACTCTCTCGGTCCCCTCACTCTCTCACTCCTCTTCCATGATGCTCACTCCCTATAACTCACCCACACTCCCTCACTAACCTTTCTTTGCTCCCTTACTCAGTTCTTTTCTCTCACCCTTTCCTTCACTACCTCTATGTCCTCACTCCCTCAGTCCCCTTGTCTTATAATCACTCGCCTTTATCCACCCTCTATCACTCCTCTTTCCTCAACCTCACTGCCCTTCTTTCAGTCTACTTCACCCACGTTCCCTTACTCCACTTCCCTCAGTTATTTTCATTCCTCATGTTTACTGCCCTTTCCCTAACTCCCCTCCCACACTCAACTTCTTTCAGTCTCCCTTCTTCACTTCCCTTCCCCTTTCTTTCTTTCCTTTGCTCCCTCACTCATTCTTCTTCCTTTACTCACCTTACTCAAATTATCTCACTCCTTAAGTCAATCCCTCTGTCCTCTCACTTCCTCAATCCCTGTTAGAACTGGGATTTCTGGTTGGCTCAGGTTTACGCCAAAGCCAGGCAGAAACCACCATTCTAGTCAGGGCAAGGGAGTCACACGCCAAGGTAACCCCTGATCACCCCCTTGGTAGCTTGGCACGAGCAGACAGGCTTATCCCGGAGGCAATGTGTAAAGCATTTGCACACACACACAACAGCAACAACATCCTAGGCACACCACAAAAGGAACTCCACACAAGGTTATATGAAAATAACTTTTGTATTGTCAAAACACATCAGATAGTAATCACACATGTACATTGTGCCAACTGGCACAGGCAATATTTACAAGGGATTGTGTACAAGACAGGGCCACCTGGACCACTTTCAGGAATCAGCACTTTTAGAACTAGAAATACTGTTAGAAATAGCACTTTGTAGATCATAGAATAATAATCACTTTAGCACCCAACCATTAATTACTGTAACAGGTAAGTACCACCTACGCAACCCTAACCACCTAAGGAGAATATTGTGCAGGGACCAGGACCTCACTAGCACCACCTGTACTACGAGAAAACAACCACCTAAGTATCACAATACCTGTAGGGGTATAAGCATGAACATATTACACATGATGCATCACAACATTCAGAGGTGTAGGAAAGGAAAACACATGATGCATAAGAACATTCAGAGGTGTCACAGGCATAATGGCATAGCACATTACTCATAACTCACATTTGGGCCTAACCGGTAAAAATACAGTAGGCAATCTCATCACTAGTCTAAACACACTAGACTCTGCCTCCTAAGAATAAATCATATTATGGGGCGTAACTCACATAGTGGAAACATCCCACTAGCATAAACCTACATAGGTATAATAACCTCATAGTCACATTGCGCAGACATCACCTTAGGCAATTACTATCATAAGCATAGCAAAATCACATTGCGCCAAATCATATTAGGGCCTTGCGCCCTACCCACATACCAGCCCCCCTGACCAACTGGCCATCCAACAAGGGGACTCAAAAAGCCCTGTGTCCAGAATGTCTGGGCGCGCTGCCAATGCAGCGCCAGCCAGGGGTGCGCCACCGGCGCAAACCTAAACGTTGCAGCTGCCCACTAATTGCTGGGCAGCTGAGAACAACAACAGGGCCTGAATGTTGCAGCTGGCACTAAGTGCTGCTCAGCTGTAGCAGGCCTGGCACCACTGTGCCATCTCTGTCCCACACAAGGACTCTCAAATTGCGCCTAACCGGTGCAGCTGCCCACTAATTGCTGGGCAGCTGAGACAAAACGGCGACAGGGGCTCTCTCTAGCCCCTAGGAACAACACTGCGCCAATTGATGGAGCCACACAGGCTCTAGAACAACATGTGCACCCATGTCTAGAAGTGGCACTTCCACACTAGACACATTCATGCCGCATACATCATTACGCAGCATTCAATCTCACGAGTTTGCACATACCAAACTCGACCCTGCACTCCCCACACATCAGGAACTTCCATGGTCACACATATTCCCCATGCAATCCTATGGGAGGGCAGGTCACTCACAACACATACACAGAGAGCTCACGCACTTTACACTGTACCACAGTGAAAAAGTGCGCAGAGGCCTAAAATCACCACCGCTTGGTTTTAAAAACGGGCCAGGCAAAAGCAAAAAGTTTCGGGGTGAACCTGCCAAAAAGGGCCAGGTCCAACAGTCCCCTTCCCTCAGTCCCTCTCTTTTAGCCTTACTTTCTCCGTCCCTTGGGTCTCTCACTTCTCTTTTGTCTCGCTCACTCCCTATAACTCACCTACACTCTCCCACTTACCTTTCTTTGTTCTCTCACTCAGTCTCTTTCTGTCTCTCTTTCTTTCACTACCTCTATGTCCTCACTCCTTCACTTCCCTTGTCTCATTCTCACTTGCCTTTATCCTCCCTCTATCTACCCTCTTTCCTCAACCTCACTGCTCTTCACTCACCCTCCCTCACCCTTGTTCCCTTACTCCGGTTCCCTCAGTTATCCTCATTCATCATACTTAACTCCCCTTCCTCTTTCTCTCCTCAAGCACTCAGCTTTTCCCAGTCCCTTTGCTTCACTTCTGTTCCCCTTCTTTCCTTCCTTTGCTCCCTCAGTCATTCCCCTTCCCTCACTCACCTAACTCCCCTTTATTCACTCTTTTTCTCACTCCCTCTATTCTCTAATATTCTCACTTGTCTTCCCTCACTCCCTCGCTGTTACCCTCATTCCCATTGTCCCCTCACTGTCTTACGACCCTACATTCATCCTCACTCACGTTCCATCCCTCAATGTCATGAATCCACCATCAATCTCTCCTGCTTCCCTGTCACTCACTCCCCTTTCTTTACTCTCCTTTCTTTCTTTAGTTTTCCTAATGCACATTCCTTTAGTATCTTACTAACTTTCACTTCATTTCTCTCTCTTTCTCTTGTTCTCTGTCACTGAATGTATCCATGACATTTTCCTCTTAGTAATTTGCTCTCCCTCTATTTCTTTTTCACTCTCTCTAACTTTCACCAATCCTTTGTTTTCCATTCTGAGTCCTTCACTCCTACTTTATCTCTTACTACCCTTTTATGACTTTTAATCTCCTGCTTTCTCTCTTGTATCGTAAAATATATATTATAAATATTAAAACAGATATTAAATTTACTGAAAATATGTAAGTAAGTTTACATTACTTATAGGTAAGTTTGACGTACAAAATTTAGTTTCTCAACAGTCTTTTCCTTAACCTCACTACTCTTCTCTCACCCACCCACACCCCTGTTCCCTTACTGCGCTTCCCTCACTTATTCTCAATCCCCATGTTTACTCCCCTTTTCCTCACTCCCCTCCCACACTCACCTTCTTTCAGACCTTCTCCTTCATTTCTCTTCCCTTCCTTCGCTCCTTCACTCTTTTCCCTTCCCTTACTCTAGTTACTCCACTTCACTAACTCCTTCTCTCACTCCCTCTGTCCTCTTACTTCCTCACTCCCCTTCCCTCACTCTCTCTCTCTTACCCCCATTCTCTCCGTCCTCTCAGTCTCTCACTCCTCTTCCGTCACTCTTACTCCCTATAACTCAGCCACACTCCCTCACTTATCTTTCTTTGCTGCCTCACTCAGTTCCTTTCTGTCACTCTTTCCTTCACTACCTCTATCCTCTCACTTTCCCACTCCCTTTGTCTTACCCTCACTCACTTTTATCCACCCTCTTTCATTCCTCTTTACTCCTGCTCTCTGCCGTTCTTTCACCCCCATGCCTTTAGTCTGGTTCCCTCACTACCCCTCATTCCCTATCTTTCTCTCCCTTTCCCTTTACTTTCATCCCCCACTCACCTTCTCTCAGCACCTATGCTTCAGTCCTCTTCCCCTCTATTCCCTTCCTTCGCTCACTCACTCATTCCCCTTCCTTCACTCACCTTACTCCACTTTACTCAATCTTTCCCTCACTCCCTCTGTCCTGTCACATCCTCATTCTCCTTCACTCACTCCCTCTCTCTTAGCTTTACTACCTCCGTCCCCTCACTCTCTCACTCCTCTTCCGTCACGCTCACTCCTTATAATTTTGAAACACTCCCTCACTTACCTTTCTATGGTCCCTCACTCAGTCTCCTTCTCTTACTCTTTCCTTCAGTCCGTCTGTCTCCTCACTCCCTTTGTCTCATGCTCACTTGCCTTTATCCACCCTCTATCACCCCTTTTTACGCACCCTCACTGGCCTTCTGTCATTCTCCTTCTTCCCCATTTCCTTACTCCACTTTCCTCACTACCTCTCATTCCCCATTCCTTTACTCCCCCTCCCCTCTCTCCCTTCCACCACTTACCAGCTCTCAGTCACTCAACTTCAGTCCCCTTCCCCTTCTTTCTATCTTTTGCTGCCTCACTAATTCCCCTTCCCTTACTCACCTTACTCCACTTCACTTACTCCTTCCCTCACTCTCTCACTGTTACTCTTACTCCCTCCATCCCCTTACTTTTTCACTCCCCCTTTCTTCACACTCACTCCCTTTAACTCACAAACACTTCCTTATTTATCTTTCTATGCTCCCTTACTTAGTCTTCTTCTCTCACTCCTTCCTTTACTACCTCTATGTCCTCACTCCCTCACTCCCTTTGTCTTACGCTCACTCGCCTTTATCCACCCTCTATCACTCTTCTTTCTTCAACGTCACTGCTCTTTTCTCACCCTCCCTCCCCCCTGTTGCCTTACTGCACTTCCTTCACTTATCGTCATTCCCCATGTTCACTCCTCATCCCCTCCCCCCACACTCACTTTCTTTCAGATCTCCTGTTTTACTTCCCTTCCTCTCTCTTCCCTCCCTTCGCTCCTTCACTCTTTTCCCTTCTGTTACTCTCCGTACTCCACTTCAGTAACTCCTTCACTCACTCCCTCTGTCCTCTTACTTCCTCACTCCCCTTCCCTCAATCTCTCTCTCTTACCCCCATTCTCTCCGTCCTCTCAGTCTCTCACTCCTCTTCCGTCACGCTTACTCCCTATATCTCAGCCACACTCCCTCACTTATCTTTCTTTGCTGCCTCACTCAGTTCCTTTCTGTCACTCTTTCCTTCACTACCTCTATCCTTTCACTTTCCCACTCCCCTTGTCTTACTCTCACTCACTTTATTCCACCCTCTTTCATTCCTCTTTACTCATGCTCTCTGCCGTTCTTTCACCCTCCTTCACCCCCATTCCCTTATTCTGGTTCCCTCACTACCCCTCATTCCCTATCTTTCTCTGGCTTTCCCTTTACTTTCATCCCCCACTCACCTTCTCCCAGTACCTATGCTTCAGTCCTCTTCCCCTCTATTTCCTTCCTTCGCTCACTCACTCATTCCCCTTCCTTCACTCACCTTACTCCACTTTACTCAATCTTTCCCTCACTCCCTCTGTCCTGTCACATCCTCATTCTCCTTCACTCACTCCCTCTCTCTTAGCTTTACTACCTCTGTCCCCTCACTGTCTCACTCCTCTTCCGTCACGCTCACTCTCTATAACTTTGGAACACTCCCTCACTCAGTCTCCTTCTCTTACTCTTTCCTTCAGTCCGTCTGTCTTATCACTCCCTCACTCCCCTTGTCTCATGCTCACTTGCCTTTATCCATCCTCTATCACCCCTCTTTACTCACCCTCACTGGCCTTCTGTCATTCTCCTTCTTCCCCATTTCCTTACTCCACTTCCCTCACTACCTCTCATTCCCCATTCCTTTACTCTCCTTCCCCTCTCTCCCCTCCACCACTTACCAGCTCTCAGTCACTCGACTTCAGTCCCCTTCCCCTTCTTTCTATCTTTTGCTCCCTCACTAATTCCTCTTCCCGTACTCACCTTACTCCACTTCACTTACTCCTTCTCTCACTCTCTCTGTCCTTTCACTTCCTCACTCCCCTTCCCTCACTCTCTCACTGTTACTCTCACTCCCTCCATCCCCTCACTTTGTCACTCCCCCTTTCTTCACACTCACTCCCTTTAACTCACAAACTCTTCCTTATTTATCTTTCTATGCTCCCTTACTTAGTCTTATTCTCTCACTCTTTCCTTTACTACATCTATGTCCTCACTCCCTCACTCCCTTTGTCTTATGCTCACTCACCTTTATCCACCCTCTATCACTCTTCTTTCTACAACGTCACTGCCCTTCTCTCACCCTCCCTCACCCCCGTTGCCTTACTGCACTTCCTTCACTTATCGTCATTCCCCATATTCACTCCTCTTCCCCTCCCTCCCCTCCCACACTCACTTTCTTTCAGTCCCCCTTCTTTACTTCCTTTCCCCTCTCTTCCCTTTCTTCACTCATTCACTCATTCCCCTTTCCTTACTGACCTTACTCCACTTCACTCACTTCTTCTTACATTCACTCTGTCCTCTCACTTCTTCACTGCTCTCCTCTCACTCTATCTGTCTTACCCTCACTCCCTCTGTCCCTCACTCTGTTTCCTTCAATATCAATCCCTTTTTTCACCTTGACTCATTTCTTTCCGTCACTCCCTGTCACTCTCCTTCATTCACTGCACTTCAACTTACTCTTGTTTACAACTCACCTTCTCTCACTCCTCTTCTGACACTTGTTCGCTCTGTCACTTTCTCCCCTTCATTCACTTATGTCATTCATTCATATATTCAGTACACATTCTCAGGAAAAAAAGAATTGCAAAATCTGTAAAGAATGTAGCTCTTTTTGGAGAATTGTTGTTAGTTCTTAAAAGAACTTTTATTTTCCTTCTTTTCTTTTTATATTTTTTTTTTACTTTTTCTTAACGATTGTATGCTTTTTTTTATTTTTTTCAGGGGAAAAACAAAACCAGGGATTCCAAAACTGCTCAATAGGAGCAAAAAAAAAGGTGAAAAATTAGGGACGGCGAAGGCAGCGGTGTTCCTCTCTCTTCCGAGAAATCAGTTCAATACTCCGCTCCCCATAACAGAGTAGTTCATCGCAGTCCATACATAGAATTTTGATGCGTGCAAACTGCGGCTGCACATTCCGGATCATCCTTTCTCCATCTCTTCCAGAAGCTGTTGCACCACCAGTCGAGGTGCTGGCCCCATCCCTCGGTGCATTCCGTGCCAGCTCCCTGACACTTTCCCAGTCATAGTTCTTGGGGTGCCTCCTTTAGACATGCCTAATCATTATGGAGTTTCCAAAACTATATTTTTTGGTGCAAAACTCCATCTTTGGAGCATTTACCTTTTTCTCTCCAACTGGAATTGTAACATTTTTCCAGGTAAAGTGTTCCTTCACTTTTGGCTGAGGAGGGTCCTCTTGAAGAAAGTCATCTGAGTCCTCACTGCTGCTTGGTGGTCTTGCAGCCATTCTTTTGATAGAATTCAAGATGGAGAAACAGGGAACAGGTCTTGCTCTCTCCAAAATGAAAGAGGTAGTGAAGGAAATGGGTGGAGTTTTCATTAGTTGTGAAAAAGACTGTTAAGAACCAATAAAAAGTGTTATTTTAAGGTCACATGACTTGACGCGCTTACGCTGCGCGCACCGGAGCGCTTCCGGGGGCGCTTACGCGGCACGTACGGTTATTTAAAATCAAAAATACTACTTTTATAAGTATGCCACTGAATGTCTTGCATTATTATTTACTTTAAATACATACTTTTTTTCCGCACGCGGGAATAGAGCTCTCGCTGCGCTCTCGGGTGCGATTACCGGTGGACGCACCCTGAGCGCTCCAAGACAAAACGATTAAAAAAAACACCTGAAAAATACATTGAAAAATTTATTTTAGAAAAAAATAAATAAATAAATATTAATAGTTATAAAAAACAGCTACTAAAAAAACTTAATAATTCACTTTAAAAATCGTAGGTTACAAACTCAATATAGCAAGGAATTAGCTTTTAAAAAACCTTTGGAATTCACTAAAAAAAACATAGGTTTCACAATCGTTATAGTTAGGAATTAGCATTTAAAAAACCTTTGAAATTCACAAAAAAAAACATAGGTTTCACAATCGTTATAGTTAGGAATTAGCATTTAAAAAACCTTTGAAATTCACAAAAAAAAACATAGGTTTCACAATCGTTATAGTTAGGAATTAGCATTTAAAAAACCTTTGAAATTCATTGAAAAAACCATAGGTTTCACACCAGTTATAGTTAGCTGAACATTTTACTCATACAAAACCATTGAAATTCCCACGTTATAGTTAGTTGGACTCACTATAACTCGCACGCCCGCAATCCACTGCTGATGATGTCACATATTACATCATTCATGACATGGTCAGTGACATCACTGATGACATCTCAAAAGACACAAGACTCCCTACCTGTATCTATAGATACTGTTTTGGAGGAAATAGGAGCGCTGAGACCATTTATTGAGAAAACCAACAAGCACTAGACACTAAATGGTCTTCACTTGACTCCAGGATATCTGTGGTGAAGAAGCATGTTAATGAGGTACAAGATATACCTGCAAGGGATTCTTTGCTGGAAAGAGATATTTTGCTTTTAAGGAAATTGGCTGTGGGCCTTGAAAATAGAAATAGGCAAAACAGCTTTTGCCTGTATGGTCTTATGAAGGGTATTGAGGGAGATGACCCAGTGGCTTTCTTCACATCATTCCTTCCGAAGCTTATAGATCTTCCTACATCAGTTTCCCTGAATATCCCAAAGCTCATAGACTGGGTCCTCCTCTATCATCATCATCTGCGCCTTCGAACCCCTGTGGTGGGATTTTTCTATCTCTGAAATTTACTGACCGCCTACAAGTTTTAAATGCAGCCAAGCTTAAGAAACTGATTACTTGGTCTGGAGCCAGATTGTTTTTGTCCAAGGATGTCTCCACGCTGACTGCTAGGTGAAGAATGGAATTCCTTGAGCTTCGACCAGCTCTGCGTAACTTGGGTGTACGGTATGGCTTATTCCATCCCTGCATGTTCAAGGTGACTTTTCAAAATCGCACATCTACTTTTGAAGAACCAGCAGACCTTTGAAAACATATTCATTCACATTCCTCATCTTCCATGGGTACTACTGATACTGCAGTTAATACTTTACTTTTTCCAGGACAGTTGTTGATTGTTTCTTGTTCTGACCCTCATTTTTATTCACTCTACAGGTTGTCATATGTTGGATGTCTCTTATTAATTTGTATATTTTCTCTTTTCTTCTTCTATTATTATTACAGACCATTCAAACTACTTCACATCCCTGTTTTCTGTTTGTTCTTGGCTCCTTGATGTGGTACATTTTCCTCCATTTGCTGTGCCGTCTTTAGCGTCAATTGAAAGTCCTTGTATTATCTTGTTCCCATCATAAGGTATGTATTACAGTTGTAAGTTTATTTGTAACATGTACTGTCTTCTCTTACCATCTCTTTTACTCCCCTTTTCCTTATCCCATTTTCCTTATCTAACTGGTTTCTTAAAGTTTTCACTGTACTCTTTTTTCCCTACTTTCTTATGTTTCCTTTTCTTGTCATATCCTGCTACTACTGTTGATTAGGTTGGTTGATATCTAATGTTATTCTTCTACATTCAGAGTTGTTTCCTGGAACTTAAAAGGTTGTATTAACCCTATAAAGAGGAAAATAATTATTTCCCACTTAGCTTCCTATAATCCTGATTTAGTTTTGTTTCAAGAAACCCATTTAACAGAAACAGAAGCTCTCAATCTCAAACGGTACTGGGTTGGTTTAGTTCTAGTTTCCCCTATGAGTACAAAGAAGAATGGCATTATTATTTTGTATCAAAAGTTAAAATGCTCTGGTATTTCGCAAGACATTGATTTGGAGGGTAGATGGTTAGTGGTTAAGTCACTTGTTAATAAAGTGCTTTTAACTGTATTTAATGTCTATGGACCAACTCAACCAGACTATGCTTTCTGGCCTATGATTAAAAAAAACTGTATCCAACCTAAAGACGAATTTTTTATCCTAGGAGGTGATTGAAACCAGGTAATGGTCCCATCTATTGAACGCTAATCCCAAGTTCACTTTAGTCCCCCCAAGACCCGTAAACAATTTTGGGCTACAATCATGCAGACATACTTTATAGATGCTTGGAGACTATGCAACCCAGACATAACAGAATTTTCCGTCTTCTTCCCTCCACATGGCTCCCTGTCCCCCCTAGGCTACATTTTTCTTTCAAAATTTTTGTTTCAAAATCTTATTTCCTCCTCAATTGAGCCCATTGTGATTTCTGATCATGCCCCGGTGGTTGCTGATTTTAAATTGCTCTGCTCGCAACCTAGGTCTTCTAGATGGAGGTTTAATAATTTCCTTCTACAGGATCCGTTTTTTCCTCCTCCTTTATTTCCTTTGCTGCGGAAATTATTTCTCTAAATGAGGCCCATCTGCTTTCCCTACTTTGGTGTGGGATATTTTTGAGGCTACCGCTTGTGGTGTTATTATAGATTTTGTATTAAAAAAAAAAGGAACAATCACTTAATCAACATAAAACAAACATGTTAGCCAACAATACATACTTAGAACACAAATGTTATACTTCTTCATCGGATTCCACTCTACAGAAGCTTGTCCCTGCAAAGCTGGACTTTAATAAAGTATCTACTGATAATGCCTCCTCGATTCTTTCAAAAAGCAGCGCTCGTTATTATGGGGTTGGTTCTCTTCTGGCCAATTATCTCTAATCTAGGAAAAAACGTATGTTGATAGATTCCATCCAATCAGCAGATGGAAGCATCTCTTCAAAGATGAGGACATTTGACAGGAATTTACAAAGTTCTATAAAACTTTTTATACTCCAGAATTCCCTGCTTCTGTCTCTCTTATAGATACCTATGTTAGTTATGTTACCCCCTTTTCCTCTTCTGTGAGTCTTGATTTTGCCACTCTGGACTCTGATCTATCGATTCAGGAAATTTTTAGATTTTTACGTCTCCAAGGAAAAATAAATGCCCCGGTCCTGATGGATTTGCAGTAGAATTCTGTTTATATTTTTCAAGTCTTCTGATTCCAAAGCTTTTCAAACTGTTTCAATATTTTTGTACTACTGGTAAGGCGAATGGTACCTTTTTAGAAGCCACTATATGTCTCATCCATAAGGAAGGCAAGGATCCTAAGCTTTGCAATAACTACCTTCCCATATCCCTTATTAATTTTGACTATAAAACTTTGATGAATTTGATTGAGCCAGAACAATGTTTTTTTTTCAGGGCAGGTTAACTTCTGATAATTCACGGTTACTATTTAATGTCTTAAATAAGACTTCTTCTCTCTCTTATCCTCTAGCTGAGGTGTCCATTGATGCGGAGTAGGCTTTTGATAAGGCGGACTGTTCATTTTTATTTAAAGCTCTTCTCTGGCATGGCTTTGGCCCTAAATTCATTTAGCCTATTTATTTATTTTACACTTCACCTAGAGCTTCTATCATGGTCAATGGACTTATTTCCCAACTCTTTTCATTACAACGTGGTGTCCATCAAGGTTGCCACCTATCTCCTCTCTTATTTATCTTAGCTCTTGAAACTTTTCCATCTCATATCCATCACAATGCTTCTATTTCTTATTACTTATGGTGACCATCATTTGAAACTATTTGCCTATGCGGATGACATTTTACTCCAGAATTTTCTACTCCCCCTATATTACAAGAAATGTCAGATTTTTCAGTAGTTTCAGGTTGTAAAATCAACTCTGACAAGATGTAGATTCTTCCCATAACCAAATTTTGTTTCAAGCAACAGTTCGATTCTACTGGATTTTGCTGGAATAGCTCTAGAATAAAATATTTAGGTATATGGGTCACTAATTCCCTATTGGATACTGTCAAAATAAATATGAAGGAAGGTCTTGATTGCATCTCCAAACTTCTTTCCTCCTGGAACACTCTTTTTCTTTCATGGTGGGGACATCTAGATTCTATTAAGATGATGATCACTTCCATTATGCTATAAATTCTTTCAATGATTCCAGTAAACATTCCTAGTATTTACTTTTAAAAAAATCGATTCTCTTCTCTCTAATTTTTATGACATAATAAGAAATCTAGAATCTCCCTATCACATCTTAGAAAGCCAAAATCGAGTGGAGGTGTCAATTTCCCAGATTTTTGGATTTATCAGAAAGCCTTCTTAAACATGCTTCTCATTGGCTACTCACTGATATTTCTCATTTCAATCCTTTATGGGTCACTATTGAACACTGCTTACTTGCTCCTTTATCTTTCAAAGAAGTTCTTGCCTCTGCTGTAAAGACTAATTTCACATCTTTTCAACTATTTAAACACAATTGCTCATTATTAAGGGCTCACTGTCAGTCCCAGATAATGATTAGAAATTCCTTTTTGCTATCTCCTCCCTAGTATAATTCTCTCATTACTATTAATAATAGATCTCTCTATTGGAGTTCTTGGAGACTTAAGGGGACTGCTCGGGTTCAAGATTTGTTTGATGGAATGACTCCTTGTTCTTTTCCCCATTTTCAGGCTGCATTTAAGTGTCCTCACTCGTTTTGGTACAAATCTTTGAAACATATGGACCTTATTCTGGGCATTTTACGATAATTTCCTTTGAGTGAATCCTTTTCCACACAGAATCCACTTCTCAAAATATTAAAGGTTCTTCCAAAGGCTTCCCTAATTTACAAATTATTTCAGTCTACTGGTCTTGAGCAATCTAAATCTAAGCTGGAACTTATTTGGTTGGAGGATCTGGGTTGGGATTGGCGATCTGATTTCTAGAACAAGATTTGGGCTTGATCATTAAAAATCTACTGATCTGCATCCACAACTCAATCTTTGTTCTTTCTATGTCATAGACTGTTCTTTACTCCTATTTCCATAGCTAACTTTACACACACTAACAGCAAGACTTGTTGGTCATGTAACTGCCCTTTGGCTAATCTATAGTACCTCCTGTTTTCCTGCCCCCTGGTAACCTCCTTTTGGTTACATATCTGGTCTCGCATTTCAGTTATTTTTAATCTATATATCCCTGTATTGAATGTTCTTCTTTTTGCAAGAAGTTTATAAGAGTCACTGGTGTTATTACCTCATGAAAGAGGTTTGTTCGACCTAATGCTGGATTTAGCTTTTCGGCAAATTACACACAATTGGAAATGACCAAGTCTTGGTGGCATACAGTTTGCCACTACCACAGATTGGACATAGCTTTTGCCTCCTCTTGTAAACCACATTTAAACAGAGGCTTATTTTGGTTACCACTAACTACTTACTTGAATAAGATTTAATTTACTCATGTTTCTCGTATACATTCTGAAAACTTCAAACCTCTAAGAATTGCTAATTCTTTGCCTCTTTCTCTTGATTATTATGCATTATTGTAAATCTTTCCTTTGTATATATATCTCAATTGCTTTTTGATATTTAAAGACTTTAAATTAATACTTGGTTGTCAGTTGTAGAGTGTATACAGTTTTTCCACGTTTCCCTTCCTTTCCCTCTGATATTTTTAAATTGTAAACAGTGTTCTGCTCTGTTTTATTGACTATCTTTACCCCTTTTTTAATTTTACAGTTACTTTGCTAATTTCATGGCTTGTGTTTTGAAATTTTTATTAATTCAATAAAGCTTAAAGCAAAATGAAACGGTAATGCCAGGTGCGCAATTGCAGGCACGAGAAAGTCATGCCTGGCGCGTTATTGTGGGAGCTGGCCAAGAATAGCAATGGCATTGTGGGGATTAGGTAAAAAGGGAAATCATTAAAAAAAAGACACAGCCCAAGCGCTGTGCCGGGAAAACATTTTTTTTGAAGTGTCACTCTATGTACCTTCTAAGTCACTGCAGGCCACAACTGTGTCGTGCCCGGCAAGAGTAAGGAAGTGCAGCCAGTGACCTCATTTTACACTGCCACCAAGAAGAGTAAATCCAAAGGAGAGGAACAGTGGCATCACAAAATACGAGGGACCCCCCTCACACTCACGTCAGTAAGGGCTAAGGGGGTCTTTGTTACACCCCTGGTTGCTATGAGAAGCATTCACATTTGCCAAGCAAATAATGGCAGCAGTGACCAACATTCAGTCTAATGCTGCACCGTACCCCACATCCTTTTATAGGATTATTTTTTGCGTTCAATGTTTTGTGATTATAGGAGCAATTTTCTGCATTCTATTTAATTATATTTACTAAACCGCAATAGTCAGATAGGTATTTCAGCACTTGTTTTTCAAAGACCATTGCTGCAACTCACTAACCACTCATATAAAATCACAGGAGCCTTGTAGTGGGAAAGCCCGGTGTTCAGTAGCTCTCTAGTCTAAATATCAGCAAAGAGTGTTCTCTTCTCACATTCAGTGTAAGTCAGTTCTAGAGCATTACTGCAGCCACTGACATCTTTCCCCATAAAGTTCTCTGAAACTTGGGAACTGTGAATAACCAAGCTTTTTCTGGGCGCAGCTGCACTCGGGGGTATATAACCTAGATTTGTGGGTAAGAGGGCTATGTCTACTGCCATATAATGCTTTATGAACTAAGCGTATGTATTGAAAGTTAACCCTCTTAAAAACCTGGAGAAAATGATGTTTATTTAGGCACTTTGTGAAGGACTTGAATTTTTACTATGAGTCATGTTTGTACTAATTGCAGTTCCTTCAAGACTTTCACAGAATCCCCAGATATACAGCATTACATAGTCACAAAAACATCTGTATTTTTTGCTGGATGGGGAACTGAAACCTAACCCGTTTTAGTATTCTTAATTTAAAAAAAAACAGTTCTTAGTCATTGAGCAAATCTGTTTAGACTCTGATAGGTCTAAATTAAATTTGATTCAAAGATTTTTTATTAAATGTACAGGGGGGACTCTGATATAAAGAGATGTCTCCCACACTATTGACAGAGACAGAGAAAGTGGTCCCAACATTTCTACCTGTTTTCTGTTCACTTCCTGTTGTCTAAATCTTGTCTCATGTTTTGTAAAGACTGAGCCAAAATGGTATGGTACCTGAGTGAGTTGAATGCGCACTGCTGAGAGCTGTGTGAGATGTAAATTGCTGGATAAAATCAAGAAAACATAATTCAGAGTTTTATCCATCTAAGGTTGTTAAAGGTAGTGGCATTCTAAATGGGTAACACTATTAATTGTCTATTAAAATGTTCTATGTAAAAGTGCAGAAGAATTAGCAGATTGTGCTGCTTTGTGATAATGAGAAAGGAATGTCTTTGTATGGTAATCCATGCATATGTATTTCCTTCCGAGCATGCACCTGATGTACCTTCATGGCAGAGTTAAAAGAAAATTGTAAAATTGTAAGATAATTGCTTCTAACTAGAGAGTGCTGTGTGGGGAATATATTAAAAATTAGCACAAAAATTGGAATTGAATCTGAAAATGTTTTTAACTTTTTAATTCTTCTAAACTGTTTGAATACTTGTTCCTCTCGACCTCTCTAATCTTGCATTGTATGGAGATTGTGGTTACCCGTCTGTCAGAGCAGGCCGTCAGGCCCAGTTAGCATTCTAGTTGTTCTCTACTCACTAACAATAAATAGTGCGATGCCTTAACCGCACAGCTTGTGATGTGTGGCTGCTTTCATCATGGCACGTTATCGTGCCTGTTGCTGCTATTTCACTTATTTGTGCTTTGCACTACTTCCCTTTTAAAAACTGAATAGAATTGCAATTGAATCTGAAAATGTTTTTAACTTTTTCATCATTCTAAACTGTTTAAATACTTGTTCTTCTCGACCTCCCTAATCTTGCATTGTATAGTGATTGCGGTTACCCGTCTGTCAGAGCGGGCTGTCAGGGCCAGTAGAGCATTCTTGTTGTTCTCTCCTCACTTACAATAAATTGTGTAATGCTTCGACCGCGCAGCTTGCGACTTTTGCCTGCTTTCATTGCGGCACGTAATTGCTGCCTGTTGCTGCTATTTCACTTATTTGTACTTAGCACTACTTCCCTTTTAAAAACTGAATCGAATTGCAATTGAATCTGAAAATGTTTTTAACTTTTTAATCCTTCTAAACTGTTTGAGCAATTGTTCCTCTCAACCTCCCTAACCTTGCATTCTATAATGATTGCGGTTACCCGTCTGTCAGAGCAGGGCAGTCAGGGCGCGCCAAAGGCAAGCCCGTCTGCGCCCGTCAGCGTCCCGGAGGCGGGCCGCACTGGCCATGCTGCCAATAAGATTACTGCTCTTAGTCCTTGCCTATACTATAGTAGTAATAGGTTCTGGGAACTGAGTGAGAGCATGAGCTGTTGCTCCCCCCGCTCCCCTCCCCAGACTTTGTCACAGTGGTTTGTCCCGGGTGTAGCTAACAGGCCTCAACGGCTGAGAAAGGTCTCTCATGCAATCATAGGGCCCCTTGTAAAGTTGGGCGGTCTCATAAGCCCGGCGAACTACGGGGCCTGTTCCTCAACACCCGGTTCACGAGGAAACACACCCTCAATATCTATGATTTGTTAGAAACATAAGTCCAAACTTATGTTTTTAACTGCGACATGGCTTAACGATGCCTCTAACCCGACTATTACTATGGCTATCCCTAATGTCTGTCAGCTAGTCAGAAAAGACGGCCCCAGCAGTACGGGCAGGGGCACAGCTATCATTTTAAAAAATCATTATTCATTCACTTTTGTCCCTGTCGATGATATCGTCTGAGCTGAAACTTTCGGGTACGATCTGGTGGCATCTCCCAACCAATCGCTGGCGAGTATTCTAGTATATAGACCCCCAGGCCTCACCGGTTTGTTCCATGAGTCTATTAGCAATGCAGTCTCCCCCTTGGCGATGAAATACAAACACTGACTAGTGTTAGGCAAACTTCAATATTAATATCATTTTGATAAACCTGATGATCCGGATGCTACTGGACAAAGGGAATCTTTGGATATTTTAAAGTTGACTCCTGTTATCCAGTCCCCTACCCACGAGATGGGCCATATCTTGGACCATATTTTTTCAACAGTTAACATTGTAAATAGCCCCATCACTCCCGCTTGTGTGATCAGATCATTTCCTCCTTGAGTTTGCAATTAAACGAGAGTCCATTCATCCTAATTCCCATGGGAAGCCCCGCACGGGCAGTTTTAGATCCTTCTACCTCATTACTCCAGAGGCTCAGAGTGCGGCTCTCGAAAAATATCCTATTACCCTGAGCGGCAATCTCAAGGATGACGTTGCTTGCTTGGACAACTGGCTCCAGCTCCAAGCAGTAGAGCTTACCCCTCCTTCCTCCTGTTCAGTTAAATCTGCATGTGACTCTGCTCCTTGGTTTACGTTTGCCCTGAAAAAAAGCTGCAAGCGCCTAGAGAGAGCGTGGCATAAAACGTTTGACATCAATGATAAATTAGCTTACAAACAAGCTCTGAATTCTCATCAGAAACATATTGTTGAGGAGGAAGAACTTGTTTTCACTTTGAAAATTGAGGCAGCAGATAACAAAAGTAAGGAGATTTTTAAAATAGTGAGAGAATTCTCCTGCCCCAGAGCAGTGGCTAGGACTTTCACCCCCTCTGAGATATGGGCGGGAAATATGGCCTCGTTCTTTTGTGATAAAATCAAAAAGATTCAGGACACCTTCTTCCCCCACCTCCCTGCTCTAGTACCAGTCATTAAGCCCACCTCCTCTCTCCTTCAGATCAGGATCCCATCCTTCATCAAGTTTCCCCCCCCCTCCCCTTGGCTACATCATCGGAAATTAGGAAAACTCTGTAGTCAGAGGCTTCCTCTGACCCTTGCCCAGCTACCACCCTAGCATCAATAGATAGGACCATCAACCCAGTGGTAAATCGGATTTTGAATGTCTCTCTGCAGCTCGGGCTGGTCCCTTTTAAGTGGAAGAAGGCGCTAATACTCCCCTCCTGAAAAAAACGACTTTGGACCTGGAGATACCCTCAAACTATAGACCCATATCTCTTCTACCATTTCTCCCCAAAACATTGGAAAAATATGTCAATGCACTCACCACCTTCGTGGAAACTAACCACATACTGCATCGGACCCAATCCGTGTTTAGGTCAACTTTCAGTACTGAAACGGTGCTCCTAGAAATCTTGGAGGCCATTAAGGACGTCCTTGATACCGTCCCTCACGACACGACCGACTACTGTTGAGGCTCCAGTAGTTCGGTTTTGGGGGGACAGTACTCAAGTTGTTTGCCTCTTTCTTGACTGACTGTCAACAAACAGTCTAGGCTCCGCCTTTCTCGGCTTCCATTCCCCCCTTAAATGTGGGAGTCCCGCAGGGCTCTATTCTCAGCCCCATATTGTTTAATATTTACATGTCTACCCTAGCAAATCTGGCTGAGTCCCATTTAGCAAAAATAGTGTTGTATGCTGACGACACACAGCTGCTCTTTACCTGCAATAAGGACACAGATTTCAGAGGAGACGTGATCAACTCTTGTTTATTTGAGGTGGCTCCAGCTAAATCAACTGAAATGCAATTCCCAAAAATCTGAAATTATATTTTTTGGTCTGCCCCTCAACAATTTGTGGCACAACTGGTGGCCACAGGACATGCATCCGCCTTCAACCTCGGTAAGGTCAGTTAAAAACTTGGGGGTGAAAATGTACGACACCCTAAATATGAAACCACAGATTCAAGCGGTAGCCGGACAATGCTTCAGTCTTCTGAAAATGTTAAAACCTTCTGAAAATGTTTTTACCCCTTTTTCCGGTCTCCCACAGGACACAAGTGGTCCAGGCCCTGATCTGGTCCAGGTTGGACTATGTTAACATCCTGTATACCTAGGACTTCTGGAATACTTACCTACCCACCTACAGGTGGTCCAAAACAATGAAGCCAGGGCAATTCTCTTACTCGGCCCGAGGACGCAGATATCTCCCCACCTGAAATTTCTTCACTGGCTCCCGATCCGCAAGAGGATCCATTTCAAATCTCTTGTCTTGGCCTTTAAGGCCCTGCATGACACTGCTGCCCTTTATCTTAGGAAAAGAGTCCAGTTCTTCCATCCTCGGTGCACCCAGCACTCCTCGTCGCTGTCAGGCGCTCCCATGTTCCTCCGCTCTCGAATAGGAGGTCGATCTTTTCAGGCAGGGCCAGCTGTAGGGCGGTGCGATCGGTGCCACTGCACCGGGCGTTGACTAAGGGTGGGGGCGTCATGTTCTTCGTTGTAAAAGCACCTAATGATGCGTACATTGTCCCAGCAATTTTCAGGCATCAATAAAAATTACAACTTTGGTGATTAATGTTCTTTCTGAAGAGAGACTGGAGCTTTGTCTAGTGAACATTTTGATGCATCATAGCACAGAGGGTAAATATACCTGCTGCAAAGAACGCATCCTATTCACAATAATTTGGTGGGCAGCCGTGGTTCCTGCGCACTCATAAGTGGGGTGGAGGGTGGAATCAAGCTTTCCTGTGCAGAAGCCTGCCATCATTTTTGTTGCTTTATTTTTTATGAATGTTAGGTAATAACTTAGGGGGTCATTAGGATGACGGGCGGACTTAGTCCGCTCGCCATCCTATTAGATTATGGGACCGCCCGCCATAAGGGCGCATCCTGCATTTTTAACATTGTGGCGGGTGGTGCTCTCACCACAATGCTAAAAATGCATGTAATTCATTTGCATACACAAAAGTGTCAGGCACCGCGCGGTGCCTGCTGCATTGTGTATGCAAATGCTGGGGGTACCACAGATTCCCCCCATGTGCACGCCCCACCTCGCCTTCACCATGGAGGCCCACAGGGGGCCCCCAAAGTGAAGACCACCTGCCTTTCTGTGGCAGAAGGCATCTCCCAAAGCCCATACTAATATGGATGGCGGTGTCTGATAGACACCGCCACCATATTAAACCTTTTCCGCCCCATTGGCAAGGCAACCGGGGCAGAAAAGGGGGGGACAGTCTTCCTGTCCGCCGCGGTCCCCCCCGCCATAGTAATATGGCGGGGGGGAAATGGGTGGCGGGCGGGAAAGGATGTCGGGCGGATCGCTACCACCCGCATGGCAGTGTCGATCCACCCGACATCCTAATTGTCGCCTTAAAATTTACATGATTCAATGTGTATCAATTGGTAGCCCTGACATGATACAAAACGATGCCCCTTCCACACAAATTTGTTGAGGGCCCCTAAAACACTTATATGTTACAAATAATCATAGCCTTAGGGCTGAATGGGGGCCCCTGGAAGGGTGGGCCCCTTCTTTCACCACAGGGGATGCAGGGGTCTGCTTTGTGCCCCTGCTTTGTAGCTGCACTACGCTTAGGTCCGTTTTGTAGTTGCACTACACTTACGTCCTGTCAATTTGCGGACATTTGAAAACTTTTATAGTGCCACTAAGACAAGTAAGTACCATTTAAACAGCTTAACAAATTAGGGGGCTGATTTGGATGGCGGCCGGACTTTGTCCGTCCGCCATCCTGTCGTGGCAAGGGACCGTCCGCCATAATGACGGAGGTCCCGTGCATCGAATTAGGATGCACCCGCAACAGTGGTGGGTGCATCCTGCATTTTTAACATTGCAGCGGGTGGTGCTGAGAGCACTGCCATGTTGTACTTTGTAATGCAGGGGGTTACCATAGGTACCCCCCGATGTGCAACCCCCTTTCACCCTGGGGGCCCGTATGCCTTTCCGTGGCGGTATTGCCGCCACGGAAATGCATTTCCCAGACCCCATCCTAATATGGCTGGCGGTGTCTGATAGACAGCGCCACCATAGTAGACATTTTCCGCCAGGTCGCAAGGCGACCGCGGCGGAAAAGCGGCGGACGGTCTTCCCGTCCGCCACGGACCCCTCAGCCATCCTAATGTGGCGGGGGGTCATTTGAGTGAGGATGGCAGACAGATTGCCCCCGACGGGCCGGCGGTGGCTACCGCCAGCCCGGCGGGGGCAATCCGTCCGCCATCCTAATCGCCTCCTTAGTTTAGTGAAGGCAAAAGTTGGGTAAATTAACATAATTAACAATTATATTGAGTCATTAATATCCTCGTCTGATTTTACCACTCAAAAATTAATTGATTGAAATGTAGGCCTAACTATGCATTCAGTCACGTCATTACATGCTTTACTACTAGTCTGAATTCTCAGGATAAGAAGGGGATGGGTATGTGAGCATGTAACTCTCAGTACTTAGAAATCACAATGACTAGACTGTGGAAAACGGTGCACATTTGATAGTTACATTATATATATATGTTATATATAATATAAATAGGTCAATGAGTTACTGCTTTTGTTAGAGATACTTATGTTACTTGCAGTTTATAAGTTAAAATCTTAATATAGAGCAGTGAGCTATTAACTGCCATCAAAGAGCTGCATGCAAATTCCACGGAACATATTAGAGCTACATATTTTTTGCCCAGTCTTCCGTTGTGCTAATATTGAAAAAGGGGTTCATCTGGGTAGAAATCAATTCTTATTATTATTAAAGAAACCCCTAACAATGGTGTCACATTTGAATTTCTATATTTGTAGGCCTCTGTCTTAAGTAACATCTCCTACATACTGATTTACACACATATGATTGTCTTTGTGCAATGCATGTGAAATATTAGGTGTTCTGATATCTTAAATTGGTATGAGTGGAACTATAAAACTAAACGAATCTAAGAGACAGTGGTTTTGGTGACTTTAGGGTCACTGTCAAATGGTAGTAGTGAGGGAATCCGTGGCGGAGGTGTTCGTTGGGGGGGCGCCAACAAACCTTGTCGCACAGAGCGACCCTGTTTTCAGGTGCAAGTTGCCAAACACTGGAACTGTATGCAGCCAACTCTAAGACAGATGCACGATCTTCTCTCCTTCCGGAAGTCCCTAAAAACTTGGTTGTTCCAGCAATAGCCTCCGCGTTGTCTTACTTAACTAGCTCTGCCACACTCACTTATAGCCGGGACACTCTTCTGAGTAGCTGCGTGCTTTACAAATACCTAGGTAACATAACATAACATAAGAGGAACAACACAAGGAAACAGGAAACAGTGTGCTACAACCAATAGAAATGGAGGAAAAGTCAGAGCCAAGCACAGGAGCCATGGAAAAGCAATGAAAGCAAGGGGGTAGGATGTAAGCCCCTTTTAAGATATATCTAAATCAAAGGATTTCACAAGCACCCTGCAAGCACTGTGCAGGTGAAACCTAAAAAGGTAATCCATATTCTGTCCACAAACACCAACTTTAACGTTTCAGTAATTAAACTCATCCTTAGACACACATGAAGCTTTCTGTTTATTCTTCCTGTGTGTTACATTTTGGAACACCGCTCTAAAACGCTGCACACTAGTTTAATATTACTTAGTGGGTTAAGAACTCACTGGTGTGACTTGTGCGTGCCATGCAGGTTACAGGTTCACAATGTTCCACGTTAAGCAATTAACCTAAAAGCATTTTATAATTGACACTTTTTTTTATCATAATAATGAATGAGACATTACCTGATATGTGATGCCTGTTTTTTGCCAGTATTTGAAGCCCAGCCAAATACAATAAATCGCCTCTCTCCTCCCACATCAGAAATGGCAGGCGAGGGATCTCCAAAATAAGCTGCTGCAGTGAAGTGTATAAATATGTAAAATAATGCCTTGTATCCTGTGAAATGCCATAAAAAAACAGCTCGCGATCCCTACCCATCATTTTGTGTCCATTCTAGAGACCCTAAAAGTAGCATAACACTAAGGGGCCGATTCCTATCCCGGTTGGAAAGCACTCCAACCGAGTCGGATCCGGGGTGTTTTCCGACCGATCCGGACTCCTGCAGTCTGACCGAGTGAGTACGATGCGGCCGTATGCTGTCGGACTCGTTTTGGTCAGACTCCCTTTGAAGTCAATGGGAGCTGGTCGTCCAATGCGTACATGGGCTTCTATTGACTGAATGGGTACGTTACGGACAAGTGCACCCCTACAGTGTGTACACATCGGTGCCATCCGCACCGTACATGCCTGTGTTGGAGAGACCCATGGGTCTTCCCCTGTGTCCAAGCCTAAAGGCTGCTGGTAACAGGGGGTCAGATGCAGACCCCCAAAGTCCAGCTCCGGGAGCCAGTGTGAGCCGGAAGCTCCGACTCGATCCGGCTGTCCGAATCGCGCATTGTACTGGCTTGGTCGGAATTCGCCTCCATTGCGAGCCACAGTTAGCTTACGGCAGAGACGTACGGAGTGGTTCAGACCTGGAAACAATTCGACCGTAGATTTCGCACTTGTTTGCATCGTACTTCATCGCCTGGACCCGTGTATCAACCGGACGGAAATTCAGCCTACGAATCCAACCCGTTAATCCTGAACCCGATTTGGAACCCTTCCGACTGAGATCAAAATCGGCCCCTTAGCAGCAGCTCTTCCCTGTCTAGTGGAGCTATTTGTATTCTGGAAATAAAACATAGAAACATGTTTTTTCATGATGCAGTTGTCAGAGTTTCCTCTCGGTAGTCTTTCTCTGCACTATCCAAAGAGCTTCCCAAGCAAAAGGACTTATGGGAAATTGGGTTAAAGTTGTGCAGGGTTTGAGGCCTGCACAAGTAATTTCACATTCTTGGGAACCAAGCACCCCATTGTAATTGTAATAGCATTTATTTAGTGCTTACTACCTGTGAAGAAGGTAGAGAAGCACTTTATGCTGGGCAGCATGCTACTCCAAATCCCAAGGTTAGTGATTCATGTCCAGTTCAATTGATAATTGTTAGTTATTGGAATTAGTCATGTGCACTGAGCAAACTATTCAATGCACTCATTCTAGTTTCTTAGTGCGTACATTACTATAACTTAGGTGCTGACTTAACCAATCTCATATTTAGAAGGATCATTGAGGCACTGTTTAGATTTTCCACTAAAATTTGTGACAAACCTGTACGTCAGATGTTACAGTTGTATAAGAGTATGTGTATTTCAACTGACACATATGGGGCAGTCCTGTGGGGCATGGCAGGGTCCCAAACCATGCAAAAATAAGAGAACTCTTTTCTGTGAAGACTTCTTGCAGTTCCCACTCAGTATCATCTTATACTGTCTATAGGGAGTTAGATACTACTTTCTTTGAGGACACCGTAGACCTTTGTTCTTTAGCCGGGAAGTATAACATTTGGAGCAAGGTTCTAACAAAATTCACAAGAGATTTGATGAATTGCTGGCTTGCCCTGTGTTATTATGAAAATAATCCCTGGCCGACATATGCTAGAAGCTTACTCAAGGAAACTGATGAGAACATATCCATTGAATGTCCAGCCAGCATTCTTCAGTATTTTGAAATAACATTTTAATTGTTTTGTATTGAAACCTAGAGAGAGAAACAAAAGAGGTGGATAAAACTACTGTATATCGGTACCTGGAGGGATCCACATATCAAGGTCTACCATTATACCTGATAAAGGTGACTGATGTACAGAAGAGATTTTACCTCACTAGATTTAGGATGAGTATTTTGCACCAACTTTTTGCAATTCCAAAAAAGAGTTGAGTGGTCTAACAATTTACCAAAGTCCCCATGTTTTGGGAAATCAAATCAATCTACAATGCATTTTAATCTTTTTTGAAAAAGTTATTCTGATGTAAGAATGTTTTTTATTTGACCGCTGTTCTTAGCAGAGAGATTTTTTTTATCAGGAGGCATTTCATTTCTTGCAACCTCGAGACAGCTGGCATCTGCTGTGCCGTATCAGCTTTTATTATCTGTGTCATCATTAAAATAAAATCAATTGCGATATATGACAGCATGGTGTATGAACAAGACAAAGTAAGTCTGCATGCTAATTTGTTTATTGTTTTTAGTAACTTGATAGAGTTTTGTAGTCTTTGCACATTCATATCCTTCTAAATTATTTCTTTACACATTTTAAAGTGCATTTATTTATGAGTTTTATCTTACTGATTACTATAGTGTATACCATCACCTCGAATAACATACTGTGTTTCTAGAAATGGTTTATGGTTGGTGTCCATCCATATTGGCTTCATTAATAACAGTGTATATGTTTTTTTCATCATTACTACAAATGTATTTGTATTTGTGCAGTGTCTTTTTAACAGCTATCTTTTATGGATTGTAATAATCCGAAAAATGATTTATTGGAGTGATTGATTGACCTAGGTGTGATCATTAGTAGAGGGTTATGTGTGTTCATTCACATCCTTGGTAGGGTTAGGAGATGCGTTTGAAGAGGTTAAGTTTGTGATCTTTCCAATTAATTGTCGGCAGTTTTCAGAAATACAATCATAAAGATTGAGGCAAGCATGTATGTGACTTGGTGGAGGTTGTGCACAGAGTGGAGGCATGCAAAGGATGGATGACAAGCAGAGGGCCTTTTGAAAGAGAAGAGGGGAAGTGACAATCAGAAAATATAGACAAAGGTCAGTTTTCAAGCCGGCTTTGAAATATTGATGTGGATTTTGAGACAGCATCAATTTGAGAATACAAGACTGCAAAAAGTACCAGTATAAATTGTAGTAATTTGTTATGTAGTTCTGATTGACTCTAGAATGAGGCTAACATCCTGCCTACTGCCTCTAGACATCCACTACTGCAAGTCAGCTGATCAGTGCAAGGGTTGCAAAGCATAATGTAATGGCTGGACGCATATGCTAGGAAACATCAGGAGCTTTAGGGTGTGCTTGAAAGAAGCTGTACCCACTTGATCATAGAAATGTGACAAATGACATGGGTAATTAGTGCTAAAATTGGAAAGGAGATTCTGCAAATGCTGGAGTGGGTGTCTGATTACGTTTATCCTCAAGTGTGGCTCATTGTATGAGAAGAAGCACAGGAGGATCCCATCAGATGCCCTCTGGTTGTAGCATAGAGAGCTTCCCCAGACAGGGGAAGTGCATGCCTTTATTTCTGATGCTGGAGGGTGGAGATCTAGGCTAGGACATTGTGTCTGGTTTCCCTTTAAATTAAATGAAGACATTGTTAGGAAGGGGCTCATTAAACTTCCTGAAGCACTGGCCTTTAGTGAAGGGTGCAGGATGGAATTTAGACTCTTTTGTACTGGATGAAAGGTGTATCTTTAGGTGAGACCCAGCTTCTTGTCTTTTTTGATCACAGGCAAATACAAATAACTTTCAGCTCTTTGTGCATGATCAAGGCTGGAGACTACCCTGCTTTGAGGGGCATCACTAGACAAAGCCTATGTCTGGAGAACAGCCATGAAGGACATGGACATTCTTTATGACTGCAAAAATACAAACCCGAGGCATTGATATTTTTGCTGAATGTTGTCACATACTCACCTTGTCAGGTGGGAGAAATAACGACACACTGACAGAATTTCAACTCCACAAAAATAGCTGAATGGAGTCCAACCCTTTTTTTTATTTTTCACCCAATAGTTAATGACCAGCTGCATATCCCAGACGCAAGTATGCAAAGTTTGTAAGAAATTATTTTGAGTTCTATTTGAAGCATGCATGCTCATTCATTATTTTAGAAATGCAAGACTACGGTGTTAGAATTGCTGTTGCATTGCTGTAGTGCATATAAAATATTTTTGCACAGGCAGAAAGGACACCTCGCTCCCCTTGGAGTACGAAAATCATCTGCATTAAAAATTCAAGGCAATAGGACATATTCGTTTTTATAGGTTTTGGGAGATTACGTGATTTGCTCAGAACTACAGAATGTTGAGCCAATGCCGAAATTCGAACCTGGTTCCCCAGTCAGCAGCTCTGGCTGTAACTCCACATCCTCTCCCACTCTCATTCATAGTTCTGGTAACGTTATCCCATTATAAACATTATAGGGGGTCATTAGGATGGCGGGCAGACTTAGTCCGTCCACCATCCTATCGGTCTTTGGGACCGCCCGCCATAAGGGTGGGGGTCCCGTGGGGGGCATTAGGATGCACCCGCCACTGTGGCGGACGCATCCTGCATGTTTAGCATTGTGGCGGGTGGGGCTCTCAGCACCGCCTACCACAATGCTAAACATGCACGAAGGCATTTGCATTAACAAAGTGGCAGGCACCGCGCTGTGCCTGCCGCTTTGTTAATGCAAATCAGGGGGTACCACAGGTACCACCCCCTTTACCTCCAACCTCTCTTTCACTCCGGGGGCCCGCAGGGGGCCCCTGAAGTGAAGACCGCATGCCTTTCCGTGGCAAGGCATCTATCCTGGGCCATCCTAATATGGCTGGCGGTGTCAAATAGACACTGCCATCATGTTAGACCTTTTCCGCCCCGACCGAGGCGGAAAAGTGGCGGACGGTCTTTCCATCTGCCGCGGTCAGCCACGCCATACTAATATGACGGGGGGCATTTAGCTGAGGATGGCGGGCGGATTTGCCCCGCCAGGCTGACAGTGGCTACCGCCAGCCTGGCGGGGGCAATCCGCCCGCCATCCTAATGGGCCCCTAAATCTTCTATCAGTAAAACAATGACAGGTGCCGTTGTCATCTTACAGTTTTGTGCTGTAGTTTCTATTGGAAATAATTATGTGGTATGTTCTTGACAAGGAGGAGTCAAGGTGCATTTGACAAGATCAATTGTTGATTCTCCAGCATTGTCAAGAGATCTTCCTGGTCTGGATATCTGTTGAGCTTCAAAGCGGGCTTTGAACCAGACGTTCACCAGACACTGTTGCCTTGACTATGAAGTAAACCAAAATACTGTCTGGTCCCTATTTCAAAATTTTTTGTGTGGTCACCTCCTCAGAACCACCCTCTTGTTGGTCCTGCAAAATGAGGAATTTCCGAGTACAAGTATTGTAGCACTTGACTCTCTTAGGGTATGACGCAGAACAGTCCAAGGTCTACTCAGGGGAGGTGGTGTGGACTAGTAATCATTGGTCATTGGCACACAACAATAACACTCAATAAACGATTGTCCAGTTAGTGCTTTGTCTTTAGAAAAAGAAAATGATTTATTACATACACACTTCTAAATATGACAAATTAATTTACAAATATATACATCATGCAGATAGAAAATGCCTTAGGTGACATTCTGAAGTTAAATTAGACCCCTGAATGGTCATGACCCTCAGAACCACAGTACCACTCACCTATACCACATAGCACATCACAATAGAGGAGCCTACCACTTTAAATAAAACAGTCCCATTAGCTTTGTCAAGGGTCTTCACATTAGACAAATAATCCACATCTTAAAATCATCAATTCATGTAATCAATAATAACCCAGGATAAATGTAGTAATCACTCTCAATAAAGCATTTCGACCTTACCCAACAATCACTGTCAGCAAAAATGGTGAATAAAGCATTGAAAATAAACATAACATGTCTCTGCATCTTTTTTAGACACTATCAGCACATATAAGATGAAGTCATAACTAAGCCTTTAGAGAATGCTGCATTCCCAGTTGTAGAGCAAAACCTCCAGACTTGGGAATGTTTATAATGTTGCTGAAAAGCCAATGGGTGATATTTTCCTTGACCCAGTGAACATAGGGTCACTGTATTTTTTCAGAATTCACTGGGAGGCTGCTGTGCCTCGTGCAGTCCCCCAAAACATCAGTACTGGTGCTCATGCCGAATTGGTGACTACCATGAAGCACTAAGTCGAAAACAAACCACTCAGGGAATTTTGGGGTACTCCCTTGAAGAAGTGTGAATAATGAATAAGCAGAACCGGATGCATTTCTTTACTGTTGTGCAGCCTGGTGCCATGCAGTATCCTTCTGCTTTTACTTTTTGTCAAGAGTCCTCGGTCTGACCTGGGCACCCCTCATGGTCTTTTTTTCTTGGGGGCAGCTTGAGGAACTCGGGAACCAACCCCTGGCCTGCCATGGCTGGCTTCCACCAAGTCAGCATCTTGGATTGCTGGTGTGCAAGCTGGCAGCTTGCCTCTACCCTTCCGCATCCATGCGGAAAGGGTGGATTCTTCATGGTGGCCACCCTATTACGCCCAGACATGGGCCCAGGGAGCAAGTGACAGGTCTACCAAAGCTGGAGAGAAGGTGGAGGTGCTCCCTCCTTGTTTCTGTTGTTGGAGAACCAGAGATCGGGTCCTGGACCTCTCTCCTCCTGATAGAGGGGCACAACAGCCCCCTCTACCAGTGTGCTTACCATTCACTTACTGTGTCGGCCCCTGGGGAAATAGGAGCCCTAAGGGCGTGAATGTACATGGGGAGGGGGCACCATGCAGACCCCATATCTGTGTAGAAATGGCAAAATACTCCTTAAACTACTCCGGGCCCTGACGCACCTCAGGGTAATTTATCAATGCTGCTGCAGAGCCCTATGCACTCGCTCGGGGTGAAAGGGCATCAACCTTCTAAAAGGCCCTAATTTGGAACAGCCTGGGCTTATTTTACTTCTGGTGTCTCCTTGACTAGAAAGGGCACATTCTTGCAGTGAGCTGTTTCTACTGGCTCCCTGCACTAGCTTCTCTCCTGGTCTTTGTTCTCTGGTGCTCCTCTCCTCTGCTTGGGAGCAGGGTTCCAAATCTTTCCAACTGGTCCTCAGTGGGCTGTAACAATGGCAGTCTCTGGGGGTTTGTCCTTCTATTTGTCCATGTCTGCTGCCACCATCACAGTTGCCGTGTTCAGAGTACAGTACAGTACCATCTGGCACTTGTTTTTAAATGTGGGTGGAAGGTTCTAGAAGCCAGGCATCCCTGGTCAATCCTAGAGTGCCACATCACCTCTCCAGTCCTGTCCCAACCCTCTTGCACCTCATGCTGGAACAGTCCAAAATGGCACCATCCAGAAGTCACTGCTCACATTTCCTCTGGTAACCTCAGCTCTGCCCCTCGCTGACATCACTACTAGGGCCTTTTCCCACATAACATAACAGAGGAGCCCCATCCTCTTTAGGCTTCAGTTGTCTTGGCTTCCCCCTGTTCAGTGGGTCTGGGCTTTCCCCAGCCCTAGTACAGTATGACAGCTAATTAACAGATGCAGATTTTCATCCCCACCACTTCCTCTTCAGGAGCTGGGGGAACCACTGCTAATTACTCCTTTTGTATCAGGATTATTTGGTCCTTCTGCTGGGAATCAGAGGAATTAACTCCACCCAGCAGGGTGACAAAAGGCTTCAGCTCTGATACTGAGCCAGGGAAATATACAAATTCTGGATGACCCATTAAGTGCACATATATGATTTTAGCACCTGCATATTTTACCTGAGTATATATATTCCACCCCAGTTCCATACCTCATGGGACTTTGTCGGCCTAAGGAAAGCAAAGCAATGCTCTAAGGCAGATCTCCCTCTATGTGTACAAGCAATTGTCACTACAGACAAAACAGTAAACCATGCTGACTTTACCTATGAGTGCCCAATAATGTTAAAAGGCCTACCACAGGTCAATGTTTAACCCTGCAGATTTCCCTCTGCACCAGGCTACCTGTGTAAAGTTACTGAGCTGTGCACAATAGTAGTCCAACACGAACAGCCCGCACATGTGTGCACACACATGTGCACATGTGTTCATGTGTAGCCAGCCAAGTGCCCCTTACCCTAGATGCGTTGCAGTAGCCTTAACTTAAAAAGCAGACACTGGTGGTAAGCATCCGTAAACTATTTACCAGGTGATTACCGTCGGTGAAATTCACGTAGTGAGACTCACCAACAGTAAAAAGTCCAAAACCGGGTGATCCAAAATAAAAACCAAAAAATCTGGACAGACTAATTGGGCAGAACCCATTTTGCAACAGGACGGCTATACCTGCAAGATATATTCTGACTAAACAAACCAATCAGAACATTGTGCTCTAGGCTTGCACCACTTATCATTGTGCCACCTTACCATAAGAAATCCGTATGATAGACAAATATGTGACCACGTGTGCCTGTAACTTTGCCAGCGCACCAAAAGGCGCCGAGGTCCCTTGAGTGAGCTAGCCATTATAGTGGGGACGGGCGCTAAGATGTTTCATACCGCTAATGTGTGGTGGATGGGGCCAAACGGGCGGGGCTTCTATGCGAGTTCACATGCATCTTGTTTATAAAGGGTCAGAGACCAAGCAGAGCAGCAGATAAGGAGAAAGCAGCCTCCTGGTCACAGGAGCTACACGGGGATGGTGCTCGGGAAACTCATGGATGCAAAAATATGTTTGGCACAGGACCCCAGAATCCTTCAGATGTTCAAGATAGCTCTGCTGCGTGTGTTGGTACAAAGCCATTCTGATCCTGTTCAGTGGGTTCAGGTGCATGCAGCTGCTGCTGCTGGACAATGTCCCATCTCATACTAAACTACCCTGTACAGGCATATGCTGGCGCTGGGCAGTAGGGTGCAGTGGCATTCGGGTGCTCCACGCCTGGTACATGCGCATACCGGTGCCAGGGGGACACGTGTTTATTGGTGCTGTGTAGCAAGTTATGACTTTGCATTTTGACTGCACCAGATGGTGGTACCATCTACACGGATCAGGAGCATCCAGGCACCAGACTTCATGGTGCAAGAGCATAATGGTGCTGTGCGGTACGGGTATATATGTACTGGGGGAAGGGGGACACTTAGCACAATGTGTGCTCACACCTAGAGGGCTCCCAGGCAATTGAGCACGAATGATTTTCACACTGAGAGGGCTCTGGGGCAGTTCAGCAGCACAGGGGCTCACACCCACTGGGCCCCGGGGCAGTTCAGTAGCGCGTGAGCTCACAACCCCTGGGCAGCTCAGAAGCGCAGGGTCTCACACCCACAGGGCTCCCAGGCAGTTTAGCAGCGCCACCCTCTGGTTCATTACTGCCACCCTCTGGTTCATCACTGCCACCCTCTGGTTCACCACTGCCACCCTCTGTTTCACCATTGCCACCCTCTGGTTCATCACTGTCACCCTATGGTTCACCACTGCCACCCTCTGGTTCACCACTGTCACCCTCTGGTTCATCACAGCACCATCTGGTTCATCACTGCCACCCTCTGGTTCATCACAGCACCCTCTGGTTCACCACTGCCACCCTCTGGTTCATCACTGCCGCCCTCTGGTTGATCACTGTCACCCTCTGGTTCATCACTGCCACCCTCTGGTTCACCACTGCCACCCTCTGGTTCACCACTGTACATTATGGGGAGAAAGCACACCTGCCCAGCCTCAACCGGGGAATGGTTAATGGGTTACTGAATTTGAGCTTCAAGTCCGGCACCTGCTTCCTTATCTGTAAGTGCTTCCTGTTGTGGTTTAATTTTTGTGACAGCCTGGAGCATTGTGCCATACTTGTAACTATTCTCTGACCCTGCTTCGAGGGTCAGAGCAGGGTCAGAGAATAGTTGCAAGTAGGCAACAACTCTGGAGGCACCGCTCAGGAAGCACATACAGGGTTACAGCAGGTGCCCAAGTTGAAGTTAATTTCTTTGTAATCATTTTGTAAATGGTTACAAAGAAATTAGCTTCAACTTGGGCACCTGCTGTAACCCTGTAAGTCCTTCATGTACTTCAGTTTTTAAAAATCCGTCCCAAACGCAATTTCATGGATTTTTCTGCAATTTCGCAAGATTTGTGGACCGCGAAATTGCAGAAAATCTACAAATTCCGCGAACGGAACGGATTTTAGGCCCATGCTTACATTTGAAAATTTGACATTTGAAAACCTGACAGATTCATAGGTAACTGCATCACCAGCATTCCAGCAGCAGAGCCAAAAAAAGAGTCATACCCTCAACCCCAATCCTCAGCTTACAAGCCACAAATATCAAACAACTCAACTTGCAAACTGGTTTCAAGGGTGTGCACGTAAGCAAAAGGGGCTAATCTATGGTTCACAGTGCCATTATATATAGAGTTATGTATGTCCATAAATAAGATTCAATTTCGATGTATTCACTTTATTCGGTTTTAATTAAGAGAAAACCATAAAAGTATATACAGATCATATTAATACATTTGTCAGTAGCAATATATTTTTTTAAAACACAATAAGTTAAAACAAGGTAACTCGACGTTCAGAAATTTACATTAAAAGAAAATACAGCAGAAGGATTTAAGTGCATCAATCTTCAAGTTATAAGTTACTTCTGTGACGAATACAGAATTTTTAAAACCTAGCTATATTTAAAGCTAGAAAATCGCAATCCAGAAGTTGGAGAACCATGAGAGCAGGACGGCATTGGCGTAGCCCCAAGCTTTTTAAGATTGCCACTAACCAACGCTTTCTAGGTTCAATGTAAAATTTACAAAAAAGGGTCAAGTGTAAAAGAGATTGGGGGGAAACATCATCACAAGGGCATAGGGTTAGCAGCTTTGACCAATCATTTACAGTTGGAAATGTAACAAGTCGATGGAAAATGTTGAACCTAAACCGGATCAACAAAAATCTGTCATTGCTGCTTAAATTACAGGTTAAGTATGGCTGAATCTCCAAGGAGGTTTGGATCAACAAGGAATGCTGAGCCAAGATTTTATTGGCTTTAGATGCCAACCGAAGATCCGCTAAATGTCTTAAACATTGATATTTTAAACATTTTCCTTGAGATCTGTACCAATTCTGGAGGGTTTTGGTAATATTTCTCTAGGCCCAGGTCGTAAAAAAACTTCTTGACGTATTGATCCAACCAATCTTAATAACGTTGTCAAGTGAGAGACAATCCTTTAAGACACTTTTAGTGAACACTAACTTGGTTGATGTCCAAAGGCTAGAAAAGCCCTACATTGGCTTCCTATTGAAACGTGGATCACCTTTAAAGTACTCTGCCTCACTCACAGTGCACTTTCTGGCAATGGTGCAGGAGGGGTCAAGAAACTGTTGGCCCCCTATGTCTCGGGCAGACTTCTACGCTCCTCCTCAAAGAACTTGCTTCTGGTACCTCGTTTCCGTAAGAACAGATGGGGCGGTAGGGCCTTTTCTTCAATCGCCCCCAAGTTATGGAATGCTCTTCCAGGTGAAATTAAAGCTCAGCCTTCCGTTCTGAGTTTCCGCAAAGCACTAAAAACATGGCTGTTTGCAAGGGAGTACCCGTAGTCACTTTTTTATTGCTCCCTTGGTTTTTCCTGTTAGGCGCCTTGATGCCTTCGGGCTAAGTCGCGCGTTATAAGATTCTTTTCATTTCATTTCATTTCATTTCAAAGGCGGTGCCATAGAAGAATTGGCTGCATCTTTATGATATCAGTAATGTAGGGCAGGTCTAATTCTAAGTGGCAACTGAAGGTTGAAGTACCCTGTGGAACAGCGAGGAGAAACCTCAGAAAGTTGTTCTCCACTTTTTGGAGAGATTCCGCCTGTACAAAGCCCCACACCCCAGCTCCTTAGATGGCAGTGCTAGTACATTTTGCCTGATAAATGCGGATCATCTCCTCCGGGGGTCTTTTTCCTAGTCTCTGGGTAAAGTTTACTAGGGAGTCTGCACACACAGACAGAGTACCCAAATATACTAGGGAAAAGTTTAACAAAAACGAGTTCCCATCAGTCCACCATCGAGACCGCCCTTCATCATCTGGGATCTCTTTTGACACATATAACTATTGCTGTTGAAGGTGAAAAAACCTGCACTGGCTGTTAACAAACCATGTACCAGGAAAAACCACAGCAATTATGTAGATGTGAGAAGTGGCGTGTCTAGTGGAGTACTGAAAAGCAGTGCATAAAATAAAGTGTGTTGTGAAAAGAATAAGAAAAAGGGTTCTAAAATTAGGTCGTGATCAGGGACAACAATTTTAATAACCACCGTCACACTCCTAAAGCAATAAAAACAGTGCAGATTAGTGGCATAACAAATAACCACTTAATAGAGATGTAAGGTCGACATGTTTCTGCAGTCTAATAGAGTCTCGAGATCTCCTGCTGCTTCCTCAGGACCATTAGTGCTACTGCTGAATAAGATCCAAAAGATCAAAAAATAAACCATATCACCTGGATAATGTGGGTTACTGTACAATCATCTTCTCATCCTAAATATAAGAAGAACAGTTTATATGTAAGAAAGTAAAATATATATGGGTACAATGTAAAGCATTAAGGATAACATGCAGTATTATGCATACAATGTGATGTGATGCCAGTCAAATCAAGTTATTGACCGACAATTGGACCGTCTAAGTCAGTCACCACTCACCAAATCGTGAGTATACACATTTGAATTCACTCACCCACTCGATGAGAAGGAGAAGCCCCACCTCACCTGGCGCGAGCTCAGGTAGTGGATGCACCGCACTATGAAGAAAATATCACGAAAAACGATGTAAGCTACACCTGTATGTATTCCTAAGCAGACCAGTCTCAGCATGCGCCACAACTAGCGCCAAACCTCGCATGCCAAAAAACCACGACCTGGCCGCGTGCATCTCTTATTCCAGAGAGTATGTTTGGGAAAAACCGCCGCGGAAAAGCATGTTTACAAATGCTTCCTAATTTGGCTGACGGTGTCTGATAGACACTGCCAGCCAAATGAGAGCTTTTCCGCCGCGGT
This sequence comes from Lissotriton helveticus, assembly GCF_964261635.1. NCBI lineage: Eukaryota > Metazoa > Chordata > Amphibia > Caudata > Salamandridae > Lissotriton > Lissotriton helveticus. The sequence continues at coordinate 737,031,757 of NC_136072.1, read as the reverse complement.
TGTAATCCGACCACGGCGGAAAAGCTGCGGACAGAAACCAAGACCCACCAGCCATCGTAATGCGGCGGTGGGTCTTTGGTGACTCCGCAGAGGATTTTCCGCCTCCTCCGGGCCGGAGGTGGCTTCCGCCGGCCCGGAGGAGGCGGAAAATCCTCCATCATAATGAGGCCCTATGTATGGATAAAGTGAGTCATGTTGTCTTTCTCATCTAGAAAGCCACATGTTATATCATCATTTTGTGCACAAAGGGATAAATTAAAGTCACTGCCCCAAATGACAATAGGGTTTTTTTTCCTTGATGATTATTGTTAAAATCTAAAAGAAAATAACGAATTTCCTTCAGTGTGTCAATTAGCTGAGACTGCTGTAAATTATTGTAGAAAGTGACTATTACAAGGAAATCCAGTTTATTAATGTCTATTGAGATTATCTGAAAATTAGCCTCCATTTTTAGGGCAGTGATTTCCCACACTTGGATTAAATTGGAAATATAAACCACTAAACCTCCTTTTGCACACCCTGATGGAGATGGAATCCCGGGGGAAAAAAAGTTTTATAACCATTTAGATGTATAGGTGAGAGAGCCCACGTCTCTTGTTGACAAAGAATGCCATAAGTCCGCGCAAAGGTAAGCCACTCGCCTTAATTAATCTTGGAAGGTAGGCCAGCAATGTTCCAGAAAATAATGCTGAGTGGAACCCCTCTCGTAGATTTTGCATCAGAGGAAAGGGCTGTTACGGGGCCTCCGGATTCCCTCAAACAAATTCCATCGGTTAGGGTACCCAAACCTATATCTGGTCCAGTTATTGTGGGCAAACTCTGTGGTATGGATCCAATGCCAAGGTTATCTGTCGGGGTTCTTGCTCCCGTTCAGATAAAGCTGAGGTGGGGTTGGAAGTGAGAGGTAAGAAATTTACTACCCAGTCTGCTACCATGAGAGGTGTAGGGGAGAGACTTAATGATTGAGCCACTCTGTTTCTTTCGTTCGAGCAGGAAGGACTCTCAGAAACACAAGTTGATTGTCAGTCCACTTCCTCTAGGGGGGATAACAGCTCAAACCTATTAGAGGTTACAACAGAGCCATTCCCTTCTCCTCTAGACCTTGTGATGGGTTTATAAAAGAAACCCAGAGGGAGGAACGTGATACTAGAGTGTAAAGCAGGAGGAACCTCTTTGTGGTTTAAAAGAGAACAAACCATTCGGGGGGACCTGACATTTATAACTATGCAATTGCCCTGAATGGACTTTGATGAGGTGCCAACCCACCCCACTCTATGAACCATCAATATTTCATTTATGTGCTGGGGGCTAAAATACTCATATTTCGTCAGCCAATCCACCACTTTATTAGGAAGGGTAGGCCAAGATTCGATCTGTCCCTGTTTTAGTGCTGGAACCCCTGTTAAAATTAGTACATAGGGACAGGATGCAGGTGGTAAATCTAAAATATCTGTACTGGGTTGGACACAAGAGTTGATTAGGTTTTCCCTTTTGTCTTGCTCTTGTCTAATCTTGTTCTCCACCCTGGAGGGGACCTTTAATTTAGAATCCTCTGCTGCGAGTCTTGTTAACATTTCTGATTGTGGTTCTCTTAAGGTACCGTACGTAATCTCCTGAGTGAGTAACCTATGGGCGTCCTTTTGAGTGGGGTTAGAATCCTTGCAACTATGGGAAGTTTTTGATTTTTCTAATGAATCGCTGATTGTCTCTACAGCCTCTTTCAGCGCTCAATCTTCACCTCTATACTGCCAAAGCTTTCGTTAATAAGTGCACTCATCTGGGTCATCATAGCCCTGGTGTGAGTTTCTAACAATCCTCTAACTAGATCTTCAAAAAGACCCTTAGTACCTAGTGAGTCATCTTTGAGGTTGGGGATGGGTACTTCTGTCTGAGATTCATGGGTGTTAAGAGTTACCTCTGTTTGAGTTTCTGCTGAAACAGTTACTTGAGAGCTAGAACCATGATGGCCTTTTTTTCTTCCATCCTTACCCCCCTTATCTCCCTTCTGTTTAATTCTTATTACATACCCTTTCATCAGTTTTGTTTGTTTCCGAGTTTGAGGCCCTGCCCCTACTGGTGTGGTATTTTCAGTCTCCCTATCATATCTTGACGGGGGTAGGGATTGGGTAGACAGGGGGGAATTAGAATATTTTTGTTGGATAAAAATCTTACGAGTTAATGGTCTATTTGATTCTTCCTCCCTGGCCTATGGGAACTGTAAAGAATCAAGTGAGGGCCTTCGCTCGGTTAACTGGATCTCATGAGTGAGAAGGGATTCCGCTCTAACCAAGAAGTGCCCACAGTACTCTTTCGTTTCTTCGTCGTTCTTAGTTCTAGTGACAAGTGTAACAATTATATAAAAAACACTACAGGACAAACTTGTGTGCACAAAAGATAAAAACCATTCAACAAAGCTGGAAATAAAAACGGGAATAGCTCTAGAGGTAAGATACAAACGCTAGGGCGGACAACTAGAAAAAATCGAAGTCATCAATGATCTTACCACGTCCTCAGAGAATGCACCTAAGGGGGGTGGCCCTGCCCTGCCCCTTTCTGGCCCTGACGGGCTTTGCCCGGTGCACGCCCACACGCGTACTGCGAAGCGGGTAGCGCGAGGAAATAAATTGCCAGTACTTGTGGGCGGGGCAGGAGCAGGCCAGGTAATACATGCCCCGTATGGTCCTATGGGCTTGTAGTCCTTCATTCTGCCTAGGATGCCCCAGCGATGTCTTTCGATGCGAAGCGTCTCCCGCAAAGCGGGAGGCGCGAGAAGATTTTGAACAGCTGTGTGTAGGCGGGGCAGGAGCAGGCCAGGTAATGCATGCCCCGTATGGTCCTGGGGCTTGTAGTCCTTCTTGCTGCCTAGGATGCCCCAGCGATGGTCTTCCGATGGGAAGCGTCTCCCGCAAAGCGGGAGGCGCGAGAAGTTTTTGAACAGCTGGAGGCGCTAGAAGGCGCATGAGTGGAATGGCCGCCTTTAGGTGAGGCTCCTGCTCCCCGGACCAGAAATTCTGCATTTATCCTCTAAAACTGGAACAAACTAAAGCTAATTTGCACTGCATCTGAAGCTTTCCACGGCCTCAGTGATCGGTGAAAGTTTCGAGGAGCTACGGGACTGCTTGCCTGATAGCGGAGGCTCCAAAGCTGCACCCGGCTTGGGCGCTGGAGCTACGGCTGTGACGCTGAGCGGCCACTGGTGCTGGGAAAGACCGTGGCTGGCCACGAGGGTGGTGGGCCCAGCGGAGCTGGCGAGATAGCTGCAGAGAAACTCGGGCCGAGCCGGACCGTGGAAGGAGCTTACCGTCCGCCGCTGTGCCGGGGGACAGACAACTATTGTCCACGCGAGCTACGCGCTGGGTGCAGGAGCAAGGACAACTCACTAGAACTCAGTGGCGGAATGACACATGCACGAGGCCTGGCGACGAGGGCTGACAAGCCGCGGTCGGGCTGAGAGCAGACCTGTGCGGTGGACTACTGACGGCGACGTTCCTGCCCCCGAGGTAGAGTGTGCAGCGGAAGTGGCATGAGAGTTGTGGCTCCTAGGGTGAGAGATCGCAGATACTGTGAACAAGAAGCATAAGCGGAGAGCGTATGAGACGCCATATATAGATGTTTGCAATTGCTGTGTTACTGGCTTTACCACATACTGCGCTGGATGAGCGAGGCGCTTAGAAACCCAAGGCAAAGTCGTATGAACAGGCTGGGGACCTTCAGGGGACAGAATTCCTAACAGCGAGGGACAGGTTGCATAACTGTGGTGAGGCCCGGCGGCAGCCTGCGCAGGCATTGAAAGGCACCCTGCTGGCAGACTGCTACTACTCTACGCTGAGAACTCATGGTGGATGCTCCGTACTGAACAGGAAGCTAATGAGTCGGCTGGAGGGGTAACGAGGAGCAGAGAAGAGGCACACGTGAGGGAAGAGCCTGCGAAGGTAATCGGAAGGCGTGATACGGACAGAGAGGTGAATAGCGACTTTTAGGCCGCCTTACTGTGAACAAGATCGGCACTACTGAGAGTGCGCATAATACTGGAGATACGGTAACCCAGTGATTGCACAAAAGTGATATCTGTGGATGAGAGCGTAATTACTGAAGACTCCGAATAATTAATAACAGTCTGGGCGCCCAGTACAGTCAATAAGGATCGAACGCGCAATTCAGGCAAGATGAGAAAGCCGGACACGCGACAGCCAAAGCTAACATTTGACACGGCGAAGAAAGCGCCTAAACCGCCGTCTGGAGAGCCTGCCTTGGACAGTCAGGAAGCACAAGGGGGAGGCGAAGGATCTCCAGACCTCGATATGCGCCAACTCTTGCAGGAAATACGACAAGGCTTTGCCACGATTGTGGATAAGGTGGATGGAATGTCCTCCAGGATGGACGCCTTAGTCCACAAGGTGGACCAACATGATGATAGACTAAAGGAAGCGGAGAGGAGAATCTCGGAGGCGGATGACACAACCACCAGTCATACCACACAGTTGGCGAGGATGGAAAAGCTCCTGCGGGATGTAGTCGCTAAGAATGAGGATTTGGAAGCCTGGGGATGACGCAATAACATCCGCGTCATGGGTATTCCCGAATCCACGGACACTGGGTGAATGGAAGACTTTATAGAAAAACTACTACTTACCTCTATAGGCGCTGAAGTGTTCTCAACGCAGTTTATAGTGGAGAAAGCGCACCGCTCGCTCGGCCCTCGACCAAAACCAGGAGCTCCTCCCAGGCCTATTATCGCACGCTTACTGAATTATAGAGACCGGGATGTGGCGTTGCGGGCTGCACGAACCAAACAAACGCTCACATACAATGGGGTGTCCTTTTCCATATTTCCGGATTTCACCCAGATGGTGCAGGAGCAACGACGCAAATTCATTGAAGTAAAGACAAAATTTCGTAGTGCACAAATTGATTACGCACTATTGTACCCCGCTCATCTGCGTGTGACACACCAGGGGAAACAGCGCTTTTTTTTTTTATCCTCAACAGGTGGAGGACTATCTGCTCTCGCAATGGAGAACAACCAAGGGTGGAACTGCACGAGATGCTGCACAGCGAGAACGAGAACATGGCACGGATGATGAGGACTGGTCTATGAAAATGCATTCCAGCGGACAATTCTGGCTGTATCTGAATCCCATAGCGGCTGAGGGTGCTGGACTTTGCTTCCGTTTCCTGCAGGGGCGGAGATCGGCGGTCTTGCAGAAGGTCCAGTGGTAATGTAATCCGGGGACTGCTCTCCCTCCTCGATTTACGACTAGTGGTGGTACCGGTCCGATGTTCTGTTCTTTTTGAAGATGTTGAGGGGGATGGGGATGGGGGATGGAGGGAGGGATACACAATCTGGCAAGTTGGGGATGCTACAGTGGGAGAGGGGCATTGATGGTGTACAGGGGAGGATGGGAGCGGTTGACCACTATGGTCAGGGCACTATAAAGGCTAAACACGAGACAGTACTGAATGGTTATGAGGATGGGCTGCTTAAATACTTGCTGCTATTGTTGATATGGGGATTCGACTTGGATACTACTGAAGCCCGGTGAGACTAGAAACAAGTTATTGACGATAGTGTCCTGGAATGTCAGAGGTCTGGGTAATCCAAGAAAATGTAGACAGATACTGTCCTATCTGGATAGACAAGGTGCACAACTGGTGTTGTTACAAGAGACGAATACTTCCCCACAGACCACCCCCTCCTTTGCAGACAGGTGGGCAGGGGGCAGGCACTTTTCTTCCTACTCTTCATATGCCCGTGGAGTTGCAATAATGATTAAGCGTGATGTTCCGTTCTTGCTCCAGGGTAAGATAAGTGATGCTGCAGGATGATATGTTATAGTTTGGGGAGAGGCTACAGTCACAGTGGTGAATTGCTATGCTCCAAACATTGATGCACCTGAATTCTTTGTATTGCTATGGGGTAAGATATTGGACATAGGATCCGTACATGTGATCTGGGGAGGAGATTTTAATGTGGCATTGACCCCGGCAGTGGATAGGGCGGATGGATTAACACAATATCACCCTAAAGAACGAGAGGTACTGCAGGATATAATGGCGGAAGGGTTGCTGATTGACAGTTGGAGACACCTCCATCCCCAAACTCTGGAGGGCACACACTTCACCTCTCATTCGGGAACTTGGGCGAGATTAGACTACTGTTTATTAACACATAGCCTGGCAGGCTCTGTGACTGATGCAAAACACTTGGCTCGCACATATTCTGATCACTGCCCTGTAGTGGTTACCCTGAAGGTTCCGGGCCTGGACTGTCCTAGGCCACATTGGCGCTTGCAACCCCCGGCGTTATTAGACGCGGTTTTTCGGGAAGAACTGCGGGAGGATATTACTGATTTCTTTCCACTGAATCGGGGCTCAGTTGAAAGTGTTGAAAATATCTGGGAGGCCTTTAAGGTCACTGTACGCGGCTGGTGCATAGCGAAAGGGTTTGGAGTCTTACGTGACATTCAATACACAATCAGACGTCTAGAAGGCGAGTTGAGAGACTTATAAAATAGAATGCAGCAAGGGGAAAGTCAGGAAGCGCAAGCTGAGTTCAGAATTAAACTGACGGAATACGAGAATGAGGCGGAGCGCGAAACACGATTTCGCAGTGAATATTGGAGCGCTAGGCGGTATGGGGAGGGAGAACGGCCTGGGAAGACGCTGGCTACCATTGTTCGGAATGCCAGAGGAACCAACACTGTACTAGAGATAGCTGACTGTAATGGTAACATACAGAGAGATAATGTTCAAATTGGAGAGGTCTTCACTGGCCACTATACAACACTATACACCTCCCAGGCCACAACTGCCCTGGACTTGACTCCTTTATGGGTGATGTAGCACTCTGCTGGTTGAGTGATGTACATAGAAAATTCCTGAGCGCCCCTTTGGAAGTAGATGAAATAAAAGAGGCGATTATGTCACTGAAAAATGGGAAAGCGCCGGGACTAGATGGCATTCCAGTGGAATTTTATAAATGCTACATAGATATCATGGCCCCGGTGTTACGTGAAATCTTTGAGGAATCACTAGAAGTGGGCATCCTGCCTCGAACTATGCGCGAGGTGGTAATTACTTCCCTCCTGAAGCCTGGTAAGGACCCCTCGTTATGTGATTCATATCGACCACTGTCACTTATCAACTGTGATGCGAAGATATTAGCTAAGGTGCTGGCCACCAGGCTGTCACTGCTCATGACTCAAATCGTACTTCCGGATCAATCGGGGTTTGTCCCGTCAGGAGCTACAAGTCATAACCTTAGGACCCTGTTCTCCCTTATCCATACAGTGGCACCGGACCTCCCGTTGGCCGCCGTGTTCTTGGATGCTTCTAAGGCCTTCGATTCCATTGAGTGGTGCTACCTATTCACAGTGTTGCAAAAAATGGGTTTCCCCTCTGGCTTTTTGGCATGGGTTAAGCTACTGTATACTGCGCCTACTGCGCGTATACTTGTGAATGGTCACCTGTCCCCGGGGATATCACTCACTAGGGGCACTCGTCAGGGATGCTCACTATCCCCTCTTTTATTTGCAATCGCTATAGAACCATTAGCATGCAGGATACGACAGATGCATGGGGAGAGTGCCTTCTGCTGTTTTCAAAGACAGATTTTTGTGTCGCTGTACGCGGATGATGTCAAACTATATGTTAAGGATCCGCAAACAAGGCGGAACGCGCTACTAAGAGAATTTTTGGTGTTTGGTAGAATATCAGGAGTGAATATAAATTGGAGTAAATCCCAATTCCTACCACTGACGCCGGCTGTGACCAGGTTCCCACTGGATTATCCGATAGAATGGTGTGACGGTGACCTAAAATACCTGGGGGTGCAGGTCTCGAACGATAGGGAAGAAACATTGTGCGGGAATTATGGCACGGCTATCATGAAATTAAAAGATACCATTACACGCTGGATAGCATTGCCTTTATCCATGGCGGGACGCATCTCGTTGATCAAAATGATGGTGCCCCCGCGGTTTCTTTATCTGTTCCTCAACATCCCCTACTATCCGGGCATGTTCTTTTTTAAAACTCTGCGGTCGGAACTTATCAGACTGGTGTGGGGAGGAAAACAGCCTAGACTTAAATGGACTGTGATGGCGCAACCTTATGCTAAGGGAAGGTTTGATGTCCCTGATTTTGAGGCCTATTATCTAAGTGCACAGGCACATTTTCTATACCACTGGCTTCGACCCACTAAATATATGCCACAACTAGCGGTGGAGGATTGGATAGCGCATCTGCTTCCCTTGACTGGCATTGTCCATGGGCCGGCGAGCGTCCTGGAAACGCCACCTACGACGGTTTCCTGTACAATAGAAGCGTGGCATAGAATAATGTGCAGACTGAAATTCCCCTTGCTGTACGCACCGCGTTGTATGCCTCTGTCTTATCACCCACAACTGGCATTACTACATGAAACTGGCTTCCAGCTCATGTGCAAGAGATTGCATAGGACTATGTGGGGTGACATGTTTTTAAATGGAGCGTTTTGCACTGAGGAGCAATTTTTTGGTGATATTGACCCTACCCCTCTTTAGGTGTTTTACTATGTGCAGCTCAGAGAGGGGATGAAACACCTTGTACCTGAATACCCTAATGAACCGTAGGTAGTCCCTCCCTTGGCCGTAATACTTAACAGCATGGATGGCACGCACCTAGTATCTAGTATATACGGAAGTATCCGTGCACACACATCAGAGGTTGGTGGGAAGGCACGTAGCTACTGGGAACACGACATAGGGGAGACTATCCCTGATGAGACCTGGGAGTATTGTTGTGAATTGACAGGAGGAATAACGTCTACTGCAGATTCAAGATCATCCACTATAAATGTCTACATCGCATATATTACACCCCTGCTCGGAAATATCGATTTCGCTTGGCAGAATCTGACCGCTGTGAGAGATGTCAGCAACCAGGGGCTGATTTTTTCCACCTAGCCTGGCTTTGCCCACAGGTGGGGGTTTATTGGGAACAGATACATGGAGCGTTAGAACATATGCTCTCTATGGAACTAGCCAGGGATCCCTTGTTCTTTCTACTGGGCCACATGCCACACATACCTAGGACATACCGGAAATTTATCGACACGGCGCTATTGTTGGCTAAGCGGAGACTAGCATGTCGATGGGGTAGGGGAAGAGACCCAAAATTCAAGGAATGGATGCAGGATATGCTGCATAGTCAGGACCAATACAGTCTGTATGCTGAAACACAACCAGTAAACTCTAGACCAGCTGATATCTGGGGACCATTGCAGTCCTATACTTTGCAAAAAGAGACAGATGATACTGAAGGTGTGGGTCACCTGAGCATTGTAGCTTCCAAAGAGCGGGGGACAGAGGAAGGACTGTCATAACATTTAATTGCTGTTAATATATGCCATAACTGATTGCAGATACCAAGGCCAGATATTGCATCACCGGGCTGGGTTCTGATTCGGATGATTATACACTTTTGTATTGGATCATTATTGCCATAAATGTGAATAATAGGTTGAAAAACTGGTGACATGTTCCCACATCACATGAATCAGTATGCATGAACTGGACTTATCACTCGCTACCTGAATGTACTGAAGGATTGACTACGTATTGGAGAACTGAAATGCCTTATTGATTGCCCACTAACTATGTATGTGAAAATGTTATAAATAAACGTTTAAAAAAAAAGTTTTTGAACAGCTGCGGGTAGGCGGGGCAGGAGCAGGCCAGGCAATGCATGCCCCGTATGGTCCTGGGGCTTGTAGTCCTTCGTGCTGCCTAGCTACCATGACGGTTGTCCATCACCAGCATTCTACAGCCAAGCATCACCAAATGAACGGGCATGGAATAACTGAAGTGATGTGTCACACATTATTTGACAATTTGTAGGATTTAATTTAGTCAATTCACTGCAGATCTCAAATATCTATACAATCTGACTGCTTTTATACACCTCACATAGACATTCAGAGATGGTATGATAATAAAACCATAACAGCTCAGGACCACATCTAAATACACAATCTCAGATTGGACAATCCAGAGCAATACCACATGAGCACACTGTATCATATGAAATACCATAAAGGGACCTGCAGAGCTGTTCAATGCTAACATCGTGCTTACTGAAAACCATATAGCTGTGCATCTCTCTCCTACAGTAAATCATCCAACACCTTGCTACATGCTGCATCCTGTAACACAATAACCTCACATTAGTAGTCATAAGCACAACATGGACACATTTGCCACATAGGATCCAAATTAAAACGTCCTTTTTCCAACCACACACTCTACATGTTATAGTGTGGTACCCATGTAGGCAAGCTCCTCAGTGCTATATAAATGCTGCAATAGTATACAATATAATACCATATTGCTTGCAGACCTCATCCGTTGATTCTGGATCTTGATAAAAAGGATGGAGGGTTTTTTAATCTAATATCCTCATGTTTAATAGACATAAACGATCCTTCTGGGCATGCAGGGTTTCATTTTGACGACAGTGGCCTGCTTCAGGGCAATGCCTCTGTGATTCCTGGAGGTCTTTGCCTTTGTTTTTGATGACAAAGAGCAGTGGAGATTTCAGCAGGGCAAACCTGGATTTAAGGCCCAATCGCAGTTCAACATTGCCGGCTTGACTCTCGTAGTCGTAGTCGGTAAATTTACGAAGATTTTAAGCCGGCAATGTCGAACTTTGATTTGGCCTGAAATCTAGGTTTGCCTTGCTGAAATCTCCAGCATTCTTCGCTGTCGACAACGAAGGCAAAGCCCTCCATTGTCTTCGAATTGCAACTCGGCATGCCTCGGAAGATCGATCAACATCGAGGGAAAAATACCCCAAAAAATGACCAAGTCACAAAGTTAAAATTTGACCGGCCCCTCCTGATTATCATATCTGATCCATTCGCCATCACTGTCGGCCTGAAGCAAACCACCTTTTTTCCAGAAGGTCTTCCTTGTGTCTTTGAGGGTCTACAACACAAACCAAGGGCCCTGAAGCTCTGAGGTACCAGTTGGGGGATTAGGACTACAATTCCCACAACGCACCTGGCCGAATCTTTGAAAGTCCAGGTGAAGCTGGTTAGCTGGGCTTGTCTTGATGAAGTTGTTGCAGGTGACTTCTTGTAGCTCTTTTCCACTGGTTGATATAAGGGAGTCCATTCCTTAATCGTCTGCAAAAAGGTTAAAGTCCTCTTTTGTGAAGCCCAGCATGTGCAGCAGGTGCAGTCCTTGTCGTGCAGTCCTCTCTTTGTGCAGACAAGGGGTTCATCATGGCATTCCTTCTTCTCTTGATGTTTCCAGTCAGGGATCTGAGGTGCAATGTAGTGCAACCCTAAGCAATGGGGTTCAAGTTGCTATCCTCCTTGATGACCACTTCCATAGAAGTGTAGCATATGTTTGTCCCAGAAAGAGTTTCTCATGAAAAATAAAAATTGAGAAATTCTATCTTTGGAGTTCAGGTCTGGAACTCAACCCACAGATGTGGCTAACATTTCCTTATACTCCCCTTCCAGCCCATCTTCTAATTCATTTACAGGAGTTCCCATCTGAATGGGCATGCAGGAAGTGTGGTTGGGCCTGGTTCCTGTCCTAACTGTCTTTCTTCCTTTGAAGAAAAGTTTGGCTACCCAGCCCCCTTCCCGTCCTGGCCTCTGCAGCAGCAAATTTCCTCCCACCAGATGGTCTCTTTGTTTCAGCCCAGGCCACTTTATCCCTCCTCAGAGCAGCTTGGCTCAGCCTATCAATGGCTTGTCAATCAGAAGAGGCTGCTACACGACTGCTTTAGGTAACTTCAGGAAAGCAAGTTCTGTAACTTGTTTCCAGTAATGGTTATAATAGATTTAACCATGGCAAGTTGTTGAATGCATTGAAGCTATTATTTTGATACTTTGAATTATTGTTCTAGCTCCCTCCTGTTAAAAGTTAGACTTTATTAATGTTTATTAAAGCCTTCTAATGTTAGCCTATGGAGCTTGCACACGACAATGGGGAACAACAAAATTGTCTGTTTTTCCATCAACAGGGCAGATTATGCATCTTTAAAATGTCACTGCTCATTATAACAATGCACCCTACCCTTGGGGTACCTAGGGCAGACTTCAAGGGTGACTTATATTTGATAATAAGGAGGTTTTAGACTTTGGAAGTACTTTAAATTACAAAGTGGAATTTGGACATACTTTTATTTTAAAAGCAGCCTGAAAAGCAGGACTACCTTTAACCTGACAGAAAACACCACAGCTGTGCACACTTAAGTACATTAAGTCCACGGGGGTCTCTAACCCTATGTGTCCTACCTTATACTAGGGACTTACACGTAGGCCGTCAGAACCAATTGTAATTACACCCTATTTCCATACCTTTTATAAACAGAGCGCTGGCCCCGAGCCTGGTTAGCAGAGCCCAGGGCACACAAAGAGTCAGAAAACCAGCATCTAGTAGTCCATATGGGGGAAAAGTGTGGTAGGGGCATCTGCATAAGCCCTGTTTTCTCACACCATGATACGATGTTGAAAAGGATTGCTTTTATATTTAGACATGATCATCCACAAAAAGCCAGTGTCTGTCCTCAAAATAAAATGGGCAGCCACCTAGCAAATGAGAGATTGGGGGTCACTCAAACAAGAAGAGGGATGCAATATCTGCATTGGTATGTGTATGTCGATGTTGTGTATTGTGTGCAGAGTTGAGTCTTTCCAGATAGCTAAAGCTGCCTGTAGTAAGACCGAATATGTAGGCCAGTCATGTGAGTAAACACATTCTGAAACAATGCTAATAAGCAGCCCACCAGTTTGCCAAATTCTCTATAATAATATTTTCTTCCTCTGGTATGTGGGAAGGGGGTATATGTTGAGTGAATAGGGTGGATGCAATATTCACTCCTGTACGGCCCTGAATATGAGCTCTGCGGTGTACTCAGATTACTGTGGAAAGAGGAGCTGGTGCAAAAATCAGAACTCCTACTTTTGTGATATTTATTGCACCTCTCCAAAGATCAAACATGCCGAAACATATGGTGGCAAAGTTGAGGGGAAAAGGCAAAACAGGCAGAATACAGTGTGCTAAACATCCTGTAAATGTGTCATGTTGCAGGTATTTACAGTGTGCTATAAATATCGAATCTCCTTTGCTCCACTTGTAATCAGGCCCTACGTGTCACTAGAATTGATTGATAGCTGTGTTAAGTGCTAATTCTATTTTTCTGCTACGGAAAATAAACTGCAAGTAGTTAAAAGATATCACTTAACTATAAAAATGCTAAATCTATAATTATCACTTTAACAAATATGTTTTCAGATTGTGAGATTTTAATATGTCCATGTGATATGACCCCTTACAAATAACAACCATGGACAATGCTAATAGGTCTGGTTTATGAATTAAAAGGTCTTTTGTGTCATGGATGGGTTTACACACACTGGGAGTCATCATACATGCACTCTGGCACTCATCTATCTGCATACATTCATCATTTACTGACTCATTATTGATTAAATCCTCCGACGCAATTGCAATAGCACTCACATACAAACTCAAGAAAAAATAAAACATGCTTCTGTCTCAACAAGGGAGATATGGTGACAATAACAAAATTAAACATACCAGTGGGTGTCCATCTTGCAATGTACGGCAAATAGTCCATAATTGTTTATAAAGTTCAAGCATGGGTGCCATGTGTTGGCCACCGTGGAATACTGAAACAGTGATACTCTATGGACAACAGCATTACATAATGGTCTGTTGGTGTTGGAAATTGGGTTGTAGTTAGCAGAGGTATGCACCCTTTCCAAGTAGAGGGCCACAATCCTAGTTGGGGTAAGTCACAACACAATCCTACATTATCTTGTGCTCACTCCTTGGTGGCTTGTCACAGAGCAGGAAATGTATAAAGTATCTGTGGAATAGCTCATTCAACAACACAGTACACCACAAAATGACTCTACACTAGATTGGAACAATATATTATATCCTGAAAAAAAAAAGACCAAAATGAACAAAATCCATCAAGTACAAGTCCAGATGTTGAATTGAGCTTCTGGCCGGCTATAGGACCCACACAGGCCCCGAGGAATAAAGTACCTTTCCTAGCTGCAGGTATTGAGATGCATTGATCCTCTCCATGCAGGGAAGAAAGTGATTCTTTTATGAATCACGGGATCGATGTGTCGAAGTCGAGCCTTGTGGTCAGGACCTCGGATTGGTCGGGTCTCGCATTTGGGTCCCGCATTTTTATTGAGCTGCACAGGGAAGTCTCCAGATCAGCACTGCATCGGTGTCAAAGAGCACTGCAATGGTTCCAATCGGCGCAGTGGAGACGGTGTGTCGTTTCTGTAGCAAAACAGCTGCAGAACCCAGTTCTAATGCCCAGAACTGGAGTTGGCACCTCAGGCAAGGGTAGGACATACAGATATCAGAGTCCAACAGCACCAGCTGAATGGCAGGAAGTCTTTTGCATCCATGCAACTTCAGAAAACAGGAGGAAAGCCAGAAAACCCTTGGAGATCACTAGGAGGGAATGCAGATTTCCACTCTCCTTCAGCAGAGTCAGAGAGCAGCAGGCATCATGGCAGCAAGCAGAATAGCATCCTTCAAGATATGTGGTCCAGTTGTGTTCTTTGAACAGCACAGCAGTTCTTCTGACAGAAGTTCAGTTTAAAATCCAGTAGTGTCTGATTTGATGGGATCAGAGACCCAGTACGTATACTTAAATATGCCTTTGGAGTGGGGGAAACTTCAAACAGTGGTTTTGAAGTGCACAGGTATCCGTTCCAACCCAATCCTGTCAGCCAAGTTAACCATGGGGGGTAATCAGTCCTTTGTGTGGAGTCAGGTCACTTCCCTTTGAAGTGTAAGTGTTAACCCCTTCCTCCTGCCTGCCCAGGAAGGGCATCAGAATGCAGATGTATGTAGATGGGTACTCAGCCACATCTAGCCTTCCTGTGTCACTGTCCGGAGGTAATGCACAGAGAAAAACTGTCACTCAGCCCAGATGTGTATTGAAAACAGCCTGCAAGGCACACAAAGAAGTAAGAGCAGAGAAATGTCCACTTTCTAAAAGTCTGAAAAACAAAACAAGTGCCAACACTGATCTGTTATTCTCCTTTCCGAAATGGAACATTGAAAACAACAATGTAGCCATTGAAAATCAATTTCATCTGAATGAATCAAAATTTATTTTTCTATCATTGAAAAAATATATACACAATACACTATTACATCCGTTAAAACATTTTTTAAAGATAACTCATCCTCATTTCAAACAAATAACATTCTTTTTATCTTACATTCCTACAAATTTGACATTCACATCATGTTCATCACCCATTAAACCCACTTATACCACACCAATTGCGTAATATTCTCAGTCACACTTCCCTGACATACAACCCAAAACCCTAGCCCACTTCTCAAAACAGTTTTTCAAAATAAGTTTCCAAAATTCAATTGCAAGATCAGTCAAAAAATCAGGGCCAAAGATCCAACATATTTGAAACTATTCAAAGCTTTTTGATTCTTTGAATGATATGCACAAACAATTGGCCACAAAACAAAGGTCGATGTGTTTAGAACCCTTCCGACTATAGGGTTCTCTTCAGGACCAGAAAGCTGTAAAAACAAAAACAAATGTCAAATTTTTTTTATCTCTAAGTCCTCGCATAACTCCCTTCTTTCCTCTATGCCTCACCCTCAACGGGTGTACCTCTTACATTGCATAATTGTCACTGCTGGATCAGCAGATCCATGCCTTGAACTTACAACGTTAAATGCCTACAACAACAATGTAAATTTATGAGGAGCAACCTCATAGTCTTAAATGTGGACTCACTACAATTGTGAGAAAGGCTGGATGCTTACAGATTGTTTTTACGATGAGGACACTCAATTTTCACTTTCTCCCACAACTTCTTCTTTGGTTTTGCACTGCAGAAGGTAGATCAGAAAATGTACATGCAAATGAGGATGTGTTCGATATCGAACAGAATTAATTTTGCAAGCCAACACGGTGAAGAATCATACATTATTTATTTTGTGATGCCTGACTCCTCCGAGCTTGTTTCTGAGCTGTCTCTGCCGCTTCTCGTTTCCTAAAACGGAAGAGCGAGTGTTGACTTAATAAGCGATCGGGCATGGTTCTGTGTGTAATTCGGGTCAAGCTTCGAAATGCTATAATTGCGGCCCCCCACTTTGTGTATCTATAACATGTCTCCTATTTCAAAACATACCTTGAGAAGGCGGTTGAGACCCAGACAAGGGCCTGGCTGTTCTGTTTTACTCATCAGCCATCTCAGGCGCTTTTTGTTCCCACGAAGAAAAACGGAATTTGTCTTAGTGCACAGACGGATTGATAGTAGGCATAACACGTGCGATTCGTCCCACAAAACTTTGCCCCCCCCACTCCCACCACAAAAAGGCACCATACCAGTGGGTGGTATTCACTGCGTAGTCTTTATTAATTTTCATCAAGCCATCTTTATTTGCTGAGGCACTGTCCACATTCAACCAACTTTTATTACCAAAACAACACTCATTGATAAATATTGTGTTAAGCAATATTCATTTGAACCGCAGGTTACAATAGTATTTATAATTCAGGATCTCCAGAGCCCCTCGGGATGCGGGTTGACGAACCCTCCTTCTTATTAAATTGAATTGCTAAAAGTGACTGTCAAACGGCACTAAATTACCCACCTTGCCAGACCTGTACTTCCTTTGCTACGCTATGAGGCCCCCTCACCCTGGTGCCCACTGCAACTTGCTTCTGACTGCAACCCCCTGGGCTCCCGAGGCGAGAGGACAAAGAGGGCTTCTCCCTTGTGTCCGGTGCTCTTATCACCTTCTCAGGAGGGGAGGGGCCATGCTGCCTGCGTACCTAAGTGACGCTCTACCAGCCTGTGACAGAGGGGAAACTGGAGGCTCTTCCGAGCCCCCATTAAGGTTGTGGTCATGTTCACTGTGATCTGGAGTACTGTCTCAATAATGCACTGAGAAAGGAGGAACAATGAGGTGAGATGACGACATTTCATGTTGAAGTGGCACTTTTATTACACAAAACACATGTATTTCAATAAAACGCATTGCTAGTGAACACTCTTAAGAAAACCTGGCTTCACTCTGCCAGGAGTACATGCTAAATAGCAATCGCTTCTAAAATGCTGCGAGGCAAGCTGAAATGAGTAACTCTTAAAAATGCATAATGGAAAACTGCTAGAGATCCAAAGACATGGAGTACATTTGTTATGAAATCATAGTGCCTAGAATCAAGCCTTTCTGATGAGAACTATAAGGCAAGCTGGAGTGAGGATCCATTAAAAATCACATTTAAATCAGCTAGAGACTCGGAAAGACACAGAATACATTCTATGAAAATATGGAGAACTTGAAACAAGCCTTCCTGAAGAGAATATTTCATGCAGGTTAAACATTTTAAAGAGACCCAGAATGCGAGGGGCCAGGATTATTAAAAAGGCACAATTGAAATTACTTAGGGAATGAAACACACATTTCTGGAGTGAAGGAGAAACTCAGGCAATGCAAAAATGTTTTCAATCTATTCAAAATGCAAACTACACTTGACTGCAATGCTAGTAATGCACATGTTAAGTTAGGAGGAACAATGTTATTGCTTTGCAATTGCAATAATGTTTTAGAATAAGGGCGACGCAGAGGAGAGAGAAAAAGACAATTTTAAAGTGCCAGAAACAATTAGAGCTTCAGCCAAAGATGCTTAGATCGAGTGGTGAAGTAGACCACACAGGCGTCAGTGACCCAAGGGGTCACTGCAACGAGGTAGTCTGTTGAATGGACTGAGGAGCAGATCTTTATAATCTTTCAATGATGAACCATTGACCACATAATGATGACATTTTCAGGTGTCTTTGACCTATAGGACATGACACATTTTTGTCACGTCTGGAAAATATTTAAGAAAACAGAAGTGCCACCCACGCTACAAAAGGTTTCTCAAAAGGTCACAGGATGTTTGACCGTGAATCATAATGAAATTGCACATCTATTGACCAGGATTTGCGTCACTTCAGGGAAACTTTTATAAGAAAGAGGAACATTTAGGAAGATATTGGTTGCATGTCTTAGTTACATTAAAGCTAGCAACAGATACAATAATATGAAAGATGACAGATGGCACGTGGCCCCGACCATCAGGTATTGCGTGAAGTCTCTTTTAGCTCGGGAAGTTCCCTATTCTTGCGGTATTGCTTTTCTTGCAGTATCTTCGTGGGTGTAAGAGAAGAAGTGCAGATCGAGGGAGTGGGGTCTCCGGGGGAGCTGAGCCTCACTGAGAAGATTTGTATGAGAGAGACACTTTGAGGCCTATTCATAGAAAAAGAACAGCCAGGACAATTTGGTCAATTTAACAGATTCCTTTTATGCTAGCTGGTGGGGGCTTATCAGGGTATCATGCCTCAAGGGTGGGCAGAATTGGCCTGGGGTAAAAAATAGACCCTGCTTCACCTGACCTGCCTCCTCATATTTCCTTACGACCCATCCCACCAGCGGTACCCTGTACCAGCCTCCCTCTCGCCTCGTGCACGAAATGCCACTAAAGGCCCCCCGCCCCTAGACGTGGGGGGGGCCTATCAGTTCTTCTTAAATTCTCCAAACTCCTAACAAGCATAGGCACGGGCCCTTGCTCCTATATTGAAATCACATCTCCTGTTAGCAACGTAGCTGAAAGCATTTAGCTCTCTGTGCAACTAACAGGATTCTCCATTCCTGCTTGGGAGCCCACCCTGCAGAGTCGGAGGCCCCCAGTAAAGTGGAGTTCTTCATGTGTTTATTTTCAAGGAAGGGGCATGACACGCTCCAAACCGCACCAATAAAGGATAAAGGGTTGTTTTCACACTGCCATACCACACGGACCAATAAAGCATCAGTTTGTAAGGATGCCGTAGCACTCACAGGGGGTTTAATCCTCTTCTGGATTTATTTGCACTTGTCACAAACGCACTTCAGCTGTTTGCGTTCCTCAGTTTTGGCAGCTGTCGCATCTCCGCCTCATTTATTTCCCAATACATCATCACTTTCAATTGCAGGTCAGGCAGTTATGGTCGCGCCATCTTGGAGTGGTGAGACCTTCCATCAAAGTACATCATTATTGCGGCTGCCACATTATTTGAAGAATTACATAATTTTCTCTCTAAAAACAACAGTCATAATTTATGGATGTATGTCACTACAACGCACACTTTTACAACGCATACCTTTACAACGCATTTTTTACAACGCAACATCCATTACAACACATTCCATTACAACGCATGCCATTAAAACGAAATTTAAAAAAACTACTTTTACAACGCATGCCATTACAACGCATAATACCTTTACAACGCATACCATTACAACGCATAACATTACATTGCATGTTTGGGAAGTATTGGATAGTGTAGGGGTTAAAATTACCATTCTAACCCCAGGGGGTGCAACAGTAGGGTAAGTGTTGGATAGTATAGGGGTAAAAATTACTATTCTAACTCCAGGGGTAAGTGTTGGATAGTGTAGGGGTAAAAATTACTATTCTAACTCCAGGGGGTGCAACAGTAGGGTAAGTGTTGGATGGTAATGTTATGCGTTGTAATGGTATGCGTTGTAATGACTGCATTGTAATGACATGCGTTGTAGTGGTGTGCGTTGTTGTGTCATGCGTTGTACTGGTTGCGTTGTAATTGCATGCGTTGTAATGGATGTTGCATTGTAAAATTTTCATTGTAATGGTAGTGCGTTTTAAAAGTTGCGTTGTAATTGTTGTTTCCCATAATTTATATACATTATCTATTTTCTGCAATTGATGCAATTCTCAACTGATTGTATTTTCATTGCCGTAATTGCTTTTATATTACTTGAAGCGCTGTGAAAACAGAATTACATTGCGTACATCAATCACCTGCTGTAATGATTAATTACCCAGGATTCAGCAACTTTTGCAATGAAACACATTATAGCTACAGTATCCGCCTTCAAATAGTTATCCAAAACTGAGCCTGAATGGGAAATGTCATTCTCAACCGATTAATTTCTCAGACATTATTTATAAATTCACAGATTTAATTCATCATACGATCCACCTTATTGCCTGCCTCCGCTCTACTTATAAGTGCACCCCTTGTTCCTCCCCAATGTTCAGTCCTAATGGTGACTTAGTTACAATATCTAAAATATATTGTGATTCCAATCTTCGCAATTTTTTCTCTCTGTCACTTCCTCTTAAGTCTTGTGGTACATGATCAATGCAAAAATATTTAAGTAGATTTTTGTTACTTTGATGGTGAGTCTGATAGTACCTTGCGACAGGGTAGCTTGGGTCCCTATTCTGAATTGCTCTCTTATGCTGTAGAATGCTTGCTTTTGCTGGAAGAATTGTGCTGCCTACATATTGTAAGCCACATGGGCAGGTTAGGCAATAAACCACAAAGGATGTATTACAGTTCATGAACTTCGTAATACGAACTGGGTCTTTTAGACCTTGTATTTTGTACATGGTCACCTTATTGCTATTCGTGCATGCCATACACCTACCACAGGGATAGAAGCTTGATATTTCCTGTAAGCCTTTTTGCACTCTTACTGGTGGTATAAAACTCTCTACCAACTGATCTTTTATGGAGCGTGTCTTCCCAAAAGTCAGTGAAGGGTGGGATGGCAAGTCCTATCCCAGCACTGAGTCCGACTTAAGTATGCGCCAGTTAGTCTGCATTATTTTCCTCAAACTAGCCTTCACAATGGTATTCTTCGTTTTGTGCTCCTCTCTCAATAAGTCTGTCCAATTCTTCTCTTGAACTCTCTTCATTGCTTTCTTTCAAACTCCCCTTTGGTACCCCTTTACTTCAAATCTTCGTATGCTCTTCTGTGCATCTTTCGAAAATCTTCATCCCTTGTGGTGTTCCTTTTTATTTGCAATTATTCACCATACAGCCCAATTCCTGAGGAAACGATTTATTTCCAAATACAAAAAATGCAGCATACTCCGTTTCCTCACGCGTTTCAGCTATCTAATTTTAGCCTTGTTCACAGGTAAGTCTGTTCACAGTACAATGTCACATACTTTAAAATCAAGGCTTGCATGTGAATTAGTGGCACAAATAGTCATACAGTTACCAGAATCCACCTGAAAAGTAATCAGTGATTTCTCTGAGATGCAGTGTATTGCTCAAATAGCGTCCATGTAGCATATTACAGGGCTAGAAACAGATGATGTTATACTTGCCATATTATGTTCTGTCTGATAACCTGTCTTGGCCAACAGTGTGTGACTACAGGATGGTGTTCCCACGACGGCCCCGGGTTCAGAGATTAGTTTACCAAACTCGGGTAAGATAACTGATTTTTGCCTTACGAAAAAGGCGCTTGTATATTAAACTTTCAGTGAGCTTGTGATTAGAGAGTCTGTCCTCGCTTGGTGATGGTTGTAAGGTGGGCTGATAAGGAAGATTCTACATTGGTGGAATAACATGTCTTCCTTTCTTTTAAACACACAGTGGTGTTTTCAAGTCTACTTTGAATTATTTTGGAAGGGTGATAGGGGTTTAGAGGGAATTTCCTATGGTCTTTATTATTTCTCTTACATATGCTATTGGCGAATGTGTTACGAAGAGCAAGTAAGGTTGAATTAAACCCCTTATCGGTCAGGCTTTGACAAAGCCCAGTCTCAAGAGGGATCGATACCTTGAAGAAGGCCAATGACCGAGTAGGGCAATACAAAATGGCTGAAACATGTTGGTAATGGCAAATGGGGTAAAGGAGCGGCAACTCCTCCTGTACACCCTTTGTTCGATTTTTAATCCTGTCCAGAGGGACCAATAATAAAGGATCACAGATGGCACCTCCTTAGGCAGTTTTATCTCACTTTCCTTCCGCACTAGGGATTTTTCACCAGTGAAACTTTTCCTTCTTTTTCTGTTTTTTCTTCTTTTTTCACCTCACAAAAAACTCAGTGCTCCACTCTGTGTGTTGGTCTGCACCTAGGCGTTGACAGCGGCCCTGTGATGAAGCATGTCACTGTATAGTGGTTGTGAGCAGTATTAAAGAATCTGTTGATTTTCCCTTCTATCCCTCTTCTTCAACCATTTCGTCCTGTCAACTCATTCCATAGTCTTACACAGAGACTCCCCTGATTTAAGTCCAGCAACACACCTCCATCAATGGAAGTCTCCAACCCTGCAGGGCAGCTTTAACTGACGAGGTGGAGCATCTCATTTGCAGTATATGAAAGAAGAGATTGCCAAAGCCAAGTTCCCCAGAAACCATATGTTTTATTTCCAAATAAAGCATACTTCATTTCCTGACACATTTCATCATCTCATTTTAGCCTTGATAAAATGTGAGTCGGATCACAGTACAATGTCACATGCTTTTAAATCAAGGCTTGCACAAAGAGTCCTACAGTTACCAGAAAGAGCCTTAAAAGTAATCACACATTTCTCTGAAATGCAGTGTTTTTTACAGTAATGCTCAAATAGCGTCCATTTACCGCACTCATTATTTCAATATTATTATTCAATTGCATGTTTGAAGTCTCTCCAAAATAACATGGCCAAGTGCATACAAATAAAGTCAATGAATCTCTATTGATAACTGTAAGAACCACACTAATCTTTGATGCTGCCATAATCAATTAAGTGTCTTTGAAAATGTGAGGAATGAGGAATTCTCCATGCTCAAAAATCCCAGCTTCAAGCCGTAGTCTTACACAGAGGCAAGCGAGTCATGTTCCCCTAATTTATGTCTATTGCTGACCATGTCATGAGTGATGTAATATGTGAGGTCATAACCAGTGCATCACTGCAGCGTAAAATATAGTTAGCTCAGGTAACAACAGCTGCTGAATGTCACTTGTTTTGTACAAGCAAAATCTGAGCCTAACTATAACGTCCCTGTAACCTTTGGTTTTTCAGTGAATTTCTAAGGTTTTTTAAATTCTATTTCCTAATTATAACATCCCTGTAACCTTTGTTTTTTTAAGTAAAGTTTGATGGTTTTAAAAATGCTATTTCCTAACTATAACGCCACTTTAAACCCTTGTTTTTTAAGTGAATTTCTAAGGTTTTTAATTGGATTTCCTAACTGTAATCTGTAACCTTTGAGGGTGAGTATGTGACTGAGTGCATTAGTGTCTCAGCAGGTGTGTGAGTGAGTGTCTCAATGTGTGTGAGTGGGTGTGTGAGTGTCTTAGTGGGCCTAAGAGGGGCTGCATAAGTGTCTCACTGGGTCTGTGAGTGAGTTTATGAGTCTTTGAGTGGGTGTGCAAATGTCTGAGTGGGTCTGTGAGTGAGTGTGTGAGTTCCTCAGTGGGCTCCCGTGGTTGTTTAGGAAAAATCCCTCAGGGGGGCTAGGACCCAGGTGCATGTCGATTTATTTTTAAATTAAAAGAGGGGGCTCACAGCCCCCGTCATGGACACATGTATGCCCAGGGCCCACCCCCGGACCAGGGCTTATATTTATATGAATGAGGGGAGGCCATGCAAACCCCTAGGACCAGGGGACCACCACCTCCCAGGGCTTTTATTTTAAAAATTGTGAGGGGGCCACGCAGATCCCCAGGCCCCAAGGACCACTACCTTCCCAGGAACAAGGAGGTTCCACAAAGTGGGGGGGGCCATGAAGCCCCCCTCCCTGTCCACATACAGCCCCAAGGTTCCCATTCCCCGGGCCCGGGACCTGCCATAACTCTATGGGGATGGGTCCTGTACAGCCCCCCTTCCGGGACTATTTCAGCCCCAGGGACCCCTCCTCTCAGAGTCTGGCCATGAAAGAATGGGAGAGAGGGGCCCTGCTGCCCTTTCCCCAGGCGGATTTCAGCCCCAGGGGTCCCATCTCCAGTTCCCCAGCCTTTACAAATACCTATTTTTTATAGGGTAGGTAGGCCCCCTTATTTTCAATAAAAGTCCGGTCCCCGGAGCTGCACGATGGTCTTCGTGGGTCCCCACCCTTTCTTTTATAATACTTTGCATTGCATACATATTTTAAAGTGCCCAGGGGAGGTGGCAGTCCCCTGGGCTGTGTGGGGGGCGGGGGGCATGTGGGACTCCCTGCATTTATTTGAACAGATTTGTGCCAGGGAGGTGGTGGTCCCTGGGGCTGCGGGGGGACCAATTGGGTCCCCCTCGCATTCCTTTAAACATATATGTACCAGGGAATTGGCAGTCCCCAGGACTTTCATAAGCCCTAGAGGGGGGGGCCCTGGACCCCCTCTTAGTTATATAGCATGCGCCCGGGGCCAGCTGAATATTGCACTTACATTTTTTTTAATTTTACACTGGATTTGAGACCCTATTGCAAATTTGCGGCAAAAAAAAATGTTTTGCCCCGGTGAGATTTCTCTGGATCCCCCCCCCCCAAGAAGCCTAGGGAGTCAGGTTATTCCTACCCTGCCCCTTCTCTTTTTTTAACAATTTTTGTGGAACTCGGCAGAATCCAAGTCCCAAGATGGATGCAAACACTTTCTGGCTGAAGTGCTGGCAGACAATCAAATCTCAGCACAAGATCAAGAGGGTTCTCAGAGGCTTCAAGCCTCAAGATATACAAATCTGGATTTGCTTAATATTTCCAAAACTACTGAATGGATTTACACCAAATAACAAAAATAAGTGTTTCTGGACCAAGAGCAATCTTTCTACCAAGTTTTGGACCTCATTATGATTGCGGATAATCCGCATACTCCGGGCCGGCGGAAACCACCGCCGGCCCGGAGTATGCGGATTATCCGCCGCAGTGAAATAGAAGACCCACCGCCAGATCAGGATGGCGGTGGGAGTGCGGTTGGACCAGCGGCGGACGGCAGGTCCGTCCGCCGCTGATCCGCGGTGTGAGGAGCGCTATTTGGTGACGGTGTCTGCAAGACACCGTCAGCCAAATTAGGAATTGCACGAACACATGCTTTTCGCGGGGGCTTTTCCGCCGTGGAAAAGCATGTGGACTTTGGCTTTTGGGGGCCCGTTGCGGGCCCCCAGGGTGTCGGGGATTGGGGGGTGCACATGGGGGGTACCTATGGTACCCCCCAACATTAAATGCACAAAGCGGCAGGCACCGCGCGGTGCCTGCCGCTTCGTGCATGTAAATGTAACACATGCAGTTTTAACATTGCGGCGGGTGCTGCTTCAAGCAGCACCCGCCGCAATGTTAAAACATACAGGATGTGACCGCCACCCTGGCGGTCACATCCTAATTTGCACGGAGGGACCGCCGCTGCCCCTGCGGACGGTCCCTCCACCTCTGGGGTGGCGGACGGACGCAAGTCCGTCCGCCATCCTAATCGGCCCCTAAATGTCCTGTTCAAAATTCCCTGTAGAATTTAAAATTGGAAAAACACTTTTTTGGACCCCCACCCTTTTTCCCAGGCCCTGCTTGATGGATCGCCCTGAAACTTTCCATGCCCAAAAAGAAGCACCAGCACACTCTTTTTTAGAACATTTTGTAAAACGGCACCAAAGATATAAGCAAGTCAAAAAATGCTTTACCTGTGGAAACATGGTCCTAACTATAAATACCTACTGCCAAGCACCAGTAGGTAATGCATATGTGAATGAATGCCCTTGCCTACTAAGGCATGTAGAAAGTACCATATGTGAACTAAAAAAACGAACACTTGAACATGTGAGAGCGACCATTCACAAAGACAGAAGCAACGCGGTTGTCAAACATATGAAAACAAACCAAAGAGTGACTGGAAATTGCTAAAGCTTGCCCACTTGGGCATACCCAACACAGATTTTGTTTTGCAATAATGAATGGTCAAAGGCCGTGCCAAATATGATGAACAAAGGCATGGTGTAACAACTAGGCCTGGGCGGTAAATTCAGTTCCGCTTGCGGAATTTGCAGAATTTGGGTAATATCTCCTACCGGAGAAATCTCCGAATTCCCAAAAATTCCACAAACAATATTTTGCTTATTTGCGCTTTCAAAATGCGTGTTCGCAAGATATTTCTCCCGAGCATGCAAACAGCGTTCGTGAACTGGAAAAAGGCATCTCGAACGGGCGGAACAAGCAATTCCGCGTGTTCGCAGAACTTTTGCATGCTCGCGGAGATTTTTTACCATTTTGCGGAGCTTTGCATAGCGCGACCACGCAAATTCCGCCCACCCCTAGTAACAACATCTCATGCGCTGCTGCATCTACATGTGGTGGATACTGGTTACTGTTCATGTCAGTACTTACGCAATAATGAAAAGTGTCTTTGACTAGGCGGTTTAGTTTATCAATGTGACGTCTTCTACTATTTATGATGATGTTATGAATGATAACGAAATGTGTTTTAAATATCACTCTCTTGGAGGATTTTGACAGTACATGCATAATTCAGCTACATTTTGAATAGCTAATATCAATATTTGGTTGCTGGATACAATGTGGATTTATCCCCAGTATCTGTAAAAAACAACTGGTCTGTTGTTTATGTTCATTCACTTGTAGTTTCAATTTTGAAATTGGTGCCGGTTAAAAGATTGCCGGAAATGAAACCTTGCCATTAGTGAGCAAGGCTGGGATATGCTGAAACGCTTCCGATGGCGGCATGACCAATAAAAGATAGTTTAAATCGCACATGGCGTCGTCTTCCTTGTCTAAGGATTGTTGCAATTTGAACACTATCAGTTAGCCCCCCCAAAAAAAATATATATAACTCAAATTAATGAAACAATTTATATGATTACTAAAGAAGTTCAATCAATTAAATAAAGCTTTATTCGATTGTGAACAAACAATCATAAAAGCATAATGACAACATTTCTTTAAAAAAATTCTAATAAAAATGCATTTATAAAAGTTAATTAAAATTCTGTGAAAAGATAAAACATTATTAAACTCAGCAAGCTTTCCTAGAATTAAGAAACAATTAAAAGAAAAGCATTTGTTTTCTTTGACACAGAACCTTTTTCAAAGAAATTACCATCATAAAAACACTGTGCACATTGTCTAGTTGTTGTAGTGCCAAAAGGGCAGGTTGACATTGACGAAGCCCAAACCATTTTAACACGGGACTATACTCATTTTCCTGGCATAAGAATAAAATCTGCATAGAAAACAACATGAATCGTAGTTTGCTTAGAGATATTATCACATGGGCACAACTAGAGGGCTTGATCCCAGTCATACAATGTAGGGAAAGTGGCTAATCTATGAAAAACCACCAATCGAAACTGAGTTAGTAGGAACCTGTCCTATTCACTCAGCACAAAGGTGAGGTAGGGTTGAATATTAAAAGTAATTAAAATCAGCTGATTGTGTAGGACAGAAGGTTTTACAATTTCAGATGATAGTCTGGCAGTGTCTTGCAGTGACAAGCCCTTTGCTGTTAGTTCCTTTCTGGTTATTTCCCTAATGACACTGGGATTAGTAAAGTACTCTAGGTGATCAAGATCTTGTAAGAATTTACGAACATAGCTTATCCATGGAATCCTCAAGGCCCCATCCAATTTCAAAACATCCAAAATAATGTCTCTGTTTTAATTGTGTCTCTTCTTTGTCCAGAGTCTGTGCCATAACAGCACAGGCTCAAGCTTTATTAGATCTGAAATAAAGGAGAGGCCCAACTCCGCATGACAGATACATGCGGAAGTGCCTTTCGGGACAGATAAAATATATTTTAAGAAAGAGTTTTCTACTCTTTGAATGGGAAGCAAGTCAACTGGTCCCCAAACCCCAGTCCCATACACTGCCGCTGAGACCCATTTTGCTTTATATATTTTGATAAGCTCCTCAGGTGGTCTTTTACCTAGTTTTTTAGCAAAAGCAGTAAGGGTGGATGTAATACGCAGTAATGCTAGTTTTTCCACAGACACTGCCTGTGACCAGGAGTCATTGAGTGCAAAAAGAATGCCCAAATATGAAAATTTCTTAGTGACCGCAATCTTTTGTCCTGCCACAAACATATCTTTTGATTTTTTTATGCCAGTACCGCAATGCATAATAAAGGTCTTAGAGGAATTAACTGTTAGGCCTAGCTCATTCATAAAATTTGTAAAACTATCCAGTATCCTCTGAAGTCCTACCTGGGTGCGGGACATCTGGACTGCGTCATCTGAGTACAAGAGGGTTGGAATAGGTCGTCCCGCCAAGTGGGTAAAGTCATAGTTATCGTTTATAAGAGCCTCCCCCAAACCGTTTATATACAGATTAAAAAGAACGGTGCCAGGACGCAACCTTGCCTGCCTCCACTTCTGATCGGGAAGGGAGCGGAGCATTCACCCTGCAGACCGCAGTGCACACGTGCATTGTCATCACTATAAAAGCGTTTAAGAAAATAAATAATCTGTGAATCAACCCCCATCACTTCTAAAATTGATCAAAGTTTGGTATGGATCATGCAATCAAATGCGGCTTTAAGGTCAACAAAGGCTAAAAATAGGTTCCCCACCTTAGCCCTGGTGTATTTACTTACTACGAGAGACAGGTTCAAACCCTGCTCTACGGTCCCTACGCCGGAGGGAAAAGGCATATTGCAGGTCTGACAGAACAGAGTTCTCCTCCACCCAGTCCTGGAGGAGTCCCAATATTATTCTGCCCACTACTTTAGTTATGGCATCCAGTAGTGAAATGGGCCTATAACATGCCAGATCTTGTCACTCCCCCTTTTTGAAAATGGGGACAATGGTTGATTCCAACCAAGTGGGTGGGAAGACTGCGCTGGAGCTAGCATTTAGGACCCGTGTCAAAAAGGATCCCCAATAAATAGTATTTGACTGAAACAAATCTACTGGTACCCCGTCTGGTCCAGGAGCCTTACCACCCTTATTGACAGACAAGACCCGCTCTACCTCATCCAAGGTAAACAATAGTGCGTTAGCTTGGGGGAAGAAATTCAAATTACAAACATCCTGGGCAGGACTGTCTATCATAGCAGGGTTTCCCTCGCCCTGATATACATTGGTGAAATGCTTAATCCAATGCTCCTCAGTTATTGCTCTTTCAAGTGATGGGCCATCCTCTCTAAACAAGAAAAGGGCCCTAATAACTTTCCAAAAAGCTGCGCTATCATTAAGCACTGAAGCGGAAAGTAGTGCATCCCAGACCTCCTTCTTTATAGTGGCTTTCCTATCCCTAATTGCTTGTTTGTAAGCACCTCTGGCCGCCGTTACATCAATCTTATTTCTCAGAATTTTATGTAACTCTTTTTTTAGGTGAGATAAAGCTTGAGTGCACCTAGAGTCAAACCAGCCTTGATGCTTTTACGTTTAGTGAAAGACTATCTAACAGCATTGGAAATAACATGAAATGAAGCCAAAATATCTTCTGAAGTGGCTATTTCACTCAGGCATGTCTCTATTGCTGGTTTACTTTTACCCACCACTGTTTTGACCAGTGCAGCTTGCTCCTCCATAGTCCAATGCGGGGAATACCCATTAGTACTCTCTATAGCTAGATTTGCCAGCAGATGATTATTCTTTTTCGATCTTGAGGTTATGTTGAATGACAGTGAGAGCCCCAGACAAAGAGGGGAGTGATCACTGAGGGATTTATCAGACAAATAAAAAGAAAGGAGGGTGTGGGCGTGGCTGTTGGAAACTAAAACATAATCAATTGTAGAACAAAAACCCCTGCCATTAAAAGTCCAAGGCATGGAAACAGACTGGGCACATTTCATTAGCAAATCCCAAATCGAGGGAGAAAATGAGCTCATTAAATTGTTCCCCCAAAACTGAGTGTCGAAAATGAGACACACACACACCATCATCTTTTAGCGCTTGACATAATTTGTCCCCAGCATTCATACATGAAGTCCAATCAAAATCTCCAGCCAATAACAACATTAAGTCTTTACATCTACCAACATTTCTCAGTATTTTAATCATATTTTGAATCACAACTCTCACTTTGTCAGAAGAAATATTATTATAAAAATGAATGACAATGATGGAGTGCATGGAATCGAAGTCCAATTTAACTAGTTGGTAGTAGTTGTCATGTGCAAGCGTTGTTATCTTTTTGGTATTTATTTTGCTCGATATATATATGCAGAGACTGCCCTTAGCCCTACCACTCAAACTACTAACTGCTGGAGTATGATAAGTCCTGAATCCATTCAAATGGACCACCTCCTCAATCCAAGGTCATTGCAGACACAGGATCTCAAACTTGCTAATAAGTTCTCCCCACAAATGGTTATTTAGCTTGGGGGAAATGCCAGCAATGTTCCAAGAGAGAACATTGCAAAGGCCAGGTTTACCACTCTCAGAATAATTAATTGTAGCTATCCCAGTTAGATCCTCTAACATGTTATTAGATGGTAAAGAAATATTTAGGGAGTCCGAGGGTTCATCCGGTGTTGTAGTCTTCACTTCTGTCGCTCTTTGAACCTCTTTAATAGCACATATATTGGTGCAACTAGGAGAGAGGCCAGCTATTCCCACTCTGGGGGAGCCCAAATTTTGCCCAGCACTGAACCCTTCCACTGCAAAATTTGTGAGTGCCCGATTTCCCGTATCCAGTCAATCTATGTCCTCCAGCGAGAGCAAAGCATCAAAGCTATTAGACACTGGATTCGAGAATCTAGGCTCCCCAAAACCCCCAGAATTACCTCCCATAAAAGTAGGGCCTCAGGATTTACGGAAAATCAATGACTTATAAAAAATAAGCTAATGGTAGGATGTGTATATAACCAGGATTGAAGGGCCCATTGTTACCCCTCTCCAGGATTTTGCACATCAAAAGAGGTGAGCTAAAAGTTAGCACAACACAATCCCTTAAAAAGACTTACCTGAGGGGCCAATCCATCCTATCGTTCAGGCCATTTTAAATTCAGAGAAGAGGGAATGCTCTAAACCAGTTCTCAATCCCAAAAAGTGAAGTGACTTATTCCTTAAAGCTGCCCAATGTTCCAAAGTATTGTGAGGTAAAAGAGGGATATTTGCCAGGACCACTGTATAGGGAGTGACTTCTGGAGGCAAATGTAAATTACATGAAGGGCGTTGAGAGGATTCAAGGTAATCACTGAAAGTTATACCTCTCTCTCTATCCTTATGCAAACCAGACGTCCTGAGAGTCGGTGCTCCATTCACTGTATCAGAAGAGTTACTATGGTGTAACGCAGAAGTATCTTTTTGACTGGAAGACTGCTTAGTGCGAGCTGGAATATTTACTACACTTGAGTCTTTATTTTTGGTATTATTCCCACCATGTAGTTGTTCATTTATGATACCACTAGAATGACCAGCCCCCTTGTCTACCTCTCTACTATTTAAAGCACAGGAGCATGGCTTAAAACTATGTAGTAGTGCTCCTGAGTGTGTGTGGCTAACAACGTTTCTCCACCTTAGCTAGTAAGTCATTATTTTTAACAGGATGGGTTCCAACAGGGTTGTCATCATTATTTCCAGTCTGCCACAGAAGTTCCCATCTTGCAAACTGTCATCAAGTTTATTTAACTTGTTAGATTTGATTCCATTCGGCTGGCCCTAGCTCAGTTCTCTAGAACTGGTAGAGGTTTTCGCTATATTTCCATTTAATCTCAGCCCAGGTTTGCTCTGTGTCCGAGTATTCCTACTCTTCCTTTTTTTAAGTGGAGGTTCTACAGTAGGGACTACCCTAGGCGTAGCTTTTTGCCCTCTAGTAGTAACTGTAGGCCTAACGGAACTGAGATCTAACTCAGAAGATGATGAAGATACAATATCCACTGAATGATCTACGGCAGCGTGTGGTATTGAACCAGACTGAGAAGAAGATACCTCGTTTGTAATAATCACAATGGGTTCAGTAAGGTCAGGAATCATAGAGATTCTGGTGTGAGGTGGTACAGGCTCCAATGACATCATCTGTTCTGTAAGTTTAATTTTATTTATGAGCACTGATTCGCCCCTCTGAAGAAAAGCATCCAAGGTGCCTGCAACCCCCTGACCTTTGTTTAGTCTTCGCTTACTCATTATGGCGATGTACGTACATGAGTGATGTTCTAATACCAGCACAGCCAAACAGGTTGCAGATTGCGAAAATCGACCTCAAACACAAGGACTTAGAGGGGTGGCCCAGCCCGGCCTTCTCCAGACTCTAACGGGCTCAGACGGGCTCATAGGGGCCTGCCCTTGGTCTGGGCTTCGTCAGGGCTTTTTACCGCGCTTGTCCCACACCGCGGGTGGAGAGGCATTGCTTTATGCGCGATGGACAGTCCTCCTCCTCACTCGCGGCAGCTGGGCGGGCAGAGTTGTACCCTGGGAGTTGCAGTACTCTCCCAGGGTGGTGGCGATGGCACTGGGGTGAAGAAAACGTATCCCTGGGACCCTCATCCGACCAGGGAGTCCTGAAAGCAGCAGACAGCCCCAACACGAAGCAACACGGACCAACAGTCGGCAAGGCAAGGAAAACAGGTAGAAAGAAGTTAATAATTATCTATTTAACAAATATTATTTATTTATTCATGAATTAACTTCCCATACTATACCCCTACAAACCTAGAGGCCCACACTTAAAACATAACTAAAATAAATAAGCATACCACTATTCACATAATTGATAATCAATAAATTAACTAATTAGCAACTAATATTTGTGAACTATTTATTGCTTAATTAGCATCCCACCCTATACCCCTGCAAACCTAGTTGCCCTAACTTAAAATATAAATAAAATAAATCAGTATTACATAATGTACATAATCAACTATCAAATAAATATTTAATAACAAATAAATAAATAATCAGTAATTTATTATTACTTACGTTGCCTCCCTATTTCCCTATAAATCCCAAAAGCTCACACCGAAATAGTAACTAAAATATAACGTTATTACACACTTTACATAATTAATCAAATTATTGTTAATAAATTAATAATGAATTGTTAATTAATTAACTTCCCACCCTTTTACCCCACAAGCCGTGTGTGGCATCTGAGGCATGCTTGCTTCTGATGTCACGCTGTCTTGGTTACCAGCGAATCTCAGAGAACTTCCTGGTGATAGACTAGTTTGTCTTTGAAATGTACTGAGTTTCTGCTGAGCTGGCTGGGACCTGGATGGGATACTTCTTGCTGAAGTATAAACCTGAGTTTTCTTCATCATACCTGCCACTGCGTGATCCATTCAGCTGCTACTGGAATCTTAGACTGGCGTAGTCGGCAGCTGAAAGGCAGGAAGAACCCAACACGCCTCAATTAATTTCTTCAACTTTCCTGTTTATAGATAGTGAATAGACACTCCTACCTCAGGTACTGTGTTTTCATTTCCTGTTAAATTCCCGGGATACTACTTTCATTGAGGAGTGTTTCCCTTCATATTCTCGGCGTTTTCATCATTGGGACTGGGAACTATCGCCGCGCTTCTCATCTTTGTGTCTATCTGGGTGACAATCAATCGACACAGGATCATACCTCCCTACCTATTTTTGGAGATCCTTTGCTTTTCTGGTGCATTGTGGCACAGCTTTGCAGTGATTGTGATTTTGTCTCAATCCGTGGACAGATCGCAGTGTACTGATTTCCACATGTTAGGTGGCATTTCTGTGCAGTTTATCTTCCTTCACTACATTGATTGTGGTTCATTTGACAATTTTCTTGTGTTCTGTGGGGAAGGGAGACTCTTGTGTAGAGCGACTCTTGTTGTTAGTTTTTAAAATATTCTAACTGACATCTGACGGCTCTCACCTCGTGCATCACTGCGAGTACAGCAGTTTTCTCAAATCTCCCTGGCCTCCACCTTCGGATCGCTGCATTCTGCATTCTCCTGAACCTTGACATGCGGTGGCACGTACTTCACGCAATGTGCTGCCATCTTTGTTTTATTGTGAGAGTTCCTGGTTTTGCTTTGCGTGCCACTTCTGTGACACACACACATGCATGAATAATATTTCATTGTGTGGGCCACCCCTCTGACACACACACATTTATGAATAATATTTATTGTGCTTTGCGTGCCTTTTCTGTGACACGCACACATTCAATGAAGATATTCTGTTTTGTGTGCCACCTCTGTGAAATGCACAAAAGTGTGTAATATTGCTTTGTGTGCCACTTTTGTGACATGCACACATTCACTGAAGATATTCTTTTTTGCGTGCCACCTCTGTGACATGCACACAAGTGGGTAATATTGTTTCACAAACCTACACTCCTTTGTTTTTTTGGGGTTTTTTTTCGTCCTCATTTGCCTCTATCATACCATTTGGCTTTGTTTTCACCGGCCGAAATGTCCACTACCTCATTTGCTGACCTGAGTTACCAATGGTGGAGTAGCTAAGGAGCGCCCTGGATCGATAACTCACACCATACAGGACCCCATGCACACCAAAACCAGGTGGAGGAAACCAACCACCCTGGAAACAGGTGCTATCAGCTGAGGCAGAAAAAAGGGCTTAATAATAGGTCCCCTAGTCTAATAAATTACAAAAACAATACTTTCACAATTCAGAATAGGTGCCCGAAATTCCTGCCTACTACAGCCCTTATTGAGGTATCTAACTTTGCCACATTCTTTACAGAAGATAACCAATCTTCATAACTTGGTGGAGTCGGTGACACCCATAATTTACAGATATCTCTGCGAGCCAATAATATCGTATAAAATACCAAATTTAGATGATTCTTATTGTTCAAGCCATCAAAGTCCATCAGACCAAAAATAACTAGTAAAGCGCTTACCTTAACTTGAATCTTCAAAAAATCAAATAGCGCTTTACTCACGGCCATCCAAAAGGGCTGAGTCTTTGGGCTGAGTAAAAACATGGGGAAGTTGTTTTCTTTCATTCTACCACTCTTTGGACTCGCCACATCTCCTCCTCGAACAATCTTCGATGGCCTCCGGGGAGACCAGTAGGCCCTGTGAAGGGTGAAAAGATGGTTCCTTCTGAGGTATGCAGGTTTTACTATTTTATATAAAGTGCGCATAGATACTTGCCATTGATCTTCAATCGTGGTTGACGGCAAGCATCTCCCCCAAAGGTCGTCTGGAAGGCTGAAGTTCCCATCCTCCATTTCCACCATGAACCAATACCAAAGTGAGATTTCCTTAACTGGTGACCGTCTAGAAACCAATTTCTCCTCAAATTCGTTATTGTCTCCAACTTTTGTGTTAGGAGCTTGAAACCAGCTTAGAACTTGGAGGTATTTAAAATCTTGATATTCTTTGACATGAGATATGATTGCATTCCTCCCAAGAGATCAGCTGATCCTCGTGTTGGAGATGATTCCAAACTGCTATGCCCGTTTCCCTCAAGGATATGGCCAACACATCTTTGGCCCATTTAGGGGACCCCAGAGAATCACAGATAGGAGCATAATGACTGAAATTTGGCAGTTTCACAGTTTTCCTCACTCTGTACCATGTCTCCGCCATACCTCTTAAGATTTTTAGTCTGACTTTCTTAAAGTACTTTGGGTTCGCATACTTAAACATAAAGCCTCCTTCCATCAGGTTGTGACTTCTCAACTGAACCTCAAAAAGACTACCCACGTCTGAATTAGATCGTGTGAGCATAAGCATTCTTCTTTTAACAGAAAAGACGAGGGGTACAGCAGCAGATTGGGTAACGCTAGGCCACCTTTTTCCAGCCTCCTTCTCAACTTCTTCCAAGAAATTCTTGGCCCCTTAGAAGCCCAGATGAAGGAGCTAATCTGACCCTGGAGTTTTAAGAACCAAGCTTTGCAAAAGGGGAGAGAAATAGCCTCAAATAGAAAAGTAAACTTTGGTAAAATTACCATTTTTATAAGGTTAACCCGACCGAACAAAGTGAGAGTGAGATGCGCCCAATTTTTCAGCAGGGTAACCACTTCCTTCTTAACTATCTCAAAGTTTCCTTCTGTGAGCTTAGGAATGTCCTGTGTAATCCTAACCCCTAAAGATCTCATGTCCTCAGTGCATCTTATTCCATCTGCTGTTAGATTCCAAGACATAATCTCAGTTTTTTTGCCTATTAATCTTGTACCCAGAGATTTTCCCAAAATTGGTGGTGATTGTTAAAACAGCCTTAAGTGCACTATGAATCTCACTAGTAAAGACCAAGATATCATCTGCATGTAAGCCAATCTTTTTACTCCAACCATTGTAGTGAAAAGCTCGAATTCCTGGATAACCCCTAAGGCGTCTAGCTAATGGTTCTATGTATATGTTGAATAAAAGAGGGGACAAAGGGCAGCCCTGTCTTGTTCCCCTTGGTATCTGAACTGGTTCTGTCAGGGCTCCATTAACTTGAACCCTAGCAACAGGTGCAGCATATATACCCTCCAACATTTTACATATATTTGGGCCAATGGTAATAGATTTAACTACTGTTTTTAAAAAGACCCAATTAACACGGTTGAACGCCTTGGCGGCATTCAGTGCCATAACCGCTAAAGGGAGAATGTACGTGGCGGCCAGATCTATTGCCCCAATAAGATTAAATGTCAGTTCTTTGTGCATTCTTCCTCAAATAAAACCCTTTTGATCTTCATGTACAACCAAGGGAATAAACCCAGTAAGCCTTTCTGCAATAATTTTTGCAAATAACTTGTAGTCGCAGTTTAAAAGCGATATTTGCCTGTATGAATCGCAATTTTTGGGGGATTTACCAGGTTTCAAGGTTAAAGCTATGGAGGCCTCTTTCCATGAGTCTGGAAAACCCACTCTGGACATAAAAATATAATTGAACATGTGTAGCAGAATCGGTGTCAAAGTATCCGCCAGGGCCCTATAAACTTCATGGGGAAGACCATAAGGTTCCGGAGCCTTCCCTTTCTTACCCTCGCTTTTTACTTTCTGTAGTTCCCCTGAACTAATCTCTTCATTCAGAAACTTAGTCTTCTCCATTAGTAGCTGTTCCTACGAATCTTGCGCCAACCAACAAAGTGCTTCTACTGGGGTGACCTCTAAATCCTCGTGATAAACTTCAGCATAAGGCCTATAAAATGCCGCTTCAATAACCTGGTTATCCGATAATACAGTCCCGGTTCGTTCACATTTGATCTCTTTAATTATGTTTTTTAACTCATTCGCTCTTGACTTTCCAGGCCAATAACTTACTAGATCCTTCCCCATATTCAAAATGCTCTAGACAGCTTGTATCCCATTGCTCCCTAACCCTTGCTTGAATTGTAGCTGACAAAGTTGTTTTCAATGACTCAATTTCAGACAGCCTAACATCTTGCTGTCCCTGGTTCTGTGTGGAAATCATACCGGACTCTAGCTATTGAATTTGTTCCTCTAAATCTAAAACCTTCTGTTAGTATAATCTTCTACTAGCTGCTGCGAGAGTACCACGTCCACCTCTCAAAAAAGCCTTGTAAGAGTCCCAGACTATTCCAAATGAAGAGGAACCCTCATTGTTATAAAAAAAACTCTGCTGTCTCTTGTTTCAAAATAATAAGAGACTGTGGGTCAAGCAAAATGGAACGATCTAATGTCCATCTGTAGTGAGGCCTAGCCTGGCCCAAGTTTATACAGAGAACTATAGCTGAATGATATGAAAGGTGTACACCTATATGTTGGATGTCTGAAACTTGATCCCTTAAACAGTTATTAATTAGAAAATAATCGATCCTGGAATGATGTCTATATTTCTTGTTGTGAAATGTATAACTCCTGCAGGGGCCTGCCCTCTGCTGCCAAATATTGCACAGGCCCAGTTGTTTAATCAGATGATGTACCATTGCCGACATTTTCGAATTAACTGCTGCTCTGCTATTTGAAGACCTGTCCAAGTTATGGTCAATCACAGCATTAAAATCTCCTGCCATGATTATAGGATCTGGAAAGTTAAGTAGCTCTGCATATAACTCTTCAAGGGGACCTGTATCACCCGGATTTGGGCCATAATATCCGACTAAAGTGTACTTATGGCCGTAGATCTTTAACTTTGCTACCAACCACGTGCCCGAAATAGTTGACACCTTACCTTCTACATTGATATGCATTCCCTTTTTTATCAGAATTGCGAATCCCTTAGTTACCGCAAAATGCTTTGTTACAAGTACAATGGAGATCCATTTTTTAACTAAAAAAAAATCTTGACTCTTAACCTCTGTCAAATGGGTCTCCTGCAAAATAATGATTTGTGCCCAGCAATCCCTCAAGTACTGCAATATTCTCTCCCGTCTTGCTCTAACCCGCAGGCCATTCACGTTCCAAGAGAGTATCCTTATGTCATTAACTACTTTCTTGGACAAAGTCAGGAGTTTTTATACTTAATCAAAGGCTGGCTCGAGATTAAAATATTAATATGGCAAATGAAGCATTTTTTTTTCCCTTGATGCTCCCCACCCTGTGCCCAACAACAGAAAAACCTCCTCCCCACCGGAAAACCCTCCCATGACTTTCCAACATAGGAAACCCTATAGAAACCTTTCCCCCGGAGTTACATCAGATATGCATCGAAAAACACTATAACTACAAGAGAAAGGAAAGAAAGACATGTATAAATTAAACCTGGACAGACAGTTGTTCCTACAATGATTTTCTTTATTATTTTCTTTTTCTTTTTTTTCTTTTTGTTAGGATTCATATTCTAAAACTAACATTTTGGTGCGTCACTAGATTATCAAGGAATATGATCCTTACTGGGACCCTGACTGTAGACCATCAAAAAACCTATCCACTTCTTCAACGAAACAAAAGGAGTGCATCTTATTATTAAGCATTACCTTCAACATCGCTGGAAATTTTAACTGCATAGATGCACCAAACTTTCTGAGAGGGTCAATTCTCTTGCTTAACTCCCATTGCCTATTGGAGGTTTCGGTCGTGATGTCTGATCTAATTTCGAACTTAACTCCATCTTTCTCCATCCCGCTTTTTGACAGGGCATGAGACAGAATCCTCTCCTTAAGGAAGTAAGTCAAGAAGTTTAACAGGATCCTCTTAGGTTTATCTCTATTCGGGTTAGGCCTATAGGAGTCCCTATATATTCTCTGTATGTCCTTGCTTATCTCCTCCTCCGATTCTTCAATAAATAGCTCTTTTTTATCAGGTGAACAGTAAAGGATTTAATGTCCTCCCCTTCTTTGCCCTCAGGTATCCTCAGAAACTTCAGATTATTTCTTCTCTGAAAATGTTCTAATCTTTCTAGCCTCTCCTGTTGTTCTCTATCCCTCTTTTTTAAAACCTCCAGTTCAGCGGCATTACCCTCTACTGTTTCTTTAAGCACCTTTACGTCCCCTTCAAGGATCACAGTTCTTGAACTTAGGTCATCAAACTTTTTCTCCAACTTGTCACAGACACCGCTAATGCCTTTCTGATTACACTCAGAGATTTCAAAACGATTTTCTATTTCCATCGTGAGAGTTTTGAGAAGATTAGCAATAGAGATATCTTCTTTGGGAAGATTTTCCAAGGGGGAACACAGCTCCTTACTGATCCAATCAGTTGATATTTCATCTTCTACATGGCTTGCTGGGCCCAAACCCAGGGAAAACTCATCGGGGACAGATTCTATGGCCAAAACCTGATTACAGTTTGGAGAGACATCATTTGACCAATCCCCCATACTTGAGGCCTGTTCCAAGCCAGATGTGGGGGCAGCGGCAGAGACAGAAGGAGAGGTATTGGGCGAAGACAGCACGTTATCCCCGCTCCCGTGTGAACACTGTTCAATCCCTGCATCCATCTTAGGGCGAAGGCTATTACTTAGGATTACAGTTCAGTTCAGTTTTTAACGTCTTTATTTCGAAGTTTTCCTTCATAAAAGACAAACATATAAAATATATACAGGATTACAGTTTTTGGCAGAATTTTAAAGTAAGTCCTTAATGAGGGAGTAACTTTAATTTTACGTTCCAGACTTAATCTATCCTTGATTAATTTACTACGTCTGCTGCCCCTGCCCCTGTCCCTTTGACCAGATGAACCTTTGTTGATCTGACAGGTTTTTGACTATCTTTTATTACCTGTGTCCCATCTACTTTAGTTCCAGAATCCATTTTGCTTGGGGCAGCCGCTGCTTCTACAACCTCAAGGTTAGCAGCCTTAGCACTTCTAAGCGTATTCCTAGTCAGTCCTGGACCCTCCTTAGCCCCCACCAGCCCCATCCTTCTCCCTCTCTAAGGTTTAGAACTCATGCAATTTAGATCCAGGCAAGTGGGGCAGGAGAGATCAGGACAAACACTAGGGGAGATACAATCCAAAGCCCCTACGTTATTAGGAAGAATGTTCCGCTTATTCTGCCTTGCAATAAGCGCTGATACAAGAGATATGCCCGCAGATTTCCTTGTAGCTTTCTGTGCCACTTTGTGAGCTTCTGTCTCTTCAGCGTGTATCCGAGGGCTGAGCTTAGAGGGACTGGTGCTGGCGCTGCTCTGCCCGTCACCAGACCCCCTCCCCGGAAGGAAATCTGGGAAGCAGCGCGTCTTCCTTTTCAGAGCTCCAGCGCTGCGCGCATTAACAGTTGACCCCCTCCGTACTGCTGTTCAAACAAAGCCGCCCGGGAAGGAAATCACACAGAGGACAACCCAGGTAACGTTACACTCTCCCCCTGTAAGTCGCAGGCGCCGTCCTGCTTCTATGATTACTCTTGCATAAATCAAACTCCACGGCGCTCCGCGTTTAACAGAACAGACGCCTGCGACATGGTGCAAAACTGCCAAGTTATTATTCGAGAGCGTTCCCTAATGAGAACTCACGTAGTATGACTCAATTCGCCCTGCACATCCATAGCCTTTCTTTAATTTTCTCCTGCTATCTGCTACTAAACCACATGATTTCTCTCTGGAAGCGCAAAGAGTGCTCCTCTGGGTTCTGGGCTCCTACGACCCGCGCACTAGCTGGTCACCATGTTTTCCTTTGCCCCGCCGCTAATTTTGTGTTGTGTAAGGATACACTCCTTTGTGTGTTACATTCTTTTATCACTGTGACACACCCACATTTTCATCTGGACATTTCAATTGCATGTTACTGTGAGCACTCCTTATTTGTGTTTCACAACTGTGATACACACACATACTATTACTTATGATACAATTTTGTCTAAACCAATACTTTGAAATTGTCTGCATGTTTTGCTACATTTTACTCTAGACTATATTACTATAGATATTACCATGCAAAATGTAACTGCACCTCCTTTCTTTCTCATGTCACCTGGTGAACCACCTATCAAGTGACAAAAATGGAGGAAGGTGTTTGAGCGCTATGCTAAGGTTTGTGGAGTTAGCCTTAGTGCCAAGCGTAGATCTTCTCTTTTGCTTCATTGTTTAGGATCATCTTCCCGATCTCACTGATGCAGAGAGCACAGGTTCAAATGAATTTGAGATATGCATGAAGAGACTGGATAAACATTA
This sequence comes from Lissotriton helveticus, assembly GCF_964261635.1. Classification (NCBI taxonomy): domain Eukaryota; kingdom Metazoa; phylum Chordata; class Amphibia; order Caudata; family Salamandridae; genus Lissotriton; species Lissotriton helveticus. The sequence continues at coordinate 736,990,580 of NC_136072.1, read as the reverse complement.
TTTGCCTAGAGTCAGCACCATACTTGAAAGGTACCTATTAGGAAAAAGAATGCAGAATGGTGATGAGAGTGTTGAGAGTTACATCACACAACTTAGAAAACTCGCTTCTTCTTGCAAGTTTGCCGATTGCTTGATGAAAGAATTAGGGATCAGTTCATGTATGGGTGCAATAATGACAAGATCCATGAGGAACTTGGGTTAAGAGATAATCCTGCTCTTGATGAGGTTATTCAGGGAGCAAAGAGGGTGAAACACTCTCTCAAATTTGTTGACTTTGAGAAAGGATAAACAAACAGCAGTTCAAGTGGTTCATGAAGGAGCTAAAAGTGTTTCCAAGCCGAGAAACATTTCTAAAATTAAAAGTAAACCATTTGTAGGCAAATGTTATAGATATGTCAAGTTGAGCCATTTAGCTAACGACAAAAAATTTCCAGCATGAAATGTCATTTGCTCAAAATTTAAGAAGAAGGGCCATCTCTCCACTGTCTGCAAGTCCAAAAATTCTTCTTCTAATATCAAATGTGTTGAGGCAGAGATTCCTGAGAAGGACTTTGTCTGTGGCCAGATTGTTGTTCAAGTGGACTTTGGAAAGGAACGGAGACCTTCCCCAGTGGATGACATTTTAGTTGATGGTGAATCCACCAAAGTTATATTCGACTTGGGTGCCAAAATCACCATATTTTCTAGAGTCTTTTATCAAAATAAAAAGGAGCAGAAAACTTCTTTGTTGAAACAGGACATTCGTCCTCTGGCTTATGGTGGTGAGCCCATTCCACTATGTGGGTAAGGGCTCGAGAGTAGAAGGACCGCAATATTTCTGGAAAGATTTATGTCTCCGAAAAAGGTGACAGCATCATCAGTTGGTTCCATCAAGGGGAGCTGGGTGTAATGCTTGACCCTAGTACTAATTGCCCCATGAAAGTTAAGGATGATGTGAACACAGTTGTTGTAGGTTCTGATCTTGACGTTGAGACTACTGTCAAGCAAGCTTTTCCCAAAGTTTTTAAGGGTAAACTAGGATGCCTCAAAGACTTTAAGCTTGAGATACGTCTCCGCCCTGATTATTAACCTTCCAGTGGCAAAGTTAGGAGTGTTCCCTTTGCAGTGAGGGATGAAATGAGTAGGGCATTGTACAAACTTAAGCAAGGAGGAATCATTGAAGAGGTTGAAGGGACAGATTGGATGGCTCCGGTTGTAGCTAATCGCAAGGCCAATGGTTCTCTCTGTTTGTGTGTGGACTTAAGACAGTTGAACAAATGTGTTGAAGTTGATTATTATCCCCTTCCAAATATCTCGGAACTGTTGGTATTGCTAGGGGGAGCCAAAGTTGTCAGCACGATTGATTTAGCCTCTTTTTTTAAAAAAATTAAACATTTTTATTGACAACACAGGAAAAACAAAGCAGAAGAATTCATTGAGAAACATTTTAAAATAAAACAGTACAATAATATCAAAATTTGTACAGAGATACAATTTCTATTTGATCTAAGAAATTCAGTGATTTACAAATTTATACTAAACTTTATAAAATAAATAAATTACAGCCTTCCCAGTCCATGAGCCTTAACATTCCATAAATACAGAAGGGATACCAGAATATCATTATAAGAATGTTCCCCATATTTTATCCACCTTTATCATTGATTGAACTCCCCTTATTTTAGCTAATGCTCGCTCCATAGTATACATTTCATTAACCAAAATACACCATTCCATAATGTGTGGTGGTTTCGAAGAAATCCAAGCCCTAGCAATAGCCAACCTAGCACAAGAAAATAAAATAGTAATTAAATCTTTTTATTGACAATTTGATGTTTGTATATCTAGTAAGACTGTGTTTGCTGACAAGGGAGAAAGAATAATCTGTTTCTGATTAGGGATGTTTTCAAAGCCAGACCAGAACTCAAACAATGCCGGGCATAAAAAAACATATGTTCCAGGTCTGCCGCCATTAGGTCGCATTTGGGACATTTAGAGCGATCATTTGATAAATTATTTTGTGACCATTGAGATATCCTTTGCGGGGTATAATATAAAAAAATATGGTTTTATATAGTTGGAGCCTTAAACTAGACGACTGTACCACTCGGTTAATACTTCTAAATGAGGCTGTGATCTGACTTGAAGTTATATTAGTACCTAGTCTGAGAGTCTATTTTGTAGCTAGTTTTATACAATCGTCCATTTTATAATGATTAAGACAGTCATAGCCCTCACTAATTAGTGATTTTGTTTTTCCAGAGTACAAACAAGTACAAAGATCCGAGTTTAGGGCTTCATTCAACTTAAGCTTACGGATGAAAAAATCTCGAATTTGCATACATTTAAACTGCATAGGGTCAGTCAATTTATATAGGAGTTTAGGTGTTGTGAAGTCTAAGTATCCACCTGAACCATATAAATCCCTAAGGTAGTAATGCCACAGTTTGTCCAAGCAGTCCCTGCCATTCACTAAGAATCCCGGGAAGCCCCGGATGGCCCCAAAACGATAGTTTAGAATGATAAAAAGAAGTCTTACAAAAAGTCAAAATCAAATTTCATATTTTAACTGTCTCCCTTGCAGTCTTTAGGGTCATTTATCCTTGCTAAGAATTGTTTAGAGTCAGTGCCCAGCAAAAATTGATGAAAAAAAAGTGTATTATTAGAGTTAAGCAGGCTACGAAGGCGACCAAAAAAAGTGGCATAAAAGTATAATCTAAAGTCGGGGAATTTTAACCCTCCTTTGATAGTTGAGAGCTTAAGCAACGAGATCGATCTACGAGCTGTTTTATAACCCCAAATAAAGCTAGAACAAACCCCATCTAGTTTAAAAAAAAAAAGATTTGTAACACGTAGAGGAATCGATCTAAATAAATAAAGAAATTTTGGGAGAACCTTCATTTTTATTAAGTTAATCTGACCAACGATTGATTTAGCCTCATTCTATCAACAGATAGAACTGGGGAAATCCTCAATGGACTATACAGCCTTTATTACACCTTTTGGGACATTTAGGTTTGTAAGTATGCCATTTGGCCTTGTGTCGGTGGCATCCATCTTTCAGCTTGTAATGGAAAAAGTACTTATGGGTTGTAAGGGGGTTTGCGTCTACCAAGATGATATCCTGGTGTTTGGGAAGGATCATGAGGAGCATAATGACCGTCTTAATGTGGTGTTAACGAGGTTGAATGATGCCAATCTTACCATAAAGTCAAAGAAGTGTCAATTTGATACGTCCTCCATTCATTACTTGGGACACACAATCTCGGGTGAGGGGATTCCTCCTAAGGATAATTTGGTTGACACTATTACTCACATGCCTGCCCCTTCCGACAGGGAGGAGATTCTTAAATTTTTAGGAATGATTGAATATTGTAATAAATTAATCGAAAACTTTGACGAAGGTAGTTTTCACATGAGGGGTCTCTTGAGGAAGGGTGCGGACTTCAACTGGTCTAAAGAGTGTGATCAAGAGTTTGACTTACTCAAGAGAAAACTCAGTGACGCTCCTAAACTGAAGAGTTTTGACCCCTCAAAAATGTCCATTATTACAACGGATGCCAGCCTTAAAGGTTTGGGAGCCGTTCTCCAACAGGAAGGTAAAGAGGGTTTGAAGACCATCATGTTTCTTTCGCGGGGGCTCAAACACGCTAAGTCCAGCTACTCTGTTATTGAACGAAAGACTTTGGCAGTATATTGGGCTATTAAAAACTTTTTTTTTAAATTGTGGTGTACCAAGTTCTTACTTAAAACTGATCATAAGCCTCTTTGTGAGACTTTCACTAAAAAAGGAATTGACCTGAATATCCAGCAGAATAACAAAATGGGTCATAGCTCTCCAAGAGTATGATTTTGATATTAGGTATATTCCGGGAGTTGAAAATGGCGTAGCTGACACCCTTTCTAGGTTGGTTAAAAAATGTGAAAATTATGCTCTTGACGAAGATTGTGAAGATGTTGAAAGAATCATTGATGCAACAATGGCGTCTTGAGCTAGCTTCTGATCCTATTCTCTCGGAGGCGTTGACTCTCATTCACAAGGGATGGCACTCAAAGAGACAGGCATTCAAGGAAGCTGCCAAATATTAGGCTCTTAAGGATGAGTTGGCTGATTGTGATGGTGTGTTATTAAGTCACACGAGACTTGTTCCACCACTTAAACTTCATCAAGCCCTGGTTGAGTTAGCTCACAAGTCGCATCAAGGCATGTCAAAAACCAAAGACACACTGTGATCATCTTATTGGTGGCCAGATATGGACTTTCAGGTAGAGAGGGCTGTGAGGGACTGAGTGGTGTGTGCCATGAGTGAAAAATCTAAGCTCACAAGGGTCCAACCAATAGTGATTAGGGACCTTCCCCATGAGCCTTGGAAAGAAGTTGCATTAGACATGTTGGGTCCAGTGTATACCAATGGCCAGCAGATTTTCATCTTGGTGTTAATTGATCTCTTTTCCAGGTGGCCTGAAAATTGTTTTACATCTAGCATAGAAACTGTGTATGTCACCAAGTTCTTAAAATCCCTATGGCCAAAGAAGGCTACCCTGAAGTCATTTTCACTGATAATGGAGCACAATTGGTCTCACGAGAAATGGAGGTTTTTCTTAAAGACTGTGGCATCAAGCACAGGAGCTGTTGCCTTTATCACCCAGAAACCAATGGGATGGTAGAAAGGTTCATTAGGGTGTTGAAGGAGACCATCTCTTGGGCAAAAAGCTCTGGTCTTAAATGGAAGGAAGAGGTACTCAGAAAGGTTGAGAACTATAGGCTAACGCCACACAGCATGACTGTACGACTCAGAAGTCACCTTTGGTACTCTTTAGGGGCAGGTCTCCCTGTACCTTAGAAGAGCCTTCTTGGGTTAGACATCTGGAAGAGACTGTCTCTATCTCTATCTCTCTTTCTGGGGATGTCTCTCCTGACTGGCGTAAGAGAGAAGGGGACAAGTGTATTTCCAGGAAACTGTATTCTGATTCCAAGAAATCCACCAAGGAGACCATGGTCAGGGTTGGTGACATGGTAGTCATCAGATAACCTGGCCTCAAGGTTACATTTTCCAAACCAATGCGTGTAATAAAGATTTTTAAGAATGCTGTTGGACTCAGGATCACAGAATTTGTAATCTTAACAGGATCACAGTTTACAAAGAGGCTGGGTGTGGTGAACGATCTGTGGTTGGTGAGAATCCCAATAATTCTGTTGTTGCTTCTCCCTCTTGGGTATTTCTTCTATCTTCTCTTTCTTTCTTTCGTCTCTGCTCTTACTCATTTTATCTTCTTTTTTTATTTTTGTTAACTGGGGAAGGTGTGTGGTATCTGAGGCATGCTTGCTTCTGATGTCACGCTGTCTTGGTTACCAGAGAATCTCAGAGAACTCCCTGGTGATAGAATGGTTTGTCTTTGAAATGTACTGAGTTTCTCCTGAGCTGGCTGGGACCTGGATGGGTTACTTCTTGCTGAAGAATAAACCTGAGTTTTCTTCATCATACCTGCCTCTGAGTGATCCTTTCAGCTGCTACTGGAATCTTACACCTAGCAACCCACTATGACACTATAAATTGCTACTAGCAATTAAACAAAAAATTATTAATCACTTAAAATTGCGAATATATTTGAAAATATTATTAACAATTTCATAAACAATAACAAATATAACTAATATATGAACTAAAACACAGATTTTTTATTGAAAATGATATTAAAAACAATATTCTAAACAATAATATTAGTTACCTAAAAAAATACTATTCTTGACAACAATGTTCCTGCAGCATGATAATTTTGTATCACAATAGTTTTTTCCAGATATTTTTGTCTCTCGGTATTTACAACTTGATATTTTGTCCAAATGCCACCTATTGTCTTTAACAAATTATTTTCACAATAAGTAGGTCATGACTACTGGCTTTGTCATAATGTTTCATAATAAAAAGATCTGACCTATAACATCTGGCATGACTTTTACCAATGAACCAACAAACCATTTAATCTTTCACATTGGCCTTACACTTTTCACAGCATCTGCCTATTCATTTTATTAATAATCCACATTTGTAAAGCGCACAATCACCCTTTAGGGTCTCTAGGTGCTGGGGGCCGTCGGGAAGATTAAGCAAGCTATTGCCCAGAGTCACATGGTGCAGGACTAATCTGCCGCCGCTGCAAGGGATCGAACCGTGATCCCCAGATTCCAGAGTCAGTCACCCTAGCCGCGGTGCCACGCTGGCAACCATGAACTATACAAAAGCAATGTACAACTCTTTCAACAGGGCCTCGCAAGAATCATCAAGGTTTGTCAGTGAGGGTGGCCAACACCTCAAACCTTGCCTACTTTGATAATATGTGATATGATAAGTATCAAAATAGATGTGTATGCACTGAATCACAATGTAATAACAATTTAGGGGGTGATTACGATGCCAGTCGGATTAGCTTTCTTGGTCCGTTCAGAGGCGATCGGACGGCCGCGGTCTCATCGGAATCTGTTGGTCTGAAGGCTGGATTACGATGCATCCATCGTGCACTCCGAATGATTGCTGACAGACCGGCGACTCCATCAGCCTTTCTCTGACCCTGACATGCCAGTTGGAGAAAAAAACGCAGCCAGGGGATCTCCAAGAGCTGTCTGGATTACGATGTGGGTTCCCGACGACCCAAATGTGGCGACCCGAATGACTGCCTTGAGTCCTTAGAAATGATTGTTTTGGGGTGCATACTCACCCTATTCTGCTTCTCCCCAGCATTCTCCACATGGATTCCTATCTCCAGGTCCCCCCTACACCTGAACAGCTTTTACCGAATGTCTACAACCTGGTGGAGCCAGAATCTAGGTAAGTCCTTCTGCTGCATATACCCCCATTGACTGGATTGTCCGCATTCCGCCACAGATAGCAATGGGGTACATGGAGCACAAGGCATATCCCCACATATGCCATGCATGTGTGTACAATTCACATGTTTTTTGGGTTGTATGATGCAACCACATATGACTTTACATTGCTGCCCGTACAACACGTGCGTCATTACCACACATGCATTTTGTACAATAAGTTTTACAACGTGTATGCCTTTACTCTGCATGCCTTTACTACAATAATATCATTACAAAAGGTATGCTTGGTAAGAGCATATAAGTGTTCAATTGGCATGCGTGGTAAAGGCATTACCTTGGTAATGGCATGTATGTCATTGCGATGGACTGGCATGAACGTTCCAGTTTTTTGTTGTTTCTCTCCACGTGATTCATTCACAGTGCTAAATAGACTCTGTGAATGGACTTTCATTTTTTAACAGGACAGAGAGACCAGAACCAGAGAAAATGTTCACCTGCCCCAGCCTCATGCCCTTCCCTGAACTCTAACTCTCCTGATGGGTCAGGAGAAGAAGAAGGGAGTTGAACGCTGTATTGTATGCCTGATCCTGGCCCTGACCCCTAAAACCGTCCCATGCCTGGCTCTGATACCCAAGTTTGTCCCTTTTTTTAGCCCTAAGTCCTAAAGCCACCACCCCTGCCGCACTCCCCCACCCGTCCTGTGTTCTGTCACCCTTCCCCTAGCCCCTCCCCAGCCCTAAAACTATCACCTACCTCAGCTCCCTGCCCAGTCCTGAACCCTAAGTCTGCCCCCTGATCGGCTCTGAGTTCCTAACCCATGACTAATACCATTCATTACAACAAACATGCCTTTACCACGGCATATTCGTGGTAAATGCTTTGTGGTAATGAACATGTGCCGTAAAGGCATTTTCATTGTAAAGGATGCGTGGTAATGGTCAAGCGTGGTTATGACTGCATAATAATGGCTTTTTCCCGTGATTTTGTGGGCACTTGCAGCAATATATTCGGGGATATGTGCACCGCTGTAGATAAGACCGCCACAGTAGCAGCAGTTGCATCGTACTATGGCAGGGAGACTTTCCAGGCTTCTGAGGCTGGAATCAGATCGTGGCCACGGTGGTAAGACAGTTGGTCCAACGGGCATCGCAATGACCCCCTTACTATTAAAGGCTTACTTGCTTTAACATATGCGTTTCACAATTAATAAGCTAGATCAACTACATTTGTCATAATCATTCATAATATGCAGGCCCAACCTGTGGCATCGGACATAATGTTTCCAGTCACCAAATGGGCATGTGGCTAGTCACTATAACCAACACAGACCTACAGTTTTATATATAGGCTTTTCAACAAGGAATTCATCAGGCACACAGTCATGAATTAGATGGTTATTCAAAATTAAAGCTGGCTAAGCAAAATACCATACCTCTTAATGCAGCCTAGCAAGTATTTTCAAAGAGTCGATGAGCAAACATTTTATATCCACGGTTTGTCACACTTGACCAGCAGCAAAATCACACATAAGAGCCTGTCCACTTTAACATATGCTTTTCACAAATAATTCATCAGGCCTAGTGACTTTATCATAATATTTTATTATAAACAGATTCAGATTACAACTATGATCATTGGCTTGCAACTATAACCAACTGAGTCCTATTGTATCAAATATAAAATTTGCCACAGCCAAAAAAGTGCAATGTAAGCAATCCTTTTAGTGAAAGTAGTAAGTACATACATTTGGCCCAACAAAACCCTGTGCTTAGGGAAACCAAAATGTGGATGGAGGCTAAGTCCCTCAATAGGACTCTGAAAACTCTTTTTTGTTGATCTCATAAGGTCAGGCAATCTTGCACTGAAACTGGACCAACAAATCCATGTAGATTAGTGTAGACCTGGACTCTCTAACACAAAACTGCACTCTGAAGTCTCATGTGTGTTGCTGCTAGAAAAAAATACTGTAAATTATCCAGTAATCTAAGTCATTTTATTTAAAAAATGTATTATGCCAGGAGCTCTAACTTACTGCCCTCAAGGTACTGTTGGTAACTGGTGTAATAGCATATTTGATTGTCTTACTCCAGTTATTCGCAAATCTCAAATATGCTAACTTTACCATTCTCAGAGACCTGAATATCCATCTGAAGGCCAAAACTTGTAGTACTGGATTCGGTATTTACCAATTTGAGAAACTCACAGACAGACAGACCCCCTCTACCACTACTATGATCTGACAATTTTGCAGTTACCTGTTCATTTTTTATAGATTCAAGCATATAGATTTGGGGGACCCATCCAGTCTCCTATAGTAGGAGCTGGGCAAAATGGGATGTTTCTTTGTTGAATACTATCCTAGAGGCTATTCCCCCATCAGTGGAGTTAGATACATCCATGGTGGATAAATGGCTACCATCCTCTGTGGACACCTTATTACCTGTTTCCATCAAAATACACCATGGAACCCTTGCTCTGGCTCCTTGGTAGAATGACTCCTTATACAAACAAAAAAGGTATGCAAAAATATTGAGAGGTTGTGGCATAATATATAGCTCAAGAAAGATATAGAACTTTACAAAAACGCAATAAAACCCTACCAAAAAACTTGTCTCAAGACCCATTTCCCATATACAAGGCAAGGAATTAGCCACCTTTTTTACTGAAAAACCGGCAGATATCCAGGTGACCTTTTTAAGAACCGATGAGGTCAACTTTCTAACTAGTTCCCCTGAAGTAAACAGCATGAATCACAAATTCCAGCCTTTGGACATGACATCATTTAGGTCGATTCTAGTGTACATTAAATAGGATCCCCATTGGATCCTTGTCCCCCAGATGTATTTGGAAAACCCTCCTAATCTGTCTTAGAGCGGATTACCCTACTGTTAAATTAAACTTTATTGAAGGGTGGGGTCCCTAAAATCAGGAAAACAGCTTTAATGAACTCTCTAATGAAAAAAACAAATTTGGACCCTCTAACTTGGTCGAATTATAGACCCATATCATTGCTACCTACTCTAACCAAAGTGTTAAAGAAATATGCAAATGTATAACTTACTAGGCACATAGAACTCAACGACTTACTACATCCCTCACAATCTGGGTGTCATACAGGACATAGCACCGAAATGGCACTTCTTGGTGTTATGGAGTTTTTGAAGCACCATTAGATGAAGGCGGAGCTGCTGCACTGATTTTGTTAGATCTCAGGGCAGCATTGGATACTGTCAACCACTCAATGCTCATACAGAGGTTAGAGGGTATGGGAATACAGAACACAGCCTTTGCTTGGATACAATATTTTCTGCTTGAATGCACATTTCAGGTGCACACTAAACAACATAGGTGAAAACCACACCATCTAACCTCTGGTGTGCCTCAAAGTTCTTGAGTCCTCAGCAATTCAATCTATATGTTAGACCATTGGCCGAGATATTGAAGAACTGTGACCTTACAATCTTCTCATATACAGATTATACAGAAATTGTGATACCACTACCTGTGGCTTGTGATTATGGGCCCTCCGCCTATCCCAGAAACTGTTGTAAAGAACCTGGGTGTTCTGTTGGATGACAAGCTTACCATGAGTCAACAGATTAGCAGGGTTGCACCCACCTCCTATGGCATACTGAAGCAGATTAGAATCATTGTGTACTGCCTTCCCACTTCTGTCCAGAAAACCGTAGTCCAGGCCCTAGCTGTTTCTTGTCTGGACTACGGAAATGTCCTATATCTGGAAGTAGCAAACTATCTACTACTGTATCTGAGATCATTGGTGTTATGGTACTCCGTCTCATTATCAATATGCTCCAGCCAACCAGTGGCGGTTTCTCTTTGGGGGCGTTGGGGCTCGCCCCAGGTAATTTAGCCCATCACGTTTGTTACATTTTTCTTAGCTTTCTTTTTCATTTTCAATTGTAATTAAAAAAAATCGCAAAGAACTTCAGAAGTAAGAACCGGGGCAAATAACACGGGGCACTGTCTCGAAGTCTGCTGCCCCCCACTGCCAATACCGCCGCGCTGCACCACCGGCTATGTCTTTGCCGGCTGAGAGCCTCACCGCCTGGAAGGCTGTGATGTCATCAGCTCGCAAAGACATAGCCTGAATGCTCAGTCACCACCCCCTGATGGCGTGGAGATTAAGTTAACACAAGCCCGGGATTGCTAACGTCTCCACGCCAATCATGCAAGGAGGAGAGCTTGCTGTGGTGTCACCCCTCCCAACTCGTCACAGGGCGTGGTGAGACCCACCCTGTGACGAGTTGGGATCGTCTGCGCATACTCTGACTTGTTCCCGCGCATGACTTCAGTAGGAGAAGAAGTAGCAGCCATTTTCTAGACAGAGTGACGGACTGTCTTTCACGTTAGCCGAAGAGGTCAAGGTCGGAGCGGGGAGCCTCTGAAGGAAAGCGGTCTACCGGTCGTGCCCTGCAGCAGCAGCCTTGCCATCCGTTTTGGTTGCAGGCAGGCTGCCAGGAGGTTGCTGTCCGACAGTCCGGGCAAGACGTGTGAACTCGACGGGCAGGTAGGGCCCCACAGGCGGGAAGTTGTTTGGCGCTAATCGATCTATCTAATGAGGAGGATATTGTCACTGGGAATGAGATTGGAAATGGAATCGTTCTTGGTGTTGTGGATGATGGCAAGTAGATTATTCTCTTAAGGCTTTGGGATGCAACTGGACGTTTACTGCGCTGGCCCCGTTTAACCCTAGTCGGTTTTCTAATGAAAATTAGTTTTTGAACTGATAGAAAAAGAATGGCCAATACTGGCAGCAGCTTACACAAACACAGGATTCATAGGCCATGTCTGCCTGTAGAACACAAGCGCAGACGGGCAGCTTCACGGAAGGAAAGGCCGCCTGTGACTGTAATTTCTCATTTGCTCTCTCTGTGCTTTCAGTACAGCGCAGGGACTACAATCAAATCTTACATTCCCAGAGCTGGGGGTGTGAGGGAGAACTGGGGTGCAGCGGGGCGGGGTGGAACTGTTGCATAAAATCGGAATGGAGGTACTCTAAACTCTGATGGGAGCAGAAGACGGGGGTGCTTAGTAGTAGAGTTTGCTTTTGGGGAGCAATGCACTAACTCATATGGTGTCTGGCGCAGTAAAAAGAAGCATCTGGATATTTGTACAGCAGCTGGTATTTTCGTAATTACGGCATTGTTGGCCCCATGCCAGGCACAATTAAATCGCCTACTGGTCTTTAACAGGCGCTTGTCTGCCTCTGGTATCTGCCGAGTTCATTACTAGTTTAAGGAATGCTGCATAAGTCGTGTAGTTGCCATTTGTTCAGCTGGCAGTCTGCCATTGCCGTGGATGTCTAGGTGTCATCCATACCATTCTGGTGTTTCCATCGCAGACCGGAGTTTGATGAATCCCCCAATATGTTTAGGAAGCTTGCTCTTGTTCTGGCCTAATGGTGCTGAGTCTTTCCATACAATAACGAAATACAAAATGTCAGAATTGCTGAAAAAGTGCTAAATTTGGGACCTACACACACGCCAAGTCGCAGAGGAGCACCATGTGTCTCACAGTGTTGCCTTTCTTCACACAGTCACCCATCGAGCAGCCGATATCACTTGTTGGAAGACAAGATGAGCTGGAAAGCCCTGCTCTTAGTTGGTTTCCGGCTTGTGTGTGGAGGCCCTGTGCAACGGATGGCCATCGTGTGTTTTGCGACCTCCACAGGTCATTGGCTGCAGCCTCAGATGCTTTTACAACCGTTTTTATTTTTCGGTGAGGGTATGAGTTCTCCTCAAGCTGTGCTCTGAATGAAGACCCATCCCCTTTGCATGGGCCTGCCCCCTCAAAGACACCTGTATGGCTAGTCATATAGTAACTGGCTCAAGGCTCCCCTTCCCAGATCCCACTCTATGAGGACTCTCCTGTTCCTCTCACATGAAAATCATATTTTTATAGTTAGCAGGTCTAGATCGAGCCGAATTCCATTTCCTGCAGCTATTTTTGAGCTGGCTCCTGGATCCCGGACAGTCTCAGCAAATTGTCTTATCACTGACCTGCAATGTCCAGTCTTTGTCCATGTGGACATAGGGACACACAGGGCACAAGTCCTAACAAAAGAAGTGGGGGGGACGCTGACGTCACAACAGGAAGTGACATCACGAAAGTTGGCTTTCACCATCAGATTCATTGCCTCCCCTCGCTCACCCCTTGGATGCAATGCATTAGAGAAGCCAGCGCGTGAGCCGCGTTCTGAATGAGAGAGAATGAAGTGGTGAAGCTTTGATTACTTGTCAGTAATCATTTTGTCAGTAATAATTAACCTGAATAATTTTCCTACTCTGCACAGAGCTCCCGGTAAAATAAGTGGGGGGACGCCGTCCACCCGCGTGGAGCCCTGGGGACACAGCAGCAGTGCTAGCGCTCCTTCATTTAGTGCTTCCCTGTTAAGATCAGCAGCCTACCGGTGGATGCACATATTCCCCCACCGTTCCCCCTTAACTGGGTATCAACAAGTCCTTTAGCCCTTGTTTTGTCCTGGCTGGGAGCAGCTGGCGCTCATACTGAGCACAGCTGGAATCTTCTAATGCCTGGTCCTTCAGAGCTAAAGTATGATGCGCCCTGCATTTCACTTAACAAGTAGCCAAGAGATAAACTAATCTATTTTTTTTTTTACTTTCAAGCTCACTATATATGTTAAATGTGTCGGTCTATGAATGATCAGTGAAAATGTCAGCTATATTTTTCTTTTTTTGTAAGTAGGAACACTAATAATACCTATTTAGTTAACACTTGATACATTTTGGCCCTTAGTAATATGTGTTTACTTCTACCTAACAGAACTCATTTTATCAACTCTACAGTAAGGATAGATTTAGTTAATAAATTCTGCAATATTTCACATGCATACCTTGCATGTTACAAGGAGTTGTTCTAAGCAGGCACCTTGCTCATTTAGTACTTATCAGGATTATAATTTGTGTCCTACAAGTAGCACAAGAATCTCTACAAAAACATAATTAGCCCACTAAGATCAATTTACGTAAAACACAAATCTGTGACCTACATGTTGTACTCTATGCTCAGAAGCAGGCGCATTAATCCTTTGTGTTATTTTAGGATGCTTCAAATCTGTGAGCAGAGATGGCACTGAAATCTCTCCAAGAAGTTCATTAGCGAGTTTCACGGTATGACTTATTTACTGTCATACCTTGAAACTTGCCGAACATGCATAGATCCCTGCAACAGGTCCTTAACCCAGAGTTTTCAGAGGGCATGTCCTGCAGGCGCTTTGCACCGGCAAAGAAAATACAATAAAAGAGACCAGGAGGTGCAGGAACACGGCCAGTATTAGAGAGGCCATGACTAGAGTTTCATATATATATATATAGAGAGAGTAGCATATATGTGTGGCTATCCGTCCCAGTAACTTACAGTAATGCACATTTGTTGGGGGTTTATGTGTAAACTGTTTGGATCTCAGTAGGGGTACTGCAGCCTGTACTCCTAATGAGGCGTACAACATGCTTCACTCACTTAACTACGAGGCCCTCGGTAATTACAGTACAATGGCTGCAAAACCAGCTGAAGCAGCACTGTGAAAAACATTAGATATTACATATTTGTCAATGAAAAAAATAAAGATGTCAATGAAAGATAAAGGTAAAATGGATACAGATTGCAATGCTTGAAAAAATAACTTATAGGACTCCAGACATGCTTTAACTGTTCCTGAACGACACAAATGGGTGTTATGTTGTGTAGTACTGGTGATCTCTCAAGATTAATTAAGGGTTTTGTATAAAGAGTGTCACTGAAAAAGCACCTTTTGCAGATTTCAGCTGCCTTCACAGTGATTTCATTTAAATATGCAGACTAGAAGTCCTCATTACTGTACTCAGCATACGACGTTAATACCTGTATAGCGGTGACACATACGTTTAATGTGGAATCCAATGACAGCCAGGTGACTGAGTAAACATTTCTTGCACATTGCTGTAAGTGTTCAAATGATGTGAATAAAACACCATCCTGCCAGCACGATCGTGGATAAATGTCCTTTATCATGAATCCCTTCCAGCACGCATACCCTCTCACCATATTGGCATCTGCTCAGTAGGCTGGGCGCGTATGTGGGTCTTCACTTGCTCCACCTTTGTTCCCTAAGGCATGCTACTATATTTTATGAATCAATTGCTATTTCGTTTTTGTGCCTGTTTTAAGACCACTTATTGCACACTTACATGATTTTAAGAGAGTTCCCATTTTGTGATCCTGTGCTGTAAATACAAACCTTTTTTCCTCCTCTATCCTTCTGCGTGCTATCATTCCAAATCCAAATAACTGACTAACCTATCCAGTACTTAAAATGTACCTGCATGTTTCACTATACTAATTCAACACTAATCTTCTATGGGTCCCAATGTTTTATGTTTAGAATGTCACAAGCAAACCATGACTCTTTTAATTTAAATGTTGTTGGAGGCATCCACTCCCACTCTTATGCATTCCTCCATTCACCTATGCAATTACATCCACACATCATACCCCTACCCATGCCCCCAGCTATGCACTCACTTAATCTTTGGCCCAACCACCCTTGAACGCACACTTATCCTGCTCAGTTATCCACATGGATCTGCGTAATGTTGTATATCCACCCATACCTATTCATCCCTGAACCACCTTCAACCAAGCACATATCCATCCATTCTTAGCTGCGCATTGATCCATCCTCTAACACCCGGCTGTTCACCCATATGTTCGCATGTGCATCAAGCTACTTATGTGATTAACACCGATCCACCATAATATGCACATACAGTCATCCAACAGTCTCTTTAACTATGTATTCCTCTTAACAGCCATCAGCGCAACCATTGACAACCACCTGTGTTTGCATGTTGCCATTTGTGTATTGTCTCACTGCATATCTCTCTACATTTTGTCTGTATATGCTTCTGGGTATGCTTATAGTGCAACATGAATGTGTTTGCTGTTTATGTATCTAAACAACAACAAAGACATTACACACAAGCATTGGCATAGCCAATAGGTCTCACCATTGGGACTTTATAAGTGTTTAGTTATCCAGCACAATATCCCTGGTGCAACAACATCAACTGTTGCATGGCTAAACACTTATATATGGTCCCAAAGGCGAGACCTCTTGGCTATGCCATTGCTTGTTCTTAATTATTATTATTTAGTAGAAATGTAGTGAAACGTGAGAAATATAATGCATACTTGATTTTATACACTGTTAAAAGGAAAGCATTTTTAATGAGGCGCCTGAAAAACCACCACCTTGGCTGCTGCTGAATAATTCTTTGACACGTTGTAAAAGCTTTCTAATAACCTGTTTTGGATCTGGTTCGTGAGGTACTGGGCTGGGCACGTGTAAGCGTTAATGCATCTGACAGCCCAGGCCTCTCTTGGGGCCTTGTTGGCGCAGTCTGGGTTGTAATTAATGTGGCCGAGTATATTGCTGTAGGTTTAACTTTATCCCAGATACTGTGATTGTCAATTACAGTAGCATCCCTTCTTCCAACTACACTACACTCAGAAAGGCCCACTAGTCTCCAAAATACAAGTGGCAGGGCATGTGCTGGGTGTATTAAAAGATTAGATAGATGAGTTTGACGTTATTTAAGGTGTTGTGCTTGTGCCTCATTCCAGTTCCTGTTGAAAGAGTTGGACGGTCTCTGTCTAAACGTACATAAGGTGGATTTCTGGAAGCATGCTGATGGGCATGTATGTGCGTCTCATGCCACCTTCACAAATGCCAAATTGTGCATTTTTAAAAGAAGTCGCAAATTACCACCAACTACAAGTTGGTGGTAATTTGCGATTTCTTAACCTAAATTCACAATTCCAAAATGCTACATACATAGCATTTAAGGAATCGCAAAATTGTGATTCCTTAAATGCTACAGAAAAATAAGGAATCGCTAATTTTTGTGATTCCTTATTTTCCAATTGTTGTTGCATGCAAAAAGACAGTTTGCGATACGCAAACGCCGGAATTCTGCAAATTCGGGCCTTTGCGAATCGCAAATGGCTTGATACATCTAGGCCATGATTATTAACTTAGTGAAACTGTTCATTTTGTGATAAGTGTATGTTAATGGAAAGCACGATAGGGAAGAATCTACTACTGAAAATTATTCAGACAGCTTTAAAGCAGTATTGAATGTGATGACATGGAAATTGTTGAATATACTTTAGCATGTCTGTTTACATTTCTACACCTAAATGCACGCAATTGAGATTTTGACACTAAGGCTGGTGAGGTGACTGCAGTACACTGATGTAATGAAACCTAAAAAAGGCCCCATGCAAGGTGCATTAAGCATGCAAGAACCCCCAGGATATTCTGTTTTCAACTGTTTTTTCACCCTCTAGTCTGAGTATATACAGGACTGTAGGTTTCAATTGTGGTGCCGGTCCACCATGTCTCAGGAGAAGCGCCACAGAGCACTACTCCGTGACTGCCTATATTATTTCATATGCTTCCACCACAGACCCCAACGTCAATGTACATGAAACCTATAAGAATGCATTTCACCCTATATTACTGAGAAACCTACACACCGCAGTCCATGTGGCGTTGGGGCATCTGTTTTTGATGCAAATGTGAAATTAACAGCTGCTTTCAAATTGTTCAAGCTGTTCAGTGGTTTCTGCTGTGTATCCAGTGGACACTATTCTCAAAGCTTACGTCCTTTTTACCTTTTCACAGGCACCAGGGAGGAAATCAGCAGATAGTTTAACAGGCAGCGGACAGTAAACCAGCAGAAAGCTTTTCAACAGGCACCAGAGAAAATCAACAGATAGCTTGACAAGCACCAGGGAGGAAATCAACATATAGTTTAACAAAGAAACTACAGGCAGCAGAGAGGAAACCAGCAGAAAGCTTTTCAACAGGTACCAGAGAAAATCAACAGATAGTTTATCAAAGAAACTACAGGCAGCAGAGAGGAAACCAACAGAAAGCTTTTCAACAGGTACCAGAGAAAATCAACAGATAGTTTATCAAAGAAACTACAGGCAGCAGAGAGGAAACCCGCAGAAAGCTTTTCAACAGGTACCAGAGGAAATCAACAGATAGTTTATCAAAGAAACTACAGGCAGCAGAGAGGAAACCAGCAGAAAGCTTTTCAACAGGTACCAGAGGAAATCAACAGATAGCTTGACAAGCACCAGGGAGGAAATCAACAGATAGTTCGACAAGCACCTGGCAGAGGAAATCAACAGATAGTTTATCAAAGAAACTACAGGCAGCAGAGAGGAAACCAGCAGAAAGCTTTTCAACAGGTACCAGAGAAAATCAACAGATAGCTTGACAAGCACCAGGGAGGAAATCAACAGATAGTTCGACAAGCACCTGGCAGAGGAAATCAACAGATAGTTTATCAAAGAAACTACAGGCAGCAGAGAGGAAACCGGCAGAAAGGTTTTCTACAGGCACCAACAGGAAATCAAGAGATAGTTTGATAAGCACAAGGAAAGTGGGTGACCTCTGTTAGGTGATACATCTATAATCTAGTTTAGGCTTTCTTTGAACTGTTCATTTTATTGTTTATCAAAATGAACACAGTTGACAGTTTACTCACAAAACCATTTTTGGGAATGACACAGGAAGATAAACTTCAGGTGAAAGGACTTGGACCTGATAAACCTGAAATAAACATTGAACAGTCTACAAAAGACCGGGGCAAGGGTTACACACGTAGATTTACACGGAGCTGGTTTGATAAAATGGAGTGGTTAACTGCCAGCTCTTCTAAGAATGCCTTGTTCTGTTTCCCCTGCTTGCTCTTTGGGGGTGAAGTTAGCTGGACTAAAACAGGAGTTACTGACCTTAAACATCTGGCAGAAAAAATAAAGAGGCATGATTCCAGTGAAGCCCACTTGACCAATGTATTAAAGTTGTCTTTGTTTGGAAAATCAAATATTGCACTACAGTTAAATGAAGCCTACCGCAAGGGGGTAATCAAACACAATGAGGAGGTTGATAAGAACCGTTATATATTATCCAAACTGATTGACTGTGTAAAATTTTGTGGAGCTTTTGAATTGGCATTGCGCGGCCACGATGAAACTGAACATTCCCAAAATCCTGGCGTCTTCAAAGGGCTGGTTGATTTTGTGTCCAGTATAGACAGTGCAATGGAAGCTCACTTAAAAAGTGCAACTGTATTTAAAGGCACTTCCAAGACAATCCAGAATGAGTTGCTTGACTGTATGCTGGAGGTAACAAAAGAAATTATTGTACAGCAAATAAGAAGCACTGATTACGTGGCTATCCAGGCCGATGATACAACTGATGTCTCTACCAAGACGCAGTCAGTACTTGTTTTCCGCTACATTGATGGCAATTCCAAGGTAGTAGAAAGATTTTGGTGCTTTTCGAATCTTAAAGATTCAACTGCAGATACAATTTCAGCATCTATTCTTAATGAACTTGAACATATTTTCCCAGAGCACAGTGGTAAAGAGAAGCTAATTGCTCAGAGCTATGATGGTGCCAGTGTCATGCGTGGTGCCTCTGGTGGGGTTCAAAAAAAGATCAGAGACATCTATCCAAATGCGCACTATGTCCATTGCTATGCCCACCAACTAAATCTAATCATGGAACAGGCTGCTTCAAAAATAACCAGATGCAGAATTTTCTTTAAAGAGTTGGGTGGTATTACTGCTTTTTTTTCCCGTTCGCCAAAACGGACTGAAGTGCTTCAACAGATAGTGACAAAAAGTATACCGAGAGGGTCTGCAACTCGCTGGAACTTCAACATCCGAGCTGTCAATATAATTCACGAACACAGGGGTGCCCTTTTAGAATGCATGAAATCTATTACAGAAGACAGTACATTTGATTCCACTTCTGTGTGTGAAGCTAAGGGCTTTACCAGGACTCTGGAAGACAGGGAGTTTCTTTTTTTTCTTTATTTGTTCTACTATATAATGCCACACGTCAATGTGTTGTATGACCAATTACAAAAACGAGACATTGATACTGTATCTGCCCAAAATCACACTTCTGCCTTTATGATCAGCATCAACAAAGTACGAGAATCCATTGATAATTTGGACTCTGAATTGCCAGATGATTGTCGGTTTACAAACCGCAAACTACAGATAAACACCTTGAATCAGGAAGGAAAGGAAGTATGCGACATTATTGTGGTGCATGCCAAGGAGCGCTTTGCATTTACAAGGCATCTAGTCAGTGCAACACTACTGGATAGTGGCCTGTTTCAAAAACATAGCAAACATTTTCCTACTGCAGCACTTAATGAAACAGCGGAAGCATATCCAATGCTAATTAAGTCACGATTGCGCACTGAACTATCAATCCTGTATGGAAGACAGGACTTTCAGCAGGCTACCGGTGGTGCCATGGCTTTATATATATTCTTATGTCAAAACAACTTGCATACTTCTTTTTGTGAGACTCTTAAATTGCTGAGAATTGTCATTACGACACCTATGACAACATCTGAGGCTGAAAGATGCTTTTCCACACTGAAAAGGATAAAAACATTTTTAAGGAACACAATGACCCAAGCTCGACTTAATGCATTGGCCATGCTGTCAATGGAAAAAGAACTAATAAATCAGATTCCAGATTTTAACAAGAGAACGATTGAAAGGTTTGCTCACATTAAAGAACGGCGTGCAAACTTTCTGTACAAATAGAATCCATAGAAATGCACGTGGTGCTGTGAATCATTGGTGCTAACAAATATAGTTTTTGTTTACTTTGTATTGCAAGCAGCCATTCAAGTATACTGCAGGTCCAGGAACCTATGAAAGCAAATGCACCATGTGTTAAATTTATGTTTCAGTACCTTGCATGACTTGAGAGTAATTCAGACATATCATTATAAAGCCACCTAAGCTTAGTGTTGTTTCATGGTATTAGTTAATGCACCTCTCTCTCAATGTTTTTACAAAGTTTCCCAACAAACATGACCCAGTTTTGTGAATATCCTACACTCTGGCAAGCTTTGCATTAACTTACAAACTATAGCCTGACACACTGATACCATGCACCTTCCATTACATACTTAAAGATGGTGCATACTGGGCTACAGTCAGTCTTGTAAGAATTACAGGATATTGTTTATTGGTTTTATCTTTATAGTCAGTCCTGATCCAGGTATTATAGTCAGTCCTGAATACAGTCTCGTTTTACAAACTTTTGCTGTAATGCAGTGCCCTTTAGGAATAACAATTTTCTTCTGGCTAATAGTTAGATGAAGCTGTAGTTTGTTTGCTCTTTTCCTAATTGCAAACTGATACACTGTAGTGTTGCTGTGTGGTTGAGGCCTGTAGAATCCTGGACGTATTTTTTTTAACAATCTCTACCACTAACCAGTATGGACTGATACTGAGTGGATTTGTTAATAATATTATTTCATTTATAATGATAGGGTTCATTTCTAAACTGAAGAGCATACTAGATTTGACACTATTGCATATCTTTAGATCTACTCATGACTCATTATCTCATACTTACTCAACACACCATAAAAAAATTCAAACAATTATTTTAAGGCGGCAGCACTTCATGTTCATCAACTCCATTACTTTAGTAGAATCTGATGCGAATTGCCATCTGCAGTGATGCAACACCTGTAAGGGAGCACTTATATTTGCATCTGAATGTTGGCTCATTTCACTTTCATAAATGATATAACCATGTTTGTTTTCTTGTTGGAACATATAGAGTTATCTACTAGTAATATTTTGTTGGTGGCCTCATGGGTGTTAGATAATATAAATGTGTGAACCCATACAACTTTGAGAAAGTTATGTTTCTTCCATGCACCAATACATATGTCAAATCCATTACTTTAGCAGAATTTGATGCGTATTGCCATCTGCAGTGATGCAACACCTGTAAGGGAGCACTTATATTTGCATGCAAGGAGTCTGAATGTTGGCTCATTTCACTTTCATAAATGATATAACCATGTTTGTTTTCTTGTTGGAACATATAGAGTTATCTACTAGTAATATTTTGTTGGTGGCCTCATGGGTGTTAGATAATATAAATGTGTGAACCCATACAACTTTGAGAAAGTTATGTTTCTTCCATGCACCAATACATATTTCATGTAAATATACAAGTTTTGTTAAAGTACTGGTTAACCAGACACTTTAGCAGTGATGTACAAAGTATTTAAATTTAAAGTATATAAAACATACTCCTTGTACTATTAAACATTCTCTACACAAAGGTTTTGGTCATCTTCCTGCTCCTTATAAATTTTTTTGAAAGGATTTTACCATGCTTTATTGTTTAAATGTAAATCTATATAAAGCATTCTACATTACTGTTTGAACAATTGGCTTTGGGGTGAGGGATATTTACGTTTCGTGTTTCAACTTTAAAGCTAGCCGGCTCAAAGTTTGGTTGACAGTCTATAAGATTTAATTATTTTTTCTTCAAATGAATATTTCTATCTGTAGCCAATTATATCATATGAAGATTTCATTCACCTCCTGTGTACTTTGCTTTGAACAAATGATTCATAAAGGAAACAGACAAGCACAGGTAAGGGAAACATTTGTTGCATGCATGTATATATTTTATCTCTGTATGCTTATGTGTTTTTGGTTTATACATGGTGCCTTTATGCATGCTATTGAGTTCCAAAAAATGAACACTAACCAATATGAGATTCAATTATATGTGGAAAAAGTAGGCATTTTACTCTGATGGGCTACCTTGAATGCCATTTTATCTCAAGTAGCCACTTGGTCAGTAGACAGATCCAACCTATTTATGCAACATTGTTAAAATTAATTGTGGTTTATTGCAATTTCGAATGGTTTATTCATGAGGCCTTGGAACTGATGATAGTTTTAGGGGAGGCAGTGGCCTGTTTCTGTTGAGCACAATGGCTTCCGAAAGTCTTGAAAATCCACCATTTGGCTGCTAATTTTTCAAAATTTTCTCGGGGGAGAACCCCCCCGAACCCTCCTTAGGTGGTTCGGGGTCGCTCGCTGCGCTCGCTCGCACGCCGTTCTACGCCAAAAAATTTCAGCCCCACCACTTTCAAATCTCACCAGCCACCACTGCAGCCAACTAAGGCTGGACGATTGTCCTAAAATCAAGAAAGAGTTTTCTGTATTCCGGACCTAGATGTTGGAACAATCTGCCTACAAGACTGAAAGAATATGACTGTATTCCTGGTGTTGAGAAACGTTTAAAAATCTGGCAGTGTCCATATGCTAATCCCTCTAAAACCCTCCTTATCAGTGATTACTTAATGGTGCGACGTCCTTGCCGTACAAGCCTACTGCTGGGAAACCTTGTGTAGACAGGCATGCGCTTTATAAAATATAGCATTACAATGTTATGTGTGTGTTCCTGAAAGTTCAAACTCAGGCGGTCATTCTGCTGCGGGCTAAGGGTACTGCATACATTAAAAAAAATGGTCCCAGCTGTGTGAAAGAACACAACCTCTGTCTACTCAGAACATGTACTCCTGGATACTAACACGTGGGCAGACCCAAAGTCCTTCTCATTTTACAGCTTCTTAAAGCTCTTTTTTTAGGTTAATAACATTATGGCTGACAACATCTGACAAGCCAGACCTAAAGAGGTTCAGGTGTTTTTTAAACAGTCCCAGTGCATACTAAGCCTTTCAGAAACATCATATCACTCTAATGCTTTTTGTGGAAAAAATGGGTTATTGGTTGACGGGGGTAGACAACCAACTCAAGTGAAAAAACAAAATCCTTGAACCACAAAATTCAGTGAATTAACCTGTGCTTAACCCTCAGGTAGCTTGGTACAAAAGGAGTCTGGATTAACTTAGAGGCAATGTGTAAAGTATTTCCGCAGCACACAAAAAGCACTAAAGTGAAAACCCAACACAAGAAAAATCTCAAACCAATTAACCACCAAATAGAGTACATTTTAATAAATAAAATGATACCAAAACAGCAAAAATCCACACTGGAGAGGCATAGATTTTCAATTTTAAGGTTTTAGGAATAATTAGTACATAGAAGCAAAAAGTGCCACTTGTGGTCTCCTGGTCAGGTTAGACTTTTCGGAATTTACAAGTTAAGGCAGACCACAATGATGTACCAGTCAGATACAGGAACTAGGTTAGTCCTCCTGAAGAGTTACCTTCTGAACCTGGCACGAAGTGTTCCGTTCATGGCGGAGGAGATCACAGGGATCAGGTGGAGGTTTGTGGGCTGTCGGTGCTGTAGCTCGAGGAGCCGGTCGGACATTGCAGATGGTTGTTTCTGTAGCTTTGCATTTGCAGTCACCACGGGCTGCCTTTGCTGTAGAGCAAAGTGTGGCTCTTGCATTGCTGGTCAATTCTGGTGGTTGCTGTAATGCGAAGAACAGGTTTCAACGCTAGATTTCTGTTTCACTCGACAAGTGAAACAGAAATCAAGCGTTGCTTAAGATGGATGGGACAGTCTGAGAATAGCGGAAATACGTGTCTGACGGAAGGCTTCAAGTAAATGGAAAGCGGGCCTCCCAGGTTGAACGTCTAAGAAGTTACGAAGAGCCTGCAAATTAATATAAACGTGAATAAGAGCAGTCAGCCTAAGCACCCTAAGCAGCCCTACGAACAGGACACAAGTGGCAAAGGCTAGAAAAGAGATAGAGAATTGCATCCTGTAATAAGCTAACTACATAAGAAAGCTGTGACAGAAGAAGCAAGGAGTCTTCCTATCCCGTGGTTAATAACAGTGTGGAGATTGAAATCACACTGTGACAGACCTAGAAGAAAAGCCCTGATGAGAGTTCTGTGAAGAGTTTAACAGGACTTGGAATGCGTCGGCATATGGTTTAAATCCATTTTAAATCAAGGGATAAGAAATACCCCCTGTGCCCATAATGTATTGTTCATTATAGTTTATAAATTAAGTAAACACTCTGTGGACACTATATGAAGAGTCAAAAATAGGGCAACAAGACAAAAAGTAGTTGTTTTATTGTAGTGTATTTGTCTTTCACAAATTGTTTGTTCCATAAATTGTCTATTCAAAGCGTCTTGTGAGGTCGTTTGTAAAGTATGATTATTGTGTACAAATGTGTAAATTTTTTTAATGAAATGTTTTTGTGATATGGAAACTAAATGACATTGTTTTTCTGTTCATGTGATTAATGTGTGAAATTGCAACTGTAAAATATTAAGTGAAGAGGTTTGAATAAATAAACCAGGATAAACACAAGAAAAAGGTGTTTGTCTATAAAGCTGAAATTATTTAAGCTTCGAAAGATTCGGAGATATAGGCTTACCCCCAGTTGTGCTACTTGCAGTCCCATGAGTAGCATGTATTCTACAGGCCCTGAGTGCATGGCGTACCGTTTTCTAGGGGCTTACACTTAAATTAAATGGTGTAATCCAATTTTATTCTGCTTTAGGAAGGAGCACAAGCACTTAGCACTGGTTAGCAGTGGTAAAGTGCACAGAGCCCTAAGAGAGAAAAATAATGCATTTATCAAAACAGGACAGGTGAAGGGTGTCAGGACTAACAGTGCCAACCTAACTGAACTTTCTTGGTGGGCACTAATTAAAACTAGCTTAAAACTGAAAATGTTTACATTTATGGGCAAGCCTAGTCTCACATTCAACTATTTTTGGATGGGAGTGTTTCTAGCGCTTTCCGTGGCACCATGAAGGCATCCTAGAAGTTACTTACCTGCATAAATAAATAAATAAATAAATTATTGCACTGCCTGTATTGAGGCTTGGTAAAACCTGCTTACACCAGCCTTCTGAAACCCTTTTGAGATCTAGAATATGTTATTTATTTATTTATGTATTACAACGTTTTGTAAACTGCTTCCCTTCACATGCACTCTTCATAGTACTTGAAAAATGAAAATTGAGAAGACTTGAAAGGTAGAATCCAAGGAGATGAGACAATAGGATACATTTTATGCACTTCCAGGGTAATTTTTAAATTAAATGAAACTAATACCAAAAGGAAAGAGGGTGACGGGAATAATCCTCTGAGTAACCCTCACATAGTGAAATAATAAATCGGAAATTTGAGTCATTTGTTACAGATTTATTTATGTAATATGACCTGGTTGGTGCGATTATTCAAATCAGTTAAGAACATAACAATGCATCTTCTTGAGGTGTTCTAAATGTACCATCCTCATTCACAGTGGAGGGTTACTCCAGCTACTTTGAACAGAAAGGAGATGTTACGCTTTTGAAGGGAACTAGAACCTATGTCTCAACAAATCTTGTTCATAACACAAAATCTTATTAACTTGATACTGAAACCAAGTAGAGATAATAGCTTTCAGAGCTGCTGTTAAGTAGTGGTTAACCCCTTCGGGGCTGATGACGAGCTGGGCTCGTCATGGAGTAGGGCGCTCGCACGCTCATGACGAGCCCAGCTCGTCATGAGCCCCACCCTCGGGGGAAGCGCCAGCGCTCCCACCGAGTCTGCCCGATCGTTAGGATTTCTGCTGGGATGGCAGGGGAAGACCGTCCCCTGCCTCCCCCCGCCCTCCCCGCCCGCGTCATCAATGATGTCAGCGCGCGAGGCGCGCTGACGTCACTGGGGGTTCTTGTTGTTTACCGACGCGCAGGGAAGCCATTTGCTTCCTGCGCGTCGGAGGAATCAGAGGTTTGTTTTGCGGCTGGGGCAGGGGGAAAAGTTTTGAAAAGGCCATCGAGTGAAAGGAAAGGCTTTTCCTTTCACTCGTTGCAAGTTTAGAGCATTCCTGCTGCACGATCGTGCGATCGTGCAGCTGGAATGGTAGGGAGTTTTTTTTTTCTTTTTCTTTTGTGGTCAATTTCGTTGTTCGGGGAGCGGCCCCTTGGGGAAGGGTCGCTCCCCTTTTTGGGGTAACAATAATTTTGAATTGTTTTCATGCCTCTGGTATGAAAAAATGTTCATTTGTTGAAAAAAAAACCAGATGGGGTCATTTTCAAAATGGGAATGTAGTGCTGATTTTATTGAAGGATGCAAGTGCCTCTGTCCTTCATCTCTTTTATTTTTTGTGTACCTGAATTGGCTGAAAAACACACCTGTGCTGCCTAGGCAAAGCTCACTAGTGTTTTTGGGCTGATGAATGTTTTTTTTTGTGTGCTGCTTTTCAAACACATGCTTTGTCTCCAGTGACCATGTGTGTGTTACTATGCCATGTGCGCAGGGGTCCCTTGAGTGAGCTGTCCATCATAGTGGGAAGCTCACAAATGTTTTTGGGCTGATGATTGTTTCCTGAATTTGTGCTGCAACTCGAGCGCCATCTTTGTCTCCATTGACCATGTGTGCATTACTATGCAATCGCACAAATGTGCGCAGGGGTCCCTTGTGTGAGCTGTCCTTCATAGTGGAAAGGTCACAAATGTTTTTGGACTGAAGAATGATTTCCTGAATTTGTGCTGCAACTCGATCACCTGCTTTGTCTCCAGTGACCTTTGTGTGTGTTATTATGCCATTGCACCGATGTGCGCAGGGGTCCCTTGAGTGAGCTGTCCATCATAGTGGGAAGCTCACAAATGTTTTTGGGCTGATTGTTTTCCTGAGTTTGTGCTGCAACTCGAGCGCCATCTTTGTCTCCAGTGTCCATGTGTGCGTTACTATGCAATTGCACAGATGTGCGCAGGGGTCCCTTGTGTGAGCTGTCCATCATAGTGGGAAGGTCACTAATGTTTTTGGGCTGATGATTGCTTTCCTGAGTTTGTGCTGCAACTCGAGCGCCATCTTTGTCTCCAGTGTCCATGTGTGCGTTACTATGCAATTGCACAGATGTGCGCAGGGGTCCCTTGTGTGAGCTGTCCATCATAGTGGGAAGGTCACAAATGTTTTTGGGCTGATGAATGTTTTCCTGAATTTGTGCTGCAACTCGAGCGCTTGCTTTGTCTCCAGTGAGCGTGTGTGTTACTATGCCATTGCACCAATGTGTGCACAGGTCCCTTGAGTGAGCTGTCCATCATAGTGGGTAAATTTAGGAAAGATGGTGCACTCCGCTAGTTGGTGGGCGTTGCCAAACGGGGATCTTCTGTGTGAGTTCACATGCCTCTTATGTGTATAAATGGTCAGAGACTGATGAGAGCAGCAGATGGGGAGAAAGAAGCTCCTGGTCATAGGAACTGTTTTTGGATTGCGCTTGTGAAAATCAAGGATGCAAGTGCCTCTGTCCAGCATCACAGTTAACCACAGTTATTCTGTTGTCCCCCTCCCCATGAGAATCCCTGATGACGTCAGCGCGCACAGCACGCGCCAACATCTTCAGGGATTCCCAGGCGGTCGGGAAGCCATTTGCTTCCTGCGCCTGGAGGTGTTAGGTTGGTTTTGAGATATTTGGGGGGGTTTGCAAAGAGGCATCAGGGGAGAGGTAAGTGAATTTCCTCTCTTCTGATGTCTCTTTGCAGGGCATTTCTGGCTCACGGTCGCGCACAGCATTGCGATTGTGCGGTGGAAATGCCCCCACTAGCACCAGGGATTTTATTTTAGATTGTAGGAAGTGACCCATTGGGCAAGGGTCGCTTTCAGGTGGGTCGGATTTTAAATTTAGATTTTCTGGCCTCCCCCCCGGTGGGCAAATCAACCCGTACTTTTGTCCGTTTTGCCCTTTTTGATGGCCCATCTGTGTGGATGTGATTTTGGGGGTAAATTTGTGTATTGTTTATTCATTTGTTATGTTGTTTGTGAAATGTAGTATTACATTATTTTTCTTCTTCTTTGTTTTTGATCCAGGCTTTTGCTGTTTGTATTGGTGTAGGTTGTGGTTCGGTTAATGCTGGTTTTGAAGCTTGTGTAGTTGCATGTGCTTGGTAAGTAAATGTTTTTTGTACTATTTTTCCTAGATAAATGTGTTTTTATGAAAAGTGAAGTTATTGCTGTTTGTGTGGCTTTGTGTTTCTTGATTGTTAACTTTTTTTTTGTATTGCTGCTTGATGTGTACTTTGTCTAATCTATACATTTTTTTTCTTTCCAGTGGGATTTCCTTTCTTTTTGCTGTGTTTCAGCAGAGTAGGTGCTGGTGAGTCTTCTTATATTTGGTTAGATTTGAATTGTTTTTCAGTGTATTGATTTTTGTATGAAGACTCTACCTTGTTTACTTCTTACTTTGCACAGTGTAGGTTGTTGTTCACTTGTGTGTGTAGTCTTCTTGATTTGTAAGGATAATGGCTGCTCGCAGGATTACTGCTAAGCAGGTTGTTAGTTTGCTTTTTGAGTCTTCCTCTGACCATGGTCCAGACACTGACTCCGATTCGGAGCATGAGGTAGGTGCAGAAGATTCAGGCAGTGAGTTTTCTCTTCGCATGGTATCATCGGATGATGATTCTTCTTCTAGTGCTGATGAAGTGCCTGTGGTAGAGAGGGACATTGATGTGCCGGTAGAGAGGCAAGAGCCATGTGAGCGGCAGCCTAGGTCCTCAAGGTTTCCCTTTTTTTCTCGTCGGGAACAGGCAAGTGTGGTAAAGGCTGCACCCAAAAGGTTTCACATTGCTGTGGTGCGCCAAAGGTTATCTGGTGCTGCTAGTCTTCCTGTTGTAGAGCAGCATGAGGCATCTGGTGCTGCTAGTCTTTCTGTTGTTGTTGAGCAGCAAGTGGCATCTGGGGATGCGAGTTCTTCTGTTGATGTTGAGATGCAAGAGGCAGCTGGGGATGTGAGTTCTCCTGTTGGTGAAGAGATGCAAAATGTATCTGGGGATGCTAGTATTCCTGTTGGTGTAGTGATGCAAGAGGCAACTGGGGATGCTAGTGTTCCCGTTGATGTAGTGCAGCAAGAGGTATCTGGCCTGCAGGCTAGGGTGGCTTCTTCTCCTCATGTTAGTGATGACGTCTGGGTTGCCCCTGGCATGGAGCAGCCGGAATTGCCAGACTTCACTGGTGTTCCAGGGTGTAGAGTGAATACTGACAATTTTTTGGCAATTCAATTTTTTCAGTTGTTTTTTGACGATGAGTTTTTGCAGGAGATTGTGGAGCAAACTAATTTGTATGCAGAGCAGTATTTGAGGGACCACAGTGCCAGCCTTAAGCCCCATTCTAGAGCTACCCATTGGTCTCCCACATATGTTGAAGAGATGAAGAAGTTTTTGGGATTAACTTTTTTGATGGGCTTGCTAAGGAAGCCATCAATGTCTTCTTATTGGTCCACTAGTCCCTTGATGGCAACATCTATATTTCCAGCAGTTATGACTCATGATCGATATATGCTTCTTCTTCGCATGATGCATTTTGTTGATAATGATTTAGCATTGCCACGCGATCACCCTGATTGTGACCGTCTTTTTAAGATTCGGCCTGTCCTTGATCACTTTGTTGATCATTTTCCTGAGATCTTTGCACCTGGAAGAGAAATAGCTGTGGACGAGTCTTTGGTATTGTTCAAGGGCCGCTTGGTTTTTAGGCAATACATTCCTAGTAAGAGGGCACGCTATGGCATCAAACTTTATATGCTGTGTGACAGTGAGACTGGATATGTGTATAATTTCAGGGTGTACACCGGTAAGGATTCCAGCATTAACACTTCTGTTTGTCCGTCCACTTTTGGAGTGACTGAGAAAATTGTGTGGGAACTAGGTAGACTATTATTTAACAAAGGCCACCATTTATATGTAGATAACTTCTACACTAGTGTGCGTTTGTTCAAGGAGTTGGCCAAAGTGGGCACTGTTGCATGTGGCACGATGCGCAGTAACCGGAAAGGTTTCCCAATAGAACTTGTTTGCAAAAGGCTTGTGCGGGGACAGTCTACTGCATTGCGATGTGGGAAGCTTCTAGCTGTGAAGTTTTCAGACAGGAGAGATGTTTACATGCTGACTACTATCCATGACGAAAGCACTGAAGCTCTGCCAGTTCGGGGTGAGACTGCTGAAGTGCGTAAACCTGTGTGCATTTTAGACTATAATAGGCACATGGGTGGTGTTGACAGAGTAGATCAGAGGTTGGAACCTTATGCTGCTCTTCGAAAGGCTTACGTTTGGTACAAGAAGTTGGCTATCCATCTTTTCCACTTGGCATCCTTTAATGCTTTTGTTGTTTTCCAGAAATCTTGTCCTGAGTCAAAGATGCCTTTTGTTAAGTTTCAGGAGACTATAATAGGCAGCCTTGTACTAGTGGAACAGGCAAGTGTGCCAAGATTTGGAGTGGTGGAGGAAGTGGCTAGACTGAAAGATCGCCACTTTCCAGAATACATTCCTCCCACAACTGCAAAAGACAATCCCACTAAAAGATGTAGAGTCTGTTGGCGAAGAGAAGTGCGGAGGGAGTCTCGTATGCACTGTCCTGACTGTCCTTCAAATCCTGGATTGTGTGTGCCAGCTTGTTTTAAATCGTACCACACACAAAAGAAGTTTTGGGAGTTTCATTGAGCTTGTAAGTGTACTGTCTGGTCTGTTTTCTGTAATATTTTTTAGTTTGCTTTTAGGTTTGCATTAGTGCAAAGCATTTAGTTTTTGAATTTGTGTTAGCAGATTTGTAGGTTTCTACATTTGATTTGTGGTATTTCTTTAAAAAATTCTAATTTCGATGGTGGTGTGTGCAGGATTGTGCTTGGATTGTTGGTGTGCGTGGACTGGCGCTTGGCCGGTGGTGTGCGTGGTCTGGTGCTTGGCTGGCATAGTGCATGGATTGGAGTTGTGCTGGGGGGGTGAGTGGATTTTTGCTTGGCTGGCGGAGTGCATGGTTAGGTGCTTGGCTGGTGGTGTGAGTGGATGGCGCTTGGCTGGTGGTGTGCGTGGTCTGGTGCTTGGCTGGCATAGTGCATGGATTGGAGTTGTGCTGGGGGGGGTGAGTGGATTTTTGCTTGGCTGGCGGAGTGCATGGTTAGGTGCTTGGCTGGTGGTGTGAGTGGATGGCGCTTGGCTGGTGGTGTGCATGGTCTGGTGCTTGGTTGGCATAGTGCATGGATTGGAGTTGTGCTGGGGGGGTGCGTGGATTTTTGCTTGGCTGGCGGAGTGCATGGTTAGGTGCTTGGCTGGCGGTGTGAGTGGAGTGGTGCTTGGCTGGCGGTGTGTGTGGAGTGGTGCTTGGCTGGCGGCGTGTGTGGAGTGGTGCTTGGATGGTGTTGTGTTTGTGGAGTGGCGCTTGGCTGGTGGTGTGCGTGGAGTGATGCTTGGCTGGCGGTGTGTGTGGAGTGGTGCTTGGCTGGTGTTGTGTTTGTGGAGTGGCGCTTGGCTGGTGGTGTGCGTGGAGTGATGCTTGGCTGGTGGTGTGTGTGGAGTGGTAGTTGGCTGTCGGTGCGCGCTGAGTGGTGTTTGGCTGGCAGTGTGCATGGTCTGGTGCTTGGATGGTGGTGTGGGTGGACTGGCGCTCGGTAGGCGGTGTGTGAGTAGTTACTTTCTGTTGGTCAATACACACACTGCTAGTTGAGTGACACTCCACACAGTCCATCATTTTGTGTAGTTGCAGTGTCAGAAATGTGGGCGTGTGAAAGTGATGGGCCCTTGAATGGCGCTGTTTGCTGGTGTGAGTGTTGAAATGTGATGGGTCCGCGGCTGGCGGTGTGAATGTTTTGTATGTGTCACGCGTACGAAAGGTGTATGAATGGCCTGTAAAGAGGTTGGTGCCTTGACGTGGCTTTACAGCTCACGAGCTGTGAGTCAGTGGTTCAGTTTATCATACTTTCAATTATACGCAGTGTATTTCATTTTTGATGAAATTACTTGCGTATCCAATTGTATGTACTGAATCATCACTCACCCTCATGCCAAATCCAACCAGTATGTGTGTGTGCTTGCGGATTAGATGGGTGTGCAGTAATAATTGTTTTTTTTCTCTTTCTGCAGTTGGGTGTACCTTGCCCCTTATTGTGATTGTTGTTATGTGTTGCTTTTCCATTCGGATGGTGTCAATGGTCTGGTTTGTATCAGGTATGAAAGGTGCGTGAATGGCCTGTAAAACGGTTGGTTCCTTGTCGTGGCTTTACAGCTCACGAGTTGCGAGTCACTGGTTCAGTTTTTATGCATTTATTTATTGACAGAGCATTTCTTTTTTTTTAAATATCTTGTTAATAAAATTTTATGTACTGAACCATCACTCGCCCTCGTGCCAAATCCAACCTGTATGTGTGTGTCTTTGAGGAATAGATAGCTGTGCTTGAATGTTTGACTTTTGAGTAACTCTGTTAAGGTGTGGTATCCTTTTACTCGGGAGAACAAGGGGAATGCAGGGTGGTAGGACTTTTTTGCCGGCACGGCGATCCCACGCCAAAATGTTTGGAAAAGTGCTATTTTTACCTATTTTTAAGGTTTGCAAAGAGTTCTGGGTAGGAAAACATTGGGGGACCCACACATGCCATACCTCCCTGGACTCTCCCCGGTGTCTAGTTTTCAGAACTGTTTGGGTTTGCTACTTTCCAAAGAACACCACCCAGCCCCGGGCCAAAAACTCAGGTGTCCCCCCCCCCCCCCCCCCCAAAATCAAAGTTATATTGCTTCAGGATATTTTATATTCACCACCGTTAGATTTGGACCTTTTCCTGTTGCAGCCACTATGGCTACCCACGCAAGTGAGGTACCGTTTTTATCGGGAGACCTGGGGGAACGCTGGGTAGGAGGTAATTTGTGTGAGACCAGTGATGCCACGCTTTCCCAGACTACAACGTGTGAAAAAATTGATTTTTTCTGCTAAAATTGAGGTTTGCAAGGGATTCTGGGTAAAGGAACGTTGGAGGATCCACGCAAGCCATGCCTCCTTGGAAGCCCCCGGGTGTCTACTTTTCAGAAATGTGTGGGTTTGGTAGGTTTCCATAGATGGCTGTCTCGCACGGGCCAGAAACCCAGGTAACCCCTCTTGCAAAAGCTGGTGAATTTAGCAATGGTGAAAATGTTAAGTCCACCAGCTTTTGCAAGAGGAGTTACCTGGGTTTTTGGCCACGTGCGAGACAGACATCTAGGGAAACATACCAATCCCACACATTTCTGAAAAGTAGACACCCGGGGGCTTCCAAGGAGGTATGGCTTGCGTGGATCCTCCAACGTTCCTTTACCCAGAATCCCTTGCAAACCTCATTTTTTGCTTGGAAAAAATCCGTTTTTTCACACGTTTTAGTGTGGTAAAGCGTGGCATCACTGGGCTCACACAAATTACCTCCCACCCAGCGTTCCCCAAGGTCTCCCGATAAAAATGGTACCTTACTTGCGTGGGTAGGCATAGCGGCTGCTTTAGGAAAAGGCCCAATTCATACTGTGGAGACCAAAACATTACCTTTAGCCAAATAATCTTATTTTTTGAGGGGGTCACCTGAGCTTTTGGCCCGGGGCTTGGCAGGCATCTTTGGAAACTACCAAACCCAAACAGTTCTGAGAACTAGACACCCGGGGGAGTCCAGGGAGGTATGGCATGCGTGGGTCCCCCAATGTTTTCCTACCCAGAAACCCCTGCAAACCTGAACTTTTGGTCCAAAAACCCACTTTTCCATACTTTTTTGGGTGGGATCTCGCTGCCGGAACAAATGTCCTACCACCCAGCGTTTCCCTTGTTCTCCCGAGTAAAATGATACCTCACTTGTGTGGGTGGGCCAAAGGCATATGACTCAGGCTGGGGTGCTTAATTTGTAAAACTTAAATATGACTAAAAACTACTTTTTTCAAAATTCATTTTTGGCGTGTTCTGCTTTGGGGCACCCGCACAAGTGAGGTATCCTTTTACTCGGGAGAACAAGGGGAACGCAGGGTGGTAGGACTTTTTTGCCAGCACGGCGATCCCACGCCAAAATGTTTGGAAAAGTGCTA
This sequence comes from Lissotriton helveticus, assembly GCF_964261635.1. NCBI lineage: Eukaryota > Metazoa > Chordata > Amphibia > Caudata > Salamandridae > Lissotriton > Lissotriton helveticus. The sequence goes on along the minus strand of NC_136072.1, from coordinate 736,956,110 downwards.
TTTTTACCTATTTTTAAGGTTTGCAAAGAGTTCTGGGTAGGAAAACATTGGGGGACCCACACATGCCATACCTCCCTGGACTCTCCCGGGTGTCTAGATTTCAGAACTGTTTGGATTTGCTACTTTGCAAAGAATACCACCGAGCCCCGGGCCACAAACTCAGATGCCCCCCCCCCAAAATCAAGGTAGTTTTGCAATGAGGTAATGTAAATTCACCACCGTACGATTTGAACCGTTTCCTGTTGCAGCCACTATGTCTATCCACGCAAGTGAGGTACCATTTTTTTCGGGAGACCTGGGGGCACGCTGGGTGGGTGGAAATTTGTTGATCCACGCAGATTCCAGAACTTTCCACCACAGAAATGTGAGGAAACTGTGTTTTTTTGGTCAAAATGTTATGTTTGCAAGGGATTCTGGGTAACAAAACCTGGGGGTAGGCAGACGAGTCACCCCATCCTGAATTGCCCTGGGTGTCTAGTTTTCAAAAATGTATAGGTTTGCTAGGTTTCCCTAGGTGCTGGCAGAGCTACTGCGCAAAAACAAAAGGTAGTCTTTTTGTCCGAATCGTGCTAAATTTCACTGGGAAATTGAGGTGCGACCATGCTGCGTTTTGCGCTGTTTCATGTCGCAGCCACTATGCCTACCCACGCAAGTGAGGTACCATTTTTTTTGGGAGACCTGGGGGCACGCTGGGTGAGTGGAAATTTGTTGATCCACGCAGATTCCAGAACTTTCCACCACAGAAATGTGAGGAAAATGTGTTTTTTTGGTCAAAATGTTTATGTTTGCAAGGGATTCTGGGTAACAAAACCTGGGGGTAGGCAGACGAGTCACCCCATCCTGAATTGCCCTGGGTGTCTAGTTTTCAAAAATGTATAGGTTTGCTAGGTTTCCCTAGGTGCTGGCAGAGCTACGGCGCAAAAACAAAAGGTAGTCTTTTTGTCCGAATCGTGCTAAATTTCACTGGGAAATTGAGGTGCGACCATGCTGCGTTTTCCGCTGTTTCATGTCGCAGCCACTATGCCTACCCACGCAAGTGAGGTACCATTGTTTTTGGGAGACCTGGGGGCACACTGGGTGGGTGGAAATTTGTTGATCCACGCATATTCCAGAACTTTCTACCACAGAAATGTGAGGAAAATGTGTTTTTTGGTCAAATCTTTATGTTTGGAAGGGATTCTGGGTAACAAAACCTGGGGGTAGGCAGACGAGTCACCCCATCCTGAATTGCCCTGGGTGTCTAGTTTTCAAAAATGTATAGGTTTGCTAGGTTTCCCTAGGTGCTGGCAGAGCTACGGCGCAAAAACAAAAGGTAGTCTTTTTGTCCGAATCGTGCTAAATTTCACTGGGAAATTGAGGTGCGACCATGCTGCGTTTTGCGCTGTTTCATGTCGCAGCCACTATGCCTACCCACGCAAGTGAGGTACCATTTTTTTCGGGAGACCTGGGGGCACGCTGGGTGGGTGGAAATTTTTTGATCCACGCAGATTCCAGAACTTTTCACCACAGAAATGTGAGGAAAATGTGTTTTTTTGGTCAAATTTTTATGTTTGCAAGGGATTCTGGGTAACAAAACCTGGGGGTAGGCAGACGAGTCACCCCATCCTGAATTGCCCTGGGTGTCTAGTTTTCAAAAATGTATAGGTTTGCTAGGTTTCCCTAGGTTCTGGCAGAGCTACGGCGCAAAAACAAAAGGTAGTCTTTTTGTCCAAATCGTGCTAAATTTCACTGGGAAATTGAGGTGCGACCATGCTGCGTTTTGCGCTGTTTCATGTCGCAGCCACTATGCCTACCCACGCAAGTGAGGTACCATTTTTTTTGGGAGACCTGGGGGCACGCTGGGTGGGTGGAAATTTGTTGATCCACGCAGATTCCAGAACTTTCCACCACAGAAATGTGAGGAAAATGTGTTTTTTTGGTCAAATTTTTATGTTTTCAAGGGATTCTGGGTAACAAAACCTGGGGGTAGGCAGACAAGTCACCCCATCCTGAATTGCCCTGGGTGTCTAGTTTTCAAAAATGTATAGGTTTACTAGGTTTCCCTAGGTGCTTGCAGAGCTACGGCGCAAAAACAAAAGGTAGTCTTTTTGTCCGAATCTTGCTAAATTTCACTGGGAAATTGAGGTGCAACCATGCTGCGTTATGCGCTGTTTCATGTCGCAGCCACTATGCCTACCCACGCAAGTGAGGTACCATTTTTTTTGGGAGACCTGGGGGCACGCTGGGTGGGTGGAAATTTGTTGATCCACGCAGATTCCAGAACTTTCCACCACAGAAATGTGAGGAAAATGTGTTTTTTTGGTCAAATTTTTATGTTTTCAAGGGATTCTGGGTAACAAAACCTGGGGGTAGGCAGACGAGTCACCCCATCCTGAATTGCCCTGGGTGTCTAGTTTTCAAAAATGTATAGGTTTGCTAGGTTTCCCTAGGTGCTGGCAGAGCTACGGTGCAAAAACAAAAGGTTGTCTTTTTGTCCGAATCGTGCTAAATTTCACTGGGAAATTGAGGTGCGACCATGCTGCATTTTGCGCTGTTTCATGTCGCAGCCACTATGCCTATCCACGCAAGTGAGGTACCATTTTTTTCGGGAGACCTGGGGACACGCTGGGTGGGTGGAAATTTGTTGATCCAGGCAGATTCCAGAACTTTCTACCACAGAAATGTGAGGAAAATGTGTTTTTTTGGTCAAATCCTTATGTTTGCAAGGGATTCTGGGTAACAAAACCTGGGGGTAGGCAGACGAGTCACCCCATCCTGAATTGCCCTGGGTGTCTAGTTTTCAAAAATGTATAGGTTTGCTAGGTTTCCCTAGGTGCTGGCAGAGCTACGGCGCAAAAACAAAAGGTAGTCTTTTTGTCCGAATCGTGCTAAATTTCACTGGGAAATTGAGGTGCGACCATGCTGCGTTTTGCGCTGTTTCATGTCGCAGCCACTATGCCTTCCCACGCAAGTGAGGTACCATTTTTTTGGGGAGACCTGGGGGCACGCTGGGTGGGTAGAAATTTGTTGATCCACGCAGATTCCAGAACTTTCTACCACAGAAATGTGAGGAAAATGTGTTTGTTTGGTCAAATTTTTATGTTTGGAAGGGATTCTGGGTAACAAAACCTGGGGGTAGGCAGACGAGTCACCCCATCCTGAATTTCCCTGGGTGTCTAGTTTTTAAAAATGTATAGGTTTGCTAGGTTTCCATAGGTTCTGGCAGAGCTACGGCGCAAAAACAAAAGGTAGTCTTTTTGTCCGAATCGTGCTAAATTTCACTGGGAAATTGAGGTGCGACCATGCTGCGTTTTGCGCTGTTCATGTCGCAGCCACTATGCCTACCCACGCAAGTGAGGTACCATTTTTTTTGGGAGACCTGGGGGCATGCTGGGTGGGTGGAAATTTTTTGATCCACGCAGATTCCAGAACTTTCCACCACAGAAATGTGAGGAAAATGTGTTTTTTTGGTCAAATTTTTATGTTTGCAAGGGATTCTGGGTAACAAAACCTGGGGGTAGGCAGACGAGTCACCCCATCCTGAATTGCCCTGGGTGTCTAGTTTTCAAAAATGTATAGGTTTGCTAGGTTTCTCTAGGTGCTGGCAGAGCTACGGCGCAAAAAAACAAAAGGTAGTCTTTTTGTCCGAATCGTGCTAAATTTCACTGGGAAATTGAGGTGCGACCATGCTGCGTTTTGCGCTGTTTCATGTCGCAGCCACTATGCCTACCCACGCAAGTGAGGTACCATTTTTTTGGGGAGACCTGGGGGCACGCTGGGTGGGTGGAAATTTGTTGATCCACGCAGATTCCAGAACTTTCCACTACAGAAATGTGAGGAAAATGTGTTTTTTTGGTCAAATTTTTATGTTTTCAAGGGATTCTGGGTAACAAAACCTGGGGGTAGGCAGACGAGTCACCCCATCCTGAATTGCCCTGGGTGTCTAGTTTTCAAAAATGTATAGGTTTACTAGGTTTCCCTAGGTGCTTGCAGAGCTACGGCGCAAAAACAAAAGGTAGTCTTTTTGTCCGAATCGTGCTAAATTTCACTGGGAAATTGAGGTGCGACCATGCTGCGTTTTGCGCTGTTTCATGTCGCAGCCACTATGCCTACCCACGCAAGTGAGGTACCATTTTTTTGGGGAGACCTGGGGGCACGCTGGGTGGGTGGAAATTTGTTGATCCACGCAGATTCCAGAACTTTCCACCACAGAAATGTGAGGAAAATGTGTTTTTCTGGTCAAATTTTTATGTTTTCAAGGGATTCTGGGTAACAAAACCTGGGGGTAGGCAGACGAGTCACCCCATCCTGAATTGCCCTGGGTGTCTAGTTTTCAAAAATGTATAGGTTTACTAGGTTTCCCTAGGTGCTTGCAGAGCTACGGCGCAAAAACAAAAGGTAGTCTTTTTGTCCGAATCGTGCTAAATTTCACTGGGAAATTGAGGTGCGACCATGCTGCGTTATGCGCTGTTTCATGTCGCAGCCACTATGCCTACCCACGCAAGTGAGGTACCATTTTTTTCGGGAGACCTGGGGGCACGCTGGGTGGGTGGAAATTTGTTGATCCACGCAGATTCCAGAACTTTCCACCACAGAAATGTGAGGAAAATGTGTTTTTTTGGTCAAATTTTTATGTTTTCAAGGGATTCTGGGTAACAAAACCTGGGGGTAGGCAGACGAGTCACCCCATCCTGAATTGCCCTGGGTGTCTAGTTTTCAAAAATGTATAGGTTTGCTAGGTTTCCCTAGGTGCTGGCAGAGCTACGGTGCAAAAACAAAAGGTTGTCTTTTTGTCCGAATCGTGCTAAATTTCACTGGGAAATTGAGGTGCGACCATGCTGCGTTTTGCGCTGTTTCATGTCGCAGCCACTATGCCTACCCACGCAAGTGAGGTACCATTTTTTTTGGGAGACCTGGGGGCACGCTGGGTGAGTGGAAATTTGTTGATCCACGCAGATTCCAGAACTTTCCACCACAGAAATGTGAGGAAAATGTGTTTTTTTGGTCAAAATGTTTATGTTTGCAAGGGATTCTGGGTAACAAAACCTGGGGGTAGGCAGACGAGTCACCCCATCCTGAATTGCCCTGGGTGTCTAGTTTTCAAAAATGTATAGGTTTGCTAGGTTTCCCTAGGTGCTGGCAGAGCTACGGCGCAAAAACAAAAGGTAGTCTTTTTGTCCGAATCGTGCTAAATTTCACTGGGAAATTGAGGTGCGACCATGCTGCGTTTTCCGCTGTTTCATGTCGCAGCCACTATGCCTACCCACGCAAGTGAGGTACCATTGTTTTTGGGAGACCTGGGGGCACACTGGGTGGGTGGAAATTTGTTGATCCACGCATATTCCAGAACTTTCTACCACAGAAATGTGAGGAAAATGTGTTTTTTGGTCAAATCTTTATGTTTGGAAGGGATTCTGGGTAACAAAACCTGGGGGTAGGCAGACGAGTCACCCCATCCTGAATTGCCCTGGGTGTCTAGTTTTCAAAAATGTATAGGTTTGCTAGGTTTCCCTAGGTGCTGGCAGAGCTACGGCGCAAAAACAAAAGGTAGTCTTTTTGTCCGAATCGTGCTAAATTTCACTGGGAAATTGAGGTGCGACCATGCTGCGTTTTGCGCTGTTTCATGTCGCAGCCACTATGCCTACCCACGCAAGTGAGGTACCATTTTTTTCGGGAGACCTGGGGGCACGCTGGGTGGGTGGAAATTTTTTGATCCACGCAGATTCCAGAACTTTTCACCACAGAAATGTGAGGAAAATGTGTTTTTTTGGTCAAATTTTTATGTTTGCAAGGGATTCTGGGTAACAAAACCTGGGGGTAGGCAGACGAGTCACCCCATCCTGAATTGCCCTGGGTGTCTAGTTTTCAAAAATGTATAGGTTTGCTAGGTTTCCCTAGGTTCTGGCAGAGCTACGGCGCAAAAACAAAAGGTAGTCTTTTTGTCCGAATCGTGCTAAATTTCACTGGGAAATTGAGGTGCGACCATGCTGCGTTTTGCGCTGTTTCATGTCGCAGCCACTATGCCTACCCACGCAAGTGAGGTACCATTTTTTTGGGGAGACCTGGGGGCACGCTGGGTGGGTGGAAATTTGTTGATCCACGCAGATTCCAGAACTTTCCACTACAGAAATGTGAGGAAAATGTGTTTTTTTGGTCAAATTTTTATGTTTTCAAGGGATTCTGGGTAACAAAACCTGGGGGTAGGCAGACGAGTCACCCCATCCTGAATTGCCCTGGGTGTCTAGTTTTCAAAAATGTATAGGTTTACTAGGTTTCCCTAGGTGCTTGCAGAGCTACGGCGCAAAAACAAAAGGTAGTCTTTTTGTCCGAATCGTGCTAAATTTCACTGGGAAATTGAGGTGCGACCATGCTGCGTTTTGCGCTGTTTCATGTCGCAGCCACTATGCCTACCCACGCAAGTGAGGTACCATTTTTTTGGGGAGACCTGGGGGCACGCTGGGTGGGTGGAAATTTGTTGATCCACGCAGATTCCAGAACTTTCCACCACAGAAATGTGAGGAAAATGTGTTTTTCTGGTCAAATTTTTATGTTTTCAAGGGATTCTGGGTAACAAAACCTGGGGGTAGGCAGACGAGTCACCCCATCCTGAATTGCCCTGGGTGTCTAGTTTTCAAAAATGTATAGGTTTACTAGGTTTCCCTAGGTGCTTGCAGAGCTACGGCGCAAAAACAAAAGGTAGTCTTTTTGTCCGAATCGTGCTAAATTTCACTGGGAAATTGAGGTGCGACCATGCTGCGTTATGCGCTGTTTCATGTCGCAGCCACTATGCCTACCCACGCAAGTGAGGTACCATTTTTTTCGGGAGACCTGGGGGCACGCTGGGTGGGTGGAAATTTGTTGATCCACGCAGATTCCAGAACTTTCCACCACAGAAATGTGAGGAAAATGTGTTTTTTTGGTCAAATTTTTATGTTTTCAAGGGATTCTGGGTAACAAAACCTGGGGGTAGGCAGACGAGTCACCCCATCCTGAATTGCCCTGGGTGTCTAGTTTTCAAAAATGTATAGGTTTGCTAGGTTTCCCTAGGTGCTGGCAGAGCTACGGTGCAAAAACAAAAGGTTGTCTTTTTGTCCGAATCGTGCTAAATTTCACTGGGAAATTGAGGTGCGACCATGCTGCGTTTTGCGCTGTTTCATGTCGCAGCCACTATGCCTATCCACGCAAGTGAGGTACCATTTTTTTCGGGAGACCTGGGGGCACGCTGGGTGGGTGGAAATTTGTTGATCCACGCAGATTCCAGAACTTTCCACCACAGAAATATGAGGAAAATGTGTTTTTTTGGTCAAATTTTTATGTTTTCAAGGGATTCTGGGTAACAAAACCTGGGGGTAGGCAGACGAGTCACCCCATCCTGAATTGCCCTGGTTATCTAGTTTTCAAAAATGTATAGGTTTGCTAGGTTTCCCTAGGTGCTGGCAGAGCTAAGGTGCAAAAACAAAAGATAGTCTTTTTGTCCGAATCGTGCTAAATTTCACTGGGAAATTGAGGTGCGACCATGCTGCGTTTTGCGCTGTTTCATGTCACAGCCACTATGACTACCCACGCAAGTGAGGTACCATTTTTTTCGGGAGACCTGGGGGCACACTGGGTGAGTAGAAATTTGTTGATCCACGCAGATTCCAGAACTTTTCACCACAGAAATGTGAGGAAAATGTGTTTTTTTGGTCAACTTTTTATGTTTGCAAGGGATTCTGGGTAACAAAACTTGGGGGTAGGCAGACGAGTCACCCCATCCTGAATTGCCCTGGGTATCTAGTTTTCAAAAATGTATAGGTTTGCTAGGTTTCCCTAGGTGCTGGCAGAGCTACGGCGCAAAAACAAAAGGTAGTCTTTTTGTCCGAATCGTGCTAAATTTCACTGGGAAATTGAGGTGCGACCATGCTGCGTTTTGCGCTGTTTCATGTCGCAGCCACTATGCCTACCCACGCAAGTGAGGTACCATTTTTTTCGGGAGACCTGGGGGCACGCTGGGTGGGTGGAAATTTGTTGATCCACGCAGATTCCAGAACTTTCTACCACAGAAATGTGAGGAAAATGTGTTTTTTGGTCAAATTTTTATGTTTGCAAGGGATTCTGGGTAACAAAACCTGGGGGTAGGCAGACGCGTCACCCCATCCTGAATTGCCCTGGGTGTCTAGTTTTCAAAAATGTATAGGTTTGCTAGGTTTCCCTAGGTGCTGGCAGAGCTACGGTGCAAAAACAAAAGGTAGTCTTTTTGTCCGAATCGTGCTAAATTTCACTGGGAAATTGAGGTGCGACCATGCTGCGTTTTGCGCTGTTTCATGTCGCAGCCACTATGCCTACCCACGCAAGTGAGGTACCATTTTTTTGGGGAGACCTGGGGGCACGCTGGGTGGGTAGAAATTTGTTGATCCACGCAGATTCCAGAACTTTCCACCACAGAAATGTGAGGAAAATGTGTTTTTTTGGTCAAATGTTTATGTTTTCAAGGGATTCTGGGTAACAAAACCTGGGGGTAGGCAGACGAGTCACCCCATCCTGAATTGCCCTGGGTGTCTAGTTTTAAAAAATGTATAGGTTTACTAGGTTTCCCTAGGTGCTTGCAGAGCTACGGCGCAAAAACAAAAGGTAGTCTTTTTGTCCGAATCGTGCTAAATTTCACTGGGAAATTGAGGTGCGACCATGCTGCGTTATGCGCTGTTTCATGTCGCAGCCACTATGCCTACCCATGCAAGTGAGGTACCATTTTTTTCGGGAGACCTGGGGGCATGCTGGGTGGGTGGAAATTTGTTGATCCACGCAGATTCCAGAACTTTCCACCACAGAAATGTGAGGAAAATGTGTTTTTTTGGTCAAATGTTTATGTTTTCAAGGGATTCTGGGTAACAAAACCTGGGGGTAGGCAGACGAGTCACCCCATCCTGAATTGCCCTGGGTTTCTAGTTTTCAAAAATGTATAGGTTTGCTAGGTTTCCCTAGGTGCTGGCAGAGCTACGGTGCAAAAACAAAAGGTTGTGTTTTTGTCCGAATCGTGCTAAATTTCACTGGGAAATTGAGGTGCGACCATGCTGCGTTTTGCGCTGTTTCATGTCGCAGCCACTATGCCTATCCACGCAAGTGAGGTACCATTTTTTTTGGGAGACCTGGGGGCACGCTGGGTGGGTGGAAATTTGTTGATCCACGCAGATTCCAGAACTTTCCACCACAGAAATGTGAGGAAAATGTGTTTTTTTGGTCAAATTTTTATGTTTTCAAGGGATTCTGGGTAACAAAACCTGGGGGTAGGCAGACGAGTCACCCCATCCTGAATTGCCCTGGGTGTCTAGTTTTCAAAAATGTATAGGTTTGCTAGGTTTCCCTAGGTGCTGGCAGAGCTACGGTGCAAAAACAAAAGGTTGTCTTTTTGTCCGAATCGTGCTAAATTTCACTGGGAAATTGAGGTGCGACCATGCTGCGTTTTGTGCTGTTTCATGTCGCAGCCACTATGCCTATCCACGCAAGTGAGGTACCATTTTTTTCGGGAGACCTGGGGGCACGCTGGGTGGGTGGAAATTTGTTGATCCACGCAGATTCCAGAACTTTCCACCACAGAAATATGAGGAAAATGTGTTTTTTTGGTCACATTTTTATGTTTTCAAGGGATTCTGGGTAACAAAACCTGGGGGTAGGCAGACGAGTCACCCCATCCTGAATTGCCCTGGGTATCTAGTTTTCAAAAATGTATAGGTTTGCTAGGTTTCCCTAGGTGCTGGCAGAGCTACGGTGCAAAAACAAAAGATAGTCTTTTTGTCCGAATCGTGCTAAATTTCACTGGGAAATTGAGGTGCGACCATGCTGCGTTTTGCGCTGTTTCATGTCGCAGCCACTATGACTACCCACGCAAGTGAGGTACCATTTTTTTCGGGAGACCTGGGGGCACGCTGGGTGAGTGGAAATTTGTTGATCCACGCAGATTCCAGAACTTTTCACCACAGAAATGTGAGGAAAATGTGTTTTTTTGGTCAACTTTTTATGTTTGCAAGGGATTCTGGGTAACAAAACTTGGGGGTAGGCAGACGAGTCACCCCATCCTGAATTGCCCTGGGTATCTAGTTTTCAAAAATGTATAGGTTTGCTAGGTTTCCCTAGGTGCTGGCAGAGCTACGGTGCAAAAACAAAAGGTAGTCTTTTTGTCCGAATCGTGCTAAATTTCACTGGGAAATTGAGGTGCGACCATGCTGCGTTTTGCGCTGTTTCATGTCGCAGCCACTATGCCTACCCACGCAAGTGAGGTACCATTTTTTTTGGGAGACCTGGGGGCACGCTGGGTGGGTGGAAATTTGTTGATCCACGCAGATTCCAGAACTTTCCACCACAGAAATGTGAGGAAAATGTGTTTTTTTGGTCAAATGTTTATGTTTTCAAGGGATTCTGGGTAACAAAACCTGGGGGTAGGCAGACGAGTCACCCCATCCTGAATTGCCCTGGGTGTCTAGTTTTCAAAAATGTATAGGTTTACTAGGTTTCCCTAGGTGCTTGCAGAGCTACGGCGCAAAAACAAAAGGTAGTCTTTTTGTCCGAATCGTGCTAAATTTCACTGGGAAATTGAGGTGCGACCATGCTGCGTTATGCGCTGTTTCATGTCGCAGCCACTATGCCTACCCACGCAAGTGAGGTACCAATTTTTTTGGGGAGACCTGGGGGCACGCTGGGTGGGTGGAAATTTGTTGATCCACGCAGATTCCAGAACTTTCCACCACAGAAATATGAGGAAAATGTGTTTTTTTGGTCAAATTTTTATGTTTTCAAGGGATTCTGGGTAACAAAACCTGGGGGTAGGCAGACGAGTCACCCCATCCTGAATTGCCCTGGGTATCTAGTTTTCAAAAATGTATAGGTTTGCTAGGTTTCCCTTGGTGCTGGCAGAGCTACGGTGCAAAAACAAAAGATAGTCTTTTTGTCCGAATCGTGTTAAATTTCACTGGGAAATTGAGGTGCGACCATGCTGCGTTTTGCGCTGTTTCATGTCGCAGCCACTATGACTACCCACGCAAGTGAGGTACCATTTTTTTCGGGAGACCTGGGGGCACGCTGGGTGAGTGGAAATTTGTTGATCCACGCAGATTCCAGAACTTTTCACCACAGAAATGTGAGGAAAATGTGTTTTTTTGGTCAAATTTTTATGTTTGCAAGGGATTCTGGGTAACAAAACTTGGGGGTAGGCAGACGAGTCACCCCATCCTGAATTGCCCTGGGTATCTAGTTTCCAAAAATTTATAGGTTTGCTAGGTTTCCCTAGGTGCTGGCAGAGCTACGGCGCAAAAACAAAAGGTAGTCTTTTTGTCCGAATCGTGCTAAATTTCACTGGGAAATTGAGGTGCGACCATGCTGCGTTTTGCGCTGTTTCATGTCGCAGCCACTATGCCTATCCACGCAAGTGAGGTACCATTTTTTTCGGGAGACCTGGGGGCACGCTGGGTGGGTGGAAATTTGTTGATCCACGCAGATTCCAGAACTTTCTACCACAGAAATGTGAGGAAAATGTGTTTTTTGGTCAAATTTTTATGTTTGCAAGGGATTCTGGGTAACAAAACCTGGGGGTAGGCAGACGAGTCACCCCATCCTGAATTGCCCTGGGTGTCTAGTTTTCAAAAATGTATAGGTTTGCTAGGTTTCCCTAGGTGCTGGCAGAGCTACGGTGCAAAAACAAAAGGTAGTCTTTTTGTCCGAATCGTGCTAAATTTCACTGGGAAATTGAGGTGCGACCATGCTGCGTTTTGCGCTGTTTCATGTCGCAGCCACTATGCCTACCCACGCAAGTGAGGTACCATTTTTTTTGGGAGACCTGGGGGCACGCTGGGTGGGTGGAAATTTGTTGATCCACGCAGATTCCAGAACTTTCCACCACAGAAATGTGAGGAAAATGTGTTTTTTTGGTCAAATGTTTATGTTTTCAAGGGATTCTGGGTAACAAAACCTGGGGGTAGGCAGACGAGTCACCCCATCCTGAATTGCCCTGGGTGTCTAGTTTCCAAAAATGTATAGGTTTACTAGGTTTCCCTAGGTGCTTGCAGAGCTACGGTGCAAAAACAAAAGGTAGTCTTTTTGTCCGAATCGTGCTAAATTTCACTGGGAAATTGAGGTGCGACCATGCTGCGTTATGCGCTGTTTCATGTCGCAGCCACTATGCCTACCCACGCAAGTGAGGTACCATTTTTTTCGGGAGACCTGGGGGCACGCTGGGTGGGTGGAAATTTGTTGATCCACGCAGATTCCAGAACTTTCCACCACAGAAATGTGAGGAAAATGTGTTTTTTTGGTCACATTTTTATGTTTTCAAGGGATTCTGGGTAACAAAACCTGGGGGTAGGCAGACGAGTCACCCCATCCTGAATTGCCCTGGGTGTCTAGTTTTCAAAAATGTATAGGTTTGCTAGGTTTCCCTAGGTGCTGGCAGAGCTACGGTGCAAAAACAAAAGGTTGTCTTTTTGTCCGAATCGTGCTAAATTTCACTGGGAAATTGAGGTGCGACCATGCTGCGTTTTGCGCTGTTTCATGTCGCAGCCACTATGCCTATCCACGCAAGTGAGGTACCATTTTTTTTGGGAGACCTGGGGGCACACTGGGTGGGTGGAAATTTGTTGATCCACGCAGATTCCAGAACTTTCCACCACAGAAATGTGAGGAAAATGTGTTTTTTTGGTCAAATTTTTATGTTTTCAAGGGATTCTGGGTAACAAAACCTGGGGGTAGGCAGACGAGTCACCCCATCCTGAATTGCCCTGGGTATCTAGTTTTCAAAAATGTATAGGTTTGCTAGGTTTCCCTTGGTGCTGGCAGAGCTACGGTGCAAAAACAAAAGATAGTCTTTTTGTCCGAATCGTGCTAAATTTCACTGGGAAATTGAGGTGCGACCATGCTGCGTTTTGCGCTGTTTCATGTCGCAGCCACTATGACTACCCACGCAAGTGAGGTACCATTTTTTTCAGGAGACCTGGGGGCACGCTGGGTGAGTGGAAATTTGTTGATCCACGCAGATTCCAGAACTTTTCACCACAGAAATGTGAGGAAAATGTGTTTTTTTGGTCAAATTTTTATGTTTGCAAGGGATTCTGGGTAACAAAACTTGGGGGTAGGCAGACGAGTCACCCCATCCTGAATTGCCCTGGGTATCTAGTTTCCAAAAATGTATAGGTTTGCTAGGTTTCCCTAGGTGCTGGCAGAGCTACGGCGCAAAAACAAAAGGTAGTCTTTTTGTCCGAATCGTGCTAAATTTCACTGGGAAATTGAGGTGCGACCATGCTGCGTTTTGCGCTGTTTCATGTCGCAGCCACTATGCCTACCCACGCAAGTGAGGTACCATTTTTTTTGGGAGACCTGGGGGCACGCTGCGTGGGTGAAAATTTGTTGATCCACGCAGATTCCAGAACTTTCTACCACAGAAATGTGAGGAAAATGTGTTTTTTGGTCAAATTTTAATGTTTGCAAGGGATTCTGGGTAACAAAACCTGGGGGTAGGCAGACGAGTCACCCCATCCTGAATTGCCCTGGGTGTCTAGTTTTCAAAAATGTATAGGTTTGCTAGGTTTCCCTAGGTGCTGGCAGAGCTACGGCGCAAAAACAAAAGGTAGTCTTTTTGTCCGAATCGTGCTAAATTTCACTGGGAAATTGAGGTGCGACCATGCTGCGTTTTGCGCTGTTTCATGTCGCAGCCACTATGCCTACCCACGCAAGTGAGGTACCATTTTTTTTGGGAGACCTGGGGGCACGCTGGGTGGGTAGAAATTTGTTGATCCAGGCAGATTCCAGAACTTTCTACCACAGAAATGTGAGGAAAATGTGTTTTTTTGGTCAAATCCTTATGTTTGCAAGGGATTCTGGGTAACAAAACCTGGGGGTAGGCAGACGAGTCACCCCATCCTGAATTGCCCTGGGTGTCTAGTTTTCAAAAATTTATAGGTTTGCTAGGTTTCCCTAGGTGCTGGCAGAGCTACGGCGCAAAAACAAAAGGTAGTCTTTTTGTCCGAATCGTGCTAAATTTCACTGGGAAATTGAGGTGCGACCATGCTGCGTTTTGCGCTGTTTCATGTCGCAGCCACTATGCCTACCCATGCAAGTGAGGTACCATTTTTTTGGGGAGACCTGGGGGCACGCTGGGTGGGTGGAAATTTGTTGATCCACGCAGATTCCAGAACTTTCCACCACAGAAATGTGAGGAAAATGTGTTTTTTGGTCAAATTTTTAGATTTGCAAGGGATTCTGGGTAACAAAACCTGGGGGTAGGCAGACGAGTCACCCCATCCTGAATTCCCCTGCGTGCCTAGTTTTCAAAAATGTATAGGTTTCTTAGGTTTCCCTAGGTGCTGGCAGAGCTACGGCTCAAAAACAAAAGGTAGTCTCTTTGTCCAAAGAATGTAAAATTTCACTGGGAAATTGAGGTGCGACCACGTTGCATTTTGTGCCGTTTCCTGTCGTAGGCACAAGGCCGACCCACACAAGTGAGGTACTGTTTTTATCGGGAGTCCTGGGGGAACGCTGGGTGGGTGGAAATTTGTTGATCCACGCAGATTCCAGAACTTTTCACCACAGAAATGTGAGGAAAATGTGTTTATTTTGTCAAAATCTTAGCTTTGCAAGGGATTCTGGGTAACAAAACCTGGTGGTAGGCAGTCGAGGCACCCCATCCTGAATTCCCCTGGGTGTCTACTTTTCAAAAATGTATAGGTTTGCAAGGTTTCCCTAGGTGCCGGCAGAGCTAGGGTGCAAAAACTACAGGTAGGCACTTTGCCAAAAAAGGGTCAATTTGTAACTGCTAAATTTAGGTGTGACCACGTTGCATTTTGCGCCGTTTCCTGTCGCAGGCACAAGGCCGACCCACACAAGTGAGGTACCGTTTTTATCGGGACACTTGTGGTAATTCAGATTTGTAAATCAACTGCTATTACCAATTGAGCTTTCATGCATTTCTCCCTTTGAATGAAAGACATTGTGTAAAAAAAAAATCTTTATGAAAAATGACCAATAATTCTCATGCTAGTATGAGTATTCCCAACTTTGAAAATGTGCAATTATATACTGTTTCTGAACTCTATAATTTGTACCCAATTCAGAAATACATAGGTGTCTTTCATACAGATTATCCCATGTATACATTTTCCAAGACAAAGTGCACTATACCCAGTAAATGAAAAAATACCATTGCAAGTTGCTGCTCAGTTTTTGGATCTGGGTTCGTCGGGTTCTTGGTGAAACTACAAGTCCTATATATCCCCACAACCAGGAAGGTCTATCAAATATAACGGTATATTGCTTTCCAAGAGCTGTCAAAATTAGAAAAAGTTATAGGTGAAAACGTTGAGACAAAAGGCTGTTTTTTTCAACAAAATTTCAAATATTCCAATATCTAACTGTTAGTTTCTATAACGAAACCTTCATGGATTTAGACAAATGACCCCTTTCTGCATTCAGAATTTTGCCAACTTTTCGAAAATGTAAAGCTTTCCAGGATCCATTATTGCTTTCAAACTCATTTCAACCATTAACTGGAAGGAGGAGGAAAGCTCTAAAAATAGCAAAAATAGGCTATGTCCCAGAAAAATGCCAAAACTGAGTGAAAAATTTCGGTTCTCTGACAAAAGTCTGTCATTCCCTGAAAGCTGAGAAAATGGAGATTTCAGCCCCACAAACCCTTTTGTGATACCATTTTCAGGGAAAAACCCAGAGGCTTTCATTTGCAGCCCGTTTTTCCCATTTTTCTGAAAAAAACAAAAAAATCACTATATTTTGGTTAATTTATGGGACCCCTCCAAGGGAATCCACAAACCCTGGGCGCCTTTAGAATCCACATGATGTTGGAAGAAAAGGACGCAAATTTGGCGTGGATACCTTATGTGGTCAAAATGTTACAAGGGCCTAAGCGCGCACTACTCCAAAACGCCAAAAAAAGCCTCAGCACAGGAGGGGAAAAGGCCTAGCAGCGAAGGGGTTAAGTGCACAGAGTCCTAATGCCAGTAAAAACGAATTCACCAAAACAGGAGGAGCGAAGGTAAAAGGTTTGGGGGGATACCACACCAAAGATGTCAGGTCTAACACTTTTTATTTCACTTTGTGGAGTAAAAGATGGAAACTGAAATATGACTTTCATAAAATCTTCAACTTTCACTTGCAGTCCCAACAGGCTCGAAAGAGAAACGTGTTTTCATTCCACTTGCCTTTCGACTGCACATTCAGAAAAGAAAAAAACAAGATTGTGTTATTGTGTACATTTATATGCTGGGGGAATTAAATTGTTTGTCAATGCAATTGCCAGTACCCATAAAAAGGATAGAAAGGACAAATGAAATGAAGCACAAATCAATTTCATTCTCTCCCACCAGTTGGGGAGTTTCAGAGAACCTGTCGCATTGTTAATGATAATTTAATCAATAGCCTTGTCTGCAAAAGGTGATACTGATAAAAAAATAACAGATGAATTGCAAGCTTGGGCCTCAGAAGGGAATTTCTGAAGGGCGAGTGCCCACTGTTGTGTTTGTGTTGACAGGATTCCTCAAAATACTGCATAAAAACCTGCCGAAGGACAGGGTTAGTGTATTAGATCGAATCCAATGCCCGCCAAATTGACACAAAAAAACAAGGCTTTCTTTATTTTAAATCAGATCATAAAATAGAAGTAAATGAAATACCAGCATTTGTAAAGCACACCGCTACCTCCAAAGAGGTGTCCCGGTGCTGGGGGCAGTTGGGAAGATTAAGCAAGATATTGCCCAGAGTCACATGATGCTGGGCTAACCTGCCGATGGAGCCAGGGATCGAAACATGAACCATGTGGACCATAGTCAGGCACCCTGGCCACTGTGCCACACCTCTTCCACGCTTTCCTTTTCCCTTTTGCAGGTGACCTGGAAAAGGAAGCAAGAGTGGGCAAGTGAATCCCTACTGTTGGAAATTTGCCTCTCTGCATAGTAAACACAGATTTTTGCCTTATATTGCTAAACTAGTTTTTTTGTTGACCATTGGACTCTGTGCACTTTACGTCTGCTAACCAGTGGTAAAGTGCTTGTGCTTTCCTAACTAAGCATTTTGAAAGTGGTATACAACTGATGGGCACATTTAATTTACGTGTAAGTCCTGAGGCGCTTATTTACAAGGAATTGGTGTAGAGTAGCTGTGCACGATATTATGCTGCACTGCCCTACGCCAATTTGAAAGGGCAGGAATACACCGTATTTACAAGATAAGGTGCGTTCATGTCCTTTCGGTCAGCACCCTTGCACAATTAGCAGCCATGTGCGAATGCAGGCACCATTGCACCATGTAGCAAGGCTGACTATGCTGTTGGCAAGATTATTTTTTTGCAGCAAGTGACACCTTCCTGCACAAAAACATTAATTGGAGGTGAAGAAAGAGTAGAAATGTAATCTTTTCTCCTCATTACGCCTGCTCTAGGGAGAAGCAAGGATTTGGCGATGACCAAGTTTTCAACGATGTCACTGCCAGATGTAGCTCACACCTAGATTTGACTCCAAAGCAAGTTGGTGGGAGGAGCAGTTCCAAAGTTGGTTTGGAGTACCCACAAGGGAGGGTGTGCCCATTATCATTGCCTCATCTCTGGGTGAGCACAGGGAGCTCTGACTGAGGAAGAAGGGGTCTGCCGGTGTGGATTGAGAAGGGGACCGTAGGCTTACAGTTACTTTGACCCTTTTTGGAGTGGCCAAGCATTTTCCCCACCCACAGGTTGGCACAGGACATCAAAGTGGCAGAACTCTTCTAGACCTGTGAAGAATCAGAAGAAGGACTGCCTTGCTGCCTGAAGAACCTGAAGATAGACTGCATCTGCTTGTCTTGAACCCAGGAACACAGAAGGGACTTCAATGGTCAGTTGGTTACAGTGACACAACAAGCTTCCAGAGATTTTTCCTCCAAATGCCCAGCTGATTAACTAACTGGACCTGCGCTTAGATATGTTTTGCCAATTTTTTGCTTCATGAACCAGCGGGGGATCAGAACAAACATGGCAAGCTCATCTGATGATAGTGCATCATAGCTGAGATAAGGTTTCAGGTTGCTTCTGCTACGTTCTTCTCCGCAGCAGCAAATACGATCCAGCGGGACTCTGCAGCAAAGATGTCTGGCCTACGGTCTGCAGCCTTGCCCCACTGGAAGAACCTAAGCTCCAAAAATGTCACTGAGTCTGAAGGTCGACATTTTCTCCCGACAATGCCAGTGAGGAAGCTTCCCTGGGCTTGAAATTTGAATTTCTCCTACTCAGGATCCAAACCTATCCAGAACTGGAAACATTTAGCACCATACCAACATATCAAATGCCATCTTGGTGTCCAGGGACATCACTATGGCATTTTCATGCAGGGTCTCCACTTGCCCCAGTACCCCATGTAATTGCCTAAGATTCAGCCTCGTACTTCGTTTGAGCATAAAGCCTGATTGATTTGCAGTCATGATGCCAGTATCTTGACCTCAGCATTCAGTAGTGAAATAGTTCTGTAGCAAGCACATTTCTCTGTGGGCTTCCCCTTTTTGGGTATCACTACAATGGTGGCTATTCTCTGGTCAAGCAGGAGAGCACCCGTAGCCCTGCTTTCTTTATAAATAGCTAACAACTGTGGAGTGTGCTTGGCGGTCAGGGCCCTGTACAGATCCATTAGGAGCCCATTGGGTCCCCGAATTTTCCCGTCTGCAGCACTTGAATCAGTATTTCGATCTTGGCCTGCTCCATGTCAGCCTCCAAGTAATTAAGCATGGGCGTAAAATCCGCTCCGATCGCGGATTTTTTTGATTTTCGGCAAATTCGCAATCCGCGAACTCTCGCGAATTTGTCGAAAATCCGTGAATCCGCTCGCGGCGGATTTTTTGCTTGGTTGCGGCGCGCGGCGTGGTGCACGGCGTTCACTTTCCGTCATTTAGCGTTTGCCGAGTTGTTTTTCTTTGCGAGTGCCCCGCCATTTTGGATCTTGCTGCTTGATCCCGCTAGAGTTTGGCGCCCGCGAATACGTAATCGCGGCTTGCCACCTTGCACAGCACACCTCGCGAGAGTTCGCAATTGCGAACACGTAGTTGCGGCGGAAAGGAACAATCTCGCACTCGCGAAATAGAGCTTTTGCAATTCTGCACAAGAAAATCACCAGCAAACAGGATAAACCTTCAGAAAATTATGATTTTTATCAGAATCACTCCTCAGGTTGACATTTGCATGGCCTTTTTTTTGCAAGGAGTCCATTTTTTGGGGGGGGGAGGACGGAAGTGCCCCACAGTCTCCAACTTCCTGTTCCTGTCCAGCAGGCTCCTCCCAGTGCTTTGTCCATCTCCTGGTCACTTTCATTTGGATCTGGAGCTGGAAGGATTACTTTTTGTGGGTGCTGCTGGATATTTGGATTTGAGGCCTTTTTGACTGTCTTTGGATCACTTTTGGATTAGAAATCAACTTTCACAAGTAAGTTTGTTTGGGGCATTACAGTTGCTGCAAGTAAAATTTTGGAACTTTTTCAGAACATTAAATAAATTATATTGTGGGTAGCCACAGTATCCAGTAGGACCAGGGTTGGTTAGGGGTGCATGATACAACTGTTTTGTTGAATTTAAACACCATTAAGGCCATGGATGGGCTGGGATTGTGCTGATTTTGTCGTTTTTTTGGGCCTGCTGGTGGGGCCCTTTGCCCAGGGGTGGTGAGTGTTGCATGGGCCTAGTCTTTCTGTGGGGTGTCTCCTTGAATTTAAACATAATTGAGGCCATGGATGGGCTGGGATTGTGCTTATTTTATTGTTTTTTGACGTTTTTTGGGGGCTGCTGGTGTGGCCTTTTGCCCAGGGGTGGTGGTGCATGGACTGAGTGTGCCTGTGGTGTGGTCTCACTCTCTTTAATGTAAACATCATGGATGGCATTGGATTGTGGTGATTTCTGGCTGTTTTTCTGTTTTTTGGGGGTGTACTGTTGATGTGGACTGGCCATGTGGGTGGTGGTGGTGGCCATCTTGAGTGCTGGCTGGTACAGGCAACATGTGCTTGGGGTGTAAGGGGCCATTTTGAGGAGAGGCAGTGTCTGAGGCCTGCACTTATTTTGCCTACTTTTCATCCATTATGCCCAGGGGTAGTGAGTGTTGCATGGGCCTAGTGTTTCTGAGGGGTGTCTTCTTGAATTTAAACACCATTGAGGCCATGGATGGGCTGGGATTGTGCTGATTTGATTGTTTTTTGTTGTTTTTTTGGGCCTGCTGGTGGGACCCTTTGCCCAGGGGTGGTGAGTGTTGCATGGGCCTAGTCTTTCTGTGGGGTGTCTTCTTGAATTTAAACATAATTGAGGCCATGGATGGGCTGGGATTGTGCTTATTTTATTGTTTTTTGTCGTTTTTTGGGGGCTGCTGGTGTGGCCTTTTGCCCAGGGGTGGTGGTGCATGGACTGAGTGTGCCTGTGGTGTGGTCTCACTCTCTTTAATGTAAACATCATGGATGGCATTGGATTGTGGTGATTTCTGGCTGTTTTTTTGTTTTTTGGGGGTGTACTGTTGATGTGGACTGGCCATGTGGGTGGTGGTGGTGGCCATCTTGAGTGCTGGCTGGTACAGGCAACATGTGCTTGGGGTGTAAGGGGCCATTTTGAGGAGAGGCAGTGTCTGAGGCCTGCACTTATTTTGCCTACTTTTCATCCATTATGCCCAGGGGTAGTGAGTGTTGCATACTTGCATGTCCCTAGTCTTTCTGTGGGGTGTCTTCAATGTAAACATCATGGATGGCATGGGATTGTGCTCATTTTTCTGTGTTTTGTCGATTTTTTGGGGTGTATAACTGAACTGATGTTCCTCTGTCTTCCATTGCTTTTAGGTGCACAAGTAGACTCAAGAGAACCACCAGTGCCAGGAAGAAGTCCTGCAGCGGTGTGTGTGTGCAGCATAACGTCACGCGACGTCACGTCTGGACACAGAACCCTCTGCAACTCGTGCAACTGCTGCCTGCTGACCTGCTCTGAAGAAGATGGCCCCAAAAAAAGTAACCCGTAGCTCCTCTAGCAAGAAAGGTGCCAGTAAGGAGCAGAAGAAGCAAGTTACCAAGGAGACTGGTGTGCCGCCCGCCCCTTTTTTTGGGAGTAAAAAAAAAAGTATGCCTGCAGCAGCAGCGGGATCTGCTGGGGACCAAGCTGGCAGCAGCACCCCCGCTCCATTGGGCTCAGTGCCACCACCACCACCACGCCAACTTCAGTCCAAGCCCTTGAGTGCTGCAGAGGCAGCCAGTATAGTTCTTCAATCACCATCGACCAGTGATGTTGGCTCATCGCAAGAAAGCAGCAGCAATGTCCCTCAATCAACACAGGTTGTTGTAGCTCATCTGACGAGTGTTGAACAACCACAGCCGCAACAACAATCACATGTGCAAGTACAAGCCCAAGTACATGTGGAAGGAGAGGCAGCGCAAGGAGATGCGCAAGCAGAGGTGCATGGAGGGTCACAAGTGCCCACAATAGTTGTTCCTCCCGAAGTAGGGGCACATCAGGAAATCGACAATCAAGGCGAGGTATCATTTGAGGAAGCCACTCCTCCTGATGATCCTTCATTGTCTTCCACACCCCTAGCAAGGAAGAGATCAAGGGTGGTGTCTACATCTTCTTCAAGCACACCTCCTTCTGATGATACGGATCAAACTTGGGAACCAGCACCACAGCCGTCTGAGAGTGAGGCACACCATGATCCAACAAAGGTAGTTAAGCGTAAAAGGAAGCTCGTCCAAAGTCTCAGAGTTATGGAGTGTGATGAGGCTCAACAAGAAGTGGCGGATACTGCTGCTGATGAAGACTCTGCCAACGACGACCCAGTCATCATAAAGGTCACTGCAGCCCCAGCGGGCATGCAGCAAACAGACATTTTGACCCTAGCCCGAAGAGCTGCTGAGCGTGATGATGATGATGATGTTGTCGATGAGGAGGCAGTGGAAACACCACAATCATTGGAGTTAAGTAGTACACCAACTCGTCCCGCTTCCATATTTCTTTCTGGCAAGAAGAGACCTCCGTCAACCTCGACCTTAATTAGTGGCGGTGAAAGTGCAAAACGTACAAAAGTTGGGCAATCCAGATCCTCCACTTCATCTGGCATTAGCTTCATGACCACCACCACCAGTATCGCCGCCTCCTCCAGGTCCCACAGACACTTCAAGTCCCCAGTTTGGGACTTCTTTACAGTTTGTCAAAAAAATCCAAAGTTTTGCCATTTGTACCCTTTGTAAGGTTGCAGTTAGTCGTGGTAAGCCAGGTACCAACTATGGTACCGGAGGCCAGAGAGGTCATCTTAGGAGACAGCACACTGTCAAATGGTTTGCGCACCTAGATGCGATCAAGAAAGGCCAAATTCAAGGAAACGTTGATGTTTCATCTGATGATGACGAGGAGGAAGAAGACGTGTCAAACACTTCCCTTACACCCAGTACCCCTGTCAGCAGCACACCCAATGTGAGGCACACTAAGAGTGTTGGAGCGAGTGAGACACCAACGCACAAAAGTTCACCAGCGAGCAAAATTGGGTCAACAAAGTCATTATCAGCCCGTAAATGCTTGGTCCAGGGCAACATTAGAACAATGCTTACTTCAGACGTGCCATATGAACGCAACCACCCACTGACGCGTCTGTATAACACTAAGCTGGCTAAAATGCTAGCTGTGGACCTTCTCCCTTTTTCTTTTGTAGAAGCGGTAGGTTTTCTAGAATTAGTGGCAACGCTCTGCCCTAAATGGAAGGTTCCTAGCCGGTTCTATTTTGCCAGAGTTGCGGTTCCAGCACTACATGAAGATGTGCTGGAGGCGATTGGGGCAGCTTTGCAGAAGAGTGCTGTTCACACAATACATCTGACAACAGACATGTGGACCAGTGGCGCAGGCGCTGATTACATGTGCATCACTGCACACTGGGTCTCTTTTTCAGGTGTTAAAGCAAAGCTAAACGCAGGTGTTGACCCGGACAAAGTTTTCAAAGCTGCTCGGAAACATGCAACACTAGCCATGTTTGGCTTGGAGAAAAGTCACACAGCAGAAACCTTTTGGAAGAGTTTGACAAAAAGGTCTTGAAAATGCTATTCCCCCAAAAACGCAAGATTGGTTATGTTTCCACGGATAATGTAGTTAAGGCCATGTGGCAGGGTGACTATTTTAGAGTGCCGTGTTTGGCGCACTGTATCAACCTGGTAGTTCAAAAATTCTTGAGTGATAAACACAGTCCAGCGTTCGAGGTAATGGCCACCTGCCGCAAAATGTGCAACCATTTCAGCCATTCTTTTAAGGCCCGGAAGCATCTGAGGAGACTGCTACTTGAACGTCAAATGCCAGTGAAAGCACTCATCCAGGAGGTGGCAACACGTTGGAACTCAACCTTCTACATGCTTGAGCGTCTGTATGAGCAGTATACGGTACTCGATCACTATTTCTTCACAGAGGGTACATCTCAGAAGGAGGACATGCGGTTGGGTGCGGCGCAATGGGACATAGTTAAAAGCCTGACAGACATGCTTCGTCCTTTTGAGTTCTTCACGTGTGCAGTCAGCCAGGAGGACTGTAATTTGGGAAAAGCTATCCCATTGTTGTGCATGCTGGAGCACCAACTGATGGCGGTGTCTTCTGAGTTTGAAAAAGATGAAAAAAAAAAAGACCATTTTATTTTGTCTGAGAAATTATTAGAGCGCCTACGTGGTGATGAACGTCTTCAAAAAATCAAGTCAGAACAGCATTACATTTGTGCTACTATTCTGGATCCACGCTACAAAAAGGCGCTGGCAGGCGAAGCATTCTTTCCTTTTGCTGATGCAGATGTTCAAAAGTACAAACATTGGTTAGCCTTGTCAGCCAAGAGGTTTGAAAAAGAACGGCAGGTTATTGAAGGAGAAGCAGCATCAGCAGGCCATCCCCAGTCACAAGAATCCACTTCTGCACCTGTGGCTGGGGCACAAGTGACCTCTCAGCCGTTAAAGACACCGTCAACTGGATCATCTTCTGCACCACACACAACACTAACAGTGGCTGCTGAGGAGGATTGGCTACGTTTGCTTGGGTATGGTTCTCGAAAAAATGTCAAAGGCACAGCAAAAAGTAAGCAAAGTGGAGGAACCGTTGATGACCTTGAGTCGATGGTGCAGGACTATATGAATGACTCAACAGAGGTCTTTCTTAATGATGAGCCATTGCAGTATTGGCATGGCAAAAAACTATTGTGGCCACAGCTCTCCAACCTGGCTATAAACTATTTGTCTTGCCCACTCGCTAGTGTGTCTTCTGAACGTGTTTTCAGTGCTGCTGGTGGCATTGTAACTCCCAAACGGAGCCGCCTCTCGCCCAAAAATGTGGAGCGGCTGACAATGATCAAGATGAATCAGCACCTCATACCACCAGATTACAAAGTACGAGAAAGCACGCCGCATGAAGACGAGGAGGACGGCAACGTAGATGAGGGGATTTGTTCTCTGTTCGGTGGCACTGACCTCATCCTGCCTGAATTCGCAGAGTATGATGACGAAATCTTGTTCTTATTCCCTGACACCGAGCCCTGAAAATGAGACAATCAATCAAGAACTTTCTTTTTCGTCCTTATTCACTTTTATTCCTGTGTGCTGTGTGTCTCTCTTTCTTTGTTTTGCACAGTTAATTTAATTCAAACTTTAATCACCTAATCCCAAAAACAAGACCATCATGAGAACTGTCTTCACTTGTTTGCTTATTGATTTGAAGGTGCCGCAGTCTACATTCCTCAGGTTCACAAGTTCTGAAGAACATGCTCCTCTATCCTCCTCCTTCAGACTGCGATTTCCCTCAAAGCAGAGTGCTGGATTACGCCCAATGAAGAAAGACTCAGCACTTGTGGGGGTGTTGTACTTCTTTGCGGGTGAGTTGACGGATTTGGGCCCATTGCTGTGAAGCTCTAATAATGGACAAAAGTGTTTTGGACCAAATATGAGGTGGAAATTTCTTGCCGTTTTTGCTGACTTGCTTGCCTTTGGGGTGCTCTTTGGCGGGGTTCCGGGTGTTTGTGGGTGATTTTTGGTGTCTGGGAGCACTGCTGCGACAGTATAATCTTGATTGCATTTGCTTTTCAGGAAATCCGTGGTGGAAAACAGGAGTTATGATCATTGATGATGATGACCTAGCTGCACAGCGGCGCGTTTGGACCGAAGGCCGAGAGATATTGTAAGTATGAGATTTAGCTTTTTCGCTGTTTGGGGGTGTTGTCGGGTGGTTTTTTCCAGGTGGGTTGGCGGGTCTTGCCTGGGGCATTCCTGGGAAGGTCTAATACCGGATAGAAGTGTTTTGGACAAAATCCTTAAGGAACAGCCTTTTTTTTGCTATTTCTTCTGTCATCTTGCTCAATGTAGCGTTTTGGGGGGCTTCCTGCTGTTCGTGGGTGGGTTGCGGCCGGGGTCTCTGTCGAAGCACTGCTGCGACAATCTAATCTTGATTGCATTTGCTTTTCAGGAAATCCGTGGTGGAAAACAGGAGTTATGATGATTGATGATGATGACCTAGCTGCACAGGGCCGCGTTTGGACCGAAGGCGGAGAGATATTGTAAGTATGAGATTTCGCTTTTTCGCTGTTTGGGGGTGTTGTCAGGGTGGTTTTTTCCGGGTGGGTTGGCGGGTCTTGCCTGGGGCATTCCTGGGAAGGTCTAATACCGGATAGAAGTGTTTTGGACAAAATCCTTAAGGAACAGCCTTTTTTTTGCTATTTCTTCTGTCATCTTGCTCAATGTAGCGTTTTGGGGGGCTTCCTGCTGTTCGTGGGTGGGTTGCGGCCGGGGTCTCTGTCGAAGCACTGCTGCGACAATCTAATCTTGATTGCATTTGCTTTTCAGGAAATCCGTGGTGGAAAAACAGGAGTTATGATGATTGATGATGATGACCTAGCTGCACAGCGCCGCGTTTGGACCGAAGGCCGAGAGATATTGTAAGTATGAGATTTAGCTTTTTCGCTGTTTGCGGGTGTTGTCGGGTGGTTTTTTTCGGTGGGTTGGCGGGTCTTGCCTGGGGCATTCCTGGGAAGGTCTAATACCGGATAGAAGTGTTTTGGACAAAATCCTTAAGGAACAGCCTTTTTTTTGCTATTTCTTCTGTCATCTTGCTCAATGTAGCGTTTTGGGGGGCTTCCTGCTGTTCGTGGGTGGGTTGCGGCCGGGGTCTCTGTCGAAGCACTGCTGCGACAATCTAATCTTGATTGCATTTGCTTTTCAGGAAATCCGTGGTGGAAAAACAGGAGTTATGATGATTGATGATGATGACCTAGCTGCACAGCGCCGCGTTTGGACCGAAGGCCGAGAGATATTGTAAGTATGAGATTTAGCTTTTTCGCTGTTTGTGGGTGTTGTCGGGTGGTTTTTTTCGGGTGGGTTGGCGGGTCTTGCCTGGGGCATTCCTGGGAAGGTCTAATACCGGATAGAAGTGTTTTGGACAAAATCCATAAGGAAACACCAGTTTTGGCACTTTTTGTAAGTTAGGGTTCGTTAGGGTTAGCCCTAGCAGCAGGATTGCATGTGTTTCGGGGGGTTCTATTGCAACGCAGTTCTGGTGTTGTAGAGCACTGTTGGAGCGATGCTGGCTATGGATACTTTTGCTTGCTTGCAAGTGGTTTGAATACAATCCACGGTCTGTATTTGGGCCTACTGTTACTTTCAAAGTACGTTTTGTAACCATTTTTCTGCTAGGCATCGTTTTTGGAGATCTGATTGGGGTTCTTCTACATTTTTGCGACTGGCTTTAGTAAGGGTCTTGGTGGGAGCATTGCTGGGAAGGTCAAATTTTGTTCTAAAACACAGTTTACAGTACACCTACCTTGAGGGGAAAGATCCGCTATAATATTTTGGCCATACTTATTTATCCTTAAAAAGGTGACTCAGACAGAGCACGCAATTTCAAAAATATTGTACTGTCTATTAGGGAAATCAAAGTGTCACTTTTTGAACCACACAGCGTACATACCTTTTATTTATTTATCAGTGGTATTGTAATAGCACTTCCTGTTTTCCGTTCAATAATTACAGGCCGGGTTTCAGTCAACATCCGTCAGGCAGGCAGTGGACAGGGTGTCTTCTGTCAGTGGTCACCAACATTGATGGACGAAGCGTCAGCTGGAATGGAGGAGTGCCGCCAATAAGAGGAATTGTTTGCTGCATGCAACTTACTTACCAAATTCAACAGGACAACTCCAACAACATACGCAATACAGATACAGTATCCATTGTTTTATTCTATGAGTGTGACTGCATGTGCTTAGCTTTAGTTTGTAACCAAAGATTGTCTTTATCTTCAATTATTGTTTGTCCATGCTCTGCTTTTTTTTTCTTCTCTCAACAAAACCTACCCAAAAAGAAACCCCCATTCCCATCCATTTTACAAACCCTAACCCTCTTCCCCCGGGCTGTGTTGTTTTGCTTGATGTCTGACTAAAATGACATCAATAATTCCACACACTTGCTGGGGAGGATAAGGTCATAGCAACAGGCTGGTGAAGGAATACGAGGATATCTTCTAGACTTACTCAGCTTCAGTACTATATCTTCTAGTAGTAGTAGCCAATGTCAAATAAATTCAACGCAAGTACTAGTTATACTTGCAAGCAAATACTTTACCATTTGTTAGGCTACATTATGGCACTGTTCTAGTGTACTGTCACCTGCTATATTCTCGATCGTACCGTAACCGTTGTAATGCTACAGTAAGGACAAACAAGGTTTCGTTTTCTTTTTTTCCATAGGCATGCAACTGCCACTGTGTCACACCACTAGTACCACCGCAATGAGGAAATGTCACCCGCCCAGGATTGACAACGTTAATCCCCATTTCACGTGGAGCCAGCCCTGGGCCTAGCCCTAATTTCTAACACAAATTACAGGTAAGATAAGCGTTTGGTGGGAGGTAGTATAATGGAGTATTATTTCGGAGTAGACAAGAGATTGACGGTTGTACTACTAAAGTCCTACGACTGTTCAGGAAAACAAAGTTACTGTTACACCCCGTCCCCCACCCACCAGACTGAAAAGCAGTAAAAAACAGGTATGGTGAGATAAAGTTTAAAAATGTATATTTATGTAGCCCTAACAAAATAATCTCCCTCAAGACCCACCCTAACCCCAATGATTGTCTTTGAAACGTCCCAAAACGATCCCAACTCCCAAATCCCACCCCCCAAAAGTCTATAAAAAAAGGGCAAGGGACACTCCACTACTGGAGGGTGCTGGTGCATTTTGCGGGATGGGCATCATACTCCTTGCGGAGGGTGGCAAGCTCGGAGCGGAGGCCCTTCACCAAGTTCTTATACTTCTGGACCTCCTGCTCCAGGTTGGACATTCGGACTCGTAGGCGGCGTTGGCGTTCCTTGCAGCTCCTGTGGGGGGCAGCTGGTCTTTCTGTTGCTTGGCGGTGGCGGTTGGCTTTGTTAGCCCGGCTCGGTCCCGCTGGAGCACTGCGCATGCTGGCGTCCCGTGGGGTCACGGAGGAGGATGCAGCGGTCCCAGTCGAGGTTGTTGTTGTTGCACCGCTCGACTGCGTGTCCTCCTCCTCCTCCAGGGCCACCAGCCGCCGATATTCGGCGACAGTGGCATCCAGCCTCCGTTGCCGGGCCATTCTAGCCTGCTCCCTCCGTGTTGTTGATTTGGAAGGAGCAACTATATGAAGAAAGAAAGACATAGTCTGTAACCAATGCTCCTTAGCATTAATAACACAAAGTGATTGAGCCGAAAGTTGGGTCACAGGTAGCAAATTGAAAGCACAGTACATAACTATTGAGGACAGTATCTATGTAACCTCCCACTTCTGCATCCTTGCTCTAACATTAGTGGTAGTTTAATGAACAAATTCTATGACCACTATGGACTTCCATTACAGTCGACTATGACAGTACACCAGTCTTATTCTTCTTCTTCTCTCTTGTTTAGGAAAATTGGTACGTTATCTTATGCAAGCCGGCAGAATGACATGGACAGCACAGTGAACTTTCACCCGAGAAAAAAAGTTGCACACCATGATGAGTGAGACAGACTTGCGTTACTGTACCGGTCCAGTACATGCAGGTGGTGAAGCTATTACTTTTCTATTACGGGTGGCACTGAGAATACTCTGTTACAAGGGCTACTACTTAATTAATTTACCTTTCACCCTACAGTGCAAATGAGTACTAGAAAAGGAAAATGAAGAAGCTAACTAATTTGATTATCTATCACTTCACATGGGACGTATTTGATGACATATGGGATGACTTTAGGTGCTTTGCTTAATATTGAGTGAACAGTGATACACCCACACATGAATGACGTACTACAAGTAAAGTAAAGTTATTAAGAGAGGAACGGAGTGTCCACCGTAATAACCAGATATATGCTGTGATTGCAGACGCAATACAAAGTACTGCTACTATTCATGGTAGTATTGGACACATTTACAATTTCTTTTCCTTGCCTTCCCTGCACTGGAACGGACGTGCGGGTGCGGTGGTACATGCTCTTCAAGGTAACACTTAGTTCATCCAGCGACCATCTACTCTCTCTAGATATACATGTGCTATCTAAGAGTCAGAGAATACCATGCTCCAGGCATCCATTCAGTCAAAGTATACGCACACATACAGTTTCTGTTTCACCCACCCAGGCTGCTGTCCTTCCACCCATCCTTGCTTCATCATTGACCCAGCCATGCACCATACCATATTCTTCCCTTCCCAGCCACCTCGGGGGCCAAGCAAACACATATCGTTCTTCTTTGCCAGCCATCATACAATTCCGCGTCCCACTTACTTACACCCTTCTTTCGCTTTTCGTTCATCCCATCCATCACGTTCGTCTAAGAACTTATTGGGATTCTTCTCACCAAAAACTTCACAGCTAAGTCGAAGTACATTTCGAGGAGGCTACTACCTGGTTGATTTGTAATACACCCGTGCAGAAAGCACACTATGCAGTCTTCAATCTCAATAAGTAAGGAATATATAGCTTACCTGTTTCCGCCACCACCGTTTGAACCCCCACAGGACCGTCCGCCGGCTCTTGCACCGCCTCCTCCCCAGAGTCCTCCGAGTCCTCGCCCAACACAGCCACCTCCGCGCTGGCCCCGTCACCAGATGTTACACCTACAAAGTACATTTAAGAATGTTAGAATACACCACTCACTACTATATAATATTTGGTCTAGGAGAAATGTTAAAAAAACTGAATACAATGTAATAATTTGTGACTGTCTACTCCAAAGTAAAAATGTCCCTTTTTCCAGGGAAGGCTGTTGTCTTGCTGCACTTTTATGCACAACTGATGAATGCTTGCTTTTTATTTTTAACACTCACCACTTTTTCTCCTAACAGACAGAAGCTTGACTCCTAAGAACACGACCAGGATCAAGTTCAAACCAGGTGAGAGCTCGGCTCGACCACAAGAAATGTGTCCAATTAATCGTCAGCACTAACCACTTTTCCGTTTTCAGTTAAATAGTTTTATGACAAAGTAGATTTTAATAAATGTGTTTACTTTTAATAAAGCTTTTAAACTTAAATAGACTCTGTGGTTTTTGGTCCTCCAGACTAGAGTGGATGAGCTAAAGGTTTTGGAATTTTTGCAAGCATGAGTGCCTCTGACACTTCTTGACTGTGCTGTGACTCCGTACTCTCTTGTCCTGCCTACGATAATCTAGAGATCATTGGGGATCAATAATCGGTGACTTCGGGAGCTGAATGACTCTGCCACACTATCTAGTCAGTAAGGAGACAGTGCATAGAGCTATTGCTGAATAGAATGGGAGTCCAATGGAATTGCCAAATGTCCAATCTTAGTTAGCTACACAGACAGACTAATAAGAATAATCTAGTAATACCACAGGAAGTCATATTAGAGCCAGGATAAGAATTTATATCCAGTCTACAAGAAGATCAAAGACGATTTAGAAAAAATCGAATGAGGAACGCTAGGAAAAAATAGGTACTCTTTATTACAATTAAAACTTACTGGGGCCAGCAAACGAGCCCTCGCCTGCCCGATCCTGGCCTGCATCAGGAACAGCACCCTCCTCCTCCTGTGTCCTCTTGCCCTTGGGGGGAGCTGATGTACAACATGAAAGAAAGAAAGACCAGAAAACATGGATGAGATTTGTCAACCAAATCAACCATTTCAAAAGAACAATAACAACATTTTTTGAAGAAATAGCAAATAGATAGACAACTATTCCACGGGATCTATCTCATGTGGTATACTACGTTATTCGTATTGCCTGATTTGCGGACCGTTGACTTAGAAAGTTCCTATGTAACTCAATAAACAGACTACTAAAGAGGTTTGCCTAGGCCTGGCACTGCAGGCAGAAGTCCGCAGCACGCGAAGTGACAGACAAAGTTCATCCTGCTTGCAGATCAGTGAATACTCAAACTATCAATCCACCCACCACCACCACTATTTCTTCTTATAGCCATGTGTCTAAAGGAAGGAGTGGACTTCAGTCTGTTGGGGCTGATTTAGAAGTCCCTTGCGGCTCATTTTCCTCCATTGTTGCGTGACTTTTGTGACGCTGCGGCAGAACAAAAGACTCGCCATGGTGTTGGTGCGGCGTATATATTAAAAAAAAAGAAATTATGGGCGATGCATCACGTTGTAAAGCCCTGCGCCATCAGGGGGCGTTCCGGCGCAAGGGAGGGCGTACCTGCGCAGGGACGAATCCTAAAAGTGGCTGAGGGAAATCTACAAGATGTCAATCAGTCACTTTTAAAACAATGATGCATGAGTCAAACCCTGCGCGCTTGAAGCCGACGTACGGCTTGATGCAGCATTGGGGAGATAGGGTACCCCAGAGCATTGCTGGAGCTGCGCCATCGTTGGCACGCAACTCCAGCAATGCGCCGCCTTTACGGCACAGATGCGTAAGGCTTCTGTGACGTTTTGGGCCAATGGGTGGTGGTGGCATGGCACACAATTACTGCCGCATCCCTGCTACTTTGCAGGGATGCGCCGGTAATTGAAAATATGACCCTTAGTGTCTAGCATTACGCAGTTCTTATCTTTACACTACACTCATACATAATTTCTCAGGCCAATGAAATGAACACAATGTACAAAACAAATAAGCATAGTAGCAAGCAAGGCTACTGAGAAGGAGAGCAGTGCACCTGAAATGCATAGAAGATTTTGAAATATAATGTACCTACAATGTAATCGGCAGCATTATTGCTCTTGGTAAAGAACAAAGATTTGCAAATAACAGAGTAGTGATGAATAGCTACTACTACTCACCAAGCCCGGGGACCTCTACGCCGAGCGCGTCCAGCAAGTCCCGTTCCCGGTCCATGACATCGGTCCAGCGGTGGGTGGCCTGGTTATATGTGCGCCGGACCCCAGAGAGCTTATACATGGCCCGGCACACCTTCTCCCACCGCTTCCGGCGCTCCCGGATGCCATAGCCAGTCGCGATCTTGCCGCCTCCCAGGATCGTCTTGGGGAGGCGGCGCTGGACATGGAAGATGAGTGCCGCCACTTCCTCCGCGCTGAAGATCTCCCGCGGCACCACTTGCTCCCCCCTCAAACGCCCGCACGGGAGCCGGGCACGGGGTGCGGGACCCTTCCCCTTCTCAGGGTGCTTCCCGGCTCCCTTTACCATGGTCTGGGCAGAAATAAACTTAAATGATAAAGAAGAAATAGAATAGTGAAGAAGAAAAGAAAAGAGTTTAAAAAAGTGGTTTAAAAGTAACTAAAAGTAGCAGAAAACACAAAAATATACAGCTAGAAAAATAGAGGGATAGATAATAAGTAAAATAGATTAAATAAACTTCAAACAAGCAAAGGATGGCAGAGATTCAGAGAGGATACAGAAAGCATGCCCAGAACCATAGCAATGAATGAGAAACAAGATGGCCGCCCCCGTTCACAACCGCGTGGGTAAGTTCGCGCGAGATTTTCCTCGCGAGCACGCGCGAAATTGTACTAGCGAGCAGCACAGTTTGCGAGATTACACATAGCGGCCGGAAACGGAATTACGTCACGCAAACAAGATGGCCGCGCCCGTGTACGACCGCTAGGGTAACTTGGCAAACGTATAGCTACAAGCGCCTCGCGAACACGCGCAAAAGCACGTGAACATACACGTCGCAAAAAAAAAATAAGTGTATTCGCAAGCATTTGCGGCTCCCGAAATCGATCTCGCACGGATTCGCGCCCCAAAAAACGCGCGAAATTGCAGAAAAAACGGTTTTTGCTAAACTGAAAGCAATGAGCAGGTGCAAAAGTTCAAACTTAACATTTGTAACATTCACTGTAGTGCTTCCTGAGGGGCCCCTCCAGAGTTTGCAACTATTCTATGACCCTGCTATGACCCAAACAGCAGGCTCATAGAATAGCTACAAGTAGACCATAAAGGTCCTGTGAAAAAAAAATTCACTGCAACAGAAAGCAAATTACAGATAAGGAAGGAAGCAGGTGCCAGCCAGACTGGAACTTTCTAAATAACTGACACATTAATCAACCCCCAATTAATTCATGGCAGTTGAAGTAGGGGAGGTGTGCTTGCTTTTTTCACCCCCCATAAACTACAGTGATAAACAAACCTAATGGGTGGCAGTGAAGGATGTACCAGAGGGTGGCATGGGTGTCCCAGAGGGTGGCAGTGGTGAAACAGAGGGTGCTGTGAACCTGTGATGATAAACCAGACGTAGAAACAACATAGTCGCGGCCGTTGCGTGCTGAAAAGTAAGTTCGCAATTGCGAAATTGTCCCAAAATCGTCGCGAACGCGCGCCAACACAAAAAACGGGAAAATCCGCAAATCCGCGAGAGTTCGCGTATCTTCGCGGATTGCGAATCCGTAAATCTGCAATTTCGCGTACGCGAGATCCGCTAGATCCGCCCATGCTTACAAGTAATCCCTATCCTCCTGAACCTCCCGTGTCGATTGCAGTATATAGATTACTTATAGAAGCTAAGGGCCAGATGTACAACAATATTTTGTGGTCACAAATGGGAAATCGATCCGTTTGCGGCTGCAAAATTGGCCTGCCCCATGTACAAACCCTATTTTGTAAGCGGTAACCTATTACCAACTCACAAAATAGGGTTTGTTACTCACTATTAGGACGGGGCGTTCCAAGGGTGTCTCTTCCTAATAGCGAGTCACACCTAAATGTGAGCTTGTTTTGCAACCGCAATTTCAGTCGCAAATAGGCCAGAGCGTTGCCTGTTTAACTGTACAGGCAGGTGGAAACAGTACTGATAAACAACAAGTCACAACTGCAGAAACCATCACCAGATAGGCAATTCCCGGTTTCATGCTACAGCAGCTCTGATAGTTCAACATCAAATAACTCCCATTCAAGAGCAATCTGAAAGCCAGACATATCACAGCAACTGGAGATCCCTTTAGATAGCAGGACAAATT
Organism: Lissotriton helveticus; assembly: GCF_964261635.1. Classification (NCBI taxonomy): domain Eukaryota; kingdom Metazoa; phylum Chordata; class Amphibia; order Caudata; family Salamandridae; genus Lissotriton; species Lissotriton helveticus. The sequence goes on along the minus strand of NC_136072.1, from coordinate 736,921,803 downwards.
TGCTGTTAACACATTAAGTGCGTTGAGAAGCGAAACGTCCCTGCACACCAAGGAATGTCCTAAAGTATTCTCGCAGTATTACCCACTAAGGAAGACCTCAGTCTCACCATTCCTACAGCAATATCTAAAAGTTAATTCCATGGCTTGTGCACATATCCTTCTCCTAGGGCTTGGTACCTGGCTACTTAATAGTATTATAACAGTATTGAAAATGGATTGTTGATATTGGCGGAGAAATAAACTGTGGATTATCCAAGCTGTTGAAGGTATTTCTGCAACAGTAAATGGTAATTTCTCTAACTTCTTTATATGTAAAATAGTGCACGTTTCATCCTTCCTTGCCATCATTGTCTCCTGTGTTGTAAAAATATAAGGTAACAACAAGTGTGTAGCATTAAGATGATGCTATGTCACCCGACCGGAACAATGTTTCTTCAGGGGCCAGCTTAATTACATCAGCAATCTAAGATTTGAATGCCCATGTTGTAAAGAGAACTTATCAATCCATATAAAGTCTATTGCAGATGGCACGTTACCCAGAGAGTATGTCCTAGTGGACAACGTAGTCATACCATTATCTACTACCGCAAGAGCTCTTTCTAAATTTGCCCTGTGAATCTCCTGCAGTTTCACAGCAGCCTCCTGCTGGGAAACCTTTCACACATCATTGTACATTGCATACAAGAAACACTTTTGATGTGGTTTTCAAAGACCTGTTAAAAAGTCCCCTAGTCTCATGTCATCAGAAAGAAGGAGCACGTGTTGTTTCACTCGCGACAATATTGAGGTTTTTAGCCCATCGAGGCACAACTTTCCAACAATGTAAGTTGTTACCACCCCCAAGTGTTGTCTCTGTGTCTAGTATGGGTCAGGCCTGCTGATCTTAAACCTTTTTCTGTTAACCAGGAAATGTGCATGACATGCGTTAGTGTGTAACAGCCACATTCACCATCCCCTATGATCGGATCATGAAGAATTGTATGAACCAGAGCGAAACATGGTATCAAGTGTATTCTCTGTGTTATTTGTGAACTGTTGCCAGTTCAAAAAACATTCAAATGTTGGAATGTTTGGCGTATTTAAATCTTTTACCTTAGCCAGGCCAAAACATGATGTCTTGCAGCACTATTTTGGTTAGGAAAATCAGTTGTTGTATCTGGCATGCTCTACATAATGTAACAACGGTGGGGTTAGGGTCTTAGGGAAACAAGTTTATAGACCTGCGAGGCAAAATTTCCCCTTTATATAACATGAACAACACAATATCACCTCAGGTCTTATCAATGCACCATAAGCCTATGGGCTATATAGAGCTGTTTTTTAAGCCTCTCTCAACAAAGATCAAAGAAATACTAGTGATTTAAGAAAATAAACAATAAGGGGAATATATCCCTCAAGGACTAGAACCCTCACTCACCCGTAGGTGACATGCTTCATCATATGGGTTCCTCCTTACCAGTAGGAAAACCTAATTCCACTGGGAGCTGCGACTTCTTCACTGTGATGAAGGAACTCAGAGATGTTTAATTGCAGTTATTCCGAGGGATGGATACTAAATCCCATATGTGAGTTCTAAGGGGAAGTAAGGGTGCAGCGCAAAAAAAGGGAAAATTATTTTTATAGTAAAGACAAAAGTGTGAGAAAGAAGTTAAAACTGCCTAGGTAAGATGCACAACCTTGAATTTATTCATAGGCTCTGCCTGACAGGATTAAAACGCAATGCAAATCAGTAGTATAAATTTAAAACTACTATTAGGACAAGGTCGACATGTTTCAGCCGTATGATCTGTGGTATTATGACTAAGGGTGGGCGTAGTTCGCGAAGTAACGCTACGCGAAGCTACACGAAGTGCACTTCGCACTACGCGAACTTCACGTAGCACTACGCGAGCTGCGTAGTAGCATGTTCGCACTGTGCAAGATGCGTTTTCAATGAATGCACAGTGCGGACAAGCATCCGGCACTGTGCAAGCATTGAAAACGGCATCTTGCACAGTGCGAGCTGTAGTTTTCTGCTGCTCGAGTAGATTATTACTCGAGCGGCAGCTTTCTCAACGCGAACAGGTAGTTTCTCATTGAGAGCGGTCGCGAGCATGCGCAACCACTCGCAATGAGAAACCTGACCTCCTCGCGTTGAGAATCTCGCCGGGATGTCAACTTGCTTGCTTGCGGTCGCAAACATGACGTTCAGGACCGCGAACAAGCAAAAAATGACCGCTGCAGTACGCTACGCTGCACTACGCATGTTCGCACTGTGCTACGTGCAGCTCGCGTAGTGCGAAGTTGCGAAAACTTCGCAAACTCCGCGAGCGTAGCGTAGTGCTTCGCCCAGGGTTAATTATGACCAGAAAAATATGCAAAGGTTTGTGAAAACGTGAGTGAGCTACCCCGTGGTGGTGCAGGGCAGAGTTCCCATTGCATGTAATTAAACATAGGACATGGAGTACTTGCTTTATTCAGAAAATGATGACCAAAATGTTGAAAACAGAACATTTCCTCATAATTAGTTGTTTCTTCATACATGTCCTCAGAAATGAAAACAGTGGGATACTTTAGCTCTTTGAGCATTTCATAAACTGTATTAATGTCCCAATCAGCGGAGATAGAACTAGGAATGATAATATCATTTAAAGAAATACAAAATACATGTGGTATATTGGAGAAGTACAGTTGGTCCAAATTTATCATAGAACACACTATCCCAAACAATTTCATCAGGCACTGCAATAGCAGATGTTCACCAGAGAAAGGTCTCTTTGCACTTTGTGTGATGAAGAATGGGGTGTTAAAACCAAGGGGCATATTACCAAGCAATAGCGATAATTATCGCTATTGCTTGGTTAGAGACAAAAATTTACCGCTGAGCTGTGGCGATTTTTATCGCAAATAAACCTTGGTATTACCAAGGTTTATCGCAAATGCGATAAAAATCGTCCGCAATGCATGAATATCGCTGAAAAGTCAGCGATACTCATGCATTACCGAGCTAATGCTCTTAGCCATGTTATCCACCTCCCATTGGATAGAATAGCTAAGAACTGCTCAGGGCAGGTGCTAGCTTTTGGAGATATTCGCGCTTAGCGCGAATATCTCCATAATTTGGTAATAGGAGATAGCGATGTTAGCGACTGTTTCCAGTCGCTAACATCTTGGCACGGCCACTTTGCATGTCATTAGTGATAAATATCACTGACATGCAAAGTGGGGCCCAAGATGGTCGCTATCTCCTACTAGCTGTTGCTAACTGGTGTTAGCGACAGCTAGGTAACAGGGAGATAATTTTATCTCCGCTTTCTTGGCTTTTAAAGCCAAAAAAGCAGAGATAAACCCCCTTGATAATATGCCCCCAAGTTCACTGTTCGTACAGCAGAGCATTCTGGGAGATAGCGTCCTTTCAGAAGCAAGAAAAAGACTGTAACAAAACCAATCCACAAGATGATGAAAAGTAATAAAATTGTAATCCACAGGTATAGCCATGTAGAAACAAAGTACATCTTCTCCATTTAAAAGTACAACACACATAATCTACCTCAGAGAGGTGGAGCTGGAGGTGGTAGTGGCTCCAATGAATCTGACGATAAGTCTTCACAGTCAATAAAGTAGCCAGAGGCTGGCCATTCTATTTCGGCAGCTCTGGATGCTTGATGGAAAGTAGAGTTGGCGCGAATTGTGGTACATTGACATAGCCACCATCCGAGTCGGGTTTCCGAACAGAAATCTGCGTTTACGTACAAGCAGTTTGTATAGTTGTTGATGTACCAGGTAGAAGAGATACTTAATTATTTGCTGTCCCCATCTAGGCAGAAGATGCTTCACTGTTGTTCAAAGCTTCCATTGGGATTTACTGTATGTTAGTGAGAGGAGACAGGTAACGACTCAGGATCACACGTGGCTAAGATCTATTGACCCAAATCAAGGGGGGTTAAAAGTACAGTTCTGGTACCTTAACATCCATGACAGGTACAGGCACTCTGTAAGGTGGCCCAAATTATTTCTTGTCCACTATTTTCTCCGTTACCAGTTCACCAATCTTGGGTATTCAGCCAGAGACTACTGGTGCTTCCTTCACTTCACCAGTGGTGGTGCGTTTTACTTGGACATTGCTCTGTGTGTCCCGGAAACTGTTCAGTTCTTCTAAAACAGCCAAACATTATTTTATGTCAAACTGTATTTCTGCTGCCACTGTGCTTAGACTGTTGAGGTCAGGAACCCACATATTACCCCCAACCAGGATTTATTAGGAAGTCCTTCCATCTAAGGATTATCTAGGTAGATTGATAAGTGCTCTTTGGACCCCATATAGGTGATGTACCCAACTGCAACTTGAGCCTAATACCCTCACTGTTAAAGACAGCTTAAGTCTTTCTTTCCACTACCAAATTTCCCTCTGGATGGTAGGGAGAGGAGTACTGCACGGTCACATCCAATTTTCCCATGGAGTCTTTGTAAACATAGGCTAACACCAGCCCCTGTTCCGAATGGAATATGCCAACTGCGTATGTCCCGATGAAGACTTTCAAGTCTTTTATAGCAGTTTGGGTGTCAGCTGATCGCTGTGGCCATACCCATAGGAATGGAGAGGAGGAATCCCCTGTAAACAAGATGCATTTGTAAGCCCCATATGATTGTAGGGGGCTGCAGCGGTCCAGATAAGTACAAGCAAGAGGCTTGTCTTAGATCATTTGGGCTCTCATACATACACAAAGAAATACTCAGCAAGGCTTTACAACATTTAATGTAGCATTGCTATTGTTGCATAAAATACATGCACTCCGAGTAGAATTCAACAGATTAGCATAATTAGCATCACAAGAACAGTGAAAAGGATGAACATTTCCACCATTTCTGCAAAGACAATGAATACATGTAGGCATATAAGTACTTTGTATAGTTGTATCCTACCTAGCACTCCCTATTCTTGCCTAGGGTGCGTCATCTGTCAAATTCCTGCCTGGTGGACTTAATGGTGGGTAAGTGTCATCATGCTGCCCGTCTTGGTGTGAAGCTGGACATCCCTCTGTTGGTACGGAGGAATCAGCTGAGCTGCAATTCTTACATGAAGTGACTTTAGTGTGTCAGCTGAGTTCTCCTCTGCCTAAAGAAGGAAGTAGTTCTGTGTATATAACATTAGCACACATGTGGTCATGTTAAAACCCCTGACAGGCTGCAATTGTTTATTCTAGTTGAATTTCGTTGTCGCCTACCGGACAATAACATGAATACAATTTGTGCAGTGAGCTTTATCCCTTGTACTGAATGGTCAAGGTTTCGTGAGCCTACGAAGTGGAACTGTAGTCAATGCAGATTCAGAGAACGTTATCCTATATGGTCATATGTGGAAATGTATGTGAAAAGTCACTGTGCATTGAAGAGTTGGCAACTTAAGAAACGTTACCATGTAAAATAGCAGCATTTCTAATGGGCCTATCCTGATCCGTTAACAGCTTCACACCGTGTTCCTTCCCCTGGATGCCAGCAGGACTGCCACTGTAAGGCTTGGGTAAACCTCCCTATTTGTGTACCTCAACAGTGAAATCAAACAACAAAAAAATGAAATAAAATAAACAGTTCCCTTTTAACTCCCCCCTCCCTTCATTCCTGCCTGGTGAGCTCAAACACACCCACCTCCATCCCAACAACTTTGGAAGCACCCATCACCCTTTGGCAAGTGTATTCCAAACGGGTGACTCGGCCAAAACCATCATGTAGACACAATATAAACTCCCCCTTAATACTGTTTCTCTCTGTGAGCAGGGGCATATTATTAGAAGGCATAGACCCTGAAATCCAGGCCACTCTGCCTGAGCGCATGCTCCATGTAAGTAGGTGCTTGTCCATGCAGGCGAGCTCTGTGCAGGGGCTGCACTTCAGTATGTTGGGGTGCTTCATCAGTTTGGTACCCTCAGACCGCAGCAGACAGTAACCCTTATGAGTCCTTCAGCAATGTCTGTGGGCTCCTGCCCATCCCGCACACCTAACAGGAACGTTGCCATTTTTTGAGGTGCCCTGTGGCGCCAGATTATGTTGTCATTGTGGTTTGCTGTTGCCTTGCCTCCAACCCTCCATCTAGTCCCAGACTTAACTCAGGGATGCAAAGTTCCACCTCTTTCCCTCTGCCGTTACTCTTGAAACGTCATCATGTAGTTGAAGTTCTTCTGTCTCAATGCATTTTTAACCTAATTGAAGCTATGCCTAAGCCACTAAATGTGGAGCATGAAGTCCAGGAACATGTTAATGGTGTCATTTTCATACTAAACGGATGGGCTTTATGATGCGGTTAAAATATGGGCTATGGTGATCAGCGGTGGGCACCCTGTCAAGGCAGAGGGACTGTGCTCTTTGCATCCACTCTGGAAAGGAACCAGGAAAATCCACTGGGCTGCGGGGTGTTCACAATAAAATCCTCCAGGAATAGATCTACCCTAGGTTTATCCTCTCACGGCAAACCAGTCACCTGAACTCCAGGGGGTTCCGATGGGGAGACCCTATTCCTCCTATCCTTTTGAGAACTATCCTGAGTAGCAGGTGGTAGGCACTGCACCAGCGATAGTACCCAAAGGGAGGGGGGTTGACAGCAAGAAAGAAGAGAAAACACTATGCAGACCGAATTCTTCTCCTGGTTTTGGGCATCTTTCTCGTTTTCAGATTGCTTTGGTCCACACAGGAACGATCTGTCAATGACAGAGACAATTAAAATATTGGCATAAACAAGATTTCAATTAACAATCAGATCTTAGTTGACAATCACTGTATGCTGTTTAAACAATACCAACTAGTATAAAATGTAATGCCCTTGAGATTGTTCACATTATAAATACTGTTAGTCTTGTTAGTGTCTCCCCTTTCACATCAGGGATATACATTCATCCTTAGAAGTGCTTCCCTTACTTTCTCCTCTTGAACATCAAGGCAAAAGATTGTTTATCGCAGCTTCTGAAGCATTTATTTTGTCTCTCTTGTCACGGTACAAACATTACTTTATCTCAGTCTACAGTCGTCTACTAAGTTTATTGGGAACAAAGTTCACAAAAATGGGGCACCAAATCTATCATTGTGAAAGGTGTTTTTTTCCTTTAAAGTACAATTACAATGTCTTTAGCTGCTGGCCAGGCTTTAACACGATGATCAGTAAAAGTTACCTTTGTAGTTGTTGAATAACTTGCTGCATGGCATTGCGCAACACGCATTACCTAAATACCATAATATTGTTGTTCTTTTTTCTCTTTGTCTCTCAGGATTGCTTGCTTGCTGATGATTGATGTGCTGAGAGAACATTCGAAGACACACTGACGCTGGGATTGGGAGCACAACTGAGCTGCACAGGAGATGAGGCCAAGCAGAGTCTCGTGCTGAGAAAGCATGATTAAATAGCCTCGGTATTAAGATGGCTGCCGGAGCACGTGGAGACTTGCAATCCCGTGAGACGTCAGGACATGCTGCTGCACATGTTTAACACTAGCGGTTACATGGTCAAAAGACAAACAAAACATATGTAACTGTGAATGCGGGCCTATCACTGACAGCTACCAGAGTTTGACTACAGTAAACATGTTCATTAGCATAAATGAATGGTACGCAGTCCTACCGCACCCATCAGAGACTTGGCACATACATTACCTAATACCATGAACCTAAAGAGATGGGGACCAGAACTCCCTTAACCAGAGGATGTGTGATGGGGGAATGCGTGAGTTGCATGCCGGAGTCAGTCGGCCATGGCAGGGACCATGACACCTCCACTCTTTTTCAACAACCCTGATGTTATTTCTTCTCTAGCATCCTTCACAATCCCAGAGTTTGCACCCTATTGTCTTTGCATCCGCCAGCATGTCACCCATTTTTTTGTGCATCCAACCATAGGAGTCTGACTTCAGTTGTCACCAAATCAATGTTAGACTCTAACAACCCTCACACTCCCTGAATCACCTTCATTATGCCCTGTCTACTGTCTTGATGCAGGCCCTGGGCCTCCATTTGAATTGCTGCATCCATCGGTGTCTTAGGTCCAGTGTATTTGCCCAGTCTAATTCGCTACAAACCTTTTATGCTTTTGCTGCCAGTCATGTTGATGGTGACATCCGCTTTCTGGAGTCTTGCCTGGTAGGTGCAGATATTGCGCGGATGGTACACACTGACACCTGTCAGGTCCTTTCTCCTCCCATATTTCAGGTCCTCACTGTGTTTCTCAAAGGCCTCTCGCTTCATCTCTGCACCTTGCACGCTCTTTGTTGTCAGGCCTTCCTTTGCCCAGCCAGCTTTCTAGGGCGTCCTGTCCACTATGGCTGCATCCATCCACCTGGCTTTATTTCTGGCCACTGAAGGGGAACATCCAGATGTCACTATCTGCTTGAGGTCGGTACTCACTGCTATCTCCTCTGGGCTTTCACCTCTCACTTTCCCTGCCCCATGGCCTCTCAGTTTTCCCAAGGGCAGGGTTTTGCTGTCTCAGAGCTCCTGTTCCATTGGGCCCCTCTGTCACTTGGCCCCCACCATTGTCAGCAGTTGGCACCGCTTGCCGTATTTCCTTGAAGGAAGGCCCACCTCAGGCCTCTCCCACTTATGGTCATCATCTGTGGGACATCATCAGGGATCCCTGGGCATTGACTGCGTCCTTCATTCCCGGTGGTGGCTCAGATCTGCTAATCGAGCTCAGGGCCTGATAAGTGGGCAAAGTCCCCGCCCCGACTCTCACAACCAGTGGCAACCCCACCGAGGTAGCTCCAACTCAACAGTCTCTCAGCAGCTTCCTGCATTCATCAGTGGCCGCAAGGCCAATTCTGGCATAGATGGCCGGGATTAGGGTGATCATGAAGCTGAGCCACCTCAGCAAGCTGCCATCTTTCTTGGTTTTTGGCCATGCCCCCCACTGAGGACTTTTTTTTATTCCTTTGCAGAGACTACGTCCAAATGTAAAACTTTTCACCAAGATGAACCTGTATCCCACGCATGCTCCATAGCAGTCAGCCTTAACCATTGGCTTTTTCCCACTTAAATGCAATTAGATGACAGCAGTTGGGGATGAACCCTTTTTGCTGATATTTTGAACCTTAAATAAAAATAAAAATCATAACTATGGCTCTTCATATTGGATTTTTATCATTTTGGTATCAAGTTATTTATTAAAATGTACTCTATTTTTCTAAATTGGTTTGGAATTTTTCTTTTGTTGTGCTTTTACTTTATTACTGTATGGCTACTGCATAAATACTTTACACATTCCCTCTAAGTTAAGCCTGCTTGCCTTTGTGCCAAGCTACCAGAGGGTTTAGCTAACAAAGGGTTAGTGACTTTTGTGGTTCACCCTGACAGGGATTGTGATTATTATTTGAGGTGGATTCTCACCAATCAACTAATACTCCAGTTTTACACACATACATATTTGGATGATGACAAGCATATCTAGGGTTTGGGAGAGCAGAGAATGAGGCAAGGGGTCAGGCACATATAAGTCATGGGGCTCTTCTCATGTGTCCTGGAAAGGAGCTCCAAGGAGGGAGCAGAGAACAGCAACATGAAGCTGACTGCAAAGGGTGCATGAAGTTCTAAAGAACTCGTTACCTATCCATTTGAAAGGGTAGCAGGGAGAAGAGGCGGAGGCACTGGACAGAACCAGATTGGGGCAAGGAGCTCACAGAAATAGCCATGTGTATTCATATGGAGGGGATGTGATGCAGAGGCAGTGAATATATCTGCCTGGATGCATGTGGAATGCAAAGCTCTAAAGAACAGTCCCGTATATGTACATTGGGCTGAAGGAGAGGATGGTATTGAGGAGCATGGGGTTGGGAATATATGGGATAAGTAGCTCCAAAGAGTAGTCCAACACTTGTATATGGATTGGGATGGTAGAGTGGTCAAAGGACACACGCTGGGCCTATATGTTGCAAGATTATCCATGGACCAGTTCTCCCATAATCATAGGGAGGGGCAGAGGCCTGTTGCTTATGCTGCCTGCAAATGGGGGAAGGAGCTTTGAAGAGGAGCCCACATATGCATATGGAGGTAAAGCAGGGGATTGGAAAAGGGAGGTGGGCAATGGAGCTGATCACAAATTGGAAAGGAGTGTCAGTGAGAAGTGTTAATCAATGGAGAGGTACCGAAGATGGGGCACATGCCAAGATGAATAAGGGGCAAGAAACTGGGAAATCGTTCACATACCCAAAGAGAGTGGTGCAAGGGGAGTGGAAGAGTAGAAGGACACTGGGATTGGCACCTTTATTAAGTGCTCTGAAGAGCATCTAAACACATGCACATGGAGGTGAGACGTGCGGTGGGGTAAACAATAGAGAAATTGGACTAGGACCATATGTGGCAAGGGATTCCAAAGAACAGCTGCATCCACCCATATAAAGATGGAAGTGGCCAGAAGATGGGAACACTGAGGTGGGAAAATATGAGGTAAGGATTCTTAAGAGCATGCACCCACATACACACACATTGATAAAGGTTGTGAGAGAAGGAAGCAAAAGAAGTAGCACAGGACAGAGCACTCAATGAGCTCTGTATGCTCAAATTATCATTTGAAGGACATCAGGGAGGGCAGTGGGGCTGGGAACGCAAGGGGGGTGCCTATGAAGCAAGGTGATGCAGAGAAGATCCAAACAGACACTTTGAGGGGGCAAGGTGATGACCGGTAGATGGGAATATTAGACGGAAGGTATATGTAGCCTGCAACTCCCCTTGTTTTGGGCTCCAAGGATGCAGATTAGGTACTGGGAGTGATGGAGGTATTCCAAAGAGTATTCAACTGATGAATATAAATGGGGACTGTGGATGGTGCAGGGTATGGGGAGTCATGGATATGTACAAATGGGGCAAGTAGCTTTGATATAGAACAGTCCCATTCAGTCAAATGAAAGGCTGAGGATGAGAAGTCTGGGGATGTGGTAATACGGTAACAAACTTAGAAGGGTATACATGATTGCAGACATCAATGCAGCAGGGACCATGGGCACTTAAGTAACCAATGGGATCCCTTGACTCGGCTAGGGTAGCACCTAGACCACATATGGGGGAAATGGGGCATTTAATGACCATGCAGAAGAGGCAACTTACCCAGTGCTTACAAATGTTAATAACCAAACTTCAGGTATTAACTAATACTAATATACATAACCCAAGCACCCCTGGCTTTTTATCACATTCACAACGTCAGCATCTACGCACAGCCTGATTTACAAATCAGTAGTTGTGTCTTACTCATTTTTTACATTAGACTTGAATTAGCTGTCTCTAAAACTTATCAGTATCTTACAGGATAGCTTTGGAAAGAAGTTTTCCACTAATGTTCTATTACCACTTAAACAGCATTTCTAGGATTTCTAGTGATCACTCACTATCAGGGCCTGATCCCAATATTTGCTTTCAGTGAAGGCCCTGCACTTCTTCACCTAATTTCCTTTTAAAATACTTAGGGAGTCATTTGGATTTTGGCTGGTGCACAACATTGCCTGTTGGTAGAGGCCTTCTATTCCACCAGGGGGTGAAGAACAATCTGCCATTCACGGAGACCCCCACCTTGTCAGTGGGAATTTCTTTTTGCAAAAAGTGCATCTACCTTGGCAGCAAATACACTCTCTACAACACATGAAAGCTACGCAAGCTGCCAGGTTGTTGTGGACCATGAGAATATTATTCTTAGATATATACACCCATAATAGAGTTTAGTTTCTGAAAAACAGAATAACAGTGGCCCGATGCACAAAGGGTTTTCTCCATGAGCATGGGGTACATTGTTGATTTTCCCTACCAAGGTCCATGAAGTACAACCAGTCAGGGAAGATCTGAATCAGGAACAGTGTCTTAAATAGTGTGGATCTCTCAATGCTCTAAAGACAATAGTCTATGCTGCAGTATCTGCCCCTAATTACTGACATTGGTGTAGCCGGAATATTCTCCACCGGCAATCAATGAGCAGTACCACCATTCTAATTGATGTGCAGGAACCACAATTTTGGTGAGGTGGGAGCTTCAACAATTTATAGTTGATTCCCTACTCGAGCAAACTCTAAAATGAACCCCTAAGCCTCTTCCCCGGTTAGGTGTGCTATCTCCCTTATTTTCTACATGGGAAGGAACACCGCCTGCTCTTCAGATTATTGCATGTATTTTGGGTGCCTGTACCTGGCATACATGAGCATAGCTGCAGAGCAATTAAGAGTTGTAAGGATACGCCGGTTACAGTAGAGCAATGGTAGGCTGAGTAGAGGATGCCACCATGGTATAAAAAAAGATGGTTACATGAGTAGGTTGGATGTGTGAGTGGCTATCTGTTTATGGTATCCATCCATGGAGAGGGGTTGGAAAGAGGATAAGACGACCATATCAGATCATTGAGCTCCTTACCTGCCTCTCAATGTAGAGAGGTTTAATACGTTGCTTAATGTTGTTGAGGGTAAAGTAGTAAATTCAGTTAAGCCTCCTGATAGAATCGGTATGCAAGCTCTAAGTGCCACGTTAAAAATGAGCATGATCAAATCATCATTTCTATTTTCCAGTTTTCGATAAAATGAATATTAAGTTGAGATTCAAGGAACATGAAGCCCTTATTATTGGTGTGATGCTTGATTACTGGGCTTCATGTTGTTGGCCCAATAATGGAGAATAATGGAGAATACATTTTGATAATACAATTTTCATATTTTCTTACATATCTATGTGCAATTAGTTACCATAATAATGTTGGTACCTGTCACAGTATTTATGTGATACAATAGGGCGCAACCACATTTCTGTAGTACCTTAAACCAACAGGGTCTGATAGAAACCAGATTGAATGCATTTCTCCCTGTATCTGAGAGTTCCAGAACATCTCCTTCTTACTCACTTGAACAAATAGTTGGCACATACTATGTTGGTGAACTAACCTGAGGAGAAGAGTGATTTTGAGTGCATACTATATATTCTAAACTGACTACTGCCACACCCCCACTACAAACACACAACCATTAGACAATACAGACTGTCTACTGGTTAAGCTAACACATTTTCAATTGAAGCCATTCAGTTGACTCATCATATATCACATTCCTGTATACTGTTCAAGCTTTTTCCACCAACTGGATCAAATATATATAATATTGCTCACAACTAATGATCATCTGATTAGATTAAGTGTTTAAATTGGTATATTGATAATAATTCATGACATACTATCTGAGATTTCTCAGCATGTTTTACCTCATGCAGCCATCACCAAGATCTTTAAATCACTCACCCATAAGGCTGGTCACCTGCTTGATAATATATTGGCCTACAAAATTAGTATCAGCTTTGTATTAGTTAGTCCGGTTATCTGATCTGAACATACTTTAATCTCTTTTGAAATTACTTATTTGCTAGTGAGTCCTTGTAATGAGCACATGTGTCAGAATTCAGACTGTGGAAAACTTTAGCCAGAGGCAATGATAATACCTATATTTTGGCCTTGTAAACAATCATCCTAATTTAAAATCTGAGAATGGTGGCTGTGAAGTATATTTTAACCTGGTTATATATAATGCGTGTGCAGATAAACTAGATTCTCCAGTTGTTAAATTATTATTGTATTGTATTAAATATTAACAATTGTTAAATTAAAATTAAAGAGCAAAAGAGCAAACCTATTTAGAACTCCTCCTGTACTGTGAAAGAGAAGCACTTGTTTTAACTGCATGCTCTGCTATTAAATCTGCAATTTTCCAAGCGAAAGGGGAATATTATTTTAATAGAATTTCTAACTCAAAAAAGTGGCTCCAGACGTTTTTAGAATTCATGTTGAGCTTCCAAACATGGAACAGCATTCTACATATCACACATTTGGGAGCTTTTGAAATAAATGAAGCCATTTTTCATATAAAATCACCATGATAAGGCACAACATTGAAGAGAGAATTTCTTTTCTTAAGGATATGTATTCTAAAATCCTAGTGGGGAGCCTAAGGCTGATCTGACTTGCTCCTGGTGAGAATTTAAGATTTTACCACCAGAATCTATGACAGATCTCATTAAGATCGACAATTTGGGATCACCTTTATTTCCCACACCTCTTGAGATTCTGGCTCAAAATGCTGTGGTATTAGCACCTTGTAAACAACCAACTATAATCTTTTCACTTACCTCTGGATTGATTGATCCTGAATTATAAATGGGACTATTATCACTCTTTTACAAAAGACCGAATGGGAAATAAGAATACTGCTATCATCTAATTAATCTTTTCCTGATTTCACAACAATTCCAGAATCCTATGTCACTTACATCAACAATAATGAGTTCCTTGCTGACACCACGACAGGATCCAGATGAGTAGAGGGACTGATTTAGCCATATTACCACATTTAGATGATCTTTGGCTAGCAGCTGATAGGGTTGAAGGTTGTGCTTTGATTATGTTACACCTATTGGCTGCATATACTACCCAGGGCCGGACTGGGAACTGAAACTGGCCCTAGCAAGGAGCTCGGTGGCTCTTGGGTGGGGGTGTTTGGGGGGTGTTAGCGGAAGGAAAGTTTTTGCCACTTTTGTTGCTGGGGGCCGATTGCAGCTACGCTGAAGAGATGAGGCACATGGAAGTCCAAGAGACATGCTTTATTTCTCAAGTGCAGACACAGGATAACCTGTCCTTACAGCGCAGCCTTGAAGTCACTGTCCCAACCCCCATGCTAACATTCAAAGAATCTAGAACCACACCCAACCCTAAATACATAGCGTGCACAAGGCTGGCCCGCAGCAAACACCAAGCACGAGCCAAGCGAGCACGAGCCACAACACATTCTCTTCCCTTAAAGAAATATGAACAAAATATGTAGAAGAAAGAATATAGACTAATTTTGCATTGAAAAAATAACACACACATCTTTCCCCCTAACAAATGAAAGAACAATTTAAAGTACAAATACTATTTACAGCTTTCCACAATAAAATCCCATGACAGTGGTTTACACTTGCATTTGTTTAACTTATTCTCATTTACACAAGACTGAGGACCTTCCATGTGCTGAGCTTGAGGTTCAGCTTCGCTTAAATGAGAACTTTCAGAAATATCCTTATTGTCATTCATATCCATTGAATTGTTTCCCACACCAAGAGAAACATTAGGATCATTTCCAACATCTCGCGAAAAGACTTTTGATTCAACATTGTCATTCATTTCGACATCAATTTCCATTGCATCATCCCAATCTACTGTTGTCCTTGCCTGATTTTCATCAATGCTCCAATCATACTATTATTGCATAGTGCAACTCGTTTAAAGATCCCAAACTTTACCATTTTCTAACTGAATTGCATTATATAAGATCTCAATGACTTTTGCTGGTTGGAAAAACGTACTTTTGAATGAAACCAGGTTTAAGTATGCGTACCCAATCCACAACTTTAATTTTCGCAGGTTTAGTTCAATTTTTTTAATCATAGTAACTTTTGTTTTTCCCTTGCATTTTAGAGATAATATTCCTGACTGTCTCCAAGTACCATGACTCAACACTGGAATTAAATAACCAACTGGGGTTATATTTTGCTGGTGGTCTGC
Organism: Lissotriton helveticus; assembly: GCF_964261635.1. Taxonomy (NCBI): domain Eukaryota; kingdom Metazoa; phylum Chordata; class Amphibia; order Caudata; family Salamandridae; genus Lissotriton; species Lissotriton helveticus. Next base: position 736,906,292 of record NC_136072.1, on the reverse strand, counting down.
GTCCTCTCATTATTAAAAATGGAGAAATCCAGGTAATGTCATTGTCAGTGATCCTATTGGCTCAAGCAGCTTTAAGTAACTCAATTTCCCATTTGTTTATTGACACAAGCAGATTGTATAACCCCCTTAATGACACAGTTGTACCTCTCAACCATGCCATTTCCACTCGGTTTATAAAGAGAAGGGGTCTTCAAGGCAATTCCTTTTCTACTACAATATTGTTTAAAATATCTTGATTGAAATTGCACTTCATTGTCACTCAATAAGGACACAGGAATACCTTCTTGACTAAAAATCTCATCTAAAATAGTAGCACAGCACTTGTATCAGCTTTCTGTACAACTTTGACCACAGGCCATCTTGAGAAAAGGTTGATTAAAACAATAATGTACATATGTGATGAGCCAACAGGTCCCATAATGCCTATAGCAACAGACTCCAATGGGTTCTTAGGATGTTTCTGCACTACCATGGGAGGTCTATATGTTTGTAAAGTTTTGTCTGCCTTCGAGCAAACAAGACATTCACTTACCATACGCTCAACAGCGGAATGGACTCCTGCCCAACAGAATAGTTTTTTGACAAGTAATTCAGTGCTTTCAATACCAAAGTGGCCCTCATGACATAACCGCAAAATGTCTTTGCGTAAACGTATAGGAGGAATAATCCTTTCACCCTTAATAGCAAGTATCCATCTACAGTAAGTTCAGATCTTACTTCCCAATAAGGTCTAACACTAACCGGTAAATTCCTGCTAACAGTGGTCTCCCACAAGGACTGATACAGGTACTTACACACTTTGTCCAAACGGTTTAGTTTATTTTAGAGAAGAGGACAATAGGTAGTCAATAAAACTTTATGTTTTCTTGCATCCTAAACAGATCATTAACAGAGCCCTGATGAGGGTTTGGGGATTTATGACCTGAACCTGAAACGCGTCAGCAAATCTATCAAGAGCCAACTAATACATCTGGTGTCTTTAGACTAAGTGACAAAAGCCTTGCTCTTGTTATGAATTAATTTGGTTGTTTTGAACAAAAAAAGAAAAAGTGTGACTATATATATGATATAGTGGTTTGTAAAATTAATGAAGTAAAATTCAAACTGCTTGTTGGATGTATTGTGATATATTTATGTTTTGTGATATATCTTTTTGATGTGATTTTTGTAATGTCTTATGTGAGTTGTTTGAATAAGATTGTAAATATTTGTTAGAGAGTGTTTTTTCTTTCTCTGTTATTGAAAATTTCGCTGCCTGAAAAGTACATGATTAAGAGGTATAAATAAATATACCAGACCGGTTTTAATTAAACTGTTTATTTGGTCTTTTGCTAAAATCTTACTGGAAGCAATTTGAGACGGGGGCACTTTTGTATGTGTATAGATATTTAAACGGTCCAGCCCTCCCTCAGCCCTGACAAGGACCTAACTCCTTTTGTGCGCTTCTTAAGAGAAGAGCAAGCAAAAAGAATCTAATTTGATTCTTTAGAAAGCCCTCACTCACCAACCGAGTTGGTGACATACTTCATCATCGGGGCCCACCAGGAAGGTGGAGTACCTCCCCGTTGTGCTTCAACGCCAGAATTACTGCGGAGCTGGTTCGTTGTTTGTATGTTTTTACAAGTGCTAGTGAAGGTGGAGTGAATTTAAAAGTGAGCGATTTTGATGCTGGATAGATGTCTCAGCTATGTCTCACTGTGGGTGATCTATGTCTCACTGCGGCTGGTCAACATGTTTCTGCCTGTATGTTGTGACTAGTTAGGCATTCTTCAGGACCACTGCATAGACCCCCGCGGTATGAGTGCGCTAAGGCTCACTCTGACCTGGAGGTCATGAATGTGAAAAAACAGGGAAAAAGATTTCAAACTTGTTGTTCCTGATCCTTGTAGGGACCCTGCTGATATATGTGGAGTGTTCATTAATCACTCCATGGGTCTCGGGAGAGGGGTGGTGACTAGTAGGCATACCGCCAGCAAAGCCAGGCACCCACCCGGTACCTGTTCACTCCCTCTGTAACCGGACCCCGTCGATGGCAGAATGGACTTAAAGGTTACTAATATCTCCTGTAATTTAGGTATTTGTACCTTATTCCAGGCCATGCTCTTTTGGGGCAGGCCAGCTCTTATCTTTCCCTAAGGAGAAGACAAAGGCCAAGTGAAAGGTAATAAAAAATAGTCTGAGTAAGTAATGTCCCTATGGCTTTCTAGACTTATTGAAGTGTTTGAAAATATAGCCTCAATTGTATGCCTGGTTTTGTGAGTAGGTCACATAGGGGACATTGACAGGTTAAAGAAGGCCACTGTAGCATCGAAAAACTCTGGACTAAAGATTTTATAAAGGTGTCCATATGAATATAAAAGTCAGGGGGATCGCAAGGAGTTTGTTGGGTAGGATAAAGAGCAGAGGCAATGAAATTATTATTATTATGATTACTACTAATTTTATTACTACTACTACTACTAATAATAATAATAATACTATTTGCCAAATATTTAACTTGACTAATGTTGAATGATATTGTCAAACAAATTGTGCAGCACAAAATAAATGTGTCATATCTTTCTGGGCAGTTAAACTGGCAGATACAGACAGAGAACTGCACCATGCACACAGACACGATTCAAACCCCCTGAGTAGAACATTGCACAGAATTTGCCTGGCTGAACTGAGCTATTATGTGTAAGGAAAAAGGGGTATCCCCGACTAGAGTTCCTAATTCGGGATAGGTGTACTATTTGGAAGAAAAATAATTAGGAACTGATTTGAAATAGAACGTAAAAACGGACACATGACAGCAAGAACTATTGCATAAACAAGGTGTGTGATACAAAAATATGGCTTTTATTTTATTTTATTCAAATATTATTCTATATACAATATCGTTATTCTGTTACAAGTAATTATCCTGTGTATACCTCCACTATACATGTGACTATTAGTCTACATATACATCCTATACATATTTCAAGTGATTGGTAAGGGCTTGGAGGTTATGTGGAAGATTATTTCAACACACAATACATAAAAACATGGCTAGATATGACATCTACGCGCGTTTCGGCTGGGGGCCTTCATCAGGGAGCCATGTGTGTATCCCAATGGACCTGGTTAAATAAGAGAAGCTGGTTCTCCCAGGAGGATAGAGAGATTTAGACCTGTGATGTGTCTGACTCGGAGACGTGGGCGCTGTATAGTTAGTCGTGTTGAGTATTGTGTCTCTCTTTCAATCAGTATCCTGCTATCTAGCGGCAGACTTTGACTTTGGAGCTGCTGTAGCTATAGGTCATAGGTGCTCTGGGAAGGATCGTTGAGCATTTCTTATAGCGCTGACTATCTTTAGTTTCCGTCTACTGCGGTTGCGCTGGGGGTCTGTGAGGTTCTAAAATTTAACTGCTGGATGCCGTCATTGTGGTTACGGTGCGGGGACAATCTGATGGTTGTCTATTCTTAACTTTCCAATTAGGGGGTCTGATGGCGTCTAGATATGTAGAGCCAGGATTCAGAACGTCTGAACGGAGACGGCTGTATGTGCACCCTTGCGGTCAATTTCAAGCGTGGGCTCGGCTTTGGCTTCGGTCCACTGTATTTAAGTTGGGGGTCTAGCGGTTTCGCTGTTTAGCCGACGTGTGCCATCATGTTAGTGGCAGTGCGGAGGCAATCTGATAGTTGTCTTGCCTGCGCTGTCCGATGGAGGGGTCTGCCGGCGTCTAACCACGTAGAGCCAGGGGTCCATATGAATATAAAAGTCAGGGGGATCGCAAGGAGTTTGTTGGGTAGGATAAAGAGCAGAGGCAATGAAATTATTATTATTATGATTACTACTAATTTTATTACTACTACTACTACTAATAATAATAATAATACTATTTGCCAAATATTTAACTTGACTAATGTTGAATGATATTGTCAAACAAATTGTGCAGCACAAAATAAATGTGTCATATCTTTCTGGGCAGTTAAACTGGCAGATACAGACAGAGAACTGCACCATGCACACAGACACGATTCAAACCCCCTGAGTAGAACATTGCACAGAATTTGCCTGGCTGAACTGAGCTATTACCCCTGGGCCCTGGCAGCGAGATGAGGATCTGGAGCAGAATGTTGGCCAAGTAATGAATCAGTAACTTTCAGAGTACCTCGAGGAAATTCGGCTTCTGGACGACACACAACACAGTTTCATAAAAAATTGTGTTACTAAGTCTGCCCTGGTAGGAGATACAGAGGATATTCGAGAAGTGCTGGACAGGGGATGGACCGTGGCCCTAATTCTATTGGATCTCTCTGCAGCATTTGACACAGTCATCTGCGCAGCCTGGGAATTGAGGACACAGCTTTAGATCTCCTCCAACCCTTCTTGGTTAACAGACAACACACTGTGTAGATGGGCAAGTTTACATCTAGACCTTTCTCCCTGCCCTGCGGAGTCCCTTAGGGATTGGCATTATGTCCAACACTTTCTAACCTTTATGTTACACCACTCACATCTGTTATCAAAATCGTGGACTTTCACCTGGCATCCTACGCGGATGACACCCAAATTATGGTGTCACTGGCAAAGCCTGAAAATAATTCGGGCATTGCACTCAGAACATACATGAGCAATGTGAGCAAGTGGATGGATTACAACTACCTTAAATTAAATGCCACTAAAACTGAGGTAATCCTTTTTGGTAAGATGTTACAACTTCTCACTCTGGATGCCGGAATGGTAGCCCCCCGAACTAGACTCACTCCCTGAACCCTCAAACTACGTAAAAAATCTAGGCATACTGGTAGATAAAGAACTGAAGTTTAAGGGCCAAGTAAACAAAATTACATCAGCCTCATTTTTTCGATAAGGCTCATAAAAAAGGTTGAAAAATTCTTGCCCCCTGAACTTCTGAGTACGGCTATCAGCGAATTGGTTCTCACTAAGATAGAGTATTGCAACAGCCTCTATCTTACTCTCGCAGTGGGTCTCGAAAAGAGGCTCCAGAGTCTGCAAAACGCTGCTGCCCGCTTTCTCTTCAAAATCCCAAAATATGAATTGGCGAGAGGAGCCATAGGGAAACGACACTGGTTGCCGGTTAAACAACGATGTAGGTTTAAGGCTCCCTGTCTGGCCTATAAATCACTGCATGTATTGCGGCCTGCTCATTTTAGGGAGAAGCTCAATTGGTACGTCCCGGCAAGGCCGCTCCAATCAGGCTCCGCTATGAACCTGACCATCCCACATTCAGGAGAACCAACTGAGGAAGGAAGAGCTTTTTCAGGGCCACGGCTGTGCTCTGGAACAGCCTCCCACTGACATTAAAAGCTTCTCCCTCCCTACTTAACTTTCAGAAAACCTGGCTGTTCCACAGGAGTAGAAGGCACCTGGCCACCGGCTAAACTCGCTTCTGACATTTACGGTAGCTAATTATCTTTCCTACAGCGCCACGACGCCTATGGCCATCAGTTGCACTTTACAAATTATATAAAGAAACACATTAAAATTTCGGCAGCAATATAAACCTTTGCAGTTTATTCATCTTTTTTTAAACATGTTCGATGTCTGTTGAAAGTCTTATTTCTGGATGTAATGTATTTTACTTGTAACTCATGCAAGAAAATATTTTTTTTACATAGACACTTGGTTGTGTGTTAATTAATACCAATACTGCAAATAGTAAGTATTTCTGTGTAAAGAAATTCCAGGGGCACATAATCACATACTATTTCTAGAGTTTGTTAGTGATTCAAAAGTAATAAGTCAGCAATTGTCTTTTTGCTGGGAACCAAGTACCCCATTGTAGCATTTCACTCTCTCAGGGTAGCAAAGCACCACAATTCCTATGCCTACTCCATTGTGGGTGGTGTGGGCTAGTAACATCTGCTCTCTGGCACACAACAACAGCACTAAATAAATCATTGTCCAGTCAGTTGTTTTTTTGTTGCATTGGAAAAGTACTTTCCACACTACAAAACACTATGCATTAAATACCAAACATATACAATCAGGTAAATGGAAATACTTTTAGTGACACCCTCATATCAAATTTCACCCTAAACAGCCCTGACCCTCAAACTGCAATACCCCCACCTATACTGCATGTAATATTGCATATTATGGACAGTTATTTTCAATAACGCAGGACTATTGGCTTTGGGAAGGTTTCACCCCATTAATAAAAACAGCATCATGATATATTTGATCATTGCAACACCGCTGAAATAAATGGGAAGAGTAGTAATATGAAATATGTAACAACCCCAGCACTGAAGTTAAAGAGAGTTATACTAACATTCAATAGCATTCATTATACAGCAAAACCTTGCATTAGTAACCACCAACATTGTCAATAAAGCATTGAATTGAATAACATGTGTTCTGGTATGAGGAATTAGAGAAAAATTGGGAGACAGGCAAAGCAGTTAACAACTCGATGAGCAAATCATATCTGTCGCAGAAGGTAGAGCTAATTTATTCAAATTGTCATAAGCCACATACAGACTCCTCAATTAGTTATAGTTTTCTTGACAGGAATGCAAAGTAGTAAAGACAAACATCATTCAGAAATATTTATAAAAAAAGTAAAGAAAATGAAACCAAACTGTATTTAAATGGTGTGATTGCATTCTTCTGGCATTGTCCGTCTTGTCTTGGGAACAGAACTGAACCACAGAGCAATAGCACTATAGAGGTTCCTTGCAGATTGAAGGCCTGTTGAATAAAAGAAAATGACAATGTATGAGAGTCAAGATAAACATGGTGTATTAGAACCCAGAGTCTGGAGCATAATCTTCTGTACCTTTAACTAAGGGCCAACCACACCAATTCTAGAGATATAGCTGCTTGTGCCCTGAATGATTTATTATTCAAACATTATAATCACATAGGATTTGCAACTTGAACCACTGGTCTGCCTTATTTTAAATATATAATGACTTTCCAGTCCATAAGCGTAGGACGTAATCTTTTTCACACAGAAGTAGCTAGGATGGGCCATTCTTCTGGATACTGCAAACAGGACTTGCAGATGTTACACCTTCCGAAAAGATACAGAGCTTTTGAACAAGAAAACAAAAGAGAAATTAAGTTTTATAGCTTTATGTAGAGTTTGGAGGACAGATTACTAGGTCACAAATATAAAGGATACCCTATCCACCTTATTACAAGTGCATTATTTCCTATGGCACTTGTAATAAATCAGAAGTGATGTCCACCACATTATGATGAACTAAGCCATTTGGCAGACTCTAAATCAGTCTATAGGATTAGTCAAGGTAAACCAGGAGGTTTCTGAAGAACCAAGAGATGCTGAAGTGCAGTTAACTAATGGCCAATCATATAACGCTTCCGTTGACATATGCACCATTGATCCAGGATGATCACCAAAACATTATTTACAATGTTTACCTAAGCCCCTCCCATTCATTACCTGAATCATCATTTGACATTCACTGGTGAAAGTTACTTATTACAATAAGGCATCTATCTATCTATCTATCTATCTATCTATCTATCTATCTATCTATCTATCTATCTATCTATCTATCTATCTATCTATCTATCTATCTATCTATCTATCTATCTATCATCTATCTATCTATCTATCTATCTATCTATCTATCTATCTATCTATCTATCTATCTATCTATCTATCTATCTATCTATCTATCTATCTATCTATCTATCTATCTATCTATCTATCTATCTATCTATCTATCTATCTATCTATCCACTCCATCCATCCATCCAACTATCTATCTATCTATCTATCTATCTATCTATCTATCTATCTATCTATCTATCTATCTATCTATCTATCTATCTATCTATCTATCTATCTATCTATCTATCTATCTATCTATCTATCTATCTATCTATCTATCTATCTATCTATCTATCTATCTATCTATCTATCTCTTTTTCAAGAGAGAGCCCCACATAAGCACTCTAATACATAGTTTACACTTTTTTATGACAGCTGAAGATGGGAATGAAAGGTAGGGAAGGCATTTTGTTCTTTGGGGTAATTGAGGCATCGGTTGCAGATGTAAAGACTGTTGCTCATGAAAATGTCTAGAGTTAATAAGAGGGTTGAATTAGGCTTCTTTCTTTGTCACCTCTCACTACTCAGTCACTTGACCAAGTCCAAAATGCCTTTATCCTTCATGATTATTAGTCTATTCCTTACACAATGAGCCATTTAAATGTATTTACATTAGCACTCCAAAAATTAAACTAAGACCATTTTTTTAATAGCAAACATTTAAATTGTTTTATGGTACTTTTATTCCAGAATGTAGAGCTCATGTCAACTTCAGGGAGCCCAACTGGAAGATGAACATTCTTCACACTTTTAATGTGTGAGAAATTACTCTCATCCAGTGCTGTGTCTTCTGAAACCTTATAATTGTATGGATCAAATGTTTATTCACTTTGATCATCCCCAGTCTCTCCATGGTTCAAGAAAGAGACTAGTCCTTCAGGCTGTGACAGTCATACAGCTGCACTGAAAACATGCTTTGAAGAAACACTGGCTACAGGAAGTTGCTGAGTTCTGGGCACTGTTCCTTTTTCCTAAATCAACAAGTCCATTGCTCGTAATTCAATTAGACTTCTGTTTGGTCATCCAAGTAGTCTTGCTCTATCTTCTCTATTTTCATAGATGTTGACATTTGCTGTTTCTGCATTCCCTGCGCGCATGATTTAAGTTTTAAAAAATTCATAAACTTGTCCACTACAGTGGTTGGAAGTGATGATGTTATGTTATGTTTGTTATGTTGGGTTGTGTTGTGTTACGTTATGTTATGGTATGGTATGGTATGTTACACAGATTTGTACACAGTGCTAATTATCCAAGATGGTATCCAGGGGTTCAAAGATAGGTAGGCAGGGGTCTCCCCATAGATAACTTGAAAAGGCAGTTCTTCATCTTCTTGTGGAAATCAAGAAGTGAGAAGAAGGTTCTGATGTGCAGTAGGGGGTTGTTCCATGCTTTGGGGGAGATGTATGATTAGGCATCACTTCCTGCTCTGCTTTTCTGTGCATGGGGTGTGTGTGCCAGTGAAAGTTAGGCTGAGCAAAGTATCAGGAGGGTTGGTAAAAGTGTATGTGGCTTTGAGGGTGTTCATATATTGTGTAGTGCTTTGTATGTGTGAGGGGTCTGCATTGAGTACATTTGTGTATGGAAAGTCAGTGGTGTTTTCTGTGGTGTGGTGTAATGTGGGTGTGGAGTGGTGGTTTGAGGATAAGTCTGAATGCTGCATTTTGAACAGCTTTTGAAGTCTGTTCAGGAGCTCTTTAGCGATCCTAGCATATAGTGCATTGTTGTGGCTAAGTTGGCATGCTGGTCCTCCTCGACCTATCCGCCGCTTTTGATATGGTCTCTCACAAAATCCTACTAAACCGTTTAAAGCAGGTCGGAATCGGTGGCTCCGCTCTCGCCTGGATCGAATCCTTCCTCACTGGCAGAACTCAGAAGGTGGTGCTTAGGCCTTTCAAGTCAGAGGGTAAACCCCTGCTATGTGGTGTTCCGCAGGGCTCTGCCCTGAGCCCTCTGTTTTTTAACGTTTATCTCGTACCCCTGGCCCCAGTGGTGGAGTCCTGTGGAGTCAGAGTGGTCTCTTACGCTGATGACACTCAGCTGATATTTTCCTTTAGAGACCACTCAGACTCCACCTTTGCCAACTTCCGCCAATGTCTGAACAACATCGGTGACTGGATGACCAACAATCACCTTAGACTGAATGCTGACAAGACAGAAGTCCTGTTTTTTAACCAAAAAACATCTATCTCTCCCAGCCTGTGGTGGCCCACAGCACTTGACCCTGCGCCCACCCCTGTCCAATCAGCACGTAACCTGGGCTTCCAGTTCGATAACTCACTTTCTTGCAAAGCACAAGTCAACAAGGTCACCTCTGCCTGCTTTGCGAAGCTGCGCATGATTAAGAAGATCCTTCCTTATCTTCCCTTGGACGCCCGCCAAACAATCACTCAGGCCCTCATCACTTCTCACCTAGATTACGTCAGCAGCTTATATGCCGGTGCTCCTCAATATCTGATCGATCGGCTTCAGATCGTCCAGAATGCGGCAGCCAGACTGATCGGAAATATTCCTTACCGTCAGTCGGTTGCCGCCTATCTTAAAGAACTCCATTGGCTTCCCATTGCAAGCCGCATTCAATTTAAGATCCTCACCCTCACCTTTCGAGCCATCAACGACCTCGGACCTGGCTACTTGAAAAAGCGAGTGTCAATTTCTCAATCTGTCAGATCACTGAGATCTAACAACTTACGCCTTTTGATTACACCTCGCTTTCGACGTTCCAGAATGGGCGGCAGAGGGTTCAGCGTAATCACTGCCAAACTATGGAACTGCCTCCCTCTGGACCTCAGGTTCAGCCCGTCTGAATCCATCTTCCGTGCTAAATTAAAAACCTGGCTGTTTTCCAGATTATGATCCCTGTCTTGTCAGAAGCCGGTCCCACCCCTCCCTCCCTGAGGTTCTGTTTTTAGCGCCGGGACACCCCTCCGGGGGTAGCTGCGCGCTGTATAAGCTACCTACATAAATAAATAAATAAAATATATTGTGTAGTGCTTTGTATGTGTGAGGGGTCTGCATTGAGTACATTTGTGTATGGAAAGTCAGTGGTGTTTTCTGTGGTGTGGTGTAATGTGGGTGTGGAGTGGTGTTTTGAGGATAAGTCTGAATGCTGCATTTTGAACAGCTTTTGAAGTCTGTTCAGGAGCTCTTTAGCGATCCTAGCATATAGTGCATTGTTGTGGCTAAGTTGTTTCTTCATAACTTTGGTACATGGTTTTTCTACCTTACTAATATGATACAGCAGAATATACAGCAATGGGATGACCTGGCTCTTGGTACAATTCTCTTTGCTGACTTTCAGTATCAAAATATCAAGGTGCACAAACAGCTGAATCAGGCACTTGACTAGCCCCCATTTGTTAAACTACATCATCTTCGCTTTGAGAGTTGCATCCCCTCTTCTTAGTATATATTGATTGGCAAAGATTGGAAGACTTGCTGTACTCAAACAGGTGTTGCCTCATGAAGAATCTGGAGTTCGTACTCAATGGAACATCCTATATGATGGCTTTTAAAGGAACTCTATTACTGAGATGAATGATCCTCATCTACTTCCATGTTTTGAATGAATGGCGGATATGTGTGCAAATCATGCACCATGTGCCCAGTATGTTGTTGACAGCTTTTATGAGGAAGTCCTGCACAATTAGGTAGTTGCAATGATCTCAGCATAGCACTATGAAATATTCTCCTTCAGCTATGGCTTTGAAAATGTAATGACAATGTCAACTCTATGGTAGTGGGCAGTGGCAACAGATAGTATGTTTAACTAAGCAGTTTCACACTGCTGATATGATGTTGCCATGCATGTGTGTGTGCCCAGGTGGCCCTTGAGCAGTAATGATATTATGTGCATTCACAAATCAGGACTCTGGGATATGCAGGCCAAGAACAGGCTGTTCTCTCGCACCTTGATCAAGACTGTATAATTTGTAATCTTCCTTTCAAAACATTTCTCAATCTACATGTTTTATGTAATAGGGGATCTCACAGTCTTGTATGGAATTGTGATGTTTTAAGATATTGATTCTAAGTAAAAAGAACATCTTTTGTATAAACCTATCTCTGTTGTTTGCCTGTGATATATTGGTGACAACATTTTGTGAAGTTAATATACAAAAGTCATACAAGAGACGTGATATTATGTTTAGAGTGCCAGGGTATTATCATGCTATACCGTGTCACACAGTGACTGTTTTCAGTACCTGCGTATTTCGGTACCCAAGGTAGTGGGGTACAATCCTTACCCGTAGGGGCACCATAATTAGTTGTTGCAATTTTGAGAGTGACTAGGGAAGTTACATACATTTGTCTTTGCCAAGTCTGACTATACTTATTTTTTCTGAGGTGCGATCCGTTATACATCACTACCGCTTCTTGTATCTTGATTAAGATGAGGTGACCAATAGAAGAGTAGTCAACAATACCAACTTAGATTGCTTCATCAATTGGAATTCAGGTTGATTAAATTTGTTGGAACTCCAGGACTCTAAGAGGAGCCAGGGAGAGAGTTGTAAAAATGAATGAATTAAATTAAAAACATCAAGCACCATGAACCCAAGAAGACCGATTCCTGAGGCAGAGTAAGTGAAGAAAAAATATAAAGATGAGAAAGGGCAAAGAGACCCCAAAGAGACCCAGAGGGAGGATGACAAAACTGGATTACATTCATTAAAATCAACAACTATCTACTATCAACTAAAACAAGCAGCCACAAACACAGATACTGAAAATGGAAACTATATATTAAAAAACAAAAAACAGGCAAAAATGCCGTGGGCTCCTAAAGTATCATAAGAATCAATGTTCCTAAAAAGGACTTTTAAAAGTGGCAATAAATGATTACCAAGGAGAAAAACATACTGGTACTACAAAATGGTGGTGGGCCAAACAGCAAAGAATGAGTCATGGAGAGCAAAGACAAAATGGCGGCTTATGAGGCACAATGGTTTCACATAAAAGTGGTCTAACACATGACAAGCAAAAGAGGCATGGATAACAAAGACAAAATATCCACCTATGACACACACTGGCACCACAAAATGGTTGTTGATCACAGGTATGTTAAGCATAAAGCATGGAGCACTAAGAGGACATGGCTGCCCTGCCTTGGCTTAAACTCCTTTCTCCCTGACAAACCTTGCTGCATTATGGAGAAATAATTGCACAAATACATACCCGAAAGGTGCCTGCGACCATCCGAGGGACAAAGCACGCCACCAGTAAAGTAGCAACAATATTGTGAAAAAAAATGTTCAAACAAGATAAAAAATATAATAACCGCACAGCAATATGGAAAGTGACCTTGAAACTCCAGGTAATAATTATGCAACCAAGATACCTTAATCAACCATCCCACAAGTGCACACACTCACACACAAAATGGTGGGTAAACACATAAGGTATAAGGTGACTGAGAACAAATATATTTGTCTGGCTACAGGGTCCAGTACTTCTGGAGTTACCCCCAATCTAGCCACCAATAGGCACATGCTACACAAAAATAACCTGACTTTAACATGAAATCAAGGCCATCCAAAAGACCCTAAAATAATACTAAATGTGTCTAGCACAGCAGCAGTAAGAATGTGAAAAATACATTACATAAGTACATCAAAGACTTATAATGGACTACAGTAAAACATCACAATGTAATGACAAATCTGGACAAAATTCACAACAATCTTTTCAAAACAGAAGGAACTATATATCCTCAGGGCTCTTCCATCAAAAATTGTCCTTTGCCATTATGCTTGTCTTTTAATCCCACATGAAACTGCCTGCACCACCCTACTCCAAACTCAAGGTCTTCCAGCAAAAAACAAACAAAATTAGCAGAATAAATATTAGTGGTGCCTGCCCTTCCTCAAACAATTTACAAAGTACTTCACACAATGTACTCGATTTTCCTCAAAATAATGCTAAAACTGCAAGAATAGATGAAGCAGATTGCAAACACAGGATGAGTGATGCTTTATCTTTAGGCTTCAAATGAAAAAATGGGTGGAATTTAAAGAAGAACAGTGAGGAGTTTCCAGGACAGGAATAGGAAATGTAAACTTTATCAAGACTAGCCTCACATTCCCAATGGCACTCCTCCTGTAAAAGAAAGTGTATTTTTCACCAACAAGTTACTCAAGATGTACTTGATAAAAATTCAACTCAAAATGAAATTTTGAGTTATCAGTGCCTTGTCGTTAAACAACAGCCCCTCCCTTTTTGTTCAATCACATTGGTCCCTTGCTCCAGCAATAATGGATTCTACCGAAATTGAAATCTCATTTAATTAATTAATTAATGTGAAATCCCAGAGATTACATAAAATTAGGCAAGCACAAATACAACTCCAAGCAGGTTTAAAATAATGTTCAGTGTACTTAACCCATTCAATTCAATAGGTGAACCTGCAAAAACATTTGAGAGATTGGAACACAAAGCCAATAACCTCTTACATGCTCATGACGGCCCCCAGTCGTCATGAGTCACGGTGTGTGTGTGCTCATGACGGCCGGGAGCCGTCATAACCGCGCCCGGGATTGGAAGATCCAGCACTGCGGTGGAATTTGCGCCACAGTGAAGAGGTTAACCAAATGTAAAATGGAAGTATACTAAACACAGGGGCTACAGCCCCTTCCTCCATAGTCAGAATTTGAAGTTGGGTACCTCATTATGATTTGCCTTATCATGACGGTAGAGTGGTGTGAAAGGACATGTGACGATGGCCTCCAGGATACTTAGGTTCATTTTTTTAAATTTTTTTTTTTTTATTGAGAATTTAAGCGGTATCAAAAAACAAAAAATACAAATAGTTATACAATAATTAATGCAGCAGAGTTCGTAAAAAAGATAATATCTGTTCGTAACTACAAGTCGTTATTATTACAGCAAGCAAAGATGGAGGACCAAGGACAGACATAAATATATAAATATATAAATATGTAGAAAAACTAGAAATTTGATCATCATCATTACACATAAACAGCTAACCACTTAAAATTATACCAACAGTTATTAGGTTATGTCAAGACAAATTTATATATAACAGTCTAACCCAGCTGATTGATAAAATTAAGGTACTCTGCCTTCCCTCCATTCTTTTAACGGGGCCCATATTTTACGTCTAAAATCTCGCAATTTCCTACCTTTATGTAAATAAAGCATACATTATATATTATGGATAGCAAGAAGCCTGGCCAGCCACATTGAAAAGGTCGGAGTAGAGGGGTCCTTCCATGCAGCTGAGAGCAGGATCCGTAGGACGGCCACAACCAGGAAGATAAGTGCCTCGGTTTCTCTGCTACTAAGACCCAGGTTGCTGTCAATTCCAAAGATCATCACTGTTGGGGATAGACTGATCTTCGAGCCTAGTTGCCCCTCTAGGAATTTCTCGATCTCGGTTTTGATTGTAGTAAGTTTGTCACAGAAAAAGAACACATGTAACAAGTCAGCCGAGCCTTGCTGACATCTCGGGCAGTTACTATCCGTCCTCATACCCCAGTCGTGTAACTTAGAGGGAGTATAATATAAATTGAAAAGAGTTTGAAAATGTTGTGCCTTCAGATTGGAGGACCTGAGCACCTGCTTATCCAGAGATAGGGCTTTATCAAGATCTACATCTGGATCTTGCAATTTAGCTGCCCATGCTGCCTCATGTTTCTCCAAATCATCTGGCAACTTTTCAATTAACTCCTGATAAATAACCCTGATCCTATCTCCGCCCTTCAATAGGTATTCAAGTATAAAACTACGAGCGCCAAGAGCAGCGGCTGATACATCAGCCTTAAGCGTTCGTGAGATCTGAAGATACTTGAAGCTGTGACCAATGGGCAGATCGTATTTCTGCTGAATGGCATCAAGAGTCATAATCTTGCAGTTAGATATTACATGCCCCACTGTCTGGATGCCCTGTTGTTCCTATATTTTCCAAGCCCCGTCTGCGCTCAAGTTCGGAAAGAACCCTGATTTACACAAAGGTGTATGTATGTTGATTCTAGGAATCTGTAAGGATTTTTGTAGTTTTTTCCAAAGATCCCAGGCACCAAGAGGAGCCTTGAGCCTGGCTTTCTTGAAAAATCTGCGCCCAGTTTTTCTTATTAATGCACCTACGGCTTCCCTCCCCATTAAGAGCTCGTATATTGAAGGGAGGGTATATAGATCAGAAGTCGGGTCCAGGGTATGTCTCTCCCTAAATGTAGATTCGAATAATACAGACATCTGGGTCAATAGACAAGCCCAATGATAAAATCTTATATTTGGAACACCCAGACCCCCATGTTCCTGAGGGAGAGTCATGTATTTAGCAGCCCTCCTTAACTTTCCATTTTGCCATAGGAAGCTATTGAAGATAGACTCAGTCTTTTTTAACACTCCCTCCTCGATTAAATAGGGGATGGATCTATATAAATAAAGAAGTTTGGGCAGCATAGTCATTTTTAGAACATTTGTCCATCCTATTGGGGATAAATGCAACGAATCCATACGCTTTGGGTCTATCTCGATTTTTTTGAGGAGTGGATTAAAATTATCTTGTATGATTAACCCTGTATCTGCATTAATGATTACTCCGAGATAAGTAGCAGAGTTGACAAATCGGTGATCCATTTTTGCTATGTTCTTAGAGCATATCACCTGCGTTTTAGCCTCATTTAAGCAATACCCAGAGTAATATCCAAATTGCTTGGTAACCTCAACTAAAATTCGCATAGTCTCTGCAGGGTCTGATGTAATGACTGCCAGATCGTCGGCATATGCGAGTATTTTGCTCTCAAACCCGTTGGTTATTACGGGTTTGATACTATTATTCCCCAATATCTGCCTAACCAGCGGGTCGATATATAATGCAAATAAAATAGGTGAACAGGGACACCCCGGGCGGGTACCCCTGTTTATCATAATTCTATCTGAACTCAGACACATCATCTGAATACGAGCCACCGGGTCACAATACATGGCCCTAATAGCCGTCAGAATCTTAGGGCCGAAACCTCTCTCTGAAAGTACATCCCAGAGATATTGTCACCAAACACGATCAAACGCTTTTTCTGCGTCGAGGAGGATCATGGCAACTCCCCTCCACCCCTCAGCATGGGCATCAAACAACGAAATAGCTCTTCTGACATGGTCCGTTGTACCGCAACCTGGAATGAACCCATGCTGTCAGGGGGAGACAAGCCCACCAATGATCCTCCCCAACCTCGAGGCCAAGATTTTCGCGTATATCTTATTGTCGGAATTTATAAGAGAGATCGGCCTGTATTATCCAGTACTCTCTTTAGGCTTTCCCTTTTTATGAAAGACGACTATATTAGTATCCTTCCATGTTTCGGGGATTTTGCCCCTGCAGATAATTCCATTAAACAGATCTAGGAATAGCGGAACGATTTCCGCCGACAAACATTTATAGAGCTGCAGAGGGATGCTATCAGGGCCAGCAGCTTTTCCTGCAGCCAGATTAGATAATGCTTCCCGTATCTCTTCAGTTGTTATATTGCACTCTAGGTTTGCCGCCTCAAGTGGCTCTAACTTAGGACCTGAGTCCGGGTAATGGCCATCCAGGCCAACCAAGCATGCATCCCCTGCTATTTCCCTATATAGATTTTGATAAAATGTTGCGAATACCGATACAATATCTTGAGATTCGACAAAATCCTGTCCCTCATCATGTATGCTGGTTATTATATTTTTAACGCTGTCTTGCCTGATTCTTAGGGCCAGTGCCCTCCCAGCCTGCTCCCCTGTCTCGTACATTTTCCACCTGTACGTCCAATATTCTGTTGATGCATTTTCCGCCATCTGTTTCTGTAATTCAGCTTTGATCAAACAGATTTTGGTTTGGCTCTCACTACCTTCTCTCCCTTGTGACTGGTCAAAGCAGTGCTGCTCTTCTGCTTCGGCCAAATCATCTAGGAGCTTAATCTTCCCATCCTGTTGTTTTTTCCTTGCCTGGGAGCTATAACTAATGATTTCCCCTCTTAGTGCTGCCTTGAAATAATCCCAGACCGAGTTTTTTGAGGCACTGTATTGATTTGCATCGAAAAACTTGCGGGCACATGTTAGTAAATGCTCCACAAATAAAACATTGGCCAGAAGTTTTCGGTTGAATGTCCAGGGCCTTCTCTTTCTAGCCACTCCTATACCGTTGTATCTAATTACCAGTGGGCTATGATCCGAGAGGACCTTAAGGAGCTTCATAATATTGATCTTCCCAATCTCTCCCGATTATTTTAAGAAATAGTCTAATTTACAATACTTCTGGTGAGGGCATGAGAAGTAAGTAAAACCCATATATCAGTTAAGCTGTGTGATTACATCATTGATAAGAGCGCCCTGGAAACTCTTGGCTTTCTACCAGTGTACGGTACATTCTTGGTCAGGTCTAATGAGATGTTAAAGTCACCACACACCAGGATAGGTACAGGCCAGGTTGACAGTTCCCCCTCCAATATCTCAAATACTGCTGGGTCATCCTGATTTGATCCATAGATCCCACAGATTGTTAAACCACAACCTAATTCTGCTATGGCCCATCTTCCCAAGGGATCCGATTTAGCACGTTTGCCCCCCCCAGAATTGTTTTACCTAGGATTACCACCCCCCTTATTGTTGAGGTCTGAGAGGAGCACGACAGTATCTCAAAACCACCAACCCTTAACAACTTTCTTTATGCCCAGGGCAAATGTGTTTCCTGCATACACAAAATGTCAATGGGTTCGATTTAACAAACTCTGCC
Organism: Lissotriton helveticus; assembly: GCF_964261635.1. Classification (NCBI taxonomy): domain Eukaryota; kingdom Metazoa; phylum Chordata; class Amphibia; order Caudata; family Salamandridae; genus Lissotriton; species Lissotriton helveticus. The sequence continues at coordinate 736,887,989 of NC_136072.1, read as the reverse complement.
AATCTGGCTCTTTTTCGCCAGTCGTTCAACCCCCCTATGTTGATCGAGTAAATACTAAGACTTGACATCTTTATTTTTCAATTGTCTCCTAGTTTTTGTTACCTGAAATTGATTGCAGACACTGTGCATTCTTTGTAGATTATACCACACAGATCTAGGTTTTATACCGCCAATTCTCAATTTTTTCTTTATGCTTTTCACCCCCACCCCCCACCACCTGTGACCCCTTCGCCCACCCTTAGAACCCACCCCAACCTCCCTCCCCTCTCTCCCCTCCCTCTCCCTCTCCCTCTAGAAGCGCTCAGACATAGGTCTTTGCGTTGATGGATGGATGCAGCAGCGTGGTGCGTGGGTGCAACTACAATTTCAACAACAAAACCATTTCATAACATATCCTACCCCCAGAACCGCCCTACCCCCTCGCCGAACTCAACAGAAAATAAAGAAAAGAGAAAGACTAATGACATTTCAGTCCTCACATCCCACCTCATTTCTCGTCTACTTTTTCGCAATATTTATTGTTCACAAAGAGTCCAAAAACTCCTTTGCCTTCACCTCAGATGAAAAATATTGAGTCTTGCCTTCCCTCACTACCTTGAGCTGTGCTGGATTTACTAAGTAGACCTGCACATGCTTATCCTGGAAGGGCTTGATCAACTGCCGAAGTCGCCAACGCCTCCCAACCGTTGCGTGGCAAAAGTCCGGTCGGACGAAGAAGGACAGACCCTCACTGGTTCTTTTTGCATCGGGTCTAGCCTTATCAGATATGATTTGTCTGAGGACAAAGTTTCCGAGAAAGATTAAAACTGCCCTTGGCTTGTCGCTAGCTGCCCCAGGGCAGACTTTGAACAGAGTACGATGGGCTCTCTGGATTTCAGATGACCAGTTCCAGTCTGACAGCTCCGGGAATGCATTTTTGAATAAGGTGATCATGTAGGCCCTGATATCTGACCCCTCGTCCCCCTCCGGTACCCCCTGGACCCGTAGGTTGTTACGTCTTAATCTATTTTCCATATCTTCCAGCTTCCACTGGATATAGACAACCTGTGCAGTGTGAGAGTCAACTTTGAGTGAGGCCGAAGCAGCTTCTGATTCGGTCGCCACAATCCGTTCCTCTAGGTTGGTAACCCGGTCCCCAACGTTGGTATGAGCTTTCGACAGTTTTCTAACGACACCTTGCAGTTTGCGCATTGCTGACTGTGATTTCTTCGTGTCCTGTCTAGCTTCCTCCCTATGCGTGAGAATAGTCTGATATATAACGTCCAGTAGAGGAGGATGGGAGGCAGGTGCCTCGGCATCCTGAGTTCCCTGAAGTGGCATAGCTGAGGAGTGGTCCCAGGTCAGATCCATGTGCGATTGAGTATGGACCTTATCCTTACCGGCAGGTCTTTCAGCTGTGTTAGGGGGGGTCTGATCCAGATCGCTATCCGTCTCTATGTTACTGCCCTCTTGAGAAGAGCTCCTTTCATCGTCAGACCACTCTGCCTCTTCAGTCAGGGAATAGAAACATTCACTACTGTCCTTCTCCTTTTCCTGCTCACTCTCCAAACCTTCCGCTAGGGTCATTAGGGCAAAAGGAGGACATAAGAGTGTAATGTCTTTCTCACTGCCACCAACCTCTTTCACCTGTTCCCGACCTGCAGCAGCATCCAATAACTCATTGTTTGTCAGATCCGATATGCATGCTGTTTTACATAAAACACTGATATTAGCATCTTTGCTGGTTGCAGACCCACTAGCTTGTTCCTGCTCAGCCGTCCCTGTCCCAATAGGCTTTGGGGTCCCCTGGGTTACATCTTCACACCTTACAACAGACAGATCATCAGAAATCTCGGCAGCCTGTTCAGTTGATGTACTTTCAACATCCCCCAGCAGTGGTACATGCACAGCGCTAGTACCTGAATGTTGTATTACTTCCTTGGCTGGTGAATGAGGTGCTGGGATCGTTACATTTTTCTGGCTTTTACCACTGCGAGCAAGCAGCTCCGATATTGAGGGAGTCTGCCTTGCTCGCGTCATAATTTGTTTACCTTTTCTTGTTTGATCTGGCGTTTCTAGTTGTTCCGTTGGTGTCTCAGTCTCTGGAGTAGCCTCCTGTTGGTGTGCTGTATTAGCCGCCGCATGGGGAGCGACCTGGGCAGCCTGTGCTTTCTTCTTCGCGGCAGCCACCGCTTTTGCCGCCGCACTGGAGGCCGACTTCGGGGCCATCGCCACCGCCGTCCGCTCCAAACACTTTCCAAGCAGGTAGAGTCTGTTCCCAAGCACTCCCCCCGCTCGAGGCTGAACTGCCACCGGACTCCGCCCAACACGCCGACACCGCCGAGCCCAGAGCGATAGCGCTGCCGTCAGCAGCCACAGGATCCCGACTGCTCCGGCTGCTCCCGGGGATTGTTTCCACCTGCGGGCTTCTGCGGGGTGCGCTGCTGTTCTACCGTGGCAGCGACAACCAAACATGGATGAGCGGATTTTGTCCTATATTAGACCGGGAGTGAGGAGTGGCTACTCCTGTACGGGGGTGAGAGATCTGGGGGGTAAGTTGCACCACATCGCGCTGCTGCTCCGCGGCTCCTCTCACTCAGCCGCCATCTTGCTCTAGGATACTTAGGTTCATATGTTATTCCTTTTAACTCATTGTTAAGGCGAGTATTGATTACGCCACATCTTTAATATGAAAGAACAAGCTGTGCTGATGGCTCAAGGCCCTATTTTAGGTTTCGCCTGCACTGTGTTTTCTCTGTGCTTGTGAAATCTACTGTTAAAATAAATCTTAAAGGGGGTTACATCCCACCCTTGCTTTCCATTGGTTCCTGTACTTGCCACTTACGTTTCATCCATTTCTATTTGCTGTAGCATACTATTTCCTGTTCTTCCTCATGTATTTGTCTTATTCTCCCTTTGCACAAGTACTGTTTTCATCCACTTTTGAAGTGGAACTTTATTGTGATGTTTTGCCTGCACAGCGCTTGCCACATGCCCGAGAGCTCTCAGGGTGACCCCCCTCATTCGCCTCTATGAGGTGCATGCATTCCGACACATCAGTTTCATGTCAGCTCTTCTTTGTGTCGCACTAATACCGCCTCCGCAGAAAAACAATGAGGCACGCATACTGTTCTTGCTCTAGTCTTTCTTTAAACGTCTCTATGAAGTGCGTGCATTCTGAATTATGGTTTAAGTAAGTGTTCTCTGAGCCCTTTTTTGACCACCCTGCGAGGGCACCTGTGAGGCAGAGAGTGCAGGCTCCTCTGAGAGGAGGAGGGCTGCCTGCTGCCCAGAGAAACGACCGCTACATCGACCACACCCGGGCTTTGGACTACAGCCCCCAGGTTGCATCACTGCCCACACACCTGCTGCGAGTCAGGAAGAGGCTCTGACACCACGCCTAACAGCGCTGCCTCTGCCCCTGTGTCGCGGGAGTGTTTTCTGATCCCTTTTTTGACCAACCTGCGAGGGGACCTGTGAGGCGGAGAGTGCAGGCTGCGTTGGGAGGAGGAGGGCTGCCTGCTGCCCCGAGAAACGACTGCTACATTGACCACACCCGGGCTTTGGACTACAACCCCCAGGGTGCATCACTGCCCACACACCTGCTGCGAGTCAGGTGGAGGCGCTGACACCGTGCCTAAAAGCCACTCCCCTTTTTCCACGGCGCGGGACGCAGCGCGGGACTAAGCCCGGGACCAAGGGCGGGCCCGTCTGAGCCCGTCCGAGACAGGAGGAGACAGGGCTGGGCCACCCCCCGAAAACTGCCATAAGTGTAAGACTGTACATCTAATTATTTACTATTGAACGTTTTGTTTGCTTTGTGAGTGGGATAAATATTGGCAGCGATATATAGTATAGCACACAGGGGTTATGGCAGCACGTACAGTAAAAGGGAGAAAGGTAGTGACAGGTGGGACAGGCGGGAGTGTTACCAGGACATTGGACCAATTTATAACCAGGGCCACATCAGTCCTGGAGCATGAAATTGCTCTGACGAAACGCCGCCTCTCTTTAAAACCTATGTATCTGAAACGATCTTAGTTGGGGGGTTTAGCATCAGCTATCTCTCCAAAACAGATAATAAATAATATATCTAATCCTGATATCAACCTGGGAGATAGTAATGATTATCATTCACAGGAGCAATTAAATCAATCTCTGACGAAAGAGACAAGTGTTACTGCTCTATCTAGCGATTTATCTCTAGACAACACACCTAACGTAATTGAGCCGCGTTTCCCTACTAGGTCCATATCTAGAACTAATCCTTATTCCCAACTGTTAAAACAACCTTCAGGGTCAGGACCTATTGCAAAGAGGAAACGTGGAGGGGGCTTACAAAAGGGTGGATATCAAAAGAGATCAAAAGCATCAAAAACAACTAAGAAAGCAGTAACGCCGATATTGGATTTATCTATTACGTCGCCTACCCCGACCTCTATTTTCTCATCAAAGGCATCGCCTGTAAAAACGGTTGATCCATCTTTGACTATGGCTCAAGCGTAGAGGGTCTTATGGGAAAAATTGAACAATTAATTAAGTCTCTAATGCTACCTTTGTTAGAGAGGATTAGTGAAAGATTGGGAATACTTGAGTAAGTAGAGGCGTTTGTGTAGAGGCAGTGGCAGTACCTCGGCACAACGCTTGAGAAAGGGGAGCAGATTGCGAGGGCTCTCCTCTGCTTGCACCTTATTCCTTCTGATGCATTTGAACTGACTCGTTTTTTAAACTTTTAAATGCTTTTAACCATTACTGTGTTTAATATTGTGTGCTCATTTAGAAACCCACCGCTACTTGCTTTTCATTGACTGTGGTCCCCCTAAGCCCCGTTCCACCGCGGCTTCACGTGCCGTTTGCTGTGGAGGGCTAGGTCGGCCGCCATCTTTAGTGTGGGTCGGACCCTGCCGGACCTGAGTTAGCGGTCCAGCGGAGGTTGGGGCTCCTGTCTATAATTAGAACTGACGCTCGTGGGGCAGTGCGTTTGTGTAGAGGCAGTGGCAGTACCTCGGCACAACGCTTGAGAAAGGGGAGCAGATTGCGAGGGCTCTCCTCTGCTTGCACCTTATTCCTTCTGATGCATTTGAACTGACTAGTTTTTTAAACTTTTAAATACTTTTAACCATTACTGTGTTTAATATTGTGTGCTCATTTAGAAACCTACCGCTACTTGCTTTTCATTGACTGTGGTCCCCCTAAGCCCCGTTCCACCGCGGCTTCACGTGCCGTTTGCTGTGGAGGGCTAGGTCGGCCGCCATCTTTAGTGTGGGTCGGACCCTGCCGGACCTGAGTTAGCGGTCCAGCGGAGGTTGGGGCTCCTGTCTATAATTAGAACTGACGCTCGTGGGGCAGTGCGTTTGTGTAGAGGCAGTGGCAGTACCTCGGCACAACGCTTGAGAAAGGGGAGCAGATTGCGAGGGCTCTCCTCTGCTTGCACCTTATTCCTTCTGATGCATTTGAACTGACTCGTTTTTTAAACTTTTAAATACTTTTAACCATTACTGTGTTTAATATTGTGTGCTCATTTAGAAACCTACCGCTACTTGCTTTTCATTGACTGTGGTCCCCCTAAACTCCGTTCCACCACGGCTTCACGTGCCGTTTGCTGTGGAGGGCTAGGTCGGCCGCCATCTTTAGTGTGGGTCGGACCCTGCCGGACCTGAGTTAGCGGTCCAGCGGAGGTTGGGGCTCCTGTCTATAATCAGCCATGCTCCTTAGGACGCGCAGCGGCCACGCGCAGCGGGCGCGCCGTCTGCGCGCCGAAGGAGCGCCAAAGGAGGGCCCGTCTGTGCCCGTCCGTGTACCGGACGTGGCCAGCGCCAGCCCCCCTGCCGGTGCGCCTCCATCTACTGACAGGTCCAGAGTTCGCTACTCCCGTGAGTATCTCTTGGCACTTAGTGCGAACTCCTGCCCTTGCAGGGATCGTTGGGAGCTGGTCGATAACTCTCGGCCGATCTGTCAAGCATGCAAATTTCGCTTTCAGCCTACTCTAACTGGTCCTATCCAGCTTCCCACCGATACGTCATGTATTCGTGCTGGCTTGATCAATGCTAGATCAATGGTCAAGCACTCTAATGACATATTTGAATTACTAAGTGATAATGAGTTTGACCTTCTCTTTGTCACAGAAACGTGGCTCAATGAGACATGCAATCCAGCGGTCGAATTTGCTATTCCACGTGGCTTTAAAATCACTAGACAAGATCGCCCCTTAGGCAGAGGAGGTGGCATAGCAGCCATTTTTAGAGAAAAATGGACACTCTCTCTTGATCTTCTGGGCCCTCCAGCTGATGCTGAGCTGCTCCACTTTTCCCTATCTTTGGGGGCACATTTTACCTTAGGGGGAACTTTGGTGTACCGGCCACCTGGCCATGCAGGTAAATTTCTAGAGGCACTAGAGGACATGATAGTCCCACGGGCCTTGAAATACTGTAGATATCTCCTTTTGGGGGACTTTAATATTCATGTGGATCATCTAGATCTTCCTGATACTGTTCGGTTAAATGATGCTTTTGCTATGGCCCAGCTAAAACAGTGGGTTAAGGCTCCTACTCATTCTGGGGGACATGTTCTTGACCTAGTATGCACTAATTTTGATATAAATATGACTCACCCTGAAATAGTGACCTGGTCTGACCATATGCTGATTCGGTTCACCTGGCCCTTATCCCGCCCCGCTGAGACCAATCATTCAGCTGCTCATACACAGAAAATTAATATAGACATTTTATGTGATCAACTAGATAACTCTCGCCTTACTCTCCCCTCTGAAATTGAGTCAGCCGTTAGTTCTTTCAACTCATGGATTGAATGTGGAGCTGCTGCCTCAATTAAAACAGGCCGTGTTTGTAGAGTGCGCTCTACCCCTTCTAAACCTTGGTTTTCTAACACTCTCCGCGATCTTAAATCAGGCTGCAAAAAACTTGAAAGACGTTGGAGACAAGCCTATCTCCCTGAGGCTAAGAAAGAACTGAGGACGGCACAAAAGAGGTACTACGCAGCGATTAAATCGGCAAAAAGTCTATACTACGATGGGCGAATAACCAAGGCTAACAACAATAGCAGGGAAATCTTTGCTATTGTCAAAAGCTTTGTTTCACCATGTGCTGCTCAACCCCTTCTAACCTCTTCGGTCAAATGGTGTGAAGAACTCTCTGTGTTCTTCGTGGACAAAATCGCCAAAATTCAAGACGATCTACTCACTGTATGTAATAATTTTTCACCCTCAATGATTATCCCATCCCCTACTATGCCTGTCCCTACGGATCAGTTTGCCCATTTTACTCCAGTTGATAAAACAGACGTTGTTAAAATTCTTGCTACTCTACAATCAGGATCCCCCTCTGACCCTTGCCCTGCCAGAGTTCTTGCAGGCCTGGCTAATACAGTCGGACATGAGGTGACACACATTATCAACCTCTCTCTCTCCACTGCCACTGTTCCGGCATGTTGGAAGCAGGCCAAACTGCTACCACTTTTAAAAAAAAATGGCTTAGACCCTACGGTCCCCGCTAACTTCCGGCCCATATCATTGTTGCCGGCCCTGGCAAAGATATGCGAAAAGGTTGCTTTTACACAGCTGGACAAATTTGTTGAAAGCTCTCAGGCTCTTCACCCAGCGCAATCAGGCTTTAGAGCTGCCTTCAGCACAGAGACGGCTTTAGTTGAAGTTTCTGAGGCTATCCGGGAATGTCTGGACGGAGGTGGCAGAGCGGCTCTGATTTTATTGGACCTCTCTGCCGCCTTCGATACGGTTCCTCACTCCCTCTTACTTACTAGATTAGCGGCCATAGGCATAACTGGCGCCGCTCTTGACTGGCTGACATCTTTTTTGGATAATAGATCTCAGCAAGTGTGGATGCCGCCCTTTGCCTCCTCTCCCAAAAAACTTACAACTGGTGTTCCACAGGGCTCCACCCTTAGCCCCCTGCTTTTTAATATATATATGACCCCTCTCATTTATCTTGCAGAACAGCTGGGAGCAAAAATTATGGCCTACGCCGATGACACACAACTTCTGTTCACATGGTCAAAAAACAACTTGGACACGTCGAGAGCTCAATTTTGTCTATCATCGGTTTTTCGTTGGCTAGCCCGTGCCCAACTTAAATGTAATGAGAGCAAATCTGAAATCCTGCTGTATGGCTCTTTTCCTGATAACTTTAGCGACTCTCTCTGGCCCACCGATCTGCCATGCCCCAAATCCATCGGTGGACCTGCAAAAAACTTAGGAGTCTGGTTTAATAATAACCTCAGATATGAGGATCATCTAAAAAAACTTACTGGGATTTGCTTTTCCACACTTAAAACATTACGCAGATTTCTTCCTTTGCTCCCGAGAGAGGCCAAGGAGACGGTCATTCGCGCTCTTATATTATCCAGATTGGATTATGCGAATGGCCTCTTTTGCGGACTTCCGGCCTATCTGATTCATCGCCTCCAAGTCATTCAAAACGCTGCGGTCCGGCTGCTGTTTAATATACCCAGAAGCTCTAGTGTTCGTCAACCTCTTAGAACTCTTCACTGGTTGCCAGTTGCTCAAAGGATTTTATTTAAAATCCTTGTTCTGGCATATCGAGCAGTCCATCAAACTGGCCCAGTTTATCTAAGGAGAAGATTTTCCCTTTACGTTCCTAATCGCCCTCTCAGGTCAGCTAATCTTCACCAAATGAATGTACCAAAGTTTAAATACAGCAGGCTTGGTGGCCAATCCATCTCTGTCAGAGCGGCAAGAGCTTGGAATACCCTTCCTCTCCAGTTGAGAACATCTCCATCCATCATGGTGTTTAGGAAGGGCCTAAAAACCCATCTCTTTAACGTCACTGCTTAATGGCTGTTTCTCTACTCTGGATTTACTCTGATCTGTTTTCCCTTTCTCTCGCGCCAGGATACTATTGGTTTAGTAACAGAGCGCGCTACAAAAGCCTCTATAAAAAAAATAAGCAACCACAGCCATGCCGCTATAATGAAAAAACTAGCTGAGAGTAAATTAACTCAAAGTGTAGCCGAAAGCATCACAATGAGAGAACTAACAAGCACAATCACCCAACTTCCCACTCCGATTATAACCAATATACCACCCCAATTATTAAATGGATCTATACAAGGTGATTTGACATCAGAAAGCAGGACTATGATTCCTGAAAGGGGGGACAACAAGGGGGTAGTGGTTCAGGGGCCCCAAAGGGAATTGGGGAAGTTGGACAGGTCAAAAAAATTATACCCTCAGTTAGAGAAACATCAAATATTGAAAAACAAAAAATTACCCACCCACGCATAGATCTTCCTCCGGATTCTTTACCTTATCTAGATGTCTTATCTGTGTCCCTGAGTTGGGTAATGATAAATCAGAAACCTATCACAAATTAAAAAACAAGGTAACCTTTTGGTTAAGCAAAAATAGACCCCTCTCACCCCATACACATGGAGAAATCCTGAATGTTCGCAGAGTAGGTTGGGTGGGTCATAGAAGGAAGGACCTAGTTGGGGATTGTGTCATTGTTAACTTTAGGGACAGACTTGTGGTCAGATAGATTTGTGATTGGTACCATCAAAGAGGAGTGGGTGTTTTTCAAACTTTTGATCTAAGTTATTTTTACCCTCCCTCTTTTTCTGCCCCACCTAATTTCTATCCTTTTGAGACACAGCGAGGAGGCTCTATGATTCTGCACAAAAATCAATTTAATATCACTACATTCAATCGTTTTGATACGCTATACGGGCTCGAGGGGGTAGACTGACTGAGTCTAGGGAATACCACTGTTAAATCGATGTCTAATTTTTTTAATGTGACCCCAGTGGTAGAAGATGCTCCTGTAAGAGCAATGTCTCTACAAGTAGATTCAAGGGTAAGACCTGTGCTACTTAACTCTAGAAAGATTGGTGCTTCAAAGGGAAGTGACACAGTAGCAAATACCACGATTGGAAATATTGCTAATGTTGAAGATAACCTAGGTGGTATTAATAAAGAGAAGACTATGACGAAGAAGGTAACTGGTCGATCATGTTCTGGAATGTTGCAGGACTAGGAACAAAGGTGACCAATCATACCTGGGTTAAACTTATAAATGAATATGATATAGTCTACAAGAGACCTGACTAAAAGAAGCACAACATTTGTGCGGTTTAAAACAATATTTTTGCCAGCAATAGGCTCAGTACATGGCAGGGCTAAAAGGGGGCTGTGTACTTATGTATTGAACGTTTTTAAATGTGAAAAAATAGAGATAGCCCGTAATAATAGATATTATCATATGGTTAGGATACATATTGATAAAATGCTTTGTTTGATTATCGTTAATTTTTATAACAATGTTCCTGTGGAGGAAATGGAAGTAATGCTGAAAACCTTGAGTATAGATATTAAGGGCCTCATTTATGAAGGCCTTGCGCCACTAGTACGTCACGTTTTCCCATTTTAAAAGTGACGCACCGGCGGCGCAAGACCTTCATAAATATGGCCGATAATGTTTGCTAGGAGGGAAAACTGAAGAAACCTTTGTTATTTGGGGAGGTGATTTTAATTGTCTATATAATAGAATGTGTCAACCTGAGGACCCATTTTGTCCAACATTTAATGGCAGAGGATATTTTTCAACAATTGATTTTATACTGATATCGGCCAGATATAGAGGGCATGTGATACATTTTAGAACTCTAGATAATCCATTAAGCGATCATTTTCCTCTAAGTGTTGAGGTTTTAAACCCCAGGGCTAAAGGGGAGCTGTGTACTTATGTATCAAACCTTTTTAAATGTGAAAAAATAGAGCTACCCCGTAATAATTGATATTATCATATGGTTAGGATACATATTGATAAAATGCTTTGTTTGATTATCGTAAATTTTTATAACAATGTTCCTGTCGAGGAAATGGAAGTAATGCTGAAAACCTTGAGTATAGATATTAAATGTTTGCTAGGAGGGAAAACCGAAGAAACCTTTGTTATTTGGGGAGGTGATTTTAATTGTCTACCATGCAAGAGAGGAAAACAGGGGACATGTGGCATAATGCTGGATAAGAGACCAATCTAACGCATTTCGAACATACTGTATGCGGGGACCTCTTGAATGAAATTATTTTTTCCTGTGATTTGGGCTTTGCCAATAGAATGTGTCAACCTGAGATCCCATTTTGTCCAACATTTAATGGCAGAGGAGTTTTTCAACAATTGATTTTATACTGATATCGGCCATATTTAGAGGGCACATGATACATTTTAAAACTCTAGATAATCCATTAAGTGATCATTTTCCTCTAAGTGTTGAAGTTTTAAACCCCCATTATTATCATGGTAGAGATAGTATATATAGGCACTATTTGGGTAACATTGCCTTAAATAGACAAAATGGGTACTCCCTAAAATGGACAAAGGTAGTTCCTGAGGATTTCCTAAGTAACTTAATTAAGAAATGTGAACCTAGTATTAATGCCTGTCTGGATGAGCATTCAGAAAACTCTGTGATTATTAGAAATGTTATGATAATTGCCTCTCAAATTAAGACTAGACTGTGGGTAGAAATAAAAAACCCTAAAGAAAAAGTAGCAAGCTGGTTTGATACAGCCTGCACTAAGGCTTACTCTAATCTTAAGCATGCCTTCAATGTCCCTGATAATGACCGGACTCTAATCAGGGAACTACAAAAGGTTTATAAGGAAACACTGAAAAAGAGAAAGGATGCTTTGAAAAGGGAAGCATGGGAGTCTTTGTGTGAGGCTCCCTTAAGCCGAGATACTGCAGCTTTCTGGAAAGCAGCAAATGCCCCATTTTTTATGATAAATCCAAGGCGAGGGGAGAGATAGCCATCGCTGAGAACGAATGGGTAAAGTTTTATGAAGATTGCGATTCTCCTATTACCATGACCAGAGAATCTGGATTTCATTAAAGACACGGAGGCTAACATTATGCATTAATCCTTTAATGCAGCTCTCACACAGCCGCTTACGTCACAAAGAAAGAACAAGAACTATATGACATCACAGTGTCCATAAAGGCCAGGTGCCAAGGGAGATCAGCCTCTTATAAATGCCTCGAGAGACAGGAGAAGTTGAAACGGAGGAACGAAGCTTGAACTTGAAAGAGGAACTGGAGACCATCTTGAATTCCAAGTAGATTCATCAGTTAGAATTGTCTGAAATGGAAAGACGAGGTAAATCAAGGAGAAGGAAGGAAAGTGACTTCATGAGAAGCATGAGCAAAACATCACAATAAGAGAGCATTGCAAGACTTAAATGACTGTAAACCAGATTAAATAACATTCCCAATTGCCCTCAGGGAGGGACGGGAGGGATAATGTTAGCCTCCGTGTCTTTAATGAAATCCAGATTCTCTGGTCATGGTAATAGGAGAATCGCAATTTCATTACAAGACAGGAGGCTACATTATGCATGTTGGTAGCCTTGAATAACTGCATCAGAAACGTGTTCAATTGGCTTGCAGTAGTGATGTGCGAAGGTATAGGCGTTAGACCAATCAGCGGATTTAAGGATAGCATCCAACTTACCACCAGACCAGAAGGATTTGCTGGCCATAGCGCTCCTAAGAGAGTGAGCCTGGAACTTAGACAGGTCGATACCAGCAAGGTTCATAGCAATTTTAACCCACCTGGCGATAGAGCAGGATGAGATGGGTTTAAAGGGGCTAACGTAAGAGACCAAAAGTTGATTTGCACCAGGAGGACGAAGGTCGGACATTCTGGAATCGTATTCCTTCATGCAATCAACGACACATAGTTTTGGGTGAGAATCAAAACGAGGGTAGAAGATAAAGTCGGACATGGTTTTAGTCCTTCTAGATATTTCGAATTTAACACCAAACATGTCGTAACATCTATTAGAGACGTCGAGAGCCTTTACATCGGAAACTCTGCGACAAGAGACTAGGCATAAGAGGGAGGCAAGCTTAATGGAGAGACATTTCCTGTTAAGGAGAGAATTATTAGGCCATGAGCAAAAAAGATCAAGCAGTAATTTAACATCCCAAACTGATTGGTATCTAGGGCGAGGGGGTCTCTTGAGACGAATGCTTTTAAGGACTCTGCAGATAATAACGTTTTTACCTACCGTTTTACCATTGACAAGGGCATGGCCGGCTGAAATTGCGGATCTAAAGCAATTGATTGATCTATAGGAGAGGCCGTTATCATAGATTTCAACGAGGAAATTAACAACAGAGACTATAGGAGCCTCCACGGGATCCAGGTTCCTTTCCAGGCACCAACTAGACCATTTCTTCCAGATGTTATTGTATCTGTAATGGGTCCCTGGTGCCCATGACTCTCCGAGGAGAGTGAGAGCAGACGACGAAAGTCCAGACAGTTGGTGAGATTGCCTGACACTTTCCAGGCAAGAAGGTTCAAACTCCCCGAGGCGACCAGGTGATGGTCTTCTCCGTCTGCGTTTAGGAGGAGGCCCCGAGTCGCGGGAATCAGGAGGGGAACGTCGCAAGAGAGTTCCAGAGCAGTGGGGAACCAGGCTTGAGACGGCCAAAAGGGGGTTATCAGAACAAGGGAGCATTGTTCTTGTCTCACCTTCTGAAGAACCCTCTGAATCATCGCAAAAGGGGGAAAGGCGTAAGGGCAAAGGGGAGCCCAAGGCTGGAGGAAGGCGTTCACAGCTAGAGCACCCGGGTCTGGCATCCAGCTGAAATACTGGGGGAGTTGGAAGGTCAACCTGCTTGCGAAGAGGTCCACGTCGAAGGGACCCCAGAGAGTGTTCAGGGAATCGAAGATTGCCACATCGAGTTTCCAGTCGCTGAAATCTAGGAGGAACCTCGAGTTCCAATCCGCTGAAATATTGGATTTCCCCGGGAGGTATTCTGCTCTCAAAGAAATTTTGTGTTCTAGGCAGAACATCCATAATTTCTTGGCCAGATCCGATAGGTCTGCGGACCTCGTGCCACCGAGACGGTTGATGTAAGAGACCGCAGACACGTTGTCCATTTTGAGAAGGACAGACCTGCCCTGAAGTGAGTGTCTGAAACTCATCAAGGCATAAAGTCCAGCGGTCAGTTCTAAAAAATTTATGTGGTGGGAGGACTCGGAAGGGGTCCAAACTCCGCCGGTGTCCTGGTCGAGGAGGCGAGCGCCCCAGCCATGGAGACTGGCATCTGATTCCAAGACGAAGTCTGGGGTGGAGCCAAAGATAGCCCTTCCATTCCATGCATCCAAATTGTCCAGCCACCAGGCGAGTTCCAATCTCGCTGGCTGATCCAGAGAGACCCTGTCCCCATACCAGAGACCGGACCGGAGGGCTTGGGCTTTCACCCTCTGGAGGGCACGGTAGTTTAGAGGGCCCGGGAAGATAGCTTGGATCGAAGAGGAAAGGAGACCCAAGAGTCTGGCTAACTCTCGTAGGGAAAGAGATTGGTGTTTCAGGACAAACCTGATTTCTTTTCTGATTTTCGCGATCTTCTTCTTCGGGAGTGAGAGAAGACAGCTTGAGGTGTTCACGGTGAAGCCTAGAAACTCCAGGCATTTTGAGGGAGTCAGGATCGACTTCTCTCTGTTTATAATGAGGCCGAGCTCCTCTATCAACTCCATGGAGACCCTGAGGTCTTCGAGGATTTGTTCCTGGGTTTGAGACATGATAAGGATGTCGTCCAGGTAGATAATTAGGCGAACCCCTCTTGCTCTGAGGATTGAGACGATGGCTCTCATGACCTTGGTGAAGCACCAAGGGGCGGAAGAGAGGCCGAAGGGGAGGGCTCGAAATTGGTAGAGGTGTCCGTCCCAAATAAATTGGAGGAAGGATTGGTGTTCCTTGGCCATAGGGATAGTGAAGTAGGCGTCCTTCAGGTCTAGCTTGACTAGCCAATCTCCTTGGAGAAGAAGGTCCCTGAGGAGATGGATGCCCTCCATCTTGAAGTGGCGATAGACCAGGTATTTGTTCACTTCCCGTAGGTTTATGACAGGCCTCCAGCCTTTGTCCTTTTTCTCTACCAAGAAGAGGGTACTTACAAAATTCTTTTGTGACCAGGGAACCTCGATGATGGCTCCCTTTTTTAGCATAGAGGAGACCTCCTCCTTGGCGATAGCTAGGTGCTCCGGGGGGAGGTCCAGGGGTCTTGGAGTCGTGGATTGGTAAGGAATGTCCACGAAGTCTATCGTGAACCCACGGACGGTTTGTAGGACCCACGGGTCTTGAGTATAACTTTCCCAGACATGATAAAACAATTTGAGCCTTCCCCCGACCCTTGGAGGGGAGGGGGGAAGGAGGGCACTTACTTGAGGTGTTGGTATTAGGTGCTCCACGGGAGGGGAAGCCTCTGCCTCGGGAACCACGAGCTCCTCGTTGGGGGTAGAACTGCTTGTTCGAGGGGTAGTATCCTCTTCCTGCACCACCTCTTCCTCTGCCGGAGTTATAGGGCCGGAAGTTGGCACGGCCGAAAGAACGGCCCCTTCTTCCGGCCTGGTCAAAAACATTAGATGGGAATACTTTTTTCAGGTTGCTCTGGGCCCTGTCGAGCGCCGTAAAGGTCGCGACGTATCTGCCGATTGACTTAATCATGTCTTGCCCAAAGAGTAGGCCGTGAGGTTCGGAGGAAGGTTCTTTATCGGCCATGTCCCCGAGTTTGGGGTTAATCCTGTTTAGGACGGTTTTCCTCCTTTCCATGTTGAGGCTCGAATTGGCGTTCCCTAGGAGAACGATGGCTCTCTGGCTCCAACCCCTGATGAGCGCAGTGTCGAGGGGGGTATCTGAGATATAGGACTCCTCAGCAAGGTTAAGGATTTTGGTGAGAGGGCCTAGGATGTCTAGTAGACGGTCCTGGCAGGATTTAAAGGCTCTTTCGAGCCCCTTTCTAGGGTCCTTACCCAGTTTAAAGAGGAACTTGATGAGGTCTGGGTCGAGGTTGGGGGTCTGGCAGACCTTGTCACCAATCCATGGTCTCGGGCATTCGGCGCGCATGATGTTCCTTTCATCAATTTCCAAGGAGTTTCGCAACCATTTGGTTATAAACTTGCCGACATGTTCCTGGGGGGACCACTTAGAGCTATTGGGGCGTGAGATGTTGACCGGAGAGAACATTTCTCCCCCTAGGGGGTCAAGGATGGAGTCCTTGGAGGAGGGAGGGGGATCTAGATCTGGGAAGGAGTTGGGGTCCGAGTCGGAAAGATAATCGCTAGGATCGAAAATGAACTCGTCGTAGGGTTCCTCAAAGGTTTCCTCCAGGTCAGAGTAGGTATCAGAGAGAGCACTAGCACCGTGACCAGTCGTGCCGCTTAGGACACCTTCCAGAGTTGTACCGCCAGGGGTACCCAGCCTAGTTGTGCCGCGAGGGGCACCAATGCCTCTTGGAGCGCTAAGGCTTCCCGAATCCAGAGAGGTGCTTGGACCTCCAAAGTTCCCCGCACGACTATCTATAGTGTGCTTGGTTTTTCTAGGTGCTTTGAGTCTTGTAGGGTCATCAGGGTGTTGCCCAAGGTCGCTGAGGGTCCTTTTACGGGACATTACCTCGCTAAAGGTATCGAGCATGCATGCTCTCATTTCCTTTTTCAGAAAGCTTTTGAAAGCGTCGCTATTGTGAGAGGGAGAGGAAGCAGTAGCGTCCTCACTCTCCATATCCGACATTTGTAGGGACAGAAGGCTTAATCTGCCTCTTATCTTGCTCTCTTTCACCTTTTTTTTTTTTTTTTTTTATGAGTGAATGCCACGTTTTCCTATTTTTATTTAGTAAGGTTGTGCCTGCGCCAGAGAATGCCCTAGTTTGGCTTAGTTTGCCTGGTTTATCTGGTAAATTGGCCGAAGCAGTGTGTTTGCCGGTTTCCCCGAAAGCCTCGCAGCAACTGACGTGCTCGAGGCAGTGCTGGAGGAGAGGAATGACCCTTAGGAGGCGGGGGGCGTTGCGCCGCCGCTGCCGAGGGTCATTCCTCTAATGCGGGGCGCGTGAGGCGGCGCAAGATACCGGGATGGTATCGGAGCACAGCGCGAGCGGCAACGGGCGGTGAGGGGAAGCGGGCAATGGAGGTAATCCATTCTAGGATTCAGGGCATGCCTAAGAGCCTGAGGAGGTTTGAGGAGTAGCGAGGAAGCCGAGGGCGGTCGGCGAGTAGGCGCGTAGTCGTTGTACAGGTGTTACTTAGGGAAGAGACACGGGCGGGGAAGACAACCAAAGATTGGAAGTCTTGGGGGGTTACAGTAGGGTAGCGCAGACGCTGTAAATGGGAACACACGAGTTCCTAGGGGGTCAACACTAGCATAGCATATATCTAGGCGAAATATAAACAGTATGATACATATGTAAGGGCAAACTGTTCAATAAGCGGTAAAGGTATATAAACATCAGCAACTATTTCAGTAGCAATAACAATATCAAGAGTTAACACATTGGAAAAGCAAAGAGTAGTAAAGTCAACTTATCTGTTGGAGAGCCGCATTTAAAAGAGGCTGATCTCCCTTGGCACCTGGCCTTTATGGACACTGTGATGTCATATAGTTCTTGTTCTTTCTTTGTGACGTAAGTGGCTGTGTGAGAGCTGCATTAAAGGATTAATGCATAATGTAGCCTCCTGTCTTGTAATGAAATCTATACAGTGCACCAATCTATTGGAGCAAATACCCACCGTGAATGCAGAGGAGGAAGAGACTGCATACAATAATAAGAAAATGAATTTGGGTATCACCCTGAACGAAGTGACCTTGGGTATTAAAGCTAGTTTCGAGGAAATGCCCCGGGCCCTGAAAGGGTTCCGGTTGACCCCTATAAAAATAACATGGCCTTATGGGGTCCACTCCTCACGCAACTTTTCAACGCTTCCTGTTCGAATGGACTGTTATCGTCATGGTTTGAGTCTATTATCATACCTATTTTTAAAAAGGGCGATAGAACAAGTTGTGCGTGCTATCGCCCAATATCATTATTGGACTCAACCATTAAGATGTTTGGACGCATGATTTTAAATAGATTGCAAATATGGGCAGACAAACACTTAATAATTAGTGACCTTCAATATGGATTCAGGAAGGGCCTTGGCACTATTGACCAGGGCCTTAACCTGTATATTCTTTTAGAAAAATATACTAAAGATAAGGGTGGGCGGATGTTTTTAACCTTTGTTGATTTAAAATCCGCTTTTAATTGCGTCACCCATAGCAAGCTCTGGCTGATACTGGAAAGATTGGGGGTTGAGGAAAATATAATCTTTTTCCTCAGGGACCTTTACACTAAGCCTTTTAGTATTGCAAGAGGAGTGCGGCAAGGATGTGTCCTCCCCCCTTCTTATTTACAATCTACATTAATGACCTGGAAAGAACATTGCTGCAGGAATGCTGGGACATGCCTTTGGTATCTAATCGATCTGTACCAAATTTACGAAAACGTTCTGTATGAACTGTGGTTCAGGGGCAGATAAAAAGAAAAAAGTAATGTACATTAATTCTAAACCTTTGGATTTTGCCCCAACCTTTCCGTATTTAGGTATTTTGTTTGATCAATCTGGCCTATAGAACACAGCAATAAAAACAAGGAGATTGCTATTTTCTAAATCTATAATGGCCCTGATAACCTTTAGTAGAAAAATGGGCAAAAAAACGATTGGGGAACTCCTATGTGTTTATAATGCAACTTGTGTAGCAATTGCTATATACGGTGCGAGTATTTGGGGATATGCAAATGTGAAAGAATTGCATGTGGCAGAAAACTGTTTTATGAGACATCTTTTAGCAGTCCCAGGTAGTGTATTTACCTATATTTGCCACGCTGAACTTGGACAACCATACCTAGAAGATGTCATTAAATTACAACCAGTTCTTCTGTAGCATAGGGTATGGACCACCGAGGAGTGTGCTTTCAACCGTTCCATTTTGAGGGATGCGATGAGCCTCGATAATGTTAATAGGCTGAAATGGTTATGTTATGTAAAGATGTTACTCATACAAATAGGCCACCGAGACTATTATGAAGATCCCTTACTGATGTGCCATATCCCTAGGAAAGAATTGAAAAATCTTTGTCTAACGTCCCTTTGGGAACTTAGAACCAACTTGGAAATGTCAAAAAATACAGTGGTTGCCCATCATTTAACAATGGTTACAAGTAATAACCAACCGTATATTAAGTTACACATGAGAGACTTTGAAAGGTTTTTATTACACATTTTAGATTAAATATTCTATTTAGATTTTTAAGTTTTCCTAACATCAATGAGTGGAAATGCCCATGTGATGATTTGTCCAACCAATCAGATGTGCATATCTTTTATTTTGCAAATTTTACACAGTTACTAGGAAAAGATGGATCTTGTCCATATTAAAGTAGATGGATTTTAGACAGTGTCGCCCTGCTTTTTTAGCTATCCAGAAGCTAGATAATATATTAACTATTGCATCTGTCTCTGCGTTTTTTAAAAATGTTTTTAGGTAATGAAAATCAATACATGCATGAAATTTAATAAGCCTATTTTGCTGTAATATGAATGTTTTTATATCTTAAATTGTTATGAATAATTGTACATTTATGGTTGTTTTTTGTATAATAACCGAATAAAGTTATTGAAAAAAAAATATATATATATTACTTTTAAACTATTGAAAATAAGAAACACGGATCTATTTAAAATAAAATGTAATATTTTGGACTAAATTAATTGTAAATGCTAAAGAGATAGTTGGCACCAACAAATGCTGCCCTTATGTTGCTGCTGAAGACTGGAAATCTGGGAATAACATTTTAGGACCACAGCCTTAGTTGGGTTGCTTTGAGGAAATGTCTTCCGCAGTCCTTTCCCCATGTTTACATCTGTTGGGTGGCTGGTGCAGGCATGTACTTCTATGTGAGATGGGAGAAGCAGCTGACAGTGAACATTCCACAGAGGTGCACATAGCCGCGTTGTCAGCCTCTCTGCATTGCCTGACACCCCGTTACCTGTAAGGTATGAAAAGGACTTTACCAAGCAGTTTCAGAAGCAACTCTTTCTCCAAGGGAAACCCAGCATTTGTGAGCACTTCCGTCTCGCCTCTTCTTGTACTGTGAAAAGACCTACCGCTTTTGAGTTTAAGGTGCGTATGTTCCCCTGGCTGTGACAGCCGGTGTAGGTGGCACCGTAAGTTGGGAGCAGGGAACAACTGTATTTTGACAGTCGTTTGCCAAGTGTAGTTGCTAGGAATGGACCTTTCCTGCTCTTATCTGACCTGATGCTTGCAAATAGGTTAATTGCACTGCTGTCATTAATGTGAGTGTAAGATCCCTACGCTGCTGTGACATGCCCATCTTTTCAGTAAGTCTATGCACCGCTGCCGTTTACAGTTCTACTTATATCTACAATTACTTCGCTACTTTAGCATGTGGTCTCCACAGCTGAAAGACACAACAACAACCCTGTAATCACTGGGTAAAGATTTTGCCATAGAATTCATTCTCCACTATCATTATTGTGCAGTTTTTGCCTTTTTACAGTACGTTATGTGTTGCTGACATCAGTTTTAATTTCTGTCTACATAAAGCAACTGTTACGCCAAGGACTTTAAAAGGGTGTTTAACGGTGTTTTTTTGTGTGTGTGGGCGTGTTCTAAAAGGGGCTTGGCCATAAAAGCTCATACTTTTCCAGAGGTTAGGCTTGTGCAATTGAGGGTATGGCTCAACTGAAATCTTGTGCTTTTCATTGCGTACCACCTGACCACTATTGTGGTTCTTCTATGAGCTTTCTGTTACTCAGATCTGGGGTAGAGGTCTTCAGAGTTTTACAATCGCAGACTTAATCCCCTTCCCACTATATTTGCCCTCTGAGAAATGTATACTTTTCCCTACTCCCAACTTTTTAAGAAAAAATTCCTCTCTGAATTTCAAACATCATCATCTCTTTACTCGTTTGCACCTTTTTATCACTCTTTCCTGCATGTACTTACTTGCATCTTCTTCACTTCACTTCTTTACATACACAATTGACCCACACACCTGCAAGCCCTGAGTTTTCATATTCTTTAGCACTGTAAATATGTTGAGAGCTGTGTTCCTCCTTCGCACACT
This sequence comes from Lissotriton helveticus, assembly GCF_964261635.1. Lineage (NCBI taxonomy): Eukaryota > Metazoa > Chordata > Amphibia > Caudata > Salamandridae > Lissotriton > Lissotriton helveticus. The sequence goes on along the minus strand of NC_136072.1, from coordinate 736,867,050 downwards.
TTTGCACATAATCATAATTACAATTGGCATTTGTGACCTAGGGTTGAAGCGGGAAGGAGGTGGAGTTACAAGGGATGGTGTCACAAGGCAATATGAATAGAGGCCAAGGACTGGATGATAATGCATTCTGAACACCTTTGTGCCCTGTCCTAATGACCAAGTTCATTGTATGGAATATTATATGTCTTATATCCTTTGCTCTTTTTTCCTGTCCTCTTCTTGAGGTGGGGTGAGAGCATTTCACCACTCTTTGCAAGTTTAGGTCATGAGCTTGCTGGAGTATGGCTCATATCAAAGTGCTTGGTCTTTGCATGTTTTTTTTCTTTGTCCTCCACCATTTACCTAATTTCCTGCATTATATTTCGACCAGTTGCTGGACAATATATTTACTGTCTCAATTAACAAGTCATAACACTTTTATGGAGTTTCAGTAACTCATATTGCACAACTGCCCACCAAGCTAAATCTTACGACAACAAAAAAAATCCTAATCACATAGGCAAACCTAATACATTTACTTATGCCTGCTTATTCAAAAGTGGACAAGTGAAAGACTGCAGATCTAAGTGTGTGAAGGGGATTGAGTCACTAAGCTTGTTTTGCTCTTTGGACAAGAGGAAAGGATTGTGCCAAATGAATGGTTTGGGGCTAAGGGAACAGGAAACTGGTACATGAAATAAAGAAATGTACTAGCACATCTAGTTTCGGGTGGCAGTTTGTTTCCTTGGAATGCATACGTTTTAAGATATGATGGTAGGCAAGTGTGTCATTTATATTTTGAAGGAGCCAGATAACAAATGTTTAACAAGCACTGGTAAAGCTGATTGTTCCAGCCTAAAATATACATTTTTTTTCAAACATATGCAATTGACAGTAAGAATATAAAAATAATAAAATGTAAAGATTCTGCAAACTAAAAGGAACATGTATATGTTTGAAAAATAGAAGTAAAAAATGTACTGTAGCAATGGAAAGTGAAAGACACATGAAATTAAAGCCAACATTAAAGCAATTATTGCACTGCCATGACTGACATTGAAATGATTTTCTTTTTAGGCAGATGGGCATATGTGCAGAAGCAAAATGCCGTAACTCAAAGTGAACAAAGTGGATTACTGAAGTGGGCAGACACATTACCTCAGTCAGTCAATTACTTTATTCAATACTTATAATATAAGATCATAAAAATACAGATGAATACAATTTAAAAACAACAAAATAGAGATAAATACAATTTAAAAATCATCAATCAATCAGTACAAAAAGAGAATGCTATCCATATCAGTATGAAAGTAGAAGTAACAAAGTGATAGCAACGATAATTAGGAACTATTTGAAAATTCCTTAAGTGGTGTTATGCTGCCGCTCGATCTTCGATGATTGAGTTAAAAAAGACACGAGCAAACCATGGTGTTAGGCAGGGATTGTAAAAAGAACTTTGCAATATGAAATTGTTTAAAAAGAAATTTGCACATCAGGGGGAGAATAAGGGCCATATGTAGGTAATCCCTATTTACCGATTCTAAAATACTGAATTTTACCGATTCGGTATTTCAGAATCGGTAAATAGTATGTAGATAAAAATTTGTTACATTTTACCGATTCGGTAATATTCGGTATTACCGATTCGGTAAATACCGAATCGGTAATTCCAATTCATCCCCATGGGCCTTGAGGCCCATAGGAATGAATGGGAAGCCATTCACTATTACCGATTTGGTAAATACCGAATCGGTAATAGGGGGAACTTATTCAAGGGTGGCAGGGTGTCACATTGACACCCTGTTGCACCCCTGAATCGTGCATTTGTGCACATGTGGCAGACATACATGCCTAAGGGCATGTATGTCTGCCACATCGCACTTTTCAAAAAGCACAAATTTGCATTTTGAATGGTTTTCGATATTTGCCACCAACTTGTAGGTGGTGGTAAATAACGAATCCTCTGATCACAAATGCACTCACTTGAGAGCTCCCTACATTGAGGATTCGGTAATTTACCGATTCGGTATCTTAAGGACTCAGTAATTTACTGATTCCTTAAATTACCGAATCGGTAAATTACCGAATCCTTATTTATACCCACCTACATTGGAAAAAGCGAAATACCGGTCGGTAACGGCAAATTTACCGCTTTTCGGCCGTTAATTTACAGAAGAAAAAAATAAATAAATTTGATTGTGCAGAAGAACTGTCACAGGGATAGAAGGGTAAGTCATTTATAGAGTAAATACCTGCAGGGTGTGCCAACATGCACGGGATAAGATTCAGTCGGAATCTAATTAAAAAGAACCTATGATGCACATTTGACACAGTGAACAGGGTTGACTTTATCCCTTCTTGGGGCTTCGGACCTTCGAGATACAGTTTACCAATGCCTTTGTACAGTTTGTTTGTAATCTGGCATCCGCTCTTTGTTTAAGAAAACAGGCTTTTACCTCCCACCTTGAGATACTCATGCAATCCCTGGGGGTAGTAAGTAGGCTCTCCAAACCTAAAGCGGAGAAGGGAGATTTGATATATGAAATCTATGGAATTCTATGTACATTTTCCATGGATAAACAATCTTCAATTAGGTTTTGGGTAGTCTGAATAGACTCCTTCTCCAGATGGAGTGCCACAAAATTATTGGTGCCACAGAGATTGTATCAGACAGATATGGGACCTCCAATTCTGTGTGGGTATTAAAGTTGGAACAGCCTAAGGGAAGGCCCATTAGCTTTTTCCAGACGGTGTCCTCTGGAGGGGGGATTGATTAGTATGATCCCATATACCTGCCCGGTAAGTTGATACCGACACTGATTTAACTGTGTAAACCTTTCTTACCATATCGATAGGCTTCGCCCTCAGTTCTTTAATAAAGGAATGGAGAGCGAAGATTCTTCTCTCTAATGATAGCCCCCTAATGGAGTGCATACGGGACCATGATAGCTGCCTATCGAATGTTACGCCTAGGTAAGAAAAGGTATCGGTGTGGGCTATTTATTTCCAAGAAATATAAAAACTCAGGACTTTCCTATTCTTCCTTCCTGGGGTTAAAATAATGGATATTGACTCATTAGTTTTCAGAACAAGTTTTTGCATATAGGTTACATAGATGTTTAATAACTTTTGTAGGGCCAGGCCCGTACGGGCAATTAGCACTGCATCGTTAGGATACAGGAGGATTGGGGTGCGAACAGTGTTAATTTTTGGGACTTCTAGTGTAGAATACATCAGGTTGGTGTAAATAGAAAAAAGAAATGGGGCATGTACGCAACCCCGGCGTACTCCTCTGTTAATTGGAAATGCCCTGGTGCACTCTCCTTCTCCCCTGCATCTGATGCTGGCCCTACCTGATGAATAAAGCTGCCTTATAAATAATATGATCGCCCCATCTATGCCCATTTCCACCAATATTATCCATAGGTGTTCATTTGCCAAGCAGTCGAAAGCTGCAGACAAATCCATGAACGCCAGGTATAGTCTATGGGCCCGATTCACAGAACTAACTTAAGACAAAATCCTAAACTTACTACCATTTTGGTATTCACAGAAGGCACTTATTCATTTTGGTATTTACAGAAGGCACTTACTCGTTTCGGTACTCACAGAAGTCATTTAAGAGTCCTAAAGTTAGGACTACTAACTTTACTACTCCTAAACAGAAAAAAATCCTAACTTTAAGACTTTCGGTATTCACAGAATATTCACAGAAGGCATTTAGGAGTCCTAAAATTAGGACTCCTAACTTTAGGACTCCTAAATGCCTTCTTATGTAATATTCGAAATAACTGCTGAACCAATTGGGACGAGTTAAAATTGACCTCCACACAATCACCTTCAATAACTTTCTCCGAGTCTCCCACCCAACCCACTCTTCTGGCCATTAGAATATGTGGCAACATTGCTTTATGGCCCCCAACAAATTGTTTAAACCAATAAATTGCTTTAGACATCAATTGTTCAGTTGTCTCCACTTGGGCATTGCGTAATTTCGGGATATTTGTTAATATTAAAACATAAGGGTACGCTGCCGGGGGGAGTGCCAGTGTTGTGTGATCAACATTTGGGCAACATTTGTCTAGTACAGTCCTTCGGTGTAATCTTGTCTCAAGTCTATCGGGGGCGGGTTGTGTCCTTAAATGTTCCTTGCAGTAGGTTACCAGTAATATTGGTGATACTTGCTTTCGAAGCCGTAGAATTGGTGTTTTGAGCAACAAGTAACGGCTGGATAGGGTCTGTTGAATTTCTCTTGGGTGAGCGACATCGAAGATCATATTTCTGCCAGATGTCGGTAAGTCCTGATTAGCAAGATAGTTAAGGCTACAACCAGTATTGTCTTCATTTCGATTTACCCACTACAAATGGGCTTGATTCTATTTTTGTCTCAATTCTAGACAATCTGTCTATCAGCAGTTGCAGTACAAGAGTAATGGACTGCTCTATCTTTAAAATGAATGCATCCATAGAAAATGGGTGGGAAACATTTGTTTCTTGTGGTGTAGCAATTTTTTCTTTTATTTGCCTCCCCCCGCCTTTCTTTTTCTTCGTGGGTGGTTCTGATGTGCCTGGAGGGGAGAGTAAGGTGGTGGTTATGTGGGAAATCATGCGTTTGGGCCGAGTAGTAGGAGGCTCTGCGTCTATGACTTGCGGATCTGTTGCTAACCTGTGTTCCTCCCTATATATGGGCTTAATCCCAGCAATCAACAAGCTTGTACCCCCCATAGATAACCTTGGTTCAACAGATGAAATCTCCTTATCAAGTGCATCAGTAACTCTTATGAGAAAGGAGTCTAAAGTGTTTGTGGCTCACCTCCATTGCTTGTAGTTATCGTTTTCCGTTTCCCCATCTTGTGAATTGGGCCAGGGCCTCTTGTTCCACTGAACCATACATGTTAGGGAAAGGGCCCAGCCCAGCCTCGTCCGGGCTCTGAGGGGCGCAGACGGTGCGGTGGGAGCCCGCAATCCTCTGTATGCGCCCCAGGTGCAGACAAAGGGACATTGGCGGCGATGGCCGCAGGGGGGCTGGGACCGATAGTCTTGTTCGTCCTTCTTCCTCAAGGCTGTAGGCATCAGGCAACGGACAACTGTTGCTAGATCCAGGTCAGAGTGACTTGGAGGAGGTTTGTTTAAGGCAAAGTCTGAGTTTAAGTCAAGGCCAAGTACAAGGAGAGTAAAGGATGCAAACAGCCACGGTCTGTGCAGTTGGATGCTCGGTCAGAGTCGACCTAATAAAGGCTGTAACAGCTTAAAGGAGGCGTTTGAAATGTTCACGCAGCAGAGCGGTCTCAAATCAGAGTGGCATATTTCAGTGGGCTGCTGTATGTCGGGGACGCCAAGCCAGTAACCTGTGAGAAGCATACGCGGACTCTAGTGATAAGGAATGGGATCAAGGCCAATCTGTGAACAACCTCTGTTTCAGCATGGCTTGCCTGTTGGGATCAGGCATATGAAGGAACCCATTACCCCAGTCTGTAGAATTAGGTGTGTCAATGACACTTGAATAGACCACCGAATGAAGAGGGCTTACTGAAAAATAAATAAATATGATTTCAAATATGAATTATTTTGATACCATGAGGGTTGCGAAATGGCTAAAAATGTAAGGTGCATGCTTCATCTCAATACTTTCAAAGCATTGAATATCCTTTGGCAAAACATGTGAAAGAACAAAGCGACTGGTTTACTGCCCCATGGTGTTGACAACCTACAGATAAAAAGCAACTGGGTGGGGCGTGGTTGCGTCAGGGAAAGATGGCGGCACTCGGCTGAGCTCTGCTCTAGCGCAGAGCTCCTTTCATTGTTTCCAGACTGTTTTTGTCATTTTTGGGTGTGGTTGGATTCATCTATGGAGTTCCTGAAGGTCGGAGCGGCATTTTGAGCTGTTCCGACTCTGTTTGACATCCTGGTTGACACGGAGCAGCGACGGTGCAATTCCTCCCCTCAGACGCATGGCGGCTATTACACAAGCCTGCCGTTCATGCTCCATGGCCTCCTGGTAAGCTACTACTGGCATCTCATCAATTAACGCTGAGCAAAGTTTCATATTCCTCTCTTCCATGCCCCCACCACATCTTCAACAAGGCCGACTCCATCGTCGCACCCCATCTCCGTGACATCATCAACTGCTCCCTCAACACCGCTACCTTCCCGGAAAGCTGGAAACATGCCGAACTCAGTGCCCTCCTGAAGAAACCTACAGCAGATCCCACTGAACTTAAGAACTACCGCCCCATCTCGCTTCTCCCTTTCCCCGCCAAAGTCATAGAGAAGACCGTCAACAATCAGCTTGCCGCCTTCCTCGAGTCTAACGGCTCCCTCGACCCCACAGAGTCCGGCTTCCGAGCCAAACACAGCACCGAGACCGCCCTCATTGCAGCCACAGACGACATCCAAACACTACTCGACAAAGGGGAAACAGCTGCCCTCATCCTCCTGGACCTCTCCGCAGCGTTTGACACGGTCTGCCACCCCACCCTTGTACAACGCCTCAGCAACGTTGGGATACAAGGAAAAGCACTGGATTGGATCATCTCGTTCCTCGCCGGAAGAACCCAGAGAGTCCGCCTCCCCCCTTTCAGATCAGAGGCCACCGAAGTCATCTGCGGCGTACCACAAGGATCATCGCTCAGCCCCACCCTCTTCAACATCTACATGAGCCTCCTCGCATCCATCGCACGCCAGCACAACCTCAACATCATCTCCTACGCTGACGACACACAGCTGATCCTCTCCCTAACCAAAGACCCAAACACCGCCAAAACCAACCTACACGAAGGGATGAAAGACGTAGCCGAGTGGATGAAGAACAGCCACTTAAAACTGAATTCAGACAAGATGGAAGTCCTCATCCTAGGATCATCCCCCTCTGCATGGGATGACTCATGGTGGCCACCGGCCCTGGGCAGCGCACCCAAACCAACGGACCATGCCCGCAACCTGGGAGTCATTCTAGACTCCTCCCTCTCGATGACCAGACAAGTCAACGCCATCTCATCATCATGCTTCAACATCTTACGTATGCTCAGAAAGATCTTCCGATGGATCCCGACCGAAACAAGAAAGACGGTCACCCAAGCACTTGTCACAAGCCAACTAGACTATGGAAACACCCTCTACGCCGGAACCACAGCCAAATTACAGAAAAAACTCCAACGCATTCAGAACGCCTCCGCCCGACTCATCCTAGATACCCCGCCACAATCACATATCCGGTCACCTGAGAGACCTTCACTGGCTCCCCGTCAACAAGAGAATAATGTTTTGTCTCCTCACCCACGCACACAAATCCCTCTACAACCTAGGACCCAAACCAACGGACCATGCCTGCAACCTGGGAGTCATTCTAGACTCCTCCCTCTCGGTGACCAGACAAGTCAACGCCATCTCATCATCATGCTTCAACATCTTACGTATGCTCAGAAAGATCTTCCGATGGATCCCCACCGAAACAAGAAAGACGGTCACCCAAGCACTTGTCACAAGCCAACTAGACTATGGAAACACCCTCTACGCCGGAACCACAGCCAAATTACAGAAAAAACTCCAATGCATTCAGAACGCCTCCGCCCGACTCATCCTAGATACCCCGCCACAATCACATATCCGGTCACCTGAGAGACCTTCACTGGCTCCCCGTCAACAAGAGAATAATGTTTTGTCTCCTCACCCACGCACACAAATCCCTCTACAACCTAGGACCCAAATACCTCAACACGCGCATGACGTTTTACACCCCCACCCGCCAACTATGATCAGCCAATCAAGCCCTCGCCACAATTCCACGTATCCGAAGAGCCACCATGGGAGGAAGATCATTCTCCTACTTAGCGGCCAAAACCTGGAATTCTCTCCCCACTCACCTCCGCCTCACACAGAACCACATTTCCTTCAGAAAACAACTCAAAACCTGGCTATTTGATAAGTAACTAACGCCCCCACCACATGCACCTTGAGACCCTATGGGTGAGTAGTGCGCTATACAAATTTTGACTTGACTTGACTTGACTTGTATTTCAACAAATTTGCTGTGCTTATTATTTTTATTTTATTTTTGTAAACAATATTTATTGAGTTTTTCTGATCTGCACAAACACATACTCTGTAGAATGTCATACCAAGATACATACCAAAAAAAGACAATGACACAATCATGAAATACACAGTCATTTAATATCTTCTATGTCTGGCACCAGTCCTCCCTCCCGCCCTCCAAAGCAAAAGGAGAAAGGAGAAAAAACAACTCCCACATTGTGTTGCAAGCACACAACGCTCATCCTAGTCTTACTTGCAATTGTAACTCTATTCTAAACTCCCAAAACCTACCCCCACCCTACCCTCTCCTCAGGCATGTCACTCCCAACTCTCCATATGTTCTGCAGCGTAGGTCTACTGTACTTAAGCTTCACTATTTCTGTGCTTATTATGCCACTTCATCAGAATGTTTTTCTTTCTCCTGCCATACTAAGGCTTTATTTCCTTCTTTTTCCGTATGCTGTTTTCTCACAGCATTTTGTACATTGTCATTGCCTAATTGTCGAATGCTGGGTTTCTGAATATTTTACTCCTTTAAAAAAAAAAAGATTTCCTTTCTGGACATTGGTCACATAAGACTATAAATATGTTTTCTTCATGTTTGCATTCCTCTACATATTTCGTATACAGCACCATATGGGCAAGATCAGACCGTCACTAAAGTAGGTACATCGTCCTCTTCATCCCGGTACTATGGTCAGTGACATTTTAGCCTCTGTCAAGCCTTCGTCTTCTGGCAAAAAAAGACTGTAAAAAATGACCCCCTCGCCCATTTTTTCATCTCGCAACCCTGTTCTTGACACTTTCCTTGATGAGGTGAGAGGATTAAAGTCTTTTTTGTCCTCTACTAATGAGAAACTCCAACAAATTGAGGACAGATGGATTAATATGGAAAAGAAGGTGTTCGATATAGAGCAATGTATAAGTGACTTGCATGATGCTACCACCAAGATTCCTATCCTGGAGCATGATATTCAACAACTCAAGTTACATACTGAGGAACTTGAAAATCATAATAGACGTAATAGCCTCCATCTATATGGCTTACCAGAAAAATTGAAGGGCCCGGACCTTCTCCTCTTCTTGAAGAAGTTCCTACCAGAGCTCCTAGTTCTTCCATTTGAGCCTCAACTAAACATTCAGCCTGCACACCGTCTTGGTCGCTTTCAACCTCATTCTACTAGGCCTAGAGGAATTATAATGGTATATTGGGAATTCACAGATCTCATCCGTGTCCTAAAGGTAGCAAAAAGAGTCTTATATGGTCTGGCCATTTGGTTTATCTTTCTCAGGATCTCTCTAATGCCACCAATGCCAGAACGAAGGAATTTCTTGACTTCACACTCTGATGAAACAGGTGCATATTCGTTATGGAATTTTACATCCACATCTGTGTAAAATTACTCATGAGGGCCCTACACTTTCTTTTGACGATCCTGTCAAACTAAAGTCCTTTCTCCAAAGTCTCTCTCCAAATTCAGTGAATACTTCTACCCAACTTATTTTAACTAAGTTCTATCACTTTTATATTTTTTCTTCATTTGTTTCTATAATGTTCTATGTGGCTGTTATCTCTTTTATATCTTAGTTTCTCTCCTTCGGTCACTTTTCTTGTTCTCTGTGCTGTTATGCCCCATGCTTATTTCTTCTACACTTCATCTTAGTTCGGGATCTCTTTCCTTGATCTATCTCTTTTTCTTACTATCACTTTTTCTTCCTATGTTATTAGTTGTTTGTTCTATATTTTCCATTGTGTATGATGAATGTTCTTCTCTTTTTTACTTGTTGTTTATATTGTGTTCCATATGTTTTTAATAAATGGTGACTTTCTGTTTTCAGCAGTCTTTATGCAGTGTATCACCTGTATCCATCTATTCCTCATGCCACTTCCTAATATGTGTAACGTTGTCTCGTGGAATGTTCGTAGTCTGAGACATCCTTCCTGTTAAACGACAAAAGGTACTCTCTGATTTATCCAGGTTGAAATCACATGTTTGTTTTTTGCAGGAAACACATTGCAATGATGTAGAATCTCTTAAATTCAAACAACAGTGGGTAGGCTAAGTTGTTTATTCCCCAGCTTCCAATCATAAAGGTGATGTTGCTATTCTTTTTCATAGATCGTTGCATGTACACATTCTATCTACTCAATATGATAGTGATGGACGTTGGGTAATGGCTAAGGTTGTCATTCATAATAGGAAAATCGTTTTATTTAATATTTACGTTCCTGTTAAACCGGATCATGATGTTTGGAATAACACCAGGATTTTACTAAATTCTTTTGATAAATCTAACATCATTGTTGCTGGTGATTTCAATCAGTGGTTGGATCCATTTACAGAAAGACAATCTAAATGTAAATTCAATCCAGACAGATCTCACAGAACATTTCAATCTGCCATTGCTACCCGTCCATTATTTGATTTATGGAAAACCTGTAATCCTGACTCTTTTGAATTCACATACTTTTCCAACGTCCACCATCTAGAATTGATTATATTTTGGTCAGTAAACCTTTACTCCCCTCCATCCAATCTTCCATTATTGGTTCTATTTTTATTTCTGACTATGTTCCTGTCTTTTCCTCATTTGACCTCACCTTGAACAATCCGAAAATTGGCAGATGGAAATTTAATAATTTTCTCTTATCTGATAATAACTTCATATCTGAAACTAATACTTTTATCAACAATTTTTTTTTAATTAATAAACCTTCAGACATATCTATCTCTAATACTTGGGATGTCTAAGGCTTCCTTCCATGCCTTCACTGTAGCATACTCAGCAAGAAAGAAAAAAACCAACAAGGCCAAATATACAACTCTATTACAACTCAAAACACTGGAGCATACTTACTTTTCATCTAAATCCTCCCTGATACTCCATGAGTTAATTACAGTCAAGTCTGCTCTTAACAAACTTGCCACCATTGATGCCTGCAATATTCTTCTCAAAGTTAAATCTACATATCACAGAGGTCAAAATAAAGCAGGCAAGATGCTGGGCATTTTTTTTTTAAATCAAATCTCAACGTAAAAATATTGGTCCTATTCGAAATGAGCTTGTAAACAAAATGGTGTCCTCTGATACAGACATTTCTACCACTTTTCAAGAGTATTGTTAGTTATTGTACTCTGATGACACAAATCCCTTTACTCAGAAAAAGCACACTATTTTTAATGGTCTACTTAACACACCCATCTTTATCAGAAAAGTGTGATTTATTGGAAGCTGAGATAACTCTCCAAATGATAACGGATGCCATCAGATCCTTAAAAAATCTAAGGCCCCTGGTCTTGATGGCCTTTCTGTTGACATTTTTCTGCTTTTTCCTACATTTTTGCCCCTAAACTTCTCAAACTTTTTAACTCCTTCCTCGCCGACTCTAAGACCTCTGGTTCCTTTATGGAAGCCCTGAATGTCTTTATTCGCAAACCCGATAAAGATCACTCTCTTTGTAAAAACTATCGTCCTATTTCATTAATAAATTATGATTGCAAGATATTTGCCAAAATCCTTGCCTCCCATCTTGAGACTATTGTCCCATTACTTGATAACACCAATCAATCTGGTTTTGTTAAGGGCATACTGGCTGCTGATAATGCTAGAATATTGTCTAATGGCATCGCCTTTCATTAACAAAAAAAAAATTCCGGTCTCGTCTTGCTGCAGTGTCTCTCAATGCCGAAAAGGCTTTTGACTCTATTAATTGGCAATGCATGTTTACTACTTTTCAATAGTATTGGTTCAGACCAAATTTCATTTCATTTGTTAAATTATTATCTTCTGCCTCACATGCCAACATTTTTGGCAATACCCATGTTTCCAAATATTTTCACCTGCATAGAGGTACACTGCAAGGATGTCTTCTCTCAACTTTGTTATTTGTTTTGTGTTTAGAACCTTTTCTTGAATGCATCTGTGTTAATTCACTTATTTCAGGCTTTGTACATAACTCTACTGAAACTAAATTGTCAGCTTATGCTGATGATATTTTGTTTTATAAGCCTAACCACCTGTCCTCCCTTCCTCACTTTTTACACGAAATTCAGTTATACTCTAACATCTCTGGATATAAATTGAATTTTTCCAATATAGAAGTATTACTCTTAAACTCCTTATGTTACCAACATATGTTCGCTAACACCAATTTCACTTGGTGTCCTACCAAAATAAAATGTCTCGGAATATAGTTCTCTTCCACTGTTTCCAACACAATTAGTTGTTTTGCCTTAATAACCACACTCCAGAGATTACTTCTCACTTGGTCGCCTCTCCATTTATCATGGTGGGGTCGACTGGATACTATTAAGATGATGATTGTTCCCCATGTCCTTTACACACTGTCTATGTTACCTTTTCGGATTCATGTTTCTTATTTTTCTCAAATTAATTCCATTGGCACCACATTTTTATGGAATAATAAACATCCCCGTATTGCCCTAGCAAAACTCAAACGTCCCAAGAATGAAGGTTGTGTGCGTTTTCCTGATTTTAAATGATATCAACATGCATTTTTAATTAGACAATTGTTTGCCTTAACTCATGAATTTGATGATACTCCCATCTCACGATGAATTATATTTGAATGCTCCTTATTGAAATATTTTTAATTTGAAAATATAATTTATATGCCTAGTTGCACTTTTATATCAAAGAACCCTATACTGAAATCACCCAACAATTGCTACATAATATATTGTCAATAGGTTTTGACCATTGTCAATGTTTTTTGACCTCCTCTATTTGGTATAATAAATTTATTAAATGTAGGCGTAAATTGTTTTACTAAACAAAAACTGTTCACTTATCAGCTTGTCCAGCATAACTCTGTTATTCTCTTCTCCCAATTACAATCACAGTATAACTTACCAATTTCGTTTCGTAATGAGTACCTTTTAATATCATCTTCTTTGCAGTCTTACTTAACAACTAATAACTTTCCCCAACTTCTCCCTGACTTATCCCAACTAACCCATTATACAACATTTCACATAACTTTATAGCCAGGGCAGCATTTATTTATAAGACGTTGTTGTCACTTATCACTAAAAGATCTAACACCCCTAAAGAGTCACTCTGGGAAGCTGATTTGTTCATTTCACTTGATATCCCTACTTGGGATAAATTTTGGATTAAGTTATTCAAAACATCTAGAGCAGCTCGTTTTACTCAATCCTTATTTCTAATTTACAATAGAGCTCTTATTACTCCGGAATGTATATCCACTTTTTCTCCTACCTCCGCTCCCTTATGCTGCTCTTGCTCAGCTTTTACAGGGACTTTAATTCACCAATTATATGAATGTTCTAATGTGTTGAAATTTTGGGGATCTACTTGGGCAAAATGTCTGGGAATATTTCAATGTAATATTCCATTATCAATGTTAATTGTTTTCCTTGGCACTGCTTCACCAGATTTTGACAATATTTCACCCAAATCTATGTTATTAGATCTTTTCATCGCTATTGCATTTAAAGTGACCCTATCCTGTTGGAAAGATACCTCTAAAATATCAACATTAACATGGTGGAATTATATATGTGATGAACACAGAATTGCTAATGTTTCTTTTCTCTCATTATCTCAGGAAATTAAATCTGATCTATTGTGGCTACCTTGTACTTCATATATCTCTATACATACACCTACATCTTAACTATTATATTGTTTTTTTATTTTTTATTAATTAATTCATTAAATTTATTTTTATTTACTTTTCCTTTCTTTCTTTCTTTTTTCCTCTTCTTTCCCTCATCAAACATACTTCATATTTTTACAACATGTTATATATATTCATTTATTGACCAATATTTTGCTGTTTTTTTCCTAAATATTTGACTATGCTTTATTTCTCTATACTGGTTGTTATATACTATCGTTATTGTATTTATATTATTGTTAATGTTCTTTTCTCTAAAACTCAATGAAAAAATGTAAACTAAAAAAAAAAAACGGGTGAGTTTATGTCAAATTGCCAAGCGTTGGGAAAATTTCAACTACACTATCGCAAGGAAACAAAAACCTATATTTTTTTCATCTCTGTAAGTATTTCATCATTATTTTTATGATCTATTACTTTAAGTATTTTGACATTTTGAATGCTTAAGGGAACTACATTTTGAATGTATAATATTTTTAAAGACTGATTGATGTCGGTTAATCATTCAGATTTTTTTTCTGTATTCTGATACTCACAATCCTCTATTTACAATGGGAAAACCTAAACAAAAAAATTAAAAGCAAACTGTATGACAATGATGCACATCTAACATAATACATAACCCCCAAAATCAGCAAACAATACAAGTGTAATAAACCTTTTTGCTAAAAAGGTGGAGATGCACAGGAATGGTGTTTGCTTTATAAAGGCAAGAGAAACAAACAAGCATTTGCAATGCAATTGGTCTCACCTTTGGGCTCTTATACGTATTTAGCAATTCAGCACATTTAGGGCAGGGTCATGAAATGGGGAGACCAGCTTTGTTGAATAAAAGCTAATACAGTTTGGGTAGACTTTAAGGACAGTGTTTGGGGCAGTTTGGGGCAGTGTGACAGAGGGAGAGGAGAGAGTTCCGCTGAGTGTGAGTGGGGGCAATGGGATAGAATAGATTATAGACCAAGAGAGAGTTTGGAGGAGAGGAGTCAGTTTAAAAGAGATAAGCAGAGAATTAGGAGTGAGGGAGAGGAAAAAATAGACGAAAGAGAGGGACAGAGTTTTGTATGGAGGGGTAGGCGGGGGAGTGTGTATTTGAGAGAGAGGGTTTAAAGAACAGAGACAGAGTTTGGAGTTGTGGAACATGAGAATCTTTAGGAGAGAGAGACAGGCAAGTGTTAGGGTGGAGGGACAGATGCTGGGTTTAAAGGGACTACACATGAGACAGATAAAGTGAGTTTGAGGGGCAAACAGTGAGTTTGAAATATTGCCTCAGGGGTAGGGGAGCGATAGAAAGAGGGGCAGACATCGGGGGCACAGACAGGCAGAAATATTATTGTATGACTCTTCCAGTTGCCACTAAGCACTGTCCCATGTTTTAGAGGACTTTACCAAGTTATACCATCCTTGTATTGTTAAACGTATTTCTTTTATGCATTTATGGTTTTTGGGGGAAGCCTAGAAATTCAAGTACCCTTGGAATCTTCTACAGTAAAAACACAGGAATTTTTAAAGTCAATTACTCTGTGTTAGATGGGTGGGCATACTGGGACTGTTGAGGCTCACTGGTACATGGTGCGTTTTCCACCCTCTGAGATGATGATGCTCCCTGCACCTGGACAGTTGCAGCAGTACCCGGCATGTGTGAGCTGAGGCAGTGTGTTACAGATTATGTTTACAAAGACAGCACAGAGAAGAGAGCAGCCACCAGAAACGATAGGCTGAAGCTGCTTTGTTTACACCATAAACAAGACTAAACATTTATTTGCAATGCAATCGGTCTCGCATTTTTGAAAGTTAGAGCTATTGGTGTTGTAAATGGCAATGACGAGTAACAGCTAGAAGTTTCAGGCATAGGTTCGGTCTTTATTGTGGTGTGCGGCTGTCTCCTGATCATATCGGATCAAACCTGCCCCTTTACACGCAGTCCTTCGTAGATGAACAAGCATCACCACATATAACAGAATAGAGGCAGAGACTAGAACTACACACTATGAATGAACAGGGCACAAGATGGGCTGATAAGCAAGGGCTGCAGCAGGGGACACTTGCTAACCTACCTGAACTTTGGCACCAGGACCGCTGAGCTCATCAGATTCGAGAGAAGTTAGAAAGAAGCTCAAATCTCTTTTGGTGCTCAGTGACCAAATTTTAATGATGGTAATTGCATTCCATTGAAATGTGAGATGCACACAATCTAGAAGAACTTGGGTAAAGGATGTGGTCGAACGGCTCTGGCTGCTGACTTTTGATCAGGGGATCCTGGTTCCAGTCTCAGCTTAGGCTCAACATCCCTACTAAAACTAAATGTGTCCTTTTGTAATGTAACTGGTGCTCATGTAAAGCCCTACAATACATTTGGGTAGTATTTGCGCTGTATACATCACTGCAACAAAAAAAAATGAGGGAGGAGGGACCATGTGGAAGATGGGAAATATTAAGGACACCGAAGACGGGAGAAGGAAAACAAGAAACAAGATAAGGAGACTTACATGGTAGGTTGAGCGTGTTTTGTGACAATCCTATACCATGAGCTGAAGCAAAATGATCAAATTGTGTGCAGAAACATATAAATGCCTAGATGTTAGAGCCTACACATAACAGAGACAGTAGCCATGGGCATTAACAATACACCAAGAGGCCTGACAAATGTAAGTGATGCACCACAGAAAAGAAAGGATTTTTGAGGGGCACAGAAAGGAACACATCAGAAACAATGGATATGCTCTAACCCCATACAATGGATATAGGAGTCTCGAAGAGAGAGCGCAAGTGCTGCCTAGTCGAGGCCTACAAATTTAGAACTCCACACAGTATCTGGCTCCTGCTGGGATGCAGGCACAATTATTTTCTCTGTTATGTCTCTGAGTCAGATGCAGTTTGGATTTTTTGTTAGGCTAGGAAACAATCTAAAGAGCATCTGGCTACTTGCTGTGGTAGACACACACGCACACACACACACACACACACACACACACACACCCACACACACACACGCACACACAGACACATGCACATCAGAACAAAATAGCATCTTCAGCATCTCACAATGGTTTTCATTATCAGCGGAAGGATCTTATATCTGTTTCACTGCGGGGAACCAGCAGTTTAGATTTTTTCTTTGCATAGGAAAACACACATTTCCTATTTTAATGCTTTAGTCCTACCTGCAACTTGAGTGGGAAAGTGGTGTGTAACCCATGGAAAATGCCAGAAAGCGACAGAGCACTGAAAAGTAGACACTTTTCTGAATTCAGCTGGAAATCAGATAGCTCTAGGATTTCTCAAAGAAAAAAATGTTGAATAAAAATAGTGAATGCCAATGGAAAATAAATAAATCGGTGATAATTGTTTGGCCTGTAACCATTTCACAGAACACTGACTCACAAAAAACATGAATCAATACCCTTGACAGACTCTTCTGGTTGCAGAGATAACTTACACATTTTTTCATTACCTCAACCATGCGCCAATTTACAAGGGAAGCTCCTATTACTAGAATTTTGTAGTAAATTAAAGCATTTTTTTTGTGAGTTCAGGGATAGAGATACTTTATTCCATTTGAATTTGGGATTGCCCATAGTTCTTGAAACAAAATGTGGACACAGACGCACATAACGATGCCACGATTTAGAGACATTCATCCTATTTGAGCGCATTTCTTTCACACCTGCATGCTTCTCTCATTTCAAATTATACATCACAAGTATGGGTGGGTCTTTCGCTCATGACAGGAAAGGCTCAAGAACGTGATTCTGGAAAACGCAACAGAAAGCTTGGAATTAGGCTTTTTTGGGATATGGATAGGGGAAATTTGTGGGGCCACAGTTGGTAGTTCGAGGGAAACCTACCAACCCTAGACATTTCTGAAAACTTGATAATTTGGGAGTCCATAGATGTGTGACGCTTATGAATGTCACAATTATTTCTTACTCTGAATGCACAACAAATTTCTAACTTGGATAAAAAAATATCTTTACAATTATTTGAAAACATTATTGGTAGAAGAAAAGGTTTCACCATGCTATGTGCCCAGGCATCTACCAATAAAACAGTAACTCACAGGTGTGGGTTGATCATAACAGAGAGGAAAGGGCCAAAACTGTCAATATAACATCAAGGTAATCTGGCCACGGTCACATGTTTGGACTATTCCTGTTCCATGCAATAGACCAACTTAGACATGACGAGTACTGTTTTTATCAAGTGCTGATGGGAATTACCATATTTTGGGGAACAAATTACTGAAAATATGACAAATGGCATGCTCAATGAATATTCTCACCAGAGGGAGGATGGTCTCGCTTGCATTAGCAGATACCGTAGGTTGTCCAGGACTTTTCATCTACTTTGATATCTGTTTGATGAATGTCATCAAATGAAGAGTGCCCTTTAAACACTGATTATGCCACAATTCAATGATCCAAGTTAACATTAGATAATTGCCTGTGCAGACCACATCCATTAGGAAAACCCAAATATGTTTGTATTTTCAGAAAGAACTCACACATTCAGGGTACATGTTCATGGTTGGAGTTCAGCATTCTCAGATTTATGTTTGCCGGTTTCAGAAAAGGAACATTTTGAACCACATTTTTAAAATGAAAAATATTCATACGTTTTATTATATGGGTATGGTACATTGAGATGTTGATGCAGAGGTTGCATCAATAAATCTCACCAGAACATGCTGAAAATAAAAGCATATACTTTGTAAGGGAACACGAACACTGATATTATGAAAAAACTTTAGGGTGGAGGTGTGTCAATTGCCCTGCAGTGAAAAGGTTAAAGAATTGGTAAGACTATGTCAGCAGTCAGTTAAAGCTGTCTGTAGCTAACCTAACCAATAAACCTTTTATGTCTGAAAAATAGGAACATTGGGGCATATTAGCAAGGGCGATAGCGCCGCCTTAGTGAGACTTTTTCCCACTAAAGTGGCAATATTTTTATCGCCCTATTAGCAAGCTGGAGCTAATAGCAATTAGCGACAGCTTTTAGGCGATAGCTACAGGTCTGGGACCCACTTTGCATGTCAGCGATATTTATCGCTAATGACATGCAAAGTGGGCGTACCCAACCTGATAGCGACTGAAAGCAGTCGCTAACATAGCTATCGCCTAATAGCAAGGCAGGAGAAGCGATTAAAAAATCACGCTAAGCGCGAATATCGCCAGAACCTAACGCCTGCTCAGACCATGACTTAACCTGTATATCCAATGGAAGGTGGATATTCAGGTTAAGTCCCCATTAGCGATAATGCCTGAATATCGCTAGATTTCCAGCTATATTCATTATACATGCATGGAGCCGCTATCGCCGGATATTTTATCGATTTAGAGATAAACATTGCTAATAGCACGTTATCTCTGCGATAATATCCGGCAATAGGCGGCGATAAAAAAATGCGCAAAGCGCATTTAGCAATAATTATCGCTATTAGTTGCTAATATGCCTGTTAGAGCTGGCATCTTTGGCGTGGTTTCCCCCTATCTTTTTGCCTGTACCTCATGTATTTTTGATGCTGTTTTTGCTGGTTTAGATGCTTTGGACACCCTGCCACTGCTGATCAGTGCCAGAGTATAAGTGCTCCCTATGTAAATTGTTATTATGATTGGATATACATGATTGGCAAATTTGTATCACCTTGAAGTCCCTAGTAAAGTGCACTGGGTGTGCCAGGGCTGGTGATAACAAATGCTACTAGTGGGCCTGCAGCAATGATTGTGCCACCCACATGAGTAGCCCTAAAATGGTGTCTCAGGCCTGCCACCGCAGTGCCTGTGTGCAGTCTGTAAACTGCCATGTCCTCCTGGTCAGTGTCTCCACTGACCAGGCCTAACCCTTCCCTTTTTGTGCACATTGGTCACCCCTATGGAAGGCCCAAGGTACCCCCCTGGGCAGGGTGCAGTGTATGTGAAAGGTAGAGCATGTACTGGTGCAGGTGACATGCTCTGGTAGTGAACTACAGCCATTTTCGTTTTTCACTTTTGTAAGGCTATCTTGCTCCATAGGTTAACATGAGGGATGCTGGCTACAGTGGCTACCAGCATTTCTTCCCATAGGAACAAGATAGGACATAAGAGTCTAGTATCCCTGAACCCAGAATTTAATAACACATCTTTTAGGAAAGGTTGTTTTTGAATCCTGTGTTTGAGAGCAGCACTTTTAGAAAGTTGCTGTTCTCTTGTCTGACCTTCCTGTGTGCCTTGGCCTGTTTGTGTATTGACTGTCTGGTTTGAGAGTGACAGGGGCTGGGATTCCCCAGTTGGCTGGCTGAGTCAGCCCTAGGCTGAATGACTGGATTTGCAACTTGAGTGGGGGGAGGAGATAGCACCTGGGCCTGAATAGGGCTGTGCCTGCCTTCCACAATGCTAGCTCCACCTCCTGCTCGGCGGCTGACAACCCTGCCCCTCACTCTGAAAGGAAAGGAGAAGCCAGGAAAACAAAGTGCTCAAGAAACACCCAGAACAGGTTCAGACCGGGCTCAGGGCCCACTTGCACAAAGAGAACAAAGACTTTTAGGGGTATAAGTACAGGACCCCTGACAATAGAAAATTAGATCATCCTGGAATCAAGAAGGAACCTCTGCCAAGGAGAAAGCTGAAACTGAAGAAGGAAGATTGTCCAGCTGTTGCTCTCCTGGATTTCCCTGCTGTTGCTTTGCTGCCAAGGAGAGGGGAAGGACTTTGCTTTGTGCTGTGTCCCCTTGCTTGAAGGAATCTCCAAGGGCCTGAGAAGAGCTGGCTCCCTGTTATGAAGTCCCAGGAACAAAAGGACTTTACCCCCAGCTTCCTCTGATCTCTACTGAGAGAGTTCTGTCCTTCCTGGAGTGCTTGGCTAATGTGTGGTGCCTCTGGAAGTTGTACTTGTGTTGGGAAGCTGGAAACTAAGCTTGAGACACTTTGCTACAGAAAAGTTATCGCATTGCTCGCTGCGGAGCGCATCCCTGACAGTGTGAGGAAATTCCCGCCACTACGAAGGTTGAGATCGTCGCAGCGCCTGTTGCCGCTGTCAGAGCCGTCGCATCCTTCGCTTGCGGGACGCACCCGATCGGTGCGGGAAGCCTAACATCGCTGCGAGTGTCGTCGCAGAGCCTGTCGTTGCTGGGTGAGATCGCCGCACCGCCTGCTTGCGGACTGCATCACGTCGCTGCGAGGGTCATCGCCGAAGCCATCACATCGAGGAGCTGCAAGAGAGAAGATAACCATCGTCGCCCTGGAGATCGTCACAACTCCAAAGATCGTTGCATCGTGCCTTTGCGAGAGCAAACTTCTTACGCAACCTAAGCACCGGAATCCTTACAAGTGGCCTTCCTCCCCATACAGACCGAATTCGTCGCAACACGCCCGCTGCTGCAGAGGGGCTGTCGCATCGCCTCCCCAGGGTCTCAGGAGTAAGCATGGGCGTAAAATCCGTTCCGCTCGCGGATTTTGCGGATTTTCGGTAAATTCGCAATCCATGAACTCTTGCAAATTTGCCAAAAATTCGTAAATTCGTACGCAGCGGAATTTTTTTGCTTGGTGATGCAATATTGCAGCGCGCGGCGTTCACTTACCGTCATTCAGCGTTTGCCGAGTTGTTTTTCTCGATATTTTGCGAGTGCTGCGCCATTTTGGATCTTACTGCGGGATCCCGCGGGAGTTTGGCGACCGCGATTACGTCATCGCGGCTTGCCACCTTGCACAGGACGCATCGCGAGAGTTCGCAATTGCGAACACGTAGGTGCGGCGGGCAGCAACAATCTCGCACTCGCGAAATGCAGATTTTGCAATTCTGCACAAGAAATCCACCAGCAAACAGCATAAACCTTCAGAAAATGATGATTTTTATCAGAATCACTCCTCAGGTTGACATTTGCCTGCACTTTTTTTTAGCAAGGAGTCCATTTTGGGGGGGGGGAGGAAGGCAGTGCCCCACAGTCTCCAACTTCCTGTTCCTGTCCAGCAGGCTCCTCCCAGTGCTTTCTTCATGTGCTGGTCACTTTCATTTGGACCTTGACCTGGAAGGATTACTCTTTGTGGATGCTGCTGGATATTTGGATTTGAGGCCTTTTTGACTTTCTTTGGATCACTTTTGGATTAGAAATCAACTTTCACAAGTAAGTTTGTTTGGGGCATTACAGTTGCTGCAACTACAATTTTGGAACTTTTTGAGAACATTAAATAAAATATATTGTGGGTAGCCACAGTATCCAGTAGGACCAGGGTTAGTTATGGGTGAATGATACAACTGTTTTGTTGAATTTAAACATCATTGAGGCCATGGATGGGCTGGGATTGTGCTGAATTTTGTGTTTTTTGTCGATTTTTTGGGGCTGCTGTTGTGGCCTTTTGCCCAGGGGTAGTGAGTGGTGCATGGACTAAGTCTGCCTTTGGGGTCTCTTTAATATAAACATCCTGGATGGCATTGGATTGTGGTGATTTTTGTGTGTTTTTCGTTTTTTTGGGGTGTACTGTTGATGTGGACTGGCCATGTGGGTGGTGGTGGCCATTTTGAGTGCTTGTACAGGCAGGCCCTCCACATGTGCTTGGGGTGCAAGGGGCCATTTTGAAGACAGGCAGTGTCTGAGGCCTGCACCCATTTTGCCTAGCTTTCATCGATTATGCCCAGGGGTAGTGAGTGGTGCATGGGCCTTGTCTTTCTGTGGGGTGTCTTCTTGAATTTAAACATCATTGAGGCCATGGATGGGCTGGATTGTGCTGAATTTTGTGGTTTTTGACGATTTTTTGGGGCTGCTGTTGTGGCCTTTTGCCCAGGGGTAGTGAGTGGTGCATGGACTGAGTCTTCCTGTGGGGTCTCTTTAATGTAAACATCCTGGATGGCATTGGATTGTGGTGATTTTTGTGTGTTTTTCGTTTTTTTGGGATGTACTGTTGATGTGGACTGGCCATGTGGGTGGTGGTGGCCATTTTGAGTGCTTGTACAGGCAGGCCCTCCACATGTGCTTGGGGTGCAAGGGGCCATTTTGAAGACAGGCTGTGTCTGAGGCCTGCACCCATTTTGCCTAGCTTTCATCCATTATGCCCAGGGGTAGTGAGTGGTGCATGGGCCTAGTCTTTCTGTGGGGTGTCTTCTTGAATTTAAACATCATTGAGGCCATGGATGGGCTTGGATTGTGCAGAATTTTGTGGTTTTTGTCGATTTTTTGGGGCTGCTGGTGGGGCCTTTTGCCCAGGGGTAGTACTAGTGAGTGGTGCATGGACTGAGTCTGCCTGTGGGCTCTCACTCTCTTTAATGTAAACATCCTGGATGGCATTGGATTGTGGTGATTTCTGTGTGTTTTTCGTTTTTTTGGGGTGTACTGTTGATGTGGACTGGCCATGTGGGTGGTGGTGGCCATCTTGAGTGCTGGTACAGGCAACATGTGCTTGGGGTGCACCCATTTTGCATAGCTTTCATCCATTATGCCCAGGGGTAGTGAGTGGTGCATGGGCCTAGTCTTTCTGTGGGGTGTCTTCTTGAATTTAAACATCATTGAGGGCATGGATGGCCTGGGATTGTGCTGAATTTTGTGGTTTTTTCGACTTTTTGGGGTGTATAACTGATGTTCCTCTGTCTACCATTGCTTTTAGGTGCACAAGAGAACCACCAGTGCCAGGAAGAAGTCCTGCTGCGGTGTGTGCAGCACAACGTCACGTGTGGCCACAGACAACTCTGCAACTTGTGCAACTGCGGCCTGCTGTTCTGAGTAACATCTGATGAAGATGGCCCCAAAAAAAGTTCCCCGTAGCTCCTCTAGCAAGAAAGTTGCCAGAAAGGAGCAGAAGAAGCAAGTTACCAAGCAGACTGGTGTGCCGCCCGGCACATTTTTTGGGAATAAAAAAAAAAGTACGCCTGCAGCAGCAGCGGGATCTGCTGGGGACCAAGCTGGGAGCAGCACCCCCGCTCCATTGGGCTCAGTGCCACCACCCCCACGCCAACTTAAGTCCAAGCCCTTGAGTGCTGCAGAGGCAGCCAGTCTACTTGTTCAATCACCATCGACCAGTGATGTTGGCTCATAGCAAGAAAGCAGCAGCAATGTCCCTCAATCAACACAGGTTGTTGTAACTCATCTGACGAGTGTTGAACAACCACAGCTGCAACAACAACCACATGTGCAAGTACAAGCCCAAGTACATGTTGAAGGAGAGGCAGCGCAAGGAGATGCACAAGCAGAGGTGCATGGAGGGGCACAACAAGTGCCCACAATAGTTGTTCCTCCAGAAGTAGGGGCACATCTGGAAATCGACAATCAAGCCGAGGTATCATTCGAGGAAGCCACTCCTCCTGATGATCATTCATTGTCTTCCACATCCCGAGCAAGGAAAAGATCAAGGGTGGTGTCTACATTTTCTTCAAGCCCACCTCCTTCTGATGATATGGATCTTACTTGGGAACCAGCACCACTGCCGTCTGAGAGTGAGGCTGAGGCACACCATGATCTGACAAAGGTAGCTAAGCGTAAAAGGAAGGTCGTCGAAACTCTCATAGTTATGGAGTGTGATGACGCTCAACAAGAAGTGGCGTATACTCCTGCTGCTGAAGACTCTCACGACGACGACGCAGTCATCACAGGCTGGACTCCAGCCTCAGCGGGCATGCAGCAAACAGACATTTTAACCCTAGCCCGACAAGCTGCTGAGCGTGATGATGAAGTCGACGAGGAGGCAATGGGAACACCACAATCATTGAAGTTAACTAGTACACCACCACCTACCGCTTCCATATTTCTTCCTCGCCAGAAGGGACCTCCATCCACCTCGACCTCAATTAGTGGTGGGCAACGTGCACAACGTAGTAAAGTTCAGCAATACGCATCCTCTACTTCATCTGGCATTAGCAGCATGACCACCACCAGTATCGCCTCCTCCGGCCCCCCCAGACATTTCAAGTCCGCAGTTTGGGACTTCTTTAGTATTTGCCCAAAAAAGGAAAACCTAGCCATTTGTAGCATTTGTAAGCTTGCAGTTAGTCGTGGTAAGCTTGGTACCAACTATGGGACTGGAGGCCAGAGAGGTCATCTTAAGAGACAGCACCTTGTCCAATGGCTTGCGCACCTAAAGGAGATCAAGGAAGCCCGAATTGCAAGTCAAGAAAACGTTGATGTTCCATCTGATGATGACGAGGAGGAAGAAGCGTCACACACTTCACTTACACCCAGTACCCCTGTCAGCACACCCCCTGTGAGCCACACTAAGAGTGTGGGACAGAGTGAGACACCAATGCGAAAAAGTTCATCAGCGAGCGTAACTGGGTCGAAGAAGTCATCATCATCCCATAAAATGGTCCAGGGCAACATTAGAACCATGTTGTTTTCAGACGCGCCATATGAACGCAACCACCCAACGGCGCGTCTGTATAACACTAAGCTGGCTAAAATGCTAGCGCTGGATCTTCTCCCTTTTTCTTTTGTAGAAGGGGTTGGTTTTCTAGAATTAGTGGCAGCGCTCTGCCCTAAATGGAAGGTTCCTAGCCGGTTCTATTTTGCCCGAGTTGCGGTTCCAGCACTACATGAAGATGTGCTGGAGGTGATTGGGGCAGCTTTGCAGAAGAGTGCTGTTCACACTATACATCTGACAACAGAATTGTGGACCAGTGGCGCAGGCACTGATTACATGTGCATCACTGCACACTGGGTCTCTTTTTCATGGGTTAAAGCAAAGCTAAACGCAGGTGTTGACCTGGACCAAGTTTATAAAGCTGCTCGGAAACATGCAACACTAGCCATGTTTGGCTTGGAGAAACGTCATACAGCAGAAAACATTTTGAATGAGTTTAATACAAAGGTCTTTCACTGGCTGTCCCCAAAAAAACGCGAGATTGGTTATGTTTCCACGGATAATGGCGCCAATGTAGTTAAGGCCATGGATTTGGGTCACTATTTCAGAGTGCCGTGTTTGGCGCACTGTATAAACCTGGTTGTTAAAAAATTCTTGGATAAAGACAGTCCAGCGTGCGAGTTAGTGGCCACCTGCCGAAAAATGTGCAACCATTTCAGCCATTCTTTTAAGGCCCGGAAGCATTTGAGGAGCCTGCTACATGAACGTCGAATGCCAGTGAAAGCACTCATCCATGAGGTGCCAACACGTTGGAACTCAACCTTCTACATGCTTGAGCGTCTGTATGAGCAGTTTACGGTACTCGATCAATATTTCTTAACACTGGGTACAGCTCAGAAGGACCTGAGGCTAGATGCGGCGGAATGGGAGCTAGTTAAAAGCCTGACAGACATGCTTAGTCCTTTTGTGGTCTTCACACGTGCAGTCTGCAGGGAGGACTGTAATTTGGGAAAAGCTATCCCATTGTTGTGCATGCTGGAGCACAAACTGAAGGCGGTGTCTTCTAAGTTTCAAAAAGATGAAGAAAAGCAAGAAGCTTTTGTTTTGGCGGAGAAATTATTAGAGCGCCTACTTGGCGATGAACGTCTTCAAAAGATCCACTCAGAACAGCATTACATTGTGCTACTATTCTGCATCCAGGTACAAAAAGGCGCTGGCATTATTTCCTTTTGGTGATGAAGATGTTATAAAGTACAAACATTGGCTAGCCTTGTCAGCCATGAGGTTTGAAAGAGAACGGCAGCAAATTCAAGGAAAAGGCAGTACATCAGCATCAGCAGGCCATCCCCAGTCAAAAGACTCCACTTCTGCACCTGTGGCTGTGGCAGAAGTGACCTCTCAGCCGTTAAAGACACCGGCAACCGAATCATCTGCACCAGACACAACAGAAATATCGGGTGATGATGGTGAAGAGGATTGGCTAGCTGAGCTTGGGTTTGGTTCTCAAAAGGTCCGAGCAAAAAGTAAGCAAAATGGAGGAACCGTGGAGAACCTTGAGTCGATGGTGCAGGACTATCTGAATGACTCAACAGAGGTCTCTCTTCACGATGACCCACTGGCGTATTGGCAAGGGGAAAAAAGAATTGTGGCCAGAGATCACCAACCTGGCTTTTAATTACTTGTCTTGCCCACTCGCAAGCGTGTCTTCTGAATGTGTTTTCAGAGCTGCTGGTGGCATTGTAACTTGCAAACGGACCCGCCTCTTGCCCAAAAATGTGGAGAGGTTAACAATGATCAAGATGAATCAGCACCTCGTACCACCAGATTACAAGGTACCAGATTACACGACGGAAGAAGACGAGGACAGCAACTTAGATGAGGGAATTTCTTCTGTGTTAGGTGACACTGACCTACTCCTGCCTGAATTCGCAGAGTATGAGGATGAACTCTTCTTCCCTGACACCGAGCCCTGAAAATGAGCGAATGAATCAATAACTTTCTTTTTCGTACTTATTCACTTTTATTCCTGTGTGTCTGTCTTTCTTTGTTTTGCACAGTTAATATAATTACAACTTTAATCACTTGTACTTTTGCTTTTTGGCTGTTTGGGGGTCTTCTACTTGTTTTCGCCTGGGTTGACGGCTCTGGGGCCATTGCTGGGAAGGTCTAATACCGGATAAAACTGGCTTGGACAAAATCCATGAGGGAAAAGTTTTTGCATTTTCTGACATTTCGCTCAATGTAGCGTTTTCGGGGGCCTGTTTGGGGGGCTTCCTGGTGTTTGTGGGTGGGTTTCGGGGTCTGGGAGCACTGCTGGGTATGGATAGTTTTGATAGCAAGGGGTTTGAAGGAATTCCATGGAGGCAGAGGGAAGTTAGGGCCTAGCTGCAGAGCGCGCGCTGAGTGATTTTGGAAATTTTCACAAAAGTGACAGTCCCCATTTTTGTACTTTTGCTTTTTGGCTGTTTGGGGTCTTCTACTTGTTTTCGCCTGGGTTGACGGCTCTGGGGCCATTGCTGGGAAGGTCTAATACCGGATAAAACTGGTTTGGACAAAGTCCATGAAGGAAAAGTTTTTGCATTTTCTGACATTTCGCTCAATGTAGTGTTTTCTGGGGCCTGTTTGGGGGGCTTCCTGGTGTTTGTGGGTGGGTTTCAGGGTCTGGGAGCACTGCTGGGTATGGATAGTTTTGATAGCAAGGGGTTTGAAGGAATTCCATGGAGGCAGAGGGGAGTTAGGGCCTAGCTGCAGAGCGCGCGCTGAGTGATTTTGGAAATTTTCACAAAAGTGACCAAGTCCCCATTTTTGTACTTTTGCTTTTTGGCTGTTTGGGGGTCTTCTACTTGTTTCCGCCTGGGTTGACGGCTCTGGGGCCATTGCTGGGAAGGTCTAATATCGGATAAAACTGGTTTGGACATAATCCATGCGGAAAAGCCTTTTGGCACTTTTTGTAACTTAGGGTTAGGGTTAGCCCTAGCAGCAGGATTGCATGTGTTTCGGGGTGTTCTTGATTTTTGCAACTGAGTTCTGGGGTCTTAGAGCACTCGTGGGAATGTGTAATTTTGGTTGCAAGTGATTTGAAGAAAATCCATGGTGGGAAAGGGGGGATCACTTAAGTAGTGGGGGCACTTAGTGTTGAAAACATTTAGCCATTTACACTTAAAGGAAGAAAATGACACAGACTTAAGTTTCAGGAAAACAAACTTACTGTTAAACCCCCACCCACCAGACTCAAAAGCAGTAAAAAACAGGTATGCTCAGATAAAGTTTCAAAAAGTATATTTGTGTAGCCCTAACAAAATAATCTCCCGCAAGACCCTCCCTAACCCCAACGATTGTCCTTCAAAAGTCCCCAAAACAACCCAACTCCCAATTCCCACCCCCCAAAAGTCTCTAAAAAAGGGGCAAGGGACACTACGGCAGGATGCTGTTCACTTTAGCGGCCAGGGCATCATACTCCTTGCGGAGGGTGGCATGGTCGGAGCGGAGGCCCTCCACCAAGTTCTTATATGTTAAGATCTCCTGCTCCAGGTAGGACACTCTGAGGCAT
This sequence comes from Lissotriton helveticus, assembly GCF_964261635.1. Lineage (NCBI taxonomy): Eukaryota > Metazoa > Chordata > Amphibia > Caudata > Salamandridae > Lissotriton > Lissotriton helveticus. The sequence goes on along the minus strand of NC_136072.1, from coordinate 736,838,564 downwards.
AAGCGGCGCTGGCGTGCCTTGCAACTCCTGTGGGGGGCAGCTGCTGTCTTTGCTGCTCGGCGGTGGCGGTTGGCTTTGGTAGCCCGGCTCCATACCACTGGAGCACTGCGCTGGCTGGCAGCCCGTGTGGGCCCGGAGGAGGATGCAGCTGTCGCAGTGGATGTACCAGTAGACTGCGTGCCCTCCTCCTCCAGGGCCAGCAGCCGCCGATATTCTGCGACAGTGGCATCCAGCCTCTGTTGCCGGGCCATTCGAGCCTGCTCCTTCCTTGTTGCTTTTTTTGATTTGGAAGGAGCAATTATATGAAGAAAGAAAGACATAGTCTGTAACCAATGCTCCTTAAGATTAACACAAAATGATTGAGCAGAAAGTTGTGTCACAGTACAACTAGCAACTTGAAAGCACAGTACATAACTATTGAGGCCAGTATCTATCTAACCTCCCACTTCTTCATCCTTGCTCTAACATTAGTGGGAGTTTAAGGAACAAATTCTACGAGCACTATGGACTTCCATTACAGTCGACTATGACAGTACACCAGTCTTATTCTTCTTCTTCTCTCTTGTTTAGGAAAATTGGTACGTTATCTTCTGCAAGCCGGCATAATGCCAGCGCAGTGAACTTGCACCCGAGAAAAACAGACGCACACCATGATAAGGAGACAGACTTGCGTTACTGTACCGGTCCAGTACATGCAGGTGGTGAAGCTCTTACTTTTCTATTATGGGTTGCACTGAGAATACTATGTTAAAAGGGCTACTGCTTAATTAATTTAACTTTCACCCTACAGTGCAAATGAGTACTAGAAAAGGAAAATGAAGAAGCTAAATAATCTGATTATCTATCATTTCACATGGGATGTATTTGATTACATTTGGGATGACTTTAGGTGCTTTGCTTTTTATTGAGTGAACAGTGATACACCCACACATGAAGGACGTACTACTACTGAACTAAACTTATTAGGAGAGGTAGGGAATGTCCACCGTAATAACCGGATATATGCTGTGCTTGCAGTTGCAATACAAACTACTGCTACTATTCATGGTAGTATTTGGACAAAATTACAACTTCTTTTCCTTGCCTTTCCTACACTGGAACGGACGTGCGGGTGCGGTGTTACATGCTCTTCAAAGTAACACTTAGTACATCCAGTGACCGTCTACTCTCTCTAGATACACATATGCTATCTAAGAGTCAGATAGTACCATGATCCAGGCATCCATCCATTCAAAGTATATGCACACATACAGTTTCTGTTTCACCCACCCAGGCTGTTCTCCTTCCACCCATCCTTGCTTCATCATTCACCCAGCCATGCACCATACCATATTCTTTCCTTCCCAGCCACCTCGGGGACCAAGCAAACACATATCATTCTTCTTTGCCAGTCATCATTAAATTTCTCGTCCTTCCACACTTACTTACACCCTTCTTTCGCTTTTCATTCATCCCATCCATCAAGTTCATCTCAGATCTGATTGGGATTCTTCTCGGCAAAAACTTCACAGCTAAGTCGAAGTACATTTAGAGGAGGCTACTACCCGGTTGATTTATAATACACCCGTGCAGAAAGCACACTCTGCAGTCTTCAATCTCAATAAGTAAGGAATATATAGCTTACCTCTGCCCGCCACCACCGTGTGAACCCTCACAGGCACATTGGTGTCGTCCGGCACTTGCACCACCTCCTCCCCAGAAGTGTTCTCCTCATCCAGCACCACCACCTCCGCGCTGGCCCCGCCACCAGATGTTCCACCTACAAAGTACATTTAAGAATGTTAGAATACACCACTCACTACTATATAATATTTGGTCTAGGAATAAAGAAATGTGGAAAAAAAAACAGAAAACAATGTAATAATTTGTGACTGTCTAATCTAAAGTAAAAATGTCCCTTTTTCCAGGGAAGGCTCAGTGCATAGAGCTATTGCTGACTAGAATGGGAGTCCAATGGAATTGTCAAATGTGCAATCTTAGTTAGCTACACAGGCAGACTAATAAGAATAATCTAGTAATACCACAGGGAGTCATAGTCGAGGCAGGATAAGAATTTAGATACAGTCTACAAGAAGATCAAAGACGATTTAGAAAAAATCGAATGAGGAACGCTAGGAAAAAATAGGTACTCTATATTAAAATTAAAACTTACCGGGGCCAGCAATGGAGCCCTCGCCTGACCGATCCTGTTCAGCAGCAGCCTCCTCCAATGCCCTCTTGCCCCTGGGGGGAGCTGATGTACAACATGAAAGAAAGAAAGACCACAAAACATGGATGATATTTGTCAACCAAATCAAACATTTCAAAAGAACAATAACAAAATATTTTGGCGAAATAGCAAATACACAACTATTCCACGGGATATATTGACCGATCTCATGTTGTCTACTACGTTATTAGTATTGCTTGATTTGCGGACCGTCGACTTGGAAAGTTCTTATGTAACTCACTAAACAAACTACTAAAAATGTTCGCCTAGGACTGGCAGGCAGCAGTCCGCAGCACGCAAAGTGACACACAAAGTCCATCGTGATTGCAGATCAGCGACAACACTAAAAAGTTTCCTACTACATTAACCAGTCATTAAAATACTCAAACTATCAATCCACCACCACTATTTCTTCTTATCGCCATGTGTACAAAGGAAGGACTGGACTTGAGTCTGTAGGGGCTGATTTAATAGCCCCTTGCGGCTCTTTTGCTGCATTGTTGCATGACTTTTGTGACGTAGCGGCAGAACAAAAGAGGCACCATGGTGCGGCGTATATTAACAACGTGACGCATATGGGAGATGCATCACGTTGTAAAGCCCTGCGCCATCAGGGGGCGTTCCGGCGCAAGGGAGGGCGTTCCTGCGCAGGAACGCATCCTAAAAGTGGCTGAGGGACATCTACAAGATTTTAATCGGTCACTTTGAGGACAATGATGCGTGACTCAAACCCTGCGCCTGCTTGAAGCAGACGTACGGCTTGACGCAGCATTGGGGAGATAGGGCACCCCAGAGCATTGCTGGAGCTGCACCATCGTTGCGACACAACTCCAGCAATGCGCCGCCTTTACGGCACAGAAGCGTAACGCATCGGTGACGTTTTGGGCACATGGTGCGCCGCATTATAAATATGGCGCACCATGGGTGGTGGTGGCGTGACGCACAATTACTGGCGCATCCCTGCTACTTTGCAGGGATGCGCCGGTAATTAAAAATCTGACCCTTAGTGTCTAGCATTACGCAGTTCTTTAAACTACACTCATGCATAATTTCACAGGCCAATGAAATTAACACAAAATCGAAAACAAATAAGCATAGTAGCAGCGCTACTGAGAAGGAGAGCAGTGCACCTGAAATGCACAGAAGATTTTGAAATATAATTTACCTACAATGTAATCAGCAGCATTATTGCTCTTGGTAAAAAACAAACATTTGCAAGATAATAACACACAGAGCAGGAGAAAACAGAGTAGTAAAGAAATAGCTACTACTACTCACCAAGCCCGGGGATCTCAAGGCCGAGCAGGTCCAGCAGATTGCGTTCCCGGTCCAGGATATCCGTCCAACGGTGGGTGACTTGGTTGTAGGTGCGCCGAACCCGAGATTGTTGGTACATGGCCAGGCACACCTTCTCCCACCGCTTCCGGCGCTCCCGGATCCCGTACCCGCTAGCGATCTTGTCGCCTGCCATGATGGTCCTGGGGAGGCGGCGCTGAACATAAAAAACTAGGGCGCCCACCTCCTCCGCGCTGAAGATCTCACGGGCTTGGACATTCTCCCCCCTCAAACGCCCGCACGGGAGCTGGGCACGGGGTGCGGGACCCTTCCCCTTCTCAGGATGCTTCCCGGCTCCCTTTACCATGGTCTGGGCAGAAAGGAAGCTAAATATTAAAGAAGAAAAAGAATAGGGAAGAAGAAAAGAAAAGAGTTTAGAAAAGTAGTTTAAAATTAACAAAAAGTAGCAGAAAACACAAAAATATAGAGCTAGAAAAATAGAGGGATAGATAATAAGTAAAATAGATAAAAAAAACTTCAAACAAGCAAAGGATGGCAGAGATTCAGAGAGGATACAGAAAGCATGCCCAGAACCATAGCAATGAATGAGAAACAAGATGGCCGCGCCCGTTCACGACCGCGTGGGTAAGTTCGCGCGAGATTTTTCTCGCAATCACAGGCGAAATTGTACTAGCGAGCTGCACACTTTGCGAGATTACACATAGCGCCCGGAAACGGAATTACGTCACGCAAACAAGATGGCCGCGCCCATGTACGACTGCTAGGGTAACTTCGCAAACGTTGCGCTACAAGCGGCTTGCGAACACGCAAAAAATCACGCGAACAAACACGCCGCAAAAAAAACAAATCGTGTATTCGCACAAATTCGCGGCTTCCAAAATCGATCTCGCACGAATTCGCGACCCCGAATCGCGCGAAATTGCAGAAAAACGATTTTTGCAAAACTGAAAGCACTCAGCAGGTGCAAAAGTTCAATCTTATCATTAGTAACCATTCCCTCTAGTGCTTCCTGAGGGGCCCCTCCAGAGTTCAGTTGCCTACTTGCAACTATTCTATGACCCTGCTCTGACCCTCACAGCAGGCTCATAGAATAGCTACAAGTAGGCCACAAAGGTCCTGTGAAAAAAAATTGCACTGCAACAGAAAGCAAATTACAGATAAGGAAGCAGATGCCAGCCAGACTGGAAGTTTACATTCAGTGACACATTAATCAAACCCAAATTAATTCATGTCAGTTAAAGCAGGGCAGGTGTGCTTGCTTTTTTTCACCCCCATAATCTACAGTGATAAACCAACCAGAGGGTGGCAGTGATGTACCAGAGGGTGGCATGGGTGTACCAGAGGGTGGCAGTGGTGAAACAGAGGGTGCTGTGAACCTGTGATGATGAACCAGACGTAGAAACAACATAGTCGCGGCCGTTGCGAGCCGACAAGTAAGTTCGCAATTGCGAACTGGTACACAAACTTCGCGAACTGGCAGAAACCCTTGCGAACACAAAAAAAAAATCCTCAAATTCGCGAGAGTTCGCGGATTCTGCGGATTGCGAATCTGTAAATACGCACATTCGCGAACGCCAGATTCGCAAAATCCGCCCATGCTTACTCAGAAGCAACGCATCGCTTGCTTTTCACCGCACCAGCTTCTGCTTTTGAAACTTTGTCGCAACTAAAGGTACTGTAAGCTAAACGTGACACAACTGTGAACTTTTCACATAACTGTGGATTATTTTATCGCAACCTAAAGAATTTTATCGCAACCTAAAGAACTTTATCGCAACCTTAAGAACTCTATTGAAACCACATTCTTGAACTGTGTATGTTGGATTTTTGTCGTTTTGGTCTTGTGTAGTTTAGATTAAATACCTTTTTTTTTCTAAACTGTTGTGGAGTCAGTTTGTGGTGTTTTCACTGTGTTACTGTGAGTGTTGGTACAAATACTTTACACATTGCCTCTGGTTAGCCTAGACTGCTCGTGCCAAGCTACCTAGAGGGTGAGCAGGGGTTATCTCAGAGGGTTTCCTCCTTACCCTGACTAGAAGCAAGGGTCCCTATTTGGACAGTGGTACCTACCCCTGCCAACTGGAGTCCCCCATTTCTAACATTGTTGGTCAGCGGTGGGGATTTGAACTTGTATTTGTACTAGACCCTCAGTGATTGGTGACATCACTAGTGAGTGCAGACCACTACGCCACCGCATACTACTGGTTTTGATTTTTTGATTCTATTTTTGAGTAACTCTTCAAAGCATCATGTCTACAAAAGGAAAGGCACCCAGTAGGGAGGCAGAAGTAGAGTTGGAATTTGTCATTGAGGATTTGTATTCCTACAAAGTTGATGACCTTAGGAAATTCTGCCACGAGTTTGAGTGCCCCATAAAAAACGCCTACAGGAAGGAGGAGCTACAGAGAATCTTGAAGGCCCATTGGGAGGCACAAGTGGGAAATGATGATGTGAATACAGGGAATGGTTTTCAAACCACAGATCTACCCATGGGCAGAGGAGGCTCAGGGGGCTGGCAGCAACGGGTAGGGGCTTCACCCAAGAAGAGTTACAAGAAAATCAGAGAGTAAGAGAATATGACTTGGAAGTCATGAAAATGAAAATGAAGCAATTGGAGGTAGAAAAGGCGGCGGAGGAGAGCAAAACTGCCCGTGCCTTGGAGGAGAAGAAATTGCTTTTGGCTCATGAGTTGAGCATGAGAGAACTGGATCTTAAAGACAAGGAGGTGGATGCCAGTTCAAATGGTGGCAGTGCGCAGCCAGTGCATGGGGGTAAAGTATATATTCCCAAGGATCTGGTACAGAATTACAATAGGAGTGAGGATATTTATGCCTGGTTTACTTCCTATGAGATTGCATTGAGGATGAATGGTGTGCCTGAATAGCATTGGGGGCGGGCCCGTGGAAACATTTTGAGGCTTCTGGGAGGAGTGCTCTAGAGCCCTTAGAATTAGCAGGTGCCATGACCTACCCCAATATGAAGGAGGCCTTATGTCTCAGGTATGGATTTATTCCAGAGCAGTACAGACTGCAGTTTAGAAATTCTAAGATGATAGAATCTGAGACTTGGATGGAGTGTGTGAATTTGTACTCGCGTGCACTGGAAGGTTGGATGAAGGGCAGCAAAGTAACTGATTTTAAGGGGTTGTTGCATTTAATCAGTTGGGAGCACTTGAGTAGTCTTTGTGTTTCAGAGCTGCGCCAGCATCTTTTAGACAGCAAGCTGACAGACCCCATTGAGCTTGCTAAGGAGGCGGACCGCTGGACCAGTACCAGGGTCCACAGAGGAATTGTGGGTACCACAGCAAAAGGTGGGCAGGGTCCCCAGCAGATGAGTGGGGGGACAAGGGCAATCAAAAGGAGTCCACACAAGGGCCCCAAAATAGTTCCCAGGAGAAGGAATTCCAACCCCCCAGACCTAGACAGCCATGCCCCCCTAGGGGCAGGTGGGACTACAGAGACCCCAGGGACAACAGAGTTCCCCCTACCTGCTTTCACTGCAATGAGGTGGGACATGTTATCAGCCGGTGCCCCAAGCGACCCCCAGCACCCACTGGTGCTCCAGCCCCAGTGTTAGCAAGTGTAGCTTTGGGAGGGGATTTGGTTTCTAGTGGGGAGGTTGGGCTAGCAGTTATGTCCCTTGTTTCTTTAGGAGTTCAAGAGATGGTCCAGGAAACCTTACTGCCCATGAACACTAAGAAATATGGGCAGAAGGTGACCATCAATGGGAGGGAGATAGAGGCTCTGAGAGACATAGGGGCCAGCGTGACATCCGTGAGGTGCCAATGGGTGTCTGAAGAGCAGAGTCTCCCCAATGTACTCCGCCCCATAATAGCAGCTGACAGTTCAGTGCGCCTCTGCAAAGTGGCACGTGTTCCCTTTGAGTGGGGGGGAGTCTCTGGTCTTTTGGAAGTTGTTGTCAGTGATGCCTTGCCTGTAGACTGTCTGCTAGGTAATGACCTGGAGAGTTCTCCATGGAAGGATGTAGAACACCGAACTCACTTGGAGATGTTAGGGTTGCCTGTTTGGATCTGTGTGACCACGCGTGCTATGGCAGCCAGTAGGGGTGATTCAGCAGAACTGGAGCCTGAAACAGTGGCCCAGAGACCTGCCAGGAGAGGAAGGGGCAGAGGGCGCGGGACACCAGCCCCAGCCATTCCCACGGTCCAGGAAGAGGTGGTCCCTGAGGGGGGTGCCCTGGAACCTACAGGGGAGCAGGTGGCTGAACTGGGCAACCTGCCTGAGCTGACCCATTAGCAGCAAGAAGGTGGGCCCTCGAGTGAGGAGTTCTGCAAAGAACAGAAAGAGTGCCCTTCTCTCGTGGCTATGCGGCAACAGGCTGCAGACCAGGCAGCAGGTGGAGCAGCCAGAGATCACTTAATTTACTGGGAAGATGACTTGTTATATAGCGAGCCTAAGTTTGCTGAGCCCGGTGCAGCCCGTGTGCTGGTGGTACCCGCGCGTTTCAGGGACTTCCTAATGGGTCTGGCTCATGACGTGCCTCTCGCAGGACATATGGGGCAAGACAAGACCCTAAACCGGCTTGTCACCCACTTCCACTGGCCCCAGATGAGGAAGCACGTTGGTTCCTTTTGTAGGTCTTGCCAAACATGTCAGGCCAGTGGTAAGACTGGAATGAAGTGCAAGGCACCCCTCCAACCCTTTCATGTGGTGAGCACCCCCTTCAAGCGGGTGGGCATTGACATCGTGGGGCCCCTGGACCCCAAGACAGCCTTAGGCAACAGGTTAATCCTGGTCTTGGTGGACCATGCCACCCGGTACCCGGAAGCAGTCCCTCTCAGGACAATCACAGCACCCGTGGTGGGCCATGCATTGATGGGGATCTTTTCCCCTGTGGGGTTCCCCAGAGAGGTGGTCTCCGACCGGGGTACCGACTTCATCTCTAGGTACATGAAGTCTCTGTGGGAGGAGTGTGGGGTAACTTATAAGTTCACCACTCCTTACCACCCTCAAGGAAATGGGTTAGTTGAAAGGTTCAACCGCACCCTGAAGGGCATGATCATGGGCCTGGAAGAACCCATGAGATGGAAGTGGGACGTCTTGTTACCATGCCTGCTGTTTGCCTACAGAGAGGTGCCTCAGAAGTCCAAGGGGTTCAGTCCCTTTGAACTCCTGTAGGGCCACCCTGTTAGAGGACCTCACGCACTGGTGAAGGAGGGGTGGGAGAAATCCCGTGGGAAAACCCCCCAGGATGTCTTCAGCTACGTGTTGGCCATTCGCAACCAGACAAGGCGCTTCAGGAAGCTCGCTCAGGAGAACCTTGAAGCTAGCCAGGAAGAAATGAAAAGATGGTACGACCAGAATACCACTCTGGTCGAATTTCAACCTGGGCAGAAAGTGTGGGTAAGGGCGCCAGTGGAGCCTTGTGCGCTCCAGGACAAGTGGACTGGGCCTTATGAGGTGGTGGAAAGGAAGAGTGCGGTAACCTACCTGGTTAACTTGAGGACCCCCAGGCAACCCCTGAGAGTCTTGCATGTGAACCGCCTCAAACCACACTTTGAGAGGTCTGAGATGACAATGCTCCTGGCTACAGATGCTGGAGGGGAAGAGAATAGTGATCCTGTCCCTGACCTCCTGGCAGCTAAGGAACAAGACGGGTCAGTAGTGGTGTGGTCCTCTCGTCCACCATGACCCCAGAACAGAAGAGGGACTGTAGCCAAGTGCTGGGTCAGCTTGCCCCCCTGTTCTCCCTGACCCCAGGTATCACCAATTGGTGCATCCATGATGTGGACACTGGAGATAGTTTACCTGTGAAACAGAAAGTTTACTGGGTATCTGACAAGGTCAGGGCCAGCATCAAGGAAGAGGTTTCCAAGATGTTGGCGCTAGGGGTGATTGAGCCCTTCAGCAGCCCCTGGGCTAGCCCAGCGGTCTTAGTACCAAAAGCTGCTGCGCCCGGTGCCTCCCCAGAACTCAGGTTTTGCGTGGACTACCGTGGGCTCAATGCGGTCACGAAAACTGATGCGCACTCCATCCCCAGAGCTGATGAGCTCAGGGATCAGTTGGGAGCTGCCCAGTACCTCAGTACGTTTGATCTAACATCTGGGTACTGGCAGATTGCCTTAACTGATGGAGCCAAAGAGAGGTCTGCATTCTCAACACCAGAGGGGCACTTCCAGTTCCGAGTCATGCCCTTTGGGTTGAAGAATGCCCCTGCCACCTTCCAGAGACTGGTTAACCAGGTACTGACCGGGCTGGAGGAATTCAACGCCGCATACCTGGATGACATTGCTGTGTTCAGCTCCACCTGGGAGGAACACTTGCAACACCTCTGTGAAGTGTTGAAGGCTCTGCAAATGGCAGGCCTCACTATCAAGCCCAGCAAGTGCCAGATAGGGCAGGGGTGTGTGGTGTATCTGGGACACCAGGTGGGGAGCAGCCAGGTGGCGCCCCTACAAGCAAAGACTGATACCATTCTGGCTTGGGAGCCTCCCAAGACCCGGACAGAGGTTAGAGCCTTCTTAGGTCTTACAGACGGTTTGTCAAGGGATATGGCACCATCGTTGCCCCCTTGACAGAACTGACTTCTAAGAAGCAGCCCAGAAGAGTGAACTGGACCAAAGCCTGCCAAACTGCTTTTGATGCCCTGAAGACTGCCATGTCCACAGCACCGGTGCTCAAGGCACCTGACTTTTCCAGTGAGTTCATAGTGCAGACAGACGCTTCAGAGCATGGAGTGGGAGCAGTACTCTCACAGGTCACTGAGGATGGTGGAGACCAGCCAGCAGCTTTCATTAGTAGGAGGCTACTCCCCAGGGAACAGAGGTGCGATTGAAAGGGAAGCTTTTGCTGTGGTCTGGGCTCTGAAGAAACTGAGGCCCTACCTGTTTGGGACCCACTTCCGTGTTCAGACAGACCACAAGCCCCTCAGATGGTTAATGCAGATGAGGGGTGAGAACCCAAAACTGTTGAGATGGCCCATCTCCCTACAGGGAATGAACTTTACGGTGGAACACAGCCCTGGTACAGAACACGCCAATGCTGGTGGTCTGTCCAGATTTTTCCGCCTTAGTGAAGAGGACTCCCCAGAGGGTGGGTAGTTCTCCCCACTTTCAGCTGGAGGGTACACATGTTAGACCTGGCATCTTTGGTGTGGTTTCCCCCTATCTTTTTGCCTCTACCTCCTGTATTTTTGATGCTGTGCTGGATTTCGTTTTTGCTGGTTTAGAAACTTTGGACACTCTGCCACTGCTGATCAGTACCAGAGTGTAAGTGCTCCCTATGTAATTTTTTATTATGATTGGATCTACATGATTGGCATATTTGTATCACCATGGAGTCCCTAGTAAAGTGCACTGGGTGTGCCAGGGCTGGTGATTCAAATGCTACTAGTGGGCCTGCAGCACTGATTGTGCCACCCACATGAGTAGCCCTAAAATGGTGTCTCAGGCCTGCCACCCCAGTGTCTGTGTGCAGTCTGTGAACTGCTATGTCCTCCTGGTCAGTGTCCCCACTGACCAGGCCTAACCCTTCCCTTTTTTTGCACATTGGTCACCCCTATGGAAGGCCCAAGGTACCCCCTTGGGCAGGGTGCAGTGTATGTGAAAGGTAGAGCATGTACTGGTGCAGGTGACATACTCTGGTAGTGAATTACAGCCATTTTCGTTTTTCACTATTGTAAGGCTATCTTGCTCCATAGGTTAAAATAGGGGATGCTGGCTACAGTGGCTACCAGCATTTCTTCCCATAGGAAAAGATAGGACATAAGAGTCTAGTATCCCTGAACTCAGAATCTAATAACACATCTTTTAGGAAAGGTTGTTTTTTAATCCTGTGTTTGAGAACAGCACTTTTAGAAAGTTGCTGTTCTCTTGTCTGACCTCCCTGTGTGCCTTGGCCTGTTTGTGTATTGACTGTCTGGTTTGAGAGTGACAGGGGCTGGGGATTCCCCAGGAGGCTGACCGAGTCAGCCCTAGGCTGAATGACTGCATTTGCAACTTGAGTGGTGGGAGGAGATAGCACCTGGGCCTGAATAGGGCTGTGCCTGCCTTCCACAATGCTGGCTCCACCTCCTGCTGGGCGGCTGACGACCCTGCCCCTCACTCTGAAAGGAAAGGAGAAGCCAGGAAAACAAAGTGTTCAAGAAACACCCAGAACTGGTTGAGACTTTTAGAGGTATAAGTACAGGACCCCTGACAACAGAAAATTAGATCATCCTGGAATCACGAAGGAACCTCTGCCAAGGAGAAAGCTGAAACTGAAGAAGGAAGATTGTCCAGCTGTTGCTCTGCTGGATTGCCCTGCTGTTGCTTTGCTGCCAAGGAGAGGGAAAGGACTGTGCTTTGTGCTGTGTCCCCTTGCTTGAAGGAATCTCCAAGGGCCTGAGAAGAGCTGGCTCCCTGTTCTGAAGTCCCAGGAACAAAAGGACTTCACCCCCAGCTTCCCCTGAGCCCTACTGAGAGAGTTCTGTCCTTCATGGAGTGCTTGGCCCATGTGTGGTGCCTCTGAAAGTTGTACCTGTGTTGGGAAGCTGGAAACTAAGATTGAGAGACTTTGCTACAGAAAATTAATTGCATCTCTCGCTGCGGAGCGCATCCCCGACAGTGCGAGGAAATTCCCGCCGCTACGAAATTCGAGATTGTTGCAGCGCCTGTTGCCGCTCTCATCGCCGTCACACCCTTCGCTTGCGAGACGCACCCGATTGGTGCGGGAAGCCTAACATCGCTGCGAGTGTCGTCGTAGAGCCTGTCGTCGCTGGGTGAGATCGTCGCACCGCCTACTTGCGGACCGCATCAAACCGCTGCGAGAGTCATCGCCGAAGCCATCGCATCGAGGAGCTGCGAAAGAGAAGATCACCGCTTGTCCGCGCATTGTCGCCACGGAGATCGGCGCAACTCCAAAGATCGTCGCATCGTGCCTTTGCGAGAGCAAACTTCTTACGGAACCTACGCACCGGAATCCAAACAAGTGGCCTTCCTCCCCATACAGACCGGATTCGTCGCAACACGCCCGCTGCTGCAGCGGGGCCGTCGCATCGCCTACCCAGGGTCTCAGGAGCAACGCATCGCTTGTTTTCCACCGCAGCAGCTTCCGCTTTTGGAACTTCATCGCACCTAAAGGTTCTGTGAGCTAAACGTGACGCAACTGTGAACTTTTCACGTAACTGTAGATTATTTTATCGCAACCTAAAGAATTTTTTCGCAACCTAAAGAACTTTATCGCACCCTTAAGAAATCTATTGAAAACATATTCTTGAACTGTGTATGTTGGATTTTTGTCGTTTTGGTCTTGTGTAGTTTAGATTAAATACCTTTCTTTTTCTAAACTGTTGTTGAGTCAGTTTGTGGTGTTTTCACTGAGTTACTGTGAGTGTTGGTACAAATACTTTACACATTGCCTCTGATTAGCCTAGACTGCTCGTGCCAAGCTATCTAGAAGGTGAGCAGGGGTTATCTCAGAGGGTTTCCTCCTTACCCTGACTAGAAGCAAGGGTCCCTATTTGGACAGTGGTACCTACCCCTGCCACCTAGAGACCCCATTTCTAACAATGCCCCATTGATTTTTGCTTAAAATCATCACCAACCAAGCAGTTATGTTTATGTCAAAAAATTTGATTCTAGTACAAGCACAATCCATCCAAGTTATGAATATTAAGCAAATCAGGTAAAGTGTAATTTCAGAATATGGAATTTTTAAGTACCAGGAATTTATGCTGCGTGAACAGGAAATGTTTTATAAAACTATGCTTGGGTTTAAAAACATCGAAATGGATTTCACAAGGAATGAAAGGTGACCTAGATAAAGCACCGAAGAGAATGAATGGAGCTAAAAAATAGTCAATTATATGATTTGAGTAGGCTTGGTAGGAAATTTAAATGTCGATTTATTTCCCCTTTATCTATTATGACTTGAGGGCTTTGATTAGAAGAACACTATTTCCCAGGCTCCAGAGATGCAAATACAGTGAAAAACTACTTTAGCAGCAAGCTGATAAAACCATGGGTATTTGACAAGAGAGGAAGATACCATCTCTTATAATCAATTCTACTCCAATTACCTCCAGGGACAACCTCTTCGCTGGCTGCTCCAACTGCTCACTGACTTTTCAAAATCACATAATTTGTTTGGACACGTTTTTGAATGTATTCATAAACTGATTAGCTAAGGATTTAATCCTGACAGCTGTGTTGCTGAAGTTTGTGAAATGTGTATGGAAGGAGCTGTAAAAACACTTCTGCACATAATTGCACTCTGGATCACTGCAATGCAGAAAGCACAGCACTGTAATTACTCCTGTCTAAACGTCGACAATTATGGCGATTTACAGAAAGGCGACTGTCTATTGTGAGACAGAAAGGAAAATTACTACAAGGAAAATTACTAAGAAGCACCTTGTTAGTTTCGCAAGAAAAATTGAATGATAGGCTGGAGGTTGAGATCAGTGATCCCAACAACGTCTCCAGATGTATGCAGTTACCCGAGATACTTTCAGTCCTAGATCAGAGGTGTTTTCTATTTCATAGAAACTGTAGACTTTCTAATGCATTTTTCAGTATATTTCCAAATTATAATTCCATTCTTCTGATTTCCTTAAAAGACAAGAACAAGTAATATATATTAATCTGGGATGCCCTACAATGGCCAGGGTACTTCTACCCTACAATTTCATTGCTTATTTTTGTTAGTATTCTGTGACACAGCACCCGAGTGACTGAATCATAAAATAGGATCTGCAACTTTCTCTTCATGTTGTGACCAGTCAGAAATATTGCGTGTTTTAAGCTCACTTTTTCGTGTTACTCCACAGTGGTACTATGTTGCTTCACAAACATACATTTAACAGCTTCATTTCTCAAAAAGTACTAAACAGATTTACACAAAATCACAAAAACATGCTTTCTGGGTAAAGATCTAAGTTTCGTCTGAATTTGATGTATTTCCGCTCAGCCGATTTGGCAGTAGTTTGTTAACTTTTTCCTAAGAGAATTTGTATAGGGAAAATGTGCTTTGGGGCCCTCCTTGGTTTGTCACCCCCCACTTGATAGACCACTTCAAACCTTTTCATGAAGGAGCTGTGTTGGCTTAACACATTTGTGGAATGTTTTGTGGAGATTCGACAAATAGTGCCAAAGTTATTAGCAAACAAAACTTCAATTTCCTAAGAAAACAAAGTGGCAATCATGTAACCATATATTTATGTATGTATATTCACTGAATTAAACAATGTTACAGTAATGTCATCAATTACGTCATTTGAGATGTCATCAATGATGTCATACATTATTTCACAGAACATGTCTTGAGTGTTGTAATATGTGAGGTCATAAGTAGTGGATGCAAGTGCAAGTGAGCTCGGCTAACTATATCTAGTGAATTTACTGTACTTTTTGAGTTCAAAATGTTAATGTCACTGAAATATTCACTTAACTATAATATTACTTTAGTCATTGTTTTTTCAGTGAATGTCTAAGGTTTCTTTTGATAATAAAAATGGATCTTCTTTTCACAGCTAACAAAAACGTTACCTCAACCTTTACAATGTTTTTTTCAGTGATTTCTTTTAATATAAAGTAATAGTTTATTACCATAAGTAAAGCCAACACTCCAACATACACAGGTTTCAGCCTTGAATAGCGGGGAGTTGACTGCAGTTCCTGTCCTGTTTGCTGTCCTGAAGACAGCAGACATCCTTCAGGCAGCCAACACTAAGCTGAGCATGGCCTTTCTTTGTGCATAGAATGGGAGTGGCCGCAGGGCCTGGCTCGTAGCCATGCCCTTTGTCCAACACCCTGCAGGCAGTTATTTGGAGGGAAGCCAACCCCACACTGTGCACAGCCTTTGCTCATGCTTGCCATGGGGTTAGCCACAGCACCTGTGATGCATCAAGACCCTGCTTTCAACTCCTAGCATGCAGCCAGCCCCATGCTTCACACAGCCTTTGGTTGTGAGCAGCAGGAGGTTGATCACAGGGCTTGATCTGCCACCATGCCCTGTGGCCACACCCCAAGAAGGCTGCCAATCCTACACCATGCACAGCCTTTGTGTGCAGAGAGTATGGCTGGGATTTGGGCCCTGGTGCCCCAACCCTCTGGGGTCGAAACATTTATATTAAGGGGAAGAAGGTGTGCAGCCCAGTTCCTGACCCTCAATTGGCCCTGGGGAACCAACCCCTTGGGGTCAAATACAATGAAACAAGAGAGAATGGTATGCTGAACTGCTTGCCAAGCCTTAATATGCCCCAGGAACGACATCCCCAGGACCAATTTCAAAATAAAATTGGAGGAGGGCTGAGCGGCCACCCTCCACAAGGATTCTTGGCCCCCGGTAACCCCATCCACTGGCGCAAAAACCTAAGGTGAGGGGGCATCTAACCCCCTCCCGAGCCTTATTTGGCTCTGGTGACCTTATTCCTGTAGCAAAATATAGCAAAAAGCAGAGTGGGGCCACAAAGTCCTCCATCCCAAGCTGTATCATGCCCTGGGGCCAAGTCAATAAAAAAAGGAAGGAGGCCACGTGGCCCCCCTCGCCAAGCCTTATGATGGCCTGGGGACCCCATCTCCCAGGGCCATTTTTTTAGAGAGGGCTGCATGACCCCTCTTCCTGAGACTTATTGGGCCTCAGTGAGCCTCAGTGACCCAATCCCCCAGGGACTCTTTTTTCTCAAAGGGAGGCTTGAATTCCCCCCTCCATGAGCCGTAATAGGCCATGGGGACTCAATATCCCCATGTATTTTAATGGGAAGGGGGCTACATGGGCTCTTTCCTCAAGCCTCATTAGGCCGGGGATCCCATGGCCATATTTCTTTTAAAGGGGAGGTGGCCTGGGTGCCCCCTCCTCAAGCCGCCGAGTGGCCCACTCCCTGAGCATTATTAAGCAATGGGGACTTAATTCCCCAGGGCCCTATGTATTTTAAAGGGGAGGAGAGTCACGTGCCCCCTTCCATGAGCCTTAAAGAGGAGGGGTTGTGCAGCCCCCTTCCCCAAGCCTAATCTGATCCCCAGACTCCGTACCCGGGTCTGCATTATTTCAAGGCTGTTGCCACAGAGCTCACCTTTGGCACCCAAACAGAACACATTGGGGTCAGTGGCGGGAGACCCAGGCCCCCCTGCATCTCCAACTGGCTCCCAGTATGCTACCAGAGATAACATTGCCCACAGTGAGTAGTTATTTGTGTTGCTCCTTCCTTGCTGAAGCAATCTGTTGATCTCTTTCCCTACTCGAATCAGTGCAGGCAGGGAAATCGATCTCAAATCTGCTCCCAGCCAGCCGGAGCATTTTAAAAGCACCCGAACGTTGGGAGAAGACTCAGTGTTTGCTCCCGTTTTCCTGGAGATTTAAAAATGCCCCTGTCAGCCAGGAGCAAACACAAGATTCTCTGCCCATGTAGAGCAATATTATCAGCCTTCCTATGGTTAGAGACCCAGTTAAGCCAACATTTATAGGACACCTTCCTTGTGTCCGTCCAATTACTCAAGACAACCTTAACCGCTGCCGTCAGGAGCAGGTCCAGGAGGGCACTTTCCTTATCGTTCAGTGAGTATACTCTAAGGAAGTCAAATGACAGTGTAGTGAGTTCCCTTTTGAGTGATCATGGGAATAGATTGGGGAAAAAGTTGAAAAACCTGTCCCAGAACGGTTCCACACAATTACAAAATAATAACAGATGTGCAAGGTCTCCAGCCTCTTCCTCATAGTTCCAGCAGTTAGGATCTTCACGTATCTAATGTAAGTGTAAGCGGGCTGGTGTCCAGTAAGCTTTATGTAAGAGCCAGAATTTCATCTGTGAGAGTTCTGGAGATATTTTTTTCCTGGAGACGGAGGGGCATATTATCAAGGGGGGGCGATAGGCAATTTTCGCCACTTTAGCGGCCGTTTTCGGCCGCTAAGCGGCGATAATAATATCGCCCTATTAGCAAGCTGTCGCTAACAGCAGTTAGCAACAGCTTGTAGGCGATAGCAAGCAGTTTGGGGCCCGCTTTACATGTCAGCGATATTTATCGCTAATGACATGCAAAGTGGGCGTACCCAACCTGTTAGCGACTGAAAGCAGTCTCTAACATCGCTATCGCCCACTACCAACACAGGCGTAGCGATGGAAATATTCACGCTAAGTGTGAATATCTCCAAAAACTAACACCTGCTCAGACCAGTTCTTAGCCATTATATCCAATGGGAGGTGGATATAATGGCTAAGACCCTGTTAGCGATAATGTGTGAATATCGCTGTATTCTCAGCAATATTCACGGATTTTGCCGCTATCGCCGGGAATTTTATCGCTTTTGAGATAAACGTTGCTAATATCACGTTATCTCAGCGATAAAATCCCGCGATGCGCGGCGATAAAAAAATTGCCGCTAACCCTACTTAGCAATAAATATCGCTATTTGTTGATAATATGCCCCAGAGTTCCAAGTTTTGTTCCAATCAGTATCAGAGATCAGGGAGGAAAAGCGTGAGTCCCAAAAAGAAATAAGATTCTTATTAAGGGCAGATTGTTGTGGCAGGAGTAATTTGTAGATCCAAAAAACCTGGTGACCCAATTTATTTATCTTTCCTACATATTGTCGGAGGGACTGAGGTGAGGGCAATAAATTAGCTTTCAAAATCACTGACTTTATTTTTAAAAAGTAATAAAACTCCGAAGAGACTAGATTATATTTAGCCTGTAAGTCTTTGAATGTAAAGGGGTATAACAAATAGTTGTTGTGGGTAGGAAATCCCTGTATCCCTGGGTCGAAACATTTATATTAAGGGGAAGAAGGTGTGCAGCCCAGTTCCTGACCCTCAATTGGCCCTGGGGAACCAACCCCTTGGGGTCAAATACAATGAAACAAGAGAGAATGGTATGCTGAACTGCTTGCCAAGCCTTAATATGCCCCAGGAACGACATCCCCAGGACCAATTTCAAAATAAAATTGGAGGAGGGCTGAGCGGCCACCCTCCCCAAGGATTCTTGGCCCCCGGTAACCCCATCCACTGGCACAAAAACCTAAGGTGAGGGGGCATCTAACCCCCTCCCGAGCCTTATCTGGCGACCTTATTCCTGTAGCAAAATATAGCAAAAAGCAGAGTGGGGCCACAAAGTCCTCCATCCCAAGCTGTATCATGCCCTGGGGCCAAGTCAATAAAAAAAGGAAGGAGGCCACGTGGCCCCCCTCGCCAAGCCTTATGATGGCCTGGGGACCCCATCTCCCAGGGCCATTTTTTTAGAGAGGGCTGCATGGCCCCTCTTCCTGAGACTTATTGGGCCTCAGTGAGCCTCAGTGACCCAATCCCCCAGGGACTTTTTTTTCTCAAAGGGGAGGCATGAATTCCCCCCTCCATGAGCCGTAATAGGCCCTGGGGACTCCATGTCCCCATGTATTTTAATGGGAAGGGTGCTACATGGGCTCTTCCCTCAAGCCTCATTAGGCCAGGGATCCCATGGCCATATTTCTTTTAAAGGGGAGGTGGGCTGGGTGCCCCCTCCTCAAGCCGCTGAGTGGCCCACTCCCTGAGCATTATTAAGCAATGGGGACTTAATTCCCCAGGGCCCTATGTACTTTAAAGGGGAGGAGAGTCACGTGCCCCCTTCCATGAGCCTTAAAGAGGAGGGGTTTTGCAGCCCCCTTCCCCAAGCCTAATCTGATCCCCAGACTCCGTACCCGGGTCTGCATTATTTCAAGGCTGTTGCCACAGAGCTCACCTTTGGCACCCAAACAGAACACATTGGGGTCAGTGGCGGGAGACCCAGGCCCCCCTGCATCTCCAACTGGCTCCCAGTATGATACCAGAGATAACATTGCCCACAGTGAGTAGTTATTTGTGTTGCTCCTTCCTTGCTGAAGCAATCTGTTGATCTCTTTCCCTACTCGAATCAGTGCAGGCAGGGAAATCGATCTCAAATCTGCTCCCAGCCAGCCGGAGCATTTTAAAAGCACCCGACAGTTGGGAGAAGACTCAGTGTTTGCTCCCGTTTTCCTAGAGATTTAAAAATGCCCCTGTCAGGCAGGAGCAAACACAAGTTTCTCTGCCCATGCAGGTGCGGGCATGGAAACTGCTCTGTCCCAAGGGGGCCTCTCTGGGACACAGTATGTGAGATGGCCCCAAAGGATGGGGTCTGCAGGGCCATGAAAGGCTCAGGGAGGGGGGGTGCATGACTCTCCGTCCTTTTTAATTAAAGTAGCAGTCCTGGGCGATGGGCAGCCTACGGCGTTTTAAAGGCTCACAGAAGTCAGCTGGCTTCCCCCTCCATTATTGGAAGTTTTGACCTTGGAGGTGGGCTTCCCAGGGCTATAAAGGCTTGGGAAAGGGGGCCCACGTCCTCACTCCCCGTTAAATAAATTGGCCTCAGGGATCGGGCCCTGGGGCCTTTCACGGCTAGGGGAGGGGGCCCGCACCCTCTGCTTTAAAAAAACATGTTTTGTTTTTTACGATACCGCAGGAGTCATGCTGGATCGCAGCAAAAATTGCCATATTTTTTCAATTTTAGCCCCAAAGGCATCTCGCTGGGTCTACAGGGGTAAGTGCATCCCTACCCTGCCCCATTATTTCTTTTTATTTCAAACTACAGCTTGGGGGACTAAGTCAGTGAGTCCTGTAATGACGGCCAGCATAGTTTTTCTGCTGTTGCTGGCCGCTTTATCAGAGTGCTTGCGCACCCCCCAACAAAGCTACCTAGGCCAGTCTGAACTTTCCTTTTTTTTAGTTTGCGCTCCCGTGAGAGTCCTGCAAGACTTTTGCAGACCTAATTATCCAGCTGTACACATTTTTTGGTGTTCAAATAAGTTTTATTAGTTGTTTCCATAAACAATAAGAAATATATTCAAATTAAAATATATACAAAACATTAAATAATAAATAATAAACAAGAAGAATACACTGATAATATGGATAAGGTGGCATCACGCTATTCTATATATTGCGTTCCTAGATACTGTAATATTTCTTAGATGTGATACCAAAATGGCTATATGACCAGCCTAAAATAAAACATACCATAATGCACTAATAAACCATAATACATATAATACCATAATACATTAATCTAATAATAGTATCCATCTATTAATGTTACACCACAGCGTTGGCCAGGTATGACCCTATCGGAGAAAAATTAGCTAACCTGTGTACTATGCTGCATACAGCCAGAGGTCCTATTTCCTTCTCTAAGATTCATGATTCATGGTGGCTAATGTGATTTGAAAAATAGGTCCAGGCTGTCCCACATGTGTCTATGGGGGAGTTTCCATGGTGAGTTATGTAGAGCAATATTATCAGCCTTCCTATGGTTAGAGACCCAGTTAAGCCAACATTTATAGGACACCTTCCTTGTGTCCGTCCAATTACTCAAGACAACCTTAACCGCTGCCGTCAGGAGCAGGTCCAGGAGGGCACTGTCCTTATCGTTCAGTGAGTATACTCTAAGGAAGTCAAATGACAGTGTAGTGAGTTCCCTTTTGAGTGATCATGGGAATAGATTGGGGAAAAAGTTGAAAAACCTGTCCCAGAACGGTTCCACACAATTACAAAATAATAACAGATGTGCAAGGTCTCCAGCCTCTTCCTCATAGTTCCAGCAGTTAGGATCTTCACGTATCTAATGTAAGTGTAAGCGGGCTGGTGTCCAGTAAGCTTTATGTAAGAGCCAGAATTTCATCTGTGAGAGTTCTGGAGATATTTTTTTCCTGGAGACAGAGGGGCATATTATCAAGGGGGGGCGATAGGCAATTTTCGCTGCTTTAGCGTAAGCGGCGATAATAATATCGCCCTATTAGCAAGCTGTCGCTAACAGCAGTTAGCGACAGCTTGTAGGCGATAGCAAGCAGTTAGGGGCCCGCTTTACATGTCAGCGATATTTATCGCAAATGACATGCAAAGTGGGCGTACCCATCCTGTTAGCGACTGAAAGCAGTCTCTAACATCGCTATCGCCCATTACCAACACAGGCGTAGCGATGGAAATATTCACGCTAAGTGTGAATATCTCCAAAAACTAACACCTGCTCAGACCAGTTCTTAGCCATTATATCCAATGGGAGGTGGATATAATGGCTAAGACCCTGTTAGCGATAATGTGTGAATATCGCTGTATTCTCAGCAATATTCACGGATTTTGCCGCTATCGCCGGGAATTTTATCGCTTTTGAGATAAACGTTGCTAATATCACGTTATCTCAGCGATAAAATCCCACGATGCGCAGCGATAAAAAAATTGCCGCTAACCCTACTTAGCGATAAATATCGCTATTTGTTGATAATATGCCCCAGAGTTCCAAGTTTTGTTCCAATCAGTATCAGAGATCAGGGAGGAAAAGTGTGAGTCCCAAAAAGAAATAAAATTCTTATTAAGGGCAGATTGTTGTGGCAGGAGTAATTTGTAGATCCAAAAAACCTGGTGACCCAATTTATTTATCTTTCCTACATATTGTCGGAGGGACTGAGGTGAGGGCAATAAATTAGCTTTCAAAATTACTGCCTTTATTTTTAAAAAGTAATAAAATTCCGAAGAGTCTAGATTATATTTAGCCTGTAAGTCTTTGAATGTAAAGGGGTATAACAAATAGTTGGTGTGGGTAGGACATCCCTGTATCGATCCAGGGCTTGTTATGAAGGGTTTTCCCTTTATATAATATTTTATAATTGTCCCACAGTGATTCAAGATTAGGTCATTTTATACTGATGTCTAATTTTTTGTCTAATTTCAATAGGGCAGATTTTGTATGCTTGAATATGGATTTTTTGCGCATTCGACGTTGGAGACGTTGGATGTAAGAAGGGTTGCTTGAGCAAGATTGTTAATCAAGGATTTTTCAATTTCCAGTGAGACAAGTGCATACTCTGCTGGCCAGTACGAACCCTGTTTAGCTAAAAATGCTGTTTCGTATAACTTGAAGTCTGCTAGCTTAACACATTTTTTTAACACTAATTCCAAGAAAACTACTGAACAGATTTACACTATATCACAAAAAGAATAATCGTCAGAAAAAAATAGAGCTTCCTGCTAAATTTAGTGTAATTCCATTCAGCAGTTTTCTCTGTAGCCTTGCTTAAAGAAGTCTATGGAAAATGCATGGGGATTTTACATTTTGGGACCCTCTTTTTTTCAGCCCCCACTCGACTGTTCATCTCGAAACTTTCCATATACAAACTGGGCAAAAAGGATGACTTATTTAGAATGTTTTTGGGAGATTTGTAAAATAGTGCAACAGTTATTAGCAACACAATAAACGTAGTTCCCATGGAAATGCTGACCTACCTATAACGGTTGCCACTGGGTAATAGTTATATATACATATCTTAGGTACAGTTAGGTCAAAGTTTCCATTGGAAGTGTGTCTCTTCTTTTAGAATAACTTTTGGGGTGTTTCACAAATCTTCACAAAACTCCCCCCCAAACAAATGGATCCACCTTCCTGGATTGTTTTGGGGTGATCTGCCACATGGGGGTCAAGAAAAATGGGGGAGGTCCCAGAACATTAAGTTTCCCTGTTAATAGTTTGTTGCTGAAGTAGAAATAACGACTGAATGAAATTGCACCCAATATGCCTAAATGCTAAATGTTTATTCAGAAAGCTTGTATTGTGTAATATGGTGTAAATCTGTTGAGGTCTTTTCAGCAAATGTGGTTTCAAAGAATTGCCATAGGTATTTATGAAGTGGGTACAAAATAGGTATATCTGTTTGATTGGACTCTTGAGGTAGTTCCATAGTACCGAATACTGAAAACACAGGGCCTTCTGATTGGCCAAGGGAGCTTTTTCTCCCGTCCGTCCATTCAATACTAGTCCTGCAGCACCAAACATCGGATTGATTGATTGCAACCCAGAGAAAATGTTTCTGCAGCCCTTACAGGAGACTGTGCAGTGGGAGGTTGGGCGCCTGCAGCTTTTGGCCTTGAGCAGCAAGGAAGGTGGTGGAATATTATTTAGAAAACCACACATATTACATCACTCACTCACGCCTTACAGATTAATATCACTATTGACATTTTTAATGACTAAATTGATGACATCAATTATACCATCCCAAGGACATCATTGATGACATCTTTGAGGACATCATGCAATGGTACAATTACATGGATCCTCTGTACTTCCATTGACATAGGATATAATGTACTTGCAAAATATTATGTATCACATCGACAGAACTGTAAATCAGGCCCTCAAACTCAGATTTGCAGCCTTTCCGGGATTCTAGATTGAAAAATAGTAGCCGTGATGGAGCGAGATACAGAAGATTTTGTGTGTACCTCATTCAGATCAATCACCCCATAACAAAGTAATATATTAATTTTGATTGCTGTGTATTAACCAAATCACACACATTACATGTGGGAAATGCTTTGCACTAACAGGTTTGAATAACATATTAATTGGTGATGTAAAACGCATGTTTGATCTATTTTGTGCATTTAAGAGGTGTAATAATGCATGTCTGTGTTGTAATGTGCATTGTGCATTTGCATGTTGCTTCTCTGCTTTATTTTTAATGGCTTGCAGTGTGATGCTTTTCTGCTAGGTAACAGTTTTAAAGGGTAAATATTAGCACTGGTGGTTGGGGGGACAGAAACCACATATATTCTGTGTATTTACATTTTCTTTTTCTGTTTATCGTAGTTTTGGTGGGTTGCCAATTCCAAAATGGCTTCGTTTTTCCCGGTTCTGCACAGTACAAAAAGCTTAAATCATTTTGCTGAAAGAAACTCGTCCATGCTCTGTCTTCACTGAGAACACTTTGCAACCTCAGCTAGCTATGATTCGAGGCCACTTGATATGAATGCTGGTGAAGTGGCTGAGGGCCAAAGTGATAACCACGAGAACAGCTGAATGTCTGCCAAGGACAAAAGAATAGTGCCTTTTCAAAAAGGACCACGTAGAAACAACTGAATCACTGAAAATTAACATTTAAAAAGGCCTGTGAGGAACAGGAACTGTCGAACGTTTATTTATCAGTTTGCAAACAAAGTTATTCACAGACATCCTGGAAGTTTGAGAAATGCATGGACAGTCAAATTAGTATCTGTCAGCTTTTTAATCAGCAAGTTATTCATGGACATCCTGAAAATTAACAAATACATTGTCGATTAACGAACATCCTGAAAGCTAATAATTGCAATGTCATGACCAATCAGAGAAAGGAAACCGGAAAGTGTTGAAACATTTGATGGTAGAGAGCTAGAAAATACAGTATAAATATTAGAGCAAAATTGGGGTTTAATGTCACTGGAACTGAACGCAGAGAGAGATGCTCTTTGCACTGCAGCTGTTTGCAGAGATGCTGGGAGCCTGAAACTATGCCAAAAAGCTCACTGATAAATCCCGGTAGGTTGAAGATTCGTGGCGGGACACTAAGCCTGGGTGAGACTGCGTCCGAGGAGGCTGGGTTAGTAAGTATAGTTGGGGTTTTAGAGATGCTCGGTAGGCAGGTTTTAGTGTAAAAATCTTTAGAATGAAATGCATGTTTAACTATGGTTTCTCTGATTCTTTCATTCAGAATTTCACTTTCAGTTGACCAAGGTTTGATGTTTTATTTTAGAGAATAATGGAATTAATGTAAATCTGAATTTTCTCTTCATGTCTGTGGTTCTGTGTTGTGACCTCACTCCTGAGGCGAAAAGCCGGGAGTTCTTAACTTTTTAAGCATTTGTGTGATAACTTGTATTTTAACAACTAAACCACTTACGGCCACTGTCTCCTCGCGCTCAATTCACCGCCCAGCCGAGTCAAGGCTGACGCGATAGAGCGCAGATTGGACAAACGCCGCCACACCCAGCAGCGGACACTCCCACCAACGCTGGCCACGCCCCCTGCCACACTACAAGAACGCGCGCTGAACACGAGCGCAGTGTTCTGTGTTGTGAACTCACTCCTGAGGCGAAAAGCCGGGAGTTCTTAACTTTTTAAGCATTTGTGTGATAACTTGTATTTTAACAACTAAACCACTTACGGCCACTGTCTCCTCGCGCTCAATTCACCGCCCAGCCGAGTGAAGGCTGACGCGATAGAGCGCAGATTGGACAAACGCCGCCACACCCAGCAGCGGACACGCCCACTCACGCTGGCCATGCCCCCCTGCCACGTCTCCCTTCGGGTGTAATAAAATATGCTGAGGTATCGGAAGCGCAGCGGACGAGCGCAGCGGGCGCGACGATTGCGCGCCAAAGGCGCGCATAAGGCAAGCTCGTCTGCGCTCGTCCGCGCCGAGGCCGGGCCTAGGGCCACCACCCCTGTCACATCGGGCCCCTGCCTCAGCCAAAACATCTCTAATCGCACCTATACATTCTCCCAACTCCTTAACCTCAGGTATCGGGCAGACGTACCTCACGCCCCACCACGATTCGATTATACAAACCCCAGTATAGGCCCTCACGAATGCCCATTTTGTACAGAGGTTAGACCTACTCCTCCTTCGGCTGCCCCGCAGCAAGTTCGTGCAGCATTAATAAATGTGCGATCACTTCCCAAACATAAAGTGGAAATATCCGAGTTTATCGATCTACATAAACTGGACCTGCTATTTATTACGGAGACATGGAGTGACGAATCTTCTGGGCCAGATTTCAGCGCTGCTACTCCCCCTAATTACTGTGCATGCAGACTTGACAGACCTAAAAAGAAGGGTGGAGGGTTAGCGATCATCTACAAAGACCATTTTAAACTCACAATGGTAGAAGCAAAACACCCTGAGTGTGAGGCGCTTCTGTTCACCATCGGCCTCTCAGGTAAAACTTCATTCAAGGGTATCCTAATCTACCGCCCCCCCGGGTCTAGATCAAAGTTTCTTACGAACTTAGGCAACCTAATTGAGGCTTCTATAGGATCCCCTTATTTCACAATACTGGGAGATTTCAATTTTCACCTTGAAGCTCTAAACGATCCAGACACATCACTCCTAATTAATGACCTAGAAGCAGCCGGTCTTCTACAAATGGTAAAAGAACCCACCCATCAAGCGGGTCATACCTTAGATGGGCAACCCGCATATTTACGTCACCCAGGTAATTTCCCTAATCTGGACGGATCATGCAGCTGTCTGCTTCTCTGTCAATATTATTCCCACCATACTGCCAGCCACTTCCCCCAGTTCAGTCTCGTTTAGGGATTGGAAACACATTAACACTGATCTACTAGAAGAGCTGTTGCTTGATAGCATCCTCCCAGATACACAAGATCCGGCACTAGCATCCTCCAACTTTCTGAGCATTTTAAACACAGCATGCAACAAATTAGCCCCGGTCAAAACCTTTCACTGCAAGAGAAAGCGCCCCTCAGCACAATGGTTCACGGAACCCTTACGAATACAGAGACAATACTGCAGGAATCTGGAGAGGCAGTGGCGCCGCAGTTTTAGTCCCGCCGACAAAATAACTTATAAAAACGCTCTCTCCAACTATAAAAAGCGTATTACATCAGAAAAAAAGCCTATACTACACATCTCAAATCAACCAGGCGAAAAATTCGGTAGGAGAACTATTTCAGGTTGTCACCCGCTTGTCTAATCCCCCGGCCCCGCGTTTAGAAGGATCTCTGGATCTTTCGGACTCCTTGGCCAACTTCTTTGAGGCGAAAGTTAGTTCCATCTTTTCGACTTTCTCTCACCCCTCTCCTGCCCCTTCACCTAAGGTACTCCCCACCCACAAAGTATCAAACTTCGTAGCTTTTGAACCAACCACCCAGGAACATTTTCGACAACTTGTGGCCTGCACTAAATCGGGCTCTCCTCTTGACCCATGTCCGCCCACGATCATGAATTGCATCCCGGAAGCTATTTCACCTGCCCTAACTTCAATCTGCAATACAATGTTCCTAACAGGCATCTATCCATCTGTCTGGAAGGAGGCTATTATCAAGCCACTTTTAAAAAAAAACTCCTTGGACCCTCTTCTCCCGGCCAGCTATAGACCTATTGCCTGTCTCCCTTTCCCAGCTAAGATATTTGAAAAAATCATGAATACGCAACTTTCAAAATTCATTGATGATAATAACCTATTGGATGATACCCAATTCGGGTTCAGAAAAGGCCACGGAACGGAGACAGCGCTGCTTAAAGCAGCAGACGAGATAAGGGCCACAATGGACAAGGGAGGATCAGCGGTTCTGATACTTCTGGATCTCTCCGCAGCTTTTGACACGGTCGATCATGTCACTCTGATCGATCGTGTCTCGGCACTAGGAATAAAAAACAAAGCCAAAGAGCTCCTTACCTCGTTCCTGGCAAACCGGCCTCAGACAGTTAAAATGGGCAATTACACCTCCCAGACCTTTTTCCTCCCCTGCGGAGTACCACAGGGCTCCTCGCTAAGTCCGACGCTTTTCAATATCTATGTTGCGGACTTGGCGAGGGTTATAAAATCATATGGAATTGCCCTAACAACCTATGCTGACGACACCCAACTGGTGTTATCGGTATACAATGACGGTATTTCGGTCGCAGCAAATTTCCAAGAGGGATTGCTGGCAATAAGTTCCTGGATGTCATCTAACTGTTTAAAATTAAACTCTGACAAAACAGAGGTGATGACATTCGGGAACTTGCAACCCACCTGGTCCCCTCAGTGGTGGCCAACACAGATGGGTGCACACCCCCAACCGGTAACTAAGGTACGCAACTTGGGAGTCATCTTTGACAACAAGATGACCTTTCTCCAACATGCCAACTCGGTGGTATCATCAGCTTTCTTTATTCTAAAACGGATAAAAAAACTACTCCCATACCTGCCTCCATCTGCGGGAAAAATGCTAATGAGTACACTAGTGTTCTCACGAACAGACTACTGTAACTCACTCCTACTGAACTCCCAAGAAAAAGTCCTCAATAGATTGCAGACCGTGCAAAATACCGCAGCCAGGATTCTACTAACTTTTCCAAAATTTACATCGACCTCCCCCTATATTAGACAGCTACACTGGCTCCCTGTCAGGAGCCGTATTAAATTCAAAGCTTTATGTATAGCCTATAAAGCCACCAATAAGCAAGGACCACTATTCCTACAACAAGCTTTTGCTCCGCCTGAGTACTCAAGAACTCTACGCTCGGCATCAGCCCACTTGCTGAAAGTCCCACGTACAAGAAAGTTTAACTGGGGAGACGGAAGTTTCACCACATCAACGGCCAAGCTTTGGAACACACTACCATTCCATATAAAAACTGCTCCCACGCTTCTACAATTCAGAAAGAAACTTAAAACTTGGTTGTTCCCAGCATAAGCACTATCATTTTTTCATCACATGAGAGAGTTCCGCAACACTAGCGCCGAGACACCCGCAAGGGTATTTGCGCGCTCTAAAAATTGCATAAAATAAAATAAATAAATAAATAAATGTCTTTTATTAAACAGTTTTCTTGATTTATTTCCTGAAATAATAGCAATGCTCAGTGAGAATTAATAATGACAGAATAAATGCTAATTTTCTTTTATGCAAATTAATTACATAAAATCTTTTAAATGATTTCAGGTGTTTGTGAGTCAATTAATTATGGAAATCAATGTATTGTTGTAGTGAGGTTAAGCTGGTCTTGACAATCACCATCAACTTACTCAACTAATTGGTCCATCGACCTAATTGGCGGGGTACATTGATGCATAGATTAGTTTAGTAGGATTATTGATGAAAACAAATGTTGGTGTTAAAAATCTGTGCTTAGAGGTATCCCGTCATAGGAAAGAATACACTCAACCCATTTTGTGTATATATATTTGCAAGGGTCTGGGGTAAAAGTGTGTGTGTGAGACTAGGTGTGTTGTACTTTGGTGTTATGGGCCCCACCGGAGTGACCTGGACCCTGGGTTGGTGATATTTCTGGGTGAGCGCTGCAGCAGCCGCCATTTTGGCAAGAAGCTTTTAGCTACTCTTGTCAATTTCAAGTCAATTGTACAAAGGTTTGGCACAAAAAAACCCTTAGAACAGGGTCCAGAAAATCTTGAAAAATATTTTTTAAAATATCTGACTGGCCCACGTGCCAAGCTCTATGACCAACCCGTACTATGAATGTTTGAAGGCTGTGAGCACCAGGGGTTGCCACTCTGTTGTAGTTTTCCAAATTATTAGGCAGAGAACACTTTTTCGCACCCCAAAACTGTGCCCCTGTTAATTAATTTGTGTGAAACCCAAAAATACTAATTGCAAGCTGAACATGCATACGATCTACCACTTTTCATACTTGTACATGAAACAGATTCAAAGATATTAGCAACTAAAATAATTTTTTAGCCCTCCAACCAAATTTTTACTTTATCCTCTTTGTCAAATACGCTTGAAATCTGGGATTTCCACAGTGAGATTAACTTTCTAACATCTTACCATATATCATGCCGATTCATTATTTCGCCCCCAAAAATTAGTGTCCATACACACCAACTGGAAGCACAGGCTCAAATTATTCATTGGTCTTAAGTGTTGTTGGATTAGATTGGTTTGCATGAGTTATCTGATTTTTTTGCTCTTCAGTTAGAACTTGTATCTCTGGTATTTGTGGTTATTCCACAATTCATCATTTTGACTTTTTGCTTTGGACATTCATGGAAGACAGCTTAACTTTTGAATCTTCAATTTACTAGTTATAGAATATTTCTTGGAAGTCCAAATTTGGTTGATGATACAGTGCACCATACTGGCTGTGCGGCTTTTGAACTTCTGGCCATATATCAGTGTTTTCTCATGTTTCTTTACCTCAGAAGTCTTTTCACTTGCATCCGTCCTCTTTGCCCATCTCAGCGATGATCGTACATCATGTCTAGTTTCATGCCATGATTACCACCTGTTGATTTAGTCGGAAGCGAACCGGGCCTTTCGGTTTAACTTGTTTGAGCACTACAACGTTTATCTAATTTGACATGTTTACTGTCTGTACATTCTAAATTGTATGTACATTTTGATTTAGGGTATATCTTTTGGCAATTTCTTGGATTTTTTACATTTGTATGACACAAATTTCAATGTATTCCAGGGTTTTAACGCGAGATAAATTGCTTTTTGATTATCAAATGGAAAATTGTTTATGAAATGTCGTGTTAAAAAGATTTATAAATGAAATATCTACTTTATGTTAACTGATGACTTTTTTTAATAATTCATTCATTGAAATGTTATGTACTTATCTTGCTTATATGGTTATGTCTTATAAACCGAAAAAAGCATTTAAAACTGAAACTGACATTTTTACTGTCATGATTTCTGCATGAGAGTTTGTATATCTTATATTGATTTTCCGTATGTTGAATTGAACATTTTTTTACGAACAATGAATAGGTTCCATAAAATGTAAACTGGGAGAAAAAGACCTTGTTTCCTTTTGAAAACTATAAATAAATACATCAAGCAGGTATTTGTAAAGCGCCTAAATGTCTCAAGGTGCTGTAGACCATAGGGGAGATTAAGGGCCTTATTTATAAAAAGTGACGCATCGCTGCATGAAAACGGCGATGCGTCACTTCTCAGTGCGCCCTCCTTGCGACATGATTGATGCATCATATTTAATGTATGACGCATCATGTCGCAAGGAATGACAGATACATTAGTATTACTGGCGTATATGTTGACGCAAAACTGACTCATTGCTGGTGTTGTGATGGAAGCATGACACAACTCCAGCAATGTTCCTTTCACCTGGGGCAAGCCCCATGTGAAAGGACCTGCGTCAGCTTACGCCTGCTATGAGGCAGGCGTAAGATATTGACACAGTAGCGTCCTAGAAGTGGCGCACTGAAATCTTATAGGTTTTAATGTACCACTTCTACATGGCTTTATGTGGGGGAACACCCACCCTGCATACATTAATCCTGATGCAGGTATAATGTAGCGCAAGGGTTTACAAAGTTACGCATCTGCCTAGATGCGTCACTTTTTAAATAGGGCACCACATGCTGTATTTTTTACGCCACTGGTGCGTCACAAAAAGTGACACACCAGCAGCATAAAAGTGACACAAGGCCCTATTTGAGCAATTGCCCGGAGTCACAAGCTGAGCCTGGGATCCAAATGTGAGCCCCACGTTCCGGAGGCAACCGCTCTGTCCGCTGCGCCACACCACTCCCTGAATGATGAAGAAGACCTAATTAGCATAACTATTCTTGACGAAAAATGCACCAGGTTAACGACTCTCCTGATAGAAGTAATACCAACTAAAAAACAATCTTCCGATCAAAGTCTGTAATTAGACACAGTCATGAAGTTACGCATATGCCAGGTGCTTATACACGTTACATCAAACTTAAAATGTATGCAATTAAAAAGTGAAGCTTCACCAATGTGACCATAATCGGACGAAAGAAAAGATTCATCTGAGTAAGGGGGCACCATTGTCATCAGCAGGTTTTTAGACGTTGAATTTGTTTATTATAAACTAAAACAAACAAAAATAAACAACTATGCCAATTACAGGGTGCATTCAGTAAAAAGCTGTTGCGTCACTTAAACTCTAAAACTCTTTTAAACCCCTTATTTGTTGCTAAATCATGCTTACATTTCAGTATGGAACAAAAGAAAGGGCAGCAGAATCCTTAGAAGAACAGCAGATTCCCCCCTAATTGAAGACGTAGTTAATTTACCTCTAACAGGTTGACATACATTACAAATCACTTTTTAAATAACCCTCTAGGATGGGTTTGCTACGGAGGCTTTTCATCCGGGAAAAGACAAGCCAACGCGGCTACCAGCATATGTTCAAATATAAGCGTGCACAGCTGTTGCAAAATTGAAATTTGTATCCAAATTGAAATTGGTAATTAGTTTATCTTCACTTTAGGCAGACGGCATTCATGGAGCACTTAATAGGTTTAAAGAAACCTTGATAAAAATCAAATAGATGAATCAGTAAATCTAGAACTAATAAACTTTTCAGGTGCCGAGCCATCGCCTGAAGATATTCTGAAATTCTTTATTAACCGTATGATTACTTAAAATCTTTACAGTAAAACACATTAAATAGGATAAAATAAAGTACACCCTGCCTGCATGGACGCAGTTTTTAGCAATATGCTCCTGAAAGAGACTACGTTACAATAATTTAAAATTATGAAGACATTCCTGAACATACCAATGATATCATTGTCCTGTAAAGCTTCCTATTTATATAGAATTCATCAGTCATTGTTGCCAGTTCTAATTGAGCCCCCTTCTAGGACCCGCTCTCTCTTATAGTCTGTTTGACCACACTGAGGGCAGGTAAGTTAGATAACTTCCACCAGGGCTGGAGCGCCAGCTGATTCAATTACTGGGAAGTTGAATCCCCGGGTCTGCAACCAGTTGCTGGGGGTCAAGTACTATTCTGATTTGATGAGTGAATTTGCCAACTCTAGCAAGAAGGCAAGTAGTTTTTTCTGAAAAGCAACACTCCGGGGCATCCCTGCACGTTCTCAGGCCCTTGTCCTTTAATGCTGGGCGCAACAGACGATGACAGTTTGTGACTAGTTTTGGGCAACAGCATAGAAGGTGTAGCCAGGATTCCATGTGGTAATTGCATAACCGACAAAAGATGTTATTGTCATTTCACACCCATTTTGGGTTGAAGTACAGGATCCTGAGGGCGGTGAGATGAAAAAAATGAATTTTCCTTCTATCTTGGGCTGAGAGAGGATCGCGCAATCGTGCATGTAAGTTTGAGCTTTCCCAAGGGTGTATGAGTTGTTTAACAGCAAGGTGAAAGAATTGTACCAGAGTGAGGATTGATCCAGTTCGAAGGAGAGAGTATGAACTTGGTGCTTCACGGCTTTGGCCCTAGTGGAATAATGGATTTCATGGAGGGGCATGCTCCATACCTCTATTTTCTAGCAATGTATGGCTTGGTCCAGCTTCACATGCCACAGGGGACCCTCTGCCCTAAAGATCAGCTTTAAAGAGTGGTAAGATTCTTTTCTGACACTTTCAATGCTCTGAAGTAATATTTTATTTGGTCCCCCTGAAGAACCAAGTCTGGTCTGTTTAGGCCTATCTGCGGACTTGGCCTGGTGTTTCGAGCATGTCTAGGTGCCTGCAGTACTGTTTTACATGCTTTTACCTGAGCTGCGTTGATAACATTCGTTAAGGCGACTGGAAAGGCTAAGTGGCCGTAAGTTATTGTGGGTATTAGTTTGGCCCTGAGTACAGTCAACATGGGCTCCATCAATGGACTAGCTAGATGATAGCTCAGTCGTCTAAGAGCCAGAATTATTTTGTTGATTTGCGGCCTTCGCTCCCTTAAATGTTTGTAGGTTGTGGCCCCCTCTGTTAACCAGACCCCCAAATAATTATAGGCAGTAGATGTTCTGATTCAATACTTGCCAAGGGACCATGTTGTTTGCTTTTTATGGGGATATTTACCAAAGATGATTATCTTTGTTTTGTTTGCATTGATTTGCAGACTATTTTCCTGGTTGTAGACTGCCAGACTTTTTAATGCTCTTTGGAGCTCCACCCTAGTGTGATCCATGATCACTCTGTCATCTGCATATTGGAGAGTGCCCATAGTCATGTGGCCCAATCTTGGAGGTACTAAGCAGGCGTCTTTCAGAGCGGGCCCCAGGTCTGCCATGTACAGATTGAATAGTAGAGGGGCCAGAACACAATCCTGCTTTAGCCCGGTGTTGGTGCCGATTCTTGAGGTTACCGATGTTGTGCTGAGTTTGACCAAAACCCATGTTCCCTCATAAAGGGGTTTTATGGCCTTTAAAAGGGGGGAGTGGATCCCCCAGGTTTCAAGCTTTGCACATAATCGACCGGGGTTAACTCGTTTGAAGGCCATGAAATAGACTACAAAGCAGCAAAACAGGGGGGGGCTTGTTGCTTGTTGTCGCTTGCTTCGAGAGGTAGGATAGCGCTAAGATGTTGTCCATAGTGGAGCTGTTTGCCCTGAAGCCAGTTTGATAGGACGGGAGGATGCCGTTTTTGACCACCCAGTCTTCTAGGTCCCTTAATAGTAAGCAGGCGTAGATCTTTGCTACAATGTCAATCAGGGCTATGAGCCTGTAATTGGAAGGGTTCGAATGGTCACTCTTCTTGTATATTGGACACAGAATAGAACCTTTCCAGGATTTTGGAACAGTTGAAGTGAGATATGAGTAGTTGAATAGAGGACCTGGCCCACCCGAGGGCCTAATTTTTTTTTTACATATCGGCAGGAGTTGCGCCCCATTGCGCTGTCCGCCAAAATTATAAAAAAATAAATGCTTTTATTGGCCCTGGGGTCCTTGTGGGACCCCCTGAAGAGGCTTGGTGGGTCAGGGTGTTTCTACCCTGCCCCCTTCTCTTGCTTTTCAATATTTATTTTACTGTTTTCTTGTGAATCGGTTCTACTGAGTCACCAAATGGTTAGCAACACTTCCTGGTTTGGAGTGTTGGCAGCCAATCAGAGTGAAGCTCGTGCTCGGGAGGGGTCGCACTCCTCTGCGTCCATAGATATCGAAACTTTTTCTTTTTCAAATTTCTCAGGAACTACTGAACAGATTTACACTATTTAACAAAAAGGACTCTTTCTGAACCAAGGGCTGCCTTTTGCCAAATTTGGTGTAATTCCATTCAGCAGTTCGGGCTGTAGCTTTGTCTAAAGTTTCCTATGGAAAATAACATGGGGAAAACGCGTTTTAGGACCCCCCTTGTTTCTCGCCCCTCGCTTGGTGAATCACCCCAAAACTGTCAAAACAGGAGCTGACCGGAGCTGATCACTAGTTTGGAAAATTTGCGAAGATTCGTCAACCAGCGCCAAAGTTATTGGGAAAACAAAAAACGCTTTTTCTATGGAAACTAAGTCCTAACTATAACTACCGACTACATTTGAGATGTCATCAGTGACGTCATCAGTGAGGTCATGACCATGTCATGAATGATGGAATATGTGACTTCATCATCAGCAGTGCATTGTGGGGGCACGAGTTACTATAACGGGGGAATTGTTATGGTTTTGTATGAGAGAAATGTCCAACTAACTATAACGTCCCTGCAACCTATGCTTTTTTCAGTGAATTTCTAAGGTTTTCTAAATGCTAATTTCTAACTATAAAACGTGCCTGAAACTTATGGTTTTTTCATTGAATTTCAAAGTTTTTTTTACATGCTAATTCTGTATTGTAATGTTCATTAAACCTATGTTTTTTTCAGTAATGTAGAATTTTTTTGTGACATTTTGTAACTTTAATATGCTTAAAATTATTCTTGTAATTTTTTTTGTTTGTTATTAAAATAATATAATGTCTTCTATTTTCCTAAATAGTAATATATATATTTTTTGGGAAGAAAAAGTGGAGTCGCACACTCATCGTGTACCTCGGGTGTGCAGATTCAAACCGCCATATTGGTAAAGTCGTGAAGTTTGCGCTTTTCAGCCAGCCCACTATGCTCACGCTTACAGGGAGGGAACTACAATGCTACATGTCCCAGGTCTTCCCTGTAGTGATCTGCTGATCACAGGTCTAGTTGTCAGCATGCCACAGCCACTCCCTTACCGCGGGTTTACACGCACACCACACCCATGCAGCACAGGCATCACAGGACATGTGACCCTGCCAATAAAAAGGGCAGGGTGCACGTTCTCAATGCCATTTCCACTCTTTATTTGGGTGTATCCCTGTGGTTAATATGTTGGTGGCAGCCGAGGCACTTTGGCCGACACAGGCCTCCCACAACGTGGCGATGACTTGAGGTGCACAGAGTTGGTAGCGGCCCAAGCACTTTGCCCGACACTGGCCTCCTGCCACGTGGCGATGACTTGAGGTGCACAGAGTTGGTGGCAGCAGAGGCATTTTGGCTGACACAGGCCTCCCGCCACTTGGCAATGACTTGAGCTGCACTGAGTTAGCGACACCAGAGCTGAGCGGGTGTGCAGCCTGCGATGATGCATAGGTTTTGATACACCATCCTGGCAATCAAGACACGATTTGAATTGTGAGCTCAGCTGGACTGCGTGTATGCCAAAGGCAGCTCTCTGTACAGACATGACTCCTTGGCGCGGTACAGCAGGATGTGCTGGGGGCCTGTGCCACGGAATCCAGCGACGGTTGAGGAAGTTGCTCTGGCAAGTGGTGGGCCCTCTGGGAGACACGCCGGTAGCGGCAGGTGAGCATTGAGGTCTGGGTGCGCAGCGTCAGGCAGTCATCGGTATACTACGGACTCGTCTGGGGACCAGGGCTGCAATGCTTGTGAAAGATGTAGGAATCATGCACACTGCCTGAAAAG
The DNA here is from genome assembly GCF_964261635.1 of Lissotriton helveticus. Lineage (NCBI taxonomy): Eukaryota > Metazoa > Chordata > Amphibia > Caudata > Salamandridae > Lissotriton > Lissotriton helveticus. Next base: position 736,801,971 of record NC_136072.1, on the reverse strand, counting down.
TTTGCGACAACAGTAGTGTACAGGCCCCAGTGGTCCAAGTTTGCCTTCATATTGTTGGAATGCTTGTGGTTTCTGTTGCGGTAATTGTGTGCAGTATTGGCAGGGGACACAAGTAGTACATGTGTTCAGTCAGTTGCCCCCAACATGTGCAGGAAGTGTGCAATGGCATGGTTCCCTTGCTTGGTCTCCAGCTGTTCGTAAGCAGTGTGGGTGAAGTAAACATGCAGGCGTATCAAGCTGAAACAAACCGTGATGCTTACAGGTATGATAAATCCTGCATAATGAGACCGTAACAGAAGTTTGTGTTTTCATTTTGTGCAGGATTGATCATACCTGTAAGCATTCCCGTTTGTCCAAGTGCAATACATTGTACCATATTACGTTTGTGACCATACTCTCGCTTGACCATTGTCTTCCCTTTTCCAGCAGGTTTCTGAATACAGAGTTTTGGCCTTTCCAGGACGATCTACAGTGATTTCGATCCACAAGTTGATGTTCCATGTTGGGAATGTCACTCAATCTTTGATGTTTTTGTGTTGTTAATTTATGTTTTTCTAATGAAGAACTGTTTTTCCACTACTGTTGACTACTAGACTTCATGACTTGGCGCACCCCCATTTCAGTGACTACAATCTTGGATCTGGAGCACAGAAGCGTCAAGCAACCGCTGGTGTTGGGGTTGGTTGTGCAGGAATACTACAAATTGGGACAAGCGGGTGGTGAGGATACAGGGGCCCTACGTTGCTTTTGTGGACATGCATCCAAGACGTGTGATTTAGTTTAATTAGGCTGGCTAGGAGACTACTACGACTCTCACAGTTGTTAGTTGGAAGGTACCAGAAGCCAACATATGCAGCACAGCCAGCAGCTTTGTCTGTGGAAGGATGTTGATTGTCCTCTGTATTGATACTGTAAGCCTGTGGGCAATGTGGCAGTGTCCACCAACTTGAGAATGGAGCGATACTTCTTTCGCCACTTTTTGCTGTGCTAAAGTGCCGATAACTCAGCGATAAGTCCCCACTGTTGGGTTATAGGGTGACTCTAAAATGAGCCCATGTGTTTATTAGGACATTGTTGTAGCTACATGTGAATCCCAAGAAAAAATGATGAAAAAGCAAGAAAAGTGGGCAGGGTACAAACACCCTGACCCCCTAGGCCTGCTCAGGGGATCCCACAAAAACCCCCAGGGCCCAAAAATCATTACTATTTTTTTAAAGCGGCTTGTTGCACAAATCTGGACAAAAAAACTTATAGGGTGTATTCTCAAGGACTTATCACTGAGTTAAAAGTTGTGAAAGAATTATCATCCCATTTTCAACCTGGTGAAAACTGCTAATATAGTCAGTTTCAAGCGATACCTTCTACAAAAAATATCGCCACGAATGAGAGCGACAACTGACGCTAATGATATGCAGGGGAGGCGTTCCCGTGCAAAAAAAACATGAAAACAAAACTTCCTGATATTTTCAACGACCAGCCAAATCTGCGATGTGATACAAAAACAGGCAATACACCGTATTAGCAGTAAGAATTCAACGTCTGCCTTTTACTGGTGTAAAGCAGAACGACTACCTACAGTATGAAAGGGAACCCAGACCAGAGACACATCTGAAGACCAACACATGTCATAGAGTTACTGATCATGCCACTATGACCTCCAAGAAGTCCACAACACCCACCGCCACCACCCCCAGGACCTCCCCCCGGACCACCCCCCACTATCGCTAAGCCAGCGCAGATCAGGACAGCAAACCTTCCCAAAACGGCATGGCCCCTCAGCCACACGATAGCTGAATGTTGGGCGAGGTGGGAACCAAGTATGTGTGAAGGAGGCAAGTCACCCATCAATAACAATGCACGTAAAGCCAAGTGTAGCGGTAATGTGCTAGACAGACCTCACTATGTAGAACACAGACCTCTCCATGTGTGCATATACTGCTGGTGCTTCTAGTGTTGTGGCAGTGGACGCAACCATGTTACCTCATGCATTGGGGAAGATCTCAGTCATGTAGCTGTGTCGGCCCCCCTGTATGCGGAAGCGGAGTGGGCTGGTCTAATGAACGCCACTCCAGCATAGGAGTGTGAATAAATAGGCCAGGTCTCTGGGTGTGGTTCATTTCTAGTAAGGCCAACGCATCTGCCATAGAGTCAGCCCTCAACCTGCCATGAGGCCACCGCCATGACCACCAGCCTCCTAAACAGAGGTCCCCTGCGAACCCAGCGGCACAGCACCGCAGAGTTCAGACTACTGCCTTCGATGTACACTGCGGACAGCAGGGCTCACAATTCAGATCAAGTCGCGATTGCAGATGACGCAGTCCAGTAGGCTACAGACATTGCTACCAGTGCGGTCAGCCCAGAGCATGCATCATTGCTGGCTGTGCACACGCTGAGTGCTTCAGGTGCCACTAACTGTGCAGTTCAACTCAATGCCACGTGCCTGTGGCCCTTACTTACCGCTGTCTCTGGTCTACACTGCGGTCAGCAGGGCTCACAATTCAAATTCAGTCTTGATTCATTAATTTCAGAGTCCAGCCGGCAACTAACTATAACGTCCCTGAAACCTACATAATTTGACAATGTATTCCATACATATTTCATCTTTTGTTCCTTACGCCTATACTGCGGTCAGCAGGGCTCACAATTTGAATTCAGTCTTGATTTATTAATTGCAGAGTGAATTTTACTCTATGTCCTCGGATTTTGTCAAGAGGAAGTGACAAAAGGCATTCCTCAATGTCTGTGCTGACTACTGCCTTCCATCTACACTGTGGACAGCAGGGCTCATAATTCAGATCGAGTCGCCCGCACCATGCATCATCGCTGGCTGAGCACACGCTGAATGTTTCTGATGCCACTAACTCAGTGCACCACAAGTCAACACCACGTGGTTGTGGGCCCTTGTTGACCGCTGCCTCCGGCCTACACTGTGGTCAGTAGGTCTCATATATATCCAATTCAATCCTGTCCTGCAAGGACATGTCATCATTGCTGGCTGCGCACATGCTGAGCTCTTTGGGTGCCACTAACTCTGTGCATCACAACTCATGGACCCTTTATGATTGACTTTTGTGCAGTAGACACCGGACACAACAATGTCACCTCAGGCAGCAGGAATATCCCGAAGGGACATTAACAATTTCTTCACATGAGCTTGCTCATCTCTTTTGCCCCTACTTCAGTGCACCACAAGTCATGGACCCTTTCAAATACAATCTTTTGAGTGTGATTTAAGATCTGGTGCCCCTACCCTAGTGCACCACAAGTCATGGACCCTTTATGATTGCATCTCTGTGTCTGATCTGATGATCACTGTTGTAGTTGTTGCCAGCACCAACCATTCTCTGAGGGCTGGCTTTCACTCACCCCACACGCATCCAGCACAGACATCACTGGACATGTGACTCTAGTAATAAAAAGGGGCCGAGCGCACATGCCCGTAGCCAGTTCCACTATCTATCTAACTGTGTCGGTGTGTTCATTATGTATGCATGATGGCCCTGGGCCCTTGATCCTACCACAGTACATTGTGCTGTTGACTGCGCACGCAACCATATTACCTCTGGCAGTGGCGAAGACTTTGGTTATGTAACTTTGTCTGGGTCATTCTATGAGTATATGGGTAGAGACTGGATGAATAGAGTACTGCAAGGAGAGTGTATGGTCAATTTACAAGTGCTTGGAGATTGGCAAGTGATTGGATAAATACATATGTTGGCTGAGCCTAACCCCCGAGCTCGAGCTTGGCTATAATTGGCTGCCAACCAGTGGCAACCCCGGCGGAGCATCAGGGCTGCAAGCCAAGCCTCATGAGAGCCGACACTACACACGTTGCGTGAGTAAGCACTGCTCCGGTTCCTGAGGCACCCGCCTTCTTTGCTATGAAATGCCCACAGCCTTTGCTGTAGTACCTTGGGTTTCTGCCCACTAAAATCTGGGCCACTGGTTAGCGGGAATACTGCATGGATACCTGGAAAACCAAGTCCAGAAGCTTGGAATTCTCATTGTGGTATACGGTATTCTCATTCAGTGGATACCGTCCCGGGTTGTTACTCTCAAGAAATTTTGACTGTTGGATCCCCAGAGTACATTCCACTAGATCCCCTAAAGCGAGCTGCTGGGTCCATGGAGCACAGGTAACAAAAGGCCCAGAAGCCTGTCTGCAAGATATTCCCAGCCCCATAGCTGGATCATTGACATAGAGCGGATAGAATCTACGGAATTCTGTAAGCGTAAGCGGACTGGGCAAAGCCGGCTTACGCCAGTCAGGGGTGCAACTAGAGGCAAACTTAGGGGAAGGCTGACAAAAATTTCGGGAGGGAGGCTATTTCTTCCAGTCATAGGCAGAGTGGAGATGCATGGGCTCTAAGAAGGGGTGAAAACACAACAAAGCCTCATTTACTGGTAAATGGTCTTTTAAAGACCTGTGAAGTATTCGGGTTCCATGTTGAGAACCGCACACCAAGCGCATTTACCCTAGGGGCCGCGCTGAGAGCCGCGCACCCAGCGCATTCACACTAGGTGGTCGCGTTGAGAGCCGCGCACCCAGCGCGTTCACACTATGGGCCCGTGCTGAGCCCCGCGTTAGGATCGCCGCTCCAAACTTTTCTAAAAAAATAAATGGTCCACTTCCATTAATTTATATTTGCCCTGTGGACCCCATCCCCTGGGGCATGCCCAATTCTTGAATGTGTTTATTAATCATTAGGAAGGGGGGCCGCATTTTTCCCCTTCCCTTGTCCACTTCTATCCCCGGGGACCCCATCCCCTGGGCTATGGCCTCTTCTTTGGGGACCGTGGGGGTATTCCCAATGCCCCCACGGTCCTGCTGGCTACCCACCTCCTGCAAGAACCAGCATTGCTTTTGGGCAAGGGGAGCTGCTAACATGCAGCTTCCCTTGCCCAAAAGCAATATTGCTTCGCTTCATTGAAGCGAGAGCAGGTTTTCCTGCTCTCGCTTCAATGAAGCAAAGCAAGGTTTGCTATGACAGGGCGGGAGTCATGCTCCCACCCTGCCATAGCAAACAGCAATGTACCGGAGGAGGGTACCCCAGGACATTGCATGAGCCGGCCCTGAGGCTTGGCAGTCCTCAGGGCCCTCAAGTGCTCCAGGAGGGGAGACGTGTGGCCCCCCCTCCCTCTATTTTCAAAGTCCCGGGAAGGTGGTGGTCCCCGAGGCTTTGGGGGGCCCGTGAGGCCCCCCTGCATATTGAATGAAAGTCCCCGGGGGTGGCGGTCCCGGGGGATTAGGAGGGCCTCGGAGGTCCCCCACTAATTACAAAACAAACCCCAGGGAGGTGGCGGTACCTGGGGTTGCAGAAGGGCCGTGCAACCTCCCGCACCTAATTTACATAGCCCCAGGGAGGAGGCTGTCCTCAGGCTGTGGGGGCCCACAGGCCCCTGCAATATAATTATAGGATTGCCCCCGGGACCTGGCCCACCCTTTTGCTAATTTAAATGATGTATATATTTTATTTGGGCCTCGGGGGTCCTTATGGGACCCCCTGAGCTGGCCTAGGGGGTCAGGGTGTTTCTACCCTGCCCCTTTTCTTCTTTTTTTTCTTTTTTTTCTATTGTTTTCTTGTGGCTCGGTTCTACCGAGTCACAAGATGGCTTACAACACTTCCTGGTTTGGAGTGTTGGCAGCCAATCACAGTGGAGCTTGTGGTTGGGAGGGTGCGCAAGCCCACCGCTGCCCCAGATATCAAAACATTTATTGTTTGTATTTCTCAGCAACTACTGAGCGGATTTACACCATTTAACAAAAAGTTGCTTTCTGAATCAAGCACTACCTTTTTGCCAAATTTGGTGTAATTCTGTTCAGCAGTTTGGGCTGTAGCCTTCGCTAAAGTTTCCTATGGAAAATTAATTTTTAGACTGTTATTTTTTTAATTTCTCAACAACTTCTGAGCGAATAAGCAATTTAAAAAAGGTCGCTTTCTGAACCAAGCGCTATCTTTTTGCCAAATTTGGTGTAATTCCGTTTAGCTGTAGCCTGTGGAAAAATTGCCAATGGAAATTAACAGGGAGAAAACACTTTTTGGGACCACCTTTTTTCTCAGCTCCCGCTTGATGAATCACCCCCAAACTTTCAGGATTGGAGCTGACCTGGATAGACCTTTTTTTTGGAGGATTTCGCAAACAATCGTCAAATGACGCCAAAGTTATTAGCAAATCAAAAAACGCTTTTCCTATGGAAACTAGGTTCTAACTATAACTACCTACCCACCAAAGATGCCTCTGAACATAAGGATGCGACTGCGCTCGAGATGTTTACTAAACTTTAATTTACAGAAGCTGTGCATCATGTCCAGTCTTTTAAACCTCCCCAACACGTTGTTCCAGCCTGGTAGCAGCGCTCAAGAATTGTGAGTTTTGAAGCTGTGCCTGATGCTTGGAGCCCACCGGAGGGCTGAGAAAAGAGTGTAATGCTGAAAAATTGTGGCAAATTATCAGACCCCAAAAAGGGGAATAATTTGGACTTCCAACACCCAGCATACCTCACTGGAGAGAGTATGCAATAAAAGGGAAAGTGACTGTTGCGGTCTTTTTGTCATGTGCTGCATGTTGCCCCATGATGAAGAAGCAGGGGCTTTGAAACGCGTAGGGGAGGTTTAAAAGACCAGACATGATGCACAGATTCTGTAAATTAAAAGTTAGGTAAACATCTCGAGCTGAGTCGCGTCCTTATGTTCAGAGGCATCTTTGGAAAGATATATCTATATATATATATATATATATATATATATATATATTACCTACTGCCGGTCGCCAGTAGGTATATATAGTTAGGATTTTTTCTCTATGGGATTTTTGAAAATTCTATGTCTAATAACTTTGGCGTTTGTGGACGGAATTGGCTGAAATTTTCAGGAAAATGGAACATTTTGTTTCTGAGCAGCCCCTGACAATTTGGGGGGGTTTCGTCAGGGGGGGGCCGAGAAAAAAGGGGTGTCCCAAAACGTGTTTTTAACATTGAGTTTTCCATAGGGCGGTTGGCCTCACTTTTAGCCCGAACGGCTGAATGGATTTGCACGAAACTTGGCAAAATTGTAGGGACTGGTAGCCCGATGTGCCTTTGCTAGGTCTCAATATATGTGCTCCAGTGGATTTTGAGAAATTAACGTTCAAAAAAAGATATATATCTGTAACAGCGGACCAGGCAGCGCTCCAGTTCGCGTACTTTTCGCGTTACGGAGCTTTGTGAAGCGAAGCTGATTGGTTCTCCGGCGTCTGTAAACATTCCAAACAGTCCGTAGCGGCCGCCATCTTGTCTCTCGGTAGGATCGAGAGACAAGAGGAGGCCAAAGCGAAGGGGCAAATGACCATAAGGGGGCATAGTAGATCCTCCCTGACCCTCTAGGTTTGATGTGGAGGTTTTAAAAGGGCCCCGCGGGGCAAAAAAAATAAAAAATAATAATAATCGAACGGCTGAATGGATTTGCACGAAACTTGGCAAAATTGTAGGGACTGGTAGCCCGATGTGCCTTTGCTAGGTCTCAATATATGTGCTCCAGTGGATTTTGAGAAATTAACGTTCAAAAAAAGATATATATCTGTAACAGCGCTCCGCTTCGCGTACTTTTCGCGTAACGGAGCTTTGCGAAGCTGATTGGTTCTCCGGCGTCTGTAAACATTGCAAACAGTCCGTAGCGGCCGCCATCTTGTCTCTCGGTAGGATCGAGAGACAAGAGGAGGCCAAAGCGAAGGGGCAAATGACCATAAGGGGGCATAGTAGATCCTCCCTGACCTCTTAGGTTTGATGTACCATTTTGCCAAGTTTGGTGTAATTCCGTTCAGCCATTCAGGCTGTAGACGTATCTAAATGTCCTATGGAAAATTGCATGGGGAAAACACATTTGAAAGTGTTGAAATTTAGAACCAATTAAAATGTTACTTTGGTTTTGTATTTGTGTGTGATGAAAGTTAATTGGTTATGTATATATCTAAAATGAGAGGAAACCACAGCCATTTTGTGATACTACTGTCTGAGGTACATTTGTGAGGAATTTTTGGTGCTCAATTTCTGGTGTTTGGTTTACACAGTACTAACACTTCTCCTACTTTTAAAAAGGTGAGTTGTTAATTTGTAAGGGGAACTATGTTGTACACTTTAAGATAATTTGAAAAATGTTTTCTGTTATTTATTTACAGTCCTTCTGTTATACTAAATACTTGATAAAGTTAGTTTTATATTATGTATTACTAAAAACGATAAATGAAAGTGATTATTTTTTTCTGCAATTTACAGCAAGCAATTTCAAAATAAAATGGCTCACAATGAAGAGACCGTGGCAATTTCTTTTGAATTATCCACTACATTTATTGAAATTGACAGCACCAATAATGAAGTATTCTCACAAGGAGGAGATGACTTGAATGATTTTTTGGATCAATCTCTTGATGGCGAATTTATCGAATGTTTGGAGACCATAGAGTTACAAGAATCATCATTGCAGACTTTTCATGAGGAGATTCCAGATGAGATGATTGAAGAGGAAATTCCTGATGAGGACATGTTACTAGTTCTTTCAAATTTTGAAAATTCAGAAGAATAAATTTATATTTAAAAATACAAAAATTGTTTGAGACATTATTCATTTTTATTTTTAATTTATGAGGTTGTAGCGAAGTGATTGTAGTATAAAATGAGACTTATAGTATAGAGTGGAACATTTTTATGTTACATGGTAAGTTTACTCATATTTACTTTCCTTCTTCCACTATATTATCTCCAATGTGTATTTGACATCTCTTCTTCATCTCCGGCCTCCTTTCTCTCACTATCTGTCTCTGATGCATCTTATCGCTGCCATTTTGTGTAATTACAGAAGAGAGTAAAATAAAATAGTTCGGAACGTGAAAAGGGGGCAAAGTAGAGTACCCCTCACCCCCTAGGCCTTCTCAGGCGGTCCCAAAAGGATCAGTTTCTGCTTTCCTGAGAGATTATGGTATGAGTTCCATATACCACAATAACTTGCATTACAACATGCAAGATATCTATCTCCTATTACCAACTTTTGGAGATATTCGCGCTAAGCGCGAATATCTCCAAAAACTAACACCTGCCCTGAGCAGTTCTTAGCCATGTTATCCAATGGAGGTGGATAACATGGCTAAGAGCATTAGCTCGGTAATGCATGAATATCGCAGACTTTTTAGCGATATTCATGCATTGCGGCCGTTTTTTATCGCATTTGCGATAAACCTTGATAATAGCAAGGTTTATCTTCGATAATTTCTGACGATGCTTAGCGGTAAAAAAATTCGTTGCTAAGCATCGTTAGCGATAAATATCGCTTACATTTGGCAATATGCACCAACGTCTGTTAACGTTCGATTCGAAGGAAATGAGGAAGTGTTGAAAAACATTGTCTGCGCCATCTTGCCTTTTTTGAAATGCCACACTTTTGTTGTGCACGGCAGCCATTTTAGATGCCTTGACCAGACCCACTCTCTGCACGCTGTCGATTCGTAGCATGGCTCCCCACCCTCGCAAGCATCTTCCCCAGGCACTGCTCACCCCCGCTCTCTGTCTTATGCATGGGCAATAAACCTTCCCCCATCTGCGCTGCTCTTCCCTGAGAATCACACTCTGTGCCCGCCCGACACCTCTCTTTCGCCCTATTCACTACCGCACCCTCTGACACTCCTCTTCTTCTGTGTCCGATTGTCCAGGCCGGTCCTAGGCTATCAGCTAGCCCTGCAGATGTAGTTTATGGCCCCAGCTGTAAAGAATCACCCGTCTTCAAAGGAGTTATAGTAGATCAAGGCCCACACCCGATGAGATCCGTCACACCACACGTGTTCATACTATCTGAAAACCATCCTGTATTGTGATTGGGGAGGGGACCGAGCCTGAAGCGGAAGATTCCAGGGATGACTCTTTGTACATCAAAGAGTTTACAATTATGTGTCACATTAAAAATATATAGCACTCCAACAAAGTAGTAGGAATATAAAACTTTAATAACTTATAAATATATACAACAAAACAAAAACAGTAAAAACATTTAAACAATGAAGAGACCGTGGCAATTTCTTTTGAATTATCCACTACATTTAATGAAATTGACAGCACCAATAATGAAATATTCTCACAAGGAGGAGATGACTTGAATGATTTTTTTGATCAATCTCTTGATGGCGAATTTATCGAATGTTTGGAGACCATAGAGTTACAAGAATCATCATTGCAGACTTTTCATGAGGAGATTCCTGATGAGATGATTGAAGAGGAAATTCCTGATGAGGACATGTTACTAGTTCTTTCAAATTATGAAAATTCAGAAGATGTTGCCTGGGGGTGGGTCGTCAGTAGCAGTCTGTTGTGCGAATAGTTCCAAGGCAGCAGAACGCGCTGAAATCTAGATGGCACGAAGGTGATGTCTAGTAAGTTGCCACCCAGCAAATAACGGCGTGGGGCGCCGCGGGGGTGGGGGGAGGCAGTCCAAAGTTCCGTTAAAAGGGCAAAGGAAAGGATCGGTGGTTTGAACCATCAGTCAAAAAGGGGAGGGGGTGCAACAATTTTTCCTACCGGGTCACACTGTGCTTTCACCGGAACTGAGGTCTGCAGGATTCTAGTCATTCAAACTGAGGCTGGCGCCAGCATGGGAGCGCCGACGTCCCGCGGCTACAGTTTCGTCACTCCACGGGCGATCATGGCAGTCATTCCCCATCGGGGGTGTCTGCGGGGATCGGGGACTCCCGCGGCTCCTCTAGAATCTTCAAGGTCGTGGAGGACTACGGTGGTGGAGTCAACCAGTGACCGGGCCATTTCTTTATGCTGGGCCCGCTCTTGCCAGGTCGACTGCCATTTTGAGAGTTCCGTAGCTACTGGCGATCGCGGGGTCAAATGAGCGGACGGGCTCCACCCTGCCGGGCGAGACGTTGCAGCATCGCCACAGTGGAAGAACCCTTTTCCGGGCGCCTGGAGCGCTGAGGGTGCAGGTGGGAAGCCTCCACCTGGGGAGGCGGGAGAGGCCTGTTCGCACCGTCTCTCCCTCCCAGTGCACCCCACGGCGTCTCGCTTGAGATTTGTTATGGCCGGACCAGGCGATGAGGACGAGAGGGGGGGGGTCGGAGGCATGTGCAAGACATCCCCCCCCAGGGTTGTTGCAGCAATTATTCAAGAAAGAAGAAATGTCCCGTCCGTCTTTGGGCCGGACCTCCGGTGGATGGCGGCCGGACGCCCTTTGCTCTGGCCCCATGAACGGGTTCCTTGGCTCATCGGCTGCAGCCGGATCCCGTCGGCCCCAGCCCCCGGCCGTTGGTGGCCGGACCGGGAGAGAGTGTGGAGGGACAACCTGCAACTCTCAAGGGCCACCGCGGCCGGACTGGGAGAGAGAGGGGAGGGTCGAGGACACGGACATTCCCCCCCCCCTAACACTCTCCAGTGTTGTCAATCCCCCTGGCCGGGTCCCGCTGGCCTCGGCCTCTCCTCCGGCTACACCCTACGTGATGATCTCCTGGCCGAGGCGTGGCAGCAGGACCCGCCTTATATGTGTTGCTTCCGGCTGGGCGTAGCCGAAAACCTGTTGCCCTTTGGAAGTTTCTAGAATGGGGCGGATGTCTGCTGACTTCTATCTTTCCCAGTTTGCCGTTATTTAGCCGTGGCAGGCGGTGGGACAGACACGTTTTGGGGCAGTGAGGGGCGATGTTTTCAGGTTTCTTATTACGGGCTTACTTCTAACGTTTCTTGTTTCTAGGACAATAATAGGTTTTATCATTACGTATTGTTATCGTTTCTTTGTTTGTTATTTAATAAAAAGTTCATCAGTGGCCTACTGATTTTCGTTTTCCTATTCTTTTCTTTCCAGGTTGTTTCATGCTAAAGTTTCTGTTAACAGGATACAGTGATCACTTCGTTATTATTGCATATGTCCTTTTCACTAGGGGTGCTCTCTTGTCGGGCCAGATGACCTATCTCTAGTAAATGGTCCGGGTGAAACAGGTGCATCAATCAGTGGGGAGTAGATAGGCATGACAGATTACAACGGGGGAGAAAGGTCCGCATTACGTACCCTTTCACTACTTGCAAAGATTTTCCTACGTTTATTTGCAAACAGGGAATACCTCCAAAAAGAACTAATTCCCAAACAGTCAATGTTCAGACAATCAATCAATCAATGAGGAATGAAATAGGTACGACGTGTTAAAGGCTTGCGTTACCTACCCTTCACTATCTGCAAAGGGAGAGAGAATATTCCTATTCTTCCTCGTTTGCAGGCAGAGAAGATCCTTAAGAGAACCAACTTCGAATAATTCAATGCTCGATTCAAACAATCAACAAGGGGTACTGTGAACACAAATGAACGCCGCTTATGTACATACACATTGCTATTTTCAACAGGTTGTTCCTAATGTTTCTATTTTAGCGAGGTCAAAAAGAGATCCCATTAGTGGCCTACTGATTTTGCTCGATTTCTTTTGTTTTTTTACACGATTTTTCGCTATCTGCAAAGACTAAACAGAGTATTGCGACTCTGTGCTTGTTTGTAAATAGAGAATGAACCAAAGAGAACAATCAATCAAATGGAGAGAGAAGCAGGCACGACGGATTACAACGGGGGCAAAGGCCTGCGTTAACTACCCTTCACTATCTGCAAAGAGAGAGTACTCCTAATAGAAATGAGGGGTGGGGGGCAGCATTCAAAGCAGATCAGTGTGCATAAACACGAAAATGTTTTTACTTACCACGTACTTGACATTCGACAGCTTATGATATTTGCTATTAAAAAACCATTGAAATTCACTGAAAAAACCATAGGTTATAGACCATATATAGTTAGGAATTAGCATTTACAAAACCTTGAAAATTCACTGAAAAAACCATAGGTTATAGACCATATATAGTTAGGAATTAGCATTTACAAAACCTTGAAAATTCACTGAAAAAAACATAGGTTATAGGCCATATATCGTTAGGAATTAGCATTTAAAAAACCTTATTTTACTCACACAAAACCATTGAAATTCCATATATAGTTAGTTGCACTAACTATATATCGCGCACCCGCAATCCACTGCTGATGATGTCACATATTACATCATTCATGACATGGTCAGTGACATCACTGATGACATCACTGATGACATCTCAAATGACATCACTGATGACATCACTGATGACATCTCATTTGACATCAATGACCACATCACTGATGATATCATTCATGTGACAATACAATGCATCTCCTCACATTTTAATATAACCTTTGTTACACCCAGTGTTAAATACAGAGTATAATTTTTGAAACCATTCACACACCAATACTAGTTACTACATACGCACTCACTGATTCCTACGTCTACACACACATTCACTTATTCACCCATACAATCATTCATACATACAATCACTCATCTTTACAACACTATCATATGCACTCATACACCTATACAGATACTCACACTCTGCCACTCATCCATGGAGTTACTCACACACCTAGTCAGTCCTGTAAAGAATCAATCACACTTCCATTTTCTTGTCTATACAGTTAAACATAGAGCACCTTACATTTTCAAACATATACTAACACATACTTACTCTCTTATACAATCATTGATACAAGTACACATTGATCTGCACAAAGTCACACACCTCCCAGCCAGCCACACACACACTCAGTCTCCCATACAAATACTTGGACAATCAATCAATAACCCATATAGTTAATCATATAGCTACTGATCAACACATGCAGCAGTTTACAGAACAACAGACATAATGATGCACAAATTAAGACAGTTTAGTCACTAACCCATGCACTCAGTGAGACACATTTAATCACTCACTCATACATTCAGTCATGCACCTACTAAATCCTTCATCCAGACACTTATACTTCCACTCATTCTTCAATATGTAAGACATATTTTAACTTTACAGAAACATACAGTCACTGGATGTTGTCATCAGTGATGTCATCAGTGATGTCATTTGAGATGTCATCAGTGATGTCATCAGTGATGTCACTGACCATGTCATGAATTTTATAATATGTGACATCATCAGCAGTGGATTGCGGGTGCGCGATATATAGTTAGTGCAACTAACTATATATGGAATTTCAATGGTTTTGTGTGAGTAAAATAAGGTTTTTTAAATGCTAATTCCTAACGATATATGGTCTATAACCTATGGTTTTTTCAGTGAATTTTCAAGGTTTTGTAAATGCTAATTCCTAACTATATATGGTCTATAACCTATGTTTTTTTCAGTGAATTTTCAAGGTTTTGTAAATGCTAATTCCTAACTATATATGGTCTATTACCTATGGTTTTTTCAGTGAATATATATATATATATATATATATATATATATATATATATATATATATATATATATATATATATATATATATAATATATATATATATATATATATATATATATATATATATATATATATATATATATATATATATATATTCACTGAAAAAACCATAGGTTATAGACCATATATAGTTAGGAATTAGCATTTACAAAACCTTGAAAATTCACTGAAAAAACCATAGGTTATAGACCATATATAGTTAGGAATTAGCATTTACAAAACCTTGAAAATTCACTGAAAAAACCATAGGTTATAGACCATATATAGTTAGGAATTAGCATTTAAAAAAACTTATTTTACTCACACAAAACCATTGAAATTCCATATATAGTTAGTTGCACTAACTATATATCGCGCACCCGCAATCCACTGCTGATCATGTCACATATTACATCATTCATGACATGGTCAGTGACATCACTGATGACATCACTGATGACATCTCAAATGACATCACTGATGACATCACTGATAACAACATCCAGTGATTTTTTGTTTCTATAAAGTTTAAATATGTCTTACATATTGAAGAATGAGTGGATGTGTAAGTGTCTGGACGAAGGATTTAGTAGGTGCATGACTGACTGTATGAGTGAGTGATTAAATGTGTCTCACTGAGTGCATGGGTTAGTGACTAAACTGTCTTAATTTGTGCATCATTATGTCTGTTGTTCTGTAAACTGCTGCATGTGTTGATCAGTAGCTATATGAGTAACTATATGGGTTATTGATTGATTGCCCAAGTATTTGTATGGGAGACTGAGTGTGTGTGTGGCTAGCTGGGAGGTGTGTGACTCTGTGCAGATCAATCTGTACTTGTATCAATGATTGTATAAGAAGGTAAGTATGTGTTAGTATATGTTTGAAAATGTAAGGTGCTCTATGTTTAACTGTATAGACAAGAAAATGGAAGTCTCATTGATTCTTTACAGGACTGACTAGGTGTGTGAGTAACTCCATGGATGAGTGGCAGACTGTGAGTGTCTGTATAGGTGTATGAGTGCATATGATAGTGTTGTAAAGATGAGTGATTGTATGTATGAATGATTGTATGGGTGAATGAGTGAATGTGTGTGTAGACGTAGGAATCAGTGAGTACGTATGTAGTAACTAGTATTGATGTGTCAATGGTTTCAAAAATTATACTCTGTATTTAACACTGGGTGAAACAGAGGTTATATTAAAATGTGAGGAGATGCATTGTATTGTCACATGAATGATATCATCAGTGATGTGGTCATTGATGTCAAATGAGATGTCATCAGTGATGTCATCAGTGATGTCATTTGAGATGTCATCAGTGATGTCATCAGTGATGTCACTGACCATGTCATGAATGATGTAATATGTGACATGATCAGCAGTGGATTGCGGGTGCGCGATATATAGTTAGTGCAACTAACTATATATGGAATTTCAATGGTTTTGTGTGAGTAAAATAAGGTTTTTTAAATGCTAATTCCTAACTATATATGGTCTATAACCTATGGTTTTTTCAGTGAATTTTCAAGGTTTTGTAAATGCTAATTCCTAACTATATATGGTCTATAACCTATGGTTTTTTCAGTGAATTTCAATGGTTTTTTAATAGCAAATATCATAAGCTGTCGAATGTCAAGTACGTGGTAAGTGAAAACATTTTCGTGTTTATGCACACTGATCTGCTTTGAATGGTGCCCCCCCCCCTCATTTCTATTAGGAGTACTCTCTCTTTGCAGATAGTGAAAGGTAGTTAACGCAGGCCTTTGCCCCCGTTGTAATCCGTCGTGCCTGCTTCTCTCTCCATTTGATTGATTGTTATCCAAGTATTTACTGTTTTAGAATTAGTTCTCTTTGGTTCATTCTCTATTTACAAACAAACACAGAGTCGCAATACTCTGTTTAGTCTTTGCAGATAACGAAAAATCGTGTAAAAAAAAAAGAAAAGGAATCGAGCAAAATCAGTAGGCCACTAATGGGATCTCTTTTTGACCTCGCTAAAATAGAAACATTAGGAACAACCCCTCATGACAAATACAAAACTAGTGAGATGAACTGAACTCCACACAATGATGGCTGCAAAACAGCTCGGCTCCGCCACCCACCCCGCCCAAAATAACGATAAAGAGCGGCTGCCATGATTGGTTGCGGAATGGCCACAACGGAGCTACGAAATGGTGCTGCTCTCATGCTAACCCCAGCTTCGGTCTGAAACATCCAGAAACACTGTAGACTACCAATTCGATCAGTTCCGGTAGCGCCCCAATGTAACCCGGTAGAGAAGAACTAGCCCTCCCCTCTTTGACTGATGGTTCTTGTTGCCTGTCCTTTCTGTTGTCATTTAACAGAACTATTTAGCCTGCTGAAAGGGGTTGTGTTTCGACCGCTGGTTGGTGGAGACATTTTGACTATATTCTGGACCTGCGTTGTCGCGTAATGCGTCATATGACGCGCCGCGTTAGCGCATCCGGAAGTCATCCGGGGCGCGCAGCGCGTAACGTAAGCATAACAAGTCATGTGACTTGTTAATAAAACTTTTCATTGGTTCATTTTACTTTTCTTATTCTAATGATGAAAGCCTTGGTCATATCACCTAAAAATTACGCTTTTAATTACTTCCGAACATTATTTTCTCTTAAATATATGTTATAATGTTCCAGGCTAATGTACTTTCCCGGAAATTTTACAACTGTCCTGCAAGTAAAATATATTCTTTTTTCGAGAAAAAGAGCGTTTCTTCGTCCCATGACGGAGCCGTTGAGCAAAAGAGGGTCGACCTGCTGTCTTAGTCGCCGATACGCCTGAATATGAGATTCTTATCGATCACTTTATGTTGCAGGAATAGAAAACACAACAGCCCTTGACCATTTATCTTTACTGCGTTCCTTCGTATTATACCTTTTACCCTTCATGTAATTGGTCTGCTTTATTTCACTTGCCTTTTAATGATTCTAAAACAGTGACTATTATTAAAAACTTTACCAATGTATACACTACTACCATGTTTTCTTTTAAAAACCTTTATTGTGAAAATTTCATTATACAAATACGAGCCTATAACCACGTGGGCCTGCCACGGAGCAAACTGTAATCGTATATGATGAATAGACATTTACACTGTAGAGGAACGTAACGGGCGGGCCATTAGGTTGCAAAAACTAAGGTGTCTAACAGTTACGGAATCGGTGGACGTACATTTTATAATTAAAATACGACAGGGCCAGTTACAATAAAATTATCTAGATATACATTTGCGGGCAAGTACCATGGGTGACGTTAATTCGAATTTTCAACAGTACAGTAATCAATAACACATCAGAACTTAATATCAATAGGGATGTCGAAATATTCAATCAATTCTCGTCCCCGCCCGCCATGTGCTTCAAAACTGCATACGTATCTCGTGATTTCAAGGTTCTGCAACCAGTACACAACAAGGAGTTACGAGTCCCATTTATTCTGGCGCCATTTTGGGCGAGGACGGGCAGGTCCAGGATATAGTCAAAATGTCTCTACCAACCATCGACTATGATGATGTTCATATGCTGTATTTATTAGAGTAACACTCATCTGCCCACATGAAATTAATTTACCACAATCTAAACATGTCATTTTAATCTTTCCAAAGTTCTTCTAAATATTTGGGACCGTTTCCCTTGCCTCTGAAGCTCTCAGTGCCACTTCTTTGATGAATGTACTAGCAGGTCAGGGGTTCTCCTCCAAATCTCTCTTTTATGCAGCACTATAATTAATTGGTGCCACCTCTCCATATGACGATGCATGGTATAGTTACCACAACTATATTTTTTTTCGGTTCCTCTGGAGAGTTCATCGTGGCAGATGAAGCGTGTAACATACCGGGCATTTACCTTTTTTTGCATGTACAGGAAAGGAAAAAAAAATTGAGCGTCCGAGTTCTAAGGTGTCCCAGGGCCATTTTAGTGGACCAGGCCCAAATCCAAAGAACAGCCATCTCACAGGCTAATGGGGCGACCCACGCCGAGTTTCAGCATTGTAGGATGACCACACAAGTACAGCAACTTGCTAGACATCACCTCGGTGCCATCCAGATCTCGGCGCCCCACTGCAGATGAAGTGCCTCTCAACTATGAAACCACCACGGTGACATCCGGATCTTGGCGCGTTGTGCTGCCTTCGGCCTATTCGCACATCGGTCCGCTACTGATGCCATCTCACAGGCTAATGGGGTGACCCACGCCGAGTTTCAGCATTGTAGGATGACCACACCAACTTGCTAGACATCACCTCGGTGCCATCCGAATCTTGGCATCTCAACGCCTAGTGGTATCTTCCATACAGAAAATATTGTTACGCTGCCTTTGGCCCCATTCGCACATCAGTCCGCAACTTAGACATCACCTCGATGCCATCCGGATCTTGGCATCTCAGCGCCTTGTGGTGTCAGTCAGAAAATATTGTTGCGCTGCCTTTGGCCCCATTCGCACATCAGTCCGCTACTGACACCATCTCACAGGCCAATAGGGCGCCCCACGCCGACTTTTACCATTGTACGATGGCCACACCAGTGGCACAACTTGCTAGACATCACCTCGGTGCCATCCGAATCTTGGCATCTCAACGCCTAGTGGTATCTTCCATACAGAAAATCTTGTTACGCTACCTTTGGCCCCATTCGCACATCGGTCCGCAACTTAGACATCACCTCGGTGCCATCCGGATCTTGGCATCTCAGCGCCTTGTGGTGTATTCTCTTCAGAAAATATTGTTGAGCTGCCTTTGGCCCCATTCGCACATCCGTCCGCAACTTACACATCACCTCGGTGCCATCCGGATCTTGGCATCTCAGCGCCTTGTGGTGTCTTCTACTCCGATAATATAGTAGAAAATATTGTTGCGCTGCCTTTGGCCCCATTCACACATCAGTCCGCTACTGACACCATCTCACAGGCCAACAGGGCGCCCCACGCCGACTTTCAGCATTGTAGGATGGCCACACCAGTGCGGCAACTTACTAGACACCACCTCGGTGCCATCCGGATCTTGGCGCGTTGTGCTGCCTTCGACCTATTCGCACATCGGTCCGCTACTGACGCAAACTCACAGGCCAACGGGGCGCCCCACGCCGACTTTCAGCATTGTAGGATGGCCACACCAGTGCGGCAACTTACTAGACACCACCTCGGTGCCATCCGGATCTTGGCGCGTTGTGCTGCCTTCGGCCTATTTGCACATCGGTCCGCTACTGACGCAAACTCACAGGCCAACGGGGCGCCCCACGCCGACTTTCAGCATTGTTGGATGGCCACACCAGTGCGGCAACTTACTAGACACCACCTCGGTGCCATCCGGATCTTGGCGCGTTGTGCTGCCTTCGGCCTATTCGCACATCGGTCCGCTACTGACGCAAACTCACAGGCCAACGGGGCGCCCCACGCCGATTTTCAGCATTGTTGGATAGCCACACCAGTGCGGCAACTTACTAGACACCACCTCGGTGCCATCCGGATCTTGGCGCGTTGTGCTGCCTTCGGCCTATTCGCACATCGGTCCGCTACTGACGCAAACTCACAGGCCAACGGGGCGCCCCACGCCGACTTTCAGCATTGTAGGATGGCCACACCAGTGCTGCAACTTGCTGGACACCACCTCGGTGCCATCCGGATCTTGGCGCGTTGTGTTGCCTTCGGCCTATTCGCACATCGGTCCGCTACTGACGCCGCCTCACGTGCCAATGTATTTTCTCCTAATTTTACACCCTATGCCGCATAACAGGTCATGTGACTTGTTTATAAAACTTTTCATTGGTTCATTTTACTTTTGGTTTCCTAATGATGGAAGGCTTGATCATGTGACCTAAAAACAACACTTTTCATAGGATGAAAACTTTTTTTTTCCCCCAAACGATGAAAGCCCCACCTTGTTTCTGGATGTTTCAGACTGAAGCTGGCGTCAGCATGAAAGCACCACCATCTCGTAGCTCAGTCGTGGTCATTCCGCGAGCAATCATGGCAGCCGCTCCCCACCAGAAGCCTGCAGGAGTCGGAGCCCCCAAAACTTTTGATGAATTCTCAAGGCGGAGGGGACGCTTTCGAGAAAGAGGTCCAAGACCTAGCAGACAAGCGTCCGATTTCCAAGGTGTCCCAGGGCCATTTCAGTGGACCAGGCCCAAAAAGGAAACAGCCTGCCGCCATTTTGAGAGTCCTGTGACAGCCGCCTATCGCTGCACCGCAAGAGTGGGCGCAACTCAGCTGAATTGCGGCTTTTGACACAGTGGACCAAAAACGGACGGAATGGCAACTGAAACGGTAAAGGGGCGTCCCACTACAACAGACGAGACTCCACCTGGAGAGGCCCGTTCACGCCGCCTCCCCCGGGGCGCTCCACGCCGTTATTCGGAGCAGCATTGTAGGATACCAAAACCAGTGCGGCAACTTACTGGACATCACCTTGGTGCCATCGTTCTGCTGCCTTGGAACTATTCGCGCAACAGTTTGCTACTGATGACCCACCCCCCGCGACGCCCCATGCCGTTATTTGCTGGGTGGCAACTTACTAGACATCACTTTCGTGTCATCTAGATTTCGGCGCGTTCTGCTGCCTTGGAACTATTCGCACAACAGTTTGCTACTGATGACCCACCCCCCGACGCCCCACGCCGGAAATCTGGACGTTGTGCTGCGTTGGGACTATTCGCACAGCCGACCGCTACTTCGTTGTTTTTCCCTAAAAATGTTTATATGTTATTACTATTTTTGTTTTCTTGTATATATTTATAAATTATTAAAGTTTTATAATCTTACTACTTTGTCGGAGTGCTATATATTTTTAATGTGACATATAATTGTAAAAACTTTGATGTACAAACAGTCATCCCTGGAATCTTCCGCTTCAGGCTCGGTCCCCTCCCCAATCACAATACAGGATGGTTTTCAGATAATAGCAACGCTTCTGCTGTGACGGATCTCATCGAGTGTGGGCCTTGATCTACTATAACTCCTTTGAAGAGGGGTGATTCTTTACAGCTGTGGCCATAAACTACATCTGCAGGGCTAGCTGATACCCTAGGACCAGCCTGGACAATCGGACACAGAGGAAAAGGAGTGTCAGAGGGTGCGGTAGTGAATAGGGCGAAAGGGAGGTGTCGGGCGGGCACAGGGTGTGATTCTCAGGGAACAGCAGCGCAGATGGGGGAGGTTTATTACCCATGCATAAGACAGAGAGCGGGGGTGACCACTGCCTGGGGGAGATGTTTGCGAGGGTGGGGAGCCATGCTAAGGATCGACAGCGTGCACAGAGTGGGTCTGGTCAAGGCATCTAAAATGGCTGCCGTGCACGACAAAAGTGTGGCATTTGAAAAAAGACAAGATGGCGCAGACAATGTTTTTCAACACTTCCTGATTTCCTTCGAATCGAACGTTAACAGACGTTGGGGCATATTACCAAAGTTAAGTGATATTTATCCCTAACGATGCTTAGCAACGATTTTTTTACCGTCAGAAATTATCGCAGATAAACCTTGCTATTATCAAGGTTTATCGGAAATACGATAAAAAACGACCGCAATGCATTAATATCGCTGAAAACTCAGCGATATTCATGCATTACCGAGCTAATGCTCTTAGCCATGTTATCCACCTCCCATTGGATAACATGGCTAAGAACTGCTCAGGGCAGGTGGTAGCTTTTAGAGATATTCGCCCTTATCTCGAATATTTCCAAAAGTTGATAATAGGAGATAGCGATGTTAGCGACTGTTTCCAGTCGCTAACATCTTGGCATGCCCACTTTGCATGTCATTAGTGATAAATATCACTCACATGCAAAGTGGGGCCCAAGATGGTCGCTATCTTCTACTAGCCGTCGCTAACTGGTGTTAGCAACAGCTAGGTAATACACATATAATTTTATCTCCGCGAAGCGGAGCGCTGTTACAGATATATATCTTGTTTCTGAACGTTAATTTCTCAAAATGCACTGAAGCACATATATTGAGACCTAGCAAAGGCACATCGGGCTACCAGTCCCTACAATTTTGCCAAGTTTCGTGCAAATCCATTCAGCTGTTCGATCCTACCGAGAGACAAGATGGCGGCCGCTACGGACTGTTTGGAATGTTTACAGACACCGGAGAGCCAATCAGCTTCGCTTCGCAAAGCTCCGTAACGCGAAAAGTACGCGAAGCGGTGCGCTGTTACAGATATATACCTTTTTTTTAACGTTAATTTCTCAAAATCCACTGGAGCACATATATTGAGATCTAGCAAAGGCACATCGGGCTACCAGTCCCTACAATTTTGCCAACTTTCGTGCAAATCCATTCAGCTGTTCGATTATTATTATTTTTATTTTTTTTTGCCCCGCGGGGCCCTTTTAAAACCTCCACATCAAACCTAGGGGGTGAGCGACAATGTACTATGCCCCCTTATGGTCATTTGCCCCTTCGCTTCGGCCTCCTCTTGTCTCTCGATCCTACCGAGAGACAAGATGGCGGCCGCTACGGACTGTTTGGAATGTTGACAGACGCCGGAGAACCAATCAGCTTCGCTTCACAAAGCTCCGTTGCGCGACAAGTACGCGTCCTGGGCCGCTGCCCGGTCTGCTGTTACAGATATATATATTTTTTTGAACGTTAATTTCTCAAAATCCACTGGAGCACATATATTGAGACCTACAAAAGGCACATCGGGCTACCAGTCCCTACAATTTTGCCAAGTTTCGTGCAAATCCATTCAGCCGTTCGGGCTAAAAGTGAGGCCAACCGCCCTATGGAAAACTCAATGTTAAAAACACGTTTTGGGACCCCCCTTTTTTCTCGGCCCCCCCTTGACGAACCCCCCCCAAATTTTCAAGGGCTACTCAGAAACAAAATGTGCCATTTTCCTGAAAATTTCAGCCAATTCCGTCCACGAACGCCAAAGTTATTAGACATAGAATTTTCAAAAATCCCATAGAGAAAAAATCCTAACTATATATACCTACTGGCGACCGCCAGTAGGTAATATATATATATATATATATATATATATATATATATATATATATATTACCTACTGGTGGTCTCCAGCAGGTTGTTATAGTTAAGACCAAGTTTCCATAGGAAGAGCATTTTTTGTTTTGATTATAACTTTGGCGTAGTTTGATGAATCTTCATGACATTTTCCTAACAAATTGTTATTTCATATCAGCTCCAATGTTGAAAGATTGTGGGTGATTTGTCAAGGGGGGGCCGAGAAAAAAGGGGGGTCCCAAAACGTGTGTCCTCCATGCAATTTCCATAGGAAACTTTAGACAAGGCTACAGGACGAACGGGTGAACAGAATCATCCCAAAGTTGGCAGGGAGTAGGGTCTTGGTCTAGAAAGCACACTATTTGGTGTAAATCCGCTCAGTAGTTTTGGAGAAATATCAAAATTTACAGATATCGATATTTGGGAATTCTGCCATCTGATTGGCTGAAGCGTTACGAGCACAAGCTTGCTGCTTATTGGTTGTGAACGGTTGCAACTAGGAAGTGTTGGCAGCTATTTTGTGATTCCATTGAAGCGAGTAAGGGGAAAAAGGGTGAAAAAAATAGGAAAGAGGAGGGTAGGAGCGCTGTGAGCTCTGTGGGGTGGTTAGGGTGTGCTATACAGGGAGTGTGAAGCAAAGTATTTACCCATACCGGTGTGAAAGTGCTGTTTTACCAACAGTGAGATGGTGCTGAGGTGAGGTGCCGGTACACTCGGGGATGAAAGCGTGCGCCTAAACCACGAGCTGAGTGCTGCAAACTGATGGGCTCTAGGCGCTGTAGCATACTGGCCACTGTCATAGCTGTGCAGGTGGTGTTAGTTTGCATTTAGAATATAGCAGGAGTGGAAAGCAAAGTACTCACTGCTACTGGTCTGAAGACTCGGAATGAAACCGTGAGCCTAAGCCGTGAGCTGATTGCTGTATAGTGATGTGCTGTGGGCACTGTAGGATACTGGCCGCTGTAGCATACGTGTCTAAGTAGTGTTAGAATGCGCTTATAGTATACAGGGAGTGGGAAGCAAACTTCTCACACCCACCGGTCTGTAGACTCAAATGCAGTGTTTTAGTAAGCAGGAATAAAGAAATAATCATGAAGAATATAATGCAGAAAGATGCAATGCCACAGAAGAGAAATGGTGAAAACAGGTGTGTCTAAGAAAGTGGCTGTGTGTAATAAAGCGATGGAGTCTGAAAGTTATATAAAAAGTGTCTTTATTTAAGTGCCATAAATGGATCCACTGGTGAAAGAGCTAAGGCATGAAGCTGAGGCAAACTCCAACCGCTTCTGCTGTATTCAAATGTAAGCTCCTGCATAAGTGAATTCCACATTATATGTTACAGTTCCATGTGACATAAACAATGGCTATTAGACATGAATGACTAAATTCTATACTGAAAATAAAGGTAGGATACAATTATCACACTGTGCCAACCAGTTCCTAAACAATGTACTGTTTTTTTATCTTGATCGCCAGCTTGTGAGCAGAGGCTGGGGATGAGTAAATTTGTGTGAAAGGGCTATGTGGATAACAGGCAGGCATAGAGACGTGTGCACAAAGAATAGACTTGGTTTGAAAATGGATGTCGGGTTTATGCTAATTTAGCAAATAAATAGCCTATTTGCATAGGCCATACATCACCCATCCCTGGTTAGAGTGGAGACGTAAGAGTCAATAATGAAAACAGAGTTTAAATTCCTGAGCATACTTAAAAAGTTATTACATGAAAGTACTTCAATTGAAGTGTATTCAAATTTTTTTTTAAGGAAAACGTCAAAAACGATGGAAAAAATCAAAGCAAGAATAATGTGAGTTTCTTACAAGTCTTGGAGATTATAGTCCAGAAGTTCTTCAGTGGCTTGAGATACATAGTTTCCAAGAGGTCATTGTTGCCATCGTGTTAGAAAAGTGAAGCAATCCAATTCACATCCTCTAAGGGCCAGTAATGTGCCACGAATGTTGGCGCAGCAATTTGAATTGGCAGGCAATCTGCGATGTTGTAAAAGGTCGCACATTGTAGGAGATCTTTCGCGGCTGCGCAGAAATCCCTTTCCGCCAGGATACCTTTTTGCGTTGCAGCCACCATTGCTCCACTGCCCGAACAATCAAGTTCATGGTTTTCAAGGTACTCCATACCTGCTGGATATCAGGAGCGATTGTTGGGATGTTGGCAAGGCATACATCCATTCGCCAGTCGAATGTGCAAGTTTAGCCAAAAAAAGATGGCTGCACGCAGATTGCATATTTGTAAATAAATGTAATGTTGTAGCTGGCTCCGATAATAGCTAGAGGGAGGCAGCCAAAATTCTGTTCCATTTTTTGACGGTATTGATGTAGTTTCGCGTAGAAGCATTTTCTGTCTGACATGGTTGTTACTACAGGGAGCGCAAGCATTTATAACAAGCAAAAAAAGTAGTAGGATGGCAGCAATAGAGACAGAAGAATTATGGGCACTGTTCCTGTTATTCCAGAGATGATCGAATGAATGAAGTCTGGAATTATACCAAAAACCGTTTGAAAGCCTGTGACAAGGCCGAAGGAGACCATGGTAAAAAAGTCTGCCAGACCTTAAGTGTGAGATGTGTTGCAAGTCACAAAGTGTAATGGGAGGTTCGTATTTAAAAGGGACTGTATTTTACTTGAAGTTCGTGCTATCTGCAGTCGATACATTTCTTTTGCAGAAGTGAGGTACACTTCTGTTCTGAACAAAAGCGTCTTCAGTTTTGTCAGTTTAATAAAATCTGTTTTCAAAGTAGAGATTGAAAGCCAAGTTGAAGTTTGGGAGTTACTTTGTGTGGGTGGGAATAGACATTGCCACAGGAAGTTACTCGGTTTGAAACAGTAAGGACATACAATATGACAGCTCACATTCCGTAGGAGTGCATGTTATTGAGAACCAGATAACTGCCGTTAAAAAGCTGTGTGAATGTTGGTCTGATTGTGGGAGAAAGCAGGCAAGTTTGGGGGCTGTAAGCTTAGAAGTGGCGTGCAGTTGGACATTCTTGCATAGTAATTAATGACTGGCATTGTGGTCGCACTTTTCACCTGTGAGAAAAAATTCTGTATCGTCTTTAGGACAGGGATATGTAAATGGGAGAAACCACTGCTCGTGAATAAACGTGCTACCTTGTATAATCACATACAACATGACAAACAACATGTACACATAGCAGACGCAACAACACTACGTACTGTGGGAACCGTGGCTAGCCATGTTCACAGAGCAAACAAGGCATGGCACCTCTGCCACACAATGCAGAATGCGGGGAGAGATGGGAGCAAAGTATGTGCAAAGGTGGCGAAGGTGGCAAGTGATTCTTGAATATGGGATTATGAGTATGCAGAGCACAGACATGTACATGTCAACATACACTGATGGTCTATTGAGTGAAGTAGACAGTGGACGCAACCATGATAGTACAGTCAGCAGGGAAGATTATGGAAACATAGCACGTATGTGCCCCCTCCCCCCAAATCTTTAGAGTAGTGGGCTGGCTCTGCGTATGGAAGGCTAGCGTAGGGATATGAATAAAAGGGGCATTTCTCTGGGTGAGGTTGATCCCATGTGCGAAGGTGGCTGTGTGAATGATGCTCTCAGCGTGCTGGTACTCAGAAACCTTAATGCCTGCTGCGACGCATATATGCCGCACAGTTCACCTTTCAACACCGCTGTATGTGAAAGAGGGCCCACCAAGTTCCGGTGGTAGCTCCTGGGCAGAGGCCTCAATGCCGGACGGCTCCTGAGATCAATGCTGGCTACCGGGACAATGGCACACAGCACCCAGCCTGAGGCCCAGCAGAGTGGAGTGCTCTGTATACTACTAACACAGTAGTCAAACAGGGACCAACAGTGGAATGGTGTCTTGATCCCACAATGGATCATGTTAGAACTGCATCTGAGAGTGGAGATGAAGGTACTCTCTTCGACCACGTGCAACCAACTCTAGGTCCCAACAGTGGAACGGTGTTGTGATCCCACAATGGACGATGTCCGATATTACCGGCTGCTTGGTTTTTACACAACTCCCTCCATTGAGGTGCATCAGACTCTGTGCTTCCATAGCTAACTGCTGCACATGATTATTGTGCTTGGTTGAATGTAGTTGCTAGACTACACCGCGGTACAGCAGGTCCAAACAGTGAAACAGGGTCTTGATTCTCTGATTGAGGATGTCAGAAGTTAAAGTATGTGATGATTTCTGTGTACCCCCTCCGACCAGTTGCAACCAACTCTAGGTCCCAACAGTGGAACGGTGTCTTGATCCCACAATGGATGATGTTCGAACTGCATCTGAGAGTGGAGATGAATGTACTCCCTTCGACCCGGTGCAACCAACTCTAGGTCCCAAATTGGAATGGTGTCTTGATCCCACAATGGAGGATGTCCGATATTACCTGCTGCTTGGTTTTCAAACAACTCCCTTCATTGAGGTGCATCAGACTCTGTGCTTCCATAGCTAACTGCTGCACATGATTATTGTGCTTGGTTGAATGTAGTTGCTAGACTATACCGCAGTACAGCAGTCCGAACAGTGAAACAGGGTCTTGATTCTCTGATTGAGGATGTCAGAAGTTAAAGTCAGTGATGATTTCTGTGTACCCCCTCCGACTAGTTGCAACCAACTCTAGGTTCCAACAGTGGAACGGTGTCTTGATCCCACAATGGATGATGTTCGAACTGCATCTGAGAGTGGAGATGAATGTACTCCCTTCGACCCGGTGCAACCAACTCTAGGTCCCAACAGTGGAATGGTGTCTTGATCCCACAATGGAGGATGTCCGATATTACCTGCTGCTTGGTTTTCAAACAACTCCCTTCGTTGAGGTGCATCAGACTCTGTGCGTCCGCAGCTAACTGCTGCACATGATTATTGGGCTTGATTGACTGTAGGCGCTGAACTACAACACAGCACAGCAGGTCCAAACAGTGAAACTGGGTCTTGATTCTATGATCGAGGATGTCAGAAGTTAAAGTCTGTGATGATTTCTGTGTACCCCCTCCGACCAGGTGCAACCAACTCTAGGTCCCAAGAGTGGAACGGTGTCTTGATCCCACAATGGACGATGTTAGAACTACATCTGAGAGTGAAGATGAAGGTACTCCCTTCGATCAGGGGCAACCTGCTCTAGGTCCCAACAGTGGAACGGTGTCTTGATCCCACAATGGACGATGTCCAATAATACTTGCTGCTTGCTTTTACACAACTCCCTTTGTTGAGGTGCATCAGACTCTGTGCTTCCGTAGCTAACTGCTGCGCATGATTATTGTGCTTGGTTGACACCAGTCAGTGAAGTACACCACGGTACAGTAGGTCAGAACAGTAAAACAGGGTTTCCATTCCATGACTGAGGATGTCAGAAATTAAGGTCCGTAATTATTTCTGTGTACCCCCTCCGATTAGGCGCAACCAACTCGGTGCTTTCGAATCCAATGGTGCGTGGCTGTGAGGCGATAATGACCACTGACTCTGGCCTACACTGCAGTCAGCAGGTCTCACAATTCAGATCTAGTGGTGATTGTTTAATTACAGAATCCAGTAGTCAAGTAACTACAACGTCTATTGAAATATACACAATATCCTTTAATTATACTTGCTTGAAAAACTTTTTTTAGCTGAGTTATGGGTTTAGTACAATGACCAAATTCTTCTTGGTAGTGGAAAAGAACACTGAATAACAATCTACACTGTGGACTGAAGAGATCGCAATTCGAATTGTTTTGATTTATTTATTGCAGAGTTTTCTGTAAATTATGTTGTATTTTGTGAAGAGGAAGTGACAACAAGTTTTCATGGATGTCTGTGTGACTACTGCGTTCAATTTTTACTGCAGGCAGCAGTGTTCACAATTCAGATTGAGTCGCTATGGTAGATGACGCAGTCCTGTAGGAAAAGACATTGCTCCAGTGCGCTGTCTGCACCACGCATACGCATCATTGCCGGCTCCGCACACGCTATTTGTTACCTCTTGTATGACAAACCTGGCAGCTCAAGTCCACGTTACGTGGCTGTGAACCCTTGCTGACCGCTCTCTCTGGCCTACACTGCAGACAGCAGTGTTCAAAATTCAGATTGAGTTGCTATTGTAGATGACACAGTCCTGTAGGAAAAGACATTGCTCCAGTGTGCTCTGTCCGCACCAAGCATACGCATAATTGCATGCTCCGCACACGCTTTTTGTTGCTTCGTAAATGACAAATTGGGCAGCTCAAGTCCACGTTACATAGCTGCAGGCCCTTGCTGACCGCTCTCTCTGGCCTACACTGCAGACTGCAGTGTTCAAAATTCAGATCGAGTCGCTATTGCAGATGATGCAGTGTTGATGGCAACAGACATTGCGCCTAGTACGGCCTGCCCGCAGCACGCATCATTGATGGCTGTGCATATGCTGAATGCTTTCAATGTGGCTATCTAAGTGCAATAGAACTGATGGACCCTTTATTTTACAATCTTTTTGTGTATTATTTCAGATCTATTGCTTGTGTCTCAGTATACCACAAGTTGTGCTTCTTTTACAATAGAATTTGTTTTTGTATTATTTCACATCTACTGTCCCTGCCTTACTGCAGCACAAACTATTGACTCTTTTATTATTGAATCTCTGTGTGTGATCCAATGATTACTGTTGTAGTTGATGCTAGCAGCAACCATTTCCTGAGGGCTGGTTTACACTCACCCCACACACATCCAGCACAGACGTCACTGGATATGTGACCCTGTTAATAAAAAGGTGTTGAGCGCATGTGGCCGTACCCACTTCCACTATCTATCTGTGTCCGTGTGTTCTTTATCTAGGCTACTTTACAGACCATGAATATTGATGAAGATGATAGTTGCATGTTGTGTGTAGTGTAAGATATGTGTACATAGCAAAAGGTTTTCAAAAAAGCTCTCTAAGCAGAAGAGGTGTGTTTCATCAAATGCTGTAGAGAGATTGACTTAAATTGGTGGTGTTTTCCAACTGCTACAATGTTTAGGTTATTTATTATTATGCATGATTAATTAAAACCATTGCATACAATACATTTAACAATAAAATCAATCTCATTGCATTAAAAGGGTAAAAGAAATGTGGGAGTTTAAAATAAAGCATTTTTATGTATACGTAGGAGCTTTTAAGATAATGACAAAAGTGCATGTGTCCCTAGGGCAGACAACGCTGGGTCTATTAGATGGCAGCTCAATTAGGAGTTCCTTTTTCTTTTTTTCTTTTTTATCTTTTGAACTAGCGAGATGTTCCTTTGCGACAAGTAAGACGATCTGTAGCGACTGTTATTTGTTTGTTTTGCTTTTTCTATTGCTTCCAAATTCCTTTGTGATAGCCAGAGTTACAATTTCACTCAAACAGTTCCCAATGTTGTATCTATTGCAGATTGGTTTTTCAGCTTTGTTGCAGTCAGTGCAAAGAATTTTATGAGACGGCAGTTTAGCTGTACTAAGGATGGATTAAAGCACAGCATAACTGTCTGCCTACAAGACCTGACACCGTGCTGATTGAAGAATGGCTTCAGTAACGTTATCCGTAGGTCTTTTAATTTCTCACAGATGCATATGATGTGGGTAAGGTTCTCCATACCACTGCTGCACAAACGACAGGGCTGGTCTCCAGCCCTTCTTTCCCAAGGTGGAAGAAGCAAGTTTATTACTCCGACTCCCATGTGGAGCCGCAAGAATCTTTCCATGGTCGCGATTTTTATACCAGCCTTGAGATAGGGTTGGGGTTTGAGGACATAATAATTATTTAGCACAGCCCAACCGTGAGCTCGTTTAGAAAGCACTTTCTTGTCCTCTATTAATGAAATTAGTCTTGTTGTCTTGGTTGCTAATTTCTTAAAAGCTAAGTTGCCCATTGATGTGTTCCAGGCATCTGTCAAGACTAACGTGTTGGTGGACTCTTGAAGGTATACATTAGCGGTCAGCTTTCCAGAGCGTGAAAGCTCTGTCCATAGATGGTTATTCAAGGATCCCACTTTAGCGGCTACTGTTTTGTGCCAGCTTTTTACAAATGCCCCCTTTCTTTCTGTCACCTGGTTTTGGAGGCCAAATTCCAACCTAATTTGGGCCGGTGAAACGTATTTGGGGAGATGGAAGATCGCTCGATTGGCAGTTGCATGTATACTATCGAGAGTTACTGCATCTCTGCCCATCAGTGTTTAGCTTCCATAACTGAGTGTGGGCTGCAATTTTGCTCGCAAGCTTTTTGAAAAAGGATCGAGCGTGAGGACCGGCAGCAGCTTCTTTAAAGGTTTTAATGCTAAATAAGTTGTGGCTCCCTTTCTTCGCAGAGATTCTAGCTGAGGCTAAAAAGAATTCTTGTGGTCCAGCAGGACGCCCAGATATTTATAAGTTTCTACTTGGTCAAGGCGTTTGCTGGCCAAGTACCACTTTGGGTTTGCCTTCTTGCGGTGATTTACTGCAAAAATTTTAGATTTTTTAAAATTAATTTCCAGTGCGTTCAATTGCAAAAATGTTTATGTTGCGTCGAGAAGGTGCTGGAGGCCGATAGGAGTCCTACTGATCAGAACTAGATCATCGGCATATAGTAGGTTTGTCAATGTCATGCCCTCTAGCCTCGGACCGTGTGAAAGACAGCGATCCAGTTCCCCCGGTAAGTCCGCCAAAAAAAAAGCTAAATAGCATAGGGGCTAGAACACAACCTTGCTTTAGACATTTTGTAGTAGTAATTCTGGTTGAAAAGTGCTTCCCGACGCCTAATTTATTTTAATCCAGGTGTTAGTGTGCAATTTAATGAGTTGATCTAATAAAGGTGGTGGCATCCCCCATTTGTCTAGCTTTTGCCACAGCGCATTGCGATCAACGTGATCAAAGGCTGCTGAGTAGTCTATGAAGCAGAGATATAGGGGGTATTTTTCCTGCTTCGCTGCATCCATGAGCATGGTTAAGGCCATGATGTTAGTTGATGTGCCATGCCCTTGACGGAAGCCTGTTTGGGTGATGGGTATTTTATTATTCATGGAGGACCAACTGGCCAATTCATTTAGAATGATCCCCGCAAAGTATTTGGCCTCTGTATCTATGAGGGCTATTAGTCGATAGTTGTTTGGGTCCGACCTTGCTCCTTGCTTGTATATTGGGCTGATGATTGAGCCTCTCCATGACTCAGGGAATTTTGTGGTTCTTAATGCATATTCTAACACTGGTTCCAAAGCGTTGCTCCAGAACTCGGGGTCTTGCTTGTACAGCATTGGGGGTCCACAATGGGGAATGTTATGAACTAATCAAATGCTTTTTTTAAGGTCACATGGCAAGCACGCAAGGAGACCCCACCCAATAAGATTTTGGGGAAATATATTTACTATAATATAAGTTTATTACAGTTAGAAATATATAAATGTTTAAAATATTTTAGATTATCGCATGCTCTCAAATACACTTAAAGGTATTTAGACATAGTTTTGAGACATAAAAAAAAAAATATGAGGGAATGGCGTACCCGGTGCGACACCATACGTCTATGATGTAACCCAGGGCCTGGCAGCCTGCACTCATCACATACGCAACGCACAGCGGACGTGACCCCATACATACATGACGTAACGCACTGCTTAGTACTGCGTACCCGTCGCTTACCAAAGTAGCGGCTGGCGCAACCTCATACGTATATGTTGTTACGCGGGACGCGGTGCCACGAACCCGTCGGATACGAAATGCACATCATTTCAATATGGCGGATAGGATTCGCGTGCTGCTGGAGCTTGGTAGACTACTGGTACGGGACTCTAGTTTTCTCCCCCCAAAAATAATTTATATACATATTTTTTTTTGAAGTTATAACATTAGATAATTTTTAAAGTTAAAAAAAGGATAATAGAGTTCCAAAATATTATTTACATTTCTTTAAAAAATATAGGTTTTATAATTATTAAAATATGAAATTAACATTTAAAAAACCTTTGAATTTCACTGAAAAAACCATAGGTTTTACAGACGTTACAGTTAGGAAATAGCATTTAAAAATCCTTAGAAATTCACTGAAAAAAACATAGGTTTCAGGAACGTTATAGTTAGTTGGACATTTCACTCATACAAAATGATAGAAATTCCCCTGTCATAGTTAGTTGAGCTAACTATAGCTCGCGCCCCCGCAATGCACTGCTGATGACGTCACATATTACATCATTCATGACATGGTCACTGACATCTCTGATGGCATCTCAAATGACATGATGTATATATATATATATATATATATATATATTCACTGAAAAAACCATAGGTTATAGACCATATATAGTTAGGAATTAGCATTTACAAAACCTTAAAAATTTACTGAAAAAACCATAGGTTATAGATCATATATAGTTAGGGAATAGCATTTAAAAAACCTTATTTTACTCACACAAAACCATTGAAATTCCATATATAGTTAGTTGTACTAACTATATATCACGCACCCGCAATCCACTGCTGATGATGTCACATATTACATCATTCATGACATGGTCAGTGACATCACTGATGACATCACTGATGACATCTCAAATGACATCACTGATGACATCACTGATGACATCTCAAATGACATCACTGATGACATCACTGATGACAACATCCAGTGACTGTATTTTTCTGTAAAGTTAAAATATGTCTTACATATTTATGAATGAGTCGATGTATAAGTGTCTGGACGATGGATTTAGTAGGTGCATGACTGAATGTATGAGTGAGTGATTAAATGTGTCTCACTGAGTGCATGGGTTAGTGACTAAACTGTCTTAATTTGTGCATCATTATGTCTGTTGTTCTGTAAACTGCTGCATGTGTTGATCAGTAGCTATATGAGTAACTATATGGGTTATTGATTGGTTGCCCAAGCATTTGTATGGGAGACTGAGTGTGTGTGTGGGTGGCTGGGAAGTGTATGACTCTGTGCATAGATGTATGGGTTCAAAAGTGCATGTTGGAAACAGCTGTATGGGCGGTTGACTGTGTGCATGACTGTATTGGTGAGTGAATAGATATCTCAGTGCTACATGTCAAATTAAGTACATATGTAAAATACAGTACATGTGAGAGTTGACATATATAAATAACTGTGCATAAGAGCCAGTGAATGTGTGAGTGGCTGTATGGATCATTGTGAACTTGTATCCAGGATTGTATAAGTGAGTAAATATGTTTTAGTATATGTTTGAATAAGTAAGGTGTGTTTAACTGTATAGTTAAGGAAATGGAGGTGTGATTGATTGTTTGCATGACTGTCTAGGTGTGTGTGTAACTTCATGGATGAGTGACAATCTGTGAGTCTGTGTTTACACTGAGTGTATCTAAGGTTATATTAGAGTCTGAAGAGGTTCATCGTATTATCACATGAATGATTTTATCAGTGATGTCATCAGTAATGTCATTTGAGATGTCATCAGTGATGTCATCAGTGATGTCATTTGAGATGTCATCAGTGATGTCATCAGTGATGTCATTTGAGATGTCATCAGTGATGTCATCAGTGATGTCACTGACCATGTCATGAATGATGTAATATGTGACATCATCAGCAGTGGATTGCGGGTGCGTGATATATAGTTAGTACAACTAACTATATATGGAATTTCAATGGTTTTGTGTGAGTAAAATAAGGTTTTTTAAATGCTATTCCCTAACTATATATGATCTATAACCTATGGTTTTTTCAGTGAATTTTTAAGGTTTTGTAAATGCTAATTCCTAACTATATATGGTCTATAACCTATGGTTTTTTCAGTGAATTTCATTGGTTTTTTAATAGCTAATATCAAAACCTTTACAATGTATTATTCTTTAAAAAGAAAAATATTTTTTACATGTTTTTAATACAATTTTTTTTAAATTTTTTTTTTGTTTCGCTCCCAGTACGCGTACCGGTTAGCTTCCCGTTAGCTCAATCCGGAGGCGCGACCCGGTACGCGAACCGGTAAACGTTCCTTTTGCGCACCTCTCGCGTTACAAAACAACATCGTGACGCGTCGCGTCAGCATGACGTTTCGCGTTCTCGCGTAATACGTCATATGACGTGCTACGTTCGCGTACCCGGAAGCGCAGCGGTACGCGAACCGGAAGCGATCCGCGGCGCGGCGCCGACCGCGTAACGTAAACACAGCAGGTCATGTGACTCGGTAATAACACTTTTCATTGGTTCATTTCACTTTTGGTTTCCTAATGATGTAATACTAGGTCATGTGATCTAAAATGAACACTTTTCATTGGTTTAGAACTTTTGTTTTTCCCAAATGATGAAAACCCCTCCTTCTTTCCTCACTCTGACTTTCATCTTGGTGAGAGAAAGACCCTTTATTGAGACTTTGAGATGGCTTCATTAGTAGCTTCAGCTGGTGCTAACCCACCACCTCCACCAAATCCAAGAAAGAGAGGACCACCTGCAGAAGTAATTTTGCAAGAAGAGGAAGAACAGGAAGAGGAGGAAGAGGAGGAAGAGCCAAGGTTTTTGCCAGAGGAGCCCAGGAGGTACAATCGAAAGGAGAATTACATCTGGCAATTCTACAGAATTCCTGAGGGGCAAAAAAAAGTGAATGCACGCTACGTGTTTTGCCGTATATGCGGTGATAGATTGTCAAGGGGCACTGATAAAAAATACAGTTATGGCAATCATACTATGCATCGGCATATGAGTAGGTGGCACCTAAATAATTATAGTGCTGCCCAGCTACGTGACGAACAACAAAATCCCCTCCCAATGGCAAGAAGATCGGTGGTTCCAGAGGTGTCGGGACCAGAGGCGAGGGAGATGATTGCAAACATCCAAATGTTGTTTGGGCACGTAAAGCAAGTGTGCGTGGAATGTGGCGATTTCATCTGCTACAGAGAAAGTAGCATCACTTTGATTTTGCGAGCAATTCAAAATCATGTTAATGTTTGTACGAAACGCCCCAAAAAATAAATTCTTTTTTTTTTTTTTGCTCCTGTTGAGCCCTTTATAATGGATCGTTTTTGTTTCCCCCCCCCCCAAAAAAACCAAAATTTTTTTAAAAACGTTCAGAAAATACAAAAAAGTAAAAAAAAATTCAAAAAATACAAAAAAAAATATAAAACAACAAAAACATAAAAAAAAAAGTTATTTTCAGAACTACCTCCCCATTATAAAAAAATTGGTAGAATATTTGGAACTCTGCCAACCTCTATTTCTCTTAGTTCGCTCCCCGGGGCGCTACCCGGTACGCGTACCGGCAGCTAACCAAAAAAAATATTTTTTAAAAAAAAGAACAGTAAGTATAAGGTAAGCAAACAGACAGTTATGTGAAAAGAAAGACAGCGTTAGGGAGTAAACAAGAGATACTGTTACCTACAATCCACTGCTTATGATGTCACATATTACATCATTCATGACATGGTCAGTAACATCAACAGCAGTGGATTGTAGGTAACAGTATCCTTAGTTTACTCCCTATAGCTGTCTTTCTTTTGACATAACTGTCTGTTTCCTTCCCTTATAGTTACTGTTCTTTTTAAAAAAAAAAATTTTTGATCAGTCATAAACAGTGACATTAATAGAAACAGAGAGAGTGAACAAGAGTGAAGAACTATGGTCCTCCTCAGCCACCCTCAGAAAACCAAGGGGGTCAAGATACATCTACCGTGCCCCCTTCTACCCATTCTGAACATTATTTGCCCTCCATCTTGTATCTTGATTCGACCGAAACACAAAATGGTGGACTCCCATAACGCTGCTGGTTTGCGAACCGGGCAACTTCCCGGGAAGCGGTCCAAAAAAAAAAGTTGGGAAAGTAATTCACAGACACTAAGAGTAATAGAGATGGAGTGAGTGAACAAGACTGAGGAACTATGAGAACAGAGGGACTGAGAAAAAGAGTGGAAGGAGTTGAGTAAGTAGGTAATAGAGAAAGGAATGAGGAAAGTAGCAAAGGCAGGAAACTGAGGATTAAAGAAGTGAAGCAGTGGATCTAATAGTAGGTGAATGTGATAGAAATGTAACGAAAAGAGTACAACTATTTACCTTGTAATTGCCGTTAAATTAATCACATTTTATTTTTATACTTTCAATCTGTGAAAGAGAGAACCAACATTTGAAAAATATTAAAACATGTATTTAAAAATTACAAAAGACAAGGGAAAATATTGAAGGACAAATAGTTTTTCAACAACTTTGACACTGACAGAAGCTTCTGCTTCTCCAGGTCCTCTACACAATCCTAAAGATATACATTTTAAACTAACAGTATCTTGATGCAGATGAAGTGAGGCCTATCTTAAAACATGGTGCATCTTTTGCATTGCTCTTGTTTCAGAAAAGTGTCGCTTCAGGATGCCAATAACATGTCTCCTATCCAGAGATTTGTTTGAGGTGAGGCCTACTCAGAGTTCAAGATGAGATTTACACTTGTTGAAGTGTACAGAGGAGATAATATCTGTGAAAGTCTACCAATGAAGTGAGTCATGTCCACTGCACTCTTCAACAAAGTAGAAACCTCCTATGTTTCCCTGGACAGACCTAAACTTGATCTGCACAATGTGATTCGTAATGATAGGAAACACAGGTGATGTAATTGAAATATGTGCAATTTATTTTGCTCATTTCACAATCACATCACTTGTGTTTCCTTTGCTTAGGTATCTCATTGTGCAGATGTAGTCCAGCATATGAAAGAATACGTAGAAGTGCAGCACTGCATGCAATAAATTTAACACTTACAGAAAACTCACCTTCTCCATGCCTCCTACACAGTTCTACATATACATCATAAATGCAAACAGTACAGAATTAATTATACATGTTAAATGGTTTATTTTTGCTGTTCTCAGAATGTATCAAAATTCACTAAAAACAGTGACTTGAAGGTATTCATCATGTAACAGCGGGGAAAAAAAACCACAATCAAAATGATTGTGTTTAAAAAACCCATACAACATCAGAAATTAAAATTCAGAACTCCTTAAAGTTAACTTACTTTCCATGACGTCCAAGGATGTCCTATGAACAGCTTACACTCTTTTGTGCTGTTATTACTTTCAGCCCGCCACTTTCTGAAAGAAAACCTCCATCGTT
The DNA here is from genome assembly GCF_964261635.1 of Lissotriton helveticus. Lineage (NCBI taxonomy): Eukaryota > Metazoa > Chordata > Amphibia > Caudata > Salamandridae > Lissotriton > Lissotriton helveticus. The sequence goes on along the minus strand of NC_136072.1, from coordinate 736,763,647 downwards.
TTTAAAAACACGTTACATGCAATAAATGACTTCTTGCTCTGTACCACTATTTTCCACAAGGCCAAATCTAGTCAGAGATATTTATAACTCTTGGATTTCTTGTAAGCCAATCCCATCATTTGGCATTTCCGCAACTTTCACAATTAAAATGTTGAAGATCATTTTCACAATCCTGGAATAGTAATATCTTCCCCTTCTTGCTCAGTCATGTTCTACATTTCCTATGACACTGATACTGCTTAATATGAAGCAGACTTACACTACCTCTATGAGTAGTACAATTATTTAATTCTCTACATCACTTTTAATCACAAAGCAATGTAAAACAGTAGACAGCATTGCAGACTTACATTCCCTCTACTCCATGTTTTGATTGGCTGCTTCAATTAGCTTATGAAAAGAAACAGTTTTTCTGAACTCATTCAAAGTGCACATATATCTCCATGATGTCCAATCCTATGATTAGAAGGTATGTCTCTGAACTACACTTATCCTCAAGGCCAAATTGTGTAGGAGCCATTAGAACTTCTTGAAATTCCACAGAGCACATCCCGAGATTATTTCCCTAAAATTTTGGTTTTAAAAACACCAGGTAAGAGTTTTTAAGGTCATACGGCAATTTTTTTTGGAAAATTAAAACAGAATCATTGCAGAATGACCAGCCATTTCTAGACTTTAAATAAGCTGTGTAATGTCCTGATGATATTGAAGGGCCGTCATGATATATAATTGCTGTAGTTACAAAAGTCCTTCCTGATATTGACAACTGCGAAGCTACAAATTTTTTTATTAAAGTTGTCAATTTTGTTCCATCAGGCCTACATCGTTGGAACATTAAAATGACGTACTGGCCATATGTTCGTATAAATAATGTGGACATCATTTCAGATTTACATTGGCTACACTCCATGTTGTGATTAGCAGCTTTTACTAGCTTATTAAAGGAGACTGATTTACTGTCTGGCAAAGTTAAATATATAAATCTTTCTGAGTCTACACTAGTAGTACTTGATACCATACAGTTCTCGCAGTCATGCTGCCATTGATAAGAAAGCCCAAACAGCTGATCTACATCTACACCTTCAGCATGTAATACATCAAGCATATACATTAAAAACTCCTGACAATCTTGCTGAATATTTTGAGAGAATTGTGTTTGGCCTGAACATCTATCTAACAGATTTCTAATTTCAGACACACTTTCTATGTTTCTTCTATCAGTGGTACATTTCTCTAACACAGAATTTAACAAACTGCAAAATCTTTGATCAGAATTGACCACAATCTCTTCTTTTACATTTTTTAGAGAAAACAAAACATTAATTACTACATTAGCATAGCAGTTGACACCAGAACTGTTTTCAAACTGAAAACCAACAACATCTTCAACAGAATCCTCTTTGTTTCTGCTTGTAATTTTAGGTTCATCGACTTTTCGTCTTTTTGCTACAACCTCCCCAGTATTGGTCACATTTCTTCGTTTCCGGCCTACCACACGTTTCTCAAACAAAGGATACTGAGGCAAATGTGGCGCATACTCTCTTCTTAACCTATTGTATTCCTTAACACAATCTAGATCCGCACAAATGTTTGTGACATCACACTCAATCAAGTACAATCCCGATAAAGTTCTAACTCGTGACAATGCCACGTATGCCATACCCTCCTTGAACACAGAACTGCCAATATTCACCAATGCACAGTCTACACTTAAACCTTGCGATTTATGGATTGTCACCGCATATGCCAAGCAAACAGGAAACTGCTTACGGCGAACATATAAGTCTTTCACAAGCAAAAATCTAGCAGAGCAACGACCAATTAGCTGTACTTCCTCAATGCCATCAAATTTAATTTTTAAAAATTCAATTCCATCTCTATTTCTGTATTTTACAAAATCAACAACATTACCCATTGACCCATTTACCAGACCTCTTTCAACATGTAAATTCCTTCTTAAAATTATACGGCAGTTCAAGCACACATTCAGAGTCTTTTCAAAACCTGCAGTTTTAGATATAGTCTTCTCTAATGAATCCAATTTTGTTTTCAGATTCTCAGACAAAATAATTGTTGATCCCATATGCTCTACTCTGTCAATAGCTTCCAGTTTCACAATCTCTTGCTTTTCTAAATTCAACATTTTGTTGTTGAATTTGGCACATTCTGCAAGAGTTGGCATCAAACATATTCCAGATTTCTTATCAGTAATTTTCTGAAAAATATTCTCAGGCACAACATCTTGTTCTGGATACAAATTTGACAGTAATCGTGCATGTAAAGCTTCTTTCCCATGCTCGGTCACTTTTCCAATTCTAACATCTTGTAGAATAGTCTTGTAAACTTCATCCTTCGCCTGACGCATATTTTCATGCAGTTCAGCATAATTGAAGTTTAACCATTTATTGACGTTGCCAATGCTGCCTAGGCACTTCCTGGTATCTTCATGCGTGAGCATTTTGAACACAGGTTGCCCTTTCACTGGTGTCAGCTGCAGAAGATCTCCGAAAACAATGATGTGTTTGCCACCAAATAACACATCATACTCTGTTTTGAGAACTTCTTGCATCCTCAAATGCACAAAGGCAAGCATGACATTGGAAACCATGCTTACTTCGTCAATGATAAGAAGTTTCATTTTCCTCAAGATTCTTGAAACTTCAAAACAAGCATCTCCAGATAGCTTGTGATATTCTAATTTGTTGTCATGCTCCACTGGCAGCATCAGTAAACGATGTAAAGTAATCCCTTTAATATTATGTGCTGCCAGTCCAGTTGGAGCAGTGACAACACAAGACAGCGATGACTCTGTCCTTTCCTGCAAATAGCATGAAATTGCTTTAATGAGGAAACTTTTTCCAGTTCCCGCTTCTCCACTCACGTACAGTCGGACAGGCTTCAACGACGTACATGAGCACTCTTTCTTATCATGACTTAATCCATGATCAATTTGCATGGTAACTTCGTCATATATTTTCCTCTGCTCAACGTTGAGTTGCCTTTCCAACTCTTCTAAGTTAACCGCATCCTCTTGAGCATGTGCCATGGCTCTTTCCACTTCATTCATAGCAGTGGCAGCTTCATTTTCAATAAGAGGTCCTCCTAGTGGATCCTGACTCAATGAAGCAGAACTCTGACTGTCCTGAGAACTGTCTCTGGCAATCTCGGCTGCAATCGTTGCTTCCTGCTCAATTTCCGCATTCAACATTTCTACATATTTGGGAAAAGCAGGACATTCTATGGTCTCCTTGGCGGCATTGAAAGAGTCTTCGTAACAGAGGAAATCTCCAAGCAGTTCCTCTTCTGCACGCCAAGGCTTGAAAAGTTGCAAAAGTGCTAAATAGAAAAACTCCTTTTTTTCAGGAGATTCGCCACTCAATTTTCGATGGTTTATCAAGTGGCATTTTCTTTGCTTGACCAGACATCCCTCACTTCCTATTACAGCATACACTCCTTTCTCAGTATCTTCTTTGATGTTCCTCTTGAACATGTAATTTTGCAGAACCTCATACAGACAAACATTCTCTAGGTGACTGCTTCGATTTGGATAATATGTATCCAACATGTTTGTCTTCAAAATGTCGGTACTGTTTGGCTCCTTTTCCGCCAAATACTCAATTTCCCGCACAGGTTTGAGAACTCGATTACGCGTTGCAGCAAGACCAAGACTCGCCCAAACGATACTCCTGGACTTGGCATAGAGACTTGCTGAAGACAACCGGTCAGAACATTCGTACGCTCCGATTTCTCGATGCGACAACATCTTCAGACTGAAACTGTACAACTTCTTGCTGAGGCTCTTTTCATGGGAAATGTCCTCCCACATATCCTTCAATTCTGTCTTCTCTTTTTTGGTGATGTAAGACGTCACATACCGAGCCACAGCCATACAGTTATCAGCCACAAACTGTATATCCATGTTAGCATTCCACATGGACAAAATCACCGGGTTGTAGTCGTTGATGTACTTGGACTCTTCGTTCCTCTTCAAATTGTAAGTGTTTTTAGGTGATTTCTTCATCACATTATGTCGCAGCGAAGACATCAAACTGTTTACTCTTCCTTTAGAAATCACCGGTCGTGGAAAGCCGAAACGACATTTGGTGTAGAACTTGTCTTTGTTTCGGAATTTACGACGGCAGTACTTTCCACATCGATGGCTTTGGAAACGCAGAACTTTTTCTCTTAGGCTTTTCTTCTCCTTTGCGTTTGGAACAGCACACGTAGAATACTGTTGGATGAAACTCATCACTGAGTCTTCTGGATCCGTTCCAAATTTAGGTGCATCCTTGATCCACAGCAACATATGTATATGAGGAGCACCTCTTGCTTGGTACTCCTTTCTCCAGAAGAAATCCAACACCTCTCCAAGAGGTGGATTCTTCTTATTCATGATGAAAGACATCATAGCTTCAAATCTATGATTGAAGTACCTACATACATTGACTGGATCCAAAGAGCACAGTTCTCCGGGTGTCTTGAATTCGATGTTTTCTACGTTAGCATTTGCCTCTCGTAGAAATTGAAGTAAGTCTTCCCAGCCATACTCGGCACAACTCAGAGTGAGGAACCATGTGGGAGTACCTAAGTTCCTCAGCATACATTTTAAATCACCATGACGACGGTACCAGTACTCATTAGTACCACGCTGACACGCCATGAGATTAATCAGGTGAGAATCCAAAATACTATCTTGGACATTCACTTTATCCATAAAATCACTTGCCGAGATGTTTTGCATGTGTATACCACTTTTCAAGATGTGGTTCACTGCATATGACAGTCCAGACAGATCGCTTTCAAACAGGAGATGAAACAAATAAGGAATGCATTGTCGAAACCTAGCATCTCCTGCATACAATCGCAAAGTCCGGTATTCAGAAGCAGGAATTTGATGAGGTCGCTCATCATATCTTCCTCCCTGACCTGTTGGAAAAAGCTGTGGGAAACACCGAGCTTCCAAACTTTCCTCCCAAACACTAATGGGACTCCCTTTGGCTTGTTTCATTTGAAACAACTCAATAGCATTCCCCATGACTTCCTTCGAATGCAAAGGATGAACACTATAATGTTCATATATTTCCTCACTAGTAGAGGGTTCTACTTTCTCAATTTGACCAGCACACAAATCGCTATCCTCTTCCTCACTTACTTCCTCTTCTGCAACATATACATTCTTATAGTATTTATTATTTTTTTTCAAATACAATGTTGCCTTTTTAACTTTCCTAACATCTACTAAATCTTGCCATATTTTCTTATTCTTTGTCGGAACCCCATTAACTAAGATAACCAGAGGTTCCTCTTCCACTTTTTCTACTCCAATTGTGTTAATGTTTTTCTTGAAATCTAGAGGCAAATAAACAACTCTTCCCTTTAATCCTCTCTGTAAATCTGATGGAGGCAATTTCCCTGTCTTTGGCTCCATTCTTACAATAGCCTGAAAGGGATGGATACTTTGAATCAAAATAGATTCATAAGTATTTAAGTCCTTCAATTCAGAAGGAATCTCAGCCAATTCCAGATTATTATGAACTGCTCTAGCAGGCATCTGGTTTTGTTTTAATTTGTTACAACAATAAGTACACACACGTTGATCCAATCCCAAATCAAAACAATTTTCTACCATCAAGTATGTTGCAAAATCCTTCCATTCACTATTATTTTCCCTTTCACTTTTTGCATATAAATCCACTAACTTAGTCTGATTCTTATAATAAGTGCGTCTACAACACACACAAGTGAAATTAGGCCTCTCACTTGATTTCATGTCAAACGTCGCAATTTCCCTCTGGAAATTATCTGTACTGGAAACATGTACACTATCTTCCAAATGACCCTCTACTTCTTGCTCAATTTCAACATTCTCCTCTTTACTTCCAAAGTAACAAAACTCAATTTCTTCACATATATTCTTCACATCTATTTCAGAACCATGCAAAAGAGCAGCGCATAATTGTTTCAGCATAATTGCTGGACTCTTAGCATAATACAACAGTCTAACTAACTTCCTCACTTTGTTATGATGCACTGCTAGCATCCTGAAATGATGAAAAACACTCTGGCATACTCTCCTGGAAAGACAAGCCAGTGAATGACCATGCAAACCTGTCACTTCTCTTACTCTGCAAGGATCTAATTCTTGCAACAACCTCATTTTCTGCTTCAAACTTTTTTTGTTAAATGACCGTACAAAATCACAAAGCAAATTGATGGAATCCTGTCGCACACTGCAAATACTACTACACTTCCAGGTGTACACAGGACCCTTAGCACGTCTTCCTAAAACCTCATTACCTAACAACTCTTCTGCCTCTGTTGTCACAAGTTTTTCTTTTTCAACTGGACAACCATCTTTCACTTCATAAGCACGACCACTGATGTCAACTGCATGCACCAAATCATTATCCTGGAAATAACTCTCTTCATTAAAAAATGCCTCACAGCTTGAACTATGTATCCATTCTCCAGAAAAAACTTCACAAAAATTACTACAATTAACTATTCTCTTCCATCTACTATTTCTTTTGAAATCAAAAATTGCCTTGTTTAGCTTCCTAATTCTATTGATTATCAAAATAAATAACTTACGTTTAATTTCAAATGCCTGATCAATAACTTTCTCAACTTTTTTTTTTCTCTTATAAAAAACTAGTTTCTGTTGACCTTTCTTAATATTTTTTAACAAATTGCCAATTATCCTGTTACGGAACATTCGTTTACGAATCTCCCTAAACTGTTGTTTCCTTCTACTATCATGCACAGATTTATCTCTTGCTCTAGCAGTAACATTTTCATTTGTCCTTTTCTTTCCATTTGATTTACTTCTCGTGTTATGGATTGAAACATTTTCTGTAGTAATATTTTTTTTATTACAAATATTTCTTATGAAATATTTAGAGCTCTTACCCGGTGCTTTCTTCGTGGCTTGAGAAATCTTTTTGTTAGAGGACTGCTGCGTTTTTTTTTTCTCCTGCTGTCTTTGACGTTTTGCAGCCTTTATCTGTCTTAGTATTGTAGGCATATTGAAATCTTGAAATGATCTGCAGTTGAATCTGAGGAAAAATATAATAAAAAATGTTAATAAACATTATTATCAAACAGTAAATCAGTAATAGTGATCAAAAACATAACACACTACTTACAATCAGATAGGAGAAAGCTGCGTCAAAACCCTGCGCCTGCTTGAAGCTGGCATAGGTCTTGACGCAGCATTGTAGAGATGGGGCACCCCTGAGCCTTGCTGGAGCTGCATCGCACTTGCGATACAACTCCAGCAATGCGCCACCTTTACGGCACAGATGCGTCACGCATCTGTGCCGTTTTTGCCCCATGCTGCGCCGCATTGTAAATGCAGCACAACATGGGTGGCGGAACAGTGGCGCAGGATGACTGTCACATCCCTGGTGATGCGCCACTCATCATAAATCTATCCCTAAGCTTCTTATCTTGTTACAGATGAACTGCCATATGTATCATCAAAATATTTTACATTTTCTAAATAGCGAATTTTAAGGAATAAATAGCGGTTCTTTACCATTCCTAATTTGCGATGAGCAAATTGCTAATTGCAAGTTACCCATTCATTTCCATGGCCTAGGAGGCTAATATGAATGAAGGTTTAATTTGCGATTAGCAATTTGCTCATCACAAAGTAGGAATTTTTCCAAGGGTGCAGGGGTGTCTCAAGAACACCTGCTGCACCCCTGAAAAACAAATTTAGGGGCATATGGCACACATACATGCCTTAAGGGCATGTGTTGGCGTCATATGGCACCTTTTGTTTTTTTGAAAAAAAGCTTTTTGAAAAGAATTCACAAATTACCACTAATTTACCACAATAGTTTCCAAATCCTTAATGTCATTTTTTACATAGTTTTTGTTTGATACATTGCATTTAAGTAGTCACAAAATTTACAAATGCTTCAGTGCAATCGCAAAATAAGGAATAGCAAATTTTGCTACTCCTTATTTTGCATCAAAGTTGTTTGATACATACCATTTGTCTAATTAACATTCGCAAAGGCCGAAATTCATAGAATTTTGATCTTTGCAAATGCTAATTAGCTTGATACATATGGCCCCAAGTGAGGCCTGTCTTGCGACATGGTGCATCTTTTGCATTACTGCTGATTGGGTTTTATGTGGTACGTTTTTTTTTTACACTATGACATATCTGCCTAAATGCATCAATTTTTAATGTTGTCACCTCATAGCAAATATTATGCACCACCGCTGCATCATAAAAGTGACGCACAGTGGCAGAAAAAAGGCATACACCTATCATAAATCTATCCCTAGCATTTTAAATGATTAATCCAGGATGACAATAAAGTGTGTCCTATCCAGAGGTTTGTTTAAGGTGAGGCCTACTCAGGATTGCAGATTAAAGTTACGCTTGATGAAGAATACAGAGGAGATAATACATATAAAGGACTACCAATGAAGTAAGTAATGTGCACTTTATTGCGCCAGTCATCATAAATGTATCCCTAAGCTTCTTATCTTGTTACAGATGAACCACCATATGTACCATCAAACTATTTTGCATTTCCTAAATAGCAAATTTTAAGGAATAAATAGCAATTCTTTACTATTCCTAATTTGCAATGAGCAAATTGCTAATTGCAAATTACCCATTCATTTCCATGGGCTAGGAGGCTCATAGGAATTAATGTTGCAATTTGTGATTAGCAATTAGCTCATCACAAAATAGGATTTTTTTCAAGCGTGCAGGGGTATCTCAAGAACACCCTGCTGCACCCCTGAAAAAGAAATTTGGGAGCACATGGCACACCTACATGCCCTAATGGCATGTATGGGCGTCATATGGGACCTTTTTTTTTTTTGAAAAAAATGCTTTTTGAAAAGAATTCGCAAATTACCACAAACTAGAAGTTGGTGGTAGTTTCCAAATCCTTAATATCATTTTTTACATATTTTTTTTTTGATACATTGCATTTAAGGAATCACAAATTTTGAATTATTGACATTTTAAGTAATTTCCACATGTGCAGTGTTTTCAAAATATAATTTGAAAATCGTTTTTGGGGAAAAGTAATGGTTTGCAAATTTATGACAAGGACATAATGGTCTATGCTTCTCTATAAGGCATTTCAGTATCTCTAATGTCATTTTTCCCATATTACATTATAAGACCTTTCCCCATGAAGCACATTCCTTGTAAATATGCTCCCACCTGTGCATTGCAAATTTAGATTTTGACTGTTTCAGACACATAGCCATGTTGAAAGTGACCCAAAAAAATTTCAAACGTTTTAAAATAACACATTCATGTGTCTTAAGGACATTTTAAGTCATTTCCCCATGGACAATGTTTTCTAAGTGGCACAAAAGAGGTATACACCTATCATAAATCTGTCCCTAGCATTTTAAATGATTAATTCAGGATGACAATAAGATGTGGCCTATCCAGAGGTTTGTTTAAGGTGAGGCCTACTCAGGATTGCAGATTAAAGTTACGCTTGATGAAGAATACAGAGGAGATAATTTATTGTAAAGGCCTACCAATGAAGTAAGTGATTTCTACTTCATTGCACCAGTCATCATAAATGTATCCGTAAGCTTCTTATCTTGTTAGACATCAACCGCCATATGTATCATATAACTATTTTGCATTTCCAAAAAAGCGAATTTTAAGGAATAAATAGCGATTCTTTACCATTCCAAATTTGCTTTGAGAAAATTGCTAATTGCAAATTACCCATTCATTTCCATGGGCTAGGAGGCTCATATAAATGAAGGTGCAATTTGCGATTAACAATTTGCTCATCACAAATTAGGAATTTATTCCAAAGGTGCAGGGGTGTCTCAAGAACACCCTGCTGCAACCCTGAAAAAGAAATTTGGGGGCATATGGCGCACATAAATTTTAACAACATTCCTTTACCTCAACAACGATTTTCAAATCATAACTTCAAAACACTACACATGGGAAAATTACTTAAATTGTCCTTAAGACACATAAAAGCGTTTTTTGATTGGCTTTCCTGCATGGTAGGGTCACTTTTAACATGGCTATGTAACACAAACATTCAAAATCAAAATTTTCCATGCACAGGTGGGAGCATATTTACAAGCAATTTGCGCCACAAAGAAAGGTCTTACATTAAAATGGGAAAAATAACATCAGGGACAGTCAATTGCCTTATAAAGAACCATACACCATTATGTCCTTCTCATGAATTTAAAAACAATTCCTTTTTCCCAAAAACGATTTTCAAATCATAATTTCAAAACACTGCACATGAGAAAATGACTTAAAATGTCATTGAAACACATGAAAGCGTTTTTTGATTGGCTTTCCTGCATGGTTGGGTCACTTTTATCATGGCTATGTAACACAAACATTCAAAATTAAAATTTTCATGCACATGTAAGAGCATATTTACAAGCAATTTGCGCCACAGAGAAAGGTCTTACACTAAAATGAGAAAAATAACATCAGGAACAGTCAATTGCCTTATAAAGAACCATACACCATTATGTCCTTGTCATGATTTTATAAACAATTCCTTTTCCCCAAAAACGATTTTAAACTCATAATTTCTAAACACTGCACATGGGAAAATGACTTAAAATGTCATTAAAACACATGAAAGCGTTTTTTGATTGCCTTCCCAGCATGGTTGCGTCACTTTTAACATGGCTATGTAACACAAACATTCAAAATCAAAATTTTCCATGCACTTGTGAGAGCATATTTACAAGCAATTTGCGCCACATAAATCATAATTTTCTCCTTAAAGCACACTATTCTCTATCTAAAGTAAAGAAATATTTTCTCACCTTAGCAAATACTTTCAGTTTGAAAACAGTCTAAGAAACACACCAATTTGTCTTCAGCAGAGCAAAAGGTATGCACTCCAGAGTCTGCAGCTATCAAAAGCACAGAAATGCTGTAATTCTTCACACATATTTCTCATGTCACCCAATCAAAACTCTTCCCTCACTTTTTTTCAAATGAAAACCCTTCCCCCTCTGCCCTTTCTGCCTATTTTCCATAGCAACCACCTCTTGGAGAAACTCTGGTGTTTGCAAGTTCACACAACAATGTTGCAATTGAACTCTGAACTCTCAGTGCACCTGCATATCCAGTGCTTTCTTTCATTTAATGATTTTTTATTGACCACTCAAAATACATCTTTCAAACAACACATCTGTACACCCTAACTTTCTGTTTTCATCAATCAAAATCCACCAATCACTGTTACTGCTTCATGAACACAGAAACTCCACAGTTTTTTTCATTTCAAACTCTCATTTTTTCAACTGCCATTTCATTGCCACACTTCATCTGACTGCAGGAGAACCTTCTCTCACCATGTTTTCTGTCTGGATTGTTGGTCATAGTTATATTCACTGGGCTCAAAGGTACGTTGAAAGCAGGAATTTACCTAACCTCAATTTACAAGATGTGGAAATTAAGTGGTTTGGCCACAGAGGATTAAAATGTCACCAATTGATACCATTGGTGAAAACCTTTATGCATTTGCCAAAACCTGACCTGTTAATTGTGCACTGTGGAGGTAATGACTTGGGCACTTTGACTGGTGTAGGTCTGGAAATGCTTTTAAAGGACACCTTTGAGCAATTAATGGCACTTTTTCCTCGGACTGCCTTGGTATATTCAAATATATGCCAAAGACAGAAATGGAGGTGGTCAAACCAATTTTGTCCACAAATTGAGAAGTCGAGGAAGCATGTAAACAAATCTGTTTCAGCTTACATGAGAGACCATGGAATGGGCTCCCTGTACAACAATAACTTGCGTTACTACATGCAAGATATCTACAGAGGAGATGGAGTTCACTTCTCAGATGAGGGCAACAGAATTTTCACTCTGAATTTAAAAATGTGCATTGGTACCTACTTATAAGTACCTAAATGTACCATAAACCCAAAAGCTCTTCTCAGAGCTACCCTACATCTAATCACTCACAATTATTATTTTACTCTAACTTTTTTCACTAATTTTCAACAAAGTACACTCCCTGGGGCGCTACCCGGTACGCGTACCGGGAGCTAACCTCGCGAAATTTTAAATTTTTTTTTTTTTTTTCGCACATATAAACCTCCTCAGCCACCCTCAGAAAACCTAGGGGGTCAAGATAAGTCTACCGTGCCCCCTTCTACCCATTCTGAACATTATTTGCCCTCCATCTTGTATCTTAATTCGACCGAAACACAAAATGGTGGACTCCCGGAACGCTTAAGGTACGCGAACCGGGGCGCTCAACGGTTCGCGTACCGGGTCGCTCCCTGGGAAGCGCACCATCAAAAAAGGTGGGAAAGTAGTTCACAGAAAAGCCACTTGAGACAATTTCACCAAATATAGATTAGCTCATACTACATACCAATCCCTACCATTTTCACAAATTTGATTGGAATTCCATTTAGCCATTTAGCCTGTAGACCTCTCTAAATACCGTGAGGTAAATTACTTCAC